>NC_138969.1:76881666-79525833 GCF_055761805.1 Camellia sinensis
CGCCCTTGGAACAACGGTGGATGTTTGACGAATCTATTGCCAAAGGCCCAGTAAACTCTCTCTCTCTCTCTCTCTCTGAGTGTGGTCTATTTAATGCTTTGTTTGGTTGCTGGAAAAATGCAGGAACAAAAAAGAAACTAACTTTACAGTGTGATTATGTCATTGTTTTCTAATATGCTTGTTTGGTTACTGAGAAAGTGTAGGAAACGAGAAGAACATTAATAAATTCGAAATTTAGATATTTCATTGGTAGAGAATCTTGAGGAAAAAAAAAAACGAAAAGAAAGAAATCTCACTGAGCTTGTTGAACTCAATTCCCCAATTCTTGAAAACCAGGTATCTAGAACTTCAAGTCCCAAAATTCCCCCATCCCCGAAAGAAACCTTCAGAACCATACATTGCAGGCCAAGTTAGTGATAATTATGATTTTAATTCGTTGGGCTTCATGATAATATCATATATGAATTAAAAAAATAAAAAATAAAACTTATGAAGAAGAAGAAGAAGAAAAAGAAGACTCAAATAACTTGTTTAAGCTTATTGTGCTAAGCTTAACTCTGGAATTATTGGAGTCACATTGTGTTGCCAAAATGGTGGTTCCAAATTGGGTTAAACAGCAGCATTGCAAAGCTTGAAATGAGGTCTTTTGTTGCTGGAAAAGCATTGATTTGATGGTCATTGGTACAATCCTTTGTTTGGGCAGTGTTGATGAGTTACATAAAGTGGGCTTGACAGCTGCATCACATTTCATGCTGTTGCCCAGATAACTCTTATTATCTTCTTTTCTTTTTTTTTTTGAGTGTGCATGTGTTTTTTAAAACTGCTGGGGACTGGGCTTATGCACGCTTTCTGTGGTGCAAGGAAGATGTGAACTATGAACTACTATTTTACTATTATCTATCTGCTGGTGTGCACACCCTCTCTTTAGAAAATGGATGGAAAGAAGGGTTAAGTTTTGGAGAAAATGGATGGAACCAATAGTTAAGTTTTGATACTTTACCCTTGCTGTGGTATATGGTCACGGTAGCCAACAGTGCTACGTATTTGCTATTTTTTTTTTCCCCTTTTCCCATGTGTTCCCCTCCATGACCACCATATTATTTTTTGTTCTTCACAGTGGCAATTCTTGTAAACTGCAATTTCTGGATTCTAATATTTGTTTGGACTTCTTGAAAAAGATGGCTTATATTTTTCATGTTGTTGATTCAATCGTGGAATATATTGCTATATTGTGTTACACACACAGTCAACTCTACTAGACTTGGTGGCCAAAATATTCAGAATCGAACCTGGATTTTGTTTATTTATTTATTTTGGGTTAATGGAACCTGGATATAATGTACGTGTTTATTTTGGGTTGATGGAACCTGAATGTCCTGTTTACTGTTAGTTGTAATTTGCTTTAGGATGTATATGTTAATTTGTCAATGTAACCCTTTTCTAAGTTTTTTAATCTTCAGTTCCCTCAAATTGGCAGGAAAAATTGAAGTATATTCAAATGGATCAGCGTGAATACACAATGGATGATGAGGACAGGAAGGTGCAGGATGTGATCCTCAGACCAGATCCCTCAAATAATGACACCATGGTCTTGAAGAAAACTCTATCTTGTTCCTACCCAAACTTGCCTTTTAATGAGGCACTTTAAAAAGAAAATGAAAAGCTTCAGTTAGAACTACAACCTCACAAGCCAATTTGGATGTGGGCCAATGCGAAGCATTCAGCATCTGATTGACGTCACAAAGGTTGTTGCTGCAAATTCTCAGTCTGAGAAGAGTTCGCCCAGGAGAAATTCCAAAAAAAGGTGGAGCTGAATTATTCTGATGTTAATAATGATAAGGAACATTCATGTGATGAAAGCTGTGCTAACAAAAGTGCGAGTCACTCAACTTTGAGGTTTATTTTCTCTTCTGTATAAGATGGTGAATTTAAATTCTAATTGCTTAAAATGCACCTTCTATAGTGTCAAACGACTTGTATTGGCTCATTGCCTGTCAAACGACTACATAAGTAACATTACATTTCATCCCCTTCACTTCAATTAATATACAAAAAGTCTCAGTGTGATTTTGACTTTTTAACTCTATGGTCTATTTTATTAAAAAATTCATCCAAACTATCGAAAAGTGATTTAATATACACTTTCTAACAAAGTCAAAAGTACACTTTCAAAACAAAAACACAAAAATTCAGTTTCTTTATTTTTTTCCCCATCTAAATCCCACACATTATTATAAATAATTAAAAATCAAGTCAATTATACACACTACAAGAAAATACAGTTTTGGTGACCACTTTTGCCGACTAAAAATATTTTGGTTGCCAAAAGTTGTGGAATTGGCAACCAAAAATTATGTTAGTCGGTAAAAGTACAACATTTAGCTACGAATTTTTTTTAGTTAGGGTTTATTAATTTTTGGCGACTAAAACAATTTAGTCGCTAAATTTGACACAATTGGCGATTAAAAAAATATTTTTGTCGCTGTATAGATAGTTTTGGCAACTAAAATAATTTAGTCGCTGAAAGAAAAATAAAAATTTACTTTTTATCTTTGGCGACAAAAAGTTTGGTCGGCAAAAATGTAATTTCAGCGACTAAAATAGTCGCCGTATAGATAGTTTTGGCAACTAAAATAATTTAGTCGCTGAATGAAAAATAAAAAATTATTGTTTATCTATGGCGACCAAAAGTTTGGTCGGCAAAAATTTAATTTCAGCGACAAAAAAATATTTTAGTCGTTGTATAGATAGTTTTGGCAACTAAAATAATTTAATCACTAAATGAAAAGTAAAAAATTATTGTTTATCTTTGGCGACCAAAAGTTTGGTCGACAAAAATTTAATTTCAGCCACTAAAAAATATTTTAGTCGCTGTATAGATAGTTTTGGCAACTAAAATAATTTAGTCGCTGAATGAAAAATAAAATTTTATTTTTTATCTTTGGCGACCAAAAGTTTGGTCGGCAAAAATTTAATTTTAGCGACTAAAATATTTTTTAGTCGCTGTATAGATAGTTTTGCCAACTAAAATAATATAGTCGCAGAATCAAAAATAAAAATTTACTTTTTATCTTTGGCGACCAAAAGTTTGGTCTGTATAGATAGTTTTGCCAACTAAAATAATATAGTCGCGGAATCAAAAATAAAAATTTACTTTTTATCTTTGGCAATCAAAAGTTTGGTCGGCAAAAATTTAATTTTAGCGACTAAAAAATATTTTAGTCGATGTATAGATAGTTTTGCCAACTAAAATAATATAGTCGCGGAATCAAAAATAAAAATTTACTTTTTATCTTTGGCAATCAAAAGTTTGGTCGGCAAAAATTTAATTTTAGCGACTAAAAAATATTTTAGTCGCTGTATAGATAGTTTTGCCAACTAAAATAATATAGTCGCAGAATAAAAAATAAAAATTTACTTTTTATCTTTGGCGACCAAAAGTTTGGTCGGCAAAAATTTAATTTTAGCGACTAAAAAATATTTTAGTCGTTGTATAGATAGTTTTGCCAACTAAAATAATATAGTCGCGGAATCAAAAATAAAAATTTACTTTTTATCTTTGGCGACCAAAAGTTTGGTCGGCAAAAATTTAATTTTAGCGACTAAAAAATATTTTAGTCGTTGTATAGATAGTTTTGCCAACTAAAATAATATAGTCGCGGAATCAAAAATAAAAATTTACTTTTTATCTTTGGCGACCAAAAGTTTGGTCGGCAAAAATTTAATTTTAGCGACTAAAAAATATTTTAGTCGTTGTATAGATAGTTTTGCCAACTAAAATAATATAGTCGCGGAATCAAAAATAAAAATTTACTTTTTATCTTTGGCGACCAAAAGTTTGGTCGGCAAAAATTAAATTTCAACGACTAAAATATATTTTAGTCGCTGTATAGATAGTTTTGGCAACTAAAATTATTTAGTCGCCGAATGAAAAATAAAAATTTTCTTTTTATCTTTAGCGACCAAAATTTTGGTCAGCAAAGATTTAATTTCAGCGACTAAAAATTATTTTAGTCACTCTGTAGATAGTTTTGGCAACTAAAATAATTTAGTCGCTGATTGAAAAATAAAAATTTACTTTTTATCTTTGGCGACCAGAAGTTTGGTCACCAAAAATTTATTTTCAGCGACTAGTAAGTATTTTAGTCATTGTATAGTTACTTTTGGCCACTAAATTTATTTAAGTCGCTGAATGGAAAACAAAAATTTACTTTTATTTTTGGCGACTAAAAGTTTGGTCGGTAAAAATTTATTTTCGGCAACTAAATAAATTTTAGTCGTCATATACCAACTTTTGCCGACTAAAAGAAATTTAGTCGCCAAATAGCTAGTATAATTTTATTTTTAATCTTTGGTAACTACCTCATTTGGTCGGCAAATATACATTTTTAGTGACTAAAACACATTTAGTCGGCAATAAAACTCATTGTTTTTTGTGGGAACACATACTGCCCAATTTTAGTTCATGTTTAATTTTTTTTTGTCTCTCACTCTCTCTCTCTCTTTCTCTCTTTGTCTCTCTCTCTCTCTCTCTTCTCTTTCTCTCTCTTACTCATCACTCTTTTCTGTCTGTCTATCTGTCTTTGTCTCTGTCTCTATCTCTTTCTTTATTTGTCTCTTGCTCATCTCTCTTCTCTCTATCTCTCTCTATCTCTCTTCTTTCTCTATCTCTCTTCTTTCTCTATCTCTCTTGCTCATCTCTCTATCTCTGTCTCTGTCTCTCTCGCTCATCTTTCTTCTCTCTCTCTCTCTCTCTCTCTCTCTCTGTCTTTCTCTCGATTATCTCTTTTTGCTCTCTTTCTCTCTCTCTCTCTTTGTCTATCTCTCGCTCATCTTTTGTTTCTCTCTCTTTTTCTATCTGTCTGTCTCTCTATCTCTCTCTCTATATATATACCTCTTTCTCTCTCTGTCACTCTCTCACTCATTACTCTTCTCTCTCTCTTTCTCTCTCTGTGTCTGTCTGTCTGTCTCTCACTCATCACTCATCTCTCTTTCTTTCTCTCTCTGTGCCTGTCTGTCTCTCTCCCCCATTATGTTCATCTTGCTCATTCTTTCTCTCCACTCTTCTCTATTTATCGAGCTCTCCACTACAAGAAAATGCACTTTTAGCGACCATTTTGTGTGTCTCTCTCTCGTTCATCACTCTGTCTCTCTATCTCTCTTCTCTATCTGTCTCTCACTCATCTCTCTCTCACCACCCATCTCCTCTACCACCTTCACCACTACTGCAAATGTCATTTCACTACCACCATTATTACCACTGTTGCAACTCCATCTCTACGACTGCCATTACTACCACCATCGCTACCACTCCACTACCACCACTGCTACCACCACTACTACTACTACTATTACCTTTCCTTCACCACCGCTACTTTATCTCCTCAATCATGACCACAACTTCACCACTAATCTCCTTCGCCATCACCACCACCACCACCTCACCTCTTATCCACCACCTTCACCACTACTGCCGCTCCCTCTCCTCTACCACAAAAAATTAGCTCTTGATTTTTAGTAACAAAAAAAAAAAGGGTCACAATAAATATTTTTCATCGACCATAAAAAATTAACTTTATTTTAATGAAAAATATTTTTCATTAAAATATTACCCCTACTTCTATCAAATAAAAAAAATAATAAAAATAAAAATAAAACTATTCCCCCCCCCCAAAAAAAAATGGGTCACAAAAAATATTATTCATCGACCATAAAAAATTAACTTTATTTTAACGAAAAATATTTTTCATTAAAATATTATCCCTACTTCTATCAAATAAAAAAAATTAATTAAAATAAAAATAAAACTATTTCCCCCTTCTCTTTTTCCGCCCGCCCAAACTTAGGGTATGTTTGGTTTGAGTTTGGGAGATGAGTTTTAGAGATAAAAAGTACGAAAAATTGTTTGGTTTGGTTTTTTTCAAAAGATGTTTTGAAAAATTATTTTGAGAGAGAGTTTTGGAAAAAGTGATTGATTTGATGTGTATGAGAGAGAGATTTGTTTGGAAAAATTGTAAACCAAACAAGTTTTGAGAAATTTTTTTGAGAAAATTTGTTTGGTTTGATTACTTTTGAAAACTTATTTGTAGAGAATTTTTTCTAAAAATTTTTGGGAAACACAAACCAAACAAGGCCTTAATTTCCCCCTTTTTTTTCCCTCTGCCTTTTCCCCCCATTTTTTTTCATTTCCTTTCAGGTTGTTAAAACTACTCCACTTCACCTACTCCACTACACAACTCCACCTACTCCTACTCCACAACTCCACCTACTCCACTACACAACTCCACATACTCCACCTACTCCACTACACCTACTCTCCACCCACATCTCCTATATAAAGGAGACCAACCATGTACTTAATATCAATCAATAATACAATCAATATCTATACAATTCTCTATTTCTCTTTATACATTAAATTTTACATGGTATCAGAGCAGGTTTAGAACCTAGCATTTTTCGCTTCACCGGCGGGCGGCAACCTCACCTTAGCCGTCCGCCGGACGTCAATCTATTCCGCTTATTTTCTACACATACCTTCCCATCATTGCCCAAATCCTCTCTCTCTCGGAGGCAACCCAGCAACACCCACTCGAGCTTGCTCTCGGAATGACTGAACCAACCTCTCTCTCATAGCACAGCACAGCACATAGCAAAGGGTTACCAAAGCAACAAAAAAAGCTTCAACGACAACAATGGCTACCTCTTCCAAGATCTTGACACTATGCTTCATCACCACTCTGATCTTCTTCTCATCATACGGCGTTGTTGCGAGTGTGGATCACGAGCACCAGTTGGTGGTCGGGTGGGGGGTTCTACCCACCACTAGATCCGGATGCAGGGGGACCATCGCCGAGTGCCTCGCCGACGACGAGGAGTTCGGGCTCGATTCTGAGGTCAGCAGGCGCATCCTAGCCTCAACACGCTACATCAACTATGGTGCGCTTCAGAGGAACACTGTACCCTGCTCCAGACGTGGCGCCTTCTACTACAATTGTCGATCTGGTGCCCAGGCCAATCCCTACTCGCCGCTGGTGTTGGAACGGAAAATGACAGAGGAAGCATGCAACGGCGGCCTGTGCTCTCTCGGGCTCGGATGGGCTCTCTCTTTAGTTGAAAGAGAAGAACAACCAAAACAGGGGGCTACTCTTTAAGTTAAAAACAGGCTCCTTCTCGGCTCTCGCTCCCTGTCTCTCTCATCGTGTTCCAATGAAAATGGACTAAGCTCTTACCACCCACCCATTAAAAAAAAAAAAAAAAAAATAGATTCATCTCGTATTTCCACTTTCAAACCCACAATCCTTTTTTTAATCAACCCACTCCCTCTCTCTCTGGTCCCTTTTTCTCTCTCTCTACTCAAGGACATCCACCACTTTGTCAACTTTCCAACCCTTTCCTTCACCTTTTGCACCCCACTCACCGATTCCTGTTCCCACTACCTTCATTTTATTTTATTTTATTTTTTCTATCTTTCTTTTTTCCATCAATATTTCGTTATTATACACCTCAGTTGGTGCGCCTCAACCCCTTTTTCATTATCTTATTCTTTTTTTTCTTCCAAAAAAAAAAAATCCATTCACAACCAACTCGGTTTTCATTCCACAAACTTGTCATTTTTTCATGCCGGGATCAACCCCGGTCACAATTTTACACCAACAAAAAAAAAAAAAAAAAAAAAACACAAAAAAAAAAAACAAACAAACAACCACATCCACAGGCGGGATTTTTCTTCTCTACTCTGTCGCCGGTCTCTTCTTCTTGCCTCTGTCCTGGGCGGCCCTTGACGGTGCTGCCTCCGTGTTTCCCACGCCGCTGAGCACGTTCACTCCCCCCTGCTCCTCCACTACAGCATATGGCGGACCTCCAAATCGGAACATCACGGTGGCCTTCCGCTTCAGCTCCTTGTTTTCCGCTTTTAGCACACATATCTCTGCTCGCACATCCTTATACATGCGCTGGAGCAGAGCCAGTTGGGCGTTTAACTGCTGCACCTCATTTGTCCTACTCTGAAGCCGGTGCGACAAGTTTGTGACCGCAGTCATGGTCTCCACGCATGACTTCAATGCATACTGATTGGCCTCAATATCTGATTGCACTGCCATTTTTTGCTCTACAGACCGCATAGGAAAGTTCAACGGAGCAAAACCAGAGGCGCTTGGTTGAGGTTCAAGGGCAACCGCACCGATTATCTCTCTTGTGGACTCGTTGAGGTCTGGAAAGAGCGTGAGCAGACCACGGGAAGAAGAGGCCATGTTTTGGGTTGCTGAGTGTTTTAGAGAAGCAGCGATTTCCGACTGGATTTCCGACTGGTACTGTCAGAAAAGGTTGGTTACAGAGTGTTTCAGGGTTTGCAGCTCTTAGAGAAAAGCTCTCAGAGAACGAAGAGGTTTCAACTAGTTTGTTCTGCTTCCAAGCCTCAGGCTTCTCTTTGGTTTATATAGCCAATGCCGAAGAGGATGACACGACACTCTGTCGGTCACGTGCATCGCCGCGTGTCCGGCGCCCCTTTTGATGGCTCGACGCTTTCTGTCGGGCACGCCTTTTGATGAAGTGGGCGCGCCTTTTGAGGGTGCGATTTTTGAGGGCTCGATATATATATATATCCATGTGTATATATTTGGGCAGCCTATATACACCATCATACAGTGTATTTTACAACGATTCGGCATGACCCCATAAACTGTCCCGACATTGATTCCGGTTAGCTTTTCCAACGATCCGGCATGACCCCATAAACTGTCCCGACATTGATTCCGGTTAGCTTTTACAACGGTCCGGCATGACCCCATAAACTGTCCCGACATTGATTCCGGTTAGCTTCTACAACGGTCCAGTGTGACCTCGTCAACTGTCCAGACATTATCTTCAATAACGGTCTGACACGACCATACAGTGTCTCCTATTCTATTTTATTTTATTTATCAGTTTACTTTCCTGTTTTGTTACTCTCTCCAAACTCAAGTTGGTTCTTACCTATCCTCCTTGAGTTTGAGGGGGGCTGTTAAAACTACTCCACTTCACGTACTCCACTACACAACTCCACCTACTCCTACTCCACTTCACCTACTCCACTACACAACTCCACCTACTCCACCTACTCCACTACACCTACTCTCCACCCACATCTCCTATATAAAGGAGACCAACCATTTACATAATATCAATCAATAATACAATCAATATCTATACAATTCTCTATTTCTCTTTATACATTAAATTTTACACAGGTTTGTAGAGCCCTTAATTTCACAATGTTTCAAAATAGTGAGCAAACCTTAATCTGAGAGAGAGAAGATAGAGGGTTTGAAGAGAGACTGGGGTTGAAGGGGAAAGGTTTCAGTCAGCGGCGAGACTGGTTCAGCAGCGGCAAGACTAGTTCGGCGGCGAGACGGTACGCTTCTTTTGACTCTTCTTTCGACTCTCTCATTCCAGTCGGTTCCTCTAATGACTGGGTTGAAATGGTTCCTCTATATCTCTATGTGACTGTGTGTCCTTGGAACAACAATGATGTAGTTTTATAATCCGAACAGATCTTAAACCCTATCAAGCTATTGACTTGATACATTGTTCAAGATGTAGAATTAATTGGACTCGTGATGGTATGCTATTCTCTCTCATAGTTTAATTTATTATCTTTGTTGGGTAGAAAATGATTTAGTGAACAACTAATTAGGCATTAGAGTATATATTGGAAGTGTTGCACCTCCTATTGCTTCCTTGCAGAATTTCTCTCAATGGTTAAATAAAATTTTCATGCCAAATATGTTTCTCATTAACTTCTTGTATTGTTGATATGGGTAATGGAGCCACCACCTGCATAAAGATTGATGACTTTGTCAGTCTCAAACTGGCAAGTGAATGTCTGATATGAGATCCCAATTCTCTATGTTCCATCAGTTCTTTCTTGAAGTGAATCATTGATCACCGTGGGATTTCCATACCTTCAAACTTTTAGTTGAAAAAAATTGTAACCATCGAATAGGTTTTTATGCTAAGAAATGTAGTTTATGACAATTTTTCATTTATTGTCGACACTCTGATTCCGTGTATTTGTTAGTTGTTGACTGTAATGAAAGTTCCACCAGGTTTTGTTTTGACATGTGAAGAGCTTTGCCTCGACAATCACTTAGTATATGTATGTGTGTATATGTATTGTGTTGTAGCCTAATTCCTCAATTCACACTTCCAATTGATAAGAGATAAAGTAGTTTAAAAGGCAATTAAGCATTTTTATTTACCATATGATTCATATCTGCAAGTTTATGAGGCCAATGTGTAATCATTCTTGTTTATGCATTATAATTTATAACCTAGTTGTTCCATGTCGTCTATCCTCACTATTTTCCATGTGGCATATCATTATCATTGTGGAAATCTGTTATCTGGAAAGAGTAGTAGATATTATATGGGAAAATTGTTGATGTTCATTTGTGGGACATATTCTTATCATGCCTTTGTTTGTTTCTTTCATTGTGGCAAAGATGGAATTTTGCTGCTCGAGGTCAACAGGATGCTACGTGCAGGAGGATACTTTGCTTGGGCAGCACAGCCTGTTTATAAGCATGAATTAGCCCTTGAAGAGCAGTGGGAAGGCATGACTGAGCAGAATTTGTTTATAAAATAAGATGAACAGTTATTTTCACTTTAGTGAGTCGATAAGCATTTTTGAGTTTGAGTTTCGAATGTTTGCACAGCTTTCTGTTATACCCTTATATGAAAAATTGTGCACCTTAGTTTGCATTTGATCTCCCTGTTGAATCCCAATTGCTTACAGAGTGACTTCTGCAATTGTTTATAACTTAGAAAAAAATTAAGGAATCTGAATTTGGTAACTACCCCAGCTTGGAGAACAAAAAATTTGCAAACTGGTTATGGTACTTAGATAAAATGGCAGGGAAAGGTCCTAAAGCATGTAATATGTTAGTTCATCTGGGTGCCCCATAATTTGTTTAATGAAGGTCAATCTTCCAGTGCACCCAAATGAAGTGTTTCCATTGCATTTTATTGGTGGTCTAAATAGGAGTAACATGTACAGCACATCAGACAAGAAGTTCAGTTTACCGATCGTTTGTCTTCCTTCATCTTCAGAGATGATTAATCTTACAAGCCACGTTTGTTGGAATCTTGTGAAGGAGGGGTATATTGCAATTTGGCAGAAGCCCTTGAACAACAGTTGCTACTTAAGTTGTGAGGCAGGAACGCGACCTCCGTTGTGTGATTCAGATGATGATCTAGACAGTGTTTGGTATATTAACTGTCCTCTTTCTGGTATATTTTGGTGATGCAAATAGTACATTAAACTGCCTTGAATGGTTAAAGTTTTAGATCTCTATTTGACAACTGCTATGTCCGTAAGGCTTCTGAAGCATATTCAGTAGTATGACATGTTAACTTCATGCATTGTAGGCCTACAGCTACTGTAATTTATGTGTAACCATTGACATGAAATATTGACAAGCTTTATGTTTGGACCATCAGCAGTAAAAAATGGGACTGTAAACCCTATTGACTTTAAGCACTTGGCCTAGTAATGACATGTACCCTTGGAATGACTATAAAGCCTAGTAATGACATGGTTCCCTGTGACTTTTTCTCATCCTGCCTTATCATGTCTTTTGGTGTTGTGGTCTTATCATGTGATGCATCAACCACTTTATCTCCCTGGTCAAGAATTTGAAAAGTAAAAAATGGTTTCTTTTTTTTTAATACTATACTTTATATATACCCTTACAAGTTACAAGTTATATAGACGATTTGGCTTCTAAGAATTGATTTCATGTGATTGTGTGCTTATTGATCCACAAAAAATATATATGTTGATTCGATTTTGTTTATGCAGATATTTGATTTGTTTGATGTGAAATGCAATGGGGTTAGGAGAATTTGTTAATTCATTAGGCATTTTTCATCCAAATGCACCTGTAGCAGACATAAATGAAGGACTCTGTATAACCCTAAATAGATAAGAATAACTGTTTTAATCTCAAGTTGAATCAGTTTTGCAGTCATTCAGCCTTGTGCAAGATTGTTCCCAATATTCAATGAGAAAAATAAGGAAATTTAGGACAAGTGTCCTCCCTAATTCAATGATCAAAGAAAATAATAGAACTAGTCCTGCAGAATTTTCATTTTCAGTATTGCATCACATAATTGATTTGGTGCATATCCACCTGAACGCTGCTTTTCTGAAATTATAGCTCCCTACCAGAACTGTCCCTTTTGAAGGAAACTTCAATTAGGGGTCTCTCATTATCTACTCCAAAGCTAAATTCAGTTTCTGAGAATGCAGTATGCTGTTTGTGGGACGGAGAACTTATAATTGTATGAGAGTGTATCTTAAATAAGTATATTTCTTGTTTAGATTTCTGCTTGAAATATTTAGATGAACTTCTAGTTGTTTCCCTTTTCATCATATAATATATTTCTTGTCTAGTAAATGGCAATAATTAAAATTGAATATGCATTTCAAAAGTTTATGCTTTACAAAAAGGTGATGTTATTGATATGCAGGGATCATTCAAATTTTGTCAGTTGTGTACAGTTTTGTACAGATGGTAGCAAGTTCATTACGGTAAGCTCTGATAAGAAGGGTATAATATATGATGCAAAAACTGGAGAGAAAATTGGAGAGCTGTCCTTAGAGGATGGTCATAAAGGCAGCATTTACGCTGTTAGCTGGAGCCCTGATGGTAAACAGGTAATCAGTGTTGTGTGGATTCTCTCTTGAGCTGCTTCTAGTTGATTTTCTGTTCAAAATTTGGTTATTAAATTTTCAGATTTGATTTTTTGGATTTTTTTTTCTGAAACGTTCAAACACAGTGGACATTTATGTATTAAATATGGAAGTGATTGATACCCCCTCTCCCCACCACCCCCCCACACACATGGGGGTTGGTGATTGGAGAAGGAAAAAAAAAAAAAAAAAACTGGCCAATTTCAGGCCAGTGGGGGTCGTGGGGGTCCAAATCATTTTTCTAATAAATAATTGTTTTTCCCATAAATTTTGCTAGTTTTAGACTGAGAAAGGAAATATTGCATCTGCAGAGGATCTGTTGAATTGTATAAGAACATTTTAGTGTAACACGGAACATCATTTGTTGGCTAAATTTTGTAATTGGGTTCTTTGCATGTTAGTAATATTATAACCGACAAACTTAGGGAGTGGGAAGGTGTGGGGAACTACAGGATTGATTTTTTTCTTCTTTTTCCCCTTAATAGCACAAAATCAACTAGGTTGGACATAAATAATGATTATCTTTCTTATTCACTGAGCAGTGAAACATTATTTCATGGTTTATTTTGTGTCTGCTTTTAGAAATGTATAATACATGCTCCTCCTCTCTCTGATACGGATCAGATTGGTACAGTTCAAAAAAAAATTAAAATTTTAATTTATTTTATTAAAATAGCATACTTAATAAATTTTATAAAATTAAATATTTGATATAAAATAAATATTAAGTATTTAAAAATATGATATATAATAAATATATAAAATTATATGTTTTGAACATGTCCCCAACATGTTGTGCCCTGCATCTTTTAAAAATTTGTGTGTCCATATGTCTGTGTTGTGTCACATATTCGTGTGCGTACTTCTTAACTAATAAGAGATAAATAATAGGGTAAATTATGTAGACCTCCCTCAAGTAATTAGAAATATAGATAGCTTCATAGTCTTGGCATGATTACACTGTACATACCTGAAAATTTAAATTCATTTAACACTTTAACACATACAGTTTGTTAATCTCATGGATGGAAAATAGTGGCCATCACGTTTATACTAAAATATCTATCATACCCTTAAACGTAGATAATTACTTATATCCAAGCACCAGTATTCCTTAATTGAATCACATTTTTCTAAAAGGAATCACACTCCATCTTCTCACTCTCTTTCTCTCCCCATGCTCCCTTGCAACCCCATCTATCTCAGCCACCCCACAACCTAACTCTCCCTCATCACTGAAGGTAGATTACCTTCAGCATGACTACGTCTGCTAATGTTTGCTAAGGTCCCCCAAGTAACTCTCCCTCATAACTGCTAATAGTTAGGTTGACAACGTCTTCAGCATCTGCTCAAACGTAGATTACCTTCAGTACTACAAGTAATTCTATTTAGATGAACTGTCCCTTGGAATATTTCGAGTGTATTAAACTTTAATAACTTTTTGAAATGCATATTCAATTTTAATTACTGCCATTTACTAGACAAGAAATATTTAGATGAACTTGCTACTATTTGATTTCTTGTAGTACTGCCATTTACTTTTTGATTAGTTACATTGTCTATCACACTGTTGGGCTATTGGTGTTTGCTACTGTTCGTTAATTTTATGAACTTATTGTTTGAATAGGTTTTGATGCGTTATATTAGGACACTTAGCACCTGTAGTTTGGATACTCTGAAGGGCTTCAATTATGAAACGGTTGAACCGAGTACATAAATGGTCTTAGGGGAGAGTTGAGCAGAATACTCACATTAGCACAACAAGACATTTCTGTAGTTGACAGGGAGAGTTGAAGAGAAAAGGAGATGGTCTGAGGGGATTCATCAAGCTGTAGGAGCCAAAGAAGGTGTCAAAATTGAGATATCTCTTGAGGTTTCAATCTTTACGGAGTTTTTCTTTTACATAAAAAATTTCTTTCTTATTGTACTCAAAGCCATATTATCCTTACACTTGTTAGGCTCAATTCCTTTAACCCAGCAAAAACCATGATTGATGAATTGATTACAAAGATTCAGTGCTTTTATTTTTAATCTAATCATAACAAACTAATCTAACCATGGTTTAATTCTAACAGCCTAACTACTTGAAACAGTTATGCTAGTTCTCTTTATAACACGTGAGCATGACTGAAGCTACAGCCCTTTCTGTTCTGACTTTAGCTGCTCTAGCTGCGGCTGGTACTGCAGCCTTGCTGTGTTGACCTGGCCTGGTCTTGCTGCAGCTGGGGTTGCAGTGGCTAGCTCTGGCTTATGCTCTATTTTGATATAATGTGTACCTGTCACATTTACATGTAGTGAGATTTGTTATTATACTTATAAAAATTTAATTACTGAGAAATATATCATGCATCCATAATCATGTCATATCATCATTGTAAATTTTTTTCCCTACTCAGCACAGCAAGTTAATATATATATAATTTAGGTAAAAATAAAGTGGGTGGTGGATTCTTATCATTCATTGTGTTCATGCCAATAGCTACAAAATTATAATGGATGATTCATGTTTTTCTACTTCTAAATCTTCATTGACAATGTGCCACAGTGTAATTTTGTTTCCTTTTCCTACCCCCTTAGCAGCTCAATGCTATTATAACTTTAATAGTCGGATCCATCATGATTTTTCTTGATTTTTTATGCTATTATAATTTTATGTCTATAGTTGTTAATTGGGTATTTTAGTTGTGGTTTCACTAATAGATAGCTTTTGCTAGAAAATTGAGTATCTTATCTTATCAGTTTCGCTAATTGATTTGTGTGTCTTTCTCTTTGCAGCTAGCAGAAGCAGTAAAAACACAATTTTCACGTGATTACAGTGATAACCTTGCTCTTGTTCGGGCTTATGAGGCCTGGAAAGAAGTTGAAATAGACGTAGCTGGATATGAATACTATTGGAAGAATTTTCTTTCTGCTCAATCAATGAAAGCTATTGATGCTCTGTGAAGGGAGTTCTACTCTTGTTCGGGCTTATGAGGCCTGGAAAGAAGTTGAAAGAGACGTAGCTGGATATGAATACTATTGGAAGAATTTTCTTTCTGCTCAATCAATGAAAGCTATTGATGCTCTGTGAAGGGAGTTCTACTCTTCACTTAAGGAATATGTTTTAAATTTTAATGCTAAGTGGATGTGAATTGGATGATTATATAGATTACAAGCGGATTTTTAATTGAACGAATATGTAGTTTGGAATTACTTGTGGATGAAAACTTATAATAGTTGCTAACTTTAATTAAACAGGTTTAGAGTTTGATGATTTATATAGTTTGTTGAATGTTTATGATTCAGGTGAATTGTTGGTTTGATTGATTATTGTAAATTACAGATTGTATTGAATAGATTGGATATATTATTATGAATTATAAGTTTATTTTATTACATGTTGGCGCAAACATTCCTTTTGGCGACCAAAACTTTTTGGTCCTAGAATGTCACAATTGGCGACTAAACATTTTAGTCGTGGAATGTGATAATTGGCAACCAAATTTTTTGGTCGTGGAATGTGTCAATTGGCGACTAACATGTTTGGTCGGGAATATGTCACTTTTCGCAACTAAAGTGTTTTAGCGACTAAATGGATTAGTAGCAGTAATGATATATTTAGCGATCAAAAATTTAGTCGGCAAATTTAACTTTTTCCCGACTAACAAAAGTTTTAGTCGCTAATTACTTTTGCCGACCCTCAATTGGCGACCAAGGTGGCGACCAAAAAAATTGGTCGCGAATAGCTTTTGCCGACTAAAAATTGACTTTTGTCGACCAAATTTTTAGTCGCCAAAAATGCGATTTTCTTGTAGTGAATATTGCCGACCAATATTTTTGGTTGTGGAATGTATTGCCCACCAATTGTTTTGGTCGCGGAATGTGACAATTGGCGACCAAATTAGTTGGTCGTGGAAATGGGCGACAATTGTCGACCAAACTATTTGGTCGTTGAATGTGCGAATTGGCGACTAACATGTTTGGTCGGAAAAATATGACTTTTCGCGACTAAAGTGTTTTAGCTACTAAATGGATTAGTCGCAATAATTATATATTTCATGACTAAAAATTTAGTTGGCAAATATAATTTTTTCGCGACTAAAATATTTTTTAGTCGCTAATTACTTTCTACGACCCTCAATTGGCGACCAAAGTGGTGACCAAAAAAATTAGTCGCGGATAACTTTTGCCGACTAAAAATGGATTTTTGCCGACCAAATTTTTAGTCGGCAAAAGTGCGAATTCTTGTAGTGACACATGCAATATAATGTTAGTCAATGCATACACTGGACAAAAGTGGTTGAAGATAACCAAAGATTATTTGTCCTTGAATTTCTCTTTTCCCTTGTTTCAATACATTTTTAAGTATTGAATTATATAAAAGTTTCAAAACATGATTCTATAATTAATTATATACATGACCACTTTTATTTCTTATTTCTGTGAATTGTGTTCTTGTATAAACCCTTTTAATGACTCATTCTAATGCATCAATTTGTGATCAATTCAATCAATATAATCAATCCAAATACTTTTGATACAAGTTCCCATTCTTCCTTTCAAGGTGCACATGAAATGTGTAACTAGAACATAGCCAAAATTCCTGCAACAACAAAAGTAGCAGTAGTCCAAAACAGAGCACTCTTTTTTTTTTTCTTTTTTTTTTTTTTTTTTTGTGTGTGTGTGGGGTAGATATGTGTAACGTCCTCAAAATAACAACATTAAACCCATCTGATAAGACATGCATTTACATATAAACTAACCACATTCCTTTATTCCTTAGAGTTCCATTACATAAGTATTCCATGTTAACATCATAACAAAATGCCCTACGGGCTTACAGCTTTCCAAGTTAACACTTGGTTACAACAAAAGAGTACTAACTTGTTTACACATTAAGCCCTTGGCTTGAAGTTACATGTAATACATCAAAAGTTAAGCGACAAAAGTATGTCCGCCTCTAGCCTCCCAAGCTATGTCCTTGGAGGTGGCATGCTTCCTGCACCTGAAAATGATATTCCCATATAGGGTGAGCCACAGCCCAGTAGAAATATACTAAACCAACCATGGACAATGACTAAAAGATTAGCAATTGATAGATGGCCAACACTGATACAATCACATAAATCACATATTTATGTCATACAATTTACGAGTCCAAGTTACCTTTCATTTTCCCTTTTTCAACAGATAAGCATGCTAGCTCTATCATCATTTCAACAGATATGTATAAAAACAATATCCACATTCACAGATAAGCATATGAGCTATATCCACATTCTACACAGATATGTATAACCACAATATCCACAGATAAGCATATAAGCTATATCCACACTTCACAAAGATAAGCATAAAAGCTCTATCTTCACTTCTCTAGACAAGCATATGAGCTGTATCTACGGAGTTCATCCCCTATCTTCTCCCAACACTATCCGGTTTAGAGGTACATCCCCTATCTTCCCCTAAACCGCGGAGTACATCCCCTATCTCCTCCTCTACACATAACGTATACAAACACAATGGTTCTATATACAATCACCCAATACATACAGCTAATGTATTCTATCAACCGTCAAGTTCCATGACACATTTCATTGATTAGTTTCAGTTTGCCTAATCATCATGCATTGTCTACAACAATCACGACTATCCTCCACCGATAGCCCAAAGCAGTTATTTCTAGACAGAAAATAAATGCACAAATGGATATTCAATCAACATTTCATTTCCTCATTTCTCCCAATTAATTATCCCAATTAATTAAACAATGTAATTAGGCCATTTTCCATAATTACCATTTCAACCCTTAGGTCCCATTTTCATCAATGATTTAACATTCATTCAATTTCTCTATGCCAAACATGCATCCAGGTTTATTATGAATAAAACCCCAACTTTTGTAAAATTACACAAAAGCCCCAAACTTTCACAAAATTACCAAACCAAGCCCAACATCTCAAAACACCAAAATTTAAAGACAAAATCCATAGAGAGGAGTAGGATATCCCTACCTTGAAGTTTTAGCCAAAAAAGAGATGAAGACTCGAAGATCAACTTGCTCCAAATCTAAACTTTTTCAAATTAAATCGAAGCTCTCAACACCCTCTATCTTATTAACAAAGGCCCTAGGCTAGATTCACACTCTAGGGAGATCAAATCTTAGAGAGAGTGCAAGTGTAGAGAGAGAGAGGCTCGGATATAGGGTTTGATCAAAGAAAGGAAGTGAAAAAGTGATGTTTAAAACGCTACTGTCCGCTGATATAAAACACTCTCGCTCGAGCGAAGACTTGGTCGCTCGAGCGACCAGACACAGAAAACTCTCGCTCGAGCCAAGAAGTTCTCGATCGAGCGAAGAAAAACCCAGACCGCTCGAGCCAAGAAAGACAGTTCTCAGGTCCAGAACCAAGTGCAACCGCTCGCTCGAGCGAGCCACTCTGGTTCGACCCACCAAACACGAACCCCACTCTCGCTCGAGCGACCAACGCCTCGCTCGAGCGAAGGTCCAAAAATCTGGGCAGCAACACTAGGCTCCCAAACACAACCAACCTGTAACAAACCTGCCCAATACATCTTATAACTCAATATACAAAGTAAAGAGGATACAAACATGATAATAAACAACTACCAACATCCACGGACACATGTCCGGATCACTATACAACAAGGGTAAACCCGAGATCGCTATAACCTCTCCCCCTTAAAGAATTTCGCCCTCGAAATTAAGCACAAGTTTTCAAAAACAGGTTTTCCTTCATTTTAAACAATGTTACACTTGAACATTCAACAATTCGACCCATTACCGGTCATCCCATCCCTTTAACAAGAGACATATCACAATATGTAAACAACATATGTACTTTCAACATGCATCAACATTATGCATTATCTTTCCAATTTCAACAATATATTCAACATATACAATGTTACATTCAACTCCCATATGAGGCAAGTTCCCAAAACATACTTCCAATAAACCAAACATTTTCAATGTTTCACAACTTAAGACATATATAAAAGCTCTTAAGTTCAACAAAATACAAAATGTAAATACAAGATCACATATCAACAAGCAAGTCCGGATATTTCTCATGGACTCCCAACTCACGTTCCCAAGTGGCTTCCTCCTCTCCGTGATGTTTCCACAAGACTTTCACCAAAGGAATGGTCTTGCCACGCAGGACCTGATCCCGCCTATCCAAGACCCGAACCGGTCTCTCCTCATACGAGGCATCCTCATCTACCTCTAAATCGGTCCAATCCAACACATGTGATGGATCTGGCTCATACTTCCGAAGCATACTCACATGAAACACGTCATGCACTCCGGACAACTGCGGCGGTAAGGCTAACCGATAAGCAACCTCACCAATCCTCTCAAGAATCTCAAAAGGTCCAACAAACCGAGGGGATAACTTCCCACTCTTCCCAAACCTCATCAGACCTCGCCTAGGTGATATCTTCAGAAAGACATGATCACCTACCTCAAACGCCAATGGTCTCCTCCTACGGTCAGCATAAGATTTCTGACGACTCTGGGCTGTAACAAGCCTCCTACGGATAAGCTCAACTTTTTCCGTCGTCTCCCTAACCAACTCCGGACCCAACAAAGGTGCATCACCCACCTCGGCCCAACAAACTGGAGACCTACACGGTCGGCCATACAAGGCCTCAAACGGTGCCATACCGATGCTAGACTGAAAACTGTTGTTGTAGGAAAACTCTACTAAAGGTAAGTGCCTCTCCCACGTCCCATTGAAATCAAGGACATAACCCCGAAGCATATCCTCGAGGATCCGAATAGTACGCTCGGACTGCCCGTCAGTCTGAGGATGATAGGCCGTACTAAAGGTCAACTTAGTGCCCAAGGCACTCTGCACACTCTGCCACAACCTAGCAGTAAAACGAGGATCTCTATCTGAGACGATCGTCACTGGGACCCCGTGCAATCTCACTACGTCCCGAACATACAAGTCGGCAAGATGATCTACCGAATCTCTCACGCGCATAGGAATAAAGTGCGCCGACTTAGTCAACCGGTCTACAACCACCCAAATAGCATCACTACCCCGCTGAGTCCTCGGAAGACCTACAACGAAGTCCATAGTGACATGCTCCCACTTCCACTCGGCAATAGGCAAGGGTTGCAACAAACCCGCTGGCCTCTGATGCTCGGCCTTCACTTGCTGGCAAGTAAGGCACTTCGATACGAAAACAGCCACATCTCTCTTCATACCCCGCCACCAAAATTGGCGACCCAAATCCTGATACATCTTAGTACCTCCCGGATGCACCGCAAGGCGCGAATGATGAAACTCTCAGAGTACTTCCTCTCGGCAAGACTCCGGTACAAACAAACGGTTTCGGTATCTCACACTCAGGTCGGGATACACCGTCAAACCCTTCTCAACTTTCCCATTGGAGATCTTCTCTCGGAGGGATTCTACCTCAAGGTCACCTCTCTGTGCCTCTAACACTCTAATCACAAGTGTAGGCTGCGCAACAACAGAAAACAAGGCCGCAGCCTCAATAGATTCGCCCAGTAGCAAATCAAACTCGCCAAGTGTTCCCAACATCTCCCATTCCCGGATGGCTATACTAGCTACATCACTAATGGATTTCCTACTAAGGGCATCGGCCACAACATTGGCCTTTCCCGGATGATAGTGCAACTCAAAATCATAATCTTCGATGAACTCCATCCACCTCCTCTGCCTCAAATTCAAGTCTCTCTGTGTAAACAGATACTTCAAACTCTTATGATCCGAGAATACCTCGAACCTCTCACCATAAAGGTAGTGCCTCCAGATTTTCAAGGCAAAAATCACAGCCGCTAACTCTAGGTCGTGTGCGGGGTAATTCTTCTCGTGTATTTTCAACTGACGTGAGCCATAAGCTACCACTTTCCCCTCTTGCATCAACACACAACCCAAACCCTCTCGTGAGGCATCACAATAAACCGCATAACCCAACCTTCTCTCCGGAATAATCAACACCGGAGCGGTGGTCAATCTGACTTTCAGCTCTTGGAACGACTTTTCACAAGTCTCACTCCACACAAACTTGACTCCCTTCCGAGTCAGTCTAGTCAACGGTGACGCTAACCTGGAGAAATCTTTCACAAACCGACGGTAATACCCAGCTAATCCCAGAAAACTGCGGATCTCAAACACACTCTTAGGCTGTGCCCAATCTTGCACTGCCTCAACCTTGGATGTATCAACAGACACCCCTTCCCCGGATACCACGTGGCCTAAGAATTTGACTTCCCTCAGCCAGAACTCACACTTCCCAAACTTGGCATACAGCCTATGGGCTCTAAGCAACTCAAGCACCACTCTCAAGTGTTCCTCGTGCAGCTCCTCTGAAGGTGAATAGATAAGGATGTCGTCCACAAAGACGACCACAAATCGGTCTAAGAACTCCCGAAAAATCCGGTTCATCAAGTCCATAAAGACTGCCGGTGCATTGGTAAGCCCAAATGGCATCACCAGAAACTCAAAATGGCCATACCACGTACGGAAAGCCGTCTTCGGAATATCCTCTTCCCTGACCCTCAACTGGTGGTAACCCGATCTCAAGTCTATCTTAGAGAAACAACGAGAACCCTTCAACTGGTCAAACAAATCATCTATACGGGGCATAGGATACTTATTCTTGACCGTAGCCCGATTCAACTTCCGGTAGTCAATACACAATCTCAGGGCACCATCTTTCTTTTTAACAAAGAGGGCCGGTGCTCCCCACGGCGAAACACTAGGGCGAACAAAACCCTTATCTAGCAATTCCTGGAGCTGAACTTTCAACTCAACCAACTCTGCTGGAGCAAAACGATAAGGTGCCATAGAAATCGGCGTCGTGCCGGGCACTAAATCAATAGAGAACTCTATCTCTCGGTGAGGTGGTAAACTAACAAGATCTTCGGGAAAGACCTCCGAATACTCACAAACCACCCTCGGCAACACAAGCTGGGTCTCACCACTCTCACCACTCTCAAAGCTAGCAAGTAGACTACTAAGCTCACTTCGCCCTCGCGAATCATACCCCGGTGGCAAAACACTACCAAACCGGTCTCCCAAGAAATGGAACCACTCCCCGCTCAAGGTACATAACGTGACCCTCTGGCGGTAGCAATCAATAACAGCCCAGTATGACGATAACCAGTCCATACCCAAAATAACATCAAAACCCTTCATGGGCATGACAACAAACGGAAAAGGAAGCCTATAATCGGCGACCTCTATATCACATCCTCTAACACCCTGTTTCAGGATCAACTCACCACCCAAAGGCGATACCACACAAATAAGAGATGCTAACTGTGCTAACTCCAATTCCAAAACCGATGCAAATGCAGCAGATACAAAAGAATGAGATGCACCCGTGTCTATCAACACACTAGCAACCGAGTTGCAAAACAGAAAAGTACCTCTCACTACTGATGGAGCCGGTACTAAATCCTGCGCGGTAACAGCATACACGCGCCCCGTAGGCCCCTAGTCTACCTGCTCACCTCTCGGAGCAAAAGACTGCTGCACAGACTGGGATGACGAAACCCCCGGATTGGCCCTCGAGGCCTGCACAGACTAAGCTGGCTGAAAACCCTGCGTCTGCCTAGAACCAGACGCTCCCGAAGTGGCACTCAACTGCGGGCAGAACCTTTTCAGGTGCCCAGGCTGTCCACACTGATAACAAGTCAAGGGCTGCCCCCTGCCCAAACTCTGACTCTGCGGTCTAGCTGAAGAAGAAGCAGCTTTCTGACCCCCACCCTTCTGCGGGCAAACTGAAACCTTGTGACCCAGCTGGCCACACTTGTAACAAGTGAATTCCCCCTGACCACCTCTCCCGGAGCCTACACTCGGCACTGGGAAGGTCGATCTAGCAACACCACCCTGCGACTGCTGAGGGTTAGAACCCCTCTGCCTCTTGCCATCACTCTGACTATCCTGGCTCCTCTTGGAGCCTCTCTGCCCCTCATCCTCCTCCTGCATCAAGAGCTCCATATGAGCAGCAGCATCAACCAGGTGTCTATACTCTCGGATGTAAGACCCACCAACTCTCAACTTGAGGCCCCGCCTCAACTTCCGCTCAAACTCATAGCAACGGCGTTCCTCAGACGCCACTAGTTCAGGTGCAAACCTGGACAGACTGGTAAAAGTAGCCTCAAACTCGGCCACTGACAAGCCCTGCTGATTAAGCCGGCTAAACTGATCCCTCAGCTTCTCCCTAGCTACTGCAGACAAAAACCTCTCCTGAAAAGCATTCACAAATGCCTCCCAAGTACCACCAACACGAGCCTTCTCGTACTTCCACCATTGACCCGCATCTCCCTTCAGTTGGAAAGATGCCAAGGTCACTTTCAGTGCTCCGTCCTCGATGCCAAGCATCTCGAACGTCTTACTCATTTGCTCTAGCCACTCATCAGCCTTCAGTGGCTCCTTCGGATCCCCGACAAACTCATCCGGATTAGACCGGAAAAACTCCCTCTTCAAGAAAGAAGGCCCTGCCTCAGTGGCCTGATTCCCAGCTCTAAGAATACCCAAAGCTCCTGCTATCTCTCTGGCCAAGGCACCCATAGCCTGCTGACCCACTGGCTCGGCCACATCGGCCTGCCCAACTCCCTCTTGCACTGCCGGAATCTCACCCGGTAACGGTACTTCCTGCCTCGCAGGTCTACCACGCCTAGCTCCTCTTCCTCGTCCTGACATCCTAATAAAGGCAACACAGAACGTTAGCACATTCACAAATGTGCCGAAACTAAACACTCACGTCCTAATACATGGACAACTGTAATTCACTCCACATAAGCACATAAACACATAAGCACTTACGAATTTCATTCCCGGATAATGATAGTCCCGAGGCGTTACTAGAGTTCCGGTTAGAAACAGCATTGATCAAGTGCTTTTCCAACAAGACTCCCAGAAACTCAAGGATCCAATCAACATCCTAGAAACTAAATCCCATACCCACATAGTCACATACGCATGTTATCAATTAAGCACATAGCATATGATACTACATCTAAGTCTCTATCAAGCGAGACAAACCCATTGTGATACTAATAACTTCCCACGTACCCAAAGTATTCGAACCCGGTACGCTCTGATACCAAGTTGTAACGTCCTCAAAATAACAACATTAAACCCATCTGATAAGACATGCATTTACATATAAACTAACCACATTCCTTTATTCCTTAGAGTTCCATTACATAAGTATTACATGTTAACATCATAACAAAATGCCCTACGGGCTTACAGCTTTCCAAGTTAACACTTGGTTACAACAAAAGAGTACTAACTCGTTTACACATTAAGCCCTTGGCTTGAAGTTACATGTAATACATCAAAAGTTAAGCGACAAAAGTATGTCCGCCTCTAGCCTCCCAAGCTATGTCCTTGGAGGTGGCATGCTTCCTGTACCTGAAAATGATATTCCCATATAGGGTGAGCCACATCCCAGTAGAAATATACTAAACCAACCATGAACAATGACTAAAATATTAGCAATTGATAGATGGCCAACACTGATACAATCACATAAATCACATATTTATGTCATACAACTTACGAGTCCAAGTTACCTTTCATTTTCCCTTTTTCAACAGATAAGCATGCTAGCTCTATCATCATTTCAACAGATATGTATAAAAACAATATCCACATTCACAGATAAGCATATGAGCTATATCCACATTCTACACAGATATGTATAACCACAATATCCACAGATAAGCATATAAGCTATATCCACACTTCACAAAGATAAGCATAAAAGCTCTATCTTCACTTCTCTAGACAAGCATATGAGCTGTATCTACGGAGTTCATCCCCTATCTTCTCCCAACACTATCCGGTTTAGAGGTACATCCCCTATCTTCCCCTAAACCGCGGAGTACATCCCCTATCTCCTCCTCTACACATAACGTATACAAACACAATGGTTCTATATACAATCACCCAATACATACAGTTAATGTATTCTATCAACCGTCAAGTTCCATGACACATTTCATTGATTAGTTTCAGTTTGCCTAATCATCATGCATTGTCTACAACAATCACGACTATCCTCCATCGATAGCCCAAAGCAGTTATTTCTAGACAGAAAATAAATGCACAAATGGATATTAAATCAACATTTCATTTCCTCATTTCTCCCAATTAATTATCCCAATTAATTAAACAATGTAATTAGGCCATTTTCCATAATTACCATTTCAACCCTTAGGCCCCATTTTCATCAATGATTTAACATTCATTCAATTTCTCTATGCCAAACATGCATCCAGGTTTATTATGAATAAAACCCCAACTTTTGTAAAATTACACAAAAGCCCCAAACTTTCACAAAATTACCAAACCAAGCCCAACATCTCAAAATACCAAAATTTAAAGACAAAATCCATAGAGAGGAGTAGGATATCCCTACCTTGAAGTTTTAGCCAAAAAAGAGATGAAGACTCGAAGATCAACTTGCTCCAAATCTAAACTTTTTCAGATTAAATCGAAGCTCTCAACACCCTCTATCTTATTAACAAAGGCCCTAGGCTAGATTCACAATCTAGGGAGATCAAATCTTAGAGAGAGTGCAAGTGTAGAGAGAGAGAGGCTCGGATATAGGGTTTGATCAAAGAAAGGAAGTGAAAAAGTGATGTTTAAAACGCTACTGTCCGCTGATATAAAACACTCTCGCTCGAGCGAAGACTTGGTCGCTCGAGCGACCAGACACAGAAAACTCTCGCTCGAGCCAAGAAGTTCTCGATCGAGCGAAGAAAAACCCAGACCGCTCGAGCCAAGAAAGACAGTTCTCAGGTCCAGAACCAAGTGCAACCGCTCGCTCGAGCGAGCCACTCTGGTTCGACCCACCAAACACGAACCCCACTCTCGCTCGAGCGACCAACGCCTCGCTCGAGCGAAGGTCCAAAAATCTGGGCAGCAACACTAGGCTCCCAAACACAACCAACCTGTAACAAACCTGCCCAACACATCTTATAACTTAATATACAAAGTAAAGAGGATACAAACATGATAATAAACAACTACCAACATCCACGGACACATGTCCGGATCACTATACAACAAGGGTAAACCCGGGATCGCTATAATATGGGTACCAATATAATTTTACCTATCAATACGTGTAGAAAAATTATCAAACCCCTTACCCACAATTATCTAAGAAAAAACTACCAGCAATTGTTTTCTTCAGTGTCATTGTGGCCCATCCTGAAACACAATATTTACAGAAACCCTTTAAGATAAATTATCAATAAGTCCTAATAGTTAGACTTAATTCACAAGTCCTATTGAAAATAAGTCCTAATAAAATCATTGCTCAAAGTAATCTTTTTTGACGAATTTTTGCATATGTCACTAAAAATTGACAATCAGGGACTTTTTCTCACAGTTTTTTATAAATTGTCGCTAAAACTTATAATTAGTAACTTTTTTTGTGACAAATTTTTTAAACTGTCGTTGAAAGTTAAAAATTAGTGACTTTTTTGTGACTATTTTTTTAAACTGTCACTAAAACTTATAATTAGTGACATTTTTTTTAACAATTTTTAAATTGTCGCTAAAAATTAAAAACTAGTGATATTTTTTAATAGTGTTTGGTAAAAAATGCCATGAATTCTCACAGGACCTATTGGTCAATAAGTTCACCTATTAGGACCTAAATAGAAGTCCCCAAACTTTAATTTAAGGTACTCATTACATTACCAAATCATCCAAAGTCTTCATCATTTGGGTTGAGGCTTATAATTGATATTTTGATAGTTTTTATTTCTGATGTTATCCAGAATTGCCAAGTCTCCTGATGGGGATTGACAGAAGGGGAAAAAATTGTAATGGAAATTGAAATCTTAGGGTGTAGCGTAATTTCTTAAGTGTCAAAGGAAAATTTATAGGTGTCGGTGTAATTTATTTTTTAAAATATTAGGGGTTCAACTATTTTTTATTATTTCATGGATAATATTTGGACAAATTTTCTCGGTAGTGTCTACATTTTGTCTTGTGTCATCTCAGTATTTCTCATTTCAATTAGTTTAATTTTGATTCTTAATTTTAGATTTTATATCAATTTGGTATAATTATAACGCTGATTAGGGTTTTTGAAAAAAAAAAATCACTGAGTGGATGGATGGAACTTACTAAATTACACAAGTTTTTAATTTTATCTATAAAAGCATGACCAATGTTGCTTATATGCACATTGTTCATAAGAAAAATACTAGAAATTGTAATCAATTGAATTAAATTGAGACAAAATCATAAATTAAATTAAAAAATAAGCTAATTGAAATTATAGGAGTTAAAATGATAGTATAAGAACTACTGGTATTATTTACTCTTAATATTTTTATACGAATGTAAGATTTCATGCGAGTGAGGAAATCAAATTTCTTAATTGTTTGTGAAAATAATAAATACTTTATATAGTGAATCTTTTACCATGAAAGATTTGTTTTCTTCCCTCCTCGGATTTTACAAATATGAGTCATGTCATGACTATCCAAAATAACAGAAGGGAAACTAAAAAATATATAAAAGCAAATAATAATTGTTATAACTATTTTTAATAAATCCACTTTACTTCTGCATTCAAACATGTTTGACCTTATTAAATGAAAAAACAGTTTCTAAAAAAAAAAAAAAAAATACAAAAGATTTCAAAAGCTGCACTAAAATTTTTACCAAATATGTGACATCAGTGTGGGACCCACATCAAAAGAGAAAGAAAATCTTAGAGACCTCAAAAGATGTACTAAAATTTCAACCAAATCTGTCATGGGCAAATTTGGTAGAAATTCTGGTACACCTTTTCGGTGTCTCAATCCATGTGACACATTTGTTAAAAATTTTAATACAGTTTTTGAAATCTCAACATGTGAGTCCCACACCCATTTGAGGCATTTGATAAAAAATTTAATAATTTTTTTGGGATCTTTAGCATTACTCAAAAAGAATGAAAAATGGTAGAGATTCCAAAAGATGTATCAAAATTTTAGATGTTTTATTTTTAAGATTTATTATCCATTAAGTACTATTAATAAAAGAGACTGATCCTTAACCCAAAAATAGGACCTATTAAGAAGTTTACTAAATATCTCACACGATGGATCACATGAAAAACAATTACATTCCTTGTCAGAAAGGATAAGAGATTTGACCATTGGAACTACTTTCCAGCAAAAATAGGCTACTAAGGTTTCCCAAATCCTATCCATCTCAAAATCCCAAAATTAATGGGAATTCATTGTTATTCCTTGTCAGAAAGGATAAGAGATTTGACCATTGGAACTATTTTCCAGCAAAAATAAGCTACTAAGATTTCCCAAATCCTATCCATCTCAAAATCCCAAAATTAATGGGAATTCATTGTTATAAAAGCATCCAATTACCCTTCTTTATCTCATTCTATCTTCTCTCTTTTGTGAGGTTTTTTTCATTCTGTCTTCTCTCTCCCGTGAGATTTCTTGTTTGAAGAAGATTAATAATTTTGAGTGTGTGTTTTTCAATTTGGAGAAGCAAAGATGGCTAATGCAGAAGTATTCAAATCGAAAATCACTGTATATGTGGTTGCTTGTTGGATTGTCGCAGCTTTTGGAGGCCTAATGTTTGGTTATGATATTGGAATTTCAGGTAATGCCCTCAACTATATTGATATAATTCTTTGATTAGAAAATCATATATATATATATATATATATATATATATATATATATATATTATTATATGCTTTAAAATAGGAAGTCTAAAAGTTATACACTAAATAATTGAAACAATTATTATTAAGTAATGATTCATAAAGGTTTATTGATGTTTGTTGCAAAATTATTATTTATATGTGAGTGTCAATGATCATTTTTCGTTTATGTGTTTCGTTTCTAATTCATTCGAGTAAACAATCGAATCTTATTATTTTGACTTTGACTTTATAGGTGGTGTGACTGCGATGGATGATTTCTTAATAAAATTCTTTCCAAAAGTTCACGAGAGGAAACTTCATGCAAAGGAAGACAATTACTGCAAATATGATGATCAGTTGCTTCAGCTATTCACATCATCACTGTACCTTGCTGCTTTGGTTGCAAGCTTTGGTGCATCAAAGGCATGTCGTATATTTGGTCGCAAGCCCACAATTCTAGTAGCATCCCTATTTTTCATTGGAGGAGCTGGGTTCAGTGCTCTTGCTGAGCACAAATGGATGCTCATTCTTGGCAGGATTCTTTTTGGCATTGGAGTTGGATTTGGCAATGAGGTATATTATTTTATGCCTAAAATAAATTTTATATTTTAAGAATAGAGTGTCTAGGTGAGTTTGTCCACCCTCGACTAATCACAGAGCTGAAGTTAACTGACAAAATTTTAGATTTTGTCCTCAAATTTTTAATGTTTAATCAACCCTTTGAGTTATATTTATTTTACATAAAGTTTATGATAAATAAGGAAATTTTTTTTTTCCCTAACTATAATCTATGATTCTAGGCTGTTCCAGTGTTCTTATCGGAGATAGCACCAGTCCAACACAGAGGGGCAGTCAACATTCTCTTCCAACTATTTGTCACAATTGGAATTCTCATAGCTGGCGTTGTCAACTATTTCACTTCCACCCTCCACCCAATTGGATGGAGGGTCTCCTTAGCCATAGCCGGAATTCCCGGCCTTGTCCTTTTCTTCGGCTCCATGATTCTCACCGAAACACCGGCTAGCCTTATCGAACGAGGCAAGGACACTAAAGGCAAAGCAGCACTCAAGAAAATCCGAGGCGTGGACAACGTGGATGACGAGTATGAAGAAGTGAAAAGGGCATGTGAGATAGCCAAGGAAGTGAAGCAACCTTTCAAGAAACTGATGAAGCGCTCGAGCGTGCCACCACTAGTCATAGGAATTATGTTGCAGATATTTCAGCAGATGACTGGGATTAATGCGATTATGTTCTATGCACCGGTTCTGTTTCAAACCATGGGGTTCAAGAACGATGCTTCGTTGTTGTCTGCGGTGATTACTGGGACAGTGAATGTGGCAAGTACTTTTGTTTCAATCTATCTTGTTGATAAGATTGGAAGAAGAAAGTTGCTTCTCCAAGCCTGTGTCCAAATGTTCATTTGCCAGGTATTAAATTAATTTCACTTCTTTGTAATTACATTTAAATTCTTCTCACTTAGTGCTTGTACTAATTAATTGAATCCAATTTCAGGTATCAATTGGTGCAATTCTACTAACTCACTTGAATACTACTGGGACAATGGACAAAGGACTCGCTGTGGTTGTGGTGGTGCTGGTGTGCTTGTATGTTATGTGCTTTGCATGGTCATGGGGACCTCTTGGTTGGCTGATTCCTAGCGAAACCTTCCCTCTCGAGACTAGAACTTCAGGCTTTGCTTTCGCTGTCAGCTCCAACATGTTGATGACTTTCCTTGTGGCTCAAGCTTTCTTATCGATGCTCTGTCACATGCGAGCCTTCATATTCTTTTTCTTCTCGGCTTGGATTTTGGTCATGGGATTGTTTGTGGTGTTCCTGGTGCCGGAAACGAAGGGCGTTCCGATCGATTCCATTGTGGAAAGGGTGTGGAAGCAGCATCCGGTGTGGAAGAAGTTCATGGATGATGACGGTCCAAAGAGCCAGGAGATGGTCTGATCATGACACACCTATTAAAACCGATTGTTGATGAGAACATCATTTTCTTCCCCTTTTTTGGGGAATTGTTTTTAGTGTTTTCATGGAGTTTGTTAACTGTTTTGGAAGATATGTCGTTCATAATTTTTTTTTTCTATGGACAGAAAAACTCAACAAAATCCTCCTAACAATGACCACAACAACAATAATTCAAATGAGGAGATCCAACTCTAAAACCATAAAATCGTATCCACAATCGATCAAACAAAGACAAGTGGGTCAGGTTTAGGCTTGGACCATCATACATCTATCCACTTATTTGTTTATGTGTCATCCCTTTAATTGTTCATGCATCACATTTATGTCCGCCTAATCTACAAATCTGTCTATATTACCACTACCACCACCACTGATGCTGCTAGTGATGGTGAGTTTTTTGATGAACTTTCGGATTGCTGAAAATGGTCCGACAGTGGTTCGACAGTGGAGAAAATTGGAAAAAATTCATTCAAAATAATAATTTGTCTTTCTCAGCAAACAATTCCATTAAACATGTCATTTTGATCAACATAAATATTAAATATTGCACCAAATAAAATATGGTCCCATAAGTGTGGACTTTTCACCAATTATCCCTTTTAAATATACCTAATTCGGATCACCTAAAAAGTAAATTATTTGTAAACAAGTCTATAAAAAAAAAAAAAAAAAAACACATTTCATGTCATTTTTTGTGACTATTATTTTATTTTTTCTCTAGTTAAGTTTTTTCAGATTACCTCTCAAATAATTACATTTTTTAGATTACTCTTTGGGCCGATTTGATTGGGCAAATTATAACATATGACTGAGACTATTAATCCTCAGGACTCACATTTCATTATTTGGTTACAATTTTTGTTATCTAAATTAGATTTCGATGGACATTCTATCTAATAAAATCTGTATATTTTTTTAATTTTGGAGATTATGATAGGACTTCAAAGAAGCCTTCCTTATATTCAAATTGCACCACTTTGCAGTTAAAAATAATAAAAATAATAAAAATAATAAAAATAATAAAAAAAAAAAAAATAATAATAATAATAATAAAACAAAGCTAAATGAGTTTAATTGAAATAAAAATCATAATTAAAAAAAGGAATAAATTACAATTATACTCCCTGAGATTTGCTTATAATACGAATTGCCCTTTGTGATTCTGAAAATTACACCCTCTCTTTGAAGTTTCTAATTTCATAACAAATAACCATTTTTAATAGCAAATCATCAAGTCAATTAATTGTTTTTGATGATATTATAAATATATTTCAATTAATAATTCAAAAAATTAATTTTTATGTAGAGTAGTTGGAATTTTTTTTCAGTTAATTTTGTTAAATAAAAAATTATGACAAGAAAATATTTGTAATTTTTCAAACCGCATGGGGAAATCCGTATTTTAAACAAATTTTAGAGGTGTATTTATAATTTATCCTTAAAAAAATTGACTGAGTTTGATTAGTTGAAAAAAATTAAATTTGTATGGAGATTGAGTAGTACAATATTTTTAATTATCTCAATATAACATCTCTATACAAATAAATTTTAAAAGTGCATTAATATTTAAATAGAAGTACTTAAAATAAATGGCACTTGATCCAAGTATTTCAGAGAATTTCAGTTGATATAACAACTCAGATTCTCATGGAGGCTTCATCATGTGTGGGGATGGAGAATCTAAGTTATTGGATCCATTGAAATTTCATGAAAATATTTGGATAAAGTGTAATTTGTTTTAAGTACTTCTACTTAAATGTTAATTTGCTTTTGAATTTATTTGTACAAAGATGTGATATTGAGATAAATAAAAATATTGTACAACTAAATCTCCCTACAAAGTTATTCTTTTTTTTTTTTTTTCAACTAATGAAACTCATTCAATTTTTTAGTTATGAACCTTTTTTTCCCCCAATTAAACTCATTTAGCTTTCTTTCTTATTTATTTATTTTTTTAAATACAAAGTGATTCAATTTGAATAGAAGAAAGGCTTCTTTTACAATAACAAACTGAATGGTGCTTGCTACCTTGTTGTCACAGCACCGACCTCGAATCCCAAAGAACAAAAACATTTTACAAACTATTTCTATGATCACATTGCAACAACCTCATGCATACCGTTAAAATGGTGTATAGCATATACAAGTTATGACATTAGTGGTCTTGATTAACACAAATGTCATAACTAATGAATTATAAAAGTCAATCATGTACTTCTCTGGTGCCCTGTTATTTGGTAGGTGTGGTTGTGCCTGATGAATTGGTGGGGGGTGCATTGGGTGATACCTGATAATGTTAATGGGCTGCTACAATGGTGGAGGGGTTATAAATGGAGCAAATTTGAAAATCAAATTTGGAAGGCAATCCCAATGTCCTGTATATGGTCAATATGGAGAATCAGAAACGATGTGGTCTTTCATGGGAAACTATTCCAGTTGAATGAACTTTGTGAATTAATCAAGGTGAGAATTGCTTTTAGGGTTAAAGCTCAGTTAAAGGTGTCTCTGTATTCAGTACAGGATATTATTAATTGTGGGGATATATTTTATGAGTACCAACACGTGGCCAAGGTGATGCCGACGTGTCAGCCGAGGTGCCACGTGTCCTGGTCATGACGCCGAGATTATCTCGGCTAGGCCGAGGTTACCTCCGAAGATATCAGAATCCGGGATAAGCGGATAAGGCACAAGAGTCCTAGAATAAGGAAGGACTTCAGCATGGATAAGGATAACACTCTTAGGGAGTTTATCTTTATCTCTTGGAGAGTCCAGGATAAGCACTGAGCAGAAGTCCATTGAAGCTAGGCTTCTATGGGGACTAGGATTGAATTAACTATAAAAGAGAGGCACCCCCGATGGGTCTAAGGTACGCAATTTATATTCTGAATAGTGAGATTAGCACTATTGATTATCTTCGAGAGATATACTGACTTGATCGTCGGAGTGCTCCCGAGTGGACGAGCCACTGCCAGAATCTTCTATTTCTGTTGCAAGTCAGTCAAGTGCCATCTGTTCTGCCAGTGCTCTCCAGCTGAATACTGAGTATGGCAGTGTGGTCTAAAATTCACTCACACAATTTGGCGCCGTCTGTGGGAAAGAAAAGAGAATAGATGGCTAGTGACGGACAGAAGGATAAGGTTAAGGATGAAATCCCTGCTGGGAGTGGTAAGCACGTTGACCCAAACGTGGAGGAAGATGGTCGCAATAGGAGACTCAGAACCAGAATCATGGCAAGAAAGACGTCGGCCAAGATGGCGACGTGCCAAAGAAACTAGATCGAAGCAGATACTACAACGAGGACGACCTCCAGGTATGGAAGGATAGATGCCTGCGGAGGGACGAAGAGGTGAAAGAGATGGCAAACAAGTTGGCAGACCTGCAATCGGTCGTCAATTTTATGATGCAAAATAATGTCATGCAGCCACCATTCCCACTGCAGGACACGTCGATTCTAGCGGCCAATGCCCAGAAGGGAGGACAGAAACCAATCCCAATAACCCCTCAGCACACCAGAAGAAAAAAACACTCTCACTAGCCTTCCAGGGAGGTTGGGTGAGGAGAGTCGAGTAGCGAAGAGTTACGAAGGACATATCGCACTAAAGAAGTAGACCCTAGAGAACATCGGCATGTTCAAAGGCAGGATCTGTGCTTCAACACAACTCCTAGAGAAAGGTCGAAAAGGGCCCACAACGAAGTTGAGAGTAGTATGTCGAAAAGACTGAAGTCAGGAGATAGTCAAGCTCCTGGGCGGAGCAAGGAAGACTTGAGAGATTACCTCAAGAGGAAACAACAGAATGCCGATTCCGAGGTAACTTCACCTATTAAGCCGAGAACACCATTCTTGGTGGAATTGGACAAATTTGAGGCTCCAAAGAGATTCAGTATGCCGAGGTTCCAAATATACGATGGTAAGTCAGACCCCAACTTCCACGTTGGATTATACCTGAACTCAATGGCATTGTACAGTGGGAACGAGTCGTTGCTCTGCAAAGTGTTCCCCTCATGCTTCGGGGAGATTACATCAGATTGGTTTCACAAACTGCCAAAGAGAAGTGTGAAGACCTGGGAAGGCCTGGCCAACATGTTTGTGGCCAGGTTCGTGACAAACAAGCTACAGCCATTAAGGGTGGACACATTGATGGCTTTGAGAATCAGTAAGGATGAAGGCCTTAGGGCCTACGCAAAAAGGTACTACGAGGTGTTCAACCGAATACCCGAGTGCAACCAAGAGGTGGCGGTCATATCTCTCAAGAACGGCCTAAAAGACGATTGTCCACTACGAAAGTCTTTGGCAAAGACATTGCCAAAAAGCATGGAAGAGCTCATGGCCAAAATCGAGAAGTATGCCAGAGCCGAAGAAGGCATGTCAGGAACTAAGGAGACAAAGCAAGAGAAAGGTAACGGCTCGCCGAAGCGAGGCCGAGGTAACAACGGATCCAACAAAGAGATAGGACAGAGGGCTACACAGGTAGTCATAACTATGTTCCGAATCCCAATCCACAAAGTCCTGGACAAAATCCGATCCCAACCCTATTTCAGAGCACCAGCTAGGGTGCCAGGAGAATTTATGGGAAGAAGCCTTGGTAAGCATTGTGCTTACCATAACGAAGATGGGCATATAACTCAGGGTTGCAGAGCCCTAAAAGCGCACCTGGAAGACCTGGTTAGGCAAGGCCATTTAAGGGACCTTGTAGATAAGGGCAGGACAAGGGAAGAACAAGTAAGATTGCCTCAGGCACCAGCAGCTCCACCCCCCCAGCACAACAACCGCAGGCAGGCGGACTTCGGGTAATTAACGTGATTCACTCGAAGGTCAACAAAAATGAAATATGGGGGGAGACCTAGAGGGTAAAACACTTGCAGCACGTGTACCAGGTCGGGGAAAAACGACATTGGGCCAAGGTGTACCAAGGACCAGCAGTGTCTTTTACTGAAGACAACCTTGAGATGGTCCAACATCCCCACAATGATGCCTTGGTAATATCCCTCCAGGTTGGGGAGTGCCAAGTGAAGCGCATCCTAATCGACCAAGGCAGCTCTTGTGACATCATGTACGTCATGTGTTACAAGGAGCTTAGCCTTCACCCAGACGATTTGGAGCAATCCAATGGCCCAATGGTCGGGTTCAATGGAACGCCGACGTGGCCACTGGAAACAACGAGCTTGAAGGTGCAGGCTGGCACTAGGAAGATACAGACAGAGTTCACCGTAATAGACATACCCTCCCCTTATAATGCAATTCTAGGGAGGCCATGGCTGCATACAATGAGGGCTGTTCCCTCAACATTGCACCAACTATTGCGGTTCCCAACAGAACATGGGATAGAAGAAGTCAAAGGAGATCAGCTGCAGGCAAAGAATTGCTCCATGGTAGCAATGAAATTTACCAGCAGCAGCTTGCCAGAGCTTATAATAAGAGGTCAACCCAGGGGAGTTTCAAGTCGGCGACCTCGTCTTGAGAAAGGTCGTCGGCAACAAAAAAGATCCTAGAGAGGGCAAGCTTGGCCCAAATTGGGAGGGACCCTACGAGATCATCTCGGTACTTGGCAGTGGGGCATATCAGCTTGAAGATAATGAGGGCAAAGAATTGCCAAGACCTTGGAATACTTGTAATCTGAAATTTTTTTATCATTAGATTTTTCTTGTTTTTTCCGAAGTAACGAATAAAATTTTAGCAGAATTCTTCTACATTTATGATTGATAAGATACTTGCCGACGTTTCTGGAATACATGCATAATGAGAACCCAAGTGGAACTTAAGTTCACATTAGGGGGCAGAGAGTTGGAAAATAGATACGTCTGACACTTGGTGAAATTTGTGAAAAATTTACAAGTTGAAGTTAGCTGAGATAATGTTTAACACTTGTTGAAATTTGTGAAAAATTTACAAGTTGAAGTTAAACCGAGATTATGTTTAACACTTGTTGAAATTTTTGAAAAATTTACAAGTTGAAGTTAAACTATGGATACATCTAACACTTGTTGAAATTTGTGAAAAATTTACAAGTTGAAGTTAGCCGAGATAATGTTTAACACTTGTTGAAATTTGTGAAAAATTTACAAGTTGAAGTTAAACTATGGATGCGTCTAACACTTGTTGAAATTTGTTAGCCGAGATAATGTTTAACACTTGTTAAAATTTGAGAAAAATTTACAAGTTGAAGTTAAACCGAGATTATGTTTAACACTTGTTGAAATTTGAGAAAAATTTACAAGTTGAAGTTAAACAATGGATACGTCTAACACTTGTTGAAATTTGTGAAAAATTTACAAGTTGAAGTTAGCCGAGATAATGTTTAACACTTGTTGAAATTTGAGAAAAATTTACAAGTTGAAGTTAAACCGAGATTATGTTTAACACTTGCTGAAATTTGTGAAAAATTTACAAGTTGAAGTTAAACTATGGATACGTCTAACACTTGTTGAAGAATTATTAAAATCAATCAAGTACTATTAAACATAAGCATGTAAATAATTAGAACACAAGCAAATTGTCTGATGGAGATGTTTTAATCGTTCATTAAGCTAGCTGAACTTAACAAATTTAATAAAGTCACGTTTGAAATTATATTTTCTTTTCATTTTCAGAATATATAGCTTATTATTTGATTATTCATTCAGCATAGTTTTTGTCATTTTATAGATGGAGAAACTAGTGAATGGTTCACTACACTTTACGATTTATTTTATTTTATTTGTTATTTTTTGTCTTCAAATTTTGTTATATCTTGAAACCTAGGTTCTTAGTTTTTTTATCTTCAAAACCAATAATGTTAGGATTATCATTTGTTTCTTACCAAAATTTATTTGGTACCTTACATGTGAAGCCTTTTAAAATTCAAAAGATATTAACAAAGTATATGATATAAATTGTAATTCCACAATAAAAAGTAAACCTAAACAAGACAACACAGAGCAACGCACACAAAAGAAACTAAAAGGCACCAGACAAAAAGTAAACCTAAAACAAAAGAAAAACAAAGAAGTGAAGAATACCCAGCCCAAGGAAGAGAGCCAAACAATGATGCCATCCACTAATAAGATCGACTAAATGGTGGTTGAGAACGATTTTTTTCTCCCACTTAACCGACCAAGTACTCCCACCAACCTCATGAGATACAGGATCAATATTTCATTGGTGAAGCACACTCTTGGTGAGAAAGTTTGGTTGAAGAACAGATCTAATGGTTACTAATGGAAATTTTGTCAGTGAATGGTACTTTTGCCACAAAAATTATGGTCCGTAAATTTTTACATTTCACAACTAAGATATTCAACAATAAAAATAGTTTGTTGAACTATTAGTTGGCAAACCAATAGTTTTTTTTTTTTTTTTTTTATCAACAAACAAAACTCTTTATTGATGATAACAAAACAAAATAACATCTTGGTATACATCAACAAAGAGGAAAGACAAAAGCAAAAAGTATCATCACATACCTCCCTAATCCCAACTAGGTTGGCACCAAAAGACTGCACAATCATCTGCTAGCTCAAGCCAGGAGGTTGGAGAGAAACCAACCAAAGAAGGAACAAGCACAACAAAGACAACAACCCAGTGCAAGAACAGATGCTGCTACAAAATCAACAACATGCACTGATGAAAAAACAACAGCAAAACCAACCACTGCATCACCCACACAGCAAACCAGTGCAAAGAACAACACCAAGTCATTGAGACTCCAACAGCAGCATTTAAACACAGCAAATAGACACAACAGATTATCCCAAAAACACAGACAGGTAGACACTCCAGCAGAATTAACCAGAAGACTAAGACTTAAGAAGTGCATCTTTATCCAACTCAGCACAGAAAACTGCTGCAAAATCAACTCCCAATCCTAATACAATACCGGACCAGTAGTGTAGCAGAACAACAAAACCAGACTCTTGCAGCAATGCCTCACTCCATTTTGCAATCCAAATAATCACAGAAACAGATAACAGATCACTCAACAAAGAGACAACATGAAAGAGACAGAGCAGAACAAAACAGATCTGCAATGATGCACAAAACAGATCAGCACAGGCTGTAGTACAGATCAGCAATAACAAGCTCTAGTATAAGCAGAAGAACAACACAGCAAAAGCAAGGCCAATTTGTCACCATTCAAGAATCAAAAAATCAACAATACCTCAATCCATTGTTTAGCCCAGATAAGCACAGAAACAGAACCTACAGAAACAGAACAAGACTCAACCAGATAAACACTCAAACTAGGTACACACTCAACCACCATTCCTGAGGCAAAACTTGACCTGCTGCAAATTGTAAACTAGATCAGTTAAAGAAGCTGCCACATGTAATGGTGATGCCTTAATCCACAAAGCTGCTCTCACTTTCACTATTTCGCATAGAGCTTCAAAGTCTAGTTGAATTCCATTAAAAACACACTCATTTCTATGTCTCCAGATAGACCAAAGAGTTTCCAAAGGGATGACCATCCAGATTTTCTTCTCCAATTTTGACATTCTGTAACCATACCACCACTGCAGTAGCCCATCGACAGAACCTAGCATGATCCACTTAAAACCCCACCTTCTTACAATGTTTGACCAGAGCCTCCAAACAAAAGGACAGACAAGAAGAATATGCTCCACAGTTTCAACATCATTATGGTAGAAAACACATTCAAGATTAACAGTCCCATCAAGTATACCAATTCTATAAAGAAAATAGGAAGTTTTAACCTTACCAAGCCATGCCAACCACCCAAAAAATTACACTTTGGGAGGAGCAAAATTATTCCATATAGAGCCTACCATTGCCAGAACAGGACCAAGAAGGGATTCGCGCCACTTATAAACTGATGCTACACTAAACAGTCCAGATGAATCTGCTGACCATTTCAATACATCTGGTTTATTAATGCAAAGAGCTGGTGCACCCCTAAGCAAACATACTAATCTATGGACTTCCTCCTCCTCCCAAGCCAATAGATTCTTCTAAACTCTAGGTTTCAATCATCAGTAGCACCCCTATTCTCAAAAAACACCCTTACCACCCCTTGCTTATCCATGGATAGAAAGAATAGTCTAGGGAATTCCTCCTTTAAACATACATTGCCAATCCACTTGTCCAACCAAAAGTGAGCTCTACTCCCATCCTCCAAAGCAATTTGAGAGTTATGAATATAGAAATTATGCAAGTTTTGATTCAACAGAGCTACATTAAGTATATCAATCCAGATCTTCGATCCCCTGCCTTCCAATGTTGGGAACCATTTTCCATCTTCAACATTATATTTTGCGCAAATCACTTCTTTCCAAAGTGTTTGATTCTCAGCTCCAAACCTCCACCACCATTTTAGCAATAGGCATTCATTGAATGTTCTAATCCCACTTAGATTCTTATTCTTTGCAATTACCTCCCAACAGACCAAATGTACTTTTCTTCTGAGATCGGATCCTCCCCACAAGAAAGCTGATTGTATTTGCTGAATCTCCTTAGCGACCCCAACAAGAATCTTGAACAATGATAGATAGTAAACAGGCGGATTGGACATAACAAACTTGATTAGAGTTAATCTCCTCGCAAAACAAAGTAGTCTTCTCTTCGAAGTGGGCCAAGTTCACTTATCTCTGTTGAGCCTAAGGAAGTAGTGAAAGGAATTGAGGTTGTTGAAAAGTCTTCTATTCCGGTAGAGAATGGAAATTCGGTCAAGAAAGAGGAATTATCTAAGAATCATAAGGGTGGTGGTGTTCATAAGGTCTCAAACCCCAACAATGCTAGTCAAAGAAATAAAAAAAAAGGAAGAACAAGTTACTGAAAGTATTAATGGTATTTCCAAAATTGAAGAGATTAAGTATTGGTTTGAGGTGATTGTTTGATATGAGGGTTCGAATTTGGAAGGTGTAGATGGACTATTATGATCGGTGTTTTGGGTGTTGGGGGTGGTTTTATTTCCTTTGTTTTCTTGTTTGTTCAGTTGATTTCCCTCCAGTCATGGTGTAATACTAGTAGATGATTGGCTTGCTTTTCGATCTTGACCTAGTTGGAATCGCCTAGTTTACTTTGATACTTAAGCACTCATCTCCCTTTATTAATGTTCATCTCTATATTCTGTACATCTGATTTTCATCACTAAAGTTTCTTTTGCTGATAAAAAAAATAATAATAATAAATAATACATGTCTAACTTGGCCAGTACATTATAAATAGAAAAATCACTTTTGTTTGGTTTTAGAAAATTAAGCGCACTTTTTAGAAAATTAATTTTTTTATTTTTTTGTGTTTTTTTTTTGTTTTTAGTTAAAATTTTTAATATTTTAATATTTTATGATTTATTTATTTATTTATTTATTTTAGTTTTTGGATGCACTTCACCTAAATACACTTAAAAAATATAATATTTGTAGAAAAAATCTTCAAAAAATTCATCACACACAAAAAATATATAACAATTCAGTACATTTTTGTATTCTTATATATTTATAGAATTGTTTAAATATAAATTCACAAATATTTTACTTTTTAATTACATCTAAGTTATTTGCATTTAGAAAGTAAAAAATTTACTTAAAAAATTAAAAAATTCACTAAAAAAATTATCAATTTTCAAAAAATAAATCAAAACCAAATAGTTTTTTTTTTTTTTTATCAGCGAAAGAAAATTTTTATTAATGAAGAACCAAAAACAAGAGAAAACATACAACAATAAAACAAGGCTGTGCAAAAAGAGCATCATAGCTAAACCTCTACAATCCCATCTAGGATGGCACCGGAGAGACAGCACAATCATATGCTAGCACAAGCCCGAGATTGGTGAGAGGCCAATCAACAACCCAAAAAACACAAAAAAACAAGAAGAACAAAACACCCCAAGCCTAAATACACCCAACAACTATAACTGCACACCCAATTCAAAATACAAAGAATATGCAACAACCATAATAAAACCAGCAGCAGCTATCGACGCCTTAATCAAATCACCCAAGATCAATTAGCCAAAATTGCCTGCCATACCAGATTACTTCCCACCAGCAGTAGATTACCAATTAGCAGCAAAGCAAAATTAGTAACCCAGCATCAGCAGATTAATAATTAGCAAAACTAGCATCACAGTAGCAGCAGACAACAGCACCCAGCAATCACCATAACAGCAACAATCAGCAACCAATTCACCCAACAAGCAACAACAACGAACAGATTGCCCATCAAGCAGCAACACCGACAACAATATATAGCAGAACTAGTATCTAGACACTACAAAACCAGTAATAATCAGCCATCAAAACATCCAGCAAGCATCCATTACCAAGAAGCTAAGAGTGACCTTTGAACTGCAGAACGTTATTAACAATTTCCTGCACAGAGTAAAAACCATCACTAGAATGAGCCTTTACCCAAATGGCAATTCTGAATTTGATCAGATCGCACACTTCCTCCAAATGTGCTTGCTTACTTTGGAACACAACCTTATTCCTGAGCTTCCATAATGACCACAATACAACCAATGGCATAGCCTGCCAAATCAAATTTGCAAACTTACCCCACCTAAAACTACTCCACCAGCCAAGAAGATCCTCCACATTTCGAGGTATAACCCAATGCAGCCCCCACCATTGTAGTAGACAAGACCACACCCCCCAAGCAAAAGGACACCACAACAAGATGTGGGACACTGACACCACCTCCCTCTTGCAAAATATGCATAGGACAGAAGCCTCAAGACCTAAAACCCCGATTCTTTGCAAAAATGAAAAAGACTTAAGTCTCCCCTTCCACACCAACCATCCAAGAAACTACACTTTTGGGGGGTAAATATTGTTCCATAGTAACTTAGAAACCAAAAGAGGAGTGAAAGACATCAACAAGGAATACAAGGAAGAGACCAAAAACTGCCCAAAAGAATTAGCCATCCACTGTAGACAGTCAGCACTATCAGAAAAACCAGTCCCAACAGAGATAAAAAAAAAAAAAGCCTCCAATCTAATCAACTCATCTGATTCCCAACTCAGCAAGGTTCTTCTAAACCTGAGAAAGCCATTTGAATGGGCATCCCTCCTATCCATCACCACTCTCAGAGTGATCTCCTTCTCTGATGATAGACTAAATAACCTAGGAAACAAAGACTTAATAAAAAGATTACCCACCCAACTATCAGACCAAAAGTGGACTCTGTTTCCATTACCCACAAATAATTGAGAATTAACCATAAAAATATTGAAAAGATGAGAATTTGATTTACTAACCTTGAGAATATCACCCCAAATTTTTGAATAAGACCCAAAAACTTCTAGAAAAGGGTACCACCTCCCACCATTCGAAGAATACCTACAACAAATTACACGTTTCCATAATGGTGAATCCTCCGCACCATACGACCACCACCATTTAGCCAATAGGCAATCATTCACCTGTTGAACCCTCCTAATACCCAGACCCTCATTGTCTTTGCTTTTAGTTACTTCATCCCAACTAACAAGATGAACCTTCCTCTTCATGTCAGATCCCTCCCCCCCCCCACAGAAAGTTTTCTCGGATTCTATCAAATGCCTTAGCCACAGAAGAGGGAATCTTAAAAAGAGATAAATAATACAAAGGCAGACTGGACAACACTGACTTAATGAGTGTTAACCTTCCTCCAAAAGATAGAAGCTTTCTCTTTCAAGAAGCAAGTCTAGCTTTGCAGTTATCAAGAATAGGCTTCCAAGTCTTCTTAAGCCTAGGGCTTGCCCCTAATGGTAACCCAAGATAGGACAGTGGTAATTTCTGAACCCTACAATATAATCTAGATGCAAACATGTCATGACCCGAACCCGCCCCCATGGGTTAAGGACATAACTGGCCAGTAATCACGAGATTACCTACGACCTCAAACCAAATAAGACATAACTCATCAGAGTAAAAGAGCCAAACGGAATCAAATTTAAATTTTGTCCTTAGAGCCGTGTTTATATGGCACGTCATAACAAACCATACATATTCATGTTAATAACTCACATCAAAATATGTACTAACACAAAGCTCTGTACATACAGGATCATTCAAGTATAGGCCAGCCAATCAAAACTATATACAATTGCAATCCAAAGTCCTCGCCAACATGACAAAATATAACAAGGTAGCAAAAGGGTGAAGACGAGTCTCATGCGTGAGACGTAAGGGCTGACTCTTCAAAACTTTGGTTGTTCCACACAAACTTCACTAAGGCTGGGTTTGAACCTCTCTTGGCTCACCTATAAACACATGAATGAGCATGAGCGAAAGCCCAATGAATAATATCAAATAAAGAAGATACATTAGAAGAACATACATTAGACGGCCTTGGGCCCAATTCATATTTCTATCTAGCATATATATATATAGATCAAGTGACTGCGGTTCCAAACATATCGAACGGCCTCAGGCCCAATCCATTTATGTCAAACTGGCCTTTGGCCCATTTATCTTTCACTCATGTCAAACGGCCTTTGACCCATCCATCTTTCATTTATGTCAGACTGGCCTTTGGCCCAACCATTCTTTCATTCATGTCGAACTGGCCTTTGGCCCAACCATTCTTTCAGTCATGTCGAATTGGCCTTTGGCCCAACCATTCTTTCATTCATGTCAAACTGGCCTTTGGCCCAACCATTCATATTTCTTACTATCATTCGTATCAGACTATCATTCATTTATGTCATACGGCCTCTAACCCATTCATTCGTGTCATACAAATATTTGTCCCCAATTCAATGTAACAAACTTGTAAGACTTATATGGAAATAAGCAATTGGACAAATAACATACTCCAGACATCTTTATTAAGATATTACTCACAGTGATCGGCAGGATGATTTGCCTTGGAGCTCGGCCCTACACATTCCATGAACACAATGGGTCACAAACAATTCAATCCGTTCTTAATTCACATGTTCATCTTTGTGCTTCATTCTTATCCTTTTAACTCAATTACAATGCTTAATGCATGCCTAAGAGTACTTAGAAGTGAAAGAGAACGGAAAATGGAACACAGAACACATTTACAAAATTTCAGAAACAGGGGTCCCCGCTCGAGCGTGGACTTTCCCGCTCAAACGGACCCATTAAGTCTGCAAAAGTATTGGTTGCCTCATTATTACGCTCGATCGTGAACTCGGACGCTCGAGCTGGAAGTCCCACTACATGGCTCCTCGCTCGAGTGTGAATGTCCCCGCTCGAGCGAACACCCATGTCTGCAAAACTTCTGGGAGCTCCTATTTCCCGCTCGAGCGGCGCTTTCCCCACTCGAGCGGACATCCCAAATTCTGGAAAATCTAGAATTGTTCTTGAGCTTCAAACTTGCATTCAACTCAACATATCTTGCATATTATGGCTCAAACTTCACATATACATGTATCCACATGATCCAACACCAAATTTATTACATTATGAGGCTCAATTTCACAAATTAATCACATGCATGTCCCAATTTACACCAAACTTATTTCCAACATAACAAATTCATGCATTCAAAACTCATACTCTTATGAATTGTACATTCATGTGAGATATAACCCTCATTCTCAACTTAGCTGATGAAGAGATGGTTAAAAACATGAACTTCAATCAAAGATTCAACACGGAGCATGTATTTCAAGCTCTAACATACAAATTCATGGCAATTTCCTACATGCATGTGTATATTGAGTTCTAATTTATCAAAACTAACTCATTTTCATCACAATCAATTCAATTCATGTTCCTTATCATCATTCAACTTTGAATTCCCAAAGTTACAAGCTAATATCCATGAATTTACTCACCTAGGAGCTTTAAACACCCAAATTCTAGCTAATTCTTTGAGTTCAACCTCCAATTCTCAAGCCTTAAGCCAAAATTGCCCAATTCTTTCTCTTTCCCTCTCTAGCCGACCCTCTCTCTCTTTCCTTAGAGTGATTTCAGCCAAAATGAATAAAAGAGAGGAGTTGAGTGTATAGTGCCCCTTTTTATATAAGTCCCATTAATCATAATTATCAATATTAAATAATTTGAGCACTACACCATCAATTTAATCTAATTAATCTGATCCGAATCAGTTTTCAATTAAATTTCACAGTAGGCTCTAAAAATTACGCCAATCACAATGGTGTAGTTAATTTCAGTTTCTATGGCCAATAAGGCCTTTAATTTTCAGTTTATAACAGTAAGTTGAATAGATATTCCTACGGTGAACAGATAGAAATTCAAAACCACATATAAATGGCACTCAAAATCATATCAAACACATAATCACATACCCAATTAAGATTAATTAGCATAATACGGAGCAGGGTTATCACAAAACACCTCTATCTCGTTCTCAGGCACACCTATACCACATATAGAGCTTTTATGAAAATTAATTTTCAAGCCAGAGACCAGTTCGAAGCACCTCAAAATCCTTTTAACTACCATTACCACTTCCAACTCAACCTCGCAGAAAATAATCATATCGTCCACGAAGTGAAGATGTGATATCGTAACATCATGACCCACCGTAGCCCCTGAAAGTAGACCCAAAGACCTGGCCTTAAGCATCAACGTATTAAGCCATTCCCCCACTATGTTAAACAGGAAGGGAGATAAAGGGTCACCTTGTCGAAGACCTTTACTAGGCTTAAATTCATCTGTTGGAGATCCATTGACAAGAACAGAACATCTGGAAGATTGGAGGCACTCCCAAATCCAACCCCTCCACCTAACCCCAAAGCCAAACTCATTCATCATAGATAAGAGACAACCCCAATTAACTGAATCGTACGCCTTTTGGAAATCAAGCTTGAGAATCACTCCCTTCTTTCTATTAACCTCCCACCAATCAACAATCTCATTAGCTATTAAAACCCCGTCAAGTATATTCCTGCAGCCCAAAAATGCTAATTGTGCCTCGCCAATAACCCTTGGCACCACCTTCTTCAACCTATTAGCTAACACTTTGGCTAGAATCTTATATATAGACCCAATTAGACTTATTGGCCTGTAATCAAAAATACTAATTGGACAATCAACCTTGGGTATAAGAGTAATAAAAGAGTTGTTTAACCCCGAAGCCAACTTCCCATTGTCATAAAACTCCTTGAAAAATTGCATAACCTCTGGCTTAAACACCCTCCAACATTTTTGGAAGCACGACAAGTTAAATCCATCCGGTCTCAGAGCTTTATTCCCATCACTACTTTTAATAGTAGCCCAAACTTCATCTTCCGAAAAAATAGCATCCAAGCCATCCACAAGTTGATCTTGACCAATAGATCTAAATTGCCCTCTCAGCTGTGGATTACTCCCCCAATCTTCAGTAAACACTTGTTTAAAGTGCCTTAACACCTCTCTTTGCCTAGCTACTTCATCATCCCCCAATTCTCTGGATTCAGCCACCAAATCCAATTCCTGCAACTCCTCTTGTGCATTTTTTAATGAACAAGATACATTCCCAAACACCTCTCTATTCCACTTCTTCAGAACCAATCTCAGATGTCTATGCTTCATGACAATCACAAACCCCGCCCACCCACAAACTGTTGATTCCCCCCAAGACTTCTTAATAAATGACATAAAATCTGGATGTAAGAGCCAGGCATTGATAAACCTGAACGGTTTTGGTCCTCAATCCCTCTCATCCTCCATCAAAAGCAAAGGGCAGTGATCCGACACACCCCTAGGCAAGCCCACAATTTCACCTTGAACTTCTCTATCCATTCAGAGAACAGCAATACTCTGTCAATCCGACTCCACCTACCCCCATCTTCTGAATTACTCCAAGTAAATTGTCTTCCATGCATTGGCACATCAAACAGTTCTAATTCTTCAATAAAGTTGTTAAACTCTAACATGCCTCTATCCCTTCTTATACAACGTTTCCTTTCCCTTAAACTCCTAATCTCATTAAAGTCACCCCCCAAACACCATGGGCCAGGAAATTATGACCTTAAATTCTTAATGACATTCCATAAAAGGCCCCTCCGTGAAGCATCATTTGGTGCATAAATATTTATAAAGACACAATGAAAATCAGGGAAGACAGTACCTGACAACAAAACGAAACACCTAGAGCTGTAGTAATGGGACATTACAAAAGCCTTCGGTCTCCATACACACAACAGCCCACCAGCCGAACCATCAGCATCCACACTCAAAAATTCAAAATTATCATCAGGCCAAACCGAGTGTACCAACTCTCTAGACAAGCCACCCTTCTTAGTTTCTTGAAAAAACGCTAGATCAACTCTGCGCTCCTTAAGTAACTCCCTAATTTTCCTTCTTTTCCCTGGTTTCCCAAAACCCTTGATATTCCAAAACAGTAGCTTCATCTGAACACAAATCAAGACACAAAGGCCACCTGATAATGTTATTCAGTGGTGAATAACACCATCCTTCTACGCCACCCTCCTCGCATCATCCTCCTCTAACTCCACGATTCTCTACAATACTTCATGTTCATTGCTGCCGAAGTCAATCCCTAAGGATTTACCCACCTTCAAAGTCTCATTTGCTTCCTTCGTAACCCGAGCCCTTCCCCGATTAGACTGACCACCCGAACTTGATCTTGACAGCACAGCCACTGCCACTTGAAAAACAGGTCCTTTGTGCCAACTTCCTCTTGAAGATGAACCACAACAACGAACAGCTCCCTTTCCCCCTTTCGGATCTTTTCTTCCCCAACTTGATACCTTTTCATAAGCTAAATCTTTTTTTTTCCCAATTAATTTGCAAATCTGTTTGTGCGGCACCCCAAATCCTCCCGTAGCCCTACCCAAAATAGATATGGGCTGTGAAGAAGGTAAATGAGAACTTTCACTAGCATAGGCCTGAATCACATCCTTGCCATTAGAGCATAGGCCCACACCCGTATTAACTTCCCTGGGCTTAACCACACCCTTTGCTCTAATAGCCTCATCCAATACAATTTGAATCTTAATGCTTGGCCTATCAGGCCCATTACCACTAAGGCTTCCTAGATAACCAGCTGTAACCAACCATTCCTCCTTACCACTCCTCTCAATAATATTCCTCTGACAAACAGTTATACTATCATTGGAAATACCTCTATTCCATACTACTAATTCCTTTTGACTCCCCATGCATGTATTAAATGAGTCTCCCACTATAGAAGGAGAAAAAACGTCCAGCTTCTCCACACCTCAACTACCATCCCTAATTGCCCGCCCTTCCTACAAAGAGAGGCCACCTCATCATGAATGGCCACCTCATTCTGCATTGTGGCTTCCACTTCAGCCACTACTTCCAGTTCTAGTCTCCCATGGCTGCCTTGCTTAACCTCTGAATTGTTGGAACTACAGCAATCCATAGCAGAGCATTTACGAACACCATTCCTTGGCACCAGGACATGTTCCTCACAAACTCTTACTGGATAGCTTTTACCTTTACATCTTACCTGCACCATTGTATTAATGTAACGCCCTCAAAATAAACCCATTGTATATACATCATAGACATGCAAAATTAAAAGAAAACGAATCATTTGAGTTATTCATCAGAGTATTCTTATTGAAAGACATCACATGTAACATCCTGCAACATCAAAATAAATGCCCTAAGGGCTTACATCTTTCCAAGCTAACACTTGGACACAAAAAAAAGAATGAGTACTAACTCATTTACAAGTTAAGCCCTAGGCTTGAATGTTTACATGAAATCTCAAAAATAACAAAATAGAACATATAACTAAAGACAAGTCTTCAAAATCCCAAACATCAAATCCTTCCAGGCTAAGTCCGTGGAGGTAGCTTATCACCTGAACCTGAAAATGATGTTCCCATAGAGGGTGAGCCACAGCCCAGTAGAAAAATACTAAACCAAATATAAGCATTGAATAAAGCTATAGCATTCAATAGATGGTTAACCAAGATAATCAATTACATCATTTTACAGTCTCAAGACACTAATGTCTAAGACACATTTCACTTTCCATTATTATCAACATGGCTCAGAACCTGGCCAAACTTACAACAGTGAATTATATATCATATTCACATTACTTCCAATATCAACAAAACAAATGAGACTCATGCTCATATCAAAACACTTCATACTTCCCATTTGATACACATTTTAGTGCTGTATCAATAATCATGTAAAAACACTTCAATATAATAAGCACACATAAAAGTGATGCTAATGGAGTCCATCCCCTATCTCCTCCCAAACAAAATCCGGTTTAGAGGTCCATCCCCTATCTTCCCCTAAACCGTGGAGTACATCCCCTATCTCCTCCCACACAAAACAATATATATGCAAATGCAATGCTCAATCAATACACGTATTTTCTGTATTAATGCAATAGTCAAAATTAATGACTTAACCAATGTGATTAGTTTCAGTTATTCCTAATCCACATTCAATGTCTACAACAATCACGACTATCCTCCACCGATAGCCCAAAACAGTTATTTCTAAACTGAAAATAACTATGTCAACAATTCAATAGACAAAAGATTCCAATTACCCAATTACGCTATTTAACCAATGAATTCCCCAATTCCATGAACTACTTATACAAATTAATTCAATAATACAACTAGGGTTTTTCCCAAAATTTACCAAAGTATCCCCAACATATCAAATTACCAAAGCTTAGAACAAAACCTATAAAATGGAGTAGGAAATCCCTACCTCGAAGAAAACAACACAAATGGTGAAGACAAAGATGAGTGCCCAAATACCAAAGTGCTCCAAATCGCCAAATGTTCAGATTAAATGAAAGCCCTCGACTCCCTCTATCTTTTTAATGAAGGATCTAGGGTAGAAATACACTCTAAGTAGATCAAACATAAGAGAGAAGGTGTGTAGGGAGAGGGAGAAGACGGTTCTAGGGTTTTAAAATCAAAAAGGGGATGAAAAATGATCCTGAAAGTCGGATGTCGGATTTTTATACCAATCGCCCCGCTCGAGCGTGGAAACCCTCCGCTCGAGCGCCACTCACAGACTCCCGCTCGAGCGGCCAAACTCCCGCTCGAGCGGCGAATGCACTCTCCCAGAAGTTTTTGCAGACAGGTCCCCGCTCGAGCACCCAACTCCCCGCTCGAGCGTCACTCACGACTTCCCGCTCGAGCGTCCAATCCCCCGCTCGAGCGGCCAACACTACACAAGACATACTGGATGGGTGTATTCCCCGCTCGAGCGTCCAAACCCACGCTCGAGCGGACAAGCCAAAATTTGGGCAACTAGACTTGGTTCCTAAGCTCAACCAACCTGCTCCAAATCTTCCCAACACAACCCAAGACTCAAAATAAGAAAATAATGAATGACAACAACAATTATACAATGACGGAATCTACGGAACCTAAGTCCGGATACAATAATCAAATGGGAAAAGACCGGGGTCGCTATAACCTCCCCCCCTTAAAAGAATTTCGTCCCCGAAATTAAGCACAAGGTTTCGAAAACAAGTTTTTTCTCAAATTCCAACAATATGATAACTCACTAATAAACGACTTGACGCAACACCGGCCATTCCATCTCTTAACAAAGAGGCATGCCACAATATGCAAAACAACCATATATTTCAACCTGCATTAACACTATGCAATTTTCTTTCAATTTCAACAATTTTCAATATATATTCAATATATACAATGTTCCATTAAACTTCCATTTCGAGGCAAGTTCCAAAATATTTCCATTAACCAAAACATTCTAAATGTTTTACAGCTTAAGACATATATAAAAAGCTTTAAAGTTCGACAATATTACAAAATCTAACTACAAGATTACAAATCAATAAACATGTCCGGATATTTCTCGCGGACTTCCAACTCACGTTCCCATGTGGCTTCCTCCACCCCGTGATGTTTCCACAAAACTTTCACCAAAGGAATGGTCTTGCCTCGCAAGACTTGATCCCGCTTATCCAAGACCCTAACCGGTCCCTCCTCATACGAGACATCCTCATCAACTACTAAATCGGTCCAATCCAATACATATGATGGATCCGGCTCATACTTCCGAAGCATACTCACATGAAACACGTCATGTACTCCGGACAGCTGCGGCGGTAAAGCTAAACGATAAGCAGTCTCGCCAATCCTCTCAAGGATCTCAAAAGGACCAATGAATCGAGGGGACAACTTCCCGCTCTTCCCAAACCTCATCAATCCCCGTCTTGGTGATATCTTCAAAAAGACATGATCACTCACCTCAAACACCAAAGGTCTCCTCCTACGGTCAGCATAAGATTTCTGACGACTCTGGGCTGTAACAAGCCTCTTACGGATAAGCTCACCTTCTCCGTCGTTTCCCTCACTAACTCCGGACCCAACAGAGGTGCATCACCCACCTCGGCCCAACAAACAGGAGACCTACACGGTCGGCCGTATAAGGCCTCAAACGGTGCCATACCGATACTAGACTGGAAGCTGTTGTTGTAGGCAAACTCCACTAATGGCAAGTGCCTCTCCCATGACCCGCTAAAGTCAAGAACACAACCCCGAAGCATATCTTCAAGGATCTGAATAGTACGCTCGGACTGCCCATCAGTCTGAGGGTGATAAGCTGTGCTAAAGGTCAACTTAGTACCTAAGGCGCTCTGCAAGCTCTGCTATAATCTGGCAGTAAAACGAGGGTCCCTATCGGAGACGATCGTCACTGGAACCCCGTGCAACCTCACTATGTCCCGAATATACAAGTCGGCAAGATGATCTACTGAATCTCTAACGCGCATAGGAATGAAGTGCGCCGACTTAGTCAACCGGTCTACAACCACCCAAATAGCATCACTGCCCCGCTGATTCCTCGGAAGACCTACCACGAAGTCCATAGTGACATGCTCCCACTTCCACTCGGCAATAGGCAAGGGTTGCAACAAACCCGCTGGCCTCTGATGTTCGGCCTTCACTTGCTGACAAGTAAGGCACTTAGACACGAAAGCTGCCACATCTCTCTTCATACCCCGCCACCAAAACTGGCGACCCAAATCCCGATACATCTTAGTACCTCCCGGATGCACCGCAAGGCGTGAATGATGAAACTCTCGGAGTACCTCCTCTCGATGAGACTCCGGCACAAACAGACGGTCTCGGTGTCTCACACTCAGGTCGGGATACACCGTCAAACCTTTCTCAATCTTCCCACCAGAAATCTTCTCACGGAGGGATTCTACCTCAAGGTCGCCCCTCTGAGCCTCTAACACTCGAGTCACAAGTGTAGGTTGCGCAACAACAGAAAACAAGGCCGCAGCCTCAACGGATTCGCCCAGAAGCAAATCAAACTCTCCAAGTGCACCTAACATCTCCCACTCTCGGATGGCTATACTAGCTATGTCACCAACAGGTTTCCTGCTAAGGGCGTCGGCCACCACATTGGTCTTTCCCGGATGATAATGCAATTCAAAGTCATAATCCTCAATAAATTCCATCCACCTCCTCTGCCTCAAGTTCAAGTCTTTCTGTGTGAATAGATATTTCAGACTCTTATGATCCGAGAATACCTCGAACCTCTCACCGTAAAGATAATGTCTCCAAATCTTCAAGGCAAATATCACAGCTGCTAACTCTAAATCATGCGTAGGGTAATTCTTCTCGTGAACTTTTAACTGACGTGAGCCATAGGCTACCACTTTCCCCTCTTGCATCAACACACAACCAAGACCCTCTCGTGAGGCATCACAATAGACTGCATAACCTAACCCTCTCTCCGGAATAATCAAGACTGGAGCAGTGGTCAGTCTAACTTTCAACTCCTGCAACGACTTTTCACAAGTCTCACTCCAAACAAATTTGACTCCCCTCCGAGTCAATCTAGTCAAAGGCGAAACTAATCTGGACAAATCTCTTACAAACCGGCGATAATACCCAGCTAATCCCAGAAAACTGCGGATCTCGTACACACTCTTAGGCTGTACCCAATCTTGCACTGCTTCTGTCTTGGATGTATCAACAGACACCCCTTCCCTAGAAACTACATGGCCTAAGAACTTCACCTCCTCTAGCCAGAACTCACACTTCCCAAACTTAGCATAAAGCTGATGGGCTCTAAGTAAATCAAGCACCACCCTCAAGTGTTCCTCGTGCTGTTCCTCTGAAGGTGAATAGATAAGGATGTCGTCCACGAAGACGACTACAAAACGCTCTAGAAATTCCCGGAATATCCGGTTCATCAAATCCATAAATACTGCTGGTGCATTGGTGAGCCCAAATGGCATCACCAAAAACTCATAGTGGCCATACCGCGTACGGAATGCCGTCTTTGGAATATCCTCCTCCCTGACTCTCAACTGATGATAACCTGATCTCAAGTCTATCTTCGAGAAACAACGGGAACCTTTCAACTGATCGAACAGATCATCTATACGGGGCATAGGGTACTTATTCTTAACCGTAGCCCGATTCAATTTCCGGTAATCTATACAAAGTCTCAAAGCACCACCTTTCTTTCTAACAAAGAGGGCCGGTGCTCCCCAAGGCGAAACACTAGGACGTATAAAGCCTTTATCTAGCAACTCCTGGAGTTGGATCTTCAACTCAACTAACTCAGCTGGGGCAAAACGATAAGGTGCCATAGAAATCGGCGCCGTGCTGGGCACTAAGTCAATAGAGAATTCAATCTCTCGATGCGGTGGCAAACCAACAAGATCCTCGGGAAAAACGTCCGAGTACTCACACACCACCCTTGGCAACACAATCTGAGTCTCACCGTCCTCACTAATCGAAAGGTTAGCAAGTAGACCACCAAGCTCACTCCGTCCTCGCGGAACATACCCCGGTGGCAAAACACTACCAACACGGTCCCCCAGAAAATGAAAACACTCACCATTCACGGTACAACAAGTGACTCTCTGGCGGTAGCAATCAATAACTGCCCGGTATGACGATAACCAGTCCATACCCAAAATAACATCGAAACCTCTCATAGGCATAACTACAAAGGAAAATGGGATTCTATGGTAATCAACCTCTATATCACAACCCCTAACACCGTGTTTCAAAATCAATTCACCCCCAAGAGGCGACACTACACAAATAGGAGATGCTAACTGTGCTAACTCCAACTCCAAAACAGATGCAAATGCAGCAGACACAAAGGAATGAGATGCACCCGTATCAATCAAAACATTAGCAACCGAGTTGCAAAACAAGAAAGTACCTCTCACAACAGATGGAGCCGGTACAAGATCCTGCGCGGTAACAGCATACACGCGCCCAGATGACCTCTGATCAACCTGCTCACCCCTAGGAGCATAAGATTGCTGCACCGACTGAGACGATGAAGCCCCCTGATTGGCCCTCGAGGCCTGACCCGACTGAGCTGGCTGTTGACCCTGAGTCTGCCTCAAACCAGATGCACCAGGTGTACCACCCAACTGCGGGCAATACCTCTTCATATGCGCTGGCTGACCACACTTATAACACGAGAGTGGATGGCCTCTACCCTGACTCTGGCTCTGAGATCGAGCCGAAGATGATGTTGCTCTCTGCACTCCTCCCCTCTGAGGACAAACTGGAGACTTGTGGCCCAGCTGGCCACACTTGAAGCAGGTAATGTCTCCTTGACTGGCTTTCCCCGAACTAGCACTAGGCACAGGAAAAGTCGATCTAGAAAAGCTACTCTGAGACTGTTGGGGATTAAAACCCTTCTGTCTCCTACCATCACTCTGACCATCCTGACTCCTCTTGGAGCCCTTCTGTCCTTCCTCCTCCTCCTGCATCATGATTTCCATGTGGGCTGCAGCATCAACCAAACGCCCATAATCCCGAATCATAGTTCCCCCAACTCTCAGCTTGAGGCCACGCCTCAACTTCCTCTCAAACTCAATACAACGGCGTTCCTTAGACGCCACCGATTCAGGTGCAAACCTGGACAAACTAGTAAATGCAGCCTCAAACTCGGCCACTGAAGAACCCGACTGCTTAAGCTGGCAGAACTGGTCTCTCAGCTTTTCCCTAACTGCTGGAGATAAGAACTTCTCCTGGAAAGCATTCACAAAAGCCTCCCATGTACCTCCTATACGCCCCTTAGTGAACTTCCACCACTGACCCGCATCCCCCTTCAACTGGAATGATGCCAAGGTCACCTTCAACCCCTCGTCTTCGATGCCAAGCATCTCAAACGTCTTCGTTGTCTGTTCGAGCCATTCATCTGCCTTAAGCGGCTCTTTAGGATCACCCACAAATTCATCCGGATTAGACCGGAAGAACTCCCTCTTCAGAAAGGAAGGTTCTGCATCCGCAACAACAACCTGGGCTTGATTCTCAGCCCTAAGAATGCCTACTGACTCCCTGAATGCCCCTGCTATCTTCGGGCTAAAGCGCCCATAGCCTGCTGGCCTACTGGCTCGGCCACATTGGCCTGGCCAATTCCCTCATGAACTGCCGGAATCTCCTCTGGCACCGGTACCTCCTGCCTACCCGGCCTACCACGCCTACCGTGTCCTCGTCCTCGTCCTGACATCCTAATAAATGAAACAAACAAAGACGTTAGCACATTAATAAATGTGCCGAAACTAAACACTCGCGTCCTAATGCATTGGACAAAAATAATTCATTCACGTAAGCACGTAATCACATAAGCACCTACGAATTTCATTCCTGGATAATAATAGTCCCGAAGCGTTACTATAGTTCCGGTTGGAAACAGCATTGATCAAGTGCCTTTCCAACAAGACTACTAGAAACTCAAGGGTCCAATTAACATTCCAGAAACTACGTTCCATACCCACATAATCACATAAACATGCTATCATATAAGCACATAACAGTACATCTAAGTCTCTATCAAGCGAGACGAACCCATTGTGATACTAATCACTTCCCACGTACCCAAAGTATTCGAACCCTGTAGGCTCTGATACCAAGTTGTAACGCCCTCAAAATAAACCCATTGTATATACATCATAGACATGCAAAATTAAAAGAAAACGAATCATTTGAGTTATTCATCAGAGTATTCTTATTGAAAGACATCACATGTAACATCCTGCAACATCAAAATAAATGCCCTAAGGGCTTACATCTTTCCAAGCTAACACTTGGACACAAAAAAAAGAATGAGTACTAACTCATTTACAAGTTAAGCCCTAGGCTTGAATGTTTACATGAAATCTCAAAAATAACAAAATAGAACATATAACTAAAGACAAGTCTTCAAAATCCCAAACATCAAATCCTTCCAGGCTAAGTCCGTGGAGGTAGCTTATCACCTGAACCTGAAAATGATGTTCCCATAAAGGGTGAGCCACAGCCCAGTAGAAAAATACTAAACCAAATATAAGCATTGAATAAAGCTATAGCATTCAATAGATGGTTAACCAAGATAATCAATTACATCACTTTACAGTCTCATGACACTAATGTCTAAGACACATTTCACTTTCCATTATTATCAACATGGCTCAGAACCTGGCCAAACTTACAACAGTGAATTATATATCATATTCACATTACTTCCAATATCAACAAAACAAATGAGACTCATGCTCATATCAAAACACTTCATACTTCCCATTTGATACACATTTTAGTGCTGTATCAATAATCATGTAAAAACACTTCAATATAATAAGCACACATAAAAGTGATGCTAATGGAGTCCATCCCCTATCTCCTCCCAAACAAAATCCGGTTTAGAGGTCCATCCCCTATCTTCCCCTAAACCGTGGAGTACATCCCCTATCTCCTCCCACACAAAACAATATATATGCAAATGCAATGCTCAATCAATACACGTATTTTCTGTATTAATGCAATAGTCAAAATTAATGACTTAACCAATGTGATTAGTTTCAGTTATTCCTAATCCACATGCAATGTCTACAACAATCACGACTATCCTCCACCGATAGCCCAAAACAGTTATTTCTAAACTGAAAATAACTATGTCAACAATTCAATAGACAAAAGATTCCAATTACCCAATTACGCTATTTAACCAATGAATTCCCCAATTCCATGAACTACTTATACAAATTAATTCAATAATACAACTAGGGTTTTTCCCAAAATTTACCAAAGTATCCCCAACATATCAAATTACCAAAGCTTAGAACAAAACCTATAAAATGGAGTAGGAAATCCCTACCTCGAAGAAAACAACACAAATGGTGAAGACAAAGATGAGTGCCCAAATACCAAAGTGCTCCAAATCGCCAAATGTTCAGATTAAATGAAAGCCCTCGACTCCCTCTATCTTTTTAATGAAGGATCTAGGGTAGAAATACACTCTAAGTAGATCAAACATAAGAGAGAAGGTGTGTAGGGAGAGGGAGAAGACGGTTCTAGGGTTTTAAAATCAAAAAGGGGATGAAAAATGATCCTGAAAGTCAGATCTCGGATTTTTATACCAGTCGCACTGCTCGAGCGTGGAAACCCTCCGCTCGAGCGCCACTCACAGACTCCCGCTCGAGCGGCCAAACTCCCGCTCGAGCGGCGAATGCACTCTCCCAGAAGTTTTTGCAGACAGGTCCCCGCTCGAGCGCCCAACTCCCCGCTCGAGCGTCACTCACGACTTCCCGCTCGAGCGTCCAATCCCCCGCTCGAGCGGCCAACACTACACAGGACATACTGGATGGGTGTATTCCCCGCTCGAGCGTCCAAACCCCCGCTCGAGCGGACAAGCCAAAATCTGGGCAACTAGACTTGGTTCCTAAGCTCAACCAACCTGCTCCAAATCTTCCCAACACAACCCAAGACTCAAAATAAGAAAATAATGAATGACAACAACAATTATACAATGACGGAATCTACGGAACCTAAGTCCGGATACAATAATCAAATTGGAAAAGACCGGGGTCGCTATAATTAATAACACCCATAAAAAACGTGGCTACTTTCACTCTTCCACATCTGAATGATACTTGCTTGGATGTAGCTTCATCCACTCTAATTACCTCTCTGCAGAAATGCCCAATCTTACTAAATGTATCAACACTCCACAAATTGAAAGGAATTCCATAACAGCACAACCATACTCCTCTCCCTTGCTAGATATGCCCTCCCCTCGACCACTCGTCCATGGAAACACACCAATCCTTCCAGCAACTTTCAAGTAATGACTTATTAACCTTCAACTCAGTCGTTGACCTGAAGGATACCACAACAGTCCTTCCACCTCCTTTTCTAACTGCAACTCCTTCTGGTCCTAGATCACAGACAGCTTTTTTGAAGTCTGAAAACACATAGAAACTTTTCAGCTTAACAGTAAGACTATCATACAACCAACCATTCCCCACTTCAACCACATCTACAATAGGGCCCATAGTCTCATAAACATTTCCCACCTGAACCACTTCTGCATATGACTTCCTGCTCCTAAACGAGGACTCTGCTTTCGCCAGATAACTCCTCCCAACCTGTTCTGCTCTCCTATTGCCCTTCCTTCCTTTAGCAGACTGACCCATACCCCTAGCACCAGAAGTATCTTTTGTAAACTCTGCGAACTTGCCCCACAAAGCTTTGTCGTCACACCACACTCCATTAGCCTTTTGTGCTGCCATCTCCGCCGCAACAGAGCAATCATATCTGACAAAACCAAACCTTAACCTTGTTGTTTTCCTAGTCTTATTAGGGATACACACATCTCTGACCACTCTGAACTTCTTAAACAACTCATACAGCCCCTTTGGATTCATTGACAAGGGAATGTTGTCCATAAAAATTGTGTAAAGACCTAGTTTGCCAGGTACAGACCCTTGTTCCCGTCTCCTCCGTCCATACAGCACCGAACGCCATCCCCCCACCTCCCTAGCCGTCAACTTTTAATGAGAGATATTGCATAAATATAATTGTTATACAATTATGGGGCTCATTAACTTGGTGAGTGCTAAGCTCAATTTGAGCAAGAGATCAAAACCATACAGTTAGCATCCCCATTGTTGAAAACTAATAAAAAATAACATAAAATGAAGGGAAACAACACTATAAATTATGTGGTTTTGGCTACACCCTATGTCAAGTAGGGTGCTCATGGATCGGTTTGATACTACATTTAGAATCAATCTAATTATGACCAGTTCCAAGGTTTTGGACTCAGAATCAAACCAATAATGCACTAGAACTAACCCAACCCAATGTTGCTCCGATTGGTTTGGGTTAGAACCAAGATTTCATACTATATTAAAAATAAGGGGTTTAGTTTAAGATCCCTTATATTAAGATACAATATTTTTATAGTAGTTGGGGTCCCTCAACATTTTCACAGAGAAATTTCGTCAAATAGAAATCCTAGCATAGAGAAATTTTGGCATAGAGAAATTTTAGTACAGAAAAATTTTAACACTTCAAAGAGAAATTTCTTTACGCCGAGTTGAAATTTCTCTAATAATATTATTGAGAGACCTTCACTAATAAGAAAAAAATATATTGGACCTCTCCTACTATCAAAAGTTGAAGAAAGATGTTTCACTAATTTTTTCTAAAAATAACTGAATCAACAAATACTAAATTATTAAAATAAACAAATCTTTAAAATTTAAATATAACATAAATGAAGAGAAAAATATCATTTAATGCAAACCAATACAAATTAAATCTAACTCAAGCTTAAATATTAGCAATACAAATTAAATCCATCAGTACAACCAATACAAATTAAATCAACTACAAAATATAACGTAAGCTTCTAATATTTCATTCGTTCACGTCACCTAATAATTCTTGTATGTAGGATTTATTAGATGCAATCATGTCCATTGTAATAGACCTATTAAGTGAAAACATGTCAATATAAATAAAATTTTAAAATATATATATATAAGTTCGGTTCTCGGGGTGATTCGGTTTTGGCAAGGTTTAAATCAAAAAGCAATCCAATCATATCAGTTTGATGATTTGAAGACCGAGAATCAAACCAATGCACTCGAAAACCAACTCAACCCAAACCCAAAGTGGTCGGTTTGGTTCGATTCTCGATTTACTGACTAATTTGAATGCCTCTAATATCAACGACATATGATAAATGAACTGCATGGTAAAGAAAAAAAGAAGGGTCTAGATTATTGAGAGAACAGTTGGGTTCAGTGGGCCTATTATGGGGTTGATTTTGGTGCTATGAGATGTTCGCGTTTTAGAATTTATTGAGTAAAATATTTATGTAAAAAATTAAGATGGTAGTTATATGTTTGAATTACATTTGATTTAAAAAAATAGATAACAAATATAATTTGAGGAATAGCCATCCATTTTGTGTAATACAAATGTGATTCAAATATATAGTTTCTGATATTCGATTATTTTAATTTTTTCATGAATATCCTACCAAAAAAATTCTTAGAAGTGAACAATTTAAATTATCAAATTAACTCCAAAATAGCCTATCAAGTCCAAACTATACTCACAGGTTGAAGAGAATCCAAACCAAAAAAAGTATGCATACATGATGAATGGACTGCATGGTAATGCTCGGTCGAAAAAGGAATGCATGTTCAAAAATCATGACAAATAAATACTAAAGTGGTGGAGGAGATCATGGGATCCATTCACCAACCCCTTCCACAATTATCTACAAATAGAATAAAAATACATACACAAAATTTGGAATTTCGTCTAATTTTTTAAAAGATATTATCAATTAAATTAAAAGATGAATATTCATAATTTCTATATTTTAGATTTGTGATCCATATAATCTTGTAATTTTTTTTGTAATCCTTTTAGATGTGGAATGACTCATTTACCTGCTAGATTGTAGTGTTACATTTGGAAAGTTACATTGAAGTGGTACGTTAGAGAAAAGTACACTAAACTGTTTTTTTGGACTGTTATCTTGGAGTGTTATGTTTTAGTGTTTGAGTGTTCATGTGTTACGTTTGGGAAAGTACACTAAGAAGTTTTTAGTATTGGAGTGTTACGTTGGAGTATTACATTTAGAAAAAGTACACTAAGAAATTTTTTAGTGTTGAAGTGTTGCGTTTAGAAAAAGTATACTAAAGAGTTTTTTTTGTGTATTACATCGTACACTAAGGAGTTTTTTAGTATGTTACATCGGAATGTTACGTTAGGAAAAAGGTATACTAAGTAGTTTTTTTTTAGAGTGTTATGTTGAAGTGACGGAAACATGGTCTAAAAATTAAATCAAACTTTCCTAAGATAATGTCCCTCAATGAGGAAGGGTATAAATGTCTATCAAATCACACCAAAATTTAAAATAAGATCTCACGATAAGGTTGTCAAGACAAACAGAACTTATCAATGTATTGGAAAATTCATGGGACTGATTGAAGTAATTGATTCCTATGTGCGACTTTCTGATAATTTTTCCTAAATTAAATTAAGAAAATAAAAAATAAAATAAAATACACTAGAACACAAAATTGATACAATTCATATTACAATTATCAAATTGATGTAAGAAGAAAACTATAAGAACCATAAGTATAATTTAAAGCAAAGTTAGATACCCTAAAATCTTATCCCTAAATTTACCCAAACTGATGTGGTAGGAGGTCTTTTTTTTTTGGCTAGCGATGTGGTAGGAGGTTAGCTTTTAATTGATCGATTTCTAAACAAATCAACAAATAACATATAATACTTCATGTCATCGAGGTAAATTTAGAAGGGCAAATTTGATTCAAACATATAGGTGCCGATATCCGATCATCTTATTTTTTATACGAATATTATACTCTGTGAATTCTCAAAAGTGAATTGTTTGGATAATTGAAATGGGACATGTGTTGGCTCAACAATCCATTCTCTCTTGTCGACATGTGAACAAAAAAGAAGCTCAACCCAATTTAGAAATGATGTTTCAAAATATTTTAAGAACGTTTATTCATAAATCTCTTGCCATTTACTTACCATATAATCAAAATGTTTCGAGATGCTATAAGCATTTTCGGCATAATTTACTGTTAACAAATAAATAAAGAATTTTATTGGTTTTTGTTTTTCTAGATACAACGGAAAGTAATTTTAGTAGTTCAAAACGGGAAAGTGAGTAATGTAGATATATATATATGTGTCCTTGAATCAAGCCACATAATAATAGTATAAGATTAATGCTATATATACTGATTAGTATATCAATTGATGATGTGACATAATTTAAGATATTTTTAGTATGAATAATGTTTGAGAGCTCGAATTTGGCCCCCCCAATCCCCCTAATCCCCAAAACGACGTCGTTTTGGGGATTTATTTTTTTTTTCTTTTCTTTTTTCTTCTTCCATGTTCGACTCTGCAACAGCTCGGAGGGAGAGGGAGAGAAAGAGAGAAGAAGAGGGGAAGAGAGAAGAGATCGTCGCCCAGCACATCGCCGCCGATCGCCCAGCCCGTCGCCGCCGTCGCCCAGCCCGTCGCAGCAGCTCCGCCGTCACCTCCGGCCTCGCCTCCGCCTCCTCCCACTGTTATGGCCCCCTCCAGTCCACTCCTCCTCCTCCTCCTTCTTCCTCCTTCCTCCTCCTCCCTTCTCTTCTCCTTCTCTGCTTCTGAAAAAAAAAAAAATCAAGATTAGGGGGATTCGGGGGAGCTCGTTTTCGACCTCCCTAGCACGGTTGTTTTAGTATTTGTAATTTGTATAATGAGTGGAGGTCAATAATAAGGTCATAACTAGGGTTGGTACACTAGTTAGTACACTAATTTGTGTATATAACACCACTCATAGAATAATTACTAACAATTATATAAATAATAAAATGGAAACACAATAAAGTGGAAATTATATTGAATAATTTTGTAATAAAAGTTTATAACCGTTGAGATAAAATTTTTGACATTGTATTAATTGCAACAATTAATGTCTTAAAGTAGTTTTCCTTAAAAATATTTCGAAGAGAATAATATTTTCCCATTTTTTATTTGAGTGAAAATTGTCTTCGGTACAGCATGGGTTAGACCTGATGTGAATTTTTTTTTTATGTACTTTCCATGCTAAACTTTCACAACTCTGATAGAGTTAGGGATTCATTTATATACATTTATACGCTTAATTACAACTCGTTAAGTGGTATAACATTTTTTAGCATTTCTATAATTATCAATCTTACATTGAAAATTTGTGCAAAGAATATACAGAAATTTTCACATGAAGGTAGGATTTACATATGTGACACTCATGTGGGACAGACACAGGGCGGGCATTGTCACCTCCATTGTAATGCCCCCGATTGAGGTTCGTTTTGATTTGATTTTGATAATCCGAACTGTTCATATTATAGAAATTGTTGAGTATATTATTCGTATAAAAAAATGAGATTAATCGGACTTGCATATCCCTATAATCGGACCATAAGTGCTTTTAAAAAAAATCTCAAAATTATGTTAGTCATTTATTTTTTCTAACATAAATTTAGTGTGCTTTTTTTAAATTTTTTTTTTATGGGTTTTAGATGTCTAATTGCCTTAATTACTTTTTCAAGGATGCTCTACTCAATAAACATTTTTTGGATAATTCTTCTTGATAAACCCTATAATATGAACGGTGTGAATTATCAAAATAAATTGACAAAATACGTCCACGAACTCACCACACGATATTGTGCCTATAAAGACAGGTACCTTGCAAAGGTTTCATGTGGGAACCCACCCTCATGTGTGAGCTTTTGTGCATTCTGGGCATAGATTTTGGGTGTAAATAGTATTTCTATTTCATAATTTGTGTGTTCGTAACATTTATATATTCTTAATTAGCATTTTATTATTTTTGTTAATTACCTCAAATGAGTGGCAGTTATACCAACAAATTAATTGGTCATTGCATTAAATCAAATTCATTCCTTTCGTTCCAAAAATGTGAACTTGATTGATATTATGCGTTCACACTGATTAGAAAAACCACCACCCAAATGCATTATAAATAGGGTGTGTTCCTCAACATTGTAGTCCCAAGAAACATATCAAAACCAAGTTTTGTTCTTAAAGCTTTAAAAAGAGAAAAGATATGGTGATGAAGAAGACGATGGGTGGGTCAGTGTTTGCGGTAGAGTGGGTGATGGTAATTTTGGCATTGATTGCAAGCTCTGTGACTGTGAATGCAACAATTACTTGCCCAGATGCGATACTGAAAATACTTCCATGCGAACCATACCTGTTGGGCATCGGCGACATCACTGTGCCGTGCTGTCAGGGAGCTCAAAACTTGAACCAGATGGTTAATTCTACAGCAGATCGCCGGGCTGTTTGAGCGTGTTTTAAGCAAGTTGGACCTTCTTTAGGGGTTAACGTTGATAGAGCTAAGAAACTTCCTGATCTTTGCAAAATTGATCTTCGCGGAATAACCATTGACTTTACTATTGATTGCGGCACAATTCCGTACGTAACGTTGATAGAGTTTTTTTATATGTCACTTGAAAGTTCAATAGCGGTTAATACTGTGTAGATATTCGTTTGTCCTCCTGAGTTGTGAAAGATGTGTAGAAAGATTTACACAATATTAGTCCTTTTCTGCTTTGTTCCTTTTTCTCATATTACTTACTGTGGAAAGATACCTAGATTTTGTCTTATGTTAAAGATTTTTCTTGTTCCTATGCAGAGTTTAATGGATGGGTGAGGAAGGATGCATCTGACAAGGACAAACCTTGGCCAGCAACAACAAAGATAATGCTTAGTTGTTATGTTTTAATTAGTTGTTATGTATATGAATAAATTTGTTATCTTTTCTGAAGATTTCCTTCCCTTCATTTTTACTTTTTCCTTACCAACATTTGCACCAAAGAAATTGTGGTACCATTGTGTAGAGGAAAAACTTCTCCACAGATTAGTTGATACAACATACCTTTCAATGTCGGATTCGGAAAATTTTGGTTCAGATACATAGTTTCTTGGAATGCTCGCAGTTCGGATACACACCAATTTACCAATAAGATACATATCATTGGACTAAACCTGATTCCGAAGGAAATGTTGTTTAGCTTTAAACTAAAACTGTATTTGTATTTTATTTTTATTATTATTATTTTTTTTTTTGTGTTTTTTGAAAACTTCTAGTTCAGATACAAGCCAATTTATTACATATCATCAGACCAAACTAGACGAGTTACTAGTGTTTTGAAGGATATATTGTTTTGATTTCAAACCCGTGTTTTTCTATTTTTCATTTTCATGTTTTTCTTTTTTTAGTGAAAATTTTCATATTTAAATCAATTTAAAAAAAAAAAATAGGGTACTCGAACCATAGGTTTAATTTCAAAATAGCCCCCAAACTCTATTTTTTTGGGACGAAAAGGACGATAATAATTTGAAAGAGTATATTAATTTTGCCCATCTGTCTATTTGTTTACTATCCACTTATCTGTTCATGTCACCTGTCTATTGTCATGTCCTTTATTTGCAAAATCCAAACCCATGAAAAAAGATATGGACACAACCAGAAAGAGGGTACAAAATAATTAAAAGAGGATCTGAACGAGAATGGTATACTCAATAAGTGAGATTGCTATAAAATTAGTATAACCAATACAAATTAAATCAACTACAAAATCTAACGCAAGCTTCTAATACTTCATTCATTCATGTCACCTAATAATTCTTGTATGTGGGATTTATTAGATGCAATCATGTCCATTGTAATTGACCTATTAAGTGAAAAAATGTCAATATAAATAAAATTTTAAAATATATATATAGGTTTGGTTCTAGGGGTGATTCGGTTTAGACAAGGTTTAAATCAATAAGCAATCCAATCATATCAGTATGATGATTTGAAGACTGAGAATCAAACCAATGCACTCGAAAACCAACACAACCCAACCCAAACCCAAAGTAGTCGGTTTAGCTCGATTCTTCGATTTACTGACTAATTTGAAGGCCTCTAATATCAACAACATATGATAAATGAACGGCATGGTAAAGAAAAAAAGAAGGGTATAGATTATTGAGAGAACAATTGGGTTCAATGGGCCTATTATGGGGTTGATTTTGGTGCTATGAGACGTTCACATTTTAAAATTTATTGAGTAAAATATTTATGTGAAAAATTAAGATGATAGTTATATATTTGAATCATATTTCACTTAAAAAAATAGATAACAAATATAATTTGAGGAATAGCCATTCATTTTGTGTAATACAAATATGATTCAAATATATAGTTTCTAATATTCTATTATTTTAATTTTTTCATAAATATCTTACTCAAAAAATTCTTAAAAGTGAATAATTTAGATTATCAAATTAACTCCAAAATAGCCCCATCAAGTCCAAAGTATACTCACAGGTTGAAGAGAATCCAACCAAAAAAAAGTATGCATACATGATGAATGGACTGCATGGTAATGCTCGGTCGAAAAAAGAACGCATGTTGAAAAATCATGACAAATAAATACTAAAGCGGTGGAGGAGATCATGGGATCCATTCACCAACCACTTCTACAATTATCTACAAATAGAATAAAAATACATACACAAAATGTGGAATTTCGTCTAATTTTTTAATAGATATTATCAATTAAATTAAAAGTTGATTGATTAATAATTTTCATATTTTAGATTTGTGATCCGTATAGTGTTATATATATATATATATATATATATATATATATATATTTTGTAATCCATTTAATCCTTTTAGATGTGGAATGATTCATTTGCCCATCAGATTGTAGATGTGGAATGACTCAGTTAATCCTTTTAGAAAGTTACATTAAAGTGTTACATTTGGAAAAAGTACATTAAGCTATTTTTTTGGACTGTTATCTTGGAGTGTTATGTTTTAGTGTTAGAGTGTTCAAGTGATACGTTTGGAAAAGTACACTAAGAAATTTTTTAGTATTGGAGTGTTACATTGCAGTATTGTGTTCGAAAAAAGTATTGTAAGAAATTTTTTAGTGTTGAAGTGTTACATTTGGAAAAAAAATACACAAAAGAGTTTTTGAGTGTAATACGTCGTACATTAAAGAATTTTTTAGTATGTTACATCGGAATGTAGCGTTAGGAAAAAAAAGTATATTAAAGAGGTTTTTTTAGAATGTTACGTTGAAATAACGGAAACGTAATCTAAAAATTGGACTTTCCTAAAATAACGTCCCCCAATGAGAAAGGGTATAAATATCTATCAAATCATACAAAAATTTAAAATAAAATTTCACGGTAAGGTTGTCAAAACAAACAGAACCTATCAATGTATTAAAAAATTCATGGGGCTGATTGGAGTAATTGATTTCTATATGGGACTTTTTGATAATTTTCCTAAACTAAATTGAGAAAATATAAAAAAAACTAGAACACAAAATTGATACAATTCATATTGCTATGATCAAATTGATGCAAGAAGAAAACTATAAGAACTATAAGTTTAATTTAGAGTAAAGTTAGATATCCCTAAAATCTAATCACTAAATTTACCCAAATTGATGTGGTAGGAGGGTTTTTTTTTTTTTTTTTGGCTAACGATGTGGTTGGAGGTTAGGCTTTAATTGATTGATTTCTAAACAAATCAACAAATAATATAATACTTCATGTCATTGAGGTAAATTTAGAAGGGTTTGATTTCTCTCAAGTTGTCATCTTAACTTTTAAGAGTGTTTGAGTTTGGTAAACCCATTTTGGAACAAATTTCAGTAATCCAAGCTGTTTAATTTTTTTGACTCATTAAGTAAAATATTCATACAAAAAAATTAAGATGATTGGATATCAGTAATTATATTTTTAAATCATATTTGTTTTTAAAAAAATAGACGACAAATATAATTTCAAGAATAACAATTCATTTTTTGTAATACAAATTTGATTCAAACATATAGGTGCCGATATCCGATCATCTTATTTTTTATAAGAATATTATACTGCATGAATTCTCAAAAGTGAATTGTTTGGATAATTGAAATGGGACATGTGTTGGGCTCAACACCCTTTAAGTTCTCTCGTGTTGTTTTGTGAACAAAAAAGAAGCTAAACCCAATTTAGAAATGATGTTTCAAAATATTTAAGAATATTTTATTCATAAATCTCTTTCTATTTACTTACCATATAATCAAAATGTTTCGGGATATTATAAGCATTTTCGGTATAACTTACTGTTGACAAATAAAGAAAGAATTTTAGTGGGTTTTTTTTTTTTTTTTGTGTGGATACAATGGAAAGTAATTTTAATAGTTCAAAGCTGGAAAGAGAGTAATGTAGTTATATATATGTGTCCTTGAATCAAGCCACATAATAATAGAATAATGACTAACAGTTATATAAAAATTAAAATGGAAACACAATAAACTATAAATTATATTGAATAATTTTGTAATAAAAGTTTATAACCGTTGAGATAAAATATTTGATATTGTATTAATTGCAACAATTAATGTCTTAAATGAGTTTTCATTATAAATATTTCGAAGAGAATAATATTTTCCCATTTTTTATTTGAGTGAAAATTATCTTCAGTGCAGCATGGGTTACACCTGATGTGAAATTTTTTTATGTACTTTCCAGGCTAAACTTTCACAACTCTGATAGAGTTAGGGGTTCATTTATATATATTTATACGCTTAATTACAACTCATTAAGTGGTATAACATTTTTTAGCATTTTTGTAATTAGCAATGTTACATTGAAAATTTGTGCATAGAATATACAGAAATTTTCACATGAAGGTAGGATTCACCTATGTTAGGCTCATGTGTCCTTTATTTGATTAATCGGACATGCATGTCCCTATAATCGGACCTGCATGTCCCTATAATCGGACCATAATTGCTTTTAAAAAAATTATAAAATTTATGTTAATCATTTATTTTTTTTAACACAAATTTAGTGTTTTTTTAATTTTTTTTAATTTTTAATTTTTATTTTTATGGGTTTTAGATGTTTAACTGCCTTGATTTTTTTTCAAGGACGCTCAACTCGATAAACTTTTTTTGGGTATTTCTTCCCGATAAATCCTATAATATGAACGGTCGGATTACTAACGGATTGACAAAATACCTCCATGAACTCATAACACGATATTGTGCCTATAAAGATAGGCACCTTGCAAAGGTTTCATGTGGGAACCCACCCTCATGTGCGAGCTTTTGTGTATTATATGCATAGATTTTCTGTGTAAATAGTATTTCAATTTTGTAATTTGTGTGTTCCTAACATTTATATATTCTTAATTAGCATTTAATGCTAGCATTTAATTATTTTTGTTAATTAGCTCAAATGATTGGCAGTTATACCAACAAATTAACGGGTCATTGCATTAAATCAAATTCATTACTTTCGTTCCAAAAATGTGAACTTCATTGATATTATGCGTTCACACTGATTAGAAAAACCACCACCCAAATGTATTATAAATAGGGTGTGTTCCTCAACATTGTAGTCCCAAGAAACATATCAAAACCAAGCCTTGTTCTTAAAGCTTTTGAAAAAGGAAACGATATGGGCGGGTCAGTGTGTGCAACAATCACCTGCCAAGATGCAATAGTGAAAATACTTCCATGCGAACAATACCTGTTGGGCAACAGCGACATCACTGTGACGTGCTGTCAGGGAGCTCAAAACCTGAACCAGATGGCTAATTCTACAGCAGATCGCTAGGCTGTTTGTGCGTGTTTTAAACAAGTTGGACCATCTTTAGGGGTTAACGTTGATAGAGCTAAGAAACTTCCCGATCTTTGCACAATTGATCTTCGCGGAATAACCATTGGCTTTACTATTGATTGCAGCACAATTCCGTATGTTTTTTTTTTTTTTTTTTTTTTTTTTTTTTTTTTTTTTTTATTAATCAGCGAAAAAGAAGAAGCTTTATTGATGGAAAAATATACAAAGTATGAAAACATATATCAATAAGGAGGAGGGTGCAAAAAGCATCATAGTAAAACATTCAGATCCCAATTAGGTTGGCACCTGGATGCACACCAAATCATCTACTAGCACAAACTTCAAGTTCCAAGTTGGTGAGTAACCAACATGAGGAGCAAAGACGAAAACAAGACAAACAAATCATTAATTCATAATCAAACAAACAACATCCCGGCCTAACATAACCATAACACACCCCTTGAAGACCAACAGATCATAAAGCTGCTATTTCAGCAAAGCACAGAAACAGATTCATGAAGCTGGCTGGCATTAGTAGCAGAACAGATTAGCAAAACAAACAGATCATTCATTCATAAACAAACAATCACAGCAGCCCTTGAAGACCATTCCTCCATAACACAGATCGGCCTAACAAACAGATCATCCTAACATAACACACCCAGCAAAACAAACAGATCAGCCAAACAGAACACGCCCCTTGAAGACCATTTCTCCATAAACCCCTCTGCTGGTGTATTAGTTCAGCATATAACAGTCCTCAGCTAAACAGAACAGATCAGAACAGATTCATGAAGCTGGCATTAGTAGTAGTCTGCAGCAGCAAAAGCAGCATCTCACCAAGCATCATTTATCACCAATGCATTAGCAACAACAAAACTAAGTATATCAAAACTATGTATATTAAAACGACACCAATAGCAGCAACAATGAAGATCCCATTCTGATATGTTCCTCTCAAATGCCACAGCACATATTGCTGATTGAATTGAACTCCGCAGCAGCAAACCATTCTCAACCACCAATAGCTTCTGATGATGGGCACCAAACTAGGCTATAGCATTCAACCACAATAACTAATACAATACTTCACCTTCTCAATTTCATACAGAACTAAATAAAGCACCAGACTTAAACCATAGCATTCATTCACCATTACTGATACAATACTTCACCTAGAATATGCCTTCTTCCCCTGCACCAAACAGCAGCATAAAGGATAAAAAACAGAACACCTACTGAATTGGGCACTCAACCAATTTGCCAATTCCCCAAGCACTTCCTAATTTGTCTTAGATTGAAAATAAAATCTTGTATTGAAAAGTTAAAATCCTTCAATACTGGTTTCATCCACAAAGCAATCCTAATCTTAATCAACTCACAAAGCTCACTCTTATTTGGATTAGCAGCTCTGAACACACATTCATTTCGATGCTTCTAGACAGACCAACGTACAACTAACGGAACAGCACTCCAGATCTTCCACTCCATCTTCTTCATCATCCCTCCAGCCCACCAAACCAATAGTTGATCCATCGAACTTGGTATAGCACCCTGAACATCCCACAAATTCATCATATTAGCCCAAATCTGCCAAACAAAAGGGCAGTAAATTAGCACATGATCCACAGATTCACTGGCTCTATTACAGAACACACATACAGTGGAGATATTCCTATTGAGTACCCCTACTTTATGAAGGAACTCTTTTGTCTTGACTTTCTTTTTCCAAGCTAACCACCCAAATACTTGTACCTTGGGAGGAATGTAATTTAGCCAAACCAATTTGCTGATTTTCAGAGATGGTCCAAGGCTATTCACAACAGATTTATACACTGATGATACAGAAAGCTCACCACAGGGAGATGCTGACCAGACAATCTTATCGGTATGCCCTAATCTCACTTCAGGGCCTAATATAAGATGATTTAACAGTCTTGCAAGATCCACCTCCTCCCAATCATATAACCTTCTTCTAAATGCAAGATTCCATTCTCCAGACAAAGTGTAACGCCCTCAAAAAATATACCCATTATATATAACATTGACATGCATTATTTAAAGAAAACACTTTAATAATTCATTATAATATCCATCAGAGTCTTACTAAACAAAAGCATTACATGTAACATCAAAGTAAATGCCCTACCGGCTTACATCTTTCCAAGCCAACACTTGGACACAAAGTATGAGTTCTAACTCAAATATAAATAAAGCCCTAGGCTTGAGTGTTTACATGTACTAACAATGAAAAACAAATAACTAAAAATAGTCTTCAAAATCCAAGTCCTTCCAAGCTAAGTCCTTGCAGGTAGCTTATCACCTGAACCTGAAAATGATGTTCCCATAAAGGGTGAGCCACAGCCCAGTAGAAATATACTAAACCACATATAAGCAATGAATAAAGCAATAGCATTCAACAGATGGTTAACCAAGATAATCAATTACTTCATTTTACAGTCTCATGACACTATTGTCTAAGACACGTTTTACTTTCCAATTTTATCAACATGGCTCAGAACCTGGCCAAACTTACAACAGTGAATTACATATATCATATTCACATCCTTCCAATATCAACAAACAAATGAGACTCAAGCTCAAATGAAAACACTTCATACTTCCAGATTGACACACATTTTAGTGCTGTATCAATAAAACACTTCTATATAAATAAGCACACATAAAAGTGATGCTAATGGAGTCCATCCCCTATCTCCTCCCAAACAAAATCCGGTTTAGAGGTCCATCCCCTATCTTCCCCTAAACCGTGGAGTACATCCCCTATCTCCTCCCACACAAAACAATGTATGCAAATGCAATGCTCAATCAATACACATATTTTCTGTATCAATGCAATAATCAAAATTAATGACTTAACCAATGTGATTAGTTTCAGTTATTCCTAATCCACATGCAATATCTACAACAATCACGACTATCCTCCATCGATAGCCCAAAACAGTTATTTCTAGACTGGAAATAAATACATCAACAATTCAATGGGCGAGTGATTTACATTATCCAACTACGCCATTCAAGCAATAAATTTCCCAATTTCATGAATTTAACCAATTTCCCCAATTCCCTTAAATTAATTATACAAATTAATTAATTTAAACAACTAGGATTTTTCCCAAATTATCAAAGTAACCCCAACTTATCAAAATACCAAAACTTAGAACAAAACCTATAAAATGGAGTAGGAAATCCCTACCTCGAAGAAATAGCCCCAAAAGAGAAGATGGAGATGAAGACCCAAACTCCAAAATGCTCCAAACTACTAACAATTCAGATTAAATGGAAGCCCTCGACCCACTCTATCTTTTTAATAAAGGATCTAAGGTAGAAACTCACTCTAAGAAGATCAATCCTAAGAGAGAAGGTGTGTAGAGGGAGAGAGAAGTCGGACCTAGGGTTTGGAATCAAAAGAAGATGAAAAAGACTGATTAAAACCCGCTGCTGCGTATATAAACTGGACAGGCTCGCTCGAGCGAAGACTTGGTCGCTCGAGCGACCAGACACAAAAAACTAAGCTCGAGCCAAGGAGGCCTTGCTCGAGCCAACAACCCAAAAGCTCGCTCTAGCGAAAGAAATCTCGCTCGAGCGAATAACTCAAACCCTCAGGTCTAAAACCAGACACACGCTCGAGCGAAGGAACTCCCGCTCGAGCGAAGAACGAACTAACTCGCTCGAGCGAAGAAAAGCTCGCTCGAGCCACAAACCTCTGCTCTCAGGTCTTACAATAAAATGCAATCCTCGTTCGATCGAAGAAACCCTGGCTCGAGTGACAGACCAAAACAAAGAGTTCACTCGAGCGAATAACTGATCGCTCGAGCAAAGGGTCAAAAATTCTGGGCAGCAACCCTTTGCTCCCAAGCTCAACCAACCTGCTATAAACCTGCCCATTGCAACTCCCAACTCAGAAATAGGAAATTAAAGGACGGTAACGATCATAATACAATGGCAGGAGCTACGGAACCTAAGTCCGGATACAATAATCAAATGGGAAAAGACCGGGGTCGCTATACAAAGCTTTCCTATCATAGATTGTTCTTAAAGATACACTCTTTTCTAAGGACAACCTATAAAGACTTGGGAACAGATCCTTGAAACTTGTTGCCTGACACCAAATATCAGTCCAGAACTTGATCATTCTACCATCCCCAACCTTTAAATGACAATTCATCATATAGAACTCTTTTAAGGAGATGTTATGCTCAGCAATAGATATGATTCCTTTCCATACAGCAAAGTGTCTACCAGAAAAGGCAAAAGATAGGAACCAGCTTCTAACCTCTAACTTGTAATTGCTACAGATCACTCTCTTCCACAGAGCTTCATCCTCATAACCAAACCTCCACCACCATTTAATTAACAAGCAATTATTCACTTCCTTAACTTTCCTAATGCCTAGCCTCCTTGATCCACCCTTTTGGATAGTTCCTCCCATTTGATCATATGAATCTTCCTCTTAAGTTCTGACCCACCCCACAAAAATGAAGCTTGAAGTTTATCAAATTCTTTGGCTACCCCCTTAAGCATCTTGAATAGACACAAGTAGTACACTGGTAGTGCAGATGTTACTGCTTTTACAAGTGTTAACCTTCATGCAAAAGACTACAACTTCCTTTTCCAGCCAGCCAACCTACTTCTAACTTTATCCAAAACAAGTTTCCATGTAGCTTTCCTCCTTCGGTTAGCCCCTAAAGGTAGCCCAAGATAAGTGAAGGGCAAGGATTTGATTTTGCAATTGAGTAATGAAGCAAAACCTTTCAAAACATCTTCTGATACACCCACCCCACATACAACACTTTTATGATAATTTATTTTCAGACCAGACATGATGTCAAAGCATCTTAGCACTCTTTTCAAGTTTCTTACCTCTGCCTCCTTGGCTTCACAAAATAACAATGAGTCATCTGCAAACTGGAGGTGGGAAAGCACAACACCATTTGAACCTACCTTCACTCCATTAATCAGTCCAAGATCTTAGGCTCTGGTTAAAAGAATATGGAGTCCTTCAATTGCTAAATTGAACAAGAAGGTGGAGAAAGGGTCCCCTTGCCTTAGCCCCCTTTGAGGACTGAATTCTTCAGTTGGTGATCCATTGACAAGCATTGATATCCTTGCAGTTGAAACACACTCTTTAATCCAGCTGGTCCATTTAGAACCAAACCCAAACTTTGATAACATAGAGAATAAGTTGCCCCAGTTAATGGAATCAAAAGCCTTTTCAAAATCTAGTTTTAAAACCACCCCTTTCTTCTTAGTTAACTTCCACCCATCAACAACCTCATTAGCAATTAATACACCATCTAGTATGCTCCTTCCACTCATAAATGCTGACTGAGTTTCACTGATTATGTGGGGCAATACTGCTTTCAATCTATTTGCCAATAATTTGGCTATGATCTTATAAATTGATCCCACCAAACTTATAGGCCTATAATCAGATAGCTCTATTGGGTTGTCCTTCTTAGGTATAAGAGTTATGAAGGAGCTATTGATCCCTTTTACCAATTTCCCATTCTTATGAAATTCATTTGAAGTTTATCACCTCCTTCTTCATAATTTTCTAGAACTTTGAAAGCAAAACATATTGAAGCCATCTGGCCCAGGTGCTTTATTTCCATCACATTTCTTTACTACTGCTCTTATTTCAACTTCTGTGAACTCTTTTTCTAGAAAAACATACTCCACGGTTCCTTCCACAGATTTGAAAGACCCTCGTAATTGAGGTCTTGATGCCCGATGTTCTGAATACTGGTTTGTAAAATGCTCTGATAACAGATGACAAAACTTGTGTATATTGATTAATCAAAAGAATTACAAAATATATAAGCAATAGAATGAAAACGAAACCCTAATAATCCCTAATAATCTAAAGTACTAAACTATCCTTAATGAATAATATAAACTACATAATTCACACCCCCCTCAAACTGAGGATGCGAGCGAAGAAAGCATCGAAAGTTTGCCAAGAAGAAAATGAAAACGAGCAACAGTATGAGTCTTCGTAAAAAAATCGACAAACTGAAGAGATAAGGGAACAAAAGGGAGAGTAATAGTGCCAGCCTGAAGATGCTGTCTGACAAAGTGACAATCTATTTCAACATGCTTTGTCCGCTCATGAAAGACTGAATTATGGGCAATCTGGACAGCACTCTGATTATCACAATACAACTGAGTCGGATCAGAAAGAGAGACACCCATATCAGAAGGAAGCCAGCAAAGCCAAACAATCTCGGAAGTAGCATAAGCCATGGCACGATACTCAGCCTCAGCGGTGGAACGAGCAACAACAGATTGTTTCTTACTCTTCCAGGATATGAGGGAATCGCCAAGGAAAACACAAAGACTAGAAGTGGATTTGCGATCAGAGATGTCACCTGCCCAATCAGCATCAGCATAGGCACGGAGAGTCAAGTCCGAAGAGGCAGATAACAGCAAACATTGTAACAAAGTGCCACGAAGGTAGTGCAAAGTACGAAGTAAGGTAGCCCAGTGTGTGGAACGAGGAGCAGAAACAAACTGACTGAGAATGTGCACAGCATAGGAGATATCCGGACGAGTAACGGTGAGATAAACAAGGCACCCAACCAACTCGCGATACAAAGTGGGATCCTCAAGAGGAATGCCATCAGAAGCAGAAAACTTAGCATGCAACTCAAGAGGAGTGTCAACAATTTTCTCATCAGTGAGATTGGCACGAGAAAGAATATCACGGGCATATTTAGTCTGAGAGAGAAGATAACCAGTAGGAGAAGTAGCAACCTCAATACCAAGAAAATACCGAAGAAACCCCAAATCCTTCATCTCGAACTCCTGAAACAACTGATGCTTAACCTCCTCAATAGTACTATAATCAGAGCCAGTGATGATCATATCATCCACATATAAGAGAAGGAGAACAAGCCCAACAGAAGTGCGTTGAACAAAGAGAGCGCAATCAAGATGACTAGGGCAAAAACCAAGCTGAAGGGCAACAGAGTGAAATCACTCATACCAAGCACGAGGACACTGCTTGAGACTATATAGAGCACGGCGAAGACGACAAACAACACCAGGAGGGTGAGAGAGACCCGGTGGAGGGCGCATATACACTTCTTCAGCAAGATGCCCATTCAGAAAAGTATTTTTGACATCTAGTTGAAACAGGGGCCAATGATGGGCAGCAGTAACAGAGATAAGTGTACGAACAGTAGTCATCTTGGCAACGGGGGCAAAAGTCTCATCGTAATCAATTCCATACTCCTGAGAAAAGCCTTGGGCAACTAGACGAGCTTTGTACCGTTCCAAAGACCCATCAGAAAGGGTTTTGACCTTATAGACCTATTTACAGCCTACAACATTCTTGTCAGCAGGTAATGGAACCAAATCCCAAGTCTGAGTGTTAGCCAAAGTAGTTAACTCATCATTCATGGAAGCAATCCAATTCGGATCATGACAAGCTTCCTTGTAAGACCTGGGCTCAAAATATGTATGAAGACAAGAAAGAAAAGACTGATAGGAAAGGGAAAAACATGTATTACCAAGACCATACCAGTTCGGAGGATGACGATTTCGCTTTGGGAAGTGATGTGCAGAAGGAGCGGGATCCAAAGAAACAACTGGACGGACAGTAGAGCTAGAGATAGGTGAGCTCGGAAGTGCTTTACGGCGTTGATAAACAATAAGAGGAGCAGGAGAAGCGGAAGCTGGAGATGAGGTAGCTGGAGAGGTATTAGAAGTGCTAGTAAGAGGCAAAGTAGAGACCTCAAGGTCAGAAACAAACTCATCAGGAGAGACATTAGGAGAAAATGGGTCAACATGAACCAGTTCATCCTTAGTAATAGGAACAGGGGTGGAAGGTATAGTATAGTAGGGCCGTTTTTCTAAAAAAGTGACATGCCTAGACACATATAGCTTTTTGGTGGCAGGATCATAGCACCGATAACCTTTCTGATCAATGCCATACCCTAAAAACACACATAGGACACAACGAGAACTAAGCTTGGAGCGCGCCCGTTTAGGAAGGAGCACAAAGCATGCAGAACCAAAAATATGAAGAAGAGAATAATTGGAAGTAACACCAAAAAGACGCTCATACGGAGATGAGCATTAGAGAAGAGGAGTAGGCATCCGATTGAGAAGATATGCAGCAGTGAGCACAGCTTCTCCCCAGAAAACAGAAGGGACAAAAGATGAGAGCAACAAAGAGCGAGCTGTATCAAGGAGATGGCGATGTTTGCATTCAGCTCGACCATTTTGTGTAGGCGTGTCAGAACACGAAGACTGGTGAATAGTTCCATGAGTAGCTAAATACTCCTCAAACTTAGACAAGTAATACTCACCCCCCAAATCAGAACGAAGAATTTTAATGGTGGTAGAAAATTGAGTGCGAATCATGGAGTGAAAATTAGAATATATTTTGTAAAATTAGATTTTCGAGTCATCAAATAAACCCAAGTAAACCGACTGTAATCATCCACAAAAGCTACATAATATTGCGAACCACCTTTGGTAACTATAGGGGAAGGACCCCAAACATCAGTATGGACCAATTGAAAAGGAGAAGATGAAATAGAACTACTTTTATTAAAAGGAAGAGCAGACATTTTAGCCAATTTACAACCACGACACTCAGAAATATCACTAATGGGAAAATTGCCTAAATGTCCAGACCTAACTAACATCCTCAACCGATCACTCGACAGATGACCTAACCTAGAATGCCAAATATAAAACAAAGATGACTTATTGTTTAAACAAAAAGAAGACAATGCAGTAGAAGACACTTCTAGAGGAACATGCAAGCTCTCCAAGATATATAGTTCTCCAACTCTACGCCCGATCCCAATTTGCCTTTTGGATACCCGGTCCTGTACAACACAATGAGAAGAAGAGAAAACAACATCAAAATCGGAATCAGATAATTGACTAATAGAAAATAAGACTAAGTGAGAGGTGAGGCACATAAAATACAGGAGAAAGAGACAAATGGGAACAGGAAATAGAACCAACAGAGTGTACAGGCATAGAAGAACCATTAGCAGTAGCAATAGTGATAGAAGAAGAAGGAGAGACACAATTACTGAGGAGAGATGCAACAGGGATCATATGATGTGAACAACCAGAATCAAAGATCCACGAAGTATGGATATTACCTGAAGAGAATGAACCAGACAAACCGAACTGAGTGGTAGTCATAGCGGAGGCTTGGGACGAAAGATTTGGATTGGCCACCATGAAAGACTTGAACTACTCAAACATAGACTGCATATTGGAAGATGGATCATTCTTAGAAACTGGTGCAGAAAAGGCGGCAGATGAGCGAGATCCTGAAAATGTCGGCTTAGTGAATGGTGAACCAGATGAACGACCCTTGGGCTGTAAAAGTTTAGGACATGCATGTTTCCAATGGCCTTTCTGATGATAGAAGCTGCACTCATCCATGGAAACCCGAGGCTTGGGCTTACCAGTAACTTGAAATAAATGAGAAGATGGGGTGGGCAAAAGCGGAGGAGTGGCAAAAACTGACTGGGAAGTAGGAGTACCATGAGCCACCTTAAACCGAGTTTCTTCCGCAATAAGCTCACCGACAGCACCATCCACAGAAGGCAAGGGAGACCGATGAAGAATAGCTCCCCGAAGTGGCTCAAATTGATCACGAAGGGCCATGAGAAATTGAATAAGATGTTGTTTCTCCCGATACTTGATATAACTGTCAAGTAACTGCAAATCGGACGGTTCCATCAAAGCAAGCTGATCCCAATAAGTAGTCATCTCATTGTAGAACTCCTGAATGGACTTATCTTTCTGACTAGCACTGCGAATAGACATCTTAAGTTCATACTGCTTTGCAAAGTTAGACTCAAGGTACATAGTCTTCAAATAGTCCCAAACTTGTTTAGAAGTAGAATACTTGGAAAAATTCATACCAATGGTAGTTTGAACTGAATTATGAAACCAAGTAAGAATTTGTGCATTTTCCTTATCCCATTTAGCAACATCGGCCTCAGTTTCTTGAGATTCCACAGGTCTAATAGTCATACCAATAACATAATTCCACATACCTTTACCCAATATAAAATTAGATTCTACAGGTCTAATAGTCATACCAATAACATAATTCCACATACCTTTACCCATTATAAAATTTTTCATCACATGAGACCAATAAGAATAATTGGTACCATCTAATTTAGTAGTAATAGCTTGCAATTTATCATCAGCCATATTGTATACCCAAACTACAGTGCATTCAAAACAGAGTGAAAGGCAGCAGAGAAGAGAGAGAGAGAGAGAGAGAGATGAATGACCTGTCAAGAGTAGCAATGCACTCTTCTCATAACCACGGCAACCTATAAACCAGAGAGCAGTGATGGAGGTTCACTATTTACGAGAGCTAGGTCAAAATAGAGAGAAGATCAGCGAGATACCCAACCTAGGTCTCCGAATGAACCAGAACCAAAACCAGCAAGTGAGACGAGCTGTTTCGATGACGACCTTACGAAGAGAGAGGCAGAGCTGCGAGAAGAGCTGCTTCGATGACCTTGAGAAGAGAGAGACAGAGCTGCGATGGCCTTGCGATTGAAGGAGAGAGAGCTGCGATGTGCGATGAGAGACAGAGCTGCGATGGTCGATGATGACCTGCGAGGTATGCTACTGTTTGTAACCTTGCTCTGATACCATGATAACAGATGACAAAACTTGTGTATATTGATTAATCAAAAGAATTACAAAATATATAAGCAATAGAATGAAAACGAAACCCTAATAATCCCTAATAATCTAAAGTACTAAACTATCCTTAATGAATAATATAAACTACATAATTCACATGCTCAAGTACCTTAGCCTTCACATGACTAGGATCTTCAATCACCACCTCCCCCACTATAATAGAGCTAATCTCATTTCTTACTTGCCTACATTTTGTCATTACATGAAAAAGTCTTGTATTTCTATCACCTTTCATTGTCCAATTAAGTCTTGATTTTTGAAGCCACATCCATTCCACCATTCTAGTCAATCTTTACACCTCTTCTCGAACTTCTCTCCTTGTTGCTTTTTCTGAGTCAGTAAGGTCTCTAGTCTCAGCCAAGAGATCAAAATTATGCAAATCTGACTCTGCGGTCTTCAATTTGTTAGTCACATTCCCAAATATCTCCACATTCCATTTTTTTAGTCATAATTTCAGAGTCATTAACTTATTTAGCAATACATACCCAGCCCAACCCACTACATTAGCCTCTTTCCACCTACTTTCCACAAAAGCTTGAAAGTCTCTATGTAAAAACCATGCATTTAGCACCCGAAATGGTCTAGGGCCCCAGTCCCTCTCATCCTCCATTAATAATAAAGGGCAATGATCTGAGATCACTCTAGGTAAACCCCACAGTTTCAAATTAAACACCTCAAACCATTTTGGATCAACTAAGACCCTATCTATTCTACTCCACGTTTCCCCATCTCCTGAATTGCACCATGCAAACTTTCTGCCCAATAGAGGTAGATCAGATGCCTCACATTTGTCTATGAACTCATTCAACTCTTGCATACCCCTATCTCTTCTAGTGCACCCCTTCCTTTCACTCATACTTCTAATCTCATTAAAATCCCTAGCTAGGCACCAAGGCTTAGGGATCTTCTCTTTCAAATTTACCAATCTCTCCCATAATTCTCCCCTTGCACCCAATTAGTTAGGTGCATAAATATTCAACAAGGTACATTCAAAGGACTTGAAAGAGGTACCTGAGATAATGATAAACCTTCTATTACTACAACAATCTGACATCTAGAAAATATTTGAATCCCAAATGCATAACAATCCTCCTGCTGAACCTTCAGCAGGAGGATTGTTACTCACTCTATGTTAACTATTTGTTTATCTATGTCACTAGACTATCGTGATTTCAACAAATTAACCTGAGTTGTGAAAGATGTGTTGAAAGATTTACATGATATTAGTCCTTTTCTGCTTTGTTCCTTTTTCTGATATTACTTATTGTAGAAAGATCTCTAGATTTTGTTTTGTGTTAAAGATTTTTCATGTTCCCATGCAGAGTTTAATGGATGGGTGAGGAAGGATGCATATGACAAGGACAAACCTTGGCCAACGACAACAAACATAATGCTTAGTTGTTATGTTTTAATTAGGCCAATTTGAAATTTCTTTGTATGGACAATTATAATATGAAAATTAGTTATCTTTTCACGAGATTTCCTTCCCTTCATTTTTCCTTTTTCCTTACCAACATTTGCAGCAAAGAAATTGTTGTACCCTTGTGTAGAGGAAAAACTTCTCCGCAGATTAGTTGATACAACATACCCTTCAATGTCAGATTTGGAAAAATCTGGTTCGGATACATAGTTTGGAATGCTTGCAGTTCGGATACACACCAATTTACCAATGAGATACATATCATTGGACCAAACCTGATTTCGAAGGAAATATTGTTTAGCTTTTAAACTAAAACTGCATTTAATTTTTTGTGTGCGTGTGTGTGTGTGTGTTTTGAAAAATTCTAGTTCGGATACAAGGAATTTATTGCATATAATCTGACCAAACTAGACAGGTTACTAGTTTTTTGAAGGATATATCACTACAAGAAACGGGGGCATATAACACGAAAGTATTTGTGACGGCACCACTTACAGTCGCAAAAAGTGAGTTTTTACAACCGCACCACTTGCCATCTCCAATAAATCAAGTTTCAACGACGGTACCACTCCCTGTTACAAAAAAGCAAGTTTTTGTGACAGCAACAACAACAATCGGAAATAATGCACGTTTTTGGCGACGACAACCCCTACTGTCACAAATAAAGCCATTGTTTGTGACCACAATCCCCCGTCGCAAATACAAAACTAGTTAAATGACGTCGTTTTATTCTTTAAATTTTAATTTGTGACGGTGAAATTTGACGTCGCAAAAAAAAAAAAAATATCTGAACTCAGTTTTTTTTGCCCTTCGCGCTTGTTTTTCCACCCTTCAACCAAAAATCCCCAGTCTCAAACATCCCTAACCTTTTGAACGAAAAACCCTATCTCTCTCTCTCCCTGTCTCTCTCTTCTCACGACTCTCTCTCTCTCTCTCTCTCTCTCTCTCTCTCTCACTCTCTCTCGACTGTGAGTAGCAGCAAATGACGGCGAGCATCGAATCGACGGTGTCGAGCGACGGCCGCGAGCAGCGTGAGACAGCATCAAGCAGCGTGCGATGGCAGCGAACAATGTGCAACGGTGGATTTCTTGGGTTCCCAGTCGCGGCATCATCCAAGCCGTCCATTCGACCTACATCCCTCATCATTAGTACTAATCAGACATTTCGGATTCATTGCCAAGACCAAGCCATTGCGCCCTTGGAACAACGGTGGATGTTTGACGAATCTATTGCCAAAGGCCCAGTAAACTCTCTCTCTCTCTCTCTCTCTCTCTCTCTCTCTCTCTCTGAGTGTGGTCTATTTAATGCTTTGTTTGGTTGCTAGAAAAATGCAGGAACAAAAAAGAAACTAACTTTACAGTGTGATTATGTCATTGTTTTCTAATATGCTTGTTTGGTTACTGAGAAAGTGTAGGAAACGAGAAGAACATTAATAAATTCGAAATTTAGATATTTCATTGGTAGAGAATCTTGAGGAAAAAAAAAACAAAAAGAAAGAAATCTCACTGAGCTTGTTGAACTCAATTCCCCAATTCTTGAAAACCAGGTATCTAGAACTTCAAGTCCCAAAATTCCCCCATCCTCGAAAGAAAACTTCAGAACCATCCATTGCAGGCCAAGTTAGTGATAATTATGATTTTAATTCGTTGGGCTTCATGATAATATCATATATGAATTAAAAAAATAAAAAATAAAACTTATGAAGAACAAGAAGAAGAAAAAGAAGACTCAAATAACTTGTTTAAGCATACTGTGCTAAGCTTAACTCTGTGGAATTATTGGAGTCACATTGTGGTGCCAAAATGGTGGTTCCAAATTGGGTTAAACAGCAGCATTGTGTAGACACCCCATTTTTGACCGACCTTGAGACTCAGACGTCACCAGTTGAGCGCTCGGTGATATTGCATATTGTGCTCGTTCAGAAGTTTCAGAGTCTCGGCTGCGAGCCTTGCCTCCGGACTTCCGGACTCTTTTGTGCTTTGCCTCAGTTTGCGAACCAGGCTCCATTTTCTCTGTTTTCTCTTCCCAAAGGGAGGGAGAGGTCTCGTAGATCATCTCTCAGTGGCCATAGGCTACGTTTCGTGGTCGTAGGCCGTTTTGCCCGTTTGGAGTCCGGTTTCCCGTTTTTCGGAGCCGTTGGCCGTGTGCCTCGGTTCGGGACCGCTTAACCACCTTTGTTTGCTCCAATTTTGGGCATGCATCTTATTTTCTCCCTTTTGAGGGACACTGCGGTTCGAGAGACCAACTTCGTGGTCGGACACCACTTCTGGTGCCTAACAGCCCACTTTCGGTGTCCCGAACTGCGTGTTTTGGCTCCCGAACCTTCATTCTGCATTTTTGGGCTCCGATCCAAACTTGAGTTAGTCATATTTTGAGGTCCTTTTCATTTTTTATTAAGGACCTTTTGCTGTTTGAGATCTCCTACTGAAAAGTGTCTTATTTTGATCCCCTCTTCAACTAAAAAGTGTCTTATTTTGATCCGCTCTTCAATTTTGTTGAAGGGATCTCTTCATTTTGAGATCTCCTACTATCACTTGCCCCTTTATCTCCCTTTTAGGCCAATTTTGGGGGGAAATTCGAATTTCATTTCCCCCCCATTTTTCCCCCTCTTTTCCACCCTCTTGTGTCTATATAACAGACCCCCCAGCTGTGTTTTAGGGGTTAGAAAATTTTGGTTTGGAGCTCTCACATTAAATCTCTCTCTCTCTCTCTACTCTAAGCCTTAAAAAACCCTTTTGATTCTTACACCATTTCCTCACCATCACCTAGCACCACATCACCACTCCATTCCAGCAGCTTGGAGGGTCTTCTCAGAGCTTAGGAGGCAGCATTTCTTGATCCAAAACGCTGTCAAAGATTAGTCTTCAAGGGTAAGTCCTCTTCTCCCCTTTTTGACCCTTTTCTTGGTTCACATCTTAGCTCTTTGTGCTTGCATGTTGGGGCTCCGACCCTAACTGAAAATATCATTTTTTTGAGCTCTATTTCATGTTTGTTTAAGGGTCTCTCACTGTCTGAGGATCCCTTTTTGCACTTGCTTCATTACCTCCTTTGTATGCCATTTTCTTGCATATTATTTTAGGCCTATATGTAAAATGTTTTGAGCTCTAGTCTGAACTCTAAAGAAGCTTATTTTGAGCCCTTCTTCAACATTGTTGAAGGTCTCATCACTGTTTGTGGCTTCCTTTTGCCACTTGCCTTTATATCCCTCTTTTGGCCTCATTTTTGCATGATTTGTTAGCCCCTTGTGTTTGTGTTTTTGGACTTTAGTCCAAACTGTAAATGGCTTTATTTTGGCCCCCTATTCATGTTTCATCAAGGGCCTTTTGCTGTTTGATGTTTCCTTTTTCCTCCTTGTGTTTAGACCTCTTTTTAGGCCTTATTTTGTATAGTATTTTGAGCATGCTTGTGTACTGTTTTTGGCTCCGCCACCAACTGTAGAATACCATATTTTGGGCCCCTCTTCAACATTGTAGAAGGGCCCTTCTCTTTTTAGGGACAGCAGCTGCCACTTGCTTCATTATCTCTATTTCGGGGCCATTTTTGCATGCTAGCTTAGCCCCATTTGTGTTCACTATTTGCCCTTACTTAAAACTGTAAATATGCTTGTCTTCGGACTGCCTTAAATCTGTCTTCATTCTTCATGATCACATAATGCATGCTTTGTATAGCTATAGGTCATTGCATATGCCAAATTTTACATTTCGGGTACCATTTCATGCATCAGGTGCCATGTTTCATTGATTTAGGGTTGTTTTGCATCATATTTCGCTTCTGAAATTTGCATGTTTGCATATCATATTTCATGCCTTGCCATGTCTTGTTAGAGTGGCATTTGGTGCCTTAGGGTCGGTCCTCGATTTGCGTGCATGCGTGCACGCATCTCGAGTTGTCTCATTTTCATCTAATGGCCTCTTATGTGAGTGTGGCTGAGGTCCACTCTTGTTGGTGTAAGTCCATTATGCATTGTGTATGCCATTTCATTTCATAGCATTGCGTATGCTAGGTTGTATGTTAGCGCATTGTGTATGCCATGTTATCTCGTGCATCGTGTATGCCATTTCATAGCATTGTGTATGTTAGGTTGTATCTTAGTTGCATGTCATGCATATTGCATTGCATTCGGGATAGGAGTTAGCTCGAGCACGGGAAACGAGGTACGTTTCGTACTTCGAGTGACGGAACGTGTCTCAATTCCCAGTCACCGACACTCCGGATTATCCATGATGGAGTTTAGGTTTTGTTGTGTTTATGTGTGCATTCATTCCATATTGAGTCGTGCAATTCGACTCCTCGGCCATCATGCATCGATATGCGTGATTGGTGGCACGAGGATCGAGGCATGCATACATTTGTGAAAATACATTACCATGCCCTTTTCCTGCTCTCTGTTGTAGCAAACCAAGAATCAGTAGCCTTCCAAAGGCCTTGCACAGCATTCCGGCATCAATCGCAAATAGAGGCTCATTGGGGCATCGCAGTGGATTTTCGTGCCAAGCTACCCGAGCATGCATCATCCATCATTCGGAACAGAGTCGAGGCAGTCCCTAGCTTGCATGCTAGTTTACAGCTTACCTAGTTTAATTTGTTAATTAATTAGGATTTTGTAATTATTTGGACTGTAATATTTATTCGGGACTGTATTATTTATTCAGACCCTCTGCACGAGGGCAATGCTGTAATAAGTGTGCGTGTGTGTGATGTATGTCTTCCAACCCCACGTCTTTCTCCCTTTTATTTACCCGCTTATGATGGTTAGATTAGGGCATGTTTCAATTAGCATATAGTATGATAGCATGTTTGCATTCATTCATCTGTTTTGCATGCACCGGGCTCGGCGCATCATACTAACTGCATTGTATTTTCAATTCCAAGTTGAATACATGTTAGCTGTAGCATTTCATATGCCATGTTTAGAATAGCCGAGCCTGCTATAGTTGCATTTTTGTATGTGTTGCATTAGGCATTTCTGTATAGTTAGGATCATGCATGGATTTCTAACCTAGCTTCTGTTTTGGCTTGGAGTACTCGGTAAGTTTTATACTTTAGCATCCTTGCATGCGTGTCAGTGACTGCCATGAATAGCATGCTTACCATGAGGCTACATGCTTATGTGATATAACTGCCTGAATGCCTGTGGGTGAAGGTTGGGTTATTCGGATTGGAACAAATCATCGACTGTGAGTTTTAAGCCCACTAGATAGTGGCAAAACCATCTTTTCTAAGCCCACCCGAGGGTGGCAAAATCTGCATTTTAAGCCTACTTGCGAGTAGCAAACCATCTTTCAAAAACAAACATGAAATGTTTTGTTCCAATTCAGGCGACCCAGTCTATACTTGTATGTTGTGCGCATCACATAGTAATCTAGGCTAATAACCGGAATAAGAACACACAATGTTTTCAAAACTTGATATCATGGTTAGTAGAGGCCGATCTTTGATCGGGCGAGCGGGGGTGCTCACGAAGTGACCTTCCCCAATCGTACCCAAGTTCCCGAGCCAAGGCAACTCTGGTGATGACGGACACGTGGCCTTAGGCAAACGAGTCAGGGTTTCCTAAATTTTCCCAAAATAAAATATTTAGGTGGGGACTCTGTATCTGGCAAAGCAGTCCATGTTTGACACTTCTTTCAAAAAAATCTATTTTCTCAAAACGATTGGCCGGATTTGGACTCTTTGGTTCAGATTAAGAACCGTGACAATTTGAGAGTCCTGAGCTGTAGTGAGCCCAATATCGAACGGAACGGGGGAGCTCGTTCCTCTCCCGGGGCGTTCAGGGACGTCTACAGTTTCTGGCGACTCTGCTGGGGATTTAGAGAACTTGACTCGAACTCATGATATCTGGTTTTGACTACACTTATGTGTTTCTTTGCATTGCATTTGCATTGGTGCGCCTAGGACACCGTGTTTTCCATCTTCTATTCCTGAACGGTTTGCCGGAGGCTTGTCTTGTCAAGGCATGACCATAAGGCTGACCGGTTGTGGGCTCTGCCAGTATGGGAACACAAACCCCGGTTTTACCGGGGCACCCTTTTGACCATTCGACCTAGTGCATATTCGGATCCATAGTGACCATTCCAAACTATGACAGGTTGCTTACCCGTTTATAGGTTGTTTGAAACCGCTGTGTGCGTAGTGAAACCCTAGCTCCTGACAAAATAGGACAGGGAAACCCTACCCCAACATAGGGGTGTTTTGGCTCTCACTTATCTGTTATGTGCTTTTAGAGTGCGTCTCTATAGGAATGCATGTATCAGTCTACAAGTTTGGGCATCAGGCCTACGGGCACCAGTTTAGTAGTTTGGGCATCAGGCCTGCGGGCACCAGTTCAGTACTTTGGGACTCAGTTCACCTGAGGGTATCAGTTTACGGGCAGAATTTTGGGCAGAATTCTGTAGGAGGCACAGTCATTCAGCTCTGCTCATATGGGTTATCGTGAAATCGGGCTGAGATGCTGTCTGTTTTCCCTTTTGCTAAGTAGTCTTGGAACCATAGCATCAGAAAGGTCTGATATCTCTCGGGTACTCTGGACCTGTGTTGTTATGTGATCGGGGGATGAACCACTTGCTGGCGGTGCTCAGTTTACTCCAGATGTGATGGATGGCACGCACTATTTTGAGCATTTGTGAATGCTATTTATTCTGCTTTCTGACTTAGGTATTGAGTCTGTCTTGTTGTATCGAGTCAGTCCTGTTGAGTCTGTCTTGTTGCATCGAGTCAGTCCTGTTGAGTCTGTCTTGTTATATCGGGTCAGTCCTGTCGAGTCTGTCTCGTTGTATCGAGCTAGTCCTGCTGAGTCTGTCTCATTGTGTCGAGTCAGTCCTGTTGAGTCTGTCTTGTTGTATCGAGTCAGTCTTGTTGTGTAGGAGTCGGGTGATTCCGGGGAGGTGTTACCTCGGGCATCACCATTTTGTTTTGTGTTTGTCTTGTTTTGATTCTATTTCTTCCTTGGAGCTAGTAACGCCAGCAAATTCGAATGAACAGCAGTGGTTTTTCATGCTTTTATGTTTGCTTCTGCCGTGTGCCAGTTGTACCAGAAATTCCAAATGAGATGGCAGTATCTGACTAAAAGCTGTGTCTTTTTTGTGCCTTGAATTCATTGCATTGACCTAAGTTTTCCAAAACTTTTCGAACACTGCGGTGAAAACGAAGAGGAAGGAATTCCTCGGGTTTTGCAAAACTTTGATCATTTGAGAGAAAGAGAGGCATGCTAAGCCCTTAATGATTGAGATCATGCTTGTTAGCGTGAGTACTGAGAAGGACCCTGGCTTGATCCAGACTGGTTTCACACTATCTTCAGCGCGAGCGATTTGTCGCTTTCTTAAAAATTTTCAAAAACAAAATGTTTTGCGCGGTCCAGCGAAGACTTGTGTGGAATCGCTCTTGAGATTGTGCAACTTAGGATCGCTCTCAGCCTCGAGACTTGAGCCCTTGCTTTCAAACCTTGACCTTGGATTCAGAGTGTTCAACGGTCAACCGCGATATGAGGCCTGTGTAGCCAGATTTGAAATAGCCCTCGAACAAGAGGCACCAAAGTCAGATCAAGAAGATCAGACCTCATCAGAAGAAGCTTGCGAAGCTAGAACAGAAACACCCCTCAAACTAGGGGCGAAAATGTCCGATGTGCTTGAAGAGCCGAAGATGGATCCTTCTGCAAATCGATACAACAGCTACTCTCTTGGATACTGATGGCTTCGAGATCCTAAAACCATTTGGCATGGACTTGTTACACTTTTACCCTTTGAGAGGCTTGCTGGGCCAAAAATCCGGAAAGGGCGACCCAGGCAAAAGTTAGAGCAAGAAAAGTTATATACAAAAAGCAAAAAGAAAAAAAAGAAGAAAAGAGAAAAAAGAAGAAAAGCAAAAAAGGAGAAAAAGAAGAAAAGAGAAAAAAAAAAGAAAAAAAGAGAAGAAAAGAAATAAGAACAAAGCTCGCAAGGTCGAAAAGCCGCGACGGGCGCCTTGGCAAAAGTTAGAGCCTAAAAAGGAAAGGTTAATACCCGAGTGTACCTTAACCCCGAACTACGTAAGGCTTGATTCCCATGTTTGGGATATGTAGGCAACTTCATTCTGAAGTCCAGCCATAAGCACTTCCAAATCGACTGTGTCCATGCGATGGTTCTGGTCATCTTTGTCTTCTCTGTATCTAAGAGTCTGGTTGTGTTCGTCGCTATGAGGACTGACTACAATGCGCTACGGTGCTATCCAAACAAGGGGCAACTTTCCGTTGCCATTCAAAACGCCGTAGTGTCATTTCAAACAAGGGGCAACTTTCCGTTGCCATGCAGTGTCGTTCAGACAAGGGGCAATTTTCCATTGCCATGGATCCGAGGTCGCGCATCTCAAGAGTAGGTTCCGTGCTCGTTGAGCAGTGGTCGTTCGCAAAAATAGTCTTTGAGAATTTTTACTGAGGTTGACTAATCTTCTCGAGAAGTATTCCATTTTCAAAACTGGACCATTTCTTGGACCCAAAAGAGGAAAGTTTTCAGTGCTCATGGCCTGACTTGCATGATTTTAAATCAGAAAATTGAACAAGCATGTTAATCTAACTCTCATTTTGGTCAAATTTTTTTAGGAGAAAACTAAAACAAAAAATGGTCAAAATGATGAACTAGGGGCACAGTTGAGTCAGGCTTCCTGTCTTTCCCGTTGTCAACATACTTGCCAAGAAGGGCACTCTACCTGCCAGAATAGGGCACTGCAGACGCGCCCGTGGGCCTCATGCTACAGTTCGGACTCAATTTGTGTCACGGTTCTTAATCTGAACCAAAGAGTCCAAATCCGGCAAATCGTTTTGAGAAACAAATTTTTGAAAAGAAGTGCCAAACATGGACTGCTTTGTCAGATACAGAGTAGCCACCCAAATATTTTTTTAAGGGGGGATTTAGGAAAACCTGACTCGGTGCCAAAGGCCACGTGTCCGTCATCACCAAAGTTGCCTCGGCTCGGGAACATGGGTACGATTGGGGAAGGTCAGCTATAAGCACCCCCGCTCGCCCGATCTGAAGATCGGCCTCTACTAACCGTGATATCCATTTTTGAAAGCGTTATGTGTTCTTAATCCGATTATTAGCCTAGAATTACTATGTTATGCGCACAGCAAACAAGTATAGACCAAATCACCTAAATTGGAACAAAACATAGCATGTTTGTTTTGAAAATGGTTCGCTACTCGCAAGTAGGCTAAAATGCAGGTTTTGCCACCCTCGAGAGGGCTTTTAGAAAAGATGGTTTTGCCACTATCTAGTGGGCTTAAAACTCACAGTTTTAATGAATTTTTCCAATTTAGGTAATTCAACCTCCATCCACAGGCATTCAAGCAGTTATATCACATAAGCAGCTAGCCTCATGGTAATCATGCTGTTATGGCAACACTCACACACATGCGGTATGCTAAAGCATAAATGCTTACCGAGTACTCCGTGCCAAAACAAAAACTTGTTAGTAATCATATGCATGATCCTAGTTCATGTTAAGATGGCTAATGCAACACATGCAAAATGCAACTAAGATAGGCTCGGCTAATCTACAATGACATGTGAAATGCTACAACTAACACGTATTCAATTTGGAATTGAAGTACAATGCAGTTAGTATGATGCGCCAAGCCCGATACATTCAAGACAAATGTATGGATGCACGCATGCATAGCATAAGGTATGCTAAATTAAATATGCCCTAATGCTAACCATCGAAAGCAGGTAAGTAAAAGGGAGAAAGAAGTGGGGATTGGAAGACATGCACACACGCACCCACACTTATTACAAATTACCCTCGCTCGGAGGGACCAAAAGAATAATACAATTAATTAACTACGCGCTAACTAATTATTACAGTCCGTTACCTAGTTAAGCAAATTAACTAATCTAGGAAAACAGTAAACAGCCTTGGGAAGAGGGCCCTATGCAATGTATGCGCGGTTCCGCTCGGAAAGTCACTGCCATGCACAAGTTTGCCTCTGCTTTGACTGTTCTGCTTCTCTGAAAATTACACAACTCCCAAGGTTGCTTCTCTGAGTGTTGTGGGACACTACCGGCTGAGTGAGATCATCACCGGCCATTTAGAATGGTCATCGACTAAACATTATGCTCTCGGCCAAACCTGTTTTGCCGGTCGGCACCAAAAACTGCCGGCCGGCCAATTCTTCCTGCTGAAACCTGTTTGACAGCAGCAGAGGGCAGACAAGGCATGGCAATGTATTTCAAGCAATGTTTGCACCAACCACACTCCTTATCATGTTTATGGCTCAAAGGAGCATGGTACTTGATTCTCGGACCACCAATCGCGCATTTCAATGCGTGATGGCCCAAAGAACCAAAGTGTGCAATTTCAATGTGGAATGAAATGCACATAAACAAACAATGAACTCAACCTCTATCATACTCAATTCAAGAGGCAAAGTATGCATGCCGATGTAATGCAACCTAGGCATGTGAGCTAAGTGTGCAACATGATCATGCAAACAACAGAACCATGTGCAATGGGCCATGAACTAAACAAGTAAGCATGCAAGGCATACAACATCAATGTTAATGACACGCATGCCACAACATGAAAGGTATAACACATGTAAATATGCAAAGCAACTTAACACAAGAAGCATGCCAAATACGATGACACTTAAACATGCAACATGTTAATAGACTAAGTGCCTAAACATACAAACATGTATAGCATGCAACAAAATGCCAAAGGGATGGTCTTAAATTAATTTGGACAGCTCTCTACTAGGTCCAAAACAGTAGCCACAATGATGCAAGTGAGGCAACAAAATACATGGAATGCATGCACAATGCATTAACCAAGCTTAAGGCGCAAAAATATAACTCTACCAAAGCATGGCAAGGAGGAAATATGGCATACAATGGTGCATGTTCCAGATCTGAAATAGCATACCAAATGACTCCAAAATGACCCCAAAACATGAAAACACTACCACTTAAGGATGCAAGAAGCTTCAAAACTCAAAGCTAGGCACGGGCATTGCACTATAAGCAAGCGTAACAAGCGTTATTCGACCATGAGGCATGAAAACAGTGCTAAAGCAGTCCAAAACATGCATGAAATCAGTTCAAGGCATGGCCAAAAAGTGCTAACATGAAGGGCCAAAACAAACATGCAACATAGACTAGTAAACATGGTTTACACTACATGTATATGAAGCACAAGAGAGGTCACCAAACCAGCCCAAAACAGTAACATGGTATGTCAAATAAGCCCCAAAAACCCATGGAAACAAGGTCCACACATGCTAGAATGGGGTGTTCCTTTGAAAGGCCAACAAGAGGGTTACTCTACACATGCAATAAGGACATTCAACAAGACCAAACCAACTCTGGAAATGGCTTATGGGGGTCATAAAACCCACTGAAAAATGCTTGAAACAAGGCTTGGAAGCATGCAAATAGGAGCCCCTTTGGAAGGCCAAAAAGGGCAACAAACAAGGCAACAAGGGAGAGGGTCACCCCTCTCCTTCTTAGGACCTCAAACCACCATCCTCACCACTGAAATCCGTCAAGATTTCAGTGGTGAGGAGGCCCAAACAAGGTGGTCCCGAAACTCACCAAAATCACACAAAATGGGGCCAAACAAGGCCTAAGAGGGGGTAAATGACCCCAAACACAAAAGTGGTCTTAATGAAGTATCTTAAACACAAAAAAACAAAACTTTTTTATGTTATACACAAAGCCCAAACACAGCAAGCAAGACAGGATAAAAACTTGTGCAAAAACGGGGGATAAAAGAGGGTTAAAGGCTCACCCTTGTAGACCAACGAAACCAGCAGCTTCTTGGACAAAAAACCAGTCCCTTAGCCTCTGAAAATGGCCTCCAAGCTCCTTAAGTTGATGATGGAGGTGTTAGGCTAGGGGTTGGTGTGCAAAGGAGCCTAGAACCAAGCAATTTTTGAGCTAAAATGGAGGAGATATGGAGAGATATATGTATGGAGCCTTAGACCAATTCTTGGAACCTCTTGAATGGAAGGATAGGCTCTATATTTATAGAGCAAGACAAGGTGCCAAGCTTCTTAGAGAAGCTAACAAAAAAAGGGGTCAAGGGGGGTCAAGCTTCTTGAAGAAGCTAAAAAAAGGGTCAAGCTTCTTGGAGAAGCTAAAAAAAGGTTCAAGATTCTTGGAGAAGCTAAAAAGGGTCAAGTTTCTTGGAGAAGCTAAAAAAAGGTCAAGCTTCTTGGAGAAGCTAAAAAAAGGTTCAAGCTTCTTGGAGAAGCTAAAAAGGGTCAAGCTTCTTGGAGAAGCTAAAAAAGGTTGAAAAGGGTCAAGCTCCCTCAAGAAAAGGTCTCGGCCAGGAAAAGTGGCTGATTGATCAAAAACAGTGGCCGGCCGACCAAACACAATGTCGACCGACCATCAATAGTGCCGACCGGCCATCACCAATGGCCGGTGGCAAGGAAATAAGGCCGGTGGCCTCAAGCCATGGCCAGTGAGGTGTGGGGATGGCCTACAAGCTACTTCCCTCCCTCAGAAGCAAAACAACAAGTGTTTGGTGCAAAACCAGACACAAAACAGTCTAGTCGAGAGATCCTGAGGTAGGGCGCGTAGCCGAGATCTCCGGGAACTCAAGATGAACACGAACAAGGATGATCACCGAGTGTTCAAACGATGACGTCCAAGTCTTAAGGACGGTCAAAAAATGGGGTGTCTACAGTTGCCCCTCTTTGACAGAACTCGAAAGTCATAAAAATGACGGGAGTGAATGTCAAAGCCCAGAGACGACCCATTTTTGACAAGGTCGAAGACTTAGACAAAGCATACAAGCTACAAAATAAAGGTATGCGCCCGAGGGCAGGGGCAAAATGCAAGACAATGCACAAAGCCGAGCATAACTAATGATCATGCAAAGAAACATAGGGACGTATCCCGGTGTTTCAGAAAGGAGAAAGAAACATAGGGACGTATCCCGGTGTTTCGGAAAAAGAGAAAGAAACATAGGGACGTATCCCAGAGTTTCAGAAGGAATGAGAAACATAGGGACGTATCCCGGAGTTTCGAAAGGAATGAGAAACATAGGGACATATCCCGGAGTTTCGGAAGGAAGGAGAAACACAAGGACGTATCCCGGTGTTTCGAAGAGAGAGAAACGTAGGGACGTATCCCGGTGTTTCGGAAAGAAATGAGAAACATAGGGACGTATCCTGGTGTTTCGAAGAGAGAGAAACGTAGGGACGTATCCCGGTGCTTCGGAAGGAATGAGAAACATAGGGACATATCCCGGTGTTTTGGAAAGAAGGAGAAACATAGGGACGTATCCCGGTGTTTCATAAAAAGAGAAAGAAACATAGGGACGTATCCCGGAGTTTCGGAAAGGAATGAGAAACATAGGGACGTATCCCGAAGTTTCGCAAGGAACGAGAAACATAGGGACGTATCCCGAAGTTTCGCAAGGAACGAGAAACACAGGGACGTATCCCGAAGTTTCGCAAGGAACGAGAAACACAGGGACGTATCCCGAAGTTTCGCAAGGGAATGAGAACCATAGGGACGTATCCCGAAGTTTCGCAATGAACGAGAAACATAGGGACGTATCCCTGTGTTTCGAAAAGGTATAAGCATTGGAACGTATTCCAAATGCTCGTAACCAAAGAAGGAGAAACATTAGGACATATCCCGTTGTTTCGGATTGAGTGAGAAACATAGGGACGTATCCCGGTGTTTCGGAATGGTGTGAGCATTGGAACGTATTCCAAATATTTTTAACCGAAGAGGGAGAAACATAGGGACGTATCCTGAGGATTAGGGACGTATCCCAAGGATTAGGGACGTATCCCAAGGATTAGGGATGTATCCCAAAGGTTAGGGACGTATCCCAAAGGTTAGGGACGTATCCCAAGGATTAGGGACGTATCCCAAAGGTTAGGGACGTATCCCAAAGGTTTCGACGAAGGAGAAGAAACATAGGGACGTATCCCGGTGTTTCAGAAAAGGAGAAAGGAACGTAGGGACGTATCCCGGTGTTTCAAAAAAGGTGAAAGAAACATAGGGACATGTCCCGGTGTTTCGGAAGGAGAAGAAACATAAGGACGTATCCCGGTGTTTCGGAGAGAAAGAGAAGCATAGGGACGTATCCCGGTGTTTCGAAATGGTGTGAGCATTGAAACATATTCCAAATGCTCTTAACCAGAGAAGGTCTAACTCATCGCACGTGCGAGGAGAAAGAATGATAATTGCAAGTGAAAAGGTGCATAACAATGCAAGTAATGAGCATGACAATGCTAGATAGATGTGCAAAATCAATGCAATGAATGAGCATAACAATGCTAGTAAAGTGGGTGCATAACAATGCAATTGGAATGTGCATCACAATGCAAGTGAAGTGGGTGCATAACAATGCAATTGGAACGTGCATCACAATGCAAGTGGAACGTGCGTGACAACGCATATTTGAAACAAAATGCCGAATAAGGGAATACAAGCCTTAACAAGATCAATTCAAACATAACCTCCGATTTACCTCTCGGAGGGGTCACAATATATTTCAAAAGGATACACCTTGTGCATGCCAACTGACGATGAGCTACGTATCGAAGACATGAATTGAAAATTCCGTAGAAACAATTTGAGCTGAAAAGTGGGTTTCTCTTGCTTATACTTCCAAAATGCAGTTACTACCTTTCTTTCCCGGCCATGTTCACAACTTTCCCTATTCTCCAACGGGGTGACAGACTAGGTTGGTTCAGTATCCAGAATTGAGGTGCATACACGCTATCTCAATCTATGGGGCTACCATACAGATTTCAAGCCGGGGATACACCCCTGGGTATTTAAACCAGACTTTAGTCTCGGAAATAGCCGTTCGAACTCTAGTTTCCACCGTCGCAGTTGGTCTCCTAGGAACTCATTGTAAACACAACCAAGATGCCTTTGGCAGGGACTGGTTTTCTGAGGGAGCACTTTGATTGCCATTCTAGCTTGAAGCAGACCTAATCTTGAGCTTGAGGTAGAGGCACACCCATACTTCGGAGTAGTGACAAGGCCTGAAGAGGTACATCCGAAGTACAATCACGGAATTTGCTGAAGGTGAAACACACTCAGATGCTTCAATTTTCCCTCTTTTCTTTTGCTTTGCAGTCCGGAACCTATATAGCTTCAGATAGATCCTGATTTTATTGTTCTCACATGACCTGGGTTGAACCCTGCAGTTTTCGAAAGAACAAATTCCCTTTTTTGCACAAATGTGGAGAATGGCACAGCACTTTGAGCACACAACAAATCATTTTTTGAAATTGAGAAAATGAGTTCTCGACCAAGTATTGAGCCTACGACTGAACACGGCGAAAAAGACTTAACAAGGAAAAACAAAAGGTAAACAACCTAAACACATCGAGACATGCTCAGAACGACGCAAATCCAGAATCGAGACAAACAAAACAAGAGACACGACACACAGATGTGTTACAAAGACGAGAGACCTCTCAGCGCACGAGGAGCCAGTTTCTCTGGGTATTGTTTCCCACCCTTTTCTCATTTGTGATTCTCACGTCACTCTGGCACTCAATCTCTGTTTTTCTGAAAAAGCCCTTTTCTCACTTTTTCTCTCAGTGCACATCTCTCTATTCTTCAATCTCTCATTTTTTATCCCTCCCCTAGGTGGTTGGTGGATAAACAAGGAGTTACGGGCTCTTGCCCCTAGCATTCTGCTAGATTCTCTTCTTCTGCTCACAACAGTGATCTTCTCCCATGGAGAGGTTGTGATGCGGCTGGATGTGCAGCAGATTTGCAATTGACATCGGTTGACGATGCTTTGCTGGGGAGTTTGGATGTGATCAGATCTGTCCAGATGAGGGAGTGGAATATCTTGATCCTTTCCAGTTTGTGCTTCGCACTTGGCTCGATACCTCGTTGCTCAAACGATGTGAGAGCTTTCTGCCCTTTTGTGGTCAGCTTCGGGGGTGACCTTCTTGGCAAGTAGAGTGCTCTTTCTGGCAAGTATGTTGATAATAGGGGAAAGACAGGACACCTGACTCAACTGTGCCCCTAGTTCATCATTTTGACCATTTTTTGTTTTGGTTTTCTACTAAAATAATTTTGACCGATATGAGAGTTAGATTAACACACTTGTTCGATTTTTGATTTGAAATCATGCAAGTCAGGCTATGAGCACAGAAAATTTTCCTTTTTTGGGTCCAAGAAATGGTCCAGTTTTTGGAAAAGATGGAACAATTTTCAAGAAAATTAGTCAACTTCAGTAAAAATTCTCAAAAACTATTTTTGCAAACGGCCAATGCTTAACAAGCACGGAACCTACTCTTGAGACGCACAACCTTGGATTTGGAGGAAAATTGCCCCCTTGCTCGAAGAGAGCTGCATGGGAATGGAAAGTTGCCCCTTGTTTGAACGGCACCGCAGCGTATTGAATGGCAACGGAAAGTTGCCCCTTGTTTGAATGACACCGCGGTGAATTGAATGGCAATGGAAAGTTGCCCCTTGTCTGAATGGCACCATAGTGTATTGTAATCAGTCCTCGAAGCGATGATTGTAACCGAATTCTCGAATACAGAGAAGGCAAAGATTATCAGAACCATTACATGGACATGATCGAATTTGAAGTGTTTTAGGGCTGGACTTCAGAATGAAGTTGCCTACGTATCCCAAGGATGGGAATCAAGCCTTACGTAGTTCGGGGTAAGGTACGCTCGGGTATTATCCTCTCATTTTTAGGCTCTAACTTTTGCCAAGGCGCCCGTTGCGGGTTTTCGACCTTGCGAGCTTTGTTCTTCTTTTCTTTTCAATTTTTTTCATTTCTTTTTCTCTTCTTTTTTTGCATTTTTTGTCTTTCTTTTTTCTTTTCTTTTGTATATTTTTTTTTCTTTTTTTTTTGTATTTTTCTCTTGCTCTAACTTTTGCCTAGGTCGCCCTTCCGGGTTTTCGGCCCAGCAAGCCTCTCAAAGGGTAAAAGTGTAACAAGTCCATGCCAAATGGTTTTAGGGTTTTGAAGCCATCCGTATCCAGGAGAGTGGCTGTTGTATTGATTTACTGAAGGATCCATCTTCGGCTCTTCGAGCATATCTAACATTTTTGCCCCTAGTTTGAGGGGGGGCTTCTGATCTAGCTTTACAAGCTTCCTTTGATCTGATCTTCTTGATCTGACTTTGGTGCCTCTTGTTCGAGGGCTGCTTCAAAATGGCCACACAGGCCTCACGTTGTGGTTGACCGTTTAACGTTCTGAACTTAGGTTCAAGGTTTGAAAGTGAGGGGTCGAATCTCGAGGCTGAGAGCAATCCTAAAATGCACAATCTCAAGAGCGATCCCACACAAGTCTTCGCAGGACCGCGCAAAATATTTTTTGAAATTTTTTTAAGAAAGCGGCAAATCGCTCACGCCGAAGACAGTGTAGAACCAATCTGGATCAAGCCAGGGTCCTTCTCAGTACTCACATTAACAAGCGTGATATCAATCATTAAGGGCTTAGCATGCCTCTCTTTCTCTCAATTGATCAAGTTTTGCAAAACCTGAGGAATTCCTTCCTCTTCGTTTTTATCACAATGTTTAGAAAAAAGTTTTGAAAAACTTAGGTCATTACAATGACTTCAAAGGCACAGAAAAGGCAGGCGAACAGCACTATCATTTCATTCAAACTTCTGGCACAACTGGCACACGGCAGAAGCAAACATAAGAGTGTGAAAATCGCTGCTGTTCCATTCAAATCTATTGGCATAACTGGCTCCAAGGTAGAAACAGACTCAAAAGAAAGCAAAAAGACAAACACAAAACAAGATAGTGATGTCCGAGGTAACACCCCCGGAATCACCCGACTCCAACAAAACAGGACTGACTCGATACAACAAGACAGACCCGACTGACTTAATACAACAAGACAGACTCAACAGGATTGACTCGATATGAAAAGACTGACTCAAAACAAAGAGACAGACTCAAAACAACAGAACTGACTCAATACCCAAGCCAGAACGTACAAAACCCAGCATTCACAAATGCTCAAAATAGTGCGTGCCATACGCCACATCCGGAGTAAACTGAGCGCCACCCGCAGGTAGTTCATCCCTCAATCACATCACATTATCCCCCACAAGTTCACTGATCAAGTGTCGATAGACTTTGCAGGACCTGGTGCGGGGATGACCCTGTTATCAATTAAATTTTGTATCTCGTAGCGGAGACGGACGCAACTGTCGGTGTCATGACCGGTCTGTTGATGAAAAGCACAGTACTTAGTCAGGTCATGCTTTGGAGGGAGAGGATCGGGTAGAGGCCGTTGTTCCAACGGTTTCAGATGCCCTTTCCTGAGTAGGACCCCTAGAGCTTTAGACAAAGGCATAAAGAGCGGGGTGAAAACCCTCTTGCCTCGGGGTAGATAGTTCGAAGTTCGGGGGTTTGAAGTGGATTCACCAACAAAGGGGGTGGCTGCTCTTGGTGTGGTGGTGGCGACCATGCCCACGTCTGAGGTCCTAGCAACTGCGTCACCACCGGTGGTCGCATTCGAACTGCGGGAAAACGCCCTCCTAGGCTGCTCCTTCTCCTGATCAATAAGGCCCTGCTTCATAGCATCCTCGATCTGTACCCCCATCTCATGCAGATCTGAAAAGGTAGGGAAGGGGAGCACAATCATTTTCTGCATCAGTTTGGGTTGGAGGTTGCGCACAACCATCCTTATCTGGTCTTTGTCGGAAGGCCTTGTAGCCATCATCAAGGCCTTTGCTCTCCACCTCGCCATAAACTCTGAAAAACCCTCCTTTGGCTCTTGGCGGGTGACTTCAAGACCACGAGTTGTGACCTCAATCTGTGTGTTGTAGGAGTATTGATCACTGAAGGCCTTAGCCATCTCTTCCCAATTCTGTTTCACAGAGTTCTCCAATTTTGCATACCAGATTGCGGCTATCCCAGACAGGGTCCGGCCAAACAATGATAGCTTCTGTAATCTGGTGAGGCGCATCGACCTTAGTATGTCTGAAAATAGCCGCAAATGTACCATGGGATCCCCAGATCCATTAAAGCGGTCGATGTGCGGCATCTTAAATCTGTCCGGCAGCGTCACAGCCGAGTCTGTATACCCATCTTCAATGTCAGGAATGGAGTGGGCCCCCTGAGACTTCTTGAACAATTTCTCAAGCTTGCTCACTTTCAATGCTGTGGGGTCTGTCTCGATATCAAAGGGGGGGTCTGGTAGGTTGGTGGGTGTTTTAGATAGCTGGGGTAGAACCGGGGGCAGAGCTGGCCCTGTCGGAGTGTCAGTATCTTCCTCGACATTAGCTGTCTCCCCGAGTGTTGGAACTCTTGGTAGGGGAGGAGCCTGGTGTGAAGTAGATACTCCAGTTTGCTGCTCTAACCTAGCAATTGTCTCTGCCTGTTGGGCTATGACCACAACCTGTTGCTTGGCGAATTCTGCTTGACGGACAGTGTCTTGCTGCATGGCTTTCATACTATCCTGGAGTTGGCGCACCATCTCTTCCAGACTCGACATATTGTTCTGATCTAACTGAGCAACCGGTATACCTCCCTGAGGTAAAACAGATATCTCAACCCAACTGCGCACAGGTGAGATGGACAATGACCGTTGATTCGAAGACTGTTGAACTAATGATCTGTGCCTGACTGGCGTTTTTACCCTGCCTCTGGCGAAGGAACACTGATTGCCCTTGAACTGAATCTCTGACCCGACAAAGTCTATCAGCACAAGTCCAATGTACTTGGGGGATAGTGGAGCCTTCTGAAGCTATAGTTCCAGGACTACCTTGCAAAAGAGAAAACAGATAGCATCTCAACTCAATTTCACTGCAACGGATAGCAGAACGACTGTACTCAATACTGATAACTGTTCCCCAAATACTGATGCTGATGCCCACAGGCCTGATACTCAAACTTGCAAACTGATATGTACGTTACTGTAGAGATACACTCTAAAAGCACATAGCAAGTAAACAGAGCCCAAACACCCCTAAGTTGGGGTAGGGTTTCCCTGTCCTATTTTGTCAGGAGCTAAGGTTTCACTATGCACGCAGTAGTTTTCAAACAACCTAACATCGGGTAAGCAACCTGTCCTAGTTTGGAATGGTCACTATGGATTCTGAATATGCACTAGGTCGAATGGTCAAAAAGGGTGCCCCGGTAAAATCGGGGTTTGTGTTCCCATACTGTCAGAGCCCAAAACCGGTCAGCCTTATGGTCATGCCTTGACAAGACAAGCCTCCGGCAAACCGTTCAGGAATGGCAGATGGCAAACACGGTGTCCTAGGAGCACCAATGCACATGCAATGCAAAGAAACACATAAGTGTAATCAAAACAGGATATCATGAGTTCGAGTCAAGCTCTCTATTTTCCCCAGCGGAGTCGCCAGAAACTGTAGACGTGCTTGTGGGCCTCATGCTACAGTTCAGACTCAATTTGTGTCACGGTTCTTAATCTGAACCAAAGAGTCCAAATCCGGCAAATCGTTTTGAGAAACAGATTTTTGAAAAGAAGTGCCAAACATGGACTGCTTTGCCAGATACAGAGTCGCCACCTAAATATTTTTTTAAGGGGGGATTTAGGAAACCCTGACTCGGTGCCAAAGGCCACGTGTCCGTCATCACCAAAGTTGCCTTGGCACTGGAACTTGGGTACGATTGGGGAAGGTCAGCTATGAGCACCCCCGCTCGCCCGATCTGAAGATCGGCTTCTACTAACCGTGATATCCGTTTTTGAAAGCGTTATGTGTTCTTAATCCGGTTATTAGCCTAGAATTACTATGTTATGCGCACAGCAAACAAGTATAGACCAAATCACCTAAATTGGAACAAAACATAGCATGTTTGTTTTGGAAATGGTTCGCTACTCGCAAGTAGGCTAAAATGCAGGTTTTGCCACCCTCGAGAGGGCTTTTAGAAAAGATGGTTTTGCCACTATCTAGTGGGCTTAAAACTCACAGTTTTAATGCATTTTTCCAATTTAGGTAATTCAACCTCCATCCACAGGCATTCAAGCAGTTATATCACATAAGCAGCTAGCCTCATGGTAATCATGCTGTTATGGCAACACTCACACACATGCGGTATGCTAAAGCATAAATGCTTACCAAGTACTCCGAGCCAAAACAAAAACTTGTTAGTAATCATATGCATGATCCTAGTTCATGTTAAGATGGCTAATGCAACACATGCAAAATGCAACTAAGATAGGCTCGGCTAATCTACAATGACATGTGAAATGCTACAACTAACACGTATTCAATTTGGAATTGAAGTACAATGCAGTTAGTATGATGCGCCGAGCCCGATACATTCAAGACAAATGTATGGATGCACGCATGCATAGCATAAGGTAGGCTAAATTAAATATGCCCTAATACTAACCATCGAAAGTAGGTAAGTAAAAGGGAGAAAGAAGTGGGGATTGGAAGACATGCACACACGCACCCACACTTATTACAAATTCGCCCTCGCTCGGAGGGACCAAAAGAATAATACAATTAATTAACTACGAGCTAACTAATTATTACAGTCCGTTAACTAGTTAAGCAAATTAACTAATCTAGGAAAACAGTAAACAACCTTGGGAAGAGGGCCCTATGCAATGTATGCGCGGTTCCGCTCGGAAAGTCACTGCCATGCACAAGTTTGCCTCTGCTTTGACTGTTCTACTTCTCTGAAAATTACACAACTCCCAAGGTTGCTTCTCTGAGTGTTGTGGGACACTACCGGCTGAGTGAGATCATCACCGGCCATTTAGAATGGTCATCGGCTAAACATTATGCTCTCGGCCAAACCTGTTTTGCCGATCGGCACCAAAAACTGCTGGCCGGCCAATTCTTCCTGCTGAAACCTATTTGACAGCAGCAGAGGGCAGACAAGGCATGGCAATGTATTTCAAGCAATGTTTGCACCAACCACACTCCTTATCATGTTTATGGCTCAAAGGAGCATGGTACTTGATTCTCGGACCACCAATCGCGCATTTCAATGCGTGATGGCCCAAAGAACCACAGTGTGCAATTTCAATGTGGGATGAAATGCACATAAACAAACAATGAACTCAACCTCTATCATACTCAATTCAAGAGGCAAAGTATGCATGCCGATGTAATGCAACCTAGGCATGTGAGCTAAGTGTGCAACATGATCATGCAAACAACAGAACCATGTGCAATGGGCCATGAACTAAACAAGTAAGCATGCAAGGCATACAACATCAATGTTAATGACACGCATGCCACAACATGAAAGGTATAACGCATGTAAATATGCAAAGCAACTTAACACAAGAAGCATGCCAAATACGATGACACTTAAACATGCAACATGTTAATAGACTAAGTGCCTAAACATACAAACATGTATAGCATGCAATAACATGCCAAGGGATGGTCTTAAATTAATTTGGACAGCTCTCTACTAGGTCCAAAACAGTAGCCACAATGATGCAAGTGAGGCAACAAAATACATGGAATGCATGCACAATGCATTAACCAAGCTTAAGGCGCAAAAATGCAACTCTACCAAAGCATGGCAAGGAGGAAATATGGCATACAATGGTGCATGTTCCAGATCTGAAATAGCATACCAAATGACTCCAAAATGACCCCAAAACATGAAAACACTACCACTTAAGGATGCAAGAAGCTTCAAAACTCAAAGCTAGGCACGAGCATTGCACTATAAGCATGCGTAACAAGCGTTATTCGACCATGAGGCATGAAAACAGTGCTAAAGCAGTCCAAAACATGCATGAAATCAGTTCAAGGCATGGCCAAAAAGTGTTAACATGAAGGGCCAAAACAAACATGCAACATAGACTAGTAAACATGGTTTACACTACATGTATATGAAGCACAAGAGAGGTCACCAAACCAGCCCAAAACAGTAACATGGTATGTCAAATAAGCCCCAAAAACCCATGGAAACAAGGTCCACACATGCTAGAATGGGGTGTTCCTTTGAAAGGCCAACAAGAGGGTTACTCTACACATGCAATAAGGACATTCAACAAGACCAAACCAACTCTGGAAATGGCTTATGGGGGTCCTAAAACCCACTGAAAAATGCTTGAAACAAGGCTTGGAAGCATGCAAATAGGAGCCCCTTTGGAAGGCCAAAAAGGGCAACAAACAAGGCAACAAGGGAGAGGGTCACCCCTCTCCTTCTTAGGACCTCAAACCACCATCCTCACTACTGAAATCCCTCAAGATTTCAGTGGTGAGGAGGCCCAAACAAGGTGGTCCCGAAACTCACCAAAATCACACAAAATGGGGCCAAACAAGGCCTAAGTGGGGGTAAATGACCCCAAACACAAAAGTGGTCTTAATGAAGTATCTTAAACACAAAAAAACAAAAATTGTTTATGTTATACACAAAGCCCAAACACAGCAAGCAAGACAGGATAAAAACTTGTGCAAAAACGGGGGATAAAAGAGGGTTAAAGGCTCACCCTTGTAGACCAACGAAACCAGCAGCTTCTTGGACAAAAAACCAGTCCCTTAGCCTCTGAAAATGGCCTCCAAGCTCCTTAGGTTGATGATGTAGGTGTTAGGCTAGGGGTTGGTGTGCAAATGAGCCTAGAACCAAGCAATTTTTGAGCTAAAATGGAGGAGATATGGAGAGATATATGTATGGAGCCTTAGACCAATTCTTGGAACCTCTTGAATGGAAGGATAGGCTCTATATTTATAGAGCAAGACAAGGTGCCAAGCTTCTTAGAGAAGCTAACAAAAAAAGGAGTCAAGGGGGGTCAAGCTTCTTGAAGAAGCTAAAAAAAGGGTCAAGCTTCTTGGAGAAGCTAAAAAAAGGTTCAAGATTCTTGGAGAAGCTAAAAAGGGTCAAGTTTCTTGGAGAAGCTAAAAAAAGGTCAAGCTTCTTGGAGAAGCTAAAAAAAGGTTCAAGCTTCTTGGAGAAGCTAAAAAAGGTTCAAAAGGGTCAAGCTCCCTCAAGAAAAGGTCTCGGCCAGAAAAAGTGGCCGATTGATCAAAAACAGTGGCCGGCCGACCAAACACAATGCCGACCGACCATCAATAGTGCCGACCGGCCATCACCAATGGCCGGTGGCAAGGAAACAAGGCCGGTGGCCTCAAGCCATGGCCGGTGAGGTGTGGGGATGGCCTACAAGCTACTTCCCTCCCTCAGAAGCAAAACAACAAGTGTTTGGTGCAAAACCAGACACAAAACAGTTGAGTCGAGAGATCCTGAGGTAGGGCGCGTAGCCGAGACCTCCGGGAACTCAAGACGAACACGAACAAGGATGATCACCGAGTGTTCAAACGATGACGTCCAAGTCTTAAGGATGGTCAAAAATGGGGTGTCTACAGGCACAACTGAAGTTAACAACAAAGGGCTGAAAGCTCTCTCATCCTCCAAGCAACGAGGTATCAAGCCAAGTGCGAAGCACGAACCGGAATGGGACAAGATATTCCACTCCCTTATCTGGACAGATCTGATCACGTCCAAACTCCCCAACAGAGCATCGTCAACCGATGTCAGCTGCAGATTTGCTACACACCCAATTGTAGCACAGCCCTTCTGTGGAAGAAACTCACTGTTGTGAACAAGAAGAAGAATCTAGTAGAATACCGGGGGCAAGAACCCACAACTTCCTGCTTATCCATCATCCACCCAGGGGAGGGATAACAAAATGAGAGATTGAAGAATAGAGAGGTGTGCACTGAGAAAAGAAGTGAGGAAAGGGCTTTTTCAGAAAAACAGAGCCTGAGGGCCGAGTGATGTGAGAGACACAAATGAGAAAGGGTGGGAAACAATATCCGGAGAAACTGGCTCCTCGCGATCTAAGAGGTCTGTCGTCTTTGTAATACGTCTGTGTGTCGTGTCTTTTGTTTTGTTTATCTCGATTCCTGCTTTGAGTCGTCCCGAGCGTGTCTCATTGTGTTTAGGGTGTTTACCTTTTTGTCTTTCGTTGTTGAGTCTTTTTCGCTGTGTTCAGTCGTAGGCTCAATACTCGGTTAAGAACTCATTTCTTAATTTCAAAAATAAAATCGTTTTGTGCTCAGAGTGCTGTGCCATTCTTCATGATTGTGCAAAACAAGATTCGTTCTTTCGTAAAACCGCACGGTTCAACCCAAGTCATGTGAGAACAGTAAAATCAGGATCTATCTGAAGCTATATAGATTCCAGGCTGCGAAAGAAAAGAGGGAAAATTGGAGCATTTGAGTTTGTTTCAGTTTCCGTGATTATACTCTCCGATTTTATACTCCAGATGTACCTCATCAGGCCTTGTCAATGCTCCGAAGTATGAGTGTGCCTCTACTCCCAAACTCAAGCCTACTTCAATGCCAGAATGGCAATCGAAGTGCTCTCTCAGAAAACCAGCCCCTGCCAGATGCATCTTGGCTGTGTTTGCTATGAGTTCCTAGGAGACCAACTGCGACGGTGGAAACTAGAGTTCGGACGGCTATTGCCTAGAACGCAAAGGTTCGGAATTTCCAAGACTAAAGTCTGGTTTAAATACCCAGGGGTCTATCCTCGGCTTGAAATCTGTATGGCAGCCCCATAGATTGAGATAGCATGTGAATGCGCCTCGATTCTGGATACTGAATCAACCTAGTCTGCCACCCCGTTGGGGAATAGGGAAAGTTGTGAACATGGCCAGGAAGGAAAGGTAGTAACTGCGGTTTGGAAGTACAATCAAGAAAGTGCAAGAAGAACCCACTCTTTTCAGCTCAAAATGTTTCTGCGGAATTTTCAACTCATGTCTTCGATGTGTAGCTCATCGTCAGTCGGCATGCACGAGGTGTATCCTTTTTGGAATGTATCGTGACCCCTCCGAGAGGTAAATCGGAGGTTGCGTTTGGAAATTGGTCTACTTAAGGCTTGTATTCCCTTATTCGGTTTTTTTTTTTTTTTTTCAAACGGGTGTTATCACGCGCGTTCCACTGGCATTGTTATGCTCATTCGTTGCATTGTTATGCACATCTATCTAGCATTGTTATGCTCATTCGTTGCATTATTATGCACATTTATCTAGCATTGTTATGCTCATTACTTGCATTGTTATGCACATCTATCTAGCATTGTTATGCTCATTACTTGCATTGTTATGTACACTTCACCTGCATCGTTATGCACCTTTTTTACTTGCAATTGTCGTCTTTTCTCCTCTCGCATGCGGTGTGTTAGGACATCTTTAGTTTCGAACATTTGGACGAGTTCCGGTGTTCATTCATACCTTTTCTCTCTTGCATGTGATATGCTGAGAGGTTTTCTCTTGCGTGTGATACGCTGAGAAATTTCCCTTTTCTCTCTTGCATGTGATATGCTGAGAGGTTTTCTCTTGCGTGTGATACGCTGAGAAATTTCCCTTTTCCTCTCTTGCATGTGATATGCTGAGAGGTTTTCTCTTGCGTGTGATACGCTGAGAAATTCCCTTTTTCTCTCTTGCATGTGATATGCTGAGAGGTTTTCTCTTGCGTGTGATACGCTAAGAAATTTCCCTTTTCTCTCTTGCATGTGATATGCTGAGATGTTTTCTCTTGCGTGTGATACGCTGAGAAATTTGCCTTTCCTCTCTTGCATGTGATATGCTGAGAGGTTTTCTCTTGCGTGTGATACGCTGAGGAATTTGCCTTTCTTCTCTTGCGTGTGATACGCTGAGAAGTTTACCTTTCCTCTTTTGCGTGTGATACGCTGAGAGATTTACCTTCTTCCTCTCCTATGTGTGATACGCAGAGAGATGTTGTGTGTAAGACTCAGGGTATTCTCAGTAGTCACTTTTAGCCTTCTCCGCGTGAGACGCAGTGAGAATTGCATAATTTTCTTACATCATTTCTGCATGAAATGTAGTTAGATTTGTATTCACTTGCTTAAAACTATTGCATGGTATGCTTCATTACAGTTTTCTTTGCATGATCATAAGTTATGTTCAGGTTCTTGCATTGGCAGTTGCATTTTGCCCCTGCCTGCGGGCATGCCTGCGGGCACATCTGTGTTATTTTGTATGTTTGTCTAAGTCTTCGGCCTTGTCAAAAATGGGTCGTCTCTGGGCTTTGACATTCACTCCCGTCACTTATGACTTTCGAGTTCTATCAAAGACGGGCAACTGTAGACACCCCATTTTTGACCGACCTTGAGACTCAGACGTCACCAGTTGAGCGCTCGGTGATATTGCATATTGTGCTCGTTCAGAAATTTCAGAGTCTCGGCTGCGAGCCTTGCCTCCGGACTTCCGGACTCTTTTGTGCTTTGCCTCGGTTTGCGAACCAGGCTCCGTTTTCTGTGTTTTCTCTTCCCGAAGGGAGGGAGAGGTCTCGTAGATCATCTCTTAGTGGCCGTAGGCTACGTTTCGTGGTCGTAGGCGGTTTTTCCCGTTTGGAGTCCGGTTTCCGATTTTTCGGAGCCGTTGGCCGTGTGCCTCGGTTCGGGACCGCTTGACCACCTCCGTTTGCTCCATTTTTTGGCATGCATCTTATTTACTCCCTTTTGAGGGACACTACGGTCCGAGAGACCAACTTCGTGGTCGGACACCACTTCCGGTGCCTAACAGCCCACTTTCGGGGCCCCGAACTGCGTGTTTTGGCTCCCGAACCTTCATTCTGCATTTTTGGGCTCCGATCCAAACTTGAGTTAGTCATATTTTGAGGTCCTTTTCATGTTTGATTAAGGACCTTTTGCTGTTTGAGATCTCCTACTGCCACTTGCTTCTTTACCCCTCTTTTAGGCCTTTTCTTGCATGATAGTTTAGGCCTACTTGCATTTATTTTCGTGGCTTGTCATAAACTACAAAATGTCTTATTTTGATCCCCTCTTCAACTTTGTTGAAGGTATCTCTTTATTTTGAGATCTCCTACTATCACTTGCCCCTTTATCTCCCTTTTAGGCCAATTTTGGAGGGAAATTCAAATTTCATTTCCCCCCCATTTTTCCCCCTCTTTTCCACCCTCTTGTGTCTATATAACAGACCCCCCAGCTGTGTTTTAGGGGTTAGAAAATTTTGGTTTAGAGCTCTCACATTAAATCTCTCTCTCTCTCTACTCTAAGCCTTAAAAAACCCTTTTGATTCTTACACCATTTCCTCACCATCACCTAGCACCACATCACCACTCCATTCCAGAAGCTTGGAGGGTCTTCTCAGAGCTAAGGAGGCAGCATTTCTTGGTCCAAAACACTGTCAAAGATTAGTCTTCAAGGGTAAGTCCTCTTCTCCCCTTTTTGACCCTTTTCTTGGTTCACATCTTAGCTATTTGTTCTTGCATGTTGGGGCTCCGACCCTAAATGAAAATATCATTTTTTTGAGACCTATTTCATGTTTGTTTAAGGGCCTCTCACTGTTTGAGGCTCCCTTTTTGCACTTGCTTCATTACCTCCTTTGTATGCCATTTTCTTGCATATTATTTTAGGCCTATATGTAAACTGTTTTGAGCTCTAGTCTGAACTGTAAAGAAGCTTATTTTGATACCTTCTTCAACATTGTTGAAGGGCTCATCACTGTTTGTGGCTTCCTTTTGTCACTTTCCTTTATATCCCTCTTTTGGCCTCATTTTTGCATGATTTGTTAGCCCCTTGTGTTTGTGTTTCTGGACTTTGGTCCGAACTATAAATGGCCTTATTTTGGAACCCTCTTCATGTTTCATTAAGGGTCTTTTGCTTTTTGATGTTTCCTTTTTCCTCCTTGTGTTTAGACCTCTTTTTAGGCTTTATTTTGTATAGTATTTTGAGCATGCTTGTGTACTGTTTTTGGCTCGGCCACCAACTGTAGAATACCATATTTTGGGTCCCTCTTCAACATTGTAGAAGGGCCCTTCTCTGTTTAGGGACAGCAGCTGCCACTTGCTTCATTATCTCTCTTTCGGGGCCATTTTTGCATGCTAGCTTAGCCCCATTAGTGTTCACTATTTGGCCTTGATTAAAACTGTAAATATGCTTGTTTTGGGACTGCATTAAATCTGTCTTCATGCTTCATGATCAAATAATGCATGCTTTGTATAGCTATAGGTCATTGCGTATGCCTAATTTTACATTTCGGGTACCATTTCATGCATCAGGTGCCATGTTTCATTGATTCGGGGTTGTTTTGCATCATATTTCGCTTCTGAAATTTGCATGTTTGCATATCATATTTCATGCCTTGCCATGTCTTGTTAGAGTGGCATTTGGTGCCTTAGGGTCGATCCTCGGTTTGCGTGCATGCGTGCACGCATCTCGAGTTGTCTCATTTTCATCTAATGGCCTCTTATGTGAGTGTGGCTGAGGTCCACTCTTGTTGGTGTAAGTCCATTATGCATTGTGTATGCCATTTCATTTCATAGCATTGCGTATGCTAGGTTGTATGTTAACGCATTGTGTATGCCATGTTATCTCGTGCATCGTGTATGCCATTTCATAGCATTGTGTATGTTAGATTGTATCTTAGTTGCATTTCATGCATGTCATGCATACTACATTGTGTTCGGGATAGGTGTTAGCTCGAGCACGGGAAATGAGGTACGTTTCGTACTTCGAGTGACGGAACGTGTCTCAATTCCCAGTCACCGACACTTCGGATTATCCATGACGGAGTTTAGGTTTTGTTGTGTTTATGTGTGCATTCATTCCATATTGAGTCGTGCAATTCGACTCCTCGGCCATCATGCATCGATATGCGTGATTGGTGGCACGAGGATCGAGGCATGCATACATTTGTGAAAATACATTGCCATGCCCTTTTCCTGCTCTCTATTGCAGCAAACCAAGAATCAGTAGCCTTCCAAAGGCCTTGCATAGCATTCCGGCATCAATCGCAAACAGAGGCTCATTGGGGCATCACAGTGGATTTCCGTGCCAAGCTACTCGAGCATGCATCATCCATCATTCGAAACAGAGTCGAGGCAATCCCTAGCTTGCATGCTAGTTTACAGCTTACCTAGTTTAATTTGTTAATTAATTAGGATTTTGTAATTATTTGGACTGTAATATTTATTCGGGACTGTATTATTTATTCGGACCCTCTGCGTGAGGGCAATGCTGTAATAAGTGTGCGTGTGTGTGATGTATGTCTTCCAACCCCACGTCTTTCTCCCTTTTATTTACCCGCTTATGATGGTTAGATTAGGGCATGTTTCAATTAGCATACAGTATGATAGCATGTTTGCATTCATTCATCTGTTTTGCATGCACCGGGCTCGGCGCATCATAATAACTGCATTGTATTTTCAATTCCAAGTTGAATACATGTTAGCTGTAGCATTTCATATGCCATGTTTAGAATAGCCGAGCCTGCTATAGTTGCATTTTTGTATGTGTTACATTAGGCATTTCTGTATAGTTAGGATCATGCATGGATTTCTAACCTAGCTTCTGTTTTGGCTTGGAGTACTCAGTAAGTTTTATGCTTTAGCATCCTTGCATGCGTGTGAGTGACTGCCATGAATAGCATGCTTACCATGAGGCTATATGCTTATGTGATATAACTGCCTGAATGCCTGTGGGTGAAGGTTGGGTTATTCGGATTGGAACAAATCATCGACTGTGAGTTTTAAGCCCACTAGATAGTGGCAAAACCATCTTTTCTAAGCCCACCCGAGGGTGGCAAAATCTGCATTTTAAGCCTACTTGCGAGTAGCAAACCATCTTTCAAAAACAAACATGAAATGTTTTGTTCCAATTCAGGCGACCCAGTCTATACTTGTATGTTGTGCGCATCACATAGTAATCTAGGCTAATAACCGGAATAAGAACACACAATGTTTTCAAAACTTGATATCATGGTTAGTAGAGGCCGATCTTTGATCGGGCGAGCGGGAGTGCTCACGAAGTGACCTTCCCCAATCGTACCCAAGTTCCCGAGCCAAGGCAACTTTGGTGATGACGGACACGTGGCCTTAGGCAAACGAGTCAGGGTTTCCTAAATTTCCCCAAAATAAAACATTTAGGTGGCGACTCTGTATCTGGCAAAGCAGTCCATGTTTGGCACTTCTTTCAAAAAAATCTGTTTTCTCAAAACGATTTGCCGGATTTGGACTCTCTGGTTCAGATTAAGAACCGTGACAATTTGAGAGTCCTGAGCTGTAGTGAGCCCAATATCGAATGGAACGGGGGAGCTCGTTCCTCTCCCGGGGCGTTCGGGGACGTCTACACATTGCAAAGCTAGAAATGAGGTCTTTTATTGCTGGAAAAGCATTGATTTGATGGTCATTGGTACAATCCTTTGTTTGGGCAGTGTTGATGAGTTACATAAAGTGGGCTTGACAGCTGCATCACATTTCATGCTGTTGCCCAGATAACTCTTATTATCTTCTTCTTCTTTTTTTTTTTGAGTGTGCATGTGTTTTTTAAAACTGCTGGGGACTGGGCTTATGCACGCTTTCTATGGTGCAAGGAAGATGTGAACTATGAACTACTATTTTACTATTATCTATCTGCTGGTGTGCACACCCTCTCTTTAGAAAATGGATGGAAAGAAGGGTTAAGTTTTGGAGAAAATGGATGGAACCAATAGTTAAGTTTTGATACTTTACCCTTGCTGTGGTATATGGTCACGGTAGCCAACAGTGCTACGTATTTGCTATTTTTTTTTTTTCCCCTTTTCCCATGTGTTCCCCTCCATGACCACCATATTATTTTTTGTTCTTCACAGTGGCAATTCTTGTAAACTGCAATTTCTGGGTTCTAATATTTGTTTGGACTTCTTGAAAAAGATGGCTTATATTTTTCATGTTGTTGATTCAATCGTGGAATATATTGCTATATTGTGTTACACACACAGTCAACTCTACTAGACTTGGTGGCCAAAATATTCAGAATCGAACCTGGATTTTGTTTATTTATTTATTTTGGGTTAATGGAACCTGGATATAATGTACGTGTTTATTTTGGGTTGATGGAACCTGAATGTCCTGTTTACTGTTAGTTGTAATTTGCTTTAGGATGTATATGTTAATTTGTCAATGTAACCCTTTTCTAAGTTTTTTAATCTTCAGTTCCCTCAAATTGGCAGGAAAAATTGAAGTATATTCAAATGGATCAACGTGAATACACAATGGATGATGAGGACAGGAAGGTGCAGGATGTGATCCTCAGACCAGATCCCTCAAATAATGACACCATGGTCTTGAAGAAAACTCTATCTTGTTCCTACCCAAACTTGCCTTTTAATGAGGCACTTTAAAAAGAAAATGAAAAGCTTCAGTTAGAACTACAACCTCACAAGCCAATTTGGATGTGGGCCAATGCGAAGCATTCAGCATCTGATTGACGTCACAAAGGTTGTTGCTGCAAATTCTCAGTCTGAGAAGAGTTCGCCCAGGAGAAATTCCAAAAAAGGCGGAGTTGAATTATTCTGATGTTAATAATGATAAGGAACATTCATATGATGAAAGTTGTGCTAACAAAAGTGCGAGTCACTCAACTTTGAGGTTTATTTTCTCTTCTGTATAAGATGGTGAATTTAAATTCTAATTGCTTAAAATGCACCTTCTATAGTGTCAAACGACTTATATTGGCTCATTGCCTGTCAAACGACTACATAAGTAACATTACATTTCATCTCCTTCACTTCAATTAATATACAAAAAGTCTCAGTGTGATTTTGACTTTTTAACTCTATGGTCTATTTTATTAAAAAATTCATCCAAACTATCGAAAAGTGATTTAATATACACTTTCTAACAAAGTCAAAAGTACACTTTCAAAACAAAAACACAAAAATTCAGTTTCTTTATTTTTTCCCCATCTAAATCCCACACATTATTATAAATAATTTAAAATCAAGTCAATTATACACACTACAAGAAAATACAGTTTTGGTGACCACTTTTGCCAACTAAAAATATTTTGGTTGCCAAAAGTTGTGGAATTGGCGACCAAAAATTATGTTAGTCCGTAAAAGTACAATATTTTGCTACGAAATTTTTTTAGTTGGGGTTTATTAATTTTTGGCAACTAAAAAAAATTTAGTCGCCAAAAATCTCACAATTGGCGACTAAAAACAATTTAGTCGCTAAATTTGCCACAATTGGCGATTAAAAAAATATTTTTGTCGCTGTATAGATAGTTTTGGCAACTAAAATAATTTAGTCGCTGAAAGAAAAATAAAAATTTACTTTTTATCTTTGGTGACAGAAATTTTGGTCAGCAAAAATGTAATTTCAGCGACTAAAAAATATTTTAGTCGCCGTATAGATAGTTTTGGCAACTAAAATAATTTAGTCGCTGAATGAAAAATAAAAAATTATTGTTTATCTATGGCGACCAAAAGTTTGGTCGGCAAAAATTTAATTTCAACGACAAAAAAATATTTTAGTAGCTGTATAGATAGTTTTGGCAACTAAAATAATTTAATCGCTGAATGAAAAATAAAAAATTATTGTTTATCTTTGGCGACCAAAAGTTTGGTCGGCAAAAATTTAATTTCAGCCACTAAAAAATATTTTAGTCGCTGTATAGATAGTTTTGGCAACTAAAATAATTTAGTCGCTGAATGAAAAATAAAATTTTATTTTTTATCTTTGGCGACCAAAAGTTTGGTCGGCAAAAATTGAATTTTAGCGATTAAAATATTTTTTAGTCACTGTATAGATAGTTTTGCCAACTAAAATAATATAGTCGCGGAATCAAAAATAAAAATTTACTTTTATCTTTGGCAATCAAAAGTTTGGTAGGCAAAAATTTAATTTTAGCGACTAAAAAATATTTTAGTCACTGTATAGATAGTTTTGCCAACTAAAATAATATAGTCGCAGAATAAAAAATAAAAATTTACTTTTTATCTTTGGCGACCAAAAGTTTGGTCGGCAAAAATTTAATTTTAGCGACTAAAAAATATTTTAGTCATTGTATAGATAGTTTTGCCAACTAAAATAATATAGTCGCGGAATCAAAAATAAAAATTTACTTTTTATCTTTGGCGACCAAAAGTTTGGTCGGCAAAAATTAAATTTCAACGACTAAAATATATTTTAGTCACTGTATAGATAGTTTTGGCAACTAAAATAATTTAGTCGCCGAATGAAAAATAAAAATTTTCTTTTTATCTTTGGCGACCAAAATTTTGGTCAGCAAAGATTTAATTTCAGCGACTAAAAATTATTTCAGTTGCTGTGTAGTTACTTTTGGCTACTAAATTTATTTAAGTCGCGGAATGGAAAACAAAAATTTACTTTTATTTTTGGCGACTAAAAGTTTGGTCGGTAAAAATTTATTTTCGGCAACTAAATAAATTTTAGTCGTCATATACCAACTTTTGCCGACTAAAAGAAATTTAGTCGCCAAATATCTAGTATAATTTTATTTTTAATCTTTGGTAACTACCTCATTTGGTCGGCAAATATACATTTTTAGTGACTAAAACACATTTAGTCGGCAATAAAACTCAATGTTTTTTGTGGGAACACATACTGCCCAATTTGAGTTCATGTTTAATTTTTTTTTTGTCTCTCACTCTCTATCTCTTTATCTCTTTGTCTCTCTCTCTCTCTCTCTCTTACTCATCACTCTTTTCTGTCTGTCTATCTGTCTTTGTCTCTGTCTCTGTCTCTTTCTCTATTTGTCTCTTGCTCATCTCTCTTCTTTCTCTATCTCTATCTCTCTTGCTCATCTCTATCTCTGTCTCTGTCTCTCTCGCTCATCTTTCTTCTCTCTCTCTCTCTCTCTCTCTCTCTCTCTTTTTCTATGTCTTTCTCTCGATTATCTCTTTTTGCTCTCTTTCTCTCTCTCTCTCTCTCTCTCTCTCTCTCTTTGTCTATCTCTCGCTCATCTTTTGTTTCTCTCTCTTTTTCTATCTGTCTGTCTCTCTATCTCTCTCTCTATATAGATATACATCTTTCTCTCTCTATCACTCTCTCACTCATCACTCTTCTCTCTCTCTTTCTCTCTCTGTGTCTGTCTGTCTGTCTCTCACTCATCACTCTTCTCTCTTTCTTTCTCTCTCTGTGTCTGTCTGTCTCTCTCCCCCATTATGTTCATCTTGCTCATTCTCTCTCTTCACTCTTCTCTATTTATCGAGCTCTCCACTACAAGAAAATGCACTTTTAGTGACCATTTTGTGTCTCTCTCTCTCTCGTTCATCACTCTGTCTCTCTATCTCTCTTCTCTATCTGTCTCTCACTCATCTCTCTCTCACCACCCATCTCCTCTACCACCTTCACCACTACTGCAAATGTCATTTCACTGCCACCATTATTACCACTGTTGCCACTCCATCTCTACGACTACCATTACTACCACCATTGCTACCACTCCACTACCACCACTGCTACCACCACTACTACTACTACTATTACCTTTCCTTCACTACCGCCACTTTATCTCCTCAATCATGACCACAACTTCACCACTAATCTCCTTCGCCACCACCACCACCACCACCACCACCACCACCACCACCTCACCTTTTATCCACCACCTTCACCACTACTGCTGCTCCCTCTCCTCTACCACAAAAAATTAGCTCTTGATTTTTAGTAACAAAAAAAAAAAGGGTCACAATAAATATTTTTCATCGACCATAAAAAATTAACTTTATTTTAATGAAAAATATTTTTCATTAAAATATTACCCCTACTTCTATCAAATAAAAAAAATAATAAAAATAAAAATAAAACTATTCCCCCCCCCAAAAAAAATGGGTCACAAAAAATATTATTCATCGACCATAAAAAATTAACTTTATTTTAACGAAAAATATTTTTCATTAAAATATTATCCCTACTTCTATCAAATAAAAAAAATAATAAAAATAAAAATAAAACTATCCCCCCCCCCCCAAAAAAAAAAAATGGGTCACAAAAAATGTTATTCATCGACCATAAAAAATTAACTTTATTTTAACGAAAAATATTTTTCATTAAAATATTATCCCTACTTCTATCAAATAAAAAAAATAATAAAAATAAAAATAAAACTATTCCCCCCCCCCAAAAAAAAAAAATGGGTCACAAAAAATATTATTCATCGACCATAGAAAATTAACTTTATTTTAACGAAAAATATTTTTCATTAAAATATTATCCCTACTTCTATCAAATAAAAAAAATTAATTAAAATAAAAATAAAACTATTTCCCCCTTCTCTTTTTCCGCCCGCCCAAACTTAGGGTATGTTTGGTTTGAGTTTGGGAGATGAGTTTTAGAGATAAAAAGTACGAAAAATTGTTTGGTTTGGTTTGTTTCAAAAGATGTTTTGAAAAATTATTTTGAGAGAGAGTTTTGGAAAAAGTGATTGATTTGATGTGTATGAGAGAGAGATTTGTTTGGAAAAATTGTAAACCAAACAAGTTTTGAGAAATTTTTTTGAGAAAATTTGTTTGGTTTGATTACTTTTGAAAACTTATTTGTAGAGAATTTTTTCCAAAAATTTTTGGGAAACACAAACCAAACAAGGCCTTAATTTCCCCCGTTTTTTTCCCTCTGCCTTTTCCCCCCATTTTTTTTCATTTCCTTTCAGGTTTGTAGAGCCCTTAATTTCACAATGTTTCAAAACAGTGAGCAAACCTTAATCTGAGAGAGAGAAGATAGAGGGTTTGAAGAGAGACTGGGGTTGAAGGGGAAGGGTTTCAGTCAGCGGCGAGACTGGTTCAGCAGCGACGAGACTAGTTCGGCGGCGAGACGGTACACTTCTTTTGACTCTTCTTTCGACTCTCCCATTCCAGTCGGTTCCTCTAATGACTGGGTTGAAATGGTTCCTCTATATCTCTATGTGACTGTGTATCCTTGGAACAACAATGATGTAGTTTTATAATCCGAACAGATCTTAAACCCTATCAAGCTTTTGACTTGATACATTGTTCAAGATGTAGAATTAATTGGACTCGTCATGGTATGCTATTCTCTCTCATAATTTAATTTATTATCTTTGTTGGGTAGAAAATGATTTAGTGAACAACTAATTAGGCATTAGAGTATATATTGGAAGTGTTGCACCTCCTATTGCTTCCTTGTAGAATTTCTCTCAAAGGTTAAATAAAATTTTCATGCCAAATGTGTTTCTCATTAACTTCTTGTATTGTTGATATGGGTAATGGAGCCACCACCTGCATAAAGATTGATGACTTTGTCAGTCTCAAACTGGCAAGTGAATGTTTGATATGAGATCCCAATTCTCTATGTTCCATCAGTTCTTTCCTGAAGTGGATCATTGATCACCGTGGGATTTCCATACCTTTAAACTTTTAGTTGAAAAAATTATAACCATCGAATAGGTTTTTATGCTAAGAAATGTAGTTTATGACAATTTTTCATTTATTGTCGACACTCTGATTCCGTGTATTTGTTAGTTGTTGACTGTAATGAAAGTTCCACCAGGTTTTGTTTTGACATGTGAAGAGCTTTGCCTCGACAATCACTTAGTATATGTATGTGTGTATATGTATTGTGTTGTAGCCTAATTCCTCATTTCACACTTCCAATTGATAAGAGATAAAGTGGTTTAAAAGGCAATTAAGCATTTTTATTTACCATATGATTCATATCTGCAAGTTTATGAGGCCAATGTGTAATCATTCTTGTTTATGCATTATAATTTATAACCTAGTTGTTCCATGTCGTCTATCCTCACTATTTTCCATGTGGCATATCATTATCATTGTGGAAATCTGTTATCTGGAAAGAGTAGTAGATATTATATGGGAAAATTGTTGATGTTCATTTGTGGGGCATATTCTTATCATGCCTTTGTTTGTTTCTTTCATTGTGGCAAAGATGGAATTTTGCTGCTCGAGGTCAACAGGATGTTACGTGCAGGAGGATACTTTGCTTGGGTAGCACAGCCTGTTTATAAGCATGAATTAGCCCTTGAAGAGCAGTGGAAAGGCATGACTAAGCAGAATTTGTTTATAAAATAACATGAACAGTTATTTTCACTTTAGTGAGTCGATAAGCATTTTTTAGTTTGAGTTTCAAATGTTTGCACAGCTTTCTATTATACCCTTATATGAAAAATTGTGCACCTTAGTTTGCATTTGATCTCCCTGTTGAATCCCAATTGCTTACAGAGTGACTTCTGCAATTGTTTATAACTTAGAAAAAATTAAGGAATCTGAATTTGGTAACTACCCCAGCTTGGAGAACAAAAAATTTGCAAACTGGTTATGGTACTTAGACAAAATGGCAGGGAAAGGTCCTAAAGCATGTAATATGTTAGTTCATCTGGGTGCCCCATAATTTGTTTAATGAAGGTCAATCTTCCAGTGCACCCAAATGAAGTGTTTCCATTGCATTTTATTGGTGGTCTAAATAGGAGTAACATGTGTAGCACATCAGACAAGAAGTTCAGTTTACTGATCGTTTGTCTTCCTTCATCTTCAGAGATGATTAATCTTACAAGCCACGTTTGTTGGAATCTTGTGAAGGAGGGGTATATTGCAATTTGGCAGAAGCCCTTGAACAACAGTTGCTACTTAAGTCGTGAGGCAGGAACGCGACCTCCGCTGTGTGATTCAGATGATGATCCAGACAGTGTTTGGTATATTAACTGTCCTCTTTCTGGTATATTTTCGTGTTGCAAATAGTACATTAAACTGCCTTGAATGGTTAAAGTTTTAGATCTCTATTTGACAACTGCTATGTCCGTAAGGCTTCTGAAGCATATTCAGTAGTATGACATGTTGACTTCATGCATTGTAGGCCTACAGCTACTGTAATTTATGTGTAACCATTGACATGAAATATTGACAAGCTTTATGTTTAGACCATTAGCAGTAAAAAATGGGACTATAAACCCTATTGACTTTAAGCACTTGGCCTAGTAATGACATGTACCCTAGGAATGACTATAAAGCCTAGTAATGACATGGTTCCCTGTGACTTTTTCTCATCCTGCCTTATCATGTCTTTTGGTGTTGTGGTCTTATCATGTGATGCATCAACCACTTTATCTCCCTGGTCAAGAATTTGAAAAGTAAAAAATGGTTTCTTTTTTTTTAATACTATACTTTATATATACCCTTACAAGTTACAAGTTATATAGACGATTTGGCTTCTAAGAATTGATTTCATGTGATTGTGTGCTTATTGATCCACAAAAAATATATATGTTGATTCGATTTTGTTTATGCAGATATTTGATTTGTTTGATGTGAAATGCAATGGGCTTAGGAGAATTTGTTAATTCATTAGGCATTTTTCATCCAAATGCACCTATAGCAGACATAAATGAAGGACTCTGTATAGCCCTAAATAGATAAGAATAACTGTTTTAATCTCAAGTTGAATCAGTTTTGCAGTCATTCAGCCTTGTGCAAGATTGTTCCCAATATTCAATGAGAAAAATAAGGAAATTTAGGACAAGTGTCCTCCCTAATTCAATGATCAAAGAAATAATGGAACTGGTCCTGCAGAATTTTCATTTTCAGTATTGCATCACATAATTGATTTGGTGCATATCCACCTGAACGCTGCTTTTCTGAAATTATAGCTCCCTACCAGAACTGTCCCTTTTGAAGGAAACTTCAATTAGGGGTCTCTCATTATCTACTCCAAAGCTAAATTCAGTTTCTGAGAATGCAGTATGCTGTTTGTGGGACGGAGAACTTATAATTGTATGAGAGTGTATCTTAAATAAGTATATTTCTTGTTTAGATTTCTGCTTGGAATATTTAGATGAACTTCTAGTTGTTGCCCTTTTCATCATATAATATATTTCTTGTCTAGTAAATGGCAATAATTAAAATTGAATATGCATTTCAAAAGTTTATGCTTTACAAAAAGGTGATGTTATTGATATGCAGGGATCATTCAAATTTTGTTAGCTGTGTACAGTTTTGTACAGATGGTAGCAAGTTCATTACGGTAAGCTCTGATAAGAAGGGTATAATATATGATGCGAAAATTGGAGAGAAAATTGGAGAGCTGTCCTTAGAGGATGGTCATAAAGGCAGCATTTACGCTGTTAGCTGGAGCCCTGATGGTAAACAGGTAATCAGTGTTGTGTGGATTCTCTCTCGAGCTGCTTCTAGTTGATTTTCTATTCAAAATTTGGTTATTAAATTTTCAGATTTGATTTTTTGGATTTTTTTCTGAAACGTTCAAACACAGTGGACATTTATGTATTAAATATGGAAGTGATTGATACCCCCTCTCCCCACCACCACCCCCCCCCCCCACACATGTGGGGGTTGGTGATTGGAGAAGGAAAAAAAAAAAAAAAAAAAAAAAACTGGCCAATTTCAGGCCAGTGGGGGTCGTGGGGGTCCAAATCATTTTTCTAATAAATAATTGTTTTTCCCAGAAATTTTGCTATAGTTTTAGACTGAGAAAGGAAATATTGCATCTGCAGAGGATCTGTTGAATTGTATAAGAACATTTTAGTGTAACACGGAACATCATTTGTTGGCTAAATTTTGTAATTGGGTTCTTTGCATGTTAGTAATATTATAACCGACAAACTTAGGGAGTGGGAAGGTGTGGGGAACTACAGGATTGATTTTTTTCTTCTTTTTCCCCTTAATAGCACAAAATCAACTAGGTTGGACATAAATAATGATTATCTTTCTTATTCACTGAGCAGTGAACCATTATTTCATGGTTTATTTTGTGTCTGCTTTTAGAAATGTATAATACATGCTCCTCCTCTCTCTGATATGGATCAGATTGGTAAAGTTGGTAAAGTTCAAAAAAAAAATTAAAATTTTAATTTATTTTATTAAAATAGCATACTTAATAAATTTGATAAAATTAAATATTTGATATAAAATAACTATTAAGTATTTAAAAATATGATATATAATAAATATATAAAATTATAGGTTTTGAACATGTCCCCAACATGTCGTGCCCTGCATCTTTTAAAAATTTGTGTGTTCGTATGTCTGTGTCGTGTCACATATTCGTGTGCGTACTTCTTAACTAATAAGAGATAAATAATAGGGTAAATTATGTAGACCTCCCTCAAGTAATTAGAAATATAAATAGCTTCATAGTCTTGTCATGATTACACTGTACATACCTCAAAATTTAAATTCATTAAACACTTTAACACGTACAGTTTGTTAATCTCATGGATGGAAAATAGTGGCCATCACGTTTATACTAAAATATCTATCATACCCTTAAACGTAGATAATTACTTATATCCAAGCACCAGTATTCCTTAATTGAATCACATTTTTCTAAAAGGAATCACACTCCATCTTCTCACTCTCTTTCTCTCCCCCTGCTCCCTTGCAACCCCATCTATCTCAGCCACCCCACAACCTAACTCTCCCTCATCACTGAAGGTAGATTACCTTCAGCATGACTACGTCTGCTAATGTTTGCTACGGTCCCCCAAGTAACTCTCCCTCATAACTGCTAATAGTTAGGTTGACAACGTCTTCAGCATCTGCTCAAACGTAGATTACCTTCAGTACTACAAGTAATTCTATATAGATGAACTGTCCCTTGGAATATTTCGAGTGTATCTTAAACTTTAATAACTTTTTGAAATGCATATTCAATTTTAATTACTGCCATTTACTAGACAAGAAATATTTAGATGAACTTGCTACTATTTGATTTCTTGTAGTATTGCCATTTACTTTTTGATTAGTTACATTGTCTATCACACTGTTGGGCTATTGGTGTTTGCTACTGTTCGTTAATGTTATGAACTTATTGTTTGAATAGGTTTTGATGCGTTATATTAGGACACTTAGCACCTGTAGTTTGGATACTCTGAAGGACTTCAATTATGAAACGGTTGAACCGAGTACATAAATGGTCTTAGGGTAAAGTTGAGCAGAATACTCACATTAGCACAACAAGACATTTCTGTAGTTGACAGGGAGAGTTGAAGAGAAAAGGAGATGGTCTAATGGGATTCATCAAGCTGTAGGAGCCAAAGAAGGTGTCAAAATTGAGATATCTCTTGAGGTTTCAATCTTTACGGAGTTTTTATTTTACATAAAAACTTTCTTTCTTATTGTACTCAAAGCCATATTATCCTTACACTTGTTAGGCTCAATTCCTTTAACTCAGCAAAAACCATGATTGATGAATTGATTACAAAGATTCAGTGCTTTTATATTTAATCTAACCATAACAAACTAATCTAACCATGGTTTAATTCTAACAGCCTAACTACTTGAAACAGTTATGCTAGTTCTCTTTATAACACGTGAGCATGACTGAAGCTACAGCCCTTTCTGTTCTGACTTTAGCTGCTTTGGCTGCGGCTAGTACTGCAGCCTTGCTGTGTTGACCTAGCCTGGTCTTACTGCAGCTGGGGTTGCAGTGGCTAGCTCTGGCTTATGCTCTACTTTGATATAATGTGTACCTGTCACATTTACATGTAGTGAGATTTGTTATTATACTTATAAAAATTTAATTACTGAGAAATATATCAAGCATCCATAATCATGTCATATCATCATTGTAAATTTTTTTCCCTACTCAGCACCGCAAGTTAATATATATATAATTTAGGTAAAAATAAAGTGGGTGGTGGATTCTTATCATTCATTGTGTTCATGCCAACAGCTACAAAATTATAATGGATGATTCATGTTTTTCTACTTCAAAATCTTCATTAACAATGTGCCACAGTGTAATTTTGTTTCCTTTTCCTGCCCCCTTAGCAGCTCAATGATATTATAACTTTAATAGTCGGATCCATCATGATTTTTCTTGATTTTTTATGCTATTATAATTTTATGTCTATAGTTGTTAATTGGGTATTTTAGTTGTGGTTTCACTAATAGATAGCTTTTGCTAGAAAATTGAGTATCTTATCTTATCAGTTTCACTAATTGATTTGTGTGTCTTTCTCTTTGCAACTAGCAGAAGCAGCAAAAGCACAATTTTCACGTGATTACAGTGATAACCTTGCTCTTGTTCGGGCTTATGAGGCCTGGAAAGAAGTTGAAAGAGACGTAGCTGGATATGAATACTATTGGAAGAATTTTCTTTCTGCTCAATCAATGAAAGCTATTGATGCTCTGTGAAGGGAGTTCTACTCTTCACTTAAGGAATATGTTTTAAATTTTAATGCTAAGTGGATGTGAATTGGATGATTATATAGATTACAAGCGGATTTTTAATTGAACGAATATGTAGTTTGGAATTACTTGTGGATGAAAACTTATAATAGTTGCTGACTTTAATTAAACAGGTTTAGAGTTTGATGATTTATATAGTTTGTTGAATGTTTATGATTTAGGTGAATTGTTGGTTTGATTGATTATTGTAAATTACAGATTGTATTGAATAGATTGGATATATTATTATGAATTAGAAGTTTATTTTATTGTTTGTTGGCGCAAACATTCCTTTTGGCGACCAAAACTTTTTGGTCCTAGAATGTCACAATTGGCGACCAAAATTTTTGGTCGTGGAATGTCACAATTGGCGACCAAACTTTTTAGTCGTGGAATGTGATAATTGGCGACCAAATTTTTTGGTCGTGGAATGTGCCAATTGGCGACTAACATGTTTGGTCGGGAATATGTCACTTTTCGCAACTAAAGTGTTTTAGCGACTAAATGGATTAGTCGCAGTAATGATATATTTACCGATCAAAAATTTAGTCGGCAAATTTAACTTTTTCCCGACTAACAAAAGTTTTAGTCGCTAATTACTTTTGCCGACCCTCAATTGGCGACCAAAAAAATTGGTCGCGAATAGCTTTTGCCGACTAAAAATTGACTTTTGTCGACCAAATTTTTAGTCGCCAAAAATGCGATTTTCTTGTAGTGAATATTGCCGACCAATATTTTTGGTCGTGGAATGTATTGCCCACCAATTGTTTTGGTCGCGGAATGTGACAATTGGCGACCAAATTAGTTGGTCGTGGAAATGGGCGACAATTGTCGACCAAACTATTTGGTCGTTGAATGTGCAAATTGGCGACTAACATGTTTGGTCGGGAAAATATGACTTTTCGCGACTAAAGTGTTTTAGCTACTAAATGGATTAGTCGCAATAATTATATATTTCACGACTAAAAATTTAGTTGGCAAATATAATTTTTTCGCGACTAAAATATTTTTTAGTCGCTAATTACTTTCCACGACCCTCAACTGGCAACCAAAGTGGCGACCAAAAAAATTAGTCGCGGATAACTTTTGCGGACTAAAAATAGACTTTTGCCGACCAAATTTTTAGTCGGCAAAAGTGCGAATTCTTGTAGTGACACATGCAATATAATGTTAGTCAATGCATACACTGGACAAAAATGGTTGAAGATAACCAAAGATTATTTGTCCTTGAATTTCTCTTTTCCCTTGTTTCAATACATTTTTAAGTATTGATATAGCGATCCCGGGTTTACCCTTGTTGTACAGTGATCCGGACATGTGTCCGTGGATGTTGGTAGTTGTTTATTTTCTAGTTTGCATCCTCTTTACTTTGTATATTGAGTTATAAGATGCGTTGGGCAGGTTTGTTTCAGGTTGGTTGCGTTTGGGAGCCTAGTGTTGCTGCCCAGATTTTTGGTCCTTCGCTCGAGCGAGGAGTATGTCGCTCGAGCGAGAGTTGTGTTGCACCTGGTTCTGGACCTGAGAGTTGTAGTTTCTGGCTCGAGCGAGCTTTTCGTGGCTCGAGCGGTCTGGGTTTTTCTTCGCTCGATCGAGAACTTCTTGGCTCGAGCGAGAGTTTTCTGTGTCTGGTCGCTCGAGCGACCAATCCTTCGCTCGAGCGAGAGTGTTTTATATCAGCGGACAGCAGCGTCTAAAACATCACTTTTTCAGTCCTTTTCTTTGATTAAACCCTAAATCCGACACCCTCTCTCTCTAAACTTGCACTCTCTCTAAGATTTGATCTCCCTAGGGTGTGAATCTAGCCTAGGGCCTTTGTTAAAAAGATAGAGGGCGTTGAGAGCTTCGATTTAATCTGAAAAAGTTTGGATTCGGAGCAAGTTGATCTTGGAGTCTTCATCTCCTTTTTGGCTTAAACTTCAAGGTAGGGATATCCTACTCCTCTCTATGGGTTTTGTCTTTAAATTTTGGTATTTTGAGATGTTGGGCTTGGTTTGGTAATTTTGTGAAAGTTTGGGCTTTTGTGTAATTTTACAAAAGTTGGGGTTTTATTCATAATAAACCTAGATGCATGTTTGGCATAGAAAAATGGAATGATTGTTGAATCATTGATGAAAATGGGACCTAAGGGTTGAAATGGTAATTATGGAAAATGACCTAATTACATTGTTTAATTAATTGGGATAATTAATTGGTGAGAAATGAGGAAATGAAATGTTGATTGAATATCCAGTTGTGCATTTATTTTCTGTTTTAGAAATAACTGCTTTGGGCTATCGGTGGAGGATAGTCGTGATTGTTGTAGACAATGCATGATGATTAAGTAAACGGAAACTAATCAATGGAATGTGTCATGGAACTTGACAGTTGATAGAATACATTAATTGTATGTATTGTGTGATTGTATATAGAACCAATGTGTTTATATACGTTATGTGTAGAGGAGGAGATAGGGGATGTACTCCGCGGTTTAGGGGAAGATAGGGGATGTACCTCTAAACCGGATAGGTATTTGGAGGAGATAGGGGATGTACTCCGTAGACAGAGCTCATATGCTTGTCTAGAGAAGTGAAGATAGAGCTCATATGCTTATCTTTGTGAAGTGAAGTGTGGATACAGCTTGTATGCTTATCTGTGGACATTGTTGATATACATATCTGTTGTGAAGTGTGGATACAGCTTGTATGCTTATCTGTGGATATTGATGATATACATATCTGTTGAGAATGTGGATATAGCTTTTATGCTTATCTGAATGTGAGATATAGTTTTTATACATATCTGTGGAAATGATGATAGAACTAGTATGCTTATCTGTTGTTAAAGGGAAAATAAAAAGTAATTGGGACTTGTAAGTCGTTGACATAAATATGTAATTTATGTGATAGTATCAGTGTTGACCAACTATCAATTGCTAATGTTTTAGTCATTGTCCATGGTTGGTTTAGTGTATTTCTACTGGGCTGTGGCTCACCCTATATGGGAATATCATTTTCAGGTGCAGGAAGCATGCCACCTCCAAGGACATAGCTGGGAGGCTAGTGGCGAGCATAGTTTTGTCGTTTTACTTTTGATGTATTACATGTAACCTCAAGCCAAGGGCTTAATGTGTAAGCGAGTTAGTACTCTTTTGTTGAAACCAAGTGTTAACTTGGAAAGCTGTAAGCCCGTAGGGCATTTTGTTATGATGTTAACATGTAATACTTATGTAATGAAACTCAATGAAATAAAGGAATGTGGTTAGTTTATATATAAATGCATGTCTTATCTGATGGGTTTAATGTTATTATTTTGAGGGCGTTACAATTGAATTATATAAAAGTTTCAAAACATGATTCTATAATTAATTATATACATGACCACTTTTATTTCTTATTTCTGTGAATTGTGTTCTTGTATAAACCCTTTTAATGACTCATTCTAATGCATCAATTTGTGATCAATTCAATCAATATAATCAATCCAAATACTTTTGATACAAGTTCCCATTCTTCCTTTCAAGGTGCACATGAAATGTGTAACTAGAACATAGTCAAAATTCCTGCAACAACAAAAGTAGCAGTAGTCCAAAACAAAGCACTTTATTTATTTATTTATTTATTTATTTATTTATTTATTTTGTGTGTGGGGTAGATATGGGTACCAATATAATTTTACCTATCAATACGTGCAGAAAAATTATCAAACCCCTTACCCACAATTATCTAAGAAAAAACTACCAGCAATTGTTTTCTTCAGTGTCATTGTGGCCCATCCTGAAACACAATATTTACAGAAACCCTTTAAGATAAATTATCAATAAGTCCTAATAGTTAGAGTTAATTCACAAGTCCTATTGAAAATAAGTCTTAATAAAATCATTGCTCAAAGTAATCTTTTTTGACGAATTTTTGCATATGTCACTAAAAATTGACAATCAGGGACTTTTTGTCACAGTTTTTATAAATTATCGCTAAAACTTATAATTAGTAACTTTTTTGTGACAAATTTTTTAAACTGTCGTTGAAAGTTAAAAATTAGTGACTTTTTTGTGATTATTTTTTTAAACTGTCACTAAAACTTATAATTAGTGACATTTTTTTTAACAATTTTTAAATTGTCGCTAAAAATTAAAAACTAGTGATATTTTTTAATAGTGTTTGGTAAAAAATGCCATGAATTCTCACAGGACCTATTGGTCAATAAGTTCACCTATTAGGACCTAAATAGAAGTCCCCAAACTTTAATTTAAGGTACTAATTACATTACCAAATCATCCAAAGTCTTCATCATTTGGGTTGAGGATTATAATTGATATTTTGATAGTTTTTATTTATGATGTTATCCAGAATTGCCAAGTCTCCTAATGGGGATTGACAGAAGGGGAAAAAATTGTAATGGAAATTGAAATCTTAGGGTGTAGCGTAATTTCTTAAGTGTCAAAGGAAAATCTATAGGTGTCGGTGTAATTTATTTTTTAAAATATTAGGGGTTCAACTATTTTTTATTATTTCATGGATAATATTTGGACAAATTTTCTCGGTAGTGTCTACAATTTGTCTTGTGTCATCTCAGTATTTCTCATTTCAATTAGTTTAATTTTGATTCTTAATTTTAGATTTTATATCAATTTGGTATAATTATAACGCTGATTAGGGTTTTTGAAAAAAAAAATCACTGAGTGGATGGATGTAACTGACTAAATTACACAAGTTTTTAATTTTATCTATAAAAGCATGACCAATGTCGCTTATATGCACATTGTTCATAAGAAAAATACTAGAAATTGTAATCAATTGAATTAAATTGAGACAAAATCAGAAATTAAATTAAAAAATAAGCTAATTAAAATTATAGGAGTTAAAATGATAGTATAAGAACTACTGGTATTATTTACTCTTAATATTTTTATACGAATGTAAGATTTCATGCGAGTGAGGAAATCAAATTTCTTAATTGTTTGTGAAAATAATAAATACTTTATATAGTGAATCTTTTACCATGAAAGATTTGTTTTCTTCCCTCCTCGGATTTTACAAATATGAGTCATGTCATGACTATCCAAAATAACAGAAGGGAAACTAAAAAATATATAAAAGCAAATAATAATTATTATAACTGTTTTTAATAAATCCACTTTACTTCTGCATTCAAACATGTTTGACCTTATTAAATGAAAAAACAGTTTCTAAAAAAAAATAAAAAATACAAAAGATTTCAAAAGATGCACTAAAATTTTTACCAAATATGTGACATCAGTGTGGGACCCACATCAAAAGAGAAAGAAAATCTTAGAGACCTCAAAAGATGTACTAAAATTTCAACCAAATCTGTCATGGGCAAATTTGGTAGAAATTCTGGTACACCTTTTCGGTGTCTCACATCCATGTGACACATTTGTTAAAAATTTTAATACAGTTTTTGAAATCTCAACATGTGAGTCCCACACCCATTTGAGACATTTGATAAAAAATTTAATAATTTTTTTGGGACTTTTAGCATTACTCAAAAAGAATGAAAAATGGTAGAGATTCCAAAAGGTGTATCCAAATTTTAGATGTTTTATTTTTAAGATTTATTATCCATTAAGTACTATTAATAAAAGAGACTGATCCTTAACCCAAAAATAGGACCTATTAAGAAGTTTACTAAATATCTCACACGATGGATCACAAGAAAAACAATTACATTCCTTGTCAGAAAGGATAAGAGATTTGACCATTGGAACTACTTTCCAGCAAAAATAGGCTACTAAGGTTTCCCAAATCCTATCCATCTCAAAATCCCAAAATTAATGGGAATTCATTGTTATTCCTTGTCAGAAAGGATAAGAGATTTGACCATTGGAACTATTTTCCAGCAAAAATAAGCTACTAAGATTTCCCAAATCCTATCCATCTCAAAATCCCAAAATTAATGGGAATTCATTGTTATAAAAGCATCCAATTACCCTTCTTTATCTCATTCTATCTTCTCTCTTCTGTGAGGTTTTTTTCATTCTGTCTTCTCTCTCCCGTGAGATTTCTTGTTTGAAGAAGATTAATAATTTTGAGTGTGTGTTTTTTAATTTGGAGAAGCAAAGATGGCTAATGCAGAAGTATTCAAATCGAAAATCACTCTATATGTGGTTGCTTGTTGGATTGTCGCAGCTTTTGGAGGCCTAATGTTTGGTTATGATATTGGAATTTCAGGTAATGCCCTCAACTATATTGATATAATTCTTTGATTAGAAAATCATAGATATATATATATATTTTTTATTATATGCTTTAAAATAGGAAGTCTAAAAGTTATACACTAAATAATTGAAACAATTATTATTAAGTAATGATTCATAAAGGTTTATTGATGTTTGTTGCAAAATTATTATTTATATGTGAATGTCAATGATCATTTTTCGTTTATGTGTTTGGTTTCTAATTCATTCGAGTAAACAATCGAATCTTATTATTTTGACTTTGACTTTATAGGTGGTGTGACTGCGATGGATGATTTCTTAATAAAATTCTTTCCAAAAGTTCACGAGAGGAAACTTCATGCAAAGGAAGACAATTACTGCAAATATGATGATCAGTTGCTTCAGCTATTCACATCATCACTGTACCTTGCTGCTTTGGTTGCAAGCTTTGGTGCATCAAAGGCATGTCGTATATTTGGTCGCAAGCCCACAATTCTAGTAGCATCCCTATTTTTCATTGGAGGAGCTGGGTTCAGTGCTCTTGCTGAGCACAAATGGATGCTCATTCTTGGCAGGATTCTTTTTGGCATTGGAGTTGGATTTGGCAATGAGGTATATTATTTTGTGCCTAAAATAAATTTTATATTTTAAGAATAGAGTGTCTAGGTGAGTTTGTCCACCCTCGACTAATCACAGAGCTGAAGTTAACTGACAAAATTTTAGATTTTGTCTTCAAATTTTTATTGTTTAATCAACCCTTTGAGTTATATTTATTTTACATAAAGTTTATGATAAATAAGGAAATTTTTTTTTTTTCCCCTAACTATAATCTATGATTCTAGGCTGTTCCAGTGTTCTTATCGGAGATAGCACCAGTCCAACACAGAGGGGCAGTCAACATTCTCTTCCAACTATTTGTCACAATTGGAATTCTCATAGCTGGCGTTGTCAACTATTTCACTTCCACCCTCCACCCAATTGGATGGAGGGTCTCCTTAGCCATAGCCGGCATTCCCGGCCTTGTCCTTTTCTTCGGCTCCATGATTCTCACCGAAACACCGGCTAGCCTTATCGAACGAGGCAAGGACACTAAAGGCAAAGCAGCACTCAAGAAAATCCGAGGCGTGGACAACGTGGATGATGAGTATGAAGAAGTGAAAAGGGCATGTGAGATAGCCAAGGAAGTGAAGCAACCTTTCAAGAAACTGATGAAGCGCTCGAGCGTGCCACCACTAGTCATAGGAATTATGTTGCAGATATTTCAACAGATGACTGGGATTAATGCGATTATGTTCTATGCACCGGTTCTGTTTCAGACCATGGGGTTCAAGAACGATGCTTCGTTGTTGTCTGCGGTGATTACTGGGACAGTGAATGTGGCAAGTACTTTTGTTTCAATCTATCTTGTTGATAAGATTGGAAGAAGAAAGTTGCTTCTCCAAGCCTGTGTCCAAATGTTCATTTGCCAGGTACTAAATTAATTTCACTTCTTTGTAATTACATTTAAATTCTTCTCACTTAGTGCTTGTACTAATTAATTGAATCCAATTTCAGGTATCAATTGGTGCAATTCTACTGACTCACTTGAATACTACTGGGACAATGGACAAAGGACTCGCTATGGTTGTGGTGGTGCTGGTGTGCTTGTATGTTATGTGCTTTGCATGGTCATGGGGACCTCTTGGTTGGCTGATTCCTAGCGAAACCTTCCCTCTCGAGACTAGAACTTCAGGCTTTGCTTTCGCTGTCAGCTCCAACATGTTGATGACTTTCCTTGTGGCTCAAGCTTTCTTATCGATGCTCTGTCACATGCGAGCCTTCATATTCTTTTTCTTCTCGGCTTGGATTTTGGTCATGGGATTATTTGTGGTGTTCCTGGTGCCGGAAACGAAGGGCGTTCCGATCAATTCCATTGTGGAAAGGGTGTGGAAGCAGCATCCGGTGTGGAAGAAGTTCATGGATGATGACGGTCCAAAGAGCCAGGAGATGGTCTGATCATGACACACCTATTAAAACCGATTGTTGATGAGAACATGATTTTCTTCCCCTTTTTTGGGGAATTGTTTTTAGTGTTTTCATGGAGTTTGTTAACTGTTTTGGAAGATATGTCGTTCATAATTTTTTTTTCTATGGACAAAAAAACTCAACAAAATCCTCCTAACAATGACCACAACAACAATAATTCAAATGAGGAGATCCAACTCTAAAACCATAAAATCGTATCCACAATCGATCAAACAAAGACAAGTGGGTCAGGTTTAGGCTTGGACCATCATACATCTATCCACTTATTTGTTTATGTGTCATCCCTTTAATTGTTCATGCATCACATTTATGTCCACCTAATCTACAAATCTGTCTATATTACCACTACCACCACCACTGATGCTGCTGGTGATGGTGAATTTTTTGATGAACTTTCGGATTGCTGAAAATGGTCCGACAGTGGTTCGACGGTGGAGAAAATTGGAAAAAATTCATTCAAAATAATAATTTGTCTTTCTCAGCAAACAATTCCATTAAACATGTCATTTTGATCAAAATAAATATTAAATATTGGACCAAATAAAATATGGCCCCATAAGTGTGGACTTTTCACCAATTATCCCTTTTAAATATACCTAATTCGGATCACCTAAAAAGTAAATTATTTGTAAACAAATCTATAAAAAAAAAAATCACATTTCATGTTATTTTTTGTGACTATTATTTTATTTTTTCTCTAGTTAAGTTTTTTCAGATTACCTCTCAAATAATTACATTTTTTAGATTACTCTTTGGGCCGATTTGATTGGGCAAATTATAGCATATGACTGAGAATATTAATCCTCAGGACTCACATTTCATTATTTGGTTACAATTTTTGTTATCTAAATTAGATTTCGATGGACATTCTATCTAATAAAATCTGTATATTTTTTAATTTTGGAGATTATGATAAGACTTCAAAGAAGCCTTCCTTGTATTCAAATTGCACCACTTTGCAGTTAAAAATAAAAATAAAAATAATAATAATAATAATAATAATAATAATAATAATAATAATAATAATAATAATAATAATAATAATAATAATAATAATAAAACAAAGCTAAATGAGTTTAATTGAAATAAAAATCATAATTAAAAAAAGGAATAAATTACAATTATACTCCCTGAGATTTGCTTATAATACGAATTGCCCTTTGTGATTCTGAAAATTACACCCTCGCTTTGAAGTTTCTAATTTCATAACAAATAACCCTTTTTAATAACAAATCATCAAGTCAATTAATAGTTTTTGATGATATTATAAATATATTTATGTAGAGTAGTTGGAATTTTTTTTTCAGTTAATTTTGTTAAATAAAAAATTATGACAAGAAAATATTTGTAATTTTTCAAACCGCATGGGGAAATCCGTATTTTAAACAAATTTTAGAGGTGTATTTGTAATTTATCCTTAAAAAAATTGACCGAGTTTGATTAGTTGAACAAAATTAAATTTGTATGGAGATTGAGTAGTACAATATTTTTAATTATCTCAATATAACATCTCTATACAAATAAATTTTAAAAGCGCATTAATATTTAAATAGAAGTACTTAAAATAAATAGCACTTGATCCAAGTATTTAAGAGAATTTCAGTTGATATAACAACTCAGATTCTCATGGAGGCTTCATCATGTGCGGGGATGGAGAATCTAAGTTATTGGATCCATTGAAATTTCCTGAAAATATTTGGATAAAGTGTAATTTGTTTTAAGTACTTCTACTTAAATGTTAATTTGCTTTTGAATTTATTTGTACAAAGATGTGATATTGAGATAAATAAAAATATTGTACAACTAAATCTCCCTACAAAGTTATTCTTTTTTTTTTTTTTTCAACTAATGAAACTCATTCAATTTTTTAGTTATGAACCTTTTTTTCCCCCAATTAAACTCATTTAGCTTTCTTTCTTATTTATTTATTTTTTTAAATACAAAGTGATTCAATTTGAATAGAAGAAAGGCTTCTTTTACAATAACAAACTGAATGGTGCTTGCTACCTTGTTGTCACAGCACCGACCTCGAATCCCAAAGAACAAAAACATTTTACAAACTATTTCTATGATCACATTGCAACAACCTCATGCATACCGTTAAAATGGTGTACAGCATATACAAGTTATGACATTAGTGGTCTTGATTAACACAAATGTCATAACTAATGAATTATAAAAGTCAATCATGTACTTCTCTGGTGCCCTGTTATTTGGTAGGTGTGGTTGTGCCTGATGAATTGATGGGGGGTGCATTGGGTGATACCTGATAATGTTAATGGGATGCTACAATGGTGGAGGGGTTATAAATGGAGCAAATTTGAAAATCAAATTTAGAAGGTAATCCCAATGTCCTGTATATGGTCAATATGAAGAATCAGAAACGATGTGGTCTTTCATGGGAAACTATTCCAGTTGAATGAACTTTGTGAATTAATCAAGGTGAGAATTGCTTTTAGGGTTAAAGCTCAGTTAAAGGTGTCTCTGTATTCAGTACATGATATTATTAATTGTGGGGATATATTTTATGAGTACCAACACGTGGCCAAGGTGATGCCGACGTGTCAGCCGAGGTGCCACGTGTCCTGGTCATGACGCCGAGATTATCTCGGCTAGGCCGAGGTTACCTCCGAAGATATCAAAATCCGGGATAAGCGGATAAGGCACAAGAGTCCTAGAATGAGGAAGGACTTCAGCATGGATAAGGATAACACTCTTAGGGAGTTTATCTTTATCTCTTGGAGAGTCCAGGATAAGCACTGAGCAGAAGTCCATTGAAGCTAGGCTTCTATGGGGACTAGGATTGAATTAACTATAAAAGAGAGGCACCCCCGATGGGTCTAAGGTACGCAATTTATATTCTGAATAGTGAGATTAGCACTATTGATTATCTTCGAGAGATATACTGACTTGATCGTCGGAGTGCTCCCGGGTGGACGAACCACCGCCAGAATCTTCTATTTCTGTTGCAGGTCAGTCAAGTGCCATCTGTTCTGCTAGTGCTCTCCAGCTGAATACTGAGTATGGCAGTGTGGTAAGAAATTCACTGACACAATTTGGCGCCGTCTGTGGGAAAGAAAAGAGAATAGATGGCCAGTGACGAACAGAAGGATAAGGTTGAGGACGAAATCCCTGCTGGGAGTGGTAAGCACGTTGACCCAAACGTGGAGGAAGATGGTCGCAATGAGGAGACTCAGAACCAGAATCACGGCAAGAAAGACGTCGGCCAGGATGGCGACGTGCCAAAGAAACTAGATCGAAGCAGATACTACAACGAGGACGACCTCCAGGTATGGAAGGATAGATGCCTGCGGAGGGACGAAGACGTGAAAGAGATGGCAAACAAGTTGGCAGACCTGCAATCGGTCGTCAATTTTATGATGCAAAATAACGCCATGCAGCCACCATTCCCACTGCAGGATACGCCGATTCCAGCGGCCAATGCCCAGAAGGGAGGGCAGAAACCAATTCCAATAACCCCTCAGCACACCAGAAGCAAAAAACACTCTCACCAGCCTTCCAGGGAGGTCGGGTGAGGAGAGTCGAGTAGCGAAGAGTTACGAAGGACATATCGCACTAAAGAAGTAGACCCCAGAGAACATTAGCATGTTCAAAGGCAGGATCTGTGCTTCAACACAACTCCTGGAGAAAGGTCGAAAAGGGTCCACAACGAAGCTGAGAGTAGTATGTCGAAAAGACTGAAGTCAGGAGATAGTCAAGCTCCTGGGCGGAGCAAGGAAGACTTGAGAGATTACCTCAAGAGGAAACAACAAAATGCCGATTCTGAGGTAACTTCACCTATTAAGCTGAGAACACCATTCTCGGTGGAATTGGACAAATTTGAGGCTCCAAAGAGATTCAGTATGCCAAGGTTCCAAATATACGATGGTAAGTCGGACCCCAACTTCCACGTTGGATTATACCTGAACTCAATGGCATTGTACAGTGGGAACGAGCCGTTGCTCTACAAAGTGTTCCCCTCATGATTCAGGGAGATTGCATCAGATTAGTTTCACAAACTGCCAAAGAGAAGTGTGAAGACCTGGGAAGGCCTGGTCGAGATGTTTGTGGCCAGGTTCGTGACAAACAAGCTACAGCCATTAAGGGTGGACACATTGATGGCTCTGAGAATCAGTAAGGATGAAGGCCTTAGGGACTACGCAAAAAGGTACTACGAGGTGTTCAACCGAATACCCGAGTGCAACCAAGAGTTGGCGGTCGTATCTTTCAAGAACGGCCTAAAAGACGACTGTCCACTACGAAAGTCTTTGGCAAAGACATTGCCAAAAAGCATGGAAGAGCTCATGGCCAGAATCGAGAAGTATGCCAAAGCCGAAGAAGACATGTCAGGAACTAAGGAGACAAAGCAAGAGAAAGGTAACGGCTCGCCGAAGCGAGGCCGAGGTAACAACGGATCCAACAAAGAGATAGGATTGAGGGCTACACAGGTAGTCATAACTATGTTCCGAATCCCAATCCACAAAGTCCTGGACAAAATCCGATCCCAGCCCTATTTCAGAGCACCAGCTAGGGTGCCAGGAGAATTTATGGGAAGAAGCCTTGGTAAACATTGTGCTTACCATAACGAAGATGGGCATATAACTCAGGGTTGCAGAGCCCTAAAAGCGCACCTGGAAGACCTGGTTAGGCAAGGCCATTTAAGGGACCTTGTAGACAAGGCCAGGACAAGGGAAGAACAAGTAAGATTGCCTCAGGCACCAGCAGCTCCACCCCCCAGCACAACAACCGCAGGCAGGCGGACTTCGGGTAATTAACGTGATTCACTCGAAGGTCAACAAAAATGAAATATGGGGGGAGACCTAGAGGGTAAAACACTTGCAGCACGTGTACCAGGTCGGGGAAAAAAGACATTGGGCCAAGGTGTACCAAGGACCAGCAGTGTCTTTTACTGAAGACAACCTTGAGATGGTCCAACATTCCCACAATAATGCCTTGGTAATATCCCTCCAGGTTGGGGAGTGCCAAGTGAAGCGCATCCTAATCGACCAAGGCAGCTCTTGTGACATCATGTACGTCATGTGTTACAAGGAGCTTAGCTTTCACCCAGACGATTTGGAGCAATCCAATGGCCCAATGGTCGGGTTCAATGGAACGCCGACGTGGCCACTGGAAACAACGAGCTTGAAGGTGCAGGCTGGCACTAGGAAGATACAGACAGAGTTCACCGTAATAGACATACCCTCCCCTTATAATGCAATTCTAGGGAGGCCATGGCAGCATGCAATGAGGGCTGTTCCCTCAACATTGCACCAATTGTTGCGGTTCCCAACAGAACATGGGATTGAAGAAGTCAGAGGAGATCAGCTGCAGGCAAAGAATTGCTCCATGGCAGCAATGAAATTTACCAGCAGCAGCTTGCCAGAGCTTATAATAAGAAGGTCAACCCAGGGGAGTTTCAAGTCGGCGACCTCGTCTTGAGAAAGGTCGTCGGCAACAAAAAGGATCTCAGAGAGGGCAAGCTTGGCCCAAATTAGGAGGGACCCTACGAGATCATCTCGGTACTCGGCAGTGGGGCATATCAGCTTGAAGATAATGAGGGCAAAGAATTGCCAAGACCCTGGAATACTTTTAATCTAAAATTTTTTTATCATTAGATTTTCCTTGTTTTTTCCGAAGTAACGAATAAAATTTTAGCAGAATTCTTCTACATTTATGATTGATAAGATACTTGCCGACGTTTCTGGAATACATGCATAATGAGAACCCAAGTGGAACTTAAGTTCACATTAGGGGGCAGAGAGTTGGAAAATAGATACGTCTAACACTTGGTGAAATTTGTGAAAAATTTACAAGTTGAAGTTAGCTGAGATAATGTTTAACACTTGTTGAAATTTGTGAAAAATTTACAAGTTGAAGTTAAACCGAGATTATGTTTAACACTTGCTGAAATTTGTGAAAAATTTACAAGCTGAAGTTAAACTATGGATACATCTAACACTTGTTGAAATTTGTGAAAAATTTACAAGTTGAAGTTAGCCGAGACAATGTTTAACACATGTTGAAATTTGTGAAAAATTTACAAGTTGAAGTTAAACTATGGATGCGTCTAACACTTGTTGAAATTTGTTAGCCGAGATAATGTTTAACACTTGTTGAAATTTGTGAAAAATTTACAAGTTGAAGTTAAACTATGGATACGTCTAACACTTGTTGAAATTTGTGAAAAATTTACAAGTTGAAGTTAGCCGAGATAATGTTTAACACTTGTTGAAATTTGAGAAAAATTTACAAGTTGAAGTTAAACCGAGATTATGTTTAACACTTGCTGAAATTTGTGAAAAATTTACAAGTTGAAGTTAAACTATGGATACGTCTAACACTTGTTGAAGAATTATTAAAATCAATCAAGTACTATTAAACATAAGCATGTAAATAATTAGAACACAAGCAAATTGTCTGATGGAGATGTTTTAATCGTTCATTAAGCTAGCTGAACTTAACAAATTTAATAAAGTCACGTTTGAAATTATATTTTCTTTTGATTTTCAGAATATATAGCTTATTATTTGATTATTCATTCAGCATAGTTTTTGTCATTTTATAGATGGAGAAACTAGTGAATGGTTCACTACACTTTACGATTTATTTTATTTTATTTGTTATTTTTTGTCTTCAAATTTTGTTATATCTTGAAACTTAGGTTCTTAGTTTTTTTATCTTCAAAACCAATAATGTTAGGATTATCATTTGTTTCTTACCAAAATTTATTTAGTACCTTACAAGTCAAGCCTTTTAAAATTCAAAAGATATTAACAAAGTATATGATATAAATTGTAATTCCACAATAAAAAGTAAACCTAAACAAGACAACACAGAGCAACGCACACAACAGAAACTAAAAGGCACCAGACAAAAAGTAAACCTAAAACAAAAGAAAAACAAAGAAGTGAAGAATACCCAGCCCAAGGAAGAGAGCCAAACAATGATGCCATCTACTAATAAGATCGACTAAATGGTGGTTGAGAACGATTTTTTTCTCCCACTTAACCGACCAAGTACTCCCACCAACCTCATGAGATACAGGATCAATATTTCATTGGTGAAGCACACTCTTGGTGAGAAAGTTTCGTTGAAGAACAGATCTAATGGTTACTAATGGAAATTTTGTCAGTGAATGGTACTTTTGCCACAAAAATTATGGTCCGTAAATTTTTACATTTCACAACTAAGATATTCAACAATAAAAATAGTTTGTTGAACCATTAGTTGGCAAACCAATAGTTTTTTTTTTTTTTTTTTTGGATCAACAAACAAAACTCTATATTGATGATAACAAAACAAAATAACATCTTGGTATACATCAACAAAGAGGAAAGACAAAAGCAAAAAGCATCATCACATACCTCCCAAATCCCAACTAGGTTGGCACCAAAAGACTGCACAATCATCTGCTAGCTCAAGCCAGGAGGTTGGAGAGAAACCAACCAAAGAAGGAACAAGCACAACAAAGACAACAACCCAGTGCAAGAACAGATGCTGCTACAAAATCAATAACATGCACTGATGAAAAAACAACAGCAAAACCAACCACTGCATCACCCACACAGCAAACCAATGCAAAGAACAACACCAAGTCATTGAGACTCCAACAGCAGCATTTAAACACAGCAAATAGATACAACAGATGATCCCAAAAACACAGACAGGTAGACACTCCAGCAGAATTAACCAGAAGACTAAGACTTAAGAAGTGCATCTTTATCCAACTCAGCACAGAAAACTCCTGCAAAATCAACTCCCAATCCTAATACAATACCGGACCAGTAGTGTAGCAGAACAACAAAACCAGACTCTTGCAGCAATGTCTCACTCCGTTTTGTAATCCAAATAATCACAGAAACAGATAACAGATCACTCAACAAAGAGACAGCATGAAAGAGACAGAGCAGAACAAAACAGATCTGCAATGATGCACAAAACAGATCAGCACAGGCTGTAGTACAGATCAGCAATAACAAGCTCTAGTATAAGCAGAAGAACAGCACAGCAAAAGCAAGGCCAATTTGTCACCATTCAAGAATCAAAAAATCAGCAATACCTCAATCCATTGTTTAGCCTAGATAAGCACAGAAACAGAACCTATAGAAACAGAACAAGACTCAACGAGATAAACACTCAAACCAGGTACACACTCAACCACCATTCCTAAGGCAAAACTTGACCTGCTGCAAATTGTAAACTAGATCAGTTACAGAAGCTGCCACATGTAATGGTGATGCCTTAATCCATAAAGCTGCTCTCACTTTCACTATTTCGCATAGAGCTTCAAAGTCTAGTTGAATTCCATTAAAAACACACTCATTTCTATGTCTCCAGATAGACCAAAGAGTTGCCAAAGGGATGACCATCCAGATTTTCTTCTCCAATTTTGACATTCTGCAACCATACCACCACTGCAGCAGCCCATCGACAGAACCTAGCATGACCCACTTAAAACCCCACCTTCTTACAATGTTTGACCAGAGCCTCCAAACAAAAGGACAGACAAGAGGAATATGCTCCACAGTTTCAACATCATTATGGCAGAAAACACATTCAAGATTAACACTCCCATCAAGTATACTAATTCTATAAAGAAAATAGGAAGTTTTAACCTTACCAAGCCATGCCAACCACCCAAAAAATTACACTTTGGGAGGAGCAAAATTATTCCATATAGAGCCTACCATTGCCAGAACTGATGCTACACTAAAGGGATTCGCGCCACTTATAAACTGATGCTACACTAAACAGTCCAGATGAATCTGCTGACCATTTCAATACATCTGGTTTATTAATGCAAAGAGCTGGTGCACCCCTAAGCAAACATACTAATCTATGGACTTCCTCCTCCTCCCAAGCCAATAGATTCTTCTAAACTCTAGGTTTCAATCATCAGTAGTACCCCTATTCTCAAAAAACACCCTTACCACCCCTTGCTTATCCATGGGTAGAAAGAATAGTCTAGGGAATTCCTCCTTTAAACATACATTGCCAATCCACTTGTCCAACCAAAAGTGAGCTCTACTCCCATCCTCCAAAGCAATTTGAGAGTTATGAATATAGAAATTATGCAAGTCTTGATTCAACAGAGCTACATTAAGTATATCAATCCAGATCTTCGATCCCCTGCCTTCCAATGTTGGGAACCATTTTCCATCTTCAACATTATATTTTGCGCAAATCACTTCTTTCCAAAGTGTTTGATTCTCAGATCCAAACCTCCACCACCATTTTAGCAATAGGCATTCATTGAATGTTCTAATCCCACTTAGATTCTTATTCTTTGCAATTACCTCCCAACAGACCAAATGTACTTTTCTTCTGAGATCAGATCCTCCCCACAAGAAAGCTGATTGTATTTGCTCAATCTCCTTAGCGACCCCAACAAGAATCTTGAACAATGATAGATAGTAAACAGGCGGATTGGACATAACAAACTTGATTAGAGTTAATCTCCTCGCAAAACAAAGTAGTCTTCTCTTCGAAGTGGGCCAAGTTCACTTATCTCTGTTGAGCCTAAGGAAGTAGTGAAAGGAATTGAGGTTGTTGAAAAGTCTTCTATTCCGGTAGAGAATGGCAATTCGGTCAAGAAAGGGGAATTATCTAAGAGTCATAAGGGTGGTGGTGTTCATAAGGTCTCAAACCCCAACAATGCTAGTCAAAGAAATAAAAAAAAGGAAGAAAAAGTTACTAAAAGTATTAATGGTATTTCCAAAATTGAAGAGATTAAGTATTGGTTTGAGGTGATTGTTTGATATGAGGGTTCGAATTTGGAAGGTGTAGATGGACTATTATGATCGGTGTTTTGGGTGTTGGGGGTGGTTTTATTTCCTTTGTTTTCTTGTTTGTTCAGTTGATTTCCCTCCAGTCATGGTGTAATGCTAGTAGATGATTGGCTTGCTTTTCGATCTTGACCTAGTTGGAATCGTCTAGTTTGCTTTGATACTTAAGCACTCATCTCCCTTTATTAATGTTCATCTCTGTGTTCTGTACATCTGATTTTCATCACTAAAGTTTCTTTTGCTGATAAAAAAAATAATAATAATAAATAATACATTTCTAACTTGGCCAGTACATTATAAATAGAAAAATCACTTTTGTTTGGTTTTAGAAAATTAAGCGCACTTTTTAGAAAATTAATTTTTTTTTTGTGTTTTTTTTTTTTGTTTTTAGTTAAAATTTTTAATATTTTAATATTTTATGATTTATTTATTTATTTATTTATTTTAGTTTTTGGATGCACTTCACCTAAATACACTTAAAAAGTATAATATTTATAGAAAAAAATCTTCAAAAAATTCATCACACACAAAAAATATATAACAATTCAGTACATTTTCGTATTCTTATATATTTATAGAATTGTTTAAATATAAATTCACAAATATTTTAATTTTTAATTACATCTAAGTTATTTGCATTTAGAAAGTAAAAAATTCACTAAAAAAATTATCAATTTTCAAAAAATAAATCAAAACCAAACAGTTTTTGTTTTTTTTTTTTTTTTATCAGCAAAAGAAAATTTTTATTAATGAAGAACCAGAAACAAGAGAAAACATACAACAATAAAACAAGGCTGTGCAAAACGAGCATCATAGCTAAACCTCTACAATCCCATCTAGGATGGCACCGGAGAGACAGCACAATAATATGGTAGCACAAGCCCGAGATAGGTGAGAGGCCAATCAACAATAACCCAAAAAACACAAAAAAACAAGAAGAACAAAACACCCCAAGCCTAAGTACACCCAACAACTATAACTACACACCCAATTCAAAATACAAAGAATATGCAACAACCATAATAAAACCAGCAGCAGCTATCGACGCCTTAATCAAATCACCCAAGATCAATGAGCCAAAATTGCCTGCCATACCAGATTACTTCCCACCAGCAGTAGATTACCAATTAGCAGCAAAGCAAAATTAGCAACCCAGCATCAGCAGATTAATAATTAGCAAAACTAGCATCACAATAGCAGCAGACAGCAACACCCAGCAATCACCATAACAGCAACAATCAGCAACCAATTCACCCAACAAACAACAACAACGAACAAATTGCCCATCAAGCAGCAACACCGACAACAATATATAGCAGAACTAGTATCTAGACACTACAAAACCAGTAATAATCATCCATCAAAACATCCAGCAAGCATCCATTACCAAGAAGCTAAGAGTGACCTTTGAACTGCTGAACGTTATTAACAATTTCCTGCACAGAGTAAAAACCATCACTAGAATGAGCCTTTACCCAAATGGCAATTCTGAATTTGATCAGATCGCACACTTCCTCCAGATGTGCTTGCTTACTTTGGAACACAACCTTATTCCTGAGCTTCCATAATGACCACAATACAGCCAATGGTATAGCCTGCCAAATCAAATTTGCAAACTTACCCCACCTAAAACTACTCCACCAGCCAAGAAGATCCTCCACATTTCGAGGTATAACCCAATGCAGCCCCCACCATTGCAGTAGACAAGACCACACCCCCCAAGCAAAAGGACACCAGAACAAGATATGGGACACTGACTCCACCTCCCTCTTGCAAAATATGCATAGGACAGAAGCCTCAAGACCTAAAACCCCGATCCTTTGCAAAAATGAAAAAGACTTAAGTCTTCCCTTCCACACCAACCATCCAAGAAACTACACTTTTGGGGGGTAAATATTGTTCCATAGTAACTTAGAAACCAAAAGAGGAGTGAAAGACATCAACAAGGAATACAAGAAAGAGACCGAAAACTGCCCAAAAGAATTAGCCATCCACTATAGACAGTCAGCACTATCAGAAAAACCAGTCCCAACAGAGATCAAAAAAGCCTCCAATCTAATCAACTCATCTGATTCCCAACTCAGCAAGGTTCTTCTAAACCTGAGAAAGCCATTTTAATGGGCATCCCTCCTATCCATCACCACTCTCAGAGTGATCTCCTTCTCTGATGATAGACTAAATAACCTAGGAAACAAAGACTTAATAAAAAGATTACCCACCCAACTATCAGACCAAAAGTGGACTCTGTTTCCATTACCCACAAATAATTGAGAATTAACCATAAAAATATTGAAAAGATGAGAATTTGATTTACTAACCTTGAGAATATCACCCCAAATTTTTGAATAAGACCCAAAAAACTTCTAGAAAAGGGTACCACCTCCCACCATTCGAAGAATACCTACAACAAATTACACGTTTCCACAATGGTGAATCCTCCGCACCATACGGCCACCACCATTTAGCCAATAGGCAATCATTCACCTATTGAACCCTCCTAATACCCAGACCCCCATTGTCTTTGCCTTTAATTACTTCATCCCAACTAACAAGATGAACCTTCCTCTTCATGTCAGATCCCTCCCCCCCCCCCCCACAGAAAGTTTTCTCGGATTCTATCAAATGCCTTAGCCACAGAAGAGAGAATCTTAAAAAGAGATAAATAATACGAAGGCAGACTAGATAACACTGACTTAATGAGTGTTAACCTTCCTCCAAATGATAGAAGCTTCCTCTTCCAAGAAGCAAGTCTAGCTTTGCATTTATCAAGAATAGGCTTCCAAGTCTTCTTAAGCCTAGGGCTTGCCCCTAATGGTAACCCAAGATAGGACAGTGGTAATTTCTGAACCCTACAATATAATCTAGATGCAAACATGTCATGACCCGAACCCGCCCCCATGGGTTAAGGACATAACTGGCCAGTAATCACGAGATTACCTACGGCCTCAAACCAAATAAGACATAACTCATCAGAGTAAAAGGGCCAAACGGAAGCAAATTTAAACTTTGTCCTTAGAGCCGTGCTTATATGGCACGTCATAACAAACCATACATATACATGTTAATAACTCACATCAAAATATGTACTAACACAAAGCTCTGTACATACAGGATCATTCAAGTATAGGTCAGCCAATCAAAACTATATACAATTGCAATCCAAAGTCCTCGCCAACATGACAAAATATAACAAGGTAGCAAAAGGGTGAAGACGAGTCTCATGCGTGAGACGTAAGGGCTGACTCTTCAAAACTTTGGTTGTTCCACACAAACTTCACTGAGGCTGGGTTTGAACCTCTCTTGGCTCACCTACAAACACATGAATGAGCGTGAGCGAAAGCCCAGTGAATAATATCAAATAAAGAAGATACATTAGAAGAACATACATCAGACGGCCTTGGGCCCAATTCATATTTCTATCTAGCATATATATATATAGATCAAGTGACTGCGGTTCCAAACACATCGAACGGCCTCGGGCCCAATCCATTTATGTCAAACTGGCCTTTGGCCCATTTATCTTTCACTCATGTCAAACGATCTTTGACCCATCCATTCTTTCATTTATGTCAGACTGGCCTTTGGCCCAACCATTCTTTCATTCATGTCGAACTAGCCTTTGGCCCAACCATTCTTTCAGTCATGTCGAATTGGCCTTTGGCCCAACCATTCTTTCATTCATGTCAAACTGGCCTTTGGCCCAACCATTCATATTTCTGACTATCATTCGTATCAGACTATCATTCATTTATGTCATACGGCCTCTGACCCATTCATTCGTGTCATACAAATATTTGTCCCCAATTCAATGTAACAAACTTGTAAGACTTATATGGAAATAAGCAATTGGACAAATAACATACTCCAGACATCTTTATTAAGATATTACTTACAGTGATCGGCAGGATGATTTGCCCTGGAGCTCGGCCCTACACATTCCATGAACACAATGGGTCACAAACAATTCAATCCGTTCTTAATTCACATATTCATCTTTGGGCTTCATTCTTATCCTTTTAACTCATTTACAATGCTTAATGCATGCCTAAGAGTACTTAGAAGTGAAAGAGAACGAAAAATGGAACACAGAACACATTTACAAAATTTCATAAACAGGGGTCCCCGCTCGAGCGTAGACTTTCCCGCTCAAACGGACCCATTAAGTCTGCAAAAGTACTGGTTGCCTCATTATTACGCTCGTTCGTGAACTCAGACGCTCGAGCTGGAAGTCCCACTACATGGCTCCTCGCTCGAGCGTGAATGTCCCCGCTCGAGCGGACACCCATGTCTGCAAAACTTCTGGGAGCTCGTATTTCCCGCTCGAGCGACGCTTTCCCCACTCGAGCGGACATCCCAAATTCTGGAAAATCCAGAATTGTTCTTGAGCTTCAAACTTGCATTCAACTCAACATATCTTGCATATTATGGCTCAAACTTCACATATACATCTATCCACATGATCCAACACCAAATTTATTACATTATGAGGCTCAATTTCACAAATTAATCACATGCATGTCCCAATTTACACCAAACTTATTTCCAACATAACAAATTCATGCATTCAAAACTCATACTCTTATGAATTGTACATTCATGTGAGATATAACCCTCATTCTCAACTTAGCTGATGAAGAGATGGTTAAAAACATGAACTTCAATCAAAGATTCAACACGGATCATGTATTTCAAGCTCTAACATACAAATTCATGGCAATTTCCTACATGCATGTGTATATTGAGTTCTAATTTATCAAACCTAATTCATTTTCATCACAATCAATTCAATTCATGTTCCTTATCATCATTCAATTTTGAATTCCCAAAGTTACAAGCTAATATCCATGAATTTACTCACCTAGGAGCTTTAAACACCCAAATTCTAGGTAATTCTTTGAGTTCAACCTCCAATTCTCAAGCCTTAAGCCAAAATTGCCCAATTCTTTCTCTTTCCCTCTCTAGCCGACCCTCTCTCTCTTTCCTTAGAGTGATTTCAGCCAAAATGAATAAAAGAGAGGAGTTGAGTGTATAGTGCCCCTTTTTATATAAGTCCCATTAATCATAATTATCAATATTAAATAATTTGAGCACTACACCATCAATTTAATCTAATTAATCTGATCCGAATCAATTTTCAATTAAATTTCACAATAGGCTCTAAAAATTACGCCAATCACAATGGTGTAGTTAATTTTAGTTTCTATGGCCGATAAGGCCTTAAATTTTCAGTTTATAACAGTAAGTTGAATAGATATTCCTACGGTGAACAGATAGAAATTCAAAACCACATATAAATGGCACTCAAAATCATATCAAACACATAATCACATACGCAATTAAGATTAATTAGCATAATACGGAGCAGGGTTATCACAAAACACCTCCATCTCGTTCTCAGGCACACCTATACCACATATAGAGCTTTTATGAAAATTAATTTTCAAGCCAGAGACCAGTTTGAAGCACCTCAAAATCCTTTTAACTACCATTACCACTTCCAACTCAACCTCATAGAAAATAATCATATCGTCCACGAAGTGAAGATGTGATATCGTAACATCATGACCCACCGTAGCCCCTGAAAGTAGACCCAAAGACCTGGCCTTAAGCATCAACGTATTAAGCCATTCCCCCACTATGTTAAACAGGAAGGGAGATAAAGGGTCACCTTGTCGAAGACCTTTACTAGGCTTAAATTCATCTGTTGGAGATCCATTGACAAGAACAGAACATCTGGAAGATTGGAGGCACTCCCGAATCCAACCCCTCCACCTAACCCCAAAGCCAAACTCATTCATCATAGATAAGAGACAACCCCAATTAACTGAATCGTATGCCTTTTGGAAATCAAGCTTGAGAATCACTCCCTTCTTTCTATTAGCCTCCCACCAATCAACAATCTCATTAGCTATTAAAACCCCGTCAAGTATATTCCTGCTGCCCAAAAATGCTAATTGTGCCTCGCCAATAACCCTTGGCACCACCTTCTTCAACCTATTAGCTAACACTTTGGCTAGAATCTTATATATAGACCCAATTAGACTTATTGGCCTGCAATCAAAAATACTAATTGGACAATCAACCTTGGGTATAAGAGTAATAAAAGAGTTGTTTAACCCCGAAGCCAACTTCCCATTGTCATAAAACTCCTTGAAAAATTGCATAACCTCTGGCTGAAACACCCTCCAACATTTTTGGAAGCACGCCAAGTTAAATCCATCCGGTCTCGGAGCTCTATTCCCATCACTACTTTTAATAGTAGCCCAAACTTCATCTTCCGAAAAAATAGCATCCAAGCCATCCACAAGTTGATCTTGACCAATAGATCTAAATTGCCCTCTCAGCTGTGGACTACTCCCCCAATCTTCAGTAAACACTTGTTTAAAGTGCCTTAACACCTCTCCTTTCACCAGGTTTGGCTCCTCAAGACACTCACCATAAGGAAATTCCTGCACTGCCTACTCGAAGCTATAGTATGAAAAAACCTTGCATTTTTGTCACCTTTCAAGGTCCAATCTAATCTGGATTTCTAAAGCCACATCCATTCCTCCCTTTTAGACAAAGACCATACTAGCTTCCTAACCTCTCTTTGCCTAGCTACTTCATCATCCCCCAATTCTCTGGATTCAGCCACCAAATCCAATTCGTGCAACTCCTCTTGTGCATTTTTTAATGAACAAGATACATTCCCAAACATCTCTCTATTCCACTTCTTCAGAACCAATCTCAGATGTCTAAGCTTCATGACAATCACAAACCCCGCCCACCCACAAATTGTTGATTCCCCCCAAGACTTCTTAATAAATGACATAAAATCTGGATATAAGAGCCAGGCATTGATAAACCTGAACGGTTTTGGTCCCCAGTCCCTCTCATCCTCCATCAAAAGCAAAGGGCAGTGATCCGACACACCCCTAGGCAAGCCCACAATTTCAGCTTGAACTTCTCTATCCATTCAGAGAACAGCAATACTCTGTCAATCCGACTCCACCTGCCCCCATCTTCTGAATTACTCCAAGTAAATTGTCTTCCATGCATTGGCACATCAAACAGTTCTAATTCTTCAATAAGGTTGTTAAACTCTAACATGCCTCTATCCCTTCTTATACAACATTTCCTTTCCCCTAAACTCCTAATCTCATTAAAGTCACCCCCCAAACACCATGGGCCAGGAAATTATGACCTTAAATTCTTAATGACATTCCATAAAAGGCCCCTCCGTGAAGCATCATTTGGTGCATAAATATTTATAAAGACACAATGAAAATCAGGGAAGACAGTACCTGACAACAAAACGAAACACCTAGAGCTGTAGTAATGGGACATTACAAAAGCCTTCGGTCTCCATACACACAATAGCCCACCAGCCGAACCATCAGCATCCACACTCAAAAATTCAAAATTATCATCAGGCCAAACCAAGTGTACCAACTCTCTAGACAAGCCACCCTTCTTAGTTTCTTGAAAAAACGCTAGATCAACTCTGCGCTCCTTAAGTAACTCCCTAATTTTCCTTCTTGTCCCTGATTTCCCAAAACCCCTGATATTCCAAAACAGTAGCTTCATCTGAACACAAATCAAGACACAAAGGCCACCTGATAATGTTATTCAGTGGTGAATAACACCATCCTTCTACGCCACCCTCCTCGCATCATCCTCCTCTAACTCCATGATTCTCTGCAATACCTCATGTTCATTGCTGCCGAAGTCAATCCCTAAGGATTTACCCACCTTCAAAGTCTCCTTTGCTTCCTTCGTAACCCAAGCCCTTCCCCGATTAGACTGACCACCCGAACTTGATCTTGACAGCACAGCTGCTGCCACTTGAAAAACAGGTCCTTTGTGCCAACTTCCCCTTGAAGATGAACCACAACAACGAACAGCTCCCTTTCCCCCTTTCAGATCTTTTCTTCCCCAACTTGATACCTTTTCATAAGCTAAATCTTTTTTTTTCCCAATTAATTTGCAAATCTGTTTGTGCGGCACCCCAAATCCTCCCGCAGCCCTACCCAAAATAGATATGGGCTGTGAAGAAGGTAAATGAGAACTTTCACTAGCATAGGCCTGAATCACATCCTTGCCATTAGAGCATAGGCCCACACCCGTATTAACTTCACTGGGCTTAACCACACCCTTTGCTCTAATAGCCTCATCCAATACAATTTGAATCTTAATCCCTTGCCTATCAGGCCCATTACCACTAAGGCTTCTTAGATAACCAGCTGTAACCAACCATTCCTCCTTACCACTCCTCTCAATAATATTCCTTTGACAAACAGTTATACTATCATTGGAAATACCTCTATTACATACTACTAATTCCTTCTGACTCCCCATGCATGTATTAAATGAGTCTCCCACTACAGAAGGAGAAAAAACGTCCAGCTTCTCCACACCTCAACTACCATCCCTAATTGCCCCTCCCTTCCTACAAAGAGAGGCCACCTCATCATGAATGGCCACCTCAGTCTGCATTGTGGCTTCCACTTCAGCCACTACTTCCAGTTCTAGTCTCCCATGGCTGCCTTGCTTAACCTCTGAATTGTTGGAACTACAGAAATCCATAGCAGAGCATTTACGAACACCATTCCTTGGCACCAGGACATGTTCCTCACAAACTCTTACTGTATAGCTTTTACCTTTACATCTTACCTGCACCATTGTATTAATAACACCCATAAAAAACGTGGCTACTTTCACTCTTCCACATCTGAATGATACTTGCTTGGATGTAGCTTCATCCACTCTAATTACCTCTCTCCAGAAATGCCCAATCTTACTAAATGTATCAACACTCCACAAATTGAAAGGAATTCCATAACAGCACAACCATACTCCTCTCTCTTACTGGATATGCCCTCTCCTCGACCACTCGTCCATGGAAACACACCAATCCTTCCAGCAACTTTCAAGTAATGACTTATTAGCCTTCAACTCAATCGCTGACCTGAAGGATACCACAACAGTCCTTCCACCTCCTTTTCTAACTGCAACTCCTTCTGGTCCTAGATCACAGACAGCTTTTTTGAAGTCTGAAAACACATAGAAACTTTTCAGCTTAACAATAAGACTATCATACAACCAACCATTCCCCACTTCAACCACATCTACAGTAGGGCCCATAGTCTCATAAACATTTCCCACCTGAACCACTTCTGCATATGACTTCTTGCTCCTAAACGAGGACTCTGCTTTCGCCAGATAACTCCTCCCAACCTGTTCTGCTCTCCTATTGCCCTTCCTTCCTTTAGTAGACTGACCCATACCCCTAGCACCAGAAGTATCTTTTGCAAACTCTGCGAACTTGCCCCATAAAGCTTTGTCGTCACACCACACTCCATTAGCCTTTTGGACTGCCATCTCCGCCGCAACAGAGCAATCATATCTGACAAAACCAAACCTTAACCTTGTTGTTTTCCTAGTCTTATTAGGGATAAACACATCTCTGACCATTCTGAACTTCTTAAACAACTCATACAGCCCCTTTGGATTCATTGACAAGGGAATGTTGTCCACAAAAATTGTGTAAATACCTGGTTTTCCAGGTACAGACCCTTGTTCTCGTCTCCTCCATCCATACAACACCGAACGCCATCCCCCCACCTCCCTAGCCACCAACTTTTAATGAGAGATATTGCATAAATATAATTGTTATACAATTGTGGGGCTCATTAACTTGGTGAGTGCTAAGCTCAATTTGAGCAAGAGATCAAAACCAAACAGTTAGCATCCCCATTGTTGAAAACTAATAAAAAATAACATAAAATGAAGGGAAACAACACTATAAATTATGTGGTTTTGGCTACACCCTATATCAAGTAGGGTGCTCATGGATCGGTTTGATACTACATTTAGAATCAATCTAATTACGACCAGTTCCAAGGTTTTGGGCTCAGAATCAAACCAATAATGCACTAGAACTAACCCAACCCAATGTTGCTCCGATTGGTTTGGGTTAGAACCAAGATTTCATACTATATTAAAAATAAGGGGTTTAGTTTAAGATCACTTATATTAAGATACAATATTTTTATAGTAGTTGGAGTCCCTCAACATTTTCACAGAGAAATTTCGGCAAATAGAAATCCTAGCATAGAGAAATTTTGGCATAGAGAAATTTTAGTACAGAAAAATTTTAACACTTCAAAGAGTAATTTCTTTGCACCGAGTTGAAATTTCTCTAATAATATTATTGAGAGACCTTCACTAATAAGAAAAAATATATTGGACCTCTCCTACTATCAAAAGTTGAAGAGAGATGTTTCACTAATTTTTTCTAAAAATAACTGAATCAATAAATACTAAATTATTAAAATAAACAAGTCTTTAAAATTTAAATATAACATAAATGAAGAGCAAAATATCATTTAATGCAAACCATTACAAATTAAATCTAACTCAAGCTTAAATATTAGCAATACAAATTAAATCCATCAGTACAACCAATACAAATTAAATCAACTACAAAATATAACGCAAGCTTCTAATATTTCATTCGTTCACGTCACCTAATAATTCTTGTATGTAGGATTTATTAGATGCAATCATGTCCATTGTAATAGACCTATTAAGTGCAAACATGTCAATATAAATAAAATTTTAAAATATATATATATATATATATAAGTTCGGTTCTCGGGGTGCGGTTTTGGCAAGGTTTAAATCAATAAGCAATCCAATCATATCAGTTTAATGATTTGAAGACCGAGAATCAAACCAATGCACTCGAAAACCAACTCAACCCAAACCCAAAGTGGTCGGTTTGGTTCGATTCTTCGATTTACTGACTAATTTGAATGCCTCTAATATCAACGACATATGATAAATGAACTGCATGGTAAAGAAAAAAAGAAGGGTCTAGATTATTGAGAGAACAGTTGGGTTCAGTGGGCCTATTATGGGGTTGATTTTGGTGCTATGAGATGTTCGCGTTTTAGAATTTATTGAGTAAAATATTTATGTAAAAAATTAAGATGGTAGTTATATGTTTGAATTACATTTGATTTGAAAAAATAGATAACAAATATAATTTGAGGAATAGCCATCCATTTTGTGTAATACAAATGTGATTCAAATATATAGTTTCTGATATTCGATTATTTTAATTTTTTCATGAATATCCTACCAAAAAAATTCTTAAAAGTGAACAATTTAAATTATCAAATTAACTCCAAAATAGCCTATCAAGTCCAAACTATACTCACAGGTTGAAGAGAATCCAAACCAAAAAAAGTATGCATACATGATGAATGGACTGCATGGTAATGCTCGGTCGAAAAAGGAATGCATGTTCAAAAATCATGACAAATAAATACTAAAGTGGTGGAGGAGATCATGGGATCCATTCACCAACCCCTTCCACAATTATCTACAAATAGAATAAAAATACATACACAAAATTTGGAATTTCGTCTAATTTTTTAAAAGATATTATCAATTAAATTAAAAGATGAATATTCATAATTTCTATATTTTAGATTTGTGATCCATATAATCTTGTAATTTTTTTTGTAATCCTTTTAGATGTGGAATGACTCATTTACCTGCTAGATTGTAGTGTTACATTTGGAAAGTTACATTGAAGTGGTACGTTTGAGAAAAGTACACTAAACTGTTTTTTTGGACTGTTATCTTGGAGTGTTATGTTTTAGTGTTTGAGTGTTCATGTGTTACGTTTGGGAAAGTACACTAAGAAGTTTTTAGTGTTGGAGTGTTACGTTGGAGTATTACATTTAGAAAAAGTACACTAAGAAATTTTTTAGGTGCCGTTTGATAACACTTACGTTTTTAGTTTTCTGTTTATATTTACAAAAATTTTAAAAACTCAAATAAAAACTTGTTTGGTAAAATTTTTGATTTATCAATCAGTGGTCTCAGTTTATAAATTTGGCCAAAAAATGAAAACACAAAAAATGTATTTCCGTTTTGAATTTTCAGTTTTTTTTTTACCACCCAACACTAACTACCACCCGCCACCATTTTCCACCATCGTCTTCCGCAACCACCGCCCACCACCCACCTGCCACCACCACCTGCCACCACCACTCACCACCCACCAGCCACCACCTGCCACCACCATTCACCACAACCACCACCACCCACCACCCACCTGCCATCCAATCGCCACCACCACCCCCCCTCGTCACCACCACTACCACCACCACCACCACCCACCACCCACCTGCCATTCACCCACCACTACCATCCACCGCCCGCCACCTTCTTGCCACCACCACTCACCACCCACCTGCCACCACCATTCACCACCTGCCACCACCAGTCGCCCACCACCACTAGCCATATGCCACCCACCCGCCACCACCACCACCCACAACCTACCACCACCACCACCACCACCATCACCCGCCATTCACTTGTCACCGCCACTCACCTGTCACCACCACCACCACCCGCCATCGCCACCGCCACCGCCATCACCACCACCCACTCGCTACCACCCATCACCGTCACCCACCCACCCACCATCACCACCTACCACCCACTCGCCACCACCCACCACTACCCACCATCCACCACCCACCTGCCACCACCACCCGCCGCCGCCACCACCACCTACTCACTACCACCCACAACCCGCCATCGTCACCCACACACCCACCACCACTACCACCACCACCTACCCGCAACCACTACCCACCCGCCACCGCCCACCACCACTTGACATCCGCCACCCACCTGCCACCACCACCCACCACTCGCCACCACCCACTTGCTACCACTCACCACCCGCTACCGTCACCCACTCACCCACCCACCCGCCACCACCACCACAACCACCCACTCGTTACCACCCGCCACCGTCACCCACCCACCTGCCACCACCCACCACCACCAGCTACCCACCACCCATCGTCACCACTTTCCAACACCGTCTTCTGCCGCCACTTGCCACTACTTGCCATTTCTCACTCTTTTTTATATTTTTAAAATTTTGTAAACATTTTGTCAATTACTAAACACGTTTTTAGTTTATGTTTTTCTAAAAATAAACAAAAACCAGTTTATAAAATTTTTGTAAATATAAACTGAAAACGTAAACGTTACCAAACACACCAGTGTTGAAGTGTTGTGTTTAGAAAAAGTATACTAAAGAGTTTTTTTTGTGTATTACATCGTACACTAAGGAGTTTTTTAGCATGTTACATCGGAATGTTACGTTAGGAAAAAGGTATACTAAGTAGTTTTTTTTTAGAGTGTTATGTTGAAGTGACGGAAACATGGTCTAAAAATTAAATCAAACTTTCCTAAGATAATGTCCCTCAATGAGGAAGGGTATAAATGTCTATCAAATCATACCAAAATTTAAAATAAGATCTCACGATAAGGTTACCAAGACAAACAGAACTTATCAATGTATTAGAAAATTCATGGAACTGATTGAAGTAATTGATTCCTATGTGGGACTTTCTGATAATTTTTCCTAAATTAAATTAAGAAAACAAAAAATAAAATAAAATACACTAGAACACAAAATTGATACAATTCATATTACAATTATCAAATTGATGTAAGAAGAAAGCTATAAGAACCACAAGTATAATTTAAAGTAAAGTTAGATACCCTAAAATCTTATCCCTAAATTTACCCAAACTGATGTGGTAGGAGGTCTTTTTTTTTGGCTAGCGATGTGGTAGGAGGTTAGCTTTTAATTGATCGATTTCTAAACAAATCAACAAATAACATATAATACTTCATGTCATCGAGGTAAATTTAGAAGGGCAAATTTGATTCAAACATATAGGTGCCGATATCCGATCATCTTATTTTTTATACGAATATTATACTCTGTGAATTCTCAAAAGTGAATTGTTTGGATAAATGAAATGGGACATATGTTGGCTCAACAATCCATTCTCTCTTGTCGACATGTGAACAAAAAAGAAGCTCAACCCAATTTAGAAATGATGTTTCAAAATATTTTAAGAACGTTTATTCATAAATCTCTTTCCATTTACTTACCATATAATCAAAATGTTTCGAGATGCTATAAGCATTTTCGGCATAATTTACTGTTAACAAATAAAGAAAGAATTTTAGTGGTTTTTGTTTTTCTAGATACAACGGAAAGTAATTTTAGTAGTTCAAAACGGGAAAGTGAGTAATGTAGATATATATATATATATATATATATATGTGTGTCCTTGAATCAAGCCACATAATAATAGAATAAGATTAATGCTATATGTACTGATTCGTATATCAATTGATGATGTAACATAATTTAAGATATTTTTAGTATGAATAATGTTTGAGAGCTCGAATTTGGCCCCCTCTAATCCCCCTAATCCCCAAAACGACGTCGTTTTGGGGATTTTTTTTTTTTCTTTTCTTTTTTCTTCTTCCATGTTCGACTCTGCAACAGCTCGGAGGGAGAGGGAGAGGGAGAGAAAGAGAGAAGAAGAGGGGAAGAGAGAAGAGATCGTCGCCCAGCATGTTGCCGCCGATCCCCCAGCCCGCCGCCGCCGTCGCCCAGCCCGTCGCAGCAGCTCCGTCGTCGCCTCCGGCCCCGCCTCCGCCTCCTCCCACTGTTATGGCCCCCTCCAGTCCACTCCTCCTCCTCCTCCTCCTTCCTTCTCTTCTCCTTCTCTGCTTCTGAAAAAAAAAATCAAGATTAGGGGGATTCGGGGGAGCTCATTTTCGAGCTCCCTAGCACGGTCGTTTTAGTATTTGTAATTTGTATAATGAGTGGAGGTCAATAATAAGGTCATAACTAGGGTTGGTACACTAGTTAGTACACTAATTGGTATATATAACACCACTCATAGAATAATGACTAACAATTATATAAATATTAAAATGGAAACACAATAAACTGGAAATTATATTGAATAATTTTGTAATAAAAGTTTATAACCGTTGAGATAAAATTTTTGACATTGTATTAATGGCAACAATTAATGTCTTAAAGTAGTTTTCCTTAAAAATATTTCGAAGAGAATAATATTTTCCCATTTTTTATTTGAGTGAAAATTATCTTCGGTACAGCATGGGTTAGACCTGATGTGAATTTTTTTTTATGTACTTTCCATGCTAAACTTTCACAACTCTGATAGAGTTAGGGATTCATTTATATACATTTATACGCTTAATTACAACTCGTTAAGTGGTATAACATTTTTTAGCATTTCTATAATTATCAATCTTACATTGAAAATTTGTGCAAAGAATATACAGAAATTTTCACATGAAGGTAGGATTTACATATGTGAGACTCACGTGGGACAGACACAGGGCGGGTATTGTCACCTCCATTGTAATGCCCCCGATTGAGGTTCGTTTTGATTTTATTTTGATAATCCGAACCGTTCATATTATAGAATTTGTTGAGTATATTATTCGTATAAAAAATGAGTTTAATCGGACTTGCATATCCCTATAATCGGACCATAAGTGCTTTTAAAAAAATTCTCAAAATTATGTTAATCATTTATTTTTTCTAACATAAATTTAGTGTGCTTTTTAAAAAAATTTTTTTATGGGTTTTAGATGTCCAATTGCCTTAATTACTTTTTCAAGGATGCTCTACTCGATAAACCTTTTTTGGATAATTCTTCTTGATAAACCCTATAATATGAACGGTGTGAATTATCAAAATAAATTGGCAAAATACGTCCACGAACTCACCACACGATATTGTGCCTATAAAGACAAGTACTTTGCAAAGGTTTCATGAGGAACCCACCCTCATGTGTGAGCTTTTGTGCATTCTGGGCATAGATTTTGGGTGTAAATAGTATTTCTATTTCGTAATTTGTGTGTTCGTAACATTTATATATTCTTAATTAGCATTTAATTATTTTTGTTAATTACCTCAAATGAGTGGCAGTTATACCAACAAATTAATTGGTCATTGCATTAAATCAAATTCATTCCTTTCGTTCCAAAAATGTGAACTTGATTGATATTATGCGTTCACACTGATTAGAAAAACCACCACCCAAATGCATTATAAATAGGGTGTGTTCCTCAACATTGTAGTCCCAAGAAACATATCAAAACCAAGTTTTGTTCTTAAAGCTTTAAAAAGAGAAAAGATATGGTGATGAAGAAGACGATGGGTGGGTCAGTGTTTGCGGTAGAGTGGGTGATGGTAATTTTGGCATTGATTGCAAGCTCTGTGACTGTGAATGCAACAATTACTTGCCCAGATGCGATACTGAAAATACTTCCATGCGAACCATACCTGTTGGGCATCGGCGACATCACTGTGCCGTGCTGTCAGGGAGCTCAAAACTTGAACCAGATGGTTAATTCTACAGCAGATCGCCGGGCTGTTTGTGCGTGTTTTAAGCAAGTTGGACCTTCTTTAGGGGTTAACGTTGATAGAGCTAAGAAACTTCCCGATCTTTGCAAAATTGATCTTCGCGGAATAACCATTGACTTTACTATTCATTGCAGCACAATTCCGTACGTAACACATCTTACTCACTCTATGTTAACTATTTGTTTATCTATGTCACTAGACTATCGTGATTTCAACAAATTAATAATGACATCAACAGAGTGGTAGCAGCATCTTACTTTCTGTCTCATATAACCATTTTTTTTTTTTTTTTGGGGTCAATTTGAATTTGAATACATTTTCACTTATCAATTAAAACTCTAAAAGGGGACTAATCTTGTGTAGATGTTTGTTCTTCCTCATGAGTTGTGAAAGATGTGTTGAAAGATTACTTTTCGTCCCATACAACCAAATTTATTTTTATTTTTTTGTCAATTTGAATTTGAATACATTTTTTTATGTCACTTGAAACGTTCAATAGCGGTTAATACTGTGTAGATATTCGTTTGTCCTCCTGAGTTGTGAAAGATGTGTAGAAAGATTTACACAATATTAGTCCTTTTCTGCTTTGTTCCTTTTTCTCATATTACTTACTGTGGAAAGATACCTAGATTTTGTCTTATGCTAAAGATTTTTCTTGTTCCTATGCAGAGTTTAATGGCTAGCAACAACAAAGATAATGCTTAGTTGTTATGTTTTAATTAGTTGTTATGTATATGAATAAATTTGTTATCTTTTCTGAAGATTTCCTTCCCTTCATTTTTCCTTTTTCCTTACCAACATTTGCGCCAAAGAAATTGTGGTACCATTGTGTAGAGGAAAAACTTCTCCACAGATTAGTTGATACAACATACCTTTCAATGTCGGATTCGGAAAATTTTGGTTCAGATACATAGTTTCTTGGAATGCTTGCAGTTCGGATACACACCAATTTACCAATAAGATACATATCATTGGACTAAACCTGATTCCGAAGGAAATGTTGTTTAGCTTTAAACTAAAACTGTATTTGTATTTTATTTTATTTTTTTTTTTTTTGTGTTTTTTGAAAACTTCTAGTTCAGATACAAGCCAATTTATTACATATCATCAGACCAAACTAGACGAGTTACTAGTGTTTTGAAGGACATATTGTTTTGATTTCAAACCCGTGTTTTTTCTATTTTTCATTTTCATGTTTTTCTTTTTTTAGTGAAAATTTTCATATTTAAATCAATTTAAAAAAAAAATAGGGTACTCGAACCATGGGTCTAATTTCAAAATAGCCCCCAAACTCTATTTTTTTGGGACGAAAAGGACGATAATAATTTGAAAGAGTATATTAATTTTACCCATCTGTCTATTTGTTTACTATCCACTTATCTGTTCATGTCACCTGTCTATTGTCATGTCCTTTATTTGCAAAATCCAAACCCATGAAAAAAGATATGGACACAACCAGAAAGAGGGTACAAAATAATTAAAAGAGGATCTGAACGAGAATGGTATACTCAATAAGTGAGATTGCTATAAAATTAGTATAACCAATACAAATTAAATCAACTACAAAATCTAACGCAAGCTTCTAATACTTCATTCATTCATGTCACCTAATAATTCTTGTATGTGGGATTTATTAGATGCAATCATGTCCATTGTAATTGACCTATTAAGTGAAAAAATGTCAATATAAATAAAATTTTAAAATATATATATAGGTTCGGTTCTAGGGGTGATTCGGTTTAGACAAGGTTTAAATCAATAAGCAATCCAATCATATCAGTATGATGATTTGAAGACTGAGAATCAAACCAATGCACTCGAAAACCAACACAACCCAAACCCAAAGTAGTCGGTTTAGTTCGATTCTTCGCTTTACTGACTAATTTGAAGGCCTCTAATATCAACAACATATGATAAATGAACGGCATGGTAAAGAAAAAAAGAAGGGTATAGATTATTGAGAGAACAATTGGGTTCAATGGGCCTATTATGGGGTTGATTTTGGTGCTATGAGACGTTCACATTTTAAAATTTATTGAGTAAAATATTTATGTGAAAAATTAAGATGATAGTTATATATTTGAATCATATTTCACTTAAAAAAATAGATAACAAATATAATTTGATAAATAGCCATTCATTTTGTGTAAAAATTCTTAAAAGTGAATAATTTAGATTATCAAATTAACTCCAAAATAGCCCTATCAAGTCCAAACTATACTAACAGGTTGAAGAGAATCCAAACCAAAAAAAGAATGCATGTTGAAAAATCATGACAAATAAATACTAAAGCGATGGAGGAGATCATGGAATCCATTCACCAACCACTTCTACAATTATCTACAAATAGAATAAAAATACATACACAAAATGTGGAATTTCGTCTAATTTTTTAATAGATATTATCAATTAAATTAAAAGTTGATTAATTAATAATTTCCATATTTTAGATTTGTGATCCGTATAGTGTTATATATATATATATATATATATTGTAATTCATTTAATCCTTTTAGATGTGGAATGATTCATTTGCCCATCAGATTGTAGATGTGGAATGACTCATGTGGAATGACTCATTTAATCCTTTTAGAAAGTTACATTAAAGTGTTACGTTTGGAAAAAGTATATTAAGCTGTTTTTTTGAACTGTTATCTTGGAGTGTTATGTTTTAGTGAGTGTTCAAGCGTTACGTTTGGAAAAGTACACTAAGGAATTTTTTAGTGTTGGAGTGTTAAATTGCAGTATTATGTTTGAAAAAAGTATACTAAGAAATTTTTTAGTGTTGAAGTGTTACGATTGGAAAAAATACACAAAAGAGTTTTTGAGTGTAATACGTCGTACACTAAAGAATTTTTTAGTATGTTACATCGGAATGTAACGTTAGGAAAAAAAAAGTATATTAAGTAGGTTTTTTTAGAATGTTACGTTGAAATGACGGAAACGTAATCTAAAAATTGGATCCAACTTTCATAAAATAACGTCCCCCAATGAGAAAGGGTATAAATATCTATGACATCATACAAAAATTTAAAATAAGATTTCACGATAAGGTTGTCAAAACAAACAAAACCTATCAATGTATTAAAAAATTCATGGGGCTGATTGGAGTAACTGATTCCTATATGGGACTTTTTGATAATTTTTCCTAAACTAAATTGAGAAAATATAAAAAAAACTAGAACACAAAATTGATACAATTCATATTACTATGATCAAATTGATGCAAGAAGAAAACTATAAGAACTATAAATTTAATTTAGAGTAAAGTTAGATACCCCAAAAATCTAATCCCTAAATTTACCCAAACTGATGTGGTAGGAGGTTTTTTTTTTTTTTTTTTGCCTAACGATGTGGTAGGAGGTTAGGCTTTAATTGATTGATTTCTAAACAAATCATCATTGAGGAAAATTTAGAAGGGTTTGATTTCTCTCAAGTTGTCATCTTAACTTTTAAGAGTGTTTGAGTTTGGTAAACCCATTTTGGAACAAATTTCAGTAATCCAAGCCGTTTAATTTTTTGACTCATTAAGTAAAATATTCATACAAAAAAATTAAGATGATTGGTTATCAATAATTATATTTTTAAATCATATTTGTTTTAAAAAAAATGGACGACAAATATAATTTCAAGAATAACAATTCATTTTTTGTAATACAAATTTGATTCAAACATATAGGTGCCGATATCCGATCATCTTATTTTTTATAAGAATATTACACTGCATGAATTCTCAAAAGTGAATTGTTTGGATAATTGAAATGGGACATGTGTTGGGCTCAACACCCTTTAAGTTCTCTCGTGTTGTTATATGAACAAAAAAGAAGCTAAACCCAATTTAGAAATGATGTTTCAAAATATTTTAAGAATATTTATTCATAAATCTCTTTCTATTTACTTACCATATTAAATGTTTCGGGATATTATAAGCATTTTCGGTATAACTTACTGTTGACAAATAAAGAAAGAATTTTAGTGGGTTTTTTTTTTTTTTGGTGTGGATACAATGGAAAGTAATTTTAATAGTTCAAAGCTGGAAAGAGAGTAATGTAGGTATATATATGTGTCCTTGAATCAAGCCACATAATAATAGAATAATGACTAACAGTTATATAAAAATTAAAATGGAAACACAATAAACTATAAATTATATTGAATGATTTTGTAATAAAAGTTTATAACCGTTGAGATAAAATATTTGATATTGTATTAATTGCAACAATTAATGTCTTAAATTAGTTTTCATTATAAATATTTCGAAGAGAATAATATTTTCCCATTTTTTATTTGAGTGAAAATTATCTTCGGTGCAGCATGGGTTACACCTTATGTGAAATTTTTTTTATGTACTTTCCATGCTAAACTTTCACAACTCTGATAGAGTTAGGGGTTCATTTATATATATTTATACGCTTAATTACAACTCATTAAGTGGTATAACATTTTTTAGCATTTTTGTAATTAGCAATGTTACATTGAAAATTTGTGCATAAAATACACAGAAATTTTCACATGAAGGTAGGATTCACCTATGTGAGGCTCATGTGGAACAGGCACAATGCGGGTATTGTCATAGCACCTCCGTTGTAAAGCCCCTGATTGAGGTTCGTTTCGATTTTATTTTGATGATTCGAACCGTTCATATTATATGATTTGTTGAGTATATTATTCATATAAAAAATGAGATTAATCGGACATGCATGTCCCTATAATCGGACCATAATTGCTTTTAAAAAAATTATAAAAATTATGTTAATCATTTATTTTTTTTAACACAAATTTAGTGTTTTTTATTTTTTTTTAATTTTTAATTTTTATTTTTATGGGTTTTAGATGTTTAATTGCCTTGATTTTTTTTCAAGGACGCTCAACTCAATAAACTTTTTTTGGGTATTGCTTCCCGATAAACCCTATAATATGAACGGTCAGATTATTAACAGATTGACAAAACACCTCCATGAACTCATAACACGATATTGTGCCTATAAAGATAGGTACCTTACAAAGGTTTCATGTGGGAACCCACCCTCATGTGCAAGCTTTTGTGTATTATATGCATAGATTTTCTGTGTAAATAGTATTTCAATTTTGTAATTTGTGTGTTCCTAACATTTATATATTCTTAATTAGCATTTAATGCTAGCATTTAATTATTTTTGTTAATTAGCTCAAATGATTGGCAGTTATACCAACAAATAAACGGGTCATTGCATTAAATCAAATTCATTACTTTCGTTCCAAAAATGTGAACTTCATTGATATTATGCGTTCACACTGATTAGAAAAACCACCACCCAAATGTATTATAAATAGGGTGTGTTCCTCAACATTGTAGTCCCAAGAAACATATCAAAACCAAGTCTTGTTCTTAAAGCTTTTGAAAAAGGAAACGATATGGGCGGGTCAGTGTGTGCAACAATCACCGGCCAAGATGCGATACTGAAAATACTTCCATGCGAACAATACCTGTTGGGCAACGGCAACATCACTGTGACGTGCTGTCAGGGAGCTCAAAACCTGAACCAGATGGCTAATTCTACAGCAGATCGCTGGGCTGTTTGTGCGTGTTTTAAACAAGTTGGACCATCTTTAGGGGTTAACGTTGATAGAGCTAAGAAACTTCCCGATCTTTGCAAAATTGATCTTCGCAGAATAACCATTGACTTTACTATTGATTGCAGTACAATTTCATATGTTTTTTTTTTTTTTTTTGATCAGCGAAAAAGAAGAAGCTTTATTGATGGAAAAACAAACAGAGTATGAAAACATATATCAATAAGGAGGAGGGTGCAAAAAACATCATAGTAAAACATTCAGATCCCAACTAGCTTGGTACCTAGATGCACACCAAATCATCTGCTAGCACAAACTCCAAGCTCCAAGTTGGTGAGTAACCAACATGAGGAGCAAAGACGAAAACAAAACAAACAAATCATTAATTCATAATCAAACAAACAGCATCCCAGCCTAACATAACCATAACACACCCCTTGAAGACCAACAGATCATAAAGCTGCTATTTCAGCAAAGCACAGAAACAGATTCATGAAGCTGGCTGGCACTAGTAGCAGAACAGATCAGCAAAACAAACAGATCATTCATTCATAAACAAACAATCGCAGCAGCCCTTGAAGACCATTCCTCCATAACACAGATCGGCCTAACAAACAGATCATCCTAACATAACACATCCAGCAAAACAAACAGATCAGCCAAACAGAACACACCCCTTGAAGACCATTCCTCCATAAACCCCTCTGCTGGTGCATTAGTTCAGCATATAACAGTCCTCAGCTAAACAGAACAGATCAGAACAAATCATAAAGCTGCTATTTCAAATCAGCTAAACAGAACAGATCAGAATAGATTCATGAAGCTGGCATTAGTAGCAGTTTGCAGCAGCAAAAGCAGCATCTCACCAAGCATCATTTATCACCAATGCATTAGCAACAACAAAACTAAGTATATCAAAACTATGTATATTAAAACGGCACCAACAGCAGCAACAATGAAGATCCCATTCTGATATGTTCCTCTCAAATGCCACAGCACATATTGCTGATTGAATTCAACTCTGCAGCAGCAAACCATTCTTAACGACCAATAACTTCTGATGATGGACACCAAACTAGGCTATAGCATTCAACCACAATAACTAATACAATACTTCACCTTCTCAATTTCATACAGAACTAAATAGAGCGCCAGACTTAAACCATAGCATTCATTCACCATTACTGATACAATACTTCACCTAGAATATGCCTTCTTCCCCTGCACCAAACAGCAGCATAAAGGATAAAAAACAGAACACCTGCTGAATTGGGCACTCAACCAATTTGCCAATTCCCCAAGCACTTCCTGATTTGTCTTAGATTGAAAATAAAATTTTGTACTGAAAAGTTGAAATCCTTCAATACTGGTTTCATCCACAAAGCAATCCTAATCTTAATCAACTCACAAAGCTCACTCAGATTTGGATTAGCAACTCTGAACACACATTCATTTCGATGCTTCCAGACAGACCAAAGTACAACTAACGGAACATCACTCCAGATCTTTCACTCCATCTTCTTCATCATCCCTCCAGCCCACCAAACCAATAGTTGATCCACCGAACTTGGTATAGCACCCTGAACATCCCACCAATTCATCATATTAGCCCAAATCTGCCAAACAAAAGGGCAGTAAATTAGCACATGATCCACAGATTCGCTGGCTCTATTACAGAACACACATACAGTGGAGATATTCCTATTGAGTACCCCTACTTTATGAAGGAACTCTTTTGTCTTGACTTTCTTTTTCCAAGCTAACCACCCAAATACTTGTACCTTGGGAGGAATGTAATTTAGCCAAACCAATTTGCTGATTTTCAGAGATGGTCCAAGGCTATTCACAATAGATTTATACACTGATGATACAGAAAGCTCACCAGAGGGAGATGCTGACCAGACAATCTTATCGATATGCCCTAATCTCGCTTCAGGGCCTAATATAAGATGATTTAATAGTCTTGCAAGATCCACCTCCTCCCAATCATATAACCTTCTTCTGAATGCAAGATTCTATTCTCCAGACAAAGCTTTCCTATCATAGATTGTTCTTAAAGATAACACTCTTTTCTAAGGACAGCCTATAAAGACTTGGGAGCAGATCCTTGAAACTTGCTGCCTAACACCAAATATCAGTCCAGAAATTGATCCTTCTACCATCCCCAACCTTTAAATGACAATTCATCATGTAGAACTCTTTTAAGGAGATGCTATGCTCAGCAATAGATAGGATTCCTTTCCATACAGCAGAGTGTCTACCAGAAAAGGCAAAAGATGGGAACTAGCTTCTAACCTCTAACTTGTATTTGCTATAGATCACTCTCTTCCACAAAGCTTCATTCTCATAACCAAACCTCCACCACCATTTAGTTAACAAGCAATTATTCACTTCCTTAACTTTCCTGATGCCTAGCTTCCTCGATCCACCCTTTTGGATAGTTCCTCCCATTTGATCATATGAATCTTCCTCTTAAGTTCTGACCCACCCCACAAAAATGAAGCTTGAAGTTTATCAAATTCTTTGGCTACCCCCTCAGGCATCTTGAATAGAGACAAGTAGTACACTGGTAGTGCTGATGTTAATGCTTTTACAAGTGTTAACCTTCCTGCAAAAGACAACAACTTCCTTTTCCAGCCAGCCAACCTACTTCTAACTTTATCCAAAACAGGTTTCCATGTAGCTTTCTTCCTTGGGTTAGCCCCTAAAGGCAGCCCAAGATAAGTGAAGGGCAAGGATTTGATTTTGCAATTGAGTAATGAAGCAAAACCTTTCAAAACATCTTCTGATACACCCACCCCACATACAACACTTTTATGGTAATTTATTTTCAGACCAGACATGATCTCAAAGCATCTTAGCACTCTTTTCAAGTTTCTTATCTCTGCCTCTTTTGCTTCACAAAATAACAATGAGTCATCTGCAAACTGGAGATGGGAAAGCACAACACCATTTGAACCTACCTTCACTCCATTAATCAGTCCAAGATCTTGGGCTCTGGTTAAAAGAATATGGAGTCTTTCAATTGCTAAATTGAACAAGAAGGTAGACAAAGGGTCCCCTTGCCTTAGCCCCCTTTGAGGACTGAATTCTTCAGTTGGTGATCCATTGACAAGCATTGATATCCTTGAAGTTGAAACACACTCCTTAATCCAGCAGGTCCATTTAGAACCAAACCCAAATTTTGATAACATAGAGAATAAGTTGCCCCAGTTAATGGAATCAAAAGCCTTTCAAAATCTAGTTTTAAAACCACCCCTTTCTTCTTAGTTAACTTCCACCCATCAATAACCTCATTAGCAATTAATACACCATCTAGTATGCTCCTTCCACTCATAAATGCTGACTGAGTTTCACTGATTATGTGGGGCAATACTGCTTTCAATCTATTTGCCAATAATTTGGCTATGATCTTATAAATTGATCCCACCAAACTTATAGGCCTATAATCAGATAGCTCTATTGGGTTGTCCTTTTTAGGTATAAGAGTTATGAAGGAGCTATTGATCCCTTTTACCAATTTCCCATTCTTATGAAATTCATTTAAAGTTTATCACCTCCCTCTTCATAATTTTCCAGAACTTCTGAAAGCAAAACATATTAAAGCCATCTGGCCCAGGTGCTTTATTTCCATCACATTTCTTTACTACTGCTCTTATTTTAGCTTCTGTGAACTCTTTTTCCAGAAAAACATACTCCACGGTTCCTTCCACGGATTTGAAAGACCCTCGTAATTGAGGTCTTGATGCCCAATGTTCTGAATACTGGTTTGTAAAATGCTCAAGTACCTTAGCCTTCACATGACTAGGATCTTCAGTCACCACCTCCCCCACTGTAATAGAGCTAATCTTATTTCTTACTTGCCTATATTTTGTCATTACATGAAAAATTCTTGTATTTCTATCACCTTTCATTGTCCAATTAAGTCTTGATTTTTGAAGCCACATCCATTCCACCATTCTAGTCAATCTTCACACCTCTTCTCGAACTTCTCTCCTTGTTGCTTTTTCTGAGTCAGTAAGGTCTCTAGTCTCCGCCAAGAGATCAAAATTATGCAAATCTGACTCTGCGGTCTTTAATTTGTTAGTCACATTCCCAAATATCTCCACATTCCATTTTTTTAGTCATAATTTTAGAGTCTTCAACTTATTTAGTAATATATACCGAGCCCAACCCACTACATTAGCCTCTTTCCACCTACTTTCCACAAAAGCTTGAAAGTCTCTATGTAAAAACCATGCATCTAGCACCCGAAATGGTCTAGGGCCCCAGTCCCTCTCATCCTCCATTAATAATAAAGGGCAATGATCTGAGATCACTCTAGGTAACCCCCACAGTTTCAAATTAAACACCTCAAACCATTTTGGATCAACTAAGACCCTATGTATTCTACTCCACCTTTCTCCATCTCCTGAATTGCACCATGTAAACTTTCTGCCCAATAGAGGTAGATCAGATACCTCACATTTGTCTATGAACTCATTCAACTCCTGCATACCCCTATCTCTTCTAGTGCACCCCTTCCTTTCACTCATACTTCTAATCTCATTAAAATCCCTAGCTAGGCACCAAGGCTTAGGGAACTTCTCTTTCAAATTTACCAATCTCTCCCATAATTCTCCCCTTGCACCCAATTCGTTAGGTGCATAAATATTCAACAAGGTACATTCAAAGGACTTGAAAGAGGTACCTGAGATAGTGATAAACCTTCTATTACTGCAACAATCTGACATCTGGAAAATATCTGAATCCCAAATGCATAACAATCCTCCTGCTGAACCTTCAGCAGGAGGATTGTTACTCACTCTATGTTAACTATTTGTTTATCTATGTCACTAGAGTATCGTGATTTCAACAAATTAACTTGAGTTGTGAAAGATGTGTTGAAAGATTTACACGATATTAGTCCTTTTCTACTTTGTTCCTTTTTCTGATATTACTTATTGTAGAAAAATCTCTAGATTTTGTTTTGTGTTAAAGATTTTTCATGTTCCCATGCAGAGTTTAATGGATGGGTGAGGAATGATGCATATGACAAGGACAAACCTTGGCTAACGACAACAAACATAATGCTTAGTTGTTATGTTTTAATTAGGCCAATTTGAAATTTCTTCGTATGGACAATTATAATATGAAAATTAGTTATCTTTTCACGAGATTTCCTTCCCTTCATTTTTCCTTTTTCCTTACCAACATTTGCAGTAAAGAAATTGTTGTACCCTTGTGTAGAGGAAAAACTTCTCCACAGATTAGTTGATACAACATACCTTTCAATGTCGGATTTGGAAAAAATTTTATTCGGATACATAGTTTGGAATGCTTGCAGTTCGGATACACACCAATTTACCAATGAGATACATATCATTGGACCAAACCAGATTTCGAAGGAAATATTGTTTAGCTTTTAAACTAAAACTGCATTTAATTTTGTGTGTGTGTGTGTGTGTGTGTTTTGAAAAATTCTAGTTCGGATACAAGGAATTTATTGCATATAATCTAAACAAACTAGACAAGTTACTAGTTTTTTGAAGGATATATCATTACAAGAAACGGGGGCATATAACGCGAAAGTATTTGTGACGACACCACTTACAGAAAAGTGAGTTTTTGCAACCGCACCACTTGCCATCTCCAATAAATCAGGTTTCAACGACGGTACCACTCCCTGTCACAAAAAAGCAAGTTTTTGTGACAGCAACAACGACAGTCGGAAATAATGCACGTTTTTTGCAACGACAACCCCTGCTGTCACAAATAAAGCCATTGTTTGCGACCACAATCCCCACGTCGCAAATACAAAATTAGTTAAATGATCTCGTTTTATTCTTTAAATTTTAATTTGTGACGGTGAAACTTGACGTCGCAAAAAAAAAAAAAAAAAAAAAAAAAAAAAAAAAAAAAATTGAACTCAGCTTTTTTTGCCCTTCGCGCTTGTTTTTCCACCCTTCAACCAAAAATCCCCAGTCTCAAAATTCCCTAACCTTTTGAACCAAAAACCCTATCTCTCTCTCTCTCTCTCTCCCTGTCTCTCTCTTCTCACAACTCTCTCTCTCTCTCTCTCTCTCTCTCTCTCTCTCGACTGTGAGTAGCAACAAATGATGGCGAGCATCGAATCGACGGTGTCGAGCGACGGTAGCGAGCAGCATGAGACAACATCAAGCAGCGTGCGACGGCGGCGAACAGTGTGCAACGGCGGATTTCTTAGGTTCCCTGTCGCAGCATCATCCAAGCCGTCCATTCAACCTACATCCCTCATCATTAGTACTAATCAGACATTTCGGATTCATTGCCAAGACCAAGCCATTGCGCCCTTGGAACAGCGGTGGATGTTTGACGAATCTATAGCCAAAGGCCCAGTAAACTCTCTCTCTCTCTCTCTCTCTCTCTCTCTCTCTCTCTCTCTCTCTCTCTCTCTGAGCGTGGTCTATTTTATGCTTTGTTTGGTTGCTGGAAAAATGCAGGAACAAAAAAGAAACTAACTTTACAGTGTGATTATGTCATTGTTTTCTAATATGCTCGTTTGGTTACTGAGAAAGTGTAGGAAACGAGAAGAACATTAATAAATTCGAAATTTAGATATTTCATTGGTAGAGAATCTTGAGGGAAAAAAAAAACGAAAAGAAAGAAATCTCACTGAGCTTGTTGAACTCAATTCCCCAATTCTTGAAAACCAGGTATCTAGAACTTCAAGTCCCAAAATTCCCCCATCCCCGAAAGAAACCTTCAGAACCATCCATTGCAGGCCAAGTTAGTGATAATTATGATTATAATTCGTTGGGCTTCATGATAATATCATATATGAATCGAAAAAATAAAAAGTAAAACTTATGAAGAAGAAGAAGAAGAAAAAGAAGACTCAAATAACTTGTTTAAGCTTACTGTGCTAAGCTTAACTCTGTGGAATTATTGGAGTCACATTGTGGTGCCGAAATGGTGGTTCCAAATTGGGTTAAACAGCAGCATTGCAAAGCTTGAAATGAGGTCTTTTGTTGCTGGACAAGCATTGATTTGATGGTCATTGGTACAATCCTTTGTTTGGCCAGTGTTGATGAGTTACATAAAGTGGGCTTGACAGCTGCATCACATTTCATGTTGTTGCCCAGATAACTCTTATTATTTTCTTTTTTTTTTTTTTTTTTTTTTTTTTTGAGTGTGCATGTGTTTTTTAAAACTGCTGGGGACCTGGGCTTATGCACACTTTCTATGGTACAAGGAAGATGTGAACTATGAACTACTATTTTACTATTATCTATCTGCTGGTGTGCACACCCTCTCTTTAGAAAATGGATGGAAAGAAGGGTTAAGTTTTGGAGAAAATGGATGGAACCAATAGTTAAGCTTTGATACTTTACCCTTGCTGTGATATATGGTCATGCTAGCCAACAGTGCTACGTATTTGCCATTTTTTTTTCCCTTTTCCCATGTGTTCCCCTCCATGACCACCATATTATTTTTTGTTCTTCACAGTGGCAATTCTTGTAAACTGCAATTTCTGGGTTCTAATATTTGTTTGGACTTCTTGAAAAAGATGGCTTATATTTTTTATTTTATTGATTCAATCGTGGAATATATTGCTATATTGTGTTACACACAGAGTCAACTCTACTAGACTTGGTGGCCAAAATATTCAGAATCGAACCTGGATTTTGTTTATTTATTTATTTTGGGTTAATGGAACCTAGATATAATGTACGTGTTTATTTTGGGTTGATAGAACCTGAATGTCCTGTTTACTGTTAGTTGTAATTTGCTTTACGATGTATATGTTAATTTGTCAATGTAACCCTTTTCTAAGTTTTTTAATCTTCAGTTCCCTCAAATTGGCAAGAAAAATTGAAGTATATTCAAATGGATCAGCGTGAATACACAATGGATGATGAGGACAGGAAGGTGTGAAGAAAACTCTATCTTGTTCCTACCCAAACTTGTCTTTTAATGAGGCACTTCAAAAAGAAAATGAAAAGTTTCAGTTAGAACTACAACCTCGCAAGCCAATTTGGATGTGGGCCAATGCGAAGTAATTCAGCATCTGATTGACGTCACAAAGGTTGTTGCTGCAAATTCTCAGTCTGAGAAGAGTTCGCCCAGGAGAAATTCCAAAACAGGTGGAGCTGAATTATTCTGATGTTAATAATGATAAGGAACATTCATATGATGAAAGCTATGCTAACAAAAGTGCGAGTCACTCAACTTTGAGGTTTATTTTCTCTTCTGAACAAGATGGTGAATTTAAATTCTAGTTGCTTAAAATGCCCCTTCTATAGTGTCAAACGACTTGTATTGGCTCATTGCCTGTCAAACTACATAACTAACATTACATTTCATCTCCTATACTTCAATTAATATACAAAAAGTCTCGGTGTGATTTTGACTTTTTAGCACTATGCTCTATTTTATTAAAAAAAATCATCCAAACTAAGGAAAAGTGATTTAATATACACTTTCTAACAAAGTCAAAAGTACACTTTCAAAACAAAAACACAAAAATACAGTTTCTTCATTTTCCCCCCATCTAAAATCCCACACATTATTATAAATAATTAAAAATCAAGTCAATTTTACACATGCAATATAATGTTAGTCAATGCATACACTGGACAAAAGTGGTTGAAGATAACCAAAGATTATTTGTCCTTGGATTTCTCTTTTCCCTTGTTTCAATACATTTTTAAGTATTGAATTGTATAAAAGTTTCAAAACATGATTCTATAATTAATTATATACATGACAACTTTTATTTCTTGTTTCTGTGAATTGTTTTCTTGTATAAACCCTTTTAATGGCTCATTATTATAATGCATCAATTTGTGATCAATTCAATCAATATAATCAATCCAAATACTTTTGATACAAGTTCCCATTCTTCCTTTCAAGGTGCACATGAAATGTGTAACTAGAACATAGTCAAAATTCCTGCAACAACAAAAGTAGCAGTAGTCCAAAACAGAGCACTCTGTTTGTGTGTATGTGTGTGTGTGTGTGTGTGTGGGGTAGATATGGGTACCAATATAATTTTACCCGTCAATACGTGCAGAAAAATTATCAACCCCTTACCCACAATTATCTAAGAAAAAACTACCAACAATTGCTTTCTTCAGTGTCATTGTGGCCTATCCTGAAACAGAGTATTTACAGAAACCCTTTAAGATAAATTATCAATAGGTTCTAATAGTTGAATTTAATTCACAAGTCCTATTGAAAATAAGTCCTAATAAAATCATTGCTCAAAATAATCTTTTTTGACGAATTTTTGCATATGTCGCTAAAAATTGACAATCAGGGACTTTTTGTCACAGTTTTTTATAAATTGTCACTAAAACTTATAAGTAGTGACGTTTTTTGTGACAAATTTTTAAACTGTCATTGAAAGTTAAAAATTAGTGACTTTTTTGTGACGTTTTTTTAAACTGTCACTAAAACTTATAATTAGTGACATTTTTTGTAACAATTTTTAAACTGTCGTTGAAAATTAAAAATTAGTGATATTTTTTAATAGTGTTTGGTGAAAAATGCCATGAATTCTCACAGGACCTATTGGACAATAAGTCCACCTATTAGGACCTAAAGAGAAGTCTCCAAATTTTAATTTTATGTAACGCCCTCAAAATAATAACATTAAACCCATCAAATAAGACATGCATTGACATATGAACTAGCCACATTCTTTTATTCATTAGAGTCTCATTACATAAGTATTACATGTTAACATCAAAACAAAATGCCCTACGGGCTTACAGCTTTCCAAGTTAACACTTGGTTACAACAAAAGAGTACTAACTCGTTTACACATTAAGCCCTTGGCTTGAAGTTACATGTAATACATCAAAAGTAAAACGACAAAACTTGTCCGCCTCAAGCCTCCCAAGCTATGTCCTTGGAGGTGGCATGCTACCTGCACCTGAAAATGATATTCCCATATAGGGTGAGCCACAACCCAGTAGAAATACACTAAACCAACCATGAACAATGACTAAAATATTAGCAATTGATAGATGGCCAACACTGATACAATCACATAAATCACATATTTATGTCATACGACTTATGAGTCCAAGTTTCCTTTCATTTTCCCTTTTTCAACGGATAGGCATATAAGCACTAACCACATTCTCAACAGATATGTATAACAACAATATCCACATTCTCAGATAAGCAAATAAGCTATATCCACATTCTACAACAGATATGTATAACCACAATATCCACAGATAAGCATATGAGCTATATCCACACATCACAAAGATAAGCATATAAGCTCTATCTTCACTTCTAGACAAGCATATGAGATGTATCTACGGAGTTCATCCCCTATCTTCTCCCAACACTAACCGGTTTAGAGGTACATCCCCTATCTTCCCCTAAACCGCGGAGTACATCCCCTATCTCCTCCTCTACACATAGCGTATACAAACACAATGGTTCTATATACAATCACCCAATACATACAGTTAATGTATTCTATCAACCGTCAAGTTCCATGACATACTTCATTGATTAGTTTCAGTTTGCCTAATCATCATGCATTGTCTACAACAATCACGACTATCCTCCACCGATAGCCCAAAGCAGTTATTTCTAAACAGAAAATAAATGCACAAATGGATATTCAATCAACATTTCATTTCCTCATTTCTCCCAATTAATTATCCCAATTAATTAAACAATGTAATTAGGCCATTTTCCATAATTACCATTTCAACCCTTAGGTCCCATTTTCATCAATGATTTAACATTCATTCAATTTCTCTATGCCAAACATGCATCCAGGTTTATTAAGAATAAAAACCCCAACTTTTGTAAAATTACACAAAAGCCCCAAACTTTCACAAATTACCAAACCAAGCCCAACATCTCAAAATACCAAAATTTAAAGACAAAATCCATAGAGAGGAGTAGGATATCCCTACCTCAAAGTTTAAGCCCAAAAGGAGATGAAGACTCGAAGATCAACGTGCTCCAAATCCAAACTTTTTCAGATTAAATCGAAGCTCTCAACACCCTCTATCTTTTTAACAAAGGCCCTAGGTTAGATTCACACCCTAGGGAGATCAAATCTTAGAGAGAATGTAAGTTTAGAGAGAGAGAGGCTCGGATTTAGGGTTTAATCAAAGAAAGGAAGTGAAAAAGTGATGTTTAAGACGCTGCTGTCCGCTGATATAAAACACGCTCGCTCGAGCGAAGACTTGGTTGCTTGAGCGACCAGACACAGAAAACTCTCGCTCGAGCCAAGAAGTTCTCGATCGAGCGAAGAAAAATCCAGACCGCTCGAGCGAAGGAGGCTCGCTCGAGCCAAGAAATGGAACTCTCAGGTCCAGAACCAGACGCAACACAACTCTCGCTCGAGCGACAAACTCCTCGCTCGAGCGAAGGACTAAAAATCTGGGCAGCAACACTAGGTTCCCAAACACAACCAACCTGTAACAAACCTGCCCAACACATCCCATAACTCAATATACAAAGTACAAAGGATGCAAACACGATAATAAATAACAACCAACATCCACGGACACATGTCCGGATCACCGTACAACAAGGGTAAACCCGGGATCGCTATATTTTAGGTACTAATTACATTACCAAATCATCCAAAGTCTTCATCATTTGGGTTGAGGGTTATAATTGATATTTTGATGGTTTTTATTTCTGACGTTGTCCAGAACTGCCAGCTCTCCTAATGGGGATTAACAGAAGGGGAAAAAACTGTAATGGAAATTGAAATCTTAGGGTGTAGCGTAATTTCTTAAATGTCAAAGGAAAATCTGTAGGTGTTTGTGTAATTTATTTTTTAATATTAGGGGTCCAACTATTTTTTATTATTTCATGGCTAATATTTGGACAAATTTTCTCGATAGTGTCTACATTTTGTTTTGTGTCATCTTAGTATTTGTCATTTCAATTAGTTTAATTTTGATTCTTAATTTTAGATTTTATATCAATTTGGTATAATTATAACGCTAATTAGGGTTTTTGAAAAAAAAATTACTGAATTGATTGATGTAACTTACTAAATTACACAAGTTTTTAATTTTATCTATAAAAGCATGACCAATGTCGCTTATATGCACATTGTTCACAAAAATAAAAATAAAAAAATATGAGAAATTGTAATCAATTGGATTAAATTGAGACAAAATCATAAATTAAATTAAAAAATAAACTAATTGAAATCATAGGAGTTAAAATGATACAAAGATCGAAGTATAAGAACTACTAGTATTATTTACTCTTAATATTTTTATACGAATGTAAGATTTCATGCGAGTGAGGAAATCAAATTTCTTAATTGTTTATGAAAATAATAAATACTTTATATAGTCCATGAAAGATTTTTTTTCTTCCCTCCTCGGATTTTACAAATATGAGTCATGTCATGACTATCCAAAATAACAGGAGGGAAACTAAAAATATATAAAAGCAAATAATAATTATTATAATTGTTTTTAATAAATCCACTTTACTTTTGCATTCAAACATGTTTGACCTTATAAAATGAAAAAACGGTTTTGAAAAAAAAAAAATACTAAAGATTTCAAAAGATGCACTAAAATTTTTACCAAATATGTGACATTGGTGTGGGACCACATCAAAAGAGAAAGAAAATCTTAGAGACCTCAAAAGATGTACTAAAATTTCAACCAAATCTATCATGGGCAAATTTGGTAGAAATTTTGGTACACCTTTTCCGTGTCCCACATCCATGTGACACATTTGTTAAAAATTTTAATACAGTTTTTGGAATCTCAACATGTGAGTCCCACACCCATTTGAGGCATTGGATAAAAATTTTAATAATTTTTTTGGGATCTTTAGCATTACTCAAAAAGAATGAAAAATGGTAGAAATTCCAAAAGATGTATCAAAATTTTAGATGTTCTATTTTTAAGATTTATTATCCATTAAGTACTATTAATAAAAGAGACTGATACTTAATGGGTATAAATCCCAAAAATAGGACCTATTAAGAATCTTACTAAATATCTCACACAATGGATCACGTCAAAAACAATTACATTCCTTGTCAGAAAGGATAAGAGATTTTGACCATCAGAACTACTTTCTAGCAAAAATAGGCTACTAAGATTTCCAAATCCTATCCATCTCAAAATCCCAAAATTAATGGGAATTCATTGTTATAAAAGCATCCAATTACCCTTCTTTATCTCATTCTGTCTTCTCTCTTCTGTGAGATTTTTTTCATTCTGTCTTCTCTCTCCCGTGAGATTTCTTGTTTGAAGAAGATTAATAATTTTGAGTGTGTGTTTTTCAATTTGGAGAAGCAAAGATGGCTAATGCAGAAGTATTCAAATCGAAAATCACTGTATATGTGGTTGCTTGTTGGATTGTCGCAGCTTTTGGAGGCCTACTGTTTGGTTATGATATTGGAATTTCAGGTAATGCCCTCAACTATATTGTTGTAATTCTTTGATTAGAAAATCATAGAGATATATATTTTTATTTTATTATATGCTTTAAAAAAGTAAGTCTAAAAGTTATACACTAAATAATTGAAACAATTATTATTAAGTAATGATTCATAAAGGTTTATTGATGTTTGTTGCAAAATTATTATTTGTATGTGAGTGTCAATGATCATTTTTCGTTTATGTGTTTGGTTTCTAATTCATTCGAGTAAATAGTCAAATCTTATTATTTTGACTGACTTTATAGGTGGTGTGACTGCGATGGATGATTTCTTAATGAAGTTCTTTCCAAAAGTTCACGAGAGGAAACTTCATGCAAAGGAAGACAATTACTGCAAATATGATGATCAGTTGCTTCAGCTATTCACATCATCACTGTACCTTGCTGCTTTGGTTGCAAGCTTTGGTGCATCAAAGGCATGTCGTATATTTGGTCGCAAGCCCACAATTCTAGTAGCATCCCTATTTTTCATTGGAGGAGCTGGGTTCAGTGCTCTTGCTGAGCACAAATGGATGCTCATTCTTGGCAGGATTCTTTTTGGCATTGGAGTTGGATTTGGCAATGAGGTATGTTATTTTGTGCCTAAAAAATTTTTATATTTTAATAATAGAGTGTCTCGGTGAGTTTGTCCGCCCTCGACTAATCACAGGGCTGAAGTTAATTGACAAAATTTTAGATTTTATCCTCAAATTTTTAATGTTCAATCAACCCTTTGAGTTATATTTATTTTACATAAAGTTTATGATAAATAAGGAAATTTTTTTTTTTTTTTTCTCCTAACTATGATCTGCGATTCAAGGCAATTCCAGTGTTCTTATCAGAGACAGCACCAGTCCAACACAGAGGGGCAGTCAACATTCTCTTCCAACTATTTGTCACAATTGGAATTCTCATAGCTGGCATTGTCAACTATTTCACTTCCACCCTCCACCCAATTGGGTGGAGGGTCTCCTTAGCCATAGCCGGCATTCCCGGCCTTGTCCTTTTCTTCGGCTCCATGATTCTCACTGAAACACCGGCTAGCCTTATCGAACGAGGCAAGGACACTAAAGGCAAAACAGCACTCAAGAAAATCCGAGGCACGGACAACGTGGAAGATGAGTATGAAGAAGTGAAAAGGGCATGTGAGATAGCCAAGGAAGTGAAGCAACCTTTCAAGAAACTGATGAAGCGCTCGAGCGTGCCACCACTAGTCATAGGAATTATGTTGCAGATATTTCAGCAGATGACTGGGATTAATGCGATTATGTTCTATGCACCGGTTCTGTTTCAGACCATGGGGTTCAAGAACGATGCTTCACTGTTGTCTGCGGTGATTACTGGGACAATGAATGTGGCAAGTACTTTCGTTTCAATCTATCTTGTTGATAAGATTGGAAGAAGAAAGTTGCTTCTCCAAGCCTGTGTCCAAATGTTCGTTTGCCAGGTACTAAATTAATTTCACTTCTTTGTAATTACATTTAAATTCTTCTCACTTAGTGCTTGTACTAATTAAATGAATCCAATTTCAGGTATCAATTGGTGCAATTCTACTGACTCACTTGAATACTACTGGGACAATGGACAAAGGACTCGCTGCGGTTGTGGTGGTGCTGGTGTGCTTGTATGTTATGTGCTTTGCATGGTCTTGGGGACCTCTTGGTTGGCTGATTCCTAGTGAAACTTTCCCTCTTGAGACTAGAACCTCAGGCTTTGCTTTCGCTGTTAGCTCCAACATGTTGATGACTTTCCTTGTGGCTCAAGCTTTCTTATCGATGCTCTGTCACATGCGAGCCTTCATATTCTTTTTCTTCTCAGCTTGGATTTTGGTCATGGGATTGTTTGTGGTGTTCCTGGTGCCGGAAACAAAGGGCGTTCCAATCGATTCCATTGTGGAAAGGGTGTGGAAGCAGCATCCGGTGTGGAAGAAGTTCATGGATGATGACGGTCCAAAGAACAAGGAGATGGTCTAATCGTGACAAACCTATTAAAACCGATTGTTGATGCGAACATGATTTTCTTCCCCTTTTTTTGGGAATTGTTTTTAGTGTTTTCATGGAATTTGTTAACTGTTTTGGAAGATATGTCGTTCATAGTTTTTTTTAATATGGACAGAAAAACTCAACAAAATCCTCCTAACCACAACAACAATAATTCAAATGAGGAGATCCAACTCTAAAACCATAAAATCGTATCCCCAATCAATCAAATAAAGACAAGTGGGTTAGGTTTAGGCTTGGACCATCATACATCTATCCACTTATTTGTTTATGTGTCATCCCTTTAATTGTTCATGCATCACATTTATGTCTACTTAATATACAAATCTGTCTATATCACCGCCGCCGCCACCACTGATGCTGTTGGTGATGGTGAATTTTTTGATGAACATTTCGGCATCACCGAATTGTTCGGCAATGGTCCGACAGTGGTTCAACGGTGAGGAAAATTGGAAAAAATTCATTCAAAATAATATTTTTTCTTTCTCAGCAAACAATTTCATTAAACATGTCATTTTGATCAAAATAAATATTAAATCTTGGACTAAATAAAATATGGTCCCATAAGTGTGGACTTTTCACCAAGTATCCCTTTTAAATATACCTAATTCAGATCACCTAAAAAGTAAATTATTTGTAAACAAATCTAAAAAAAAAAAAAAAAATTACAAAAGACAAAATTAAAAAAAAAATCACATTTCATGTTATTTTTTGTGACGTCTATTTTTTTCTCTAGTCAAGTTTTTCCAGATTACCTCACAAATAATTACATTTTTTAGATTACTCTTTGGGCCGATTTGATTGGGCAAATTATAGCATATGACTGAGATTATTATTCCTCAGGACTCGCATTTCATTAGTTGGTTACAATTTTTGTTATCTAAATTAGATTTCGATGGACATTCTATCTAATAAAATCTGTATATTTTTTAATTTTGGAGATTATGATGGGACTTCAAAGAAAATGAAATGGAGATTAATTTTGATGGGTATGGGTTTAAAAACGTGAAGAGTCCGAAGTACAAAAAAGAGTGAGGTTATTAGCAACGCTCCACAATAAATATAAGTCGTCGTCGGATCGGGGTCGGTGCTGTGAGGTGTTGTCATAGCAAGACCACAGGGTTTAGTTTGTTTTAGAAAAAGAAGCCTTCCTTGTATTCAAATTGCACCACTTTGCAGTTAATAATAATAATAATAATAATAATAATAAAACAAAGCTAAATGAGTTTAATTGAAAAAAAAATCATAATTAAAAAAAGGAATAAATTACAATTATACTCCCTGAGATTTGCTTATAATACGAATTGCTCTTTGTGATTCTGAAAATTACACCCTCGCCTTGAAGTTTCTAATTTCATAACAAATAACCCTTTTTAATAACAAATCATCAAGTCAATTAATAGTTTTTGATGATATTATAAATATATTTCAATTAATAATTCAAATAATTTATTTTTATGTAGAGTAGTTGGAATTTTTTTTTTCAGTTAATTTTGTTAAATAAAAAATTATAACAATAAAATATGTGTAATTTTTCAAACCGCATGGGACAATCCGTATTTTAAACAAATTTCAGGGGTGTATTTGTAATTTATCCTTAAAAAAATTGACTGAGTTTGATTAGTTGAAAAAAATTAAATTTGTAAGGAGATTGAGTAGTACAATATTTTTATTTATCTCAATATAACATCTCTATACAAATAAATTTTAAAAGCGCATTAATATTTAAATAGAAGTACTTAAAATAAATGGCACTTGATCCAAATATTTCAGAGAACTTCAGTTGATATAACAACTCAGATTCTCATGGAGGCTTCATCATGTTCGGGGATGGAGAATCTAAGTTATCGGATCCATTGAAATTTCCTGAAAATATTTGGATAAAGTGTAATTTGTTTTAAGTACTTCTACTTAAATGTTAATTTGCTTTTGAATTTATTTGTACAACGATGTCATATTGAGATAAATAAAAATATTGTACAACTCAACCTCCCTACAAAGTTATTCTTTTTTTTTTTTCAACTAATGAAACTCATTCAATTTTTTAGTTATGATAACCTTTTTTTTCCCAAATTAAACTCATTTAGCTTTCTTTCTTATTTATTTATTTATTTTTTTTTAACTACAAAGTGATTCAATTTGAATAGAAGAAAGGCTTCTTTTACAAAAACAAACTGAATGGTGCTTGCTACCTTGTTGTCACAGCACCGGCGCCGAATCCCAAAGAACAAAAACGTTTTACAAACTATTTCTATGATCACATTGCAACAACCTCATGCATACCGTTAAAAAAGGTGTATACCATATACAAGTTGTGACATTGGTGGTCTTGATTAACACAAATGTCATAACTAATGAATTATAAAAGTCAATCATGTACTTCTCTGGTGCCCTGTTATTTGGTAGGTGTGGTTGTGCCTGATGAATTGGTGGGGGGTGCATTGGGTGATACCTGATAATGTTAATAGGCTGCTACAATGGTGGAGGGGTTATAAATGGAGCAAATTTGAAAATCAAATTTGGAAGGCAATCCCAATGTCCTGTATGTGGTCAATATGGAGAATCAGAAATGATGTGGTCTTTAATGGGAAACTATTCCAGTTGAATGAACTTTGTGAATTAATCAAGGTGAGAATTGCTTTTTGGGTTAAAGCTCAGTTAAAGGAGTCTCTATATTCAGTACAGGATATTATTAATAATTTGCAACAGATCAAAGCTATTGGTTACTGAACTGTTTGATGCTGCTGCAGCTAGATGCTGCTACTGTTTTCTAGTTGGGCCAGTTGCTGCTCCTGTTGTTCTTCTCTGTTTTGGGCCTTTTTGCTGTTGCTAGTTGATACCAGATATATGTAGCTTAGGGGATTGGTGTGGGTAGTTCAGGGGATTGCTGAGGCTGTGTTGTTTTGGGCCCTTTTCCATACTGTTTCGTTTTCTTTCTTCTTGGTTTGATTGGTCTCTCTCCAATCTTGGGTTTAGTGCTGGCATGTGATTGCGTTAGCCCCGTTAGTGCCAACCTAGTTGGGATTGTTGGTGTTAGCTATGATGCTCAGTGCACTTCTCCCCTTTATTGATGTTTGATTTTCACTTTTGTATAGCTTTTCATTAATAAAATTTCATTTTTTGCTGATAAAAAAAATGAATTATAACCAAACACAAGTATAACTAAGAATATTTTGGATCATAAGGACAATGTGGTGATAAGCATATTATGAATATGAATATTTTGAGAATATAAATTTAGAGGACTTTCGTGAGTTAAAAAAAATATTATTTAGGACATAATGGTACACAATTTTATAAATAGAACTTGTGGCAAAATCACTCTATAATATTTACAAAATATGTCACATTTACAACCACATGTAAGTAGTTTGAGGGTACTATATGCGACAGTAATCTACATGGTATAAACCAATCATTTAATGAAAGTTTTTGTAGGGTGAACATGTTAAACTCATTTCTATTAGGTAGTTAGGAGACAATGAAGGACTCACATAATGTCTTGCAATTTTAAATTAATTGAAAGTACTATATAGACAATGTCACATGATGTGATATTGTGAAAATATTTAATACTTTTGCTACAACCATTCATGTAATGGATTCTATGCAAATTTTATTAATATTTAATGAATGTAGATAGACACCTCCTTCCCCCCCCCCCAAAAAAAAAAAATCAATAGAGTAGTAAAACATTGGGCCAACTCCTTAACGTGGGATTATAGCTCCGCCCAAAGTGCTGCAAAATCAATTACACAAAACATTTGGAGGAATATAGCTCTGCCCAAAGTGCAATTCCTGAGTTGGCTAGCTTGGAGAGGTATGATTAAATCCTCAAATTTTTTGCTTAGAATCAGAGTGTTGAATCCCAATGCCAACCCACTGTGCGTGTTTTGCAAATCTGAAGTGGATACCATGAATCATGTGCTTTTACATTGTCATTCGATATGGGTAGTCTGGTCTGATATTGTTAACTGGTGGAATCTGAGCTGGATCATCCCTAGTTCAGTGAAGGAACTCCTACAATGGTGGTCAGGTATAAGACATAAGATTCAGGTGAAGGAAATTTGAAAGGTAGTCCCTTTAGCAATGTTGTGGTCTGTGTGGAAACTAAGGAATAAGTGTTTGTTTACAGAGGAAAATCCAGATTTTGCAGAATTAATTGAGTTGGTGAAGGTTAGAGTTGCTTTATGGGCAAAATCAAATTTGAAAGAGTGGCAGTACTCAGTGCATGACATAGTGTCGAATTTGAAACAGGTATGCTATTGTGTATAGTTGGGAGTTATCCTAGCAGCTGCTGCAAATGTGCAGTGTAAAGCTTGCTGCTTCTAGCCAGAATTTATTGTTTTGTTCTGTGCTTGCTGCTCTGCTTCTTTGATTGTTTCTACTTCTAGAATGATGGTTGAGTTTGTGGCTACATAGTCGTGGTGATTGTTGAAGGGTGTGATGGTTGAATAGATTTGTAGGTCTGCTATGCCCAACTGGCTGCTATGCTGCTTTGTTGCTATGTTCAAATCAATTCAAGACTTGTATAGATAGTCTTGGCTGCATAGTTTTGTGGCTGCATAGCCTTGGTGCTTTGTTGCTATGTTCAAATATAGTCTTGTGGCTGATATGTTGTTGTGCTGCTATGCTGTAGAGAAAGTAGGTGACTGTTATCTGTCTTAACAGATCTATGGGTATGTTATTGTGTATAGTTGGGAGTCATCCTAGCAGCTGCTACAGATATGGAGTGTAATCAGGTTTACTTTAGGGAGTGAGGCATTGCTGATCTTCTGCTTCTGGAATGATGGTTGAGTTTGTGGCTGCATAGTCTTGGTGATTGTTGAAAGGTGTAATGGTTGAACAGATCTGTGGATCTGTGTTGCACTATATTGGATTTGGAATAGTGGCTGAATGGTGGCTTCTCCAACCTATTCTGGAATGATGTTTTGGTGTTGTGAGACTACTATTGTTGGAATGATGTTTTGGTGTTGTGAGACTGCTGGTTTGGGGGAGTAGGCCATCTGCTTGAGTGCTCAGTCCAGCAGGTGAAGTTTTGCCTTATGCACTGATGGGCCTGCTACTGTGCCTTTGTTATGATTCTGGTTTCTTTTTGCTGATCAAAAATCACTCATAAATGGGGTTTGCAAGGGGTATCACATTAGAAAGCCATTACTGTGGCTGAGGTATGGTTCATCTGGAAACAGAGGTGAGAAGGTCTGGTGACCAGCAACAGCATTTTGGTGGCAATATTTGGTGTGTTCTCAGTATTGCCCTTGTTCTGCTCTTGCGTAGACCAGTTCTCCATTTCTACTTTCAAATAAAGTTTTCTGGGGGGTTATATTTGGGGGATTTTATTAGCTGTTATAAATCTATCATGCATAGCTCATATGAGTGCAGGTCTGATGTTGTATACTGCTAATGTATGATGCTGTGTGGCCTTCTATGTTGCCTGCTGATTGAATTGCTGTTGGTCTGCTGGTGGACTAGCAGGGGAGAATGATGAATGTTGCTATGTGTGCAGGGGTAGGGGTGAAAGAAGATTTGTTAGTGGTGTAGCTCATATGAGTGCAGCTCTGATGTTGCATCATGCTAATGTATGATGCTGTGTGGCCTGTTGATGTTGGCTGCTGGTTGCATTGCTATTGGTCTGTTAGATTGTGATCTACCTGCTGTTGTGTTCTGTGATGGCTGCTGATGCTATGGATTGATGGTGTTTTGCTCCTGTTCTGCTGCTATGGATTGTTGTTTGTTTTGCTCTAGCCTGCTGCAGCTGTTTTTCTTTATTGATTGTCTTGTTTTTCTATCTGTTTATTAGTTAAGGGTTGCATTTTTTGGTTTAGTTTTGGTTATCTTCTGCTTGGGTGAGGTTGGCTTTGGTGTTTATGGTTGGTTACTCACCAACTCTTGATGGTGTGCTAGCATATGATTGGGCGGTCTTATCGGTGCCAACCTAATTAGGATTGGTTTTGGTTCACTATGATGCTATTTGCACCCATCCTTCTCTTTTCTTTTATTGATGTAATTGTCTTCTAATTCATCAATAAAGTTCCTCTTTCTTTGCTGATCAAAAAAAAAAAAAAAAAACTCCTTAACTTCGGCAAATTCCAAAACACACCTTACAAATAACAAATAACAAACAACAAAGAAAAAAGACAACCACGGCAATTGTGGAAGAAATAGGTTACAATACAAGTAATCAACCATACACACTTTACATTTCTAATTATAGCAAATTAGCAATTAATACTAGCATTCAATTATTTTGGTACTACACACTCAATTAAGTGGTTGATTGTTACACCAACTTCTTCATACGTCACTGCAGTAAAACAAATCCATTAATTTCCTTTCAAAAGAAAAAACTTGATGGATACCATACCATGTGCTCACTATATGCGCACACGAATTACAAAAACCACCACCCAAATACGTTACTTTGTTATGCATTATAAATAGAGTTTGAGTATGTGTTGCTTAACATTGTAGTCCCAAGAAATATTTCTAAACGAACTCCTATTCAGCTTTAAAGAAAGAAAAGATATGGCGATGAAGAAGATGATGGGTGAGTCTGTATGTGTGCTAGGCTTGGTTATGGTGGTTTTGGCAGTGATTGCAAGCTCTATGACTGTAAATGCAGCAATTACATGCTAAGAAGCCATCACAAAGATGCTTCCATGCCAACAATACTTGGTGGGCAATAGTGGGATAACTGTACCGTGCTGTCAAGGGATTCAAGCCTTGAACCAGATGGCTACTTCTATAACAGATCGCCAAACTGTGTGTAGATGTTTTAAGCAAGTTGGACCCTCTTTAGGGGTTAAGGTTGATAAAGCTAAGCAACTTCCTAGTCTTTGCAAAATTGATATTCACGGAATACCTATTGACTATACTGTTGATTGCAGTAAAATTAAGTACGTAACACATCTCACTCATATTAAATATTTACTACTCTGATTTTCACAAATTAATATTGACATCTACCTGGTTATAGCAGTAGATATTCATTTTTTTAGGTTATCAACTCAACTCTTTTTTAATACTTTTTTGTTGTTGTTGCAATTACCATGTAATGGTTGTGTAAAGTTTTGTTTGTTTCTTTTTCTCATCTTGCAAAGTATTTATTTTTATTTAGTTATTTATTTTCTTGTTCCTATGTAGAGTTTGATGGATGGCTTATTGGAATTTGTGAGCAAGGGTGCACCATGCGTTAGCAGGACAAACCTTGGCCAGTGACAACAGTGTTGTTTATCTTTCAATTAGACCAATTTAAAAGTTATAGTATGGGCAGTAATAATATGAATAAATTGTCATGTTCCCTTCTCACATTTTTCCTTCTGATATTTGCACCATACATATGTCTACATCAGTTCGTTCATGGAGAAGAAAACAAAACAATGCGATCAAGATTCTAAAGAATTCGTGGTTCACTTGTGTAGAGGGAAAAATTCTTCACATAACTTATTTTATCAGCAAAATAGGGTAATATTATTGATAATTCCCAAAATGATATTACAAGGTAAGCAGACAAATAAACCACCCCATCCCCACCAAGTTGGCATAGTAAGGTTACTAAATCATATGCAAACACCAGCCTAGAACCAGAATTATGAAGAGGTTCCAACGTAGAACCAAAACTCCCAACTAAACATATTGAAAGAAAAGAAAATCGTGAAATGAAAACTATAGCAACAACATGTTCAGCAATGAACGAAACTGATGCAACAACAAGATCAACAACGAAACATGAATGACTAGCACCACCCTAACTTAAGAGATAATGCAATGCAAGTCTTGCTTTCCATGTTCATCCCAGGATCAATAAGAGATTCCCCTAAGAAAAATGGATGCCATCGGAATTCCCAAAATTCCTCATAGCGCAATAATTGTTAAGCATCGATAATGTGCCTTGCCATTGTGGGTCTTCTACATATCCGATCAAGGGTACAGCCAAGGCTCGGTCATTGGGAGAGGGGGTAGAAATGAGGCATCGAGGTAGGTTCAATTGGGTAGGTTAGACTGAGTTCAAATAGCTCAAAGAATTATTAAAATCAATTAAGTACTATTAAAGACAAGCATGTAAATAATTAGAACACACTCAAATTGTCTGATGGAGATGTTTTAATCTTTCATTAAGCTAGCTGAACCTAACAAATTTAATAAAGTCATGTTTGAAATTATATTTTCTTTTGATTTTCAAAATATATAGCTTATTATTTGATTATTCATTCAACATAGCTTTTGTCATTTTATAGATGGAGAAACTAGCAAATGGTTCACTACACTTTACGATTTATTTTATTTTATTTTATATTTTTTGTCTTAAAATTTTGTTATATCTTGAAATCCAGGTTCTTAGTTTTTTTATCTTCAAAACCAATAATGTTAGGATTATCATTTGTTTTTTACCAAAATTTATTTAGTACCTTACATGTCAAACCCTTTAAAATTCAAATGATACTAACAAAGTATATAATATAAATTGTAATTCCACAATAAAAAGTAAACCTAAACAAGACAACACAAAGCAACACACACAACAGAAACTAAAAGGCACCAGACAAAAAGTAAACCTAAAACAAAAGAAAAACAAAGAAGAAAAGAATACACAGTCGGAGGAAGAGAGCCAAACAATGATGTCATCTACTAATAAGATCGACTAAATTTTTTTGATCGGCTAAAGAAAAGACTTTATTGATGATAAACACATATAGGCCATGTTTGTTTGGGTAGACATGAGCTTGGGATTGGACTAATAGTCCAATAAAATTAATAATTCAATGTTTGGTTAAACAATTGAAGTACGGACTGACAATCTATCCGAACATGGTATCCAACATATGATGAACTATTCAATTCCACACAGAGAGGTGGGATATAAATTGAAAGACTAAGCTAAAGTTTGGACTATTAGTCCTCCTTATAATCCAAACTCAATCCAAACATAAGATAGGATACACAATCCAAAAGATTCGTAGTCCTAGGACTATTAGTCATGGGAATGTTAATCCAACCTAGTCCAGTTCGCCCAAACAAACATGGCCATAGAGTATGATAAATTACATTAACAAAGAGGAGCTTGGAGCTAACTTAAGCTCCAACCTTCTAGTTGGTGAGAGACAAACAAAGAAAAACAAAAAACCAGAGCAAGACATCAACAACTCACGAGCAGCAGAACATCAGCAACACAAGAGCAGCAGCAAAAACCAGAGCTAGACATCAACACCTCACAATAAAGCTGGTAGAACAACAGCAATTCATGAGGAGCAGCAAACCAGGGAAAGACATCAACAAGTAGTCAAATACCAGATCTAAGATTGACTAAATGGTGGTTGAGAGCGATTTTTTTCTCCCACTTAACCGACCTAGTACTCCCACCAACCTCATGAGATACGGGATCAATATTTCATTGGTGCAGAACACTCTTGGTGAGAGTTTGGTTGAAGAACAAATCTAATGGTTTACTAATGGAAATTTTGTCAGTGAATGGTACTTTTGCCACGAAAAATATGGTCTATAAATGTTTTACATTTCGCAACTAAGATATTCAACAATAAAAATAGTTTGTTGAACCATTAGTTGGCGAACCAATAGCGACAAAATGTTTGTCGCTAAAAAGTAACTTTTGCCAACAAATGGATATACAAATTGCCGATGGTCTTCCCCCAACCACCTCAAGGCAACAAAAATAGTGAACAAATTATATGGTCACAAGATACCTTAGGCGACAAAAATATAAGATACATGGCAATTAAAATTATAGTGTTATTTTTTCTGTAGTGTCATTTAGTTTGCAACAAATATCTACTAGTACCATAGAGTTTCGCATGAGCCACTGTGGGGATGTATTTTCTGAATACCAACACGTGGCATGGTGACGCCGACGTGTCAGCCGAGGTGCCACGTGTCCTGGTAGTTAAGCCGAGATAATCTCGGAGAAGCCGAGGTTATCTCCGAAGATATCGGAATCCGAGATAAGGGACAAGAGTCCTAAGACGGAGAGGAGACTTAACCAAGATAAGGATAAAGCTCTTAGGGAGTTTATCTTTATCTCTTAAAGAATCCAAAGTAAACATCGATATGAAGTTCATAGAAGTCATACTTCTATTGGGACTTGGATTGAGTATATTATAAAAGAGAGGCACCCCCATGGGTCTAAGGTATGCAATTTATGTTTTGAGTATTCAGTTTAGCACTTGATTATCTTTGAGAGATATACTGACTTGATCGTCGGAGTGCCCCCGGGTGGAAGAACCACCGCCGGAGCTTTTTCCTTCTGTTGCAGCTTACTAAAGCCATCTATTCTGCCTGTGCTCCCCAGCTGATCACTAAACGGGCAGTGTGGTCAGATTTTCACCCACACAATTTGGCGCCGTCTGTGGGAACGAAGGAAGAATAGATGGCCAGTAACGGACAGCAGGAAAATATTGGGGATGACGCTCCCACTGGGAGTGGCAGACCAATTGACCTTGACATTGAAGGAGACAACCACAATGCAGAAGCCCGTGACCAGGGTCACAGAGAGAACGACGCCATCCCGAAAGCCGACACGTCAAAAAGAACAAACCAAGGAAAGTACTACAATGAAGATAACCTCCAGGTATGGAGGGACAGGTGCCTACGGAGGGATGAGGAAGTAAAAGAATTGGCGAACAAGTTGGCAGACCTTCAGTCAGTCGTCAACTTCATGATGCAGAATAATGTTATGCAGCCCCCATACCCGCTGCAAGATACGCCGATGCCAGCAACCAACACCCAAAAGGGCGGAAGAAAAACAATCCCCGAGGTCCCTCAACATACCAGGAGCGGAAGGCATTCTCACCGGCCTTCCAGGGAAGTCGGATGGGAAAAGCCGAGGCAAGAAGAGTCCCGAAGGACGCACCACATGAAGAATCCAGACCCCAAAGAACATCAACATGTTCAGGGGCAAGTACTCCACTTTGACACAACCCATGAAGAAAGATCCAAACGGACCCACCACGAGGCCGAAAGCAGTGTACCAAAAAGACTAAAATCTAAAGACAGCCGAGCTCCAGGGAGGGGCAAAGAAGACCTAAGGGACTACCTCAAGAGGAGGCAGCAGAATGCAGAAGCCGAGGTAAACTCCCCAGTAAAACCGAAGACAGCCTTCTCGGTGGAACTGGACAAATTCGAACCACCCAAGAGATTCAGTATGCCGAGGTTTCAAATCTATGATGGTAAGTCAGATCCAAACTTTCATGTTGGGCTATACCTAAATTCAATGGCATTATATAGCGGAAACGAGCCGTTGCTCTGCAAAGTATTCCCCTCATCCTTTGGGCAAATTGCATCCGATTGGTTCCATAAATTACCAAAAGGAAGCATAAAGACATGGGAGGGCCTGGCCGAGATGTTTGTAGCCAGGTTCGTGACCAACAAGCTGCAACCCCTGAGGGTTGATGCTTTGATGGCTCTAAGAATCACCAAGGAAGAAGGCCTTAGGGCCTATGCGAAGAGGTACTACGAGGTGTTCAACCGAATACCCGAATGCAACCAGGAGGTAGCAGTCGTGTCTTTCAAGAACGGCCTGAAAGATGACTGCCCATTACGGAAGTCTCTGGCAAAAACATTGCCAAAAAGCATGGAAGAACTCATGGCAAGAATTGAGAAATACGCCAGGGCCGAAGAAGATACATCGGGAAACAAAGAGGTAAAGCAAGAAAAGGGAAACGGCTCGCCGAAGCGAGGCCGAGGCAACAATGGACCGACCAAACAAGAAACAGAGTTGAGGAGTAAACAGGCGGTAACAACGGTATTCCGAATCCCAATCCATAAAGTCTTAGATCAGATTCGAAACCAACCATATTTCAGGGCTCCGGCAAGAGCACCAGGGGAATTCATGGGAAGGAACGTTTGTAGGCGTTGTGCCTACCACAATGAAGAAGGGCACCCAACTCAAGGATGCAGAGCCCTGAAAGCACACTTGGAGGACCTGGTAAGACAAGGCCTTCTGAGGGACCTGGTCGATGAAGCCAGGACAAGGGAAGAACAGGCAAGGTTGCCACAAGCACCAGCAGCACCCCCACCCCCAACACAACTACCACAAGCAGGAGGACCGAGGGTGGTTAATGTGATCCACTCAAGGGTCAACGAAAACGAAGTCAGAGGGGAGACCCAGAGGGTAAGACATTTACAGCATGTCTACCAAGTCGGGGAAAAAAGACATCGGCCAGAAGAATGCCAAGGGCCGATCATAGCCTTTACTGAAGCCGACCTGGAATTAGTCCAACATCCGCATAATGATGCCTTGGTAGTATCCCTCCAGGTTGGGGAATACCAAGTTAAACGCATCTTAATAGATCAAGGCAGCTCTTGTGACATCATGTACGTCAGATGTTACAAGGAGCTGGGCCTTCACCCTGATGACTTTGAACAATCCAGCGGCCCGATGGTTGGCTTTAATGGAACGCCGACGTGGCCACTGGGCGCAACAAGCTTGGAAGTACAAGCCGGCACTAAGAAGGTCAAGACAGAATTTCTGGTAATTGACACACCCTCACCATACAACATCATCTTGGGAAGGCCGTGGTTGCATGCAATGGGGGCAGTTCCCTCAACGTTGCATCAACTACTTCGGTTCCCAACAGAGCATGGGATTGAAGAGATCAGAGGAGATCAACTGCAGGCAAAAAATTGCTCCATGGCGGCAATGAAGTCCACCTGCAGCATACGAGAACCAGGGAAAGTCGAAATCGAAGATGAAGCCATAGAAGTCTTGGAAGATGTCGGCAAAGAACCAGCCGAGAAAAGCGAAGAGGCGCTAAAGAAAATCCTCGTCCAGAAGGGCGACGAAGAACGATTTTTCCTTCTCGGCTCAGGCTTAGCTAGAGAAGAGGAAAAAGAACTGGAAGATTTTTTAAGGGCAAACATAGAGGCGTTCACCTGGACACCTTATTAAATGCCTGGCATTGACCCCGAGGTCACTTGCCACAGTCTGAATGTCGACAGATCGGCAAAACCTGTGATTCAACGAGCCAGAAGGCCGACGTTGATGCACGTCGAAGCAGTAGAGGAAGAGGTAGACAGACTCCTTGAAGCCAGGGCCATCCGAGAAGTTCAGTACCCAACATGGCTGTCCAACACAGTAGTAGTAAAAAAGAAGAATGGCAAGTGGAGGGTTTGTGTAGACTTTACCAGCCTCAACAAAGCTTGCCCTAAAGACAGCTTTCCTCTGCCCAAAATCGACCAACTGGTAGACGCCACTTCGGGACATGAAAGGATGAGTTTTTTAGATGCATACAGAGGGTACCACCAGATTGCTATGTACCCTCCAGATGAGGAGAAGACCGCGTTCATCACCCCGAAAGGCCTATACTGTTACAAGGTAATGCCTTTTGGGCTGAAAAACGCAGGAGCAACCTATCAGAGGTTAGTGACAAAGATGTTTAAACACCTGATTGGCAAAACAGTAGAAGTTTACATCGATGACATGGTCGTAAAGACCAAGGAATCAAAAGGTCATCTTGCCGACCTAAAAGAGGTCTTTAACATACTCAAAAGATATCGGCTCCGACTCAACGCCTCGAAGTGTGCCTTTGGAGTTGGGTCAGGTAAATTTCTAGGATATCTGGTAACAAGAAAGGGCATTGAGGCCAGCCCAGACCAAATCAAGGCCATCCTGGAACTACAGAGTCTGACATCGGCAAAGCAAGTTCAAGTGCTTACTGGAAGGGCCGCAGCCCTAAACAGATTCATCAGCAGAAGCTCAGACAAGTGCAGACCCTTCTTTAACCTGGTGAAAAAAGCCACAGACTTCCTATGGACAGAAGAATGTGAAGCTGCCTTAGCCGACCTAAAAAAGTACTTGACCACAACCCCGGTCCTTTCTAACCCAGTTCCAGGGGAGGAATTGTTTTTGTACTTAGCAGTCTCTGAACACGCAGTCAGTGCAGTGCTAATCCGAGAGGAAAAAGGGGAGCAGAAGGCTGTCTATTATGTAAGTAAGACTTTGGCTGACACAGAAACAAGATACCTACCACTGGAAAAATTAATGCTGGCCTTAGTAATGGCTTCAAAAAAATTGAGCCATTACTTTCAGGCACACAAGATTGTGGTTCTAACAGAGCACCCACTAAAGTCCTTGTTGCAACAAGGAGACTTAACAGGAAGGATAGCAAAATGGGCAGTAACTCTGGGCCAATTTGACCTGGAGTTCAGGCCGAGAACAGCCATAAAGGGCCAAGTGTTGGCCGACTTCGTCGCAGAACTCACACCTGAAGCCATCGTACATTGGGCTCCGCCGAGCCAAGATGAGCATTGTCCCAATAAGCAAAAGGAATCCCAGCCAAAAAAGCAAGAGAAGGAGAAGCTCAGACCCTGTAGCATCTACGTCGGGGATTCATTCAGACTATTCGTCGACGGCAGTTCAAACCGCCAGGGAGCAGGGGCAGGAGTACTGCTGATATCTCCAGATGGAGAAATAGTAGAACAGTCCATCCGTTTGGGGTTCAAAGCCTCAAACAATGAAGCAGAATACGAAGCATTAATTGCAGGGCTAAAACTGGCAGCAGCAGCAGAAGCAGATGAGGTAATTGTTTTTTGTGATTCACAACTCATTGTTAACCAGTCAACAGGAGAATTTACAGCCAGGGACGAAAGAATGTCGGCATATGCAAAGGAAGTCATCAGATTGGCAGCCCTATTCCAGAACTACAGATTACTCCAAGTTAGCCGAGATGACAACACCCACGCCGACGCGTTAGCCAACTTGGCCAGTTCAATTCAAACTGGAAAAACAAGGACAATTATGATCGACTACATGTCGGCCCCGAGCATAGATAAACAAAGCACCGAACAAGAAGCAATGTGCGTGGGCTTGGGACCAAGCTGGATGGATGCAATCATTGCATTCCTAAAAGAGGGGAAGCTGCCAGAAGACCATAAAGAAGCACATAAAATTAGACTGAAATCGGCCAGATTCAGTCTAACAGCAGAAGGCCATCTCTACAAGAGGTCCTTCACTGGACCACTTTTAAGGTGCGTACACCCTTTGCAGGTTGAAGATTTTCTTTACGAGATTCATGAAGGAATTTGTGGAAGCCATGCTGGGGGCAGATCGTTAGCCCACAGGGCCATTACCCAGGGGTATTGGTGGCCCTACATGCAAAAGGATGCCGAAGCCTATGTAAAGAAGTGTGAACAATGTCAAAGGTTTGCACCTTTGATACATCAGCCAGCTGCCGACCTGAACCCAGTATCCAGCCCTTGGCCGTTTGCCCAATGGGGCATGGATCTGGTTGGACAACTTCCCCAGGCAACTGGGCAGAGAAAATACTTGCTGGTAGCAACAGACTACTTTACAAAATGGATAGAGGCAGAACCTCTTGCCAAAATCCGAGATGTGGACGTCAAGAATTTTATATGGAGAAACATTATCACCAGATTTGGGATTCCAAGAGCAATAGTTGCCGACAACGGAACACAGTTCGACAACAAACTTATCAAAAACTTTTGTGCAAAATTCAAGATCAAGAATTATTTCTCAACACCAAGTTTTCCTCAAAGCAATGGGCAAGCAGAGGCATCCAACAAAGTAATCCGGGATGGAATAAAGAAGAGGCTGCAGGCAGCAAAAGGAAAGTGGGTGGACGAGTTACCCAACGTACTTTGGGCATATCGGACTACGCCGAGAAGATCAACAGGAGAATCCCCCTTTGCCATGGCCTATGGCACAGAAGTAGTCATCCCTTTGGAGATCGGCATCCCAGGGATCAGAACCCAGGGAGTAGAGAATGGCACCAATGACATACTCTTAGCCCGAGACCTGGATTTGTTGCAAGAACGAAGAGAGAAAGCTGCAATTCAGCTCGCAGTATACCAGCAACAGCTTGCCAGAGCTTACAACAAGAAGGTTAATCCAAGAGATTTTCAAGTTGGCGACCTAGTCCTAAGAAAAGTCGTCGGGAACAAGAAGGATCCCAGGGAAGGCAAGCTTGGCCCAAACTGGGAAGGACCCTACAGAATTACTTCAGTATTAGGCAATGGAGCTTATCGGCTTGAGGACAATGAGGGCAAAGCATTGCCCAGACCTTGGAATACTTGTAATTTGAAATTTTTCTATCATTAGATATACATCATTGTTTGGCCGATATCATCAATAAAGTCTTTTCAGAATCCTTTCAACATGTATGATTGATAAAGTTATGCATTGATGTTTATTGAAGACATAATTAATGTAAACCCAAGTCAAACTCAGGCAAAGCTAAGCCGAGATTATTCCTTAATTCACTTGTTGAAATTTGTAGCAATTTACAAGTTGGAATTAAGCTGATTCCTTATCTTCACTTGTTGAAATTTGTAGCAATTTACAAGTTGAAGTTAAGCCGAGATTATTCCTTAATTCACTTGTTGAAATTTGTAGCAATTTACAAGTTGGAATTAAGCTGATTCCTTATCTTCACTTGTTGAAATTTGTAGCAATTTACAAGTTGAAGTTAAGCTGAGATTATTCCTTAATTCACTTGTTGAAATTTGTAGCAATTTACAAGTTGGAATTAAGCTGATTCCTTATCTTCACTTGTTGAAATTTGTAGCAATTTACAAGTTGAAGTTAAGCCGAGATTATTCCTTAATTCACTTGTTGAAATTTGTAGCAATTTACAAGTTGGAATTAAGCTGATTCCTTATCTTCACTTGTTGAAATTTGTAGCAATTTACAAGTTGGAATTAAGCTGATTCCTTATCTTCACTTGTTGAAATTTGTAGCAATTTACAAGTTGAAGTTAAGCCGAGATTATTCCTTAATTCACTTGTTGAAATTTGTAGCAATTTACAAGTTGGAATTAAGCTGATTCCTTATTTTCACTTGTTGAAATTTGTAGCAATTTACAAAGATAAGCCGAGGTTATTGCTTAAGTTCTCATAGCAATATGTGGGTTGCTTAAACCCTAGGGAAGATGCTTAACACTTGTTGAAATTTGTAGCAATTTACAAGTTTATGTTAAGCCGACATATGATCACCCGCTGAGGTATACAGAAAGTTACAGGTTAAAATGAAGGCTAAGTATATTGTTCACTACTTGTTGAAATTTGTAGCAATTTACAAGTAGGTTAGACTAAGATTACCATTTAATACTTGTTGAAACTTGAGAGGAAGCTTGCAAAGTTTACATTCCGAAATATATGTTCTATACTTGTTGAAATTTATGAAAAGTTTGCAGGTTAGTATCTTGCCGAAGTAAAAGTTTTGTAGTTATACCTGAGGTATGTAACCCCGAGAAGATTGCACAAAGGAAGCAACATAAAGAAGCATGCAAAAAACTTCTAAATACAAAACTATGCAGAAAGCAGTCAACAGAACATCACAAGATTAAAACATCCATAGAAAAGAACAGTTGCAATTACATATTGAAAAAACCACGTCGGCCATAAGAAGAAGTTTTGCATTGTCCAAAAATTAAAAGAGTACAAAAGTGCAAAGTACAGAAAAAGAAGGAAAAAATACAGAAGACAATTTTCTCAAGATTCTTCACTGTTAGCCACCGCAGGGACTGGGACCTCGGACGATTCTGGTGGAACCTCGTCGGCCACTTTTTCCGCTTGTATCTCGGCATCAATCTCTGCTAATGATTCCTCAACACTTCTTTCTATCAAGAGAAGATTGGACGATAGCTGCCCAGTGGCAGTTTCCTTGGTTGCCTCCTCGGCCTCATCACCCTCCTCGTCCAAGGTTAAGTCCATAACCTGCTCTGCAGGAGGAGGGGACTTGGCTTCGACGGCATCCTTGGGTTTTCTCACCAAGGCTTCTTCATTGACCTCCTTATCTTCATCCTCGGTATCAGCATCAGATTCTGATTCGCCTTCAGGTGGAGGTGGAGGAAATGGCAAGGGGATGGCATCAGCATTCCGAAGGGGCGAGTCAACAGGGAGATCAAGCTTCTTTATCAGGGACATCCAACCTAGGGAAAATCCCCTGTTGCATGCCTGCCTGACTTGAAGCTTATAATCTTCTGCAATGTCGGCCATACCTTGGGCGTAGGCCTTTTCATCAGCCTCTTTAACTTCGGCCTCTTTGGTGGCCAGAGCTTGCTGGAGTTCTTTCTCCGCTTGGGCCTTCTGAACCTCGGCCTCTCTTTTCTCGGCCTCAGCAACTTTTTTAACGGCCTCAGCAGATTCGGCCTTCTCAAGAGCTAAAGTTTGAGCTTTAGTTGCAGCCTCGGCTTGATCTTCCAGTTTTTTCATTTTTGCTTCAAGGGACTTTATCTCTCTCTTCATGGAAGATGCTTCCCTTTTCATATCAACCAACCTTTGACGATTTTCAAAAGATTGCATTGAAAATGAATGGGCATGCTGAATGGCCTGCAGAAAAACAGAAGTGTTAGACAATACTCTCAGTAAAAAACGGAAGAAAAAATCACAAGTACAAACAGAAATACTTACTTGAACGGAGTGTTGGAGCATGAGAGCGTAATTCTCATACTCACTAAGCTTAGCATTTCACTCCAAGTCATTCGGAAAGAGAAGAGCAGTGCTGAGGGCGACACCAACGTTAATATCGTCGGCACTTTCACTAGCCATAATGGGCCTATCCTCCAGGGATAGATCAGGGGCCCAGGGGACGTCGGGCTTCTTTGAGGCCGAGGTCGTCGCGGACGATGACCTTGCCTTCTTCGATTGTGTAGACCATGAGGGTTGGCCCTCAGCAGACCTCTTGGTGGAAGTAGAGGCTGATTTTTTGTTTTCTGCCAGTTTAGAAATCGGCAAAACATCCTCAGCCTCGGCATCTGTACCCTTGGCCTTGGGCTAAGCCTTTTTAACTCTCTTTGGCTTTGGTGGTAGCATTGATTGGGAAGGAACAGCATCGACGTCGGTTGGAAGGTCGGCGAGAAGATCTTGAACGACAGGCCTTGAACGAACCACCTCGACAGTTTTTACAAGTCTTCGTCGACGTTTGCGCTCTGGGATTGGTATTAAGTAGGGGGCCGAAGTCGATGGAAGATCGACAGGGTCAGATGTAGACTCTTGGTCTGTTCGTGATGTTGAAGCGGTGTGAGTTGTGGCAGTAGGCAGGGAAAGGCTTTTCTTCCTTTTCTTTGGGATGTCGGGTAAAGTGGATTTATATGTAGGGATGAAGTTTAGTAATAGTGGGGCTTTTCGTTTATGGATTGGAAGGCCAAGGAGTTTTTTCAGATCTGTTCCTGGGAAGAAGGATTGACGAAAGTTTTTCGGTGGCTGATGAAGATCTGCCGAACAAAGAAACAGACGTCAGAAACAGAAAGTATTAAGGACTTGAATAAAAACAACTAAGTGTTGACTCAGGGCTCTTACTCTTGCCCTCTGTAACTGTTCGAGGTAGAGGGTAGAGGTGGACATCTTCATCTGGGCCAAATTCCCAATTTCCAGAAGCAATGACAAAATCATCTCCAGCCCCCTTGTTGGAGTCTGGGAGGTCGGCTACAATTTTGTACTGAGTAGATCTCGGCTTAAGGTAATAAACGAAACCCCTATTCTTCAGGTCAAGAGGGCACATGGTATAGCAGTATTGAAGGTCGGCCAGGGTAATTCTAAGGTTCTCTTGCCTAGCTAAAGCTATAATACCATTAATCACCCTATAAGAGTTGATAGTAAGTTGCATGGGGTTCAGCCTGTAGAAATGAAGAACTTCACGAAAAAGGGGATCAAGTGGAAGCCGAAGTCCACATTTGGTAAAAGCTACTATAGGGAAGGGCATCGTATGGTCTGTGGGCATGATGGTATCACCGTCCCCAGCTAGTTTAAGATGAACATCGGCTGGGATAGAGAATTCCTGCCTAAAGTATTCTAGTTTTGTTGGGGTATTTACCCTATGTCTCCACATACATATTATGTCGGCTTAAGCTAAGAGAAATGTGTTTCAGAAGATGGGCGTTTTTTAGTTTTCCCTAAAGATTAACGGTTCTACAGACAAATTCCAAATCTATGAGCTATGAAGATAAAGATCGAAGGCACAAATCTGGGACAGATACAAAAAACAGAAAACAAAGACGAAGTTTCAGATTCAAGAACAGAGGTATAGCTCTCAGAAACAATAGAGATACAGAAGTAAAAAAAAAAATCAAGAACAGTGGCAAGAAGAACGGTGAAAAAGTATAGAAGTTCAAGGTGTAGCCACAATTCAAGGTACAAATAAATCCAAAGCTTCGAACAAGATCAGTAATGGCAACAGGCACACAAAAGCACATAAAGAGAAATTAACATTGAAGGGAATGAATCTTACCGGAACAACTGAAGCCGGGGCAATGTTCGCCAAGCTCAGAAACCGGTTGCAACAGCGAAGAAGGCTTCGCAAGAATGAGGGATTAAGAGCAGTTCCAGAAGAGAGATCGAAGCAATGGCAGATTCGAAGAAGAAAGAGCTTTCAGAGAGAGAAAGAGCAAGAAGACAGAATGAAAAAGTGAAGGAAAAATAGAGGCAAAGGAAAAGTTTTGTCAAAAACGTGAAACGGCGGCAAAAATAGGGCAATTATTACGCCTAGAGCAACGCGCGCGTCAGACGGCGCAGACGAACGAACAGACAGCTTTCAGGCGCGTCACCAACACGCTCTAATGAAGACAAAACACGTGAAAGGAACGGTTAGATATGCATGACAGCTCATGCGCGTGGGAGAGTACGATCGAAGCCTTGTTCTCCGAAGAGAACACATCGGCTGAAAGTGGATAATCTTGGCTAATCAGTTTTTGAGCCATTACTCAGAAAAGAAGTGATAAAATATCGGAATAGGTTCCATCACCTCAGAATGCCGAGGTAATAGAACCTAGGGGGCAGTTGTGGGGATGTATTTTCTGAATACCAACACGTGGCATGGTGACGCCGACGTGTCAGCCGAGGTGCCACGTGTCCTGGTAGTTAAGCCGAGATAATCTCGGAGAAGCCGAGGTTATCTCCGAAGATATCGGAATCCGAGATAAGGGACAAGAGTCCTAAGACGGAGAGGAGACTTAACCAAGATAAGGATAAAGCTCTTAGGGAGTTTATCTTTATCTCTTAAAGAATCCAAAGTAAACATCGATATGAAGTTCATAGAAGTCATACTTCTATTGGGACTTGGATTGAGTATATTATAAAAGAGAGGCACCCCCATGGGTCTAAGGTATGCAATTTATGTTTTGAGTATTCAGTTTAGCACTTGATTATCTTTGAGAGATATACTGACTTGATCGTCGGAGTGCCCCCGGGTGGAAGAACCACCGCCGAAGCTTTTTGCTTCTGTTGCAGGTTACTAAAGCCATCTATTCTGCCTGTGCTCCCCAGCTGATCACTAAACGGGCAGTGTGGTCAGATTTTCACCCACACAGCCACTATTATTTAAACAAGTTGAACTCCTCTTCAATTGGAAGAGAAAACAGGACTGTTCAATTTGGGTTCTGTGGCTCCACCACAAGACCTACATAGATGATTCGATCTCTTTATTTTTAATTCTTTATGTAAATTAAAAAAAAAATTAAAAATTTAAAAATGCATGTGCAAAACTATGAAAGAAATACTAAAGTGGTAGAGAATATCATGGCATCTATCCACGAACCACTTCTACCATTTGAATAAAAATATATACACAACATGAACCATTTTACCTTAAGTTTTTGTCTAATTTTTTTTTAAAGGTAATTAATTGAACTAAATTAACACAATGTGAAATTAAAAGACAAAATTGATACAATTGAATATACATTGACCAAATCAAAAACAATAATAAAATTACAAGAACCACAACTATAATTTAGAGTAATGATGGATATCCCTAAAATATCATTCTTAAATGCACCAACATTGATTTGGCAAGTGATTGGATCTTAGTTGATTTGATTCCTAAATAATCAACATCTGACATCCAACTCTTCATGTCATTTGGGATAAATTTAAGAATGAAGTAGGGAAGAAATCAGGAATCTTCCGTCAAGGGGACAAGAGGAAAGGCATTGGACAGATTTTTCACAAGTAAACAGTGGGTTGGGTCAAGTTTAAAAAGATTAAATGATTATTAAAATATAAATTAATATAGGATAATTAATCAAATCAAAAAATTATACAAGATTAGTCTAAATTTACACAAGCTATCCACTTTGTACAAGTTTCTGGTCCAATTTGGTGTAATTTATTAAAGTTATTAACATTTTTTTTATTTTTTAACTTGATCAATTGTTGAGTGTTTGGTATAGTTTTTTTTTTTTTTTTTTTACAATTTATGAGATAAAAGTACCTTAAATAAAAAAAAATAATTATTGAAAACTAAGGGAAGATTGTTTAGGTTTTTTTTTTTTTTTTTAATTATCAATTTTTAACTTGTAATAAGTAATGCCAAACATGTATTATATAATTATTTAGAAAGAAATGTTAGAGACTCACAATTTAAATCTTCAAATTCACCAACAATGATGTGGCATAGGCAAGAGAGTTGGACTCTCTATAATTAAGTGTGCAACAAATCAAAAAATTAACACCTAACATATTATATCATTATGGATCAAATTATGATAGTATTTTTTATAATCTCAAATATTTTATTTATTTAAATATTATTCAATTTGTTTAGATCCACAAAACTTCATAAGCGGCCTAACTAAAAAAATTATAGGAATCCATGTAAAAAAATAATTTTCTTTCTCTAGCATAATTTAAGCAAATGTTTTTTTAATATGATTCCTTCTCTCTTTTTTTCAATCCATTAGATGGTAATTACAAATTTTAAAAATATTACATTAAATATATCACGATCCCAATAATAGCTAGAAGCTACCACTAAAGACATGCAACCCCATAATGGTGGGAAAAACAAAACACGACAAAGAATTCAAACTACTCTCTATAAAAATTAAATTTAAGTTTTACAACTTAATACCACAAAGTAATGTTACATAATCATTACACCAAAGATTTTAATATTCTTAATATGATTTAACACTGGTCAAATTGGCTATAGTCTCAAATTTAATTTTTGAAGTGTCATTTATTCCGTGAGACATTTTGATACACAAATAGAGAGAGAGAGAGAGAGAGAGAATAACTTGAGGTTCTGTAAATATTCCATTTTGACCAGCTTTAAGATTTGAGCGCTTTCTTTTGAACACCTGATAATGAAAATTGGAATATGCTATATTACGAATTTCTCAGCAGAAAAGTCAAATTGAAACTTTAAAATCCCAACATTCACCCATTTTGACCAAATTATTTTAGATCTATTCAAAAATATTTTTCTAAATTTTTCTTATTCAAAAAATTTAGCAGTTTTGAAAAATTGGCTTTCATACCACATAGCAAGCCACATGGTTTAAAAATACCACATGGCAAGCCATGTGTTTTTAAAAAATACCACATGGCTAGCTAGGTGTTTTGGGTGTTTTGTGAGTTTATAAACACCACCTCATTTTGTTGTTTGAAAAAAGAGGGAAAAAAAATTTGAAAAAGAAAATTTTGTTTCAAAAAGAGGGAGAAAATTTTGGCTAAGGAAATTTTTATTTCAAAAATCTTGACGGAGAGAAATTGATTTTGAAAAACCTTAAGTTATTTTGAGAGCAAGAGAACCTTTTCAATCATCCAAAATTCCATTAAAGGTAAAACTTGAGACATCTCACTGAAATTTCAAAGCATACATCATAAACTTGAGGGTGTAAAGAATAAAGTTTGTTAATCAAAAAATTCACCATTTCCTCCAAAGGTAAGTTTTTGCAATCTTCTCATTTATTTTCTTGTATTTTCTTTATTTTTTTAAATATGTGATATTTAGATTGTAGCAGTGGAAGTAGAAGGCTGAGCTTATGTTCTTTAGATTTCTGTTGGAACAATCTTCTGTGTAAATAAAATAAATTGAAGCTAAATCAAACAAAATAAAATAAATAACTTACTGAATTTATTTTGTTGAACCAAACGAAAAAAGAAAGACCAAGTCGAGTGTGTGACACTCTATCCGTAAGCCAGATTTGCCCCGCTACGGTGCTTACGGTTATCTGGCGTCTATCTCCCAAGATACAATGATCTTAACTAATTTGTAGTAGCACTCCAACACAAATTGAACGGCGAACCAAACTTGTGTTCTAACTCTCTAAAATTTATTCTAAAACCAATATGAAGAACAATGCACCAAATGAGCAAAGTAAGACAACAAAAGGAATTTTTAGACTGATTTTTAGATACTTAAACACTGCTGGAATGTTGGTATTTATAGGCAAAATAACTGACCCGAATAGGTGCTAATTTGAAGTGAACAGGTGGGAATTCAAACTGGACAAATTCTATTTGAAATTCAAACAGATCTGTTTGTAACTGCTGCACTGTTTCGGACAGATTTGAACCTATAACTAACAGATGCAGTTACTGATTCGAATCTGTAACTGTCTAGGTAGTTTATGAAATTGAATATGTCCAACAGATTGAAAACCTGTTTGAATTTTGAACTAAAAATGGACAAAAATCTAGAATTCAAATTTTGAATTAATTTCCCGCAATAATTTTTGGAAAAAATTCAAATGAATCTTGTCCAAAAAATTAATACAAGAACCAACCCAACCCACACCCGTGCCCGGCATGGCTCGGCTCGGCCGGTTGGACGAACGACGGCAACGGCGCGCGCGTGCGTGTGTTGTGGTTTGGGTTAAGGTTCACTTTGTCCATAACTCCTCTCTTCTACAAACTTGGGGTGCCCCTTGGAGCCCAACCCAAGGTTGTACACCTAGAGCTTATGTACACACAAAAGTTCTTTTCAAGTTTCAATGTGGGACAACCCATATAAGGAAACCTACATTTAATTCCTGAGTTTGTTCAATTTCACGAACCCAAAAACGACGTCAAGTTTCCATTCACTCATAAATGGTTTTGACGAACCGTCTTCACCGTGTGACTTACCAAGTGGCAAGGAACACATCACCTCTTCAGACTCACCCCAAAAGACGTTTGGGGCCCACTCAATTTTGAGCTCAAAGTTGGCCCAAAATAAGCCTTATAAATCAAATTTTCCAACAATCCCCCACATGAATGGAATTTGACGGAGAGAAAATGCAATAACATGATCTAAATACAGAGAGTACATAAATTGAAAATATTCTGCAAAAGATAGGTGGCTTTTGAATTTGAACCTTCCCTTGTGAGACACTATTAGATTTACTAGCTAACTAGTGAACATGATGTCTTGAACTGTTCAGCCATTCGTGTAAACCAAGACAATAGAACTCACACAGTATATCCCCAGACACAGTTTAGTTCTCACTATTGTGTTCATTTTGGCCCTAAACAACCTGGCCTTTCATGAGTGCTCTAGCGAATTGTAGCCCTTCACAAATCTCATAGAACCGGCCCAGTTCACACTCATATAGGTGATTCCTATGAAAAGTATTCTGCCATACTCCACTGGATATACCTAGATATAAGAATTATTAAAAGTATCACTTAACCTAAAACGCTGCAATCATCACTTATTTCATCCTAGAAATGGGTAGGAGTTAGACTCCCCAGTGATCCTTCTGAGTCATTCACAACTCGGTTGTCCCTTTGAAGCTAGATCTTGGGATCTCCAGTCAACTAGGTTGGGTTGCCGTTGTGGTAACTCTTATTTAATAGGCTTTAGTCTCATTCTCCTCAATGAATTCTCAACTAACTCTCTTGCTAATCCTTTGGTTAGTGCTATATTATCTTTAGACTTCACATATTCAATGGAAATAATTCCATCAGAGAGTAGTTGTCTCACGGTGTTATGTCGACGACGAATGTGTCGTGACTTATCATTATACATATGACTCTGTGCTCTACCAATTGTTGATTGACTATCACAATGTATGCATATAGCAGGCACTGGTTTTGGCCAAATTGGAATATCTTCAAGGAAGTGGCGAAGCCATTCTGCCTCTTCCCCTGCCTTGTCTAAAGCTATGAATTATGATTCCATAGTAAACCTAGCATTGCAAGTCTGTTTGGAAGATTTCCAAGATACAATCGTCCCATCAAGAGTAAAGACATACCCATTTGTAGACTTTGAGTCTCTAGTATCCGATATCCAATTTGCACCAAAATATCCTTCAAGTACTGCTGGATATCTAGTATAATTTAGCCCAATGTTACGAGTAAATCGAAGATATCTTAGAACCCTTATAATTGCTTTCCAATGTTTTACTCCCAGATTACTCGTATATCTACTTAATTTGCTTACTGCATAAGCTATATCCGAGCGAGTGCAGTTTATCAAGTACATTATGCTTCCAATAATTTGAGCATACTCTAATTGAGAAATACTTTCATGTACATTCTTAGAAAGATACATATTAACATCTATAGGTGTTCTAGCAAGATGATCATCATCTGTGTTGAATTTTTCAAGTATTTTCTCAATGTAATGAGATTGTGACAAAGCATATCCTTCTGATGTTTTGGTAATTTTCATACCAAGAATTACATCAGCAATGCCCATGTCTTTCATGTCAAAATGTTTATTCAACATTTTCTTGATAGTTTTAATCATATCATTATTACTACCTATGATGAACATATCATCTACATAAAGACATACTGTAATGCCCTGAAATAATTCAACATGAACTACCATACTAATGAACATTGACTAATCTATAACAATAATTATTCCATCATCTCATACATAATAAATGAATTAAATACAAAAGTTTCCCTTACGATATACATTTAAACGAGTTAAAAGAACACATGAATTTATAGCATATGAAGGATCTAAATCTCAAACAAATAAATGCCCTTATGGGCTTACATCTTCCAAGGCAATAGCCCGGTTACACAAAATGGTCTCTTGGACCCAAACACATTTGCCCTTGGCTCACAGAAGATCACAACAAAATAAGAGCTATGTATTCTTTAAAATGATCCTCGTTCTCAACTTGACGGGATCACCTTGTCCTTACCTGCACCAGAGTCCCATAGGGGTGAGCATAAAGCCCAGTAGAGAATTGTCACAAAGTATATACAGTTATCCAATTCTTAATAAAAATGCAAATGTCAATGCTATGCCATGCTCCTTTAAAGAAATTTTATTTCGTGCTTTTCTTAAAGATTTCCATTTTTCAATAAAAGCTTGCAATCTCAACATATTTCAAAGCTTTCAATTTTAATCAACGGAGGGGTGGTAAATACGACACTGGCAATCCCTAGGCTAGTGTCTGCAAGTAGACTCTACGAGTACTACCAAATTGTCATTTTTACTGGTGCTAACCGGAAGGCTCGACACCTATCCGCGCGGTTTTCTGGTCTTTCACCAAGGACACTAAGGCCAACTTATCAAAATCAACTACACTCACTATCCAAACTTACCACGTATTTACCCCATACCACATTTCTGTTAGTTCTCATTACAAAGTAATCCTTCTCAAGTAAACATGATGAGAATGCAACAATGGTAGTAATTCACTTCATGCACATTAATGATAATAAATCAAATGGAAATGAGGTGCAATAATTAATATCCCATAACATTTCTCTATTTTCAAAATGTCTTAACAACAATAATAAACAAATACCTTTCTCACCTTCACTAATACATTTCTCATTTCGCAAAGTAATCATGTGTCTTCGACACACCACCACAAATTCTCAACAATGATTCATCATGACCAAACCTTTCAATATGTCTAGCATGTCATCTTTCATTTCATTTCCCATCACATTAATATTAAACATTTTAACATCATCTATGGCACTCAACAACTTGCCATCTTACAATTCTACACATATATGCATTTATCAATGGACTTTAAAAGTGGACCTCCATTTTCATACATACATCAAGAAGTTACTTTTAGCAACTACATCATAAAATCAATGCTCAATCACCCTTCAATCACAAGTAAAGAAGAACTTCCACAGGCCTTTCTACATTTAAGAAAATCCCCAATTTCTAGGGTTTTTTATCAAAACTCAACATATCTTCATTTCATGGTGAGAACCCAATCAAAATCATGTATTTCTTAAATTTTATAAAGAACATCCTTTTGGATAGGAAAAATGATGAAGATCAAAGCCTATTTCCTTCAAACTTTCTCTACATTTGGAGTAAAACCCAAAATCAACACAACTAGTTCAAGAAGGCTTTTAAATCATCATTAATCTTACATAACATGTATATATAACTCAAGAAATCCTTACCTCAAGGTCTTTGAGAAGATGGAGAAGAGAAACCCTAGCTTTAATGGAAGATCCTTCAACCTCTACCACACCAAGAGAGGCCCTAGCTCTAGATCTTCAAGATTAGAGGAAGATGTTGATGATCATGACTCAAGATTTGCAAGAATCTAAGTGTTTTAGGTGTTTGAGGGAGTTTTCTAAACAGAAGGGGGAGAAAAATAGGGTTTTAGAGTGAGAGGAAGGAGCCCCAAATGAGATACAATTTGGCCAAGATGAGAAATAAAAATAGAGATTCGGCTGCCCAGACGCCCCGCACGTGCAGCACGCTCCCTGCACGTGCGGAGCCTCCCTCCCGCACGTGCGGCTCCCAGCCCCGCACGTGCGGCCCTCCCCACACACACCTGCCCGCACGTGCATATCTAGCACTATGCAACTCACTGGACAAACCCCTCTCTCGTACGTGCGGCCTGGCCTCCTGCACGTGCGGCACTCATCCCGCACGTGCGGCCTAGGGCCCCGCACGTGCGGCCCTGGCCCAGCAGACCAAGATTCTCTGGTTCGGTCCCCGGGCACCTCAGACTCGACCACACCCTCTCCGGAATGGATGAAATTCAACACCGGACAACACAAAAGCAAGAACTTCATTTAGAAAAATTATTTCCGGACGTTTCAAGCCCAACGAAAAAGAGAGAACATAAAAGAAAGGTGGACCGAAGGAAGGAAAGGAAAGACTCGATCGTCACAACACATACAATGACATAACCTTTATCTGTGTTTTTAATATAAACACATTTGTCACACTCATTAATTTTGAATCCATTTGACATCATTGCCTTGTCCAATTTCTCATGCCATTGCTTTAGTGCTTGTTTTAAACCATATAATGATTTAACCAATTTACACACTTTCTTTTCTGTTCTTGGAACTAAAAACCCTTATGGTTGTTTCATGTAAATCTCTTCATCTAACTCACCATTTAAGAAAATGGTTTTCATATCCATTTGATGAATTTCTAGATTGTATAGAGATGCAATGGCAATTAGCATTCTAATGGATGTTATTCTAGTAACCGGTGAGTATGTGTCAAAGTAATCAAGACCTTCTTTTTGTCTAAAACCTTTGACCACAAGCCTTGCCTTGTATTTTTCAATTGATCCATCCATTTTCAATATTCTTTTGAAAATCCACTTGTACCCAAGAGGTTTACAACCTGGTGGCAAATCCACCAATTCCCAAGTGTAATTTTGCAAGATGGATTTAACTTCACTATTGATAGCTTTCTTCTATAAAGGAGTTTCAGGACTAGACATAGCCTCTTTAAAAGTTAAAGGCTCATTTTCTGACAAAAATGTTAGAAAATCTGAACCAAAAGATTTTGAGGTTCTAGCACGTTTACTACGCCTAAGTTCATCTTCCTCGTTTTGATCTAACTCTTGTTCTTGATCATGTTCTTGATCCTGACTAGTAATAGCATCATGAGATCTTTTATTGTTACTAGTCTCTTGTCCAGTCTTATTTGGAAATACATGTTCAAAGAAACATGCATTCCGAGATTCAATAATAGTATTTACATGTATTTCAGAATTTTCTGATTTATAAATCAAAAACTGATATACACTACTATTCTTGGCATAACCAATGAAAATGCAATCAATGGTTTTAGGACCTATCTTAGTTTTTTTACGACTAGGAATAGCCACTTTAGCCAAATACCCCCACACTTTTAAGTATTTGTTAGATGATGCTCTTACATGCCACATTTCATAAGGTATTTGATTCACTTTCTTTCGGGGTACTTTATTAAGTATATAGTTAGCAGAAAGTATTGCTTCCCTCCACAAGTTCTGAGGTAATCCAGAACTTATTAACATGGCATTCATCATTTCTTTTAAAGTCCTATTTTTCTTTTCAGCAATTCCATTTTGCTGAGGTGAGTAAGGAGCGGTGGTTTGATGAATTATTCCATGTTCTTTACAAAATTCACCAAAAGGTGATTCATATTCACCACCTCTATCACTTCTAAGTTTCTTGATTTTCTTACCAAGTTGATTTTCAACTTCATTCTTATATTGAATGAAAGTTTCCAAAGCTTCATCCCTGGTTCGAATTCAATAAAGATAACTATATCTGGTATAGTCATCTATAAAAGTGATAAAATATTTTTTCCCACCTCTAGTTTGAATTGATTTAAAATCACAAATGTCACTATGAATTAATTCAAGTGGTTCCGTACTTCTTTCAATTGAATGAAAAGGAGTTTTGGATAATTTTGCCTCAACGCAAATTTCACATTTATTATTTGAATCAATGTCAAATATAGGTAAACATTCCATATTAATTGATCTACGTAAAGATCCATAATTAACATGTCATAGTCTACCATGCCATAAATTTGAAGACTCAAGCAAGTAAAAAGATGATGTATTTTTATTAATAATTGAGGGTACATCAGTCATTACATTTAACTTGAAAAGACCATCAGACATGTAACCTTTTCTTACATACATTCCATTCTTAGTAAGTACAAATTTATGATTCTCAAACACTAGCCTAAACCCATTCTTACTCAACAAAGATCCGGAAACAAGATTCTTGCAAATGTCCGGTACATGCAGCACATTGTTGAGAGTGAGTTCTTTTCCAGATGTCATCTTCAGAACAATCTTCCCTTGTCCTTCAACTTTGGAAGTTGAGGAGTTGCCCATAAAAAGTTGTTCACTATTGTCCACTATAGAATATGTAACGCCCCCAAAATAAACCCATAATATACATAACATTGACATGCATTAATAAAAGAAAACCAACCGTTATTCTATTCATCAGAGTATTCTTATTAAAAAAAAACATTACCTGTAACATCAAATTAAATGCCTTACGGGCTAACATCTTTCCAAGCCAACACTTGGACACAAAATATGAGTGCTAACTCAAATACAAATAAAGCCCTAGGCTTGAATGTTTACATGTAATATCAAATAGTAAATAAAGAACAACTAAACTAAACAGAGTCTTCAATTCCAATTCCTTCCAAGCTAAGTCCTTGGAGGAAGCTTATCACCTGAACCTGAAAATGATGTTCCCATAAAGGGTGAGCTGCAGCCCAGTAGAAAAATACTAAACCAAATATAAGCATTGAATAAAGCTATAGCATTCAATAGATGGTTAACCAAGATAATCAATTGTGACTTAATACCGTCTCAAGACACTAATGTCTATGACATGTTTCAATTCCCATTATTATTAATATGGCTCAGAACCTGGCCAAACTTACAACAATGAATTATATATCACATTCACATTACTTCCAATATCAACAACATTAATGAGAATCAGGCTCATATTAAAACACTTCATACTTCCCGTTTGATACACATTTTAGTGCTGTATCAATAACATGTAAAACACTTCAATATAATAAGCACACATAATAGTGATGCTAATGGAGTCCATCCCCTATCTCCTCCTAAACAAAATTCCAGTTTAGAGGTCCATCCCCTATCTTCCCCTAAACCGTGGAGTACATCCCCTATCTCCTCCCAAACAATATGCATATGCAATGCTCAATCAATACATGTATATTCTGTATTAATTCAATAGTCTAAATTTATGACTTAAACAATTTGGTTAGTTTCAATTTTCCCTAATCCACATACAATGTCTACAACAAACACGACTATCCTCCACCGATAGCCCAAACAGTTATTTCTAGACTGGAAATAAATACATCAACAATTCAATAGGTGAGTGATTTAAATTATACAACTACACCATTTAATCAATGAATTCCTCAATTTCATGAATTTAACCAAATTCCCCAATTTCCTGAAATTAATTATACAAATTAATTCATTATTACAACTAGGGTTTTTCCCAAAATTACCAAAGTATTCCCAACATATCAAAATACCAAAACTTAGAACAAAACTTATAAGATGGAGTAGGAAATCCCTACCTTGAAGAAAATAACCCGAATGGAGAAGACGGAGATGAAGACTCAAATTCCAAAGTGCTCCAAATCCTCTCTTTTTCAGATTAAAAGAAAGCTCTCGCGAAGCTCTACCTTTCTTTCAAAGGAACTAGGGTAGAAGACCCCAAGGAATAGATCAAATCTTAGAAAGAAGGTGAGAGTAGAGAGAGAAACTCTCAAATGGCGGTTTTTAAAAGTTAAGAAAGAAAAAGTAGGTCAAAAAGTGATCCAAAAAGTGAAATCACGGAGTGATGTAGTCGACTCTACGCTCGAGCGTGAAAAACCCCGCTCGAGCGTAAGACACAGACTCACGCTTGAGCTTGAAAAGAGCCGCTCGAGCGTCAATTGCACCCTTCCAGAAGTTTTGTAGGCGATGGCATCTGCTCGAGCGTAAAACTCTCCGCTCGAGCGGAGGGGCAAAATCAAGAGATCACGCTCGAGCGTAAAAAAAAATATCGCTCGAGCGGACGGACTGCAGAGTAAAGTACTGGGAGATGAAAAACCACGCTCGAGCGTAAAAACTCCCGCTCGAGTGGAGAAGCAACAACAAAAAGCCCGCTCGAGCGTTAAAACTTCCGCTCGAGCGTGAAGGCAAAAACCCGGGCATCACCTTTTGGTTTCAAAGTGCAACCAACCTGTTTTAAACTTGCCCATCACAACCCAAGACTCAAATACAAAGAGTAAAGGCTAGAAGTGATAATGATACAAAACAAATCCACGAAACCAAGTCTAGAATACAGTATATAAAGGAAGGAAAAACCGGGATCGCTATAACCTCCCCCCCTTAAAGAATTTCGTCCCCGAAATTAGGTACAAAAAAAAAAATTTTTTTTTTTAAAAGAGTTTTCTCTACTTCTCACAATATGCCAACATTCTATTAACAACCTGACCATTACCAATCAATCCCATCTCTTTTCAAGAGGCATTTCACATTATACATAACAATTTGCATTATCAACATGCATTTTCCTTTCAAATTCCACAGTTTTCAATATCTATAATTTCCATTTCCATATCATATTTAATCTCATGATATAACTCCAATTCTACAACACATTCAACATATGCAGTGTTACACTAACTTCCATTATGAGGCGAATTTCAAAATACATTCATTAATCAAAACATAAACTATGTTTCACAACTTAAGTTATATTCAATACACTTAAGGTGCAATATTACAATAAAATAAGCAACATATGCTCAAGCATCTACGAATAGATCCGGATATTTCTCTCGGACCTCCAACTCGCGTTCCCAAGTGGCTTCCTCCACCCCGTGATGTTTCCACAAAACCTTTACCAAAGGGATGGTCTTACCTCGCAAAACTTGATCCCGTCTATCCAAGACCCGAGCCGGTCTCTCCTCATACGAGACATCCCCATCTACCTCTAAGTCGGTCCAATCCAATACATGCGATGGATCCGGCTCATACTTCCGGAGCATACTCACGTGAAACACGTTATGTACTCCGGATAACTGCGGCGGCAAAGCTAAACGATAAGCAGCCTCGCCAATCCTCTCAAGGATCTCAAAAGGGCCAATGAACCGAGGGGACAACTTCCCGCTCTTCCCAAACCTCATCAAACCCCGCCTAGGTGATATCTTCAGAAAGACATGATCACCCACCTCAAACATCAAAGGTCTCCTCCTACGGTCTGCATAAGATTTCTGACGACTCTGTGCTGTAACAAGCCTCTTACGGATAAGCTCAACCTTCTCCGTCGTTTCCCTCACCAACTCTGGACCCAACAGAGGTGCATCACCCACCTCGGCCCAACAAACAGGAGATCTACACGGTCGGCCGTACAAGGCCTCAAACGGTGCCATACCGATACTAGACTGGAAACTGTTGTTGTAGGCAAACTCCACCAACGGCAAGTGCCTCTCCCACGACCCACTAAAGTCTAGAACACAACCCCGGAGCATATCCTCAAGGATCTGAATAGTACGCTCGGACTGCCCGTCAGTCTGAGGATGATAAGCCGTGCTAAAGGTCAACTTAGTGCCTAAGGCATTCTGCAAACTCTGCCACAACCTGGCAGTAAAACGAGGATCTCTATCTGAGACAATCGTCACCGGGACCCTGTGCAACCTCACTATGTCCCTAATATATAAATCGGCCAGATGATCGACTGAATCTCTAACATGTATAGGAATGAAATGCGCCGATTTAGTCAACCGGTCGACAACCACCCAAATAGCGTCACTACCCCGCTGAGTCCTCGGAAGACCTACAACGAAGTCCATAGTGACATGCTCCCATTTCCACTCGACAATAGGCAAGGGTTGTAGCAAACCCGCTGGCCTCTGATGCTCGGCCTTCACTTGCTGACAAGTAAGGCACTTAGACACGAAAGCTGCCACATCTCTCTTCATACCCCGCCACCAAAACTGGCGACCCAAATCCCGATACATCTTAGTGCCTCCCGGATGCACTGCAAAGCGCGAATGATGAAACTCTCGGAGTACCTCCTCTCGGAAAGACTCCGGCACAAACAGACGGTCTCGGTATCTCACACTCAGGTCGGAATACACCGTCAAACCCTTCTCAACCTTCCCACCGGAAATTTTCTCACGGAGGGTTTCTACCTCAAGGTCACCCCTCTGAGCCTCTAACACTCGTGTCACGAGTGTAGGCTGTACAACAACAGAAAACAAGGCCGCAGCCTCAACGGATTCGCCCAGAAGTAAATCAAACTCCCCAAGTGCACCCAACATCTCCCATTCTCGGATGGCTATACTAGCTATGTCACCAACAGGTTTCCTGCTAAGGGCATCGGCCACTACATTTGCCTTTCCCGGATGATAATGTAACTCAAAGTCATAATCCTCAATGAATTCCATCCACCTCCTCTGCCTCAAGTTCAAGTCTTTCTGTGTAAACAAATATTTCAGACTCTTATGATCCGAGAATACCTCAAATCTCTCACCATAAAGGTAATGCCTCCAAATCTTCAAGGCAAATATCACAGCTGCTAACTCTAGATCATGCGTAGGGTAATTCTGCTCGTGAATTTTCAACTGTCGTGAGCCATAGGCAACTACTTTCCCTTCTTGCATTAACACACAACCCAGACCCTCTCGTGAGGCGTCACAATAGACTGCATAACCTAACCCTCTCTCCGGAATAATCAAGACCGGGGCAGTGGTCTGTCTAACTTTCAACTCCTGGAACGACTTTTCACAAATCTCACTCCATACAAATTTGACTCCCTTCCGAGTCAATCTAGTCAAAGGTGAAGCTAACCTGGAGAAATCCTTCACAAACCGACGATAATACCCAGCTAACCCCAAAAAACTACAGATCTCAAACACACTCTTAGGCTGTGCCCAATCTTGCACTGCCTCAGTCTTGGATGTATCAACAGACACCCCTTCCCCAGAAACTACATGGCCTAAGAACTTGACCTCTTCTAGCCAGAACTCACACTTCCCAAACTTCGCATAAAGCTTATGGGCTCTAAGTAACTCAAGCAACACTCTCAAATGTTCCTTGTGCTTCTCCTCAGAAGGTGAATAGATAAGGATGTCGTCCACGAAGACGACTACAAAACGATCTAAGAATTCTCGAAAAATTCGGTTCATCAAATCCATAAACACTGCTGGTGCATTGGTGAGCCCAAATGGCATCACCAGAAACTCATAGTGGCCATACCGCGTACGGAATGCCGTCTTCGGAATATCCTCCTCCCTAACTCTTAACTGATGATAACCCGATCTCAAGTCTATCTTCGAGAAACAACGGGAACCCTTTAACTGATCGAACAGATCATCTATACGAGGCATAGGATACTTATTTTTAACCGTAGCCCGATTCAATTTCCGGTAATCTATACAAAGTCTCAAAGCACCACCTTTGTTTTTAACAAAGAGGGCCGGTGCTCCCCATGGCGACACACTAGGACGTATATAGCCCTTATCTAGCAACTCCTGGAGTTGGATCTTTAACTCAACTAACTCGGCTGGGGTGAAACGATAAGGTGCCATAGAAATCGGCACTGTGCCGGGCACTAGGCCAATAGAGAATTCAATCTCCCGATGCGGTGGCAAACCAACAAGATCCTCAGGAAAGACGTCCGAGTACTCACAAACCACCCTTGGCAACACAATCTGAGTCTCATCATCCTCACTAATCGAAAGGTTAGCAAGTAGGCCACTAAGCTCACTCCGTCCTCGCGAAACATACCCCGGTGGCAACACACTACCAACCCGGTCCCCCAGAAAATGAAAACACTCTCCGCTCACGGTACAACAAGTGACCCTCTGGCGGTAGCAATCAATAACTGCCCGGCATGACGATAACCAGTCCATACCCAAAATAACATCGAAGCCCCTCATAGGCATAACTACAAAGGAAAATGGGATTCTATGATAATCAACCTCTATATCACAACCCCCAACACCTTGTTTCAAAATCAATTCACCCCCAAGAGGTGACACTACACAAATAGGAGATGCTAACTGTGCTAACTCCAACTCCAAAACAGATGCAAATGCAGCAGACACCAAGGAATGAGATGCACCCGTATCAATCAAAACATTAGCAACCGAGTTGCAAAACAAGAAAGTACCTCTCACAACTGATGGAGCCGGTACAAGATCCTGCGCGGTAACAGCATACACGCGCCCAGACGACCTCTGATCAACCTGCTCACCCCTAGGAGCATAAGACTGCTGCACCGACTGGGACGATGAAGCCCCCTGATTGGCCCTTGAGGCCTGAACTGACTGAGCTGGCTGCTGACCCTGAATCTGTCTCAAACCAGATGCACCAGGTGTGCCACCCAACTGAGGGCAATACCTCTTCATATGCCCTGGCTGACCACACTGATAACACGAGAGTGGCTGGCCTCTACCCTGACTCTGGCTCTGAGATCGAGCCGAAGATGATGCTGCTCTCTGCACTCCTCCCCTCTGAGGACAAACTGGAGACTTGTGACCCAGCTGGCCACACTTGAAACAGGTAATGTCTCCCTGACTGCCTTTCCCCGAACTAGCACTCGGCATAGGAAAAGTCAATCTAGAAAAGTTACTCTGAGACTGCTGGGGATTAAAACCCTTCTGTCTCCTACCATCACTCTGACCATCCTGACTCCTCTTGGAGCCCATCTGTCCTTCCTCCTCCTCCTGCATCATGATTTCCATGTGGGCTGCAGCATCAACCAGACGCCCATAATCCCGAATCATAGTTCCCCCAACTCGCAGCTTGAGACCACGCCTCAACTTCTTCTCAAATTCGATACAACGGCGTTCTTCTGACGCCACCAACTCAGGTGCAAACCTGGACAAGCTAGTAAATGTAGCCTCAAACTCGGCCACTGAAGAACTCGACTGCTTAAGCTGGCAGAACTGGTCTCTCAGCCTCTCCCTAACTGCTGGAGATAAGAACCTCTCCTGGAAAGCATTCACAAAAGCCTCCCATGTACCTCCTATCCGACCCTTAGTGAACTTCCACCACTGACCCGCATCCCCCTTCAGCTGGAAAGATGCCAAGGTCACTTTCAACCCCTCGTCTTCGATGCCAAGCATCTCAAACGTCTTTGTTGTCTGTTCGAGCCATTCATCTGCCTTAAGCGACTCTTTAGGATCACCCACAAATTCATCCGGGTTAGACCGAAAGAACTCCCTCTTCAGAAAGGAAGGTCCTGCATCCGCAACAACAACCCGAGCTTGATTCTCAGCTCTGAGAATGCCTATTGACTCCCTGAATGCCCCTGCTATCTCTCGGGCCAAAGCGCCCATAGCCTGCTGGCCTACTGGCTCGGCCACATTGGCCTGGCCAATTTTCTCCTGAACTACCGGAATCTCCTCTGGCACAGGCACCTCCTGCCTACCCGGCCTACCACACCTACCGCGTCCTCGTCCTCGTCCTGACATCCTAATAAAGGAAACAAAAACGTTAGCACATTAATAAATGTGCCGAGGCTAAACACTCGCGTTCTAATGCATTGGACAACAATAATTCATTCCATGTAAGCACATAATCACATAAGCACCTACGAATTTCATTCCTGGGTGATGATAGTCCCGAAGCGTTACTATAGTTCCGGTTGGAAGCAGCATTGATCAAGTGCCTTTCCAACAAGACTACTAGAAACTCAAGGGTCCAATCAACATCCAAGGAACTACATTCCATACCCACATAGCCACATAAACATGTTATCATGTAAGCATATAACATTACACTAAGTCTCTGTCAAACGAGACGAACCCATTGTGATACTAATCACTTCCCACGTACCCAAAGTATTCAAACCCGATACGCTCTGATACCAAGTTGTAACGCCCCCAAAATAAACCCATAATATACATAACATTGACATGCATTAATAAAAGAAAACCAACCGTTATTCTATTCATCAGAGTATTCTTATTAAAAAAAAAACATTACATGTAACATCAAATTAAATGTCTTACGGGCTAACATCTTTCCAAGCCAACACTTGGACACAAAATATGAGTGCTAACTCAAATACAAATAAAGCCCTAGGCTTGAATGTTTACATGTAATATCAAATAAATAAAGAACAACTAAACTAAACAGAGTCTTCAACTCCAATTCCTTCCAAGCTAAGTCCTTGGAGGTAGCTTATCACCTGAACTTGAAAATGATGTTCCCATAAAGGGTGAGCCACAGCCCAGTAGAAAAATACTAAACCAAATATAAGCATTGAATAAAGCTATAGCATTCAATAGATGGTTAACCAAGATAATCAATTGTGGCTTAATACCGTCTCAAGACACTAATGTCTATGACATGTTTCAATTCCCATTATTATTAATATGGCTCAGAACCTGGCCAAACTTACAACAATGAATTATATATCACATTCACATTACTTCCAATATCAACAACATTAATGAGAATCAGGCTCATATTAAAACACTTCATACTTCCCGTTTGATACACATTTTAGTGCTGTATCAATAACATGTAAAACACTTCAATATAATAAGCACACATAATAGTGATGCTAATGGAGTCCATCCCCTATCTCCTCCCAAACAAAATTCCGGTTTAGAGGTCCATCCCCTATCTTCCCCTAAACCGTGGAGTACATCCCCTATCTCCTCCCAAACAATATGCATATGCAATGCTCAATCAATACATGTATATTCTGTATTAATTCAATAGTCTAAATTTATGACTTAAACAATTTGGTTAGTTTCAATTTTCCCTAATCCACATACAATGTTTACAACAAACACGACTATCCTCCACCGATAGCCCAAACAGTTATTTCTAGACTGGAAATAAATACATCAACAATTCAATAGGTGAGTGATTTAAATTATACAACTACACCATTTAATCAATGAATTCCTCAATTTCATGAATTTAACCAAATTCCCCAATTTCCTGAAATTAATTATACAAATTAATTCATTATTACAACTAGGGTTTTTCCCAAAATTACCAAAGTATTCCCAACATATCAAAATACCAAAACTTAGAACAAAACTTATAAGATGGAGTAGGAAATCCCTACCTTGAAGAAAATAACCCGAATGGAGAAGACGGAGATGAAGACTCAAATTCCAAAGTGCTCCAAATCCTCTCTTTTTCATATTAAAAGAAAGCTCTCGCAAAGCTCTACCTTTCTTTCAAAGGAACTAGGGTAGAAGACCCCAAGGAATAGATCAAATCTTAGAGAGAAGGTGAGAGTAGAGAGAGAAACTCTCAAATGGCGGTTTTTAAAAGTTAAGAAAGAAAAAGTAGGTCAAAAAGTGATCCAAAAAGTGAAATCACGGAATGATGTAGTCGACTCTACGCTCGAGCGTAAAAAACCCCGCTCAAGCGTAAGACACAGACTCACGCTCGAGCGTGAAAAGAGCCGCTCAAGCGTCGATTGCACCCTTCCAGAAGTTTTGCAGGCGATGGTATCCGCTAGAGCGTAAAACTCTCCGCTCGAGCGGAGGGACAAAATCAAGAGATCACGCTCGAGCGTAAAAAAAAAATATCGCTCGAGCGGACAGACTGCAGAGTAAAGTACTGGGAGATGGAAAACCACGCTCGAGCGTAAAAACTCCCGCTCGAGCGGAGAAGCAACAACGAAAAGCCCGCTCAAGCGTTAAAACTTCCGCTCGAGCGTGAAGGCAAAAACCCGGGCATCACCTTTTGGTTTCAAAGTGCAACCAACCTGTTTTAAACTTGCCCATCACAACCCAAGACTCAAATACAAAGAGTAAAGGCTAGAAGTGATAATGATACAAAACAAATCCACGAAACCAAGTCTAGAATACAGTATACAAAGGAAGGAAAAACCGGGATCGCTATAGAATAAGATGTGAACATCTTTTTGTCGGCACAGATATGGCGAGTAACACCAGTGTCCACCCACCATTCTTTAGGATTTCCGACAAGATTTGCCTCGGAAACAACTGCAGAAAGATTGATGTCATCTATATCATTGAAAATATTGTCCACTTCAGTCATATGGGCTTAATCAGGCTTCTTGCTTGTTCTTCTTTTGTTTTTTCCTTTGCTACGGCAATCTCTGGCCCGATGTCCCTCTTTGTCACAGATGTAACATTTGCCATTAAACTTGTACTTTTTATTCCCCCCCCCCCTTTTAAAGCCATGTGATGAACTTTCTCCAGAAGACTTTCGTTTCTTGGTTTTTGAAGCATGTTCCACCACATTTGCCTTAGACTCCATAGGATGTTTACCAGCCCGTTTTTCAGAATTGCGGTTGTCCTCTTCAATCCTCAAACGCACAATTAATTCTTCCAAAGACATTTCTTTGCGCTTGTGTTTGAGGTAGTTCTTGAATTCCTTAAAAACCTTGTGGTAATTTCTCAATTAAGGCTGCAACTTGGAAGGATTCACTGAGAGACATGCCTTCTGCGTAAATGTCATGCAGAATGAGTTGGAGATCTTGAACTTGGCTAATCACAGTCTTAGAATCAACCATTACAAAGTCTAGGAATTTGCCAACCACAAATTTCTTTGTGCCGGCATCTTCCGTCTTGTACTTCTTCTCCAAAGACTCCCATAGTTCCTTTGCTGTCTTGATAGGACTGTAGACGTTGTATAATGTGTTGTGAAGTCCGTTCAAAATGCAGTTTCGGCAAAGGAAATCAGCATATTTCCAAGCATCGACCGTAGCAACCACTTGCCAGTTGATTTCATCCTCTTTCAAAATTGGAGCATCCTCACGAAGGAAACAAGCCAGGTTCAAAGTTGTAAGATTGAATAACATTTTCTATTGCCATCTTTTAAAATCAGTTCCTGAGAACTTCTCTGACTTCTCACCGTGATTTACCGGTACTGTCACAACAGGAGAGGGGGTTGGCACAATTGCAACCACCACAGTAGTACTCGTTTGAGCATTTGTTTCAGTAGCCATTAATTATAAATTATAAAACAAAATTATAATTAGAATTTATACTACACAAGAAATTAATCCAATTTCATAGAATTAAATTCTGTAAAAATAAAAGAAACAAGAATATAACTCTTATTTTTCAATTAATTTGGAAATAAAATAAAATTTTATTTAACCAAATTAATTCCACACAGAAAATTAAATTTCTGTAACACTTCAATAATTAAAACACTAAAACAGAATTTTAATTAATGAACACTCAGAAATAATTTCTGAAAATCAAAATTAATTTCTAAAAAAATTTCACAAATAAATATTATGAATTGTTAATGACACCAGTATATTACTACTAGTTGTCAAAGAAAATAGACAGTATATTACTACTATCTGTCAAATAGTGTATAATCACTATTTGTTTTTCTAACCAGAATATTATTTTGTAAATCCATAGAAAATAATTTTTTTTTAAAAGAAGAAAGAGGAAAGGAAACAAACGAAAAATTCTGTAAACAGAATAATTCGATTCTGTCTTAAGATTGTTGGAACAATCTTCTGTGTAAATAAAATAAATTGAAACTAAATCAAAAAAAATAAAATAAATAACTTACAGAATTTATTTTGTTGAACCAAACAAAAAATAAAAGACCAAGTCGAGTATGTGACACTCTGTCCTTAAGACAGATTCGCCTCGCTACGGTGCTTACGGCTATGTGGCGTCTATCTCCCAGGATACAATGATCTTTACCAATTTGTAGTAGCACTCCAACACAAATTGAATAGCGAACCAAACCGGCGTTCTAACTCTCTAAATTTTTTTCTAAAACTAATATGAAGAAAAATGCACCAAATAAGCAAAGTAGGACAACAAAAGGAATTTTTAGACTGATTTTCGGATACTTAAACACTACTGGAATGTTGGTATTTATAGGAAAAATAACTGACCCGAATAGGTGCTAATTTGAAGCGAATAAATGGGAATTCATACTGGACAGATTCAGTTTGAAATTCAAACAGATCTGTTTGTAACTGCTGACATGTTTCAGACAGATTTGAACCTATAACTAACAGATACAGTTACTGATTCGAACTTGTAACTGTCTAGGCAGTTTATGAAATTGAATCTGTCCAACAGATTGAAAACCTGTTTGAATTTTGAACTAAAAATGGATAGAAATCTAGAATTCAGATTTTGAATTAATTTCTCGCAATAATTTTTGGAAAAAATTCAAATGAATCTTGTCCAAAAAATTAATACAAGAACCGACCCAACCCACACCCACACCCGGCACGGCCGGTTGGACGGACGACGCGCGCGCACGTGTGTTGTGGTTTGGGTTAAGGTTCACTTTGTCCATAACTCCTCCCTTCTACAAACTTGGGGTGCCCATTGGGACCCAACCCAAGGTTGTACACATAGAGCTTATATACTCACAAAAGCTCTCTTCAAGTTTCAATGTGGGACAACCCACATTTAATTCTTGAGTTTGTTCAATTCCACGAACCCGAAAATGACGTCAAGTTTTCATTCACTGATAAATGGTTTTGACGAACCATCTTCACCGTGTGACTTACCAAGTGGTAAGGAACGCATCACCTCTTCGGTCCCACCCTAAAAGACATTTGGGGCCCACTCAATTTTGGGTTCAAAGTTGGCCCAAAATAAGCCTTATAAATCAAATTTTCCAACAATTTCTTCTGATTTATTTTTTTGTATTTTCTTTATTCTTCTAAATATATGATATTTGGGTTGTGGAAGTTGTTCCTTAGATTTCTTCTCATTATTTTATTGTATTTTCTTTATTAACTATGTGATATTTAATATATGTGATATAAATATGTAATTGAAATTGTAAAGACTTTCTCATTAAAAGTGTTAAAAATTCTCTTCTCAACCAATTTTGAATATGGAAATGGATTTGACATACATATTTCATGAGTAAGAAGATGAGTCTTTAACAACTTTTGATGAGTTATGTGTATTTTTTACCCTTTCTTCCCTATTTTCTTAGAAGTCTTATACAGCTTTCACAAACTTTGTAAGACTTCCCCTTTAAAATGGTGACAATCTACTCTCTTTAATTAAAATCATGGATTTAAGTATTAATTTACTCTTATTCAGAAAGAGATGAATGTAGATTTCTATCTATTTCTTTGGTTTGGTGTTTCCTAGCTTTAATTCTCATACTTGTTAGATTTTTCATTTGATAGCTTTTTTGTACATATGCATCTCTTGGAAAGGTTTTGTTTGTTTTGTCTTGGTTTGGTTGCATGAAAAATGGAAATTCCCAAAAACATAGTATTTCCCAAGCAATACATAAGGCAATCTTCGACGGATGATTGTAATTTTTAGTTAAATCTCTTCTGTATATTCTTATCATTTTGCGGTAATAATTTCCAATCCCACGTCTTTTATTTTCTTATAATCGGTTTTATAATTATTCGATATTGTAATAATTCCCAACCCCTGCCTCTTTCTATCACTTTCTATGTATGTCTTCCAACCTCATTTCTTTCTATTACTTTTATTTACTTGCTTTCCTTATTTGTACATAAGCATAATATTTTTCTTTTCAGCATATCCATAATTTGCATCCATGTTTCATGCATCTTGACTCGGCTAAGTTTGCATCTATGGGTTTAATCAATTTCTATATGATTATGTACGCTACCTCATGTTCTTGAGATGATTCATATGTCATAGTTTAGTAGCCAAATCTCTAGTCACATTTTGTGTATGTATTGCATTAGAATTTTGTAGATAAGATCATGCATGTTTTATAACTTTATTTTGTAGTTGTTCCGCGAGACGTCGGTAAATATGTAAGTTTTTATGCTTTACCATCCTGCTTGTGTGTGTTTTTCTTACTATGTTTAAGCATCCTATCATGTGGCTACTTGTTTACTTGATATAACTATATGAATGCCGATGGATGGAGGTTGTGTTGCTTAATTTAAAATGTTTGTGAACTCAATTTCTTTTGAGTTGTACATTATTCAAAAATCTTTCAAAAAAATACATGAAATCAAATTGTTTCAAAATGAACGACATAGTCTATACTTGTATACTTCACATAGTAAATTGTATGATCTATTTAATAACGGAATATGAACATATAAAGTTAATAAAACTAATATTATGGTTTAGTAGAGGCCGATTTTTTGATCAAGTGTGCAGAGGTGGTCAGTTAATGACCTTCCTCTCTCATACCTAAGGTTCTGAACCACCTATCCTCAGTTACGACGAATAGTGGCCTTGCACAAGTCATGAATTTCCTAATTTTCTCAAAATATTAGGTGGCGACTCTAAGATCTGGTGATTTAGTCCATTTTTAGAAAAGATTTTGTAATAAAATAGATTTTTTTATAAAAGTTGTCAAATCTAGACTCTCATTTATGTTTCACATTGCACTTATGACACTAAATCAAAGAAGTCGAGGGTCCGAACTATTTAACGTGCACAGGTATCCCGGGCAATGTTATAGGTTTGTTTGTTGATTCAAAAGCCAAAAGAGAGTAAGGTATGTATGTGTGTATTTTAGCCAAGACACATTATAGCGATCCCGGGTTTACCCTTGTTGTACAGTGATCCGGACATGTGTCCGTGGATGTTGGTAGTTGGTTATTATCGTGTTTACATTCCTTTTTCTTCATATTTGAGTTATAGGATGTGTTAGGCAGGTTTGTTACAGGTTGGTTGTGTTCGGGAGCCTAGTGTTGCTGCCCAGAATTTTGGACCTTCGCTCGAGCGAGGAGTTGGTCGCTCGAGCGAGAGTGGGGTTCGTGTTTGGTGGGTCGAGCCAGAGTGGCTCGCTCGAGCGAGCGGTTGCACCTGGTTCTGGACCTGAGAGCTGTCTTTCTTGGCTCGAGCGAGCTTCCTTCGCTCGAGCGGTCTGGGTTTTTATTCGCTCGATCGAGAAATTCTTGGCTCGAGCGAGAGTTTTCTGTGTCTGGTCGCTCGAGCGACCAAGTCTTCGCTCGAGCGAGCGTGTTTTATATCAGCGGACAGTAGCGATTTTAAACATCACTTTTTCACTTCATTCTTCTTTCAAACCCTTGATCCGACACACTCTCTCTCTACACTTATATTCTCTCTAAGATTTGATCTCCCTAGAGTGTGAATCTAGCCTAGGGCCTTTGTTAAAAAGATAGAGGGTGTTGAGAGCTTCGATTTAATCTGAAAAAGTTTGGATTTGGAGCAAGTTGATCTTCGAGTCTTCATCTCCTTTTTGGCTAAGACTTCAAGGTAGGGATATCCTACTCCTCTCTATGGATTTTGTCTTTAAATTTTGGTATTTTGAGATGTTGGGCTTGGTTTGGTAATTTTGTGAAAGTTTGGGGCTTTTGTGTAATTTTACAAAAGTTGGGGTTTTATTCATAATAAACCTAGATGCATGTTTGGCATAGAGAAATAGAATTAATGTTGAATCATTGATGAAAATGGGACCTAAGGGTTGAAATGGTAATTATGGAAAATGGCCTAATTACATTGTTTAATTAATTGGGATAATTAATTGGGAGAAATGAGGAAATGAAATGTTGATTGAATATCCATTTGTGCATTTATTTTCTGTTTAGAAATAACTGCTTTGGGCTATCGGTGGAGGATAGTCGTGATTGTTGTAGACAATACATGATGATTAGGCAAACTAAAACTAATCAATGAAATGTGTCATGGAACTTGACAGTTGATAGAATACATTAACTGTATGCATTGGGTGATTGTATATAGAACCATTGTGTTTGTATACGTTATGTGTAGAGGAGGAGATAGGGGATGTACTCCGCGGTTTAGGGGAAGATAGGGGATGTACCTCTAAACCGGATAGTGTTGGGAGAAGATAGGGGATAAACTCCGTAGATACAACTCATATGCTTGTCTAAAGAAGTGAAGATAGAGCTTATATGCTTATCTTTGTGATGTGTGGATATAGCTTTTATGCTTATCTGTGGATATTGTTGTTATACATATTTGTTGTAGAATGTGGATATAGCTTATTTGCTTATCTGAGAATGTGGATATTGTTGTTATACATATCTGTTGAGCATGTGGGTAGTGCTTATATGCCTATCTGTTGAAAAAGGGGAAATAAAAGGTAATTGGGACTTGTAAGTCATTTGACATAAATATATGATTTATGTGATTGTATCAGTGTTGGCCATCTATCAATTGCTAATCTTTTAGTCATTGTTCATGGTTGGTTTAGTATATCTCTACTGGGCTGTGGCTCACCCTATATGGGAATATCATTTTCAGGTGCAGGAAGCATGCCACCTCCAAGGACATAGCTGGAGGCTAGAGGCGGACATACTTTTGTCGCCTAACTTTTGATGTATTACATGTAACTTCAAGCCAAGGGTTTAATGTGTAAACGAGTTTGTACTCTTTTGTTGTAACCAAGTTTTAACTTGGAAAGCTGTAAGCCCGTAGGGCATTTTGTTTTGATGTTAACATGTAATACTTATGTAATGGAACTCTAATGAATAAAAGAATGTGGTTAGTTTATATGTAAATGCATGTCTTATCCGATGGGTTTAATGTTGTTATTTTGAGCGTGTTACAACTTGGTATCAAAGCGTACCGGGTTCGAATACTTTGGGTACGTGGGAAGTGATTAGGATCACAATGGGTTTGTCTCGCTTGATAGAGACTTAGATGTAGTATCATATGCTATGTGCTTAATTGATAACATGCTTATGTGACTATGTGGGTATGGGATTTAATTTCTGGGATGTTGATTGGATCCTTGAGTTTCTGGGAGTCTTGTTGGAAAAGCACTTGATCAATGCTATTTCTAACCGGAACTCTAGTAACGCCTCGGGACTATCATTATCCGGAAATGAAATTCGTAAGTGCTTATGTGTTTATGTGCTTATGTGGAGTGAATTACAGTTGTCCATGTATTAGGGCGTGAGTGTTTAGTTTCGGCACACTTATGAATGTGCTAACGTTCTGTGTTGCCTTTATTAGGATGTCAGGACGAGGAAGAGGAGCTAGGCGTGGTAGACCTGCGAGGCAGGAAGCACCGTTACCGGGTGAGATTCCAGCAGTGCAGGAGGGAGTTGGGCAGGCCAATGTGGCCGAGCCAGTGGGTCAACAGGCTATGGGTGCCTTGGCCAGAGAGATAGCAGGAGCTTTGGGTATTCTTAGAGCTGGGAATCAGGCCACTGAGGCAGGGCCTTCTTTCTTGAAGAGGGAGTTTTTCCGGTCTAATCCGGATGAGTTTGTCGGGGATCCGAAGGAGCCACTGAAGGCTGATGAGTGGTTAGAGCAAATGAGTAAGACGTTCGAGATGCTTGGCATCGAGGACGGAGCACTGAAAGTGACCTTGGCATCCTTCCAACTGAAGAGAGATGCGGGTCAATGGTGGAAGTACGAGAAGGCTCGTGTTGGTGGTACTTGGGAGGCGTTTATAAATGCTTTTCAGGAGAGGTTTTTGTCTGCAGTAGCTAGAGAGAAGCTGAGGGATCAGTTTAGCCGGCTTAATCAGCAGGGCTTGTCAGTGGCCGAGTTTGAGGCTACTTTTACCAATCTGTCCAGGTTTGCACCGGAACTGGTGGCGTCTGAGGAACGCCGTTGCTATGAGTTTGAGCGGAAGTTGAGGCGGGGCCTCAAGTTGAGGGTTGGTGGGTCTTACATCCGAGAGTATAGACACCTGGTAGATGCTGCAGCTCATATGGAGCTTATGATGCAGGAGGAGGATGAGGGACAGAGGGGCTCCAAGAGGAGCCAGGATAGTCAGAGTGATGGCAGGAGGCAGAGGGGTTGTAACCCTCAGCAGTCGCAGGGTGGTGTTGCTAGATCGACCTTCCCAGTGCCGAGTGTAGGCTCCGGGAGAGGTGGTCAGGGGGAATTCACTTGTTACAAGTGTGGCCAGCTGGGTCACAAGGTTTCAGTTTGCCCGCAGAAGGGTGGGGGTCAGAAAGCTGCTTCTTCTTCAGCTAGACCGCAGAGTCAGAGTTTGGGCAGGGGGCAGCCCTTGACTTGTTATCCGTGCGGACAGCCTGGGCACCTGAAGAGGTTTTGCCCACAGTTGAGTGCCACTTCGGGAGCGTCTGGTTCTAGGCAGACGCATGGATTTCAGCCAGCTCAGTCTGTGCAGGCCTCGAGGGCCAATCTGGGGGTTTCGTCATCCCAGTCTGTGCAGCAGTCTTTTGCTCCGAGAGGTGAGCAGGTAGACCAGGGGCCTACGGGGCGCGTGTATGCTGTTACCGCGCAGGATTTAGTACCTGCTCCATCAGTAGTGAGAGGTACTTTTCTGTTTTGCAACTCGGTTGCTAGTGTGTTGATAGACACGGGTGCATCTCATTCTTTTGTATCTGCTGCATTTGCATCTGTTTTGGAATTGGAGTTAGCACAGTTAGCATCTCCTATTTGTGTGGTATCGCCTTTGGGTGGTGAGTTGATCCTGAAACAGGGTGTTAGAGGATGTGATATAGAGGTCGCCGACTATAGGCTTCCTTTTCCGTTTGTTGTCATGCCCATGAAGGGCTTTGATGTTATTTTGGGTATGGACTGGCTATCGTCATACCGGGCTGTTATCGATTGCTACCGCCAGAGGGTCACGTTATGTACCTTGAGCGGGGAGTGGTTCCATTTCTTGGGAGACCGGGTTGGTAGTGTTTTGCCACCGGGGTATGATTCGCGAGGGCGAAGTGAGCTTAGTAGTCTACTTGCCAGCTTTGAGAGTGGTGAGAGTGGTGAGACCCAGCTTGTGTTGCCGAGGGTGGTTTGTGAGTATTCGGATGTCTTTCCCGAAGATCTTGTTAGTTTACCACCTCACCGAGAGATAGAGTTCTCTATTGATTTAGTGCCCGGCACGGCGCCGATTTCTATGGCACCTTACCGTTTTGCTCCAGCAGAGTTGGTTGAGTTGAAAGTTCAACTCCAGGAATTGCTAGATAAGGGTTTTGTTCGCCCTAGTGTTTCGCCGTGGGGAGCACCGGCCCTCTTTGTTAAAAACAAAGATGGTGCCCTGAGATTGTGTATTGACTACCGGAAGTTGAATCGGGCTACGGTTAAGAATAAGTATCCTATGCCCCGTATAGATGATTTGTTTGACCAGTTGAAGGGTTCCCGTTGATTCTCTAAGATAGACTTGAGATCGGGTTACCACCAGTTGAGGGTCAGGGAAGAGGATATTCCGAAGACGGCATTCCGTACGCGGTATGGCCATTACGAGTTTCTGGTGATGCCATTTGGGCTTACCAATGCACCGGCAGTCTTTATGGACTTGATGAACTGGGTTTTCCGGGAGTTCTTAGACCGATTTGTGGTCGTCTTTGTGGACGACGTCCTTATCTTTTCACCTTCAGAGGAGGAGCACGAGGAACACTTGAGAGTGGTGCTTGAGTTGCTTAGAGCCCATAGGCTGTATGCCAAGTTTGGGAAGTGTGAGTTCTGGCTGAGGGAAGTCAAATTCTTAGGCCACGTGGTATCCGGGGAAGGGGTGTCTGTTGATACATCCAAGGTTGAGGCAGTGCAAGATTGGGCACAGCCTAAGAGTGTGTTTGAGATCCGCAGTTTTCTGGGATTAGCTGGGTATTACCGTCGGTTTGTGAAAGATTTCTCCAGGCTAGCGTCACCGTTGACTAGGCTGACTCGGAAGGGAGTCAAGTTTGTGTGGAGTGAGACTTGTGAAAAGTCGTTCCAAGAGCTGAAAGTTAGATTGACCACCGCTCCGGTGTTGATTATTCCGGAGAGAGGGTTGGGTTATGCAGTTTATTGTGATGCCTCACGAGAGGGTTTGGGTTGTGTGTTGATGCAAGAGGGGAAAGTGGTAGCTTATGGCTCACGTCAGTTGAAAATACACGAGAAGAATTACCCCACACACGACCTAGAGTTAGTAGCAGTGATTTTTGCCTTGAAAATCTGGAGGCACTACCTTTATGGTGAGAAGTTCGAGGTATTCTCGGACCACAAGAGTTTGAAGTATCTGTTTACACAGAGAGACTTGAATTTGAGGCAGAGGAGGTGGATGGAGTTCATCGAGGATTATGATTTTGAGTTGCATTATCATCCGGGAAAGGCCAATGTTGTGGCCGATGCCCTTAGTATGAAGACCATTAGTGATGTTGCTAGTATAGCCATCCGGGAATGGGAGATGTTGGGAACACTTGGCGAGTTTGATTTGCTACTGGGCGAATCTGTTGAGGCTGCGGCCTTGTTTTCTGTTGTTGCGCAGCCTACACTTGTGATTAGAGTGTTAGAGGCACAGAGAGGTGACCTTGAGGTAGAATCCCTCCGAGAGAAGATCTCCAGTGGGAAGGTTGAGAAGGGTTTGACGGTGTATCCCGACCTGAGTGTGAGATATCGAGACCGTTTGTTTGTACCGGAGTCTTGCCGAGAGGAAGTACTCCGAGAGTTTCACCATTCGCGCCTTGTGGTGCATCCGGGAGGTACTAAGATGTATCAGGATTTGGGTCGCCAGTTTTGGTGGCGGGGTATGAAGAGAGATGTGGCTGTTTTCGTATCGAAGTGCCTTACTTGCCAGCAAGTGAAGGCCGAGCATTAGAGGCCAGCGGGTTTGTTGCAACCCTTGCCTATTGCCGAGTGGAAGTGGGAGCATGTCACTATGGACTTCGTTGTAGGTCTTTCGAGGACTCAGCGGGGTAGTGATGCTATTTGGGTGGTTGTAGACCGGTTGACTAAGTCGGCGCACTTTATTCCTATGCGCGTGAGAGATTCGGTGGATCATCTTGCCGACTTGTATGTTCGGGACGTAGTGAGATTGCACGGGGTCCCAGTGACGATCATCTCAGATAGAGATCCTCGTTTTACTGCTAGGTTGTGGCAGAGTTTGCAGAGTGCCCTGGGCACTAAGTTGACCTTTAGTACGGCTTATCATCCTCAGACTGATGGGCAGTCCGAGCGTACTATTCAGATCCTCGAGGATATGCTTCGGGGTTGTGTCCTTGATTTCAGTGGGACGTGGGAGAGGCACTTACCTTTGGTAGAGTTTGCCTACAACAACAGTTTTCAGTCTAGCATCGGTATGGCACCGTTTGAGGCCTTGTATGGCCGACCATGTAGGTCTCCAGTTTGTTGGGCCGAGGTGGGTGATACACCTTTGTTGGGTCCGGAGTTGGTTAGGGAGACGACGGAAAAAGTTGAGCTTATCCGTAGGAGGCTTGTTACAGCCCAGAGTCGACAAAAGAGTTATGCCGACCGTAGGAGGAGACCTTTGGCGTTTGAGGTAGGTGATCATGTCTTTCTGAAGATATCACCTAGGCGAGGTCTGATGAGGTTTGGGAAGAGTGGGAAGTTATCCCCTCGGTTTATTGGTCCTTTTGAGATCCTTGAGAAGATTGGTGAGGTTGCTTATCGGTTAGCCTTACCGCCGCAGTTGTCCGGAGTGCATGACGTGTTTCATGTGAGTATGCTTCGGAAGTATGAGCCAGATCCATCACATATGTTGGATTGGACCGATTTAGAGGTAGATGAGGATGCCTCGTATGAGGAGAGACCGGTTCGGGTCTTGGATAGGCGGGATCAGGTCCTGCGTGGCAAGACCATTCCTTTGGTGAAAGTCTTATGGAAACATCACGGAGTGGAGGAAGCCACTTGGGAACGTGAGTTGGGAGTCCGTGAGAAATATCCGGACTTGCTTGTTGATATGTGATCTTGTATTTACATTTTGTATTTTGTTGAACTTAAGAGCTTTTATATATGTCTTAAGTTGTGAAACATTGAAAATGTTTTGATTATTGGAAGTATGTTTTGGAACTTGCCTCATATGGAAGTTGAATGTGACACTATATGTGTTGAATACATAGTTGAAATTGGAAAGATAGTGCATAATGTTGATGCATGTTGAAAATACATATGTTGTTTACATATTGTGATATGTCTCTTGTTAAAGGGATGGGATGACCGGTAATGGGTCGAATTGTTGAATGTTAAAATGTAACATTGTCTAAAATGGAGGAAAACCTGTTTTTAAAAACTTGTGCTTAATTTCGGGGGCGAAATTCTTTAAGGGGGGGAGGTTATAGCGATCCCGGGTTTACCCTTGTTGTACAGTGATCCGGACATGTGTCTGTGGATGTTGGTAGTTGGTTATTATCGTGTTTACATTCCTTTTTCTTCATATTTGAGTTATAGGATGTGTTAGGCAGGTTTGTTACAGGTTGGTTGTGTTCGGGAGCCTAGTGTTGCTGCCCAGAATTTTGGACCTTCGCTCGAGCGAGGAGTTGGTCGCTCGAGCGAGAGTGGGGTTCGTGTTTGGTGGGTCGAGCCAGAGTGGCTCGCTCGAGCGAGCGGTTGCACCTGGTTCTGGACCTGAGAGCTGTCTTTCTTGGCTCGAGCGAGCTTCCTTCGCTCGAGCGGTCTGGGTTTTTATTCACTCGATCGAGAAATTCTTGGCTCGAGCGAGAGTTTTCTGTGTCTGGTCGCTCGAGCGACCAAGTCTTCGCTCGAGCGACCAAGTCTTCGCTCGAGCGAGCGTGTTTTATATCAGCGGACAGTAGTGATTTTAAACATCACTTTTTCACTTCATTCTTCTTTCAAACCCTTGATCCGACACACTCTCTCTCTACACTTATATTCTCTCTAAGATTTGATCTCCCTAGAGTGTGAATCTAGCCTAGGGCCTTTGTTAAAAAGATAGAGGGTGTTGAGAGCTTCGATTTAATCTGAAAAAGTTTGGATTTGGAGCAAGTTGATCTTCGAGTCTTCATCTCCTTTTTGGCTAAGACTTCAAGGTAGGGATATCCTACTCCTCTCTATGGATTTTGTCTTTAAATTTTGGTATTTTGAGATGTTGGGCTTGGTTTGGTAATTTTGTGAAAGTTTGGAGCTTTTGTGTAATTTTACAAAAGTTGGGGTTTTATTCATAATAAACCTAGATGCATGTTTGGCATAGAGAAATAGAATTAATGTTGAATCATTGATGAAAATGGGACCTAAGGGTTGAAATGGTAATTATGGAAAATGGCCTAATTACATTGTTTAATTAATTGGGATAATTAATTGGGAGAAATGAGGAAATGAAATGTTGATTGAATATCCATTTGTGCATTTATTTTCTGTTTAGAAATAACTGCTTTGGGCTATCGGTGGAGGATAGTCGTGATTGTTGTAGACAATGCATGATGATTAGGCAAACTGAAACTAATCAATGAAATGTGTCATGGAACTTGACAGTTGATAGAATACATTAACTGTATGTATTGGGTGATTGTATATAGAACCATTGTGTTTGTATACGTTATGTGTAGAGGTGGAGATAGGGGATGTACTCCGCGGTTTAGGGGAAGATAGGGGATGTACCTCTAAACCGGATAGTGTTGGGAGAAGATAGGGGATGAACTCCGTAGATACAGCTCATATGCTTGTCTAAAGAAGTGAAGATAGAGCTTATATGCTTATCTTTGTGATGTGTGGATATAGCTTTTATGCTTATCTGTGGATATTGTTGTTATACATATCTGTTGTAGAATGTGGATATAGCTTATTTGCTTATCTGAGAATGTGGATATTGTTGTTATACATATCTGTTGAGCATGTGGGTAGTGCTTATATGCCTATCTGTTGAAAAAGGGGAAATAAAAGGTAATTGGGACTTGTAAGTCGTTTGACATAAATATATGATTTATGTGATTGTATCAGTGTTGGCCATCTATCAAGCGAGCGGATCCTCTAGAGTTAATTCTCTAGAGTGATCTCCTAAAGTAATTGATCGAACGGTTCAGAATCAAACTCACCAAAACGACGTCGTTTTGGTGAGTATTTTGAAAAAAAAAAAAAAAAAAAAAATTCAGATTTTTTGAAGCTTTTTTGCAGATCAACAATGGCTTCCATTTATCATCATCATCTAGAGTTAATTCTGCAAAAAAAATTCACTCTCTTCGGATTCGATTTATCACCATCCTCGGGTTCTTTAGCTGAAAACTTCTTTCTCTTCTTTGATTCGGTGCTTCCTTGTCGTTTCGCCGCCATTGATGAGTCTGTGGAGCTCAACCAAAGTCTCTCTCTGTGCTGTGTTGTTCTCCTCTTCTTCTCTAGGGGTTTGCGAGGGTTTTGTGGGGTTTGGCACAATATGGAGCGAGCGGATCCTCTAGAGTTAATTCTGCCATTGTTGATTTGAAAAAAAGCTTCAAAAAATTCAGCCATTTATCATCATCATCTAGAGTTAATTCTACAAAAAAAATTCACTCTCTTCGGATTCGATTTCTCACCATCCTCGGGTTCTTTAGCTGAAAACTTCTTTCTCTTCTTCGATTCGGTGCTTCCTTGTCGTTTCGCCGCCATTGATGAGTCTGTGGAGCTCAAAAAATCTGAATTTTTTTTTTTTTTTTTTCAAAATACTCACCAAAACGACGTCGTTTTGGTGAGTTTGATTCTGAGCCGTTCGATCAACTACTTTAGGAGATCACTCTAGAGAATTAACTCTAGAGGATCCGCTCGCATCTATCAATTGCTAATCTTTTAGTCATTGTTCATGGTTGGTTTAGTATATCTCTACTGGGCTGTGGCTCACCCTATATGGGAATATCATTTTCAGGTGCAGGAAGCATGCCACCTCCAAGGACATAGCTGGAGGCTAGAGGCGGACATACTTTTGTCGCCTAACTTTTGACGTATTACATGTAACTTCAAGCCAAGGGCTTAATGTGTAAACGAGTTAGTACTCTTTTGTTGTAACCAAGTTTTAACTTGGAAAGCTGTAAGCCCGTAGGGCATTTTGTTTTGATGTTAACATGTAATACTTATGTAATGGAACTCTAATGAATAAAAGAATGTGGTTAGTTTATATGTAAATGCATGTCTTATCCGATGGGTTTAATGTTGTTATTTTGAGGGTGTTACACACATTATATATAATAATGAAATTTATTTGGGTAAATGACATCTCTTGAGATTTTTGACAATTATATGGACTTTTTGTAGTTTTAATAATTACACTAACATCTCTTACTTTTGAAACTATTACCAAGATTCTCCCATTAGTACCCTCTGTTAGTCTATTTGACAGAATTTGTTGATGTCATGCTGATGTCATAGGTTATGATACTTGAAATCTATTTTTTCATCTTTATTTATCTCATTTAAACTATTTTATTAAATTAAATTTTAAAATTAATATCTCGCCTTCATTAATGGTTAAATTTTTATTTTATTTTTTATTTATAAAAGTTCAAAATCTTATTGTGGAAAAAAATAGAGCCAAGAAATTACATTTATATTTTGAAACAGTTATGAAAAATAAATAATAATTTCATACATATTTAATACGATAAATTAAATTTAGTGCATTTAAGATTAAGATTAAGATTGATAATGAATGAGTTTGCTTTAATTGTTAGAAGCCACAGGGAATGTAAGATTTTTTTTACTTTTATATTTATTTTTTAATTTTTTTTAATCGTGTAAGAATTATCAACCTGTGTGTTTTTAAATATTTATCGACTAGAAGTTTAATGACTGGAAGATAAAAATTAAAATTCGAGAATAATATATCGTTGAGAAAAGATAAAATAATAATTTTTTTACATATGAATAAATAAGTAATGCAAATTTCTAGAAAAAAATAAATCCATTTATTTAGAAAAAATTAAAAAAAAATCAAATAATAAATGTATTATTTAAAATGATAAATTTTACATTATTTATGTAGTGTGGAATAGGCCTCATATTAAGTTATTAGGATGTTATCTAACATTAATTTTAGAGAAATTGTTTATTTTTAAGTATTTTAACAATGAAAATTAAGTTTTTTCCATTAAATTTTTAATAATGTCCTAACAATTTAAGGATTTTATTTAATATTACTTGAAATTTAAGAATTTTATTAAATAATACTAAAGTATATATAAGTCTTTGATAATATATATGCAAAACCTCAAGGGAGATAGGTGTAATTTACCCATGTCGATAATGAATAAGGTTTCTTGGTTCATAAGTATTTTCGTCTTTTCACATGCAAACCAAAGGGTAATATGGTCATTTTCACACCCAAGTAATGTCGTTTGTACTAACTTAATAAACTGGAAGAGTCTTGATAATAGTTTTAAAAGTAAAGGAGGTTAGTGTAATTATTGAAACCATAGAGAAGGTCCTTATAATTGTCAGAAACCTCAGGGAGATAAATGTAATTTACCCAATTTATATTGAAAAATTTAGGAGTTGATGTCACTGTTGTGCGGCTCATGAGACACCTTTTGTTTCTTATTTTGATGATATGAACCATTCAAATTTTAGAAAACATCGAGAAGAATATACCTGTAAAAATCAAGTTGATCGATATCAATAATCCCTTCATCAAATCAGATTTGTATTTAGTTTGATACATACATATTCATACAGATGTGATTTGATGAAGTTATCAATATCCGATCAACTTAATTTTTTACAGAAATATTCTTGTTGTTGTTATCTAAAATTTAAACGGTTCAAATTATCAAAATAAGACCCAAAATGAGTCTTACGCACCGTACAATAGTCATCTTTGTGCATCATGCATAACAATGACACTAATTCCAATTTTTGTTTGTGGACAACGGATGGGCACAACTTAATATATACATGAATTACTCAAAGACGAAAATGGCAAAAGCGGGAGAAGGATGGAAACCAGTGTTGTATGGTAGGGGTAGGTACTCTCAAAGTTATGATGGAGGTCGATCTGGTGTTCATACAATCTTTGTGGACAATATTCCTTCACCCATGAGCTCGAAGGGGCTTCATATTCTGTTCATGAAGTTTGGAATTGTTCGAGATGTATTCATTCCAAATAAGTTAAGGAAAACTATGTGGTCAAGGTTTGGATTTGTTAGGTATGATTGTCCTATAGCTGCTGAAGTGGCAATCCAAAAAGCTAATGGGTTGTGGTGTGATGACAAAGCCTTGAAAATTAAGAGAACAGAGTTCCAAAAGGAAGCATTGGGTGTCAAGGGAGTTGGTCAAGATGCGCAAACTAGGAAAAGACTTGGAAGAGAGGACGAAGGATCTAGGTGGCGATTAGGCCAAAAAGTTCAACCAAATATAGGCTATCGGTCATATGTAGAAGCAGTGCAGTTGGGAGCCAGTAAGGAAAGTGTGGGTCTCACAGTCGTAGCACATGAGGCAGGAAATGGATAGCTCTATGATAGCTTTATTGTTAAGTTGAAAAGCTATTACTTTTCAGACTTTCAGAAAGCAGTCATAGAGAAGGGAATAACAGAAATTATGGTAAGGAGGAGAGGAGGAAAAATGGCAGTAGTTCCATTTAAATCATCTGATGATATGAAGGAAAATGCATCATTATTAAAGGACTGCTGGAATGAATGGTGCGAATCAGTGGAAGAAATTCGGGCACATAGAGCAAGAACGAGAAGTTTGGTTGAGTTGTTATGGAGTCCCACTTAATCTATGGAGTTCATATACCTTCAATAAGATTAGGAGGTTGTGGGGAGCGGTAATCAGGTTAGATGAGGAGACAACTAACCAATTATCCTTCAAATGTGGTAGAGTTAAAATTGTTACAATTTTATGGGGTATATTAACACAGTTGTACTGGTGAGGTGCTCAGGCAGAAACTACCAAGTTAGAGTATGTGAGGAACAAGTCAAGGTGTCAAAAGTTATTACAAAAGCTTGTAAGTGTTCTCTTCATGAAAGATGTAGCTAAAACAATATGGAGAACATGTATGGCAGCAATGGTGATCGAGTAACAGAGGAGGTGCCCGAGATGGAAGGTGTGTTGTAATATACAGTGGCAAAACATGCTGATCGGGCATATCAGTAGAGAAACGACATGGCAGATTTGTAGAGGGATGACGTGGCGAATGGTATAGTAGGGAGAGGTGAGTCTGAGGTGGACAATTCATCTCCGTCGTTAGTGGGAGAAACTATTATTTCAAGTATGGGGAACTTAAAAGTGGCACAAGCATGCAAAACTGGAAAAGGCAGTGTTAATGCAACGATAAACCTGAAGGGAAGTAGTGAGAGGGAGGGGGAGGATGAAGAAATTGTGACTCCTAGGTTTATGAAAAGTGTTAGTGGGTCTGGACTTGAGAGGCCTGAAATCCGAATTCAAGTAATGTTAGAGGAGGCTCAAAACAATAAGGATATATCCAGGCCCAGCCCAGAAGTTGTGAGATTGGGCATTATGGATAATGGCAAGATTGTGGGCCAGGTAAATAATCAAATGCCATCTTCACCTTCACAAGTTAAGTTCACATCGGTGGGAGTGGAATCTGGTGAGGATTGGAGAGTGGAAAATTCTCAAAATTGCAAGCTTGTGGGAAAGAAAAAAGCCCTTGTGCCAAGTTTCGGGGGAAGATGAGGTAAGTTATCTCGGAAAGAGGGGAAGGAAGGTCAAATTAGAGGATCATCTGCTAAAGGAGTGTGGCATAAAGGACCTGTGTTCAGAGTTGTTGCAGTTGTTCTTGTTCGATCAAGTTCGGTTGGTATGGCAAATGTGGGTGATGACCAAGCCATTGAGGAAGCATAAAAACGGTAAAAGTGAGAAAATCTCTGGGCATCAGTTTTAAAGGGAAGGAAAATGAAGTATTACAAAGAATTGTGGAGGTGGAAAAGAATGATACGGAGAGGGTCGCTCAAAGGAATGAAGATGTTCTAGTTTGAACAATCTTCATGGGTGATATAGGTGTTCACTTTGGTGTTTCTAATGAAGTTATTGTCTTCAAATGAGGGTTTGGAAGGCTGGAGAAGAGAAGAAGAATCAGAGCATTACTTAAAGAGAGAAAAATTGAGTGTGCCTTCTTTCAAGAGACTAGGAAAGAAGGTATGTCAGATGATTTGGTGAGACTGATTTGGCATGTTGATGAAATGGAGTATATGTTTGTGGATGCGGAAGGTTCGGCTAGTGGTTTGTTGTGTGTTTGGAAGCCTTCTGTGTTTGCATTATCTCAGTGATGTGGCTCAAGAAGGTTCATCTTGTTATCAGGTACATTGCTTCCAGATTTTAGGTGTGTTTTGATTAATGTTTATACGCCAAATGATGCAGTAAGCAGGAGGCAAGTGTGGAAAGTTATTTCCAACTTCAAATTAGGATTTCCAGATCCTTGGTGTGTGGGAGGCGACTTTAATGAAATTAGAAATGTAGGGGAAAGAAAAGGGTGTATAAGAAGGGATAGAAGGATAGTAGAATTTAATGAGTTTATAAAGGGGTTAGCTTTGTATGATGTTCCAATGCATGGAAGGCAATTCTCATGAAGTAATTCTGAAGATGGGGGTAGATGGAGTAGAATTGACAGAGTTTTCCTAGAACCAGAATGGATGAGAAAGTTTAAATTTAAGCTGCGGGGCCTTTCAAGGGGTGTGTTTGACCATTTTTCCCTGATATTGATGGAGCATGAAAGGGATTGGGGGCCAAAGCCGTTTAGATTCTTAAATGCTTGGTCGTTACATCCTAAGTTTCTAGATGTGGTCAAGCAGTCGTGGGAGGCTTCAAATGTCTCTGGGTGGGCTGGGTTTATCATTGCAACAAAACTTAGATATCTCAAGTTGGAATTGAAGAAATGGAATAACGAGGTATTTGGCAATGTTTCCTACTCACTCAAAAAAGCTGAGGTGGAGTTTCATGAGCTTGATCTGTTGGCTGAGTCTAGAGATTTGACAGAGGCTGAGATAGTTAGGCAAAATGAGGTGTGGTCTCTAAGGAAGAGGGACGAGTGGGATAAGAATATAATGTATTTTCATACCATTGCATCTTATAGACAGAATCGAAATTTACTGAATTCAATTATAGTTGAACGGGTATTCCATGAGGATCCCACTACGGTGAAACAGGAGGTGTTTAAGCATTTTAAAGGTCTGTTCACTGAAAATTGGAGGAATAGGCCAAAGATGAAGGGTCAATTTAAATCTATTGGCCACGACCAAGTGGCTGGAAATTTGAAACCAGCTTTTTCTGAAGATAAGGTGTGGGCTGCTATTAAGAGTTGTGATGGAAATAAGTCTCTTGGTCCTGATGGGTTCAACCTGATTTGCTTTCAGAAGTGTTGGCAAATTTTGAAGTCTGATGTCCTTCAATTTTTCAAAGAATTTTATGAAAATGGGAAATTGGTGGCTGGTGTGAATAATTTTTTTTTCACTTTGATCCCCAAAATTGAGTGCCCAACTAGTTTGTCAGATTTTAGACCAATTAGTCTTATTAGGTCTTTGAATAAGATTATAGCTAAGGTTTTGTCACATAGAATCAAGAAGGTGATGCCCAGGGTGGTTGGAGAGGTACAATCAGCCTTTTTAGGAGGTAAAAATATTCTGGATGGTGTCCTCATTGCGAATGAGATTGTTGATTGGTGGAAGAGGAGTCGGAGAAAATGGTTGATACTCAAGCTTGATTTTCAAAAGGCGTATGATTTTGTCAGTTGGGAGTGTTTGTTATCCATGATGGAAAAGTTCAGGTTCAGGGCAAGGTAGAGAGGTTGGATCAAGGAGTGTTTAGCATCGGTCAGAGTGTCTGTGTTAGTGAATGGCTCCCGTACAATTAAGTTCATTCCTAAAAAAGGCATCATGCAAGGTGATTCGTTGTCTCCATTCCTTTTCAATTTGGTAGCTGAAGGTTTGAACATGTTAATGGAAAGAGCCAGATCACTGGGGTTGGTTAGGGGAGCTGTGGTGGATAAAGATGAAATGGTGATCTCACATCTCCAATTTGTAGATGATACAATAATTTTTTATGAAGCTAACATAGAGAAGGTCATGGTAATTAAACGAATTTTGAGATGTTTTCAACTGTTTTCAAGGTTGAAGATTAATTTTCATAAGAGCTCCATATGTGGAATTGAAGTGTCTGATGTTGAGGTGAAGGAGTTTGCTTCCAGACTTAACTGTGCAAGTTAGAAGCTTCCACTGATGTATCTTGGTATGCCTTTGGGGGCTAGTCTCAGGTTGAAGAAAACATGGAAACCAGTCATCGAAAAGTGCAGAGTCAAATTAGCTTCTTGGAGGAGGCGATTCTTATCTTTTTGTGGGAGATTGACGCTTATAAAATCTATGTTATCTAGTCTTCCTATCTATTACTTATCTATCTTTAAGCTTCCTGTGTCTGTGGCTAATGTAATAGAAAGGATTCAAGCAAATTTTCTCTGGGGAGGGTCTGAATTGAAGAGAAAGGTCCACCTGGTCAGCTAGTTGGAAGCAACCAGAAGTAAAGAGAATGGGGGTTTAGGTATTAGAAGAATCAAGGTGGTTAATGATTGCTTGTTGGCTAAATGGTGTTGGAGGTTCGGGGCTGAATCAAACACCTTGTGGAAAAGGATATTGTGTAGCAGGTATGGGTCAATGGGTGGGAATTGGCTGCCTATTACTACTTTCACTGGTACTTATTCAAAAATCTGGGGTGGAATCATTAGCATAGGTCAATCAAATCCTCAGCTTGTGAGTGTTTTTCTGGATAATAATCGGGTGGTGGTGGGTAATGAGAGTAGAATTCATTTTTGGATTGATTACTTGATGGGGGCATGCTGTGTTAAGAATGAATTTCCTAGGTTGTTTAGTCTATCAATAGAAAATGAGGTGTCTCTGAGATTGGTGATACAAAGGAATGAAGTCTCACCTAGGTGGAGCTTCAAGTTTAGAAAAAGGTTATTGGGATGGGAGGCTGATGAATTTAGCAGATTGATTACCTTTTTAGATCAAAATTTGGTTGGCCTCTCTGATAGGGAGGATGGTCTTTGGTGAGTTCTCTGTCTCATCTCTGTATTCTTTGGTTGTGCCTTCATCTTCACTAGTGGTAACAAAGTTGATTTGGAATAATTTTTCTTCTCCAAAAATTCAATTTCTTGGTTGGTTAGCTTGGAAGGGGAGGCTAAAACAACTGGTTTTTTTACAAAGGATTGGAGTGTTGGGGCCAGATGCCTCTGCTATATGTATGTTCTGTAATGGTGAGCTTGAATCTGTTTTTCATCTTCTTATCTGGTGCCCCGTTTGCTTAGAGAGTTTGGTGTAATCTGTTGCAGTGGTGAGGACTGACTTGGGTAATCCCACAAACAGTGGAAGGAATTCTTAATTGGTGAAGGGGCTTCAAGTGGAAAAATTATTTGAATATGATCTGGCAAATTATACCATTTGCGGTATTGTGGTCTTTATGGAAATTCAGGAATGAGAAAGTATTTTGCGAAAGACAGATGCACTTGGAGGAACTGTGTGAATTGATCAAGACAAGGATTGCATTGTGAGCCAAATCTTATTCCAAGGATTGCTGTTACTCAGTGCAATAGATTATCTGCAACGTTCAGGAAATTCGGCTTGGTCTCTAGCTATCACTAGTGTTAAGCTAAGGATGGCTAATGGTTAGAGTATGTTTGAGGTGAAGGGTGAATTTCTAGTGTTTTTTTTTGCTATTTTTGCTCTGTTGCTGATTTGTCTGTTAGGCAATTTTGTTGTCATTGGATGCTGGATGTCTTTTTGACTCTTTGGATTAGGAAATGTATCAAGTGAGGTGTGATAGGGCTGCTGATGGATTGGAGTGAATCTATTTGTTGTTAGTTGTTGTTGCTACTAATGGTTGCTGTTATTCTTGGTTTTGGGTTGGTGGTAGTTGTTGAATTTTGCTGCTGCGGAATTGTTTTGGTACTGTGTTGTTTTGAAGTTTTTGGTGTTGTTTTCATATGCTTATTGTTGTTGGGAGTGGTATGATGTGCTGTTTTGGTGGGGTTTTGTTATGTCATTTGTTGTTTTTTCTTTGCTTTGGTTGGTTTCTCACTAACTTTTGATGGTGTGCTTCTGGGATCGGGCGGGCTTATCGGTGTCAACCTAGTTGGGAGTGGTATGCCTCGCGATGACGCTTTTTGCAGCCATCTTTTTTTTCTTTCTTAATGTAATGAGTTCTTTGTTCATCAATAAATATTTTTTGGTTGATCAAAAAATGACACTAATTCCAAAATTTTATAATGGTTGAGATAAGAGAAATTGTTTTTGTATTAATTGCAAAAATTAATATCTTAAAGTAATTATTATTAAAAAATATTTCAATAGTAACCAATAAAGAAGTGGATAATATTTATCAATTTGTTAACTGGGTGAACAAAATCGAACACACAAAATGTGCAAACAAAGTAGACCACGGTGGAAATTATCTTTGGTCCAGTGTAGGTCACATGCAATGTGAATCTATACTACCCATTTTATTTTAAATGTACTTTCATGCTAAACTCTCACAACTCGGATGGAGTTGGAAATCATAAATACAGGTCACACGTTAAGAACTTGAAAATATTATATATTTTTTATTAAGTTGAATGTAACACTACTAAAAATCGGACTTTTTGCGATGGTCTCAAACGTCATAAAAAGTTCATATATCATCGCAAAAGACTTTTTGAGACAAAGTAGTGACGGGAAATGGGGGGTGGCGGAAGGGAACGTGACAAAAAGTATTTGCGACGATTACAAAACGTTACTTTCTTGTAGTGACGGCAAATTAATGGTTTTTATGATGGTCACAAATGAGAGAAAAACTTCACTTTTAGTAACGATGTTTGTTGTAGTCGCCAAAACTTTTTTAGCAACAGTATTTGACGTCATGAAAAATATTATTAGTGACGGTCTAAAAACGTTGCAAAAAAAATGGAATTAAATTAATATCATATTTGCGACAATTTAATCCGTTGCAAAAAGTATTATTAGCAACGGTCTAAAACGCCACAAAAAAGTAGAATTAAATTAATACCATATTTGCGATAGTTTAAACCGTCTCTAAAAATTTGAACTAATATGTATATTCTACAGGTTAACCCGCTGCTAATAAATTGTAAGGAAATGATGATTACATTAGCGACAGTTATTGTTGTCGCAATAAAATTATTTTCATAAAATCAATATATATTTTATTAATTCATTCTCCATACAAATTATTAATATTTTCTAAAATAAAATACATCCACATCCACACACATCCACATTCACAAAATCATTTATATATATATATATACATGTAACCTGTAACAATTGTCAACCAAATATTCTTTACAAAAATATATAAATCATCCTCCAACAATACTAATAATTTTTGATATTCAAGAACTTAAATTTTTGTATCTAAAGAAAAACAAAAATATCGACAATACAAATAAAAACACATAGATATTATGGTTTGTTTTAATATCAACAGTAAGTTCTAATATCGAAATGCAAAGATATCATCACGTACTCAAAAGGAGTTGCATTTGCAAAAAAAAACACGCAGACACAAAAAAAAAAAAAAAAAAATAAATAAATAATAATAATCATTTACAATATAATTAATTTCAAGCTTTAATAAAATGTAAAATATTTGATATTTATTTTAACAAATAAATAAACACAAAAAAGATTGTAAGCTGCAATATCGACATGCGAAAATATCATCACGTACTTAAAAGGGTTGCATCTGCAAAAAGAACCAAAAAAAAAAAAATCATTTACAATATAATTAATTTCAAGCTTACAAAAAATGTAAAACATTAGATATTTATTTCAATAAATAAATAAATACATAAATAAGATTGTAAGCTCTAATATCGATATGCGAAAATATTATCACGTACTCAAAAGGGTTGCATCTGCAAAAAAAAAACCAAAAAAAAAAAAAACATTTACAATATGATTAATTTCAAGCTTACAGAAAATGTAAAACATTTGATATTTATTTCAATAAATAAATAAATACAAAAAAAAAAAAATTGTAACATATACATGAATCAAGCGCCACACAATGTATCTTCCAACAGTTTCTCCAACTATTCTTAGACCTCGGGATATTGTTTCCAAAAGAGCGTTCGGCTTTTTCGCTTTTAAGACAAAGACTGTGCAATATTCAGGGCCAATTGGAACTCCATCAATTTCACACAACGGATCATCACTAATAAGAAGTCCCTCCGCCAATTGGACTATTGGTATACGTGAACTATCCAAAGAAACTTTAATTACATGCTACAATGATGATAATACTATTAAAATCAAGTAGTGATTGAACACATTGTACTATAATATAACAATAATCGAATAAACACAAAAGATGAATAGAGTTTGTAAAGAACAAGTTTTCATAAACAGAAATTAAGCTCTAGATTCAAAATCGGGAATCGGTTTCAAGTTCCGTCTTCTCCTACAAGTCATTTGTGCCTCGTTAGTGGTGTGTCAAGTTTCGTTGACATTAGATGCCGTGTAAGCATTTTAGTGAGTCAACCAATTCGAAAAAGAGTTTTTAAAGAACAAATTTTCATAAACGAAAATTAGGCTCTAAATTCAAAACCGCGAATCGATTTCAAGTCCCATCTTCTCCTACAAGTCACGTGTGCCTAGTATGTTGTGTGTCAAGTTCCGTTGACATCTGAGCCCGTTTGAGCATTTTAGTGTGTCAACCTATTCAAAAAAGAGTTTGTAAAGAACAAATTTTCTTAAACGGAAATTGGGCTCTAGATTCAGGAATAAGCATAATGTAAGCCTTATGAGAGAGAGAGAGAGGTTGCTATATATCACCAAAAGTCTTTACCTCCTATGTGTTTCCCATGTGTCATGGTAAGTCCCACGATTTTGTAATATGGTAGATCCTACACATACACTATACACATTACTTTTATTGCATGGAAAACATGGGAAGTGAAATAAAATGGTGAAAAAAAATCTGATGATAAATAGCATTTCTCTATCAGAAAAACATTAAATATATAGATATATGCCATTATGGTGCACTGTCAGAGAATTTCTCAGAAGAATTTCAGACGTGAAGCAGAAGAATTTCTCAATGTCACAGACAATATCACCGGGCAAACACAGAACTTTGACTTCACACTGATGAGACCTTTTACGGCTAACATAACCACAAACCAGCATTAACCAACTTATTCACTCTAGCCTGAACATGTTCTGATGCATTCCTCACTCCTTACACATCTACCATTCAAGAATGAGAATCCATTAATTATAAATAAATAAATAAATAATTATGTATAACATATTCTATAAAGTTTCAATTTTACAATTGTTCCAAATCCATTGTAAAAGGATCATTGTCTAAAACACTAAATGTCACCTCAAACCCATCACGCATCACTATCTATATCTTTAATTTCAATTTTCCTGATTGAAACTAGCATATAAAATACTAGTTCTATTGAACTAAGCAATTTACTTGAGTCCAAAATAAAAAAAGAATAAACAATGATAAATTACATTTATGGGCCTCTGGCATCCCATACTGTAAGCATGTACCATACTAATGTCCTCATTGCATGTGCAATAACATAATTCAACAAAGATTCATAGTCTAGTCTTGCCACAATCTGTTACTTATTACGCCTATACAATAACTAAGGTGATGAAATAACAATGTTTTATGTTTGTAGAATTGCGATCTTATATATCAATCTAGCATCAATTCAAGTAGTCATACAAAATGGCCAACCTGATAACATGAGTCAAATATAAAGTGACAGAGACTTGAACCAGATACATTTGAATTGGATGAAACAAACACTTGGTGGGGCAGGGGGCTGTGAACCATAAACCAAGAATGTTCTATTTTTAGCATGCACACTCTAGATTGAAATCCAAAGTTGGTGTCTTTTTTAAGTGGCCCCATGGTGCAGAAAACTTGTGTGGAAAACACAATCAATGTTTGACATTGTCATTAGTTAGAAAAATATCAGTTAAGTACCTTCTCCTCTATCTTAATTCCTAGACGTTGATAAACTCTTTGATATCCCCTTCGGTTGATTTCACAGATTTGTACCCATGCCTTCCAATACTTCTCTTCCCCACCTTGTGATGCAAGTTATGCCACAGGAAATGAAAACAAATAAGATAAATGATGAGACATGATGAAACCTCGAGATAAAATTATTAACCAGATTTTCTTCCAAAACAAAGAAACAAAATTTATTGTTTATAAATCAGACTTCCTCCAAAATAGAAAATTGAAATTGATAGCTTTTAAGTTTTTTTACAAATGAGAAATTTAATTATTACTATAATCAATCTCACAGGTCTTTAAGGCATAAAGGTAAATGCTTCACCCGGAGACTGACCACCGCTTGTTGTGAACTCTCCTTGAATTCAGGATCACTGTCAAATCTTTGCTTTGATGCCTTATAGAATGCCTAATGACAGCATTCAAGTTAAATCAATAATATCCATTTTCGTTGAATTTCATGATTCATTTCAATGAAAAAAACTTGAATCGTGCTGATTAGTTGTCTACGGCAAAGGCATAAGTTGCTCAAAGCAGCACAAGCAACTAGTTACTTGAATTGTTTACTAATATAAGCAAGGGACTTTGTTGCATGAATATAGCATAAAAAAATATTCAAGTGACATGAAGAAGTATTCCGTATGTACAAATTCAAGAATTTCACCTAATTTCCAAAAAATTTATCTCACCTTGAGATCTCCGATAGCTTGATCATTGACAACCACCACGTTTGGAAATTTTTCGAACAGAAATTCAATTAGCATGCCAAACTGCAGAACATAAATTACATCTTTAAGACATAATAGGAAAGCAACAAAAAAATTATCAAAATAGACTTTTATAATTCAGACAGCAAAGTGGTCATAATATTATCACCTTCAAGAGCAGCAATAATCAATAAAAAATTATAATTTTTCCACTTAACACAATAAGGGCCTGTCGGAGTTCCTTCTCCAAACACACATTAAGGAGGGAAAAGGCATTGAAGAACTTAAAACCACTGTTTCACCCAAGAAATTATTTTGATCCAAATGAAAAGGTTAACTCATAAAATGGGACAACCAATGACTAACCCTCATCAAAAAATAAACAATTTTGACAAAACTTATATAAAATTTCAAGATAAAAGAGAGAAAACAAACACACAGATACAGATATGCATGTGCTCACACACACACACACACTTACCTGTGTACCCCAGTCACCAACATGGTATCTCCGAAAAACCTCAACATTTGAAAACTCTAGCATGCAGGCTAGAGTGTCTTCAATAATTGTAGATCGTAAGTGGCCGACATGCATTTCTTTAGCAATGTTGGGTGAGGAAAGTCAACCACTGCCCGTTTGACTGTAAGTTTCGGCTACCATGTTTCAATACCGTTTATTAGCATCTCTTGGCTGCTATGCAGTGGCAACAATGTATTTTAGTAAACAAGATTTTCACACCAAACCAAGATAGCCCATGATTTTATATTGCTATCCATTGCTATAAAAAATTATCAATACCTTTCCTATCCATTTTTTTGGGTGAATAAGTCACAAAATAAAAGACAAAAGATTACACAAATACAAGGGGAATTCCCCAGGCCCTAATAGAAACAGACAAAACACCCAGCAGAGCAAAAAAAACAAACTACCAACAAACTGCTAAAACCAAAACCTAAACGACCACCACAAAAAAGATCAAACATAACGACCAAAAGAACAGAAAGAGAAAAAATAAAAAATAAACCAGACTATAACCCATAAAAATAAAGACACCATGTACAGCCCACAAGAGAGAGCAGAACCCAAACAGAAAAAACCAGAAAACAGCAAACGCAGCATAACAGCCACACAAGGTAGCATATTCTGGAAACGTAGAGACTGGAATCAGCAGCCCTTTGAAGCAGCTGCAACTACCTGAGCAAACCAAGATCTGCCAAACCAGTTGCAGCATACTACCATAACAGCAGCTCACTGAATCAGAAAGCTACCAAACCCAGCACTGCAGCAAACAAAGAGAACCAGCTTGAATACCAGCAACAAGAGACAGCCACAGGAACAACAACACAGACCGCAGGCACACTGCCATGCACCACTACAGAAGACTCTCACCATGCACCACAACAAGAAACTCTGAACAACACACTGACAGCAGCAGCGCCACTAAGAGCCATGAAGGGTAGCCAGAGACATAAAAAATGAGCACCCAGCTATAGCAACTTAAAGAATTCCACAGAAATGGATGACTTGCCAACTACCTCCATGAAGAGATCCTGAAACGCCAAGAGATCAACACCACAGTGGAAAATTCAACAAGCACTCAAAAGTAATCTCTGTCACTCAGCCCACCAACTCTCAGCAGACTACCCTGCTGCAAACAAAGATAACAAATATGCAAACTCATATCACTCAACCCTCAATATAGAGTAAACACACAAGCTCCCCTAACTTTTAGCTCACTAACACTCAACACACATCCCTAACAAAGAGCCAGCTTAGGACCTGCGGAAAGAAATTTGAGGGCTCACATACTCAACCCTCAAAGAAACTCACTATGTCACTCACTAACCTATTTTAGGACTCCCATCACTCAACCCTCTTTCCTACAATGTACCGGCCAAACCTGCCACAGTTAGCTAACGAATCCAACAAAAAAAAAAAAAAACATTAGCTAGCTTCAGTGTACTTGTAAACAGAACATTAGCTATTTGATTGAACAATAGAAGGGGAAAGTGACCACTCCTTTATATGCCAATCATTAGCCTGATCAGCTTTAAACTTGCTCGCAGACAACAATCTATGTCTGATCAGATTTTTAATCCTACTCAGCACAGAGTTCTCATTAGACTTTTTTGATTGGAAAATTGTGCAATTTCTTTCATGCCAAATACAATAGATGGAGCAGGTAAGCACAAGTTTGTAAATGGTAGTGGACAAAGACTTACCACGTGTATGAGTAGAAAACCAATCAATTAAGTTGCTCAAAAGAAGATGAGGCCACTGCATATTGCATTTCACCTGCAAAGACTGCCAAATTCTTTGAGAGAAAAAGCAGCCAAAAAATAGGTGATTGTGGTCCTTATTTTGCTCCTCACACAACACACATGTAGCAGATACACTAATACCAAACATAATCATCCTATCCAAGGTGCTAAGTATATTCTGGAAAGCAAGCCAACTCACAGTGCTAACTCTGGGAATATGACACTTAACCACAGCAGAGTAGACCAATTAACCTTGGGACCCTTAGGCCTCCATTCATTCCAAGCTGACTTTATAGAGAATACACCATTAGCAAAAGGTTGCCAAACAATCAAGTCCTCACTCAAACTAGGTCTCAAATGCTCAGGTGTACTACTCTTGATGTCATCTAACTCCCAGGTCTGGCAACTAGGCCACCTCCAAGTAAAACCATTGACAATAGACTCAACCTTAGCCTGAGCCTAAATACCAGAGTCATATATAACCCTATCCCCAAACTTTCTATGAAGAGGCCCCAAAGGATGTCAATGGTCAAACCAGAGAAAAGTCCGCTTCCCATTACCAATTTTGCCTCTTATTTTTGTCCATAAGCTCATGGCATTGTTGCTGCCTCAAAAGAAATCCCCAATTTAACAATTCAAAAAAGAGTATACAAGAGTTTCCATTGCTATAAAAGCCTGAGAAATTTTACAGGTGACAAACTCAAAACTTCAATTCACATATTTCCATAAATGAGAAATACCATTGGTAATCACCAAATCTTGGATTGCAAGCAGCAACAAGAAGCTCAACGTCATACTCATTATAGGAAGCACGTATGAAAGGAATAAGTGTATCATCTTGTAAGAAGAACATTCAATTAAGTATTGAAATAGATAATGCTCATCTCTCAGTATTTAAAATTTAAGCCATAAATATGCAAATATTAAGTTTTATATAGATTTAAAACTACAATTCCAATCCTCTCTCTCTCAATCTCCAATCTCTGCACCACTTTCTAGGGTTCCAATGAAGAGGGTTTGATTCCAATGAAGGCAAAAGAAGAAAAAAAGAGGAGAGAAGAGCAGAGGAGAGATAACTGGATGCCAAAGGGTTTGTTTTGTTCTCGCCGCCGCCGCTACAGACAGACTGTGAGGGTAACGCGAGAGCGAGAGAGAGAGAGAGAGAGAGAGATTGTGAGGGTCTGTGCGAGCGAGTGTGAGAGGAAAGAAAAGGAGAGGAGAGGAGGGTTACCTGGAACTCTTCCCAGGCTGGAGCTGTTGGGGCTCCGAGATGGAAAGAGACTGGGAGAAGGCAAACAGTTTTTTTCTTTTTCTTTTTTTTTTTTTTGGTTCATCTGAGAAGAGGATACTGAACGGGTATGGAAGACAAAGCAAAGATGAAGGGCGCGGGAAGCAAAAGGAAATTTTTTTGCGACGGAGGAATAAACAGCGTCGCAAAAAAAATAAACAATCGCAAAAAAAAAAACCCGACTGGTGACAAATCGTCACGTAAAATACTATTTTTTTTCCACGGTCTTGGATTTTCAGTTGCAAAAAAAATTATTTGACGACAGCGTCATTTACCGACGCAAAAGGTTCTGTGTCCAATACTCCATTTTCTAGTGGTGAAACATCCTATAGTGTAGGCACAAATCCGAAAAGAAGAACGAATAAAATAAAACAAAAAAATGAAGCACAGGAGCACCATCATTTCACAGGGAACTCAAAATTTGAAGCACAGAGCACCCAATTAAAATTGTAAATAAAAAAAAAAGATAGAAAAAACACGAGCAACAGATCTTATCGAAACAGCGACAACAATTAGCTTCAACACAAACAATATAAATATAAAGAAATACAGAACTAAACAAAAACCTTGAAATAAATTGTAAAACATACTGACGTGATTGAAATCCACTAATTCCAGAAAAAAAAATAAAAAAATAAAAAAAATTACAAACATAGAACACAAACAAATCCCTGCTATAAATCTGTCATAGAATTCAGTTTATCTTCTAAAAAAAAAAAAAACATTTTCCCTAACAGTCCAAGAAATCAATTTCGCTCATTAAGAAACCCATAAAAGCAATCCTGCAAAACAAAAGAGAAAAATTATGAAAGAGAAAAAGAGCAACAAAAGAGCAACAATGGACAGAGGGGAAAAAAATGCAAGTAACATTCACACTTGAATAATACCAAACATGAGCACAACCGTGTCGCAGAACAGCGCAAGCACCATTGAAAATTGCATCAGCAATACAGCTGATATGACTCTTCTCAATCCTCACCTATAATTAAAAGAATAAATTAAAATTAAAATTAAAATATTCAAATTGCATGAGGTAAATATAATTTATAAGTATACCTCACCGACTTCAAGATGGTCATTATAGTGCTCTATCATTTACCTACAAAATCGAGTAACTTCATAAGTAGTACTTTCGGGCGGACTAAACCCGTACTTATCCCGAAATTGCTTTTTATCTGCCTCAATTTTAGTGTGCTCCCTTGCCGGAACACCGACAGTAGGAATTCTAGAATGCCAATTAGGATAACTGAACCCTACATGACAATCAAAAGTGCATCCATGTAACAGTTGACAACTACTTATAATATCTCAAAACTTTTTTATAAACTTTTTTTTCTCAGTGTCATCCCAAAATGAAGAATCGTCTAATAGCCACAATGGATATCCACCCATTTACTGAAAACACAAATGAACAAAAGATTAATTAGTTAAAACTACACACGTAAACAATATTAAAACAATATAACATATTTAACTTACACATGAGGGTCGTTGCCCAAGTCCTTAATAAAAAGGGAAAACTTATACGAAAGCCTATGTTCATTGATATAACTTGGCAATGGTTCCTGTTTAAAAACATTACCCTCTTTGTAAGGCTTAACCATCACTTCAACAATGAAAGAGCGAAAATCCCTAATGTCCGCGCATTTTGCATTAAGAAGCTCTGCAAAAAACAAAAATTTCAGATATGAATTTCAAAAACCATAACAAAATAAATGAAAATAAAAAAATGAGTTACAATATACCATTAGCATGTATTGCCTTTTTGACCCAAATAAGTTATGGTTTATAGTTTACAACCGAGATTCCACGCAACAATCTAGTACAACAATAGCCCAAAAGGATAGATTTGACGTAATGCTTTGTTAATATCACCAAATAGAGGCATTATTTTAGGTTTAATATAAGTCCACCAATCCTTGATAGCATAAGACTTTCGGACCAAATTTTATATTCAGAATCAACCTAAGAGAAAATATCTTTGCTAGTAGCCTACCACCCATGCCTACAATGTATCCACGACCAGGGGAAGAATTTCCACACACTCCTAATGAACAAGCTACAATTGTATATCAACTACAAGGTCGTCAAGCTGAATTTCAGTATGAGAAAACTTCTTTGTCCACCTCTCTAAATGAAGATTTTGCAGTGGAGTTTAGTAGTTTTGACTTTGAAGATAATCGTAGAGCAATGGAGCACTTGATGACATTGAGGATTTTAAACAGAGTAGTTATGTTGTAGACGGTTACTTTGTAGATGGCAATAGAGTTTTATTTGAAAAAGTTGGACAAGATATTTTCTATTGGGTTGATTCAATAGACCATTAGCATGTATCGCCTTTTTGACCCAAATAAGTTTGGCTTTATGGTTTACAACCGAGATTCCACGCAACAATCTAGTACAACAATAGCCCAAAGAATAGATTTGATGTAATGCTTTGCTCATATCACCAAATAGAAGCATTAGTTTAGGTCTAATCTAAGTCCAATCCTTGATCTAAAAGTTTTATGCCATCAAGAATTGGTGGACTTACATTAAACCTAAAGTAATGCCTCTATTTGGTGATATTAGCAAAACGTTACATCAAATCTATTCTTTGAGCTATTGTTGTACTAGATTGTTACGTGGAATCTCGGTTGTAAACCATAAAGCCAAACTTATTTGGGTCAAAAAGGCGATACATGCTAATGGTATATTGAATCAACCTAAGAGAAAATATCTTGTCCAAGTTTTTTCAAATCAAACTCTATTGCCATCTACAAAGTAATCGTCTACAATGTAACTACTCTCTTTGAAAATTCTCAATGTCGCCAAGTGCTCAATTGCCCTACGATTATCTTCAAAGTCAAAACTACTAAACTCCACTACAAAATCTTCATTTAGAGAGGTGGACAAAAAAGTTTTCTCATACTGAAATTCAGCTTGATGACCTTGTAGTTGATATACAATTGTAGCATCTTCATTAGGAGCATGTGGAAATTCTTCCTCTGGTCGTGGATGCATTGTAGGCATGGGTGGTGGGCTACTAACAAAGATATTTTCTCTTATGTTGATTTTGAATATAAAATTTGGCCTGAAAAGTCTTATGCCATCAACGATTTGTGAACTTATATTAAACCTAAAGTAATGTCTCTATTTGGTGATATTAACAAAGCATTACGTCAAATCTATGCTTTGGGCTATTGTTGTACTAGATTGTTGTGTGGAATCTCGGTTGTAAACTATAAACCCTAACTTATTTGGGTCAAAAAGGCGATACATGCTAATGGTATATTGTAATTCATTTTTTATTTTCATTTATTTGGTTGTGGTTTTTGAAATGCATATCAGAAATTTTTATTTTTTGCAGAGCTTCTTAATGCAAAATGTGCGGACATTAGGGATTTTTGCTCTTTGATTGTTGAAGTTATGGCTAAGCCTTACAAAACGGGTAATGTTTTTAAATAGGAACCATTGCCATGTTATATCAATGAACAGAGGCTTTCGTATGAATTTTCCTTTTTTATTAAGGACTTGGGCAACGACCCTCATGTGTAAGTTAAATATGTTATATCGTTTTAATATTTTTTCTTTGTGTAGTTTTAACTAATTAATCTTTTGTTCATTTGTGTTTTCAGTAAATGGGTGGATATCCATTGTGGTTGTTAGATGATTCTTCATTTTGGGATGACACTGAGAAAAAAACGTATATAAATTTTTTTTGAGATATTATAAAAAAAATTTGAGATATTATAAGCAGTCGTCAACTGTTACATTGACGCACTTTTGATTATTATGTAGGGGTCTGTTATCCTGATTGCCGTTACAGAATTCCTACTGTCGGTGTTCCGGCAAGGGTGCACACTAAAATTGAGGTAGATAAAAAGCAGTTTCGGGATAAGTACGAGCTTAGTCCGCCCGAAAGTACTACTTATAAAGTTACTCAATTCTATAGGTCAATGATAGAGCACTATAATGACCATCTTGAAGTCAGTGAGGTATACTTATAAATTATATTTACCTCATGCAATTTGGATATTTTTATTTTATTTTAATTTAATTCTTTTAATTGTAGGTGAGGAATGAGAAGAGTCATATTAGCTATATCGCTGATGCAATTTTCAATGGTGCTTCCGATGTTCTGCGACACATATGTGCTCATGTTTGGTATTATTCAAGTGTGAATGTTACTTGGTATTTTTTTTCCCTCTATCCATTGTTGCTCGTTTGTTACTCTTTTTCTGTTTCATAATTTTTCTCTTTTATTTTGCAGGATTGCTTTTATGGGCTTCTTAATGAGCGAAATTGATTTCTAGGATTGTTAAGAAAAATGTTTTTTTTTTTTTGGAAGATAAACTGAATTCTATGACAGAGTTATAGCATGAATTTGTTTGTGTACTATGTTTGTAATTTTTTTTTTCTTTTTTTTCTTCTAGATTTAGTGGATTGCAGTCATGTCAGTATGCTTTACAATTCGTTTCAAGGTTTTTGCGACTAAATTTGGCGACCAAAAATAGCACTTTTGGCGAACTAAAATTTCTTTTAGTTGGAGTTGGTTGAAGGTTTTAGCTACTATATTATTTTAGTCGAGATACAATGTTTATTGGCAACTAAAAAAAAACTTTAGTCACTAAATACAACATAATAGGCGACTAAAATATTTTTAGTCGGTGTTAGTCGAAATTTTAGGCTACTAATTCTTTATTTAGTCGCCGTATATTGTTATTTGCCAACAAAATAAATTTAGTCGCCAAATAATGGGGACATGTAGATGAACTTTTGATGACTAAAATAATTTAGTCGTTGTATATTAAATTTTTGCCAACTAAAATAAAAATTAGTAGCCAAATGTTAGGTTTGGCTACCAATGTTTTAGTCGCTGTTAATGAACATTTGTTGACAAATAAGAATATGGTCGCTAAAGATTCCAAATATTTTTTAGAGAGAAAGACATTATATTGGCGCCTAGTATCCTATTGACACAAACTCTTTTTGAGTTCTGTTCTGTCTCACACAAACACTTTAGAGAGGTGGATAAAGAAATTTTCTCATACTGAAATTTAGCTTGATGATCTTGCAGTTGATATACAATTGTAGCTTCTTCATTAAGTGCGTGTGGAAATTCTTCCTCATGCCGTGGATGCATGGTAGGCATAGGTGATGGGCCACTAGCAAACAAACCAGCCCACCCAGAAGATTGTGCCATACCTAATAAAACAAATAGAAAAGAACAAAGTGGGTGTTTGGGAAGTGGCTATTTTAGAGGCTTTTTTGACTTTTTGGCTTTTTTAGTTGGCTATTTTAGCTTTTGTGTTTGGAAAAATGAGATGGATTTTTATTTGAGTTGTTGCATTGAAAATGTGTTGAAATGATATTTGAAGTTAAAATGACAAATTTGTCCCTAACCTCACATTTTTTAAAATTGATGTAAAGGGACAAAATCGTCATTTACCATTAATGGGACAACTTGTCAATGTGACAGTGGTAGGCAGTGTCTACCCTGTCACTTGACAACCCACGGTTTCAGCTATATATATATATATATATATTTTATATAATATAAAGTATTGGTTTAGGGGTTTTTTTTGGCTTTTTTTTTAGCTTGAGGCTATTTTAGCCTCAAACTCAGCTTCCCAAACACACCCAAAGTATAAGTAAACTAATAGAGTCAATAATATAAATACAAATAATAAACCTAATAATAGTCGATGAGCAAATAAACATAATCAACAAGAATATCATTACAAAAAATACAACAAAATAATTACAAAGAGTATAAAAACAATCCCAATAAGAAACAATATAAACATATAAAAAGGGTCAAAACTACAGTGGCAAACAGCTAACAACAAAACACACAATGTAGATGATGATAACATAACAGAGAGAACAGAGCATTGTTGTTACCTTTTCATTAATCATCACAGCACCACCATCAGACAATAGAAGAAAAAGCAAAGACAGAGAGAGCAAAGAGAAAGCAGAGAGAGAGAGCAAAGAGAGAGCAAGGAAAGCAGAGAGGGAATAAAGAGAGAGCAGAGAGAGAGAGTACCGAATCAGCGAGCAAAGGCGAGAGGAGAAGACCGACAGGGATATAGGTGGCGACTGGCAATGCTGGCGGCCAAGCAAGAGTGGAGACAATCTGATGAATGAGATGAGATGTGAGGGTGTGAATTAGGGTGAGACCATGAGAGTTATGTACATTTGTTTGGGAAGAGTTTATTTATTTATTTTTTTCTTAAAATAATAGAGTTAAAAAAGGTTTCAATTGTTGATAAAATGAAATATTAATTAATTATTTTTTTCTTACAATCAACTTTTTAATTAAAAAAAAAACAAATCATTTTAAAATAATTTTTTATCTCATGAAATTGTTAAAAAAATTAAAAAACAAACTACAATAATCAATTTTCCAAACAAGACAAAGAAGAAGAAAAAAACTTGTAAGGATAGACGGGAACAACTATCAGTATGTTTAGTTTCAGTTTTCTGAAAACTAAGTTTTTATTTTTCGTATTTTTTTATTTTTAGTGAATATTTTTTCAATTTTGAGCAATTTTTTTAGATGCACCTTACTTAGATGTATCTAAATAGTAAAATATTTGTAAAAAATATTTTTAAAAATTAATAAATACACAAAAATATGAAAAATATATTGAATTTTCAATTTTTTTTTATCTTTTTTGGTATTTAATGAATTTCTTAAATATTTTTTTCACAAATATTATCTTTTTAAGTGTATTTATGTTAGATGTGTCTAAAAATTAAAAAAAAAAAACCTTAAAATTTAAAAAAAAGAAAAACTCATTGAAAAAATTAAAATACAGAAAATACAAGTAGAATTTTCTGAAAACTGTTTTCTGAAAACTAAAACCAAACTCGCTGTATAGTATCCAAAAGTGGTTTTTGATTACCATACGTGAAAAAAATTCATAACTATTAGATTTATTAGAATGATCTGAGCCATCCAGCATACAACATGTTCACTTATTCTGTGGGTGTTTAATCAGAAGTTATTAATTTGTTTGATGCATTTGCTAGATTATAAATTTAAGTTGCTAAGTAGTATTTGGTAAATAATCTGTGAAATAACTTTTTGATGTGTAATTGTCCTTTTTACCCCTGTTAATTGTAAATTGAATCAACCTTTATTTTTTGTTTTTCACTACCAGTCCATATTTCCCATAAAAAAAAATAAAAGATTAATCGACGATCCATTTTTGTCTTTTTCTATTTTCAAAAAAATAATAATAATAAAATAAATCTAAGGGTACAATAGTAAATTAATATGTCCATAGCAGAAGCTGGTAATCAGAAACAGTGGGTGGACAGCTTCTTAGAATCAATTTTTTTAAGTTAAAATAAGTTGTTAAAATCAGAAACTGTTTGAAATAAATTTAATCAAACAATCCAAAGGGTGAACAACTTCTTAGAATCAATTTTTTTGAGTTAAAATAAGTTGTTAGAATAAGAAAATATTTAAAATAAGTTTAACAAAACAGTCTAAAATAACTTTTTCAAAACTAAAATTTATGAGTTGACCAAAATAATCCACACCAAACACCCTTTATGACCGGTGAAAAGCAAAACTAAACTTTCTTTTTTCTCTCCAACATTGGTAATCAATTATATGATTTTTTTTTTTCGTCAACATTTAGGGATGTAAATCTAGCTCATGAGCCTGTGGCCCACCCAAAGCCTGTCCGTGCCCCAAGTAGACTCGGCTCGACCTAACTCGGGTCCAAGCCCAACCTAAGACCTTGGGTCCGGGCCTAGTTCGTATGTTCTAGAGTCCTACTGTAATACCCTGAATAATGCCATTAACAATAATTAATATTAGGCACCTTTCAAGATCTTAAACCAAAATTAAGCTATTCAATTATGCAAAATAATTAAAAATATAGTGAATAAGTTGGGTGCACGTAAATTCTTTTGTCAAATAATCATTAATATATATAAAAATATTTGATTGAATTTAAGTACCTCAAATTATCATGGAATAGAAATGTAAATTAGTTAATAGAAACTAATTGGAAATGAATACAATTGGTTAGAAAATTGGGGGAACATATTTTGTGAATGACAACACATGGTCAAGGTGACACCGAAGTGTCAGTCGAGGTGCCACGTGTCTTGGTCATGGCGCCAAGGTGATCACGGCTAAGCTGAGGTTATCTGTGGAGATACCGGAATCCGAGATGAACGGATAAGGGACAAGAGTCCTAGAATGGGGAAGGACCTCAGTCTGGATAAAGATAGAGCTCTTAGGGAGTTCTCTATCTGGCAGGGAGTCCTAGATAAGCATTGAGCCAGAGTCCATTGAAGCTAGGCTTCTACAGGGATCAGGTTAGGACTGGCTATAAAAGTAAGACACCCTCACGGGTCTAAGGTACGCTTTTTGCATTATGGCTTGTGAGTTTAGCACTATTTGCTATCTTTGAGAGATAAACTAAGTACTGATTTGATCGTCGAAATGCCCTCCGCCGAAGTTTTATCTTTCTATGACAGGTTGTTCAGGCGTAATCTATTCTGCCTGTGCTCTCCAGCTGAGTTCATGTTTGGTAGTGTGGTCGGAAGTCAACACCCACAATTTGGCACCGTCTGTGGGAACTTAGTTAGAATAGATGGCCAACGACAGGCAGAAAGAAAGGATTGGGGGCAACCTCCCTAGTGGAAGTGGTAAAAACACCAATCCTAACATAAAGGAGGACAACTATAACGAAGAACCTCGAGATAAGAATCCCGGAGAAAAAGACGTCGGCCAAGAGAGAGACGTACCAAAAAAAGTATGTCAGCGTGGGTATTACAATGAAAGCGACCTCCAAGTATGAAAAGATAGATGCCTAAAGAAGGACGACGAGATGAGGGGATGGCAAACAAATTGGCAGACATGCAATCGGTTGTCAATTTCATGATGCAGAACAATGTCATGCAGCTATTGTTCCCATTAGAGGACACACTGATTCCGGCGGCCAAGAACGATGCCCAGAAAGGGGGGCAGAAAACAATCCCCGTAGTCTGTGGACGTCCCCGAACGTCCCGGGAAAGAATCCCGTTTTGTTCATTTGGGCTTACTACAGTTCGGACTCAAATGTCACGGTTCTTAATCTGATCCTGTAATGTGCAATGCGAGACGGATAAATCACCAAAGAGTCCAAATCCGACAAATCGTTTTGAAAAACTGATTTTTAGAAAAAAGTGCCAAACATGGACTGCTTTGCCAGATACAGAGTCGCCACCTAAATATTTATTTTGGGGGAATTTTGGAAACCCTGACTCGTTGCCTAAGGCCACGTGTCCGTCATCACCAAAGTTGCCTCGGCTTGGGAACTTGGGTACGATTGGGGAAGGTCAGCTATGAGCACCCTCGCTCGCCCGATCAAAGATCGGCCACTACTAAACATGATATCTTGTTTTTGAAAACACATGTGCTCTTATTCCGGTTTATTAGCCTAGAATTACTATGTGATGCGCACAGCATATAAATATAGACTAGATCGCCTAAGTTGGAACAATGCATCGCATATCCGTTTGTTTGGAAAATAGTTTGAAATTTACTACTCGCAAGTAGGCTAAAACACAAGTTTCGACGAATTATTCCAATTCAAGCAACCCAACCTTCACCCACAGGCATTCAGGCAGTTAATCAACTAAGCAGATAGCCTCATGGTAAGCATGCTGTCATGGCAACACTCACACACATGGAAGGATGCTAAAGCGTAAATGCTTACCTAGTACTCCAAGTCAAAACAGAAACTAGTTAGTAATCAAATGCATGAAACTAGGTCATGTTAAGATGGCTAATGCAACACAGGCAAAATGCAACTAGAAATAGGCTCGGCTATTCTAAGATGTCATGTGAAATGTAACTTGATACATGTATTCAAATTGGAATTGAAATACAATGCAGTTAGCATGATGCGCCGAGCCCGGTGCATGCAAGACAGATGAATGGATGCAAACATGCGAGCATAAGTATGCTAATCAAAACATGACCTAGAACTAACCATCAAAGCAGGTAAGTAAAAGGAAGAAATACGTGGGGTTGGAAGACATGCATCACACACACGTACACTTATTACAGCATTGCCCTCTCTCGGAGGGTCCAAAAGAATAATACAAATTAACTAGCTAACAAGCTAATTAATAATTTACATAACCACTTAACTAATTAAACAAATTAATTGAGCTACTGAAAGCAGTAAAATAGCCTCGGGGAGAGGGGTGCATGCATGCACGCTCAGCTTCGCTCGGAAATCCAACACCATACTTATGCTGCCTCTATTTGCACTATTTTATGCCTCTGAAGACTGCACAAGTCTCAAAGTTGCTTCTAAAATACTCCCTGAGGGTTATGGGAGGCCACCAGCCAAAAGGAAACACCATCGGCCATTTGGAACTGGTCATCGACCATGGATAGGGATATCGGCCACAAATGTTTGGCCGATTGGCACTGAGTGTGGTCGGTCGGCCATTTCTTCCTGCAGAATCCTGTGTTGCTGCAGCAGAGGACAGACAAGACATGGCAATGCATTTCAAAGCAATGTTTGCACCACCACCCTCCTCATCATGTTTGAGACTCAAAGGAGTGTAGGCCTCGACCCTCGGGCCACCAATCACGCATTTCAATGCATGATGGCCCAAGATGCCAAGTTGTGCAATTTCAATATTAAATGCAATGCACACAAACACACAATAGAAGACCCTAACCTCTATCATAATTGGTCGTGGGGCAAGGGATGCAAACATGCTCAATGCTATGCAACCTAAACATGCAAGCATACTAGTGTAATATGAGCATTCAAGCAACAATGTTACACAAGGCAATTAGCACATAACAATATGCAAATACAAGCATACAAACAAGCATGTGACTTCGTTCAATCATGTAACAACATGTGAGACAAACATGTAACAACATGTTAGGCAACCTAAAACCAAAAGAATGCATGCCAAATACACTACCACTCAAGCGTGCAACAACATGTTAATAGGCCAAGTATGCAACAACATTCAAGGCAAGCATGCAACAACATGCAAAGGAAGGACTTAAACTAATATGGACAACTCTCAAATAGGTCCAAATCAGCGGCCAAAATGCTATGGAAATGAGGGCAAATGCACATACAAACATGCATGCCTATTGGCCTAAAGACTAAGGCATAAGAGAGCAACTTTTAAGCACACTTAAAAGGAAGGAAAAGCATGCAAATGCGACAACATTACACACTCATGAGATGATGCCAAGAGTGATGCCAAATCACATAAACAAATCAAGCATGCATGATTTAAGGCTCAAGGCTTAAAACTAGGCAAGGAAATTGAACCAATGCTACACGAAACAAAGAGCATATGGCGAGTATGAACCAAAAAGTCCCAAGTCATGCTAAAGTGAGCTTAAAACATGCAATGATCGAAGCCAAATCAAGCTACAACAAAGGGGCAAAACCAAGAGGCATGCAAGGCCATCAAAGAGGTGTTACACTACACCTAACACAACCAAACATGGCATGATTTAGGCACCCAAAATTAGAGATATGACATGCTAAAATGAGCCCAAAAACCCACTTAGATGGCATCCCAAATGCCTAGACATGATGGCATACACAATGACACATCCATGAGGCATACAACACTAACTCTTTAAAGCATTAAAGGAGTGATAAAATGCAAGCATGTGAGCATGAACCAAGGACTAAAATATCATAACTAATGGTGCCAAACCACTGAAATGATGCAAATAGAGCATGGTAGAGGAGCCAACACTCAAAGCATACAAGCTAGATTGCATGGTAGCTATACAAAGCAAGTCATGGATGATCCAAACAACCAAAATCAGACCTAAAGCATGCCAAAACATGCATAAAAGCTTCATGGAGTCAAGCCAAAACCATGCTAGAAACAAAGCTCAAAGCACATAGCATATTAGGGCAATTTCATGAAATTACAAGACAAGTATACAAAGCATGCATGGCATGTCTAAACCAACTTTGGACAGAGGTATATCATGGAAAAATAACACCGAATACCCTTTGAAATAGAGCCAAATAAAACTATGCACACATGCTAAAACACAAGCCACTTATGCTAGCATCAAAGACAATATGGAGAGGGGACAACCCTTTCCCATTTAGGACCTCAAAACCACCTCTCCACCAGTGAAAATCCTCTAGATTTCAGTGGTAGAGAGGTCATGCAAAGACCAAAACAATGGCCAAAAGGTATGGCCTAAAACAAGGCCTAACAAGGCCTTAGAGGGGGAAGACAACCCCAAACCTCAAAATGACCTTAAACAAAGTTCAAAAGAAAGTAAAAACAGAACTTTTCTCAGTTATACACTAAGCTTAAAAACAGATGCAAGGTAGGTTAAAAGCTTGTGCAAAAATGGGGAATAAAAGGATAAGTTTCTCACCCTTGTAGACTTTCTTCAAGAACACCACTCCAGCACTTTTCCTTGGTCAAAACCAGTCCAAGAACCCTAACAACAACCTTCTAAGGCCTTAACAACCCAAGGATGGTGTAATACTAGGTGTGCTAGTGCAAAAGTAAGGCAAAAACTCACTTTAGGTCACAAAATGGGATCAAATAAGGGAATATAGATACAAAGTTGTATCTCACTCTCTAACCCTAATTCTCTGAACCTCTAGAACCCTTGAGGAGGGAGGAGAAGCTCCCTCTTTATAGAATTCCAATCTCAAAGCTTGTTGAAGAAGCATAGAAAGAGAAGCAAATCCCTTCATACACGTGTATGGAGGGGATGCAAAGTGGATGCCAGCTGTGACAGCTGACATAAAATATCTGTCAAAAGCAGATAGAAGGGAGTCGACCAGCCAAAATGGCCAATTGACCAATAAAGGTGGCCGACGGACCACAAAAGGTGCCGACCGGCCACAACCTTTGGCCGATGGGTAGAAAAGGGGGCCGGTGGCTTCAAGCCTTGGCCAGTGGAGTGCAGGGATGGCCAACAAGCCACCCTCTTCCCTTAGAAGCAAAAAACACAAGTGTTTGGTCCATGACCAAGCACAAAACAGACAAGTTGAGAGATCTTGAGGTAAGGCGCGTAGTTGAGACCTCCGAGAACTCAAAACGAACACAAGCATGGATGATCACTGAGTGTTCAAACGATGACGTCCAGGTCTTGAGGACGGTCAAAAATTGGGTGTCTACATAGTCCCACAGCATGATAGGGCAATGGAGCATTCTCATCGGCCTTCACAGGAGGTCGGGCGAGGAGAATCAATGAGAGGAGAGTCTTAGAAGACACATCGTACCAAAGAAACCTATGTCAAAGAACATTAGCATGTTCAAGGGAAGGAGCTTTGTCTTGACACAATGAATGAAGGGAGGTCTAAGAGGACTCATAACGACACCAGCAACAGCGCACCAAAAAGGCTGAAATCCGGTGACAGTTGAGCTCCTGGACGGACTAAAGAGGATTTAAGGGATTACCTACAGAGGAAGCAACAAGATGCCGAGGTAACATCTCCGATCAAGCTGAGAATGCCGTTCTCAGTAGAATTGGACAAGTTTGAAGCCCCGAAAAGGTTCCACATGCCGAGATTCCAGATATACGACGGTAAGTCCGATCCCAACTTTCATATTAGCTTATATTTGAACTCAATGACATGGTATACCAGGAACGAGCCGTTGCTCTGCAAGGTGTTCCTCTCATCCTTTGGGGAAATAACATCAGATTGGTTTCACAAGTTACCGAAAGGAACTGTGAGAAGTTGGGAAGGCCTAGCCGAGATGTTTGTGGCCAGGTTTATTACAAACAAATTGCAGCCGTTGAGGGTAGACTCCCTGATGACTTTGAGAATTGACGAGGATGAAAGCCTTAAGGCTTATGCCAAAAGGTATTATGAGGTGTTTAACCGAATACCAGGGTGCAACCAAGAGGTGGCAGTCGTATTTTTTAAGAACGGCCTGAACGATGACTGTCTGCTTCGAAAATCACTAGCAAAGACACTGCCAAAAAGTATGGAGGAACTTATGGCTAGAATCGAGAAATATGCGAGAGCGGAGGAAGACACGCCATGGACAAAGGCGTCAAAGCAAGAAAAGAGGAACGGCTCGCCGAAGCGAAGCTGAGGTAATATAAATTTTAATAGACAAGAAACAGGACTGAGGGCTGCACAGGCAGTCACCACAGTATTCCGAATCTCGGTTTACAAAGTCCTGGAAAGGATCAGAAATCAGCCTTACTATAGAGCACCAGAAAAGATTCCTGGCAAATTTATGGAAAGAAGCCTGGGGAAACACTGTGCCTACCACAATGAGGATGGGCACCTGACTTAGGGATGCAGAGCCCTAAAGACACATCTGGAAGACCTGGTGAGACAAGGTCACTTAAGGGACCTAGTAGATGAGGCAAGAACAAGGGAAGAGCAAGCAAGGCTGTCCTAGGCACCAGCAGCACCACCTCCACCAGCACTACAACCGCAAGCAAACGGACCTCGAGTGATCAATGTGATTCACTCGAAGGTCAATGAGAACGAGGTATGATGGGAGACTTAGAGGGTGAAACACTTACAGCATCTGTATCAGGTCCAACAAAAGAGGCCTAGGGCAGACGAGTACCAGGGACCAATGGTGTCCTTTACTGAAGCTGACCTAGACATGGTGCAGCATCCACACAACAATACTCTGGTGATATCCCTGAAGATTGGAGAGTGCCAGGTAAGGCACATTCTGGTTGACCAAGGCAGCTCTTGTGACATCATGTATGTCAGATGTTACAAGGAGCTCGGCCTTCACCAAGATGATCTGGAGTAGTCCAACAGTCCAATAGTCGGGTTCAATGAAACGCCGACATGGCCCCTAGAAGCAATAAGTTTGGAGGTGCAGGCAGGCACCAAGAAGGTAAGCACAGAGTTCATAGTAATTGACAAACCCTCCCCTTACAATGTTATCTTGGGAAGGCCATGGTTGCACGCAATGAGGGTTGTTCCCTCAATACTGCACCAACTGTTGCAGTTCCCAACAGAGCATGGAATTGATGAGTCAGAGGGGATCAGGCAAAGAATTGCTCCATGACAGCAATAAAATCCACCTGCAACGTGCGAGAGGTAGCAGAGACCATAGAGATTGAGGATGAGGACATGGAGGTCCTAGATGACGTTGACAAAGAGCTGGCCGACAAAAGTGAGGAAGCCTTGAAGAAAATTCTAGTCCAACAAGGGAATGAAGAGTGCTTCTTCCTCTTCGGTTCAGGCTTGGCCGAGAAAGTGGAAAGGGAGTTAGAAACGTTCTTGCAAGTAAACATAGAGGTGTTTGCCTGGACGTCATACGAGATGTCTGGCATTGACCCCAAGGTTACATGCCACAGACTGAACGTAGACAGGTCGACAAATCTTGTCATTCAGCGAGCGAGGAGGCCGACGTTGGTTCATGTAGAGGCAATCGAGGAGGAAATGGACAAATTATTAAAGGCTAGAGCCATCCGAGAGGTAAACTACCCTACCTGGCTGTCCAACACTGTGGTAGTGAAAAAGAAAAGTGGGAAATGAAGGGTCTGCGTGGACTTTACTAGCCTGAATAAGGCTTGTCCCAAAGACAGTTTCTCACTCCCCAAGATCGATCAATTAGTGGATGTCACTTCAAGACATGGAAGGATGAGCTTCCTAGACGCTTATAGGAGATACCATCAGATAATAATGTACCTCCTGATGAAGAGAAGACTGAATTTATCACCCTAAAAGGGTTGTATTGCTACAGAGTGATGCCTTTCAGGTTGAAAAATGCAAGAGCAACGTACCAGAGGTTAGTGACCAAGATGTTCAAACACCAGATTGGTAAAACAGTGGAAGTATACATCGACGACATGGTCGTGAAGACCAAGGAACCTAAGGATCATCTGGTCGACTTAAAGGCAATCTTTGACATCCTAAAAACATATCAGCTTTGACTTAATGCTTCAAAATGTGCATTTGGAGTTGGATCTGGTAAGTTCTTGGGGTACTTGGTTACCAAAAGGGGCACTGAGGCAAGCCCAGATCAAATCAAGGCCATCCTGGATTTGAAAAGCCCAGAGTCGGTAAAACAAGTGCAGATGTTGACAGAAAGAGCCGCAGCCCTAAACAGATTCATAAGCAAAAGTTCGGATAAGTGTAAACCCTTTTTTAGTCTGTTGAAAAAGGCTACAGACTTCTTGTGGACAAAGGAATGTGAAGTCACCTTGGTCGACCTAAAGAGATACCTTACCACAGCTCTAGTTCTCTCGAATCCAGTACCTAGAGATGAGCTATTCTTCTACTTGGCGGTTCAGAGCATGCAGTGAGTGCAGTGATAATTAGAGAAGAGAAGAGAGAACAAAGGGCAATATACTATGTGAGTAAAATCTTGGCGAGCGCAAAGACCAGGTATTTACCCTTGGAGAAATTAACATTAGCCTTAATGATGGCCTTCAAAAAGTTGAACCATTATTTTCAAGCCCACAAGATTGTGGTATTGACTGAGCACCCTTTAAAGTCCCTGCTACAGCAAGGAGATCTAACAAGCAAGGTGGCCAGATGGGCAGTGGTATTGGGCTACTAAGATTTAGAGTTTAGACCCAGAACAGCAATCAAAGGCCATGTTCTGGCCGATTTCGTGGCCGAGTTCACACCTGGTGCCATACCACGTCAGGCTCTAGTGAGCCGCAGCTTAGGATGTCCAAGTGAACAAGAAGAGACCCAGCTGGGGATGAAAAACCCCACCGCAGAGCAGAAGAAAGAAGAGAAACTCAAGCCCTACGATATTTACATCGGCGACTCCTTCCGCTTATTTGTTTATGGGAGTTCAAACCGATAAGGAGGGGGGGCATGATTAGTACTAGTATCGCCAGATGGGCGGATACTAGAACAATCTATTCAACTAGGGTTTAAAGCCTCAAACAATGAAGCAGAATATAAAGCACTGATCACGGGACTGAAGTTGGCAGCAGCAATGGAAGCCGACGAGGTGGTGGTCTTCTGTGACTCCCAGCTTATTGTGAACCAAGCAACAGGCGAGTATACAGCCCAAGATGAAAGAATGATAGCCTATGTCAAAGAAGTTGTTAGGCTACTAGCTTTATTTTAGGACTACCGACTACAGCAGATTAGTCGAGATGACAATAGCCATGTCGATGCCTTGGCTAACCTGGCTAGTGCAATGAATCAGGGGAGGCAAGGGCAATAATGGTTGATTATTTGTCAGGCCCAAGTGCGGAACCACTAATCACAAAGTACGAAGCAATGTGTATGGAGATGGGACCAAGTTGGATGGATGCAATAGTAATATTCCTTAGAGATGGGAAGTTGCTAGATGATTTTCGCAAGGAAGCACACAAGACCAGACTGAAGTCGGCCAGGTATAGTTTGACAGCAGAAGGACATCTCTACAGAATGTCTTTTACTGGTCCCCTTTTGAGATGTGTACATCCCTCACAAGTTGAAGACTTCTTGTATAAAATACATGAAGGAGTATACAGAAGCCATGTTGGCGGCAGATCACTCGCTCATAGGGCCATCACTCAGGGGTACTAGTGGCCCTACATGTAGAAGGATGCTGAAGCCTATGTTAGAAAGTACGAGAAGTGTCAAAGGTTCGCGCCTGTGATACACCAACCAGCAGCAGATTTGAACCCAGTGTCCAGCCCTTGGCCATTTGCCCAATGGGGCATGGATCTTGTTGGACAACTACCCCAAGCAATTGGACAAAGGAAGTACCTGCTAGTAGCAACTGACTATTTCACAAAGTAGGTAGAAGCTGAACCCCTCGCGAAGATTCAGGACATTGATGTGAAGAACTTCATATAGAAGAACATCATCACCAAGTTTGGGATCCCAAGGGCAATAATAACAGACAATGGTACACAGTTTGACAATAAGCTAATCAAAAGCTTTTGTGCAAAGTACAAAATCAAGAACTATTACTCCACTCCAAGTTTCCCTCAGAGTAATGGTCAGGTAGAAGTATCCAACAAGACTATCTTGGATAGGATCAAGAAGAGGCTGGAAGTAGTAAAAGAAAAATGGGTGAAAGAGTTGCTCAATGTACTCTAGGCATATCGGACTACACTAAGAAAATCAACTGGGGAATCCCAATTCGCCATGGCTTATAGCACAGAAGCAGTCATCCCACCGGAAGTCGGCATTCCAGGGATCAGAACTCGAGGGGTACAGAATAAGACTAACGAGGCATTCTTGGCCCAAGATCTAGACCTACTTGAGGAGAAAAGGGAGAGAGCAACGATTTGACTAGGGGCATACCAGCAACAACTGGCTAGCGCTTATAATAAGAAGGTCAACCGCAGAGAGTTCAAAGTTGGGGACCTGGTGCTAAGGAAAGTGGTCGGCAACAAGAAGGATCCTAGGGAGGGCAAGTTGTGCCCAAACTGGGTGGGGCCTTATAGAATCATCTCGGTCGCCAGTAATGGGGCATATCGGCTTGAGGGCAGTGAAGACAAAGAGTTGCCAAGACCTTGGAACACTTGCAACTTAAAGTTTTTCTATCATTAGACTTTTTTGTTTTTCGAAACTTATGTCATAATTTTCTTAGCCGAGGTAGTAATAAAAAAATTTTAGCCTAATTTTTTGAAATTTGTGTGATAGGACTGACTAGTCCTTTGGCGATGTTTCTGATTGAGACATGACGAATAACTTAGAGTTATTATATGGCAGAGTTGAATTATACTTACATATAATAGAGTTGAACTAAGTTGGCGATGTTTCTAATTGAAACATGACGAATAACTTAGACTTATTATATGACAGAGTTGAATTATACTTGCATATAATATAGTTGAACTAAGTTGGCGATGTTTCTAATTGAAACATGACGAATAACTTAGACTTGTGAGAGAGAGAGAGAGAGACAGAGAGAGAATTCAACTTACTTGCGCTTGCTGGAAATTCACTCTAAGGAGAAGAAGAAAAAAAAAGCTTAGGAAAAAAATAAGAATTGGGAGGGAACTCAAGAATTCAACAAGTTGAGGTAAATTTCTTATTCAATTCTTCTATATAATTCACCTAACACTTGAAATCAAAAAGGATTTAGGTTCAATTTCATGTAATTAAAAGAAACTAGCAAGAAAAAGAAGAAAATTGAGTTAGATTTAAAATTATAGAAATAGATTCGGAAATTAATTATTTTGGATTTGATTTTTGTAGTGTTGTATGAAATTGAGTTTCATTTTTACATGTATGAGTAAATCCTACAAATTTTGAGTTTTAATTAGACATGCGTCATGGATTTCTAAAAGATTTGAAAGATTGATTTCATGTTTTGGAAATAAGAACAGCAAAATCTGGAAAATTATGAGCTTATGAACATTTTGAGCTTAATCTTGAAATTAAAGGAGTTTTGATGTAAATGGTTTAAAATTGATCATATTTTCTTGATTATTAAAGAGTTTATGTTTTTAAACAAGCCATGTATGAACCCAAGTTTTGAAATCATATTTTGAAAGTTTAATTCACATTTCAGAATTTATAAGTTTGAAATTGGGTTTGATATGAAGAAAATAGATTAAATCCAAATTTGGATAAATTAAGAAATAAATTATGATTTAAATTTGACAATCAAGAATTGGCTTGATTTTGATTTGAATTTCATACATGCAAATGTGTTCTAAGGATTATACAATTTCAATTATAAGTTTTGACATGCAAATATTTTTCTAAGAACTTTTGGTTTAAATATCATGTCTTGTAAGAAAATGAAGAAAAGTATTAAAATCATTATATTCATGAAATTTTGGTTTTAATCTTGACTAAACAAAGATATTTTTGTATTAGAATTTGAAAATTAGTCATGGGTTCATGTTTATTAATAAAATTACATGTTTAAATTGAGTCATGCATGAGCCAAAGTTTTGAAAATGTGTTTGGAAACTATTTTTACTGATTTTTGAAACCCAAAAATTTGCAGATCGCTCGAGCGGTCAAGTTACCGCTCGAGCGAACATTGAGGCCATCCAGAATATGTTTTTGCAGACCAAAGTATTGAGAACCCGCGATCACTGCTCTTGCGATCAAAGGGTCTCTCGAGCGAACTACTCTGTTTCGAGATATTTTGGAAAATTATTTTAAGTTCATATTTTCATTCTCATCTCTTCATGAGCATATTTTAGTATGAGTTAGGCCTCATTAAGGAGTATTAAGTTAGAAATTCACATGAGTCAATTTGTTAAGAAAGAAAAGCAAGAACTTAATTAAGAGTTAATTACAATAAAAACCCAACATAAGGAATTAGATTAGATAAAGGTGCTTGTTCAAATTATGTGCTTCAATCAGGGCCGGCCCTGACTTATTAGGGGCCTAAGGCGAATTTTTTAAATTGGGCCCTTCATATATCATTATCCAAAAATAAAATAAAATTTTGTTTGGATAAAACAAAAAAGATAAAAAATTATTTCTATTGCATTACAATTTAATAAAATTTAGATAACAAATATATATATATATATAATAGTTGAACTTCAATTAGTTGAATCAAATCTTTGTTTTTTAACTTACCAATGCTATAAGAACAAAAATTAATTGGGGGTAAGGATGAGAATTTTCGACACAACTCAAGCAATATATAAAATTAGCAAGTTAAGGTTGACTATTTTCAACATGAATCCAAGTATGACACAACTCAATAACATGAATTAATAGTTATATATTTGAATGTTCACTAAGGGATGCCATGACATTTTTTTAATCTTTTATTTAACTCTATCTAACTGAATAAAAAAGTATGTAAAATAATAATTAAGGCTAATATCTTTTTTTCATTTAAGATATATATTTTTTTGTTACCTATTTTAGAGTCAATCTAATAAAAAATATATAGTAATAAGGTACAATTTTTTTAATTAGAAAAATGCAATTGAATTAAAATCAAACATTCTACGAATAATTTTATTTAGGTGAAATAAATTTTATAAAATTCAACTTATGAGAAAAATTTTAATCTCTCAATACACTTGCTAAGTTATTTTTAACTAAAAGTGAAAGTTTTCATATTAAACATCAATTGAACATGAATCAAAATAACATCACACGACAACATAAAAACAAATAAATTGAGCTAATATTAAAATAATTATGAAATGGCATGACATGATACACTCCCCTAATTGGGGGCTCTAAATTTTGCTCAAAATTGGGGGCCCGAGGCGACCGCCTCAGTCGCCTCACCCCAGGGCTGACCCTGACTTCAATGTGTATTTGTTATGTGCTTTGTGTAGGTTGGACACCCAAGGTCTAGCATTCGTTCAAGTCCACTATGAGTAATATCCTTATAAAGATATGTTCAAAATATGTTTTGAAAATTGTTACATGATGATGATTTTGAAATATTATTTTATGTGAATGAATGAATGTCCCTTTTTGAAAAGTATCTGTGGTAACTTTAGTGAAGCCCTTGCCTATGGAAAACATCTTTGATTAATGGAATAGGCCCTTACCTGGGGGAGACAATACTATGGCCCTTTGATTATGGAATTACAGAGATCTTTGATGTTGACCCAAGTGGTCCCTTCGATAGACTTTTATGGTTCCTTTGATTTAGGACTTCAAGCCCCTTCGTTACTCTATTGGATGTACCACGTATAATGTTTCAATACTGAATTGTGATTTGGAAAGTGCACTGTTTGATTCAATATATATATGTCAGTTGAAAATGTATGAATTTTGATATGGCAAATGTTAGATTTGAATTCGTTATATTATAGCGATTCTGGTTTAGACCCGACCCATTTTGTATTCTGGACTCGGGTTTCATGGTTTCGTATTGTTGTTCATGCCTTACTTCCCTTATACTTCCTTAAGCTTGGCTATTGGATTATAATGGTTGCGTTTCGAACAGGTTGGCTGCTTAGTTTTCAAACTTTTGTTGCCCAAAATCCACTCGAGCATTACTTCTTGCGCTCGAGCGGGCTTTGTGAACTCTGAGCACTTTTGCAAGTTTGCAAAAGTACTGGGAGAGTGTATTCTACGCTCGAGCGATCTCAGCTCGAGTGGCCTTTCTTGCACTCGAGCGTTGGTCTGCTGTCTGCAAAACTACTGGAAGTGTGTATTCTACACTCGAGTGTCACTCCTTGCGCTCGAGTGGAACAACTTATTGTGTCTAGACGTTCGAGCGTCACCTCTTGCGCTCGAGCGGACTGTGCGTATTTTAGTCTGTAAAAGTGACATTTTACATCACTTTTTCATTTCATTCTCTCTCTAAACATTTCAAAAATCCTAGATCTAGAGCTTCTCTTTATAAAACTCCCTCTCTTTCTCTCTCTCTCTCTCTCTCTCTCTCTCTCTCTCTCTCTCTATGTTTTCACCTAGATTTAGTGGTTTCTCTACCCGTGTGCCGTTGTTAAAAAGGTAAAGCATCTCAAGGGCTACGTGTTCATCCGAATAGAGTTGGGTTTCGGCTTTATCCGAGTTTCTTCCTTGCTTTGCTCATCTTTTAGCTTTGAGGTAGGGATTTTTTACACTCTTCTATGAGTTTTAACTTAGCTATTTGCTTTTCATAAATAATATTGTGATTTTGGAAGATTTTGTACAAACCTAGGGTTTTGGTTTAAAATCAAAAGAGAGGTTTACAAATGGATGTATTGAAAATGGTTATGGAAGTGAATATGAGGTTGTGTTGTAATAAAATTGTTAATTTTGATACTTTGGCTGAATTTTGAAAGAAAATAGAGTTTGCCAAAAATGTCTCAAATATTTATTTTGTATAAATAAATGGAATTGGTATTGGAATGCAAAATTGGATGGATGTTTATATAAATGGTGGAATTTGATATGTATTACCACTCACACTTGAGATTTGGATAAGTTATCTGTCTTGTAGATTGTACATCTATTTAGAAATATCTGTTTTGGGCTATCAGTGGAAGATAGCTATGATTGTTGTAGAAATTGCATGAGAATTAGGTGAATTGAAACTAATTTTCTTATCCATTTGCATTGAGCGTTGTCATATATGTAATATGTTGTAAATGTATGATGTTTGGGAGAAGAAAGAGGATGTACTCCATATTTGTGAGAAGAAAAGGGGATGTACTGTATTGAATTAAGTTGGTCAGAGTGTCCAGGGTGAAAGGGGATGTACTCTAGTATTGCCATTCGGGAATGGGAGATGTTGGGTGCTATTGGTGAGTTTGACTTGTATCTTGGCGAGTTCGTGGACTCTTCAGCCTTGTTTTCAGTAGTGGCACAACCTACACTTGTGAACCGAGTGATAGAAGTGCATAGTGGCACAACCTACACTTGTGAACCGAGTGATAGAAGTGTAGAAGAGTGATCTTGAGATAGAAACCCTCCAGAACAAGATCTCTGGTAGAAAGGCAGAGAAAGGCTTGAATGTGTATCCCGACTCGAGAATTAGATACTGTGACTGTATTTTCATGCCGGAGTCTTGTCGAGAGGAAGTACTCCGAGAGTTTCACCATTCATGCCTTGCGGTGCATTCGAAAGGCACAAAGATGTATTACGACCTTAGTCGCCAGTTTTAATGGAGGGGAATGAAGAAGGATGTGGCCATGTTTGTATCGAGGTGCCTTACTTGTCAACTAGTGAAGGCCGAACATTAGAGGCCAGCGGGTTTTTTGCAACCCTTGCCTATAGCAGAGTGGAAGTGGGAGCATGTCACAATGGATTTTGTTGTGGGCCTTCCGAGGACTCAACGGGGTAGTAATGCAATTTGTGTGGTAGTTAACCGGTTGACCAAGTCGGCGATCTTTATTCCTATGCGCTTGAGTGACTTGGTAGATTATCTTACCGACCTTTATATTAGGGACATAGTGAGGTTACACAGGGTCCCTGTAATGATTATTTCGGATAGAGATCTGCGTTTCACGGCTCGGTTGTAGCAGAGCCTACAAAGTGCCCTGGGCACGAGATTGACTTTTAGCACTGCATATCATCCTCAGACTGACAGGCAGTCCGAGCGTACTATTTAGATCCTTGAGGATATGTTTCGGGGTTGTGTTCTTGAAATTAAAGAGTCGTGGGAAAGGCATTTGCCCTTAGTGGAGTTTACCTATAACAATAACTTCCAGTTGAGTATTGGCATGACATCGTTTGAGGTCTTGTATGGCCGACCGTGTAGAACCCCTATGTGTTGGGCCAAGGTGGGTGATACACCAATGTTAGGTCCGGAGTTAGTCTGAGAAAATGACGAAGAAAGTTGCACTTATCCATAAGAGGTTGGTTACGGCCTAGAGTCGTTAGAAAAGTTATGCCAACTGTAGGAGGTGACCTTGTCTTTTAAGGTAGGAGATCATATCTTCTTGAAGATATCACATAGGCGAGGTTCGATGAGATTTGGGAAGAGTAGGAAGTTGTCCCCTAAATTTATTGTGCATTTTGAGATCCTTGAGCGGATTGGAGAGGTAGCCTATCACTTGGCCTTGTCACCATAGCTTTTCGGGATTCATGATGTGTTTCATATTTGTATGCTTCGGAAGCATAAGCCGGATCCATCGCACATGTTGGATTGGACCGACCTAGAGGTAGATGGGGATGCCACGTATGAGGAGAGACCGGTGAAAGTCTTGGATACTTGAGACCAAGTATTACGAGGCAAAACAATTCCCTTGGTTAAAGTATTGTGGCGACATCACGGAGTTGAGAAGACAACTTGGGAACGTGAGTTGGAAGTGCGTGAGAAGTATCTGGACTTATTTGTTGATGTTTAAGTATGTATTGAGATTATGTTATGTTAATGAAATATGGAAACATTGTATATGTTGTATCTGTTTTGGAAACACGGGTTTAATATAAACATTGTATATGTTTCGGAAAATGTGAATTGTGCTTTCAATGTTGGAACTTACATATCGAGTTGATGAGAATGAACAACCGGTAGATGGGTCATGGTGTTGGAATCGATTGATTATCATTGTTGCAATTGGTGTAAGCATGATTTTAAAGTTTAAATTGTAATTTCGGGGACAAAATTCCTTAAGGGGGGAGATTATAGCGATTCTGATTTAGACCCGACCCATTTTGTATTCTGGACTCGGGTTTCATGGTTTCGTATTGTTGTTCATGTCTTACTTCCCTTATACTTCCTCAAGCTTGGTTATTAGACTGTAGTGGTTGCGTTTGAAACAGGTTAGTTGCTTGGTTTTTAAACTTTTGTTGCCCAAAATTCTACTCCTCCGCTCGAGCGTCACTTCTTGCGCTCGAGCGGGCTTTGTGAACTCTTAATACTTTTGCAGGTCTGCAAAAGTACTGGGAAAGTGTATTCTATGCTCGAGCGGTGCTTTCTGCGCTTGAGTGGTTTTTCTTACGCTCGAGCGTTGGTCTGCTGTCTGTAAAACTACTGTAAGTGTGTATTCTACGCTCAAGCGTCACTCCTTGCACTCGAGCAAAACAACTTATTGTGTTTGAATGCTCGAGCGTCATTTCTTGCGTTCGAGCAGACTGTGCGCATTTTAGTTCATAGAAGTGACATTTTACATCATTTTTTCATTTCAATATCTCTCTAAACATTTCAAAAACCCTAGATCTAGAGCTTCTCTCTCTAATATTCCTTCTCTTTTTACGTTTTCACCTAGATTTAGTGGTTTCTCTACCCATGTGCCTTTGTTAAAAAGGTAGAGCATCTCAAGGACTACGTTTTCATTCGAATAGAGTTGGGTTTCAGCTTTGTCCGAGTTTCTTCCTTGCTTTCCTTGTCTTCTAGCTTTGAGGTAGGGATTTTCTACACTCTTCTATAGGTCTTAAATTAGCTATTTGCTTTCATAAACAATATTGTGATTTTGTAGAATTTTGAACAAACTTAGGGTTTTGGTTTAAAATCAAGAGGGGTTTACAAAAGGATGTATTGAAAATGGTTATGGGAGTGAATATGAGGTTGTGTTGTAATAAAATTGTTGATTTTGATACTTTGGCTAAATTTTGGGGGAAAAAAATAGAGTTTGTCCAAAAATGTCTCAAATATTTATTTTGTATAAATAAATGGAATTGGTATTGGAAACGCGAAATTGGATGGATGTTTATATAAATGGTGGAGTTGAATACATATTATCACTCACACTTAAGATTTGGATAAGTTATCTGTCTTGGAGATTGTATATCTGTTTAGAAATATCTGTTTTGGGCGATCGGTGGAGGATATCTGTGATTGTTGTAGAAATTGCATAAGAATTAGGAGAATTGAAACTAATTTTCTCATCCATTTGCATTGAGCGTTGTCACATCTTTAATACATTGTAAATGTATGATGTTTAGGAGAAGAAGGAGGATGTACTCCATGTTTGTGAGAAAAAAGGAGATGTACTCCATTGAATTAAGTTGGCCGGAGTGTCTAGGGTGAAAGTCTTGAAAATCACGAATATACATGGGTGCCGATTCCTGCGGATGAAATATGCGTAAACTGGCAAATATAAGTGATTGTATGATGGCTATATTGGTTAGAAACTCACTGAGTTATATCCTCAGTTTGGTTGTCTGAATAATATGAAAGTGGCTCGTGAATTGAGATAAAATGGATCAAAATATAAGTTCAACATAGTATGATTTTGCAAAAGAGTTATAAATGATTTTATCACGGACATAGTATGTGCATATCACACTTATATCTTTGTTAAGATTCATATATTGTGTTAGATTATTTCTACTAGGTTTTGACTCACCCTATTTGGAAAAACCATTTTTAGGTGCTGGTAATATACCTCCACCAAGGATTTAGCTTGGGAGGGCCGTGGAGCTGAAGGCTCAGTTTTGTTATTTTGTATTTAACTTTTGTACTAGCCTTGGGCTTTATTTGTATTGGGATTACAACTCACTTTTGATGTATCCAAGCCTTAACTTGGAAAGATGTAAGCCTTTAGGGCATCTGATTACCTGTTTAGCTTTTATTACATTATTACTGTTTGGTAACACATGCTATAGATTCAGGATGTTCTATTTATGAATGTATATCACATGTCTCACTCTTTTGTACAATTGAATCTCATGTAATAGAAGAACATTATACTCTAATTCATAATGTTATTTACTTATCGTTTTGAATGATATATTGTATTTATTTCGGGGCGTTACATATATGATATTTGGAAATGTGAAATACGACAAATGCTTTGAAATGAAAATGATTTAAGATTCGTTTTGAAATTGAAAGACATGTTTTATATTGTGATAGAGTTCATTCATTAACCTCTTTATTTTGGTATTACTCATCGGGCTCTAGCTCACCCATCTCCCTTATATATATGTAGGTGAGCAGTTGGAAGTTCAGTATTAGAGTTTGCTTCAGAGTCACCTTTGCGTCAAGCCACCCAAGTGTGCTTCCGTGTTGAGGCCTTAGCTTTTATTTTGTCAAAGCTTTGTATTTTGTTAAAGTTTTTTATGTAGTGTGTGAGATATGTATAAGATATGTCTTTGTATATGTATATATTAAAAGTGTGTTAAATGTTTTAAGTATTTCAGTTCATTATGTATGCATAGCTTAATGGACAATGTTATTTTTATTTTTCTTCCAACTCAGGCCCCGATATTATTTAAATATTTTTGAAATTTTGTCTTTGAGGCCAGAGTAGAGGCTGGTCGTGGCCTAAACCTCCAGAGACAGGTTTGGGTCGTGGTACCAGCACTGTGCTGACCCCAACACACATATCATAATTACATTTATTTAATCATGTGTTAATTTTTAATTGTGATATGTGTCTTACGATTAATTTGTGTATATCTATCTGATTTGAAAATTATCTGTTATGATTTCTATTCATAATTCAAAATTGATGGCTTAAATGATTTCAGAAACCAAAATTGGCTACATGAATAGAATAATTGAAATTTTTTAGAACCATCTGGGAAGTTTGATTAAAAATTGATTCAGTTTGGTAAATTAAGTTGTGTTTAATTAGCCTAATATTATGATTAATGTATTAAGCCAATCCTAGCTATATATATGTGTTATAAGCTCATCCTTGAGCTCATTCTTCTCCTTTTGAGTGCAAAAATCTGAGAATACATTTTAGAGAGAGAGAGAGCTCTCATTCTAGAGAGAGAAAGTGAGAATTTGAAGGAGAACTTGAAGAACTTTGCTAGAGAAACCAAGATTGTGCAAGAATTAGTGTAGTTGAAGACTCTAGGTGAGTTTTGTAATCTCAATTCTTGAAGATAATTCACTTTAGAGTTGAGTTCATAGAATAGATATGATCATTTGCATGTATTTTGTTATAGAAGATCAAGAAGATGATGAAGCTTTACATGCATGCATGAATATGTTGAGTTTTACCATTTTGAGTTTAGTTTTGGTCATTTTTGTTGAGTTTGAGAGTTAATTTATACATGCATCTGTGATTCATCATGTTTTAATTCTTAAATTCATGTTTTGAAAAAGAGTTTTATACATGCATGGAGCTTTTGAGCTCAATTATGTTAAACTCATGAGTTTTAAGAAAAGAGTTTGGAAAATCTTGTATGTATGGGTTGCTCAATTCAATTTTGGTGAATTTAAAGAGATTTTAAGCAAATGGTTTTAAAAGGTTATGTATATATGTTTTCTAAAGTGATTCTATATTTTTGAACAAGCTATGCATGACCCAAGGCTTTGAATTTGCGTTTGGAAGGTCATACTTTCAGTTTTGAAACCTAGAATTTTGCTAGACCGCTCGAGCGACCAAATGGTGGATCACGCGCACTTTGCGAGCTTCTAGTACTTTTGCAGTCTTTACAGACTGCTCAAGTGACCAACAGGTGGCTCGAGAGAACTCAGTGTATGCTTTGCATCCGTTCGAGCGACAAAGTGTTGGCTCGAGCACATATCTGACCTATCCAGTACTTTTGCAGGCCTCCGTGACCACTCAAGCGAAGAACCTGTTTCAGCATATTTTGAAAAGATGTTCTGTGTACGTATTTCCATCCACATGTCTTTCCAAGTATTCTTAGGCATGAAATATAAATCATTGAGGATTAATAAGTAAGAAACCAACAGGAGGAATTGAATTAGAAAAGATAAGAAAGAGTTATTCGATTTGAATATGTGTTACAATGTGTATGGTTATGCATAATGTGTAGTGTAGCCTGCTTTCCGTGCTTCTCGGAGGGGTTTAGTCTCCTCGGATACGATAACCCTACAGTTCGGACTCCCGTAGTTCTGAATCTAGTTTCACAAGTGCAATATGAAACAGAAAACACAAATGAGAGTCCAAATCTAACAAATCTTTAGAAAATCAATTTACAGTCAGAAATGCCAAAAATGGATAGCATTGTCAAAATTCAAAGTCGCCACCTAAATATTTTTGGAAAATTTAGGAAACCCATGACTCATGCCAAAGGCCACTTGTTCGTCATCACCAAAATGTCTCGACTCGAGAACTTAGATATGAGAGGGAAAGGTCATGAATTGAGCACCCCATTCATCCGATCAAAGATCGGCCTCTACTAATCATGATGTGATTTTTATGTATATTACATGCTCCTGTTCTGATTATTAATATGCTAACATTATTATGCGAGGCACACAAGTATAGGCTATTTCATCCACTTTGAAATGCTTTGATTTCATGTTTATTTGAAAAGAGTTTCGAATATGTGCTACTTGAAAAGTAAGCTCATATGTGCATTAATCAAAATCATCCCAACTTAACTAAAATAACCTTCATCCACTGGCATTCAAAGAGATATATCAAATAAGCACTTAGCCTCATAGAAGTATACTTGATATAACAACACAAACGTACATGCGATATGCTAAAGCAAAAAATGCTCACCTAGTACTCCGAGGCAAACCAAAATAAAGGAAATTATTAGAAAAATGCATGCGCTAATATGTAAAGTGGCTAATGTAACTCATACAAAATGCAACTATCAGATTCGGTTTCTTACCATGACATATGGATCAATTCAAGGCATATGGTAGCGCATGTATTCAAGCAAAAAATAATCGATATTTATCAAGTATGATAAGCCAAATCCTAATGTATGCAAAAATGGGTGCAAGTCAGGGTAATGATATGAAAGCAAAATATGATACTACATGCAACCATAGTAAGCAAGTAAATAAAAGAGAGAAAGAAATGAAAGTTGGAAGACGTACACAATATTACAAGTGTTACAAATTGGCCCTCGCACAAGAGGATCCGAATGAATGTCCTAATTAAGCTAATTATTACAACACCAAATGAATTAACTATGCTACTTAGCTATTACAAATTCAAATAAAGCTAACTAATAATATTAAAGTACTAATTAAAGGACTTGTACGGGAGGCGAGGAACCGCATGTACACAACTAAGAACATCCTCCCGGAAACTTCTCTATTTGTTGCCAGAATCTTCTCTGTTTGCAGTCAGAAAATTATTCTATTTTGTCCTCCGATTCTACTCTGTTCTATCACAAAAATACCACTGCCTATACAAAAAGGTGGCCGGCCGGCCGGCCACTACTTTTGATGGATGCCTTGCTGCTACAGAGTTGAAATAGAGCAAAAACAGAGTGTTTCCAAGAGATGTTTATCCTCTCTGCCCTTTCCTATCATGAAGATGATCATGGAAGGAGTAGATTCGATTCATAAATCATCAATTGTCGCAAGTTTATTGTATGATGATCTATCAACTGATAGGACAAAAGCTCAATAAAAGGAAATGAAAGACCAACAACACCTTCTCCCTATCATGAAGTTACCTCAAGGGAAGGGGTGGACATTGCTTCTTGACTCATTGAATATCACTAAAGAGTATGTGATGATTCAAGATGCAATGTATTCAATATAACGTCTGATTGAACCCAACTCATTTTTATTACCCTTTTTTTTTACCTCTCTTAGACCAATTTTATTAGCCTTTTTTACATTACCTTTCCATTTCTTATATTTTATTCATTTTTGTCCAAAAATGTAGATTACGTCCACTAAGTCCAAAATGATAAAGATAGCATCAAACAAGGGATTGGACTTAGCATAAGAGAGATGTAATGCCTTGGTAATGAACCTCCGAAGAGATTAAACCATTAAGCATGGAAGGTCACTTTCTTATGCTTTGAACAACAATCTTTTGATTGATTAAACTCTTTGTCAAAATAAACAAAGAATGGAGGGAGGTTGTAGAGATGATCATGCAAAGGTGATTACAATGGAATGAACATGTATTGAAAGCTATAAAAAGGTGCAAGAAAAGACTATCAACTCAAATGAATTGAAGGCTATATCCATGAGGACATACAACAACACATTTATAGCATTTAAAGCATAAATTAACATACAAAACAGCACTGAAATAGCCCAAAAACAATGCTGAAAATTGAGTTTTTGAGGTGGAAAAAGTGAGCAAAAGCGAGCTAAAGCCAAAGGGTTTCAAACAAGCAACAAGCCTAAGGAAAGGTGGCTAACCCTCCTCTTTTTGGTAACTTAAAATCACATTTTTAAGCTTAAAAAACACTCTGAAAAATAGTGTGGAAAGCAAAGAAAATATATAGAAAAGATGGTATAAAAGCTCAAAGTATACCTCTTTCAAAGAGAGGATGCTCCTTAGTTCATAAACCACAAGTTGAACACTCTCAAGAGCTGAAATTTGTGTTCAATAATTTCAACAAGAGGCCTCATGTTAAGGCTTAGGAAGTGTTTGGATAGTGTATGTATATTGCAAGAGAGATAGGTAGTGTGTTGGATAAGTTTTGACACTTGGAGAAATTTTCTAACCTGAAACCATGAGGGGTGGTCATGTATTTATAGAAAAACAGGTCCTCACGTCGAAAATATCTGTATTGAGCCAGCTAGTGCAAAACATGCACACGGGGACAGTTGGCAGCCAAAAATATCTGTTTGTCGTTGAACATGGCCGGCCAGCCATGAAGAGGGACGACCGGCCAACCAAAAAAGGCCTGCCGACAACTTGTTGGCCAGGAGGTCTCTGAGTGGTCAGGCTAGAAAAAAAAACTAGGTTTTGGTTCAAAGGAGGTACAAGGTTTAGGTTTTAAAGTTTGAAACTAAAGCCTTTTGCTGAAGAAATTGAACGATTTGTACAGCGTAACAATTCATCATCGAGACAGCAAAATTATTTGAGACGGCAAAAAAATGTTGTCGCGATTTTTTTATTTTATTTTTTATTTTTATTTTTTTGTGACGACATGACCTCCATAGCTAAAATTCTTTTGCGACGACATTGCCTATGTCGCCAAAAAAGAAAAAACATTTTATCTCTAATGTTATCTGCGACGATGTGGTGCTGTCGCAAAAATAAATAAATAAATAAATAAAATATTATTATTATTAAAAATATTCAAATTACCTATATTAAAAATTAAAAAAGAAACCAATAATTGCGTAATAATATAAAAATTCCTATATAGAAATAACAATTTCTCCATAATAAAAATATTCTTACATTTATAACAAGATGTGCGGGGAGCAAATATTCCGGCAAGCCCGCACTCCTTTCTTCCAAGCTCCGTTTCTATCCGATCACCTGCGTGCACAACGACGGTGAGCTACCCGGCGGTGTGTGGCCGGAAAACCCCTCCGACGATCAAGTTAGAACACACACACAGGGGATAGATAGAGAGAAGGGAGAGTGTTGAGTGTTTAGTGTAAATCTCACCAAATGTTCATCCCCAGCAATGGGGGGCGCAGACTCGCTTATATACCTTCTGTGCCCCAAATCCACTCCCATCAGTCTCTTAACACGTGGTGCTGCTATCCCATCTGTCAGCACAAATCTTGCTGGGCACCACCTAACCCAACTGCCCTCCCATTCACCTGGGAGCTCGGCAGCCGGTCAGTACCATCTTGGCCATCGTCTGCCATGATGCACTTCTTGCCTAAGTACTCTAACAGCTAAGCTCAGATGGGGACCGGACTCGGCGGCATCTTGGCAAAGCCGAGCTCGGGACAACTCACGTTTGTCTGCGGTCAACCTATCTACCGAGCAAACAGGTACCCCGGCTTCATAACCACGGATCCTCGCAGCTTGTTCAATCCACGCGCTGCCTTAACCGAGCAACTTCCTTCACGGCCGGGCCACATACCTTGGCCTAACGCCTGTCCGGCTCAAATCTATCCGGCACAACTCTGTCCGGTCCAAATCCGTCCGGCATAACTCTGTCCGGCCCAAATCTGTCCGGCATAACTCCATATCATTAATCTCCCTCTCAATTGCCCCTTAATTCCGTCCGCAAAAGCGTGACTGGGATTACATATTCTGACCGGGATAACACTTCCTCGGTCCTCATGATACGAAACGGCAACCGGGCTAATTGACTCCTGTCTGCAAAATTTGTTCGCTCCTACTTCTCGGTTGACGTTCTCTTCTTCAAAGATTGCCCGGTTGTCTCCTCGACTCTTCAACCTGTCCTTTCAGTTCTGACGTCGTCATAAATGGGGACACGTGGCAGGCTTCCGTTAGATCTCGAGTAGCCAACCCAGCCGTCTGCCAGAATTTGAATTCTTGGTGATTTCTCCGTCTATACATACAAGCCCCCTCTTCGTCATTTCGCTCCTACTGCCTCTCTGCAATCCGACGCTTCAGAGCTCAAGAACCTTTCTCCAAGCCTTGTCTGCCATTCTTCGTGCTCGAAGGAATAGTCCTTGCCCTTCACTAGTAAGTCCTTCGACTCCTCTTTTGTTGCTATCTTCTTAAATATTTCACACATTAGGGCACTAAAACATAGTTCTTAGGACGTAGGCCATAGAAATCATCCCAAACCTCCCACTGTTCATGGTGTTCTTCATTTTCGCTGAAGAACTTCAAAGAACTGGGGTGGACCGGGCTCCAGGTCTTCGTTTGATCCAAAAAACCATCTCGACCGAGCAAATAACCTGTTAGATATAACCATAGCAAGAACCTGGATAACAAAGGTCTTGGCCGCTCAACCAGGCTAAAATCTGGTCTGCTTGGGCGGCCGAGCTCCTTGTCAGCCTCTACAACCGAGGTGGTTTGGCACTCTAGGCGACCGAGCTAAAGTCAAGCTCGCTTTGCGCGACCGCGCTCCCTCTTACACTTGCCCTCCTTTTCCTGCAGAGTCCAAGGGGACCACTGTCCAATCCTGAGGCTCCCAAAGACTAAGCAGCCACAAATCACCTGACAGTGCCAAACCAAAGCCGAGCTAATTTAGCCGGTCGTAAATGGGGAAATTCTGCTTCCTCGTAGATACTCCGGCTACCCTAGCTGCGTTCAGGGAGGAGTACGGCATCTCGGCCGATGTCCACCTTAAGCTTGCAGAAATTGAGACAACGCCTTGGGGCAGAGGGGAGTGCCCCTTCACCGTGCTATCAATCGTCGAATGAGGCCTTCGTTTTCCACTCAACCCACTAATCACCGAGTTCCTCCGCCACACCGGGCTTGCACCCACTCAAGTGTCCACCAATACCTACCGAATAATAAACGGTGTGCACGAGCTTAACAACCGGCTAGGTATTAACTTAGGTTTAGCCGAGATACTGCGACAGTACACCCTGGGGCACACCGGCGACGACCTCGCCTATTACCTTAAGATTAGGCCGGGCAAAGAAAAAATCGTGACCGGAACACCAGACAAGGACTTGCACGATAACGATTTCTTCTGGGTAACCGGCAATTATGAAACTGCCGAGGTACCGGGCTGGTTCATAAGCAAGAACTTCGGTTCCACATGTAAGTCGTGTTGTCTTGTTCGGTCAATTCACTTTATTATTCTGCACTTAACCATTTTTCCTGTTCCTCCTGCAGCAATTCAAGCCTTGCAAGCAAACTACCAATACCCCAATGCAGAAGCAATCTGGACCGCGCTCCGCTACAGCCACCGAGATTGCAACGAATTGCTCGGCTACGTTCCAACTTATAGATACTCAGCACCACGCCGGAGTAAAGTTACAGACTTTCTCCGTGCTCCAACTCCTCCTCGAGATCCAACTCTGCCAGACGTCCCATTTATCCGGTTAACCGAAGCCGAGGAGATGACGAAAAGGAGTCGCATCAAGAACTTGCTCACTACGACCTCGGGCGAAATACCGAGCATCATTTTCCATTCCCGAGCTGGCGGTCAATCCAGCGGCCCTGTAGTTGCCTTGGCGTCGCCGGCTGCTAGGCAATCCAAGCAAGAAGCTCGCCGGGCTAGCAAAAGGCCTCGCACAGACCCATCTGCCGAGCTGGTTGCCGAGCTCACCACCGAGCAACCCACAGAAACTGCAGACCCAATTCCAGCCTGGCGACCGCAGTTTAAGCACCGGGGAAAAGACATCCCGGCGAACGCTTCGATCAAGGGTGACAAAGAGCACCTTCTTGCCTTTGATCTCTCAAAAGCCCTGCTCCTACCAAGCGATGTGGTCGGTAGCGACCACGTTCCGGACACTCGGCTTGTGAAGTCTTCAGTCAAGTCCATGGCTAGGGTAAGTCTCAATCCTTTGTTGAAATTTTTATTAAGTTTTTGCACGGTTTCTAATTTGATCCAGTTTTCCCCTTGTAGGCCATCCAAAAGCAGCACCTGGTCATGGAGTGCATCCACCGACTTCGGCAAAAGGCAGCCGACACTACCAGCCAAGTCTAAAGCCTCCAAACCGAGCTTGGCCGAGCAAAGTCCTCACTTGAAATCGCCAATGCCGATAACAACCAGTTGCTCGGCCAAGTCGATGAAGCCGAGAAAAAGAGGGACGAGCTCCAGGCCGAGCTGGATGCGCTCAAGAAGTCCAGGGAGAAAGATTGTGAAGACGCCAATAATGCCGGCTTCAAAGAGGCGGAAGACAACTATAAAAAACAAGTCTTCGCCACCCAGGACATATATTTCAAAGCTGGATGGAAGGCTGCCTGTCAACAGCTCGGTCAAGGTCCTGACACTGACGTGTTTGCCTCTCCACGGGCTGTCTTCTTACCGACCTACCTCATTCCATACGCCAATGACGTCTTCAGCGCGCTGCAGGCTGAAGCCGAGGAAGGACTCGAAGAAGTCGAGGCGGACGCTGAGGGAGATGACCAAACCGAGCAGGGGCAGACCGGCCAGACTGGGACCGGTGTCCAGGACCAGACAGTAACAGTCAACCTGGAAGCTGAGGAGGAATTCCCAGACCTCTCCCCTTTAGTTTAGTTTTCTTTTTTCTGTCCACAAATGTAACCGGGCTAAGTTCCCCACCTTTTGTATTAACTTTTTATCAATGAAAAGCTTTAATTTCATCAAGTGTTTGCATGGTTTTCTCCAACTCTATCTTCAGCAAAACATCTCGGTTTGAATGACTAAGTTGCACAAATCACCAACTAGCTTGACCGGAGTTAACACCACGGTAAATTTAACAAAATTGAGGTTCTGCATCCGGAATAAACATCTCGGTGGGAACAACAAAGTTGAACAAATCACTAATTCTTTCAACCGGACTAAATCATCATGGTTGAGCATGCCTGAACTGAAAACCCCTTGTATAACCGGAATACACCATCTCGGTTTTAATTCTAATAGAATAGAGCAAACCATCAACTCCTTCAACCGGCGTAACTCATCTCGGTTGGAATCTCTGAGTTGAACCACCAACTCTTTCAACCGGAATAACTCATCTCGGATGGAATCCCTGAGTTGAACAAACCGTCAACTCCTTCAACCAGAGTAACTCATCTCGGTTGGAATCTCTAAGTTGAACAAACCACCAACTCCTTCAACCGGAATAACTTATCTCAGTTGGGAATACTTAAGTTTGAACAAAACATCAACTCTTTCAACCGGAGTAAATCATCTCGGTTGAGAATACCTAAGTTGAACAAAACATCAACTCTTTCAACCGGAATAAATCATCTCGGTTGAGAATACCTAAGTTGAACAAAACATCAACTCTTTCAACCGGAGTAAATCATCTCGGTTGAGAATACCTAAGTTGAACAAAACATCAACTCTTTCAACCGGAATAAATCATCTCGGTTGAGAATACCTAAGTTGAACAAAACATCAACTCTTTCAACCGGAGTAAATCATCTCGGTTGAGAATCTCAAGTATTCAAAGCAATCAATCAAAATGCTAAGGCAAAGAAGACACCTCTATATATTGACAAAAAGAATTACATTCTGAAGTGTAAGGCAAAAAATTCCTTTGCATAAAAAGAAAACAAAAGCTAGAAATAGTACAGTTTGAGGTTGGCCGCATTCCATGGCCGGGGTATTCCTTTACCATCGAGATCCTCCAAGTGGTATGCCCCCTTGCCCGCCAGACCGGTTATCTTGTAGGGTCCTTCCCAATTTGCCCCTAGTTTGCCTTCACCTGGCACCAGGGTGTTGTCCATAACTTTCCTCAAAACCCAATCACCTACTTTGAACGGTCTGGGGTGCACCGTTTTATTGTACTTCCTTGAGAGCTCTTGTTGGTAGGCAGCGATGTGGATGAGAGCCTTTTCCCGGCGCTCTTCCACCAAATCCATTTCCAGAGCAATGGCCTCGGCGTTTAGCTCGGGTTCAAAACTTTCACTTCTGAGAGTGGGCATACCTACTTCCAAAGGTATGACCGCCTCCATGCCATAAGCCAAAGCAAATGGAGTTTTCCCGGTAGAACGCCGAGGTGTAGTTCGGTATGCCCAAAGGACGCTGGGAAGTTCCTCGGCCCACTTTCCCTTGGCCTTCTCAAGTCTCTTCTTCAGTCCATCAAGAATAGTCTTGTTTGACACCTCGGCTTGACCGTTGGACTGTGGGTAAGTCGGAGTGAAGTTGTAGAATTCAATCTTCAAATCTTCACAAAACCCTCTGAATAGGCGACCGTCAAACTGGGTGCCGTTGTCAGAGATCAAAATTTTAGGGACGCCGAACCGTGTTACCACATTCTGCCAGACAAACCGCTTCACGTCTTTCTCCTTGATTGTTGCCAAAGGCTCGGCTTCAACCCACTTGGTTAAGTAGTCTGTTGCCGCGATGAAGAACTTGTGGTTGCCTGGTGTTGTTGGGAGCGGCCCCACTATGTCTAATCCCCACATTGCAAAAGGCCAAGGGCTGGTTAGGGGAAGAAGTTCTCTAGCCGGCTGATGAATCTGGTGCGCAAACTTCTGGCACTTCTCGCACTTGCGAACATATTTCTGGGCGTCGGCTTGCATGCACGGCCACCAATAGCCTTGCGAAATAGCGCGGTAGGCCAAGGACCTGCCCCCTATGTGACTGCCACAGATGCCCTCGTGAATTTCGTACAAGAAGGCCTCCACACTACTTGGGTGCACGCACTTCAGATAAGGACTGGTGAAGGACTTTTTATACAACGTTCCAGATGGAGAGAGCCAAAACCGCTCTGATTTCACCCGGACTTTGTGCGCTTCTTTCTTCTCGGCTGGCAGAATCCGATCTCTGAGAAACAGGGCTATAGGGTCCATCCAGGAAGGACCTAGCGCGGCGCAGAATACATCCGTCTGTCCGGCTTCCTCTATGCTCGGCCGTGGAAGAAATTCAATTAACAAGGGGTTAGGAGATGCATAATCAACCATTGAGGCGAGGCCGGCCAGCTCATCAGCTCGGTTGTTCTCTTCTCGGCCATTCTGTTGAACTCTGATTGCCTGAAATTGCTTGATGTGCTCCCTGACCAAAGCTTGGTACTTTGCCATTCTGTCGTCCTTTGCTTCGTAAATCCCAGCGACTTGGTTAACCACAAGCTGGGAATCACTGTACACCATTAGCTCGGAAGCCTTCATCTGAAGGGCGCTTTTGAGTCCGGCCAAAAGTGCCTCGTACTCAGCCTCGTTGTTGGATGCTAGGAAGCCAAGGGTGATAGAATGTTCAATAGTTAGGCCATCCGGCGAGATAAGAACGATACCTAGCCCGGCACCGTGGCGGTTCGACGCTCCATCAACGAAAAGTTTCCACATCTCCCCCACAAAGAGCTTCTAACATTGTGAAGGGTCCTGAGAGTTACGAAGGTTGATGGGGTCACGACTGCTCGGCCGTTCGGATCCGAGTTCTGTGTTGATTGTTTCCAATTCAACCAGCCTTGATGATTCGGTACCGGACTCAGCAAGTTGATCTGCAATGCTCAAGTCTGTAGGCGAATCACCAGGTTGCGGTATTATGCCGGCCGCAGGTTCTGAGCTGTGTGGTTCCATTTCTTCCCCCCTTGGTGATGCGGGACCGGACAGAGCAGGTTGGTCGGTGATATTCAACTCCGTCATCGCATTACCGGGTGGTAAAACCGTACAAACTGAGGGTGCTTTAGTGGTGCACGCAAACTCCGCGTCGCTACCTCCACCAACTGGTTATATCTCGGATGGTCTTGCGTGCACCTCATCATCTGCCGCGGTAATATCGACCGGGCATACCGGATGAGTTCCAGGTGAGAATTCGGCGACGAAGTCGGCCAAAGTCTGGGCTTTGATGGCAGTGCGCGGCTGGAACTTCACATCAAACTATCCCAACTCGACCGCCCACTTAAGAATCCGACCGGAGAAGTCTGCCCGCTTGAATAAAGCTTTGAGGGGGAACTCGGTCAAGACGATGACGGTATGTGCATGGAAATAGTGCGCCAACTTTCTTGAAGCCATCATTAATGCCAAAGCAAGCTTCTCCAACGGCAAGTATCTCGACTCTGCCGATAGCAAAGTTTTACTGACATAGAAGATGGGGAGGTGCTTGATTCCTTCAGCCCGGACAAGCACCGTACTGACTGCATGCTGTGATACGGCCAAATAAAGATAGAGTTCTTCTCCAGGCTCCGGTGTGACCAACAGTGGCGCTGAAGATAGATACTCCTTGAGCTCGGCCAAGGCTCGGTCACACTCTTCATCCCAGGAGAACTTTGATTTTAAGGACTGAAAGAAAGGGCGGCAGCGATCTGATGACCGGCTTATAAATCGATTAAGCGCGGCGGCCATTCCGGCCAGATGCTGCACGTCTTTTGCCGAGCTAGGCTGTTTTAACTCTTGCACGGCTTGGATTTGTGTAGGGTCTGCTTCGATACCTCGATTCGTGACTAGGAAACCCAAAAATTTTCCAGATCCCACGCCGAAGGCACACTTAGACGCATTCAGGCATAGCTTGTGCTTTTTGAGAATGGCGAACATCTCGGCCAAGTCGAACAAATGATCTGCCTGATGCCAGCTTTTAACCACCATATCATCAATGTAGGCTTCCATTGTCCGGCCCAGCAAAGGAGCAAACATCTTAGTCACCATCCTCTGAAAAGTTGCCCCGACGTTCTTCAAACCAAAAGGCATGACTCGGTAGCAAAAGAGTCCCCTTAGTGTAGTAAACGAGGTGATTTCTCGGTCGGGGCCATGCATAGCAATCTGATGATAGCCGCGGTAGGCATCCAAGAAACTTAGCCTGTTATGTCCAGCCGTCAAATCCATAAGTTGGTCAATTCTAGGCAAAGGAAAGCTATCTTTCGGACAAACTCGGTTGACGGTCTTGTAATCAACGCAAACCCGCCACTTCTCATTCTTCTTCGGTACCACCACTGTATTTGAGATCCACCGAGGATAGTGGACTTCTTGAATCGCTCGTGCCTCTAGCAAATTCTTGACTTCTTCCACAACTACCTCGGCGTGATGCAGCGCCAATCTCCTCGTTCGTTGAATAACTGGCTTGGCTCCGGGGAAGACATTGAGATGATGGAAAATAAAACTAGGATCAAGGCCGGGCATGTCGTAAGGCGACCATACAAAAACTTCGATGTTGGCCATCAAAAACTCAACCATCTCGGTTCGTTCCGCGGTTGTAAGGCTTAAGCCGAGCAAGAAGAACTTGTCCGGCTGCTCTGTATCGATTCGCACCTCCACCAATTCCTCGACAGCTTTGTCCACGGCCTTGGTGCCCACATCATCCAAGACACCCTGGTCCTTCGGTCCCTCAATCATTTGAACAAATCCTTTGGCAGCCCGGCTCCCGTTGACTGCCACGAAGCACTGTTTTGACATGACCTGATCGCCCCAAATCTCCTCGATTGCCCCCATAGCCGAGGGGAATCTCATTACTTGGTGAAAATTCGATGCCACGGCTTGCATGGCGTGAAGCCACCCCCTTCCAAGGATCAAATTGTAAGTAGATGGCACCTGTAACACCCAGAACTCCACCTGTTTGACCACGGATCCGGTTGTGAGTTGAAACCAACCAATGGCGAAGTCGCCGGGGCCAAATCCGTATCTCGGAGCTTGAGCTGTTTGAAAGCGTCGTAGTACATGATCTCAACCAAGCTTCCCTGATCGATCAAGATCCGTTTGACTTCAAAATCTTTGACGCGGAGTGTAACTACTAAGGCGTCATTGTGCGGTGTCTGAACGCGCTCCAAGTCCCTTGAGGAGAAACTGATCACATCTGTCGCTTCCGTCTTCCCTCTCTTGAGCGCAGGCTGAACTGACAAAACTTCCCTCATGTGCTCTGCCTTCTTGATCATACCACGGAGCTCGCAAACGCGCGCCGATTCTACTATGCCGTGGATGACATTCACAACCCCTTGAGGAGGTGCGTCTCGATCATCCGGTCCCCGCGGATCAACCGGCACCTGATTTGCCTTAACGCCCCCATCAATGTAAAGATCCAGGTGCCCGGCTGCGACTAGCTCTTCCAAGTGTTGCCTCAAAGGCAAATAGTCCTCTGTTCGGTGGCCACGCTCCCGGTGAAATGTACAACGGTATCTCGGATTGAAGCCCTTCTGTCCATCGCCCAACTTAGCGAGAAACCGGACATACTCCTCGTCATGGATTTCGCTAAGTATGCGATAAATTGGAATCTTAAAGACCGTGGTGATGCTGGTCCTTGCTTTCAGTCTCCTATTTGCATTGGCTGCGTCATCCCGTGGGTAGTAATCCCGGTCATTCTGACTTCCTCTACCCCGGTTTTTCCGATTCGATCCACGGTCTAATTCCTCAGCGCGGTCAGTAGATCGGCTGGACTCCTGTCCGACTGTATGCACTTTTCCAGCCTTCTTGTCTATCGCTGCCGGAACTGCCTTCGTGGTAGACGCCGACGCGTCATCCTCAACTCGAATATGCTCATTGATGCGTTGCATGAGTTGGCCCATGGATGTCGGCTGGTGCATGGTAAGCGAGTCCCGCAGTCTATGTCCGACCGGGAGACCACGCTTATATTGCGTGATTGCAAGGTTGACCAGGCAATCCAAGATCTCGTTGAAGGTTTCCCAATACCTTGGGTTGTATGCCTTTAATGTGTCGCTCAGTTCCATCTTGACACTAAGTAAATGATCGACTTCCTTTGGTGTTTTTGTGTTGGTTTTGAAGCGCGTCACAAAGGCTTCGGCCAACTGATGCCACCGTTGTATGCTCCCTTCCGGCAACCTCTCGAACCACTTCAAGCCCAGCTCGCCTAAACTTGACGGAAAGATCAGGCACATAAGTCCGTCATTTCGCCTATGTCCGGCCATAACCTGTCGGAAGTGGCTCACATGCATGTAAGGATCGGTTTTTCCGTCGTAGAGTGTGAACTTAGGCTGGTGGAAGCCTTCCGGAAGCAGTGTTGTTTCTATTTCCAGGGAAAAAAGGGTGGCACTTAACCTGGCCAAATCTGAATCCACTAGGAGTGGCACTGCTTGGCGGGGTGGAGGCATTCCGACCTTCTCGCTGGCGTGAACCCCGTAGGATAGCCGCTGGAACGCCGGTATCCTCTGAGCTTCACGTCGGCGAGCCCGCTGCTTTAAGACCGCCCGCAAATCCTCTGAATCAGCGGAGTAAGAGTACTTCGACGTCGTCACCGGACGTGAGGGCCGGTAAGTGCTATCTTGCGCGCTAGACTTCTCTGCATGCACGTCGGAATCACCAACCTGGTAACTTCTGGTAATAGAAATGGATGGAGTGCGTCGCTGACTCTGACCGCCTGAACGGTGGGATGGGGTGCGCTCACTGTGGTCACCCACTCCAGCTACACCCTTCCCTTTGACATGCCGCTTGAGCTCCTCTATCTCCGCCGCCATTCGCCGGATGACAGCGTCTTGGTCCCTCAACTTGTGTTCCAGACGTCGGGCATGTGATTCTCTCCGCCGCCGATGACCGTCCGGACTTCGTGAATGACCATAACTTCTTCTGCGCTTATCCCGCGCGTCTCCTGACTGTCCTCCGGTGGGTGTCTCCAAGTCCGCCATTGGATGGATGGCGGGAGGTCCTTCTCTCCTTTTGGTGAACTCCGGGGTGGCTCCGTCTATGGCAGACAACGGAAACTCATCGTTGTTCGCCATGGACGGCGATCGGACGAGCCTGGAAGACAAGGTTTTGTCTGTCAAGCTTCCCACAGACGGCGCCAATTGTGCGGGGAGCAATATTCCGGCAAGCCCGCACTCCTTTCTTCCAAGCTCCGTTTCTATCCGATCACCTGCGTGCACAACGACGGTGAGCTACCCGGCGGTGTGTGGCTGGAAAACCCCTCCGACGATCAAGTTAGAACACACACACAGGGGATAGATAGAGAGAAGGAAGAGTGTTGAGTGTTTAGTGTAAATCTCACCAAATGTTCATCCCCAGCAAAGGGGGGTGCAGACTCGCTTATATACCTTCTGCGCCCCAAATCCACTCCCATCCGTCTCTCGATACGTGGTGCTGCTATCCCATCTGTCAGCACAAATCTTGCTGGGCACCACCTAACCCAATTGCCCTCCCATTCACCTGGGAGCTCGGCATCCGGTCAGTACCATCTCGGCCATCGTCTGCCATGATGCGCTTCTTGCCCAAGTACTCCAATAGCTAAGCTCAGATGGGGACCGGACTCGGCGGCATCTCGGCAAAGCCGAGCTCGGGACAACTCACGCTTGTCTGCGGTCAACCTATCTGCCAAGCAAACAGGTACCCCGGCTTCATAACCACGGATCCTCGCAGCTTGTTCAATCCACGCGCTGCCTTAACCGAGCAGCTTCCTTCACGGCCGGGCCACACAACTTGGCCCAATGCCTGTCCGGCCCAAATCTATCTGGCACAACTCTGTCCGGTCCAAATCTGTCCGGCATAACTCTGTCCGGCCCAAATCTGTCCGGCACAACTCCATATCATTAATCTCCCTCTCACAAGACATCAGCAAAATTACCACACTACATAATATTGCATAATACATATATAATGTTTAAATACATAATGTTGTTCACAATTCAAAATAACATAAACCAAAAAAAAAAAAAAAACTCCTCATCATTCTCCATGGCTAACAAAAACAAAAGTTAGTCACATTCTTCATAGACATGCATTCCACAATAAGCAAACACTTACACGGGAAATATCTGAAAGCAAAAAATAAAAATAATTAATGGCAATATAATTATGTGTTAATATGTTAATTACAAAAAAAAAAAAAAAACTTAAAAATTTAATTACTATACAATTACAAAGATAATTAAGTAAATAATTTTGCCCAGACCAAAATCCGACTCTAACTCCCAAACCGAGAACCCGATTCGAGTCCCGTCTTCTCCCACAAGTCTCTCGTGCTAGGCGGTCGTATGTGCCAAGTTTCGTGTTAATCCGACGCCGTTTGGTGATTTTGGGGCGTCAACACCTTGAATTCTAAGTTTCTTAAGGAACTAGTTTGCCTAGACCGAAATCCGGCTCTAACTCCCAAACCGGGAACCTGATTTGAGTCCCATCTTCTCTCACAAGTCTCTCGTGCCTAGGCAGTCATGTTTGCGAAGTTTCGTGCTAATCTGACGCCATTTGGTGATTTGGAGTGTCAACACCTCGAATTCTAAGTTTCTTAAGGAACTAGTTTGCCTAAACCGAAATCCGACTTTAACTCCCAAACCGGGAACCCAATTCGAGTCCCGTCTTCTCCCACAAGTCTCTCATGCCAAGGTAGTCGTGTGTGCCAAGTTTCGTGCTAATCCGACTCCATTTGGTGATTTTAGGCCATCAACACCTCAAATTCTAAGTTTCTTAAGGAATTAGTTTGCCTAGACCGAAATTCGACTCTAACTCCAAAACCGGGAACCCGATTCGAGTCCCTTTTTCTCCTACAAATCTCTCGTGCCTAGGTGGTCGTGTGTGCCAAGTTTCATACTAACCCAACATCGTTTGGTGATTTTGGGGCGTCAACACTTTGAATTCTAAGTTTCTTAAGGAACTAGTTTACCTAAATCGAAATCCGGCTCTAACTCCCAAACCGGGAACCCGATTCGAGTCCCGTCTTCTCCCATAAGTCTCATGCCAAGATGGTCGTGTGTACCAAGTTTCGTGCTAATCCGACGCCGTTTGGTGATTTTGGGGCATCAACACCTCGAATTCTAACTTTCTTACGGAACTAATTTGCCTAGACCGAAATCTAACTCTAACTCCCAAATCGGGAACCCGATTCAAGTCCCGTCTTCTTCCACAAGTCTCTCGTGCCTAGGCGGTCGTATGTGCCAAGTTTCGTGCTAATCCGACGGCGTTTGATGATTTTGGGGCGTCAACACCTCGAATTCTAAGTTTCTTAAGGAACTAGTTTGCCTGGACCGAAATCCGCTCTAGCTCCCAAACTGGGAACCCGATTCAAGTCCCGTCTTATTCCATAAGGCTTTCGTTCCTAGGCGGTCGTATATGCCAAGTTTCGTGCTAATCTGACGCCATTTGGTATTTTGGGGCGTCAACACCTCGAATTCTAAGTTTCCTAAAAAACTAGTTTGCCTAAACCAAAATCTGACTCTAACTCCCAAATCGGTAACCCGATTCGAGTCCTATCTTCTCCCACAAGTCTCTCGTGCCTAGGCAGTCGTGTATGCCAAGTTTCGTGCTAATCCGACGTCGTTTGGTGATTTTGGGACGTCAACACCTCGAATTCTAATTTTCTTAAGGAACTAGTTTGCCTAGACTGAAATCCGTCTCTAACTCCCAAATCGAGAACCCGATTCAAATCCTGTCTTCTCCCATAAGTCTCTTGTGCCTCGGCAGTCGTGTACGCCAAGTTTCATGCTAATCCGACGCCGTTTGGTGATTTTCGGGCGTTAACACCTCGAATTCTAAGTTTCTTAAGGAACTAGTTTGCCTAGACTGAAATCTGGTTCTAACTCCCAAATTGGGAACCCGATTCGAGTCCCGTCTTCTCCCACAAGTCTCTCGTGCCTAGGCAGTTGTGTGTGCCAAGTTTTGTGCTAATTCGACACCGTTTGGTGATTTTGGGACAGAGCTAACATACCATAAATTGCCAAACCACTGGGGATAGAGCCTTAGCACATCTGGTGACAGGCTTTTGTCTAAGACTCTAGTTCTTGCCCAATCCAAACAGTTGCCAAACACCCTTAACATGCAAAAGTGCTTACTAAACTAGACAATAGGAAATTTATTTCACAATTACACTAAGAAAGTTTTTATGAATTTATGTTCTCATCTCATAAATATTGAGATACATAGACATACCAAACCATTTTACTGAGCTACAAATCTACCCTTGCATCTGGATACATCTAATTATGTCAACTACATTCAAATTCACTGGTTGTACAATGTTAAGCATATTTAGTAATTAATTTGATGATTTAAGAATTGACTTAATGGAAAATTATCATGGAAGATTGGATTTCAGTAATTTTTAGCTGCTGCATCATCTAGGCTGAAGTGTCATTTCACTAACATGTAAAGTATAATAAGATTTTGCAAATAAAAGGACCAACATGTTGACTATCCAAGACAACAGAAGCTCTATCATGTCAATGGCCATGGTCATGATGCTGAATGTTCTTGACTCCAACCTGATGGTTGGCAGTAGATTTGTTGCTATGGATTACCAAAGCGTATGCAACCATCATCATCAAAAACCTAATCTGGTCTCTAAAGTTTTCATAACCAATTTTATTTATCTTGTTGGCGTCATCTAATAGGATCAACAACATCAATCCAAATGCATTGTTTATAGTGCAAAAAATTATTCTTTCTTTCAAAAGAGGACCAAGCTGCAATGGTGCGCCAGTCCAAGCGGGAAACTTAACAATGGAAAATCCTTTGTCTTACTTTCTAATTATGTAATTATCCTCTATCCTTTTGGGTTGTGTATAGTTAATGTATGGTTATTCTTAACTTAGAATGCAAGCATACATTTTATACCTAATCTTCTGGCGGTGGTGTATAGAGAGTCTCATCTCTCATAGATTCCCCAAATACCCGATGGCCACTAGATGCATCAGGAACCTACGACAATCCATACATAATGAGTTAATCATATTCGAATTTTATTATATATATGTATATATATGTTGTGTGAAAATTTAACTCTCAAACAATTTAATTTATATCGAACCTATCTATTGGGACCTACACTTGCCCCTTGTGACATAATGGCCATCATCTCAGCTCTCATCTGCTGTAAATGTGTAGAGAACTTTGCTCGCATCTCCTCCCTCAACTTATCCCTTAGCTCCGCACGAACCTACTGGGGTGATCTAAACAATAGTCAATGGTTGTGGTGTCGACCCTGATGACCAGCACCATCTTTATACACTGTGCTCTGAGGCACAATTCTCCTATAAGTGCGACAATATCCATGTCCGCATGACCTATCAACTCATGGAAAATGGTGTTCCTAGCCTCTAAAGTCCGGCAATCCTCAGGTAGCATGGAGAGTTGACGATTAAACTTATCATGTATTGAATAAGACATACAAATATATGTCAAATTAAGATGGTTGACACACAAAAAAATAAAAAATAAAATTCAAATACAATGTTAGGTGTTTGGAAACTACCAAGGTCTGGATAACCTCAGGGTCATCTGCTCTATGTGTCATAAACCAAACATTCATCTTACCAGTAGACTCCCCCTTGCTGGTCATCTAGATTTTTTTAGAAATATGAAAATTAGAATCCAAATAATTTGCAAATATATAATGCTTATTTATGTACAAAATATATATATATATATATATATATAAATCTCATGCCGGATCTGAGCGAAAGTAGTACGCCTTCTGGTATGAGGTATGCTGTGAGCTCGTCGATTTTTAGCGTTCCTAGTTGCAATTTTCTATAACAAGTTCAACAAATGTAAGTATATAAATATAATTTGTATGTTTACATATCATACATATAACTTATTTGTATACCTCTAGATTGGAAGTACGCCAATACTCCATAAGTTCTTCTCATTGGCTTGGTACAATGTGTAAAGGAACATCATCCTTCAGATTAGGATCAGAACTTCTAGGCTTGAAATACTTGGTCTTAATCTTATTCTTGTTATCCTTTCATATGTTGTTGCTGGTTTTCATGCAAATTGGCTTATACTCCCCCGGACATACATTCAAATTGTCCTACAAAACACGATTTAAAAGTTTAAATAATAATAACACACTTTTGGAATTTGACTTTTTAGACAAAAATATACTTTTACCTTTACATTCTTCCAGATAGCATCAAGAATATCGTCAGGCATAGTGATCCAGTCAAGAAAAGTAAGAGGAACAATGTTACCATTGCGCACAATAATGCCAAGTTGAGTAGTTAACTTAGACACATTATCTCCTATTGGGCAATAATTTTCGTCAAATTGTATGTCCAACTTTGTACCAGTACCCCACTCTTTAATGCCCTTGGCACATCCTCTACCACGCCTAGTCGAGGTTGATGAAGAACTAAAACGACCTGCGAGATACAATAAGAATAAACAATATACAATGATAATAAACAAATACAAATTTAAATAATGTTAATACAAATCAAATTGTTATACCTGAGGTAGGCTGTGAAGAAGTCGAAGGGTCTGAAAGATACAATCAGAATAAACAAGTTATATATAATGAGAATAAATAAATGTATATTTAAATAATTTTCATACAAATCAAAGCAAATTTATATACCTGCAGTTGGCTGTGAACATGATGATTCTAGTCGGGATGATAGCTGTTGTGGTGCCACTGATAGTGGATGCACCGATGGTAGACGTGGATGCTGAGTAGATAACAACTGCTGTGGTGCCACTAATGGTGGTCGATGCAGTGGCACTAATGGCCCCTCTGATGGTGGTCGCTGAGATGCCTCCTCTAATGTTGGTGCCACTAATGGTGGTTGCTATGGTGGCTGGTCAAATGGTGGTGGCACTAATGGCCCCTCTGATGGTGGTCAATGTGATGCCTGCTTTGATGGTGGTGCCACTGATGTCCTCTTACGTACCACATCGGACATCATACGTAGGGGACGATCAGGCTTCCTCTTTCTTGCCATAATAATCTGTAAGTAATATGACATCAATTGACATTAGAAACGTAGAGAATGGTTTTGAATCAACTATAATATGACATTAGAAACATAACGAATGGTTTTGAATCAACTATAATATGACATTAATTGAACTAATACAATTACAAAGACAAAGTAAATTAAGAAACTGATGATTAACTACAACCTTGGCCTTAATTCAATTACTGATGTTTATTAAATATCAGCGTATTTCAACATCAAGTGTTTCTCCTTCTGCGACTTCCCTCACCTAACCAACTTCTTCATTACAGAGCATTATGTTTTCTTCCAATTGTTAGCTCATACATCGCTCAATTTCTGGATCAATCGAATCCATATCAAATAAACCTCTTCGAGACATCTTCACCACCACTTGCCAGTCTAGTTCTAACGGGTATGCAAAATACCAAACTTCCTCTGCTTGGGATGCCAAGATGAAAGGTTCATTGGTAATTCAATCATCTCGGTACAACAAATGGTTGAAGTTGACCAACGTGAAATTGAAGACATCTTCTTTCTTCTAGTGAATGTTATCAGTCCAATCACACTTAAACAACACATGCTTCATCTCATTGGAATATCGAATCTCAACAATATCTTTCAATTGTCCATAATAGTACACAGACCCCACATGAAGATTCTTGTCTTTCCGACTAGCATATCTTATGGTATCTGCCTTTAAAGCTACACCACAATTTTGTGTGGCTCGACGGTCATTCGTGGCCTTTACTCGATATCGAAACCTATTCATTATATACCCGTTGACCCTCCTTGCCAGGTTATGAGGACCATTTGCCAATACAATAATCTCTTCAGAAAATGTGGCATCACTAGTCCTTCGCAAAGTTTGGACCTATTTAAAACAAAAATGTAAAATTTAAAGTGCAGTTCGACTTAGGTAACTAGAATCTGTAAATTTAAATACATACATGTTCCTTGAACCAAATGTGAAAAGTTTCAAAATGTTCACGCCGAAACTGATGATCGTTGACACGAAGCATTTTGACCTTAAGTACTTCAAGGTGTTTGCTGTGTAGATTGAAAATTTATCAATGTGTAAATATTTTGGTTCAAAATTCAATAAAACATAATAAAATATTGAGTGAGTGACATAACCTACTTTATGAATGGTTGAACCGCGCTTGTATTGAATAAGACGTACCGATGAGCTTGCACCTAAGAAGTATTATCAAGATAAAAGCTTGTGTTTTCACCAACAGCATGACCCAGATTATCATCACCACTGTAGTTCCTCACATGTCGACTAGATTTAGTTTCCACATCATTAAGATATTATACACAAAAAATTCATGCATTCTTCCATAAGATATCAGTTAGCAATAGAACTTTCTAAATGAGCTCTGTTACACACATATTGCTTCAAAGTAAGAAGATAACTCTGAATTGAATACATCCATCGAAACTAAATCACTCCAGCCAATAATGCTTGGTTAGCTAGTTGTACAGGCAAGTGCTCCATTATATCAAAAAAAGTCAGAGGAAATATTTTCTCTAGATGACAAAGTGTTACAGCGATACGATCTTGAATATATTGCAAATTCGTTGCACGATTCACTTTGGAACACAACTGTCTAAAGAAATTGCTCAATTCAATCAAGGGTTCAATTGCATTCTTCGGTAACGATCTTCGAATAGCCAATGGAATAAGTTGTTACGTGAGAATATGACTATCGTGGCTCTTAAGACACCCAATACTTCTATCCTATGAGCGCACAAGATGCGATATATTGGATGAATACCTGTCGGGGAACTCTAACTTCCTTCAACACTTTCAAGAACAAATCTTTCTCATCCTTGGTCATCGTGAATTGTGCTGGTGGTAAATAAGCTTTATGCGACCCTCTTAACTACAAATGTAGGGGTTTTCTAATATTCATTTTTTGTAAATCACGGCGAGCATTAACACCATCCTTCGATTTTCCTACAACCCCTAATATTGTCCACAACACATTGTCACAAACATTCTTCTCTATATGCATTACATCGAGGTTGTGTCTTATTAGATTGTGCTCCCAATAAGACAATTCATTAAAGATACTCTTTTTCTTCTAGCTATGGGTGCGATGTCCAGCTTTTTACTTCTCTTCTTGTCTCGTATGCCTTTCCTTGAGGTCATCCCTCTTGTATTGGGTTAAAATACCCTCAGATTCTAATTGTAGCAGCATTTCAGTTCCAGAAAACAATTTTGGTTTGAGTCTAAATTCTCGACTACCATCAAATGATACTTTATCCTTTCGGAATTTATGGTCCCTAGGTAAAAATCTGCGATGACCCAAGTATGATTGTTTCCTACAATGCTTTAACCAACACGATGTAGTTTCCTTATTGCAATAAGGACATGCATATACACCTTTAGTACTCCATTCTAACAAGTTTGCTTATGCAGGAAAATCACTAATTGTCCACAGTAAAGCTGCATGCATTTGAAACATTTGATTTGTTAATGCATCAAATGTAGAGATACTATCATTTTATAGTACTTTCAACTCCTCAACCAACGGTTACATATACACATCAATCTTGTCACCAGGTCCTTCAGGGCCGTTAATAAGCACAAATAAAATTAGAAATAGTTGCTTCATGCACATCCATGGCGGCAAGTTGTATGGAATGAGCACAACAGGCCAAGTGCTATGAACTATGTTCATCGTCTTGAATGGGTTAAAACCATGAGATGCTAAGCCAAGCCTTACACTTTGGCAATCATTACTAAAGTCAATATTTCAATGGTTAAAATCTTTCCATACAAAGGAGTCAGTAGGATACCTAAAGACACCGTCATCAGTTCGTTCCTCTACATGCCATCCCATTAACTTGGTCGTCTTGGATGATATAAACAACCTCTTCAACCTTGGCTTTAAAGGAAAATACTTCATCTATTTTGCAACTATTCGTTTGCCACCTTTGTTAGGACCATTTGAACCACCATCACCATTTGATTTCCATCTAAAACTATTACATATGACACATTTATCAAGATTGGCATCTTCTTTTTGAAACAACATGCAACTGTTGGGACATGTATCCCACGTCTTATACATGAAGCCCAAATCTGTTATGACCTTTTGAGCTTTATAATATGAGTTTGGGAGTTTCACACCTAACAGGAATGCCTCATTCAATAACTCAAGCAACATGTTAATAGACTTGTTTGTCCACTAATTAAGCACCTTCAGATGTAGAAGTCGAACAATGAATGACAAAGATGTGAACTTCTGACAACCCGGATACAATTCACTTTGTGCATCTTGAAGAAGTTCGAAATACTTTGCAGTCTCTACATTTGGACCGTGCTGGGGTTTAGATGTGGTTCATTACCCTCAACACTTGTACCGGCATGTAGATTTTCCATAGCCCTTTGTATCATTCCAATCATATCATCTCCAATGTCTAAATTAGCCAATGTTTCATTCTCAATTACCATACATAGATACTTAAGATTCCCCATGATTAATCTAATGTCTGTACTTTTTTAAAAAAACCATTCAAAATCCGATGCTCCCGCATACCCTCTCGTACAAGATGGTATCAATTCTCACATTTCCTACACGAACAGCTAATCATCGAACCTTCAGCTCTATTGGTGTAGGCAAACGCAAGGAATTGATCAATCCCATTAATGTATTCCCTCGACATCCTATTTGGCAAGTCAATCCAACTCTTATCCATCCTGTATACTTCCCTCAAATATCTCTTCTGTACATAGTATATTCCTGTTAAGTTTAAGGGAAAATTTTAGAGAATAGCTATAAGGATCTGTTAATGGATGGTTCTAAATGTTTGGTGGTTAAAAAAAAAACATGTTTATGAAAAGAGTGTAGCTGAAATGAGGTAGTTGAGATGGATGAGTAGAATTGCAAGAAAATATAAAATAAGAAATGAATCCATTAGGAACTTCTTAGTTTAATTTGATTGAAGCAGGCCATAATCATTTATGAACTTCTTAGTATAAACAAAATTAAGGCATTTTATTCCTCACAAAATTGAAATCAATACATTACAGACTCAGACAGATTTGTGGGACAATTAATAATCAATCACTATCTAAGGTACTAAAAGGAAATAGAAGTTCCAATCTGGAAATTTTAGAAATCATCTACTGAATGTATAAATGGGCAAAAGAATACCCATTCAAAGGAGGGAATGATATGAAACAAGTAGTTTTAAAATTATCTCAAACAGTTCCATGCTTTTGGTGGCACGTTTAAGTTTGGCAATGGTCAGCTGGTCATATCAAATGGGAAAATTGTACTTGGCTGTTTTATGATTCTCTTGTATTATGTTTTGCAGAGGAAGCAAAGCCACATTAAAGAGGTAAGTGGTGCTTTCCATGTTGGTTGTTCTGCTGGTTATGATATACTTTTTCTTTTTCTTTTTTAACTTGCTCTATGCAAGCCATCAATATCAACAGTCAAAAAAAGGATTTACGTCTCCCTTGGTTTTGGATGTTTACCTTGGTTGTTACTTGTTAGCTATGGCATGCAATATCCTGTGGAGAGAGAGCATATTGTAGATTGTTAAGAATCAAACATCAAATATAGACTACCCTGTCCTTTTTTCTTTGAAGTGAAATGAGAACTGTGCTCTCTCATGACTAAACAGTGAGCAGTGAAATTGGTGATAAGGATAGAAAGTATACTTTCTTAAATCTGTTAACTACTGCATTCTCATCATTGTTAACTTACCTATTTCTTACAACCTTTATTATGTATATGAGAACAGGCCAACATTTGGACATACACCGTTTAGCTATTGTTATGAGAGATTTGTAACATATGTTAGTACTTTGATTGACCAACTTGGTCATTTTGTCAACCAGGGTACAAATTTGGTTGACCAACTGGGAAAATTTTAAAAAACAAGTGGTTATAGCCATCGGAGGGCTAGGCCATTTATACCCAACACCCCCATTTGGGGTTTCTTGATGAGAGAAGGCATTTAAGAGTGTTCATACACATTTAAAAGTCTTCTAATAATCAGAGCAAAACTGACCTCAACTAAATATAAGAAACGATCGATTTTGAACAAGACAGTTGAAAATCGGATGATGGTATTTTCAACTTGGCAGTAAAATTGATCCGATCCAACCTATGAGCAACCATAGTATTAAGGGGGGAAATTTTCAGGAATTTGGTTAAAAAAACAAAAGATGAGGGATTTCAACGATTTAAGAGGCATATATGAAATTTTAAAGTGGACCAATTGAAAAGAAAATTTTAAAACTAAGTAAAAGTTGAAGTTTAAAAAAATTTAGAGAGGGCAGCTGCTACCCTTAGTCCTATAGTGGATCTGCCTCCGACTATGGATCCATTTGCATATTTAAATATAAATGATCTGTTAAATTCATAGTATTTTTCTGGAGGTTGACATTTTGAGAATATCAACTCTATTTCATTTTGGCTTTTCAGAACATGTTCTTACAGCATAAATGGACCTCCTTCGAAACTAATAACATTATTTAATATCAGAGCGGGAAAAAAAAAATGAAAACAGCCACACAAGCGGAGAACAAATTTTCAACATGAGAACATGAAGTTCATATCAAGACTCGGTACCTGTCTCTGTCAAAGTGGCCTTAGTAACAGCATTTTGGGGGTGTTTGGTAAAACTTTTTTTCAACTTAAATCAGCTTTTGACTTAAATTAAGCTATATTGGTGTATTTGGTACAACTTATAAGGCACATATTATGGTTTGATTTAAGCCATTTTAGGCTTAAATGTAAAAGCTGCTCCAAAGGTGCTTAATTTTACAACTTAAGCGTGCAGCTGTTTTTTGAGGGGCAAAATGACTTAAATGCCCCTCCAAAACTTAAGGAATAACGAAAATGCCACTATATAACCATACTTCTTCATCTCATACCTAACTCTTCTCTTCTCCTCTCCTCTCAAACGGCACTCTCCTCTTCTCCTCTCCTCTCGCTGCCGACTGCTCCACATATCGAAATCGCCGGCGATCGTCCCTATTTTCCGTTGATCTCCACCAAAAAGTAAAATTTGAAACCCTAAACCCTATGTTTTGTTATATATAGATATACATATATTAGATATACACATCGATTTAGGGTTTTTTTGGTTTTTCGTTGCTCTGTGTTCAAACCCATTAAGATTTGTGTTTGTTTGTGGTTTCTGGCTGCTCTCTCTCTCTCTCTCTCTCTCTCACATCGATTTTGGTTTCTGGTTCATGTAGGCTTAAGATTTATGGGTTGATGAAGAGAAGTGGGTGGGGGGCCTTAATAGATTTAAAACGATTTTTTTTTTTAATACTGTTTTTAGGTTCATGTTTTTAAAACTATTTTTGGTTCTTTTTTGTTGCTTCATTGGCTAGTTTTGATTGTAATATCATACATTAATCAAAGAAAAATGAAAAGATGAAAAAAGTGATTACTGGTTAATTATAGGAAACATATTACACTAGTAGAATCTTTAAAAAACAATTACAAATCAATGATAAATGATTTTAGTTACCATTTTTTCCATTTCCATTCAAAGATAAATGAATTGTACAGTCCATATTCCTTTTTTTTTTTAGGTACATTGGAAAGATACAGTCCATATTCAAATGTTGCTTGATGTGGGTACACTTAAAAAAATGAACTTGAGAAGAAAAAAAAAATTGAGTTACCATTCCATTTTTTGTTCACCCTCCCCCCCCCCCTCCCCCGTTTTGGGGTATTGATGTAGAATGTTTGTTGAATGTTTGCTGGATTTTGTGACTGAATCTTCACTTTGTTGGAACTATAATAATTGTGGGAATCCAACCAATACCCATTTGTTAAAAACTCAGTTTGTAACAAATACTTAGTTTTTAACAAATACTGAATCTCAATCTTCACTTTGTTGGAACTATAATCTTCACTTTGTTTCAATATTTTGGTCCAAGAATGAATTTCAATCGGCAAATTTCTAATGTGGCAAATATACTTCACTCCAAATGAAAATGAACACATATATATATATACACAAACATATATATGAAAAGGTTAAGGACATGGTTTAAGCCTTTTAAGGCTGATAAAGTGAATAGAAAGGAATGATTTGGGAGAGTGTGGGGGTGATGATAGCAGTACATGGTAAAAAACAAAGGAAAAAGGAGGAGTTGGCGTGCTTAGGGAATGGAATGAAGGGTATAGTGTCGCTTTGGGGGGGTCAATACTCAATGTTCTAATTGTGTTTGATGACATGCCTCCCACTCCCAATTGTGTTTGATAGCATGCAACTACTTTTTGTGGGTCTCATGTTGTTTGTCTGCTATTTCTAGCAATGGCATTCCCTTCAAAATTGTTTTCTCTTTGAAGGGTCCCCATATTCTCACATGTGTTGGGATCATCCATGTCCAGGGTGGATGAGAGGAAGCAACTGGCAAGCCTTGGATTATTAAAGTCAACAATGACAATAAAAAAATGAAATGAAAAAGTAAAATAATATTTGTTAGGAATGAATTTCGCTAGTAAATTTATATACACAATTGTGGGGATATATTTTCTGAGTACCAACGCGTGGCAAGGTGACGCCGAGGTGTCAGCCGAGGTGCCACGTGTCTAGGTCATTATGCCGAGGTTATCTCGGCGTTGCTGAGGTTATCTCTGAAGATATCGGAATCCGAGATAAACGGATAAGGGACAAGAGTCCTAGAATGAAGAGAAGACTTAGTCAAAATGAGGATAAAGCTCTTAGGGAGTTTATCCTTATCTCTTGAGGAGTCCAAAGTAAGTACTGAATTGGAGTCCATAGAAGACAGGCTTCTAGTGGGACTAGGATTGAGTTAACTATAAAAGAAAGGCACCCACGTGGGTCTAAGGTACACAATTTATGCTTTGAGCAGTGAGTTTAGCACTTGATTATCTTTGAGAGATATACTGACTTGATCGTCGGAGTGCCCCCGGGTGGAAGAACCATCGCCGGAGCCTTCTCTTTCTGTTACAGGTTAGCTGAAGCCATCTATTCTGCCGGTGCTCTCTAGCTGATTACTAAACGGGCAGTGTGATCAGAAAATCACTCACACAATTTGGCACCGTTTGTGGGAAATTAGAGGAATAGATGGCCAGTAACGGACAGAAGGAAAAGATTAGGGACGACACTCCTGCTGGGAGTGGCAAACCTATCGACCTTGATATCGAAGGAGACAACCACAATGCAGAAACTCGTGACCAAGGCCACAGAGAGAAAGACGTCGGCCAGGTGGGCGACACTTCAAAGAAAACAGACCAAAGCAAGTACTATAACGAAGATAACCTCCAGGTATGGAGTGATAGGTGCCTGCGGAGGGATGAAGAAGTAAAAGAATTGGCAAACAAGTTGGCAGACCTGCAGTCGGTCGTCAACTTCATGATGCAAAACAATGTCATGCAGCCACCGTACCCACTGCAGGACACGCCGATTCCAGGAACTAATACCCAGAAAGGAGGAAGGAAAACAATCCCCGAAGCCCCTTAGCACACCAGGAGCGGAAGGCACTCTCACCGACTTTCCAGGGAAATCGGACGAGAGAACCCGAGACGAGAGGAGTCCCGAAGGACGTATCACACAAAGGACCAAGAGCCCAAAGAACATTGGCATGTTCAAAGGCAGGCGCTCTGCTTTGTCACAACCCATGGAGAAAGATCAAAGCGGGCCCACCACGAGGCCGAAAGTAGTGTGCCGAAAAGATTGAAGTCCAAAGATAGCCGAGTTCCAGGGAGGAGTAAAGAAGACTTGAGAGATTACCTCAAGAGGAAACAACAGAATGCTGAAGCCGAGGTAACTTCCCCGGTTAAGCCAAGGACACCCTTCTCGGTGGAACTGCACAAATTTGAAACACCAAAGAGATTCAGTATGTCGAGGTTCCAAATATATGATGGTAAGTCGAATCCCAACTTTCACGTTGGACTATACCTGAATTCAATGGCATTATATAGTGGGAACGAGCCGTTGCTCTGCAAAGTATTCCCCTCATCCTTCGGGGAGATTGCATCAGATTGGTTCCATAAACTACCAAAGGGAAGCGTAATGACTTGGGAAGGCCTGGCCAAGATGTTTGTGGCCAGGTTTGTGACGAACAAACTACAGCCCTTGAGGGTCGACGCACTGATGGCTTTAAAAATCACCAAGGATGAAGGCCTTAGGGCCTACGCAAAAAGGTACTACGAGGTGTTCAATCGAATACCCGAATGCAACCAAGAGGTGGCGGTCGTGTCTTTCAAGAACGGCCTGAAAGATGACTGCCCACTATGGAAGTCTTTGGCAAAGACATTGCCAAAAAGCATGGAAGAACTCATGGCGAGAATCGAGAAGTACGCCAGAGCCGAGGAGGATACGTCGAGAAACAAAGAGACAAAGTAGGAGAAGGAAACGGCTTGCCGAAGCGAAACCGAGGTAACAATGGATCGATCAAACAAGAAACAGAATTTGAGGGCTAAACAGGCAGTGACGACTGTGTTCTGAATCCCGGTCCACAAAGTCTTGGATCAAATACGAAACCAACCCTATTTAAGAGCACCGACAAGAGCACCAGGGGAATTTATGGGAAGAAACGTCGGTAGGCGTTGTGCTTACCATAATGAAGAAGGGCACCCAACTCAGGGTTGCAGAGCCCTAAAAGCACACTTAAAAGACTTGGTGAGGCAAGGCCATCTGAGGGACCTTGTCGAAAAGGCTAGGACAAGGGAAGAACAGGCAAGATTGCCTCAAGCACCAGCAGCTCCGCCTCCCCCAGCACAGCAACCACTGGTAGGAGGACCACGGGTGGTTAATGTAATTCACTCAAAGGTGAACGAAAATGACATACGAGAGGAGACCCAGAAGGTAAAACACCTGCAGCACGTGAACCAGGTCGGACATAAAAGACCTCGGCCTAAAGAATGCCAGGGACCGACGATAGCCTTTACAGAAGCCGACCTAGAGATGGTCCAGCATCCACATAATGATGCCTTGGTAGTATCCCTCCAAGTTGGGGAGTGCCAAATGAAAGGCATCCTGATTGATCAAGGCAGCTCTTGCGACAACATGTATGTTAGATGTTACAAGGAGCTGGGCCTTCATCCTGATGACTTGGAGCAATCCAATGGCCCGATGGTCGGCTTCAATGGAACGCTGATGTGGCCACTGGGCGTAACAAGCTTGGAAGTACAAGCCGGCACTAAGAAGATCAAGACACAATTCATGGTGATTGACACACCCTCGCCATACAACATCATCTTGGGAAGGCCATGGTTGCATGCAATGGGGGCAGTTCCCTCAACGTTGCATCAACTACTACGGTTCCCAACAGAGCATGGGATTGAAGAAGTCAGAGGAGATCAACTACAGGCAAAGAATTACTCCATGGCAGCAATGAAATCCACCTGCAACATTCGAGAATCGAAGAAGGTAGAGATTGAAGACGAGGACATGAAGGTCCTAGAGGATGTCGGTAAGGAGCCAGCCGAGAAAAGTGAAGAAGCACTGAAAAAAGTCCTCGTCCAGGAGGATGATGAAGAACGCTTCTTTCTTGTCGGCTCGGGCTTAGCCGAAGAAGAAGAAAGAGAACTGAAAACTTTTCTGAGAGCAAACATAGAGGTGTTCGCTTAGACGCCTTATGAAATGCCTGGCATTGACCCCGAGGTCACATGCCACAAATTGAACGTTGACAGGATAGCCAAACCAGTAATACAACGAGCCAGAAGACCGGCGTTGATGCACGTCGAAGTAGTGAAGGAGGAAGTAGACAGATTTTGAAGGCCAGGGCCATCAGAGAAGTCAATTATCCGACATGGCTATCAAACACTGTGGTAGTAAAGAAAAAGAATGGTAAATGGAGGGTCTGCATAGATTTTACAAGCCTGAACAAAGCTTGTCCCAAAGACAGTTTTTCTCTACCCAAAATTGACCAGTTGGTAGATGCCACATCTGAACATGGAAGGATGAGCTTCCTGGATGCTTACAAGGGATACCACGAGATAGCCATGTACCCCCCAGATGAGGAGAAGACAGCGTTTATCACCCCGAAAGGGTTGTACTGTTACAAGGTAATGCCTTTTGGGTTGAAAAACGCAGGAGCAACTTACCAAAGGTTGGTAACCAAGATGTTCAAACACCTGATTGGCCAAACAGTAGAGGTCTACATCGATGACATGGTCGTGAAGACCAAGGAATCTAAGGGTCATCTTGCCGACCCAAAAGAGGTCTTTGATATACTCAAAACATACCGACTCTGACTCAACGCATCGAAGTGCGCGTTTGGAATTGGATCAGGTAAGTTTTTGGGGTACCTGGTAACAAGAAAGGGCATTGAGGCCAGCCCAGATCAAATCAAGGCCATCCTAGAGCTGAAAAGCCCGACGTCAGTAAAACAGGTTCAGATGCTTACTGAAAGGGCCGCAGCCCTAAACAGGTTCATAAGCTGAAGCTCAGACAAATGTAAACCTTTCTTCAACCTGGTGAAGAAGGCCACGGACTTCCTATGGACTGAGGAATGTGAGGCCGCTTTGGCGGACCTAAAGAAATATCTGACCACGGCTCAGTCCTCTCAACACCTAAACCTGGGGAAGAACTGTTTTTGTATTCAGCAGTTTCAGAACACGCAGTAAGTTCAGTGCTAATCTGAGAGGAAAAAGGGGAGCAAAAGGCTGTTTATTATGTAAGCAAAATCTTGGCCGATGTAGAAACAAGGTACCTACCACTAGAGAAATTGATGCTGGCCTTAGTAATGGCTTCAAAGAAACTGAACCATTACTTTCAAACGCACAAGATTATAGTGCTAACAAAGCACCCACTGAAGTCCTTGTTACAACAAGGAGACTTAACTGGAAGAATAGCACGATGGGCAGTGGCCTTGGGCCAGTACGACCTGGAGTTCAGGCCGAGAACAGCAATTAAAGGCCAAGTTTTGGCCGACTTCGTGGCCGAATTCACGCCAGAATCCATCGAACATCGGGCTCCGTTGAGCCAAGATGAATGATGTCCAAGCAAACAAGGAGAAGCCCAACCAAAGGCAAAAGAACAAAGAAAGGAAAAACTCAGACCCTGCAGCATTTACATCGGCGACTCCTTTCACCTGTTTGTAGATGGGAGCTCAAACCGGCAAGGAGCGGGGGCAGGAGTAGTGTTAATATCTCCTGATGGGGAGATATTGGAACAGTCCATTCGATTAGGGTTCAAGGCCTCGAACAATGAGGCAAAATACGAAGCATTGATTGCAGGACTAAAGCTGGCAGTAGCAACAGAAGCAGATGAGGTAATAATTTTTTGTGATTCACAACTTATAGTGAATCAGACAACAAGAGAGTTTGCAACCCGAGATGAGAGAATGTCAGCATACGCAAAGAAAGTCATCAGGCTGGCAGCCTTGTTTCGCAATTGTCGACTTTTTCAAGTTAGCCGAGATGATAACAGCCACGTCGACGCATTGGCCAACTTGGTAAGTTCAATACAAACTGGAAAAACAAGGACAATAATGATTGACTATTTGTCAGGCCCGAGCATAGAACCACCGATCACAGAACAAGAAGCAATGTGTGTGGACTTGGGACCAAGTTGGGTGGATGCAATTCTTGCGTTCCTAAAAGAGGGAAAGCTGCCAGAAGACCATAAGGACGCACACAAGGTCAGATTGAAGTCGGCAAGATTCAATCTGACAGCGGACGGACATCTCTACAGAAGGTCCTTCACTGGACCCCTTTTAAGGTGCGTACACCCTTTGCAGGTTGAAGATTTTTTATATGAAATTCATGAAGGGATTTGTGGAAGCCACACTGGGGGCAGATCACTAGCTCACAGGGCCATTACCCAGGGGTATTGGTGGCCCTACATGCAAAAAGATGCAGAAGCCTACGTGAAGAAGTGCGAATAATGCCAAAGGTTCGCACCTTTGATACACCAGCCAGCTGCTGACCTAAACCCTGTATCCAGTCCATAGCCATTTGCCCAATGGGGCATGGATCTCGTTGGGCAGTTGCCCTAAGCAACTGGGCAAATGAAGTACTTGCTGGTAGCAACAGATTACTTCACGAAGTGGATAGAAGCAGAATCTCTTGCCAAGATTCGAGATGTGGATGTCAAGAACTTCATATGGAGAAATATCATCACCAGATTTAGCATTCCAAGAGCAATAGTTGCCGACAACGGAACGCAGTTTGACAGCAAACTTATCAAGAACTTCTGTGCGAAATTCAAGATAAAGAATTACTTTTCAACACCAAGTTTTTCCCAAAGTAATGGGCAAGCAGAAGCATCCAACAAAGTAATTTTGGATAGGATAAAGAAGAGGCTGCAGGCAGCAAAAGGAAAGTGGGTAGACGAGTTGCCCAATGTACTCTGGGCATATCGGACTACGCCGAGAAGATCAACAGGCGAAACCCCCTTTGCCATGGCTTACGGCATAGAATCAGTCATCCCACTGGAGATCGGCACCCCAGGGATCAGAAGCCAAGGAGTAGAGAATGGGACTAATGATATACTTCTAGCCCGAGATCTGGATCTCTTAGAAGAAATAAGGGAGAAAGCTGCAATTCAGCTCGCAGCATACCAGTAGCAGCTTGCTAGAGCTTACAATAAAAAGGTCAATCCAAGCAATTTTCAGGTCGGCGACTTAGTCCTAAGAAAGGTTGTTGGCAACAAGAAGGATCCCAAAGAGGGCAAGCTTGGCCCAAACTGAGAAGGACCCTACAGAATTATTTCGGTATTAGGCAATGGAGCATACCGACTTGAAGATAATGAGGGCAAAACATTGCCAAGACCCTGGAACACTTGTAATTTAAAATTTTTCTATCATTAGATGTTCCTTGTTATTTTTTGCCGACGTCATCAATAAAATCTTAGCAGAATTCTCCAAGACTTGTGAATTGATAAAAGATGCATAATGTTGTTTCTGAATAATGAGAATCCAAGTGGAACTTAGGTTCACATTGGGGGCAGAGAGAAGACAAAAATATTTAACACTTGTTGAAATTTGTAGCAATTTACAAGTTGAAGTTAAGCCGAGATTATTGTTTATCTTCACTTGTTGAAATTTGTAGCAATTTACAAGTTGAAGTTAAGCCGAGATTATTGTTTATCTTCACTTGTTGAAATTTGTAGCAATTTACAAGTTGAAGTTAAGCCGAGATTATTGTTTATCTTCACTTGTTGAAATTTGTAGCAATTTACAAGTTAAAGTTAAACCGAAGTAATGCTTAACGTTTGTTGAAATTTGTAGCAATTTACAAGTTGAAGCTAGACCAAAATCATTGTTTGGCACTTGTTATAACTTAAGAAAATTTACAAAATAGAAATTAAAACAGTATATGTTAATCCTTACTGAAATTTGTAAGCAATTTACAGGACAAGTACTTGCCGAGGTAAACCGTCAGGTGGCATAACCGAGGTGTGTCACCCCGAGAAGATTGCACAAAGAAGGAAGAGTACATAAGACATCCAAAATATTCTAAGTATAGAATCATGCAGAAGCAATGAAAAGAAGACAAGAGTGCAAGCACTTAGAAAAACAAAAGTTGCATTAGCATTCACCAAGAAAATGGCACATCGGCCATACAAAGGCTTACATTGTTCCAAAAAGATAAAGAAGAAACAAAATACAAGTAAGCAAAAGAAAAACATGAAGCTAGGACTCTTCTCCACTAGTTGGTTCAATTTGAAGATCAGATGTTTGTTGAGAAGACATCTCAGCAACCTTATCCGCTGCAACCTCAGCGTCAATTTCTGCAAGAGTGTCATCAAGGTTCTGACCAGCAAGGGTGGCATTGGCTGATTCCTTCACGTAAGCAGCATCTTTGTTAACCTCATCGCCTTCTTCATCCTGAGTCAAGTCTAGGACTTGCTCATTCTGAAGAGGGGACTTAGCCCCATCAGCATCTTTGGATTTTCTTACCAAAGCCTCATCCTCTTCCTCATCACTATCCTCAGACTCAGATTCGCTGACATCGTGACTTGGAGGTTGAGCTGGAGGGAATGGAAGGGAAATGGCATCAGCTTTCCTCAGTGGTGAGTCTTCTGGGACATTAAGTTTCTTTAGAAGGGATATCCAACCAAGGGTGAAACCCTTGTTGCATGCCTCCTTCACTTGTTGTTCGTAGGCATCTGTAACGTCAGCCATGCCTTGGGCATACGCCTTTTCATTAGCTTCTTTAATTTCGGCGTCTTTTGTGGCCAGGGCCTCCTGAAGCTGCTTTTCGGCTTGGACCATTTTTTCCTCGGCTTCTCTCTTTTGAGACTCAGCCACTTTCCTGATAGCCTCAGCAGCCTCAGCCTTCTCTTCGGCATTGGTCTGAGCTTTAATTGCAGCCTCGGCTTGGTCCTCTAGTTTTTTCATCTTTGATTGAAGACCTTTGTTGGTCTTTTGGAGGGAATAGAACTCCCTCTTCATCTCGACAAGCCTCTCCCGATTCTCAAAAGACTGTATTGAGAAAGAGTGGGTATGCTGGATGGCCTGAAAGAAAACAGAGATATTAGAGAATATTCAAAGTACGAAATAAAAAGAAAGAAATAAGAAAATTACCAAATAGAAGACATCTACCTGACCGGAGTGCTGAAGCATTAGAGCGTAATTCTCATACTCACTGTCCTAGGCGTTTCGCTCCAAATCGCCTGGTAACAGCAGAGCAGTACTGAGTACAACGCCGACATTAATATCTTCGGCACTGTCACTTGCCACAACAGGCTTGTCTTCCAGAGTAATTGAGGGGGCCTAGGGGGCATCAGGTTTTTTTGATCCCAAGGTTGTTGCAGAAGAAGACCTCGGCTTTTTTAGTTTTTGGGATTCTGGTGGTTGAGACTCAGAGCGCCTGTTCCCAGCAGAAGGTTGAGATTTATCACTCTCAGCCAACTTTGAGATCGGCAAGGTGTCTTCAGATTCAACCTGAGCTATCTTAGCCTTTGGTTGAGCCTTCTTTATTTTTTTCGGCTTCGGTGGAGGTTGGGTTTGTGCTGGTTGATCGTCGACAGATGATGGAATGCTGGCCAGAAGATCTTTTGCAACTGGTTTTGGGCAACCAATCTCGGCAGTAAGGACAAGTCGTCGCTGACATTTTCGTTCTGATATTGGAACCAGGTATGGAGCCGAAGTTGATGGTTGATCAGCTGGATCGGATGTTGATCCTTGATCTGTTCGTGATGTGGATGCAGTCAATGGAGTTGTAGCAGAGGGTGGAGAAAGGCTTTTCTTCTTCCTTTTGGGAACGTCGGGCAAAGTTGACTTCTATGTTGGAATAAAATTGAGAAGCACATGTGCTTTCCTTTTATGGACTGGCAAGTCCAGAAGTTTCTTCAAATCCTTGTTGGGAACAAAGGATTGGCAAAAAAATTTCGATGGCTTACGAACAGCTGCAAGAAGAACAGACGTCAGAAATAGACAAAGTATTTAGGACTTTGAAAGAAAACAGGCAAAGCTGAATACTGGGCTCTTACCCTTGCCCTCTAAAACTGATCGAGGAAGAGGGTAGAGATGGATGTCCTCGTCTGGAGCAAACTCCCAATTTCTCGAGGTAATGAAATAATCATCTCCAGCCCCCTTGTTGGAGTCTGGGAGGTCGGCTACGATTTTAAATTCTGTAGACCTCGGCTTAAGGTAATAAATGTAGCCTTTTTCTTTCAAATTAAGGGCACACATGGTATAGCAGTACTGGATATCGGCTAGGGTGATCCTAGCATTTTCCTGTTTAGCTAAGGCTATGATGCCATTGATCACTCGATAGGAATTGATTGCCAGTTGCATGGGGTTCAACTTATAATAGTGAAGAATCTCACGAAAAAGGATGTTGAGTGGGAGCCAGAGTCCGCACTCAGTGAAAGCTACAATGGGAAAGGGCATCGGATCATCTGTGGGCATGATAGAGTCGTTATCTCCAGCCAGCCTCAGATGGACATCGGCAGGGATAGAGAACTCTTGCCTAAAGTACTCAAGTTTGGTTGGGGTATCTACCCTATGTCTCCACATACCCATGATATCGGCCTGAATTAGAGGGGTTGGATTTCAGAGAAAAAGTGTTTTGAGAGGGTTAATAAGACCTCGGCAAGAATCTAGGTAAAGTACTAGTTTCAGTTTTTCCTAAATTATGGGTTCTGCACAACAAATCCCAAACCTAGATCTATGAAAGTAAGGGTTGAAGGCACGGATCTGGAAGACAGAAAGGCAAAGACATGCTTTAGAATCAAGAACAGGGATGGGCTATCAAGAGCATAAAGAATACGAGAAATAAAGGGTCAAGAACAGTAACAAGAGTGCAAGAAAGTGGTGAACAGTATGTATTCAAGATATGGGCAAGATCAAAACCATTTGAATAAATATGTTCAGATATGTGATTCGCAAGATTTGAAACAATAATGGCAACAAGTAATGAAGAATATCAACAGAATTGAAAATGAAAGGAACAGTAGCTTACCAGAAGAAGTAAGGCCAGAATAAGGTTCGCCGAAGTCAGACGATGGTTACAGGAGTAACAGAGTAGCGAAAGCTTCACCAGAAAGACGAATGAAGACAATTGCAGAACCTGGGACTGGAACAATGGCGTATTCAAGAGCTAGAGAGAGAAAAAACGAAGAGAAATCAAGTGCAAAAGTGAAAAAATGAAGAAAGGGGGAAACGTTTTGTCAAAAATTTGAAACGGCGGCAAAACGGAGCATTGAATGCACCTGGAACAACGCATACGTTAGACGGCGCACACAAACGCAAGATGGCTTGCAAGCGCGTCATAGGCACGGTCCAATGAGGTTAAGACGCGTAAATGAAACGGTTGAGTAAATGATACGTGACAGCTCACACACGTGAAAGAGTTCACTGGAATTCTTGTTCTCTGACAAAAACATGTCGGCCTGAAATGAATGATCTCAGCTGAGGAGTTCTTGAGCCGATGTACAGGAGGAAGTACCGATATAGGTTCCATCACCTCAAAATGCTGAGGTAATAGAACCTAGGGGGCAGTTGTGGGGATATATTTTCTGAGTACCAACGCGTGGCAAGGTGACGCCAATGTGTCAACCGAGGTGCCACGTGTCCTGGTCATTATGCCGAGGTTATCTCCGAAGATATCGAAATCCGAGATAAACGGATAAGGGACAAGAGTCCTAGAATGAAGAGGAGACTTAGTCAAGATGAGGATAAAACTCTTAGGGAGTTTATCCTTATCTCTTGAGGAGTTCAAAGTAAGTACTGAATTGGAGTCCATAGAAGACAGACTTCTAGTGGAACTAGGATTGAGTTAACTATAAAAGAAAGACACCCCCGTGGGTCTAAGGTACGCAATTTATACTTTGAGCAGTGAGTTTAGCACTTGATTATCTTTGAGAGATATACTGACTTGATCGTTGGAATGCCCCCGGGTGAAAGAACCACCGCCGGAGCCTTCTCTTTCTGTTACAGGTTAGCTGAAGCCATCTATTCTGTTGGTGCTCTCTAACTGATTACTAAACGGGCTGTGTGATCAGAAAATCACTCACACAACAATGAATCTTATATTTACACATAGATGAGTTTTACTTGGTGGATGCTAGGTATCCAAACATGAAAGGATATCTTGCACCTTACAAAGGAGAGAGATATCATCTAGCTCAATTTGAACATGGTCAACCCCCTCAAAATGCACAAGAAAAATTCAACCAAGCACATTCATCACTTAGAAGTGTAATAGAAAGAACGTTTGGGGTTTGGAAAGTAAGATGGCCGATGATAAAGGATATCCCACCAAACTACAGCTGGGCGACCCAAGTCAAACTTGTTTGTGCAACAATGGCAATTCATAATTCATCCGACGAAGTGAGTTCCGCGATATTGCATTTAACTCTTATGATAGATTCGCGGATTATGTGCCTAATGAAGAGGAAGGATCTTCATCTCAACAAGCCCACCATGGAAATAATGTTGATTGTGATGACAACGAAATGGAAGTGAAGAGACATAATATTTGTATGTCAATTTGCCGACGAAATTAGGAGATCTTTAAATATGTAGGAAGCTTTATTTTTATTTCTTTAATAGTAATTTATTGTATTTTTATTGCAATGACATTTTTTTTGTTTCCTTCTCAACTTAATATTATTACAAAAAAAATAAATAAAATAAATAAATAAATTTGAGGTAATGAAATGTACCAAATTAGGTACTAATTAATCAACTTCCATTGATGAAATAAATTTTTCAAAATTTAAAGAGAAGAAAATGACAAAATTATAATTTTCCTATTCATAAGGGCAAAAATGACAATTACACAGCAAAAAGCTATTTTACAGCTTATTTACCAAGCTCTACTCTGCTGCTTAAATCTATAATCACACAACTACACCAAACAGGTTACTAGTTTATACTCACAGCTATAAACTATAATCTATTAAACTATAATTATAGCGATCCCGGGTTTTTTTTACCCTTGTTGTACAGTGATCCGGACATGTGTCCGTGGATGTTGGTATTTGTTTATTATCTTGTTTGCATCCTCTTTACTGGTATATTGAGTTATAGGATGTGTTGGGCAGGTTTGTTTCAGGTTGGTTGTGTTTGGGAGCCTAGTGTTGCTGCCCAGATTTTTGGACCTTCGCTCGAGCGAGGAGTTGGTCGCTCGAGCGAGAGTGAGGTTTGTGTCTGGTGGGTCGAGCCAGGGTGGCTTCGCTCGAGCGAGTGTTGCGTCTGGTTCTGGACCTGAGAGTTGCCTTTCTTGGCTCGAGCGAGCTTCCTTCGCTCGAGCGGTCTGGGTTTTTCTTCGCTCGATCGAGAACTTCTTGGCTCGAGCGAGAGTTTCTGTGTCTGGTCGCTCGAGCGACAAAGTCTTCGCTCGAGCGAGCGTGTTTTATATCAGCGGACAGTAGCGATTTTGAACTTCAGTTTTTCACTTCTTTTTTTGATCAAACCCTAAATCCGAGACCCTCTCTCTCTAAACTTACATTCTCTCTAAGATTTGATCTCCCTAGAGTGTGAATCTAGCCTAGAGCCTTTGTTAAAAAGTTAGAGGGCGTTGAGAGCTTTGTTTTAATCTGAAAAAGTTTGGATTTGGAGCACGTTGATCTTCGAGTCTTCATCTCCTTTTTGGCTTAAACTTCGAGGTAGGGATATCCTACTCCTCTCTATGGATTTTGTCTTTAAATTTTGGTATTTTGAGATGTTGGGTTGGCTTGGTAATTTTGTGAAAATTGGGGGCTTTTGTGTAATTTTACAAAAGTTGGGGTTTTATTCATAATAAACCTAGATGCATGTTTGGCATGGAGAAATGGAATTGATGTTAAATCATTGATGAAAATGGGACCTAAGGGTTGAAATGGTAATTATGGAAAATGGCCTAATTACATTGTTTGATTAATTGGGATAATTAATGGTGAGAAATGAGGAAATGAAATGTTGATTGAATATCCATTTGTGAATTTATTTTCTGTTTAGAAATAACTGCTTTGGGCTATCGGTGGAGGATAGTCGTGATTGTTGTAGACAATGCATGATGATTAGGCAAACTGAAACTAATCAATGAAATGTGTCATGGAACTTGACGGTTGATAGAATACATTAACAGTATGTATTGGGTGATTGTATATAGAACCAATGTGTTTATATACGTTATGTGTAGAGGAGGAGATAGGGGATGTACTCCGCGGTTTAGGGGAAGATAGGGGATGTACCTCTAAACCGGATAGTGTTGGGAGAAGATAGGGGATGAACTCCGTAGACACAGCTCATATGCTTGTCTAGAGAAGTGAAGATAGAGCTTATATGCTTATCTTAGTAAAGTGTGGATACAGCTTATATGCTTATCTGTGAATGTGGGATATTGTTGTTATACATATCTGTTGAGAATGTGGATATAGCTTTTATGCTTATCTGAATGTGGGATATAGTTTTTATACATATCTGTGGAAATGATGATAGAGCTAGCATGCTTATCTGTTGAAAAAGGGAAAAATGAAAGGTAACTTAGACTCATAAGTTGTATGACATAAATGTGTAATTTATGTGAATGTATCTGTGTTAGCCATCTATCAATTGCTAATCTTTTAGTCATTGTTCATGGTTGGTTTAGTGTATTTCTACTGGGCTGTGGCTCACCCTATATGGGAATATCATTTTCAGGTACAGGTAGCATGCCACCTCCAAGGACATAGCTGGGAGGCTAGAGGCGGACATACTTTTGTCGCTTAACTTTTGATGTATTACTTGTAACTTCAAGCCAAGGGCTTAATGTGTAAACGAGTTAGTACTCTTTTGTTGTAACCAAGTATTAACTTGGAAAACTGTAAGCCCGTAGGGCATTTTGTTTTGATGTTAACATGTAATACTTATGTAATGGAACTCTAATGAATAAAAGAATGTTGTTATTTTGAGGGCGTTACAATAATCTATAATCACTTTTCCACAGCTCTACCAAACGGGGCCTTTGTTCTTCTAAAAGTTTCATGGTTCAGAGATTTAAAATTAAAAAAAAAAATTCAGTTAACTTAGCAGAGCAGAGACATGAAGACGAAGAAGAATAAGAGCTAACCTGGTTCAGAGATTGAGACTAACTGAGAGAGTTGAAGAGAGATACACCGCATCGTCATCGCTGGCTCGTTGTCATCACACGCTACTAAATGCCATCTTATGCTGCTCGCTACCGTCGCTCGACGCCGTCGATTCGATACTCGCCGTCGTCTGCCGCTACTCACAGTTGAGTGTGAGAGAGAGAGAGAGAGAGAGAGAGAGAGAGTCGTAAGAAGAGATGGGGATTTTTGATAAGGTTTTTGGTTCAAACGATTAGGGATTTTTGGTTGAAGGGGGGAAAAACGAGCGCCAAGGGAAAAAAAAAAAAAAAAAAACTGAGCGCAGATTTTGGGGTTTTTTTTTTTGTGACGTCAAGTTTCATACCATCGCAAAAATATCTTTATTTGTGACAGCCAGGGTTGTTTTCACAAAAAACTCGAATTATTTGCAACTGCAGTTGTTGCCGTCGCAAAAACTTATTTTTTTGTGACAGGAAGTGGTGTCGTCGCTAAAACTCGATTTATGGGCGACGGCAAGTGGTGTCGTTGCAAAAACTCACTTTTTGCGACGGTAAGTGATGCTGTTGCACATGCTTCCGTTTTATATACCCCATTTTCTTGTAGTGTAACATATAATGATAAAATATATTACGGTCTTTAAAGTAAGTGTTTATTGTCACTTTTTAATTTTTTAAGTTCTAATCTTATTAATTTTGTCCTTAAAATTTTCATTTTGAATCAATGTGGTCCAATTTCAAATAGATTGTCTAAATAATTAACGGAATTATAATAAAATACATATCATTCATGTCATTTTAGTTTCTAAATTTTTAATTTTGTCAATTTGATCCTAAAATATTCATAAAGAAGATGAAAAATAATCTTATAATATTGTGGGACAAAATTGACAACGTTAAAACTCTAGGGACCAAAATACTTTAGAGACTATAGCTCAAATTTATATTTCTTTCATTACGATTGTTTAGAATTAGATTAATTTAACTCAAATTGAAAACTTCATAAACAAATTTGACAAATTAAAACTTATAAATGATCAAAATTACACAAAACATTGTCCCCTAATGACAAATTCTAACTAGACTCTTCATATAATACATATACACGTGTACATTTACATTCGCAAATCCTAATTAACACTTAATGCTAACAATTAATTATTTTGATAATATACGCTTATATGAGCTTAAATTAGTGGCATTGTTATACCTTCTTCATACGTTATTGCACTAACACAAAACTCACTAATTTCCTTTCAAGAACGTAAATTTAATTGATACTATTTATATGTGCTCCCACTCAAAGGGAAATTTTATGGTATACACTGTGTATATTATATGCACACTACTGTAAATTGACATAATTTTATCATAAAATTTATTCATATTAATATCAACCACAGAATATGTAACCTCACCACAAATTAGTGTAATAAAAAAATATCGTAATCAAGTCACAAACTTTTGTTACATAAATCACAAAATTTTGGACATTTTGTTATGCTAATTTATTGCAAGATTAAGTATTTGTAATTGACATTACGAAATTTTATAATAAAATTATACCATTTATGATAAGGTACATGGGATTTCCCCCATCCAAATATGTAAACTTGATTGGTATAAATAGATTCTGCTCCACAACATTGTAGTCCCAACAAACATTTCTAAACCAAATCTTAAAGCTTTAAAGAAAGAAAAGTTATGGTGATAAAGAAAGTGATGGGTGGATCAGTGTGTGCGCTAGTCTCAGTGATGGTAGTTTTGGTGGTGATTTTAAACCCTGTGACTGTGAACACTGCAAAAACATGCCAAGTAGTGATATCAAAGATACTTCCATGTGAGCAATACTTGAGGGGGAATGAAGGGATGACAGTGCCATGTTGTCAAGAGGCTCAAGCCTTGAACCAGATGGCTAATTCTACAGCAGATCGACAGTTGGTGTGTAAGTGTTTCAAGCAAGTTGGACCCTATTTCGGGATTAAAATTGACAGAGCTCAGCAACTTCCCATTCTTTGCAAAATTGATATGCACGGAATACCCATTGACCATACTGTTGATTGCAACACGATTAAGTAGGTAACCCTGCTCACTCTATATTAACTATTTATTTATCTCTATTACTATGGTTTCAACATTTGATATTGACATGAACTCGGTGATAGCAGAAATGGTTTTATTATTTTTTTTATCCCGTATTGTTAGTAACGTATTTTTATTTGAATTTAAATACGTTAGTTGCATGAACCTTTAAAATAGACTAATATTGTGGAACGCGGGAGTAATGGTTTTATAGGGTTTTAGTGTGTAGATGTTTGTTTTCTTCTTGAGTTGTGAAAAATGTATTATTTTACCTGTTCTTGTAGTGGTGCTTTCTATAGTGTTTTGTGAGGAATATTTTTTCCCCATCCTTTGATTGACTTTCTTTTAGGCCATATCAAGTTTTTTTTGTGACTCTTTTGTGAGTTAATGGATTTTTGGCAGTACTCATGCCTTTTTTGACCTTGTGTTTTGTTGCATATCTTCTTTTTCAATAATTTTTTTTTTTAAAATAAAATAAAAATAAAAATAAAAACTTCGCACATGGATTATAATCACAATGATTTTCTTTTTTGGGTTATCAACTCAACTGTTTTTGTATACAATTATTTTTATTTTATTTTGTTTTGGCCTAATAGCATGTTACTTATTTCCATTTCTACTTTGTTATTGAAAACCTTAGTCCCATCATGTTGTGATTATTGATTTTAGAATTCCAAAACAATCATGATCAGCTATTAAAGAGAAGATACAATGACAAACACAACACAAAGATTTTTACGTGAAAAAATCACAGTTGGTATCTATCAACGTGTGATAAAAAATCACGATCCCTCGGCCACAAGAATAATTTACTATGAAGAGAGTAGTATGAGAAATTTCTTACAAAAACCAATCCAGACATGCTAGTTTGCTCGAGACCTTCAAGTAGCTCCACTTTTGTACTTCGTCTTGTGGGTATTCGCCTCCACTATTAAATCCAGAACAACGGTGTCAAGTCCACGACAAGAATGCTCTAGAATCCATTAGAGCTTACACCTCAAGATCTTGGAATCTACCAAGAAGGAATACTCACAAAATGTTTAGATGTTTTTACAATCTGGATGATGACTTGAAAGATCTAAAGACCAAATTAATCAGCAAGTAAACAAGGATACAGAATAACCCCACTACAACGCTCTCTCAGAAATGTCTCTCGAACTTTGGAATAGGAAGAGCTGATCACAAAACAGAACAAGCTTGACTTATATAGAGATAACACCATCGCAGGCACGAGACACATGATCGCTGGCGCGACTGTGTCTTTCGCAGGTGCGTTTATGCCTTTGCGGGCTGTAGAGGAAAGTACTTGGGAGTTCATTTTGGTCGCTGCTTGGACGCAAAGTGCTGTGAGTTGGTTTTGGACATGGGGGGCATCGCGGCTTATTCAGGGGCATGATGTCTACACCTCGCGGCGCGATACTGATGATAACTCAGCCAGTTCTGCAGACTTTTGTCCTGATTTCCTTCATGTCTTCAACCTATGCCCTGCAAATAATCATACAACAAACAACCACTTTTAGCCTATTTTTAGCCACTTTTCCATCAAATCTTAAACCCATGCTTTTGCCCATCATTCTAAAGACAAACAACCCCTTTTTTTGCTTTGATCAATCTCTAAAGATGCAACTCTGAAATCCAAAGACAAACCACCACTTTTTCAACTCTGATTTATACACAAAGTTTAGACAGCATCAAATCCGCCTCACATCAAATCTGTAAACGTATTTTCTTCAAGATAAAAATTCAATAAAATATAACCAATTGCTTGAATTAATAATCAATAAACAACAATTGTTTTGTCAAGAACAGGATTGTCAAAATACAAGAATTTATTTGGATAAAATCCTAGCAGTTACTTTTTCTCATAAACTAGGTGCACGGAGAATTTGGTGCATAAAATGCACAACCCTCTCATACGAGACTGGATCCCACATGGACTCCACATGTGTGAACCCCACCCTCATATGAGAGAGTTGTATATTCTCTGCGTCAAATCCTCTATTCATTTCTCTTTTTTCATATTACTTATGGTTTATCTGAATTTTGTTTTCTGCTAAAGACTTTTCTTATTTCTTTTATTTATTTTCTTACTACGATGCAGAGTTTGATGGATGACTTTGTGGAATTTATAAGCAAGGATGCACGATGACAAACCTTGGCCAGCCACAATAAAAATATTGCTTGTTTGTTATTTCTTAATTATTTAAAATTTCTACATGTGTGGACAATTATAATGTGAATAAATTGTCATGTTCTCCTGAGATGTCCCTCTCACATTTTTCCTTTATTCCTTCCTATATTATTATTAGTAATAGCCAACAAATGAGAGACAAGAAGATTATTTTAAGGAGAAATAACATCTCAGTGTAAAGGTTAAAAAAAATTCAAATTAATGATAAAGTTTATAAATTATAATTAAATTTATAAAGAACATGAAGAAGAAGGAATGTTTATTCAACTCACACACAGTTACATGCTTAGTTTACGAGATCCACATATTTTAAAAGCATTAACTTTGAATATTCAATTAAATGGTTCATTTACTAATATGTTAGAAAAAGTTCATAATATTGCCTTGATTTATCGTGTTCATTATAAATGCATGAAAACTAATTTAAATGTTCAAGCCTTACATAAAAGTCTAAAAGATAAAACTTTGTTAATCCAAAGTAGTAATAATGAATCACATATTAATGTTCCTCAAATGATTGAATGGAAAAATATTACTCTCCCTGATCAATGGCTTACAACTAATGAAAATTATAAACATAATCAACAACAATCTTCTATTCAAGATATTCAAGATATTCAACAATATACTGATGGTTCCGTTTGTATTAAATTTAATCGTAGTCAATCCTCTAGACATAGTACATCTAGTGTCCCTACTGATGTTGAAACTGAAGATGAAATATTTAATACTCCTTTATTTAGGAAAAATAGTCAAATCTATCTTGGTCAAACTCCTCAAAGTAAATTAAAAGGAATTGATAACTCTACAACTTCTCAAATTAGTAAACCTGTTTATTCAACTCACACACAGTTACATGAAGATGATGAAGCATCTCAAAATTCTCCTACTCAAACTGATTTCGAAGTTACACAACCAATCAATCCCCAATTAATGACAATCAAAAAAGAATTTACTCCTGATTTAGATAAATTACTTATTGATTTTAGATCTCCAGAAAATAAAACTAAAAGACATGCTTATCAGGCTAAATATGATTCTGCTCAACAATCCAGAATAACTAGAAAATGGTATGATTTTATGGTCGAATATGGTTTTGAATTATCTTTCTTTCAATATATGGATAAATATTACAAAAAGATTAATACAATCACAAAACATAAATGGAAGACTTCTCCTAATACATCTGTAACTTCTAGCCATCCACCTCTATCTAATATAATTATTGAATGTCAAGGTTCTGAAGTTCCAGCCTCTCCTTTTAAGTTGCCTGGTACTGACCCTGAAATTAAAAAATTTATTGAACAAAATAATTACACTAATCAATGTTTAAAGACAATTGGTAAACAATTAGATAAGATAGAAACTAATCTAGGTGATTATTCTGCTAATTCTACTTCCACTAAACAATCTCTAGATCAACCTTTAATTACTCTTCCTAGTGATCGTTCCAAACGTAAAAGTTTAGCAACTAATGATCACTCAACAGTTAAAGCTATAGAACAATTATTCACTAAATTAGCTACACCTGAACAAGCTTCTCCCTCCAAAGGTCTTACTGTTTTAAACCAACCTATTGCACATGTGTCTACTCAATCAGAATCTGATACAACTGATACTGAAATTAATCAATTAGCTCAACAATTTCAATCCCCTACTCAGCTTAATAAATTACATTATCCTAAACCTAATCCTACCTCTCTTACTAAAAACTGGTATTCTAGATCTACACCACCTGATCTCCAATATGAGGAAAATAATCTTGCTAATCAATTTTCTGTCTCTGCTAAAAGATTATATGAATGGAATATTGATAGATTAAGTGAAGATTAAATACTGCAAAAATTAAATCATTTATCTATGGTTGCAAATAGTTATTTAACTAATTACCCTGATTACTCTCAACCTGAAATTGCTTCTTTAATCACCTCTGGTTTCACCGGTATGCTCAAATCTTGGTGGGAAAAATATCTCACTGAAGATCAACGTGAATCAATCTTACATGCTAATCAAAAAGATACTAATGATCTCCCCATTTTTGATGAACATATTGGTTATTATGTCCCTGATGGTGTTAACACATTAATCTACACAATAGTTAGACATTTCATAGGAACTCCTACTAATATATATTCTCGCATACATGATCAACTTAGTAACTTGACCTGTCCCACATTAAGTGATTTTAGATAGTATAAAAATATATTTACCTCTAGAGTTATGTTAAGAGAAGATTGTACTAAATCATTTTGGAAAGAAAAATTTATTAATGGATTACCTGATTTATTTCCTCACAAAATTAGAGATGTTCTTAGTCAACCAACTGGAATCATTGAATATGATAATTTAACATATGGCGATATAATTAGCACTATTCAAAAAGAATGATTAAGAATGTGTATAGATCTTAAACTTAGTCACAAAGCTCAAAAAGATAAACACAAAGCTAAATATGAATTAGGAAATTTCTGTGAACAATATGGTTTACCTCCTGTAGTACCCTCTCGTAGGAAATCACATAAATATACAAAACATAAATCATCTCACAAATATTCAAATAAATACAAAAATAACTATTCACCTTCCAAATCAAATGATAAATTTTATACTAAACCCAAAAAGAAATATTACAAGTCAAAATCACATCCAAAATCTAAATCTAATAAGGATATTACTTGTTATAACTGTGGTCAAAAAAGTCATTATTCTAATAAATGTAAAGAAAAATAAAAATTAAAAGATAAAGTAAATCAACTTCAAATTGATGATCAATCTAAGAATCAATTATTTGAAATCTTTCAATTAAATCAATCTATTAGTGATTCCTCTTCTGATAATCTTACTACTTCCTCTGATTACCATTCACCAAGTGATAATTCTGATAATAATATTGAATTAGGATGTAATGATGTTTGTTGTAAACCTGTTAAACAAATTACTGTTCTTACTAAACAGAATCAAGAAGAATCTGCTCTTATTGAATTAATTAGTAAATTAGATGATATCCAGAATTAAAAAGAAAATATACTGATAAACTTAAATCTATATTAATCAATACTAATCATAAACCTAAACAAGATAAACTTATTATTAGTCTATCTAAAACTTTAGAAAGATTTAAGAACAAACAAAAAGAAGTTACTCTTCAAGATTTACAATAAGAAATCAATCAGATTAAACAAACTATTAAAGAATTACAAAATAAAGATCAATATTTAGAAGATGAAATTATTACACTAAAACTTAATAAAAACTTAGAAAATTTCCAAACTAATAATGATGAATCTCCTCATGAATCTGAACATGACCCCACTAATCCTGATAACTTATTATTTGATAATCGATTACACCAATCTCATGATCTTGAAGAAAAAAGATTAAATTTAATTAATAAAATTTATATTCAAAAATGGTATTCCAAAATTAAAATTGTTATTAATAATTTTGAATTAGAATTAGTTGCATTAATTGATACTAGTGCTGATCTTAATTGTATTCAAGAAGGTTTACTCCCTACTAAATATTATGAAAAATGTCATGAAAAATTAACCTCTGCTAATGGTAGTAAAATGCATATTAAATATAAATTATCTAAAGTCCATGTTTGTCAAAATAATGTCTGTTTTAAAACCTCATTTGTTTTAGTCAAAAATATGACTGATAAAATTATTCTAGGTACACCATTTATATATTTATTATATCCATTTACCACATCTAGTGAAGGAATAACTACTCATGTTTTGGGTCAATCTGTTACATTTAAATTCTTGTCTCCTCCTGAAATATTAGAATTAAATCAATTAAAAGATTGTTCTATTTCTCAAACTATTAATCGATTAACTGGACATTTAAGATATTTAAAAGAAGAAATTAATTACAAAAGAATTGATCAACAATTAACTAATCCGGTTATTATTTCTCAAATTAATGAATTTAAATTAAAATTAGAAACTACCGTTTGTTCTACTTTACCTACTACATTTTGGCATAGGAAAAAACATGTAGTCACATTACCATATATTAAGAATTTTCATGAAAGTCAAATTCCTACGAAATCTAGATCTATTCAAATGAATCATGAATTACTTGAAATGTGCAAAAAAGAAATCAATGAACTATTAAAAAATCGAATAATTAGTCCAAGTAAATCACTTTGGTCATGTCCTGCTTTTTATGTAAATAAAAATGCTGAATTAGAACGAGGTGTCCCTCGCTTAGTCATCAATTATAAACCATTAAATAAAGTTTTAGAATGGATTCGATATCATATTCCTAATAAAAAAGATTTGATTAAAAGACTGAGTCAAGCTGTTATTTTTAGTAAATTTGATTTAAAAAGTGATTTTTGGCAAATACAAATTCATTCTAAAGATAGATATAAAACTGTTTTTACTACACCTTTTGGTCACTATGAATGGAATGTCATGCCATTTGGGTTAAAAAATGCTCCTAGTGAATTTCAAAATATAATGAATGATATTTCAATCCATTTAGTCATTTTTCCATAGTTTATATAGATGATATTCTTATTTTTTCAAAATCAATTAGTGAACACTGGAAACATCTTACTGCATTCTTTTATACCATTAAGAGTCATGGTCTAGTCATTTCTGCTCCTAAGATTAAATTATTTCAAACCAAAGTCAGATTTTTAGGTCATGATATTCACCAGAATACTATTTTACTTATTAGTCGTTCCATTGAATTTGCGTCTAAATTCCCTGATGAAATCTTAGATAAAACTCAGCTACAACGTTTTTTAGGATCACTGAATTATATTGCTGAATTTTACAAAGACCTTAGGAAAACTTATCAACCCCTGTTTGATCGGTTAAAAGACAATCCTCCTCCTTGGTCTTCTACTCATACTGCTATTATTAAACAAGTTAAACAATATGTCAAGTCTCTTCCTTGTCTTGGTATTCCTACTGAAAATTCATTCAAAATTATTCAAACTGATGCCTCTGATATCGGTTATGGCGGCATCCTTCTCCAGCAACTTACTCCTCAGTCATCTGAACAACTTGTTCGTTATCATTCTGGTGTCTGGAATAAAGCACAAAAGAATTATAGTACTATTAAAAAAGAAATTTTGTCTACTGTTTTATGTATTAGTAAATTTCAAGATAATATTTTAAATCAAAAATTTTTACTTCGTGTTGATTGCAAATCTGCTAAATATGTTTTAGAAAAAGATGTTCAAAATCTTGCTAGTAAGCAAATTTTTGCCCGTTGACAATCTATTTTAAGTATTTTCGATTTTAGTATTGAATATATACCTGGTTGTCAAAATTCCATTCCTGATTTCCTTATTCGAGAATTTTTACAAGGGGGATAGGGATGACCACTCCATTTATTGCTTACTATAAAACCCAAATTACCCATTACCGTGATCTGATTCACCAAACTGCTTATCGCATTGCCCAAATAAAATTAGCCAAAAAAACTACTAAACGTGCTCAATACATTCAGTACCACCAAATTCAAGCTCGTCGCCCTTTACTTGCTGATTATTACAATTGTTTGGATTTTCATCAAACTTATTTAGATCTCCTTAGTGGTTGCTAATCTTTATTGCTAACCTTTGTTTCTTTTTAAACAGATGTCTCGCCCAAGGCCCCCTTCTAAAGCCTTGGTCCCAACTAGTCAACCTTTTATTCCTCCTTTGGAGTTAGTCACCCAATACCATCCTATTGAAATGATTAACCCTTACCAAGTTCTTGGTAATATTCCTCGACCCAGTTTCACATCTGCTTTGGCCACTGATCCTTTTGCTTCATCCAGCCAAGCAGTTACTCCATACCCTCCTAATCCTATTAAAACTGCTCGATCTGATTATGTTGACTCAACAACTACTAATCTCTTTTTCAAAGAACCTAGTCACCCAAAGAGTCAATCTGTTAATGATTTAGTTAAAACTTATTTCCCTCCTGGATGACATTTTGTTCCTCTCCATCCAGAGAAAACAATCACCTTCTATAAAGACATCATATTCAACCATCAGTCAATTGTGATTAAACCCATTTATGATCGTACTTACACTAGTAAAGTGGTTTACCATTCACTTTATATTCACAATATTGTTTCCTTAGTTGAATGGGGTTCTCCTTATCAACTTCGAGATTTACCTAATCACTCCCTTCAGTATAATTATTATGATTATATTGATGTCTGGTTCAAAGTCCTCCTATATCAAAATGAAACATTTAGTCACTCATGGTTTCTTCAATTTGATCAAAAGTTTAAGTCAGAATTACCTACTTGGTTTCTGAGATGGTGGACCCATTATGGTGCCATTCCAGACATCTTTCCATCAGTAATTTTGGATCAAGTCAATTACTTCTCCACTGTTTTCTCATTCACTCCACAGCAAAGAGAATTCCCTCAATTGCTTATTTTTATATCCAAATATAAGATCCCTTGGATATTCAAATGGCAATATGGTATTTCTGGTAAAGTAATTCAGTGGCTACATAAGGTTAAATGGTGGGATAACTTCAAGATTCAACGAATTGTTGAAATTGTTCAAACTGAGTTCCCGATTAACATTCATGCTCCTACACCTGCCATGGTTAAAGCTCAGCAGATCCCAACTGCTCCAGTCACTCAAGGAAGCCAACTTCCTCCAGTCAATCTTGGAAGCCCATCATCCAGTTCTTCCAAGCCCAAGTCATCCAAATCAAAGATTAAATCCAAGTCAGCAAAGCCCAGTTCTGACCAGCCCAAGCCAAAGGATAAATCCAAATCAAAGGTTAAGCCCAAGACCAAGTCATCCAAAGATGAGCTCCTCCAAATGGCTCGTCTACTCATGGCCCAAGCCAAGTCAGACTCGGATAACAGCAGTTCAGAAGGTGGTTCAGACAGTTCAAACTCTTCTAAAGGTTCAACTACTCAAAATCCATATGGACTCGAGTTCCAAGATGCTCAGGACCCATATGCTTAATTCAGTCATTGGATTCTATATGACTATAATTATCAGCTTCAATCAATACTCATCTTTTGAAAAAAACTGCTGATATATATATCTATATTGATTCCCTCAGTCACATGCCTCCAAATAATGAATAGTAAAAAAGTCAACTTTACTGTTCACTATTCATCAAAAAGTCAACATTACTATTCATCATTCATTATGATTCATCCCACCGACAAATTCAGCACAGTAAAAGCTTTCACTCACCGAAAGCAGCAGACAACTCCCATGTGCTTCTGATGCTCCTTTCAAGTCAAGACTATTCACTCACAAGGCTCACAACAATCACTCACAAGGCTAACAGTGGTGGTGTCTTTTGATTATAAAAGAGCCCCTTCAGTCAAGAATAAGGCAGAGTTAGAAAAATAGAGATCATTCCTTCCTCAAGAGAAAAACCTATCTCTGTAATTTTATTTTCAAGTCTATTTTCAAGTTATGTATTTTGAAGAATTGTTTATTTCACTTCATTAAACAATTGTAAGTTTTATTATTAATGTTTATTTAAACTGTTTATTTAAACTGTTTCCTTCTTCTTCAGTTTTAGTTTAACTTATTTTTAGTATTATTAGTGTTGTTTCCTTCATGTTCTTCTTCATGTTCTTTATGTTTCTGTTTCCGTTCCCTTTTAAATTTATAAACTTTATCATCCATATGCAATTTTTTTTTTTTAAATATGCACCTAAATAGTAATTTTCCTTTATTTAAAAAAAAAATGGACAATTCATGCCTATATAATTTTTCAATGTGGTTGTAATGCAAATGAGGTGTAGTTATTTTGACTATAAGTTTAAATTATATTTGTTTTAAAAAATGAATTCCAAATAAAATTTTAAGAATAGTTATTTATTTTTTATAATATAAATGTGATTCAAAAATATAATTACCAACGTCCAATAAATTTTTTTTTTTTTGTATAAATATTCTATTTAATGAATTCTAAAAAAATAAACAATTCGGCTTAGCAAAATCGATTCCAAAATAAGTTCACCAAACCCAAATGCTTCCTTAAGTTGGAAACCTAAGAGAGTCTATACCCTTAAATATATATGGAAAAAGGTTGAGACCTTATTTTTTTTTTACCTCCTATCACTCATTGACATGTGCATGTGGGGATTGTGGAGGTCAAGAAAAAAAGAAGTCTCTATCATTTCTAAGGCCTGGTTTGGGTACTCACAAAAAAGTCAAAAAGTCAAAAAGTTACTCGAAAAGTTAAAAAGTTATCACTATTCACCCAAAAAAATATTAAAAAATTAATTTTACACAATGATCCTTTTCAAACAACTCTGACGACAGAGCAGCGGAGTTGACATTTGGGAAAAATTGCACTTATTTAGGTGCACAAATAACACAGTGCTGTTCGGCCCGTGGGGGCCCATCATGGATTCTTTTTTAATAATCTGAACCATTCAATGTGTAGAACTTGTTGAGTACTATATGTCTGTAAAAAATCACATTGATCAGATATCGGTAACTATATGATCAAATCAGTTAAAATTTATAAAATGAATGGTGTTATAGTTAACGGTTGAAAACAAGCTAATCCGATCAGATAGCTATCGCTATTCGATCAACGTGATTTTTTACAAGAATATAGTACTTGACGAGTTCTACATATTGCACGGTTTTGATTAGCAAAACGGGACCTGTGATGGGTTCCCACGGGCCGAACAGCACCTCTAATTCAATGTCCGAAAAGCAGGGAATCATCTTCCAGCCTCTACTGCCGACGCTATCCCTCAATTTAGCCTATGGTACAGCCTATTTCATTCAATCTTCTCCTATACACTAATTTATACATTTTTTTAATACATATATTTTTGTAAAAAGTCAAAAGTTATCTCAAACAATCATCTTGTTTTCCTTAATTTTTTAGTCTAAAAAGTCAAAAAATACACTTATTTAGGGGTTGTTTGGGATGTTCTAAACTTTTTATGAAATATGGGTTGGGTTTGAAGTGATGTGACTTAAATAAGATGATGTGACTTAAATAGGATAGTGACTTTTTGACTTTTTAATTTTTTTTGAAGATGTCAAACTTAGCCTTAAGACACCTCCAACAACCCCTAAATATATATATATAGTGCCATTTTGGGAACATAGTAAAAAGCCACGTTTTTGGACAAAATGTCCAAAAACTTGGCTGCCAAAAACGCAACAACATCCCTTTGGGAAGTGCTAAAAACGCAGCCCTAAAATTACAAATTAAGGCCTATGAAAAAAAATAAAAAAATAAATCTCTTATGTTGGGTAAGGGTATTTTGGTCATTTTAATTTGATTTGACACTATAAATAAATATTAAACTAAAAAGTAAAAAGCCAGCTTTTTACCAACTTCCCAAATCACTTCCGAAAAAGTCAAGATAAAAAGTCAAAAATTAACTTTTTACCAACTTCCCAAAACAACCCATATATATATATATATATATATATATATATATATATATATTTTTTTTAAAAAATCAGTTTGATTCCGTTCAAATAACAATTTTTTAACAGCAATGATTCATCCCACTAAAAACATCACCACTAATAGCACTAATGCATTAAAAAAGTAAAAAAAAAAAATACAACTCCAAAACTAAAACATCACATCATTAATGACGAGACTCACTGCCACCTAATTAGTAGGAGCACTAATTAGTGCTCCCAGGCATTTTTCATTGTTTAAACAAATTCACTAACCGGACCGAATTATCAAATCTACCAAATTTTTTTGTACGACGTAACTCTATGCATTCTTTTCCTTTCCAATCACCAACTTTACCATCGGTGAGGCTGCTTTGGTCAAAGCCCAATCGGGTAACACAGTAATGGTGTACTTCTTTGTTAGGTCACAATCTGCGATGGTTTTTTGGATTGTAGAGCTCCAAATTCCATTTGGGCATAATTCACCCTAAACGCAAACTTTTTGAATTTATTTCTAGTTTTTTGCAACTGAAAATAAATAAACTCAAAATCTAAAATTTTATTGCTTGTATAAAAATTTAAATTTTAATCTGCAATTCAATTTTATCAAAATATGCTGCAAATCATTTTATTGTTGGGTTTTTAATTTTATTTTATCTTGAGAAAAATGTTCTAAGACTCCGTTTGGAAAGAAAAAAGCCAGGTTTTTTTGGCTAAAATAGTCACAAAAAATAAAATAGGTTATTTTAGTCATAAAAAATAAAACATCAAATCCAACCCATAATCATTACAATCCTCTCTCACAAAAAAAGTCAAAAAAGCCAAAAAGCCAAAAAGTCCTTCCCAAACCAGGCTAAAATAGCCTAGGCTAAAATAACCAAAAAGTCAAAAAATCAAAAAACCAACCCACTTCCCAAACGGAGGCTAAATCACTAATTCAAGAGCTCTAATAACTTTAAGAATAATGCTTGGGACCCCCTTTTGGGGTCACCCCCTCACCCCCCCCTTTGCCACGTGGCGGGTGGTGATTGGAGGAGCAGGAAAAAAAAGAAAAAGAAAAAGAAAATGTGACCAATGAGAGAGAGAGGGGGTCAAAGGAGGTGGGGAAAAAAGAGGGGATGAATCATTGGCCTCGTTTGGGAAGTAGCTATTTTAGTAGACTATTTTAGTTTTTGGCTATTTTAAGTAGGCTAAAATTTTTGTGTTTGGGAAGATAATTGGATTTTTTTGTGGTTGGATGTGATGTTTGTGAGAGAAAAAGTGAAATGATTATAGGTTTGATGTGATATTTTGCCTTATTAGCTATTTTAGCCTATTTTATCTTTTTGTGATTTTTAGCCTAAATTTAGTTATTTTTTTTCTTTCCAAACACCCCCATTGTTGTAACTTTAATGTTAGTGTGAATTTCACGTGATGGGATATCTTGATCTTAATTTGTTTTTTTATTTTACAATTTATTAAAACTGTTAATACTCCAAAAATTAATAGTACCAATCACTGTTATTATCTTAATTTTTTGGGCGGGAGGTTTTGCAAATGATGGCTAGAAGCCCTACACACTAGGTGAAGCATGACCTTCAACTGTTTTTTTTGCAGCATTCAATGACAGGTTCCAGGAATGTGATCCAAACTCCGAGATCTAAAAGGCCTTCTTCTATCCCAAGTTTTCAGTCCTATTTTATTTTTGAAAATATTACAAATTTTAAAAATTTTATCAAAATTTTTATTAAATATTTTATATGAACGTGAAATTTATATGATGTGAATCTCATATTCATATAATATATTTGATAAAAATTTTAGAATCTCTAATATTTCTCTTTTGTTTCTTTCATTTGACTCCAATTTTTTTGAGTCCTTTTAATTTATGCAGGCAAATTGGGTCTATTTTATTTTTCTAATGCTATAGGGCTTTAAATATATATATTTTTTTAAACAGAAGGCCTTAAATATATTGATGCCTTATTTTTGTTGCAAAATTGGTGGCTCAGCATGGTTATGAGAATATCAATCTAAAGATCTTGCAATTCTAATTGGGATAATCGATTAAGATCCTATTAGGATCTTAAAATGACTATGATCCTAATTATAAAATTGTGTAGAATCACATTACGATCCCGATTTTACTAAAAAAATTTCTTATTATTTACTTCTTATTTATGTATGTATATGTGTATATTTATATATTTAAAAAAAAAAAAAAGACTATAAGCTCTTTTTTTCAAATATCTATTTTAATTTATGTTAACACAAAATATGTGTTATATTAAATTTATCGTTTTTCTTTAATGATTTTAAAATTATTTAAGATACATTATCATTATGAATATTTTTTTTATTATTTTACATTAAAAATAAATCTTGTAATTCGTAATCCAATTCCACGATCTAATCCACAAGTTTCTTCCAATAATCGTATCTACAATCCTAATTTTAACAATCTTGAGGCTCACTTGCTCATAGTGAGCAAGGATTATCTCCTTATCTTCCCTACTTGGCCCTCTCTTTACGACGATTAAGATTCACTTCAAAAGAATTCAATGGCTTAGATCACTTTATTAAAAAAAATTAAAAATTAAAAAGTAATTTTTTTTAAAGTGATCAAGCCATTGAATTCTTTTAAAATAAATCTTGACCATTACAAGAATGGATAAATAGAGAAGGCAAGTAAAAAAGACAAGGAGAAGATCCTTACTCCACAATAGCTGTCTCCCTAGTTTGCTCCCAGAGTTGCACCTATTAGAGCATCTCCAACGGTTCAATAAATTTTTCACTAAATCTGAGTAAAAAAAAGGCAATTTTCTCAATCTGATACGAGCAGCTCCAACCGTTGCACTGTAGTGTGCATCAAAACACTGGCGACGTCTAGTGGGACAACCTGTCGGTCAACCGATTAGGGTACTGAACAGTTGATAAAGGCGAAGTAACATCTCTATATATTGGGTCTCTATATAATGGGTCTCTCTTCTTTGGGTTCTTCTAGGTATTCATTCTTGCAAGTTTTAGAGCATTTGTGTTTGAAGCTTTTATCGGAATTTTTTCTGGGAATTCAGTTGTGATTACTGCTAGTTTAATCAACTTTCAAGAAACAAATGGATTACATTAGTTTGCTTGACACTTCATTGGATCTTAATGCTAAGCCTCTTAGATTTGTCGACGATGCACCGGTATACGAAGCATGATCAATCCTCCTCAATTCATACCTAAAGTTTTTTTTTTTGGTTACCCACTTGGTAGATTTGCTGAATTTGGATTTCTTGTTTTGTTCTTGGTTTCAAACTAAAGAGGTGCAACGCAATTTCATTGAGTTAGGAATGAAAACTTTAGTGAAACAAAAGGTGAGTTAGTAATGAAGAAAATCAAAATTTTACAAGCCATAGTGTTACACATATGCTTATTTTTGTATGCACATGATTTGTTTGATTTAATGTCTGAGAGATCTGAATCACCAAAACTAAAACCAATACTACTAACAACAACATCAACAATGGTAACAATGATGGAATTCATGGAACTAGCAAAGGAAATTCGAAGAGTAGCTCGAGCGACGAAGATTCGTGTAAGAAACTGAGGGAAGAACATGTCAAGGCCAAGATTTCAAGGATGTGTGTGAGAACTGAATCCTCTTATACAAGTCTTCTAAGTCCTACACTTTGAGAAATTTCACAATTAATAACAATTTGCTTGATTTGATTCAATTTAGGATGTTTCTTAAGGTGTTTTTCTTTGAAGTTGTTGCATATATAATATGTTTTAGCAAGTATTGAACAATATTTTATGTATTGCAGATAGTGAAAGATGGATATCAATGGAGGAAATATGGACAAAAGGTGACCAGAGATAACCCTTGCCCAAGAGCTTACTTCAAATGCTCTTTTGCTCTTAACATCAGATGATTAAGATTTCAGAGAAGATACCTAGATGGGGAAACTCCATGAATGCACATAAAAAGATGAACAAGAAAAGAAAGAGACCCAAATGCGATTTTTTTTATGCAAGGGACGACCGGTGATCCGGCCGGTTGTCCGGTAGGGCCACCTCCAACGTAAACGAACAATGTTTTGGTGAAACCTGACCCATTTCCTCAATCTAGTGAAACTTTTGCTCCATTCTCGATTTGATATCAGTTTGCTGAAACTGTTGGAGTGAGAAAAGTGACATTTTCATCAAACTTAAATCTGATGATGAATTTGATTCACCGTTGGAGATGGTCTTACCAATTAGATTTAGTTGTTGGGACTATCTCTCCTCCGGACTCTAACAACCCATTATCAGTTATATCCAACGAATCAGGCGTTTCCATCTTATTTAGGTGCCATATAGGTACAACTTAAAAGAGTCAATTTTTTTAAATTTTTTTTAATTTTTAGTGATCTTTTTAAAAAATTATGTCAATTTTTTTTCTTTTACTTTTTTGATCTGTGACGAATTCAAAATTTTTAGAAAAATGAAAAAATCCAAAAAAAAAAAAAAGTTCATTAAAGAGGGGGGAAATTCTACTTAAAAGTTGCCAAAAAGCAAATCTAAACACTTGTTATTTTGATTTTTTGACTAAAATAAAAAATGAAAAAAATTAGTATATTTGGAATGTTTTTTTAACTTTTTACGAAAAACCATGCAAAGTGTAGAAAAAAAAATAATTTTTTTTTTATATAATTCGTCGATATTTTAATTTTTTAATGACTTTTTAATTTTTTTAAATTGTTTCCAAACTAAGTCATAAACTTAAATAAATAAACGTCAAGCAATTACCGAAATTTGAGAGAGAGAACCTTGCCTAGATCCTCCTCTCCAACCTACCTCTCTCTCTCATCTCAATTTTCTTCCTAACATAGGTGGGCCCATAGGGGCTTTTGGCCCACCACTTAAAGCCCAATGCATGATTCAAACACTAAAGCCCAACATCATTGGAACCCAACGTTGCACCAAGAACCAATGACATCTAAACACTTGTCAAGAGAAAAACCAACTAAATAAGCAGACAAAGATCCTGCAGAGTTATTACACTACACATCAGCCATTAATGAGGTTCCCTGCAACATTTAATGCGGTAACCCCTTTACGGAACAGAACAATCTCACCATGAACAAGACAAGCTAGAACATAGACTTTCGGCCAACATGACAAGTTGAAGTGGACAAGGAAATGATGAACAAAGGATATAAACAGGTTTCTAAGACAAAAAGAAGGTTAAGTTCTCTATCATCATCCGATCTCTATATTCCATTAATCTCTCTTTTCTGACTGGCTCATCAGAGGGTTCGCTGAGGGACTCCTGTTCTCCGTTGGACTCTTGTGCAGGTTTCTCTGTGGATCCAGCAATCGGACAACGGTGTGGGAGATGTGGATTAGCCCGACCCGTTCCTCAGGGACAAGTAGTATCATCAGTTGGCGCCATCTGTGGGAACCTTTCACTCCGTGTGACAATTGTGCTCATTATTGCCAGAGACCCATTCCCGATAATCCCTTCTTGCCACCCACCAAGGTGGATGGTCACAACGAGATCCATGGCTTCTCAATACAACGTTGCCGACCCCCAAGCTGACCCTCCTAACCGAAACAACCCACCTCAGTATTTCACAGAACTCACCAACAACATCAACCGCCTAGCCGAACAAAACCAAGCCTTGATCAATGCTTTGCTTCAGCGAGACCTCCTTGTGCTTCCTCTTCCACCACCACAAGATATCCCACCTAACCGAGAACGAACTCCGAGCCATCCCTTCCAACAAGCCCACCTTTCTAGCTTGGAGGGTTTGCGACCCCCTCCCCAAGACATGAACCCGCCATCTCGGGGTCTACATCCATCAGCCCAAGCACCTGCTCCCGCGGGGAGAGGCCAGTAGTGTTCAGCCTCCATTGCATTCTAGTGGTGACAACGTTCCCATCTGGGATGTGGAACTCCGAGCCATGAAACTCCAACTTCAAGGGGTCATGCAGAACATGCAAAGTAAACCCTCCACAATAGCCAATTCACTGTTTGTCGCCTCTATCAGGGACAAACCCCTACCTCCTAAGTTCAAAATGCCCTCAATCGACTCTTTCGATGGCACAACGGACCCAGTCAACCACTTGGAGACTTGCAGGACCCTAATGGTCCACCATGCATTCCTTGATGAGATCATATGTCGGGCTTTCCCCGTAACGCTTAAGGGGTCAGCCCAACTGTGGTTTAGTCAGCTGCCGACGGACTCCGTCTCTACTTTTCAGCACCTAAGTGATTCTTTTCTTAGCCATTTCATTGGTGCCCAGCGCCAGCAACGTCTGGCTACCCAGCTCCTCAACATCCGTCAGACGGAGGGGGAGTCGCTACGTAGCTTCGTCACTCGTTTCAACACCGAAGCCTTGCAGGTGGCAGAAAACGATGACAAGGTCATTCTCACGGCTTTCATGGTTGGTTTACAATCATCTGACTTCCTTTTCTCCCTCTCCAAAAACCCTCCAACCTCCATGGCAACCCTCTTTTCCAAAGGCCAAAAACACATGAACGCCCAAGATTCTCTGGCCGCCCGCCAAGATTTCACAACCAAAAACCCAACCTTCAGAGAGAAGAGAAAGGAATCTAAAACTAGAACCACCCAATACACACAAGAAACACCTCAGTACACTGACCGAACTGCTCGAGCTGACCGATCAGTACCTACTCGACCACCCAATCGGTTCGGATGGTACACACCCCTCAATTCCCCCATAGAATAAGTCTTGAACTAGATCCAACGAGATTACAACTTGAAATAGCCACAACCCTTGCAGTCTCCTTCCAACCGGCGAGACCAATCTAAATACTGCCATTTTCATCAAGACCACAACCACAACACCGAGGAATGTGTTAACCTTAAAGGCCAGGTAGAGAGCTTGATACGTCAGGGACGCCTCAGTCGGTTCACCACAGCCCGTCCCCAGCAACGGCCAAAGACCGAACCTACTAGGGGCAACCGCTGACACACCCTTTCCCGACAACCCTCACAACCTAACCAAGGCAATGATTGGCCCCCGCCACAACCCCGAGCACAAGGAAACCCTGCTCCCCCGATTGGTGAGATTAGAGTCATTGCTGGCAGAATTACGTGCGAAGGAGCATCTCATTCGGCCCAACGAGCTGAACTCAAAAAAATCAGGCAAGGCTCCAACAAAAAAGTCACGACATTGAATCGCCCCTTTAAACACCCCAAACAATGGATGGAGCCCATCACCTTTACGGAGGCAGATTGCACAGGCATCCGTTACCCTCACGACAATCCCCTCGTCATCTCTGCTCTCCTGTCCAATTACAAAGTCAGACGAGTGCTTGTTGACAACAGCAGCTCTTTAGACATCATCTTCCTGAACGCCTATCGCCAGCTCAAGATTGGGAAAGAAAGATTGTTCCCTCTCCAAACCCCACTAGTCGGCTTCACAGGGGATCGGGTGACCTCCATAGACTTTATCGATCTTCTCATCACCATGGGAGAGTATCCACGACAAACCACCAAGTTACTCACTTTTCTTGTCATCGACTATCCCTCTGCTTATAACATCATCCTCGGCCGCACAGCCCTTAACGCTTTTCAAGATGTCATATCCACATACCATTTGGCCATGAAATTTCCTACCGACCTCGGGGTCGGCACCGTGAAAAGAGAGCAGACGGTCACCAGAGAATGCTACATCACTTCACTTAATGAGGTCAAGCTGAAAGAGGCCATGATCATCGAAGGACTCGACGTCAGAGACGAAGACGAGTTAGTTAGAGGGTGTAGACGTCCCCGAACGGCCCAGGAGGGTGAGTCCCGTTCTGTTCATTTGGGCTCACTACAGTTCAGACTCTCAAATTGTCACGGTTCTAAATCTGAACCAAAGAGTTCAAATCCACCAAATCGTTTTGAGAAACTAGATTTTTTTAGAAAGAAGTGCCAAACATGGACTGCTTTGCCAGATACAGAGTCCCACCTAAATATTTTATTTTGGGAAAAATTTAGGAAACCCTGACTCGTTGCCTAAGGCCACGTGTCCGTCATCACCAAAGTTGCCACGGCTCAGGAACTTGGGTACGATTGGGGAAGTTCACTTCGTGAGCACCCCCGCTCGCCCAATCAAAGATCGGCCTTTACTAACCATGATATCGAGTTTTGAAAACATTACGCATTCTTATTCCGGTTATTAGCCTAGATTTACTATATGATGCGCACAGTATACAAGTATAGACTGGATCGCTTGAATTGGAATAAAACGTTTCATGTTTGTTTATTTTGAAAATGGTTTGATGGTGCTACCCGCATGTAGGCTAAGACGTGGATTTGCCACCCTCGGATGGGCTTAGAAAACATGATTTTGCCACTATCTAGTGGGCTTAAAACTCACAGTCAACGAATTGTTCCAATTCAAATAACCCAGCCTTCACCCACAGGCATTCAGGCAGTTTATATCACATAAGCACATAGTCTCATGGTAAGCATGCTATCATGGCAGTCACTCACACGCATGCAAGGATGCTAAAGCATAAAACTTACCGAGTACTCCAAGCCAAAACAGAAGCTAATTAGAAATCCATGCAGGATCCTAATTATACAGAAATGCCTAATGCAACACATGCAAAAATGCAACTATAGAAGGCTCGGCTATTCTAAAGATGGCACGCGAAATGCTACAACTAACAAGTATTCAACTTGGAATTGAAATATAATGCAGTTAGTATGATGCGCCGAGCCCGGTGCATGCAAAACAGATGAATGAATGTAAACATGCTATTATACTGTATGCTAATTGAAACATGCCCTAATCTAACCATCATAAGCAGGTAAATAAAAGGGAGAAAGACGTGGGGTTGGAAGACATACATCACACACACGCACACTTATTACAGTTGTGCTCTCACTCGGAGGGTCCGAATAAATAATATACAGTCCTGAATAAATAGTACAGTCCGAATAAGTACAAAATCCTAATTAATTAGCAAATTAATCGAGGAAAGCAATAAATTGCACGTAAATCTGTGGACCGCCTCAGCTCTGTTCCGAATGATGGATGATGCATGCTCGAGTTGCCTTGCGCGGAAATCCATTGCGATGCCCCAGTTCGCCTCTGTTTGTAATTGTTCTCGAGGTGCGTGCCAAGCTCCGGAAGGCTGCCGATTTCTTATTTGCTGCAACAGAGAGCAACAAAAGGGCATCGCAAAGTATTTTCACATATGTATGCATGACTACTCTTCAGGGAGTGTAGTCCTCGATCCTCGTGCCACCAATCACGCATCTCGATGCATGATGGCCGAGGAGTCGATTTGCACGACTCAATATGAAATGAATGTACATATGGACACAACAAGGCCTAAACTCCATCATGGGTAATCCGGAGTGTCGACGACAGGGAATTGAGACACGTTCCGTCACTCGTAGTACGAAACGTCCCTCGTTTCCCGTGCTTGGGCTAACTCCTATCCCAAGCACTATGCAATATGCATGACATGCATGAATGCGATCCTAACATGCATCCTACCATACACAATGCTATGAAATGGTATACACAATGCACGATGTAACGAGACATACACAATGCTCTAACATACAACCTAGCATACACAATGCTGCGAAATGAAATGGCATACACGATGCACGATGGACTTACACCAACATGAGTGGACCTCAGCCACACTCTCATCAGTGGCCATTAGGTGAAAATGAGACTATCGAAATGCGTGCACACATGCACGCAAACCGAGGACCGAACCTAAGGCATAGTATGCAACTCTAACAAGGCATGGCAAGGCATGAAATATGGCATACAAGCATGTAATTTCCAGCACTAAAATGTGATGCAAAATGGTCCCGAAACATGGAAACATGGCACCCGCTGCATGGAATGGTCCCGAAACACAAAACTAGGCACATGCATTGACCTATAGCTCTACAAAGCATGCATTATTTGATCATGAAGCATGAAGACAGAACTAAGGCAGTCCCAAAACATGAACATTTCTAGTTCAAAGCATGGCCAAAAGATGCTAACAAGATGGACTAAAATAGCATGCAACTTTGACTAACAAACATGGGTTACATGGTATGTGCATGAAGCAGGTGAGAACTCATCAAACCAAAAAAAATCAGTGAATAAAATATGCCAAAATATGCCCAAATAAGCATGGAAATGCAGCCAACACATGCACAAACGAGGGTCTCCTTTGGAAGGGCATACAAGGGGTTATTAAGCACATACATCAAGGACACTTAGCATGGCAAAATTAACTCTGGAAATCAAATATGGTAGCCCTAAAACTCACCAAATTGGCCCTGAAATCAATCAACAAAGCGTGCAAGATAGGGCCTCTTTGGAAGGCCAAAATGACCATCAAACAAAACAAGGTGAGAGGGGGTCACCCCCCTCTGATTTTGAGGCTCAAAAATACATTAAAGCCACTGAAAATCCATTGGATTTTAGTGGCTAAGAGGCCAAACCATGGCCAATACAAGTGCTCTAATGCATAGCCCTAATCATGAAAGAATGAAGCATGCATAGGGGAAGATGACTCCAAAAAGAGAATAGACCTTAATCAAACATGAATATGATGTCAAAACAAGACTTTTTTTCAGTTTAGGTTGAGGTCCGAAAAGGCTCACAAACAAGGCTAATATACCATGCAAAAATGGCCCTAAAAGAGAGATTGAACAAACAGGGAAGCAAAAGGCCTCAAACAGCAAAGAGCCCTCAACAAAGTTGAATAGGGGCTCAAAACAAGATACTTTACAGTTTATAGAAAATCTCGAATATGCTCACAAATAAGGCTAAAATATGATGCAAAAATAGCCCTAAAAGAGAGATAAAGGGAAAGGGGCAGTAGCTGGCCCCAAATAGTGAAGAGCCCTTCAACAAAGTTGAAGAGGGGCTCGAAATAAAGTAATTTACAGTTTGGCTCGGAGCCCAGAAATGTTCGAAAACAAGGCTAAAATATCATACAAGATAAGCCCTAAAAGAGAGATTAAACACAAAGGGTGAGAAGGAGACCTCAAACAGAGAAAAGTCCTTGATCAAACATGAAGATAAGCTCAAAATAAGACTATTTCTAGTTCAGGTCGAAGCCCAAAAATACTTGAAAGTATGGCTTATAAATGAAGCAAAAGAATGTAAGTTTAAGGGAAATAGGTGCTTACCCTTGAAGAGCAGTAAATCAGCAGCTTTTGGACCAAATTTCTGAACTTTCAACCTCTTCAAATGTCCTCCCAGATGCTGGAATGAGTGATGGAGGTGTTATGCTATGGGTTGGTGTGTAAATGGTGAAAAACCAAGGTGTTTGGAGGCTTGGATGAGAGAGAGAGGGAAAGTTGTATAAAAAAGCTCCAAGAGGATTTTTTCTAACCTTTAGAAATGAGGTAGGGTGCTGGTCATATAGAGGAAGAGAGGTTAAGGAAAGGGGGGGAAAAACAAATTCAAATTTCCCCCCCAAAAGGCAGCCCTTCGAATACAGAATTCTGGGAGAAAACAGCTGGCACAGCTGGAATACACTTGGAGAGAGAATCATGGCCGGCCAGGTTCAAAAGGTTCAGGTGGTCGGCCAGGGGTCAAAAGGGTCAATCAAAATTGCTGGCCGGCCACCCCAAAAAGGTGGCCTCCCATGTGTGCACAACACAAATATGTGGTCAAAACCCAGAAAATGTGAACCAGGAGAGAGAAAAGCCAACTTTTTAGAGGGGTTCAAAAGGGTCAGAGACAATTATTGGCCGGCATATTCATATTGGTGGCCTCCCAGGTGTGTACAACACAAATATGGAGTTTAGGGCTAAAGGAAGTGGCCCGGGAGTGGTCAACATTAGCTTTCTAGTGAGGAAAACGGGCGACAGAGAGCGATGAAGAAATAAAACTGGCTTTTCAGAAAAATTGCTGGCCTCCCACCCTCCTACAAGCTTTCTAACAATGAAAATAAGGTCTCCACCAAAAATGAACCAAAACGGATGAAAAACGGAGGTTCGGGGACCGAAACGCACGGCCCGGGGCCCCGAAAATGGGCTGTTAAACACCGGAGGTGGCATTCGACCACGAAGTTGGTCTCTCGAGCCACAGTGTCCCCCAAAAGGGAGTAAATAAGATGTGTGCCGAAAAACGGAGTAAACGGAGGTGGTTAGGCGGTCCCGAATCGAGGCATACGGCCGTTGGCTCCGAAAAACCGGAAACTGGGCTCCAAATGGGAAAAATGTCCTACGACCACGAAACGTAGCCTACGACCACTAAGAGATGATCTACGAGACCTCTCCCTCCCTTTGGGAAGAGAAAACAGAGAAAACAGAGCCTGATTCACAAACTGAGGCAAGGCACGAAAGAGTCCTGAAGTCCGGAGGCAAGGCTTGCAGCCGGGACTTTGAAACTTCTGAACGAGCACAATATGCAATATCACCGAGCGCTCAATCAATGACGTCTGAGTCTTAAGGTCGGTCAAAAATGGGGTGTCTACAGTTGCCCCTCTTTGACAGAACTCGGAAGTCATAAGTGACGGGAGTGAATGTCAAAGCCTAGAGACGACCCATTTTTGACGAGGCCGAAGACTTAAACAAACAGGTAATATAATCAAAGAGATGTGCCCGCAGGCAGGGGAAAAATGCAACTGACAATGCAAGAAGCCAAACATAACTTATGATCATGCCAATGATGCTGTAATGAAGCAAATCATGCAACAGTTTTTAAGCAAGCAAATTCAAACCAAGCTACATTTCATGCAGAAAGGATGTAAGAAAATTATGCAATTTTCACGAACATGTGCAATAGATACACAAAAGTGAACGAGGTGTGATAGATACACTAAGTGGACAAGCATCTGTGATAGATGGACATAGTGAAGAGAGTGTGATGGATACGCTTATACGAATGAAGTGTGATTGATACAGTAAGGGAAGCTAAGTGTGATAGATACACAAAGCGAAATGGGTGTGATGGATACACTAAGCAAATATGTGATAGACACACTAAGTGAACGTGTGTGATGGATACACAAAGTGAATGTGTGATAGATACACAAAGCGAGCGTGTGTGATGGATACACAAAGTGAACGAGTATGATAGATATACTAAAAATGAACACAAAGTGTGATAGATGCACTATGTGCATAGAGTATGATAGATACACTAAAGGTGAACACAAAGTGTGATAGATGCACTGAGTGAACAGGGTATGATTGATATACTAAATGCGAACACAAAGTGTGATAGATGTACTTAGTGAACCGAGTGTGATTGATACACAAAAGGCGAACACAAAGTGTGATAGATGCACTGAGTGAACGAGTGTGATGGATACACTAAAGGTGAACACAAAGTGTGATAGATGCACTTAATGAACAAAGTGTGATTGATACACAAAAGGTAAACACAAAGTGTGATAGATGCACTGAGTGAACAGGGTATGATTGATATACTAAATGCGAACACAAAGTGTGATAGATGCACTGAGTGAACGAGTGTGATGGATACACTAAAGGTTAACACAAAGTGTGATAGATGCACTTAGTGAACAAAGTGTGATTGGTACACAAAAGGTGAACACAAAGTATGATAGATGCACTGAGTGAACAGGGTATGATTGATATACTAAATGCGAACACAAAGTGTGATAGATGCACTGAGTGAACGAGTGTGATGGATACACTAAAGGTGAACACAAAGTGTGATAGATGCACTTAGTGAACAAAGTGTGATTGATACACAAAAGGTGAACACAAAGTGTGATAGATGCACTGAGTGAACAGGGTATGATTGATATACTAAATGCGAACACAAAGTGTGATAGATGCACTGAGTGAATGAGTGTGATGGATACACTAAAGGTGAACACAAAGTGTGATAGATGCACTTAGTGAACAAAGTGTGATTGATACACAAAAGGTGAACACAAAGTGTGATAGATGCACTAAGTGAACAAGTGTGATGGATACACTAGAAGATAATGAAGTGAATATGTGTATGATAGATACACAAACTGAGGATGTGTGTGATAGATACAGAAAATGAGAATATGTGTGATAGATACAGAAAATAAGAATGTGTGTGATAGATACACAATATGAGAATGTGTGATTGATACACTAAATAAATGAAGTGTGATTGATACACTAAACAAATGAAGAAAGTGTGATTGATACACTGAGGGTGAATGAGGTGTGATTGATACACTAAATAAATTAAGTGTAATTAATACACTAAATAAAATATCTCAAACGGAACTTCTTTGAATGAACCGTACATACAATATCGTGCATGAATGAGAAAGAAACTTGATAGGTACAATGCAATACAATGCATGATGTTTAAGGAACGCAATAAAGAAGCGTAGCGGCGCTTTAGAAAGCACCTCAAGGGGTGAGTGGCAATGAACTGCTCTACTCTGACGGGGATCTCCCCTTGTGCTCTTCGAACACTTACCTTCAACTCACAGTATAAAGGTTCTGAAATGCTGACAAGGGTTCTTTACGTAGAACACTTTGGATGCTGCCTTTCTTCCTGATCATATCCACAACTTTCCCTATTCTCCAACGGGGTGACAAACTAGGTTGGTTCAGTATCCAGAATTGAGGTGCATACACGCTATCTCAACCTATGGGGTTTCCATACAGATTTCAAGCCGGGGACACATCCCTGGGTATTTTAACCAGACTTTAGTCTCGGAAATCCCGAACCTTTGCATTCTAGGCGACAGCCATTCGAACTCTAGTTTCCACCGTCGCAGTTGGTCTCCGAGGAACTCATTGCGAACACAGCCAAGATGCCTCTGGCAGGGAATGGTACTCAGGGAGAGCACTTTTGGTCGCCATTCTGGCTTGAAGTAGGCTTGATCTTGAGCTTGAGGTGGAGGCACACTCATACTTCGGAGCATTGGCAAGACCTGAAAAGGTACATCCGGAATACAATCTCAGAACTTATTGAAGTTGAAACAAACTCAGATACCCGACATTTTTCCTCTTTTCTTTTGCTTTGTAGTCTAGAACCCATATAGCTTCAAATAGGTCCTGGTTTTACTGTTCTGACATGACCTGGGTTGAACCCTGCGGTTTTATGAAAGAACAAATACTATTTTGCACAAATGTGGAGAATGGCACAGCACTCTGAGCACAAAACGATTTTATTTTGAAATCGAAATTGAAAATGAATTCTCAACTGGGTATTGAGTCTACGACTGGACCATAGCAAAAACGACTCAACAACGGAAAGCAAAAGATAAAACAACCTAAACACATCCGTTGACACTAAAAACGACTCAAAACAAGAATCGAGACAAACAAAGACACAAACACAACACTCGGATGTGTTACAAAGGCAGGAGACCTCTCGGTGCACGAGGAGCCAGTTTCTCCGGGTATTGTTTCCCACCCTTTCTTATTTGTGATTCTCACATCACTCGGCCTTCAAGCTCGGTTTTTCTCTCAAAACCCTTTCCTCGCTTTTCCTCTCAGCGCACATCTCTTTATTCTTTAATCTCTCATTTTTCATCCCACCCCAGGGTGGTTGATGGATAAACAAAATGTTGTGGGCTCTTGCCCCTAGCACTCAGCTAGATTCTTTTTTTTTTTTTTTTTTTTTTTTTTTTGCGCTCAGCTAGTGAGTTCCTCCTACAGAGGGGTTGTGCTGCAACTAAGCATGTAGCGAATCTGCAGCTGACATCGGCTGTCGATGCTCTGTCGGGGAGTTTGGACATGGTTAGATCTGTCCAGATGAGGGAGTGAGATATCTTGATCCATTCCAGTTCGTGCTTCGCACTTGGCTTGATACCTCGTTTCCTGGAGGATGAGAGAGCTTTCAGCTCCTTTGTTGACAGTTTCAGCTGTGCCCTTTTCTGGCAGGGAGAGTACCCTTCTTGGCAAGTATGGTGCCCTTTCTGGCAAATGCACTGACAACGGGGGAAAGACAGGAAGCCTGACTCAACTGTGCCCCTAGTTCATTATTTTGACCATTTTTTTTTTGTTTGTTTTTTTTTTTTGACGTTCTGCTAAAACAATTTTGACCAACATGAGAGTTAGATTAACATGCTTGTTCGATTTTCAGATTTAAAATCATGCGAGTTAGGTTATGAGCACTGAAAATCTTCCTTTTTGGGTCCAAGAAATGGTCCAGTTTTGGAAAAGTGGAATAATTTTCGAGAGAATAGTCAACCTCAGTAAAAATTCTCAAAAACTGTTTTTGCAAACGACCACTGCTCAACGAGCAGGGAACCTACCCTCGAGATGCACAACCTCAGATTTGAAGGAAAATTGCCCCTTGCTTGAGGGGAGCTGCATGGCAATGAAAAGTTGCCCCTTGTTTGAACGGCACCGCAGCGCATTGAATGGCAACGGAAAGTTGCCCTTTGTTTGAACGGCACCGCAATGCATTGTATGGCAGTCCTCAGAGCGACGAACACAAACAGACTCTCGGATACAGAGAAGGCGGAGATGATCAAAACCATTACATGGGCACAATCAATTTGAAGTGTTTTACAGCTGGACTTCAGAATGAAGTTGCCTACGTATCCCAAAGATGGGAATCAAGCCTTACATAGTTCGGCGTTAAGGTACACTCGGGTATTAACCTCTCCTTTTGCGCTCTAACTTTTGCCAAGGCCGCCCTTCCGGGTTTTCAACCTTGCGAGCTCTGTTTTTCTTTTCTTTCCAATTTTTTTTATTTCTTTTCTTTTCTTTTTAATTCAATTTTTTCTTCATTTTTTGCATTTTCTTCATTTTTTTTTTTTTTGTTCTTTTCCTTCTTTTCTTGCTCTAATTTTTTTGCCTGGGTCGCCCTTCCGGGTTTTCGACCCAGCGAGCCTCTCAAGGGTAAAAGTGTAGCTTTTGTCCATGTCAAATGGTTTTGAGATCCTGAAATCATCTGAATCCAGGAGAATGGCTGCCGTTCCCTGACGATGTAGAAGTCCATCCAATAGAGGGTGAATTTTCCCCTAGTGTTGTGGATAGGAACTCGGTTGTCCTTCAGCAATGTCTTCTTCTTTCCTCCCTTCTGGGGTTTAGCATTCTTGCCGATCTTCATTGATTTATGGAATGATCCATCTCCGGCTCTTCGAGCACAATCTGGCAACTTTTGCCCCTAGTTCGAGGGGTGCTTCTGATCTAGCTTTGCAAGCTCCTTTTGATGACTTCTGATCTTCTTGATCTGACTTCCCTGCCCCTAGTTCAAGGGGCACTTCTGATTCGGCCACACAGGCCTTACATGGTGGTTGACCGTTGAACATTCTGAATCTAAGTTCAAGGTTCGAAAGCAAGGGGTCGAGTCTCGAGACTGAGAGCGATCCTAAGCTACACAATCTCAAGAGTGGTTCCACACAGGTCTTCGCAGGACCGCGCAAAATATTTTTTGAAATCTTTTAAGAAAGCGACTAGTCGCTCACGCTGAAGACAATGTAGAACCAATCTGGATCAAGCTAGGGTCCTTCTCAGTACTCACATTAACAAACATGATCTCATTCATTAAGGGCTTAGCACGCCTCTCTTTCTCTCAATTGATCAAATTTTTGCAAAACCCGAGGAATTCCTTCCTCTTTGTTTTCACCGCAGTGTTAGAAAAAGTTTTGAAAAGCTTAGGCCAATATAATGATTTCAAGGCACAGAAGAGCAGGTGAAAAGAATTGCTGTTTCATTCCAACTTTCTGGCACAACTGGCGCAAGGCAGAAGCAAACACAAGAGTGTGAAAATCACTGCTGTTTTATTCAAATCTGTTGGCACAACTGGCTCCCCGGCAGAAACAGACTCCAAAGAAAACAAAAGGACAAACACAAAACAAAATAGTGATATCCGAAGTAACACCCCCGGAATCACCCGACTCTAACAAAACAGGATTGACTCGATACAACAAGACAGACCCTTAATAAAAAAGACTGACTCAAAACAAAGAGACAGACTCAAACAAAACCACAGAACTGACTCAACACCCAAGTCGGAAAGTACAAAAACTGGCATTCACAAATGCTTAAAACAGTGCGTGCCATACGCCACATCGGGAGTAAACTGAGCGCCGCCCGCAGGTGGTTCATCCCCTGATCACATCACATTATCCCCCACAAGTTCACTGATCAAGTGCCGATAGACTTTGCTGAGCTGGTGCGGCGATGACCTTGTTGTCAAACAGATCTTGTACATCATGGCGAAGACGAAAGCAACTGTCAATGTCATGACCGGTTTGTTGATGGTAGGCATAGTATTTAGTGTGGTCATGCTTTGGAGGGATAAGATCGAGTAGAGGCCGTTGTTCCAATGGTTTCAGATATCCCTTCTGGAGTAAGGCCTCTAGAGCCTTTGACAAAGGCATATAAAGTGGGGTAAAAACCCTCTTGACTCGAGGTGGATATTTGGTTTTTTGTGAGCTACTTCCGGGTGCACCGGTGAATGAGGTAGCTGTTTTTGATGCGGTGGTGGTAACCATGCCCACTTCAGAAGATCTTGCAGCTGCATCACCACTGGTGGTCACATTCGAACTGCGGGAAAACGCCCTCCTGGGCTGCTCCTTCTCCTGGTCAATGAGGCCCTGCTTCATAGCATCCTCAATTTGTACCCCCATCTCATGTAAATCTGAAAAGGTAGGGAAGGGGAGAACAATCATTTTCTGCATAAGCTTGGGCTGGAGATTGCGCACAATCATCCGAATCTGATCTTTATCAGTAGGCCTTAGGGTCATTATTGAGGCCTTCGCCCTCCACCTGGCTACGAATTCAGAGAAACTCTCCTTAGGCTCCTGCCTTGTTGTCTCAAGATCACGAGTTGTAATCTCAATTTGCGTATTATAGGAGTACTGTGCAATGAAAGCCTCGGCCATCTCATCCCAGTTCCGCTTAACATCGTCTTCTAATTTAGCGTACCAGATAGCGGCCACACCCGATAGGGTTCGACCGAATAATGAAAGCTTCTGCGGTCTGGTGAGGCCCATTGGTCGTAGTATATCTGAGAATAACCGAAGATGCACCATGGGATCCCCAGATCCGTCAAAGCGATCGATTTGTGGCATTTTGAACCTATCTGGTAGCGTCACAGCTACGTCGGTGTACCCGTCCTCAATGTCTGGGATAGACTTCACCCCTTGGGATTTCTTGAACAACTTCTCAAGCTTGCTCAATTTTAACGTGGTAGGGTCGACCTCGAACTCGAAAGGAGAGTCCGGTAGATTGGTAGGTGTTTTGGGTAGCTGGGGTAAAATTGGGGGCGGAGCCGGCCCTACCGGAATGTCCGTACGTTCCTGGACATTGGGTGTTTCCCCGGGTGTCGGAACCCCTGGTGGTGGAGGAGCTTGATATGAAGTAGATGCTCCTGTTTGCTGCTGCAACCTGGTGATTAGCTCTGCCTGTTGGGCCATGACCGCAGCCTGCTGTTTGGCAAATTCCGCTTGACGGGCAGTGTCATGCTGCATGAGTTTCATACTTTCTTGAAGTTAACGCATCATTTCCTCCATCCCTGCCATGTTCTGCTGTTCCGGCTGACTGACTGGTATATCTATCCCTGTGGTGAAAACTGAGACCTCGGCCCAACTGTTTACTGGTGGGGTGGATAAGGGCCACTGATCTGGTAACTGCTGAACTGATGATCTGTGCCTGACTGGCCCTTTTACCCTGCCTCTGGCAAAGGAACACTGATTGCCCTTGAACTGAATCTCTAACCTGACAAAGTCTATCAGCACAAGTCCGATGAACCCGGGGGATATTGGAGCCTTCTAAAGCTATGGTTCCCAGACTACCTAGCAAAAGAGAAAACAAACAGCACCTCAGCCGGATTTCACCAAAACAGATATGAGCGTAGTAGGATGACTGTGCCCTCTACTGAATTCTGCCCAAAATTCTGCCTGTAAACTGATACCCTCAGGTAAAACTGATTCTCAAATACTGATGCCCGCAGGCCTGATACCCAGACTTGCAAACTGTTACATGCATTCCTGTAGAGGCACACCCTAACAGCACATAACAAGCAAGTAAGAGCCAAAACACCCCTATGTTGGGGTAAGGTTTCCCTGTCCTATTCTGTCAGGAGCTAGGGTTTCACTACGCACGCAGCGGTTTCAAACAACCTATCGGGTAAGCAACCTGTCCTAATTTGGAATGGTCACTACGGATTCCGAATATGCACTAGGTCGAATGGTCAAAAGGGTGCCCCGGTAAAACCGGGGTTTGTGTTCCCATACTGGCAGAGCCCACAACCGGTCAGCCTTATGGTCATGCCTTGACAAGACAAGCCTGCGGCAAACCGTTCAGGAATAGCAGATGGCAAACACGGTGTCCTAGGCGCACCAATGCAAATGCAATGCAAAGAGACACATAAGTGTATTCAAAACAAGATATCATGAGTTTGAGTCAAGTCCTCTAAATCCCCAGCAGAGTCGCCAGAAACTGTAGACGTCCCCGAACGCCCCGGGAGGGTGAATCCCGTTCTGTTCATTTGGGCTCACTACAATTCGGACTCTCAAATTGTCACGGTTCTAAATCTGAACCAAAGAGTCCAAATCCGGCAAATCGTTTTGAGAAAACAGATTTTTTTAGAAAGAAGTGTCAAACATGGACTGCTTTGCCAGATACAGAGTCGCCACCTAAATATTTTATTTTGGGGGAAATTTAGGAAACCTTGACTCGTTGCCTAAGGCCACGTGTCCGTTATCACCAAAGTTGCCTCGGCTCGGGAACTTGGGTACGATTGGGGAAGGTCACTTCGTGAGCACCCCCGCTCGCCCGATCAAAGATCGGCCTCTACTAATCATGATATCGAGTTTTGAAAACATTACGCATTCTTATTCCGGTTATTAGCCTAGATTTACTATGTGATGCGCACAGCATACAAGTATAGACTGGATCGCCTGAATTTGAACAAAACGTTTCATGTTTATTTATTTTAAAAATGATTTGATGGTGCTACCCGCAAGTAGGCTAAGGCGTGGATTTGCCAGCCTCGGATGGGCTTAGAAAATATGATTTTGCCACTATCTAGTGGGCTTAAAACTCACAGTCAACGAATTGTTCCAATTCAAATAACCCAGCCTTCACCCACAGGCATTCAGGCAGTTTATATCACATAAGCACATAGCCTCATGGTAAGCATGCTATCATGGCAGTCACTCACACGCATGCAAGGATGCTAAAGCATAAAACTTACCGAGTACTCCAAGCCAAAACATAAGCTAATTAGAAATCCATGCATGATCCTAATTATACAGAAATGCCTAATGCAACACATGCAAAAATGCAACTATAGAAGGCTCGGCTATTCTAAAGATGGCACGCGAAATGCTACAACTAACAAGTATCCAACTTGGAATTGAAATATAATGCAGTTAGTATGATGCGCCGAGCCTGGTGCATGCAAAACAGATGAATGAATGTAAACATGCTATTATACTGTATGCTAATTGAAACATGCCTTAATCTAACCATCATAAGCGGGTAAATAAAAGGGAGAAAGACGCGGGGTTGGAAGACATACATCACACACACGCACACTTATTACAGTTGTGCCCTCACTCGGAGGGTCCGAATAAATAATATACAGTCCCGAATAAATAGTACAGTCCGAATAAGTACAAAATCCTAATTAATTAGCAAATTAATCTAGGAAAGCAGTAAATTGCACGCAAATCCGTGGACCGCCTCAGCTCTGTTCCGAATGATGGATGATGCATGCTCGAGTTGCCTTGCGCGGAAATCCATTGCGATGCCCCGGTTCGCCTCTGTTTGCAATTGTTCTTGGGGTGCGTGCCAAGCTTCGGAAGGCTGCCGATTTCTTATTTGCTGCAACAGAGAGCAACAAAGGGGCATGACAAAGTATTTTCACATATGTATGCATGACTACTCTTCAGGGAGTGTAGTCCTCGATCCTCGTGCCACCAATCACGCATCTCGATGCATGATGGCCGAGAAGTCGATTTGCACGACTCAATATGAAATGAATGCACATATGGACACAACAAGGCCTAAACTCCATCATGGGTAATCCGGAGTGTCGACGACAAGGAATTGAGACATGTTCCGTCACTCGTAGTATGAAACGTCCCTCGTTTCCCGTGCTTGGGCTAACTCCTATCCCAAGCACTATGCAATATGCATGACATGCATGAATGCGATCCTAACATGCATCCTAGCATACACAATGCTATGAAATGGCATACACAATGCACGATGTAACGAGACATACACAATGCTCTAACATACAACCTAGCATATACAATGCTGCGAAATGAAATGGCATACACGATGCACGATGGACTTACACCAACATGAGTGGACCTCAGCCACACTCTCATCAGTGGCCATTAGGTGAAAATGAGACTATCGAAATGCGTGCACACATGCACGCAAACCGAGGACCGAACCTAAGGCATAGTATGCAACTCTAACAAGGCATGGCAAGGCATGAAATATGGCATACAAGCATGTAATTTCCAGCACTAAAATGTGATGCAAAATGGTCCCGAAACATGGAAACATGGCACCTGCTGCATGGAATGGTCCCGAAACACAAAACTAGGCACATGCATTGACCTATAGCTCTACAAAGCATGCATTATTTGATCATGAAGCATGAAGACAGAACTAAGGCAGTCCCAAAACATGAACATTTCTAGTTCAAAGAATGGCCAAAAGATGCTAACAAGATGGACTAAAATAGCATGCAACTTTGACTAGCAAACATGGGTTACATGGCATGTGCATGAAGCAGGTGAGAACTCATCAAACCAAAAAAAATCAGTGAATAAAACATGCCAAAATATGCCCAAATAAGCATGGAAATGCAGCCAACACATGCACAAACGAGGAGCTCCTTTGGAAGGGCATACAAGGGGTTATTAAGCACATACATTAAGGACACTTAGCATGGCAAAATTAACTCTGGAAATCAAATATGCTAGCCCTAAAACTCACCAAATTGGCCCTGAAATCAATCAAAAAAGCGTGCAAGATAGGGCCTCTTTAGAAGGCCAAAATGACCATCAAACAAAACAAGGTGAGAGGGGGTCACGCCCCTCTGATTTTAAGGCTCAAAAATACATTAAAGCCACTGAAAATCCATTGGATTTTAGTGGCTAAGAGGCCAAACCATGGCCAATACAAGTGCTCTAATGCATAGCCCTAATCATGAAAGAATGAAGCATGCATAGGGGAAGATGACTCCAAAAAGAGAATAGACCTTAATCAAACATGAATATGATGTCAAAACAAGACTTTTTTTCAGTTTAGGTTGAGGTCCGAAAAGGCTCACAAACAAGGCTAATATATCATGCAAAAACGGCCCTAAAAGAGAGATTGAACAAACAGGGCAGCAAAAGGCCTCAAACAGCAAAGAACCCTTCAACAAAGTTGAATATGGTCTTAAAACAAGATACTTTACAGTTTATGGAAAATCTCGAATATTCTCACAAATAAGGCTAAAATACGATGCAAAAATAGCCCTAAAAGAGAGATAAAGGGAAAGGGGCAGTAGCTGGCCCCAAATAGTGAAGAGCCCTTCAACAAAGTTGAAGAGGGGCTCAAAATAAGGCACTTTAAAGTTTGGCTCGGAGCCCAGAAATGTTCGAAAACAAGGCTAAAATATCATACAAGATAAGCCCTAAAAGAGAGATTAAACACAAAGGGTGAGAAGGAGACCTCAAACAGAGAAAAGTCCTGGATCAAATATGAAGATAAGCTCAAAATAAGACTATTTCTAGTTCAGGTTGGAGCCCAAAAATACTTGAAAGTGTGGCTTATAAATGAAACAAAAGAATGTAAGTTTAAGGGAAATAGGTGCTTACCCTTGAAGAGCAGTAAATCAGCAGATTTTGGACCAAATTTCTAAACTTTCAACCTCTTCAAATGTCCTCCCAGATGCTGGAATGAGTGATGGAGGTGTTATGCTATGGGTTGGTGTGTAACTGGTGAAGAACCAAGATGTTTGGAGGCTTGGATGAGAGAGAGAGGGAAAGTTGTATACAAAAGCTCCAAGAGGATTTTTTCTAACCTTTAGAAATGAGGTAGGGTGCTGGTCATATAGAGGGAGAGAGGTTAAGGAAAGGAGGGGGAAAACAAATTCAAATTTCCCCCCCAAAAGGCAGCCCCTCGAATACAGAATTCTGGGGGAAAACAGTTGGCATAGTTGGAATACACTTGGAGAGAGGATCATGGCCGGCCAGGTTCAAAAGGTTAAGGTGGCCGGTCGGCCACCCCCCCTGACAGGCCGGCCAGGGGTCAAAAGGGTCAATCAAAATTACTGGCCGGCCACCCCAAAAAGGTGGCCTCTCATGTGTGCACAACACAAATATGTGGTCAAAACCCAAAAAATGTGAACCAGGAGAGAGAAAAGCCAACTTTTTAGAGGGGTTCAAAAGGGTCAGAGACAATTACTGGCCGGCCTATTCATATTGGTGGCCTCCCAGGTGTGTAGAACACAAATATGGGGTTTAGGGCTAAAGGAAGTGGCCCGGGAGTGGTCAACATTAGCTTTCTAGTGAGGAAAACGGGCGACGGAGAGCGATGAAGAAATAAAACTGGCTTTTCAGAAAAATTGCTGGCCTCCCACCCTCCTACAAGCTTTCTAACAATGAAATTAAGGTCACCACCAAAAATGAACCAAAACGGATGCAAAACGGAGGTTCGGGGACCGAAACGCGCAGCCCGGGGCCCCGAAAATGGGCTGTTAAACACCGGAGGTGGCATTCGACCACGAAGTTGGTCTCTCGAGCCACAGTGTTCCCCAAAAGGGAGTAAATAAGATGTGTGCCGAAAATCAGAGCAAACGGAGGTGGTTAGGCGGTCCCGAACCGAGGCACACGGCCGTCGGCTCTGAAAAATCGGAAACCGGGCTCCAAACGGAAAAAATGTCCTACGACCACGAAGCGTAGCCTACGGCCACTGAGAGATGATCTACGAGACCTCTCCCTTCCTTTGGGAAGACAAAACAGAGAAAACAGAGCCTGGTTCCCAAACCGAGGCAAGACACGAAGGAGTCCGGAAGTCCAGAGGCAAGGCTTGCAGCCGGGACTCTGAAACTTCTGAATGAGCACAACATGTAATATCACCGAGCGCTAAATCAGTGACGTCTGAGTCTTAAGGTCGGTCAAAAATGGGGTGTCTACAGAGGGGAACTAGTGGAAGAACTTGTTAAAGTCCCCATTGACCCTGCCAACCCAACAAAAACAACCAAGATCAGCAGCCAACTATCCTCCCAAGCCAAGGCCGACCTTACAGCCCTCCTAACCGAGCACAATGAAGTATTTGCCTGGACCCATTCCGACATGCCAGGTATCGATCCCTCCTTCATCATTCATCATCTCAGCATCGAGCCCTACTTCCGACCCTTCCGCCAGAAGCAGCGTGTCTTTCACCCAGAACGCAATGCCCTTATTGTTTCTGAGGTAGAAAAACTATTGGAGGCACGGTTCGTCAAGAACGTAGACTACCCTAGATGGCTGTCAAATGTGGTCCTGGTCTGTAAAAACAATGGTAAATGGCGACTCTGCGTCAACTACTCTGACCTTAATCGAGATTGCCCCAAAGATAGTTATCCCCTCTCCCGCATAGATTTTCTTGTCGATGCCACTGCCGAACATCACATGTTTAGTTTCATGGACGCCTTCTCTGGCTACAATCAAATTTTGAAGCACCCAGCTGACCAGGAACATATCTCTTTCATCACAGATAGGAGAACTTACCACTATCGTATCATGCCATTCGGATTGAAAAAAGCTGGAGCAACTTACCAACAGTTGGTCAATGTCGTCTTTCACCATCAGATAGATCGGAACATGAAAGTCTACATCAATGATATGCTTGTCAAGAGCAAACTTTCTAGCCTTCTTATAATCAGTGTCCACCATGTGTGGTGCATAACGGGCAAGTTTAGTAAATTTTGTTTCATATTCAGCAACGGACATTGTGCCATGTCTCAGCTGCTCGAATTCGGTTACTTTTCTGTCCCTAACACACTGAGGGAAGTACTTTTCAAAGAAGGCTCCCTTGAATTGAGCCCAAGTCATAACAGTATTGTCATCACGGATAAGCATCCACCATCTTCTAGCTTCCTCTTGTAGAGTAAAGGTGGCCAATAGCACTTTATGTGCTTCGGAGCACGAAAAAATCTCAAACAATTTTTCTGTCTCGAGAACCCATGCTTCAGTTTTTAACGGTTCAAGGCCTCCCTGGAAGGATGGCGGTTTCATTTTGCTGAACTTATGGGTGAGAGCAATTATGTCCCCATCATTAACATTGGCATTCTGTTCCGGCCGTACCGGATGAGGAGGTGGGGGCTGTGGATTCTGTTGTTGGTCTAGTCTTTCAGTTATTAGTTCCATCATTCTTTCCAGTCTCGCCATTCTTGCCTCAAAGGATGAGGATTCAGATTCATTTGCAGTTCTCGCATTATCCATTTCACTATAGGCAGTTATAACAATTATTAACATAGGCAGTCATTTGTTTAAACAGATTAACACATTAGCATATATTCAGTCATGTCATAGCCACACACACTTATCATGCTCATGTAATGCCCTAATTGCTTTTCTAGGACATCCTATAGCTCATTGGGACACGTATGTGCGGCATAACTCGTGGTAAGTATCGCTCTGATACCACTCTGTCACGACCCAAACCCGCCCATATGGGTTTAGCACCGTAACCGGCCAGTAATCCAAGATTACCGAAGGCCTGCTTAACAGTAACACAGTAATCCAGAGTACAGGGGCATGGCGGAAGCCAAAACAGTAAATAAACAATGTCCAATGAGCTGTGACAGTCTGTATGCCAAAAAGACTTTTCATTCATACATGCAGTCAGTGACAAAACAGTATGTACATATATACAATCATTCAGTTCAGGGACCTAATCCCTATCAAACAGTACCGTAACAGTCTATACAGTCATACAAAACAGATACAGAGACAGACGGGGAAATTAAAAACACCCCTAAGCCAAATCTTGACAGGCTCGAAACCTCGCAGTGAGGCACAGTGGTTGGCTTGACAAAACTGGAGCTTAACCCTGACGCTTCTAGCCGCGGTTTGGTGCCTGTACACCTACATATATATATGAGCAGTGAGCTAAAGCCTAGTGAATAACGTAATGCGTAAAGAGGTTAAGAATGAATGTCGTTACAGTAATAAAAACAGTTCATTAAATCAGTATTTCGGTCGTTCAGTCAGTACAGTCATATGTGGTACATCTATTAGCATAACAGTATAGTAAACAGTAGGTCTTAAAAGACCGAATAGTAAATGATGGCCATCAATCAGTAAACAGTAGTGGTTCCAACAAGGGAACCGACAGAGATCTCTGTAACAGTAGCAGTAAACAGTAGTTTCTAAGGATGCCACAATACAGTTCAGAATATAGGACACACATTCATTCAATTAACAGTATCAGTTCAGAAAGCAGTACAGTTCAATTGTTCAGAAGATAATCATTTTGAATATATCTTTACACAGTTGTTACTCACAGAGTTCTGGCTACAGTAAAGCTAGAGCGCGTCCCCAGTCGCCAACCCTACACAGTTTACAGATTGAACACACACTAAACTACATAGTTGGGAAAATAATAACTTAATCCCTAATTTACCTCGGTGTGGTTCTACATCTATATCCTCATTAAGATGCCTTAAACTAGGCCTAATAATGCCTAGGATGAGATGAAGATGCAAAGATGCACTTTAAAAGTATTTTCAGAATTGTCAGAAAACAGGGGTCACGCTCGAGCGTAGGTTACTCCGCTCGAGCGGACATGCAGAGAAAGGTTTCCGCTCGAGCGTGGAATTACCCGCTCGAGCGTTCTGTAAAACAGTCAAAAGTGCTGGATAGGTGAAAATCATGCTCGATTAGGCGCTCGACACCCGCTCGAGCATGAGACATAAGGTCCCGCTCGAGCGTCAATTCTTCCGCTCGAGCGGAAATCAAAACAGTGTAAAGTGCTGGGAGCACGAATTTCACGCTCGAGCGCCAGTCACCCCGCTCGAGCGTGAGTCCAAATTCTAGAAATTCCAGATTTGAACCTCAAGCTCAAAACCAAGTTTTAAAACATAAATTTCGATCCTCTTAGGCCAATCTTCTAGAAAACATTCCAAAACTCATAGTTTAACATGATTCCAAAGCTCAATTGTAAAATCAAAGCCTAAGGGTGTTTCAAGCAACTCAATTTCAAACCAATTTTCAAGAATATGAAAAACATGCAAACATGCATGAACTTAAATCATTTCAAAGCTTTAAATACAAGCTCAAATGAGCTAACTCTTACAAAAACATGATGAAACCATGGACTATCACACTATTATGAATATGCATGCACCAATTGCCATGAAATCAACATCAAAATGCAAGAAAAAACACATGCATGCATGATACAAGCTTTAATCCAACACTACAAGGCCAATTCTTGACTTAGCTCATTAAACTATCATGATCCATGCTAGATAGAGCTTAAATATACAATTTAGAGGATGAAATTCATACCTAGGTTCCTCAATGACAAGTCTAGAGGTTCAATTTGCCAATTTACTCTTCAATTCTTCAAGTTCTCTAGCCAAACTCTCAAGAACAACTCAACTCTCTCTCACTCTCTATCTTGGTCGGTTGTAGGCAACAAACAAAAGCTGATGGGAGTGTTTTGATCAAGTGTACAAAGGCTCTAATATGTTTAGCCTACATGACCCACTAACAATGGCATTATGGTGATTAAGTCAAACTATGCAATTATCAATATTTAGTCTAGTTTAATCATACCAAATCAATTTTTAATTAAATATATCATAAAATCATATAAATTCCAATGATCTCAAAACATCAATCAATTTCAGATTCGGCCGCCGATAAGGCCTTCAATTCGCAATTTAAACACAAAGGCATGAACAGATAATCAAACAGTCAACAAATAGACATACAATTAAATAGATATACTTAATCAATTCAGTTCCAGATTTCAGTCAATCAGTTCAGTACTTCAATCAATTCGGTTACCAATCATAATCGGTCTCAGTTTAGCAGTAATCAGTGGTTAATCGGTAAATAGTGACGAGGGTTGTTACACTTCTCTTTTTCAAAGTCCTTCGACAGGCCTTTAAGTGAACCACTGAATCCGAAGAGGCCTTTTAACAATTAAAGCACTGCATGGCCAACCCCCCTTACTCTCTCAGGTGCTCTCAGGCGAGACCCTCTTTCTCTACTTAGCCGTATCAAACGCCGCAGTCAGTGCGGCCTCCATCAGGGAGGACAGCTCAGTCCAGCGTCCGGTTTATTACATTAGCCGAGCTCTCAAGGGGGCAAAACAAAACTACCCTCTTCTGGAAAAAATGGCCCTTGCCTTGGTTATAGCCTCAAGACGACCCCAATCTTATTTCCAAGCTCACTCCATAGTGGTCTTCACTGATCAACCTTTGAAGAAGATAATGCAACAACCAGAGCTGTCCGGCAGACTTATGTAATGGTCTGTCGAGCTTAGCCAATTTGAAATCTCTTACCGACCTCAAACAGCGATCAAAGGACAGGTTGTCGCCGATTTTATCTTGGAATTCACTGATCCCACTCCAACCACGCTCCCTCTACCAAGAAAATTCAACACTGAGGCAGAACATCCCCACTCCTAGACCCTCAATGTCGATGGATCATCCCACAAAGAAGGCAGTGGGGCTGGTCTCATCCTTACCGCTCCCGAGGGCGATTATTTCAAGTGTGCCCTCTGTTTCCTATTCGACGCAAGAAATAATGAAGTCGAATATGAGGCCTTGATAGCAGGTCTTCGCCTGGCCAAAGACATTGGTGTAAGCCATATCCAAGTGTTCAGTGATTCCCAATTGATCGTCGGACAGATTACGGGGTAATTCGAAATGAAAGAAGACACGATGCGAGCCTACAGGAATATTGCACTCCTTCTTGTTCGCATTTTCAATACTTTCCATATCAAACACATCCCTCGGTCAGAAAACTCTAAGGCAGATAAAATGGCCCAATTAGCCTTGGCCGACCAGTCAGACCTCAGCCATAGCGTCCATCTTGAATACCTGGCCCACCCGGCTCCTTCGCCAATCCAGCAGGAGGTTCACTTCCTCCAAAACGAACCTACCCCATGGATTGCAGACATCCTTCTGTTTTTGACAAGTGGGAAGTTGCCAGACGTAAACAGCAGGCCACCAAAGTCAGAGCCGGTCGTCCAATTACATCCTCATCAATGGCGTACTGTACAAATGTGGATTGTCACACCCATACCTCAAGTGTCTCAATCCTGCTCAAGCGACCTATGTGGTGAGAGAAGTCAGGGCGTATGTGGTAATCATTCGGGTGCTAGGTCACTGGCCCATAAAATCCTTCGCACCGGCTACTTTTGGTCTACTCTCAACTAAGATGCTACTGAATTTGTGCTTAAGTGTGATAAATGCCAGCGCTTTGCCAACATCCCCCATGCTCTACCTACAGAACTGATTACACTCTGCAGTCCCTATCCATTCGCCAAGTAGGGCATTGACTTAGTTGGTCCATTGCCCACTGGTAGGGGCCAAACCAAGTTCGCTGTAGTTGCCATTGATTACTTCACCAAATGGGTGGAAGCGGAACCCCTTGCCGTAATCACTGAACGGAACACAACCAGATTCATCTGGCAATCGATCGTATGCCGATTTGGAATCCCTCAAGCCATCTTCTCAGACAACGGCAAACAATTCGACAATGCCAAGTTCAGGAAATTCTATGCCAAGCTCCACATTAAGCCATGTTTCTCTTCCCCAGGTCATCCCCAAGCCAATGGGCAATTCGAAGTCACCAATCGCTCTCTCCTGAAGATCATCAAAACTAAGTTGGAAGTCGCTAAGGGACTCTGGGCTTAGGAACTACCAAACGTACTCTAGGTTTATCGAACTACCGCCCGAACCCTTACTGGGGAGACCCCCTTTCGCTTAACATACGGCGCTGAGGTGGTCATCCCAGTTGAAATTGGCCTCCCGACCCCGAGGGTTTTGCACCCGGATCCAAAACTAACCGAATAATTGCATCGAGCTGACTTGGACCTGATTGAAGAGCTCCAAGAGACCACCGCTGTCAAACGAGCCTCATATCATCAAAAAATGAGAACACACTACAACCGCAAAGTCCGACCAAGAGAGTTCGCAGTGGGCGACCTAGTCTTGCGCGAAACAACTCTTGCCACCAAAAATCCCGCCGAGGGCAAGCTAACAGCCAAATGGGAAGGACCTTACGTTGTTAAGGCCAGACCTCGCCCAGACACTTACCGACTCCAAGACATGGAAGGCAGAGAGCACTTGAAGCATTATTTCCAGTAAAATGGCATCTCTTGTTTTTTTATTGATCGATTGTTGTATGTTCTTTTTGACGATCTACACGCTTGTTCGTTTTTGCCCTTTCTATACATGGTGTAAACTTGTGGTCAATATGTTGTGCCTTAAATGACAATGACTTTATATCTCTATTATTTGCATTGTGTTTCAATAACGACTTGTTAAACAAAAGTCTCAGCCAGACTGAGCACGAAAAGCACAGCTAGACTGAGTTAACTCAAGCCTCAGTCAGACTGAAGAGCTCAGCCAGACTGAGTTAACAAAAGCCTCAGCCAGACTGAGCACGAAGAGCTCAGCCAAATTGAGCACAAAGAGCTTAGCTAGACTGAGTTAACAAAAGCCTCAGCCAGACTGAGCACGCAGACTGAGTTAACAAAAGCCTCAGCCAGACCAAGCACGAAGAGCTCAGCCAAACTGAGTTAACTCAAGCCTCAGCCAGACTGAGCATGAAGAGCTAAGCCAGATTGAGCATGAAGAGCTCAGCTAGATTGAGTTAACAAAAGCCTCAGCCAGACTGAGCATGAAGAGCTCAGCCAGGCTGAGTTAACTCAAGCCTCAGCTAAACTAAGCACAAAGAGCTCAGCTAGACTAGTTAACTCAAGCCTCAGCCAGACTGAGCACGAAAAGCTCAGCCAGACTAAGTTAATTAAAGCCTCAGCCCGACAAAGCCCTCTAAGTCTTAGTCAGAACTAGCATGAAGAATTCAGCCGGTTTGAACCAAAGCTGGTCTCAGCTGTTGCCATACTTAGTTAAAATCCAAGTCCATACCCATTCATTTCACTAATCATACAAGTTAGCCTGTTTGCCCATTTTTAACATTTTTACATCATGGTTGAACATATAAGTAAGCCTGATTAACCATTTTTACCATTTTTACATCATAATTTACTTACAAGTTTTACAATTCACGCACAAGTTTCATTTTTACACCCACTCTTTATTGAATTCTGCTCAGCCATTTTCATTATTTCAAATTTACCAATTAGAAGCATAACGACAACAACAATGCATAAGAAAACTCATTGTTTTATTAACAAACTTGCATTTTTACACAAATTCATTACAGAAACTACTTCTATTATAAAACAAAAAAAACAACAAACACACAAAAACAAATAATTTTATACAGTTAATCGCCCTCGCTCGATGCGAGATCTTTCTCTTCAACCCCCTCATCTAGGGGGCCTAGGCGACGTCGTTTTCTTCTACCTTCACGGGGCTGAAGTCCACATCCGGGAACAACTCTTGCACCTTATACTTGAAAGTCATCTAGCTGTTGTCCCAGAACTGGCTCATCTCGTGCTTGTAGAAGTCCGACCGCTAGAAGCGTTGGATCACTTCCTCTTCACTCCTACCTCCAACGGCCGCTCCCGATGGTCCCGCCCTCCTATCTTCCTCCTTCGCTAAGCCACTGGCGACAGCTACGTCAATGGCCATCTGGAAGTCGGTGGACCCCTTGAATTGCTCTACAACCGCCATACATAAGTCGGGGTACACCGCCCTCTCAGACACCAATTTGGACCTCTCTTCTACCAGGGCCTTCTCTAACTCCACGATCCGACCATCTGCCTCTTCTTTGTCTTTGATTGCCTGGTCCCGCAGTTCTTCGTTATTGGTCAGGGCTTCAACCCATCTCTCATTGGCGGTAGTGCAGGCTTGTTGGACCTGCTCTAGATTCCTCTTCTTGCCCGCCAACTCGAACTCTAGTGATACTGCCTTGTGGTGCTCCGCTTCCAGCTCTGATTTGGTCGCAAGGAGCTCGGCACCAGCCTGCTCCGTTGAGTAGCTCTACACCAATGCCAGTACTTCCATTTTCTTCGCCCTTTGCGCATACTCCAACCCCTTAGCGTATACACTCCGAGCGGTCTTCCTCCAGCCAGCTGTCTCAACCGTTAGGTTCTGCAGCTGCGTCTTCGCCCCTTCTAGCTAGGCCCTCAGCGGCTCTACCTTTATCTTTGCGCGCGTTGCTTTATTCATCAGGGCAGTCGCTAGGGTCGCTACCTCCATCTAGGCTGAGCAAAACCCTCTCAAGAGGTCGGCCTCCATTAACCGCGCCATCGACCGCACGGCCACATCCTCCACCACCCCAACAAGGCGGTCGGCTATGACCCTAGCTTCCCCCCCTTCTTCTGCCAAGCGGCCTACCAGAGCGCGAGCATGGTGCATGGCGGTCTTCAACATGATGCTCGCCTCCGATCTGCTAACCCCAGACTTCCTTTTACCAGGACTGGGCGACACTTCTACCACAGACCCCACTACTGCCACCGTTTGGGCGCTTGCGCCTATGTCTTCTTTTAACATTTGGACACTCGCACCCATGTCTTCTTTCGTTACTTGGGCAGTCTCCCTTTCTAGAGCCTCCTCTGCTCTCACATCCTTCATCTTCTTCACAACAGGGGTGTACTTACTCCCCTCTACCGCCACCCTCTTCTTCTTCATTTTCTTTTGCACTGTCTCCACCTCATGTTTGCCCCTCTCCTTCAGCGGGTCCACTGGGGGTGGCAGTTGGGCAAAGTCCGTTAGGTCTTTGTCTTCCAACGGTTTGGGACATGGTCGGACCCGCTCCCTCATCACCAATTTAGGTGCAGGCCTCAACTGTGTCTCCTTATACTTCTCCGCCTTGGCGAACACCCTCCGCTCTTCCGCCTCCTCCGCGCCTCCAGCTCCTCCTTCGTCGGATCCTCCTTTGTCGGCTGTGGCCCTAGTCTCAAGGCAAACAGGGTTGAAGGTAGGATCAGGTCATCCCACTTCACCCCCTCATTCTCCCTCCATTCCTTCACCTTCTTCACCCTATTCTCAGCCTTCGCATCCAGCCTTGGCTCCACCGATTTTGTGGGGACTTTCCACGTTGTGCGAACTCCTCCCCCACCGTTCGCTGATACATAACACCATCTCGGCCTCCACCACTTCACCGAAGATGGCAAGCCTGCCACCAGACCCCGGCCTACCACCGTTTGCAAAGTCACCCATGTTTCTTATTGACTGGAGGCCTTGCAGCAGGAGAAGAATTCCTTCACCATCATAGCCGCCCCCCGGTGGCCCGTGGCTATGAAACCGCGTAAGCCATCAGTATCTTCCATGCGTTGGGCATCAGCTGCCTTGGCGCCACTTCCAGCTTGTTAAGTACGTCCACCACTATTTAGGGAAGTAGTAACCTCAGCCCCTCCGGCAGTGCCTCCTCATACAATGTGAATTCTGTCGGTTGTGCGTCCGATGCCCTCTCCTTAGATGTGGGCAGCCTCAACTCTATCTTCGCTGGAATTTGGTACTTCCTTCGTACATTCTCCAACTCCTCCTCCGTAAACTTGTCAACCTTGGTGTGCCAGTGGTTCGACTCCACTTGGCTAATTAGCCTAGCGGCTACGTTCATCGTTGCCGGGTGAGCCCGTGCCGTTTGTCCAGCTTCCTTCTACTCCCTTTGCTCTGCTCGGTACTGTTCCACCAACTCCACTACGTCGTCTTCTCCCAATAAGTCTAGCCTTAAGGCTGGCACTCTATCTTGAGCCATTCCTCCAACGTGTCTACGTATCGCTTCGGATGCTGGCACAAGGAAGTTCACAAAGTATTGCAAGGGCGTGTCACACGAAACAAACGAGTTCACCTCTGGAATGTGCTGGTTTTTTACGATAGGGTAAGTAAAGAGAATAACTCCAAATACCCATGGTTTTCCTATATTCCAAGGGTCGAGATTAAATTTTGCCAGTTTAAAAAATTTTGAAAACTTCCGCCCCCGCATTTTCAACACCCTATATTAGCTTATCCTTTCGCTTCCTGCTAACGCATCACCTCCCTTTATTACAGGATTATGCCACGTGTATGACCACAATCCACTACTCTTTTCCTCTTCCCTGTCTATTCCACTTCACATCACTACGTGCCTCACCGCTCCTCGAGCCCCACACGCCGCTATTCCCTCCTATCACTCGATCACCCTTCGCGGTTGGCCCCCTCTCTCGGTCACCCTTCGCAGTCGGCCCACTTCGCGATCGGTCCCCCTCTCTCAGTCACTCTTCGCAGTCAGCCCCCCTCTCGGTCACCCTTCGTGGTCGGCCCACCTTCCGGTCGGCCTTCTCTCTCGGCTATCCTTTGCGGTCGGCCGTTCTTCCAGTCGGTTTTCTCTCATTCGACCAGCCACAACCCCTGTCTTCTTCTTTATTCCCGTCGTTGGACTGAAGCTACACTTGGGAATGGGGGACTACTGACATAGGTTGGCCCATAAGGGCTTTTAGCCCACCACTTAAAGCCCAGTGCATGATTCAAACACTAAAGCCCAACATCATTGGAACCCAATGTTGCACCAAAAACCAATGACATCTAAACACTTGTCAAGAGAAGAACCAACCACATAAGCAAACAAAGATCCTGCAAAGTTATTACACCACACATCAGCCATTAATGAGGTTCCCTGCAGCATTTAATGCGGTAACCCCTTTACATCGGAACAAAACAGTCTTATCATGAACAAGGCAAGCTAGAACATAGACTTTTGGCCAACATGACAGGTCGGAGTGGATAAGGAAATGATAAACAAAGGATATAAACAAGTTTCTAAGACAAAAAGAAGGTTAAGTTCTCTATCATCATCTGATCTTTATATTCCATTAATCTCTCTTTTCTAATTGGCTCGTCGGAGGGTTCGTTGGGGGACTCTCGTTCCCCGTTGGACTCTTGTGCAAGTTTTCTGTGGATCTAGCGATCGGACAAGGGTGTGGGAGACGTGGATCAGGCCGACCCGTTCCTCAAGGACAAGTAGTATCATCACTTCCAAACTAACAAAAACCCATTCTAGACTTTCTCTGACAAAAATAAGTAAAAAGGATGACTTAGATTTTTACTAGGCTCTCACCATTTTTGTTACAATTATATGTTGTCATGATCTTAGCCTGAGTCAATGAATTGTAGTGGAAGACCTTAAACCCTGACCAACACTGTTTTCAATCTTTTGGGTGTAAGGACGACAATCGCACGATATCATATAATATCCAACTTAGATATTTCTTGTTTTGAATGCAACTTAGGATTTTTTGTGTGCGTTAAAATTTGATATGACTACACATGATCAATACTAAGATTTTTTCTTTCTAAAAATTCAAGAACAAAATTGATCTTTTAGATAAATTTACTTAGATCCTCACCTACAAAATTAAATCAACTAAAAAGATATTTTGATGATAAAGTCAGTGACAATATCAACAAAATTAAAGCACAATAAACTTGGTGCACAAAATCTCATATACCTCTACTCATAGGGGTTGATTTCTTTATTTAGAGTGCACTACTTTTACTTAGAAGCCCCTTCTATCATAAACTCTAGGACTCATCCTTATCTAGGATTTGTTCCCTCATAGTTCATTTGGAGTAAACCTCTCTAATGAGTTTTATCCTTAACTACTCTAGAGTCATAGTTCACTAGGATTTATTTGTCCAGTCTGAATATCTTGGCTAAGGTATGGGCAATGGCGACACCTCGTCCAGTCACTTTCTGCCATGTAGCTTATCATCCTGAGGTCATGTCATGTGACCTAACTCAAAAAATATATCTCCACACCTATCCTTAACTTCCATCACTTCGTCAACGGGTTAAGGGGATGAAAGCTAAATCTGCTAATCAAATCATATGCTGACCAATCTATGTCTTCATTTGCCATACTTGTGCCAATATATCAACATATCGGCATAACAGTACATGTCTTCTAAATTCCTTAAAACCCTAAATCTAACTTCTCACCTACCACAATGACATGTCACCACTTCATTGGTTCCTCCCCTCGTCATTTCACCTCTAACGCACGTTACTTCAATTTTCTCAAATTTCAACTCATCACGTAGTTTGGCGCCTCTCTATCTTTCCAAGAGATACACATGCTCCCCTAGTCATTACCTTCTCTATTTTCTCTATCTTGGACTTTCAAACCTCCATCTGAGAGGGTAATTTGTGTGAAACTTAGGCCGAGCTAAGATCGGCTGGAAAATGGACTGAGCTATGGGCTGAGGTAATGGCTTGCATAGCTCGATCCTTGATCCTGTCAATTTGGCCAAGGAAGTCTGCTATTAGCCTAGTTTGGGTGTTCTGGACCAAGATATAGGGGAAGAAAAACTGAGCTAAAGGATGCCCAAGGCACAACCGAGCTAGGTGAGCGCGGTTAAAACCCGTGCAAGGCAAGGTAGTACCAGCTCGGTTGTGTTACTGCCAAGACCATGGTTGGGCCATCTCACTTGGTTAAGCAATGAAGAGGGTGTTAAAGGATAAGCATTATCTTTTAGAAATGTGATTTCTAGGAGGACTCTGCATTGGAGAATAAGAGTTCTACTAGGATTTTGTCACGCGGAATCTATAAAAGCTCATAACAGGGCTAATGTACAAATATCGCAATTTTTACTCTCAAATATACATAGCTTTTTGTTTATTGTCTATTTGTTGACTTAGGCATCGGAGAGGTATCCGACACACACCCGCCGGCTAGTTCACATTTGTATTTTCAGAAAGTAAAGCGACGACGTTTGGAGGAGTGCAAACTTAATTAATAGGATTATACGAGAATATTATTGCGTGCTCATACAGTCGAACCTTGTAAGGCCCCAATCGTTGTTCTTTCTTGATCATCTCCGACAATCACCGCAACTTTCTGCTATGATTAAATGTCTCATTTTCCTCCAGCATCTCTAAATCTATTTTCTGCTTTACCCGAATTGACCCGTAAGTCACTCAAATCTTTCATTTTCAATTTTCTTTCTAGTTGATCTCTATTCTTCATTTTTTGCACTTAAATGTGCTTCTTCCTTTGATTTCCAACCTAGATTTGAGTTTCATTTGAGGAATCACACAAGGAAAAATTTAGAAAAACTTTGCTAGATTAAAATCACACATTGCCCCTATTCTCTCGAGCAGTAGTGATTGGTACCATTAATTTGGTATCACTAAACCACCATTAATGAGGTGAAAAAAAAAAAAAAAAAATACAACAAACACTATCATAATAGATGAGGCCCACTATCACATTATTAATAACACCATTAATTAGTAGTCTCAAATATTTTTTCTCTCCCAAATTATGGAAGTTCACCGTTAGAGAGTGAAAGACAATGCTAACATCCAACCTTCCCTCGAGATTATAACATTTCAACTGATGTTCAGATATGTCTGGCCAACAATCAAGATACGCAACTAGGTGTTGATTACATTGCTATGCCATTGGTAGGCACAGTAGATGTTGGAATTAGATTTCCCCCTTAGAAAGTCAATCACCCTACAAGTTTTGAAGTTAGGGTTATAAATGAGAAAAAAGAAAAAGAAATGAGAGAACTTAAAAAAAGTGGAGAGTAAATTTTTTTTTTTACTAATAAAAATACAAGATTTATTCATATAATTGAATACATAAATTATTTATATCTTTATCATTTTATAATTATTTTTTCACTCTCTATTTTTTTTTAATATTTTTTTTAAAAAAAAAAAGACAAATTACAAACACTCTCCTCAAGGTATGGTAAAAATACAGATTCCTTCTTGAAATTTGAGAAATTACAAATTACCTCCTGAGAGTCAAATTTTCATAACAAATTAAAAAAAATTAGGAGGAAATCTGTATGAAAATAAAAATTTCAAGGAATAATTTGTTATAGAAATATAAATCTCAAGAAACGTGATGTAATTTCTCAAATTTCAAAAAAAAAATTGTATTTTTATCAAATCTCAAAAAGAGTGTTTGTAATTTGTAAAAAAAAAAAAGATATGAATGCATGAACATCGAGAGGACACCCCCAACGGCTGAATATGCGCCAACACAAACCGCCATTCCTAACTCAAGGAAAACGACAAAGCTAACATCCTCTCGTAAATATCTATTTGCTCCATCCTTAACCCAAGGAAAACCACAAAGCTAATATCCTCTCGTAAATATCTATTTGCTAGTAAGGACACTACTTCAATTAATTTCCCTTGGTTAGAAATTTATTAAAAATTTTAATAACCTACATATATAATTTTGTGTAGATCACACAATTATAAAAACAAGATTTGATAAAAAAAATTTAATAAATTATTTAAGGATTCATAATATTTTTCTAATTTTTCAAATCAATCAATTTCTCTAAATTTTCTTAGTATGAGAGCATCTCCACCAAAATCACTAAACTCCCTCCTTATCTATTTTAACGAATAAATGACTCCCTATCCACCTGCATTAGATTTCTTAAATAATTCTCTAAATTAATTTTTGCTACAACTGTAGCTCCCTTATATATATATATATATTGTTTTGCTTTGTTTAAGGACTGCAATACGCATTTATGATTTTTATTTTTATTAAATTTATAATTAAAAATTATATTTTAATAAAATAAAATAAAAAAATAGAGAATTTGTTAATAAAATAGACAACAAATAAAGAGTCTGTTGGGAGAACTAAATGAAAAAGTAATTCTTAAAATAGGAAATGAACTTTTTAATAATATTTTAAGACAAAATTTTTAAGTAAATTGGTAGGGATGCTCTAAGGTCCCTTTTTCGTTGTACCCGGGTCCTAAATTTTCTCTAATGTTTGGTCTGCCAAACCTGGAGTTTTTTTTTTAATATTCAAAAAAAAAAAAATTATTTAGCGAATTTGTCAACTTTTCAAACTATTTAAGAAACTAATCTACTTTTGAAATCACATCTTTAAAATGTAATTTTAAAATTGAAAATGCGATTTCGAATCACATGTTGAACATGTAATTTCACCATGTCATCATAAAATACATTTTCAACTTACAACTTCAAGATAAAATTACATATTGAAAATGTAATTTCAAAAAATAAATTAATTTCTTAAATAGTTTAAAAAATGAGTTAATTCTGTAAATAATATATTTTTTTTTTAAATATTAAAAAAAAAATCTCGCCAAACCTGACTTTCCCTTTGTTTCTCGGTAAAGTGACACTTTTCAATTCACGTTTGATTTCCCTTCCGTTTCTCATTTCCTCTTCAACCTCGTCACAAAGAGAGAGAGAAAGAGAGAGACTATGGCGGCGTCTGTCTCTTCCACGGTTTTGGCAACAACAGTGTCATCAGCGTCGTCCTTCAAAGCAAGAAATTACAGTTCTTTCAAGTCTCAAATCCCTTTCTGTTTCAATCATCTCTCTTTTTCTTGTGCTTCTAATAGATTGGTTCCAAGGTATGTAACTTTGTGCTTCTGAATCTCTGATCTCTATATATGTTTTTTTTTTCTCTGTATAGCAAAATTTGACTTTTCAGAACTTAGAATTTCCTAGAATTTGCCCCCTTTTTATATCAAAGCTTGGTGAGAAAATGTATGGGAAAATGAATTGAAGTTTTGCATGTTACATATATCAAGGTCTTGGACCTAGAAAGAGAACTAAAATATCTACTCAACTCAGACCACTAAGCCTTGTTTGGTTATTCAGCTTAATTGAGGTTCTAAATGGAAATATTAAATATGTATATTTTGTGGACTCTAGCTGTGTATTGAATCCAAAATTCGCATGATGACCAATGGGTACTGATTAGATTGCTGGGTATTTTGAAGAGGGATTTTGGATAAGTGATTGTTTGTTTTTTAAAATTTTTATGTTTTTTTTTTTTTTTTTTAATTCGTTGATGATTTTGCAATTTCATTGCAATGTGTGTAGGAAGTTATTTAGAGTCCAAGCAACAGTCTTGCAAGATGATGAGGAGAAAGTGGTTGTGGAGGAATCATTCCAACCGAAGACTATTCCTGTTGACGATGGGAAAGGAATCCATGGGGAGTCATCAAATAGTTCATCCTCTAGTGGGTTGGAGAGATGGGTTATTAAGCTTGAACAGTCTATAAATATCTTTCTCACGGTAAGTTTTCTCTTTTGGACTCTTCATCTATCAAATTATCTCACTCCCCAGTGGCGGACGAAGAAATCTCGTTAAGAGGGGGCCAAACTCTATACATTTAAAAATTGACTGTACATTTATTTTATTACATTTTTACCAAAGTTTCATACATATATTGTATTAAAATATTCACTTTATACGTATCAAAATTGAACATTATCATTAAATTTGTAAATAAAGTTTTCAAGCAGTATCTAATAGTCATTAACAAAACAAAAAGTATCAAAATTGGATTATAAAGTACTTTTTACACTTGTACAAAATAAAAAAGATAAAAAAATGATAACATACAAATACTATCTGCACATTTATCATAGACATGTAGGGTCATAACTAACACCAATTTGAGCCATAATTGAATAAATCATAACTAATACCACTTCGAGATATAATCAAATATCATAATAAGACATAACTAATTTGATTTAATAATTTGTTAATCTCACCAACACAATAATTTCTAACAAACATCAATTTTGATCATAATTTACATCTTAAATGTACTTATGTATTGTAGGATAACCTTAATTAAAGACTGGAAACAATTTGAGCTTTGAAGAAGAAGAAGAAGAAAAAAAAACTTCAAGGGGCCAACACTTCACAAATTATAGACTAAGGGGGTAAATACAATATATTAGCTAAGTTTGTGAAATTGTTTTAGGGGCAGTGACTCCCCCTTCCACCCCCTTCGTCCGCCAATGCTCACTCCAGTTCCGTGGTGATTTGGTAATATGCCATGCCTTAATTTAATTGCGCTAGATGTGTCCTAACCTTTTTGATGCATATGATTACTGATTTATCAGTTTGTCTTCTTTTTTATCTCTCTATTTTTTTTTTCTTTTTTTCTCTCTTTTTAATTGGGGATGTGTTATATTCTATGAATGTCTATAAACTTATAGTGCGAAGGAACTTCTAGGCTCTTAATTGGATGAATAATGAATTCTATGGGGATAGCCGTATATGAGACTCTTATTTTAAACTTGGCTGTGTTTCCTAGTCAATATTAGACGAGTGACATGCTGAACGAATTGTTTTTGCAGAGCAATAAAAAAGTTTTGAGTTGTTAACCCCTCCTTTGGTTCATTCACACTGCTATGATTGACAAATTGTTGTTGATTGATGAAGTTCCTTATGTTATGTAATCCATCAATTCATTTCACTTTGTTAATGCTCAGATTTTGTTACATACAACTTCTTGATAACCTCTACTATTTCATATGAAATATTGGAGAGCTAGCTAAAAGTATTAGGATTGCTACCCACCTTTTATGTCTCTCTTGGGAGTATGAAAAATTTGAGGTGTTATCTTATTCTTTTGATTGTGCTTCCTTACCAGAACATGTTACTTGGAATCTTTATCAGCATAGGGGCTTTCTTCTGTTTTTGTCGCAAGTTGGTACTGTTTGTTTAGAAATTAATTTTTAACTAACCATTCCAGGACTCGGTGGTAAAGATACTTGATACTTTGTACAATGATAGAGACTATGCAAGGTTTTTTGTACTTGAAACTATTGCAAGAGTTCCTTATTTTGGTGAGTGCCCAAACTTCCTTACCTTCTATTTTTGCTTAATTTTCTTCAAGGGGAATCAAAGACTATATTGCCAATTTCTGTATAGAATGGTTTAAGTTTTAATCCTCAAGGAAGTGATTGATTATAATTAATATTGCACAAAATGCCTAGCATAGCCTAGAAGAGCAAAATTGATTATGATTGCCAAACATTCGTCAAGACTTAGTCGTATATTTGAAGATACGATTCTCTTAAAGTAAACAATAAATGAATGTGATCAAGGATTATGCTCATTTATCAAATGTTTCAATCATTCATTGGTTCCTACCTAGGAAGCGTAGACACTTCTAAGAATATAACGTGTCATATCCTATGAGGCATGGGTACTTTCAACAAACATGATGTATCCATACCGGGTACTTATTGGTTATTGGTACTTCGTATGGTACTTTGGCATATGTATCTGATATACAAAACACGTACTTTAATTTTCTCTTCTTAATTTTTGCCATAACCCAACATGCCTAGTATACACAGAGGTAAGACTAGTTTCATTGGACTTTTTTTTAGATACAAATTGAACATATTACAAGCTTGAATAAAATAACTTGAAATCCAATGATGAAACAAAAAATAATTTAAATTTATACCTATTCTTCTCCTTTATACTTTAAAATATTCATATATGACATATACTACTTATTTATATTTATAAATTACATATAATAAATCTATAAAATTATATATTTTGCACATGTCCCCTTATGCGTGTCCTACATATTTTGAAAATTGTGTGTCAGCGTGTTTGTGTCCATGCTTCTTAGGTTACTATTGTGTATTGAATTGGCTTTGAAATCTCTCAGGTTCTTAAGAAAGCTTTTATGTCCAAATTGTCCTGAACATTACTGAATATTGTGCCTGGCATTTTGAATTTTGAGCTTGGACTGATTGTGTCATTTTGTTAATATGGCAGCCTTTATCTCTGTTCTACACTTGTATGAGAGTTTTGGATGGTGGAGAAGAGCAGATTATCTGAAAGTGCACTTTGCTGAGAGCTGGAATGAGATGCACCATCTGCTTATAATGGAAGTAATGCTTTTTTTTCTCGAGCTTTGTCATGATCTCACGTCTACCCCGTCCTTTTCTTTTCTTTTCTTTTCTTTTCTTTTTCTGATGTTTCATAAGAAAGCAAGTGCCAACCAGAAATGATTCCACTATGACTTATGGTACATAACTTTTTGTTCACCTTTGTCACCCTCGTTTTGGCTTCCTGATCTCTATGTTTGGTCCATCCAATTTATGTTTGACATTAAAGATCCAAATGACCATTGGCTCTATGGTAAAAATCTTGGCCTTATGGGTTCAAGTCATGGGACAACCACTTTGTGTACTATACCAAAGGTTAGGTGTGTACCCAATCTTTTCCCTCCCAAACACACATTAGTATACTAATTGGGTGTTGTTTTTTATTAAAGATCCAAATGAAGAAATGTAGCCAAGATGACATGGTTTAATAAAGTTATGATAGGCAATTAGTCATGAAGAGTTTGGAATAGTTTTAGGAGGAAAACTGATGATGCCTACAAAGCAAGAACATGAACTAGTAGTTTTTACTTGTAAAAGTTGATAGCTTGATAATTTACTTTTAGCCTACTATTTATCATAACACAGACTACAAACTACTCTAGATTATTTTGTACTTGCATATTTTCTTTGTGATTTATTGACAATAGGGATATATTATCACAGGAATTGGGGGGAAATGCTTGGTGGTTTGACCGCTTTCTTGCTCAACATATCGCGGTATTTTATTATTTTATGACAGTCTTCATGTATGCTTTGAGCCCGCGAATGGCATGTAAGTAATTCGGATTTTTACATGCTTGTTTATTTGTCAATAATGGTGATGGGATTCATGACAGTTATGTTTATATGAAAACCCTACTACCTATTTATGAACAAACAAATAGAGAACCTGTCTGAGAATTACAACCTTAATATGTTTTTTGGTATTTGATAAAAGGGACTCCATAGAGAAAATTCTACCTCTTAGAGCCAAAATTACAAAGTTTTAATCCTTCCATGTAGAAGATAGTTTAACTCGTTCTTACTTGCCCCTATATTCCTTTAATCAATTTCTGTGCCCTGAGCATTCAAGTTAAGAACCAGATCATAAAAGTTATTGTAGAGTAGCTAGGTCAAAGCATTCATTCTCTGCTACTAATGTTTATACATTTGATCTTTGTTGCAGATCATTTCTCTGAATGTGTAGAGATCCATGCATATGAAACTTACGACAAATTTATCAAGGCCCGAGGAGGTATTTTAAAGTACTGAAAAATCTAGGCTTAGTTGCACTTGCTTATGTATAACCACAAAGTTGAGATAAGCCTGATGAAATCTACATTGTCATGTTAATGGTTTTCATTGGGCATGCTAAATTCAAAGGGATTTTCATCTTCTGACTTTGGATGAATATAAACATCGCATAGTATGCCATAAAATTGAATGGGTGATCCGAGCTAACTGATTACATCTGACATTGTTTTCCACTATATTCATGCAACTTCCCTTTTGTGACATGGCCTGTTAATAATAATGATGATATATTCTCCTTAGGTTTCTCCTGTTGGTATCAACATGATCATGTTGGTCTGTTTCTTTTACAGATGAACTGAAAAAATTGCCTGCACCTGAGGTTGCTGTGAAATACTACACTGGAGGTGACTTGTACTTGTTTGGTAAGTACAAACTTCCACTGCCCAGAAGAGACTTTCTCAGTTTTGATAGCTTTCTCACTTTTTCTTTAACTACCTCGTAGATTTTACAATTCCTAAGCATTTCTTCCTCAGATGAATTTCAAACCGCAAGAGTTCCCAATTCTCGAAGACCAAAAATAGGTAAAGGTTCAAACTCTGCTTTTGTTTTGTGGGTCATAGTTCAAGTTGCTACTTGGTTTGTGGAAACTAGCATGTAGAAGTAGTGTTCTAGCAATTCTTGCTAAGGCTACAAGGTTCTGTCAATTTCCCTGTACTATCCACAAAATTACAACCTTGCATCACAATTGAGTTAATGAGGTTAAGAATATACCACTCGGCTGTGTAACAGTGGTTACCAATTTGACTAAAAAGTTATCTGGTAGGAGTCTAATCAAATAGTTTCTTGATCCATGTACTCTGTGAATACAGAAAAGGAATATGAAATTTCACATCACACGTTGCACCACTGCTTGTTGCATTGGTGGAAGCACAGGCCAACAAATGTGAGAAAGGAGGATTCAACTTTAAGAGCAGAGACTTCATGTAACTATATACCTGTTTAATTTTAATCCTTGTGGTTTTCACAGAACAAAGTGTCATTTGTTTGTGCTTTTTTTCTTGTTATGTTACTTTCCTTTATTTACTAAGAAATATGGACACACACCGGCATGAAGATTTTAAAAAAATGTAGGACAACACACTTGGGGATAGGTGCAAAATATATAATTTTATATGTTTATTATATGTCATATATAAGAATTTTTATGCCTAAGATAATAATTTTTAAAGTTCGAAGGAAGAGAATAGATACAAATTTACATTGTTTTTATTTTATAATTAGATTCAAGTTATTTTATTCAGACTTATAATGTGTTTTGTGTGTGTCTAAGTGTGGGGAAATGTCTAACGAGTGTTGTGTCGTGTTGGTGTCGGACATAACATGTTACCTTCTTAGAAGTGTTCATGCTTCATTTATTTATGTTTTTCATGCGGCTAGGAGAGGTGGGTAGGCAGGCAGCCTTAGCCCCACTACCTCTACCTCTTCCAAACCCTTGAGTAACCAGATTTCTTGTGCACCGGGTACACCTTTTATTTTTTTGTGCTTGAGCAAGTGCGGTGTGGTGGTTTGTGAAGCATTTCAAGGGTTAGTTAATTAGGATTCTTTTACCTTACTGTGTTGATGGATTAAATCCTTTAAAAGTCACTCTTATATCGGAAGTCTTACTCTACTAGTGCAGCTATTGGAAATTTAAGCTTTTTTGTTATCTAGAATACTTGCCACGATGAGAAAAGCATATGCCAACATTAATGACACTCACTCTGTTTATTTTTCTTTAATTTTTACCTTCTTTCAGAGAATTTGTATGACGTGTTTATGAACATCAGAGAAGATGAAGGAGAGCATTGCAAGACGATGAAGGCCTGCCAAATTCCTGGGAACCTTCACTCTCCCCACTCATATCAAGAGGATACCTTTGAAGAGGAGTCAGGCTTTATAGTGCCTCAAGCGGAATGTGAAGGTATTGTAGATTGAGTGAAAAAATCTTTTGGATCTCCTCAACCAAAGGAAATGTAATATATTTGAAAGAAACATGAAAATATTTACTATTTACAAGAACAATACACAGGAAAATATAATATAGTTGGATAGTTTCAGTAGAAGTTTCTCTGTTCTTTTATTTTCCCTTCGAGTACAGATCAAAAAATGAAGTGCCATGTTGATAATTGTTAAACATGTAGATTTTAGGGCTTTTAGCTTCCCATCGATAAGGGATGGGTTTCTCATTTCTGTTGGTGTAGCTTCGTACAAGTTGGAAGTTGATAAACTCAAAAGCAAAATTAGAAACATCCCTCCTCTAATTGCTGGATAATTAAAGTTTTTGTTTAGACTTGTTCAAGTTATTTTTGTCTCATTAGCTATAAATTTCACCAAATACACTAGGTATATATATTTTTTTCAACAATATATATATATATATATAGGGAAATTCTATAATACAAACATCAAAAAAGGTGTGTACCATGCACTCTAATTATGACATTTGTGGTCTTTGATTATAATCTTAGTGTTAGTTATGATTTGTTATAACTTATTGTGGTGTTAGTCATAATTTAGTTATAATCTTCTATTTGTTATATTGGTTATGAATGAAGAGGTCATTGATTATGCCTCAAGCTGTATTTAGTTATGACTTAGTCATGACTCATTGTGGTTTTTATTTTGATTATGACTGAAGAAATCTTTAATTATGGGGTAAATTATCAATAGGTCCTAATAGTTGGATTTAATTTCTATCAAGTCCTATTGAAAATAAGTCATTGTAAAATCATCGTTAAAAATAATTTTTTACGATGATTTTTTTGCATATGTCGCTAAAAATTGATAATTAGTAACTTTTATTTTTACGATTTTTATAAATTGTTATTAAAATTTATAATCAGTGATTTTTTGTGACAAATTTTCGATTTGTCGCTGAAATTTAATAATTAGTGACGTTTTTTAATAGTATTTGATGAAAATGTCATTAATTTTCACATGACCTATTGGACAATAAGTCTATCTATTTGGAGGCACGTATAAGTTCTCTTTAATTATACTTCTAGTGCTGTTTGATTATGATCTATTGTGGTCTTTTTGGCCTCGTTTGTTTGGGATTATGGGGCGGGGATTGGGTTTGATAGTGAGGAGGGGATTGAGAATGGAATATTTGTTTTGAGAGATAGGGAGGGGATTAGTAATCCCTTGGTATTGGTACGGAGGAGGAAGGGGGATTGGTATGGTAGAGGTAGAGATGGTATTAGAAAAATAGTGAGGGGATTAGAAATTTTTTTATTTTTTATATATTGGGAATTTTTTTTTAAATATAATGTTTATTTTTTTATATTTTTTTATTATTTTATATAAAAATAATTTAACAATTCTTCACTATCAATCCACTCACTAACAATTCCCTCATTATCAATCTCTTCTATTCTATCTCTCAAAACAAACGGGGCCTTTAGTTGTTAGTGAAAGTGATTTAGTTATGACACCTTATGGTATTAATACCACAAAATGTCATAACTTGTATATGGTAGAAGGAATCTTATGTATAAGCAATTCCAATAAACTACATCAAATGAAATAATGACATAAGTATTGTCGCTCAAGATATTTTAGCTCTCCACTAATAAGTTTTTCAGTTCCTCCCTCAGTGCTTTGCTTATAAGCTAACTTATTGATTTAAAATAACCCCACAAATAAGTTAGTGCTTCAAAACAAAAACTAGCTGTTTGGTGGGAACAAGATTAACCAAATGATACTCAACTTATTTTAGCAACTTAAGTTTATAAGCTAGCTTATTAGTCCTTCCAAGCACAAATTATTAAAATAAAAGTTATAAGTAACACTTACAAGTTGAACCAAACAGAGTGGATTTTAACAATGATGATATGGCCTATGGCCTGTTAAATTGACATGTCGAAAATCACAACCACATGTCTGGGATTTTGTTATCTCAAGTGTCCTCAAGATATTCGCACATCAATGTCACCTGGACCCTTGTTCTTTGTCAATTGAGAAGTGAGAATCTTACTATTTTGAGTGGTCATAACTTAAAAAAGGTTTGTTTTTGGTCTGTGGCTCAGATTTATTTACGTTGTGTTTGGTTGGAGGATTTGAAGAGGGATTTAGAAAGAGAAAAAGAAAAGTTTGGTGAAATATGAATAAAATATATTTACATTTCACCTAGTTTCACACACCTTTTTCCTTTTTCATTTTAAATTTCTCCCCAAATCCCTCAATCAAACACAGCATTAGAAGGTACATATAGTTGCAATGTATTATTTTGTCGTACAAAAGATGAGATGGCACATATCATTCCACAACTACCATATCAAACAAATAGAGTCATAACCTTAAAAGGGTAATCAAGAATATGAAAGTAAACAAGCACTGAAGCGGGAACTTTGAGGAAACGTCACAAGACAAAAAGGTGACAAAAGGAAGAAAAATCAACTACCATGGTTTCAATCCAAAGTTACACACAAAACAAATCAAGCAATTTTAGTCATCATCATCAGTACACAAAATTCAAGTTAAATTCTGCAAAGATTGCATTGATCTCATCATTTCTTTGTCATGATAATTTGTTTTGCCTCATATCCACATGTTAATTTGAGTGTAAATAGAACATGTTGTCCCTTGCATCCACAGGGACAGGATATGCTAATTCTACTCAAAATGGCTTCTTTCTCCTCTCTGTCTGTATACAGATACTACATATACATATATCTGTGTCAATCAGCAAGCTTAATTTTACAATCTTGTAGTAGAACCAAGCATATTTAACACAACCAAAAGCATAGAAATTTACCTCTTTCCGGTACTGGTTCCCCATGAAGAAGAACAATGACTTCCTAGACTCAACACCAACATCCCCATCAAAGGTTTTAATCCGATGCAAATATGGCAATATCACATCCTTCACCAACGACCCCTGATCGTGCTCCAACCGTCCAAAATCCGAAACAAGCAACACCCCATTCTTAACTCTATCCACAACCTTGTACAATGCATTGGGGTCTTGACATATAATCACCTGGTCCCACCCATTGTTCCTCTTCCAATACCCCTGCTCCTCCAACCACTCAATCAAACCCTCCTGCATCTCCTCATCCACATACCCCAGTCCATCTCCGGCCATATTCACCGCTCGAATTGGGTTCACTGCTAAGCTCAACGACGAAAAGAACGGCACGTAGAACAAGTCCGCCTCGGCCGGGTCCAAAACCCTAGTCACCGGTGAACCGGTCCGGTCCGGCCGGTTCAAATCAGCGAACAAGTACCACTCGGCCGGGAGCTGATGTCCCGGGTACTTCAACACCGAGACATCATCTACCGGACCTTTCAGACCCCCTCGAGCCATTGCGAAGCTTTCTATAACCCCGTAAGTGAATTTTCTGGGAAGATCATGCATGTAGACCTTCACGGGGAAAGAATTCCCCGGAAAAACGACGGCATTTTGTCAGGAAACAAACAGAGTGTCGGCAGAATTGAGTTTCGTGTTGAAAAAAGCGTAGAAAGCTAAGAGGAGGAAAACTATGACAAGGGTTGGCTTGATGATCGATTTGCGAACCATTTTGGAAGGTAGGGTTAGTGTTTTGACATGTGAGTGTTGTTTTTGAGTTGCTCTGGTTTTGGGTCTCTGGTTGATCATTTGCCTGCTTTTGGTGTTCTTTGGGGCAACATGTTATAGAGTTCGGTGTGTTTTAGCGTGGAGGAGAGAGTTAAGAGGCTTTCCCCATATCAAGACTCTTTTCCATCCTATTTTTTAAATTAGGTTTAGTTTGGACAGATTTCATAAATTAGGTTAAAGTGTTATTATAAATCGCGCTTTCACTATTTAAAACTCAAAACTTGATGAATAGTGAAGGTACTATTGTGAATAGCGATTTTAATTAAGGTAAAAAAAATTTTCTGAATAAAACGCTATTCTGAATAGCGCTTTATTTGTGGATTCGTTTTGTGAAGAAAACGCTATTTCAAATAGCGATTCTACTGTCCATTTCACCTTCTAATAGCGTTTTCACTGTTAAACGCGAATTGAAAGAACGCTTTCAATGTTCATTTATTTCTTGGTAAGCAGATTATTTTTTAATATTTTGTTTTTTTTCCTGTTGTCATTGTTTTAGTGATAATGTGATTCATAAAAAAATTTTGGTTTTACTAAAGCCATTGTCATGTTAAAATTTGTTTTTGTTTTGGTTTAGAATGTGAAATTCAGAAATTTTACATAATATGGGAAAAACCTTTTTTCATATATTAATTTTACATAATATTTTTCTTATATATAATTTTAAAATCATATTCATTTAAATATTATTAAGCCAATTATGTTCATTTACAAAAGTCATGGTTTCACTATTCACTATTGTAAGTATGGATTGAAACCACACTTTCACTGTTCATTTAAATTAGATTTAATTTTTTTTTATAAATATTTTTTTTTCTGTTGTCATTGTTTTGGTGATAATGTAATTCATAAATTTTGTTTGGCTTTACTAAAGCAGTTCTCATGTTAAATTTTTTATTTTTTCTTTTGTCTTTGTTATGGTTTAGAAAATGTAATTCAAAAATTTTTTGGTCTTTACCAAAGCCGTTTTCATGTAAATTTTTTTTGTTTATTGTTTTGTGTTTGTTTTGTGTTAGAAGGTGATAATGTAATTAATAATTTTTTTTTTCTTTACTAAAGTCGTTTTCATGTAAATTTTTTTTTTCTTTTGTCTTTGTTTTGGGTTAGAAGGTGTTATTCAGAAAATTATTTTGGCTTTACTAAAGCCGTTTTCATTTAAATATACATATATATTTATTCTTTTGTCTTTGTTTTGGGTTAGAAGGTGAGAATGTAATTCAGAAAACCAGTTTAGTAAAACCGTTTTGTACCCGTTTTCATTAAAAAAATTTATTTTTTTGTTTCGTCTTTGTTTTGGGTTAGAAGGTGATATGCATGCTCTACAGTCCGAAGCACACCCACACACTGTGTAGCTCGACAAGCAACGACGAAGGGTGAGACGTGAAGACCACCGCGGAGTAGGCCAAGAAGACGAAGGCCACCGCGAGAGCTCCTAAAATAAATTTTGTTAACATTTTTGTAATAAAACTTAATACATAATATACGAAGTCACTAATTTACTAAATACTCATACATGCATGAAAACAACATAACTGAAGTTGCAAACGTAATAGTTTTCAGTTAATAGGTAGTACAGACATAATTCTCCCACAAAAATACATTCTGGACACCATGAACTGAATACACATTACATATATCCTGGACACCCTGAACTGAACACACAATACATAAACATAACAGTTAGATAGACAAACACCTAATTCATGACCTAATATTGCATATTAATAGCCGCAACATTTGACAGACACAATACATAAACATAAACATAAACATAACATAATAGTTATATTTATTCTAACACAGACATTACATATTAATGCATGACCTAATATTGCCGAAGTGTAGACATTAACACCTAATTCGCACTTAAATCGGCAGGTGGCTCAGAGTCTGAATAATTCGAAAGCTCAACGTCAGAGACAAGCTCAGGATCCTCCATGATACCCTTGATAGCCGTAACATTTGGTTCTGTTCTGTTCTTTTGGTCATCCTTCTTAACTATGTATAGCTGCATATCGCGGGCTAACCTACGGCGTATTTGAGAAATCTCACGTTGTAGTCTTTCACATAGTCGATCAACATTATCAGGATCTTCCTTTTGGATCTCAACAGAACGTGCTATTGGCACCTTCAGTCGATTTTCCCAACATATTCTTTCCATTTGCACTCGCTCTATAAATAGTGCGGGCCACTTCAGAAGTCTAGCGTTTGCTAAACCATATCCTGTTTGATTATCTGATGGATCCTGCATCAAACCACATGGATCTCGATAGTACTTGGGCATAACAAAATGTCGCTTCCCAAACCTATCATGATAAGCACAAGAGGCATCTAACAAAGTAAATGGTGTTTCATCTTCAGCATTGCCACTTCCCCTTCCCCTTCCTCGTCGTGAACTGTCACCCCTTTGCAAGTTCCTACCACCTCTGCGATTCCCACTCCCTCCCATGAACCATGTAGCCGTGCTAATTTTTTAAAACAAATAAATGATAATTTCGTAGGGTGAAATGAGTTGTAAGGTTGTGTCTTCACCTTTAGTCGTTTATATAGTTGGTTATGAACGGTTTTAGAAAGATGCCTCTGCATGACAATTCCATATATATGAACTAGGTATGAGTTGTCACTAGACTGAAAAAACAGAGAAAAGAAAATACTGTATACGGAAGTCACGTGACTTGACAATCCATCTGCATATACAGACAAAACAAAGGCATGCTGACTGGAAGGTAAATCAGTGAATTCACTGTTGCCATGTGACTTTCTGAATTGAGAATCCCATATATATCAATAAGAGATGAGTTGTCACTGTAATAAAAAAATCGATCAAAAAATTGAGAAAACCAAAGCATGTGCACCAAGTCACATGACTTCATAATCCATCTGCATATATGGACAAAATAAGGGCATGCTGACTGTAAGGTAAATCAATGAATTCACTGTTGCCATGTGAGTTTCTGAATTGAGAATCCCACATATATCAATAAGAGATGAGTTGTCACTGTAACAAAAAAATCGAGCAAAAAATCGAGAAAACCAAAGCCTGTGTACTGAGTCACATGACTTGACAATCCATCTGCATATACGGACAAAATAAAGGCATGCTGACTGTAAGGTAAATCAGTGAATTCACTGTTGCCATGTGACTTTCTGAATTGAGAATCCCACATATATCAATAAGAGATGAGTTGTCACTGTAATAAAAAAATAGAGCAAAAAATCGAGAAAACCAAAGCCTGTGCACGAAGTCACATGACTTCACAATCCATCTACATATACGGACAAAATAAGGGCATGCTCACTGTAAGGTAAATCAGTGAATTCACTGTTGCCATGTGAGTTTCTGAATTGAGAATCCCACATATATCACTAAGAGATGAGTTGTCATTGTAATAAAAAAATTGAGTAACAAATCGAGAAAACCAAAGCCAGTGCACCAGGTCACATGACTTCACAATCCATCTGCATATACTGACAAGTCTCTCCACGATTTGACTACTCAATGTATGAAAAAATGAAGCTTATGTAGGCAATGTTGTGTTTTACTTAGCTATGCATCATTCGTTGTTACGACCTACCATTTGTATTTCATTGAAAAGTATGACTATTTGAATTTTTGTTGTCATTTGGAATTACTTTAAAATCAACTTTTGAATATTCAATTTGTAATATTTTGGGAAACATAATCAATCTCAACTTTTGAAATCATATTTACAATAATGCTGTATCTTGTGAGTGAAACGTGGGTTACGTAGGACTACTTGGCCACCAATGTTTGTGAATATCATGGTGTATTCAAATCTGTCCAGAAAACTGGTGCATTCAAATCTGTCCAGAAAACTGGTGTTACACAGTAATTTAGGAAGTGTTGTTCTCTTTGGGTATAAATCCGAAAATAACAAATCAGCGTCATTAGAACTGGTTACAATTCTAGTTTCTATACTAAGAGAATCGTTAATTTCTTTAAAAATGCGCAGAAAACAATCTGTTTGGGTATAGGTAATTGTAAATAGTGATTCATTCGAACCAAATCAAGTAAAACCAATTGGGTTTTAAACTTAGTCCCCCAACTGGACCAACCACCAATGTCTTTGAGGTTGCTTGTCCAGCCCCCGAAGTTTAGTTTTCTGTCAACCCCCCATTCCTTACCAGAGTCATCATTTTTACTGGACTTCCAAGAATTGGAAGGTGACTCTTTCTTCTTTCCTGATGGAGGTTGAAATTCTTTACGTACAGGATCCCTATTTCACGAGCCCCAGTTAAGGGAAGCAATTCACCGACCTACCTGTTATGTTTTACGTGTTATTGAAGGTGGTAGTTTGTTTGTCTGAACTTTATTAGTCCCCTAACTAGACCAACCACCAATGTCTTTGAGGTTGTTTGTCCAGCCCACGAAGTTTAGTTTTCTGTCAACCCCCCATTCCTTACCAGAGTCATCATTTTTACTAGACTTCTAGGAATTGGAAGGTGACTCTTTCTTCTTTCCTGATGGAGGTTGAAATTCTTTACGTACAGGATCCCTATTTCACGAGCCCCAGTTAAGGGAAACTATTCACCGACCTACCTGTTATGTTTTATGTGTTATTGAAGGCGGTAGTTCGTTTGTCTGAACTTTATTAGTCCCCCAACTGGACCAACCACTTGGCTTTGAGGTTGTTTGTCCAGCCCCCGAAGTTTAGTTTTCTGTCAACCCTCCATTCCTTACCAGAGTCATCATTTTTACTGGACTTCCAGGAATTGGAAGGTGACTCTTTCTTCTTTTCTGATGGAGGTTGAAATTCTTTACGTACAGGATCCCTATTTCACGAGCCCCAGTTAAGGGAAGCTATTCGCCGACCTACCTGTTATGTTTTATGTGTTTTAAGTATTCACATAATTTAACATACATTAATCCATTCATTAATCCAGAACATTTATTAACTCATTGCAATTCAATAAAGAAAGTCATGAACTAATAAATGTGTAGTTATAAATGTAGTTATTTCATAAACTTCAACTTCATAAAACAAATACTTCAAATACATCCGTACGTTAGATGAACATATATGAAAGATAACAGTGTTTGATTTCTCATTCCTCATTTGACATGTAGTAGTCAGAGAGATATTTTCATTGTTTAAGATATTATTTTGCTCAATCACTGTCAAATCTCTGTTGCTTGCTTCAGCCATTTCGGTGGCTAGCTGAAGTATGAAATGTCGACATCTCCGCATCAACATTCTGTTGTTCTCCTTTTTAATTCTGTTAACTGTTTTTTCATAGTCACTGACATTTCGTCTAGCCATGCTCAATGAACGACGATGAGGTACCGGTGCCCCAAAGTTACGTAGATCATTAAACAATCTTTCTTGCTCCGTTACCCTGAACGCCCATTCTGCTCGGATACCAGCATAATAATCCTTCGGACTCGAGTACTTTTCGCTCTTGTAGTCATAAGTAAATGGAGGTAGCAGCCACACTTTCGGATTTCTTTGCCAGCGTGAACTTCCTGCACCTCTTAAAGACATTGTTCATAATAATAGTAATTATAGATATATTACTATTGTTATGACTTGAACAAATATCATACTGGGAGTATCGCTATTTATAGACATCATAGTGGGGGTTAATTAGAGATGATCTAGTGACGATAATGCATGTTGGGGCACTATGGAAGAAGTGATATCTGTAATATTATTTTATGTTATCCATTTCATGCAATCCTGAGTACCCGTGACGAAGTGTACCTGTGATGTAGTCACAGGCGTGGTTGTCAGATAAAATCATAATTGTAGGCCAGAGGATCACAATGCAATCCCTTCATATTCGAGCAGTGAGTTGTCAAATAAAACAAAATGCAGTGAGTTATCACATCGCCACATGAAACTATTTTTTCATGCTTACTTTTTTAATACAGTAAGTAGTCACATGGAATTGACGATTTCAGTACATGTTGGTGTTTTAAAAAATTTAAAAATGAAATCATAAAATGAAACAACGGCTTTAATTTTATTTGTTTTAAAGTAATATTGTTCATAAACAACTATGAAACAGAGTGCAAGTAAATACACAACAGTCGAACTCACTTTGACCTGCAAAACTATCGTTGTTTTTTTCACCAAAATTATAAAATGGTCGTATTAATGTGACTTAGATGAATTTTGAAATTTGAGGAAAAAATAAAGAATGTAAGTTGTGCTGCACAAAGTCACATGCATCACATAATGTGAGGAAAAAAGTCACAACGTATACAAGCATGGCAAAGTCAGAAAGTCACATGCATTACTGCATCACTGCATAAAGTGGCATGCATCACTGCATCACTGTATCACTACACAAAGTCAGATGCATCACTGCATCACTGCACAAAGTCACATAGCATCTAAGAAAAAAACAAAGTATCCAAATTATAACGTCTGTTCAAGTCGCTGGCGAGCATCACTGAGAAATGGGTAGAAAAATATATTGTAGAAAAATATTGTAAATCTATGTAGTAAATTTCAACAGTTTTTTGAAAGAAGGTAAAGTTACATTTTTACAGTAGGCAGGCTGACACCATTAATATGGCACAACAGCCGATGCTACAGGCCTTTGATTTGTTCATGACTTGACAAAAGTGGACTCCTGGCAGCCGAATGCACTGTATAAGGCCAGTGGCATTCGGGTGATTGAACAGGAAATGCTCATAAATTGGTTGAGACAAAGTATTATAATGAATTAAAATATTTTAGTACTTGAAATTGTAAGTATATTTCAATGCAATATTGTAGTCAAAATTGAGGCAGTGTTCAGTTATAATTAAAATATTTGTTTTTTGTTTTTATTGAATTTTTTTAATATTTTAAGCAATTTTTTTACTTTTTAAACACACCTAACATAAATACACTTACAAAGTAAAAAAATTGTAAAAAAAATCTTTTAAAAATTCAATAAATACCAAAAATATAAAAAAAATACAAGCATTCAGTACATTTTTTGTATTTTTATGTATTTATTAATTTTTTGAAAAAAAATTTCACAAATTTTTTACTTTTTGTTTGAAATAATAATAAATTATGCAATTCATAAAAGTCGAAATAACAACTCGTATCAAGTTGATGCATAGTTGTTCAGGTCATCAAAGTTGACGTGACAACTCTGATGCATAGTTGTTTACAATAACTTCATACATATAGCTACCATGTGTATATATGGCATAAATATCGCATCATACCCCAACAAAAGTTTTATAGCTATTTCGAGCGATATCATCATGACATATACGGTGGTTGATTTATATTCAGCAATGGGTCGCTATTGGGTTGCAGATGGAGATGAATTTCAATACCCATTAAATCCAAATTTGCGTTACTCACGTGCCACCGTCAATACCATGAGAGCTGAGTGGGAATTTCACATAACTCGAGCAAACGTTCTCGTTGAGTTATGTCATGAAGTTAATATTAAATTTCCTCGCCGGTTAGCCATGCGTATGCCGATTGACACTCCACAGTTATTGCAAAGGGCATTGCATCGTATCCGCGACGAAGTTAATCGCATGACCCAACGTCTGCAAAGGTCCTCACTAATGAAGACCGCAAATGAGCATGCCGAAGATGGGTTAATGGATGATGCACACCAGTACTTCGCCTGGAGCATGGATGTTATGTATGAATCTGATATTGAGATGTCAGATGATGATGATAATGAATGAAATTGTTTGGATGAATGACCAAACCATTTATGTTGTAATGGATTTGTAATGCTTATCCACGACTTATCAATGAAGGGAGATATTTCAATTGTTGTTAGACCTGAACAAACATTTTTTTTAGGCCTGAACAACCATTTTTTTTTAATTTTATGTTTTTATGGGTTGTTTAAACATTTTGTTCAAACCAAACGCGTTTGTAATTTACGTTTTTCTAAAAATAAACAAAAACCAGTTTTTAATTTTTTTGTAAACATAAACAAAAAACGTAAACGTTACCAAACGCTACCTTATTTATTTTTATTTTAGGGTTTAGGATTTATAGGTTAATTTTTAAAATTTATTTGAACTTCAATTTTATAAATTGATGTCTTAATTTGTTCGAATTTTTTTTTTTTGTTTATAAATGGTTGTCCTAATTTGTAAATTTGAGGAAAAAACGTAAATTACTATAAATAATGCAGAGACTACAGAGAATGAGATAGAGGTAGAGATATGAAAGAGATTTGTATGATTCAAGTAAAATAAGTAAGAATAAAAAATTGTGAAATTATAATTTGGAATAAATAAGTATGACACATTTACATCATCTGTAGAAGTTTGATTTACAAAAACTATAACAAGTAAAAAAAAAAAAAACTATACAGTCCATATTACAACCGCTAATGCCCTAACCTGCCCCTAGTCCCACAACCCCGTTCGTGGACCTCCCTCCTCGGTCTCCTGCGGTAGACTCTCTGAATATCTGGCACTCCCTCCCCTGCATGTGACCCTCCACTGACTGCCTGTGGAGCCTGTGAGTGTGACCCCCCCTCTCTTGCATCTGCTGCCCCTGATCCTGTCTCTACCCGAAGATCGGATACTACTGTGAGCTGTGAAACTCCATCATCTGGTGCAACTGTATCACGATTTGCAGCTGGACCTCGATCTCTGCCTCTGCCCGCACCCCGACCTCGGCCTCGACGTCCCCCACGACCATAACCTCGGCCTCTCCCTCGCGCTCTAGGGGGGCTCAATATGGGCCTCATCGTCAACGTGGGAGATGTCAGTGAGAACTGCATCATGTGTACTAATGGGCGTGGTCGAAGTAGTCCCCAGAAAAGCAGGTGATAACTGGGTGGGTGGGGTAACAACATCATGCATGAACCGGGGCGGTGTCCAATCAGGGTCAGCATGCTGGGTAGGATGTACGTGTGGGGAATCTGGAGAAATGTATGAGGTAACATGCGATAGGGTGATTGAAGGGTCGGAAGAGGGGAGGACCCCATTGCTCCAGTCAGCCTGTACAATACTATTGCGACGGGCATCCCACAGTTGTACGTATCGCATATGATGTACACTCCAGTCAGTGGCGGCTCGGCCACGTCTATCAGTCGCATGCAACCGCTACTCGGTGTCGCACCGATCCGGCACGGACTAGACCCGACGAAACTGTCGGAGGACACGATCAGGGAGATGCCACTCAACCACGTCAAAACAAATGAGTGGCACTCTCGCCATCCATATCTCCTCACCTAGTCAGCAATAGTCTGGGAGTGTACCGAGGACCCCCGCATAAGGCTGCCAGATAAACTACAATAACGACAAGTCTATTAAAAATCGCTCATGAACATATACACTCCATATGACAATTAAAATTTAGGTATTTAAATTTCATACCTCGCCCTCTATCATCTGGTCGAACTGGTCTCTATACACGACGATTACGTGGGTCGATACGACCTCGTGGCCCATGTCAACCCTCCGCCGGCTACCTCGAGGTCCGGTCGACAACTGCATGTCTCCCTGGCCGATGGGAACCTCACCAGGAGCAGCCACTTGCCGCCTAGACGGGGCAATGCAAATCAATCTCCCCCACGCCCAAATCTGTAATAGTTTCAACGCAATTACAATACTGAGATATGACATACTATATGAATTGACATGTAATAAAATTCTTACTAACCTGTAGCAAGACAAGGGGTCCTCCGATCTGATTTGCACCCACCTGAGCTGCTCGACATAGCTGCCTATACAAGCATGCCGAAGCCGTGATGCCCCAGCTGTACTGGCCGATCACGTCAATGTCTCTCAGCAGTGGCAAGTACATCAGCTTGAGCAGGTTCTGTGACTTATCGGGGAGAAGTACCCCCCCAATAATCCACAGAATATATGCTCGGGCATGCTGCTGTACTAACTCATCTGGAGCATGATCTGGAAGATGGCCCTGAAACTACTAGGACAGCCACCTCACCCTCACTCTACCTGCCTGTAAGTCTGCAGGTGTAGGTGCTACTCCCAATAGCTCAGCACATAGGGCTATCCATTGGTCCCTCGTAAATGGTGGGTCAGGTCCAGTAACTGCTCGCCCATCAATCCGTAGACCGTATAGGACAGATACGTCCTGCAATGTGACAATGGCCTCACCGGTCGGCAAAATGAAATGTACGAGTCTCTATGCGCCACCTCTCGACGAGAGCAGTAATGAGTGGGTGGTCCAGTCTAATATGGCCTATACGATAGACACCATAGAATCCCGCGCGTAGTAGACACTGCAACACTCTATGGTCCAATGGACGCTTTCACAAGCCGGAATCTCCCCGCTGGCATGCCACCACGGTGCGTGCCTGGTCCTGCATAACAAAATGAGTAGTTTAAATTATAGCATTATCACGTAATATAAAACAAAATGAAGGGTATTTTCATTGTAAGCGTAAAGTCCAACAAACGTGGTTGCATATCGGGTCCTCCCATATACTGTCTGCCCGATGTGGATGACTAAAAAGTGGGACCTCATCAGGTAGATGTGCCATGAAGCCTGTACAGTTGAAAACAAATACATTTTCAAAAACTGTATTGGTGAGCATATAATTTAACTATAACAATTAAACTCAAATTATTTCGTACATGACAACTTGAAAAACAAATGTGATCGATTATTTTAAAAGTATAAATTTGTGTGCCATTAACATGGAAGCAATTTACTAAAATCTAAATTTATCAATTTATGTGCCATTAAATATGATAAGCAATTCAACAGAACCTATCATTATCTATGCTATAACTAATATACAAATGTTTTACAAAATCATTTTAGGGTCTCAGTTACATAAGCTTAATAATGTCCAGTAACATGTGGATCGTTTTCATAAGTAAATATTTGCAAAAAAATGGAATGAGAATTTTTTTTCTAATAAGAGCTTGCTAATTACATTTATGGCATATTTGACAAAACTTCATTACTGATTTTGTAATAGTAAAAGTTCCAATAAAGTATAAAATTTGTAAATTACGTTGATATGACTCATAAATTGTAAATGTAAAAAATGTTTGCAGCAGACGAAATATTAAAATCTTAAAATGGTAGAAGAACTATGTAATTTTCACTAAAATTTTGTAATAGACATTTTCAATCAAGTAGATAATAAAAAACATAGGCCTATGTGGTATTGTTAAATGTTTTTGCATTGTCATTTTGTTTAATTTATTTGTTTAGTATGTTAGTTGTAAATTTTGTTAAGGAAATTAAACAATTACAATATATAAAGAATTAAAAAATACAAATGATCTATTACAAATAAAACATGATCTATTTAAATGTACGACGCCGTTTACAAATAATGAATTACAATATAAAGAATAAAATGATCTATTACAATACGTAAGTATTACATAGTCTTCATCGACCAAGTCGCGCCGGACATGTTCGCCTGTCATGACTTGTCTGTTGGCACTCACTGCAACGAGCGGTCAAACGCCTATCTGATATATCCATCTCATTCGGAATACGAGACATAGATTTAGGACCCCGTTTTACTTCTCGCAGAAGAAGTACATTAGGCATTAAGGTCCACTGCGGACCATCCCAATAATCTTGATGCGGTATTGGATTGAATTTAGTTTCCCAAACCCTCATGTATACAGGAAGCCTATATACTAGATCAACGTACTCGAATAGATTGTCACCGCATTCAGACATTACAGCGAGCATATGGGAACATGGATAGTGTCATATCTCATATTTTTCACAACTGCACGTGGGTTTATTCATCCGCACAATTTGTGTATTGCAACCTCGTCCATGGCGAAAAGATGTTTGCACCTCAAATACGCGGCGTGGCCTATCAGAAAATTGTAATAGAAACCAATAAAGTTCATGTTTTTAGGTGTACTTAACTTCACAACATAATAACAACAATTTAGTTTATATTACAAACTAACCTGTCATACAATATCAACTTGAAAGTATTTGCCCTTGCGATGCCATCCTCAATAGTTTTTTGCATCTCTCTAGGGTATTGGAACTCATTTCTTACATCTATTTCAGCTTGGGCTCCCATCTCGTCAAAATATTTTACGAGCCGCCGAAATATAAATTCAACCATAGCTGAGATAGGTAAGTTCCTTGTACCTTTCAAGACGTTATTGAAGCACTCAGCATCATTACTGGTCAATACCCCCCACCGATATCCACCGTCATACGAAATGGCCCACTCCACAGGATTCATCTTGTAAACCCAATTGATGGCTTCTTGGCCAATAGCCTATATTTGTTGTAAGTAACCATTACACTTTCGTCGTTGAGGAGCACTCCCTGCTTTCCATAGAAGTTGTTTCAGCTCCTTATTTTTGAACTTAGTGTTAAAGTTACTACAAACATGTCGAAGGCAGTGCCGATGATATCCAACAAATTGGAGTGAGGGATTAAGCTAATGCTGCCTCACAACAGCTAAAATACTTTCAGCTCAATCAGATATCAAAGTCACTCCTTGTCGGTCCATGACAATATGTTCCTTGATAATTGAAATGAAGAACGATCAAGACTCCAAACTCTCTCTGTCAATAACAGCGAATGCAAGCGGCAATACTTTGCCATTAGCAGTGACAATCGTTGCTACAAGCAACACACCAGTGTATTTCCCGTATAAGAATGTACCATCTATGGTTGTAACAGGCCTACAATGTCTGAATCCATCGATGACAGGTTTGAAAGACCAGAAAGCAAAGTGGAAGACGGGTATAATGGTTGTACTTCCGGTATATCTATGCTTCCATCGCACGATGGTGCCAGGATTAGATGTTTGTAATGCATGCATAAATTTAGGCAACATCATATATGATTCATCCCAATCCCCGAATACTATTCTAATTGCCTTTGCCCTTGCATGCCACGCCTTCTTGTATGATATACTATAGTTCATGGTCTTTTTGACATCTTCAATGACATTCTTAATGGGCATATCAGGTTCATTCTGCATACGACAATACCTATGAGTCAGATTATTTTGGTGTGAGCACTTTAAACAAACAAATATGTATATAAATGTAAACATTTATTTTGTATACTCACCACAACTAGTCCCAAAAGATGAGAAGCAATGTAACTGGAGTTAATATTAGTGTGGTCCCTATTCATTCGTGGGTATAAACAATGGTGAGGATCCCTATATTGCTTTATTTCAAAAAGACCATGTATCCTACTAAGAGATGCACGCAACCACCATCTGCAATCGTGCTTTGCAAGCACCTACCCAAATGTCCCGCTTGGAGGTTACGACTTTATACTCTCGATTATTTGTTGCATGGTACAATTTCACAGCATGTACGAGTTGCTTCTTATCAACGAAAACCATCCCTTTGTCCAACTCTGGATTTTTAGCATTCCAGATTCGGTTACGGGGAACGACATCGCGATTACTAATGTCAAAATCACCACCCATGTGAATGTTTTCATAGAAAGGGATTTCAGGTCTAGGTGGAATGGGGCATTCTGAATATCAACAGAAGTGTCGACATCATCTTCATCATCATCATCATCATCTGATCCGCCCAATAAATTTTCTTCATCACACATTTCATTCTCATCATTGTCTAGGGCGACATCAGGACCATACATGTCACTGTCAGCGAACTGCACAGAATTAACCATTTCAGCCATATTACCAGCAACTTCAACTGGAGTGGTATGATGGCTGTAGGTGGGCACATCTTCGGTGTTATTGTGAAATTCAGTCTCATATCCACCACGTGAACTTGATTCTCCACCATAGCCATGAAATGTCTGTTGTGTGTAGCCCGCTGCATAACATTCATTTGATTCATACATAGGAGACTGAAACGCTATCGTGTCAATCCCATGTGTCAGCAATGTAGTGAACGGATGAGAATCCATCTGTGTCATATTCGGAAGATTGTGTACAACCTCTTTCTGAATGTACACTTCCAAACAATTTGGTGGTTGGAAACTTCCACCGATACTTAATACGGTGTTCAACACCTCATCGTCATTTATCGGTAATATTTTGTATTTTCCGGTTGCTTGCCACTGGCGATAAGGATATCTACATTTGAAGATCAATCGGACTGTTTCCCCGTAATTTGCCACCTTGGACATAAACATCTCCTCTAAATTGCTAAGTGTGGTGCCAAGTTACACCCCATATATCCCTTTCGGCTCAGCATCATATGACACACCTTCATCGGGATCCCGAATTATGTTTCCCCCCTAGTAGAAGATAATTGGAACAGTTGCCATATACTTGCTTCAATGAAACAATAAACATTAAAACATCAACAATATACATATATCGAATTCTACTCCTAAAATAAACATTAAAAGAACAACAACAAATTTTGTAGAAGTCACATTTATATCATAAGTGACATTTTCCTATAAAAATCAACCCTCTCATTTTTTGTCAATTTATATTTTCCAGGGTTGAAGGAACTGTAAAGGTGAAACGTTACTTCAATTTATATTTTGTCAGCTGTATATTTGTGTCTCAATTTGATTATTACTATTTATTTTCTTATTTTTCTCACTTATTTTTATTTGTATAAAACAACAGCTGAGATTTCATCTCTACGTGGAGTTTTTATTTACTTCCTATTTGAAGACTCTTATCTTTTCTGCATGAATATTCTTTGTTGTCATTGCTCTCTTGTCTTAATTTAAAAAAAAAAACATCAGAACAACTATACTTCTTGTCTTCATTCTTTTGAATTAGTGGCGAAAAATAAATTTTGAATCACATAGTAGCAATAACTTCATATGATCTCTCCCTCAATATGATCAATTTTTAAAAGGCATTCACTGAAAATAAATAAATAAATAAATAATAATAATGACTCTACACAACTGTTAATTTAGGCAATGATTTAATCATACGCATGTAAGCGGGACCATATACTATAACTAGTCTAATAATGACTTCTAATTATATAAATAAAAATAAAAACTATTAAAACATAATGTTCAGATTTTCCTTTTAAATGGTGGTGGACAGTCACAAAGCGGAAGTGACGATAAGTCACTTCGTTCAATACCCATTTCAAAAACTTTTTCAAATTTTCTTAAGTTTTGTGAGGAAATTTTAATTTCTACTATAATGCTATTATATGTATTACAAATTTAGCTCATTAAATTTTTTAATCATATTCTGGGTGCCTGACCCCAAATATAGTGAAATAAACCAAACGAAATTAAATCAAAATTTTTTTATTTAAATAAAATAGAGTCAAAATTAAATATTTTGGGAGAACATGATATTTTCATTTATTATTTTGAAGTCAATAAAAATATTTTTTTTTAATAAAATAGAGTCAAAATTAAATATTTGAGAGAACATGATCTTTTCATTTATTATTTTGAAGTCAATACAAATATTTTTTTTAATAAAATACATTCAAAATTAAATATTTTTTTTAATAATTTCATTTAGTAGAAATTAGTTTCATAAAATTTAACTTATGAAAAAACGTTAATCTTTCCATACACTTAGTATTCTTAATTGAAATTCATATTATATTTGTCATTTTTTTGAAAGATGAAATTGACTTTAACCCCTTTTGCTTTACTCTATGTGTGATTTACCTCTGATATTTGAAAATAAGAATATAACTCCCTTCCACAAGAACATTATAGTTATTTCCATATTATATGGGTAGTTTGCACATGGACATTGAAGTAAAATTTGCCCTTTATTAAATATGCACAATGTCTTGAATTGAATAAATACACCTAGAGGGTCAAATAGTATAGTGAAATAAATCAGGTGACAAATACCATTTCTCATATAGTATAATAGGCGACAGATTCAAATACCATTTCTCAAGTATACAACCCCACATTGATATTACCAAATGAAATACTGAATAAAGGTGTATATATATGTAGTATTATTATAAAGAGAAGTCTTCTTTGGGCGTTTATGTCTCATATTTTAGTTTTTCAAAAAATACCCCTCTATCAGTTATATGGGCAATTATGCACTAAATTCATTTTTTTTTTTTTTCAAATCTCTGAACTTTTGATTTTTTCAAATTCATTTCAATTTTCAGATTTTGAATCCAAACATACAATTTACAGTCTTATTTTCTTAAACAAAAATGATCATATATATGTAACCATGTGGACCTCGAATTGAAATTGTCAGTCCACCTTAATTCTCAATTCATGAATTTCATAATGTAGACGCGCCCGTGGGCCTCGCTACAGTTCGGACTCAATTTGTGTCGGTCCTCAATCTGAACCAAAGAGTCCAAATCCGGCAAATCGTTTTGAGAAACAGATTTTTGAAAAGAAGTGCCAAACATGGACTGCTTTGCCAGATACAGAGTCGCCACCTAAATATTTTTTATGGGGGAATTTAGGAAACCCTGACTCGGTGCCAAAGGCCACGTGTCCGTCATCACCAAAGTTGCCTCGGCTCGGGAGCTTGGGTACGATTGGGGAAGGTCAGCTATGAGCACCCCCTCTCGCCCGATCCGAAAATCGGCCTCTACTAACCGTGATATCCGTTTTTGAAAACGTTATGTGTTCTTATTCCATTTATTAGCCTAGAATTACTATATTATGCGCGCGGCAAACAAGTATAGACCAAATCGCCTAAATTGGAACAAAACATTGCATGTTCGTTTTGAAGATGGTTTGCTACTCGCAAGTAGGCTAAAATGCAGGTTTTGCCACCCTCGAGTGGGCTTTTGGAAAAGATGGTTTTGTCACTATCTAGTGGGCTTAAAACTCACAGTTTTAATGCATTATTCCAATTTAGGTAATTCAGCCTCCATTCACAGGCATTCAAGCAGTTATATCACATAAGCAGCTAGCCTCATGGTAATCATGCTGTTATGGCAACATTCACACGCATGCGGTATGCTAAAGCATAAATGCTTACCGAGTACTCCAAGCCAAAACAGAAACTAGTTAGTAATCATATGCATGATCCTAGTTTAAGATGGCTAATGCAACACATGCGAAATGCAACTAGAAATGGGCCCGGCTATTCTAAACATGGCATGTGAAATGCTACAACTAACACATATTCAATTTGGAATTGAAACACAATGCAGTTAGCATGATGTGCCAAGCCTGGTGCATGCGAGACAAATGTATGAATGCACGCATGCATATCATAAAGTATGCTAATTTAAATATGCCCTACTCTACCATCATAAGTGGGTAAATAAAAGGGAAGAAAGACGTGGGGTTGGAAGACATACACACACTCACGCACACTTATTACACAATTGCCCTCGCTCGGAGGGTCCGAATAAATAATATACAGTCCCAAATGAATAATTACAGTCCAAATATGTACAAAACCCTAATTAATTAACAAATTAAATTAGGAAAGCAATAAATTGGCATGCAAGCCAGGGACTGCCTCAAATCTGCTCCGGATGATGAATGATGCATGCTCGGGTTGCCTTGTATGGAGAATCCCTTGCGATGCCCCGGTTTGCCTCTGTTTGCAATTGTTCTTGGAATGCGTGCCAAGCTCCGGAAGGCTGTCGATTTCTGATTTGCTGCAACAGAGAGCAACAAAGGGACATGGAAAAGTATTTTCACGTATGTATGCATGACTACTCTTCGGGGAGTGTAGTCCTCGATCCTCGTGCCACCAATCACGCATATCGATGCATGATGACTGAGGAGTCGAATTGCACGACTCAATATGAAATGAATGCACATATAAACACAACAAGACCTAAACTCCATCATGGATAATCCGGAGTGTCGGTGACCGGGAATTGAGACACGTTCCGTCACTCGAAGTGCGAAACGTCCCTCGTTTCCCATGCTTGGGCTAACTCCTATCCCAAACATAATGCAGTATGCATGACATGCATGAATGCAACTAATATACAACCTAGCATGCACAATGCTATGAAATGACATACACGATGCACGAGGTAACATGACGTACACAATGCGCTAACATACAACCTAGCATACACAATGCTATGAAATAAAATGGCATACAAAATGCACAATGGACTTACACCAACATGAGTGGACCACAGCCACATTCACATCAGTGGCCATTAGATGAAAATGAGACACTCGAAATGCGTGCACACATGTACGCAAACCGAGGACCGAACCTAAGGCACAAATGCCAATCTAACAAAACATGCAAGGCAAAAAATATGTCATACAAACATGCAAATTCCAGCACTAAAATGTGATGCTAAACAGCCCCGAAACATGGCAATATGGCACCCAATGCATGGAATGAACCCCGAAATTCGAAACTAGGCACATGAAATGACTTACAGCTATACAAAGCATGCATTATTTGATCATGAAGCATGAAGACAGATGCAAGACAGTCCCAAAACATGCATATTCCCAGTTTATAACAAGCCTCAAAAATGAACACAAATAGGGCTAATCTATCATGCAAAAATGGCCCTAAAAGAGAGGTTAAACACAAAGGGACAGCAGCTGGCCCCAAATGGCAAAGAGCCCTTCAACAAAGTTGAAGAGGGGCTCAAAAAAAGGCACTTTACAGTTTACATCAAGCCACGAAAATAATCACAAATAAGGCCAAACTATCATGCAAGAAAAGGCCTAAAAGAAGGGTAAGGAGACAAGTAATAGCTTCTGTTCTCAAACAGAGGAGAGCCCTTTCAAAAATGTTGAAGAGGGGCTCAAAACAAGATATTTCACAGTTTATGGAAAGGTCCAAAACAGCTCACAAATAGGCCTAAAATACTATGCAAAAATAGGCCTAAAAGAGAGTTAAAGAGGCAAGTGATAGCTGCTGGCCTCAAACAGAGGAGAGCCCTTCAACAATGCTGAAGAGAGGATCAAAACAAGTTATTTTAGAGTTTATGGAAAAGTCCAAAAAAGCTCACAAATAGGCCTAAAATACTATGCAAAAATAGGCCTAAAAGAGAGTTTGAACACAAAGGGTGAGGAGGAGACCTCAAACAGGGAAACACCCATAATCAAACATGGAGATAAGTATAAAATATGATTATTTACAGTTTGGGTCGGAGCCCAAAAATGCAAGCAACAAAGGCTAAAATAGCATGCAAAATAAGACAAGAAAGAGGGAAAATGGGACTCACCCTTGTAGAACCAAGCTTCAACAGCTTTTGGACCAGGTTTGGGAGCTCTTAACCTCTGGAAAACAGCCTCAAGTTGCTGGAATGGATGTTGGAGGTGTGGTGCTATGAGTTGTAGTGTAAAGGGTGCAAGAACCTTAGGGTTTGAAGGGTTTGGAAGAGAGGGAGAGGGAGAGTTGTATGCAAGGCTTAAAATAAATTTTGTAACCCTCTAAAATGCAGCTGGGGGTGCTGGTTATATAGGCAAAGGAGAGGAGAAAAGAGGGGGAAAACCAATTCAAATTTCCCCCCCAAAAGGGCAGACCCTCGTGCAGGGGTTTTGGTGCAAAAGAGCTGGCACAGCTGGCATCCACTCAATCTGTAGAATACTCTGGAAGGTCATCGGCTAGCAAAATTGGTCAGTCGGCTACTTTAACTGGTTGGTCGGCCATCTATTTGGCCAGTCGGCCATCTATTTGGTCGGTCGGCAAAATGTTTGGTCGGCCGGCAGGAAAAATCTACTCTACAGGTCCAACTTCAAACGGGCATAACTCCTTCATATGAACTCCTTTTCAGGTCATTATTGTGTCCAAATTGAAGCCCCGGAAGTAAGATTTCCAATGGCACCAGCCTTGCATCAAAATTCCAACTATGCAAAAAGTTATGCTTATTTTGGTGAAGGTTGCTCAGTTTCGGTCCAACCGGGATGATGCCCAACTTCAACCAATCATATCTCCGCCATCCGGACTCGGATTTAAGAGATTCTTGAATACAAAATGAAGCCCCGAAAGTCTTCTTTCCAACGGTGGTGGCCTCATAGCTTAAATTCATTTTTATAGAAAAATAAGCTTGATTTAGCGAGAACTGCTCGTCTCTCTCTTAGCGATTCTTGCTTATTTTCTTCTCCAACTTGGTTTCTTCTCTCTTCCGCTTCTTTCTTCAACTTCAAACCCCTAAGCAAGGTGTTTTAAAAGATTTTTCAAAGATTTCATCTCTCTTTTATTCATTTCCACTTTGTCCTTACTCGGTTTATCGAAAAGCGCATCATTTGACAAAATATGAGCCTCGGAACATTGTAGAAACTTTATTTCAAAATGTTTTGAAAGAGAGGGTTCTAAGGTCTAAAAACCCTCCAAAATAACTTTGGTCCAAAATGAGGTGTGAAGTTGAGATTTGTCTCTCTCCTTGCCGAAGAAACTGAACCTTTGCCCTGCACACCTTTCTCCGCCAAGTAAACCATCAGTAACGCCCAAGTCTTGAGAGCGGTCAAAAATGGGGTGTCTACAGTTGCCCCTCTTTGACAGAACTCGGAAGTCGAGAAGTGACGTGAGTGAATGTCAAAGCCTAGAGACGACCCATTTTTGACAAGGCCGAAGACTTGGTCAAACAAACAAAATACCGATAAATAAATGGTTGTGCCCGCAGGCTGCCTACGTATCCCTTTGCAAGGAATCAAACCAGCATAGTTCAAGGGCAGGATGCAAATGATATGCAGGAAGACTTTGATAATTGGACTTATACGCTACGCGAAGCTGGTTTGAAAATTGTGAAATCTTCATGAACATGTGCGATAGATATACAAAGTGAGTAAGCAGGTGCGATAGATACACTAAGTGAGCATAGTGTGATAGATACTCAAAGTAAGTATAGTGTGATAGATACACAAGGTGAACAAAGTGTAATAGATGCATTAGGTAAGCGTGTGATAGATACACAAAGTGAAGTGAGTGTGATGGATACACTATATGAAACAAAGTGTGATGGATACACAAAAGGTGATGAAGTGTGATTGATACACTAAACATGGACACAAAGTGTGATAGATGCACCAAGTGAACAAAGTATGATTAATATACTAAATGTGAACACGAAGTGTGATAGATGCACTTACTAAACAAAGTATGATAGATATGTAAAGGTGAACATGAAGTGTGATAAATGCACTTAGTGAACAAGTATGATGGGTATACTAAAGGTGAACACGAAGTGTGATAGATGCACTTAGTGAACAAAGTATGATTGATATACTAAAGGTGAACACAAAGTGTGATAGATGCACTTAGTGAACAAGTATGATGGATATACTAAATGAATGAAGTGTGATTGATACACTAAAAGCGGACACAAAGTGTGATAGATGCACTAAGTGAACAGATTGTGATTGATACACTAAAAGTGAACACAAAGTGTGATAGATGCACAATGTGAACAGAGTATGATTGATATACTAAATGTGAACACAAAGTGTGATAGATGCACTATGTGAACAGAGTATGATTGATATACTAAATGTGAACACAAAGTGTGATAGATGCACTAAGTGAACAGAGTATGATAGATATACTAAAAGTGAACACAAAGTGTGATAGATGCATTATGTGAACAGAGTATGATTGATATACTAAATGTGAAGTGTGATTGATACACTGAATGAACACGAAGTGTGATAGATACACTAAACGAGAATGTATGTGATAGATACACTAAAGTGAATATGTGCATGGTAGATACACAAAATGAGGATGTGTGTGATAGATACAGAAAATGAGAATGTGTGTGATAGATACAGAAAATGAGAATGTGTGTGATAGATACACTAAAGTGAATATGTGCATGGTAGATACACAAAATGAGGATGTGTGTGATAGATACAGAAAATGAGAATGTGCGTGATAGATACAGAAAATGAGAATGTGTGTGATAGATACACAAAATGAAAGAAGTGTGATTGACACACTAAGTGAAGAGAGTGTGATTGATACACTAAATAAATGAAGTGTGATTGATACACTAAGTGAGTGAAGAAAGTGAAGTGTGATTGTAGTAAATGAAGGAAGTGAAGTGTGATTGATACACTAAGTAAATGAAGGAAGTGAAGTGTGATTGATACACTAAGTAAATGAAGTGTGATTGATACACTAACTGAATGAAGTGTGATTGATACACTAAATAAATGATCTCAAACGGAACTTCTTTGAATGAACCGTACATACAATATTATGCATGAATGAGAAAGAAACTTGATAGGTACAATGCAATACAATGCATGATGTTTAAGGAACGCAATAAACAAGCGTAGCGGCGCTTTAGAAAGCACCTCATAGGGTGAGTGGCGATGAACCGCTCTACTCTGACGGGGATCTCCCCTCGTGCTCTTCGAACACTTACCTTCAACTCACAGTACAAAGGCTCTGAAATACTGACAAGGACTCTTCACGTAGAACATTTTGGATGTTGCCTTTCTTACTGATCATATTCACAACTTTCCCTATTCTCCAACGGGTTGACAGACTAGGTTGGTTCAGTATCTAGAATTGAGGAGCATACACGCTATCTCAACCTATGGGGCTTCCATACAGATTTCAAGTCGGAGATACACCCCTGGGTATTTAAACCAGACTTTAGTCTCGGAAATCCCGAACCTTTGCGTTCTAGGCAACAGCCATTCGAACCCTAGTTTCCACCGTCGCAGTTGGTCTCTTAGGAACTTATTGCGAATACAGCCAAGATGCCTCTGGTAGGGAATGGTACTTAGGGAGAGCACTTTTGATCGCCATTCTGACTTGAAGCAGACTTGATCTTGAGCTTGAGGTAGAGGCACACTCATACTTCGGAGCATTGGCAAGACCTGAAGAGGTACACACGGAATGTAGTCTCGAAACTTACTGAAGTTGAAACAAACTCAGATGCTCGATATTTCCTCTTTTCTTTTGCTTTGCAGTCTGGAACCCATATAGCTTCTGATAGGTCCTGGTTTTACTGTTCTGACATGACCTGGGTTGAACCCTGAGGTTTTATGAAAGAACGAATCTTGTTTTGCACAGATGTGGAGAACGGCACGGCACTCGGAGCGCAAAACGATTTTATTTTGAAATTGATAAATGAGTTCTCGACCAGGTATTGAGCCTACGACTGAACACAATGCACTACGACTCAACAATGGAAAATAAAAGGTAAACAACCTAAACACAAATACAGACACTCAAAAAAACGACTCAAGACAAGAATCGAGGTAAAACAAAAAGACACGACACTCAGACGCGCACAGGGAGCCTGTTTCTCTGGGTATTGTTTCCCACCCTTTCTCATTTGTGATTCTCACATCACTCGGCCTTCAAGCTCGGTTTTTCTCACAAAACCCTTTTCTCACTTTTCTCTCATCGTACATCTCTCTATTCTTTATTCTCTCATTTTTATCCCTCCCCAGGATGGTTGATGGATAAACAAAAAGTTGTGGGCTCTTGCCCCTGGTATTCTACCAGATTCTCAATCTCGTTCACAACAGTGAGTTTCTCCCACAGAGGGGCTGCGCTACAACTGGGTGTGTAGCAAATCTGCAGCTAGCATCGGTTGATGATGCTTTGCTGGGGAGTTTGGACGTGATCAGATCTGTCCAGATGAGGGAGCGTAATATCTTGCCCCATTCCAGCTCGTGCTTCACACTTGGCTTGATGCCTCATTGCTTGGAGGATGTGAGAGCTTTCTACTCTTTTGTGGTTAGCTTCAGTGGTCCCCCTTTCTGGCAGGTAGAATGCCCTTTATGGCAGATAGAGTGCCCTTTCTAGCAAGTGTGTTGATAATGGAGAAAAGACAGAACACATGACTCAACTGTGCCCCTAGTTCATCATTTTGACCATTTTTTGTTTTTGGCTTTCTGCTAAAACAATTTTGACCAAAATGAGAGTTAGATTAACATGCTTGTTCAATTTTCTGATTTAAAATCATGCAAGTGAGGCTATGAGCACTGAAAATTTTCCTTTTTTGGGTCCAAGAAAAAGGTCCAGTTTTGGAAAAATGGAATAGCTTTCGAGAGAAGATCAGTCAACCTTAGTAAAAATTCTCAAAAACTGTTTTTTCAAACGACCACTGCTCAACAAGCATAGAACCCACTCTCGAGATGCACAACCTCAGATTCGAAGGAAAATTGCTCCTTGCTTGAGGGGAGCTGCATGGCAACGGATAGTCACCCCTTGTTTGAACGTCACTGCAGCGCATTGAATGGCAACGGAAAGTTGCCCCTTGTTTGAACGGCACCACAGCGCATTAAATGGCAACGGAAAGTTGCCCCTTGCCTGAATTGCCCCGCAGCGCATTGTAGTCAGTCCTCAGAGTGACGAACACAACCAAATTCTCGGATACAAAGAAAGCGAAGATGATCAAAACCATTACATGGGCACAGTCAATTTGAAGTGTTTTACGGCTAGACTTCAGAATGAAGTTACCTACGTATCCCAAAGATGGGAATCAAGCCTTACGTAGTTCGGGGTTAAGGTACACTCGGGTATTAACCTCTCCTTTTGCGCTCTAACTTTTGCCAAGGCCGCCCTTCCGGATTTTCAACCTTACGAGCTTTGTTTTTCTTTTCATTTCTTTTTATCTTTTTTTCTTTTGTTTCTTTTTCTTCTTTCATTTTCTTCATTTTTCTTTTTTCTTTTTTTTTTCATTCTTTGCATTTTTCTTTTTTCTTTTTTTTTTTGTTCTTTTTCTTCTTTTTCTTGCTCTAACTTTTGCCTAGGTCGCCCTTCCGGGTTTTCGGCCCAGCGAGCCTCGCAAGGGTAAAAGTGTAGCTTGGTCCATGTCAAATGGTTCTGAGATCTCGAATCCGTCTGAATCCAAGAGAGTGGCTGCTGTTCGCTGACGATGCAGGAGTCCATCCCGTGGAGGCTGAATTTTCCCCTAGTGCTGTAGATCGGAACTCAGTTTTTCTTTAGCAATACTTTCTTCTCTCTTCCCCTCTGGGATTTGGCATTCTTGTCGATCTTTGTTAGCTTGAGAAACACCCTAATTTTTTTTTGACTCTTTGAGCACATCTGACAGTTTTTCCCCTAGTTTGAGGGCTTTTGATCTAGCTTCGCAAGCTTCCTTTGAAAACACTTAATCTTCTTGAACTGACTTTTCTTGCCCCTAGTTCGAGGGTTGCTTCGAATCTGGCCACGCATGCCTCACATTATGGTTGACCTTTGAACTTTCTGAGTCCGAGTTTGGGGTTTGAAAGCAAGGGGTCGAGTCTCGAGGCTGAGAGCGATCCTAGGCTGCACAATCTCAAGAGCGATTCCACACAAGTCTTCGCATGACCGCGCAAAACATTTTTTGAAATCTTTTAAGAAAGCGACTAGTCGCTTGCGCTGAAGACAATGTAGAACCAATCTGGATCAAGCCAGGATCCTTCTCAGTACTCACATTAACAAGCATGATCTCATTCATTAAGGGCTTAGCATGTCTCTCTTTCTCTCAATTGATCAAATTTTTGCAAAACCCGAGGAATTCCTTCCTCTTCATTTTCACCGCAGTGTTCAAAAAGTTTTTTTTAAAAAACTTAGGTCAATGCAATGAGTTCAAGGCACAAAAGAGGAGGTGAAAAGCACTGCCGTTTCATTCAAAATTTCTGCCACAACTGGCGCAAGGCAGAAGCAAACACAAGAGTTTGAAAATCACTGCTGTTTCATTCAGATCTATTGGCATAACTGGCTCCAAGGCAGAAACAGACTCAAAAAAAAAAGAGCAAAAAGACAAACACAAAACAAGCAAATGATGTCCGAGGTAACACCCCTGAAATCACCCAACTCTAACAAAACAGGACTGACTCGATATAACAAGACAGACCTGACTGACTCAGTATGAAAAGACTGACTTAATACAAAATGACAAGACTGACCCAATACCCAAGTCAGAAAGTGCAAAACTAGCATTCGCAAATGCTCAAAACAGTGCGTGCCAAACGCCACATCTGGAGTAAATCGAGCGCCACCCGCGGTTGGTTCATCCCCCGATCACATAATCACATTATCCCCCACAAGTTCACAGATCAAGTGCCGATAGACTTTGCAGGACCTGGTGCGGTAATGACCCCGTTGTCAAATAGATCTTGTCATCATGGCGCAGACGAAAGCAACTGTCGGTGTCATGACCGGTTTGTTGATGGTAGGCACAGCATTTAGTCTGGTCATGCTTTGGAGGGAGAGGGTCAGGTAAAGGCCGTTGTTCTAATGGTTTCAGATGTCCTTTTCGGATTAAGACCTCTAAAGCCTTTGACAAAGGCATATAAAGTGGGGTAAAAATCCTCTTGACTTGAGGTGGATATTTGGCCGTCTGTGAGCTACTTCCGGACGCACCGGTGAATGAGGTAGCTGTTTTTGATGTGGTGGTGGTAACCATGCCCACTTCAAAAGATCTCGCAGCTGCATCACCACTGGTGGTCGCATTCGAACCGCGAGAAAACGCCCTCCTGGGCTGCTCCTTCTCCTGGTCAAGAAGGCCCTGCTTCATAGCGTCCTCGATCTGTACTCCCATCTCATGTAAGTCTGAAAAGGTGGGGATGGGGAGAACGATCATTTTCTGCATAAGCTTGGGCTGGAGATTGCACACAATCATCCGAATTTGATCTTTGTCAGTGGGCCTAAGGGTCATCATCGAGGCCTTGGCTCTCCAGCGGGCTACGAAATCAGAAAAACTCTCCTTAGGCTCTTGCCTTGTTGTCTCAAGATCACGGGTTGTGACCTCGATTTGCATGTTATAGGAGTACTGTGCAACGAAGGCCTCGGCCATCTCATCCCAGTTCCGTTTGACATCGTCTTCTAATTTTGCATACCAGATAGCGGTTACACCCGACAGGGTCCGGCCGAATAATGAAAGTTTCTGCAGCCTGGTGAGGCCCATCGGCCATAGTATGTCCGAAAACAACCGGAGGTGCACTATGGGATCGCCAGATCCATCAAATCGGTCGATGTGTGGCATCTTAAATCTGTCCGGCAGCGTCACAGCTGCGTCGGTATACCCGTCCTCAATGTTCGGAATGGATTTTACTCCCTGAGATTTCTTGAACATCTTTTCTAGCTTGCTCACCTTCAGCGCTGTAGGGTCTAACTCGAACTCAAAAGGTGAATCCGGCAGGTTGATCGGTGCTTTAGACAGCTGGGGTAAGATTGGGGGCGGAGGCGGTCCTGTCGGAATGTTCGTATCTCCCTGGACATTTGGTGCCTCCTCGGGTGCTGGAACTCCTGGTAGGGGAGGGGCTTGGTGCAAAGCAGATGCTCCATTTTGCTGTTGCAGCCTGGTGATTAGCTCAGCCTGCTGGGCCATGATCGCAGCCTGCTGTTTGGCAAATTCCGTCTGCCGGGCAGCGTCTTGCTGCATGAGTTTCATGCTTTCTTGGAGTTGACGCATCATTTCCTCCATCCCTGCTATGTTCTGCTGTTCTGGCTGACTGACTGGTGAGGTGACTAAAAACTGATAAAAACTGAGGCCTCAACCTGACCATTCACTGGTAGGGTGGATAAGGGCCACCGATCTGGTAACTACTGAACTGGTGATCTGTGCCTAACTAGCCCTTTTACCCTGCCTCTGGCAAAGGAACACTGATTGCCTTTGAACTGAATCTCTGACCTGACAAAGTCTATCAGCACAAGTCCGATGAGCCTCGGGGAATATCGGAGCCTTCTGAAGCTATGGTTCCAAGACTACCCCTAGCAAAAGAGAAAACATGCAACATCTCAGCCTGATTTCACCTGAACAGATATGAGCATAGTTGAATGAGTGTGCTCTCTACTGAATTCTGCCCAAAATTCTGCCGGTGAACTGATACCCTCAGGTAAAACTGATTCCCAGATACTGATGCCCGCAGGCCTGATACTCAGACTTGCAAACTGATACACACAACCTGTAGAGACACACTCTGACAGCACATAGCAGGCAAATGAGAGCCAAAACACCCCTATGTTGGGGTAGGGTTTCCCTGTCCTATTTTTTCAAGAGCTAGGGTTTCACTACGCACGCAGCGGTTCCAAACAACCTATAAACGGGTAAGTAACCTATCCTAGTTTGGAATGGTCACTATGGATTCCGAATATGCACTAGGTCGAATGGTCAAAAAGGGTACCCCGGTAAAATCGGGGTTTGTGTTCCCATACTGTCAGAGCCCATAACCGGTCAGCCTTATGGTCATGCCTTGACAAGACAAGCCTCCGGCAAGCCGTTCAGGAATGACAGATGGCAAACACGGTGTCCTAGGCGCACCAATGCACATGCAATGTAAAGAGACACATAAATGAAATCAAAACAGGATATCACGAGTTCGAGTCAAGCTCTCTAAATCCCCAGCAGAGTCGCCAGAAACTGTAGACGCGCCCGTGGGCCTCGCTACAGTTCGGACTCAATTTGTGTCGGTCCTCAATCTGAACCAAAGAGTCCAAATCCGGCAAATCGTTTTGAGAAACAGATTTTTGAAAAGAAGTGCCAAACATGGACTGCTTTGCCAGATACAGAGTCACCACCTAAATATTTTTTATGGGGGAATTTAGGAAACCCTGACTCGGTGCCAAAGGCCACGTATCCGTCATCACCAAAGTTGCCTCGGCTCAGGAGCTTGGGTACGATTGGGGAAGGTCAGCTATGAGCACCCCCTCTCGCCCGATCCGAAGATCGGCCTCTACTAACCGTGATATCCATTTTTGAAAACATTATGTATTCTTATTCCATTTATTAGCCTAGAATTACTATGTTATGCGCGCGGCAAACAAGTATAGACCAAATCGCCTAAATTGGAACAAAACATTGCATGTTCATGTTGAAGATGGTTTGCTACTCGCAAGTAGACTAAAATGCAGGTTTTGCCACCCTCGAGTGGGCTTTTGGAAAAGATGGTTTTGCCACTATCTAGTGGGCTTAAAACTCACAGTTTTAATGCATTATTCCAATTTAGGTAATTCAGCCTCCATCCACAGGCATTCAAGCAGTTATATCACATAAGCAGCTAGTCTTATGGTAATCATGCTGTTATGGCAACATTCACACGCATGCGGTATGCTAAAGCATAAATGCTTACCGAGTACTCCAAGCCAAAACAGAAACTAGTTAGTAATCATATGCATGATCCTAGTTTAAGATGGCTAATGCAACACATGCGAAATGCAACTAGAAATGGGCTTGGCTATTCTAAACATGGCTTGTGAAATGCTACAACTAACACATATTCAATTTGGAATTGAAACACAATGCAGTTAGCATGCTGTGCCGAGCCTGGTGCATGCGAGACAAATGTATGAATGCACGCGTGCATATCATAAGGTATGCTAATTTAAATATGCCCTAGTCTACCATCATAAGCGGGTAAATAAAAGGGAAGAAAGACGTGGGGTTGGAAGACATACACACACTCACGCACACTTATTACACAATTGCCCTCGCTCGGAGGGTCCGAATAAATAATATACAGTCCCAAATGAATAATTATAGTCCAAATATGTACAAAACCCTAATTAATTAACAAATTAAATTAGGAAAGCAATAAATTGGCATGCAAGCCAGAGACTGCCTCAAATTTGCTCCGGATGATGAATGATGCATGCTCGGGTTGCCTTGTGCGGAGAATCCCTCGCGATGCCCCGGTTTGCCTCTGTTTACAATTGTTCTTGGAATGCGTGCCAAGCTCTGGAAGGCTGTCGATTTCTGATTTGCTGCAACAGAGAACAACAAAGGGGCATGGCAAAGTATTTTCACGTATGTATGCATGACTACTCTTCGGGGAGTGTAGTCCTCGATCCTCGTGCCACCAATCACGCATATCGATGCATGATGGTTGAGGAGTCGAATTGCACGACTCAATATGAAATGAATGCACATATAAACACAACAAGACCTAGACTCTATCATGGATAATCCGGAGTGTTAGTGACCGGGAATTGAGACACGTTCCGTCACTCGAAGTACGAAATGTCCCTCATTTCCCGTGCTTGGGCTAACTCCTATCCCAAACATAATGCAATATGCATGACATGTATGAATGCAACTAATATACAACCTAGCATGCACAATGCTATGAAATGACATACACAATGCACGAGGTAACATGGGGTACACAATGCGCTAACATACAACCTAGCATACACAATGCTATGAAATAAAATGGCATACACAATGCACAATGGACTTACACCAACATGAGTGGACCACAGCCACACTCACATCAGTGGCCATTAGATGAAAATGAGACACTCGAAATGCGTGCACACATGTACGCAAACCGAGGACCGAACCTAAGGCACAAATGCCAATCTAACAAAACATGGCAAGGCAAAAAATATGTCATACAAACATGCAAATTCCAACACTAAAATGTGATGCTAAACAGCCCCGAAACATGGCAATATGGCACCCGATGCATGGAATGAACCCCGAAATTCGAAACTAGGCACATGAAATGACTTACAACTATACAAAGCATGCATTATTTGATCATGAAGCATGAAGAAAGATGCAATACAGTCCCAAAACATGCATATTTCCAGTTTATAACAAGCCTCAAAAATGAACACAAATAGGGCTAATCTATCATGCAAAAATGGCCCTAAAAGAGAGGTTAAACACAAAGGGACAGAAGTTGGCCCCAAATGGCAAAGAGCCCTTCAACAAAGTTGAAGAGGGGCTAAAAAAAAGGTACTTTACAGTTTACATCAAGCCACGAAAATAATCAAAAATAAGGCCAAACTATCATGCAAGAAAAGGCCTAAAAGAGGGATAAAGAGACAAGTGATAGCTTCTATTCTCAAACAGAGGAGAGCTCTTCAACAATGTTGAAGAGGGGCTCAAAAAAAGATATTTCACAGTTTATGGAAAGGTCCAAAACAGCTCACAAATAGGCCTAAAATACTATGCAAAAATAGGCCTAAAAGAGAGTTAAAGAGGCAAGTGATAGCTGCTGGCCTCAAACAGAGGAGACCCCTTCAACAATGTTTAAGAGGGGCTCAAAAAAAGTTATTTTACAGTTTATGGAAAAGTTCAAAACAGCTCACAAATAGGCCTAAAATACTATGCAAAAATAGGCCTAAAAGAGAGTTTGAACACAAAGGGTGAGGAGGAGACCTCAAACAGGGAAACACCCTTAATCAAACATGGATATAAGCATAAAATATGACTATTTACAGTTTGGGTTGGAGCCCAAAAATGCAAGCAACAAAGGCTAAAATAGCATGCAAAATAAGACAAGAAAGAGGGAAAATGGGACTCACCCTTGTAGAACCAAGCTTCAACAGCTTTTGGACCAGGTTTGGGAGCTCTTAACCTCTGGAAAACAGCCTCAAGTTGCTGGAATGGATGTTGGAGGTGTGGTGCTATGAGTTGTAGTGTAAAGGGTGCAAGAACCTTAGGGTTTGAAGGGTTTGGAAGAGAGGGAGAGGGAGAGTTGTATGCAAGGCTTAAAATAAATTTTGTAACCCTCTAAAATGCAGCTGGGGGTGCTGGTTATATAGGCAAAGGAGAGGAGAAAAAGGGGGGAAAACCAATTCAAATTTCCCCCCCAAAAGGGCAGACCCTCGGGCAGGGGTTTTGTTGCAAAACAGCTGGCACAGCTGGAATCCACTCAATCTGTAGAATACTCCGGAAGGTCGTCGGCTAGCAAAATTGGTCGGTCGGCTACTTTAAATAGTCGGTCGGCCATCTGTTCTGGTCGGTCGGCCATCTATTTGGTCGGTCGGCAGAATGTTTGGTCGGCCGGCAGGAAAAATCTGCTCTGCAGGTCCAACTTCAAACGAGCATAACGCCTTCATATGAACTCCTTTTCAGGTCATTCTTGTGTCCAAATTGAAGCCCCGGAAGTAAGCTTTCCAATGGCACCAGCCTTGCATCAAAATTCCAACTATGCAAAAAGTTATGCTTATTTTTGGGAAAGTTGCTCAGTTTCGGTCCAACCGGGATGATGCCTAACTTCAACCAATCATATCTCTGCCATCCGGACTCGGATTTAAGAGATTCTTGAATAAAAAATGAAGCCCCGAAAGTCTTCTTTCCAACAGTGGTGTCCTCATAGCTTAACTTCATTTGTATAGACAGATAAGCGTGATTTAGCGAGAACTGCTCGTCCCTCTCTTAGCGATTCTTGCCTATCTTCTTCTCCAACTTGGTTTCTTCTCTCTTCCCCTTCTTTCTTCAACTTCAAACCCCTAAGCAAGGTGTTTTGAAAGATTTTTCAAAGATTTCATTTCTCTTTTATTCATTTCCACTTTGTCCTTACTCGGTTTATCGAAAAGCGCATCATTTGACAAAATATGAGCCTCGGAATATTGTAGAAACTTTATTTCAAAATGTTTTGAAAGAGAGGGTTCTAAGGTCTAAAAACCCTCCAAAATAACTTTGGTCCAAAATGGGGTGTGAAGTTGAGATTTGACTCTCTCCTTGCCGAAAAAACTGAACTTTTGCCCTGCACACCTTTCTCCGCCAAGTAAACCATTAGTAACGCCCAAGTCTTGAGGGCGGTCAAAAATGAGGTGTCTACACATAATATGAATTTCAATTCTCAATTCTCAATTCTCAATTATATGAATTTCATAATATGACATTAACAATTATGAATTATATGAATTTCAATTTTTTTAATTTTATTTGTAATTAAAAAAAATTACTTTTAAAACCCTAATTTCAAACCCTAATTTCCTTTAATTCCCTCTTAACAAGCAAAAAAAAAAAAAAAAAAAAAATTTCATAATAGACATTTTGATTCACAAGCATAATTTCAAAATTCCAATTTATGATTTCAAATTTCAAAATATAGACATTTCATAATTCCAATTCAACAATTCTCAATTACATGAATTTCATAATATGACATTAACAATTATCAATTATATGAATTTCAATTTTTTGAATTTTATTCTTAATTAAAAAAAATTACTTTTAAAACCCTAATTTCAAACCCGAATTTCCTTTTAATTCCTCTTAACAAGCAAAAAAAAAAAAAAAACAATTTGCAATTCAACAAATATTGGTTGGTTTATTCACGATTCAAAATTCAAAATACAGACATTTTGATTCACAAGCATAATTTCAAAATTCCAATTTCTGATTTCAAATTTCAAAATATAGACATTTCATAATTCCAATTCAACAATTCTCAATTACATGAATTTCATAATATGACATTAACAATTATCAATTATATGAATTTCAATTTTTTGAATTTTATTCTTAATTAAAAAAAATTACTTTTAAAACCCCAATTTCAAACCCTAATTTCTTTTTAATTCCTCTTAACAAGCAAAAAAAAAACAATTTCCAATTCAACAAATATCGGTTGGTTTATTCACAATTCAAAATTCGAAATATAGACATTTTGATTCACAAGCATAATTTCAAAATTCCAATTTCTGATTTCAAATTTCAAAATATAGACATTTCATAATTCCAATTCAACAATTCTCAATTATATGAATTTCATAATATGACATTAACAATTATCAATTATATGAATTTCAATTTTTTGAATTTTATTCTTAATTAAAAAAAATTACTTTTAAAACCCTAATTTCCTTTTAATTCCTCTTAACAAGCAAAAAAAAAAAAAAACAATTTCCAATTCAACAAATATAGGTTGGTTTATTCACAATTCAAAATTCAAAATATAGACATTTAGATTCACAAGCATTTTCAAAATTCCAATTTCTGATTTCAAATTTCAAAATATAGACATTTCATAATTCCAATTCAACAATTCTCAATTACATGAATTTCATAATATGACATTAACAATTATCAATTATATGAATTTCAAATTTTTAAATTTTATTCTTAATTAAAAAAAATTAATTTTAAAACCCTAATTTCAAACCCTAATTTCCTTTTAATTCCTCTTAACAAGCAAAAAAAAACAATTTCCAATTCAACAAATATAGGTTGGTTTATTCACAATTCAAAATTCAAAATATAGACATTTTGATTCACAAGTATAATTTCAAAATTCCAATTTCTGATTTGAAATTTCAAAATATAACCATTTCATAATTTCAATTCTCAATTCTCAATTATATGAATTTCATAATATGACATTAACAATTATCAATTATATGAATTTATGATTTATGAATTTCATAATTCCAATTTTCAATTCTCAATTCTCATATTTATGATTTATTTAAAAAATTCAAAATATTCCAAACCTGATTTATGATTCAAAACCGTTAATTTTTTGAACCCTAAAATGTCATCCTAAAAGGATGTGTGAACAATCTGATATCGAGCAACAATTATCTTTAGAACCCTAATTTCATAACCACACTGATAAAGCATAAAAAATTCCAAACCCAAATATTCAATTCACAAGCAACATCCAAAAATTCAAAAGCATAAAAAATTCCACAAATTCAAACCCTGATTTCTGATTTCAAAAAATTCCAAACCCTAATTTCATAACCACACTGATAAAACCCTAACACATTAGAACCCTAACACATTTAATAATTCACATTTAAAACCCTAACATCCACAGTTTCACAAACACATTCACATTTTTCACAAACACAGTAAATAAATACATAAAATTCAAATGATACAGACATAGCTAGATGTTATACCACGGAGAGAGAGAGAGAGAGAGAGAGAGAGAGAGAGAGAGAGAGTGCAGAGACAGAGACAGAGAGTGAAAGCAGAGAGCAGAGGGAGAGCAAGAGCGACAGTGAGAGCCGAAGCAGAGCGAGATCGAGAGCGAGTGAGTCTGAGAGCAGAGGGAGATGGAGAGTGAGAGCTAGAGAGTCTGAGAAATGAGAGAGATCGAGCAAGAGACGAAAAACCTAAGTGTCAAAAACGTGATTGCAAATGAGGCCATACCCGTGTTTTATAGGAGTTTTAAAAGCGTTCTTTCAATTAGCGTTTTCATTAATTAACAGTGAAAACGCTCTTACGAATAGCGTTTTCTTCACAAAAGAAATGCACAGTAAAATCGCTATTTGAAATAGCATTTTCTTCACAAAACGAATCCACAAATAAAGCGCTATTTAGAATAGCGTTTTATTCAGAAAATTTTTTTTACCTTAAAATCGCTATTTCAAACAGCGTTTTCTTAATTAAAATTGCGATTCACAATAACACCTTCACTATTCATCAAGTTTTGGGCTCCAAACAGTGAAAACGCGATTTGTAATAACGCTTTAGCCTAGTTTGGGAAATCCGTCCAAACTAGGCCTAGTTTGGGAAATAGGATGCAAAAGAGGCTTAATATGGGAAAAGCCCCGAGAGTAATACTATGTGCTATTGCGACGAAAGAAAATTCTTTTGCTAGGGCAAAAGCAACTGTGATTATTAGAAGTTGATAATCCAAACGTAGGCGTGTTGAGTCCAGATCTTGTTCTGTCTTTTTTTAATGGGTAAACTACAAACATACCCTTGAAATTTGATTAAAATACGAATCGCCTCCTGTGGTTTTGGAAATTACATTCCATCTCTTGAGGTTTCTAATTTCATAAAAATTGTTATTTTTATTAATAAATTATCAAGTTAATTAACAGTTTTTAATAATATTAGAAATATGTTTCGATTAATAATTTCGGTAATTGTATAAGAGAATAATTATGAATTTCATTTTTTTAGTTAATTCTGTTAAATAAAAAATACTAACAATGAGATATTTGTAATTTTTCAAACTACAGAGGGCAATATGTATTTTAAGCAAATTTCAGGGGATGTATTTGTAATTTATCCTTTTTAAATTGAAATCTTGCCCCAAAATGAGACATCGTTTTGGGTCGCCGCAAGAATGGGTAGTCGAGTGTAACAATTCGAAAATTTAAGTTATCCTTTAAATTTTATATTAGTATTATTTAATTATAAATGAAAAAAAATCTTAAATGTTTAATTAAATATTTTGTAAGAGTAAAATAAAATAAAGTGTAATTTATTTACATTAGGGTCATTTTATAGAAAAGAAAAAAAGAGAAAAGAAATAAAAAAGAAAAAAGAACAAACCAAGGCAACATGTAGCTTAGAATGAAGATTAGGCAGCATAGGTGTGGTGAGTCACATATGTTAGATAAGCACGAATTGATAGAGAAGCATATGGATGAGCCACGTGTATGAATGGTGGCTTGGTGGCTTGAGGCTCATGAATTAACTCCCTATAAATAGGGAGGAGATGTTCAAGTTAAGGAAAAAAAAAAAAAAAAAACTAAGAAAAGGGAAATAAAATACAAGAAGACGAAAGGATCTTTGGTAATAGAAAGAAAGAGTGAAATTTTAATTTTAAGGTGAGTTATATTATACCTTGAGTTTGTTTTATATAATTGTGTTTTAATTATGTTATTTATTTTATGAACATTATTTTATATAATAAGGAAAGCCTATGGATATAATTGTTTATTAAAATGTGTTTTGAGTAATTATTTTATAAATATCACCATAGAGGTCACATGCCTTAGGGGACTTAAATAACCATTGGTCCTCTGATTAGTCACTTTGTGACCCTTTGTTTGTCATGGATCCACTAACCCTCTGAATTTCTGGTGTGGAGTAAAGTGATGTACGGAGCTAAGTGCTACACTATTGTGGAAGCCATCTCTAGAGTTCGTACGAGCCACCTCTTGAGTCCATACATCTGTTCTGTTCCGTTCTATACCGTGATTATGATTATTTTATATTATATGTTAAATGATTTCAATATTATATATTCTGTATTTTAATATCAAGCTCTGTTTAGCCAATAATTATCCATGGTGAATTTTATGCACTTATGCTGTTAGTATAATATTTCTCACTCTGCTATGTGCTTATAGTTGTTGACTAATTTTCAGGAAACAATACAATTTAGAAATAGCTTTTGAAAAATCTTAGACGCGAGGCTGCAGAATAGACACACAACACTTTTATGATATTTTTCTATGTAAATATCAATTTTTTTGATCAATAAATTTTGTAATAAAAATAGAAGCTCCGATAATTATTTTGGTACCCTCACTTAAATATTATTTCCGCTCGCATTTATTAATTTGTTCAAGAATTGGCCGGAGGTAATTTTAATTACTAGCCATCACGATGCATAACCCTTGGGTACGAGGAGCGGGTCGTGACATCGAGGATCTGGACTCATGGGTGTTTGGTAGGAATTATACAAGTAATTTATAATTTATTTTAATTTGAGAGTTTCCATCAAACTGATATAGTTTTTACTTATAGTTTATTAGGTAGAAATAATTTAAATAAGCTAAAAAAGTTGATTTTTCAAAAGTTAAGGGAGAGGTATTTTTAGTTTTTACTTTCTGATTATCAATTTTTAGTTTAACGGGTAAATTATACTTATACTCTAAGGTTTGGATTTAATACATATCACCTCTGACGTTTTGGAAATTACACTAACCCCTTTGTCATTGTAATTGTTTAAACGGAATGAAGACGTTGAACTCATGCACTCTTTCTTTTCTTACTTTGCTTTATTTCTCTTGTTTTTTTTAAATGTATTTTTCTCTGTTTTTTTTGGTAAGAGTTGTTACCTTTTATATAAGTAGGGATTTGTGAAATGAGACTATTAACCACATAGGTAAAAATATAATTTTCAAAACGTCAAAAAAGTGTCAGTATAATTTACCCTAGTTTTAAAATAATTTTCACCAAACATCCCATAGAAGTTAAAAGTATCTTTTAGCCAATTTTAAATTTTTTTAAATTTTTTTAAATTATTCATACTTATAAGCAAAATCGTAACAAATAGTCTAATATAAATTTCTATAAATAACTTAAATAAATTACACCAAATATTATAAGATCTTAATTTGATTTTTAAATTTGTAAAATTTTAATAAAAATCTGACAAACACCGCTCATGTTAGTGATATTGTTGAGTTGTTAAATTAATTATTTTATAATTCTAACTTTTAAAATATTATAACATTTCATATATATATATATATATATTTAAATTTATTTGTCAGTATTTGTCAAATTAAATCTATGTTATATATCAAGCTATGAAATTTTTTTTAAAAAAATCACAAATTTTGTATGAAATTTTTTAATACAAAATTTATTATTGAATATAGTTTTTTTAATAAATTTTGTAGAAGAGAATAAATAATATAAAGTTTATGAAAAACGGATATGTTGAATAAAAATTAATTTTAAAGTTTTGAAATAAATGATGGTATGCAATGATGGTATGCAATGGGGCATGAAGTTGAAAACAATTGAAATTTTTCTTTACCATTGTGATATGAATATTCTTTAATATTTGAAAACAATTGAAAGAACAAATTGGAATAACATTTATTTCATATGCATAAAATGTTTCCCCCTTCTATTGTCATGTCAATGTCAAGGATTGAAGGAATGATGGAACATAATGGAACACAAAATTCATAATCAAATTTAAATGATTTGAGCTCTTATTTTTCAAATTAAACTAAGTTTTATCTTTTAATCAAATTAGATAGACTATAGGAGTTATTTTTTATCATTTTACTCTATGATTGTATGTACTTATTATTGCATACTGAATTGTGGTCGTTAACATTACTTGCAATAGTATGAAGTCCAACATTCCTGGACATCCATTCATTTGGTTATCAAAAAAAGTTGCAAAGGCAAGAACTTTTTAAGGAAAAGATCATTAATATCTTGATCATGACTGGCTTTTTCCCATTATCACATTAGTTTTAATGTCACAATTATACATAGAAAAATATTTTCTACGAAATTTTTTTCCACTGAAACAGATAGAGCATTAGTAGAAGTCTTAAGTTTGCAGTCAAAAGTCTTAAAACTTCACCTCAAAAAAGCCACTATTGCCATGGATTTCAGTAATGTGAAGAGCATTTTAGCATTAGGATCATGGCCAAAAAAAAAAAAAACTGACACAACAAAAAAAAAAAAAAAAAAAAAAAAAGAGAGAAAAAGAAAAGGAAAGAGACTAGAAGAACAGGTTCATCATAACATATAAGATTAGTGCAAAACACAAATGCCAAACTGCAATAAAACAAAAATGATCCATACCGGGCCATTTACTTTACCTTAACATGAGAACCTCACAACAAGCTATCTGCTTTTGTAGGCAATCTTCTGAAGAAGTTAAAAGGCGACGAATGGAGCTTATCACGAAACCTTGGATGCCTCAAAACATATAATACCAAAATAACACATAGCCCTTGGATGGGAGTGAACCAAAGCACCACAGCTGCAACCAAACAGGATATCATAAACAGAGCTGTGGCTCTCGGATCACGCCAGCTCAGCAAAGAATGAAACCTCTCCCCTTGAGTTGCCAAATCCCCAACCACTGTCTGCATCCTTGCTGCAATACATCTCAACCTGTCGTACCTCGTCTTCAAAACATCAGCTTGCCTAGAAGACGGAAATGAATCAAACTCTTCATCTAATTCATCAACAGTCGCTGTATCAGCGTGAGAGAGCCTCGCGTCCATGTGAGGAGGGTGTCTCGGCCTCTTCCTATAGTTCAAAAGCCCCACCAAAAAAAGAGATAGTAAAATTGTAGTGAAAATCATTTTTGGGTAGATGATTATTATCAAGCACCATATGTGGATGAACACCGTCATGAAAGGGTTTTTCCACAAGCGTATCTCATCAAACCATCTATTAACTGTAGCAAGGCCAGACAAAACATCGATAATCCTACAAATATTGGCTTTGCTTTTTCGCATACTCCACATGTGTGAGCCTACGTCGAGCATGTACTCAACAACCTCTTTTCTCAATGGAGGCTCAGCCCGGCTCATCCTCATTGTGATGATTTGAGTTGCCTGGTGTCTTAAGCTATCTTGCTGAAAAACCGACAGTGGGCGAAGATAATGCATTTTTGGCAAAAGGGGCTGTGCATACAATTGGAGCATATTGTACAAAGATGAGTAAGTAAACCTCACAGCCAATTGAATCTCTCCCATCTTCTTCACCCCATCGGAATGTAAGACTATGAGCGGATACGAATGTGTGTAAACGCGATCACTTTCAAGCATTGATAACCGAATCCTCACTTTCCCAATTATTGCATCCTTCGCTCCATCCTTATCTTGCAAATGACAATTATCAAATACAACAATTGTAATGGCAGTGCAATGATCAAAAACTTCCCATGTGTATTGCTCGTTCCATTTTGGATTGGAACTGTCTATGATTGTCCTTGTGCGAATCCATTTCTGCCCATATTTAGCCACGCAATAGGCATCTGCAGTTCCTCGACCATCCTTTTTCTTCATTGCTGACAAACCTTGAGCACTCAAAATCCCCAATTCGAACACCCCAATACCCGGCTTACACAATTGCTTCGTTGTAGCCCTCAGATCGCTGCTATATTGAGTCAATTCATCGAGGACATGGTACCCACCATCCAAGCTGATCCTGGTATGAATCCGACCCACAACCTTCCCCTCCTGCTTCTCAATATTGTACCATTTACTATTCACACATTCACATTCAGTCCTCTTCTCCACATTCTGTAAAAGAACCCGACATTTCCCCAAAACTTCATCCTTATTGGGTGCCACTCTATCCTCCACACTCATAACCAACTCTTCCTCAAAGGGCTCGGCAGCAACAAACATCAAGTCCTCATTCCACATCGGATTCACATTCTTGTTTTGTGAAATTTTACTTCTCATAACAACATTCCCAAAAACAACCTTAACAAACACTTCCAATAGCCTATTCTTGTCACTGGGCTGCAAATCTTGAGCCTCAATCACATTCACTCTAAGATACCAAAGCTTGGGAGATAGATATACCTTTGATCGAATATTGGCCACGCCATCGCCACTAACCCCAGCAGCATCCAAATGCCAAGCATCCGGGAAGGCCTCATCCGCTTGAGTACCCATCCACACAGCCACCATCAACTCTCCTCTAATCTTTTGCCCATTTTTGTTCTCCAATTTGTACCATTGCGGCGCCAAAGGGCTATCTGGTGGAACCCTCTTCGGGACATCATAGATTTCGAACACAATCTTGCCAATGTAATCATCCCTATTACCCATATCTTTATCCTTCACAATGATATCAACGCAAGTGGAGTGAATTCGATCTTTCAAGAATGCAAACACTTGGTTCCATTCTGGGTTGGGTTTGTTTTCGAAATGCTTTGTCACACCCTTGTAGTTTCCAAGCTTCACTTCAACAAAAGGATCACAAGAAGAACCGTTGGCATTAGCATTGGTATTAGCATTAGCATTTTTTGGAGGCAATTCTTTGGCCTTGACTACTCTGACATAGAGGTAGTCCATTTGCTCAACAAGGTCGAAAGTGGTGGAGACTCTGTCAATGCCGGAGACCCTACCGCCGCCGCTGCCACCGAGGTTCGGTGATGTCTCCTTCAGAGTAAAATCCTCGGGTGGGTTTCGGTTAGGATTACGATTTCGAGTTGGGTTTTGGTTTTGGTTTTGGTTTTGGTTTTGGTTTTGGTTTTGGTTTTGGGTCTGCATTGTGTGTGTCTTGCAAGAATTGGATTGAGTGTGAAGCAGTGATTCAAAGAAAGACCTTGAAAACTTTGGAAATAGCAAGGAGAATGAAAATATATTTGAATTTTGAGAGAGTTTTGAAACGTCTCAAAACCTAGAAGATCGGGAGTGGCAATCAAGGATTTTACAGAGCCGTTACAAAAACAGAGCAATGGGGACACAAATTTTAGGAGATATTTTTTCCCCTAAATTTTTGGTAACGGAAACAAAAGCCAGCCAATGAGTGAGCCAATCAACCAAACAACCAACCAACCATTGGGCCTTGAATCTCTCTCTGAAGAGGATTTCAAAAGTTGGGGAATCACAAAGGTTATCTCTATTTTCAAATAATAAGCTCTTTTTCAATATGCCACCTCTGTAAACGCCTGAAATGGCCCAGATTATGCGGCAATGCTCTGAAATCAAATGAAAATACAATGTTAGATACAATCAAAGAAAACCCAAATAATTTTTATGTTATTTTTTATAAAAAAAAAAAGTTTATTTCATCGATGAAAGAATCAGGGGAAAAAAAAAACTGTCAAAGAAAACCCATATCCTTCTATCAAAAGAAAAAGAAAGCCCATATCTATATGTAAAGAGAGAAGGAGAACAACAATGGCAGAAACAGAGAAGGAACAAGAAGATGAAGAATGGGGTTATACCAGAGAGAGAGAGAGTTGTGATAGGAATGCAAGGAGTATGTGGTTGAAGTATATATGATTTGTTCAGTTTTTTTTTCTTCTTGTTTTGATTGGCAAAGGAGAGTGGTGGGCAGTTATAGAAGGAAAACTCTGCAAACAAACCAAAATATGAATTGGAGAGAGAGAGAGAGAGAGAGAGAGAGAGAGAGTGAAATATGGAAACACTGTGTAAATTGAGAAGGATAGAAAAGCTGTGTCTGTGGAGATTGGATTAGATTTGATTATTAATTTTATTTATTTATTTATTTATGGTAAAAATATATTTCTTGACTTGGTTACCAAGGAATGCTACACTTTCTATTTCTGCTTTGCAGTGTTTGTGTTGTTGAGAGTACTGCCATGGCTATGGTTCTTTGCCCTGCATGCACTAGAGTTATGAATAATACAAAACAAACAGAATTTATATACAATAATAATATGAATTATTATATGTTTTATTAATAATACAAATTATTTATTTAATAATAATAAAATCCTTTATTATGAATCATAATTATACATTATTCTCTATGATTTTTATATTAAAAATATGTTTGGTCACCATTTTTCATAATCAAAAGTGAATCATAAATGTTTGGTGCATAGAAACTGCAATTTGTAACTTAAATATATTGCGAAAATTGTTAGGGAAAATATAAGATTCTCTACAAGTAATTCAATTAATGAGAATAAAAATTAATGCGGAAAAATTAAATCAAAAACAACACAAGAATTTTTACGTGGTTTTCTCAATGTAAGGTACGTCTATGGGATCGAAATCCGATTCCACTATCAACCAAAAAGTTTCCAAACGATTACAAACGAGATACGAATGGTCTCACAAAATCACCTTTAGATGAATTCCAAATAATCACAAACAAACAAGAGAAAAGACCTCACTAAATAGATGAACAAAAATCTTCAAAACCAGAGTTAAAAAAGACCCAAAATAACGAACCAAATCAACCCACCTAATAATGATCAAACAAATTGCTACACCACAAAGCAAAATCCACCAAATTGATTACCCAGCCTGTACACACACAAACCAGCCGCACAACACTTCGGAAAAAGGTGGAACAAATTTGTAGCAGTCGTATGGTACGTCTTTTCTTGTGAATAATAAACAATATACATATATATTAAATTTTGGGCTTGTTTTATGAAAATCTTAATTGTTACTAAACTGAATTAGGTCTCTAAAAAAATTAGATATAATATATTAAAATATATTATATCTAAACCAAACCAAACACGAATTCTTTTAACAAATCAATTGGGTTCCAAACTCCACTAAGGAGGTATACCTAATAATTCTCCCCCTACCGACTTAGGTGGAAACATCAACCATACTCGTCAAAATTCGACACTTTAAATATTTGTCCATTGACAAAGTCTTAGTCAACATATCTGAAATATTATTATTTGTGTAAACCTTTTCGAGTTGCAACAGTTTCGAATCTAACACATCACAAATCCAATGGTATCATCAATGTGTTTCGATCTCGAATGAAAAGTAGAATTTTTATTCAAGTGAATAGCACTTTGACTATCACAATAAAGTACATACTTTTCTTGTTTCAAACTCAACTCTTGCAAAAAAATCTTCAACCATAACTCTTCTTTGCAAGGTTCCGTAATGACAATAAATTCAGTTTCGATAATTGAGAGAGCAATACATTTTTGTAATTTAGATTGTCATGTCATAGCTCCCCTTGCAAATGTCGTCAAATACCCCGAAGTAGATTTCTTATAATCAACATCACCAGCCATGTCAGAATCTGTGAACCCATCAAGCATCGGCTTACCATCCCCAAAACACAAATACACCTTCGAAGTCCCTCGAAGATATCTTAGAATCCATTTAACTGCTGCCCAATGTTCTTTACCTGGATTAGAGAGAAACCGACTCACCACACCAACGGCGTGAGCAATATCCAGCCTTGTATAAACCATGGCGTGCATCAAAGAACCAACTGCTGAAGCATAAGGAATTTTCAACGTCTCCTCCTTATCTTTCTCACTTGTAGGACATTGATTCGAACTAAAGCTTGAAGTAACCCGCAAGTGGACAACCAACCGGCTTTGCTTTATTCGTGTTGAACCTCTCAAGAACTTTCTCAATGTAGCTTTCTTGAGACAACCAAATCAGCCCCTCTTTGCGATCACGAACAATTTTCATACCAAGTATTTGCTTTGCCAACCCCAAATCTTTCATAGCAAAAGACTTGCTCAACTCTAATTTCAACCTGTTAATCATAATGTAATCTTAACCCACAATTAATATGTCATCAACATAAAGCAAAAGAATAATAAATTTGCCATCTGAAATTTTTTTCACAAACACATGATGGTTCGAAGTGGTTTTAGAAAAACCATTATTCATCATAAAAGAGTCAAATTTTTTGTACCATTGCTGCGAGGCTTTTTTAAGGCCATTCAAACTTTACTTCAATTTGCAAACAAATTTCTCTTTCCCTTTCTCTGCAAAACCTTCCAATTGCTCCATATAAATTTCTTCTTCAAGATCACCATGAAGAAATGCGGTTTTCACATCAAGTTGTTCAACTTCAAGGTTCATACTTGCGGCCATGCCAAGTACAACCCGAATAGAAGACATCTTCACAACTGGCGAGAAAATCTCATCAACGTTAATACCTTTCTTTTGCCCAAAGCCTTTCACAACAAGACGTGCTTTGTACCTCAGATTCTTGCTATCATTCTTCAATTTGAAGACCCACTTATTTTTCAGAATTTTCCTCCCTTTAGGCAACTTCACTAAATCATAAGTCTGGTTTTCAAGTAAGGAATTCATCTCCTCGTCCATGGCCTTTTTCCAATCATCTTTCTTTGCATGCTCAATTGTTTCTTGGTAGCTCTCAGGCTCTCCTTGATCGGAAAGCAACATAAATTCATTAGGAGGATACTTTCTTGAAGGTTGTCAGTCTCTTGTAGATTTTCTCAACGCAATTTGTAGTGGCAGTTCTTGAGTTGGATGCTCTTCCTCAATTTCTGGCTTAGCTTCATTAGGATTAACATCATCATCTACATCTTCAATGGGTGGCTGCACATCTCCCTCATTTTTTATCATCAACAGAAGATGAAGGAGATGGATCTATGTCAATGAGATCACTAGTTTTTGGCTCTGGTTGATCACCTTTGCCAAAGTCTTCAATTGTTTGGTCTTCAAGAAACACAACATCACGGTTTCGAATAGCTTTCTAGTTGACCAGATCCCATAATCTATACTCGAATTCATTACGCCCATAGCCAAGAAAAATACATTTTCTTGACTTACTATCAAGCTTGGACCTCTTATCCTTTGGAATGTGAACAAAAGTTCGACAACCAAATACTCTCAAGTGCTCATATGATACATTTTTGCCGATCCAAACTATTTCTAGGACATCACCATTCAAAGGATATGAAGGAGACAAATTGATCACGTCAACCGCTGTTTTCATTGCCTCACCCCAAAAGGATCTTGGCAATTTAGCTTGTGAAAGCAAACACCTTATTCTTTCTACAATGGTGTGGTTCATCCTCTCAGCAACGCCATTTTGTTGAGAAGTCTTCTTAACTGTCTTTTGGTGTCGAATACCTTGGCTGCGACAATACTCATCAAATGGCCTAATGTATTCACCACCATTGTCTGATCGGATGCACTTCAATGTCTGCCATGTTTCTTTTTCAACCATGGCCTGAAAATGCTTAAACACTTCTAGAAACTTGATATTTAGTTTTTAGTAGAAAAGCCCAAACTTTCCTTGAATAATCATCAATGAAAGTAACAAAATAAAATGCACCACTATGAGTTCTAACTTTCAAAGGACTACAAACATCCGAATGAATCAACCCCAAAACATTTTCTTTTCAATAAGCAACATTTTTATGAAAAGAAACTCTATGTTGGTTACTCACCAAACAATAAAACACAAGTTTTAAGATGTATACTTTTCAAACCGGGTAGAAGCTCTTTTTTGAACAAAACTTGTAGCCCATTTTCACTCATATGGCTTAACGGCTTGTGCCACAATTCGATAGAAGTATCATCTTCAAGTGCATTGACAATATCTTTATAAATTTTTCCTTGCATTGAATAAAGTGTATGAGTCTTCTTGCACTTAGCCACCACCAAAGAACCCTTTTGTGAGCTTCCATATTCCATCACTAAATTTGTTGTTGAAACCTTCAACATCTAGTTTCCCAGTAGAGATCAAATTGAGGCGAATGTCGGGAACATGCCTCACATCTTTAAGCAACAACTTACAGCCCAAATTTGTTTACAAGCAAACATCACCCATGCCAGTGATCTTGGACAAACCTTTATTACCCATTTAAACAGAACCATAATCTCCTTTGGTGTAGGTAGTGAAGAAATCAACTCGAGAAGTCACATGAAAAGAAGCACCAGAATCAATCACCAAATTGTTCTCTTGACCTACAAAATTGATACAATCATCTTCACAAATGACCGTGAGATCATCGGTAGTAACTGTCGTTGTGTCTTCTTGCTTCTTATCCACACTTTTGTCCTGCTTTTTCTACTTGTTTTTGAGCTTTCGGCATTCCCGCTTCATGTGCCATTTCTCATGGCAATAATAATACTCAATATCTTTCTTTGAAAAAGAACCATCTCCTGATTTGTCACGACTTTGATCATAATCATGAGGAGTCTTACTCCTTCCCCTTGTTTTGTTTCGGCCTCTCACAACAAATGCTTCCGAATGAGAGGAACCCGTTGATTTTCTTCTAGTTTCTTCATTCAGCAAGCTACTAGTGACTTGGCCCATTGTGACAACTCCATCAGGTACTGAATTACTAACTGTCACAACCAAAGTCTCTCAACTTTCGGGTAAAGAACTAAGTAACATTAAAGCCTGCAACTCATCATCAAAAATAATTTTCATAGAAACAAATTGGTTAACAATACTCTTTATTTCATTCAAGTGTTCTAGAATGGGGCTACCATATTTATATTTTAAATTAACCAACTTAAGAAACAGAAAGGTTTTATTTGTGGCAGATTTTCTATCATAAAGACTCTAATTTTTTTCATAAATCATGTGCTGAAGTTTCAGTAGTAACATGATGAAACACACTGTCATCAATCCAATGATGGATAACACCAATGGCTTTTCGATTAAGCTTCTTCCATTCATTATCTTTCATATCATTAGGTTTGCTACTATCACATTCAATAGGTCCATACAAATCTTTACAAAATAATAGGTCCTTCATTTTAGTTTTTCAGGTTACCCAATTAATTCCATTGAAACTAGACATACGACTCACATTTCCTTTCATTGATTTGCACAAATAAATGAACTCAAATAGATCGTAAGCTCTGATATCAGTTGTTAGGGAAAATATAAGATTCCCCACAAGTACATCAATCAATGAGAATAAAAACTAATGCGAAAAAATTAAATAAAAAACAACACTTGAATTTTTACATGATTCCCTCAATGTAAGTTACGTCAACGGGATCGAAATCCGATTCCACTATCAATCAAAAAGTTTTCAAACGATTACAAATGAGACACGAATGGTCTCACAAAACCACTCTTAGGTGAATTTCAAATAATCACAAATAAATAAGAAGAAAGATCTCCCTAAATAGATGAATAAAAATCTTCAAAATCAAAGTTAAAGAAGACTAAAAATAACAAACCAAATTAACCCACCTAACAATGATCAAACAAATTGCTACTCCACAAAGCAAAATCCACCAAATTGATTACCCAACCTGTACACAAACAAATTAGCCGCACAACACTTCAAAAAAAGGTGAAACAAATTTGTAGCAGTCGTACCGTACGTTTTTTCAGAATAAACAATATATATATATATATATATATTAAATTTTAGGCTTGTTTTTATTAAAATCCTGGTTGTTACTAAATTTAAAAAATTAGAAATAATATATTAAAATATATTATATTTAAACCAAATCAAATTAGAATTCTTTTAACAAATTAATTGGGTTCCAAACTCTACTAAGGAGGTATATCCAAACAAAAATTTCAGCCATGGTGCAAATTTTTTTTTTTTTTTTTGCACTTTGTATACTCTAATTTTATGGACCTAGCTTTTTTAAGGTTAAATTATATTTTTACCTATTTATTTTAGATTTGATGTTTTTACTTATTTTAATCTCTCACATTCTTGTATATTAGCGTGATTTGGCAAACAGAAATCCAGGCTATGGTAGCCTCTTGAGAAAAAAAATCCAAAAAGCAGTACTGTTACTCATCACTTCCAACGTGATGCACAGTTTGTTTGGTTTGGATTTTTAAGATTTACCTTTCAAAAAATTAATTTTTTAAAATTTTAAAATTTTTTGTTTTCATTGAATTTTTTTTTTTAATAATCCTTAGCAATTTTTAAAAATTTTAGATACACCTAACATAAATATACTAAAAACTATAATATTTATGAATTTTTTTTTCTAAAAAATTTACTAAATACCAAAAATATATATAAAAAAATACGAGAATTCAATATATTTTTCGTGTTCTAGTGTATTTATTGATTTTTTAAAATATTTTTTTTTATAAATATTTTACTTTTTAGATACATCTAAGAAAAGTGTATATAAAAAAATAAAAAAATTGCTTAAAATTTTAAAAATATTCACTAAAAATAAAAAATACAAAAACAAAAAACTCAATTTCTAAAAAATTGAAACCAAACGCAGTGACTCTAAACAAATTCTAAACTAATTTGTCCAATTTGTTCTAATTCTTTTTGTAATTGCTTAAAAATATGAATCCTTAATAACCATCCTAAATTTATTACGAATCTCTAACAATTTTGTAAATTTGTAAAGAATAAGGCTATATGTACTAATTACTGTACTAATGAATATTCTAACAGATAATGTGACATAATTTTAAAAATTTTAGATATTTGTAATTTGTATAATAGGTATAGTCTATAATACTGACATATATAACACTAGTTGGTACTATATTAATTGGTGCATGTAAAACCACCGATATTTATTTACAAATCGGTGGTACTATATGCACCAATTAATGTACACATTAGTATACCAACTAGTATTATAATATCATTAATGACCATATTTGTTATACAAATTACAAATACCCATCTATTGTCTCTCATTCTAATAAACCAAATAGCGCATCAGTTCCTCTCCTACCATACCTTCCAAACTTCTATTATGCCATATGAATTCTCATGATTTGGAGGAATAAGCAAAAGGTTTAGGAAATTGCTTTGGAGCTCTAAAAATGTAGCTCTAAACTGGTATTAAATTGTCTTTTTTTTTTCTTTATTTATTTATTTATTTATTTTTTTAGGAGTTGCCAACTCTACTAGAGCTCTCAATCACTGCCGAAAGGTTTATTATCAAAGAATAAAAACCTACAACTTTTAGTTGCAAAATTTTTTATTAGGAGACAAGCAAAACTTTAAGCTCATTAATTATCAATTTTATTTTCTAGGTTCTCTTTTACAAATGGTCCTTCATGCAGCCCCCAAGATGTAAACCTCTTCGAAACCCTTGTAGTGTGATATGCGATGAGATGGAAAGTGAGATAAAGAGGGAGAGCCTAGGTTATTGAATTTACATTATTAACTGCCATTGTCCATCTACAGATTTTCGTCACTGTCGTTGTTGATTTCCATCATTTTTGATCTATGAAAGAGAAGGGGAATGACGTAGAAAGAGGATGAAAGGAAATGGCACTATGAGGGAATGAGAGAGAGGTGACAATGAGGCTAGTAGGTGGTTGTGGAACAAGGGCAATAGATGGAAAATGAAGGGGAGTAATGGGAGGGGAAAAGAATAATTAAGTGTAAATTATTAGGTTGAGATGGATGGTTATGATGGTAGATAGAAATGGTTGTGATTAATGTGGTTAGGGTAACGTTGAGGTTCTCATGAAATTAATAGTATCAATCAGTTATTGTATGTGTTTGAAAAAAAATATCAAGTAATTATTGAGTGTTCTTGGAGTACGGTCACGTGGTATTTTAGGAGTGTTGGTGGAGAAGGAAAAATTCATGATTATTGTTGGGTAATTGAGAAACATGAGGAGATATAGTGTATGTTGATTAGGATTTACCTATGTTGGGTAGGAATTTTACATGGTGTAATTCTTTGGAAGGTGAAAGGTGGAGTAGAATTGATAGGTTTCTGTTGGATCCCACCTGGGTAGAAAATTTTAGTTTGAAGTTATGGGGATTACCTAGACTGGTGTCAGACCACTGTCCTCTGTTACTTATGGAAGATGAGAAAAACTGGGGCCCTAAGCCGTTTAGGTTTCTGAATGCTTGGACCCTGCACCCTAGCTTCTTGTCTGTTGTGCAAAAGTCCTGGGTGGATTCGCAGGTTCAGGGGTGGGCTGGGTACAGAGCTAAGGCCAAATTGTGTAGTCTCAAAGCTGAGTTGAGAAGGTGGAATTCTGAAGTGTTCGGTTGTGTGGAGGACCAACTCAAAAAGGCTGAAGTTGAGTTGCATGAGCTTGATCTGTTGGCAGAAATAAGGGCTTTAGATCCTCATGAAGTTGTTAGAAGAAGGGAGGTCAAAAACTTGGTGTGGTCATATAGAAAGAAATTGGATTGGATATGGTTCCAAAAATCTAGACTAAATTGGGCTCATAATGGTGATCGGAACACCAGGTTTTTTCACATTATGGCTAGCCAAAGGCAGAATAGGAACTTAGTGGACTCAGTGGTTGTGGACGGGGTTCGCGTTGAAGATCCAGCATTGGTAAAACAAGAAGTGCTGAGGTTCTTTACAAAGGCATTTTCGGAAGATTGGCCATCTCGCCCAAAATTGTCTGGTAGTTTTGTGCGGATTAATAGTGCTAAGGCGGTGGAGTCTCTTGATCCTGAGTTCACTCAGGAAGAAGTTTGGGAGGCTGTAAAAGACTGTAATGGGAATAAAGCACCGGGCCCGGATGGTTTCAACATGATGTGCATCCAGAAATGCTGGAAGGTTATGAAAAGTGACTTATTCCAGTTTATGCAGGAGTTTTACAAGAACAGTAAGCTGGTTTCTGGGTTAAATAGTTCCTTTATCACCTTGGTTCCGAAGCTTACTAGTCCCTCGGGTTTGTTAGATTTTAGACCAATTAGTTTGGTGGGTGTACTGTATAAAATCTTGGCTAAGGTACTCTCCAAAAGACTGAAAAGGGTGCTTCCAGATGTGATTGGAATAGTGCAGACTGCCTTCTTGGGGGGGAGGAATATCTTCGATGGGGTAATGATTGCTAATGAGGTGGTGGACTGGTGGAAGAAGTCTAAAGAGAAGGGTGTCATTTTCAAACTTGACTTTCAAAAAGCTTATGATTCGGTCAACTGGGATTTCCTGTTTTCCATGATGGCCAATCTCGGGTTTGGGGAGAGATGGCTGGGTTGGATGAAAACTTGTGTCACCACGGCTAGAATTTCAATTCTTGTTAATGGTTCTCCTACAGAAGAGTTCAGTCCACAGAAGGGGCTAAGGCAAGGTGATCCTCTCTCCCCCTTTTTGTTTAATATTGCAGCTGAGGGCCTCAATGTTTTGTTGGAAAGGGCCAAAGTTTTGGGCTTAATTAAGGGAGCTTCTATCGGGTCAGGAAATTTAAATCTGTCTCATCTCCAATTTGCCGATGACACTATTCTTTTTTGCGATGCTGAGTGGGAGGAGATAGTAAATGTTAAGAGGATTCTTAGATGCTTTGAGATTATGTCGGGCCTCAAAATAAATTTCCACAAAAGTGTGGTGTGCGGCGTTGGGATTAGTGGAGATATTGCTCAAGCGTTCGCTTCTAAGCTTTATTGTCTCAGTAAGAAGCTTCCTCTTTTGTACCTGGGCTTACCTCTAGGTGCTAACCCAAGAAGAAAGAAGACTTGGCAACCCGTGGTGGAGAAGGTAAAAGCTAAATTAGCCTTATGGAAGAGAAGGACGCTCTCTTTTGCTGGTCGGCTAACTCTCATCAGATCTGTCCTTGATAGTCTGCCTGGCTACTACCTCTCTCTCTTCAAATTACCTAAAGGGGTAGCTAAGGAAATTGATAAGTTGAGGGCAACATTTTTATGGGGTAGTTCAGAAGTCCGGAGGAAGATTCATTTGGTAAACTGGAAGTTAGTAACTCTTAGTAAAGAGCATGGAGGGTTAGGTATTAGAAGGGTGAGGGACTTTAATGATTTCTTGCTAACTAAGTGGTGGTGGAGATATGGGGTGGAAGATGAATCTCTGTGGAAGAAAGTAATTTTGAACAAGTATGGGGGAGTGGGTGGTAGATGGTTACCAGTGTTGGAAGGGACTGGCAAAGAATCTTTTGTTTGGAGTGATATCCTGAGTGTGTTAAGGGCTAATGCTGAGCTGTTTGAATTCTTTACGTCTAACTGCAAGCTTGTGATAGGAAATGGGTGTAGGATTCACTTCTGGCATGATAAGTGGCTGCTGAATGTTCAATTGAAGGTAGAGTTCCCAAGGCTGTTTAGATTATCTGTGGATAAAGACGGGAATCTGAGCTCTTTCATGCAGAGGAGGGATACCTCAGGAAATTGGAGGTTTCTATTTTCAAGATCACTTCTTGCTTGGGAGGAAGAGGAGGTTCAAAGGCTGCAAGACTTGACTGGAGATGCCCCCAGGATTAATGAGGAGCTGCCAGACTCTATCAGGTGGACTGCATCTCCTTCAGGTCAATTCACTGTGGCATCATTGGGGAAATGGTATGAGGTGATTCAAGGCCCAAAATTGCAGGTTCCCTATCTGCTATGGAGAGGTGTGGCCCCTCCAAAAGCTCAATTTTTGAGCTGGTTGGCTTGGAGGGGCAGGGTTAAAACCATTAGTCTGTTACAGAGGTTTAGGGCCTTAGGTAGTAATGTGGAGAATCTGTGCCTTTTTTGCAAGATGGAACCAGAGTCCGTGGATCATTTGTTCCTGCAGTGCTCGGAGATTTGGAAGGTCTGGTCATCTTTGCTTCAATGGTGGGGAGTATCTTGGGTCATTCCTGCTACAGTAGATGGTGTGCTGTCATGGTGGCTGGGAACAAAATTTAAGAAGTCAGTTGGGAGGATTTGGAGGCTTGTGCCAATTGCAATGTTATGGTCAGTATGGAGGTTAAGGAATGAGTGTATTTTTAAAGGAAATCAGCCCAATATGGAAGAACTTGGTGAAATAGTGAAAGTGAGGGTTGGGTTGTGGGCCAAATTTGGGCTGCCAGAGTTTCACTACTCAGTGCATGATGTAGTGGCTAATCTGAATCAGGTGACGTGTTGTCTATAGGGGTCTGCTGCTGGGCCGTAAGTGCTTCTGGGGTGTGTGTGCCTAGTTTGCTGCCCTCTGTGTAGCCTGCCAATCAGAGTTAGGATAGTCTGCCAATCTGGGAAGTCTGCTAATCTGTTCCTGCTGGTCTGCCAATCTGCGTCTGCTGGTCTGCTCAGGAATGCCAATCTGTGTCTGTGAGTTCTGGGAAGTTTGCTGGCAGATCTGTAGCTGGTATGTTGCTGGCAGCCCTGTTGCTGGGAAGACTCAAGGAGGTCTGCTCCTAGGTTGTTGCTTGTTGCTGGCAGATCTGGTTGTATCAGGTTTGATCATAGGAAGTCTGCCTCATGCTGTGTGCAGCCAGGTTGGAATCTAGGAAGTTTGCTGCTGGGTTGCTGCTGGTTGTTGCCCCTATGCTGCTGTTGGTCTGGCTGTAGGCTTCTTTGGGTGTGTCAAGCTGTTGTAGTGTACCTCTGTTCTGTGTTCTTCTCTTTTCGTTTCTATTTGCTTCCTTTATTGGTTTCTCACCAATTTAGGGTCCTGTGCGATCGGCTCTTCTATCTTTGTTGATGTAAGCTATGTTGTTTTTCTCTCTTCATCAATAAAGTTTTCTTTGGTTGATCAAAAAAATATAGTGTATGTTGATTAGTGAAGAGTATAAATAAATGGGGCTGGAGGAACATCTAATAATTTTTCAAAAATATCTCCATTTGTGTCTTTAAAGGAAAATAGATGAATAATTAAATTGCTATTAATTTAAAAATATTAAAATCTCATAATTTGATTTTCTTATAATTTTTTTTTTAAATGTAACAAGATTAGCATAGTTTTATAAAATAGAAAAAATTACAAATTAAGCGTTCTTTTAAAAAATCACAGCATATACATGTACATGAAAAAATTTATGATTTTAATAATTAAAATTTATAAATTTTATAATTAATTTTAATTTTTTTTTCAACCCTGTGCTGATTTGCTATTTTACCTATAGAATATCCCATTTTCCACTAACATATTATTATCAACTTTACAATTAATTTGAAACTTTTTTTTTCAACTTTACACTTGATTTGTTATTTTTCTTATAAAATATCCCATTTTCCACTAACATATTATTCCCAACATTATAATTAATTTGATTTTTTTTTTCAACTATACACTAATTTGTTATTTTCCTTATAAAATATTCCATTTTCACTAACATATTATTCCCGCTAAATTTTTTGAATAACAAATATTTTTTAATAATTACCAAATAAATTAATTTTCTTACTTCTAAAAAAAATATATATAATTTTGAACTTGTAAACCCCATTTAACTGAGTTGCACATACGTTAAATTCTCACAATGATTACATCAATGAAATCAACACTCTCATTTCTTTTTAACGAGAAAAAGGCCAATTATATTAGCGCTTCTTGAAATTTGGTCCAATTATATTATATTTTTAACGTTTTAGAAATTATATTTTTGCTTTTATAGTTTATAGTCTTATTTTATAAATTTCTTATTTATATAAAAGATAATAATTTTTAATAAAAAAATAGAAAAAAATTATATTAAAAAAAAATAAAGTAAAAGAAAGGAAAAAAATAAAAATAGTAAATCAAAGTAACAAAAAAAAAAAAAGAATATATGGATTCAAAATTTTTTTTAGAGAGTGTAATTTATCAAAAAAAAAAAAAAAGAAAAAGAAAAAAAGAAAAAGAAAAACCGAATCAAACGGAAACCCCCGCCTAACGTGGCCCGTTTCCACCCTCACGAATTTGTCTTCTCTCTCCTCAGCAGCCACCTCTCTCTCTCTCTCTGCCTAAACACACAGGCGTCTCTCTTTCTTCTTCCTTGACTTCACTCGTACGGAAAAACTCCCATCAACACAAATCTCAACCACCACACAACGCACACAGATATTTTTTATAGAGAGAGAAAGTGTGGTTTATAGAGAGAGAAACGAGAGAGATGGGAGACAGCTCAATGGGGGTGCTGGTGCCCTCCGTCAAGTCGGAACCGATGTCCTCCGACGCCGTCGCCGCTCCACTCCCTCCGCCGGAGACGACGGCGGCGGCGGCGGAGTTGGACAAGGACTTCTTGTGTCCGATATGCATGCAGATCATCAAGGACGCGTTTTTGACAGCTTGTGGACACAGCTTTTGTTACATGTGCATTGTGACTCACCTTCGGAACAAGAGCGATTGTCCTTGTTGCAGTCACTACCTCACCACCAACCATCTCTTCCCTAATTTCCTCCTCAATAAGGTGAATCAAATCTATTTCCTTGCATTTTTGTGGTATGACTATGCGTAAATCTTTTGAGTATGCATTGTTTGGTTGTTCGGAAAATGCGGAAATCATTTGATATGTGTTTTTTTGGGATCTTACTTTCTTCGTTACATTTCCTCTGTTTTCTCATAATCGATCGTTAAATATTTGTGTAAGACTGGTGCAGTTTAAATTTTGATTAACCTGGATTGTGTCATTGATTTTAGCAATATTAGCTTGCAATCGGTGTAAGGAATTTAAAAATGATGGTATTTAATAGGTCAATTATTCTATTATTTACCTTTTTTGGGGAAAAGATTCAGCAGATTTATTGAGTTGAAGTGGAACTCGTTAAAGTCCATGAATGTATCGATGTGGGTTTATACAAAGGGACCATATTTCAGTATTAATTTACTATCTTGGCATTTGGTGCCCTTACACGATAATTTTTTGTGCTTCGTCCCTTTGCATATAAGGATGGGAATGAGAATGGAACTTGGTACGTCCCATGCCCTAAATTGTGGTACGATAGGGATGGCTTGTATGGGTCGCATTATTAAAACGCTCTGTACTTTTATACTAAGAAACACGAACAGTTCTAATTTTCTAAACACGGGAGCAAATTTCTTTCAAACATACATCTAATAATTTTTTTTTTATTAATTTTCAAATTAATCATGTAACAACATATGTCTGGACATTATGACCCCGTTATTTTACATTTTGTATTTCCAAAACACTATCCTCTCTAGATTTTAATTTATTATGTTTGATTTTTTTTTCTTCTACAAAAAATGTAAAGGAAATAAATAAGAAAATATTTTGGGATTGCTTTAAATTGCTAAATTCACCGTTTTAAAATGAAGGTATACCGTGTTTCGGAATATGCATTCAAAATGGTAAATCACTTGGATATTAACGTTTTTTGGCAGGTTTAGAAAAAATCAGTGTAGGTGAAAATTACAGCCGAACATGATGTCGAAATTTCTCTAATGCATGTCCTTTTGTAAAATATTGCAACTATTTATGCTCACTAGAAGAGACAAAAAATCATCTTTGTCTCGTAGTTTGCAACCCAAAACAAAGCATTTCTCTTTCTCAAACAAACACATCCATGAAGAGATGCAAACTCATCTCGTTTCATTGTTGTTGCTTTTATTTTGTGTCACAACCCTATCCCAATCCAAACTAAGACAAAGCAGTGACCTCCCATTGGCCATTGACTATTGAAGGCCTTACTAAACAAACATGTAGTCATGTAGTATTTTGGGTATAATTTGATTAGGTTGTGGAATCCATCAATTTTCTTAAGATTATTATCCCACAAACATCTATTTAGAGCAAGTGCATAAGTAAATGAAATGAAACATTCATGAACTTTCATTATACCTACCTAGGCTCAAAACTATAAGATTTTACAAAGAGAAGAACAACTTGTTCTTCCCAAAGCAGAATGTGTACAAAGCTCTGAAACATCTAGCCTTCCATTCAATAGCTAGGCATACAAGCCTCCATGTCTGTTCACATATGCACATAACTTTAAACACAACAATCATGCTTTATCATCATCACCTACATATAAATGGAAGAGGGTTGAGCCAAAGCTCAAAGACTAGGATATCTCCATTTCAAATAATCATAAGTAAACCAAAAGTTTAGAAGCTTAATTTTCATTTGAAACATATCTTATGCAATTTTATTCCCAAACATAGTGATAATGCCCATCTAAAAGGTGTGAATCATAACATAACAAAACATAACCGGGCTGACTTTGATTATGTCAAAACTACAATCTAGTGGTAGAGCTCATCATAACAAAACTATTATGCTGTGTTTGGTTAGGGGATTTGTGGAGGGATTTGGAAAGGGAAAGGGAAAAGGTGTGTGAAACTATGTGAAATATAGGCATGATTTATTCACATTTCGCCTACTTTTTTCATTTCCCTTTCCAAATTTCTCTCCAAATCCCCCAACCAAACACAACATTAGTATATTGGGTTGAATAGATTTTACTCCCTTGTGGTTTAGCTGGCAAAACACATTACCTCCCTTTGGTCTTCAAATATACATATAACCTCCCTGTGGTCTGGGGTGAAGCGCAAAAGTAATGGATTGTGTCAAACTTAATTGTGTGTGGGTAACACGCACTAAATTATGTGCATGTGACCATATATGATTGAATAAATGACACTTTTGCCCCTTTTCCCTTATTTTCTTCATTTTCTTCTTCTCCTTCCTTCCACATCCTTCCCTTCACGGCTTCACTGCTGCACAGTTCACCCTCCATCTCCCCTCTGATCTCATGTCTTTCTCTTTCATTTCCTCCAACAACCCAAGCCTGCATTTGCGAAGACCACCCTTTCTCCTTATTATTACACACATTATACATAGGCACTTACACACACACAACCCCCAACTTTCTTAATCATGAACCCCAAAGGAGCCAATACCTGTCAATTGCACATGTATATGCACACTCAACACTGCTGGGGACCCCCAGCACCCCCACCTCCGTGTGGGGGGCTGTGAGAGCAAGCCTAAAAAAAAAAAAAAAAAAAAAAAAAAAAAAAAAAATATTTACACCAATCAAAAAACACTGGGGGTCTAAGTCTTTTTCCATGCACACTTGACAACTTTCTCTTCAACAATGATATGCAGATAAAAACGTAGAGAAACAAAGTTTTTTTTCTTCTTCTTCTTCTTCGAGAATGTAAACTAAACCCACAGGAACAAGTTTGAATGCTGCTGTTGTTCATATTTGTATAGTTAGAAATTCAAAATGTTTCTTGGTTTATTGGATTTAAGCTGTATATTGAAACCCAAAACCATCAAATCAAAAAATGTACCTTTTGCAGAAGTTCTAGAAAATGCCATTAGTGTCTATATGGATTTTTTCATAAGGAAAATAAGATGGGTTTGGGTTTGGGTTTGGGTTTGGGAAGTGTAATTTGTGTAACTTGCAATGGATTTGGGTTTCGTAAGAGTTTGGAAAGTGTTTGTGATGCTGTACAATTTCTAGTGAGAGAGGAAGAGAAGTTGTAGTGATTGTGGCATAAAGAAGAAAATTGGAGGAAAAAAATAAGGGCAGTATAGACTTTTTGTAAAATTCATTAATAGAGTTAAGCTTTACATTTTACCCCAGGTCACAGGGAGGTTAAGAGCGCATTTTTAAAGTTCAAGGAGATAATGTGTTTTTGGGCAAAATCACGAGGGGGTAAAGTGTAATTAACCCTCGTATATGTTAAGTCCCATAGTAGCCACTTGGACCAAAACCGTAGATGGCATCTTTATACATTAAACAGAATAGACATATGATATCCTTGAATGATAAAACATTTCATATTCGAAGAATATAGCATATATTTAAGTTCTAGAAATGTTTTGCTGAAAATAAACTAAAATATATCACTGCTTACCTCTTTTCTCCTTTAAGTTAGTTCCACAAAGTAGTTAAACCAACATGAGCATGAAAACACAATGCAATTGATGCTTCTTGCTCTATACTTGTAAAATCAAGTGTATATACTTGTTAATGACTTTTTCCTTTAAAACAAGTCTTTTTGGATAATCATTAGTTTCAGAAATCTCAGTTTCTAACTTATTTTTTTGGTTTGATTTTAAGTGCTGGAATTGAGTTGTGCAGGTCATAAAGTATTTAAAAAGAGCAACAAAAAAAAAAAAAAAAAAAAAAAAAAAGGAAAAAAAAAGAAAAAAAGAAAAAATTCTGGATACTACTTCTTGAGTTTGGGTGATGTCCGCTTAAGCGGACTGCTCTAGCTTTGACAAGTCAGTCCATTTTCGAATTTTTTGCATCTCTTTTGTTGTCCTAATTCAAAACCAACATTCTAAAGGTCTAAAATCATGTAATAAAGCACTCTAAATGAAAATGAAGAAAGCCCCATACTTCTCATTGAGCTTGCAAAACTTTAGGGCTTTTCCATTCAAAAGCTTGGATTAAATGAAAACATGTTTCAAAACTTAAGTTCTTTAATTCTTTCTTCAAAAACCATTTCAATCAAAATCAACCAATTAAAAGATTATGAAGTATAAGAACATGAATTTTAGCTCAATTTCAAGTTTGAACCAAGCTTAAGTCAAGAACTAAGAAGCACGGATACGGATATGAAAACGGATACGGATGCGGACATGGGACACGGCAATTTCAAAAAAATGGAGACATGGACACCAAGGAGACATGGCAATAAAATATATTTTTATTTGCTATTTACATTAATATTACATCCATAAATAATCAATATTAGCAAAAATTACTCTGTTTATATATATATATATATATTGCTGGAAATTTGTGATAATGTATATAATATGATAGTGGTGTTGGTGAAGGATAGTGGCATGTATAGAATATGATAGTGGTGTTGGTGGTAGATAGTGGCATGTATATAATATGATAGTGGTGTTGGTGAAGGATAGTGGCATGTATAGAATATGATAGTGGTGTTGGTGGTAGATAGTGGCATGTATATAATATGATAGTGGTGTTGGTGGTAATATATAATATGTAAGTGGCATATAATGGGTTATAATGATGTTTGTAATATCTCCTATATAAGGAGTGTCATTTGGTCTTGTAAGATAAGAAGTTTTGAATATAACAGAAATATATTCCTTCTTCCTCATATTTTCGGAGTTCTTCTTCCTCATATTTTCTAAGTTGGTATCAGAGCCACAAAAAACACAGCAGCCCTAAAACCGTCATAGCCATGTCGGAAGTCACGTCTGAAACCACTTCAATCCCTGCCGCTGCCATTCCGGTGAAAACGTCCAACTCTCACTCTGTCCAAATCACCACCATTCGCCTAAATGGTGATAATTTTCTCCGCTGGTCACAATCTGTCCGGATGTATATCCGTGGGCAAGGAAAGATCGGTTACATCACTGGTGACAAGAAGGCTCCTACTGTTAATGATCCGTTGTTCGACAGTTGGGACGCTGAAAACTCCATGGTTATGACATGGTTGGTCAATTCCATGGAGGAGGATATAAGCTCTAATTACATGTGCTATACTACTGCACAAGAATTGTGGGATAATGTTAGTCAGATGTATTCTGACCTAGGAAATCAATCTCAAGTTTTCGAATTAACTTTGAAGTTGGGAGAGATTCGTCAAGGAGATGATTCCGTCACCAAATATTTCAATTCGTTGAAAAGGTTGTGGCAGGATCTTGACATCTTCAACACATACGAATGGAAATCGGTTGACGACTGCAACCACCACAAGAAAACTGTGGAAGACAGCCGTATTTACAAGTTTCTTGCCGGCCTCAACATTGAGTTCGATGAAGTGCGAGGAAGAATTATTGGCAGACCTCCTCTCCCATCCATTGGCGAAGTATTTGCCGAAGTCAGAAGGGAAGAGAGCCGAAGGAGCGTCATGCTTAAGAAAAAAGGTACTGGTGAATCAATTGAAATTTCTGCTTTAATTAGCGATGCTGCGGCCAACAAGGCTGCAAATTACCAGCGCAGGTTTGATGATAAGCCACGGGTCTGGTGTGATTTTTGCAACAAGCCTCGCCATACACGCGAAACGTGTTGGAAGATCCATGGCAAACCTGTCAACTGGAAAAGCAGCAAACAAGGAGAGAAAAATCGTGGCTTTCCTACCGCTAATGAAGCCGATTCAGGTCCCTTCAACAAACAGCAGATTGATCAACTCTTAAAGCTGATAAAATCCAACTCCTCATCCGGTACTCCTAGTGTTTTGTTGGCACAAACAGGTAGAAATCCTAAAGCCTTCTCTTGCCTAAACTTCTCTCCGTGGATCATAGATTCCGGTGCCTCCGATCACATGACTAGTTTTTCCCATTTATTTAGTACCTATTTCCCTTGTTCTGGTCATGACAAAATCAGAATAGCCGATGGTAGTTTTTCACCTATTGCAGGAAAAGGATTTATTAAACTAACTGAGAAAATTAATCTCAATGCTGTTCTTCACGTCCCCAACTTAGCCTGTAATCTTTTGTCTGTCAGTAAACTATCTAAGGATTCTAATTGTCGTGTTACATTTTTTGAATCCCATTGTGAATTTCAGGACCAGAACTCGGGGATGATGATTGGGCGTGCTAGGATGCTTGAAGGTCTTTACTACTTTGATGAAGTACCTGCTAGTAATAAAAAAGCTCAGAGCTTTAATAGTACTAGTTCAATCTCTGTTCAAGAAAAAATAATGCTATGGCACTATAGGCTGGGACATCCTAGTTTTCTTTATCTGAAACATTTATTTCCGGAATTATTTAAAGGGATTGATTGTTCTTCTTTTCATTGTGAAAGTTGCATTTTTGCAAAATTTCATCGCTCTACTTATTTGCCAAAACCTTACCAGGCTTCCAAACCTTTTTATTTGATTCATAGTGATGTTTGGGGCCCTTCTAAAATCACTACTCTTTCTGGTAAAAAATGGTTTGTTACATTTATTGATGACCATACCCGCTTATGTTGGATTTATTTGATGAATAAAAAATCTGACGTGAAAAATTTATTCACAAATTTTTACAATATGATTGAAAACCAATTTCAAACCAAAATTGGTATTTTACATTCTGATAATGGAACAGAATATTTCAATGAGCAGTTGGGTGAGTTTTTTGGAAAAAAATGGAATTTTTCATCAATCTACATGTCGGGATACCCCTCAACAAAATGGCATTGCAGAACGAAAAAATAAACATCTACTTGAAGTAGCACGTGCTATAATGTTTTACATGCATGTTCCTAAATATTTATGGGGTGAAGCAATTTTAACAGCCTCTTATTTGATAAACAGGATGCCTACAAAGGTGTTAACATACAAAACACCTTTTGATTGTCTCAAAACTTTTTTTCCTGACACGAGGTTGTTTTCTGATTTACCCGCCAAAGTTTTTGGATGTACTGCCTATGTTCATGTTCCCAGTCAATTTCGTTCAAAACTTGACCCCCGTGCTATCAAATGTGTTTTTTTGGGTTATTCCTCAAACAAAAAGGGGTATAAGTGTTTCGATCCTCAAACCAAGAAATTTCATGTGAGTATGGATGTGTCATTTGTGGAAACAAAATCCTATTTCCCCAACACTTCTCTTCAGGGGGAGACAAGTGGAGTAGAAGACCGTTTTTGGGATATTTCTATCCCGCTCCCCAATGTCATTTATCCTACACAAAAACCACATCTGTCTGATAATGATCACTTAGGAGAACCAAGTTCTATAGTGCCTAGTCAAGAAGATTCTTGTTTAGGGGGAGAAGTACTACAAAATGATCTAAATCCTGAGCTTCAGGTTTATACTAGGAAGCGATTTCATCTGAGGAATAATGACCCGAATGTCCATCCTAATGACCCGAATGTCCACCCGAGTTCTGGCATCGAAATTTTAGGTCATCCTATTCCTTCTATTTCTGACCTTGATGTTCCTATCGCAATTAGGAAAGGTGTCCGAAATTGCATTAAACATCCTATTGCAAATTACCTCTCCTATAAAAGACTGTCTAAAAACCATAGAGCTTTCACATCTAGGATTTCACACTTGTTTGTTCCAAGGAATATACAGGAAGCATTGGATGATCCGAATTGGAAATTAGCAGTCATGGAGGAGATGAATGCTTTAAGGAGAAGTGGTACTTGGGAGATAGTTGATCTACCCAAAGACAAGAAAACAGTTGGGTGTAAATGGGTGTTTACGATAAAATGTAACGTAGATGGAAGCGTTGAGAGATACAAGGCGAGACTGGTGGCTAAAGGCTTCACTCAAACTTATGGGATCGACTATCAGGAGACGTTTGCTCCTGTTGCTAAAATAAATTCCATCAGAGTACTGTTATCTCTTGCAGTAAATTCAGATTGGCCTCTACATCAACTTGACATTAAAAATGCATTTCTCAATGGTGATCTTGAAGAGGAGGTGTTCATGAGCCTACCGCCGGGATTTGAGCAGAGACTTGGAAGCGACAGAGTATGCAGATTGAACAAGTCATTATACGGACTCAAACAATCACCAAGAGCGTGGTTTGAACGCTTTGGGAAGGCAGTTATCAGTTGTGGCTTCTCGCAGAGTCAAGCAGATCACACAATATTTTATAAACATTCAAAAAACAGTAAAATTGCAATTTTGATTGTTTATGTTGATGACATCATTTTAACTGGTAATGATGAAGCAGAGTTAGCAGCCCTCAAAGAGAAACTCGCAAAAGAATTTCACATTAAGGATCTGGGAGCCCTCAAGTATTTCCTCGGAATGGAATTTGCAAGATCCAAGGAAGGTATATTCGTTAATCAGAGAAAATATGTTCTTGATCTCCTTGGAGAAACAGGTATGCTTGGTTGTAAGATGGTGGAGACTCCGATCGAGCCTAACTTGAAGTTACAAGCTGCTAAGGCTGAAGAAGTCAAAGAGAGGGAACAATATCAGCGACTTGTAGGGAAATTGATTTACTTGTCTCATACGCGGCCTGATATTGCCTTTGCAGTCAGCATGGTAAGTCAGTTCATGCACTCACCAGGGGCAGAGCACTTTGAGGTCGTTTATAAGATCTTAAGATATTTGAAAGGAACTCCAGGGAGAGGCTTACTGTTCAAGAAACATGGGCATCTTCAAGTTGAAGTATACACAGATGCAGACTGGGCAGGAAGTGTTACAGACAGGAGATCAACATCCGGATACTGCTCCTTTGTAGGTGGGAACCTAGTTACATGGCGGAGTAAAAAACAGAATGTGGTAGCTAGAAGTAGTGCAGAAGCAGAGTTCAGAGCTGTTGCCCATGGAATCTGTGAAGTAATGTGGATTAAAAGAATTCTTGAAGAATTAAAGCTTTCTCACCCGACACCTATGAAGGTCTATTGTGACAACAAAGCAGCTATATCTATAGCTCATAATCCAGTTCTACATGATCGCACAAAACATATAGAAGTGGATAAACATTTCATCAAGGAGAAAATCAATGCTGGCATAATCTGTATGACCTACCTTCCAACAGGTGAACAATTAGCTGATGTGCTAACAAAGGGACTACACAAGAAGCAATTTGATAAGCTGACTAGCAAGCTGGCTATGGAAGATATCTTCAAACCAGCTTGTAAGAAATAATGTATAGAGAAAGAGAGAGAATAAATTGTATGTATTATTATTGATTGATATATTGATTGTTGTGTTACAAGATTGATAAATTCTGTATATTACAATTCCTATATATAGAGGAGAAGATGGTAGTGGAGTGTGTGATAGTGGAGGTGGTAGGTGTGGAGAAAAATAGTGGAGGTAGTAGGTGAGTGGTATAGTGGAGGTGGTAGGTGTGGAGAAAGATAGTGGAGGTAGTAGGTGAGTGGTAAATTCTAACAGCCCCCCGCAAACTCAAGGAGGATAGAAACGAACCAACTTGAGTTTGGAGAGAGGAGCAAAACAAGAAAATACATAAAAATAAAAAAAAGATAGGAGACACTGTATGGTCGTGGCAGACCGTTGGGGAAGACACTGTATGGGGTGTCATAACGTTGTAGAGGACACTGTATGGTGGTGTCAGACCGATGTAGAAGACAGTTTATGGGGTCATGTCGGACCGTTGTAGAAGACAGTTTATGGGGTCATGTCGGACCGTTGTAGAAGACAGTTTATGGGGTCATGTCGGACCGTTGTAGAAGACAGTTTATGGAGTCTTGCTGGACCCTTGTAGAAACTAACCGGAATCAATGTCGGGACAGTTTACAGAGTCTTGTCGGACCCTTGTAGAAACTAACCGGAATCTATGTCGGGACAGTTTACAGAGTCTTGTCGGACCCATGTAGAAACTAACCGGAATCAATGTCGGGACAGTTTACAGAGTCTTGTCGGACCCTTGGAAAAGCTAACCGGAATCAAATGTCGGGACAGTTTACAGAGTCTTGTCGGACCCCTAAAAAGTCGCACCCTCAAAAGGTGTGCCCAATCTTTCAAAAGGCGTGCCATCAAAAAGGCGTGCCCAATCCATAAAAAGGCGTGCCATCAAAAGGCGTGCCCAATCCATAAAAAGACGTGCCATCAAAAGGCGAGCCCAAGTCATAAAAAGATGTGCCGGACATGATGGCGAGGCACGTGAGTGCCTTGACTGGCGCGCCCGTTTGTCGTCTGGCGTCAAGTGGCGCGCGATACGCGTGGCTGCCTCGCTATTTAACCAAGGTTGATGCTGAGGCTGAGGCAGACAAAAAAACTTCTGAAAATCCTCTGAAAACAACTCTTCCTTTGCTGAGAAAGAAACTCTGTAATACTCTGTAACTAACCCGTCTCTGAAACACTCAGCAACATGGCCTCTTCTTCCCGTCCAGCTACCCAGAACATGGCCTCCTCTTCCCGTGGTCTGCTCACGCTCTTTCCAGAACTGAACGAGTCCACAAGAGAAATAACTGGGGCGGTGGCCAGTGAACCTCAACCAAACACCTCTGGTTTTGCTCCGTTGAACTTTCCGATGCGGTCGGTGGAGCAAAAAATGGCGGTGCAGTCGGATGTGGAGGCCAATCAGTATACCTTGAAGTCATGTGTGGAAACCATGACTGCGGTTACAAATTTGTCGAACCGGCTGCAGAGTAGGACAAATGAGGTGCAGCAGTTAAACGCCCAACTGGCTCTGCTCCAACGCATGTATAAGGATGCGCGAGCAGAGATAAGTGTGCTAAAGGCGGAAAACAAGGAGCTGAAGCGGAAGGCCAGTTTTATGTTCCGATTTGGAGGGCCGCCATATGCTGCAGTGGAGGAGCAGGGAGTAGTGATCATGCCCAGTGGAGTGGGAAACACGGAGGCAACACCGGCAAGGGCCGCCCAAGATGGTGGCAAGAAGAAAAGACCGGCGGAATAGGCGAGAAGAAAAATCCCACTATTCCGATTTGTGTTGGTTGTGTTTTGTTTTGTTTTGTGTTTTTTTTATTTTATGGTGTAAAATGCTGATCGGGGTTGATCCCCGGCATGAAGAAATGACAAGTTTGTAAAATGTTTTTTTTTTTTTTTTTTTTTGTTTTGGGAGTGTTTTGTTGAAAAAATAAAAATAAAATGAAAGAAAACAAGGGAGAAAGAAAATAGATAAAAAATATTTATAGATGGATTATATGAAAAACATCAGTGCGATTGTTTCAAAATAAAGTGGGGTATTTAAAAAAGAGGAAAAGTGACTTGGAAAAAATAAATAAAAATAAGTGATTTTTGAAATCAAATGGAGGAGAGAGAGGGACAAACCCATGTGATAAAGTGGAGAGAGAGTCGGTGAGTGGGGTGTAAAAGGTGAAGGAGAAATGATGGATTGAAAATGGTTTGGGTCAAAAGTGGACACTGTTAGTGGGGAATATGAGTGCATTGATTATTTGATATAATAATAATAATAATAAAAATAAAAAGTTAGAACAGTTGGAGAGAATGAGTGGAGTATGGTAAGGGTTTCATCCAAAGCCAAAATTCCTGCAGCGAATCACTTCGCAAATCCTAGCATGAGCTTTTTCTCTTTCCAGGCTTATTCATGAATTTCCTGGTGATTTCAAGAGCCTCTGGTGGCATTGTGGCAGAGAACACCCCAACCTGGATTTTGGGTGGCAGCAACTGGAAAATATCATAGATCTGATTTTTAAAAACCTCGTGACAGCATTTCATCAGCTTCATCCAAGACAAACATTTTGATGTAAACAGGGCGAAGTGATTGTCTCCGCAACATGTTAAACACACGACTAGGAGTACCAACAACAACATGAACCCCACTGGAGAGAATGCGCTGATCTTCGCGCACACTAGTCCCTCCAACACAAGCATGAACCTTCACACTTTGCTGGGCAAGTTCAAGAGTGGGTGGAAGAACCAAAGCTTGGCACTCAACCAAGCTATAATCTAGCTGCTGCAGAATTCCAGAGCAGAATGTTGCAGTGTTTCCAGTTCCAGACTGTCTCGTCATATGAGGTGAAGAATTCTTCTCCATCAGCCTCACACATGACTACAGTTGCACAAATCTTTGTTGATTTTATCAGCGGAATAGGTTGAGGTCCGGCGGGCGGCTAAGGTGAGGTTGCCGCCCGCCGGGGAAGCGAAAATACTAGGTTTTAAACCAGCTCTGATACCATGTAAGAAATAATGTATAGAGAAAGAGAGAGAATAAATTGTATGTATTATTATTGATTGATATATTGATTGTTGTGTTACAAGATTGATAAATTCTGTATATTACAATTCCTATATATAGAGGAGAAGATGGTAGTGGAGTGTGTGATAGTGGAGGTGGTAGGTGTGGAGAAAAATAGTGGAGGTAGTAGGTGAGTGGTATAGTGGAGGTGGTAGGTGTGGAGAAAGATAGTGGAGGTAGTAGGTGAGTGGTAAATTCTAACACAGCTTGAGGGGGAGTGCTGGAAATTTGTGATAATGTATATAATATGATAGTGGTGTTGGTGAAGGATAGTGGCATGTATAGAATATGATAGTGGTGTTGGTGGTAGATAGTGGCATGTATATAATATGATAGTGGTGTTGGTGAAGGATAGTGGCATGTATAGAATATGATAGTGGTGTTGGTGGTAGATAGTGGCATGTATATAATATGATAGTGGTGTTGGTGGTAATATATAATATGTAAGTGGCATATAATGGGTTATAATGATGTTTGTAATATCTCCTATATAAGGAGTGTCATTTGGTCTTGTAAGATAAGAAGTTTTGAATATAACAGAAATATATTCCTTCTTCCTCATATTTTCGGAGTTCTTCTTCCTCATATTTTCTAAGTTATATATATATATTTTAAAAACAAGCACTTTTAAATTAATACTTACAGTCTATATCTTTTTTTATGAATGATCTATTAAGTATTTAAATCTAATAAAAAAGCAATAAACATTCAACATTCATCAAAAGTACTCATGAAAATAGAGGAAAAGACAACTTGGCATATCTCTAGTGTGTCTCCGAAGTGTCCTCTAAAAATAAATTAATTAAATAAAGGGACACGCCATGTGGCGCTTGTTTGTTTAAGAGAAAGCAAACTTAGGTTGTGATTAGGTTATTGCATCTTTTTATATTAATAACCAGAAACTTACATAAGATGCCCTTAGGCTAAATAAGGAAACATACAGCTAATGACAATTAATGACATAGCGTACAAGATAATTAATAAAAGATAAGAAAAGATAAGAAAAGATAATGCTAACACTCCCCCTCAAGCTGGTACAAAGATATCTCTCATACCCAGTTTGCTAAGAGCATCATAAAACGGGTTATTCCCAACTCCCTTTGTGAAATATTTGCAAGTTGTTCACAAATTTTCACAAAATGAGTAAATATAGTGCCACTAGTGAGTTTCTTCTTAATGAAGTGGCGATTAATTTCAACATGTTTCGTCCGGTTATGCTGAATTGGATTGTGAGTTATGTTGATAGCAGTCTTATTGTCATAATATAGTCGCATGGAATTTGTCTGATCAAGTTCCAGATTACTCAATAACAACTTGATATATAAGAGTTCATACACATCTTGGGCCATGGCTCTAAATTATACTTCTACACTAGACCTAGCCACCACATTCTTTTTTTTTTACTCCAAGTAACAAGATTATCCCTAACAAAGTTACAATATCCCAATGTGGACCTCCTATCAGTTACTAAATCTGCCCAATCAGCATTTGTATAAGCTTCCACCTTAAGATGATCATGTTTAGAAAAATATAGTCCTTTTCCCGATGAAGACGTACCTAAGAATTCTCATAAATTCATCCATGTGTGTTTCATGAGGAGCATGCATGACCTGGCTAACAACACTAATAAATAGATGAGTTTATCCACTAGTCTCTGATATCTTCCCCCATTAATAGTAGCTCCTATAGTATCATCACTAAACTTTTGATTTGGCTCGAGAGGTGTGTCACACGTTCTACTTCCAAGCATTCCAATCTCTTTTAGCAAGTCAAGAACATATTTCCTTCTACAAATAAAAATTCTGTCCTTGGATCGGACAACCTCAATATCCAGGAAATACTTCAGAGTTCTGAAGTCTTTTATTTTGAACTCTCTTGCCAAATATTCCTTAACATCATCCCCTATAAGCACTATGTCATGCCCACATACAATGAGAGTTGTAGTTTTACCATATGAGAAATGTTTAATAAGCAAATTGTGATTAGCCTGACTCTGTTTGAAGCCATATCTAAGCATCACTTGAGTAAATCTGTCAAACCAAGTCCTTGGGGACTGTTTGAGACCATACAATGACTTCCAAAGCCTACACACCTTACCTTTTGTTTGAAGGTTTTCAAAGTCAGGAGGAATGTCCATATACACCTCTTCTCCTAGATCACCATGTAAGAAGGCATTCTTCACATCAAACTGGTGAAGAGACCAATCCAGATTAGCTGTAAGAAAGAGGAGAATCCTGATTGAATTCATCTTTGGAATCAGAGCAAATGTCTCTTGATAGTCAACTCCATAGGTCTGAGTAAAGCCCTTTACCACAAGTCGAGCTTTATAATGCTCAATTGAACCATCTGCTCTGTGCTTCTCGGTATACACCCACTTTCATCCCACACTTTGTTTGGCCTTAGGTAGCTTTGTCAATTCCCAATTGCCATTCTTATGAAGAGCTTTCATTTCTTCGATTATGGCAAGTTTCCACTCAGAGGTTGCCAGAGCATCTTGAAAATGATTAGGTACACTAATAGAGGAAATCTTTGACATAAAGGCTCTATATGAGGAGGACAAATTAGAGTAGGATACAAAGTTAGAGATAGGATATTAGGTACAAGACCTCACACTCTTTCGTTTGGCAATAGGAATATCAAGATCAGTAGATTCAGGAGAAATAAAAAAAATCAGAATTATTTGGACTCATCAGTTGGAGGAGATGGCAGGGGAAGATTTGAAGAAGTGATCTTTTGGATTCAATTACAGTCCTATCTTTCTTTATCCCTGACATAAACTTTCCCTTGCTCCTTGGATATATCTGGTTTTGTATTCCCAACAGCTGGTTCACATTTAACATCCTCAACAACTGGTAACGGTCCATGAATCATTCACACCAAGGCTCCCCTTGAAGGGATGACTGGGAAACCAGAGATGATGGGTAGTAGGATTGGGACTCAAAGAATGTGACATCTATGGATACAAACCGCTTATGAGACGGATGAGGATAACACTTGTGCCCCTTTTGAGTAGGCGAGTTACCAGCAAAGACACATCTAATGGAGTAAGGATCTAACTTGCCATGAGTAGGGGAACGATTGTGAACAAAATAGACGCACTCAAAGACTTTGGGAGGAATGGAAAACATGGACTGAGAGCCTAATAACACCTAAAGAGGAGTTTGCTTGTGCAAAACTTGGGTAGGAAGTCGATTGATGAGATAGGTTGCTGTAAGGATGGCTTCTACCCAGAAAGACTGAGGCGCATGCATAGAAAAAATCATGCGGTGAGCCATATCAAGAAGATGACGATTCTTGCGTTCCACGATCCCATTTTGTTGAGGGTTGTTGGTGCAAGATGTCTGATGAGTAATGCTATGAGTGCAAAAATAGGCTCCTAAATCAGAATCAATATACTCACCCCGATTATCAAAACATAAAATTTTGACAATTGCACCAAATTGAGTATGAATCTTCTGATGGAAAGCTTTTAACGCAAAGAAAACTTCACTTTTTCTTTTAATAGATACACTCAAGTGGTACGAGAAAAATCATCAATAAACATGACAAACAATCTATGGCCCTTTAAAGAGACCACACGAGATGGACCCTAACATCAAAATGTATTAATGAAAAGGAACTAAACTTTTATTAAAACTCGAAACATAAGATGCTCAGTGTTGTTTGCCAAGTTGGCAAGACTTACAATGAAACTTAGAAACATTATTGTGCAGAAAAAAAAAGGAAATAAATGCTGAAGTAATAAAAAAGATGGGTGTCCAAGACGTTGATGCCAAAGCCAAATGTCTTCCCCAGTCGTTGGAAGGTAGATGGCATGATGAGCAAATTTGTCAACCTGATCCAAGATGTAGACTATTTTCTGCTCTACCACTGCCAATCGTCCTCCTCGTGATAAGGTCTTGAAAAACACAATGATTAGGAAAAAAAAGTTACATTATAGTTTTAAGTCTTGAGTAATATGACTTACGGACAAAAGATTAACAAAAAATTGGGAATATATAAAACTGAAGATAAAGGTAGAGAAGAGGTGGCATGGATTAAATCTTTCCCTGAAACGGAGGAAAAAGTACCGTCAACAATCTTAACTTTTTCCGACCTGAAGAGGGCTTATACTTAGAGAACAGATTAGAAGATCCAGACATATGATCTGAGGCACCAGAATCAATGATCTAAGGTAAAGACTTGTGAGATAGGAAAACACTTGCAGAAGAGGCCAAGTTACTTGAATGAGAAAATGAAAAGGTGGATGCACCTGTAGGGGTAGTGGAAGAACGCCGATCTAGCAAGTGACGCAGAGCATCCTTAAACTCAAAGGACATATTGGATACGTCACCATTGGGTTGAACAACTAGAGCGGAGTCATGTGTATCAACTGCACTAGTATGATGGGCATGCAGATTAAAATCACGTCCTTTAGTCTGTCTAGTCCAGATCGGCCCCCACGACTGTTAGAACGATCACCATGGGTACCAGGTGGAGCACTATGGAGCTCCTTACACGTCTCACGAGTGTGTCTCGGCCGGCGACAGTAATCACAAAATAAATTATCCTTCTTAGAAGGATTGTGTGTACTACAGGATGGGCGATCCCTATCTCTCAGAGAAGCAGAAATTAAGGTTGAACGCTCGGTGGAAGCATAGCAAAACAGAGACTTTTCTTATTCTACACGCAAGTGAAAGGCTCCTGAAGGGAAAGTAGAACATCCATGCCAAGAATACGACTCCAAACTGGATCATACTCTAAGTTGAGACCCTCAAGAAATTTAAAGACCCTCCCTAGTTCAATGAATTTGTGGTACCCCACATAATCAGTTGGGCAAATTGGTTTTTAGTCCTGAAGATGATTGAGGCGCTTCCAGTCATTACTGAGGAGATGTAGTACTCAAGGACAGTCATCTCTCCTTGTACTTAGCGCTTAATTGAGCGGCGCAACTCAAATTTCTAAGGCCTCATTTGGGAACATGCTATTTTAGTAATTTTTTGGCTAAAATATGAGGTAAAAAAAACTAGTATGTTTGGAGTGGCTTTTTGGCTTTTTACGAAAAGATGTGCAAAAAGTAGAAAGAAAAAGAAATCTTTGACTTTTTGGTATAGGTTATAGGCTTTTTGGCTTTTTTAGTAACTTTTTGACTTTTTGGCTAAAATGTCAACTTGCCAAATGAGGCCTAAGAAAAGTTCCCTTTCTAGGAATAGGTAGTGGCCACGGTCTTCCAAATATTCTTAACAGTATCCATGGATAAGTATCCCTCACCAATATCAGGTACCATTGAATGGATGAGTCACCCCATAATCAGAGAATTCACAATCTCTCATTAATCATAACCAGAATTAGAGGTGCTAGGTGCTTTTATTTTCCCATTGTCATAACCTATCTTCCCTTGACTTTTCAAAGAAAGTGTCAGTGACCATGTAGGATAATTTTGACTATAGAATAGAGGTGGGGATTTTTAGGCTAGGATTAAGGTTTTCGGATGTAGTAGTAATAATGGGACTCTCTTTTTTAGGTAGTTGAGAACTAGTTGTGGATTCACTTGTAATGTCAACCATTTTGTATTCTACTATCCAAACAATAACTTGCAACAATCACTACTATTGGAAGGAGGGAAAAACAACCTGAACCAAGGCACATACATACAATATCAACCACAAACCATGAAGGGAGTAGTACAATCAGAGGCATATACAATATCAATCGCGAACCATGAAGGAAGCAGTACAATCAATCAAAGCTGAGCATAGATGTCAAATCGGGATTTGAATTGTGAATCGAAATGGTATTGTACCGAATTGCGAATCGAATCGAATTGTGAATTGTAAAGATTCGGTCCCCTTTTTTTAATTACATAGAAAATATATCTACGCACTTGGACATTAAATATATCTAATAAATATGAAATATTTAGACTTAGATCAATAAAAATATTGTTTTAAATGACGATCATGTGGTCTGGGTAAGAAGTTAACACCAGTTCCCATGTTTACCACTTCACCTTTTCCCTTTTAGATACTATTTCTTATCAACCGTTCTTAATAAAGAAAGCAAGCAAAGCTAAACTTTCAATTTCTAAGTAACAATAACTCAACAACAATGTTTTTTTACTTTATACAAGGTTTAAAAACCAAAATCTTCAACTTTTTCAAAAATCTCACTTTATGCCTTCAAAAAATTCATTTTGTAAATGCAAGTACTTAAATAAAATTGAACATGTAAGCCTAAAATATTGTAGAGAGAGAAAGTTCATTTTTTTTAGGGCTAAGGTTTGAGTATTTGAGAGTAAATAGGGAGGAAGAAAGTCAAAAGATGGCATGTACCTTAAAAAGGTTGTGGGAACCATTTTCCAACAATAAAAAACCAAAAAAGAAAACCAAACATCGATTTTAGCAAATCGAATCGATTCACGATTCATCGATTCAGTTCACCGATTCACGTACGATTCATAGCTATTTGAGATTCACATAACCTATTCGAAGTGATTACCTATTGAATCGAATTGAATCGATTACCTATTGAATTGAATTGAATCGAATCATATGATTCGTATCACGAAACATACGATTCTAATAACAGAAATTGAGTAATAGGGCCATATATTGACCCAAAAAAATAAATGAAAAACTAGAGAAGAAGTACTGTCAATCAAAACAGGGGGCTAAAATAGTCTTAGTAAAGAAAAGAAACTTGCGGCAAAGGAGGAACTAAGAACAAGGTGGGTAGATCATCATAGGCTTGATCGAGTGGGCTCATCGGGGCTGGGTGATGTCGCGAAGAAGAGTAGAGGTGGCTGAGTGAGTAACGAAGTAAACCATAGGGACTTAGGTGGGTCGCGACTCTTAGCGAAGCATCAGAGGGTGTCGAAACACAGTTGATGGGTGTCGGCTGGTGCTAGGTGGCCTCTGAATGGTGTCGAGTGGTGAGTGGTGCTATCGGCTGATGAAGGATGATAAGGTATGAACCTTAGGACTTTGATACCATGTTTCTTTAAGAGAAATCAAACTTAGGCTGTGTTGCATGTGAAGCTTGGGTAACCAGCTTAGGGTATGATAGAAGATCACCCCTTATTTATAAATGAAGATTAGGGTTTACAAAGAAAACAATTACAAGATCCCTGAGGGTATAAAATGATTACAGACCCTACTCACTTTCGGCTAATATAATATGCCAAACACTTTCGGCTAACATAATATGCTAACACTCCCCCTCAAGTTGGTGCGAAGATATCTCTCATGCCCAGCTTGCCTAATATGTCATGAAATGGTTTATTCCCAATTCCCTTGGTGAGAATGTCAGCAAGTTGTTCACCAGACTGGACAAAAGGAGTACAAATGGTACCACTAGTGAGTTTCTCCTTAATGAAGTGGCGATCAATCTCAACATGTTTTGTCCTGTCATGTTGAACGGGATTGTGAGCGATGTTGATGGCGGCCTTATTATCACAGTATAACCGCATGGAGTCCGTCTGATCAATACCTAGATCACTTAACAATAATTTGATCCATAAAAGTTCACACACACCTTGTGCCATAGCTCTAAACTCAGCTTCTGCACTTGACCTGGCAACCACATTCTGTTTCTTACTCCTCCAAGTAACTAGGTTGCCGCCAACAAATGTGCAATACCCTGAAGTTGATCTCCTATCAGTTACTGACCCAGCCCAGTCAGCATCTGTATAGGCCTCTACACGAAGATGATCATACTTTGAAAAATACAGACCCTTACCAGGAGCAGACTTCAAATACCTCAAGATTCTCATGACAACCTCATAGTGAATCTGATGAGGAGCATGCATAAACTGACTAACTACACTGACAGCAACAGCAATATCAGGACGGGAGTGAGATAGGTAAATGAGCTTACCCACTAATCGTTGATAGCTCCCCCTATCCACAACTTCTCCTCCTTCATCATCCCCCAATTTCTGATTTGGTTCCAGTGGAGTGGCACATGCCTTGCAGCCAAGCATCCCAGTTTCCTTCAACAGGTCAAGCACATATTTTCTCTGTGAGATAAATATCCCATCTTTAGAGCGAGCAACTTCAATTCCCAGAAAATACTTCAAGCTTCCCAAGTCTTTGATTTCAAACTCGTTGGCTAAATATTTCTTCAACAGAGGTATTTCCCCACTATCATTGCCTGTAAGAACTATGTCATCTACATAAACAATAAGGGCTGTAGTCTTACCACGTGAGGAATGTTTCACAAACAATGTGTGATCTGCCTGACTTTGTTTGAAGCCAAATTTCAACATAGCCTGAGTGAATCTCTCAAACCAAGCCCTTGGAGACTGTTTGAGACCATATAATGACTTCCGAAGTTTGCATACTTTGCCTTCTGTTTGATGATCCTCAAAACCCGGAGGAATGTCCATATATACTTCTTCTTCGAGGTCACCATGGAGAAAAGCATTCTTGACATCAAACTGATAAAGCGGCCAATCTAGATTAGCTGCTAGAGAGAGAAGTACTCTGACTGAATTCATTTTAGTCACGGGTGCGAAGGTCTCCTGATAATCAATGCCATATGTCTGAGTAAACCCTTTTGCCACAAGTCTTGCCTTGTAACGCTCAATAGACCCATCTGCTTTGTGTTTCACAGTATATACCCATTTACATCCCACAGGTCGTTTGCCCGTAGGTAACTCAGTCAATTCCCAAGTGCCATTCTTCCTAAGTGCTTTCATTTCCTCAATCATGGCTAGTTTCCACTCAGAGGTAGCAAGAGCATCCTGAAAATGGTTAGGAATGCTAACAGAGGAAATATTGGACACAAACGCTCTATATGAGGATGACAAATGAGAGTATGATACAAATTGTGAGATAGGATGTTGAGTACAAGATCTCACACCCTTCCTCTTGGCAATAGGAACATCAAGATCAATGGTCTCACGAGATTCAAAGTTACCTAGACTCTCATCAGAAGCAGGAGATGGCAGTGGAGTAGCAGAAACGGTCCCGTGTATCCAGTTAACTTGTTTTCTGTCTATGTCCCGGACATAAACATGCTCGTCCTTATTCTTGGTGACAGTGGGTTCTATAGTTTCAGTAGAGGGAGGTGCAAGAACAACTGGTTCCACCATAGGAAGCACAGTAGTAGAGGGTGGTGCAAGAGCAACTGGTTCCACCATAGGAAGCACAGTAGTAGAGGGTGGTGCAAGAGCAACTGGTTCTTCCATAGGAGGCACAGGGCTCACTTCACACCAAGGCTCCCCCGGAAATGAGGATGGTGACACCGGAGAGGACAAGAAATAGGACTGAGATTCAAAGAAAGTGACATCCATGGACACAAACCACTTACGAGAAGAAGGGTGGTAACATTTATACCCTTTTTGAGTAGGAGAGTAACCAAGGAAAACACACTTGAGGGAGCGAGGGTCCAACTTACCACGAGAGGGAGAGTGATTATGGACAAAACAGACACAACCAAATATTTTGGGAGGAATAGAAAACAAGGACTGAGAACCGAGGAGGACGTGAAGCGGAGCCTGTTTGTCCAAGACCTGGGTAGGAAGACGATTAATAAGATGGGCAGCGGTGAGAACAGCGTCGCCCCAATAGAGTCGAGGCACATTCATAAAAAAACACATGCACCGAGCCATGTCAAGAAGATGCCGATTCTTGCGTTCGGCCACCCCATTTTGTTGGGGGGTATTGGTGCAAGAGGTCTGATGGATAATGCCATGAGTAGAGAAATATTGTCCTAACTCAGAAGCTATGTATTCCCCGCCATTATCAGAACGAAATATTTTGATAGTGGCCCCAAACTGAGTACAAATCATCTTATGAAAAGTGCGAAACACAGAGAAAACCTCACTCTTATCTTTCATGAGATACACCCAAGTAGCACGAGAAAAATCATCAATAAATGTAACAAACCAGCGATGACCGTTCACAGACAGAACACGAGAGGGACCCCAAACATCAGAATGTATTAATGAAAAAGGAACTAAGCTTTTATTCAAACTGGGAGCAAAAGAAGCTCTATGTTGTTTTCCAAGTTGACAAGACTCACAAAGAAAGTCAGACACATGATGATTTGCGAAACTAGAAGGAAATAAATGCTTAAGTAAATGAAATGAGGGATGCCCAAGACGCCGATGCCATAGCCATACATCAGCGGAGGTAGTAGAAGACGTAGTGGTAGAATAAGCAAGTTTGTCCGGTTGATCTAGGAAGTAGAGACCATTTTCTGCACTACCACTGCCAATCGTCCTCCCCGTGACAAGGTCCTGAAAAAGACAATGATCAGGAAAAAACGTCACACGACAATTCAAATCCTGGGTAAGACGACTTAAGGATAATAGATTGACAGAAAACTTGGGAACATGGAGAACAGAAGATAGATGTATGGTAGGAGTGACTTGGACTAAACCTTTTCCAGAAATGGAAGAAACAGTTCCATCGGCAATCCTAACTTTGTCCTGACCTGAAGAGGGCTTATAGACAGAGAAAAGATCAGAGGAGCCAGACATATGATCTGAGGCACCAGAATCAATAATCCACGGCAAAGATGGATGACACAGGAAAGCACAAGGAGAAGATGCTAAGTTACCTGAGCGGGCAAAGGACGAGGAAGCGGTACTGAGAGCAGTAGAAGATCGGCGGTCCAACAATTGGCGCAAAGCATCCTCCAGCTCAGTATCAGAAGCTTGGGTAACAGAAGTAGAATTAGAATCAAGGGTATCAACGGCACTAGACTGATGAGCCCGGGAATAGGAACTACGGCCCCTAGATTGACCTGACCGACCTCCTCGCGAACCAGACCGATCACCGCGACCCCCAGATGGAGTCCCATGAAGCTTCCAACACGTCTCACGAGTATGCCGCGGCTTCTTGCAATAATCACAGAATACAGACTCCTTAGCAGCAGACGGATGAGGCAGGCTGAGGCCATCTCGAGGAGTAGACAGTAATGCGGAACGATCAGTAGAGACAGGGGACATCATAGCAGACCGGCGACTCTCCTCATTTTGTACATAAGAAAATGCCTCCTGAAGTGAAGGAAGAGTATCCATACTCAGAACTCGACCCCTAACTGGATCATACTCTACATTTAGGCCGGCCAAAAATTTAAAGACCCGTTCCCGTGAGATGAACTTCTTGTACCCGACAGAATCAGTAAGGCAAACGGGCTTATAGTCTTCCAGGTGATCAAGGCGTTTCCAGCCGTTGGTGAGGAAAGTGAAGTACTGAAGAACAGTCTGCTCCCCCTGAAGTGAGCTCTCAATAGAGCGGCGCAACTCAAATGCCTGTGAAAAATTCCCTTTGCAGGAATAGGTAGCAGCCACAGCCTCCCAAACGTCCTGGGCAGTCTCCATAGATAAGTAGCCCTCACCAAGTTCTGGAACCATCGAATGGATAAGCTAACTCATAATTAAAGAGTTGGTAATCTCCCATTGGTCATAACCTGAGTCAGTGGTACTAGGTGCCTGTATCCTGCCATCAACATATCCCATCTTCCCTCTGCTCTTCAAAAACATAGTCAAGCTTTGAGACCATGCTAGGTAGTTTTGACCATTAAATAGAGAGGTGGTGATTTTCAGACTAGGGTTGGGGTTCTCAGTCATGGTAGTAGGTAGAATGGGACTTTCACTCTTTGGTGTTTGAGAAGAAGGGGACGCACTGGTGGAATCTGTCATGGATACAATACTACCGAACCCGCAACAAAACTAGTAGCAATCACAAACCTGGAAGGTGGTAATGATATAACAGGCACAATGACCACTATAAAGATATAACAAAATTTAAGAAACCATTTTTTTTTTTTTTTTTTTTGTTTTTTTTTTTTCGGTTTTTTTTTTTTTTATATATAAATTGATATCAGGATATATACATGGATTTATATATAAATATAAATATATATATATCAGGCTAGTTTTATATATATATTAATACATATATATATTTATATATACACTAGGTCTGAGATCATACCACAGTGAGGACGACGAGTGACGACGACGATGAGGGGTGAGGAAGACGAGTGACGAACGTCTGGAGGAGCTGGACGAGTGACGAGCAGAGGGGCTGAGGAGCTGAGGAAGACGACGACGAGCTGAGGAGCTGAGGAGATCGACGAGCAGAGGAGAAGAACGAAGACGAAGAACGAAGACGAAGCAGATGGTCCAACCGGTTGATGAAGACGAAGCAGCGTGACAACAGTGACTGAAGATCGACCCAGTAGATGATCCAACTAGGTACGTTTTTGAACCCTAACCCTAGAGGTGAAGCTCTGATACCATGAAGCTTGGGTAACCAGCTTAGGGTATGATAGAAGATCACCCCTTATTTATAAATGAAGATTAGGGTTTACAAAGAAAACAATTACAAGATGATCCCTGAGGGTATAAAATGATTACAGACCCTACTCACTTTCGGCTAATATAATATGCCAAACACTTTCGGCTAATATAATATGCTAACAGCATGGACTTGGCACTTTGGGGCGAAGTACCCGTGTCGACACGACACGACACGACACGGGTGCGGGTGTGGAATCTATGTCGGATTCGTGTGTTCTCTCTCGGACACGGCTCTTTACAGAAAGCAAAAGAAATGAAAGAGGGAGAGAGAAAGAACCTGGTCGCCTGTCGAAACGACGAAGACATCGGTCGTTGCTTCGACTGCTTCGACATGCTCGATGCTCGATCTCCATCTCCTGCTCTGTCTTCTCGCGATCTCCTTCTCTGTCTTCTCTCTCCTCTCTCGATCTGTCGATCTCTCTTCCTCTCATTTCGTCTCTCGATCTCGATCTCCGTCTACTCTCTCTCTCGGTCGCCGACTTTTTTCTTCTCTTTTCTCTTCTCTCGATCTCCCTCTATTTTCTTCTCTATTCTCTCTGTCTATTTGCTTCTCTTTTTCTTTATATTATATTAGTATATAATACAAATTTCATTAATATAATAATATATATTATATATTATATTAGTATATAATATAAATTTCATTAATACAATAATATATAATATTATTCATCCAAAAAAAATTATATAATATAATATATCATAAATAATATGATTTTTATATCTAAAATAAAAATAACTTATTTTATCATGTATAATGTAATTTATTTTATATCTAAAATAATTTTTATAATTCTTATTTGTTATTTATATAAGATAACTCATCTTCATATAATAAATATTTTAAAAAAAAAAAAAACTATTAATGTATCCCTGTACCCGTATCCAAATTTGGATACATATCCATGTATCCTTAATTTTTAATTTTGAAGTATCCGACCCTTAGATATGCACCCGTACCTGATACCCGTATCCGAGTCCGTGTAACCTAGAGCTTAGGTTGTGATTTGTTATCACATCCTTTTGTATTAATAACCAAAAACTTACATAAGAATCCCTTAGCCTAAATAAGGAAACATACAACTAATGATAGTAAAAGATAATTAGCAAAAGATAACACTAACAGCGTGTCCCTGCTGTGTCCGTTTGTCCGGCATGGATACGACACTTATTTTGTCAGTGCTTCATAGGTCAAGCATCAAGCTTTTCCCTTTCTTCTTCTTTGCCCCTTCTCTTTTCTCCCTTATTTTTTTCATTGCAAAACACTCTCTCTCTCTCTCTCTCTCTCATATTTTGTTTTTATTTCAAGAGAGACTTCAAATTTCTATATATATATGTAAGAATTGCTTTGGTACACAAGGCTTGTATATTCATTCCTATTTTACCCTTGGTAACACAATTGAATTACTCCTAAGGCTTGTATTTTGCCATTTCTTCCCAAATTGGCCTGCTTTTTGTGCTTGAATAACTGACTTACCATCAAGGCTTGGGACCATTCAATTGACTACTTTCTTGTCCTTTATCAAGTAAGAATATTATAACTTTGTCTTGTCCCTATTGTCATTTTCGTTGTTTTTGGGGTTCTTCATAAAATTTTGACACTTTATTTCATGAATTTACTACTTTGACCCTATTGTATGCGGTATGTAGACCTCATCAAATTATTTTTTGGTAAAATATATGATAATTTATCTATCATCATATGTCACAATTGCATTATAAAATAAATATTAGTGATAGAAACACTATAGGCCAATGCGATTATGATACTAGATATGAATACTAAGGAAGTTGAGGGGATCGCATAGAATGTTTCCGGTAAAGGTGGAGAGCGGGCTATGCAGGCAGATTTTCTTCCTAGGAGGCCGATTGTTCGAAATGGAGGAGGTAGCGGTGGACCAGATTGGACGTCGACGGTTGTTTATTGTGGAGCGAGAGCAAGGTCTACGGCGGGCAGTGGTGTTGATTGGGTATGAAGTGTGTTGGATTGGTTAGAAAATGAGAATGGTGTTGCGCAATCTAAGCTATCAAACTTTTTTGGGTCGTCTCTATGGAGGTTGACGGAGTGTGGCAGTTTGGGGATCATGGAAGTATTTTGTACCTGTATGGGTGGAGTTGAAGCCAATGGTTGAAGCTGTTTCACTGCCGGTGGGGGTGCGAGGTGGTGTTCTACTGGCGAAGGACAGGCAAGATTTGGTGCAAGTTGATCGGAGAGATTGGTTGGATCTAGGGATTTGAGGGAATCAGCAATGATTTGGGGGGATTTTTAAAGAAATGAGTTTGGAGGTAGGACGTACAGGGATGAAAATGGGGAAGGCTACTCAATATTTGGGCCCAAATCTATTTAGTAGGGACCCTTAGTTAGTGGAAAAGCGTGTTGCTAGCCCAAACCCATGTGGGCCACTTCCAGTTAAGTCGGGTCAAAAGGTGTAACACCCCGAAATAATTCAGCATAAATAAAATGCATCAACCCATATACACTAGATCATAATCCCGTCACACAAGTGATGCTGGAAGGTCGTATTCACCATGTTCCATTGCATAATTTCAAATGTGTATACAAAAGTAATTCTCACATGCGATTATACATCATTGAAAACTAGTACATGAATCTATAGCATGTGAAATCATTTAATCAAAACAAATAAAGGCCCTCAAGGGCTCACAATTTCCAAGGCATGAGCTTGGTTACACCAAAATGGTCCATCGGATCCATACATGTTTAGCCCTTGGCTTTACAAAATTTACAACAAAAATAAAAGAGCAATCAACTCTTCACAAAATATATCCACGCCTTCAACTCGGCGGGATCACCACATCTTTACCTGCACCAAAATCCCATAGGGGTGAGCATGAAGCCCAATAGAGAATCCTTACAAAGTATATATAGTTATGCAAATTTTCCCTAATCATTAAATGCAAATGTGATGCCATGCAAATTCCATTAGCAGAGGAAAATTTCATTTCATGCACTACTTGAAAATCACCATGTTTTCAATAATATTTGCAACCTCATAAATTTCAAACTTTCAATTTTCAATCAATAGGGGCGGTAAATACGACACAGGTAATTCCTAGGTTGGTGTCTGCAAGTAGACTCAACAAGCACTACCAACAACCCTACTTTACCGGTTGCTAACCGGAAGGGAAGTGGTACCTCCTCCGCGCGTGTTTTCGGTCTTTCACCTCGGATACTCAGGCCAACTTATCAATTCATCTACACCCCCTAACCGGACTTACCAACGTATTTACCCCATGTCATTTCCATAGTTTCAATCACAATATTTCATTCTTAATGGAAGTTCCAATTTTCAAAACCAATTTTCATGATATGCAAGATGTTCATAATGCCAATGCAATAATTAACTATACTATGTGTTCTTTCAACATTTGATCATTTCAAACCATAACAATATGCAGATGTCATCTTCATGTTCCAAAATCTTTCCTATGCTAAGAAACTCTTCATTAATGTAAATATATATGTATAAGCATCTGTATATAACAAAACATTTCTTATCCTCTTTGTCTATCGTGGCACAATTCATAACAAATTAGTCTCTTAAAGACTACATGTGATGTTTTCAACATTAATCTCCAAGAATTTACAATTTCCACAATCCATGGTACCCACCAATTTGCCACTTCTCAACTATACATGTTCATGTGTTTAGTAATAATGTTAAAATAATTTCTTATTGGTCATATACTAAGAAGATTGTTATTTAACGAAACATATGATAAAATCTACACTCCTTCATTCATTTAACACAAGAAAGAAAGAAAGAAAATCTATAGGTTATGTCCATACGTCCCAAAATCCCCAAATTTCTAGGATTCTTTATCAAAAACAAAATATCTCCCCATTTCTTGGTGAAACCCCACCCAAAAACATCTTTCTTAGATTAATAAGATGAAGCCCTCAAGGATTTACTTAGAAACATTTGAAAGTTTAAACCCTTTTTTAAAAAATCTCTACACTCTTGAGCCACAAACCCAACTCTCAAAATAAATTCAAGAGAAACATAAAATCAACATTTAATCTTGTAGAACATGTATATATAGCGTAAGAAAGTCCCTACCTCAAGGTTTTGGAGGAGATTGAGACAAGAAACCCTAGAATCAAAAGAGGAGAGATCTTTGATTTCCACCACACAAAGTGAAGCCCTAGCTTTGATCTTTATGATTTGAGAGAGATGATGACTCTATGCCCAGGGGAGGGCAAGGAAAATCAAAGAGTTTTAGTGTTTGAGGAGGGTTTTTAGAGGGGAGGAGAAAAAGATGTTTAGAGTGAGAGGGAAATGCCCAAAATGTGATACACACTCGGCCAAAAAGAGAAAAAAAAATAGAGATTCGGACTGCCCAGATTGCTGCATGTGCGGCCCTCACCCCCGTACGTGCGGTGGTCCTGCCGCACCTCAGCCCGCGCCTGCCTTTTAGGCAGTGTGCAACCCTCAGAACCTCACCTCTCCCTGCACGTGCGGCCTAGGGCCTCGCACGTGCAGCCCTGGCCCAGTAGCCCAGAAATTTCTGGTTCGATCCTCAGGCACTCCGGACCTGACCCTGCACTCTCTGAAACAAGTCAAAGTCAATCACCGAAAGACAAGAACAAGGTTTTTGATTGAGAACCAAAACTTCTGGACACTACAACCCAATGGGAAACAAAAGAGAACGGAGCGAATAATTATTCCCGGTCATCACAGAAGGCAAACCCACCTGTCGAATGGGTACTCGAATCATTGTGCAGCAGCATTGGGTTATGACATCAGTGCGATGGTGTAGGTGCATCGAAGTCACTTAGGGAGAAGCTGAGAGGCTCGTCGGAGGGTTGCAATACTCTGACAGTGATTTCACCTTGTGGGAAGTCGGCGAAGATGGTTGGGTCGCCACACTTGAGTTTGAGAGGTACGCCGATAAAGGAGGAGTCTGTTTGTTAGATGGAGACTATGGGGAGTCAACAGGGGTCTGGGATGGTGAATGAGGCTTGTTGGGCAGATTTGGGTGATAGTTTGGCTTTGGTGCTTCGGCCTCTTGCAGTGGAAGTTGGAGAGGTTGCTTCGAATGTAGTGGAATATGATATTGAAGAAGACCTAGAGCCCGACTTCCAAAGGGAGGAGGATGAAAAATTGAACGCCGACTTCCAGGGGGTCCAGCCATCAACTTCGGCAGAGGTTTTTGATTGGGTGTTGGCCTAGATTTATGAGGTTAGTAAACCTTTGGGAGTTTCAATCGAGCGTCATGAGGAGGAGGCTCTGAAATTGTTTTATGCTATTGAGGCATCATGGCAAGGAAGTGCACCCTCTTGGCAGGAGCTGTAAATTGTTTGACAGAAAGGGAAGGGCGTTAGGGAGCTACATAGCTTGGAGTGCTCAGTTAACTATGATCGGAGTACAGGTAGGGGTGACTGCAGGGCAAGGAAAGGGCGTGGAAATCAATTGTTATTGCCATGCATCTAAAAGTTGTCTTGGAATATGTAGGGTTTGAATGATTCGGGTAAAAGGGTGGTGGTCAAATCCTTATTGAAGAGTGCTAGGGCGAATGCGGTATGTATTCAGGAGACAAAGATAGAGTGTGTGTACGGAGGGGAGGTAGGGAGTTAGTTCGAGAGCTGTGGGGGGGACGACATGTGGATTGGGCATTTTTACTAGCTATAAGGGTGGTAGGTGGTGTTCTCCTCTACTGGGATAGTAGGGTAGTGGTAAAGGAGGGGGAAGAGGTGGGGGGTTTCTTGTTATCTTGCTTGTTTTGTTGTGTTGAGGATGATTTCCGGTGGGTGTTTACAGGGGTGTATGGGCTAGTGAGGGGTTTAGAGTGAGTTGCCTTTCGGGAGGAGTTGCAAAGCATTGCATTTTGTTGGGAGGTGCCTTGGTGTGTCGGGGGTGACTTTAATGTGGTACGGAGTGTGGAGGAGAATATGGGGGTGAGTCAGGCGGTGGATACTACGCGGGATTTCTCTTCATTCATTGATGAAATGGAGCTGATTGACTTGCTGTTATAGGGAGGCGACTTCACATGGTTTGGAGGCTGGGCAACTATGAAGCATGGGTACTTCGAAAAATATGCCGTACCCGTACCGGGTACTTACTGGCGTACCGTACCTCGTATGGTACTTCTGCATACGTACCGGGTACACGAAACACGTATCCAAGTTTTTTCTTCTTAATTTTTAACGTACCCAGACGTACCTAGTATATATCCAAGCCGTACCGTACCTCAGTTGAAACAATATATTCCTTCTACTACAGAGATAAAACTCATTTCACTAGATTTCTTTTTCAGTTTTTGTTTTATGCTTAGCATGATTTTAAAATTAAACTATGGTTTGTAAGTTGTTTAATATATTGATATTTAATTTTAATTTATACTTTTCATTTTGGCATTAAATGTTAATTATAGGTTGGACCTTAACAAATTAAACCATTTAATTATTTTTTGCATTACTCTAAATTAAAAATAAATATTTTTTTACAAGCCGTACCCGTACCCGTACCCGTACCCTATTTTTTTTGAATTTTACCGTATCGACGTACCCGTATCGTACCAGTACCAGTACTCGTACCCGTACCTATGCTTCATAGCTGGGCAATGTCCCGGATTGACAGGTTTCAGCGTACTAGGGACTGGGAGGATCACTTTTCTCAGATGACTCAAATTAGATTGTAGCGCTTGGTTGCTGATCATTGGCTGATTTTATTGGACAACGAGGGGCTTAGAGTGGTCCGTCATCGTTTTGTTTTGAGAATATGTGGTTACAATCAAAGGGTTTTGTGGAGAAGTGGTGGGTGGATGAGTTACAGTGTGGTGGGGATGCCTAGTTGTTGTTTGCCTCAGAAGTTGAAACTCCTTAAGGTAGACTTAAATGGTGGAATATGCAGCTGTTTGATTCTTTAGAGGTTCAAAATGTGAACATTTTGGTAGTGCTGCAGCGGTTGGATGCGAAAGAGGTTGGAGGGGGCCTGTCTGAAGAGCATTTGGCTGTAGGCGGGATGGGCTAGGAAGGAGTTTGGGTGGGTTGCTCGGATGGAGGAGATCATGCAAGATTTAATGTATAAAAATATAGAGAGAATTGTATTATTGATAGATTGTATTGAATTGTGTATATTACAATTACAAGGATTCCTATTATATAGGAGTGTGTTTGGGAGTAGGTGGAGAGGTGGAGTAGGTGAAGTGGAGGTGGTAGTGGTGTAGTGGGTTAGGTTTAGTGGAGAGGTGGAGTAGGTGAAGTGGAGGTGGTAGTGGTGTAGTGGGTTAGGTTTAGTGGAGTAGGTGAGGTGGTAGTGGTGGTAGGTTTATGGTAAATTCTAACAGCCCCCCGCAAACTCAAGGAGGATAGAAACTAACCAACTTGAGTTTGAAGAGAGGAACAAAACAAGAAAATACATAAAAATAAAAATAAAAAAAAGGATAGGAGACACTGTATGGTCGTGTCAGACCATTGGTGAAGACTGTATGGTTATGGCAGACCGATGTAGAAGACAGTTTATGGGGTTATGTCGGACCGGTGTAGAAGACAGTTTATGGGGTCATGTCGGACCGTTGTAGCAGACAATGTTGTGACAGTTGTGGTGACAGTTTACGGAGTCTTGCTGGACCCTTGTAGAAACTAACCGGAATCAATGTCGGGACAGTTTACAGAGTCTTGTCGGACCCATAAAGGAGCTAACCGGAATCAATGTCGGGACAGTTTACAGAGTCTTGTCGGACCCATAAAGGAGCTAACCGGAATCAATGTCGGGACAGTTTACAGAGTCTTGTCGGACCCCTTAAAAAATCGCATCCTCAAAAGGTGCGCCCAATTCATAAAAATGCGTGCCATCAAAAGGCGTGCCATCAAAAGACGTGCCATCAAAAGGCGTGTCCACTTTATCAAAAGATGTGCCATGAAAAGGCGTGCCAGTTTGTCGGGCGTCAAGAGGCGCGCGATGCGCGTGGCAGCCTCGGCTATTTAACCAAGACGAAGGCAGAGGCTGAGGCAGAGAAAAAACTGAGAGAAACCTCTGAAAAATCCTTCGTGTTGCTGAGAAAGATAGTTCCGTTTGCGGAGAGAGATAGTCTGTAATACTCTGTTGCCCAGAAAATAGTCTGTAACACTTTGTTGCCCAGAAAATGGCCTCGTCTTCCCGGAGTCTGCTCACCCTCTTTCCCGACCTCAACGAGTCAACAAGAGAGAGAACTGGAGCGGTGGCACTGGAAACTCAACCAAGTGCCCCGGAGTTTGCTCCGTTGAACTTTCCGATGCGGTCTGTGGAGCAAAGAATGGCAGTACAGTCGGATGTGGAGGCCAATCAGTATACACTGAAGTCATGTGTGGAAACCATGACGGCGGTCACAAACCTGTCGAACCGGCTGCAGAGTAGGACAAATGAGGTGCAGCATTTAAACTCCCAGCTGGCTCTGCTCCAACGCATGTATAAGGATGTGCGAGCAGAGATAAGCGTGCTAAGGGCAGAAAACAAGGAGCTGAAGCGGAAGGCCACCGTGATGTTCCGATTTGGAGGGCCGTCATATACTGCAGTGGAGGAGCAGGGAGTAGTGATCGTGCCCAGTGGAGTGGGAAACACGGAGGCAGCACCGGCAAGGGCCGCCCAGGACGGAGGCAAGAAGAAAAGACCGGCGGCAGAGTAGAGAAGAAAAATCCCACCTGTGAATGTGGTTGTTTCTTTGTATTTTTTTTTTTTTTTTTTTTTTTTGTATGTGGAAACATGGTGATTGGGATGAGTCCCGACATGAATAAAATGAGTTTGGTGTGCAGATCTTCCTCTGCGCTTTTTTTTTTTTTTTTTTTTTGAAAATAATAATAATAAAAATAAAATAAAAATAAAATGAAGTGTTGGAAGCCAGTGGAATCAATGAAGGCTAGTATAATATATTTGAGTGGGAAAAAGAATGATGGGTATGTGGATTATATAATAAAATAAAAGTGGGTGGATGATATGGTGCAGAGTGGCATGTATTGGTGCCTGGCACCCTGTCCGAGAATCATGCACTGGTGGGGCAAAAGTGGGTGGTGGATGACCCAAAGTGAATTGGCATGCTCTGCGTAACAGTTGCAACCCCAGTTCCACCACTGGTGCCAAAAAGAGAACCCTGAGACTGAGAATAACAATAATCTTCACATTAACCCATATAACCGTGGGTGATGGCCAAGAAACCAATTACCTGCAACATTAATGTCTTACTTCTTCCGGTTCTTGTGTTTTACTTTGACAATTTTTCGACCAGACTTGTCAGTGGTCGCACCAGAACCCAATGAAAAGCTGTCTCCAGCACCAAATTCTAGACTACCCGATGACTGAAATAGAGATGGATTTTGCGGAGCGCTCTGATTTGGTTGTTGGCTACCAAATTGAAAGGCGAGCCCTGGCGATGGAGCGGTTGAACCAAACATCATAGGGGCACTGTTGGTAGCAGCAACAGAAACCGAGGATGCTCCAAAGGAGAACCCAGTTGACAGAGACACAGAACTAAATGTTGAGTTAAATGAAGGCTTGGTGGGCTGCCAAGTGGAATTAAATAAGCTTGAAGTGGCACCACTGGTGCTAATGGAGTTCGTCTCCGAAGAGGAAGCTGAAGAACTGAGACCAAAAACAGTGCTTGAGCCAAACACATTAGGAGTTGTCGAAGAACCAAATACAGAACTACTAGTGAAGAAGAAATGAAGGAAATTTGGGTTTGTCCGGCGGGCGGCCAAGGCGAGATTGCCGCCCGCCGGTGAAGCGGAATTACTAAGTTGTTTAACCTTGCTCTGATACCATGCAAGATTTAATGTATAAAAATATAGAGAGAATTGTATTATTGATAGATTGTATTGAATTGTGTATATTACAATTACAAGGATTCCTATTATATAGGAGTGTGTTTGGGAGTAGGTGGAGAGGTGGAGTAGGTGAAGTGGAGGTGGTAGTGGTGTAGTGGGTTAGGTTTAGTGGAGAGGTGGAGTAGGTGAAGTGGAGGTGGTAGTGGTGTAGTGGGTTAGGTTTAGTGGAGTAGGTGAGGTGGTAGTGGTGGTAGGTTTATGGTAAATTCTAACAGATCAGCTTTCGTCGAAAATCCAGATGTTTGTGGTTAAAAGATGGGGTCGAAATACGAAGTTTTTCCATCGAATGGCAAATGCCCATCAGCGGGCGAATCAGATAGGGGGGATAAGGGTAAATGGGGTGGTCTTATTGTCGGAGGAGGACATCAAGGCTGGCATTGTGGATTTCTATCAGCAACACCTATTTTGGGATAAGGGGGACGTATGGAGGTCGGGTCTTGATGGGGTGTCATTTTATGTTATTCCAGAGGTGAATAGTTCGACGCTGGAAAGTTTGTTTTCAGAGGAGGTTCTGGAAGCGTTGAGGAGTATGTCTGGGTATAAGTCTCTAGGGCCTGATGGTTTTTCTATTGCGTTTTCCCAGTAGTATTTGGGGGGGGGGGGAGGGGGTAGTGAAGGAGGAGATGATGGCCATGGTTAAGCATTTTCATCAGACAGGGTAGTTTGAGAAGAGTCTCAATGTGACCTTTATAGCGTTGATCCCAAAAGAGGGGGGGGGGGGAAAGGACATTCGGGATTTTAGACCGATCAGTCTCTTGGGTAGTGTCGACAAATTGTTGGCCAAGGTTTAGCTAATAGGCTTCGGGCTGTTCTATAGGAGGTGGTGTCAGAATCTCAGAACGCTTTCCTGAGTGGCTGTCAGATTTTGGATGCTGTGCTTGTGGCTAATGAGTGTGTGGACTCGTGGCTTCGGCAAGGAAATGAGGGGATTATTTGTAAGCTGAATATCGAGAAGGCATATGACAATGTGAATTGGCAGTTTTGCTGTATGTGCTTCAGCGGATGGGTTTTGGGGATAGATGGAGGCGGTGGGTTCAGTTTTGTATCTCTACTGTGTGGATGCCAGTTTTAGTTAATGGGACACTGGCGGGCTTTTCCCTTATGTGGAGGGGTTTACGTCAGGGTGATCCTCTGTCTTCTCTATTATTTATTTTGGTGATGGAGGCTTTGAGTCGTTTGTTATTTAGAGCGGTCCAAAGGGATTTGGTGCCCTATTTTTAGGTGGGGACGAGCCTTGCCACTTTGGGAGTTAATCATCTTTTTTATGCTGATGATGCGCTCATATTTTGTGATGCTGATGGTTGTGTGCTATTGTGTTTTGAGGCTGTGTCAAGGCTCTGTGTGAATTTGGCAAAGTTGGAATTGATTCCAGTGGGGGTGGTTGCTTGCCTTCTGGTTTTGGCAGCTATTCTAGGGTGTAAAGTGGCTACACTGCTTGTTTACTATGCGGGTCTTCGTTTGAGGGGCTACTTTTAAAGCAAAGGGTGTGTGGGATGGGGTGGTGGATCGAGTGCAATGGCGGCTGACGGGGTGGAAGCGACAGTATCTGTTCATAGGGGGACAAATCACGTTGATCAAGAGTGTCCTGTTGAGTATCCTGACTTACTTTATGTCGATGCATGTGATCCCTGTGGCAGTTGCAAAGCGGTTGCAGAAGTTGCAACAGGACTTTCTGTGGAGTGGAGGGGAGGGCTTATTATTGTCATTTGGTGGCTTGGGAGAGGGTTTATACTCCTAAGGAAAGGGGATTTGGGAATTAGAAAGTTGGTTGTGTTCAATCGGGCTCTTTTGAGGAAATGATTGTGGCGATTTGTGGAGGAAGGTGGGGATGGCCAAGTATGGGTTAGGAGGCGGGGTCTACGAATGGGGTGCGCCAATCTCATGTTGGCTGGGTCGGGAGGAGTTTTGGGGCAGGGTTCGGCTAAAAGTGGGGGTAGGGGATAGGGTTCGCTTTTGGCAGGAAAGTGGTATGATGGTTTGTCTTTGGCAAGGATGTTTCCTTTGATATATGCTATCGTAGTTGATTGTGAGGAATTGGTGTCTTTTGTTAGGGTTAGGTAGGATAATTGTTTGTTCAGAATGTTCATTTGTGCCGCAATTTTCTGTATGGTGCACAATCCCCGCCCCGGGGGGGGGGGGGTTGTGGTGGATTTTTTGGTGTGGGATTGTCTAAGATCTAAAGGGGTTTTCTCGGTGTCTTTGTTCTGTTGTGCGGTTGTGGGTGTTGATGTTGGTGTTCTCCCTTTGGAAGAATATTTAGGTGCCAGGGGTACCATCTAAGGTTTCTTTCTTCGTTTGGACGGCAGTTTTAGGTCGTATTTTGACTATTGATAATTCAGTGCGTCATCGGCATGTTTTGGTGAATTGGTGCTGTTTGTATTATGGAGATGTGGAGAAGCCGATCATTTGCTTATTCATTGCCCGGTTGTGTCTCAGCTTTGGATGTTGATTGTTGCGACTTTTGGTTTGGGTCACGGTATTGATTGACCTTGATATTCTGGCTTTTGTAGATTTTGTGGATGCCTTGATTAGCTAGTTATGTTTGTGCCCTAGAAGGGTGCTATATTCTTTGTATCGCCTTGATACTTTTCTAATAAAGTTTGATTATTTATGCCCCAAAAAAAAAAAAGAAGAAAATTATGATACAAGATATGATAATTAAATTATAATATACAAATATGATCATTATAATATTATTGATGAATTATTTATGAGTTATAACTAACATCACAATGAGTCTTAATCAAATCAATAGGTCATCACCAAAAATCACAAACATCATAATTGGGGCATATGGTACACATGCCAAAATGACCACAAACATCATAATTATGACATGTGATACACATCCCAAAAGGCTTCTTATTATTAAAAAATAGCATGAAGTTCAACTTTGAACAATTCAATGAGGTTACACTATCCGATTAGTTTGTTTTTTGGTTTTGTTTTTTTATGAATGATATGCTCGATAAACCTTGCAATATGAGCTGTTTGATTTTTTTAATCTTCTACTCCATTCAATTCCTAGAAGAAAAATCTTATTTTGGAGTAATAATCTCCAGTAATATTTAATTAATTAACAAAGGCCAAATGCCATTAAATTTAGTGAAATGGAATGATGTTATTATTTTTTAACCTTCAAAAGATCAGCATTCCATTACATTTTTCCCATTAAAACAATACTACCTTAAAGTCAAAAAGTGAAATCAAAATTAAAAAAAAAAAATGTGCAAGTAGCCTGTGCACGACGGGCCTATTTGACTAGTATATATATATATGTGTATATGTATATGTATATCTACACAAGTATGAGGTGGCACACTAATTATAATATTAACTTAATTACTTGATATTAACACTAATTAAGGTAGGTTAACACTAATTAATCAAGTTTAGGACATCACACTTAACCTAGGTAATTATGATTAGGTTTAATTAATCACGATTAGGTCTACTATTCATGTTTAATTGCCACTAATCCCGATTAAGTTTTGCGCATAACATATAAAAATGCAAGGCACATTAGATGAAGTTAATTAAGCGCCTTGATTAGGGAAATATGAACAAGTATATTATCCTTTTGTTAATTATCGCAACTGTTTGCATTCACAAAAAGAGACAAAAGTTATCTCTATGCCTCATAGTTGCAACTTAAAACAAAGCATTTCTCTTTCTGAGACAGACACATACATGCATGAAGAGATGCAAACTCATCTCTTTGTTTTATTGCTGCTGCCCTTAGTTAGACTAGTCTCTTGATTGTCCAATGGTTAACATTCTGCCCACTTGTACTGCTCATATAGTCATATTATTGTATGGAGGACCACACATTTGGAATTAATCAACTACCGTTCTCATTCAAATATAGAGGTGCCTAGTTTCACATTCTGGACTTTCATAAGCTATTGAAGGGAAGAATTGGATCTCAATATGTAAAAAATAAGAAGAGATGTTAAGAAAAGTAGTAAAGAACTTAAACAGTTCATGTACTATATTTTAAACACCCTATTCATATTACCATAGTCTTCCGAGTAGGACTTGTCATCTATAGGGATAGCTTCACATGAAACGCCCTAATTTAACTTCCCTAACTCCAACTTAGCAGAAGGGGCACCTTCTCAACCCTTACTTAGCATAGGGTGCATTGTTCATGCCCTTTTTGGTTCACCAACTTTCTTGTTTTGTTGCTTAGTTGCATCACTCCGGCCTGATCACACGTGGGAAAACACGCATTGGCAAAGCTATGCCTTACAAGAAGTTTCGCCACCTGACACAAAACCAGTTGGAAAAAGTAGAAGAGCTCCAAACTCTTTAAGTTTCTTTGTATCAAAAAATGATTGGTTAAACTTGTGATACCTCTGCCGCTCTGTTTGGAATTCATTACATCCTCTTTCTCTTCAATTTTGTGAGTTTGCATACTTCTAACAGGATGTCATGTCCGTGTTTGACATTGACACACTTCCTAATACACATCCTATTAGATTTTAAATTTTGTAAGAACTAGACACGCTTCAGACATAAGGCTCTAGGTTGGTTTGGTTTGGACAACTAGACGATATATATGTTCATAGCTTAGGCGGACATTGAAGCATATCTGAAGTTTAATGCCTAAAAGTTCCAATTTGTTTATGATTAGACTTTCTAAAAGAGGTATTACGAAATTTTCAATTTATAGAATGTGAAAAATGATTTCTTATTATTTTAATATTTGAAGTTGTAAACACACTTGTAATGTAAAAATGAAGAAATTATTATTATCCACACATATATATAAAAGTATATAATTATTTATGTGTGTCTCTGGTGTGCATCTCCTAACTTTTTTGAAAAATGTGGTGTTAGTGCATCCATATTGCATCATATTTGTGTTTCATCCTTAGGAGTTCAAACTGACATGCGATGATGCAATATCTGAATTCAACTCTGAAGATGTAAAATTGCTAAAAAATGTAATTATGAAGTAGTGGAACTATATACGTTAGGGTGTTTCTTTAAATTTTTAGCATATCTTGCAATTATCTGCCATGATACTAAGCTTATTGTGAACATTTTGTCAAATTTTGTAGTTATTGAAGGAGACTTCTGCTCGTCAAATAGCAAAAACTGCTAGTCCTTTTAAACAACTTCATCATGCATTGCAACAGGTCAGTTGTTAAATTTAGGAATATTTTGAAAGAAATGCCTTTGATTATATTACTGTTCAATACAAAATTTTGAAGTACTTTTTGTATTGCACTGCTTTGTATATGTAGTGACATTTTTTTTGCAATATGTGGTGTACTCCATGGGACAACTTACATTTTATGCTATAATGTGTTGTGTGATAATGTAGATAAATTTATTTATACGTTGAATTATTTTTTACCTAAAATGACTGGACTTGATGCTTAAACTGTTTGTTTATAAGTTACAAGTGAAGTGCTAGATTGCTTAGTACTTCAACGAGTGCATGTTAATGTGCTGAAGTGTGTTGGGGCTAACATGATGTCTGCAGCGCATCACTTGGCTTGCCTGAGGTGGCTTATGACATATCTTTCGAAGATATGTTGTCATCACAGTGCTAGGCTTATATTTAAATAACTTGTGTCTACATATGTATAATGTATATGTTTTTGCTATTGCTTCACTATTATAACATATCTATAATTCAAAATAATTTTGGAGGCATTTTTTAGGCTTCCTATAGGGATTTGGGATTTCTTGGCATTTGTTGTATCTTTATTTTCGTTTAAGGTATTTTAATATCATATTTGATAGTTTTAGTTAAACTTTTGTTGTAGACCTCTTATGATATCATTTTTAACAAAATGTCAATGGATTCCAGCCATCCTATTGTGGGTGTATCTATACTGCACTCTCAGTATGTGGCAAGCCCCATGGGTGCCACGTCAGTGCCACCTCGGCATCATCATCTCCATGTGGCAGTCCTCTTGAGGCACCATGATGATCTCGAGCAGACAAATTGGGCTTATATGCCTAGCCTAAGTGGGGGCATATATACCATTCAGTATGGTTGCTCAGTCCATTAACGTGCTTGCCTTCCTAGCGCGTTTGTTGCCTTACCGCATCCACCGTCCGAGAGCTAAAGCAGCAAGTGAACAAGTCAAAGTATGAAGAGCCGAACGCATCAGTTGCAACACTATGTGGTGGAGCCAAGCTTACCTGCTCGACCATAGCCTACTCGGCTGTTCAAGGTTGAGTCGAGTCGAGCTGAGCCATAGGTTGTTCAAGTTTGACTTGAAAACTTAACAAGTTTCAAAATGTGTTTAAGCTTGTTTTTTTAATTTTCAAGTCAATCTCGAACATATTTTAATCAATCCAATCACTAGCCAAGCTTAAGTAACTTGATTTTTCATAATGCATATAATTGAGTCGTGTCTAGCAGGTAGATTGTTCAAGCTTGGTATGATGACTTAACGAGTTTTAAAATCTGTTTAAACTTTACTTGTTTACATAATGAGTCGATCTCAAACAAAATCTTTAACGAGCTGAACATGAGTAGCTTAGTTCGTTTTACATTCTTATGTCTACCTTGTGCACTTACCTGTTTAGTTGGGATCATTACTTACTTGTTTAGTTGGGATCATTACTTACTACTATCATGGCCATCACTTGCCATCCTAGGCTGGGAGCAGGACCTAGACATCAATTGCTTGGGATTGTTGGAGGATTGTGGATTGGATGCTAAGATCATGGGCTTGTTGAGGTTGCTCAACTTACTTCCTAAGAGAAGACTACTCCTGACCAGTCTCGGAGAGAGGGACATTGACCCAACACTTGACACCTGAAGAGAGATATCATACTTACCACCACATATGTCATGCTATGATACACCTTCTGATGCATCATACCTACCTCTGCAGCTTCCATGATACAGCCTCCGAAGTTTGAATCATAGGACACAATGATAGGCCTAATACCTCCGCTTTGTCGAACCAAGGAGCGTTGACAACCTGTCCATTAGTGAGTCGGCCTCCACCGGTCTTGGTGTTTCAATAGGGAGTATCAATGCATGTAGAACACAATCACAAATTTGGCTATCATCTTCCATAGCTCTGGTGATTGAGGGCTCTGACTGTCACCCTCTCTCAATCTAAGGCTTCCTTGGTTCTCTCATTTGCTACCTCCAATGATCTGTGGCCATTGAAGTGTTGGTCGTCTTCCCAGAGGTCCATGACCAACCACCGCACATACCTAATACCTACAACATACTCCATTGAAGTGTCTGACCAATACCTCAAACGAAGAGCTAACCTCTCGGCCGTCCATCACTAAGTAACTCCGCTTATTACCTAAGAGTGTATTGCAGCAGAACCAATAGCTCCCTGTTGACTCTGCTGGAAGCACAAAGAGGAGTCATCACTAAGTAACTTCGCTTATTGCCTAAGAGTGTATTGTAGCAGAACTAATAGCTCCTTATTGACTCTTTGGTGGCAGCACAAAGAGGAGCCATTCTTCCCTCCTTCCTTCATCATCCCAGAATGTCGCACCAGCTCTGACTAGCTCAGACGTCAAACCCTCTCCTCAAAATAACTTGCAGGCCTCTACAACAGGAGAGTAGCCTGTTGGCCCCCTCCATTGGCCTCAATTTTAAATGAAGCTTATGCACCTCAGATGGTTCCTGTTGTGGGAACTATTATTGTGATGGCTTCAACACATCCTCCACCTCCTCTCACTGAGCAACCTCTTACACTTAACATGGCAAAGGAGCACATACTGATCCTCTTTCAGATGAGCTAGGGATATCTCCCTATTTCACACGAACTGGACTGTCCTCCTTTCCCACTTGGATATGTCCCTGGACTTTGACTGTAATCATTTGCAACACTGTAAAGTGTGATTCATTTCATGTAGAACCTAGATGACTCACAACAATAAATGATTATGCAGGACAGATATATCAATAAATGTTGCCTCTGGACAGCATCTCTTTTCCAGTTGGGATCTAAGTAGAATTAATCATCTTGACTCACTTCTCTAACTGTAATGGTGTATGTATGCACGTTTTGTCTTTCCATCCATTCTTGACGGCTTTCATTTGTTAGAAAGTGACTTTTTTTGTGGTTGTTAGACAGGGTTGTGATGTGTCAGTTAAGGAGCTAGACAGTCTCTTGACTCTGCTTGAAGAGAAAAAGAGAAAAATAGAACAAGAAGAAGCTGAGACAAATATGCAGATTCTCCTAGACTTTTTGCATTGCCTAAGGAAGCAAAAGCTTGAAGAGCTCAATGAGGTTCTTGTACTTGACTCACTTTCTGGTTTTCTTATATTTTCCTGTACAAGCTTGTAATGATGAAAATATATACATATATATGTTTTTTGTTGTATAAACAAGCAAGAGAGGGAGACATAGCCAATAATGGGGTGGAAGGGGGTACCATTCTCTAGAAGGGGTACCTGCTTATAAAGTCATTTGTGGGTTACCTTGTATAAAGACCATACCTAGTTGGCTGTCTGTGAGCATCCATCATGTGCAGTTGCATATAACGGATTATCATTCAGCAGCTAAAAGAGGGGTAAAAAATACCAACAGCCACATATAAACAAAGAAGTTTTTTGTATAAGAAAGTTAGGCTGATGTTGGTTGGTACATTAGTAGTGACTGTCCCATGGTCAAACAAGAGTTTGTTGTGCACAACGTTTTGATGTTAAAATAACTAAATTAGCAAGTTTCATAGAAGCTTATGAACTCCAAAACATTGCAATCATTTTGCAGAAATTCCAGCCTATATATAGACTTGTAACATAATGGCAGAATAAGGACCCCATGTTTGCTTCTTTTGGCATCCTTTCTTGCAGAGATATGTTTAGCAGAAATTCTTGGAGTACTCCTGATTTTGATTTATTTTAATTTTTGTAAGTGACGTGGATTATAGTGTCTACTGCCTAGACATATGTGATTTGGGGTTCATAAATAAAAATGTTCATAATGTAAGTTGGCCTTTTCATGAGATATCTCCAAAATGAGACCCATTGAGTGGCATGTTTTGGCAACGTGGCCTCTTTGTCATTTAGCTGTTGGATGGCTGCATCATGGCCTCAGGGTTAACAAAGATAGTGGTAACTATTCTAATGGAAAAAGATTTAAAGCCAAATTTGATGGTCTCCTGCTTGTTATGTAGATACAAACTGATCTCCAGTACATTAAGGAGGACATAAACGCTGTGGAGAGACATAGAATAGACTTATATCGGGCAAAAGAGAGATATTCAGTAAAACTGAGGATGCTTTTAGATGATCCTTCTGCAACGAAAGCATGGCCGTCATTGATGGATAGACGTAGATGTGGCATCCTTTCTAGTATCCCCCCCAGTCCACAGGGCCTACGCTGGATGAATGAAGGCAATTCACAGAACAGGAAAGTTGATGGAAAGGCTCTTGTAAGCTCTCAAATGGTGCAAAGAAAGGATTCTTACAGTGGGTCAGATTCACATGTTACTCAATCAGGGCTTGCAGTAGCAAGGAAAAGGAGGGTCCATGCACAGGTCAGTACTCTTGTGAAATTCCTCTAAATTGGGGCTAATCATATTATTCATGCTTATCAATCATGTAGAAATATATTTGTTCAAAAACAATCATGTAGAAATTTATGAGATGGTTCAATTTTATTTTATTTTTTTAATTTTTTTCCTTCGTGGGGATTAAAGGGATCATCAACCAACAGTGTAACATCCTACTGGTCACTGTCTGCATGCAGATTTGGGTGATGCCAAATCCTTAATACTCCATCCGTCCCAAAATATTAGTCCCTTATTCCATTTTTTATTGTCCTAAAATATTAGTCCCTTTTCAAAAATCAAGGAATAAAATAATATGAATTTACTGTTTTGCCCTTTTAAATTCAGTAATAACATAAAAAGTACAATTATGACAATTGATATTCCCCAAAAAATATACTATCAAAGGATAATTTTGAAAAATTAATATTTTTAAAATATGGTAATTGTACTATAAAAAAAAAATTGAATTCCCCAAAAGGGACCATTGTTTTGGGATGGAGGGAGTAGTATTCTGCACCAAAAGTACTTATCAAAAAGATAATAATATAGGCCATGTGTTTAGGAGCCACGATCATACCAGTGGAGGGTCTAGATCCTGATTGTGCTTATTTGTGCTGGCTGTCTTCTACTGTTGGCTAGCTACTCTTGATCTCCCCAGTTGGTAATTTTAGCGTGTCAGTCTTCAGTAGAGTTCTGCTGAAGCGTTGGAACACTACATGGTGAATAGCTCAAGGCTGTCTGGCCAACCTGAGACATTGTGTATTGATCTGTAGTTTTGTGTTGATTTTTGTTGTTTTTATTTTGTTGGTTCAAATAGTTCTTTAATATTTTATTTTTCAACAGTTCAATGACTTACAAGAGTGTTACTTACAAAGGCGACGGCATTGGGTCCGACAGTCGTATAAACAGGAAGAAAGGGACACAAATGCCATGAATGGAGAAGGTTATCATGCAGGACTTGAGGATTTCCAGTCTGTGCTGTCTACCTTTACACGATACAGGTTTTTTATTTTTCCATTTTTGGTCAATAAATGTTGGTTTTATTTCAGGAAGCTTCTTGGCTTTGTTCCTATTTCTTAAGTTTGTCTGTGTGCTGATGCTAATTTGCATACTTCTCTTCCATATATATATATATGTATATATATTTTTAATGAATAGCCGATTGAGGGTCGTTGCTGAACTTAGGCATGGAGATCTTTTTCACTCGGCCAATATTGTATCAAGGTGAGTTAATTTTGGTACAATTACATATTTATCCAAGAAAAAAAAAAATTATTGTATATTACATAATTCAGTTCAAGTACAACTCCTATCTCACAAACTTTGTACTCAAGTGATTGATCAGTCATCAAAGACCTGTTGATTTCCACTACTTAAAACTATATTCGTTGATTGATTATTGAAATTATAAAATACCATATTTTGTTCGAGTGTATGGTCAATGGAATTCAAACCATTTCCCTAGTTTTGTATGTATAAGCTACAAATTGCAAACCTTTCTCTTAGGCTGACATTAATGCTAGACTCTGCTTGGTGGATCCTAAATAGTTTTGTATTCATAAGATGTGACTACGATTTTACATTGGCTAGATATGTTAATGTAATTAATGACATCTATCTTGTATTAGTAATTCATGTGAGAGCAATTGAAGGAAAGACAAGTAGAAATAGGCTCATAATCTACCATTGGTATTAGTTCTTTATCATTTTATCATTAGTTATGGATAATTTATTAGGCATATAGATAGAATGTGCCAAAGTATATGTTATTTGAAATAACATGATGTAAGCTGACCAAGCTAGAATCTGTGGTAATTCATTTCAAACTAAATGTATGGACAAATACCTTAGAGTTTAGGGGTTTTAGGCTAAGTAAGACTAAGAATGATTGTGGTGTAGCTTTAGTAAAACTATAGGTAGATAGAGGGCATAATAAAACTTGATAATGAGATAAATTAGAATAACCATTTACAATATTTTGAATTAGCTATTCAGACAAGGAAGGGGAGTTCAAATTGTATTAGTAAAACTAAGTGGATGAATTGGATAAATGGTTTCAGAGGATTGTGGGATCGAAGAATTCCTGCTAAATGAGGAAGTTCATAGTTTTTCAGTCCAACCTGTGGGGGGAAATACCTCAATAAGATATTACTCAATTCAAATCAAGAAGACTTAGACGTAACTGGGGTTGGCTACATGGATCCGTCTTCTTGCATTGGGTTCTTTGTGAATGTTAAATCCAAGGTAATCATGGGGTATCTTGCAGCTTCAATAACAATATCATGTTTGGTATAAAAATAAAAATAAAAATAAAAATAAAAATAAAAAATGTTTATGGCAAGACCTTCTAGATAAACAAGCTGATCTAGTGTTGTTCTAGCTGTCTGGATACCTTGAAGAGTGAAATTGACGGCAGCAATTATTTGTTCCTACTCAATATAGACATATGTTTATAAATTTTCGAGAGTATTTAAGCTTCCTTCAATTTTCAGATTTGTATTCCTATGAAGTAAACACATAACATTTTGCATCTGAATTAAAATCCATCAATCATGTGACCCCTCTCTCTCTCTCTCTCACACACACACACACACATGTTTCCTTGGTTATCAGATTGATTGTGAATTAATTTCCTTCTTTTTTTGCAGTATAGAATTTGATCGAGATGATGAATTGTTTGCTACTGCTGGAGTTTCAAGGCGCATCAAGGTTTTTGAATTTTCATCGGTAGGTGTTGAACAAAAAAGTTCTGTTTAAGCAACATTATTTTTTATTGGTGAAGTTACCTTGACTTGCAAAAATGGGTTGGGCAAGTACTTGGGACGCATCATTTACTAAATCAAATCTGTATGAAAACATTCTGGTTTAAGCAGCGTCATTTCTAATGTCTCTGCTGGCATCATAGCCTTTCTATAATGGTCCTAGAGGCATAGCTGGCTTTATTGAATTTTTTATCTAATTTTTTTCTCGATGTTTTTTGTTCTTTTGGAGCTGCAAGTTTTATAATGATTTGTGGTCTATTTGACATTAAAAGCACATTTTTATGCTTGCCTTTCATAATGATTTACCCTAAGTTTGGCAGTTCCCAAATGCAAGTCTCATTCATATGGCCTTTTACATGTCTTGTTTAACAAATTTTAAGAGCTTTGGCCAAATGAGCTAAATGACCAATGCCATTGAATTTCAAATGTTCACCAAAGAAATACACTTAAATATATATATATATATATATGATATAAAACTTTTTTGAGTTAAAATCTTTTAAAATGAAGTTTGTTGATAAATATGGAAAATATTTTTATTCCAAGTATCACAAGGTAATAATTGTTGTTATCTTACTTCGCAGTTGGTGAATGAATCAGTAGATGTGCAATTTCCTGTTGTGGAAATGTCCACACGCTCTAAACTTAGTTGCTTAAGCTGGAGTAAGTGCACGAAAAACCATATAGCCAGTAGTGATTATGAGGGAATAGTGACTGTTTGGGATGTAACTACTCGTCAGGTTGTTGCTCTTCTCTAGAGTTCTCTATTTTTCATTTTCTTTCAGATCTTAGTATGAGATGTACTCACTGAGATATGCAACACTCTTGACCTATTTTAGCCCAATCTTGTCTTTTTCAGAGTGTGATGGAGTACGAGGAGCATGAAAAACGAGCATGGAGTGTAGATTTTTCACGCACTGAACCTTCAATGCTTGTATCCGGGAGTGACGACTGCAAGGTACTTGGAACACAAGAAAACATAGTTTTCTTCAACTTGACAAGCAGCACCCTAATCTACGACCCAAACAAGAATTTTTTTATAAACATAGTAGTTACAGATGCTTGAAAGTTGAGGTAGAACAAAGAACTCGAAAGTTGAGGTAGAACAGAGAACTATCTGGAAAACTTCTGAAGTACTGAATATAAAATCAGATGACAGCTTTTGGCAAGGAGATTTTATAAACATATAAAATCTGTTTAAAAGAATTTAAGGGGCTTTGAAAATATTTAAAAGTTTTGCAGGAGATTGTTTTCTCTGTTCTAATTCCAATGATGCAGTTGTTTTAATCTGAGGGGCTTTCCAATTGGACCCCATAGCTTTTGGCAGTCCCATTTTGTGTCAAAGTTTCAAAATTCAAAAGATTAATAATCACTTTTCCATATACATATAATTAAGTACAATCCCAATTCCCATAAAAGTTATGCAAATAGGGAAAATAGCATTTTTTAGATCTCTTATCCAATGAAACTTTGCTTATATGTACATGGTCAATCGTTCCACACAAAATGGGACAGAGTAAAAGATAAAAATTTAGTTGGTGCCATTTATGTGGCGAGAGTTTGTTATTTATTTGTTTATATTTCAGTATCTCGATAGGTCCTTTTTCAGAAATAATAATTAAATAGAGAATTTCGACACTATTCAAAAACTAAAGGTTTGATTAATTAGTATGTGCTTTTAACAGCTCATGGAAAGTAACAGGCTAACTTCCCATTTTGTATTTATATCTTATATCAGTTGCACTATTTGTGTGCTCTTTATATCCAACAGGTCAAAATTTGGTGCACAAATCAGGAAGCAAGTGTTCTTGATATTGACATGAAAGCAAATATATGTTCTGTCAAGTATAATCCGGGATCTAGCTTTTATGTTGCAGTACGTCCCTCCCAATTTTTGTTCTCTCTGGGCAGTAGTGAACATAGTTATGATCTAGTATGATTGAGTTAAAATCATTGACTTGAGTTTATGATGCATGTTTGGCAGGTGGGTTCTGCAGATCATCACGTTCACTATTATGACTTGAGAAATGTTAGCCAACCGCTGCATGTTTTCAGTGGACATCGAAAAGCTGTTTCATATGTAAAATTCCTGTCCAGCAATGAACTTGCTTCTGCATCTACTGACAGCACATTGCGATTATGGGATGTTAAAGAAAATCTGCCCGTAAGTTTTAATGCCCATGACAATTCAGTTTCTTTTGTAAAATAAAATGTCAATTTTTTTTTCTTGATGTTGACCATTTATTGTAAATATGATGGCAATTGAACTGGAAATAGAGTTTTTCTAAGTTAGTAGAGCTTCCTGATCACCTCCTATATGTTTTTGAGGGAAGAATATGCTGAAGTTTATTAAGTGCTGGAATGAGAATGCTAGAATGTATATGTCTGAGAAAAGGCAAATCAATGTAATTTCTATGGAACATTTATAAATTATTTACAACTGTCCATTCCCATTATGAAATGTGATTGCATTAGCTCCAATTTGGACTGTGGCATTGAGGAGAACACTTTGATTTATAGATCTAAAGTTTTATTATACTGCAAATCAATTAATTTGGTTGCCTTTCCTTGTTTTTAAATCTCTCAGCTGCGCACTTTTAGAGGCCACACGAATGAGAAGAATTTTGTCGGTCTCACGGTAAACAGCGAATACATTGCTTGCGGCAGTGAAACAAATGACGTTTTTGTCTATCACAAGGTTGTTATATACTTGATAAAGTTGGTATGTTCATTATCTAATCTTTCTTATTCTAATTCAGTTTTGGGGTTCACTTGCAGGCTATTTCTAGGCCTGCAGCTTGGCATAGGTTTGCTTCTTCAGATTTGGATGATGTTGACGATGATGCAGGATCATATTTCATTAGTGCTGTATGTTGGAAAAGTGACAGTCCAACAATGCTAGCTGCCAATAGTCAAGGAACAATTAAAGCTCTTGTACTTGCTGCTTGAATGGTAAATTGAATTTCCTTTTGTTTGCATGAGTCTGTGGATGCATTTGATTTGGGGATGGCTATTGCCAGAGGAATACACAATAACCCAGTTCTTAATGTACAATTGATAAAAGCACCGGTCGCTATGGGGAAAGCCTGTGGTGCTTCGGCAATAGAGCTGGCATTTCATTTTAGTTCAATATTTTCAATTCATATTCCCCACAAAATCCAATTTTTGAAGCTCTTGACTATGGCTTCAACTTCAGAGTACAGCGCCGTGTTTTAGTTTTGGGAAATGTGCATTTAAATGAGAATAATTCAAAATAATTGCACTTTCATAGAGGTGCAAGTGAGCCTGTGTCCAGGGCAAGTGAAATTTGTGGGATGGGACAGCTTTTCATTGTTGCCCACCGAACATGGCTGCTTTGTTGTTTCACTTGTTTGTTAATTTGAACATTTTGCGAACACAACCCTCTTATGTCTATGGAATGTGGTTGGCAGACGTATGAAATAATCCCAGTGGTGGAGGAACTAACCTACTAGCTCCTGTGATCCCTACGTGCGGTGTTGTGACACAGCATTGGTAATGAAGTTTGATCTTGCATTTTGTAACAATTGTAACCCCGTAACTATTGTTGGGTAAGTAGCTGCACGTTCATTCAGGTATTTTATGGTCGTGAAGTCAAGTTCGTTCCTGCAAACAGGTCAGAGCCTTCTTTAATGGCAGTTATTTAGATGAATAAATGTAAAGCCAAGAAAGAAAAAGAGGGAGATTGAAGAAAGAAATGTGTGTGAAAGTCAATTAGGAGGCTTGAAACATTGAGAGCATCAAGAGCCACGCTGCCACGGTGAAAATGGCTATGGAAATTCCATGTTACATAGTAATATGTTTTGTGCATAACCATTGATTGTAAACATTATTTTCAGGTGAATCTTCTTTTTTTTTTTTTTTGTGCCTGTTTTAACCTATCTTATACCAGGTACAGAGATGTGAAATTGTCATTAAGTATGTATTTTGTTAACGTCTGATCTCTACCAATTGTGTACTATTTGGTTCCAAAATGGAGATGTTCTGATCTGAAAATGTCATTATTTATAAAATTTTCATAGCACACCCATTACCAATTATTTACTCTCGTGCTGGACTTAATTTGAATTTTTCAAATGGGTATTCACACTAGTCTTCGAAACCCATTTTGCCTTTTGATTTTCAGGCTATTGCGAGAACAATAAATAAGCTTCTTGGGTTCAACTGCAGTTCTGAACAGTTTTAACCCAAAAACCAAAAACAAAAAAGGGTGGATTTGATAATCGCAGCATCTGCACTTTTTATGAAAATTGTGAAAACCATCAAATAGATCCATAATCGTCTGCAAGGCATGTTTAATTTGCATTTGCTAACCAAGTGGATAGATATAATTTGATTTTTTTCAATCCTTCCAAGTTTAGATGGATGACGGATAAGAGATCACCTGACCTAACTCAATTCGTGAGCATGCCTAGTTAAGTGCCACAAAAAGGAAAGGACCTTTTTGCTACCTATAATTTGTATGACTTTAATCCTCTATTTCAACTGTCTTGAATTTGATGTTTTAGGAATAATATTAGTCAGTATGAAAAATAAATCTGGCCATAACTGCAATGATCATATTAAAAAATCAAAGGAATGATGGTTTTTTTTTTTTTTTTCCTTTTTAAATTTTTTTAATTTTTTAATGAATTTTGGTAAATAATTATCATCTTTGTGGGTGTTTTATTTTAAAATGAATAATCTATAGTAAGTGTTGGGGAATTTTCAAAATGATTTTTAAAATTTATAGTTTAGTTTTTGGGTGTTTTTAAAACCTCTTTTGTTTTTCTTTGGAAAGCTTGAAATAAGTTCGGAGAATTTGTCCCACATTGAAAAGAGAGCAAAACGTGGAGCACTCAATAAAGTGCCACATGAAATATTTCTTTGAATATGGAATTGTGGAATGGATGCCCGAAGCAAGGATGGTGCTTCGTACCATCCATACACGGGGCGTGGCGTTTGATGGCACTTAGTGAGGGCGCTTTTCTATTTGCATCGGACAGTGGCATGGAATATAGTCAGCTTCGCGTGGCAGTGATGTGGCATCCATTGGTGATGAGTCAACCAATCGATCGAACGGGTGATGTGGCATCCATTGGTAATGAGTCAACCAATCGAAGTTTGGTACGTGATTAGGTTGTATGGTGATGATAGAGATTATATTGTGGAGGGTTATGTGAAAGTTAATGAGTTAGAAGAAGGCAAAAATTGTCAAAGAATTCATTGCACTTGTCAAAAGTTTAAGAACTTTGAAATTTTATTATGTGGTCATGCAATTAAAACACTTAATATAATGAATGTTATGGAAATTTTTCAAAGGTATATATTAGGTCGATGGAGAGGTATATATTAGGTCGATGGAGATTAGATGCAAAGGGTGGTGAATGTTATGGAAATTCCTCAAGGTATACATTAGGTCAATGGAGATTAGATGCAAAGGGTGGTGAAATTAAGGGAGGGAAAGTTGAAGTGGATGAGAATGATCCCAAGTTAGTGATATCGGCACGTTAGAGGGATCTTTGTCTTGGAATGGTAAAACTAGCAACTCATGTTAAAGTAAGATGAAACAACATTCGCCTAGTTTGATTTGCAAACATATAATTACTTTGATTGATAACATCACTTAAAATAATTGGTATACATAATATTTATTCTTAACTTAGGTACATAGACATATGTATTGATTTTTTTACATAAAAATCAAATATACTTGTTTCAAAGATATTTCAATAAGTTAATGAGGAGTATATGTTTACCAGATGTTAAAAATTAGGTTTGGTAACATAGTGGTTTAAGACTGGGTCTCTTTCAAAGAGGTCCAAGGTCGTAATTTTTTTGGCAGAATATGTTTTTTAATACTAGGCTGCCATTAACCCAGAACACAAGAAGTCAAAACGGTGCCGTTTTTATTGCGCTGTTGTTACTGCTGCGCAGCAGTGTTCTCAATCTCTATTATTTTATTTTTGAAGTTTATATTCCATTACTTATATCATTTTTTCATTAAAATCTACAATTATTTTTGTGATGGAAAAGTTATAAATTAATAAAAGTTTAAATTCAAATAGAATTTCTCAGAATCTTGTCTGTCATCAGATGAATATTTGTCCGTATTTTACTTTGATTTTATTGGCCCAAAATAAAATATTTTTTTTCTAGTTGGAGCAATTCGCACTTTGCTTTGACTCTATGCTAAACAAAAACAAAACAAACACACAACCTCATCATCATTCCACGTACTTAGCCCATCACCAATGGTTGCTTAACTGAGAGATTCCAACCTCTCTCTCTCTCTCTGACTCCGAAAACTTGAAGCCATGGCCAAGATGTGTTTAGATTAGGGTATAAAAGGAACATTAAAGTACTATTTGGCATTTCTTACAAAAGTGTATTTTTTAATCTTTTTTAGGTCACATTGCTTTTTTACTTGTTTACACATTTTTTTGTACAAAAGTCAAAAATTATATTTATTTAGATTATCCTAAGCACCTTCTAAGTGTGTGAAATGAGAATAATAATCTATAATCAAATTAATAAGTATGTGGATGGAGAAATAATGTGTACAGAGATAACTAGGTGTATGAAAATAGAATTTTCCTAATTAATATCTATAAACAGGGGCGGAGGCAGCATAGGCCGAGGGGGGTCACGTGCCCCCCTTAGTTTTGCAATTTGTTTTTTGGTTATTGTCCTGTATAAAATGTATTCTTTTTTTCTTTTTTTTCCTTAACATGTTCTTTGGCTAATGATTTATTATATTGTTCACAACAAGTAGTTATTTGATACTTTGGGAATACTATGTGGTATTATTTATGTAGTAGTTTAAATCAATAGTGTAGCGAAAATTATTATAGATTAGATATAATGAACTCATTATTTTCAAGTAGTTGACATACCACTTAGTGTGATTTGGTTTAATAATTTTCATTCAAAACACATCATTTATAAGCAATGTCATCTCTTTAATATTTTTCTGTCAAATAAAAATTAAATAGATTTTATAATAATTTGTGCTATAAATGATGTGTTTTTATTTTTTAAAATAAGGAATTTTGATCAATAATTTTGTGTGCTAAAATTTCAAACATCATCTCACACCGAGCTATTCCACACTATTATAAAATTTTGATTTATTCTTATTAATAATGAATATGTAATTTTTTATGTTTAAATTTGTCTCATAAAATGATTATTATCTTAATGTTGCTCATGAATTTTTTTTTTTAAATAAAAAATTATGATTAATAAGTGCCCCCTCCAACCTAATTTTCTGGCTCCGCCACTGTCCATAAATGATTGAAATTACACATTTATCCAAAACTTACTAAGGAATTTTTGTACTCCTTTTAATATGTTTGAAGAATCTTATATTTCAAGTTATTCCAAATCAAAAAAATTATCATATCAAAAAACACCCCAAATTTGAATACTTACACCACACTCCAAATAAAAAAATAAAAAAAAATCCATATTGGAAGATTTTATACTCAATGAAAATCAATGTGGACCTACATAATGTTACATTTTTTTTTTGATAGTATGTTTAATGTGAAATAATGTGGACTTGTATAGTGTGACATTGTTTTTTTATTTTTATTTTTTTTCATTTTGTTTTTTGGGTGTGCAAGGCATATTTGTGTCATTAGATTTACTCAATTAAATTTCACAAAACAAATGACTCAAATTCCCACATTTTGAAATGACACATTTGTCCAAAACTTATTAAGAGATTTTTATACTTCTTTTGAAATGTGAAATGTTTGAAGAATCTCACATTCCAAGTCATTTACCAAAAAAAAAAAAAAAAAAAAACCACCTCAAATTTGATTACCTGCACTCCACCCCCAAAAAGATTTTTATATCAGAAGATTTTATGCTTAATCAAAATCAATGTGGACATACACAATGTTACTCTTCTTCTTCTTCTTCTTCTTTTTGTGTGTGTGTGCGTGTGTGTGTGTGTGTGTGTGTGATAGCATGTTTAATATGAAACAATGTGAACTTGTATAGTGTAATATATATATATATATATATATTTGTGGTGTGCAAGGCATTTGTGCCACTAGATTCACTCAATTAAATTTCACAAAGTAATAGGTTGTATATCTTACATTTCTAACACAAAAGAAAAAATACGAAAACATAAGGTAAATAAGGACATAACTATAAATTTAATTTCTAAAGAATATATTAGATCAATCTTTCTAAAATCAATATGACTAATTGATTTATAAGAAAATTTTTAAGACTAAACTGATCACCATTTCTCAAGATGAGATTTATGAATAAATTTCTTTTAAACTATCAATTTATATCAAGGTAAACATTATGTAAAAGATCCATTATATAAATAGTTTAAAATTTTGACATTTGACTTGCATATGAGATCTCCAATGTTATGAAATTCCTCAAACATTTCTCCTACTCAAGTGTAAAATTAAAACAATTAGAAAGGAAAAGGTCTATAATTAATTTTTGAGAAATAAGTTAAGGTGTAAAATGATTTTTTTTTTCTTTTCCAAATAAAATTGGTATAAATATAGAACTGTACGAGCACGAAATAATCTTCTCGAATAATCCTGTCGATCAAGTTTGCGCTCCTCCAAACGTCGTCGCTCTGCTCTCTGAAAACACAAACGTGAGCTAGCCGGCGGGTGTGTGCTGGATACCTCTCCGATGCCTAAATCAGCAAAATAGACAAATAGACAAAAAGTTCTGTGTATTCGAGAATCAAAGTTGTGTTACCTCTTCCATAGGTTCTGTTATGAGCTTTTATAGTTTCCGTGTGACACAATCCTAGTAGGACTCTTACTCCTCCATGTAGAGTCCTTCTAGGAATCACACTCCTGAAAGATAATGCTTATCCTTCAACACCCTCCTCACTGCTTAAACCAAGTGAGATGGTTTTACCTCGGTAGTATGACAAAATGACCGAGCTAACATGGCCATGCTAAACTGGCAGAAATGACCGAGCTCTAACTAGCTCGGTTCTTCCCTTTATTGCTTGTACCTCGGTTTCTCCTGTTGAGACCGTGCTAACCATAGCGAGCTTGGATCGAGCTAATCAATAGCAAGGTCCTGAGTAAAAGCTCAAAATATCTCAGCTAAGAAGGGTATGACTGAGCTAATTGCTACCACTTTAACCGTGGTGTCCGAGCTAACTACAAGGCTCTTTTTGGACCGGGCTAACTACAAGGTCCTTTTACTCAGCCCTTCTTACTGTGGCCTACAGAATGGCCCATTACCCAGCTCGGTCCAATTTGCCTATAAATTACCCTCTCAATTGCCTCTTAATTCCATCTGCGTAGCATGATTGGGATTATTTGTTTCCAGCCGAGCTAAAATTTTAGCCTTTCAACCGAGCTAAATTTACACCGGGCTATTAATCTGTCCGGTCAAAACATCTCTTCAGTCGTTGTAACTGAATCGCTTTCTATTCCATGTGCATGTGGCAGACTCTCATTGGCCCAGCGTAACTGTCACGCCGTCCTCGTACCTCGCGAATTTTGAACAGTCCCGCCAAAAACCAAGGTTTATACAAAAACCCCATTTCTTCAGATCACAATATCTCTATTCATCTTCTCTTTCTCTCTCCCTCTGAATCTCCATTTCCACAACCTTCAGCATTTGCAAAGCTCGTGCTCTACTCACTATTCTTGCGGCTTGGATCTATGTTTTTCTGCCTTCAAACTGTAAGTAACTTATTCCCATTTCCTCTTTTGTTTTCCATTTGTATAGACTAGCAACATGTATCACTTGTATATATATGTTTTTCCACAACACTTTCAAATGGATCTTTCTGTAACGAACAAGAACCTTCTGAATAGTAATCACACCTACTGGATTTGCGAACAAACTGAAATGCGACGTTTTTAGATCCAAAATCACAGTCCAATCGAAGTAGGAAGTTGTTTGTATTAGGTGCGAACCTAGCCAAACTAAACAACCGAACTAAAACTTCACACCATGCTTGTAGTTTTAATAGGTCCAAGTACCTTCTGTTTCATTTAGCCGAGCTAGCGAACTGTATTCGGTTTGCGCAATACCGCACTAGAAAGCCTCAACCACCAACCGAGCTATAACTTGGGGCTAAACCAACTCCCTGACTTAGTTAAAACCGAACTAAGAATGCTGCACCATAAGCTACAACCAGGCTACGAACTTCTCATTTATTTAACCGGGGTAAAGTCCCTTGCTCAAACCGAGCTAAGAATGGATAGTATCCCACGTAGCCGAGCTAAGACAACATTTATTTTACCTTTATTACTTTTAGCACGGTCCACCGGTCTGTGCTTAACACTTTTCCTTTTCACTTTGCAAACTTTTAGGTTGCCCAGGCACTCCTTTGACCTTTTCAACCGAGATACTCAACACCTTCTCAACGTCGAGCTAATTTATACTTAATTTAATTCCATATGGGAAAATACAGATTTTTAGCAAACTCTCCAAGGGCTATGGCCGAGTTCCGAAGGGACTACTACATCCCTGATGATGTTCACCTTAGCTTAGCCGAACTAGACATTACTCCCTGGGGCAAACCGGGCTTCGTTCCCTTTACCCTTCTTTCCATTGTAGAAACCGGCCTTCGATTCCCTGTACAGCCTCTTCTTTGTGAATTCCTCAGACAAACAAATCTCTGCCTTACCCAGCTTTCCACAAACTTATACCGAATAATCAATGGCATCGCCGAGCTAAACCGCCGGCTCAGCCTCAACCTCAGTTTAGCCGAGATATTTCACCAGTACTCCCTAGGCCAAAATGAAGATGGCTGGGTGTATTATTTAAGAATAAGGCGTCGCCGTGAGAAAATAATAAAAAACACCCCAGATAAAGATGTGAACGACGATGATTTTTTCTGGGTTTCTGGGAACTTCGAAGACTAGGAAGCCCAGATCCCAGGCGATCGAATAAACTGGAACAAGGGTGTAGCCGGTATGAATACCTTGGCTCAATTTCATGCTTTTCTTTACTTCGTTGTTCTTCTTTTCAACCAGACTAACCGTTGTCTTTTAAGAACATTATAATAGGATCCATCCATGAGGTGCCTAATTCGGCGCAACATACCTCAGCTGCTTCAGGTTCTTCAATGCTTGGTCTTGGTAGGTAGTCAATTAGTAACGGATGAGGGATGGATGTATCTGCCATCGAAGCAAAGCCTGCTAGTTCGTCCGCTCTACTGTTTTCTTCCATGCTGATCTGCTTTATCCGTACTACCTCAAATTTCATGATCTCTTTTCTGACTAACTCTTGGTACTTAGTCATTCTTTCATCCTTTGCCTCGTAGTTGCCTGAAATTTGGTTTACCACCAGTTGTGAGTCGCTGTAAACCATCAGTTCGGTGGCCTTCATGTAGAGTGCTGATTTTAGGCCTGCCAGAAACACTTCATACTCCGCTTCGTTGTTTGATGCTGGGAAGCCGAGGTTGACTGCTTGTTCCACTATTAGGCCATCTGGTGAGATGATGACTATGCTAAGTCCTGTGCCGTGCCTGTTGGACGCTCCATCCACGAAGAGCTTCCACATCTCTCCAATGAACAACTTCCAGCTTGATCAGATGATGCCTTGGGGTTCTGAGTGTTGCTAGTGTTTTCTTTAAAGTCCATGCTTACTGTTTGCCCCTCACTATTTGATTGTACCAAGCTTTTACTTATTGATGAGTCTTTGCCTGGTGCAGTATGGTTTGCCTCTTCCTGCTTGTCTTCACTCCGGTTTGTTTTGGGATGTGGCTGGGCATCCTGATTTAGGGGTTGCGCGCTTCCTGCGGTGCTTTCCATCCCTATTTCGGTTACACCAGTTAAGTCAACAGGGCAGATGTGATGGCTTCCTGGTGTGAACTTTGCCACAAAGTCTGCCAATGCTTGGGCTTTTATTGCGGTTCTAGGTTGAAACTTGATGTCGAACTGTCCCAACTCCACTGCCCACTTCAAGATTCGCCTAGAAAAGTCCGCCCTCTCAAACAAGGCTTTTAAGGAAAAAGCCGTTAAGATGATTATGGTGTGGGCGTGGAAGTAATGCGACAACTTTCTTGATACCATCATTAAGGCTAAGGCCAGTTTTTCCAATGGTAAGTACCTGGTTTCTGCGCCCAGGAAGGTTTTGGTAACATAAAAGATGGGCAGGTGTTGGATTCCTTCCGCTCTGACCAACATCGCGCTGATTACGTGCTGTGAAACTGTTAGGTACAAAAAGAGCTCTTCTCCAGGTACTACGATTACTAACAAAGGTGGAGAAGACATGTATTCTTTCAAGTTCTCTAGGGCGTGGTCGCATTCTTCATCCTACTCAAACTTGGCTTTTAATGCTTGGAAGAATGGTCGACATTTGTCTGACGATCGACTTATGAATCGGTTGAGCACAGCTACCATGCCAGTGAGATGTTGCACTTCTTTTACTGAGTTGGGCCTCTCTAGGTCCTAGATTGCTTTGATCTGAGAGGGGTCTGCCTCTATACCTCGGTTGGTCACCAGGAAACCTAGGAATTTACCTGATCCTACGCCGAACGCACATTTGGATGCATTTAGGCGCAACTTGTTCTTCTTCAGTATCTCAAACATTTCACCAAGGTCCTTGAGATGGTCCTTCTCATCCTTGCTTTTGACCACCATGTCGTCTATGTAAGCCTCCATTGTTCTTCCTAATAATGGTGTAAACATTTTGGTGACCATCATTTGGAATGTTGCCCCTACATTCTTTAGGCCAAAGGGCATGACCTTGTACCAATACAACCCCTCTAGGAGTTGTAAAAGATGTGACCTCCTGGTCTGGCTCATACATAGCGATCTGATGGTAACCTCTATGCGCATCAAGAAAGCTAAGCCGGTTGTGTCCTGCTGTCAGATCTACCGGTTGGTCTATCCTTGGGAGGGGAAAGCTATCCTTTGGGCATGCCTTGTTGATTGTTTTGTAATCCACGCAGACACGCCATTTTCCATTCTTCTTTGGCACCATTACTGTGTTGGATATCTCTTTGATAGCTCCTGCCTCTAGAAGGTTTCCCACTTCTTCCGCCACTATCTCGGCGTGGTGGAGTGCTGATCTGCGAGTGTGCTATATAATTGGTCTGGCAGTTGGGTGGACGTTCAATTGGTGACAGATGAAGCTTGGGTCAATGCCAGACATGTCATACGAGGTCCAGGCGAACACTTCGATGTTAGAGGTTAAGAATTTTATGACCTCCATTCTCTTAGTGCTGCACATAGATGAGCCGAGCAAAAAGAACTTTTTTGGGTCTTTTTCATCTATCCTTACCTGTACCAAGTCTTCCACCACCTTCTGTTCGGCTACCTGGCCAACATCCGCAAATAGTTCATTGCTCTCAGGTTCTTCCACCATTTGTACATATCCTTTGGCAGCACGGCTGCCATTTACTATGACGAAGCATTGCTTGGACATGATCTGGTCTCCAAAGACCTCTTCAATTACCCCGGTTTCATTGGGGAACCGCAATACTTGATGGTAGGTTGACGCTACCGATCGCATGGCGTGCAACCACGTCTTACCCAAGATTATGTTGTAAGTAGAAGGGACTTTCAATACCCAAAATTCCACCTGTTTCGTCATGCTTACTGCCCTGACTAGGAGGATTATCTTGCCCACTGGCCACTCTGGCATTGAGTTGAATCCGATCAGGGGAGATGTTGCAGGTGCAAAGTCTTTGTCCTCCAGTTTCAATTATTTGAAGGTTTCGTAGTACATTATCTCACATGAGCTCCCTTGGTCAATCAAAATCTGTTTAATGTTGTAATTCTTGACGCGGAGAGTAACAACTAGTGCATCATTGTGAGGGAAATATATTCTTGCCAAGTCTTTGTCTGAAAAAGATATGACATTAGTGGCCTCTGTTCTCTCCTTTTTGATGGCGGGTTGTGCACTTAATACCTCCCTTAAGTGCTCAGCCTTCTTAATCATTCCCTTGAGCTCACATACCCTCTCAGGTTCAAATACCCCATGTATTATGTTAATCACGCCTTGAGGTGGGGCGTCGATCGGCATTCCGTTTGGGTTGTCGTGATTCTGAGGGGTTGGCTGTGTCCCTCATTCTATGTACTGGTCCAGGTGCCCAGTTGCCACTAACTCCTCCAAATGCTGTCTCAACGGCGTGCAATTTTCTGTACGGTGTCCCTTTTCATTATGGAAGGTGCACCTGGATCCTTCGTCATAGTCTTTTTGTGCTTCTCCCAACTTAGCTGGCCATCGGACGAAAGGTTCATTGCGTATCTCATTGAGAATTCGGTAGATTGGTTTTTTGAACACCGTGGTAATGGCAGTGCAAACTTTTAGCCACCTTTTGTCTGGATTGCCTCGCCCATTCTTGCTTGGTCGTTCTACCGTATTGACTTTTGTCGAAGTCTTTTTATCTGGCGTTGCTGTTGTGCCAGATTTTTCTTTAGCGCGGGTGCCATCCTCCTCCACCCGAATATGCTTGTGCACTCTTTCCATCAATGCCTCCATTGTGAGGGGTGGCGTCATGGTAATTGAGTCCCTCAATTTGTTGCCGACTGGCAATCCCCGTTTGTATTATGCAATGGCGAGGTTTGTAGGGCAATCCCCAATCTGGTTGAAGGTTTCCTAGTAACGACTATTGTAGGATCTTAATGTCTCCTTGTCACCCATGTCAATGGAGAGTAGCTGATCGATTTTCACTGGTGTTTTGGTATTCGTTCTGAACCTAGTCACGAATGCCTCTGCCAATTGCACCTAGGAGGCGATGTTGCCTTCTGGTAGCCTTTTGAACCAGGTTAAACCTAGGTCGCCAAGGCTAGATGGGAATAGGATGCACATTAAAGCCTCGTTTCGCCGGTATACTGCCATAACCTGGCGAAAGTGGCTTAGGTGCATGTAGGGGTCTATCTTCCCCTCATATGTGGTGAATTTGGGTTGGTGGAAGCTTGAAGGTAGGGGCGCGTTTTCAATTGTCGAAACGAACGGCGAGGTCTGCAGTCTTGCTAATGCTTTGTCTGTCGGTTCGTAAGCAAGGCACGGTATTGACATTCCTACCTCGACGCTCCCATGCGTCCGAGGGGCCAACTGCTGAAGGGCTGAAACCCTACGTGGGTCGCGTGCCCTGGTATCCTCCTTCCATCGTGCCCTCTCTTCAAGCACAGTTCGCAAGTCAGATGATCTGGGCAACTCTGTGTGCCTAGATGATGTTTGGTGTGTGTTCGAGGGCCGATAGGTGCTTCCCTCAGTATAAGACCTCTCTATTCTCGTTCTCTCCGACCTGGAGTAACAACTCCTAGAAGTCCTTGATTGAGTGTCGCCTGTTCTTAGGCTCCTACTCTCTGCTTGTGATGGTGTGGTATGCCTACCACGATCTTCTGAGTGGCGAGGGGGCGTGTTGCTTTTGCGCCCCCTCCTGTTGCCACCCCTTTTCCTTTTATCTGGCGCTTCATAGACTCCATGTCCGTTGCCATCCGTCGTATCAACTCGTCCTGCTCCTTTACGCGATCTTCCAGAACTTGAGGGTCGATCCTCCGCCTCTGTTTTTCAGAACTTTGGGAGCGACGGGGGCTGTTAGTCCGCCTCCCCCTTGCATCTCTCCGGGGGTTCTGTCGCTGGGGCTCCAAATCTGCCATGGGAGGGATAGGAGGCAAACCTTCGCGCCTTCCACCCCCTTCAGGGTTTTGTCCATCGATAGCGGATTGAGGCAAATCTTCGTTGTGTGCCATTGCTTCCGACTAGCGAGGAAAACTTGATCAAGAGGTTTTGTCCGTTCTGGTCTTCCCACAGATGGCGCCAATTATACAAGCACGAAATAATCTTCTCGTATAATCCTGTTGATCAAGTTTGTGCTCCTCCAAATGTCGTCATTCTGCTCCCTGAAAACACAAATGTGAGCTATCCAACACATACACAAATGGGTGTGTATCGGATACCTCTCCGATGCCTAAATCAGCAAAATAAACAAATAGACAAAAAGCTCTGTGTATTCGAGAATCAAAGTTGTGTTACCTTTTCCATAGGTTCTGTTATGAGCTTTTATAGGTTCCGTGTGACACAATCCTAGTAGGACTCTTACTCCTCCATGTAGAGTCCTTCTAGGAATCACGCTCCTGAAAGATAATGCTTATCCTTCAACACCCTCCTCACTGCTTAAACCAAGTGAGATGGTTTTACCTCGGTAGTATGACAAAACAACCGAGCTAACATGGCCATGCTAAACTGGCAGAAATGACCGAGCTCTAACTAGCTCGGTTCTTCCCTTTATTGCTTGTACCTCAGTTTCTTCTATTGAGACCGTACTAACCATAGCGAGCTTGGACCGAGCTAATCAATAGCAAGGTCCTGAGTAAAAGCTCAAAATACCTCAGCTAAGAAGGGTATGACCGAGCTAATTGCTACCACTCTAACCGTGGTGACTGAGCTAACTACAAGGCTCTTTTTGGACCGGGCTAACTACAAGGCCCTTTTACTCAGCTCTTCTTACTGTGGCCCACAGAACGGCCCATTACCCAGCTCGGTCCAATTTGTCTATAAATTACCCTCTCAAGAACAATCTTCATATATTTTCCACGTGTGAGGCATCAATCATATGGAACACTAAGGTTTTTGTGACCCTACCCATGATGTTCATTATCCAATCCATGGACCATGATGCCAAATAGTCTATAGATCTTGAAACATTATTGGTCGGTTTTGGAGCGTTACGTGGTCATACTCTACATCAATTACAATTTATTATGTCTTTTCATATTCTCTAATCATTTAATATAAATTTATGAATTTCACTTTATCTACCTATCACAATACTATTGAAATATCACGTGACGGTACTCGAAGATCACTAAAACTTCTCCAAACTTATGGTGGAATTTTCTAATCTTATGGTGGAGTTTGACCAGAAATATTGGGGTCTAGAATGAATATTCTCTCAATCTAATAAAGTGAACCTGATGCTATCTTGGTTTCAAACTTTTAAATAACTTCTCCAAAACCCCCTCATCGCTCTCTCTCTCTCTCTCTCTCTCTATAGAGTGTGTTGCTCTCCAGCATTTCCTGAAGAAATACCCATCTCATCCAATCCATTTTCTCTCCAATCCAGCTTCTATGTCTTCACAGTACAATTCCAATCACCCCAAAATCAAAATATGCATTGTTATTTGTAAGTAGATCTCTCTCTCCCTCTTTCTCCCCATATATATATATATATATTCCTTTATTTTCTCAACAAAATCTTCTTGTACAACCAAACTATGTTTGGATACACTTCAAGATGGCTATTTGTCATCGTGTTTAGTTCCAACCTTGTAAAATTGAGTGGGTGTTAGAGAATTTTATGGGGAAATTTGGAGGTAAGAAAAAGAAGGGTGGTGTTAACCAAAACCAAGTTTCAGGAACAATCCAATCCCAAATGCTAATGGTGGTGTTGATTTGGATTCTTCCATTTTCTTGAAAAAAAAACCCCATGAGCTAAAAGAAGAAGGAAACATAATATTTCAAAACAAAGATTATGTGGGTGCTCTTGGACAATGTGACAATGCACTTAAACTTACCCCCAAAACCCACCTAGATTGAGCCATGTTTCATAGCAATAGAGGTGCTAGTTTGATGCAATGAAGCTCATAGACTATGACACTGTGATTGCTAAGTGTTCTATGGCACTTCAGGTTTAGCCCCAATTGGTCCAGGCCCTTCTTCGGAGGGCTAGGGCATTATTGAAAAATATGAAATGGTGATGCAAGACGTGCATGCACTATTGGGAGCTGATTCAAATCACGTGGATGCTCTTGAGATTGCCCCACTATTGCGAACCACGCTTGGGCCTCGATAGGAGGCCTAGTAGGACCTTCGAACGTAAGACCTTCAGAGTTGTCCATCCCCGGGGACTCGTAGGCCTTCCACAATTCATGGATCCCCAATTTCCAGCCTTGGATCATGTTTGCCAACAAGGCTGGTGTTGAAGAAGGTAGCGCCATCAACAGTGATTGGTTATTGTATGAGGGTTCGAGGTGAACAGTGATTAGAGAGGTAAACTATGTTAATGGTCCAACAAAGTCAGAATTGCTGGAGAAATGAGTCAACAGAAATCTAGGAAAGTTGGAGCATGAGTAGTTGGGTGAAGGTGGAGCAAATGGTTCAAAGAGAAGAGAATGACAATGCATAAATGGACAGTATCTCCCCAAATCCCCAAAAATCCTCCTTTTGAACTTTGGGAAATGAGTCCTATTTATAGGCTTTTCCTTAGTACCAAGAAGATACTAAGTAGCCAAATAAAGTGAGAACATGTGTTCCTAAAAATCACATGGAATATTCTGTCTTGGACCACCAAACTGAAGGTACCATGTATCCCTTTGCATGTTGTAACGCCCTAACTTTCGGGCCATTAATGAATCAAATCAACCTAAAATTTAAAATTGCAGATTACTCAGAGTCTCAAATATACAAATTGTTTCCATAAATAATTAACACAAATGTCTATAATTTATAATTTATTCAAATCTCCAAAAATAATATATTGTGATGGGCCCAAAAATCTCCAACTCAATAATTCTTTAAATGCTGCAGAAAACAATCTGTTTGGGTATAATTAATTGTAAGTAATTATTTTGATAAGCAAATCAAGTAAAACCAATTGGGTTCAAAACTTAGGATATATTAGTTGATATCTGGAGGGTTTTTGAAATTTTTCGAATAGCGTGGAGTGAGTTTTTAATTTTCAAAGTTAGTGAATAGATTAGGCAAACTTGTTTGAAATTCTGTTTTATCTTAAAGTTACTTTTAACTAAGTTTCGATCTGAACCCATGTCATGAGTAATTTGAGACCTTGAAGAACATGAACTTAGGTATTATTTAAGAGTAACAGTGAGTTGGGTTGAACCGTGTTAGTGTGCTTTAGTTTGGGGTTACTTAGTTTATTATTCCTTTTAGTATGTTTTAATTAGCAGTGACGTGTAGTTTTAATACTTTGTTCAGGGCACTAGTTGGACTTTCATACTCTATTCAAGGATTATATTATTTTGTTTTCAGTTGAGTAGTTGCATGCTACATACTTTTGTAAATGTTCCTCTACCCTGAACTGTTGGAAAATTAAATTATTGTTTCATGAATAAACAGTGTTGATAAATTATTATATTATCTATGGAATTAAGTTATTTATGAAACATGTGTAAAGTTGGCATACTGTAAACTATTTGTTATGGTCTCATGTTTATGATGGTGAACTACCATGTTTTGCAAAACTGAATTGTATTGATTATCGAGACCATTTGTATATTTTAGTCTAGGAAAATTATTCCTCTGTGTGTGGTGACTCTGGCCACTAAGGAACAGATCCGGGTTGAGCTGTGATGACTCTAGTGCTCAACGATTGTAAGGAAAAGACATAGGCTAGGCTAGGTGACCTTCAATCGGATCGTCTTAGAGAAAAGGCCCGGGTTGCCACCCTGAGGATGACTCTTGATTCGATATTGGATCCAACGGGCTTATTGCATTGAGAACTTCGTGGCATGTTACTTGTTATTCTTGGTACCTAGAAAATTATTTGGTGATCATGTTGTAATCTGTTTTAAGTGGAGAATGTCATTTATCATGTTCTTGAGAGACATGAGTATTTTTAACTATTGAACTATAGAAGCTTCTTTTTGAAATAGATTATCTTTATCAAAATTGTATGTCAATCTAGTTTCTGTGATACATATCTTATTTTGGAATTGAACCCTGTTTTCAAAACTGTATTTACTATCCATGTTGCTACTCACTGAGCTATCAGCTGACTTAGTTGTTTAGCACTTCCAAGTATTAGAAGGACTTAGAGTGGACTCATGGCATAGCGGGAACTCAATTGCATGGACCTCTAGGATATTCATTTATTTTGTTTTAGCTTGTCATGTCGAGTTTTGTGCATTCATTGTGGTTTCGTTTTATTTAGAATTATTTTATTTTGTGGGCGGTTTGTGTCCCATTTAGTATATATTTTTAGAAGTTGGTTATGGTTAGGTTTACCGTTTATACTTGTGACTTGTCACTGGATTGGGTTTTGATTTATTTAATTATCGGCTATCGTCACATTTATTCTTTAGATTTTGGGATTCATGTTTAGGCTTACATGTGCCTTAGGTGAAGTCCTTGTGGGCCACGACTGGTCATGCTTGGATTTGGGGTGTGGCACATGTACTATGTACTATCTGTTTGGCACAGATGCCTCAGCAAGTGCACTTGCAGCAAGAGTGTTTGTTGTTACAACTTGCCTTCTCAGCTTGAACCTCAGCAAGTGCACTTGTGGCGGTAATGTTTGCAGCTGCACTTGCTTTCTCAGTTCAGTTTAGCCAAGGCATACATTCTTAGTACTTCATAGCCTGCTATTAGCCATGTTTTGTATTCACCTCAGTGAAGCCTTCATCCATAGCCACCTAACAACAAACTCATTAGCTTCTCATGGCGAAGGCCATAGCCAAGCTCGCTATCAGCCATGCTGTGCTTTAGTACCAAGCCTAAGGGGGCTTCCTTGGTCCTTCCTGTGCAGCCATGGTAGGTCCATGACCTGGGTAAATGAAAAGGGAGTCCCTTACTCTCCGGCTGCCTTATTCCTACCTTCGCGGGGTGACTGCGGTACACTAGTATTTCTGGGCCTACTATCAGCTCCAACTAGTAAGCTTTAGGGCCTACTATTAGTGCCAAGTTAGTGAGCTTCGGGGCCTGCTATCAGCGCCGAGCTAATGTTTACTTTAGGGCCCTACTATTAGCCCTAGGCTAGTAATGCCTTGGGGCTTGCTATCGGCACCAAGCATTAGCTTCTACTTGTGGAGGGAAAGTTTGTCTCAAAGGTTGCTGTCACCTTGGTGGAGTTTTCCCTCTGCAAGTTAGTTGTAGCTTGCTTCGGCAGCTATTTCCTATGGCAAGTTCAAATGGAGGCACTAACAATACTAGAGATGGTGGCACTGACAAAGTACCTTAGCAACTCCACCGCTGCAAGTGTTGCCTCTGCAACTTAGTTGCTTCGATTTTCTCTTTCCCTCAGCAACTTCAAATGAGGACGCTGGCAATACTTGAGATGGCGACACCGATAACACTAGGAATGGTGGCACTGAGACAAAGTGCCTTAGCAACTTGACCACTGTAAGTGTTGCTTCCGCAACTTGTCTTAGAAATTTTTCTTCATGGAGTTTGTTCAGACTCCTGGCGGGTTGGACCTGTTCTAGCCCACTGTTTCTACTTTCTTTGGGCTTTGGCGCATGCTCCTTTAATCATTCCTAGTCACCTAACAGGGGCGACCTCCACACTTAGGTCAATACTTAATTTTTACCTTAACTTTTGACCTTTTACATTTGCCCCCTGCGCTCGTGGGGAATGCACGCCACGCCTAGTTTCCTGCACGTGTATCACGTCAGCCGGTAGACATGGGGTTGTGTCTGCTTGGTCAGAAGTTGCGTCCGTATTCTGTAGAGTCCTAATGATTCTAAAAAGGTGTGTTGATATTTAAAGGTCATGATGGTTCTTAGGAGATGCACCGGTACTACCTCTTTGGTTTCTCTATGAATAAGATCCTTTGGGTCCACTGGTCCTCTACTTTCATCAAACCTCATTCTCTTGTCCCCTTATCTTTCAAGTCTTCATTTTCTCAAAGCTTTCTTTGCATTTTCCCAAAGTCTTCTTCTTTTCTTCATAGTTTCCTCATGGCTACCACTAGGTTTCTAGCTGACAAGCCTGTTCCACTCCGCTCTGAGTGGAGAAGGGCCCCATACTTTGGGGGGCTCGCCGACCTATTCTGGTATGCTGTTGATGTTTTTGTCCCTAATGCTCCTGCTTTAGAGGAACCCTTAATGCCTTTTAGTGAGACCTCCTTGGACGACGCCTACATGGTCAATCCTACTTTTGTGTTACAGTGTCGAGTTGAGCGCAATGACTTCCCCTTATTCATACATTTACTACTGCACCCACTTAGGCCTTCTGGTTGACTGGCCCCTTTGGGTAGATGACGTTATAGAGGATGACAACTTCAAATAATGCTTGAGGGATGTCCATATCTTCAACGCCATTTTGATTTTGAAGGAGCTTTCCATGTGTAAAATCCAAACCAACACAGATGTAGCAGTTTCTTGCTAGAGCTGTGACACCCATACATTTTCACTTGCTTGGGGAGAAATCACCCCTAATCTTGAGGACGTCTTAGTTTTGTTATGCCTCAACACTCGTGGAGACCACACTTTTGACACTGCATCCTTAACAGTTGTAGAGCAGACCGCTATCACTGCTCTTAAAAGTGCCTTTCGCGAGGCAAGGAAGCATGGTTCTTGGTACGATCCCAAGACTGGCGAGTTTCTCGTGGAGAGGCCAAAGAGAGATAAGACTACGTACATCTCTTGGCTAAAGCACTTCTTCAAGGATGTCCAGCCTGTTGTTGGTGATTTTACTGAAGAGAACCGCAGTTCCATAGGTGGCCCAGGCTACCGCGGCAACTTCCACTTGTACTTGGTAGCATTTGTGAGCTACTTCATCTCCTTCGTTGTTTTGCCCAGCAATCCTCCAAAAAATATCAACCCTATAGTGTTTCCTCTGGCCGTTAAGCTTTGCAGCGACACTCACATCCCCTTGACTCCCCTCTTATTGGGGAATCTATATTTCCGCCTTAACCTTATTCATTCGGATATGGAGAGCTCCGTAGGCTGCTATGATGTATGAAGTTTCGTACATACTCAATTTCTGACCGCCTTCTTCTATGAGAGGTTTCCTGCTAAGGGTCCCATCCTTAAGGAATTCGAGCCATTCTTTACTGACGAAGTCCTCCATGCGGAGGGTAACCTTATCCTTGATGCAAAGGGACAGGTGGTTACAAGGCAAGTACACAACTCCCTTCTTAGAATTGCTCGATGTTCCGGCGTTGGTTCTAACACACCCTTTGTAGACTACATAGACCGTGTAGAGAAATGTGTGTTCCACCCCTTTACTCAAACTTTTGTAGGTGTTTCAATTGTTCATTTTAAATTCATGGAGGCTTGCCGTGTAGATTTCTCTCTTAACAACATTCAAGCCAACTCCCTCCTTATAGCTGTCATGATCTGCCCTGGGTACTTACCGGTGTGGAACGGGGAGGGCATATCAAGTGTCTTTTGTCGACGTGATAAGGTCCTTAGACAGTATGGCATGGACCAAGGTATCCCACATGCCCTTCCACCTCATACAGATTTTCATCATAGTTTCTTGCAATTTGGTCGCAACTATACTGGCCTACTTGTGGAGGGTCTGGCCCTCATGGAATTGCCTTTGCTTGGAAGGAAAGGTGCTTTTACCCCTAACAATAGACTCTTTTGGCATCACAACCTTAACTCCTTCTTCAACTTTTGTAACAGTGACCCTGTCATCCCTGCTATAGAACCTATCCTATAGTCAGACTTGTCTCTGCGTATACCCTCTGGTCGTGGGAAGCAGACGAACCTCTTTTGTCATTTTAAGCTTTTGTCTTTGCCTATCTCAGAATTGCCTCACCTATCTGGAGCTATATTCGTTTAGCCTTACAGGTCTCTCTTTCCCCTGCCAGTACAACAGTGCACATGACCCGTTCGTGGCTGAGAACGGCCCAAGAAGCAGTGGCTACGGTTGCGGAGGCTCATGCCTCGCCAACTAGGAAGAGACTGTGCAAGGTAACAACACTTAGAATAATTTATATATTTTTTTATACTCTCTTGGGCTTTCATCATTATTCTAATAGTTGTATTACTTTCTCTTTTTCTAGGGCTTACTTGTCTCGAAACATGGCACTGTCTCAGCCATTCCACCTTTAGGCCCAGGGGGTCTATCAACAATTGTTAGACTTTCTTTAGATTCAGATAATGATAATCTTCATATTGCTTCACGGGTCATTAGGCGTAGAGCCCGTAGATTGATACTCCCTGATACTGAAGAAGAGCAGGTTGCTGAGGCTTAGGATATGGAGAAAGATCATGCCAACTTGCTTGCTGAAAGTGAACAAATCCCATATGTTATGGAAGTTACAGAGGGTGATGTAGCTGTTGAAGGTGCTGAGGAGCCAGAGGTCCTAGACCCTGTTGATCATGTTATCATTACAGACCTTTTTGTCCATTCTGACCACTCTTCTATTGGTGGTGAAGACTTCGTTCCTAAAACCCCTAGGGAGGAGCGTGCATCAAATGAGCTGCTTGAAGTTGAGCTGCCCCATATAGAAGTTGCTTTTGGGGATTCATCTCACTCTGCTGAGTCTCATTTGGCATGACAGACCGTAACTTCTGTTATTCCAATTGCTGATGGAGGTGAAGGTACAACGGTAATTCCCAAGCATAGAGCCTCCACACTTGGTCCAACTTGTAGAGGTGGCTATCAACTTGGCGACCACTATTGGTACTGCCGTTGCGGGCACTTCTAATCTCGTTGCCTCAACGACTTTTGAGCAATTTTCTGACCTTTACCCGACTTATTTTTCCGAAGTGCCGGCTAACCTTGGGAGGTCACAGGATTTTTTTGTAGGGATGGATAGTACTGCTATCCCAGATCTGAATGTTGGGGATTATCGCATAGGTGACCTTTTTCAGAACGATAAGTTGGTGATGGTAGTTTCGGCTTATCTTGTGAGATTTGTTCATCTGGCCACCTTCTAGTATCTGTTCATTCCAATGCTACTATAAATGCTGGACAATCTTCTTCAGGGGAGGTGCGTCTGCCTCAGACTTTCGATTGTTTTGCGAGCCTTCCTTATACAACCCAAGCTGGTGGTGCCATGGCAGAGTCTGCTAGGCCTTCGACAAGGGTCTCTTTTTTGAACTATTAGGTTTCTATTGAGGCTGCCCCCATACTCATCCATATCTATGCATTGCATTTTGACACCTTCACTACTTTTAATGTTCCAGGCCTAATGGTGCTGGAGTTTTTTGTTGACTTTGTTTGCGATCTTGCCACCAAGAGGGTTCTGTTGACTTCAGGTAAGTTTGTGGAAGGTGCTGAGGCAAACCTCAGTGGGTTTGAAAGGAATGGCTTGAACCTGTCCTAGATGAGGGTAAGGCTCCAGGTGGTTGATGGGTTCCTTGAGCATGCAGATAACATAGCTATGATAGCTTCTTTAGAGGAGACCATCAGAGATTGCGAGGGTGCCTAAGAGCAACATCGCCAGAACCTGGCTTGGTTCAAGGAGAAGAATTCTACCCTTATTGCCCAACTACCCCCGGATGTTAGTTTGACAGACTCTTTGATGAAGGGTTTGGTTTGATGTAGTTTTCTTTTCCGCTCTTTTTTTATTTTTATTTTTTTGTCACAACTTCTTTTCAAACATTGTAATCATGTTCTGGAAGTTTGACTTTTATGAGAAAGTGTGGATGCTTGGTAGTACATCTGAGTCTTATTTCATTGCTTGTCTTTACATTGCTTTTACATAGCTTCTAAAGAAAAGATAAACAAAACTCTTGCCATGAACAAAACTTCATCATGATTAAGTCTTTACATGGGTAAAATTTTATTATGGAAAACTTTCTTCACACTAAGTGTTGGGAAATATTAACAAAGACTTGAAACCGTTTGTTAACAAAACTAAGGAAAGTACTCATTTACATACTTGGCATTTACAAGACCAGTTCTAAATCCATCATCTACCCTCACCAACTTGTAGTACCCACTGCTACTTGCCTCAATAACTTTGTAAGGGCTTTCCTATCTTGGTGAGAACTTGGGGATTGGCTGCCCCCGTATGATTGCATCAACTATTTTCCACACAAGATCCCCTTCTTTGAATTCTTTATTCTGGATAGATGAATTGTAGGTGCGGGCTATGGACTAATGGTATTTTTCCATTACCTGCGAGACTCGATCTCTTCTTTCTTTAGCCGCTTCTATGTCGCTTCTTTTGGTATCTGGAACCAAGTGTAATGACATAGCCATTCTTGCTGAGGGTACTGCCAATGCAACTGGTAGCATGGCTTCAGACCCATACACTAGGGAAAATGGGGTTACCTGGGTCGCTTCCTATTCGATGTTCTGTATGCCCAAAGTGCTATGGGGATCTGTTTAGACCAAGTGCCCCCAGTTTCATCCATCATTTTGCTCAATATTCGGATAAGGGTCGTGTTAGTTGCCTTAACTTGTCCATTTCCTTGGGGGTAATATGGAGTGGATTTGTAGTGCTTGATTCGATAAGTGTCCAACAGCCTTCCCACATGGTTGTTTACAAAAGGAGTTCCATTATCGAATAACACCAATTTAGGTATGCCAAACCTAAAAATGATGTTTTCTTTGATGAAGTTGGCTACTCCCACACCATCTGCCTTTCTCATTGATATGGCCTTTATCCATTTGGTGCTGATTTCAGTTGCTGCAAGTATCTATCGTTAGCTTTTGGACTGTTGTGCTATGGGGCCTATCAAGTCAAATGCCCAAGTGTGGAATATGTATGGTGTCTTAACATTGTGCAGCTCAACTATCGACCCATGTATAAGATTCCTAAACTTTTGACAAGACTGGCACCTCTTTATAAAGTTCTTAGCATCTTCCTCCATCGTTGGCCAATAGTAGCTGAGGTGAATAAGGTGCTCATACAATCGCTATCCTCATTGATGCTCTATTTTGTGGGCTTCTTTCAACACTTCATTCACCTTATCCTTGGATAGGCATGCTAAGGGTGCCCCTTCGAAGCTTTTGCAGTACAGCTTTCCTTGGTCAAGGAAGAAGCGAAGGGCCCGTCTTTTAACTCTTATTGTGTCAGTCTTGTTTTCAAGTAGTGTGCCATTCTCAAGAAAGTCAATGTATGGCTGTCTCCATTCCTCATTGCTTAAGGAATAAGCTTCTTCTTCTTTAGGATAAGATTGGCACTTTGCACATTTCCTCTACAACTCAATGCTTTCGTTTTCCATTTATGGCCAGTAATAGCCTTGCCTTTGTATCCGTCGGTATAGACTGATATCTCCATCTCCACAGAATTTAGCATGGATTTGCTTAATTTTGTAAGTTATCGCTTCCCTACCGACGCATCTTGCTAACAAATTGTTGGGGCCACGAAAGTATAACTCTCCTTTGAGGAGAAGGAATGGTGCAAGTTCTACTAGTCTGATAGCTCATTAGTTTGTTTTCAACTGTTGAATCATGTCTTCTTTCCACCCCTCAGCATCTTGCCCTGTATGTTCCTCAGCTAATACTGCTAGTGTTGTTCTTTTCTCGATGATGATGGCTACAATATCATCTGGTATATCCACATTGGCCCTCAGTGTAGCCAGGGCATCAGGAAAACAGTTATATATTCAAGGGATATGCTGGATCTGGACATCATTAAATTGAGTAAGTAACTTCTGAATTATAGTATGGTATGGGGCCAAAAGAGCATCCTTTAGGTCAAAATCACCAAGTGTTTGCTTCATGACTAGCTTAGAGTCCCCCCAAATTTTCAACTTGCGAAGGCCATTCTGTTGGGCAGCAATTAGGCCCAATATCAATGCCTCATACTTAGCTTCGTTATTTGAACCTTCAAAGTCAAGCTTATATGATAAGTGGAACTTCTCTCCATCTTGTCTTGTCAGTGTTATGCCAGTACCACCTTTTCCAGCCCTGGAGACTCCATCAAATTTCAAGTCCCAATAAGTCTCAACTACTGTTGCTAAGACGTGAACCTTGCCAGGTAGAGATACCTCTGCAAGTTCATGTTTGCCGGATGGAAACTGTGCTAGCAAATCTACAAGTGTTTGGCTCTTGAGAGCCTTTGGCGTAATGCATGTGATGTTGTATTTTGCCAAGACCAACAACCATCTCACTATTCTTCTAGTTAGAGCAGGCTTGCTCAATAAGTACCGAACTAGATCACTCCTGGTCACAACCTGGATCGGATGTGCCAAAAAATAATGGAACACCTTTTGCACTGTGAAGATTAAGGCTAAACAATGCCTTTCAATCGGGGTATACCATTTGGCACCATTGACTTGCCGATTGATGTAATAAACTGGATTTTTAGCACCATCTATGTCTTGGACATATAAAGCTCGAATGGACTGAGGTGTGGAGGTAAAGTAAAGTAGCAAAGGCTTTCCAAGTTGTGGGGCAATCATGGTAAATGGCGAGGTAAGTGCTTTCTTCACCACATCAAAGGCCTGTTGGTGTTCTTGCAAGCATTCGAACTTGTGATTTCCTTCCAGCAGTGTCACAACGGAAAAGGTTATTTCAGCAAGGGCTGGAATAAGCCTTTTAAGGTACGACACTTTGCCTAGGAATTTCTTCAAGGCCTTTTGAGAGTGTGGCGGTGGCATCTCCATGATTGACTTAATTTTATCCTTATCTGCGTCAATCCCATGTTGGTACACTAGGAAGCCAAGGAAATTTCCCGTAGTAACTTCGAAGGCACACTTGAGAGGGTTCAACATTAAGTAGAATTTTTGACAACGCTGAAAACTTTTGCCAAGACGCAGAGGTGTTGGTCCGCCTCGATAGACTTTACCACTAGATCTTCCACATACACTTCCACTTCATGATGTAGCATATCATGGAAAGGTGCAGTCATAGCCCATTGGTAGATTGCCCCCGTATTTTTCAAACTAAAGGGTATCATCGTGTAGAAAAAATTTCCTAAGGGCATTCTGAATGCTTTATTTTTTGCGTCTTCTGGTGCCATCTTTATCTATTATAGCCACTGAATCTGTTCATAAAAGAGAACATTTGATGGCCTGCAGCGGAGTCGACGAGGGTGTTGACACGGGGCAACGGAAACTCGTCCTTGGGACAGGCCTTGTTTAGGTCGCAAAAGTCCACGCAAATCCTGATCTGGCTGTTTTTCTTCTTCACAAGCACAATATTTGCTTACCAAGTTGGATACAGTATGGGCTTAATAAACTTATCCCTTTGCAACTTCTCTACCACTTCCTTAATCTTTGCTTCAACGTCAGGATGGTATTTTCTGGCATGCTGCTTTACTGGCCTGGAGTTAGGAATGGTGTCAAGGTGATGGGTAAAGTGTGATGGGTCGAAGTTAGGCATCTCATCATACGTCCAAGCAAAGACATCGCTATATTGCTTTAGCAGTGCTACCAACTCTGCCTTAGTTGCTGGAGCTATTGTACTACTAATAAACATAGGCTTGCTTTGCCCTGGTAAGTCGCTGAGGTTGACCTCAGCAAGTACCTCTTGTTATGGCTTAGGCCTATCTTGCATGCACTCAGGAGCTATTTCAGGTGTCTTAACTAACCCTTCTTCAGACGATTTAACGTCACATTTATTCGTCTCGAGGCCATCCTCCCAAGGTATGCAGTCTAGCCCCCAAGACCGTCACAAATAGTAAACTGCCTTGCCACCCTCGAGCTCTTTAACAATCTTTGGCGAGGGACTTATGGACTTGCTACTCCTCTTGTGCCCAATGCTTGCTGGAGATGCATCCGTATCTCGAATGTCTTCCCATCTTCGCAACTTTATCCCCACAACTTTGCTAGTCCTTGGGGTTTCATCAGTTGACAGCTCAGTAAAAAAAATTGCATCAGAGTAGTGTGCCTTCTACTCCAAACAACTTTTCAGATGCATTTATGGTCACTGTTCGCTTGCCAATTTTTCCTTCACACATTGGTGATCACTTGATGAGATGTCACCATATCTGTAACACCCCAGAGACAATTCCTAATGAACAATTAAAAGAACATGCTCTATACATCCAAACAACATAATTCCATTCTAACGTTTCTCTTTCTCATTGAACCATAGATTCAATTTACAAAATTACAAGATACAGCTTTCAATTCAATGAGTTAGAGAAAATTTTAAAATAAATACATTGTCCTCTGAGCTTACTGATTACATTATGCCATTTAATACAAAAGACACAAAATTTCAAAAAAAAATAAAAAAAAATAAATAAATTAAGAAATAAGTTCAACAGTTACTTTACAATTTCTAAGTTCTCAAAAATTTAGGTTTTTAAAAGAGATAATCATTTTCTTCTTCATTGACGGGGTTGTGACCCTTCATGTCAAAATGATAGTAAATAGGAATGAGCAATTGCCCAATAGAGAATATATTTAACCATGTATATGAATATTTGATTTAACTCCGCCGGGGTTGTTAACAACTCCGTCGGTCCCAAGCCCGGGTTAAGGAGGAGGGTTGTGTGTTAGGTAACCGACAGCCAACATGTAAAAAAGCTGCTCGGATCCCTTATGACAATGAATCCTACTTTGAATCATTTAAATGCTAGGTTGTTCCCCTCAAATGACGCATTGCGCCTGCCTCTGGGTGTTTCGAAAAGTGAGCAAGGGACGCTGCATCGACGCCTGGGTGCGGTGAAAAATGGGCAAAGGTTCTCGCATTTTTCTGAACGAGCGCGGGTAAAGAAGCTAGTCCAAGACTATAGGTTTAGGGTAGCCACTTGGAATATAGGAACCTTAACTGGTAAGACGATGGAGTTGGTAGATGTTATGATGAGGAGGAGAGTTAGTATTGCTTGCGTACACGAAACTAAGTAGATGGGTGAGAAAGTTAGGGAAATTGAGGATACCGGTTTTAAACTGTATTATAGTGGTAAGGATAGACGCATGAATGGGATAGGAATCTTAATTGCCAAGGGTCTTGTGGAGAATATAATAGCGGTCATTAGGAAAAGGGAGAGGATTATGTCAGTTAAACTAGTTATTAGAGGGAATATAGTGAACGTTATTAGTGCATACGCCCCTCAAGTAGGATTAGATGATCAGACTAAGAGGCATTTTTGGGAGCAAATGGATAAGATCTTATAGGAGATACCTATAGGAGAGAAGCTGGTTAAAGGTGGAGATTTTAATGGCCATGTAGGCATAGATAAACTAGGCTATGAAAGGGTACATGGTGGATACGATTTTGGTGATAGAAATGAGGCTGGAGGGAGTATCTTAGATTTTACGTTGGCTTCTGACCTGGTGGTGGCCAATACTATGTATAAGAAAAGGAAGGAGCATTTGATAACCTTTGAGAGTGGGCCAGTTAAGAGCCAAATAGATTATTTCTTAGTGAGAAAATTGGACTGCCTAAAATGCAATGATTGTAAGGTGATTCCTGGAGAAACCTTGACCTCTCAACATAGAATTTTGGTACTAGATTATGTTTTAGAGGACAATACCAAGCTAGGAAGGATGGTGTCGTAGGACGAGATGGTGGACCTAAAAGGGGATAAATTAGAAATGTTTAAGAATAGAATGGATAAGGAAGGTACTTGGAAGATGGCGCTAACACTATGTAGAACTTGATGGCCAATTGTATGAGGAGAATCTCAAGGGAAGTGCTTAGAGAGTTGAAAGGAACGAGACCCAACTATAGGGAAACTTGGTGGTGGAGGGAAGAGGTTCAAGTGGTAGTTAATGAAAAAAAGAGTGCTTTAAAAAGTGGCAAAATGATAGAACTGAGGAAAACCTTAAGAGCTATAGATTGGCTAATAAGGAGGTCAAGAAAGTAGTGAGAGAGGCTAAGTTGAAAACTTATGATGACCTATACACTAGACTAGATAGTAAGGAGTGAGAGAAAAGGGTATATAAACTTGTTGAGATACGGGAGAGGAAAACAAAAGATTTTGATCAAGTTAAGTGCATCAAGAGTGGGGATTCTAAGGTATTAGTGAGGGATAAAGAGATTAAGGAAAGACGGAAGAACTATTTCGAGAAACTATTAAATGGGGAACATGGAGGTACGACAATAAGGGAAGAAATAGCCAGTAATACGATAAACCAAAACTATAGGTTCTATCGCAGGATTATGAACTTTGAAGTGGAGATTGCACTTAAGAAGTTGAAATCAAATAAGGCTTTAGGACTAGATAATATCCCTATTGAAGCTTGGAAGTTTTTGGGTAAAAAGGGAGTTGCTTTGTTGACTAGGTTGTATAGCAAAATTTTGTTGACTAGGAACATGCCAGATGAGTGGAGGGAGAGTATTTTAGTGCCAATCTATAAGAATAAAGGAGATGTCTAGAATTGCAACAACTATAGAGGAATCAAGATAATGTGTCATATAATGAAAGTATGGGAGAGGGTGATAGAACGCCGATTGTGAGATATAACAGAGGTGTCAGAGAATCAATTTGGGTTTATGCCTGGCAGGTCAACAATGGAAGCGATCTATCTTTTGAGGAGAGTAATAGAAAAGTATAGAGAAAAGAAAAGAGACATTCATATCGTATTTATCGACCTTGAGAAAGCATATGATAGAGTGCTCCTAGATATAATATGATGGGTGTTAACGAAGAAAGGGGTGACAAAAAGTTACATTGATGTGATTAAGGACATGTATGAAGGGGTGGTGACCACTATTAGATCGCTTGCTGGAGAGACAAATGAATTTTCTATCACTGTAGGGTTACACCAAGGATCTATCCAGGATGACGTGCCATGGTGTATGCTTTTTACAGACGATATAGTGCTAGTGGAAGAGACTAGAGAATGAGTTAATACAAAGTTGTAGATTTGGATGAAAACTCTTGAATCTAAAGAATTCTGGATAAGTAGAACTAAGACAGAGTACATGGAGTGTAAATTTAGTAACAGTAACAATGAAAGCAGAGGAGAAGTGAAGATTGAGAACCAAGTGATGACGGGATGGTGTAAGTGGAGAAGTGCGTCTGGGGTACTGTGCGATAAATGAATACCCACTAGACTTAAAGGTAAGTTCTGTTAAATGACTATTAGACCAGTGATGTTGTATGGGACGGCGTGCTAGGCAACCAAGAAACAACATGTAAATAAGATAAGTGTGGCTGAGATGAGAATACTAAGGTGGATGTGTGGTAAGACTAGACAAGACAGAATTAGGAATGGGTGTATTCGGGAATGGGTAGGAGTAGCACTGATAGAAGATAAGTTGAGAGAGAACCAACTGAGATGGTTTGGTCATATTCAATGGAGATCAACAAAGGCAGTAGTGAAGAGATGCAATGCTGTAACAGTAGATGAAAGTGTTAGGGGACGGGGTTGGCCTAGATTAACGTTGGTTAGCGTTGTAAATAGAGATATGGTCTACTTAATTTGACTAACGAAATGGCCTTTGATAGAGCCGCGTAGAGAAGAAGGATTCATGTAGCCGACCCCATTTGATGAGACTTAAGGCTTGGTTTGGTTATATGAATATTTGATTTAAAATATGCGTGATCTTTATCAATACCCATGAATTTTCTTGTTTCAAATTTTATAACACAACACACAATTTAATATTCAATCTCCACATTTTTCCGTCCCTACACAGATGGCCAATGGACACCTTAAACCTTCCACTTTTGTCGTTCTCACACGAACTGACAAGTGGACACCTCATAACATTCCCACATTCGTCGTCCTCACACGATCGGGCAAGTGCACCTCAACACATCCCCACATTCGTCGTTCTCACACGAACCGGGTAGTCGGCACCTCAACACATTCCAAAATAATAATATATATAAACACATTACAGGGAATCACAAGGACCCACCAATTATCCATTAAGTCAAATTAAAAGAACAACCTTTAGGGTTACACATTAAATTTTGGGGTTTTTCCTTCCAAGTATTAATTTCTCTTAATTCATGTCTATTTACTCAATCTTCTGAAAGAGGTTATTCAACCCATCATCAATTTCACACAAAACACATCATCAACACAAAATCTAGATATATATATATATATATATATATATATATATATATCTATATCATCCTTCTCAATAGTCACACACACCTTAAGATTCATACGTACTTAAACCAAAGTATAAATATACAAGGGTAAAGATATTCCTACCTCAAGAGTTGCAAGAAGATAGATGAAGATCCACGCAATAAACTTCCGAAATAACACAATTCAATTAGTTCAAAACATAGCTCTTGGCGTAAATAACAACTTTAATGAAGAGTCAAAGATTGATTCTTGCTCTTACTAGATGAAATCTAGGGTTTTTAAGCTAGGGTTTTGGAAAGAGGGCTGCTAGAGAGAGAAAGAATATGAAAAAATGAGTTGGAAAAATGGGTTTGGTTCATTCTTAACTCTATTGTCCCAAATAGACCGCTCAAGCGAAGTGCCAAAATACAAAGAGACCGCTCGAGTGAACTTTCCACCGCCTATGCAGTAAATGCATGGTCTTAGATGTTTTACAAAGCTACAGTGACAATACTAGGAGCTTGAATTTTACGCTCGAGCGACCTTTCCTTCGCTCGAGCGGTCTCACCTGCAAACATGCGAGATACTGAGAGCTGCAAATCTAAGCTTGAGCGACCAAATAGCCACTCGAGCGGTTACCCAAAATCAAATGTTACAATATCAGTGCATCCAAGCTCTGTCAATTATCATATGGTAATTTGTATCTCCCTCAATTACATGGAACTTAATTATGGAGCGGATCTCGCCAACTACTAAATCCACTACAACATATCCCTTAGTGACTTTTTTCTCACCACCAAAACTTGTCACAGTAATGGGTTGGCGAACCATCCTGAACTCTGGAATACCAACCTTCACAAAGGTATCGGTCGTCATGATGTTTATGGATGCCCCCTCCCCCCCTGGCGAGGTCAAGGAAAGCACATTTAAACTCCACACCATTTATGTAAGCTGTGACAAAGAGAGGGTGATTTTGGGAGAATGGGTATGCTTTGTCTGCCTCTGAAAAAGTAATGGACCTATAGTCTTCATGGATTCGCAGAGGCACATAGTCCATGGCCTCAACAACTTCGGCATGATATACTTCAGAGATGTTGATGAGGGCCTTTGTTGCCTCCAACCTGGCAGCTTGGCTCAGCCCCAGCTAGTTAAACAAGATGCGAAACTTGGTAGAGTTTTGCAAGGCATGTGCATGGGTATCCTTTACAAGTTTTCCCTCTGCAGGTACTGCTTCAGGAAGTTGGCCCGCTGTAATTTCTTCCAACTCATCATAGTAGGATGCCACATGCACTTGATCACGCACATGCCAAAGGTACCCAATCATAGGTACATTCTTCCATTCCTTCTTGTTATTAAGATAAGGGTCTTTCCTTACATCATAGCTACTTGCATCTTTGAACTTCAACTCGTTTACAGCAACTTTATTCTTGAAGATACTTTTCAAAGTCCAACAGTCCTTAGTTGGGTGTTTGGTGGCTCTGTGATATATAGAATAGTCTGGGCTCTCTTTGTCTTTCTTGGTCGAGGAAACATCAACTGGTGGTAAGGTGAGTTCACCATTGACTACCTACTCTTTGATCAAGGTTTTGACATTCTCAAGACTGCAAGGATATGGGTTTCTATCCTCATAACTCTTTCTCTTCTGAGATAACAATGACTCTTCTTCCGAGTAGCTCTGCTACTGTGAGAGTAGTGGTGACTTTTAGGAGATTTGTGTAAAGGGCTCGTGGTGCTAAGGTTTCGAGCTGCTTTAATCAAGGCTGAAAAAATAGGCAAATTATGGTTTACCAAGAAAAGTTTGTAGTCGCATATGGCACCCTCAATACATAAGTTGACTAAATAAGTCGCATCCACTGGTTTGTGGCAGTCAATGACTTTGTCCTGGAATCGTTTGGCATAGTCTAGTATATTTTCACCTTCTTTCTGGACATCTTGCCTAACTGTGAGGGTTGTGACTTTTTCTTGGACTTGGAAGAACTTCGTGTGAAACTTGTTCACCATTTCCTCCAAACTCTTGATCGAGTTGGGGGCCAAGTTCACGTACCAACTGTAGGCCCTTTTAGTGAGTGATTTGGAAAACTCCCGAAGGTGTAGAGGGTGGTTACTACGACGGTGTAGACGCGCCCGTGGAGGGGGCCTCACTACAGTTCGGACTCAATTTGTGTCACGGTTCTTAATCTGAACCAAAGAATCCAAATCTGGCAAATCGTTTTGAGAAACAGATTTTTTTGAAAAGAAGTGCCAAACATGGACTGCTTTGCCAGATACAGAGTCGCCACCTAAATATTGTTTAAATGGGGAAATTTAGGAAACCCTGACTCGGTGCCGAAGGCCACATGTCCGTCATCACCGGAGTTGTCTCGGCTCGGTAGCTTGGGTACGATCGGGGAAGGTCAGCTATGAGCACCCCCTTTCGCCCGGTCCGAAGACCGGCCTCTACTAACCATGATACCCAGTTTTGAAAACGTTATGTGTTCTTATTCCATTTATTAGCCTAGAATTACTATGTTGTGCGCGCAGCAAACAAGTATAGACTAGATTGCCTAAGTTGGAAACAAGCATTGCATATCCGTTTGTTTTGAAAAAAATGTTTTAGAATTTGCTACTCGCAAGTAGGCTAAAACACGGATTTCAACGAGTTTTCCCAACTCAAACAATCCGACCTCCACCCAAAGGCATCCAAACAGTTTATCATATAAGCATTTAGCCGCATGGCAAGCATACTGTCATGGCAACATTCACACGCATGTGGGATGCTAAAACATAAACACTTACATCGTATTCCGTGCCAAAACAGTAAACTAGTTAGCAAACATGCATGTCCTAGTTCATGTTAAGAATGGCTAATGCATCGCATGCAAAAATGCAATCTAGACAGGCTCGGCTAACCTAAACATGGCATGTGAAATGCGATCAACTATCACATATTCAATTTGTGAATTGAAGTACAAATGCAGTTAGCGTGATGTACCGAGCCTAATGCATGCAGTACAAATGCATGAATGCACGCATGCATAGCATAAGGTATGCTAAATTAAAAGATGTCCTAGTCTACCACCGTAAGCAGGTAAATAAAAGGGAAGAAAGACGTGAGGTTGGAAGACATACACACACTCACGCACACTTATTACATGATTGCCCTCACGCGGAGGAACCAAATAAATATTACAGTCCGAATGATAAGCAAATAAAATTATTACAGAATTTTTAATTAATTAATAGAAAGAATGCAAAAGAAAGAAGAGGAAGGCCGCAGCCTCTGCCTCGGGATGCGCGAATGATGCGTGCTCGAAACCCGGCTCGCCTGGAAAACCCGCACCGTACCTCTGCCACCTCTGTTTATACTGCCCTGTCTCTCTGAAAATCGCCAAAACCCTAGGACAGGTTCCTTGCATTCTGCAGAGCACCACCGGCTAGACAGAATTCCCACCGGCAGCCCAGAATTTCCATCGGCTGTTGAATTGATAATCGGCACTTCAAATATTGCCGGTCGGCACTAAATTCTGCCGGTCGGCAGAAGCTTCCTGCAGAAGACAGTTTTGACAACAAACAAAGAACAGACAGTGCATGGCATGGGGTTTTCAGGCGCATGTGAGCATGGTCATGCTTCCCATCATGCTTTGAACTCAGGGAAGCACAACCCTTGATCCTCGAGCCATCAATGGTGCATGATAGCTCAAGGGATCAAATTTGCCACTTGATGTAAAGATGCATGCAACAAATATATGAATGCCAAGACCCTATCATGTTAGAGTCAAGGGGATTGGCGACCGAGGGTTGAGACGTGTTTTGTCACTTGAAATACAAACACTCCTCGCCCCTCGAGTTTGGTTTGACACCCCAAACCAAATAATGGAATGCATGTATACAAGCTTGACTTAAAGATGCAACATGAAGTTAAAGTGAAAAACATGCCAAATGCAATGTGAACCAAACATGCAAAGGTGATGTATTAAGCATGCAAAATGCGATACAATGCAACCTAAAATGAGATGCAAACATGGCACAATGCAAGCATATAGCTAGAGGCAACAATTCAAACATGTAGCCCTAAACGAGAATGGATTTAGGCTGAAATGGGAGGCCTCGACCACACCCCCAAAACAGTGGCCAAAGATGCCAAAGTAACGGACAATCAAGCATGGAAGCATACACACTAATAGGCCCAAAATTAAGGCACAACAAAGGAGCATCTTACTATCACTACCCCAAGCCAACATGGTATGGGCTATGCAACCAAAAACGGAGTTTGAATACACTGAAATCAGCCCTAAAACCCAATGATATGGCAACCTTGGAGGCTCAAATACTTAGGCATGCATAATGTTCATTTCAAAGCATAAAAAGGGGACATCTTCTAAGCATGAAAGGAACGATGAATGCAAGCATGCTAGCATGATTTGGGGACTGAAATGACATGGCAAACAACTTCAACTCATCAAAGTAGACTAACTAAGGCACACTTATGACTCATACACTTGAGGGCTCACAAGCCAAAATGCATAGCAACCATAACAAACATGTCAAACATGACCGAATTGATAACCAACAGACTTTAAGCATGGAAAAACAATGCTAAAAACTTCTTGGTGCCGAACCAAAATCATGCTCAAATGATGTGTTACAACATGGCACCCTTTAAGCCAAATAGTGGGATTTCAAAGCAAGTATGTTATTTATGCAAAAGGCCAATAAACCCAACATAAGACAGAGGTATAACATGATCCAAAACACCCAAAAAACCTCTGAAAAGCAGTCATAAACAACTGAGCATACATGCTACCATATTAAGCCAAAAATGAGGACAAAAGAGGGACCAAGGGAGAGGGGTGTCCCTCCCCTATGCAAGACTTCAAAATCCCTTCTTCACCACTGAAAATCCACTGGATTTCAGTGGTGAGAAGGTCAAGACGCAAGAGTGACCAAAGCTTAACAAAGATGGTACAAAAGGGGGCAAACAAGGCCTAATAAGGTGAGTTTGCACTCAAAACACAAAACAACCTTAATGAAAGTTCTAAAGCATGAAAATGTAAGCTTTTTTTATGTTATGCACAAAAGCTAAATCAGCAAGCAAGATAGGTGAAAAACTATTGCAAGTTTGGGGAATCTAAAGTAAAGTGCTCACCCTTGAAGATCCTTTGAAGAACAAATGGTCCAGCCCTCTCCTTTTGATCAAAATCAGTCCAAAAACTCAAGAATCAACCCCCCCAAGTCCTCAATCTCGGAGCAAGGTGTAATAGTGTGTGTAATGGTGCAAAAGTAAGGTAAAATCCACTTTTAGGCCAAGAAAACACACACAAAGGGAGAGAGAGAGGGAAATATAGAGATAGGGTGTATCTATCTATGGAAGCTCTGGTTTTTGCCTCAAAATTTTCTAACCTAGATCAAAGAGGAGAGCCCTCCTCTTATAGAGGTCCCTCTTGCAAAGCTTACACAACAAGCTTGCTTAGAGGGACATCCCTCCATACACGTGTATGGAGGGAGGCAGAGTTGGTGCCAGCTATCACATCTGGCACAAAATATCTCCATAAAGTGGATGAACAGTGGTCGGCTGCCCAAAAATGTCATTTTGACAAAATTTAGTGCCGACCGGCAGAAAATAGTGCCGACCGGCAACAAACAGTGCCGACCGGCAATAAAAAGTGCCGATGGAAACAAAAGGCCAGCCGGTGGCCTCTAGCTACTGCCGGTGGTGTGTGGGGATGCCTCACAAGGCATTCCCTGCCCTTCCAAGGCAAGATGCAAGTGTTTGGTGCAAAACCAGACACTTAACGGTCGAATTCGGAGATCCTGAGGCAAGGCGCGTAGCCGAGACCTCCGGAAACTGCAAACGAACACAAACATGGATGATCACCGAGTGTTCAAATGGTGACGTCCAAGTCTTGAGGACGGTCAAAAATGGGGTGTCTACAGACGGACACTGAGGGTTTTAATGAACCTCACCACATGTTCTCTAGCGTTACCTTGCTTCCCATCAAACTTCACAAACTTAGGTATTGTATACCTAGCTGGATATCGCATGGCCAGTATTTCTTGAGGATATGGGGGCTTAACATCTGGATTTAAGAGAGATGGCTACTAATTCTTGTTGCGCTCTTGCTTAAGCATAACCTAGACATCGGTTAGAGTGACAAAGTGAGTGGGCTGGCAAGGGTTAGTTTGCTCATGGGTAGCTGAACTAGCCGACAATTTTAAGCTAGCACACACCAAACTACACTACAATGCCGAAAGGATGTGAGAGAATTATGCAATTCTCGATACTTCTCGCCTGGAGGATATAATACCTGTGCGGCTCGTCTGGTTGCACCAACCTCAAATGAACCGTACATACAATATCGTGCCTGCAAAGAAAACAAACTTAACAGTTACAATATTGTTAACAACATGCATAGTAGTGTACTTGAAATGCGTGACAGCGCAAAGCAAGTGGGGAGCATAACAATGCTGTGAAAATACAGACATGTAAGCGAAGCATGCGGTCTACGCAGGCAACGAAATTGACCATAAGCATGCGGTCTACGCAGATAATGAAGTTAACAAATATGCGGTCTACGTGCGGTCTACGCAATCAAAACATGCGGTCTACGCAGGTAATGAAATTAACATGCGGTCCACGCAATCAAAACATGCGGTCTACGCAGGTAATGAAATTAGATAATCATGCGGTCTACGCAATCAAAACATGCGGTCTACGCAGGTAATGAAATGAGATAATCATGCGGTCTACGCAATCAAAACATGCGGTCTACGCAGGTAATGAAATTAAATAATCATGCGGTCTACGCAATCAAAACATGCAGTCTACGCAGGTGATGAAATTAACATGCGGTCCACGCAATCAAAACATGCGGTCTACGCAGGTGATGAAATTAACATGCAGTCTACGCAAGTAATGAAATGATTACAAACATGCGGTCTACGCAGGTAATGTAATTAACATGCGGTCTACGCAAGTAATGAAATGATTACAAACATGCGGTCTACGCAGGTAACGTAATTGACATGCGGTCTACGCAAGTAATGAAATGATTACAAACATGCGGTCTACGCAGGTAATGTAATTAACATGCGGTCTATGCAAGTAATGAAATGATTACAAACATGCGGTCTACGTAGGTAATGTAATTAACATGCGGTCTACGCAAGTAATGAAATGATTACAAACATGCGGTCTACGCAGGTAATGTAATTAACATGCGGTCTACGCAAGTAATGAAATGATTACAAACATGCGGTCTACGCAGGTAATGTAATTAACATGCGGTCTACGCAAGTAATGAAATGATTACAAACATGCGGTCTACGCAGGTAATGTAATTAACATGCGGTTTACGCAAGTAATGAAATGATTACAAACATGCGGTCTACGCAGGTAATGTAATTAACATGCGGTCTACGCAAGTAATGAAATGATTACAAACATGTGGTCTACGCAGGTAATGTAATTAACATGCGGTCTACGCAAGTAATGAAATGATTACAAACATGCGGTCTACGCAGGTAATGTAATTAACATGCGGTCTACGCAAGTAATGAAATGATTACAAACATGCGGTCTACGCAGGTAATGTAATTAACATGCGGTCTACGCAAGTAATGAAATGATTACAAACATGCGGTCTACGCAGGTAATGTAATTAACATGCGGTCTACGCAAGTAATGAAATGGACTGTTACACAGCATAATTGAAACGATTCGTGGAATTTACAAGGCATGAAAAGGATACGGGGCGGGACGTCCTTCGTACGCATCGAGCATTGCTCGCAGAAGTTGTGGCCTGAGGTCAACTCGAAGGTTCACGTTTCAAAGGTGTGCTCTCCTGCATTGTCTCGAGTGATGAAGGTGTCAAACCATGCAGTTATCTTGAACAAAGGTGCGGAAGGTGCGTTGACCGCAAGGGGGAGTTTTATCGGTATCAATTCTGATACTTTGCTACCCTGCCATTCTATGCTTTACTTTCCTTTTTTTTTTTTACTGGTAGTTTAAGCACATTGCGCTGCCTCGGGCAGGTTTTTTTTTTATTTATTCGAAATTACATATTTCACAAAATACGTGACGGGAATGAAACAACCATTTTGTTCAAAAGATGTTGCATTTTAAACCTTCCGTGCATCGCATCGCAAGGTATCACACCACAATGTGAACGAAATTGAACTCATCTTGAAAACTGAAAATTTGCAACGTGGTAATCAGGTAGTGAACCAACTTACAACTCGATAAGCAAAACAAAGACACGATATAACCAAACAAGCGTGAGTACAACTCGACAAGCAAATCAAGAGCTCGAAGAGAGTGAAATACACTCGATAAGCAAATGCACAATAACCGGCAAGCAGACAGGTGTGACCTCGTAAGAATCGATCACCCGGGGGGAAATCGGAGGTGGTGGAGTTCCTCATTCCCTAGCAAAACAGCTCAGGAAACCCGGAGGGAGCCTACCGGCTAGGGGTAGAGACCACCGGCTGCAAGGAATGGCTACCGGCCATAAAATTGCTATGTCGGCAAAGTATTATGGTCGGTCGGCAAAGAATTTGGCCGGCCGGCACTTAATGGGGGGGATCAGCAGAATGTTGACACCTGTCCTCCACTCAACCTTATCTCCTACAAAAGACCCCAGCTTCGTGGTTTTTCTTACTTTCACACTGATTTGCTCCGATGGAAGGGTTTCTTGCCCAAAATCTCACAGCTTGGATTGCTAGCTTAGATGGCTCGGAAAAAGTGAATTTCTGGGGTTTCGGCATCAATGCACTATTCACTCTGGGTCGTACCCCATTGCACCTCCCGTTTCTCCATGCCGCGGCAAGGTTTTGGAATCCGGTGACGCATGTCTTTAGCTTCGCTGGGCAAGAGATATGTCCTACCTTCGAGGATTTCCGAGCCTTAATGGAGTCCGAGCGCGATGAGGAGCTCCTGCCTCAACTTAACTTCGGCCATGCCCAATCCTTAGGGCGAATGTGTGGACTGAGCATGCGTGACTCTCGGTCTCTGATTTGTGACGGGATGCTAGATATTCCGAGTTTGACCGATCGGTTTTCCAATGTCGGCGATCGCAACAACCATTATTGGCAAGGCTCCCGGCGACACGCCCTCTGTTTATGCATGCTATCCCATTTTCTATTTGTCTCAGGCTCCTGAGGGTCCAGCGTCCGGTTGATCGAGGTCGCCCAAGGCTTGAAGGAGGGCAAGAGCTGTATTGCTATGACTCTGGCTGAGACGTTGATGGGCTTAGACGCCTTTCATCGTCATGAGATGACCAGATTAGCAGGGAGTCCACTACTACTACAGGTAATGTTTCCCACCCAATCTCACATATATGCATTGCTCACATCGCTCGGTCCTCAAGCTCGGTCTTTTCTCACAAAACCCTATTCTCACTTTTCTCTCCTCGTACATCTCTCTATTCTTTATTCTCTCATTTTTCATCCCTTCCCAGGTATGGTTGATAGACAAACTGCAGGTTGTGGACTCTTGCCCAGCGTATTCAGCTCGCGGCTACTTCTTCCGGCAACGTCTAGTCAATGCCCTGGATGAAGGATGGTGGTTCGCCTGGATGTGCCACTTGTCCGCGGACCGTATTGCTTGGCGGTGCCCTTGGCTGAACCTTCCAGCAATGAGTTACAACATGCCCCGGCAGACTGGGATTCAACTGATTGGTCTTACTCACTGTGTATTCTACTTTCCATTTCGGATTCGACGCCAATTTGGCTATGATCAGACCTGGCCACCAGAGGGGATAGAGTATCCTACTGCATTCCCAGCTCGAGGTGCATAGCTTGCTTGGCAGGCCACCGCGTGGAGGATGAGAGAACTCCTGGCCCCCGCTCCTGCTTTCAGTTGCACTTTGTCTGACGAGTGCTTGGATTGGCTTAATGAGGAGGCACAGGTCGGGCCCACCTTAGCGTCAGAGGCTTCGACCAGCTCTGGGAGGGGGTGCAGGAGCACCTGACTTGACTATGCCCCAGATTTATTGCTTTATTAGTACTTTCAAGTTTTCTTCATGAATGTAATAAAAAACAACTTCGATTGTATGCAAGAGCAGGAGAACTCTGTTTTGAAATCAATGAAATTGAAGGTTGTGGTACTGAAAATTTTCCGCTTTGGTCCAAACATGGTCTTAGTTGTAAAAAGATTTATTTGAACAAAATCAGCTTTATTAAAACTTTTCAAAGACATTCTCAATGTGGATCAGAACTGGACACGCCTGAAATCTGTCACTGAGGTGCACAACCCCGGATCCCTGCAACTGGAAAGTTGCCCCTAGTCTGAATAGTACCGCAGCACTGCATGGCAACGGAAAGTTGCCCCTAGTCTGAAGAGCACTGCACCGGAGATCATAACCGAACTCTTGAATGCTGAATAAACAAAGATGGCCGAGACGATCAAATGGACAAAGTTGATCGGGGAAAAAGTTATGGCTGAACTCCAAGATGAAGTTGCCTACGTATCCCATAGATGGGACTCAAGCCTTACGTAGTTCAGGTTCAGGTTCACTCGAGTATTTTCACTCTTCTTTTGCGCTCTAACTTTTGCCAAAGCCGCCCTTTGCGGGTTTTCAGCCTTGCGAGCTCAGTTTTTATATTTTCTAATTTTTTGTGCTCTAACTTTTGCCTAGGTCGCCCTTTCGGGTTTTTGGCCTAGCGAGCCTCTCAAGGGTAATATTTCTTCAACTTGTCCATGTTGATCGGTTGGGAGAACTCTAGGCCATCTAGGTCCATTAGAACCACAGCTCCACCTGACCAGATAGTTTTGATAATGTAAGGACCAGTCCAATTAGGCCTGAACTTGCCCCTGGGGTCGTGGATGGGGGCTCGGTTGTCCTTGAGTACCAAATCTCCTTCCCTCAGATTCCGGGACTTAACCTTCTTGTTGAAAGCCCGGGCAATTCTGCGTTGATAACTTTGAACATGGTACAGTGCTTTCAGTCTTCTCTCATCGAAGAGCATGAGTTCCTCAAACCTGCTCTGTTGCCAATCTGCTTCGGCTATTTGACACTCGGCCAATACCCGTAATGACGGAACCTCAATTTCGATAGGTAGAACGGCCTCCATCCCATAGACTAATGAATACGAAGTCGCCCCGGTAGAAGTTCTAATTGAAGTCTTGTAGCCCCACAGAGCAAATGGCAACTTATCTGGCCAGTCCCGGTAGGTTTTCACCATTTTCCGTAGTATATGCTTGATGTTCTTGTTGGCGGCCTCAACTGCTCCGTTGGTTTGCGGCCGGTATGTGGATGACTTATGAAAAGCCACGTTATATTTCTCCAACAAGTCAATTACTTCCTTCTTAAAGTGGGAACCATTATCCGAAATAATCTCGTTTGGGACCCCGTAGCGACAGATGATGTTGTTTCTGATGAACTTTGCAACGTGTGACGCTTTCAACACTGCGTATGATTGGGCCTCGACCCATTTCGTGAAATAATCTATCGCTACCAGGATGAACTCATGCCCGTTTGATCCCTTCGGAGTGACAGCCCCGATCACATCAATTCCCCAAACCGAAAATGGCCATGGCGAAGTCATATTATACAGCTTTGACGGCGGGATGTTCATGCGGTTCGCATGGATCTGGCATTTGTGACATCGCCGAACAAAACCGATACAATCCTCTTCCATTGTAGACCAATAGTAGCCCTGTCTGAGGATCTTCCTGGCCAACATCACTCCATTCATGTGTGCACCACACTCTCCTCCATGGATGGCCTCCATTAGGTGCTTTGATTCTTCAGCTTCTACGCAGAGCTTGTGCATTCCCAGATGACCTCTCTTGTACAGCTTACCCCCGCAGATGATGAACTGAACAGCCATCCTTCTGATTGCCCTCTTATCCTTGGCATTTGCCCCTGGTGGATACGCCTCCTTTTCCAAGAAGTTCCAAATGTCGTAATACCAGGGGTTATCGTCCTGAGCCTCGTTTATGGCGGAAATCGACTCGTACGCTGGCGAAAACTTCTGGTCAATAATGACTGGACGCATCCGGACTCCGGACGGGATGTCTATCATAGAAGATAGAGTTGCTAGTGAATCTGCGAACCTGTTGTTTTCTCTTACTAGGTGGGTGAAATTCTGCTTCTCAAACCGAGGAATTAACAAATCCAAGGTTTGGTGGTAAATTATCATCCTTTCCTCTTTGACTTTCCAGTCTCCTCTTGCTTGAGACACAACGAGGTTCGAGTCCTCAATGACGTCCAACCGTCTTGCCCCTAGTTCTAGAGCCGCTTCTAGGCCGGCAATACATGCCTCATACTCTGCTTCATTGTTCGAGACTTTGAATCGGAGCTTGAATGCTAGAGGAATACAGGAGTCGTCAGGCGTTATCAGCAACACTCCTATCCCATACCCATATTGGTTCGACACCCCGTCAAAGTACATCGTCCAAGTTTCATTTTCGATATGCAGAATGGCTTCATCTGGGAACAGGTACTCAACCGCTTCATCCCCTTCAACCGGGTGGTCGGCAAGGAACTCGGCTACTGCTCTTCTTTTTACTGACTTGCGCGTTACATACTTCAGATCAAATTCTGAGAGCAACAGCAGCTAGCGAGCTAGCCTACCCGTAAGTGCCGGTTTCTCAAAAAGATATTTGATGGGATCTAAGCGTGAAACCAACATTACAGAGTGAGCTAACAGGTAGTGCCGTAGCTTCCTGGTAGCCCATACCAAGGCCAAGCAAGCCTTCTCCAGCGGAGTGTAGCGGGTCTCGTAATCCAGCATCTTCTTGCTTAGATAGTAGATGACCCTTTCTACTTGGTCCTCCGACTCTTGTGCGAGCATACAGCCCATGGTAGTCTCAGTTACTGACAGGTACAATATCAACGGTCTTCCCGGCTCTGGTGGTGACAATACGGGCGGGTTCTGTAAATATTCTTTGATCTGCTCAAAAGCTGCTTGACATCGGCCGTCCCATTGGAATTTCTTTCCTTTCTTCAGGAGACCAAACAGTGGTTCACAAGTCAAGGTTAATTTGGAAATAAACCGTCTTATGAATTGCACTTTACCTAGAAAGCCTCGCACCTCCTTTTCAGTCCTTGGTGGTGGCATTTCTAAGATGGCCTTGATTTTGGAAGGGTCGACTTCGATGCCCCTCTGTGTAATCAGAAACCCTAGCATTTTTCCCGCCGTGACACCGAATGTACACTTCTGAGGATTTAGCCGTAGCCGAAATTCTCTGATCCTTTGAAAAAACTTTTGTAAGGCGGTGTAGTGGCCCTCTCTATCTTTGGACTTGACAATCATGTCGTCCACGTACACCTCAACCTCCTTGTGGATCATATCATGCAGTATCGTGGTCGCAGCCCGTTGATATGTGGCTCCAGCATTCTTCAACCCAAATGGCATCACTCTGTAACAGTATGTCCCCCACGGGGGGGTGAAAGCAGTCTTTTCCCGGTCTTCGGGTGCCATTACTATCTGGTTGTATCCCGAGAAGCCATCCATGAACGAAAGCAAAGCATGCCCCGCTGTAAAATCTACCAACTCATCAATATGCGGCAGGGGGAAGTCGTCCTTCGGACTGGCTCTATTCAAATCCCTGAAATCCACACATACTCGGATCTTGCCATCCTTCTTCGGCACTGGAACAATGTTGGCCAACCAAGTCGGGTATTCGGATACCAGCAGGAAGCCTGCATCGATTTGCTTAGTGACCTCTTCCTTGATCTTAATGGCCCAATCAGGACGGATCCTTCTGAGTTTCTGCTTGATCGGCCGGGCCTCGGGGTCGAGAGGGATCCGGTGCTGTACAATCTCAGGATCGATTCCAGGCATGTCTTCGTAGGACCACGCGAAAACATCTTTGAAATCTTTTAATAGAGCTACTAAGCACTCGCGTTCCTCCAAAGACAACGTGAACCCGATCTGGACCAGCCGCGGGTCCTTCTCAGTACCAACATTCACAGTAGTGATTTCGTCCATTAAGGGTTTAACAAATCTTTCCTGCTCTTGATCAATTAATCGTTGCAAAACCGGAGGAATTTCTTCCTCGTCGTTTTCATCAAAATTTTGAAAATCCTGATTTAAGCAATAAATCAAAGGCACAGAGAAATACTCAGAAACCACATCCACATCATTCTCATTAAATACATCCAAGCCGTCCGATTCTTCTGTTACAACAGACTCAAAAGAGAAAGAAAATGACGACCTAGACAGGACTGTGGTATCCGAGTTATCACCCCCAGGAATACCGGACTCAGACTCAGTCGAGCTGGAACCTGATTCCGACTCACAAGACTCGGTGGAATCAGATTCCGGCTCACTACCTGACCCGGTGCTGCTGGACAAAAATCCTTCTTCATATTGCCATATGAGAGAAGGTGCGATGGATGCATCCAAAATAGCTGATGGCAGGCCCGCAACCGCTTCATTCCCAATCATGCATACCGAGGAGTTATCCCCCAAGCACTTCTGTTCGATCGGAGGATCTGAAAGTAGACACGCCAGTGCTACCCCCATCTCATTTTCAGCGTCCTCAAACTGCACTTCCTTACTTTGCTTAGCCTCGGCTAGTGAGTCCGTCTGCTCTTCGGCGATGTCGCTCTCAGGTAGCTGCAGGTCAAAGAAGATTTCAAACCCCGGTACGCGCTTCCCTTCTGTGTTCAGCCACGGCTCCGGGAAGCCACAGAACGGAAAGTCCTCTCCCTCCCGGACGAAGCGTCCGTTTAGGGTACCCTGAATGGGCCGGTGCATTAAGTCAAAGGGTTTCCCCATCTGTTTTGCTCTGGCTCTTCCGACCATCTCCTTTCCTTTCCTTATCCAGTCCTCTTTGGTGGGTAGGTAACCCAACCCAAAGGTGTGAGGGTTGTGTGGCACTTCGGCCAATGCTGCGATGCCTTTTCGACCGCTTTTCCCCAATCCCATCCCGGGGATGTGCTGGAGTTTGTTCATGAGATAGACTGCCTGGGCACTAACATATACCCCTTCATTAGCTGCCATGATATCCTGTACGACCCGAGCCTCAGCCAAGGTAAAACCCGTTATGAACACGTCTTCCATACCGTGCTCGATTTCTAGAACAGGCGTAGACACCTCCGGTGGCGGATGAATCGATGAATTTCCAAAAACAATGGCTACTCCCTTCCCAAAGGGGTATTTCACCACTTGATGTAGGGTAGAGGAGACCGCCTTTACCTGATGCAGCCACGGCCGCCCCAAAAGCAGGTTGAACGTTGCAGGAACCTCCAAGACATGGAAATCTATCTCGTGCTGTCCTGGCCCAACCTTGGTTTGAATCTTAACTGTCCCCATTACTTCCCGGCTTGTGTTGTCGTATGCCCGAATCACCTGGGCTGTTGGTACAAAATCTGCGACTTTTAAACCAATTGCGTAGGCTGTCCTTGCCGGGCAGACGTTGATGGCGGACCCTGTGTCGACTAGCACCACGGGTATCCATTTATCTCTGCACTCCACAGAGATGTAGAGCGGCTTGTTATGGTTCGCACCCTCAGGTGGCAGTTCTTTATCAGAAAAAGTTAACATCGGGGTAGCTCCTCCCGAAAAAACTAGGCCCACCAGCTGTTCGGGCGTGGTGTCTATGGAAAGCTTGGCTTTGTCCATGGCTGAGAGGACCGCCTGTCTATGTACCCGAGAAGCCATAAGCAGTCCCCAAATGGAGATGTCTGCTTGTATCTTCTTTAATTGTCTTAATACGGCCTCATCTTCGAGTTGCTTTTCCTTTTGCTTCTCTGCTTCCCTATCCTTTCCAGACGCCTCTGGTTGATCCAGATGTGGAGGCTTGAAATACCGTCCACTCCTGGTCATGTGATCGACTTCGCCGATATACCAGGTATCATCTGGTTGGTTATTCCCCTAATCTTCATCGGTGTGGGCAAGACACAGATCATCATCTTCCCACCACATTCCATCTGCGGCTGACAGGCACCTGTCTGGTTCCGGCATGACTGTTCCGATACTTGCAGTACCTCCTATTCCTGCGCTCGCGGCATTCTCCATTTCTGTATTTGCGGCGGTCTCAGCCCCCAAATGGGCTTTTGCCTTTCTGATTCTCTCAGAATCTTCAAAATTTTCCCGTTCTGACTGTGTCAATGCAGCAGACTGTTCAGTAATCCCTGTACTCAAAATGCTCCATTCTCGAGCGAAACTCTCGACACCGGCGCTCCCCGACGATGTACTCTGTTCTTCGACGTTCCCGGATGTTACTGACATTCCTGCCCCTGCCGAGCCTTGTTCTGACTGAAACTCTCCTACCACATCTGGCTGATCGTCTAACCATCCCGTGGCCTCTACCGATTCCTCATAGTCGAACCAGTTGACGGCTGAGTCTTCTGGATCTTGGTTACTGTAAAACTGGAACTTGGCTAGATCCTCTTCCACAGTTGTCAAATCATCCGTTCCCTGTCCTGGAATATCCCCTTGGATTGCACACAGCTCTCCCTCTGCTGAAAACATCACATCTGGTCTGTTCTGGCCCTTCGGTGAAATGTAGTCACTCGGACTATAAGCATTCTCCATATCACTCCAAGACTTTGCAGACTCTGGCTCGACAACCCCCTTTTCCTTTGGAGCATTCTCTTTACTGCTCTGGATGGCCACCACCGTTGGCTCGGGTTGGGTTACGGAGACGTCCATCATGCACAAATCGGTGCAATCAGGAAGGAAAACTTCTGGCTTAGGCAGGTAGGAAGGTGTGATATAGATACTAGGATCGTAGGGCACGACCCCAGTATGGATGAAATTGATTCTTTTGGGTGGTGGAGTTTGGTTATGTGTGGGGAGAGGATTTGTAGTAACATTGGGTTTCTTAGGAGGTAAAATCACCCCGTTATCAATGAGATCTTGAATCTCATGGCGCAATCGAAAGCACAGGTCGGTGTCGTGACCGTGCTGCTGGTGGAAGGCACAATACTTGGCCGGATTGTGGGCGGCGGGGAGTCTTTCCGGTAAGGGCCGCGACTCTAAGGGCTTCAGATGCCCTTTTCTAATCAAAACCCCCAAAGCTTTGGACAGGGGCATATAAAGTGGAGCGAAGGTTCTGGTATTTTTGGAAAGGTATTTGGTTGTTTGTGGGCTGCTTCCGGACGCACCGAAAAATGGCGTGGCTGCCATATTTCTTGGGGAAGGGTTGGTGGTGACCATACTCACTTCGGAGGTTCTGGTAGTTGTAGTGCCACTCGGGCCTGCATTAGTGTTACGATTGAAAGTTCTGCGGGGCTGCTCCCGGTCATTATCAATCAATCCTTGCTTCAAGGCGTCCTCAATTTGCACCCCCATTTCGTGTAGATCAGAAAAGGTAGGAAAAGGGAGTACAATCATTTTCTGCATTAGCTTCGGCTGAAGATTGCGCACAATCATCCGAATCTGGTCCTTGTCCGTGGGCCTTAAGGTCATCATCGAAGCCTTGGCCCGCCACCTGGCTACGAATTCTGAGAAGCTCTCCTTGGGTTCTTGCCTCGTTGTCTCGAGATCCCGGGTCGTGATCTCGATTTGTGTATTGTATGAGTACTGCAGGATGAAGGCCTCAGCCATCTCGTCCCAACTTCTCTTAATGTCATCCTCCAATTTGGCATACCATGTGGCCGCTACACCCGACAGGGTCCGGCCAAATAAAGACAGCTTCTGCAGTCTAGTGAGGCCCATTGGCCTTAGGATGTCTGAAAATAGTCGCAAGTGCACCATGGGGTCTCCAGACCCATCAAAACGATCAATTTGTGGCATCTTAAACCGATCTGGCAGCGTCACGGCTGCGTCGGTGTATCCATCTCCAATGTCTGGAATGGACTTCACACCTTGAGATTTCTTAAACAGCTTTTCAAGCTTGCTCATTTTTAATGCCATGGGGTCCACCTCGGACTCGAAGGGAGAATCCGATTGATTGATAGGAGTGGGTGCTTTGGATAGTTGAGGCGGGATCGGGGGCGGAGCTGGCCCCGTTGGAAGGTCGGTATCCTCCTGGACATTCCGGGTATTCGGCGTTTCTTCGGGTATCAGAACCCTTGGTGGGGGAGGAACTTGCTGTGAAGCTGACGCCCCAGTTTGCTGCTGCAATCTCACGATTAAATCCGCTTGTTCGCTCACAACCGTAGCTTGCTATTTGGCGAACTCTGCCTGCCGAACAGCATCCTGCTGCATCATTTTCATGCTGTCTTGGAGTTGGCGCACCATCTCCTCTAAGCTAGCCATACTATTCTGCTCTGGTTGGATTACTGGTATATGTTCTCTTTCTGTAGGTGAAACAGGACCCTGATCCCTACTGAACTCAGGCGGGGTAGCTAAGGCCCTCTGAACTGACTGTTGAACTGATATCCTCTGCCCAGCTGTCCTCCGTCTAGTAACCGGGGGTAGGGAGCGGTACACTGGTTGTCCGTCTACCAGATCCTCAGATCGATGGAGCCGACAACCTCTAATCCAGAGTGCTTGGGGAATGTCTACCGGGTTGGAAGCAATGGTGCTAAACTACCTAGCAAAAAGATAAATAAAGCAGTAAATAAACAAACAATCAGACGGCACAACGGCATAAAATAAACACATACAACACGCAGTTGGGCATTCACAATGCACAGTTTGATAAGCCGAACACACTGTTCCCCGATACTGATCATTGTTCCCCGAATTTCTGTTCCCAAAATACTGAATCTGATACCCGCGGATATAACTGATTCTCAAATTCTGATACCCATGCCCTTAGGCCTGATGCCCCAGACTTGCAAACTGGTATGTACATTCCTGTAGAGATATACTCTAAAAGCACATAGCAAGTAAGAAAGAGCCAAAACACCCCTATGTTGGGGTAGGATTTCCCTATCCTATTTTTTCAGGAACTAGGGTTTCACTATGCACGCAGCGGTTTCAAACAACCTAACATCGGGTAAGCAACCTGTCCTAACTTGGAATGGTCACTATGGATCCGAATATGTACTAGGTCGAATGGTCGAAAAGGGTGCCCCAGTAAAATTGGGGTTTGTGTTCCCATACTGTCAGAGCCCATAGCCGGTCAGCCTTATGGTCATGCCTTGACAAGACAAGCCTCCGGCAAACCGCTCAGGAATGACAGATGGCAAACACTGTGTTCCTAGGCGCACCAATGCACATGCAATGCAAAGAAGCACATAAGCGAAATCAAAACGGGATATCACGAGTTCGAGTCAAGCTCTCTAAAAGTTCCCCAGCGGAGTCGCCAGAAACTGTAGACGCGCCCGCGGAGGGGGCCTCACTACAGTTCGGACTCAATTTGTGTCACGGTTCTTAATCTGAACCAAAGAGTCCAAATCTGGTAAATCATTTTGAGAAACAGATTTTTCTGAAAAGAAGTGCCAAACATGGACTGCTTTGCCAGATACAGAGTCGCCACCTAAATATTTTTTAAATGGGAAAATTTAGGAAACCCTGACTCGGTGCCGAAGGCCACATGTCCGTCATCACCGGAATTGTCTCGGCTCGGGAGCTTGGGTACGATCGGGGAAGGTCAGCTATGAGCACCCCCTTTCGCCCGGTCCGAAGACCGGCCTCTACTAACCATGATACCCAGTTTTGAAAACGTTATGTGTTCTTATTCCATTTATTAGCCTAGAATTACTATGTTGTGCGGGCAGCAAACAAGTATAGACTAGATTGCCTAAGTTGGAAACAAGCATTGCATATCCGTTTGTTTTGAAAAAAATGTTTTAGAATTTGCTACTCGCAAGTAGGCTAAAACACGGATTTCAACGAGTTTTCCCAACTCAAACAATCCAACCTCCACCCACAGGCATCCAAACAGTTTATCATATAAGCATTTAGCCGCATGGCAAGCATATTGTCATGGCAACATTCACACGCATGTGGGATGCTAAAACATAAACACTTACATCGTATTCCGTGCCAAAACAGTAAACTAGTTAGCAAACATGCATGTCCTAGTTCATGTTAAGAATGGCTAATGCATCGTATGCAAAAATGCAATCTAGATAGGCTCGGCTAACCTAAACATGGCATGTGAAATGCGATCAACTATCACATATTCAATTTGTGAATTGAAGTACAAAGGCAGTTAGCGTGATGTACCGAGCCTAATGCACGCAGTACAAATGCATGAATGCACGCATGCATAGCATAAGGTATGCTAAATTAAAAATGTCCTAGTCTACCACCGTAAGCAGGTAAATAAAAGGGAAGAAAGACGTGAGGTTGGAAGACATACACACACTCACGCACACTTATTACATGATTGCCCTCACGCGGAGGAACCAAATAAATATTACAGTCCGAATGATAAGCAAATAAAATTATTATAGAATTTTTAATTAATTAATAGAAAGAATGCAAAAGAAAGAAGAGGAAGGCCGCAGCCTCTGCCTCGGGATGCGCGAATGATGCGTGCTCGAAACCCGGCTCGCCTGGAAAACCCGCACCGTACCTCTGCCACCTCTGTTTATACTGCCCTGTCTCTCTGAAAATCGCCAAAACCCTAGGACAGGTTCCTTGCATTCTGCAGAGCACCACCGGCTAGACAGAATTCCCACCGGCAGCCCAGAATTTCCATCGGCTGTTGAATTGATAATCGACACTTCAAATATTGCCGGTCGGCACTAAATTCTGCCGGTCGGCAGAAGCTTCCTGCAGAAGACAGTTTTGACAGCAAACAGAGAACAGACAATGCATGGCATGGGGTTTTCAGGCGCATGTGAGCATGGTCATGCTTCCCATCATGCTTTGAACTCAGGGAAGCACAACCCTTGATCCTTGAGCCATCAATGGTGCATGATAGCTCAAGGGATCAAATTTGCCACTTGATGTAAAGATGCATGCAACAAATATATGAATGCCAAGACCCTATCATGTTAGAGTCAAGGGGATTGGCGACCGAGGGTTGAGACGTGTTTTGTCACTTGAAATACAAACACTCCTCGCCCCTCGAGTTTGGTTTGACACCCCAAACCAAACAATGGAATGCATGTATACAAGCTTGACTTAAAGATGCAACATGAAGTTAAAGTGCAAAACATGCCAAATGCAATGTGAACCAAACATGCAAAGGTGATGTATTAAGCATGCAAAATGCGATACAATGCAACCTAAAATGAGATGCAAACATGGCACAATGCAAGCATATAGCTAGAGGCAACAATTCAAATATGTAGCCCTAAACGAGAATGGATTTAGGCTGAAATGGGAGGCCTCGGCCACACCCCCAAAACAGTGGCCAAAGATGCCAAAGTAACGGACAATCAAGCATGGAAGCATACACACTAATAGGCCCAAAATTAAGGCACAACAAAGGAGCATCTTACTATCACTACCCCAAGCCAACATGGTATGGGCTATGCAACCAAAAATGGAGTTTGAATACACTGAAATCAGCCCTAAAACCCAATGAGATGGCAACCTTGGAGGCTCAAATACTTAGGCATGCATAATGTTCATTTCAAAGCATAAAAAGGGGACATCTTCTAAGCATGAAAGGAACGATGAATGCAAGCATGCTAGCATGATTTGGGGACTGAAATGACATGGCAAACAACTTCAACTCATCAAAGTAGACTAACTAAGGCACACTTATGACTCATACACTTGAGGGCTCACAAGCCAAAATGCATAGCAACCATAACAAACATGTCAAACATGACCGAATTGATAACCAACAGACTTTAAGCATGGAAAAACAATGCTAAAAACTTCTTGGTGCCGAACCAAAATCATGCTCAAATGATGTGTTACAACATGGCACCCTTTAAGCCAAATAGTGGGATTTCAAAGCAAGTATGTTATTTATGCAAAAGGCCAATAAACCCAACATAAGACAGAGGTATAACATGATCCAAAACACCCAAAAAACCTCTGAAAAGCAGTCATAAACAACTGAGCATACATGCTACCATATTAAGCCAAAAATGAGGACAAAAGAGGGACCAAGGGAGAGGGGTGTCCCTCCCCTATGCAAGACTTCAAAATCCCTTCTTCACCACTGAAAATCCACTGGATTTCAGTGGTGAGAAGGTCAAGACGCAAGAGTGACCAAAGCTTAACAAAGATGGTACAAAAGGGGGCAAACAAGGCCTAATAAGGTGAGTTTGCACTCAAAACACAAAACAACCTTAATGAAAGTTCTAAAGCATGAAAATGTAAGCTTTTTTTATGTTATGCACAAAAGCTAAATCAGCAAGCAAGATAGGTGAAAAACTATTGCAAGTTTGGGGAATCTAAAGTAAAGTGCTCACCCTTGAAGATCCTTTGAAGAACAAATGGTCCAGCCCTCTCCTTTTGATCAAAATCAGTCCAAAAACTCAAGAATCAACCCCCCCAAGTCCTCAATCTCGGAGCAAGGTGTAATAGTGTGTGTAATGGTGCAAAAGTAAGGTAAAATCCACTTTTAGGCCAAGAAAACACACACAAAGGGAGAGAGAGAGGGAAATATAGAGATAGGGTGTATCTATCTATGGAAGCTCTGGTTTTTGCCTCAAAATTTTCTAACCTAGATCAAAGAGGAGAGCCCTCCTCTTATAGAGGTCCCTCTTGCAAAGCTTACACAACAAGCTTGCTTAGAGGGACATCCCTCCATACACGTGTATGGAGGGAGGCAGAGTTGGTGCCAGCTATCACAGCTGGCACAAAATATCTCCATAAAGTGGATGAACAGTGGTCGGCTGCCCAAAAATGTCATTTTGACAAAATTTAGTGCTGACCGGCAGAAAATAGTGCCGACCGGCAACAAACAGTGCCGACCGGCAATAAAAAGTGCCAATGGAAACAAAAGGCCAGCCGGTGGCCTCTAGCTACTGCCGGTGGTGTGTGGGGATGCCTCACAAGGCATTCCCTGCCCTTCCAAGGCAAGATGCAAGTGTTTGGTGCAAAACCAGACACTTAACGGTCGAATTCGGAGATCCTGAGGCAATGCGCGTAGCCGAGACCTCCGAAAACTCCAAACGAACACAAACATGGATGATCACCGAGTGTTCAAATGGTGACGTCCAAGTCTTGAGGACGGTCAAAAATGGGGTGTCTACAGACGGACACTGAGGGTTTTAATGAACCTCACCACATGTTCTCTAGCGTTACCTTGCTTCCCATCAAACTTCACAAACTTAGGTATTGTATACCTAGCTGGATATCGCATGGCCAGTATTTCTTGAGGATATGGGGGCTTAACATCTGGATTTAAGAGAGATGGCTACTAATTCTTGTTGCGCTCTTGCTTAAGCATAACCTAGACATCGGTTAGAGTGACAAAGTGAGTGGGCTGGCAAGGGTTAGTTTGCTCATGGGTAGCTGAACTAGTAGTCGTTTCGTTCGCCTGAGGTACCACCGAAGACACATAGATCGGAGCCTAATCCTTAAGGAGAGGGTTAGGTGCTGGATTTGGGACTGCTACAGACGGAGATACCTATACTGGAGCTGCCATGGACACCACGGCACTAATAGCTTCGGTGAGAGTTTGCAAAGCTGTCAGGATCTCCCTCTACGTATCTTGAAGGGACTGCACTGCTTCGGCTACAACACTGTGGTCGTGGTCCTCAGCGTGTGCTGCTCTGCCATTAGAAGAACTTTGTAGTCATGGTTGCTGTTGAACTTCATCTTCTGCCATTTTTTTCGATGACGTGTGCAACCCACTGCAAGTATAGATCATAAACAAAGTAGCCTCCCCAGCGGAGTCACCAAAAATGTAAAGGGGGTTCAAGGTAAACAGTGATTAAGAGAGTAATTAGAAAGGCAAAACTGTGTTAATGGTCCAACAAGGTTGGAATGGCTGGAGAAATGAGTCAACAAAAATCTGGGAAAATTAGAGAATGAGTAATTGAGTAAGGGTGGAGCAAGTGGTTCAAGGAGAAGAGAATGACAGTGCACGAATGGGCAACATCACCCCAAATCTCCAAAAATCTTCCTCTTGGATCTTGGGAAATGTGTCCTATTTATAGGCTTTTATTTGGCACCAATAGGATACCACATGGCCAAATAAAGTGAGGACAAGTGTCCCTAAGAATCACATAGAATATTCTGCCTTAGACTACAAGACGAAGGTGCCACGTGTCCCTCTGCATGTACTATGTACTATGTATTTGGTACAGATGCCTCAGCAAGTGCACTTTCGGCAAGAGTGTTTGCTGGTGCAACTTGCCTTCTTAGCTTGAACCTCAATAAGTGCACTTACGACTGTAATGTTTGCCGCACTTGTCTTCTCAGTTCAATTTAGCCAAGACATGCATTCTCAAGACTTCATAGCCTGCTATCAACCATGTTTCATGTTGACCTCAGCAAAGCCTACACCCTTAGCCACTTAACCACAAACTCCCCAGCTTCTCATATCAGCCATGTTGTGCCTTAGTACCAAGCTCAAGGGGGCTTCCTCGGTCCTGTTTGTGCAACCAAGGTAGGTCCATGACCTGGGTAAATGGAAAAGGAGTCTTTTACTCTCGGGTTGCCTTGCTCTCATCTTTGTGAGATCACCACCGTATACTAGTATTTATGGGCCTGCTATCAGCTCCAACTAGTAAGCTTTGGGGCCTGCTATCAACGCCAAGTTAGTAAGCTTCGAGGCCTACTATCAACGCTGACCTAATGATGAATTTAGGGGCTTCCTATTAGCGCCAAGCATTAGCCTCTACTTGTGGAGGGAAAGTCTATCTCAAAGGCTACTATCACCTTGGTGGAGTCTTCCCTCACTGCTGGAAATTCTGCATTCAGCGACATTTAAAAAAAGCCACTATAGGTGTAAAAAATTCTTCTAATTGTTTTTTGTGATGTTTAGTACCAAACGCCGAAGACACGGTTGTCGCTATAGTGTTATGGCGCTTTAAAAATGTTGGTAGATTAGTATAGACAACATTTTTAAAAACGTCGCTAAATGTGGTGAATAATGTTATAATGGCGTTATGCTAGTATTTAACGACGTTTTAAAAACGTTGTGATATCTTTTTCCCTATTTTAAAAATATGACCGTTGGCACTATAGTGGCATTTGAAGAAATTTCGTTATAGCTTCTTCTTCTTCTTCTTCTTCTTTTTTTATTTTTTTTATTTAGATTGTGCTAATTCTATTAGATTTAACTAAAAAAATGCTTGTAATATGGATAAAGCTGAAAAATGACAATAATATAGATAAAGTTTTGCTGCTCTTTCAATATATTGACTAAATTTAGGCAAACGTTGCATGATTATTCTAAACTAAAATCATGCAACAAAACGAAAAAATAAAAGAAAACCTGTCAAATAACACATTTAACAAGACAAGCAGAAAAATATGATGTCAACAGAACTTCTACATCAATTTTCTACAATCTTGGTTAGCATAGTAATAAGCAAATAAAAATTTCCAGACTACCCAGCATTAACTTAGTTATGGACAAAGACTTCAAGCATCTTTTACTTTGAACATTTATAAAATCAAGAGAAGAGCTCCAAAAACAACAACCATAACAATAAAAACAAAAACAAAAAAAACCTATATCTCGACAAAACATTAAAGACCGAACTTTAGAGCTCCACAAAATAATGCCCATAAGCACCTGCAGGGAATGATAAATCGGGCACATGAACTATTATCAACAAACTCATGTATTTGTTCACAACTACTCATCTTCACTGCATAAAAAGGAATAAGACTTATAATCAAGTTTAAGAAAGGGAAAATGTAAATTGCCACATCCTGCAAGGTAGGTATGGATGCACAACATAAGAATAATTATAAAGTTTAATAAAAGGAAAATGTAAAACTATTACGAGAACCCAATGATGGGAAGGTTACAATTTTCCAAAATTTTACATAGGATATATGACAATAGAACTCCATTGGTTGAAATTAAAAAAATGTAGACCATGAAACAAACAAACTTCTAGGCTAAAAGGGAGTATATTACTGGAATCACAATAAGAGGCAGTTTACGAATTGCAATGAAGATAGGATAATACAAACCATGATAGCCATGCTTTAACTTTCAATATTCCTTTCTCAATTCTACTAAAACTAATATTGTTTTCCAAGGAGATATAACCACCCACCAAATATAGAAAAGAATTTATACAGATGTGTAATGAAGCAATGAAAAGGGAAAATCCTGTCAAAATGGTTATGATATTGAAGTAAAGGAAAAGACCCAGACAATAGAACCTTGTTTAAACAGAGGTAGTCATGCATTCCATATAAAAAGAAAATCCAACTAGTGCACTGCGTAAAATCACATTTTTTGACAACAAAAAATGCAAGTGTAGAATCATCAAATGAAACAAGAAATTAAGAACAAGACCAAACAACAAAAGCTTTGAAAGAGTAATTGAAATATATTAAGGTTCATTTTTGTAAAATTCAATCACCAAGAAGTTTACAATAATAGCATTACACAAATTGTTCATAAACTAATAGAGATGCCATATAAGCGAGGAGTTCAATAATAGTACTAGTTCTAAACCAAAAGTAAGCTAGTCTACAAAATGAGAAAATGATGTAGCAAAAATTCACCTATATATGAGTTGTCAGAAGTATTGATAACAATCTAATCACCAGTTAAGACATGTGCTCATACCTACCAAAAAAAAAAAAAAAATGGTAAATAGAAAGAACTTATACTATAGAAGTCAAATAAAAATAACAATATGTACAATTCTATAATAAGCATCACACACGATATCATGTCCAGTTGTGGTTCTGCTTGCACACACCAATTACTTCCAGCACCATGTACACACTGTCACAGAAGTTGACAAGTTGCTTTGGAAGCAAAGAAATAACCTACTACTTACTAATACTAATGAGCCTATTTTAAAAGTCATAATCTCAATTTATCATAAAAAAATTTGAAGTTTTGTTGAATATGTGGAGCATCATTTAGTATGCATGCATACAGTAATGAAATAAACGAAAAACTAAACATGTGCATATAATATGTTAACAAATAATATTCGAACTCCTTACTAACCTTGCTAGTTGTTCTTTATTCTTCTTCTTCTTTTTCTTTGAAAGGTGAACCTACATTTAATAAGAACAAGTATTTTAATTAATAAGGTTTGTATTGTCAAAAAGGCTTTGGTTAAATGATTGCTCACCTCTTGGGATAAAAATGTATGAGATTGTTGTTGATGTGGCATTGGCCGAACAGTGGGATGACTACTAAGTGAATCCACAACCTATCATTCAATAAGTGGCTTAAGTTGTATAGTAGCTTTAGGTAATTTAAAGTAATAACTAGTTAAAATAGTTAAAATACCTGCTGCCTATATAATGGGCTTGAGGGTGCAACAGATAGTGCAACAGGTACGCCCGCAACTTGCAATTGAGATTCCAAAAAGTCAATTCGTGACTGAAAATTTGTATGTATAGCCTAAATTTGTTTCTCCGTTACATCATTCATCTTCGACTCTAACTGCATTTGATACCATTGAAGTTGCTCTTGAACTTATTCTTGAACTCGAGTTTGGAAGATACGATTCTGCTCTTGTGACTACCTATATCTACCTCCAAAATCATCAGTGGAGGATGGTCCCAATCCAAATGTCTGAACACAACCAAATCGTTTCGAGCCCATAACTTGTGTGAATATCTACTCATGTAATGCTACAGGGTCAATAGAAGATCCCTCCATGTGCTCCATCAAATTATTCATTTGAGTCTGCAGTTTTGAATTCAATAATTAGCCTCCAATATGAATCATATCAAAAGTCCAGAAATAAAATAGTATCACATACCATAATCTCATTAACTGAATCACTATTTGACATCCCATCTTTCATGTATACAGCCATCCACACAAGTGGCCGACTAGCAAGAACCCCATTGTTCTTTTTTGTCTCCTGTAATATATCAAAACATTATTATATTTAGTGTGGCATATATCAAAACATTATTATGACTCAATTTAGAAAAGAAAGTAAAAGACTTTTAATTGATGTGAGAGAATAATTATACCTCCACTTGAACTACTAAGAAAGGCTTTCAGCTTGTTCTATGATGTAATGTCTTCTTCTTCCGAGATTTCTATTCTTCTTGCTTATTTTTGTTAAATATGAAATTCATTTAAAATATTATCAAAAATTATCATATATGAACATTTTTTTTTTACATACATAAAATTGTACCAACGCACTCTGAGTGCCCCAATAATAGAACAAGGCCCGCCACTGATCCTCATGTACTCTGTCCGGTCGATAAGCCAACCTATCTGTATCATTGTTGAAGGGTTTGTATCCCATTTGTTTAACTCGACTTTTCCAATCTCTTCATTTCTTCCCAAATGAAGCTTTTATTGTTCTCTTCATGGATTCATCTACATCCATGTGAGCCTGCATTAAAATTATACACACTTGTAATATGCAATGTCAACTACGCTTGTAATAAGCATTTCATATGTTTTGTGATGTAGTCCTTCATCAATAGTTGGTTGTTCTCCACATACCTTTTACAAGTCTCTAGGTACCATCTTGAGTACAACATTCCAATCTTCTTCAACGGAATCATTAACATAAAAGACTTGTTGTGCTTGAGATGCTAGGATGAATGGGTCATCACTATCTTGTTGCTTCACATATAACAAGTGATTGAAATTAACAAGTGTAAAACCAAAATCGTCTTGCCTAAGTCCTTTATTCTTATCAATCCAATTACACATGAATAACAAGTATCTATGGTCGTGTGAGTAATACAATTCAATAATATCTGTTACACATCCATTGTACGTTATATTACCTTCCACTGGATTAATGTCTTTGGCACCTGCATACCCACTATTCTGAGTTTTTCTTCTCAACTCATGACTCCTAGTATGATACCCAGTACCATTAATTATATACCCGTTAAATTTGGTGGCCCTTTGGTTGGGTTCCAAAGCCAAAATTTTAATCTCATCTGACAACACTACATTTTCAGTAGCTAACAGCTTTGCAACCTATTTTTAAAACAAAGTTATAAATATTAAACATTAATTAACAACTTCAAAAATATATAAACACATGGATTAAAAAAATTAAATCATGAGAATTGGAAATTGGAAACATGCACTTACATGATTGAACCATTTGGGAAACTCATCATTGTGACGACGATCCACATCATAATCTCTGAGATGACGATGTGACCACTTAATAAATTCACGATGTTCCCCACACAATTAAACTATTTGTAAAATGCAAGATAATTATAGTTGGTATAATTACATTCACAATGAGACAAAGGTTGTGTCTATCTTACTCTCGATATGGGACAACCGCAGCAGTGTTAAATAACACATACTGATGAGCCTGTACCCATGTTGTGTTATCAAGCACAAACCCTTTTCCTTTTCCTAAAGCCCACCCCCATTAATATCTCAGGATTGTCGCTAACATCACAATTCCTTAGCGGTCAATGCAATTTCGACTCAACATCATGCAAGTACCTTGAGCAAAATGTCATACATTCTTCGCTAAGTATCCCTGTGCAATTGAACTTTCAAGATGACTTCGATTATGCATTTGTGATTTAAGAGTCATAAGGTACCTATAAACAAAAAGATGCATACATGACTTCCAAGTATAAACAAGCAAATATATACAAAATGGACATTGGAGTAGAATTACATACCTTTCTACAAAGTACATCCATCGATATTGCATCGAACCGAAATCTTCACTTCCTCTGCTAGGTGAATAGGCAAGTGCTCCATCATATCGAAAAATGATGGAGGAAAAATTCTCTCAAGATGACAAAGTGTAAGAGCAATTTGGGACTGTAGACAATCTAGACCATCCATCTCTAGGGTTTTGGAGCACAACTGCATGAAAAAATTGCTTAACTCAATTAATGGTTCAACCACTTTTGTCGGTAACAAATTTCTCACTGTATTGGAGGTATATGTTGCATGAGTGCATAACATCGAGGTTATGCCGTAACTTGAGTGTCTTCTAGTACGACAATTCGAAAAATATGCTTTTCTCTGTCCAATCCAGTACTGTATTTTCATCTATTTTTTCTTTTCTGGTTGCTTGGATGCTTCCCAAATGGTTTAAATGTTCCTTACCATTACAGAGCTTACTTTTTTGCACAAGAATGGTCTTGAGGCAAGTATCAGCGAGTAGCAGTGTATCCTATCTTACTTCTTAACCGTTGTGATGATGCATTCTTATTTTGATTGGGGCAAGCCAAATATCCTTTTGTACTCCACCCTGACAAGTTACCATAAGCTACAATTGGGGCAAGCCAAATATCCTTTTGTACTCCACCTTGACAAGTTACCATAAGCAGGAAAGTCATTAATAGTCCACATAACAATTGCATGCATTCGAAAACTTGCCCTCGTTGAGGCATCATATGTAACTACACCATCTTCCCACAGCCTTCTTAATTCGTCAATTAATGGCCTCAAGTAAACATCAATATCTCTCCCTGGTGCTTGCGGTCCAGGAATTAGCAATGGCATCATGGAAATGGTTGTTTCATACACTTCTATGGTGGTAGGTTATAAGGCATAACTACTACAGGTCACATATTATATGAGTTGCTCATATTTCCAAAAGGGTTGAAACCATCGGTGGCTAACCCTAGCCTCACATTACATGGTTCTTGGGCAAACACAGTATGTTGCCTATCAAAGTCCTTCCATGCCTCACCATCGACTGGATGCCTTAATATGCCATCGTCAACACATTTTTCTTTGTGCCATCTCATATCTGTAGCAGTTTTTCTGGATATGTATAATCTTTGCAAACTTGGTGTCAATGGGTTATATCTCAAAATCTTATGATGGATCTTGTAACGCCCCGAAATAATACAACATGAACCACCCACGTTAATCAACATTCACCCAATCAATAATGTCATAACTCCAACCTTTACATAATATACCATCATTGTTTAAACGTTCAAGAATATAGAAATACATGAATCTACAGCATGTGAAGCATCTAATCTCAACACAAATAAAATGCCCCTAAGGGCTTACATCTTGCAAGCCAATAGCCCGGTTACACAAAATGGTCTCTCGGACCCATACACATTAGCCCTTGGCTTACAAAAACATCACAACAAATGGAAGAGCAAGACTACTCTTCATCAGAACATACCCACGCCCTTAGCCTGGTGGAACCACCACATCTTAACTTGCACCAAATCCCATAGGGGTGAGCATAATGCCTAGTAGAGAACTCTAACAAAGTATATACAGTTATGCTATTCTCAATAAAAATAATGCAAATGCCAATGCTATGCCATGCTCCTTTAAAGAAATTTCATTTCATGCTTTTCTTAAAGATTTCCATTTTTTAACAAAAGCTTGCAATCTCAACACATTTCAAAAACTTTCCATTTTAATCAACAGGGGCGGTAAATACGACACTGGTAATTCCTATGCTGGTGTCTGCAAGTAGGCTCTACAAGCACTACTAAATTGTCATTTTTACCGGGATTAACCGGAAGGCTCAACACCTATCCGCACGATTTTTTGGTCTTTCACCAAGGACACTTAGGCCAACTTATCAAATCATCTACACCCCCTATTCGGACTTACCACCATATGTACCCCATACACATTGCCATAGTTCTTAATACAACATCACTTTCTTTCATGAAATAAATATCTTCAATCAAAATTTACAATGCAAAAATAATAACTGAATGCATATGCAATGTAGTGATTTCTCATAACTCAAAACATTTCCCATTTCCAAGTCGTCACAACAATGTCAACAATCACATTTTCCATTTCCTCCTTTCATTACTCATTCCCAAGATAACCATGTGTCTTCAATACATAACATCAATTTTTCATCAATTTACCCTTCTCAAGCCACATATGAGGTTTTCAAATACTAACCTCCACCATTCAAAATTCTCACAATCCAGTATGCACAACAATTAACATTTCTCAATTAAATATTTTTCATGCATCTAACAACAACTTTAAGAAAATAAATCCTCCATTTGCTTACATCAAAGAGATTACCACTTCTCTTATCAAGACGTAAATTCCACACTCACTCACCCATTTTAGCACAAGGAAATAAGTTTATTCCATGAATTGTCCATGTTTTCAAAAAGCCCCAATCTTCTAGGTTTTCACAAAAAAATCCAACATTGTTCATCTCTTTTATAAAATCTAATCATACACTTCAATCTCAACTCATGTTGTCCAAAATTTCAAGAAAATCTCTAAATGAACACAAGATAGAGTTTGTTTTACAAAAATCATCAATCCCTTGAGTCACCAAACCCATTTTCGAAATTTTCAAGGAGAGTTACAAAATCAACTAAAAACTTACATAAATATATATAACTCAAAAGAAAACCCTCTAGGATTTATAAAAGAGTTGGGATACAACCCACATTTAAAACATCTCTATATTTTCAAAACACAAGATTGAAATCAACAAGGAACTATATGAAAACTCTTAAAACCAACATAAAGGTAGCAAAACTTGTATATATAACTCAAGAATGTCCCTACCTCAAGCTTGGAAGAGAAGATGAGCAAAAAGGTTGAAACCCCAAAGTTATCGAAACCAACTTCTACTTAGATCAAACGAAGCTCTTGACGAGATCTACAATCTTTCTCAAAGAAGTAAGGCAAGAAGATGCTTCCAAGAGAGTAGATCTAAAGACTTTTGAGCAAAAAGTGGTTTTGGAGAGAGAGAGAGAGACCTATGGTTTAGAGGGAGAAAAGAGAGAAAGAAAAATAAAGAAAAGGGTCAAGTGAGGGCCTATTTATAGCACTAGGTAAAATTAGAAATAAGCCCCAAAGTCAATCCAAAATATCAAGTCAAAACCCCCAAAAAGTAGGGCCAAAAGTCGGACTAAAATCTGAAAAAAAAAACTCTGTAGGGGTCGACCCCTGCAACAGTGGTATCGACACCAAAGAGGAAAATCTGGGAAAACTACGCTTGACTGCACTGATGGTGTCGACCCTACCCTAGATTGGTGTCTACCCTAAGTTCCAGCAACCAACACACAGACAGAAGAGGGTCGACCCTCTCCCAGTCTGGTGTCTACCCCATTTTCCAGCAACTCCTCCAGAACTTCACCAACAGGTAAGGGTCGACCCTAGGAAGGCTGGTGTCGACCCTAGAATGGAATTTCTAAGTCTCCAAGGAACTTTTGACAAGAATAAGCGCGAACAACCAAACCCAACAAGTTTAGTTCGGATTATACTCCTCCAAAACCAACCCATAACAACACCAAAGGTTTCCAAAACATAATAATAATTCAAATACACTTCCTAAAAGTTTTAAAAAGGGTGCAAGTGCTACAGATCTTCTTACCTTTGCCATCATTCAGTTTGTATCTAGGCTCCTTACAAATTCGACAATTTTCTAAATTTGCATTTTCCTACCAAAAAAAGAGCATAATCATACTTACACGCATGAATAGACACATATCCTAAACCCAAGTCACGCAAAAATTTCTTGGCTTCATAAAGGGTCCACAGAACCTTTTGGTCACTTTCTGGTAAAAGGTCTTTCAATACACCCAACAACATGTCAAAGGACTTATTGCTCCACTTGTTTAACACTTTCATATGAAGCATCTTAATGATAAACGATAACAAAGTAAACTTTTGACAACCAAGGTATAACGGACGTTGAGCATCCTCTAACAATTTATCAAAGTTTCGTGCATCCTCTCTTTGCTCATTATCATTCCACTCATCCTCTTCATCATCATCAAAAATATTCTCCATGCGTTGGTCTTCTAACACAGCATGCAATTCATCTTCAAGGTCAAGGCTTTCATTGGTTGTCCCTTCATCACCAACACCTTCAACCCCATTGTCATTATTCCACACATGAGGTTGAGTGGCTGGAACAGTTTCCCCATGGTGCACCCAAGTTTTGTATGAAAATGACATCCCTTTTCGGGTCAAAGGATATTCCACATCCTTAATGGTATGACGTTCAAAATTTAGGCAATCCATACACGGACAACGAATTCTATTATCTAGGCCAACATTTGTCATTGCAAATTAGAGAAATGACTTAACCCCTTCTCTATACTCCGAACTCAATCTATTTCTAATGGACATCCAACTCTTGTCCATATTTGATCAACTATAAAGTAAAGGTTATGTTAGATAAACGTATCATTTATTTGCTATGGTTATATGCATGGAAAAAACAATAAATTATATACAAGTAAATAAACCAAGAACCAACTAACTAATTTTCACGTAAGCAGATCAACATAAAAAGTACATAAATGTGTACAAAAAGTTAATGTATGCACTATAACATAGACATCAACACAAACAAAGATAGCACCCTTGTTCAGCCTCTTTAGAGAGGTTCCAAACTGCAAAACAGAGGTGCATCTAAAGCAACAAAAGGTAAAAATACAGCATGGGGTGAACAGAAAAACAGCGGACAAAAAATGGCCCAGGAAAGTAGTAGCATAAAAGATTTCAAGTTACAAAAAATTATTTCCAAACACTTTAGAATATGAAAGTTTGATGTAGTTCCTAGAGATCAAGTGATTAGTTTTGATCATCTTAAAATGGTAAAGGGCTTTGTTTTAGAATTCTGCTTGCTGGCTCTTAATTGATAATGCAATTCTCATTCATGACTAATTGGGAAAAGGCGCGGGGTCATTCTCTCGTTTTGTACTTTGTAATTCGCAACCAAATTGGGTTCTTAAGGATGGACTCATATAGAATTTGCTCTCATATATAAGGAAAATAACTAGGTAAGACAGGAGGTTGCTTTGTAGTTTTAGCATTTGTTTGATGTTGTTGCTTTTCCCTAACTAGGTGAGGTTACTTGTCGCTACTTGTAAAACCAAATCTGTAAGGTCTTAGTGGTTGAAGTTTCTTTGAAAGTTTGATTTACTTTGGTATATCTCAATGAGTATCACAGTGATGTTGACAAAGGTATTGTGGCTAACATAGGTATGAACTACCTGACAAGGAGACTTTAATGATAAATTTTTTTTTATACAAGCTGCTGCTTATAGGTGCCCTGGTCGTCATGTGTTGGTGCAATGAATATAGCTAAAGATAGTATCGCTATTATAGGATTAGTTGCACAGATATCAACCATTTCATAGCTACTGGATTCATTATGAATTTTAATAGATCTCAGTTTAGAAGAATATTACAGGATACATTGGATTACATGGGCATGCTGCTGGTTTTTTCTTTTTATTTACTTTATGTCGGGTATGGATTTATTTTGTATTATTTTGAAAATGATAATGTTTATGGACCAAATAAATGTACAATATAACTGACTCTTCTTGCTTTGTAAGGTGATAGTATCTTATTCTTCAAATTTATGTTCTTTGCCCATACTTTTGTGCACTCTGACATGATGTTGCAGCATGATCATGTTCCAATTTGTGTCTTTTGTTTATGCTGTAGGGATATTTTATCTGCTTAACACTGGCTCTTGGGTGGGCTTGTGCTACTTATGTTAGGTATCAAGCTTTAATTTCTAAATTTAGGTGACAATGTGGCTTTAAGTTCCCGGATCAGTTTCCCTGAATCTTGATGAAAAATTACTGTGTAAAATTTTGGATTTTGTAACATTTTGTGCTGTCTGATAGGAGTAGAGAGATTAGAATGATGAAAGATAGTTTGAGAGGTGGCAATAGCTTTGTATTTATTTCTCATGATATTAATGCCCTTGAGCACTCTAATCAGGTCAACCTGCCAAGAGTGACTGTTGTAATGCCTTTGAAAGGCTTTGGAGAGCATAATCTACATAATTGGAGAAGTTAGGTACATTATTACGAACACACATATTACCTAGTAGGTCCTTCTCTCTCCCATTTTTAAAGCTAAAAAAGGAAAACAGTGAAAAAGTCGATTACTTTTCTTTGGTATTTGTTTTTTCTTGGTTTGTTTCTTATCGTTAGTCCAGTTACAAGAAAATACGTGTAGCCAGACATACTCTCATTGAAGAGTCAATAGTTGCAAGTAATTTGTCTTTATGCTAAGACGAAGTGAAGAAAATTGACACACTATTATTTGCTATGACTGGATCTTAGTTTCTATTTGAAGTTATGATTCATGTATTACTGCCTAATTAGATGCATGTAAAAACACCTTGACAACAGAGGTATCAGGATTACATTCCTTGTTTTCTTTGAAATACTAATTTTTTAAGAGTCTGGAAGTTATTTTAAAAAATTTGTTTAAAACTTGAAACTTCTGTAGTCTGTTTCCTTATCTGTGAATATTCTTAGGGTAAATTACACTTTGCCCATCTATTGGTGAGGGACCAACAACAAAGGGATAACAGCCAAGTGGATGAGATAGAAAGAAAAAAAAAAAGCAACAGCAGCACAGATACAATGCAGTAGTGACAGCAACACAGACACTAAAGAGAGAATATGATCTGACTAAGATTGTGGACAATGTCATGCATTGAGTAAGAGAAGCTTGGGAGGTTGGATTTGGCCCAAAGAGCAACTCTCCATTTCACTTGGTGCTATGATGAGTCACATGAGTTATGGATTTGTTATAGAATTCACTGTTACAGTCAATCAAAATCTGAAATGATCCATATAGATACGATGATTTCATAACAATAAATCGGATTATTACCATCATGATAGTAAATGGTAATAGCAACCCACAAAACCTTTCAAAGTCCATACACTAATCAATAACAAACTAAAAGACAGAGAGAACCAGATATATAATACAATACCAAAACCTTCAAATACAACAACCACTCTTAAACCTAATTCAAGAAACACTATACGCAACCAGCTACCAGTGCTCAGAAATGATTCTAAGATAAGCAAAATCTAGGAGTAGCAACTAAATTAGCAGACATTTGAACATCTAGAAAGATAATGAACACTACAACAAAATGCATGACTGGCGACCAAAATTAGCGACCAAAAGTTGTGGAATTGGCAACCAAAAATTTTTTCAGTCGGCAAAAGTAAAATATTTAGCTATTAATTTTTTTTAGTCGGGGTATATTGGTTATTGGCAACTAAAAAAAAATTTAGTCGCTAAAAATGCCAGAATTGGCGACAAAAAAAAAATTTAGTCACCGTATATTGAGCTTTGGCTACTAAAACCATTTAGTCACCGAATGAAAAATAAAAAATTATTTTTTTACCTTTTGGTCACCAAAAGTTAATTTTCTGTGACAAAAAAGAATTTTAGTCGCCATATATTGAGTTTTGGCTACTAAAACCATTTAGTCGCCGAATGGAAAATAAAAATTTATTTTTTACCTTTGGTTAGGAAAATTTTGGTCGCCAAAAGTTTATTTTCAGCGACAAAAAAGAATTTTAGTCGCCAAAGAACTAAAATTTTTGGAGGGAGACATTTCAAATATTTTGGAGGGATTTATAAAATACTTTCAGTGACTAAAAAATTTTAGTTGCCAATAACCATCTATATAAAATATCTCACGCTCTCACTCATCCTCTCTCATCTTATCTCATCTCTCTTTTTCTCATTCCATAGAGAGTTGCCCGCCACCGTCGCAAGGAAAGGGAGGTTTTGGTGGTAGAGGAAAACGAGGCGATAGAGGCAGTGGGATGAGAGGCCACGATGGCTGCAACGGCAGAGGAAGGGGCGACAGAGGCCGAGGCGGTGGAAGAGGAGGAATGAAGAGAGGGAGTAAGGTCGTGGTTGAGTTGCATAGACATGAAAGAGTGTTCATTGCTAAGGGTAAAGAAGATGCACTTTGCACCAAGAATATGGTCCCTGGTGAAGATGTCTACAATGAGAAGAGGATCTCTATTTAGGTAAATGTTGAAATGATTTGGTGAAAGATTATTTTTATATTGTTTTTGTGAATTTGGAAATATAATGTTATAGTTTGTTTAGCTTTTTGAAACTGCCGTGTGTGAAGCACTAGTTATTAAACACAAATGATCAACTAGGTCATTGGTTAGTGTCACAGTGTGCAATATAGTTGCTGTTTGAGGCGGTGCTTTATATTCTTGTGCTTATAATTCACATTTAAGCCATAACTACCATCTTACGATGAAAATTTGAGGTCAAACTTTTGTACACTGTGAGTCTGATATATTTTTGAACTGAAAGTTAGGGTTTTGTAATTTCATAGCTATTGATTTACATTGGACTTTCCATTCACCTGGAGTTATAATTCTTTTAGTTACTAGTTGTGTTTGTTTCTTGATTGATCAAGGTGACATTTTTCTAAGTGACTATTGAGTAATCATGCTGGTTCATTACTTGTTTGTTGATGTGCTTTGACATTTTTCTTTTCCTTTCAGAATGAAGATGGGACAAAAGTTAAATGCAGGGTATGGAATCCTTTCCGTTGAATACACTTTTTTTTTCATTACCTTCAAACTATTTGATAAAATGTCTCTTAGGCTTCTCAAAATTCTAAGCCACAAGCCTAACTTATTGGCAGTGTAATTGGTGCTCAAACATGTACTGAATCAAGCCCACAACAGCTCCAAATCTTAATCTGTTGAAGCCACTGCTTGCATATTCAAATCTTAATCTGTTAAATCAAAAATCATTGATAGTGTTTTTAATTAGCTACTTCACTAATATTCCTTCATTTAGTCTTGCTATATCAGTTATAATAAATATTGTGCTATTCATCCTAAATTAACTTCCATAGCTAATTGATAAACTCACTGTGTTAGTCACTTTATTAAGTATTTGATATCTTGCGCTAAATTTTCCATTATCTTCTCTGACTTGATTGAGTTTAAACTAGTGCTTATTTCTTTATATAACTCACAAACTGTTTAGTCAATATTCATTCAATGCATTTCCAGTTAACTCATCATTGATAGCCCATCTTGCGTTTCATCATGAACTGATATATTTGATTTTATTGACTGTGGTTGCTTGAACTCATTTGTAAATCAACTAGAACACATTCTGTTATTCACCTAAGTTATAAGTTCATTAGTTGGTATATTTGTTGTTGTATAACTGATATTGTGCGTTATATCCTTATAAATCGTTATTTGCCTAGTTTAGTTGAAATCTTTGAAATGACAATCTGTTAAGCTAAAAGGAATCATTTACCGATTTTTCTTTATTTAGTCTTGCTATATCAATTGATATATTCGTTGTGTTATTCATCTAAATTCAACTGAGTTAGTTATCTAATTTTTCCTTCTCCCTAAGCTAAATTACTTGTTAAATAAATTGAACCATATTATGTTTAAACAAAAATCAAGCTCTGCATTTTTGATTAGTTACCTCATTGGTTTTTGTTATAGATTGATGATGTTGGCATAGATGCAGTGATGTTTTTTGGGCCAGATTGATGGTGTTTGCATGGGCACAATTTACATTATATTTTTGTTTATGGAAAACATATACACTTGATATGTTTTGTTATTAAGATTTTTTTTTAATTTGGATTTTAATTGTTGGTTTGGATAGTATATGTATTTGTTGGATTATACTATGTTTATGGATTCTTATTTTCTTTGATATGTACGGTTAATAGTTAAGTTTTGTATATGGTTGAAAATTGAATGATACAGGTTGTAGAGAAGTATTTGTATTGAATGGTTGAGAATGCACAGGTTACAAGTGACAAAAAATATTACAGAACAAATTATAAAAACTAAATAAGACATGTTGGCGACTAAACAAATATCATAGGTTGGCTTTTGGTCACTAAAATTTTAGTCGCCAATTGTCAAAAGGTGAACTCTTGGCTATTAAACTTTTAGTTACCAATTGTAAAAGGGAAACTTTTGGCTACTAAATTTTTAGTTGCCATTCTCAAAAAGTGAAACTTTTGGCTACCAAATAGTTAGTTGCCAAACATACATGCTGAATTGGCTACTAAATAATTTAGCCACTAAAATTAAAATATATATATATATATATTTAATTATTTTAAAAAAATATATGGCGACTAAAGTTTTAGTCGGCGATAGATCACTTTTGGCTAGTAAAAAAATTTTAGTCGCCGATATTCTTTTGGCGACTCAAATCTTCTCTGACTGGCGACCAAACTAGCGACCAAATATATTAGCCGCCAAAAGTAATTGGCGACTAAAATAAGACTTTTGGCGACTAAAATTTTAGTTGCCAAAGTGAAATTTCTTGTAGTGTAAAAATCGTAATCAATTGAACTAAATTGAAGAATATAAAAAAATAAAAGGATTAGAACTATAGTAATCAAATTGATATTATATTATCATTTTGAAAATTAAATAGAGCTATTCTAAGCTTGTATTTGAATTTTTGAATTTAAGTGAAAAGATTTGAGTATTTTTAATCATTAAACGAAAATAGCTTATATTATCTAATCTTTTAGGGGGTGTTTGTTTGAAGGGATTAGAAGGGGGGGTTGGAGTCCATGTCTATCAAATCTAGTAGTCTGTTGTTTGGTTGAAAAATTATAGATTGGACTAATAGTCCGGTCCTATATGTGGAACTATCCTGTCTTGGGGAAGGAGTGGGATACGGAAGCATCTATTTACACACACCAAATATACTCTATACACACACTTAATGATATTTATTTTATTACAATTTTATCCCTAAGTGAAATTACTATTTTAGACATCATACCAATTCAAATAAACAAACATCTCAATACACATCCAAACTTCACATCAATCTGTTGTTGAAGCTGTTTAGCTCCAAGTTCGTAGCTGATACTTCTTCTATTGAAGGTGTTGAAGCTCCAAGTCCATTGAAGCTGTTGAAGCTATTGAAGCTCCAAGTCCATTCGTAGCTTTCCATTTCCATTAGTTTACACACTAACCTCATCCTCATTCATCATTGTTATGGAGGATTTCTCTTCTGAAAATTCAGATTTTCAGAAGCAAATAAATGTTTATAAGAAAGATAGCCAAGGAAATGTGAGTTTTGCAATGTAAAAGTCTTGTTTTTTTTTTTTTTTCTAGCGTCGTTCGGATAACCAGAGCCAAATTATATCATTATGTTCGAAAATCTACTTCCGAAATAAATAGTTAATTTCGGAAGTTGTTGTCCGAAATAAGTTAAATTTTACAACATTCAACTTCCAAAATTTTAAAATTAATTCGGACAACTACTTTCGAAAATTAGCATTTTGTTCAACACTGTACTTCCGAATGAAGTAAATTTTTTTCCCCATTTTATATTCCAAATTTGTAAACTGCATACCAAATTTGCAGTTTCAAATTGCAAATTAATCTTATAATGCCATTAAAAATTTGTAATGTTATACAAAACATGTAGGAATATGTGTCAACTCAAGGAAATCAGGTTTGCGCCGATAGTGTGTTGGATTACACTACTCAATTCACAACTGAACAGGTTCACTCTACGAAATTATAATGATTATGTTTCGAATTGCTTAACAAATGTAAATGTTTGATAATATTTATTTGACTTTGTAGGTATTCAAAAGTAAGGATGAATTGCTCAACTGGGTACGTGAAGTTGGAAAGAGAAATGGTTTGGTCATTGTAATCAAAACATCAGACTATGGTGGAGGGAAAAAAAGACCCAAGATGTATCTTGCTTGTGAGAAGAGTGGCCAATATAGAGCGACAAAGAAGTTAAAACATGATGGCAACAATACATCAAGAATAACCGGTACGAAGAAGTGTGGTTGTCCTTTTGATATGAGGGCTCATAGGTTTACCACACATGATGAATGGACATTGACCGTAGTATGCGGATTGCATAACCATCCACCTGCAGAGCACCTTGAGGGACATTCATATGCAGGGAGGCTGTCAAAGGATGAGAAAGCATTGTTAATGGATATGTCAAAGAGCATGGTTCGGCCAAAAGAAATCCTAGTAACCTTGAAACAATGAGATGCCCTCAATGTAAGCACACTTAAAACCATTTACAATGTACGCCATCGAAACAGGGTGGTACAGAGAGCTGGAAGATCACAGATGCAACACTTATTGGGTGAATTGGCCAAGTATAATTACATTGAGCGCCATCGATGTGAAGAGTCCACGATGACTGTGACAGACTTGTTTTGGGCACATTCTACTAGTTTGGACTTATTTCGGTCTTTCCCACGTATATTAATTATGGATTGCACATTTAAAACCAATAGATATTATCTTCCTCTTCTTGAAATTGTGGGAGTGACATCAACTGAAATGACTTTCTTTGTAGCTTTCGCATACTTATAGTATGAGAGGGTCGATAACTATACGTGGGTGTTAGCTATATTGCGTGATGTCATGGATGGTTTTGTTTTGCCATCAATTATTATTACTGACAGAGAGCTAGCCTTGATGAATGCCATACAGAAGATATTCTCGATTGGCAAACATTTATTATGTTGTTGGCATATCAGTAAGAATGTATTGACCAAATGCGAGAAAATATTTGAGACATAGCAGAAATGGGAGAAGTTCAACCATGAATGGAACTCTTTAGTGTATTCATCTTCTAAAATTCAGTACGATGAGCATCTTAAATCATTACTTAAAGAATTCAGTAGTTATCCGGATGCAATCAACTACATCATGGATACTTGGTTGGTTCCTTACAAGGAGAAATTTGTGGCGGCATGGACAGACACATGTATGCATTGTGGCATTGTTACAACCAACTGGTAAGATTACTTTTATTCAATATGTTATTAATAAGTGCCATGTACTTGATTTTAATTTCACTTACATTGAATTGAACAGGGTTGAGAGTACACATGCAAAACTTAAAAGACAATTGGGTTCATGTCAAGTCTCATTTCAGGCATCATTTGAGAAAATACACAGTCTGCTTGAGTTGCAACACACTGATATTAAGGTTTCATTTGAGAAAAGTCTAACTGTTGTGCAACATCAATTTAAACCTTCTCAGTTCAGGGAGCTATGGGGTAATGTGTCTATCTCTGCATTAGAGTATTTGCTTGTAGAGAGTAAGAGAGCCAATTCCATTGGTATTGATGCTGAAGCTTGTGGATGCATCCTTCGCCACACTTATGGTTTACCTTGTGCCCATGAGATTGCTGACTACATCAGACAAGATCGTCCTATACCACTTGCTACCATACACTCACAGTGAAGGCAACTTCATATCTCCATATGCAACAAAGAAGAGGAAACAGAGGTGACTGGTCATGCTGAAGTAGAGTTGTTTGTGAAAAAATTCAATGAAAGTGATAGAACCATGAGGTTAGAGCTTTTGAAGAAGTTGAAAGAGATTGTATGTCTGGGAAGCACTTTTCTTGTTGAGCCCAAGGTGAAGCCCAAAACACGTCCTTGGGATCATAAGAAGATCAATGTTTCTACCCGTCGTGACCCGTGTGCATTTGAGTTGGTGCAATCTGGACATGATTCCTTCTCACCTAGGAACACTCAAATCACTACATTAGCTTCTACTATGGAAACTAAGAAGAAGCGACCTGTTAAGGGAAAGGAGAAGGTGAATGTGAAAGGGAAGGTGTACATTATTAGAACAGTGAAACCTGGTGCATATGTTGATGCTTTCCCTTATGGGTTGAAACCATACATTAAGTTTGTCAAGGATGTAGCTGCAGATGGGAATTATGGTTTCAAGGCTATAGCTACTTCAATTGGTCATACAGAACATGATTGGGCTTAGGTTAGGCGTGATCTTTTGGGTGAGCTACACACACACAAAGAGAAATACATTACACTTTATGGGTCCTACGAAAGGTTTAAAGAATTGACAAGCATATTGTCATACTTTGAAGACAGTCTTGGATACTCACATTGGATGACTATGCCAGACATGGGGCATCTTGTTGCATCATGCTACAATCTTGTGTTATACCACTTGTCATTACAACAATGTCTCACCTTTTTACCTCTTAGAACAGTGTCAGTACCTCAACTTCATAGACGTGAGATTGCCATTGGGTTTGTCAATGGAAATCATTTCGTCCAAGTATAACAGAAACTTATCAATTTGTGCATGTACAAGCAGTTATGAGGTATGACCACTAACTCAATTGACATTTGGTGTAGGTTTTTTCGCAGACAGGCCATCTAGTTCCTCCTATAGCCACTAATTGGCGAAAATACTGGCACCCTTGCGCTGTCGACTAGGATGATGCATATGTGCGCCGCATTCAGCATTTCAAGGACATTTTTCATGATACTGTAGCTACTCGAGAGACATTTGATGTTGTTGATGTCGCATGACACATGTATGCATTTGACAATGTTAGAATTATAGAAGAAATTAATGGATGTGTTTTTGATGTTGATGTGTTATGTGGCATGGATTGAATATTATCGACCATTGTTACCATTCCATTCTAATAACAAAATATCATTTACAAAATCAACGACCATTGTTACCATTCCATTCTAATAATAAAATGTCATTTTCAATGGTATCAACCATTGTTGCGATTCCATTCTAATAAGAAAATATTAACCATTGTTAGCATTATAACAATGTTATCTTACAAAAAACACCACAAAAAATTCATCAACTAACAAATAACATGTCATGAATCAGCTGTATGTCTACGCCTAGGCCTACAACTGTATGTCAATGTTGGAGATGAAAAGCGACCTCCAGTATAACTAGATCTAGTAGAACTAGGTCCAGCTTCGTCAATGTGCTAACCTTCAAGGACATGCATTATAGTCTCGATAGCATGGTAAAGTCGATGAGGATGTCGTATCCCCTCCTCATAACCAGCCTTAATAATAGGATGTGTAATTTGCAGTGCATGTGCAATACGCTGCATTTGAAAAGAATATCACATTTTAGGAAACATATCAAAAATTAAAAAGTAAGTTACAAATGCATAAAAGAGGATAATATATTACATCGGCATGTTGGCTAAAATCGTGATGGTCATGCACACGCGGTTTATCAGTGTGCTCAACATATAGGTGCGTGATATTCTTTTACCAATCCACGTAACCCGGTACACATTCCTAAGGCTGACGAACTGGTGTGCTCCTCCACTGCTCAGATAACACGTGGTTATCCCAAGCCTCCCAGATCCTATCCAAGTATCTATACATGACTGTATATCGTGCAGATATGTTGCCTCGAGCACCACGACTGGGAGCTAGCGGTGCATCTGGGATGGTTTGAACCCTGCCAAACTGCCTCAGAACTCTATCTGGATGATAGGGTTTGACCACGTCTAAGCACTTTAAGCATCCATGGTAGAACGTAACCGGGTTACATGGATGCCGGTCTCTACAGCTGTGGTATGGATCCCAAATAACCTGTAAACGTAAAGTGTTTTTGAATTAAAGTATATAAAGGGTAAGATAAATGAAAAGTGTTAAAATTATCTCAGGACGAGTAAACTTACATCAGTTGCTACCAAACTGTTAAGCTCCACTCGAAAAGATTTCAAATGATCAATGGAGGAACCCGCCTCTCTTCTAGATGCCCAATGGTACATGTGTGGCATGTCTTCATTGTAGCCCATGTTCTGGTGAGGTCGGAATGCTCAGAAGTGCTCATAAATCCACGCCTCCAAAAGAGTCATATAACCACCCATCTGCTTAACACCGGACCGGCTAGCATACCCCAACTGTCTATATAAAAATGCTAATGCAGCAGCATCCTAGGCGTAAGTATGGATGGATCCCAAATCCATCAATAAGCCAAGGTAAACAAAAGGAACCCTGCCGCCACTCTTGTCACTGAAGAGTGTATATCCCAACAAAAACAACAAATAAGCTCTAGCAGCGCACTGTATAGCCTCATCGGGGTATGAATCTGTGACACGAACAAACTGACTTCGTAACCACTCAAGCCTGACTGAATTCCCACCAGCAATAGAAACCTCTTCATGTGCTACACGTTCAGTAATCCCCAAGCCAGAAACTAGTAGTGTAACTCCATGATGATTCGTCATATCTGGTACGCTGACTGATCTGCCTCAATGGGAAGGCTAAGAATAGTGCCAACATTATCCAAGGTCAAGGTCATCTCACCAACTGTCATGTGAAATGTGTCCGTCTCAAGTTGCCATCTCTCAACAAAACTGGAGATTAGAAGCTTGTTGACGAACCGATAAGTGCAACGAGCTAATTGTGACAGCCCAGACTGCTCAATAATGGCTTTGAATCTGGTGTTGTTGTCTGCTGACCACCATGGCCATGCAAGGATCTTCGAAGAGTGATTATGACACTTTAGGGGCCCTCGTTCTTATAAAACAAATGATATCTCATTAGAAACTACCATACAACACACACACAAAACTCATATACAAATGAATTTCACTTCTACTCAGGAATGTTTACCTCCCCGTGCCAAACAGCTGCAGCGACATGACTATTGAAACTCCGCAGTATTGATGGAATAGTCGGTCCACCTGGAAAAGCATGAGTAAGGTACTTTTCCTGGACAGTAGGAGAATCGGGTAAATAGGTGTCCTCCATAGCAATGTCAGGCATATCATCACCTTGAACTCGTCTTTGGCTTCGGCCTCGACTTTGACTGGCACTGGCGATATCATATTCAACCAAAACTGGATCATGACCTCGACCACAACCTCAACCTCGTCCTCGCCCACGCCCTCGTCCCCGTTCATGGTCAACATCCAATTCACGATGTCGTCTATTTGAAGCAGTAAGTGGGACACGTTGTTGATATTCAAAATCCATATTACCTGCAAAAATTAATATGTTTGATGACTATACAATTGTAAAAAGAATATACAAAAGAAGGGAGGAAAAAAAAAGAGAAAAAAAAAAAACTGTTCGGAAGTTGAAAACCGAAAGTGTATATATTGTTCGGAAGTTGAAAACCGAAACAAAAAATTAATTTCGGAAGTTGAATGTTGTCCGAATTTAAACTATTCGGAAGTTGACTGTCGAAATAATGAAAAATTTTCGGAAAGCTACTGTTGAAATAAATCACTAATTTTGGATTTCTACTTCCGAACAACTTCCTTACTTTTAGAAAACCAATTCCGAACAACTTGTTTACACTCCGTGGGCCTTCGTTCGTTTTGAAAATGATAAAAACAAAACTCTACATTACAAATTAAATAGGAATGAGGATTGAAAAGTAAACTCACCTAAATACGAATGGGGATTGAAAATGTGCTGGAATGCTCCAGTGGGATGTCTTGATGGATGCAGCTTTGGTGATGAAAGCTGTGTGAAGTAGGGAGCTATGGGGTAATGTCTAAAACACGACAATGTGAGAGATGTAGCTTCAGCTTCAATGGGTGTATTTGCACCGTTGGGAGAGTTGGATTTGAGGGTCGGGGGTGTGTGAGTGTATGAGGGTAGATGTGGAATGAACCGTGTGTGCAGTGAGTAAAATAATTAGGAATTAATTTTTTTGGTGTGTGTAGTGAGAAGGATGTGCAAAGAGTGTATTTGGTGTGTGTAAATAGAAGCTCCCGTGGGATACACACTCCCTGGACAAGTTCTCCTAGTAAAAAGACAATTTTGTCCTCCAAATATTTAGACATGTTTGATTTAATTTTCAAAAACTAATTTTTAATTTTAAAAAATAATAAATAATTTTAAAAATAGTCTTTTCCTGATTTCTAATTCCATGACTAAACAAATATGAGATACACTTCATTTCCAACCAAATAGTTCAAGAATTATGTATCCTAAAATTAACGGTCCAATGAATTATAATATCTCTTATTCAATCCGTCCAAATAAACAAACCCTTCTTAATTAAATGTTGGGACAGCTCCGAGACTATATTTTTTTTGGAGGGGGGGGGGGAATATTGGGACAACTCCAAGACTACATTTTTTTTTTGGGAGAGGGGGGGCGATAATTGATTTTTCATGTTAATTTACACACGTCTCGATTAATTTCAATATTCTAAAATTATTGCTTGAAGAAATCATTTTTTTTATTATGTAGGGTATCTTGAACCAGTTTACACGTATTAAATTAAGTCTCTACAGTCTGAATAAGATTTACGTCCTGCTGTCCGTGGCCTCAAAGTATATATTTGCTGGTTAAGAAATTAGAACCTGAGACCTGAGAAGGAGCAAACCTCCAAATCTAAGTCGTCACCCTCTAGACCAACCACACTATGGTTAATTGATTAACAAATCTCGACTAATCGATAGGCCACATTTTTGTTGATTATGATGGTATGTTGATCATGATGGTTCGCCATAGGCCCAATAATATAGGATAAGGGAAATAAAAATAAATAAAAAAAAGCGGCAAAGAAAAACAAAATTTCATATATAGAAAAAATTACCATATCAAGAAAGTTATGTGCTCTTTTAAACCCAAACTACTGTAATTTGTTTGCCCAATTAAAGCTCGACTCACACTTCACGTTCACACAGGAGTTCAAATCCATGACGAAGCATTTGTACGATGTAAAATTCTGAGGTCTCTTTTATTAACTGTGTTAATAGTTATTACCCAAAAAAAACTTACCATGCCAGAAAAATTCTGCACTCTTTTAAACCTAAACTACTGTAATTTGTTTGCCCAATTAAAAACTATTGCAATTTGTTTGACCAATTAAAACTTGACTTCTTCACGTTCACATAGGAGTTCAAACCCATGATGAAGCGTTTGTACAATGTAAAACTCAGAGGTCTCTTTTATTAACTGTGTTAATAGTTATTACCGAAAAAAAACTTATAATATCAGAAAAATCCGGCGCTATTTTAAACCCAAACTACTATAATTTCCTTGTCCAATTAAAAACTACTGTAATTTGTTTGCCCAATTAAAGCTTGACTCACATTTCAGGTTCACACAGGAGTTCAAACCCATGACGGAGCATTTGTACAAAGAAAAATTCTGAGGTCACTTTTATTAACTGTGTTAAAAGTTATTACCCAAAAAGAACATACCATATCAGAAGAATTCTGCGCTCTTTTAAACCCAAACGATTGTAATTTCTTTGCCCAATTAAAAACTATAGTAATTTGTTTGCCCAATTAAAGCTCGACTCACACTTCATGTTCACACAGGAGTTGAAACCCATGACAAAGCATTTGTACAATGAAAAATTCGGATGTCTCTTTTATTAACTGTGTTAATAGTTATTACCCAAAAAGAACTTACCATATTAGAAGAATTCTGCGCTCTTTTAAACCCAAACGATTGTAATTTGTTTGCCCAATTAAAGCTCGACTCACACTTCATGTTCACACAGGAGTTGAAACCCATGACGAAGCATTTGTACAATGAAAAATTCGGACGTCTCTTTTATTAACTGTGTTAATAGTTATTACTGAAAAAAAAAACTTACAATATCAGAAAAATTCTGCCTCTTTTAAACCCAAACTACTGCAATTCGTTTGCCCAATTAAAAACTACTGTAATTTGTTTGCCCAATTAAAGCTCGACTCACACTTCACGTTTACACAGGAGTTCAAACCCATGATGAAGCATTTGTACAATGCTTAATTCTGAGGTCTCTTTTATTAACTGTGTTAATAGTTACTACCCAAAAAAAACTTACCATTTCAGAAAAAAATCTGTGCTCTTTTAAACCAAAACTACTGTAATTTGTTTGCCCAATTAAAAACTACTGTAATTTGTTTGCCACATTAAAACTCGACTTCTTCACGTTCACATAAGAGTTCAAACCCATGACGAAGCATTTGTACAATGTCAAATTTTGATCTCTTTTATTAACTGTGTCAATAGTTATTACTGAAAAAAAAAATTACCATATCAGAAAAATTCGGAGCTCTTTTTAAAGTACTGTAATTTGATTGCCCAATTAAAAACTACTATAATTTGTTTGCCCAATTAAAGCTCGACACACACTTCACGTTCACACAGGAGTTCAAACCCACGACGAAGCATTTGTATAAAGAAAAATTCTGATGTCACTTCTATTAACTGTGTTAATAGTTATTACCCAAAAAAAATTTACCATCTAGGAAAAATTCTGCGCTCTTTTAAACCGAAACGACAGTAATTTGTTTGCCCAATTAAAAACTATTGTAATTTGTTTTCCCAATTAAAGCTCGACAAACACTTCACGTTCACACAGTAGTTCAAACCCATGACGAAGCATTTGCACAATGAAAAATTCTGACGTCTCTTAACTGTGTTAATAGTTATTACCCAGAAAAAACTTACCATCTCAGAAAAATTCTGCTCCATTTTTAAACCCAAACAACTGTAATTCGTTTGTGCAATTAAAAACTACAGTAATTTGTTTTCCCAATTAAAGCTCAACTTCTTCACGTTCACACAGGAATTCAAACCCAGGATGAAGCATTTGTACAATGAAAAATTCGGAGGTCTCCTTTATTAACTGTGTTAATAGTTATTACCAAAAAAAAAATTACAATATTAGAAAAATTCGACGCTCTTTTAAACCCAAACTACTATAATTTGTTTGCCCAATTAAAAACTACTGTAATTTGCTTGCCCAATTAAAGCTCGACTCACATTTCACGTTCACACAGGAGTTCAAACCCATGACGAAGCCTTTGTACAAAGAAAAATTCTGACGTCTCTTTTATTAACTGTGTTAGTAGTTATTACCCAAAAAAGAACTTACCATATCAAAAAACTTCTGCGCTCTTTTAAACCTAAACGACTGAAATTCTTGGCCGAATTAAAAACTACTATAATTTGTTTGCCCACTTAAAGCTCGACTCGCACTTCACGTTCACACAGGAGTTCAAACCCATGATGAAGCATTTGTACAATGAAAAATTCTGACTTCTCTTTTATTAACTGTGTTAATAGTTATTATGCAAAAAAACTTACCATATCAGAAAAATTCTGCCTCTTTTAAACCCAAGCTATTGTAATTCGTTGCCGAATTAAATACAACTGTAATTTTCTTGCCCAAGTAAAGCTCGACTCACACGTCACGTTCACACAGGAGTTCAAACCCATGACAAAGCATTTGTACAAAGATAAATTCTGCGGTTTTTTATAAACAATGTTAATAGTTACTACCCCAAAAAAACTTACCTTATCAGAAAAATTCTGCGCTCTTTTAAACCCAAACTACTGTAATTTGTTGGTACAATTAAAAACTACTGTAATTTCTTTGCCCAATTAGAACTCGACTTCTTCACGTTCACATAAGAGTTCAAACCCATGACGAAGTGTTTGTACAATGTAAAATTCTGAGGTCGCTTTTATTAACTGTGTTAATAGTTATTACTGAAAAAAAAATTACCATATTAGAAAAATTCGGTGCTCTTTTAAACCCAAAGTACTGTAATTTGATTGCCCAATTAAAAACTACTGTAATTTGGTTTCCCAAATAAAGCTCGACACACACTTCACGTTAACACAGGAGTTCAAACCCATGACGAAGCATTTGTGCAATGAAAAATTCTGAGCTCTCTTTTATTAACTGTGTTAATAGTTATTACCCAAAAAAAACTTACCATATCAGAAAAATTCTGTGCTCTTTTAAACCTAAAGGACTGTAATTTGTTTGCCCAATTAAAGCTCGACTAACACTTCACGTTCACACAGGAGTTCAAACCCATGACGAAGGATTTGCAGAATAAAAAATTCTGACGTCTCTTTTATTATCTGTGTTAATAGTTATTACCCCAAAAAAACTTACCATACCAGAAAAATTCTGCTCCATTTTTAAACCCAAACAACTGTAATTTGTTTGCCCAATTAAAAACTACTACAATTTCTTTTCCCAACTAAAGCTCGACTTCTTCACGTTTACACAGGAATTCAAACCCAGGACGAAGCATTTGTACAATGAAAAATTCTGAGGTCTCTTTTGTTAACTGTGTTAATAGTTATTACCCAAAAAAAACTTACCATATCAGAAAAATTCTGCACTCTTTTAAACGCAAACTACAGTAATTTGATTGCCCAATTAAAAACTACTGTAATTTGTTTGCCCAATTAAAACTCGACTCACACTTCACGTTCACACAGGAGTTCAAACCCATGACGAAGCATTTGTACAACGAAAAATTCGGACGTCTCTTTTATTAACTTTGTTAATAGTTATTACCGAAAAAAAACTTACCATATTAGAAAAAATCGGTGCTCTTTTAAACCCAAACTACTATAATTTGTTTGCCCAATTAAAGCTCGACTCACACTTCACGTTCACACGGTAGTTCAAACCCATGACGAAGCATTTGCACAATGAAAAATTCTGACGTCTCCTTTATTAACTATGTTAATAGTTATTACCCAAAAAAAAACTTACCATATCAGAAAAATTCGGCACTCTTTTCAACCCAAAGTACTGTAATTTGTTTGCCCAATTAAAGCTCGACTACCACTTCACGTTCATACAGTAGTTCAAACCCATGACGAAACATTTCTACAATGAAAAATTCTGAGGTCTCTTTTGTTAGCTGTGTTAATAGTTATTACCTAAGAAAAACTTACCGTATCAGGAAAACTCTGCGCTCTTTTAAACAAAAACGACTGTAATTTGTTTTCCCATTTAAAAACTGTTGTAATTTGTTTGCCCAATGAAAGCTCGACTCACACTTCACATTCACACACACAGGAGTTCAAACACATGACAAAGCATTTGTACAATGAAAAATTATGAGGTCTCATTTCTTAACTGTGTTAATAGTTATTACCCAATAAAAACTTACCATATCAGAAAAATTTGGCGCTCTTAAACCCGAACTACTGTAATTTGAGTTGATATCACCCCATGTGAGGGGTGATTCTCTCCAATGTGAAAGCACAACACAACATGTCAAGGAATGCAGCTGCCAACCGACAAGCCGCAAAGGTGGATGGCCACCGAAAGGAGAAGAAGAGGGCTGGCAGCCAGCTCACTTGGAAGACTCTCTCCTTCATCTGTAATGTGTATAAATACAGAGGCTAAAGGGAGAGTGAGATAGTGAAAAACCATCAATATATTGTTTCCGTTGTAATTCTTCCATTTCTCTCCATATAGTGAAATCCGCTGCCCGTGGACGTAGGCGACTTGCCAAACCACATTAAAACTCTTGTGTTGTTGCTTGTTTGTATTTCTTGGTGTACTCTCGATCCCTAACAATTGGTATCAGAGCTCAGGTGGTGAAAAATCAAATTTTTTTCCGAAAGTGCCTAGATTTCGAAGTGACTGAAATCCACTTTTGAGCATACCAGGAGGAAGCCCTTGAGACGAGGAGTCCAGAACTGCAAAGCATAGGCCAAGAGGAGCTGGAACACGTCTCCACGCACTGCCTGAACACCGCGCGTGAATTTCAGTCTCACTACGCGCTTCACGCGCTGTTACAACAATTGGTGAGTCAGTTTACGCGCATCTACGCGCCCTCACGCTCGGCGAGAGGAAGACAGCGAGTGACACGTGCGTGGGAGTGACATCATCTCCATGTCATGCGCCAATTCAGTGCCAACTCAGCGCATGCGTGGCTGCTAGGTCAGCGCCACGTTAGCCGGATTGCCACGTCAGTCGCCACGTCATTTGCCACGTCATCTGCCATGTCAGCCGGATTGCCACGTGTCTGACACGTCAGTCGCCCCCATCAGTGCCACGTCAGCAAGTGGAGGAAGGACCCAGTGCTACGCGGCTAAGGAGTAGCCACAGATCTGAGGCGTTTAAGCTGTTTTGGCTTGAATTGAGTCATTCGGAGTCCGTTTCTGACGATCCGATAGTACTTTTCAACTATTTGGAGTATTCCAGACACATCCGTATGGTCAGTTTTTTGAATCGAAGTTTCTAAAAAAAAAAAAAGTCTTAATGGCAGAATCTACAAAGACGAGATCAACTGAGTCCATAAGTAATCCAGCAACTACAAGCAATTCTAGGCATTGGACCCCGGTGTCCCATGCTAAGTTCGAGGTAGAAAAGTTGGATAGAAGCAGCAACTTCGGCATGTGGAGATGTGAAGTTAAAGATATGCTTGTCCAGATGAACCTGCACTTCACTCTGGGAGACAAACCAGATGACCTGGACGGGATAGAATGGGAGAAAGTAAATCTCCTGGCCTGTAATTCCATCCGACTTTGCCTTGCAAAAGAGGAGAAATATGCCTTCACAGAATATGATATTGCGAAGGAGCTTTGAAAGGCACTGGAAGATAAGTTCATGACAAAGAGCATTGAGAACCGGCTCTACTTGAAGAAGAGGTTCTTTCGTTTCGACTATAAGAAAGGTATTTCGATGAACGAACACCTAAACAATTTCAACAAAATTCTTACCGATTTGAAAAACTTGGATGATCACATTGGTGATGAAGATAAAGCACTGTTACTGCTGAATTCCTTGCCTGACTCATATGATCATCTCACCACCACTTTACTATATGGTAAAGAAAAGATCAAGTATGTTGATGTTGCAAATGCCTTGGTAAATAATGAGTTCAGAAGGAAAGATAAATCTGCAAACAGGGACTCAGCATCCGAGGCATTGACAGTCAGAGGCAGAACAAATAACAGAAGATATACAGGGCGAGGAAAGCCTCGCTCAAAATCCAGAGGGAAATCATCAGATAGAAGACATCTTGCAAAAGACGAGTGTGCTACTTGTCGCCAGAAGGGGCATTGGGCAAAAGATTGTCCCAATAAAGGCAAGAAAGAAGAAAAGGTGAACGTTGCACGAGATGGAGATAATGGTGAAGGATCAGCCTTCACAGTTTCATCATATGGCCAGTCTGATGAATGGATTCTAGATTCCGGATGTTCCTACCACATGTGTCCTAACAAGCAGTGGTTCTCGAGCTTACGAGAGTTCGACGGAGGAGTTATGTTGATGGGTAACTACCAAGCTTGCCAGACAAAGGGGATTGAAACAATTCGACTGAAGATACATGATGGAACAATCAGAATTCTTGAAGATGTTTGGTATGTACCAGATTTGACAAAGAATCTCATCTCAGTGGGAGTTTTAGACTCCAAAGGTTACAGAGTAACTATGGAAGGTGGAGTCCTCAAAGTTGTTCGAGGAGCATTTGTTGCAATGAAGGGTACTCGAAAGGGAAATTTATATTTCCTAGACGGCTCTACAGTCACAGGAAGAGTAGCTGTCTCCACCAGCTCAGAAGATGATGTATCAGACACTTCCAGACTTTGGCACATGCGCCTAGGGCATGTCGGTGAGAAGGCTTTACAAGGGTTGGTAAAGCAAGGCCTGTTGAAAGGCGCCAAAACAGGGAAGCTTGAGTTCTGCGAGCATTGTGTACTGGGCAAGCAAACAAGAATCAAGTTTGGTACTGCTATTCATCGTACCAAAGGGATTCTAGACTACGTTCACATTGATGTATGGGGTCCTTCCAAGAATGCTTCATTGGGAGGTAAACACTACTTTGTGTCGTTCATTGATGATTTCTCAAAAAGAGTTTGGGTTTTCACAATGAAGCATAAAGATGAAGTATTAGAAATCTTTCTTATGTGGAAGAAAATGATTGAGACCCAGATAGACAGAAAAATCAAGAAGCTCAGATCTGACAATGGCGGGGAATACACATCAGATCCCTTCTTTGAGGTTTGCCAGAATGAAGGGATAGTGAGACATTTCACAGTTCCTGGAACACCGCAACAAAATGAAGTTGCAGAACGCATGAACCGCACTTTGGTGGAGAAAGTCCGGCGTATGCTGTCACATTCTGGATTAAGCAAGGCATTTTGGGCGAGGCATTGAACTATGCTCGTCATCTTGTTAATCGACTACCTACTATAGTACTAGATGGCAAGACTCCCATGGAGGTATGGTCAGAAGTGCCAACTACTGATTATGATCAGCTACGTATCTTCGGATGTCCAACCTATTTTCATGCTACAGAATCTAAGTTGGATCCAAGAGCCAAGAAAGCTGTCTTCTTAGGCTTTAGTGACGGTGTCAAGGGATACAGACTCTGGTGCCCTGAATCAAAGAAAGTTGTCATTAGAAGAGACGTTACCTTTGATGAGTCTACAATGTTGAAGCAACCAAATCCTCAAGAAAATGATGAAGCATTGAAGAAGTCAGTGCAGGTGGTGGTTGAAACTCCAGCAAAGACTAGTCAGCCAATCAACCATCCTGAAGAAGTCTCAGTGGATAGCTCTGAAGAGAGTTCAGATGAAAATGAAGATCCAGAGGCCCCACAACAATCAGAACCCATTGCAATTAGGAAAGGAAAAAGGGTTACTAAGCAACCCAGTTGGATGACCGATATGGTAGCATATGCACTCCCAATCATTAAAGACAATGTTCCTTGCACTTTCGAAGAAGCCGTGCAGCATACAGAAAGTGTCAATTGGAAGGAGGTTATGGATGAAGAGATCGGGTCACTTCACAAGAACCAGACTTGGGAGTTGGTGCAACTTCCAAAAAGCAAGAAAGCAATTGGGTGTAAGTGGGTTTACACGAAGAAAGAAGGCATCCTAGGCAAAGACAACATCAGATTCAAAGTTAGATTGGTAGCTAAAGGCTATGCTCAAAAGGAAGGAATAGACTACAATGAGGTATTCTCACCTGTTGTGAAGCACCCGTCTATTCGTATCTTGTTAGCTTTGGTTGCACAGTTTGATCTCGATCTCACCTAACTCGATGTCAAAACTGACTTTTTACATGGAGATCTTGAAGAAGAGATATACATGTCCCATCCAGATAGTTTCAAAGTTGCTGGAAAAGAGAATTGGGCCTGTAAGCTGAACAAATCGTTGTACGGATTGAAGCAATCCCCGAGACAGTGGTACAAAAGATTTGATCGGTTCATGATAAAGAAAGAATACACAAGAAGTCAATTTGATCATTGTGTATATTTCCGTAAGCTTCCAGATGGGTCCTTCATTTATTTGCTCTTTTATGTAGATGATATGTTAATTGCATCAAAGAGCAATGAGGAGATTAACAAACTCAAGGCACAGTTAGCAAGAGAGTTTGAAATGAAGGATTTGGGAGAAGCAAAGAAAATTCTTGGCATGGAGATCAAGAGAGACAGGAAGAAGGGCACGGTTCATCTGACATAAACTCAATATTTGAAAAAGTGTTAGACAGATTTGGCATAAATGGGAAAACAAAAGCTGTGAGTACACCATTGGCCCCTTATTTCAAGCTTAGTGCTTCGATGTCTCCACGCACAGAAGAAGAACGAAAGCATATGGCACAGGTTCCATATGCAAATGCAATTGGTGCATTAATGCATGCTATGGTTTGTACAAGGCCTGGCATCTCACATGCTGTGAGTATGGTAAGCAGGTATATGCATGATCCAGGAAAAGATCACTGGCAGACAGTGAAATGGATCCTAAGGTACATACATCGCACGGTTAATCTGGGATTGAAGTTTGAGAGAGATAACCGACTCGGACAGAATTTGGTTGGATATGTGGACTCAAATTATGCTGGTGACTTGGACAAACGCCGTTCAACAACAGGGTATTTATTTACGCTTGCTAAAGGGCCAGTGAGTTGGAGGTCAACGCTTCAGTCAACGGTGGCTTTGTTTACTACAGAGGCAGAGTACATGGCAGTAACGGAAGCCTTTAAGGAAGCTATTTGGCTACATGGGTTGATTGAGGACTTGGGTATTGTTCAGAAGTACGTTGAGGTGTACTGTGACAGTCAGAGTGCCATTTGTTTGGCAAAGAACCAGGTTCATCATTCTCGCACCAAGCACATTGATGTCCGTTTCCATTTCATCCGAGAAATTGTGAATGAAGGGGATATTCTGCTTCAAAAGATTAGTACTGTAGATAATCCAGTCGATATGCTCACAAAAGTGGTTTCTGGGATCAAGTTCCAACATTGTTTGGGCTTGGTCAACATCTCTCGGAACTGAGCACCTTCGGGTGCAAGGCAGTGTTGATCGATCACTATGGATGGAATATTCTGCAGAATATTCAGAAGTGCAGAGGGCAAAGGCTGATAGTTCATAGGAAAAGCTCCGAGTAAAGAAGACCGAGGACGTTGATGGGATAAACAACGAGTTTTCTATTGCTCCTATGACTGGTCCTGTGAGATAAGGCATCATAGTCAAGGGCATCCCAGCAGGGGGTGCATGATATCTTGGTTACGCAAGTTCAAGCATAGCAGGTGAAGACATCTGAGACAGGAAGCGTGGAAAAGATTTGTGGGAGATAGGAGTAAAGGCTCTCTCCAAATCAGAGAGTGGTGTGAGTTGAGTTGAGGATGTAGAATTCCCTCCTCCTCTTGTATCTCTAGTGTGTAATCTCCAGCTTCAGGGGATGCAAACGTCTCAGTGAGGAGATGCAAACTATGCCGAAATTTGGACATAACAAGATTAGCAGAAATGTGTGTACTAGATCACCTCAAATGGGTTGAGGGGGTGATTTGTTGATATCACCCCATGTAAGGGGTGACTCTCTCCAATGTGAAAGCACAACATAGCACGTCAAGGAATACGGCTACCAACCGACAAGCCACAAAGGTGGACGGCCACCGAAAGGAGAAGAAGAGGGCTGGCAGCCAGCTCACATGGAAGACTCTCTCCTTCATCTGTAATTTGTATAAATACAGAGGCTAAGGGGAGAGTGAGATAGAGAAAAACCATCAGTGCATTGTTTCCGTTGTAATTCTTCCATTTCTCTCCATATAGTGAAATCCGCTGCCCGTGGACGTAGGCGACTTGCCGAACCACGTTAAAACTCTTGTGTTATTGCTTGTCTGTGTTTCTTGGTGTGCTCTTGATCCCTAACAATTTGTTTGCCCAATTAAAAACTACTATAATTTGTTTTCCATATTAAAGCTCGACTTCTTCACGTTCACACAGGAGTTCAAACACATGATGAAGCATTTGTACAACGAGAAATTCTGAGGTCTCTTTTATTAAATGTGTTAATAGTTATTACCCCCAAAAAATTTACATGAGAAAAATTCTGCGCACTATTATACCCAAACTATTGTAATTTGATTGCCTAATTAAAAACTACTGTAATTTGTTTGCCCAATAAAAGATTGTAGACACCCCATTTTTGACCGTCCTCAAGACTTGGACGTCACCGTTTGAACACCCGGTGATCATCCATGTTTGTGTTCGTTTGGAGTTCCCGGAGGTCTCGGCTACGCGCCTTGCCTCAGGATCTCCGAACTCGACTGTTTAGTGTCTGGTTTTGCACCAAACACTTGTGTTTTGCCTTGGAAGGGCAGGGAATGCCTTGTGAGGCATCCCCACACACCACCGGCTGGCATTTTGCTTCCATCGGCAATATATATTGCCGGTTGGCATTATTTGTTGCCGGTCGGCACTCCACTTTGTCAAAATGGCAATTTTGACCAGCCGACTACTGTTCATCTACTTTATGTAGATATTTTGTGCCAGCTGTGATAGCTGGCACCCACTCTGTTTCCCTCCATACACGTGTATGGGGGGATTTCCCTCTAAGCAAGCTTGTTGTGTAAGCTTTGCAAGAGGGACTTCTATAAGAGGAGAGGTCCTCTCCTTGTTCTAGGTTAGCAAGTTTTGAAGGAAAACTAGAGCTTATACATATAGATACACCATCTCTCTATATCTCCCTCTCTCTCATCCTTAGTGTGTGTTTGGTAGCCCAAAAGTGCATTTTTGCCTTACTTTTGCACTAATACACACACCATTACACCTTGCTCCGAGATTGAGTCACTTTGAGGGTTGATTCTTGAGTTTTTGGACTGATTTTGATCAAAAGAAGAGGGCTGCATTGGCTGTTCTTGAGGTGTGCTTCAAGGGTAATCACTTTGCTTTAGATTCCCCAAACTTGCACTATTTTTTTACCTGTCTTACTTGCTGATTTAGATTTCGTGCATAACATAAAAAAGGCTTATATTTTCATGCTTAAGAACTTTCATTAAGGGTGTTTTGTGGTTTGAGTTCAAACTCACCCTCTTAGGCCTCATTTGGTCCTTTTGGTGCTTCCTTTGTGAAGCTTTGTTTGCTTGTGTGTTTTGGTCTTCTCACCACTGAAAACCAGCGGATTTTCAATGGTGAGAAAGGTGGTTTGAAGTCTTGTATAGGGGAGGGACACCCCTCTCCCTTCATTGCCTCATTTCCTTGCTTTTTGGCTAAAAGGGCAACATGCATGCTTGTTCATTTTTGGCCCTATTTCAGAGCTTTTTGGGTGTCCTTAGGTCACATATGATCTCTGTTTTTGGTCAGATTTGTGCCCTTTTTCATGCTTAATATACTTGCTTTACATTCCTCTATTTGGCCTAGAAATACATATTGTGTTTAGGTCATGGTTCTTGCATGTGTTATCCTAATTTCATGAAGGTATTGGCATTATTTCACCATGTTTAAGGTCTGTTGGCCATTTGTTTCAGTCATGCTTGCCATGTTTGGTGTCCTCTCTTTGTGTTTTGGCTTGTGAGCCTTGAGCATATTGGCCTCTAGCATGCGTAGCTTGGACCATCTTCATGATTTGGCATCATTTAGGGTCGTATTTCAGTCCATAAATCATGCTTGTATGCTTGCATATGTGACCTCTTTCATGCTTTGAGGATATGCCCTTTTATGCCTAGAAATGAGCTTTGATGCATGCATCTCATTGGAGCCACTTAAGTTGCCATATTAGTGGGTTTTGGAGTCCATTTTTGCATGCTAAAATTCTTTTTTTTTACTTGTCTAATTCATGCCATGAATGGTCATATTGGTAGAAGTAAAATGCCCCCCTTTTGTGCCTTAGCCTTAGGTCCATTGGCTTGCATGTTGGCATGAGTGTTTGTCCACCATTTTGGGCACTTTTGGCCACTGTTTTGGGGTGGACTGAGGTCTGCCCCTTTATGGTTTAAGTCCACCATTGCATGCTCATCATATGCTTGTTGCTTATTTGGTTCATTAATGTGTTGTCCTATGCTAGCCTTATGGCATATTGGTCCATATTGGCACCACATTTGCATCTTGCATGCCTAGCATTGTATATTTGCCATAGTAGTTGCATGGCATTTGGCATGCCTTGCATAATTAGTATCATGTTGTATTTTGAGCCATGTTTGCATAACACGCATTGCATTACTTGGTTCGGGGTGTCGAACCAAGTGTGAGGGTTAAAGAGCGTTCATACTATAAGTGATGCAACGTGCCTTAACTCCCGGTCACCAGGGCCCTTGACTTCGACATGATAAGGCCTTGGTCCTCATTTGTGTGTTGCATGCATCTTTACATCAAATGGCAAGCTTGACCTCTTGGGCTATCATGCATAATTGATGGCTCGAGGATTGAGGGCCATGCTTCCCTAAGTTCAATACATGATGGGGAACATGGCCATGCTCACATGTGCCTGAAATCCCATGCCATATACTGTCTATCCTCTGTTGCTGTCAAAACTGTCTTCTGCAGGAGTTTGCTGCCGACCGGCAGCATTCAGTGCCGGCCGGCAATCCTTTATGGGCCGATGGCTTCATTAACTGCCGATGGAAGTTATGTATTGCCGGTGGGCATTTCCTCCAGCCGATGATATTCTGCAGTGTGCAAGGAACCTGTCCCAGAACTTTGGCATTTTTCAGAGAAGTAAGGCAGTAAAAACAGAGGCAACAATTGTATGGTGCGGACTTTCCGGGCGAGACGGGTTCGAGCATGCATTATTCGCGCATCCCGAGGCAGGGGCCGTGGCCACTTCTCTTCTTACATTCATTCAGATAATTAATTAGAAATTCTGTAATAATTTATTTGTTTATTATTCGGACTGTAATATTTATTTGGACCCTCCGAGTGAGGGCAATTGTGTAATAAGTGTGCGTGAGTGTGTGTATGTCTTCCAACCTCACGTCTTTCTTCCCTTTTATTTATTTGCTTATGATGGTAGATTAGGGCATATTTAAAATTAGCATACCTTACGCTATGCATGCGTGCATTCATGCATTTGTATTGCATGCATCAGGCTCGGTACATCACGTTAACTGCATTTGTACTTCAATTCCGATTTGAATACATGCATCAATGGACCGCATTTCACATGCCATGCTTAGGTTAGCCGAGCCTACTCTAATTGCATCCTGTATGTGTCGCATTAGTCAAATTGACATGAACTAGGGCCACGCATATTTGCTAACTAGTTTATTGTTTTGGCACGGAGTACGATGTAAGTGTTTATGCTTTAGCATCTCGCATGAGTGTGAATGCTACCATGACAGCATGCTTACCATGTGGCTAGATGCTTATATGATAAACTGTTTGAATGCCTGTGGGTGAAGGTTGGGTTGTTTGAATTGGAAAAACTCGTTGAAACCCGTGTTTTAGCCTACTTGCGAGTAGCAAATTCCAAAATGTTTTTCAAGACAAACGGATATGCAATGTTTATTTCCAAATTAGGTAATCTAGTCTATACTTATTTGCTGTGCGCATAGTATAGTAAATCTAGGCTAATAACTGGAATAAGAACATATAACGTTTTCAAAAACGGATATCACGGTTAGTAGAGGCTGATCTTCGAATCGGGCGAGAGGGGGTGCTCATAGCTGACCTTCCCCAATCGTACCCAAGCTCCCGAGCTGAGGCAACTTTGGCAATGACGGACACGTGGCCTTCGGCACCGAGTCAGGGTTTCCTAAATTCTCCCATTAAAAAATATTTAGGTGGCGACTCTGTATCTGGCAAAGCAGTCCATGTTTGGCACTTCTTTCAAAAATCTGTTTTTCTCAAAACGATTTGCCAGATTTGGACTCTTTGGTTCAGATTAAGAACCGTGACAAATCGAGTCCGAACTGTAGCATGAGGCCCACGCGGGCGCGTCTACAGTTTCTGGCGACTTTGCTGGGGATCTTTAGAGAGCTTGACTCGAACTCATGATATCCTGTTTTGATCTCATTTATGTGTCTCTTTGCATTGCATGTGCATTGGTGCGCCTAGGACACCGTGTTTGCCATCTGCCATTCCTGAACGGTTTGCCGGAGGCTTGTCTTGTCAAGGCATGACCATAAGGCTGACCGATTATGGGCTCTGACAGTATGGGAACACAAACCCCGATTTTTACCGGGGCACCCTTTTCGACCACTCGACCTAGTGCATATTGAAATCCATAGTGACCATTCCAAACTAGGACAGGTTGCTTACCCGATGTTAGGTTGTTTGAAAACTGCTGCGTGCATAGTGGAACCCTAGCTCCTGACAAAATAGGACAGGGAAACCCTACCCCAACATAGGGGTGTTTTGGCTCTCTTTACTTGCTATGTGTTGTTAGAGTGTGTCTCTACAGGGTGCATGTATCAGTTTGCGAGTTTGGGCATCAGGCCTGCGGGCACCAGTTCAGTGTTTTAAGAATCAGTTATCTGCGGGCATCAGGTTCAATTTTTGGGAACAGTGATTCTGGGGAACAGTGATCAGTATCAACGAACAGTGTGTTCGGCTTACCAACTGTGTATTATGAATGCCCAACTGTGCGTTGTATGTGTTTATTTTACGCCGTTGTGCTGTCCGATTGTTTATTTATTTACTGCTTTATTTATCTTTCTTACTAGGGTAGCTTAGCACCATTGCTTCCAACCCGGTAGATATCCCCCAAGCACTCTGGATTAGAGGTCGTCAGCTCCATCGATCCGAGGATCTGGTAGACGGACAACCAGTGTACCACTCTCTACCCCCGGTTACTAGACGGAGGACAGCTAGGCAGAGGGCATCAGTTCAACAGTCAGTACAGAGGACTTTATCTACCCCACCTGTGTACAGTAGGGATCAAGGTTCTGTTTCACCTGCAGAAAGGGAACGTATACCGGTAATTCAGTCAGAACAAGACAGTATGGCTAGTTTAGAGGAGATGGTGCGCCAACTCCAAGAAAGCATGAAAATGATGCAGCAGGATGCTGTTCGGCAGGCAGAGTTCGCCAAACAGTAGGCCACGGTTGTGAGCGAACAAGCAGAGTTAATCGTGAGGTTACAACAGCAAAACGGAGCATCTACTTCGCAACAAGTTCCTCCCCCACCAAGGGTTCCGATACCCGAAGAAACACCGACTGCCCGGAATGTCCAAGAGGATACCGACCTTCCAACGGGGCCAGCTCCGCCCCCGATTCCGCCACAACTATCCAAGGCACCCACGCCTGTCAATATACCAGACTCTCCTTTTGAGTTCGAAATGGACCCCACAGCCTTAAAATTGAGTAAGTTGGAAAAGATGTTCAAAAGATCCCAGGGAGTCAAGACCATCCCTGACATCGAAGATGGGTATACCGACACAGCCGTGACGCTGCCTTACAGATTCAAAATGCCACACATTGATTGATTTGATGGGTCTGGAGACCCCATGGTGCACCTAAGATTGTTTTCAGACATCCTAAGGCCGATGGGCCTCACTAGACTGCAGAAGCTGTCTTTATTTGGCCGGACCCTATCGGGTGTAGCGGCCATATGGTATGCCAAATTGGAGGATGACGTCAAGAGAAATTGGGACGAGATGGCTGAGGCCTTCATCTTGCAGTACTCATACAATACACAAATCGAGATTACGACCCGGGATCTCGAGACAACAAGGCAAGAACCCAAAGAGAGCTTCTCAGAATTCGTAACCAGATGGCGGGCTAAGGCTTCGATGATGACCTTAAGGCCCACAGACAAAGACCAGATTCGGATGATTGTGCGCAATCTTCAGCCGAAGTTAATGCAGAAGATGATTGTACTCCCCTTCCCTACCTTTTCAGATCTACATGAAATGGGGGTGCAGATTGAGGATGCCTTAAAGCAAGGCTTAATTGACAATGACCGAGAGCAACCCCGAAGAACTTTCAACCGTAACACTAATGCAGGCCCGAGTGGCACTACAATTACCAAGACCTCCGAAGTGAGTATGGTCACCACCAACCCTCCCCCAAGAACTACGGCAGCCACACCATTCTCCGGTGCGTCCGGAAGCAACCCGCAAACAGTCAAATACCCACCCAAAAACACCAGAACCTTCGCTCCACTTTATATGCCCCTGTCCAAAGCTTTGGGGGTCTTAATCAGAAAGGGGCATCTGAAGCCCCTAGAGCCGCGGCCCTTACCAGAAAGACTCCCCGCTATCCACAACCCAGCCAAATATTGTGCATTTCACCAACAGCACGGTCATGACACCGACTTGTGCTTTCGATTGCGTCATGAGATTCAAGATCTCATCGATAACAGGGTGATTTTGCCTCCCGAGAAACCCAACGTTATTACAAACCCCCTCCCCACACATAACCAAACTCCACCACCCAAAAGAGTCAACTTCATCCAAGCTGGGGTCGTGCCTTACGATCCTAGCATCTATATCACTCCTTCCCACCTGCCTAAACCGGAGGTGTTCCTTTTCGATTGCACCGAGTTGTGCATGATGGACATCTCCATAACCCAACCTAAGCCAAAGGTGGTGACTATGGAGGACAAGAGAGAGAAGACTCCAGAGGAGAAGGGGATTGTTGAGCCAGAGTCTGCGGAATCTGGGAGTGGTGTTGGGAATGCTTATAGTCCGAGTGACTACATTTTGTCAATAGGCCAGGACAGGCCGGATATGGAACTACCAACAGAAGGGGAGCTGTGTGTGATCCAAGGAGACAGTCTGGGACCGGGAACGGATGATGTAACGGCTGTGGAAGAGGACCTTGCCAGGCTCCAGTTTTACAATAACCAAGATCCAGAGGACTTAGCCGTCAACTGGTTCGATTATGAGGAATCAACAGAGGCTACAGGATGGTTGGACGATCAACCCGATGTGGTGGAAGAGTTTCAGCCACAACAAGGCCCGGCAGGGGCAAGAATATCAGTGACAGCTGGAAGGGTTGAAGAACAGAGTACATCGCCGGAGAGCGCCGGTGTCGAGAATTTCGCTCGAGATTGGAGCATTTCGAGTACGGGGATTATTGAACAGGCGGCTGCATTGACGCAGTCGGAACAGGGAAGATTCGAAGATTTCGAGAGAATCAGGAAGGCAAAAGCCCATGTGGGGATTGAGGCTGCTGCGAGTACAGAAAGGGAGAATGCCGCGAGCATAGGAATAGAAGGTACTGCGAGTATGAGGACAGTCATGCCAGAACTGGACAAGTGTCTGTCGGCCGCAGATGGGATGTGGTGGGAAGACGATGATCTATGTCTTGCCCACACAGACGAAGATTGGGGGATTAACCAACCTGATGATACCTGGTATATCGGCGAAGTCGATCACATGACTAGGAGTGGACGGTATTTCAAGCCTCCACACTTAGATCAACCAGAGGCGTCTGGAAAAGATAGGGAGGCAGAGAAGCAAAAAGAAAAGCAACTTGAGGATGAGGCCGTGTTGAGACAATTGAAAAAGATACAAGCAGACATCTCTATCTAGGGGCTGCTTATGGCTTCTCGAGTACATAGGCAGGCTGTCCTTTCAGCCATGGACAAAGCCAAGCTTCTATAGACACCACGCCTGAACAGCTGGTGGGCCTAGTCTTTTCGGGAGGAGCTACCCCGATGCTAACCTTTTCTGACAAAGAACTACCACCCGAGGGTGCAAACCATAACAAGCCACTCTACATCTCTGTGGAGTGCAGAGATAAATGGATACCCGTGGTGCTTGTCGACACAGGGTCCGCCATCAACGTCTGTCTGGCAAGGACAGCCTACGCGATCGGTTTGAAAATCGCGGACTTTGTGCCAACGGCCCAGGTGATTCGGGCATATGATAACACGAGCTGGGAAGTAATGGGAACAGTGAAGATTCAAACAAAGGTTGGGCCGGGACAGCATGAGATAGATTTCCATGTTTTAGAGGTCCCTGCAACGTTCAACTTGCTTTTGGGGCGACCGTGGCTGCATCAGGTAAAGGCGGTCTCCTCCACCCTACATCAAGCGGTGAAATACCCCTATGGGAAGGGAGTAGCCATTGTTTTCGGAAACTCATCAACTCATCCGCCACCGGAGGTATCTACGCATGTTCTAGAAATCGAGCACGGTATGGAAGATGTGTTCATATCGGGTTTTACCTTGGCTGAGGCTCGGGTTGTACAGGACATCATGGCAGCTAATGAAGGGGTATATGTCAGTGCCCAAGCAGTCTATCTCATGAACAAACTCCAGCATGTCCCCGGGATGGGATTGGGAAAGAGCAGCCGGAAAGGCGTCGCGGCATTGGCCGAAGTGCCACACAACCCTCATACCTTTGGGTTGGGTTATCTACCCACCAAAGAGGACTGGATAAGGAAAGGAAAGGAAATGGCCGGAAGAGCCAGAGCGAAACAGATGGGGAAGCCCTTTGACTTAATGCACTGGCCCATTCAGGGTACCCTAAACGGACGCTTTGTCCGGGAGGAGGAGGACTTTCCGTTCTGTGGCTTCCCAGAGCCGTGGCTGAACGCAGAGAGGAAGCACGTACTGGGGTTTGAGATTTTCTTTGACCTGCAGCTACCTGAGAATGACATCGCCGTAGAGTAAACAGACCCATTAGCCGAGGCTGAGCAAAGTAAGGAAGTACAGTCTGAGGACGCTGAAAATGAAATGGGGGTAGCACTGGCATGTCTACTTTCAGATCCTCCGATCGAACAGAAGTGCTTGGGGGACAACTTCTTGGTATGCATGATCCGGAATGAAACGGCTGCGGGCTTACCATCAACTATTTTGGATACATCCATTGCACCCTCTCTCGTCTGGCAATATGAATAAGGTTTTTTATCAAGCAGCACCGGGTCAGGTAGTGAGCCGAAATCTGATTCCACCGAATCTTGTGAGTCGGAATCAGGTTCCAGCTCAACTGAGTCTGAGTCCGGTATTCCCGGGGGTGATAACCCGGATGCCACAGTCCTGTCTAGGTCGTCTTTTTCTTTCTCTTTTGAGTCTGTTGTAACAGAAGAATCGGACGCCTTGGAAGTATTTAATGAGAATGAGGTGGATGTGGTTTCTGAGTATTTTTCTGTGCCTTTGATTTATTGCTTAGATAAGGATTTTCAAAATTTTGATGAAAACAACGAGGAAGAAATTCCTCCGGTTTTGCAACGATTAATTGATCAAGAGCAGGAAAGATTTGTTAAACCCTTAATGGATGAAATCACTACTGTGAATGTTGGTACTGAGAAGGACCCGCAGCTGGTCCAGATCGAGTCCACGTTGTATTCGGAGAAACGCGAGCGCTTAGTCGCTTTATTAAAAGATTTCAAAGATGTTTTCGTGTGGACCTACGAAGACATGCCTGGAATCGATCCTGAGATTGAACAGCACCGGATCCCTCTCGACCCCGAGGCCCGACCGATCAAACAGAAGCTCAGAAGGATTCGTCCGGACTGGGCCATCAGAATTAAGGGAGAGGTCACCAAGCAAATTGATGCAGGCTTCCTGTTGGTATCCGAATACCCGACTTGGCTGGCCAACATTGTTCCAGTGCCGAAGAAGGATGGCAAGATCCGAGTATGCATGGATTTCAGGGATTTGAATAGAGCTAGTCCGAAGGACGACTTTCCCTTACCGCATATCGATGAGTTGGTGGATTTTACAGCGGGGCATGCTTTGCTTTCGTTCATGGATGGCTTCTCAGGTTACAATCAGATAGTGATGGCACCCGAAGACCGGGAGAAGACTGCTTTCACCACCCCGTGGGGAACATACTGTTACAAGGTGATGCCGTTTGGGTTGAAGAATGCTGGGGCCACATATCAACGGGCTGCAACCACAATATTGCATGATATGATCCACAAAGAGGTTGAGGTGTACGTGGATGACATGATTGTCAAGTCCAAAGAAAGAGAAGGCCACTACACCGCCTTGCAAAAGTTCTTCCAAAGGATCAGAGAATTCCGGCTGCGGCTAAATCCTCAGAAGTGTACGTTCGGTGTTACAGCGGGAAAAATGCTGGGGTTTCTGATTACACAAAGGGGCATCGAAGTCGACCCTTCCAAAATCAAGGCCATCTTAGAAATGCCACAACCAAGGACTGAAAAGGAGGTGCGAGGCTTTCTGGGTAAAGTGCAATTCATAAGGCGGTTTATCTCAAAACTAACCTTGACTTGTGAACCACTTTTTGGTCTCCTGAAGAAAGGAAAGAAATTCCAATGGGACAGCCGATGCCAAGCAGCTTTTGAACAGATCAAGGAATATTTACAGAACCCGCCCGTGTTGTCACCACCAGAGCCGGGGAAACCATTGATATTGTACCTTTCAGTAACTGAGACCACCATGGGTTGCATGCTCGCACAGGAATCAGAGGATAAGGTGGAGAGGGCCATCTACTATCTGAGCAAGAAGATGCTAGAGTATGAGACTCGCTACACTCCGCTGGAGAAGGCTTGCTTAGCTTTGGTATGGGCTACCAGGAAACTGCGGCACTACCTGTTAGCTCACTCCGTAATGTTGATTTCACGCTTAGATCCCATCAAATATCTTTTCGAGAAACCGGCACTTACGGGTAGGCTAGCTCGTTGGCTGCTGTTGCTTTCTGAATTTGATCTGAAGTATGTGACACGCAAGTCAGTAAAAGGAAGAGCGGTAGCGGAGTTCCTTGCCGACCACCCGGTTGAAGGGGATGAGGCGGTTGAGTACCTATTCCCAGATGAAGCCATTCTGCACGTCGAAGATGAAACTTGGACAATGTACTTTGACGGAGTGTCAAACCAGTACGGGTATGGGATAGGAGTGTTGCTGATAGCGCCTGACGATTCCCGTATCCCCTTAGCATTCAAGCTTCGGTTCAAAGTCTCGAACAATGAAGCAGAATATGAGGCATGTATTGCTGGTCTAGAAGTAGCCCTAGAACTAGGGGCAAGGCGGTTGGACGTCATTGGGGACTCGAACCTTGTTGTGTCCCATGCAAAAGGAGATTGGAAAGTCAAAGACGAGAAGATGATAATTTACCACCAGACCTTGGACTTGTTAATTCCTCGGTTTGAGAAGCTAAATTTCACCCACCTAGTAAGAGAGAACAACAGGTTCGCAGATTCACTAGCAACTCTATCTTCCATGATAGACATCCCGTCCGGGGTCCAGATGCGTCCAGTCATTATTGACCAGAAGTTTGCGCTAGCATATGAGTTGATTTCCGCCATAGATGAGGCTCAGGACGACAACCCCTGGTATTACGACATTTGGAACTTCTTGGAGAAAGAGACGTATCCACCAGGGGCAAATGCCAAGGATAAAAGGGCGATCAGAAGAATGGCCGTTCAGTTCATCATCTGCGGGGGTAAGCTGTATAAGAGGGGCCATCTGGGAATGCATAAGCTATGTGTCGAAGCCGAAGAATCGAAGCGCCTGATGGAGGCCATCCATGGAGGAGAGTGCGGTGCGCACATGAACGGAGTAATGCTAGCACGGAAAATCCTCAGACAGGGTTATTACTGGTCCACTATGGAGGAGGATTGCATCAGTTTTGTTCGGCGATGCCACAAATGTCAGATCCATGCAAACCGCATGAACATCCCGCCGTCAAAGCTGTACAATATGACTTCGCCATGGCCGTTTTCAGTTTGGGGAATTGATGTGATCGGGGCTGTCACTCCAAAAGGGTCGAATGGGCATGAGTTCATCCTAGTCGCGATAGATTACTTTACAAAGTGGGTCGAGGCCCAATCATATGCCTTGTTGAAGGCGTCGCACGTTGCAAAGTTTATCAGAAATAACATCATCTGCCGCTATGGAGTCCCGAACGAGGTCATTTCGGATAATGGTTCCCACTTTAAGAAGGAAGTAATTGACTTGTTGGAAAAATATAACGTAGCTTTTCATAAGTCATCCATGTACCGGCCGCAAACCAATGGAGCAGTTGAGGTTGCCAACAAGAATATCAAGCATATACTGCGGAAGATGGTGGAAACCTACTGGGATTGGCCAGATAAGTTGCCGTTTGCTCTGTGGGGCTACAGGATTTCAATTAGAACTTCTACCGGAGCGACTCCGTATTCTTTGGTTTATGGGATGGAGGCCGTTCTACCTATCAAAATTGAGGTTCCGTCATTACGAGTGTTGGCTGAGTGTCAAATAGCCGAAGCAGATTGGCAGCAGAGCAGGTTTGAGGAACTCGTGCTCTTTGATGAGAGAAGACTGAAAGCACTGTACCATGTTCAAGGTTATCAGCGCAGAATTGCCCGGGCTTTCGACAAGAAAGTTAAGTCCAGGAATCTAAAGGAAGGAGATTTGGTGCTCAAGGACAACCGAGCTCCCATCCACGACCCAAGGGGCAAGTTCAGACCTAATTGGACTGGTCCCTACATCATCAAAACTATCTGGTCAGGTGGAGTTGTGGTTCTGATGGACCTAGATGGCTTGGAATTTTCCCAACCGATCAACATGGACAAGTTGAAGAAATATTACCCTTGAGAGGCTCGCTAGGCCGAAAACCCGAAAGGGCGACCTAGGCAAAAGTTAGAGCATAGAAAATTGGAAAATATAAAAACTGAGCTCGCAAGGTTGAAAACCCGCAAAGGGCGACCTTGACAAAAGTTAGAGCGTAAAAGGAGAGTGAAAATACCCGAGTGTACCTTAAGCCTGAACTACGTAAGGCTTGATTCCCATCTTTGGGATACGCAGGCAACTTCATCCCGGAGTTCAGCCATAAACACTTCCCCGATCAACTTTGTCCATTTGATCATCTCGGCCATCTTTGTCTATTCAGCATTCAAGGGTTCGGCTATGATCTCCGGTGCAGTGCCTTTCAGACTAGGGGCAACTTTCCGTTGCCATGCAGTGCCTCGGTACTCCTCAGACTAGGGGCAACTTTCCAGTTGCAGGGATCCGGGGTTGTGTATCTCGGTGACAGATCTCAGGCGTGTCCAGTTCTGATCCACATCGAAAATGTTTTTGAAAAGTTTTAATAAAAGCTGACTTTGTTCAAATTAATCTTTTTACGACTAAGACCATTTTTGGACCAAAGCGGAAAATTTTCAGTACCACAACCTTCAATTTCATTGATTTCAAAACAGAGTTCTCCTGATCTTGCATACAATTGAAGTTGCTTTTTATTACATTCATAAAGAAAACTTGAAAGTACTAATAAAGCAATAAATCCGGGGCATAGTCAAGTCAGGTGCTCCTGCGCCCCCTCCCAGAGCTGGTCGAAGCCTCTGATGCCAAGGTGGGCCCAACCTGTGCCTCCTCATTAAGCCAATCCAAGCACTCGTCAGACAAAGTGCAACTGAAAGTAGGAGCAGGGGCCAGGAGTTCTCTCGTCCTCCACGCAGTGGCCTGCCAAGCAAGCTGTGCGCCTCGGGCTGGGAATGTAGCAGGATACTCTATCCCCTCTGGCGGGCAGGTCTGATCATGGCCGAATTGGCGTTGAATCCGAAATGGGAAGTAGAATACACAGTGAGTGAGACCAATCAGCTGAATCCTAGTCTGCCGGGGCATGTTGTAACTCATTGCCGGAAGGTTCAGCCAAGGGCACTGCCAAGCGATACGGTCTGCAGACAAGCGGCACATCCAAGCGAACCACCATCCCTCATCCAGGGCATTGACTAGGCGGTGCCGAAAGAAGTAGCCGCGAGCTGAATATGCTGGGCAAGAGTCCACAACCTGCAGTTTGTCCATTAACCATACCTGGGGAGGGATGAAAAATGAGAGAATAAAGAATAGAGAGATGTACGAGGAGAGAAAAGTGAGAATAGGGTGTTGTGAGAAAAGACCGAGCTTGAGGGCCGAGTGATGTGAGCAATGCAAAATGTGAGATTGGGTGGGAAACATTACCTGCAGTAATAGTGGACTCCCTGCTAATCTGGTCGTTTCATGACGATAAAAGGCGTCTAAGCCCATCAACGTCTCAGCCAGAGTCATGGCAATACAGCTCTTGCCCTCCTTCAAGCCTTGGGCAACCTCGGTCAGCCGGACACTAGACCCTCCGGAGCCTGAGACGAATAGAAAATGAGATAGCATGCACAAACAGAGGGCGTGTCGCCAGAAGCCTTGCCAATGATGGTTGTTGCGATCACCAGCATCAGAAAACCGATCGGTCAAACTCGGAATGTCCAGCATCCCGTCACAAATCAGAGACTGAGCGTCACGCATACTGAGTCCACACATCCGCCCTAAGGATTGGGCATGGCCAAAATTAAGTTGAGGCAAGAGCTCCTCGTCGCGCTCGGACTCCATTAAGGCTCGGAAATCTTCAAAGGTAGGACATATCTCTTGCCCAGCGAAGCTAAAGACATGCGTCACCGGATTCCAAAACCTTGCCGCGGCATAGAGAAACGGGAGGTGCAATGGGGTACGACCCAGAGTGAATAGTGCATTTATGCTGAAACCCCGGAAATTCAGCTTTTCCGAGCAATCCAAGCTAGCAATCCAAGCTGTGAGATTTTGAGCAAGAAACTCTTCCATTGGAGCAAATCAGTGTGGAATTGAGAAAAACTACGAAGCTGGGGTCTTTTTGTAGGAGATAAGGTTGGGTGGAGGACAGGTGTTAACATTTTGGTGATTCCCTCGTTAAAAGCCGGCCGGCCAAACATTCTGCCGACCGACCATTATCTTTTGCCGACTGAACAATTTTATGGCCGGTGGCCATTCCTTGCGGCCGATGGCCTCCACCGCTGACCGATGGGCTTCCTCCTGGCTCCCTGAGCTGTTTATGCTAGGGATTGGGGAACTCCACCACCTCCGATCCCTTCCCCGGTGATCGATTCTTGCGGAGTCACACCTGTCTGCTTATCAAGTTATTGTACATTTGCTTATCGAGTTGTATTTCACTCTCTTTGAGCTCTTGATTTGTTTATCGAGTTGTACTCACCCTTGTTTGGTTATATCATGCCTTTATTTTGCTTATCGAGTTGTAAGTCGGTTCACTACCTGATTATTACGATGCAAATATTCAGTGTTCAAAATAGGTTCAATTTCGTTCACATTATGGTGTGATACCTCGCGATGCGATGCATAGAAAGTTTACAAATGCAACATCTTTTGAACAAAATGGTTGTTTCATTCCTATCACGTGTTTTGCAAAATTTGTAATTTTGAGAAAACAAAACCTGCCCGAGGCAGTGCAATGTACTTAAACTACCAGTAAAAAAGGAAAGTAAAGCATAGAATGGCAGGGTAGCAAAGTGTCAGAATTGATACCAGTAAAACTCCCCTCGCGGTCGACGCACCTTCCGCACCTTTGTTCGGGTTAACTACATGGTTTGGCACCTTCATCGCTCGAGACAATGCAGGAAAGCACACTTTTGAAACGTGAACCTTCGAGTTGACCTCAGGCCACAACTTCTGCGAGTAATGCTCGACACGTACGAAGAACGTCCCGTCCCGTATCCTTTTCGTGTCTTGTGAATTCCACAAATCGTTTCAATTATGCTATGTCACAGTACTCTACATTCCAGCATTGTGAATGACATGTTTTTACTTACATGTGTACGTACAACTCTTCTCATACACACTGCTTGCGTAGACCGCATGTTCGTAATCATTTCATTATTTACGTAGACCGCATAATTTACTTGCGTAGACCGCATGTTTTGTTTGCGTAGACCGCATATTTATTCAATCTCATTACTTGCGTAGACCGCATGTTTTGTTTGCGTAGACCGCATATTTGTTCAATCTCATTACCTGCGTAGACTGCATATCTTACTTGCGTAGACCGCATGATTGTTCAGTTTCATTACCTGCGTAGACCGAATGTTTTGCTTGCGTAGACCGCATGTTTTGTTTGCGTAGATCGCATATTTGTTCAATCTCATTACCTGCGTAGACCGCATGTCTTACTTGCGTAGACCGCATGATTGTTCAGTTTCATTACCTGCGTAGACCGCATGTTTTGCTTGCGTAGACCGCATGTTTTGCTTGCGTAGACCGCATGTTTGTTCAATTTCATTACCTGCGTAGACCGCATGTTTTGCTTGCGTAGACCGCATGATTGTTCAATTTCATTACTCGCGTAGACCGCATGTTTTGCCTGCGTAAACCACATGTTTTGCTTGCGTAGACCGCATGTTTTGCTTGCGTAGACCGCATGTTTGTTCAATTCCAATACTTGCGTAGACCGCATATTTGTTCAAATTCGTTACTTGCGTAGACCGTATGTCTTGCTTGCGTAGACCGCACGCTTATGATCAATTTCGTTGCCTGCGTAGACCGCGTGCTCCACTTACATGACTATGCCTTCACAGCATTGTTATGCCTCCCACTTGCTTCGCGTTGTCACGCATTTTCAAATGCATCATCATGCGTGTTGCTGACGATATTGTACATGTTAAGTCTGTTTTCTTTGCCGGCACGATATTGTATGTACGGTTCATTTGAGGCTGGTGCAACCAGACGAGCCGCACAGGTATTGTATCCTCCGAGTGAGACATTGAGAATTGCATAATTTTCTTACATCCTTTCTGCGTTGTAGTGTAGTTTGGTGTATGCTAGCTTAAAATTGTTGCATGTATGCTTCACTACAACTTTCTTTGCATGATCATAAGTTATGTCCGGCTTTGTGCATTGTCTTGCATTTTGCCCCTGCCCTCGGGCGCATATCTTGCTTGTCTTGCATGTTTGTCTGAGTCTTCGGCCTTGTCAAAAATGGATCGTCTCTGGGCTTTGACATTCACTCCCGTCATTGTTATGACTTTCGAGTTCTGTCAAAGAGGGGCAACTGTAGACACCCCATTTTTGACCGTCCTCAAGACTTGGACGTCACCGTTTGAACACCCGGTGATCATCCATGTTTGTGTTCGTTTGGAGTTCCCGGAGGTCTCGGCTACGCGCCTTGCCTCAGGATCTCCGAACTCAACTGTTTAGTGTCTGGTTTTGCACCAAACACTTGTGTTTTGCCTTGGAAGGGCAGGGAATGCCTTGTGAGGCATCCCCACACACCACCGGCCATGGTACTTACCATATCAGAAAAAATCGGTGCTCTTTTAAACCCAAACTACTGTAATTTGTTTGCCCAATTAAAGCTCGACTCACACTTCACGTTCACACAGAAGTTCAAACCCATGACGAAGCATTTGCACAATGAAAAATTCTGACGTCTCTTTTACTAACTGTGTTAATAGTTATTACCGAAAAAAAACTCACCATATCAGAAAAATTCGGGGCCCTTTTAAACTGAAACTACTATAATTTGTTTGCCCAATTAAAGCTCGACTCACACTTCACGTTCACATAGGAGTTCAAACCCATGACAAAGCATTTGTACAATGAAAAATTCTGAGGTCTCTTTTCTTAACTGTGTTAATAGTGATTACCGAAAAAATACATACCATATCAGAAAAATTCTGCGCTCTTTTAAACAAAACGACTGTAATTTGTTTGCCCAATTTAAAACTACTGTAATTTTCACACTTCACGTTCACACAGGAGTTCAAACACATGACGAAGCATTTGAACAATCAAAAATTCGGACATCTCTTTTATTAACTATGTCAATAGTTATTACTCAAAAAAAAAACTTACCATATCAGAAAAATTATGCTCTCTTTTATACCCAAACGACTGTAATTTGTTTGCCCAATTAAAAACAACTGTAATTTGTTTGCCCAATTAAAGCTCGACTCACACTTCACGATCGCACAGGAGTTCAAACCCATGACGAAGCATTTGTACAATGAAAAATTCTGAGGTCTCCTTTCTTAACTGTGTTAATAGTTATTACCCAAAAAAAACTTACCATATCAGAAAAATTCTGCACTCTTAAACCCAAACTAATGTAATTTGTTTGCCCAATTAAAAACAGCTGTAATTTGTTTGCCATATTAAAGCTCGACTTCTTCACGTTCACACGGTAGTTCAAACCCATGACGAAGCATTTGTACAACGAAAAAATTCTGAGGTCTCTTTTATTAAATGTGTTAATAGTTATTACTCCCAAAAACCTTACCATATGAGAAAAATTGTGCGCACTATTATACCGAAACTATTGCAATTTGATTGCCTATTTAAAAACTACTATAATTTGTTTGCCCAATTAAAGATCGACGCACACTTCACGTTCACACAGGAGTTCAAACCCATGACGAAGCATTTGTATATTGAAAATTTCTGAGGTCTCTTCTATTAATTGTGTTAATAGTTATTACCCAAAAAAAACTTACCATGCCAGAAAAAAGTATGCGCTCTTTTAAACCCAAACGACTGTAATTTGTTTGTCCAATTAAAGCTCGACTCACACTTCACGTTCACAGCAGAGTACAAACCCATGACAAAGCATTTGTACAATGAAAAATTCTGAGGTCTCTTTTATTAACTGTGTTAATAGTTTTTACCCAAAAAAAACATACCATATCAGGAAAATTCTGTGCTCTTTTAAACCCAAACTACTGTAATTTGTTTGCCCAATTAAAGATCGACTTCTTCAAGTACACACAGGAGTTCAAACCCATGACGAAGCATTTGTACAATGAAAAGTTCTGAGGTCTCTTTTATTAACTGTGTTAATAGTTATTACCCAAAAAAAACTTCCGTTATCAAAAAAATTCTGCGTTCTTTTACACCCAAACTACTCTAATTTGATTGCCCAAATAAAAACTGCTGTAATTTGTTTACCCAATTAAGGCTCGACTCACACTTCACGTTCACACAGGAGTTCAAACCCATGATGAAGCATTTGTACAATGAAAAATTCTGAGGTCTCTTTTATTAACTGTGTTAATAGTTATTACCCGCAAAAAACTTACCATATCAGAAAAATTCTGCACTCTTTTAAACCCAAACTACTGTAATTTGTTTGCCCAATTAAAGCTTGACTTGCACTTCACGTTCACACAGGAGTGTAAACCCATGGCGAAGCATTTGCACAATGAAAAATTCTGACATCTCTTTTATTAACTGTGTTAATAGTTATTGCCCCAAAAAAACTTACCATATAAGAATAATTCTGCGCTCTATTAAACCCGAACAACTGTAATATGTTTGCCCAATTAAAAACTACTGTAATTTGTTTGCCCAAATTAAAGGTCGACTTCTTCATGTTCACACAGGAGTTCAAACCCATGACGAAGCATTTGTACAATTAAAAATTCTGAGGTCTCTTTTATTTACTGTGTTAAGAGTTACTACCTGAAAAAAACTTACCATATCAGAAAAATTTTGCGCTCTTTTAAACCGAAACTTCTTTAATTGGTTTGCCCAATTAAAGCTTGACTCACACATCATGTTCACACAGGAGTTCAAACCCATGACGAAGCATTTGTACAATGAAAAATTCTGAGTTCTCTTTTATTAACTGTAGTTATTACCCAAAAAAAACTTACCCTATCAGAAAAATTCTGTGCTCTTTTCAAACCAAACTATTGTAATTTGTGTGCCCAATTAAATCTGGGCTCACACTTCACGTTCGCACAGGAGTTCAAACCCATGACAAAGCATTTGTACAATTATAAATTATGAGGTCTCTTTTGTTAACTATGTTAATAGTTATTACCCAAATAAAACTTACCATATAAGAAAAATTCTGTGCTCTTTTAAACGAAAACTACATTAATTTGTTTGCCCAACTAAAAATGACTGTAATCTATATGCCCAACTAAAACTCGACTTCTTCACGTTCACATAGGTGTTCAAACCCATGACGAAGCGTTTGTACATTGTAAAATTCTAAGGTCTCTTATATTAACTGTGTTAACAGTTATTACCCAAAAAAAACTTATCATATCAGAAAAATTCGGCGCTCTTTTAAACCCAAACTACTGTAATTTGATTGTCCAATTAAAAACTACTGTAATATGTTTGCCCAATTAAAGCACTACTCACACTTCACGTTCACACAGGAGTTCAAACCCATGACGAAGCATTTTTACAATGAAAAATTCTGAGGTCTCTTTTATTAATTGTGTTAATAGTTATTACCTAAAAAAAACTTACAATATCAGAAAAATTTTGCGCTCTTTTAAACCCAAATGACTGTAATTTGTTAGCCCAATTAAAAACTACTGTAATTTGTTTTCCCATTTAAAGCTCGACTCACACGTCACGTTCACACAGGGGTTCAAACCCATGACGAAGCATTTGCACAACGAAAAATTCTGACGTCTCTTTTTTTAACTGTGTTAATAGCTATTACCCAAAAAAAACTTTGCATATCATAAAAATTCTGCGCTTTTTTAAACACAAACTACTGTAATTTTTTTGCCCAATTAAAGCTCGACTCACACTTCACGTTCACACAGGAGTTCAAACCCATGATGAAGCATTTGCACAATGAAAAATTATGTCGTCTCTTTTATTAACTGTGTTAATAGTTATTACCCAAAAAAAACTTGCCATATCAGAAAAATTCTGCGCTCTTTTAAACCCAAACTACTGTAATTCGTTTGCCCAATTAAAAACAACTGTAATTTGTTTGCCCAATTAAAGCTTGACTCACACTTCACGTTCACACAGGAGTTCAAACCCATGGCAAAGCATTTGTACCATGAGAAATTCTGAGGTCTCTTTTATTAACTGTGTTAATAGTTATCACCCAAAAAAAACTTACCATATCAGAAAAATTCTGCGCTCTTTTAAACCCAAACTACATTAATTTGTTTGCCCAATTAAAAACTATTGTAATTTGTTTGCCCAATTAAAACTCGACTTCTTCACCTTCACATAGGAGTTCAAACCCGTGATGAAGTGTTCGTACAATGTAAAATTCCGAGGTCTGTTTTATTAACTGTGTTAATAGTTATTACCGAAAAAAAACTTTCCACATCCGAAAAATTCGGTGCTCTTTTAAACCCAAACTATTGTAATTTGATTGCCCAATTAAAAACTACTGTAATTTGTTTGCCCAATTAAAGCTCGATTCACACTTCACGTTCACACAGGAGTTCAAACCCATGACGAAGGATTTGTACAATGAAAAATTCTGAGGTCTCTTTTGTTAACTGTGTTCATAGTTATTTCCCAAAAAAAACTTACCATAACAGAAAAATTCTGCGCTCTTTTAAACCCAAACGACTGTAATTTGTTTGCCCAATTAAAAATTACTGTAATTTGTTTGCCCAATTAAAGCTCGACCAACACTTCACGTTCAAAGAGGAGTTCAAACCCATGAGGAAGCATTTGCACAATGAAAAATTCTGACGTCTCTTTTATTAACTGTGTTAATAGTTATTGCCCAAAAAAAACTTACCATATCAGAAAAATTCTGTGCTCTTTTAAACCCAGACTACTATGATTTGTTTGCCCAATTTAAAACTACTGTACTTTGTTTGCCCAATTAAAGCTCGACTCACACTTCACGTTCGCACAGGAGTTCAAACCCATGATGAAGCATTTGTACAATGAAAAATTCTGAGGTCTCTTTTATTAACTGTGTTAATAGTCATTACCCAAAAGGAACTTACCATATCAGAAAAGTTCTGCGCTCTTTTAGACTGAAGCTACTTTAGTTTGCTTGCCCAATTAAAAACTACTGTAATTTGTTTGCCCAATTAAAGCTCGACTCACACTTCACACTCACACAGGAGTTCAAACCCATAATGAAGCATTTGTACAATGAAAAATTCTGAGTTCTCTTTTATTAACTGTAGTTATTACCCAAAGAAAACTTACCCTAACAGAAAAATTCTGCGCTCTTTTAAACCCAAACTACTGTAATTTGTTTGCCCAATTAAAAACTACTTTAATTTGTTTGCCCAATTTCATTCTGTTGAATAGGGGTGAGGATATTATCCCACCATCCTTTAAGAATACCGGTAAAGTTTTCATTATCACATAATAAAAATATAAATTTAATAAATTAGGCATATATGATCACAATACAACCATGTCAGAAAATCAAGAAAATACCGTAGAAATACCAGAATCAGGATCAGTAACAGCCGTAGGAAATACAGTTTCCTCCCTAGCAGAAGCCGCTGAAATGGTAGCATACCAGGATGTAAAGGAAGCCCTTGACAAGTGGACCATCCCAACAGTAGATCCAAAAACTATTACAAAACAGGAACTTTTAGTTTTTTGAGTAAAACAATTATCAAGACATTTGAACATGCATCTTGTATCCAGAATAATGATGAAATCATCCGTTTAATTCATATAAATGATTTTATACCATTTGTAAAACAGTATAAGTACATCCATATAGGATTGGTACAAATTGCTTTCAAACCTTTGACCCTTCTTGGTCAAAACACCAGTATCCAGTGTACTCTTAGAGATGGTCGCTGTCTTGATTGGCGAGCATCTCTAATGGGAGCTATTGAGACTAGCTTGTCTCATGGACCAGTCTATTTTGACATTTATCCGAATCTTAGCATAGCTCTATGTGATGCTAATCTTTCTGATGTATTAGAACTTCGAGTTCTTACTCATGGCTATAATTATAAACCAGGAACTTCAACTTTTTCAGTTCACTCCCGAATATACATAAAGGCTTTAACAACCTTAAACCCTTATGTTAGAAAGAAAACTAAAACAGGTAAAACAGTATTAATTGAAACAAATCTTTACAGTAGTCAGGTAGCCGTTCCTAAGTTAATCCCTTGGAAGGATATAACTTTTCCTGAAAGATGGGAAATCCCAAATGATGTCCCCCCTAAGCCACTCATCCAGCATAACATAGATGATATAATCCAGACTCAAGGAGGTAATGTTTATCTCCGATTTCAGAAACCTTTACTTACAAGAAGTAATTCTTCGAATGCCAGTTTTAGGACTGCACCAAGAAGTCTTTCGAATAACAGTTTTAGATCTGTTCCACCTTATCAAGTGGACTATCCAGAATCCAGTCGTCAATCCGTAGATAATGTGCCCTCTCGTAGGCAAATAGAAAATATTCTGCAACAGATACCTTCGAGGCCACCTAGTCGACCACCTAGTGATCCCCAGGATGATCCTATGACTTCAGAAATACAAGGAATCCGTTTTCTCAAAATAGAATTCCCCATGGTGTCTACACTGCACCAACACCATCACCAGATAGCCCAACGGCCAGTGATATGAATTTTGAAATTTAATGGATTTTAAACCCGGAAGTGAAAATAGAAAAATTTTAAACCAGGAATTTAACCAGACTAAATATAAAGACTTTAGGATTTGGTTTTGCTAACCATACCCCTGAGCAATTAACAGAATATAAAACTCAATATTACCAACATCTTGAGTTACACCAGAAGCAAATACCTTTTGTTGAATGGTATAATACAGTCATGCAACTGCAAATCACTGTTATTTAAGACCATTATAAGACTTGGACCACTACAGAAGGACAAGTTATTCATGCTATTCATCCTCCTCCACAAGCTTTAGAATTAGCCCCTAATGGAGAAACTACCAGACAACCTTTATTAGCCCTTGCATACACCGATGCACAATCCGTAAAATTTACCAAAGCAGAAGGATCCTTAACCAGAAAAAATAATTATACCAACCTTATCTGTCAGACTATGAGTAAACAGTTAACCAGAATCGAGGAAGCTATTTCTACCTTCAAGGATAGAACCTTAGCTCCACCTGTATCAGGAGTTTCAACTTTACATCTAGTCTCCATTAAACCTTCATTAGACATCACTAATTTTAAAATAAAACAGTCTAATACTGAGTTTATGGACACCATTTTACAGAAAATGCAGACACTTAATGTCCATCCTCCAGAACCTCCTAAGCCACCAGGACCTTCTGGTGGGTCCATCCACATGTTAAAAGCTGACTCCAGCCCTGACCAGGATATTTTAACTCCAGCACAAATACATGAAATTCAAATGAATTTCCAAGAACAAGAACCTTTATCCGTCAATAAATTACATTCTTATACTCCTTCCCGACCAGCTATTTTACCACCAACCAGAAATTATTACTCCCGACCAACTCCTCCTGATATTCTCTATGAAGAGACATATCTTAATGACCAGGGCAGTTACCATGGTAAAACCATTTATGAATGGAATATCGATGGTGAATCCGAATATGGCATTTATAAGAAATTACATCAAATGATGATGTATGCCACTGTTTGCCGCCAATACAGTAATAATGATCAAGCTATCGCTAAATTCATTATTAATGGCTTTACTGGTATTCTTAAAGGATGGTGCGATAATATCCTCACCCCTATTCAACAGAATGAAATTCTTACTGCGATTAAGCTCGAACTTGATCCGACTACCAGTCAACACGTCCAACAACCGGATGCCGTCTACACCCTTATTCAAACCATCATCCTTCATTTTGTTGGTACCGATACATCTACTCAAGATCGTGGCCGCGAATTACTTCAAAACCTTCGCTGTCCCTCCTTGACTCATTTCCGTTGGTATAAGGATGTTTTCCTCCTTAAGGTCACTCAACCACCTGACGCTAACAGTACCCATTGGAAAGCCAAATTTATTGATGGCCTTCCAACCCTTTTTGCCGAACGAGTTAGGAAAAAACTTCGGGACCGCCATGACCGGATGTTTATTCCCTACGAACAGTATACTTATGGACAACTTTGTTCCATCATAACTGATGAAGGTCTTTCCCTGTGTAATGACCTTAAACTCCATCGTCAGATGCAACAACAGAATCTCACTGGAAGAAAAGAATTAGGTGAATTCTGTGAACAATTTGCCTATGAACCTGTTATTAAATATCCCAGTAAAACTAGAAAGATTTCTCATAAGAAGTCCTCTAAACCTTTCAGAAAAAGGTCACATAAGACTAGCCATCCGCAAACCACTAAGAAGTTTTATCCAAAAAAATCTACTAGAACAACCAAAAGTAAAAATAAATCAGAAGTAAAATGCTACAAATGTGGCCAAACAGGACATTATGCTAATAGATGCAAATCAAAAGCAAAATCCAAGGTTAATGAACTCAACCTTGATCCAGATATTAAGGAACAGTTGATTCAAGCCTTAGAAGCCGAAGAAGTCTCTACTGAAGAAGATATTCCTTCCAACGATGAGATTAATCAGTTATATTCTACTTCAACCAGTGAAGACGAACCAGAAGAATCCTGTCCCTGTAATACTAATCAGGAACAAATTTCAGAAATCAATTACTAGAAATCCATTGTAGAAATGAATGGCTTACACCTAGGAGAACCCAGTAGTATTAATGTTTTAACAGATACACAAAAAGATATGCTCGCTGTAGCAGACCAAATCCAGGATCCAGAAATGAAAATGAAATATTTAAAAATGTGTTATGAACATCAGCAGACAGCAACAGAAACTCCCCCTATACCAGATTATTCTTATAATCTTCAAACAGTAATTAACAGAATCCAGACTAAATCAGTAGTTGAACAACCTACAACTCTCCAGGATTTAAAAATGGAAATTAACATCCTTAAAACAGAAGTTAAACACTTGCAAACTGCTAGTGAAGCTGCAATAAAAGATATTAAATATCTCCATACCCAAATTCCTTCTAAACAAAAAGAAAAAGAAAAAGAAACGGAACAAAAACTTGAAGTAATGAATAAATCTGAATCATCTACACCATATCTGTTACTAGTTAATCAGGTAACATTCCAGAAATGGTATATTAAAATTTCTTTTATGATTAAACCGGATTTTATCATTAAGGATGCTATTGCCTTAGTTGATAGTGGAGCAGATATGAACTGTATCCAAGAAGGTATAGTTCCAACCAGGTACTTTGAAAAAACTACCCAGAGTCTTACCAGTGCAAGTGGAAATTCTCTTCAAATCAGGTATAAAATTCCAGAAGCTTATATTTGTAACAAAGATTTATGTCTCCCAACATCCTTTGTTTTAGTCAGAAATCTTGCTACAAATATCATATTAGGCACTCCTTTTCTTTGTCTTTTGATGCCTATCCAGAAAATTGATTCAACAGGAATTTACTCCCAATTGCAGGGAAAATCAGTAATTTTTGAATTTATTACTCAACCGTATACAAAAGAATTAGATCAAATTCGTGACTTAATTTCTGTTAAACAAAATCAGATAAATTTAATTCAAAAGGAAGTTCAATTTTTGACAACAGAACAAAGATTACAGCAACCTTCTTTTCAACAAAAAATTAAAATAATTGAAAAAGAATTCCAAACAGAAGTTTGTGGTACTGTTCCTAATGCTTTTTGGAATCGCAAAAAGTATACTGTAACATTACCATATGAACCAGATTTTGATGAAAAATATATTCCAACTAGAGCTCGCCCTAGTCAGATGAAAAAGGAATATATGGAATTGTGCAAAACAGAAATTCAAAGTCTTTTAGATAAAAAGCTTATCAGACCAAGTCACTCCCCGTGGAGTTGTACCGCTTTTTATGTTAATAAAAACGCTGAGTTAGAACGAGGTGTTCCTCGCCTTGTGAATAATTACAAACCGTTAAATGATAAGTTGAAATGGATTAGATATCCTATTCCAAATAAGAAAGATCTTTTAGATCGTCTCCAGGATGCAATAATTTTTTCAAAATTTGATCTTAAATCAGGATATTGGCAAATTGAGATTGCAGAACAGGATCGCTACAAAACAGCATTTACCCTAGTCGACCACCTAGTGATCCCCAGGATGATCCTATGACTTCAGAAATACAAGGAATCCGTTTTTCTCAAAATAGAATTCCCCATGGTGTCTACACTGCACCAACACCATTACCAGATAGCCCAACGGCCAGTGATATGAATTCTGAGGTCTCTTTTATTAATTGTGTTAATAGTTATTACCTAAAAAAAACTTACAATATCAGAAAAATTTTGCGCTCTTTTAAACCCAAATGACTGTAATTTGTTAGCCCAATTAAAAACTATTGTAATTTGTTTTCCCATTTAAAGCTCGACTCACACGTCACGTTCACACAGGGGTTCAAACCCATGACGAAGCATTTGCACAACGAAAAATTCTGACGTCTCTTTTTTTAACTGTGTTAATAGCTATTACCCAAAAAAAACTTTGCATATCATAAAAATTCTGCGCTTTTTTAAACACAAACTACTGTAATTTTTTTGCCCAATTAAAGCTCGACTCACACTTCACGTTCACACAGGAGTTCAAACCCATGATGAAGCATTTGCACAATGAAAAATTATGTCGTCTCTTTTATTAACTGCGTTAATAGTTATTACCCAAAAAAAACTTGCCATATCAGAAAAATTCTGCGCTCTTTTAAACCCAAACTACTGTAATTCGTTTGCCCAATTAAAAACAATTGTAATTTGTTTGCCCAATTAAAGCTTGACTCACACTTCACGTTCACACAGGAGTTCAAACCCATGGTAAAGCATTTGTACCATGAGAAATTCTGAGGTCTCTTTTATTAACTGTGTTAATAGTTATCACCCAAAAAAAACTTACCATATCAAAAAAATTTTGCGCTCTTTTAAACCCAAACTACATTAATTTGTTTGCCCAATTAAAAACTATTGTAATTAGTTTGCCCAATTAAAACTCGACTTCTTCACCTTCACATAGGAGTTCAAGCCCGTGACGAAGTGTTCGTACAATGTAAAATTCTGAGGTCTGTTTTATTAACTGGGTTAATAGTTATTACCGAAAAAAAACTTTCCACATCCGAAAAATTCGGTGCTCTTTTAAACCCAAACTATTGTAATTTGATTGCCCAATTAAAAACTACTGTAATTTGTTTGCCCAATTAAAGCTCGATTCACACTTCACGTTCACACAGGAGTTCAAACCCATGACGAAGGATTTGTACAATGAAAAATTCTGAGGTCTCTTTTGTTAACTGTGTTCATAGTTATTTCCCAAAAAAAACTTACCATAACAGAAAAATTTTGCGCTCTTTCAAAACCCAAACGACTGTAATTTGTTTGCCCAATTAAAAATTACTGTAATTTGTTTGCCTAATTAAAGCTCGACCAACACTTCACGTTCAAAGTGTTAGATAATGTCTCAATGGGACCACATAATTAAATGTGGTGTTATCATTTATAAGAAGCCTACAATTTAAGTGATTCAATTTAGTTAATAGGCTTAAGGGTATATGTGTTATGGACCTAATGTGTAGATACTAGTTGTATAATTTCTATTTCTATGAGGGGCAGAAATAGAAATTAAAACATATTGGTTAAAGTTGGTTTTCATTACCTTTCAGTTTTAAAACCAATAATAATAATGGTTAATTTATTGGTTTTTATTACCTTTCAGTTATGAAACTAATAATGGTTAATTTATTGGTTTTTATTACCTTTCAGTTATGAAACCAATAATGGTTAATTTATTGGTTTTCATTACCTTTCAGTTATGAAAACCAATTACAACCTTTAAAAGGTTATGGTCCCTATTCCTTCCCAAGGGTGAAAAAACAAGAATACTGTTTTGTTTTCTAAATCCTCTCAAGGAGAAACATAAGGCACATAAGGGAAAGGATTAGAAGGCTCTAACAAAGTCAATATTAAGGTTTTATTGACAATCAGACGCTTCCGTTTAACCGTTCATCAATGGATTCAGGTATGTCATTTTGTCTTGATCTCTTGATAATACACATGGTAAATGATCCAAAGTGTAAGGTTTATGTTCTGAAATTTTATGTTTACAAGTGGTATCAGAGCCAACATATCATGTGTCTTATCAGAATTGATATGCTTTATTCATTTTATTTAGTTTCCTGGAATCAGATTCTGAATTTTCTTATGGATGTAAATTCTGTTTTTTCCTGTTTTGTTTTGTGAAAATGGCAATCTATTTTCTGGCATTGTAAAATGATTCGGTGGGCAGTTTTTTTTTTTGGACCCGTCAATTCTATTTATATATGTATATATATAATTGGAATTGCTTTAGATTATATAACATATACGGGGTCACAAATTTAGAAATCTTTAAATTTAATGTAATTTCATACAACGTCTACAGAAATTTAATTTTCTAACATTCTCAATATAAGTCAATTCAAACAAGATGTCACAAAAGTGATCTCTCTTGTCTAGATTGTTTTATATGGAATGTTTTGAAGTTCATGTCTGTGTATCTCATGCGGGTATTTATCGGTCCAAAGACATGATTAAAACTTGGCAGAATTACACACACATTTTGTGGTGATAAACATGTGCCAATTGTCAAGAAAACCTAATGTGAATAATAAATCCATCAAAAGATAGATTTGTTATTTGACATAACTTATTGTCAATGTTTGATCATTACAACAAGAATACCACTTACAGTTAATATCACTACCCAAAGGTTTGGTATTAATGTTGTGCTAGGTATCTTGAGATGTTGTCATTAAATTAATTTATTTAGAGATTATCTGTTTGGTAACTTAATGTGAGCATTCCTTTTATTTTCTTTTCTATTCAGCTTTAATGTCGACTACTTCAATCTCTGCCAACATGAACAATGTTCCAATGTTAAATGGAACAAACTTTAAGGACTGGAAAGAGAACATATTGATTGTTCTCGGCTGCATGGACATAGACTTGGCATTAAGAATGCCAAAACCGAATGCTCACGTCTTGTAGCCAAAGGCTTTACTCAAAAAGAAGGAATTGACTTTAAAGAACTTTCTCTCCAGTTTCTTCGAAAGATTCTTTTAGGACAATTATGGCGCTTGTTGCATATTTTGATCTTGAGTTGCATCAGATGGATGTCAAAACAGCTTTTCTTAATGGTGACATTAAAGAAACAATTTATATGGTACAGCCAGAAAACTTTGTGTCAGGAGACCCAAAGAATATGGTTTGCAAATTGACTAAATCCATCTATGGACTCAAACAAGCTTCTCGTCAGTGGTACTTCAAATTTCATCAAGTTCTCACTTCGTATGGTTTTGAAACTAACGTTGTTGATGAATGTGTGTATCACAAGTTCAGTGGGAGTAAACACATATTTTTGGTTTTATATGTTGACGACATATTGCTTGCCACAAACGATATAAACTTATTGCATGACACCAAGAGATTTCTATCTAAGAATTTTGAAATGAAAGATCTTCGTGATTCTTCCTTTGTATTAGGAATCGAAATACTCCGAGATCGTTCTCGGGGTATTCTGGGATTATCACAAAGGAGCTATATCGAAAAAATACTCATTAGATTTGGCATGCAAAATTGTAAATCAGGTGAAACCCCGGTTGCTAAGGGAGACAAGTTTAGTCTCAGCCAATGCCCGAAGAACAGTCTTGAAATTCAAGAAATGCAGAAGATTCCTTATGCCTCGGTTGTAGGGAGTCTAATGTATGCTCAAGTATGTACGCGTCCGGATATTGCGTTTATAGTTTGCATGTTAGGCAGATATTTAAGTAATCCTGGCATGGATCATTGGAAAGCAGTCAAGCGTGTTATGCGATATTTACAGAGAACAAAGGAATATATGCTCACATATAGGAGATCGGATAAGTTAGAGGTCATTGGATATTCCGACTCCGATTTTGTTGGATGCCAAGACAGTAGGAAATCCACATCAGGCTATATTTATCTGTTAGCTGGCGGAGCAATTTCTTGGAGGTCTGCAAAGCAGACGCTCATAGCTTCATCCACCATGGCTGCAGAATTTGTAGCATGTTATGAGGCATCAAACCAAGGGATATGGCTGCGGAATTTTGTCACTGGGTTGCGTATTTTGGAAGGCACTGAAAGACCACTTAAGATATATTGTGACAATAAGTCTGCAGTTTTATATTCCAATAACAACAGGAGCTCGACAAAATCAAAGCATATTGATATCAAGTTCCTAGTTGTAAAAGAAAGAGTGCAGAGTGGACAGATTTCCATAGAGCACATTGGGACAAACTCCATGATAGCGGATCCACTTACGAAGGGACTACCACCCAAGGTCTTTCATGAGCACACTGCTCAGATGGGTGTTGTTCTATTTGAGAACATTCTGGTTTAGTGGGAGTTTGTATTTATATTACTGCTTTATGTCAGTCTTGAGTTTTATCTATGTAATTAGATTAATTTCTGCAGAAATGAAGTATTCAGTTTATTACGCTCTGTTACGTATTGTGAAGTATTGATCTCAATAAAGTTAAGTAGGACCAGTTGGAAATAGGCATGTATGGATCACATCACATGTAATTTCCATGCTACGTATCCATGATTGATCTATGTCATTTAGCTGTATTAGTATACGTGACCATTGGTGGGTCGAGTTACGATTGATGTAACGAAGATCGCTTTGATCCTATATTAATATAGTTAATGGACAAGATTGTTTTGATACCCTCAAGTTATGATAACAAATTTCTGAGCTCACTAAAGTTAAGCACATTTTTCAGGATACATATGTGGTCCAGTGGGAGATTGTTAGATAATGTCTCAATGGGACCACATAATTAAATGTGATGTTATCATTTATAAGAAGCCTACAATTTAAGTGATTCAATTTAGTTAATAGGCTTAAGGGTATATGTGTTATGGACCTAATGTGTAGATACTAGTTGTATAATTTCTATTTCTATGAGGGGCAGAAATAGAAATTAAAACATATTGGTTAAAGTTGGTTTTCATTACCTTTCAGTTTTAAAACCAATAATAATAATGGTTAATTTATTGGTTTTTATTACCTTTCAGTTATGAAACTAATAATGGTTAATTTATTGGTTTTTATTACCTTTCAGTTATGAAACCAATAATGGTTAATTTATTGGTTTTCATTACCTTTCAGTTATGAAAACCAATTACAACCTTTAAAAGGTTATGGTCCCTATTCCTTCCCAAGGGTGAAAAAACAAGAATACTGTTTTGTTTTCTAAATCCTCTCAAGGAGAAACATAAGGCACATAAGGGAAAGGATTAGAAGGCTCTAACAAAGTCAATATTAAGGTTTTATTGACAATCAGACGCTTCCGTTTAACCGTTCATCAATGGATTCAGGTATGTCATTTTGTCTTGATCTCTTGATAATACACATGGTAAATGATCCAAAGTGTAAGGTTTATGTTCTGAAATTTTATGTTTACACAAAGAGGAGTTCAAACCCATGAGGAAGCATTTGCACAATGAAAAATTCTGACGTCTCTTTTATTAACTGTGTTAATAGTTATTGCCCAAAAAAAACTTACCATATCAGAAAAATTCTGTGCTCTTTTAAACCCAGACTACTATGATTTGTTTGCCCAATTAAAGCTCGACTCACACTTCACGTTCGCACAGGAGTTCAAACCCATGATGAAGCATTTGTACAATGAAAAATTCTGAGGTCTCTTTTATTAACTGTGTTAATAGTCATTACCCAAAAAGAACTTACCATATCAGAAAAGTTCTGCGCTCTTTTAGACCGAAGCTACTTTAGTTTGTTTGCCCAATTAAAAACTACTGTAATTTGTTTGCCCAATTAAAGCTCGACTCACACTTCACATTCACACAGGAGTTCAAACCCATAATGAAGCATTTGTACAATGAAAAATTCTGAGTTCTCTTTTATTAACTGTAGTTATTACCCAAAGAAAACTTACCCTAACAGAAAAATTCTGCGCTCTTTTAAACCCAAACTACTGTAATTTGTTTGCCCAATTAAAAACTACTGTAATTTGTTTGTCCAATTGCAGCTCGACTCACACTTCATGTTCACACAGGAGTTCAAACCCATGACGAAGCATTTGTACAATGATAAATTCTGAGGTCTCTTTTATTAACTGTGTTAATAGTTATTGCCCAAGAAAAACTGTGTTAATAGTCAGCCAATTAATAATTTATGAAATTAATATAGAATTGATTATTCAATTAAATTACTGAGATAAATAATTTAAAATGTCTAAATACCTAAAATTGGGTACCAGTTAATAGACCCATAAAATAAGTAGAAGCTTGAGATGATAATGGTGATGTCTAGATTAAATCCTAGCCATACATTCATAATTCTGAATATACAGTGTGATTGTAAATAATTCTCTTTTATTCACATTTGTTTTGCAACAAATAATATATAATTCTAGTTATATGTTTGTCTTGCATTATTAGTTGTTAGATTAGAAAACGAGCCAATAATGTTGGATAGAATGTTTATCAAAATCTAATTCAAATAACAAAATTAGTATTTAAATAATAGAATGTAAGTCTTGTAAATTAATAATTTCAATCCTATACTATAATTCATTTGATCAAATTAGCCTTAAGTATACAAAATTTGATTTTTATCGGATATAACCTTCTCTTATGAGTTTAACAACTATTGTAATGTTCATCACATAGGTTCCCTCTAGAGGGACTCAACGAGTTCTAGGAATTTTTTAGTGCCTACAACTCTAGAAATAAGTTAATTTTTTTTGTTTATTACGAAAAAAAACGTGTAAAAAATAAAGAAGTGATATGATCTAAATAAATTAAAAAGCCAATAAATTGACTTATAAGCCACTTTCTAAAAGAGCCCTAAGAAGGAAGTGATAAACTGATGAGTTGTGATATTTTAATTATTTTCTTATTATTCTAAAGAGTAATGTTAGAGACCCACACTTTTAAACTTACGAATTCACCTATAGTAATGTGTCAACGGAGTTGGACATGTATAACAAATAAAAAATTAATACATATGATACCACATCATTATAAATACAATTATATATATATATATATTTTTTTTTTTGTGGATTTTGAATATTTTCCTATTCTGAATCATCTGAAATTTTGATTTTTTACAGCTGAGATCTAAGTGATAATTCATTTGTAGTAGGGTTTTGACCTTTGTGCAGGGCTTTGACTGGTGGTGGTGTAGAGAGAGAAGATGACGGAGGGGTAGGGATGGCAATTGGAACCCGGCCCGACGGGGACCCGATCCCCCGACCCCGAATTGAGTGGTTATTCCCCGAAAAATACCCCCGACGGGCCGGGGATGGTATTAAAAATTGAATCCCCGATGATATTCGGGCCGGGGACGGGGATACATGTTTCAGCCCCGGACCCGGCCCGGCCCCGTCCCCGATCCCCGCCCCGCTGAATCCCCGATGTAAAATTACTATATTGCCCCTTTTATATATATTATATGTGTGTGTGTAGGGTCTGGGCACTGTTGGCAGACGTAACCCACACAACACACACACATCTTCTCGCTCTCTCTCATCTGTTCCTCACCACCGCAGCCCTCATGGTGTCTCCTCTCACCGCACCTCCGTTCTTCTTCTCTTCCTCTCACAGCACCGTCTCTCACTGCACCGTCGCTCACCGCACCGTCTCTCACCGCACCGCCGCTCACCGCACCGTCTCTCACCATGTCGGCGACGGCTCCTCCCTCACTGTCGTTCCTCACCGCAGCTCCTCCATACCACCGCAGATCTTACATCTCAGATCTGAAAAGATCAGATCCCATCTCCGAATAGAGTGGTTCCTCCGCTGTCCTCTCCTCCTCCTAGATCTCGCCGATCTCACTCACTCACTGATCTGTAACAGATCTGATCATCTCTATCTTTTTTTTTATTTATTTTTTGTTGATGATGTTGCTGTTGCTACCTTGAATCGATGATGTTGTTGAAATTTTTTTTTTTTTTTGATGATGTTGCTCCGTTAATGTCTTTGTTGATATATTTTTTTTTTTTTTGATGATGTTGCTGAATGATGTTGTTGATGATGAGTACGGGGATTTTCCGGGGTCGGGGAAACCCGATCCCCGTTGGGGACGGGGGTGGGGGGAGTGATGAGTTCCCCGTCGGGGATCGGGGCCGGGGACGGGGATTTTTGTAGTTTCGGGGATCGGGGACGGGGAGGGTGATCCCCGGCCCCGCCCCGCCCCGTTGCCATTCCTATGGAGGGGAGGTGCTCGGTGATGGGAGCATGTGCGTGGTAGTGGAGAATAAAAAGGTGAAATTACAATTCAATACAATTTTTTAAAAATAATTTTAAATAATAAATTTTATAAATATTAATAGTAATTAAAGTTATAAACTTTTTACAAGAATCATCAATTGTAATTTCTTTGAACAAAAAGATGAAATGATGGAAAGGAGCTCCACCTGAGCTCGGGTGTGACTTCCTTTTAACTACATCCATATACGTGTCAACAAGTATATCAATGGATGGCCCAGATCAGCGCCGGGAGGGGGGGCGCTCGTAATATTAATATAGCGCCCCCCACTCATATCATTCACATCAGGTTTTTAACTAATAGGAAGCCCTTGTACGGGTGGTGTGAGTTTACTGATTACCTCTAAAAAATGCCTCGCCAACCCTCTTTCTGTTTCTATGCCAAGAATATTTTTCTCACCTACCTACAATACCCTTACCCAAAAAAACAACTCTTAGAATTCCTCCAATCCCTTCTCTAACTAGCCTGTCAGCCATACTACATACTTATCGCAAGGGAGCTCAACGAAGATGGAAACCCTTACCTTCATGCCATGGTTCAATGCTCAAATTAAGAAGATTCAAACCACCAACCTGAGATTTTTTTATCTCACTAGAACCAACGACATAATCTATCATCCAAATATAGAAAAACTCCACTCTCCAACAACAAGTCCACAGTATGTACAAAAAGGGGGCAACTTCGTAGAATGGGAAGAATTTTCATCTAAGGAGAAAAGTTAGTGGACCCACTAACTGATATGCAAGTCATATTCACGTACATACAAAATTGATATGCAAGTTGTATTCATTGATGGAAAGGAAAGAATAGAGAGTAAGAGATGAATTTTTAGTGGACTCATTAATAATGTGTTTGGTTGGGAGATTTGAATAGATATTTGGAAACAGAAATGGAAAATATAGGTAAAATGTGAATAAAACATACTTATAATTCACCCAATTTCATACACATTTTTCTTTTTCCTTTCCAAATCCCTCCTCAAATTCTCTAACCAAACACAACATAACTGATATGCAAGTCATATTCACGTACATATAAAATTGATATGCAAGTCATATTCATATGCATATAAAAACACCCAACCTTGCTGACAAATTAGCTAATCTTGCTCTTTCTAATGAACATGCTCTTTTGTAATATATCCTCAATCACCTTGTTCTTTAGAAACTTTTGCATGCAATGAGAATAGTGAGATGGCTACCCTAAGTTGGGTAGCCAACTAGTTATTATTATGAAATAAAGTTTGCCCTTATTGATCCCCCCCCCCCAAAAAAAAAAAAAAAAAAAACCAACCACAATAAATAGACGAAAATTGTCTTGATGCATGAGCAGTCCAGTTGTTCTTCTTTTGTAAACAGAGCACTGATACCTCTCTCTCCCCATAAGCAATTCAACCTCCTTACTCTCAGTTCTCCATTTAGGAGTGAATTCGTTCAACTCCGTCCCCTTTCTTTCTTTCTCTACCAACCTCATTCTCATCTTATGCGGTGGCTTCAAGCAAATCGCAACAATTTGTCTAGAAATGATAAGAATTCACTTGCAACTTTCGTTGGCCAAAGGGGCGACACAATTGGGTCGTCCTCCACATCACAGTAAGGCTATATTTGTTTGGGAAGACTGGATTAGATTGGATTAGCATTTTCATGACTAATAGTCCTAGGACTACGATTATTAGTCCTAGGACTACGAATCCTTTGGATTGTGTATCATATTGTATGTTTGGATTGAGTTAGGATTATAAGGAGGAATTAATAATATATTATCCAATCCGATGTTTGTTTAAGGGGATTGGTATAAATAGAACATGATAGGATATGGGACATCCAATATATTGACCATAATACCCCTATTATAATTAATGTAAAATTTTGCACTAAAATGTGTTATAATTTTTAAAAACAAATTTTCATATTGTTGTTCCACATCCATTTCGATTCATTTGAACAAAATTGAACCCACTTTTTTTTTAATAGAAAAATAAAAAAATCATTCAACTATAATACATAAGCAACCATTAAAAAAAATATATACTGCTATTTTAATCATCTAGCCATTCATTGCTCAAATTCAAAAAAGTGTTTATTTGAACAAAATTTAACCCACTTTTTTTTAATAGAAAAAATCAAAAATATTCAACTATAAAATTTATATATACACAAGCAATCATTAAAAAATATGCACTACTATTTTAATCATCTAATCATTCACTGCCCAAATTCAAAAAGGCATTCATTCAAACAAAATTTAACTCTCTTTTTTGTCGAACAAAAAAAATATCAAAAATCATTCAATTATGAAATTGTAGAAATATAAATCTACCATTCATCATTTCAAAGTAAGCATTCGAAGTAGCAGATTGCAACATGAAGTAGCAAAATATGAGTAGTTCAACAAAAAAAAAAAAAAAAAAAAAAAAGCAAAAAGTCAAGTCTTTATTACATGCATTAGAGTAAAAAAAAAAAAAAACTAAGTACGTAGAAGGACATAAAAGAGCTACAATTCTATCATGGAGCACTCCTATGTAGTAACCTCATCACCCACCTTAGTTTGTCATCATGTGTCAAGCTGAAGAACATGTCGAGCTTTTGAGCACCTTATGATATGATCTCACAAGCATCTAGCCGTTCATCAAGAGTAATTGGCAACTTAATGAGTTCATCATTCAATCTTGCCCATTTACATGCGAGATCATGTTCATAACCCATCCTTCAACCAATGAAATTCAGCTTTTCATCGGTGGTAGAAAATACCTCACCCAACTTGTTGGCAATCATGGACAACCCTTCCACTACATCATCATCACCTGTAGGCCTCTTCTTGTTGTCATTCTTTTTTGTAGAACTTTCAGGTGGTCGTTGACTTGATGAGCTGGAGCAATTTATTCCCTCGCCAATATGACTGTTAATACTCATATGTTCAAGAAATTTGCCATCATCTGCAAGACTGTTGAATAACAATTCTTCCTCAACATTTATAGCATCAATTGCATCAGCGGGCCCTTCAGCAAACTCCCTCATAGCTCGATGCTTACCAAATATGTGGATCCATGTGTCAAAATACGAAAAACTTTGGTTTCGTAGGTTTTTCGCATCGCTCTTCCTTTACAATAACCAATTTCAATTAATATCTCTAACTTAAGATTAAAGAAAAATGAATTAAAAAATTAATAACTTATACAAAGTAACTTAAAAAAATTATTTTACTAGAACGTATGCTTCCCACACACTGTCACACTCAACATCAATTCTTTTTTCAGTGTCATTCCATCTAAAACCACTAGTACCAAGCATGCCTACTACACAGTTGTAGTGCTGCTTCCATATCTTTATCTTTGATTCGATGTGGGGAGTGCTGCGAAGGTTTGTCCCAGGTAGCATCTCCAACAATTTCTCCTCTAATTTCATAAGGTAGCCGGCCTTGAAGGCATTGTCCTATTCTTTTCCATTGTTGACAATGTTCATTAAAGCATTAATACCAAATAATGGTGAATGGGATAGCTCGTGGGTTACACCTAGATGATGAGTTTCAGTTATCAGTGGGGAAGTGGGCCATTTGGGGCATGTTGTTCAGATGTTTAAGTGGATAGCTGATGTTTATAATATCTAGACTAGTGCATATCAATGCCACAACAACCATATCCAAAAACAAAGCAAGATATATATGATGGGTTAAGGGATGATGAACAAACAGGGCATATAGTTTCTGTAACAATGGCAACCAAAGTAGCTATCTATTCTTCTCTCACCAGTGCCAAAAAAACCAAGATTTCATTATTTCTCAGTCCATGCAAAATTAGGTTCAAGTGACCTATATTTTACTCACCATTTTAAGATTTACTCTTCTTTCCACACATACACATACACACACAGTTGTAAATGTGTACTTCATATACCTTTTTTGTTTTGATTTTGGTGCCAAGGTAAGGCTGCAGTGAGATGATTTGATAAAAGGGTTTTTGATGTTATTAGGTGGGGGAGAGTGAGAAGCAAGGAGGGAAGAAGAAATTCATGACTAGAGAAGAAAAATCAGAACAGTAAGGCTTTCTAAGAAACAAAAACAAAGATTAACACTAGCCACAATTACGTTAGCATTTCCAAGAAACCTTCCTTACTTTCAAAATCAAAAAATACATTGATATGAACTCTTAAAAACTAGACAAGGACTTCAAAAATGCTAACTAAAAGGTTATTTATTTGTAGGATCATTATAAAAACATGTTCGAAGACGCTGAGTTTCCAGTTAGATCCCAAAAATTAAAGCAATCAAAACAAAACATCAAAACTGAAGCGAACTCTGAAAGAACAAAAAACTCGAGCAATATTAATAAGTCAAAGAAAATGATGCTATAGTAAAAGAAAGCAACCATGAGAATGCAATGGTCAGCGATGGAGGTTAGATGAGGTATAGCAGCAGGGAATGTGGTTCAAATCGATTGCACAGAGAGACAGACAGATACACAGATGGGAGAGAGGGAGGAAAGGAAGGAAATCTGTGATCAATGCAAAATGGCACTTTACTTTCTCAACAAGGGAAAATAAAATATGTTGTTGTGCTTAATAGAAATAAAATATTTCCGAAATTATCGGATAAATAGTAAAACATCATTTTCCGTTATATTTGTGGCATTAGAGTTCTACTTCCACAATTGTGGTTAGGTCACTAGGGTCAAACTGCCACCTAATTTCTCGTGACTCTGTAAAATTGCCATGATGATTTTTTTCCCAAAGAAAAATAAGCACCTCAAAAGGATGTATTCCTTCAATTTCCCTATGTTCTTTTAGAGATGAACTTCTGTACAAGGTGTAAGTGACAAGTGATTCCTCTTCAAGAATAGAATCCCATTTTTTGTTCGGCTAAAGCTATGAACTTCCAAACAAGCCCTAAGATTTTCTAGCAAGGTATTACATACAAGTTATAACCCCAATAAGCAATTAGAAACATTTGTCGAGTGTTGTGTCTATCCACAGTCAATAAAAACTTGCCTGCAACTCTAGTCACTCCCACCATGAATTTGCATATTCAAGTTTTCTAGACATTATAAGGCTATTTATTTATGGAAACACCAAATTCAAACATGCTCATAATAAATCACTTAATCGAATCACAAATAAACAACACAATTTAACACTGGTTTTGGAAATACATACAAATCTAACAATATGAACCCACAATCAACAAATATGAGATTTTAATGTGAGTTAAAAACTCATAACCCTAGATATGGATCTATGAAGATGAAGAGAGAGAAAGAACAATAACTATAACAACACCAATGTAAAACAAAGATTCATAGAAAATCAAACCACGTAATAGCACCTTATTTCAAACCTAATATCAATGGAAAAATAAATAAATAAATAAATAAAATTTACTCACTGAAATTTGTTGAGATTAGCGAATCAACAAATGGTGGATCCAAATCGATGAACAGTTGCTTTGTTGAGATTAGCGAATCAACCAATGGTGGATCCAAATCGATGAACAGTTGCTTCAGATTTGTAAATGGTGGCTCCAAATTGGTGATCAGTGGCTCAAGATCGGCAATGAACTTTGAAGACTCTCATCTCATCACAGCAATGTCGAAGAAGAGTGAAGGTTATGGAATAAGATAATCAACAAATATAGATATATAGTGAGAGTTAATTTGGTCATTTGATGAGTTAGTCCAGACTTTGGCTAATCCCTCAATTTATATCCCACTCCTCTTTGTGGGATTGAATAATCCATCATATGTGGGATACCATATCCGGATGAATTGTTAATCCGTACCTCAATTTTTAACCAAACATTGGATTAATAATTTTATTGGACTATTAGTCTAATCCAAAGCACATGTCCACTCAAACAAATATGGCCTTACAGTTCTAGTATTTGAATATCTCGGTCTAAAGTTGAATGTAGAAGCACAAGTTATGGGTCCTTGTAATGGCATTTTTTGTCTCTTAATCTATGCCGATTCTATAGCGTTGTGGAATCTGGCAAACAGAGAATTCAGAGCTCTTCCAAGACAAACATACCACGAAACCATTCCTTCAAGAATGGAATTCGAGAATAATGCTTTTGGGTTTGGGATGGATCCTTTCGCTGATGATTATAAAGTGGTTTCGATTAGGATGTACTGGGATAGCACCCTTGATGACTTGTATAATTTTACTCCTCCAGCATGTTACCTTAAACATATTGCTAAATATTTGTTGTGTGATGATTCTTGGAGAGATTTCAAGGTTTTTTTTCCTGAATGTTTTGTGTTTTCTTCTTTTGAGTTCCACACTTACATGGATGGAGTTTACTACTGGTGTGCATATTGTTGTGGATCGGGGGCACACCAGGAAACACACACAAGCAATAACACAAGAGATTTAACGTGGTTCAGCAAGTCGCCTACGTCCACGGGCAGCGAATTCACTATATGGAGAAAATATTACACTCTCTGTATTCTCTCTTCGTCACAACTCACCACATCTATATTCAGCTCTCACCCTCTCTATATATACACACAAATAGGATGGGAGAGAGCTGGTTGGCCTTGCACATGGCCAGCCAGTCAGTCAAAGGTGGATCGTCTTCCTTTGCAGCTTGTCGGTTGGCAGCCGCAATCAAGGACATCAAAGAAGCTGCTTTTAGATTGAAGAGCATCATCCCTTTCACATGGGGTGATATCAACAAATCACCCACTCAACCCATGTGAGGTGATCTATTGCACACACTGCTGCTAATCTTGTCACGCCCAAAATTCAACATAGTCCACATCTCCTAAAGCTAGAGATAATACACCAGAGATACAAGAGGAGGAGGGAATCCTACATCCTCAACTCAACTTACACCACTCTCTGATTTGGAGAGAGCCTCTGCTCCTATCTCCCACAAATCTCTTCCACGCTTCCTGTCTCAGATGTCTTCAACTGCTATGCTTGAACTTGTGTAACCAAGATATCATACACCCCCTGATTGGATGTCCTGCACCCCCTGCTAGGATGCCCATGACTATCATGCCTTTGCCCTCTGTCCATAGTGATCGATCAACACTGCCTTGCACCTGAAAGGTGCTTAGTTCTGAGAGATGTTGACCAAGTCCAAACAATGTTGGAACTTGATCCCAAAAACCACTTTTGTGAGCATATCGGCCGGATTATCTGTAGTACTAATCTTTTGAAGCAGAATATCCCTTTCATTCACAATTTCTCGGATGAAATGGAAACAGACATCAATGTGCTTGGTGCGGGAATGATGGACCTGGTTCTTTGCCAAACAAATGGCACTCTGACTGTCACAGTACACCTCAACGTGCTTCTGAACAATGCCCAAGTCCTCAATCAACCCGTGTAGCCAAATAGATTCCTTAAAGGCTTCTGTCACTGCCACGTACTCTGCCTCTGTAGTAGACAAAGCCACCGTTGACTGAAACGTTGACCTCCAACTCACCGACCCTTTAGCAAGCATAAATACATACCCTATTGTTGATCGGCGTTTGTCCAAGTCACCAGCATAATCTGAATCCACATATCCAACCAGATTCTATCCGAGTCGGTTATCTCTCTCAAACTTCAATCCCAGATTGACCGTGCCATGTATGTACCTTAGGATCCATTTCACTGTCTGCCAGTGATCTTTTCCTGGATCATGCATATACCTACTTACCATACTCACAGCATGCGGGATGTCAGGCCTTATACAAACCATAGCATACATTAATGCACCAACTGCATTTGCATATGGAACCTGTGCCATATGCTTTCGTTCTTCTTCTGTGCGTGGAGACATCGAAGCACTGAGCTTGAAATGAGGGGCCAATGGTGTACTCACAGCTTTGGTTTTCCCATTTATGCCAAACCTGTCTAACACTTTTTTTAGATACTGGGTTTGTGTCAGATAAACCGTGCCCTTCTTCATGTCTCTCTTGATCTCCATGCCAAGAATTTTCTTTGCTTCTCCCAAATCCTTCATTTCAAACTCTCTTGCCAACTGTGCCTTGAGTTTGTCAATCTCCACCTTGCTCTTAGATGCAATTAAGATATCATCCACATATAAGAGAAAATAGATGAAGGAACCATCTGGAAGCTTACGAAAATATACACAATGATCAAATTGACTTCTTGTGTATGCTTTATCTATCATGAACCGATCAAATCGCTTATACCACTGTCTTGGGGATTGCTTCAATCCGTACAACGATTTGTTCAGCTTACAAGCCCAATTCTCTTTTCCAGCAACTTTGAAACCATCTGGCTGGGACATGTATATCTCCTCTTCAAGATCTCCATGTAAAAAGTCAGTTTTGACATCGAGTTGGGCGAGCTCGAGATCAAACTGTGCAACCAAAGCTAACAAGATACGAATAGACGTGTGCTTCACAACAGGTGAGAATACCTCATTATAGTCTATTCCTTCCTTCTGAGCATAGCCTTTAGCTACCAATCTAGCTTTGAATCTGATGTTGTCTTTGCCTGGGATGCCTTTTTTCTTCGTGTAAACCCACTTACACCCAATTGCTTTCTTGCCTTTTGGAAGTTACACCAACTCCCAAGTCTGGTTCTTGTGAAGTGACCGGATCTTTTCATCTATAGCCTCCTTCCAATTGACACTTTCTGCATGCTGCACGGCTTTTTTGAAAGTGCAAGGAACATTGTCTTCAATGATTGGAAGTGCATAGGCTATCATATCGGTCATCCAACTGGGTTGCTTAGTAACCCTTTTTCTTTTTCTGATTGCAATGGGTTCTGACTGTTGTGGGGCCTCTGGATCTTCATTTTCATCTGAACTCTCTATAGAGCTATCCTCTAAGACTTCTTCAGGATGGTTGATTGGATGACTAGTCTTTGCTGGAGTCTCAAACTCCACCTACACTGACTTCTTCAATGCTTCCTCATTCTGTTGAGGATTTAGCTGCGTCAGCATTGTAGACTCATCAAAGGTAACGTCTCTTCTAGTGACAACTTTCTTTGATTCAAGGAACCAAAGTCTGTATCCCTTGACACCGTCACTGAAGCCCAAGAAGATGGCTTTCTTGGCTCTTGGATCCAACTTAGATTCTGTAACATGAAAATAAGCTGGACATCCAAAGATACGTAACTGATCATAATCAGTAGCTGACACTCCTGACCATACCTCCATGGGAGTCTTGCCATCTAGTGTTGCAGTAGGTAGTCTGTTGACAAGATGACGAGCATAGTTCAATGCCTCACCCCAAAATGCCTTGCTCAATCCAAAATGTGACAGCATACACCGGACTTTTTCCACCAAAGTGCGGTTCATGCGTTCTACAACTCCATTTTGCTGCGGTGTTCCAGGAACTGTGAAATGTCTCACAATCCCTGCATTCTGGCAAACCTCAAAGAAGGGATTTGATGTGTATTTCCCACCATTGTCAGATCTGAGCTTCTTGATCTTTCTGCCTGTCTGGGTCTCAATCATCTTCTTCCACATAAGAAAGATGTCTAAGACTTCATCTTTGTGCTTCATTGTGTAAATCCAAACTCTTCTTGAGAAATCATCAATGAACGACACAAAAGTAGTGTTTACCTCTCAACGAAGCATTCTTGGAAGGACCCCATACGTCGGTGTGCACGTAGTCTAGAATCCCTTTGGTACGATGAATAGCAGCACCAAACTTGATTCTTGTTTGCTTGCCTAGTACACAATGCTCGCAGAACTCAAGCTTCCCTGTTTTGGAGCCTTTCAACAGGCCTTGCTTTACCAACCCTTGTAAAGCTTTCTCACCGACATGCCCTAGGCGCATGTGCCAAAGTCTGGAAGTGTTTGATGCATCATCTTCTGAGCTGGTGAAGACAGCCACTCTCCCTGTGACTGTAGAGTCGTCTAGGAAATATAAATTTCCTTGTCGAGTATCCTTCATTGCAACAAATGCTCCTCGAACAACTTTGAGGACTCCACCTTCCATAGTTACTCTGTAACCTTTGGAGTCTAAAACTCCCACTGAGATGAGATTCTTTGTTAGATCTGGTACATACCGAACATCTTCAAGAATTCTGATTGTTCCATCATGTATCTTCAGTCGAATTGTTCCAATCCCTTTTGTCTGGCAAGCTTGGTCATTGCCCATCAGCACAACTCCTCCATCGAACTCTCGTAAGCTCGATAACCATTGCTTGTTAGGACACATGTGGTAGGAACATCCAGAATCTATAATCCATTCATCAAACGGGCCATATGATGAAACTGTGAAGGCTGATCCTTCACCGTTATCTCCATCTCGTGCAACGTTCACCTTTTCTTCTTTCTTGTCTTTATTGGGACAATCTTTTGCCCAATGCCCCTTCTGGCGACAAGTAGCACACTCGTCTTTTGCAAGACGTCTTCTGTCTGATGATTTCCCTCTGGATTTTGAGAGAGACTTTTCTCGCCCTGCATATCTTCTGTTATTTGTTCTGCCTCTGACTGTCAATGCCTCAGATGTTGAGTCCCTGTTTGCAGACTTATCTTTCCTTCTGAACTCATTGTTTACCAAGGCATTTGCAACATCAACATACTTTATCTTTTCTTTATCGTACAGTAAAGTGGTAGTGAGATGATCATATGAGTCAGGCAAGGAATTCAACAATAACCGTGATTTATCTTCATCACCAATGTGATCATCCAAATTTTTCAAATCCGTAAGAATTTTGTTGAAGTTGTTTAGGTGTTCGTTCATCGAAATACCTTTCTTGTAGTCAAAACAAAACAACCTCTTCTTCAAGTAGAGCCGGCTCTCAATGCTCTTTGTCATGAACTTATCTTTCAGTGCCTTCCAAAGGTCCTTCGCAATATCATATTCTGTGAAGGCGTACTTCTCCTCTTTTGCAAGGCAAAGTCGGATGGAACTGCAGGCCAGGAGATTCACCTTCTCCCATTCTATCCCGTCCAGGTCATCTGGTTTGTCTCCCAGAGTGAAGTGCAGGTTCATCTGGACAAGCGTATCTTTAACTTCTCATCTCCACATGCCGAAGTTACTGCTTCCATCAAACTTTTCTACCTCGAACTTAGCATGGGACACTAGGGTCCAATGCCTAGAGTTGCTTGTACTCGCTGGATTACTTACGGACTCGGTTGATCTGGTCTCTGTAGATTCTACCATTAAAATATTTTTTTTTTAGAAACTTCAATTCAAAAATCTAACCGTGTAGATGTGTCCGGAATACACCAAATAGTTGGAAAATACTATTGAATCGTCAAAAACGGACTCTGAATTTTTTAGAAACTTCAATTCAAAACTCTGACCATACGAATGTGTCCGGAATACTCCAAATAGTTGGAAAACACTATTGGATCGTCAAAAAAGGACTCCGAATGACTTAGATCTGGCCAAAACAGTTTGAACGCCTCAGATCTGTGGCTACTGCTTAGCCGCGCAGCACTGGATCACTCTCTGCACCCGGGTTGACTGGTCAACGGAAGGCTGACGTGGCTGACACGTGTCTAGCTGGCTGACACGTGGCGCTGACGTGGCTGATGATCTGGCAAGTGACGTGGCTGTTGACGTGGCGCCACGTGGCTGCTGACGTGGCTGCTGACTTGGCTCCACGTGGCTTGCACGTGTGGTGCACGCGCTCCCCCTCAGTTGCCGTCTTCCTTGCGCCGTGCGTGGGGTGCGTGTGAGAGACTGAGTTAACGCGCCGGTTAACTGAACGGCGCGTGCAGGCGCGTGTTGCGACTGGGCTCCACGCGCTTTCTTCAGGTAGCGCGTGATGGTGCGTCTGGCATCCTTTGGTGCTCTGCTTTACTTGTTTGGACTCCTCTCGCCGAGATCTTGCTCTTGGTATGCTCAAAAGTTGACTTCGAGCACTTCGAAATCTGGGCACTTTCGGAAAAAATTCGATTTTTCACAACCCGAGCTCTAATACCAATTGTTGTGGATCGGGGGCACACCAGGAAACACACACAAGCAATAACACAAGAGATTTAACGTGGTTCGGCAAGTCACCTACGTCCACGGGCAGCGGATTCACTATATGGAGAAAATATTACATACTCTCTGTATTCTCTCTTGTTGTGAAGCACACATATATTCAGTTCTCACCCTCTCTATATATACACACAAATGGGAGAGAGCTGGCTGGCCTTGCACATGGCCAGCTGGTCAGTCAAAGGTGGATCGTCTTCCTTTGCGGCTTGTCGGTTGGCAGCCGCAATCAAGGACATCAAAGAAGCTGCTTTCAGATTGAAGAGCATCACCCCTTTCACATGGGGTGATATCAACACATTTGACAAAAATGGACATTCTATGAAACTTCCATTTCATATGGTCTATGAGGTGTTTCAGAAGATACTGGAGCAGGATCAACATACTAAACCATTGCCATTCCAAGGGATACCAGAGCTAGGTTGCCCTTACCCAGGAACTAATCTTGTTGAACATTATTCTAGGGTTTACAAAGGCTGTCTTGCTTGGAAACAATGTTATCCAATAGATTTCGACACACCAAACGTTTTCAACATTTGGGTATGGAAAGAAGAATGTTGGACAAGAGAATTATTAACTGGACCTTTTGTAGTAGCGATTCCTTTTGGATTTTGGAAAAATTGTGAGATCCTCATTCAAGTTGTGGATGGGAATTTGGTCTTAGTAGACCCTATTATCCTTGAGATGAGGGAGCTTGGAACTGTGGCTTTTCAGGCTTTTATTTACCATGAGAGCCTGGTTTCTATTCAGAGAAGAGACGAGGAATTGGATCATTCATATACTACACTTCCTCTTAAGTTGGATGTTCTCCGTGACATGAGGCGGGATAATCAAACAGATTATGATTTCACTGATTCTAGTTCTGATGATACTTAGGATGTATTCGGATTTTTAAATTAGGATGTAATTGAATTTTAAATTAGCCAAAGACAAAAGAAATGAGAAAAATAAGAGAATAAACTACTCATTTGAGAACTTTCTTTTTGAATAATTTCTTTTGTTTTCAACATTAAGCATTTTTCATTCTTTGGAGTGTCTGGGGTATGGATTGGATTTGTTTCATTCTTTGGTTGAGAAATCTGAAGAAAATCATTTGGTTGGCTCTGTTCCCATGCATATGTTGGAATTTATGGCTAGCAAGGAACTCTCTGATATTTAGTGGCATCCAACCTAATCTGGAAATTTTAGTTCATTCAGCCTTATGGACAAAATTCAACTCGGATTTCACTAGCTTTTCGATCCAAGACTTTGTTCTCTATATTCAAGACATTCGGAAGATCAAAACAAAGAATTATGTTTTTTCAGTTTGCTCTGTTTTGTTTACTTTTAGTTTATTTCTTTAAGGTTGTTTTTATGGGTTTTGTCTAGGGCTTTGTTTGGCATCTTGCCTTCCTTCCCTAGTGTCTCATGCTTTGGGATGTTTTGTTCTTGCCTTTTGTTCAGTGCCAACTTTGTTGGGTTGGGTTTCATTTTAAACCTTCCCCCTTCGGATGCTTTGTTTTGTTGTTGTATCTCCCCTCTCTGTTTTCACATATTGATGCATCAATAAAATTTTCATTTGCCGATAAAAACAAAAACAAAATCAAAAACCAAAAAAAAAAAAAAAAAAAAAACATTAAGCATGTTCCAGTTTTCCTAAGTTCGACTTCACTAGAAAGGCGAAAAATCACAGATGAGAGAGAGAAATAGCTTACACTGACGATATCTGAAGTCAGATTCAAGGTTTTCAAACCAAAGAAGCTTGTGGACCTCACACTCATGTGAGACATTTAGTCATTTATTTAATAGAAAATTTAGAACTTATAACATTTTCTCAATATTATCTCAATTTTTTCTATAACTGAGACAAAAGAGTACATACCATCTCATTTAAACTAATAAACTCAGATGAAATATTACCTCTATTTTTTTTACCACAATTCTTTAAAAACTGAGACATTTTTTATTTTTTTTAGTGTGACCTTTCCCTATTGTAGTAGTGTGACGTGTTCTTGTTTCCTCAATTTAAAATTTTCCCAAAGTGGGTCATGTTTTTAGAAAACCATTATCAAAATTTAATAATTTTGCGTAATGCAAAAATATTCCTAATCCTGAAGTAAAAGGGGGGAATGCCGTTGAGGTACTCTCACTAATAAGGACAAGGTAATCCTAATTTGATGCTGAATAAGGAGGTTGCTTTTTGAAATAATTAATGGGTGTTTGGAATTTACTTATTTGGTGAGTTTTTTTTTATTATTATTATTACTAATTTTCAATTTTAGTACTTTTTTTTTTTTTTTTTTTGAAAAGTTGTAAGTTTTCCCATTCAACTCAACTCAACGAACTAAAAGAAAATTTTAAAATTCAAAATAAGCCAAAAATAATAGACCTTTTAGACCTATTTGACTTTTCTAATTACTTTCAAGAAATTTTCAAAAAAAAATACTTTTTAATTTCATCTACACAAGACGGACTACAAAAAAAAAATGACATAGTTTTTAAAAAAATGCTGAAGACAAAAAAAAAAAATGACTTCTTTTAGTTAATCCCTATTGTTTAGAGCCCTTGGAAAGAATAGCCTTAAAATGACTCTAATATTTTATTTTAAATTTTTTACAGTAAATAATAATACATGTTTTCGTCATCGATAAACCACTCTTGACTATCCCCAATTTTGTAGAAAACAACCTGGACCTTGATTTTCTTCCATCTTATCATTCCGCACAAAAATATGAAAATTTATTTGGTAGTCTGACAGTACGGTCACATGGTGCTCTAAAAACTTTATGATTAGTGATGCCTAGAGCATCAAAACTATAATAACCAAAACTATATATAATAATCCTTCTCATATTATGTCTGCCACCTTATGCCTTGCAGTACAAGAGAAGGAAACGAATACCAATAATAATTGTAGGGATACAAAATTGTGTTGTGCTGCTTTTAATTAACGATGTAATGTATAAAATTTATGAGTAGAATATTATATTGATTCATTTTATTTAATAGTTAAGAGACAAAAAAATAATTTATTCGTATGATTTTGTCCGTCAAAATTGCGTCCCAATTCAAAAAAAATCAAAAAAAATCAATTAAAATAACCATGTAAAATAGATGTATATAAGGTATATATTAATAAAAGTTAGTTATAGATGTTCATAAGTGGGCAACACAAATGCGTGATAGGATTATCCCTAAATAAGTCGTTTTTGACAATGAAGTACGGCTTCTGCTCTGTTTGTATTTACTTTTTTACTTTTTTTTGTTAATTCAATTTTTAACTTTTTCTATTAACATTCAATTTTTTATTTGAGCTTTCGGTGTGGAATTTTATTTTTTATCCCAAGAAATTCAAACCTAAAAATTAGAAGAAAAATAAAACAAAAATGGTGTCCAATCCAACATCTAGACTGGAGGGTGTTGTTTGGGTATATAAGACTCAATACGAGCCCTGTTCATTTTATCGAACACTTGGTGTACTTCATCCACATAAAAAATTAAGTCGATCTAATAATTATAACATATTCGTTTTATCATATTTGTCAACATCGCTACCACCACAACCATTGCCATCGTTTTCTACAAAAACCACCATCATTTTACTACTACCATCACACCACCAACATAATCTTGAGTTAAAAAAGCAAAATTTCACATGAATTTTTTCCATTCACAAGAAAATAGATCTTCAATAACTTTCTAAATACATTAACTAAAAAATAAAATAAAAGAAAGAATGACCATTTTAATAAAAATAGAATCGAATACTATATGTGACATTAGCAAATCAAAATAGCATTACAACATATAAGATTTGGTCTCTAAAAGTGAAAATTGGGAAATGTCTCGGACCCCTTTGGGGATGACCCCCCATACCTCCAAAGTGATCCTAGCCCTCCATATATTTGTGGGCCCACTTATGTATGTGCACTATAACAAACTGCACTTTTGGCTACCAGATTTGGAGATTAAATTTTTTTTAGTCACCAAAAGTTGTGGAATTGGCGACCAAAAATTACATTAGTCGGCAAAAATATAATATTTAGCTACTAATTTTTTTTGTCTGAGTATATTGATTATTGAGGACTAAAAATTTTTTTAGTCGCTAAAAATGCCACAATTGGCGACAAAAGAAATTTTTAGTCACTTCGTTTTGGCTACTAAAATTATTTAGTCGCCGAATTAATAACAAAAATTTACTTTTTAACTTTGGTGACCATTTGGTAGCCAAAATTTGTTTTCAACGACTAAAAAAATATTTGGTTGCCAAAAAATTAAAATATTTGGAGTTAGATATTTCAAATTTTGGAGGGATTTATAAAATTAATTGGTGACCAAAATGTTTAGTCGCGAATTGTGTAAAATGACTAATAACCAAATTAATACTTTTGGTGACTAATATTTTAGTCGCCGTTGATTGAGATTTGGCTACCAAAAAAACTAGTCGTTATATATTAAGAATTTGTGACAAAAACTGAATTTAGTCGCTAAAGGTGAAATTTTTTTAGAGGCAAATCATTTAACACCCCCCCTTGTTCTCTGTTTAGACCAAAAAATTTGTTCGAAGCTCTCACACAACAAAAATTCTCTTTCACCACACCAAACCTCACCCCACTTCACCTTACCACAGACTACCGCCACTACCTCAGATCGCAACGGCCACTGCCACCGCCTCAGATTGCCACCGCCACTGCTGCAGATCGCCATCGCCACTACAGCAGATCACACGTACACTTTCGGCGACTAAAATATTAGTCGCCAAAAGAAAACCTTTGCCGACTAACCAAAGTTTAGTAGCCAAACATTCACTTTCAATGACCAAAAATAGTTTAGTCGCCAATACTATCGTTGACAGGGTATAAGCAATGAACTTGGCGACAAAAAAATTTAGTCACTAATTAATTTTGGCAACCAAACATGGGGCTTTTGGCGACCAATATTTTAGTAGCCAAAAGTGTCATTTCCTGTAGTGGTCTGAGGTCCACATCATGAGTGGTTCAGATTTGTGGGGGTCTTGTGAGGGTGAGGGTCTCAATCATTACTCGTGAAAATTTTGTTCTAAAATACATTTACGGACCAATTTCTATCATTGTCCTGAAAAGTAAAAAATAAGGCTTTTAGCGACAAAATTTTGAAAATGTCACTAATAAATATACTTTTAGAGACAAAATAATATGGTCACAAAACGATTTATTTTTTGAGACAAAAAATTTGATCCCCAAAAGATAATAATTTGTCACTAGTGCAATTTTCGTTACTAAAAATATAATGACACTTTGCAACAAAAATATTTGGTCCCTATAAAATAATTTTGTCCCTAAATTTTGATCACTAAAACCTTATTTTTTTGTAGTGTAGAATGAAATAATTATTTTGTCAAAATATTTATTATCATATTTGATTCACTAAAAAAATGATAGAAAATAAGGTACAAATAAAATTATCATTCTCTATTGCAAGTAATTGTAGAGGCAAAAGAATGATCAATTTATTCTATCTTCATTTTAATCACTAAATATTACTTAAAAATGCCTCCAAAGATCCAAAACTTTCAGTTTTATCTGCAACCTTATATATAATTTTGAGAAATTAAAATAGAATTAGTATATTGACTTCAAAGGTGCGTGAATTAAATGTGAGAATTAACATTTTGATAGAATAATTATTCAGTAGATTTATGTGTGATAATGTTGTTTCGCATTAGCTAAAAATACTATTAAAATAATGTTACATAATATTCTAAAATATCTAATAATTTTTTCCAAAACCCCATTTGAAAATGCTTTGGTATTAATTTCTAATAGTAATTGATAAATTAAGGAATGGCACGATGCAGGATCATCCAATATATGTTTGGGCCTATTGCAAACTTGGGCAAAAACAAGAGTCAATCAACGTTGTGGGATTTTCCTAGCTAGATCAACCAAGAAGCCCCTTACCCATGGTTCAAGTCAACTCTCTCTCTCTCTCTCTCTCTCTCTCTCTCTCTCTCTCTCTCTCTCTCTCTCTCTCTCTCCAAGTATTGCTTGTGAATTGTGATAAGTTCTTTATTTGTTCTAATTCAAGAAAAATGTATTTGTTAAAAAGAGCCAATGTAGAAATGGATATATATGCAAAGAATATATTTATTTCTACGATGACTCTTTTTTGCAACTATTTTTTTTTATAAGATTTATTAATTTATATAGTTTTTTTTTAAGGTTCATTATTTTTGTATGGAACTTCTTTTATTTATGTTTTTGATAGATGTTAACATATAATATACTTTCATATAATGCCTTAGTAGCTGTAAATGTACATCACAGTGCATTAGGAGCTGTAAAGCCAACACCCACTACCACTTTCAGCTTTAGATTCCACTTTGATATTATTGTAATATATTACCTTATGGCTTCGTACTCCATTGTATCCTTCTGCTCTCTATAAAGAGAGAGACCTAATTCTCTTGTAAACACAGAAACACAATAAGCATACATTATTCAATAATACAATTCTCTATTTATTTTTATACATTTTATTCTAACATGGTATCAGAGCTAGGTTAAGAACCTAGTAATTTTCGTTTCACCGGCGGGCGGCAATCTCGCCTTGGCCGCCCGCCGGACAAACCCAAAATTCCCTAATTTCTTCTTCAATGGCAGATTCTTCAACAACACTTCACCACCTCATCACTCACACACCACTCATACACCCACGGGTTTAGCTTCTCTAGGATACACACTACACACACCATTCACATATACACCACACAGCACACAACACACGGGGCTGGTTCTCTCCTTCCACACACAACACACGGCTGCCAACATACACATGCATGGACACACGGCAGAACAACACACATGGAGACCCGGTAGCCACTCTCTCCCACCATGCACACACGCACACACAACAAACACACAAACCAACCACACCCACAGATACCCAAGCACATACCCACACAGCTCTCTCTCACCTCTCTCTAGCTGGGTCTCTCACGAGACACACCCATCACACAGAGATACACATACACGGCCTCTCTCTCTCTACAAAGAGGAGACCCAAACACCACTGAAGGATCCAGAAGGTCGGATCATCACCAACACCACCAGAGACGCCGCCGTCTCTCAGCTCAAATCCCTCCGCGACGACATCGTCTCCGGCAAATCCAAGTTCGATGACGTCGCCTCTCGTTTCTCCGACTGCAGCTCCGACCCAGACAGTCCTGTTTAACTTCGTCGTTGGTATTTTTTTTTTTAGCATCTCTCTCTCTACTCCCCTCTCTCTCTCTAGGGTTTTGGAATTGTGTAAATGGGGGGGTTGGAAAGATGGCCGTTTAGACAGAGCTCAAGCCTCTTTGTTCTACTTTGGAATTTCTGTCTCTACTCCCCTCTCTCTCTCCACTATATCCCCTCACTCTCTGTCTCTCCTTATTTCACGGGTTTTTTTTTATGTGGGTCTGAGGCAACATTGCAGAATACAAAAGGACAGCTATTCTTTTCTTTTCTTTTCTTTATTCTCCACCCACACAACATATAGAATATATTCCCCACATGATTCTCATCATTCATCCCAAAAAAAAAAAAAAAAAAAAAAAAAACCCTCACCCCGATCTTTCTCACCTTACCCATCCAATCATATTGGCTTTTATCTATTTTCTTTTTATTATTTTATTTTATTTTTCTTATTCTCCAAAAACCCCAACACCAAAATCAACACCACAAACATTCCACACACTTGTCATTTCTTCATGCTGGGGATCAACCCCAATCACAATTTTACACAAAAAAAAAAAAAAAACAAACAAACAAACAAACAACCAAATCAACAACCACACCCACCGGCGGGATTTTTCTATCCCTTCTCTACTCTGCCGCCGGTCTCTTCTTCTTGCCTCCGTCCTGGGCAGCCCTTGCCGGTGTTGCCTCCGTGTTTCCCACTCCACTGGGCACGATCACTCCACCCTGCTCCTCCACTACAGCATATGGCGGCCCTCCAAATCGGAACATCACGGTGGCCTTCCGCTTCAACTCCTTGTTTTCTGCCCTTAGCACGCTTATCTCTGCTCGCGCATCCTTATACATGCGTTGAAGCAGAGCCAGCTGGGAGTTTAACTGCTGCACCTCATTTGTCCTACTCTGCAGCCGGTGCGACAAGTTTGTGACCGCCGTCATGGACTCCACACATGCCTTCAACGTATACTGATTGGCCTCCACATCCGACTGCACCGCCATTTTTTGCTCCACAGACCGCATCGGAAAGCTCAACGGCGCAAAACCAGAAGCGCTTGGTTGAGTTTCACTGGCCACCGCACCCGTTATCTCTCTTGTTGACTCGTTGAGGTCGGGAAAGAGAGTCAGCAGACCACGGGACGACGAGGCCATTTTCTGGGCAACAGAGTATTACAGACTATCTCTCACAACAGAGTGTTACAGACTCTCTCTCTCAGCACCACGAAGAGTTTTTCAGAGCAATTCGCAGGTTTTTTTTTCTCAGCCTCTGCCTCAGGCTCAGGTTCAGTCTTGGTTATATAGCCGAGGCAGCCACGCGCATCGCGCGCCTCTTGATGCCAGACAACCGGGCACGCCAGCCAAGGCACTCACGTGCCTCGCCATCATATCTGGCACGTCTTTTGATGCATCGGGCACGCCTTTTGATGCACGCCTTTTGACAGATTGGGCATACCTTTTGAGGGCACGACTTTTGAGGGCTCGATATCTACATCCATGTATATTTTTTGGGCAGCCTATCTACTCATACAGTGTCTTCTACACCAGTCAGCTTTATCAATCCCTTTGTTTCAACCTCAAATAGGTTTCTATCTTCACACCTATTTGAGTTTGAGGGGGGGTTATACACAGTATCCTGTATAAGTCCATGGCGCACTCCTTAAGTCACCCCCTTGGTGCACCACCACAATCTTCTACATCGGTCCGACATGACCCCATAAACTGTCTTCTACATCGGTCCGACATGACCCCGTAAACTGTCCTTCTACATCGGTCCGACATGACCCCGTAAACTGTCCCGACATTGATTACGGTCAGCTTCTACATCGGTCCGGTATGACCCCATAAACTGTCCCGACATTGATTCCGGTCAGCTGCTACACCGGTCCGACATGACCCCATAAACTGTCTTCTACATCGGTCTGACACAACCACACAGTGTCTGCTACAACGGTCCGACATGACCCCGTAAACTGTCTGCTACAACGGTCCGACATGAGCATACCGTGTCTCCTATCCTGTTTTATTTATCAGTTTATTTTTCTGTTTTGTTACTCTCTCCAAACTCAAGTTGGTTAGTTCCTACCCTCCTTGAGTTTGCGGGGGGCTGTTAACATATAATATACTTTCATATAATGCCTTAGTAGCTGTAAATGTACATCACAGTGCATTAGGAGCTGTAAAGCCAACACCCACTACCACTTTCAGCTTTAGATTCCACTTTGATATTATTGTAATATATTACCTTATGGCTTCGTACTCCATTGTATCCTTCTGCTCTCTATAAAGAGAGAGACCTAATTCTCTTGTAAACACAGAAACACAATAAGCATACATTATTCAATAATACAATTCTCTATTTATTTTTATACATTTTATTCTAACAATAGAAATGGAAACATTAGACTGAAATACATTAAATTTTAAAATTTGAATTTGAGAAGGAAAACAAAAGGGAAAAAATTATTTATATATATATATATATATATATCTATTGATTAAAAAATATGTTTCAGCAACTACTACTGAAAATTAATGCTTACATAATTTAGTACCTTCTTTTAAGGAGAAGTTATCTATCAGTGTTGTTTTCAAAAGTCATTTACAAAATGATAAAAAAGCTTATGATGTTACATATTAATATTTATAAAAAAAATATCATTAATTTGAAAATATTTTTTTACTCATACATTGACAAGTAATTTATCCTTGTTTTAATCCTCTATCTCTCTATGATATGAGTGTTTAAAATGGGTGTAAAGGTGGTGAGTTTATCTTTATTCGTATTAGATTGATTGGGCTTCTTTGGACTTAAGTTTCTTACTGTATTTATTATTGCTATTGGTTGTGAAATTAAGATCGCTTGTGTATTATAATTTTTTTTTTAAAAAATCATTTTGTGCATTCGTTCTATATTATTCTTATAACCGACCACTTTCATTTACGTTTTGAATAAAAGGGTGCGAAAATTCGTTGGTTTTGATTGAGGGACCCAACTTTGCCAAACATCTTTCCTTTGGAGCAGAAAATAACAAAAAAAAAAAAACAAAAAAAATGGTGAGTCATTACATACATGAAGATGTGATGGTTGAGATTTTTGTAAAATTACCAGTCAAATCTTTGTTGCGATTTAAGTGCGTATCCTAAAATATTATTAAAAAATTCATTCATATTTTAAGAATCACTTTTTTTATCTACTTTTTCCAACAAACTCCTTATTTTATCTCTATTCTATTAAAATGTAATTTTTAATTATAAATTTAAAAAAATAAAAATAAAAATCATAAATGTGTATTGCAATCCCTAAACAAAGCAAAACAAATATATATATATATAAGGAAACTACAGTGACTCCCTACAAATAAGGAAGCACTGTAGTAATTCTTATTTTAGGAAAGTGTTTAAGGGTGTTGATGGAAGTATAAGGAGCCATCAACCTCTTAAAATAGGTAAGGAGGGGGTTTAGGGGTTTTGCTAGTGATGCTCTTAAAAACACTATTTTGCTTTATATATGGATATATAGATAGACTGATTGATTAATTTTCTATAAAGTACCTATTAATTTTCTATTAGGACAATTAAATTTTATTTTAAATAAAACAATTCCATAGTATTTTTTTATTTTATATTTCTCTTATACCCACGTGACATTTAAGAGAGTTAACATTTTAAAAAAATATTTCTATTGTTAATTCTGCTAGTGTTTTTTTCTTTAATTTAAAAGGTGATTGCTAAAACCAAATATTGTTATAGTTTACAAGAACATTGCTGAACTTTATGCAATATCAATTGGATTCTAATTTTTAAGTCACTATTAATTTTTTGATGTATTACATATAGATCTAGATAGCCAAATCTTGAATTTTTGAGATCCTACTTATGATTTCTTAATAAAGTTGATCATTAAATTATGAGCAGAATTATAATTAATATCCATGGGAAAGGGTAAAACTGGAAGAAAATATATTATTAATATAGTTTGAATTATTTTGAAATCGTTTATTTAAAGCAGGATTGAATTGTCCTAATAAAAATTTATAGGACTTAATGGTTTTTCTTTAAAAGAAATAAGACTTATTGGTTATATTTTCAAAAGTATTTCAATATAAAGCAACATAAGAAATATAATATTTATAGTCAATAATAGGTAATTTCTAATTCTATAAATAAATAAATAAATAAATAAATAAAACACAAAAAAGGGGCCAAGTTGAAAAACAGTTATCATTAAGCTAAGACCTAGGCCAAAAGAATGTTGGCATAGAAATAGATCCGATTCATTCTCTAAGACTCTTTAGTAATGATTTAGAGCTCTAAATCCACCCATAGTGAAGTGGAAATGAAAAAAAAAAAAAAAAAAGCACGACACACACTGTGGGAGTGGGTGGGACCCACTCCTATATCGTTAGTGGTACTTCTAATTAGAGGTCTCAAGTATTATTGAAGACTCTTTCACTGTATGGCTGAACTTCAATCCTCCTTAAACCAGCTGGCATTACTTTTTGGGATGAGGTTATGTGAATTATTATCTCAACTTGACCTTAGATAGTTTACTCATACATAAATAAATTTTAATATTCATTTAATTGATATTATGTATACTTTATGTAAAATATATAAATTTCTTACCTAAGGGTTAAAAATGTCAATAAATATGCATACATATATATATATATATATATATATATTTTATTTTCATTACAAAATATTTAAAATTATATTTACCAATTAAAAAAACAAGTAGATCAAATTGCTCAAGATTGAACATATAATAAGACAATTTTTCAAGAATTGGCATGGGCTCATATTGTAGAGATTGGCCCAACCTACTTTTATGTCACTTTTTCTGTCAAAGAGACTATAATACGATTTAAATATAAACTTTGAAATGATTATTATCAGATATTTCAATTATGTGACCAATCACCTTTTTTGGGCTAGGTCATAAGCTAGCCCAAATCAAATGTTGGATAAATTTCTTAAACAGAAGTATTATTTATTTATTTTTTCTTATTAATAATTTTCTTAAATGTTATTAAATAAATCACCCGTAATATGCACGGGATAAAATAATATATTATTTATTAAAAATACGATAATTATATTTAATTTTTTTATATTTTGTCTCTTGTAAATAAAATTTTATATATGAATTTAAGAGTTTTGTTTCAAATGTTCCTTTACTATAATATATAGTATAAATAGATTAAAATTGTTGTATTGACAATTAATAATTAAAATTATGCTTTGTTATAAAAAATAAATAAATAATTCTAATATTTCAATATTTTGAAAAAAATGACATAGTTCTAATAATTATCATATTGGTTTTTCCCTTTGAAAACAACCTATGAATTATGAGATAGATTACTTATAAATTTAAAATCGACACAATATAAATTTAAAATTATAATAATCTATGTCATAATGTATAAGTTTTAAATAAAAATTTAAAATTATCATAATTATCTCACAATTTTTGTATTAAGGAGCAGTAAGAGTGACATTGAGATTATCAATATATCTATATATTTTATAAAAGAGTGCTTTTAAGTAGAGATATTATGAGAGTTTCAAAATCACATATAAAATTATTTTTAAAATCAAAACCTCTATATATGAGTGTAAAATAAAAGTTAAATGAAAGTTAACCAATGAAAATTTTCTTAATTGTTTGCAATTAAGAAAATCAAAAAAAATAGTATGAGAAATTGATCATAAGGCTTCTCACTAAAGATATCATTTCGCTTAGATAAATGAGAGTATAAAATTCACTTTATTTAAGTGAAACAATTCACTTTTTCCTCTTTTTTTTTTCTCGATATAAGATTATAAAATAAAAATTAAATGACAGCTAACCAATGGGAATTTTCTTAATTGTTTAAAAGTTAACAATTGTTTGGGCGGGAATTTTATTTCGAATCAAGCAGTCTTAGTCGTTTAATCTTTCATTAGTTTAATCTTTAATTTATTTCGAATCAATCAAATTTAACCAATAAATTTTGATAAAACCGTTAAAATCACAGTTAAACCAATAGTTAAACCGAAAACGGTTCACCTTATCCGCCAGGTCAAACGACCAAGCAATTTATACAAAAATTAATTAATTAAAACTTTTAAATTTTATTTTAATTTTAAAATTTAAACTGTCTTAAACTAAAATATACACAGCACTACAATATTAAATGCGAACATAAGGTTTATATAGTAAAACAACTCATTTTCCCTTCTTTTCCTAATGTGAGATTGTAAAATAAACATTAACAGTTGTTTAGACGGGAAGTTCATTTCTAATTAAGCAATCTCAGTTATTCAATTTTTAATATGATCAATCTTAGTTTATTTCAAATCAAACAAATCTAAGCAATATATTTTGATAAAACAGCTAAAATCGCGGTTAAACCAGTGAATCAGTTAAACCGAAAACGATCCAGCCTAATCGACTAAGTCAAAAGACTAACCAATTTACAACAAAATTAATTAATTAAAATTTTAAAATTTTATTTTAAAATTTAAACCATCTTGAATTGAAACATGCACAATACTATAATATTAAATGAGAGTATAAGATTCACTTTATATAAGTGAAACAACTCACTTTTTCTTTTTTCTTTTTTCTTGATGTGGAATTGTAATTATTTTAAAATTAAATATTATGAGAGTTTCAAAATCTCATACAAAATTATTTTTAAAATCAAAACCTCTATGTGAAATGATAAAATAAAAGTTAAATGGAAGCTAACCAATGTAGATTTTCTTAATTGTTTAAAATTAAGAAAATCAAAAAACATTGGTATTGATTATAGGCAATGGCGGAACCAAGAAATTAAATCAGATGGGGTACTTATTAATCACAACATTAAAAATTTTTACAAAAATATTTCACATAATTTTTTACGATTGACTTCAAGAAATAGATATATATATATATATATATATATATATATATATTATTTGTAACTAGTATATCATGGACAATATAAAAAAAAGTCATGGATATAAGTTTAAAATAAATTATACAATGATAAAATATTTTTATATACAAAATTTCAGTAAAAATTCAATATAATAGTCCTTCTACATCATCATTGACTTATGATATCACCAACCAATAGTAAAGAAACACATAAAAGATGAATCTCACATGTCAAATGTAACTAACAATTTAATAAATTTCATATATTCATTGAGTTTAATTATAATTACATGTTAATAATGATGGACATCACCATTGTATTGAAATTTTCATAAATAATAATATAACTTATCGTAATATCTTTATTTTCAATATAAAAAAAAAAACCATTATTATTCTCATAATTTCAAAAATGTCATTGATATTTCAATCTAAATAATATTTTATAATTTTTTTATTTAAAATTTTTTCTTTATATTTGCAATAGTAAAAAAAAATAATTCCAAATCCAAGGGGGGCACGTGACCCTCCTGGAATAGGTGTGGCTCCGCCACTGATTATAGGGCTTCTCAGTAAAAATCTCTTTTTGTTTATATAAATGGGAGCATAAGATTCGCTTTATATAAGTGAAACAATTTACTTTTTCCTTCGTTTCCCAACGTGAGATTATAAAATAAAAGTTAAATGAAAGTTAGCCAATGGGAATTTTCTTAATTGTTTAAAATTAAGAAAATTTAATAATTTATATAGACTGGAGCATAAGATTCACTTTATGTAAATGAAACAATTCACTATTTTCTTTTTTTTCCCAATGTGGGATTGTAAAATAAAAGGTAAATGAAAGCTAGCCAATGAAAATTTTCTTAATTGTTTATTTAAAAAAATCAATAATTTTAGAATGAGAGTTTAGAGCTTCTAGAAGGCTTCTCCCTCAAAACCCCTTTATAAGATTCATTTTATATAAGTGAAACAACTCACATTTTTCTTCCTCGATATGGGATTGTAGTACTTATATAAGTGAAACAACTCAATTTTTCTTTATCTTCTCAATGTAGGATTGTAATTATTTTAAAATCAAATATTATGAGAGTTTCAAAATCTTATACAAAATTATTTTTAAAATCAAAACATCTATGTGAGATTATAAAATAAAAATTAAACAGAAGCTAGTCAATGGAGATTTTTTTAATTGTTAAGGGAGAAGCCTTATAGAAGCTCCAAACACTAAGATTTGTTTGATTTGGAATAAACTAATATTGACCTTATTAAAAACTGAATGACTGAGATTGCTTGATTATAAATAAACTTTCCGTTCAAACATCTGTTGACTTTTATTTTATAATCCCACATCAAAAAAAGGAGAGAAAAATGAGTTGTTTCATTATATAAACCTTATGCTCCCATTTAATATTATAGTGTTGTGCATGTTTCAATTCAAGACAGATCAAATTTTAAAATTAAAATAAAATTTAAAAGTGTTGATTTATTAATTTTTGTATAAGTTGGTTAGTCCTTTGACCTAGCCGATAGGGTGAACCGTTTTCGGTTTGATTGATTCGTTGGTTTAACTACGATTTTAGCGGTTTTATCAAAATATATGAGTTAAATTTGTTTCTTAACGATTGATCTAATTAAAGATTAAACAGCTAAAATTGCTTGATTCGAAATAAACTTTCCACCTAAACAATTATTAACTTTTAAACAATTAAGAAAATTCTCATTAGTTAGCTTTCATTTAATTTTTATTTTATAATCTCACATTGAGAAAATAAGGAAAAACTAAATTATTTCACTTACATAAAGTGAATCTTATACTCCCATTTATATAAGCAAAAAAGAGATTTTTAGTGAGAAGCCTTATAATCAATATCTCATACTAGTTTTTTGGATTTTCTTAATTTTAAACAATTAAGAAAATCCCGATTGGTTGGCTTCCATTTAAATTTTATTTTACAAAATATAAAAAAAATTAAATATAATTATCATATTATTTTATCTCGTGCATAGCACGGGTGATATGCTAATATATAAATAAGGAAAAGGGTCCTTTTAGCGAGGAGCCTTGTGAGAGTTTTAATATCTCATACTAATTTTCTTGATTTTCTTGATTTCAAATAATTAAGAAAATCTCAATTGGCTAGTTTTTATTCGATAATCCCACATCAGAAAAAGAAGGAAAAAAATGAGTTGTTTTACTCATATAAACAAAATCTTATACTCTCTTCTCATGTATTGAAGAGCCTTGTGAGAGTTTCAATATCTCATACTAATTTTCTTGATTTTATTAATTTTAAGTAATTAAGAAAATCTTCATTGGCTAGCTTTTATTTGATAATCCCACATCGAAAAAAATAGGAAAAAAAAAACGAATTATTTTACTCATATAAAGTGAATCTTATACTTCCATCCCATTTAATATTGTAGTGTTGTGCATATTTTAATTCAATATAGTTTAAATTTAAAAAATTTTAATTAATTAATTATGACTTAACCGATTAGGCTAAATCATTTTTATTTGATTGATTTGTTGGTTTAACCGCAATTTTAGCAGTTTTAGCAAAATATATTGATTAGATTTGTTTGATTCGAAATAAACGAAAGATTGATCTGATTAAAGATTGAAAGACTGAGATTGCTTGATTAGAAATAAACTTTCTGTCCAAATAATGTTAACTTTTATTTTATAATCTCACATCGGAAAAAGGAAAAAAAAAAGTCAGTTATTTCTCTTATATAAGGTGAATCTTAATAGTGTAGTATTGTGTATACTTCAATTCAATATAGCTTAAATTTTAAAATTAAAATAACATTTAAAAGTTTTAATTAATTAATTTTTGTATAAGTTGGTTGGTCATTTAACCTAACCGATTAGGCTGGACCATTTTTGGTATGACCGATTCGCCGTTTAATCGCAATTTCTCATATTGATTTTATTAATTTTAAACAATTAAAAAAATTTCTATCGGCTAACTTCCATTTAACCATATAAAAATAAAACTCTAATTAGTTTATGGTTTATTTTATAATCACACATCGAGAAAAAAGAAAAAAGCAAAATTTGTTTCACTATCTATCTATATATTATATAAAGAAAATGAGATTTTTAGGGAGAAGCCTTCTAGGAGCTTCAGACCATTATTATAAAATTATTGAATTTTCTTAATTTTAAGCAATTAAGAAAATTCCCGTTGACTAGCTTCCATTTACCTTTTATTTTACAATCCCACATCGAAAAACAAAGAAAAAAAAGAAAAAAGGAACTGTTTCACTTAAATAAAGTAAATCTTATGCTCCTATTTATATAAGCAAAATGAGATTTTTAGTGATAAGCTCTATGATCAATATATCATACTCTTTTTTATTTTCTTAATTTTAAACAATTAAGAAAATCCCTATTAACGAACTTCCATTTAATTTTTATTTTATAATCCCCCATAGTTTTGATTTTAAAAATAATTTTGTATAAGATTTTGAAACTCTCGTAATATTTAACTTTAAAATAATTACAATTCCACATCGAGAAAAGAAATAAAAAGTGAGTTATTTTACTTATATAAAGTGTTACAATCCCTCAACGGGAAAAGAAAGAAAAAGTGAGTTGTTTCAATTGGCTAGCTTCCATTTACCTTTTATTTTACAATCCTAAACTTTTTTTTGGGGGGGGGGGTGGGAGGAAAAAAATAAATTGTTTCATTTATATAAAGTGAATCTTATGCTCCAATTTATATAAATTATTGAAATTTCTTAATTTTAAACAATTAAGAGAATGTATAACGCCCCAAGGAAATATACAATAACAGTGCATCGATCTTTATTCTATGACAGCAGAAGCAATTCATCGACATTTGAATACATGATCATAAGTTTTTACAAAATAGTTCCACATGCGGATATACATTCAATGACTTCTAACACATGAATTTATAGAATGTAGAACATTTAGCCAAAAACGAATAAGTGCCCTCAAGGCTACAAATTTCCAAGGTTTAAACCCAGTTACAAAAAATGGTCCCTCGAACCCCTACAAGTATAGCCCTTGGCTTACAGAAATACAATCACAACCAAAACAAGAGCCTCGTGCTCTCACATGCATATCCACGCCCTTAGTTAGGCGGTATCATCACAACTTTTCCTGCACCAAAATCCCGTAGGGTGAGCATAAAGCCCAGTAGGAAATTTTTAACAAAGTATATATATTTTTTACAAGCTTCATGAAATGAAATGCACATGTCATGCTATGCTTTTGAAAGAAAATCACATCCTCATCTTTTGGAAACATCATGTTCAACGAAAATTTGAAGTTTCAATAATCCAATAAATTATCAAGTTAGTTCAAGGGGCGGTAAAGATGACTTAGGTAATCCCTTGGTTAGTGTTTGCAAGTAGGCATAACTAGCACTACTAAATCCCCACTTTACCGGTAGCTAACTGGAAGGCACGCGATACCTCTTCTACGCGTGTTTTCAGTCTTTCACCCTGAACACTCAGGCCAACTTAATCAATTTTATCTACACCCCCTATCCAAACTTACCAACGTATTTACCCCAAACGTTTCAATAAAATCTTATTTCACAACATTCCCTTCTCAATGTAAAGTTTCAAATCCCAATTCAATATTTGTAACAAGCAAAAGTATTGAAATGCTAATGCAACAATTATCAATGCCAAGAAACACCCTTTCCATTATCAATTATTCCATGCAATGTTCTCATAGAAATCACAATAATCATTTCTCTTTCCAATGGCATTCCTCATGATAGCCATATGTTCATTTAAATCCTTCAATTAAATATCATCAATCTCACATTTCATGCATTCTTAATGATTTCATCATTTCATAATCACATCAACATTTTGAGCAACAACTTCCCAAAATCAACAATTTTCATACTCCATGAAATTTGTCATTTGTTAAGTAAAATAAGAGATTTTTCAATCATTCATCCATTTTAACATGATAATAGGTAAACACCCACAAATTTTCAACATCTTTCACAAAATCTCAAGTTTCTAGGTTTTTGCCAAACTAGGCATTTCTCCATCTTACAAAAAGAAAATTTCTCCAAAGCATCCCTTCTCACAATATAGTCAAGCCCACAAAAAATAAATAAATAAATAAATTAATTAAGAGAAACAAGGTATAAACCCACTTTCAAAATCATCACTACATATTAACCAAAATCAAGTTCCTATACTTTCCAAAAGAGTTCCAAACCAACACAATCTTGCAAAAATATATATATATATATATATATATATATATATAACTCTAAGAAATCCGTACCTCAAGTTTTGGAAAAGAAAAGATGAGAAACCCCCAAATTTGACGGTGTTGAAATCTAATCTCCACCGCACAAGAAGAAGCCCTCGGTTAGCTCTCCAAAATTAATGAAGGATGTTGGGTCAAAACTCTAATGGATTGGAAGAAATCAAGAGTTTATGGTGTTTGGTGGGGGTTTTTAGAGAGAAAGAGGAGCAAAAGATAGTTTTTAGAATGAGAGAGAGGTGTGTAAAAGTGATATACACACAACCCAAGAAGAAAGAAAAAGGCAGATTTCAGACTCAGCATCGTCCCGCACATGCGCCCCTTTCCCCGCAAGTGCGGCATGCCTTCACTGCACGTGCGACATGCCTTCACCCCCGCACATGCGGCCCTCCTCTCCCTGCACCTACTACTTCACATGCTTTTATTTCAGTATATCACCCAGACCTCTCCTGCTTTCCGCACGTGCGGCCTCATCCCCCGTACGTGCGGTCCTGGCTCCTAGACAACTGATGATTAGTAAATAGTATGTATTTAAAGTCAATTCAAGCATCAAAATAGAAATATTGATAATACTTGATAAAATGATCATTCATCAAATAATCCACAAGAATGGTTTTGTGCACAGAAATCCTTTTCATAACATTTTTAGCTAAAAAAAGTTTGATGTCAACGTGAGTCCACAAAAGCACAGGACCAAATCACCAAAAGTTCCCAATACTAACAAACTAGTTGAAAATTTCATAATAATATGTAACATTCAAAACCGTACTTTAATCCATCATACATGGGTATTATATAAAACCAATTAAGCCAAACGTGCTTTACCTAGACTGGATTATGGATATCAGTGAGTCTAAAAGTTTGATAACATCAGATGGATTTAATAGTTAGATTGAATTTGCAATCACTTGCAAGAAATACCAGGAACGTAGTATTAGGTGAGTCATAACATCATTAAACATGTAACCAAAGAAAAAGGGACTAAGGAAGAACCTTATCATCTTGGGTATATAAGCAAATTAAGATTAGTGCTCAATCATTAGCATGTAACGCTTGCTTAAGGCAAAATTCAGGTTTTTTCTTTTATAAACATTCTACCAATGCAATGATATCAATCTATCTATCTATCTATCAAATGCTAAAATTTTATGTTTACAAAACTTTTATAATCTAGTTTTTGTTTATTTTTAGAAAAATATAAACTATAAATGCATTTGGTTTGAACAAAATGTTTGAAAAATTTTAAAAATATAAACTAAAAAATATGTTTGTTCAGGCATAAAATATTTATATTTATTTTTTATTATTTATGACAATGGGATCATACACATTATAATTGAATAAAAATTAATTAAAAAATTAATTGAAAAAAATAATTGGAAAAAAAATTATTTGAAAAAAAATTATTAAAAAAAAATTATATGGAAAAAAATTAATTAAAAAAATAATTGAAAAAAAATTTTGTTAGTGAAAATTTTAAATTTCTATTTAAAAATCAACTTAAACTCATTTTTTGAGTTTACGTTTTTTTCTCAAATTTATAAATTGAGATAATCATATATAAACCAAAAAAATTATCAAACAAGTTTTTATGATAATTTTTAAATATAAACTGAAAATTGAAAACGAAATAGTTACCAAACAGGCCCTAAGTGTGTCAGTCACTAAATGGCTGGCCACAGTTAGCCAAGAAGAGAGTGAGAGAGAGAGAGGAAAAAAGAGAGAGAGAGAGAGAGAGAGAGAGAGAGAGAGAGAGGCACTGATGAGTGCAGTGGGGTGTGGCCTACTGCACTTTTTAATTATTACTTATTTTATTTAGGAGTTCTAAGAGGTTTAATGGGGTAAGTTCCACTATGATGTGATATTTTGGTCTTTGTTGTTGTTGTTGTTGTTTGTTTTTGTTTTTCATGTCATTAGAGCTTAATTAGAGTTCTAAAATTAGGTGATATATCATTATTGTTACTAGTAGTACAAGAACAAGACAACACAAATTATACCAGAGAAAGATACAAACCAAAAAAAACAAATGTTTATCAAAGTATTCAAAATAAAGATTAGACTTGATGAATTATAAATTCTCATCAACAATTAAATCTAGTCCATTCAATTTAAAATTTGAATAATATTTCTTGGATTTGTAACATTGCTAATTGTGCTAAATAATTTTGTTAGCTATTTCCAACCCTTTATTAATTTTTTTAATCTACTCTGATTTTAAATTAGAGTAAAAAAATTTGATTTGATATGAACTATTCTAATTTTTTCATTATATTTTCATCAAAATATTTTTAAAATTTTTTTCTTATCCCAAATTTTTCTTTTCATCAAATATGATGAAAAAAAAAAATCATTTTCAATGTTTCATCCTTTTAGGTTTTCATCAAATTCAAATATGATACAAAATTTAATAAATTCTTAATTTGATAAAAAAATAATAACCCTTAATTGATTTGATGAATATTTAATGAAAAGATTGATAATAAGAGAGAGAGAGAGAGAGAGAGAGTGTGAGAGTAATGTGGGTTCACTTTATGTAAAATATTTGTCCAACTAGCAGAATTTCAATAAACAAATAAGAAAAAAAAAACTCCAGAAAAGTCATAGAATAAATAGAAGGATGGTTGGATCAATTTGTCAAAGTTGGGTTGAGAACTCACATTTCTTATTTTTTCAAGAAATTTGGTCTCTAGCAATGAAACTTTGACTTAAACGCCACTTTTATTGAATTCACCAATGACAATTATTCTAAATAATTAAAAATATTGTGTTTCAAGATGATGAAATGTGCAGAAGCTACATTAGGGGAAGATTCTTGACCTACCGTGCTATTTCGTAGACATATTGGTGGCCGTGCATGCAGGCCGACACCTAGAAGTTTGTGCGGAAATGCAAAAAGTGCTAGAAATTCGTGCACTAGATTCACCAACTGATGAGAAAACTCCTTCCTCTCATAAGTCCTTGGCCGTTCGCAATGTAGGGACTCGACATCGTGGGACCGCTCCCAACCGGCCTGGGCAACCACAAATTCTTTATAGTTACGACGGATTATTTCACAAAGTGGGTAGAAGCCGAACCCTTGGAAACCATCAAAGAAAAGGACGCGAAGAAATTTGTCTAGCAAAACGTGATAACACGATTCGGAGTCCCCAAAGCTTTGATGTCCAACAATGGCACCCAATTTGGCGGAAGATCGTTCAAAGGATTCTATAAAGAGCTGAAACTAGAATTCTACAACTCAACACCGGCCTATCCTCAATCGAATGGCTAAGCTAAAGCATCAAACAAGACCATTCTGGATAGGTTGAAGAAGAGGCTAGAGAAAGCAAAAGGAAAATGGACCGCAGAACTTCCGACTGTCCTCTGGGCCTACCGAACGACACCAAGACACTCAACAGGGAAGACGCCTTTTGCCTTGGCATTTGGCATAGAGGTGGTCATCCCATTAGAGATCGGCATGCCCACCATCCGAAGTGAAAATTTTGACCCGGGCTTAAACGTAAAAGCCATCGCCCTTGAGTTAAACCTTGCAGAAGAACACATGATGAAGGCACTAATCCACACCGCGGCATACCAGCAAGAATTGTCCAAGAAGTACAACAAGGCAGTTCACTCCAAAAAATTCAAGGTTGGGGATTGGGTTTTGCGGAAGGTGATGGGCAACACTCTAGTGCTGAGCGAAGAAAAGCCAGGGGCAAATTGGGAAGGGCCTTACAAGATAACCGGTCTGGCAGGCAAAGGGGCATACCGTTTGGAAGATTTAGATGGCAAAGCCATACCTCGGCTATGGAACACAGCTAATTTGAAGTTGTATTACTTTTAGTTTAAACTTTTCATGTACTTTTTTCTGAAGGGAAGACATACCCCTCCAATCTCCGATGTAATTCTTTGAGTCTCATTAAGAATTTGTGAAATTTGTTTCTTCTTTGAATTAGTATATGATGGAAATGAATTACTGTGCTTAGCAAATTGGTTGTATTAATCGATTGTAGTGTACAAGGGGCAAGCAGCTCCCAGCCGAGATGATTTTGCCTAGCATGAAGAGTTAATGAATTGTTCAACTCCCAACTTTTGGCCGAGGTGATTTTGCCCAGCAAAAAGAGTTGGTGAATTGTTCAACACCCAACTTTTAGCCGAGATGACAATTAACAGGATCAAGTCCTAAGATTTTTTTTTTATATATAATTTTTTCAAAATTATATTATTTTTTATCTCTCAACTACCAAAGTGAATTAATATAATATTCTACTCATAAGTTTTTCACATTACGTACTTAATTAAAACCACTAGAATACATTTATTATCTATATCCCTTTTCAGCAAAAAAAAAAAAAAAAAATTGAGATATTCTTGTGTCATGACAAGATGTAAGAAAGTCAAGCACTAGGTCCTTTTCTAGAAAATTGGGGATAGTCTGGAGTGGTTTGTCAAGGATGAAAACATGTATTATTATTTACTGTAAAAAATTTGAAATAAATAATTATAGTAAGATTATTCTTCCCAAGAGCTTTAAACAATAGGGATTAACTACAAATTTTTTATTTTTTATTTTTATTTTTTTTTATCTTTATTTTTTTTTATATATTTTAAATTATGCTATTTTTATTTTACTTTTTTGATCCTCATATATACAAATTTTAAAAATAATTAAAAAATCAATTTTTTTTTTTATCTTTTATCTTTTCTGTTTTTTTTTTCTTTGATTTCACGTCATCGAACTGAATCAAAAATTTAAAATTTTTGAAGAAATAAAAGTTCACTAAAAAAAAAAGTCATCAAATAAATAGATCCCAAACACTCACTAATCATCTCAAAAAGCAACCTCCTTATTTAGCATCAAATTAGGATTAGCTTGTCCTTATTAGTGAGATTGCCTTTTCCGATACATATATATATATATATATATATATATATATATATATATATATATATATATATATATATATATTCTTAGTGTGACGCCCTTAAAATAAACCCATAATATATATAATATCAACATGCAATGTTAAAAAGGAAACGATTCATTATAACATTCATCAGAGTCTTACTAAATAAAAGCATTACATGTAACATCAAATTAAATGCCCTACAGGCTTACATCTTTCCAAGCCAACACTTGGACACAACAGTATGAGTTCTATCTCAAATACAAATAAAGCCCTAGGCTTGAGTGTTTACATGTACTAATAAATAAAAACAAATAACTAAAAGTAGTCTTCAAAATCCAAGTCCTTCCAAACTAAGTTCTTGGAGGTAGCTTATCACCTGAACCTGAAAATGATGTTCCCATATAGGGTGAGCCATAGCCCAGTAGAAATATACTAAACCAAATATAAGCAATGAATAAAGCGATAGCATTCAATAGATGATTAACCTAGATAATCAATTATATCATTAAACTGCCTCATGACACTAATGTCTAAGACACGTTTTACTCTCCAACATCATCAATATGGCTCAGAACCTGGCCAAACTTACAACAGTGAACTATATATATATATATATCATATTCACATTCTTCCAATGTCAACAAACAAATGAGACTCAGGCTCAAATCAAAACACTTCATACTTCCAGTTTGATACACATTTTAGTGCTGTATCAATAAAAACACTTCAATATAAATAAGCACACATAAAAGTGATGCTAATGGAGTCCATCCCCTATCTCCTCCCAAACAAAATCCGGTTTAGAGGTCCATCCCCTATCTTCCCCTAAACCGTGGAGTACATCCCCTATCTCCTCCCACACAAAACAATGTATGTAAACACATAACATAAACAACACACAATCAATACACATAATGTCTGTATTAATTCAACAGTCAAAATTGATGACTTAATCAATGATTAGTTTCAGTTGTCCCTAATCCACATGCAGTGCCTACAACAATCACGACTATCCTCCACCGATAGCCCAAAACAGTTATTTCTAGACTTGGAAATAAATAACTCAACAATTAAATGGACGAGTGATTTAAATTAACCAACTACCCCATTTAATCAATAAATTGCTCAACCTCATGAATTTAATTAGTTTCCCCAATGTTCCTTAAATTAAATATACAATTCAATTTATTTAAACAGCTAGGGTTTTTCCCCAAAAATATCGAAATACCCCCAATCTATTAAAATGCCAGAACTTAGAACAAAACGTATACATTGGAGTAGGAAATCCCTACCTCGAAGAAAATAACCAGAATGGAGAAGACAGAGATGAAGACCCAAATTCCAATGTGCTCCAAATCACCAAACGTTCAGATTAAATGGAAGCCCTCGACTCACTCTATCTTTTTAATAAAGGATCTAAGGTAGAAACTCACTCTAAGTAGATCAATCCTAAGAGAGAAGGTGTGTAGAGGGAGAGAGAACTCGTAACTAGGGTTTTGGAATCTGAAAGTGTAAGAAAAACTGATCTGAAACACGCTGCTGCCTATTTAAACCTGACAGGCTCGCTCGAGCGAAGACTTGGTCGCTCGAGCGACTAGACACACGAAAAACTCGCTCGAGCGAAGAAAGCTCGCTCGAGCCAAGAATGCAATGCTTCAGGTCTGCAACCCTGGAGCACGCTCGAGCGACAGAATGCTCGCTCGAGCAAGGAACTCGAAAACATACACCTTGCTCGCTCGAGCGAAGGAAAGCTCGCTCGAGCCAAGAAACACAACTCTCAGGTCTAGATCCCAAACGCAGTCTCTCGCTCGAGCGACCAAACCCTGGGTCGAGCGAAGTACCAAAAACAACATCTCGCTCGAGTGACCAACTCCTCGCTCGAGCGAAGGTCCAAAAATCTGGACAGCAACACTTGATTTCCAACCCAACCAACCTGAAACAAACCTGCCCAACACATCCTATAACTCCAAATGAGAAAATAAAGGACGACAACAACAATTATACAATGACAGAATCTACGGAACCTAAGTCCGGGTACAATAATCAAATGGGAAAAGGCCGGGGTCGCTATAACCTCTCCCCCTTAAAAGAATTTCGTCCCCGAAATTAAGCATAAGTCTGTAAAAAAAAAAAACAAGTTTTTCTCAATTCCCAAAGATATTATATAACAATAATAAACAACTTGACCCAATACTGGTCAATTCATCTCTTTATCAAGAGGCATCTCACAATATATATTAAACAACATATATTTTAACATGCATTACTATTATGCATTATTCCCTTCAATGTTAACAATTCTCATATTATATTCAATTGCATGATATATACAACACATTCAACAATGTAATCAACATATGCAATGTTACACTAAACTTCTATAATGAAGCAAGTTTCAAGATACACCATTTACCAAAACATACTCAATGTTTTACAACTTAAAACATATGTAAGGCTCTTAAGTTCAACAATATTACAAAATCTAAATACAAGATTACAAATCGATAAACATGTCCGGGTATTTTTCGCGAACTTCCAACTCACGTTCCCAAGTGGCTTCCTCCACTCCGTGATGTTTCCACAAAACTTTGACCAAATGGATGGTTTTGCCTCGCAAAACTTGATCCCGCCTATCCAAGACCCGAACCGGTCTCTCCTCATACGAGACATCCTCATCAATCACTAAATCGGTCCAATCCAACACATGTGATGGATCCGGCTCATACTTCCGAAGCATACTCACATGAAACACGTCATGTACTCCGGACAGCTGCGGCGGTAAAGCTAAACGATAAGCAGCCTCGCCAATCCTCTCAAGGATCTCAAACGGACCAATGAACCGAGGGGACAACTTCCCGCTCTTCCCAAACCTCATCAAACCCCGTCTAGGTGATATCTTCAGAAAGACATGATCACCCACCTCAAACACCAAAGGTCTCCTCCTACGGTCGGCATAAGATTTCTGACGACTCTGTGCTGTAACAAGCCTCTTACGGATAAGCTCAACTTTCTCCGTCGTTTCCCTCACCAACTCCGGACCCAACAGAGGTGCATCACCCACCTCGGCCCAACAAACAGGAGATCTACACGGTCGGCCATACAAGGCCTCAAACGGTGCCATACCGATACTAGACTGGAAACTGTTGTTGTAGGCAAACTCTACCAATGGCAAGTGCCTCTCCCACGACCCACTAAAATCAAGGACACAACCCCGAAGCATATCCTCAAGGATCTGAATAGTACGCTCGGACTGCCCGTCAGTCTGAGGATGATAAGCCGTGCTAAAAGTCAATTTAGTGCCTAAGGCACTCTGCAAACTCTGCCACAACCTGGCAGTGAAACGAGGATCTCTATCTGAGACGATCGTCACTGGGACCCCGTGTAACCTTACTATGTCCCGAATATATAAATCAGCTAGATGATCTACCGAATCTATAACACGCATAGGAATGAAGTGTGCTGACTTAGTCAACCGGTCTACAACCACCCAAACAGCATCACTACCTCGCTGAGTCCTCGGAAGACCTACAACAAAGTCCATAGTGACATGTTCCCACTTCCACTCGGCAATAGGTAAGGGTTGTAACAAACCCGCTGGCCTCTGATGCTCGGCCTTCACTTGCTGACAAGTAAGGCACTTAGATATGAAAGCTGCCACATCCTTTTCATACCCCGCCACCAAAACTGGCGACCTAAGTCCCGATACATCTTAGTGCCTCCCGGATGCACCGCGAGGTGTGAATGATGAAACTCTCGGAGTACCTTCTCTTGACAAGACTCCGGCACGAACAGACGGTCTCGGTATCTCACACTCAGGTCGGGATACACCGTCAAACCCTTCTCCACCTTCCCACCGGAAATCTTCTCACGGAGGGTTTCTACCTCAAGGTCACCCCTCTGAGCCTCTAACACTCGAGTCACGAGTGTAGGCTGTACAACAACAGAAAACAAGGCCGCAGCCTCAACGGATTCGCCCAGAAGTAAATTAAACTCCCCAAGTGCACCCAACATCTCCCATTCTCGGATGGCTATGCTAGCTATGTCACCAACAGGTTTCCTGCTAAGAGCATCGGCCACCACATTGGCCTTTCCCGGATGATAATGCAACTCAAAGTCATAATCCTCTATGAACTCCATCCACCTCCTCTGCCTCAAGTTCAAGTCTTTCTGTGTAAACAAATATTTCAGACTCTTATGATCCGAGAATACCTCGAATCTCTCACCATAAAGGTAATGCCTCCAAATCTTCAAGGCAAATATCACAGTTGCTAACTCTAGATCATGCGTAGGGTAATTCTGCTCGTGAACTTTCAACTGACGTGAGCCATAGGCAACTACTTTCCCTTCTTGCATTAGCACACAACCCAGACCCTCTCGTGAGGCGTCACAATAGACTGCATAACCCAACCCTCTCTCTGGAATAATCAATACTGGAGCGGTGGTCAGTCTAACTTTCAACTCCTGGAACGACTTTTCACAAGTCTCACTCCATACAAATTTGACTCCCTTCCGAGTCAATCTAGTCAAAGGCGAAGCTAATCTGGAGAAATCTTTCACAAACCGACGATAATACCCAGCTAACCCCAGAAAACTGCGGATCTCAAACACACTCTTAGGCTGTGCCCAATCTTGCACTGCCTCCGTCTTGGATGTATCAACAGACACCCCTTCCCTAGATACCACATGGCCTAAGAACTTCACCTCTTCTAGCCAGAACTCACACTTCCCATACTTAGCATAAAGCTGATGGGCTCTAAGTAATTCAAGCACCACTCTCAAGTGTTCCTCGTGCTCTTCCTCTGAAGGTGAATAGATAAGGATGTCATCCACGAAGACGACTGCGAAACGATCTAAAAATTCCCGGAATATCCGGTTCATCAAATCCATAAATACTGCAAGTGCATTAGTGAGCCCAAATGGCATCACCAAAAACTCATAGTGGCCATACCGCGTACGGAATGATGTCTTCGGAATATCCTCCTCCCTGACTCTTAACTGATGATAACCCGATCTCAAGTCTATCTTCAAGAAACAATGGGAACCTTTCAACTGATCGAACAGATCATCTATACGAGGCATAGGGTACTTATTCTTAACCGTAGCCCGATTCAATTTCCGGTAATCTATACAAAGTCTCAAAGCACCACCTTTTTTTTTAACAAAGAGGGCCGGTGCTCCCCACGGCGAAACACTAGGACGTATATAGCCCTTGTCTAGTAACTCCTGGAGCTGAATCTTCAACTCAACTAACTCGGCTGGGGCAAAACGATAAGGTGCCATAGAAATCGGCGCCGTGCCGGGCACTAGGTCAATAGAGAATTCAATCTCTCGATGCGGTGGCAAACCAACAAGATCCTCGGGAAAGACGTCCGAGTACTCACAAACCACCCTTGGCAACACAATCTGAGTTTCATCATCCTCACTAATCGAAAGGTTAGCAAGTAGACCACTAAGCTCACTCCGTCCTCACGGAACATACCCCGGCGGCAACACACTACCAACCCGGTCCCCTAGAAAATGAAAACACTCTCCGCTCACGGTACAACAAGTGACCCTCTGGCGGTAGCAATCAATAACTGCCCGGTATGACGATAACCAGTCCATACCCAAAATAACATCGAAGCCCCTCATAGGCATAACTACAAAGGAAAATGGGATTCTATGATCATCAACCTCTATATCACAACCCCTAACACCTTGTTTCAAAATCAATTCACCCCCAAGAGGTGACACTACACAAATAGGAGATGCTAACTGTGCTAACTCCAACTCCAAAACAGATGCAAATGCAGAAGACACAAAGGAATGAGATGCACCCGTATCAATCAAAACATTAGCAACCGAGTTGCAAAACAAGAAAGTACCTCTCACAACAGATGGAGCCGGTACAAGATCCTGCGCGGTAACAGCATACACGCGCCCAGACGACCTCTGATCAACCTGCTCACCCCTAGGAGCATAAGATTGCTGCACCGACTGAGACGATGAAGCCCCCTGATTGGCCCTCGAGGCCTGACCTGACTGAGCTGGCTGCTGACCCTGAATCTGCCTCAAACCAGATAAATCAGATGTACCAGGTGTGCCACCCAATTGCGGGCAATACCTCTTCATATGCCCTGGCTGACCACACTGATAACACGAGAGTGGCTGGCCTCTACCCTGACTCTGGCTCTGAGATCGAGCCGAAGATGATGCTGCTCTCTGCACTCCTCCCCTCTGAGGACAAACTGGAGACTTGTGGCCCAGCTGGCCACACTTGAAACAGGTAATGTCTCCCTGACTACCTTTCCCCGAACTAGCACTCGGCACAGGAAAAGTCGATCTAGAAAAGCTACCCTGAGACTGCTGAGGATTAAAACCCTTCTGTCTCCTACCATCACTCTGACCATCCTGACTCCTCTTGGAGCCCTTCTGTCCTTCCTCCTCCTCCTGCATCATGATTTCCATGTGGGCTGCAGCATCAACCATACGCCCATAATCCCGGATCATAGTTCCCCCAACTCTCAGCTTGAGGCCACGCCTCAACTTCTTCTCAAACTCGATACAACGGCGTTCCTCAGACGCCACCAACTCAGGTGCAAACCTGGACAAACTAGTAAATGCAGCCTCAAACTCGGCCACTGTAGAACTCGACTGCTTAAGCTGGCAGAACTGGTCTCTCAGCTTCTCCCTAACTGCTGGAGATAAGAACTTTTCCTGGAAAGCATTCACAAAAGCCTCCCATGTACCTCCTATACGACCCTTAGTAAACTTCCACCACTGACCCGCATCCCCCTTCAACTGGAAAGATGCCAAGGTCACTTTCAACCCCTCGTCTTCGATGCCAAGCATCTCAAACGTCTTCATTGTCTGTTCGAGCCATTCATCTGCCTTAAGCGGCTCTTTAGGATCACCCACAAATTCATCCGGCTTAGACCGGAAGAACTCCCTCTTCAGAAAGGAAGGTCCTGCATCTGCAGCAACATCCCGAGCTTGATTCTCAGCTCTGAGAATGCCTACTGACTCCCTGAATGCCCCTGCTATCTCTCGGGCTAAAGCGCCCATAGCCTGCTGGCCTACTGGCTCGGCCACATTGGCCTGGCCAACTCCCTCCTGAACTGCCGGAATCTCCTCTGGCACAGGCACCTCCTGCCTACCCGGCCTACCACGCCTACCGCGTCCTCGTCCTCGTCCTGACATCCTAATAAAGGAAACAAAGACGTTAGCACATTAAAATAATGTGCCGAAGCTAAACACTCGCGTCCTAATGCATTGGACAACAATAATTCATTCCACGTAAGCACATAATCACATAAGCAATTACGAATTTCATTCCTGGATGATAATAGTCCCGAAGCGTTACTATAGTTCCGGTTGGAAGCAGCAGTGATCAAGTGCCTTTCCAACAAGACTACTAGAAACTCAAGGGTCCAATCAACATCCTAGAAACTACATTCCATACCCACATAATCACATAAACATGTTATCATATAAGCATATAACATTTCACTAAGTCTCTATCAAACGAGACGAACCCATTGTGATACTAATCACTTCCCACGTACCCAAAGTATTCAAACCCGGTACGCTCTGATACCAAGTTGTGACGCCCTTAAAATAAACCCATAATATATATAATATCAACATGCAATGTTAAAAAGGAAACGATTCATTATAACATTCATCAGAGTCTTACTAAATAAAAGCATTACATGTAACATCAAATTAATGCCCTACAGGCTTACATCTTTCCAAGCCAACACTTGGACACAAAAGTATGAGTTCTATCTCAAATACAAATAAAGCCCTAGGCTTGAGTGTTTACATGTACTAATAAATAAAAACAAATAACTAAAAATAGTCTTCAAAATCCAAGTCCTTCCAAACTAAGTTCTTGGAGGTAGCTTATCACCTGAACCTGAAAATGATGTTCCCATATAGGGTGAGCCATAGCCCAGTAGAAATATACTAAACCAAATATAAGCAATGAATAAAGCGATAGCATTCAATAGATGATTAACCTAGATAATCAATTATATCATTAAACTGCCTCATGACACTAATGTCTAAGACACGTTTTACTCTCCAACATCATCAATATGGCTCAGAACCTGGCCAAACTTACAACAGTGAACTATATATATATATCATATTCACATTCTTCCAATGTCAACAAACAAATGAGACTCAGGCTCAAATCAAAACACTTCATACTTCTAGTTTGATACACATTTTAGTGCTGTATCAATAAAAACACTTCAATATAAATAAGCACACATAAAAGTGATGCTAATGGAGTCCATCCCCTATCTCCTCCCAAACAAAATCCGGTTTAGAGGTCCATCCCCTATCTTCCCCTAAACCGTGGAGTACATCCCCTATCTCCTCCCACACAAAACAATGTATGTAAACACATAACATAAACAACACACAATCAATACACATAATGTCTGTATTAATTCAACAGTCAAAATTGATGACTTAATCAATGATTAGTTTCAGTTGTCCCTAATCCACATGCAGTGCCTATAACAATCACGACTATCCTCCACCGATAGCCCAAAACAGTTATTTCTAGACTTGGAAATAAATAACTCAACAATTAAATGGACGAGTGATTTAAATTAACCAACTACCCCATTTAATCAATAAATTGCTCAACCTCATGAATTTAATTAGTTTCCCCAATGTTCCTTAAATTAAATATACAATTCAATTTATTTAAACAACTAGGGTTTTTCCCCAAAAATATCGAAATACCCCCAATCTATTAAAATGCCAGAACTTAGAACAAAACGTATACATTGGAGTAGGAAATCCCTACCTCGAAGAAAATAACCAGAATGGAGAAGACAGAGATGAAGACCCAAATTCCAATGTGCTCCAAAGCACCAAACGTTCAGATTAAATGGAAGCCCTCGACTCACTCTATCTTTTTAATAAAGGATCTAAGGTAGAAACTCACTCTAAGTAGATCAATCCTAAGAGAGAAGGTGTGTAGAGGGAGAGAGAACTCGTAACTAGGGTTTTGGAATCTGAAAGTGTAAGAAAAACTGATCTGAAACACGCTGTTGCCTATTTAAACCTGACAGGCTCGCTCGAGCGAAGACTTGGTCGCTCGAGCGACTAGACACACGAAAAACTCGCTCGAGCGAAGAAAGCTCGCTCGAGCCAAGAATGCAATGCTTCAGGTCTGCAACCCTGGAGCACGCTCGAGCGACAAAATGCTCGCTCGAGCAAGGAACTCGAAAACATACACCTTGCTCGCTCGAGCGAAGGAAAGCTCGCTCGAGCCAAGAAACACAACTCTCAGGTCTAGATCCCAAACGCAGTCTCTCGCTCGAGCGACCAAACCCTGGGTCGAGCGAAGTACCAAAAACAACATCTCGCTCGAGCGACCAACTCCTCGCTCGAGCGAAGGTCCAAAAATCTGGACAGCAACACTTGATTTCCAACCCAACCAACCTGAAACAAACCTGCCCAACACATCCTATAACTCCAAATGAGAAAATAAAGGATGACAACAACAATTATACAATGACAGAATCTACGGAACCTAAGTCCGGGTACAATAATCAAATGGGAAAAGACCGGGGTCGCTATACTTAGTTCACGATTATGAATATTTGCATTACACAAAATTTTCATAATGGTTTTCTAAAAGCATGAGGTACCCACTTTGGGAAAATTATGAAACGAGGACATGTGATAGGCTATTTCTCCTACCAAAAAAAAAAAAAAAAAGGGTACAATCTTCTTCTTCTTCTTTTTTTATTTTTATTTTTTTATTTATGGGGTACAATCTCTTTTCATCTACTCATCTATATATCTTTATTAATCTTAAATGTGGATCATAACACCTTGGATTCAAAAAGTATATGAAACAAGATGTAAGAACATATGGTAGTTTTTAAAAAAAATCTCCCATCTCTGGCACAAAAAAAAAAAAAAAATAGCAGAACTTTGAAACAACATTTTACACTTGAAAAAATGTGACAATCATATTTTTGTAATTACAATAATATTGACAAGTTCTTTATTTTAAAGTAATAGAGACGATATAACCACATTATTATATATATAATTTTGAAGCAATTATACAAAAAAAAAATCAAAATTTGAGCATTTTAACAAAATAAATTTTTAATTTTGTCAATTTAAATCATAATTTTTTGATTTCTTTTCAATTTAAATATTTGTCTATTTTTGTTAAGTAAAATCGATAAAAAAGAATATTTTAATCATTAAACTCGATGTAAGTATTCATAAAATGCCTAAAATATACTTTTCACTGAGTTTAATAATTAAAATATCTATTTTTTCATCAATTTTACTTAATAAAAATCAACAAATGGTTAAAATTGAAAACAAATAAAAAATTTAAGATTTAAATTGACAAAATTAAAAATTTAAGATTTATTTTGTCACCTGGCTCAAACTCTAGAGTTTTCTTTCTTCTTCTTTTTTTTTTTTTTTTTTTGTAATTTTCCCTATAATTTTTAAGTACTTCAATGAGTAATATTAGGATTCACGAAACAAAATATCATAAAAAATTTCATGAAGTTTTAAGAAATAATTTAGTGTAGTAGGTAATAAAATAAGAAAAGAGAATTACATTAATATAAGTATGTTTTAATTTTAAAATCTTAATTTGTAACGGGGTGTATATGATTACATAACATACAATAAACACTACAAATTAATTCAAGAATGGAAAATGTTCATAAAATTTGTCATATTTATTTCATGAAACATAATCACTGTATTTGGTTTCAATTTTTTGGATTCAATTTTCTGAAAATTAAGTTTTTTGTTTTTGTTGTTTTTTTATTTTATTTTTAGTGAATATTTTTAAATTTTAAGCAATTTTTTTACTTTGTTAGATGCACCTTATTAAATGTATCTAAAAAGTAAAATATTTATGAAAATATATTTTAAAAACTCAATAAATATACAAATATACGAAAAATATACTGAATTTTCATATTTTTTTTGTATGTTTTCTATTTAGTGAATTTTCTAAAGATTTTTTTTTTCATAAATATTATACTTTTTAAGTGTATTTATGTTAGGTGTATCTAAAAATTAAAAAAAAATTGTTTAAAATATTAAAAAAATTAAATGAAAACAAATAAATATGAAAAATAAAAAAATTAATTTTTTGAAAAATAAATCCTAAACACTAAACCAAACAAACTGAATATTACTCGTTTAGATAATTGAAATTATTGAAGAGTAAGAGGTTGTTGAAATTGAAATGGTTTCCAAATGCCGTGTAAGAATTCACTTTGACATTCTAGTTTAGTTTGGGAAGTTAGATTGGATTTTTAACTTTTTAGTTATTTTAGTTTTGGTTAAAAAATTTGTTTGGATTAATTTTTTTTTTACTTTTGTAAGAGAAAAAATAAAATAATTATGATTTAAATATAATATTTTATTTTATTAAAATTTTAATCTATTTTATTTTTTAATAATTAATTTAGCCAAAAAATCAACCAAACTTTCATGCCAAATGACACCTTTGTTTTTCATCTTACTCGTTTCAAGAATGGGGTCTCTTTTTCTATCCCACACTCGGATCAATTTTTTCCTCTTCTCTCTTTTTCTTTCCTTCTTTTATCTTCCTGTTTATTTTTATTTTTATTTTTATATAATTTTTTAAAAGGAGAAAGTTTTTATAGGCGAAACCTATCATGGGTTCAGTCAACTTTCCCCTTGATTGAATTGATTTTAAACTTAAATTAGGCCATCGTGTGAGGGGTCGGCATGGCCAGGAGGCCCACCCGTTAAGCCGGTCTAGTTGGATTGCTGTTATTTTTAAAAGGAAAATATTACATTAGTGGATGTTTTAAAAAGTAATTACAATTTAGTAATTTGTTTTTATAAATATTAACAATTAAATTTGTAAATATTTTTATGAATTTTTATTTTTTTGGGATTTTTAGTTTAAGATTTTCATATTGAAATTTTACAAGATAAAAGAAAACAAATATTATAGTAGTAGCTAAGGTTTCTAGAAAGAATAATTCTACTTACACCACCAATCTAACTTCTTACACCCTCAAATTTTATTTTTTTTATTTTATATATTTATAATTTATACAATTCTTTTATTACCCTAATCTCTAACCTTACTTTTTATCCTTCTCTTTACACCCAAAACCTTAAAAACCCAAACCCTAACCCTAGTAACTTCTTCCTCTGTCTCATCTCACAGACAATCCTCTTCGACTTTGCATCCGAATCCAATGACCTGGTAATTTCTTTTTGCTCTCTCTCTTTATATATATATATATATATATATATATATATATAAGTATTTGTATATCGTTTTGATTCTGATGATGAGAATTTTGTGATCTCTATATACAACTCTGTTTCAGTCTCTTTTGTTTGAAGCATGTGGAAGGACTGTGAATCCAGTGAACAGAGCCGTCGGATTGTTGTGGACGGAGAACTGGCATGTGTGCCAGGCAGCGATGGAGATGGTGCTCCGAAGCAAAGCATTACGGCTGATTTTCTACAATTAAAAGAGAATTAGAGAGAGAGACAGAGAAGACTTGCAGATCATTTTCGTAACCCATTGGTGATTGTTGCAAGTTTGCAATAGGTGCAGTAAGAGAGAGAAGCTATAGATGCATATATATGCAGTGAGAGAAAGAATGAGAAGGAGGAAAGGTGGTGGAGTGGTGGAGCAGTGGTGGAGTGGCAACGCCGATAGTGGGCTGGTGGAGGTGATAGGGACAATTAGGATTAGGGTTTTTTTGAGGTTTTGAGTGTAAAGAGAAGGAGGAGGAGAAATGTTAGAGATAAGGGTAATAAATGAATTGTATAAATTAAAAAATAAAATAAAATTTGAGGGTGTAGGGCGTTAGATTGGTGGTGTAAGTAGAATCACTCTTCTAGAAAATGCAAGGAGTAATTTTCAGACGAAAATACCCTCATTCAATTTTAGCACTAAACAATACACATTGTTTCAGTATTCAACGCCTTTCACTTTTTGAAAAATTTTAAAACTTAAAAATTCTATAACTTTTGATTATATATCCATTTTTAATCAAATTTATATTTTTAAAGTGTTCTCATTGAGATCTATCAAATAAAATTAATGATGAATATAAAATTCTAAAAAAAAAATTTGACAAAACTTTATTGAGTTGACTATCTACCATCAATGAAATTTTTTTGGCTTTTAGTTAGAGAAATTTCACTGAAGGATGGAGACAAAGGAAGAAAGGGACATTGAGGGGTTGTGAAGAGAGCGAAGAAAGAAAGAAGGACATGAGGCACTCAAGCTTAAAATAAAACCAAACCCCTTGGCCCTAGGTAATTTTTTTTGAAATTTCATAAATTTCTCTGAGTGAAAATTGAGAAATTTCTCTCAGAAATTGAAAATTCAAAAAAAATTCAATGCAATTCTAAAAATTCTCTCACAAAATTAAAAATTCAAATTTTTCTCTGAGCAATTTTGAAATTTCTCTAGTGCTATATTTGGTTAGGAGATTTGGGAAAGGAAATGAAAATGGAAAAGGAAAATATAGGTGAAATGTAAATAAAATATATAAAATGTACCTACATTTCAACTAATATCATATAACTTTTCCCTTACCCTTTCCAAATCTCTTCTCAAATCCCCCAACCAAACACAACATAAGTGAACAAACTATGTCAATCCCTCTTTGTTCACAGCCTTTTTGAAGAGAATATCTTTGATAGTGTAGTAGAAATTCAAAGATGCCAATCGGGAAAGATCTTCAATAAAGGAAGGATCATTAGATTGAGATTTTCCTCTGACGGGATTGAACGGACTTATGTAATATTTTGACCCATTTGAAGACAGATGTGTTAGAGATTTGGGGCGTTTGAGATCACTGAATTGAGAACGTTTCGAAACATAGATCCATTGGCTTTATAATTCTTAGAAGATCGATTGGTCCAAGTGATGTAGAAAAGGTAAGTGACGTCATTGAGGGTTAAGAGCTTGGTTTGGGTGTCGTCGGAGTTGGAGATATCGCACTAGATGTATTTGATGGGGGGTGGTCGGTGTTCCACGGCGGACGAGGGCAGTAAGAGATGCTGTAGACTTTCCAAGGGCCACTGGGGGTGTTGGAGAGATGAAGAATCTCGGTGAAGCTGCTACCAACGATGCCTGTGGCGTCGGTCATTAGGGTTATGCACTAGTACTTCAGAGGTGCATCGTTGTCTTCGAATTTCTTCAATGGAGAAAAAAAAAAAAAACAAAAAAAGAGAAAGTACATCTAAAAGAGAAGAAGTGAGAGACTAAATACGTATCATTAAAAGGTAAAGTCGGTATTTTTTTTGAGAAGCGAGTTGGCCTAAAATAGGAGTAATTCTATTTCCACACACTAATTCTTCGTAATTCACACATTTAATGAAAATTTTCATTAATACAATTTTATCCTAGAATAAAAATATCATAATACCCTTTTCTTCTTCTATCCGAACCCTAATTCTAAAACACTACAATCATCCTCTATCGCCAGTGCCACCACTCTCATCCGCCATCCTCTCCCATCACTTCTTTCCCTCTCCGCCTGTGATCATTTTCCGTCATGAACCATACACTCACAAATCTACCACCGCAAATCACTAAAGGTTGAGTGGCGGCAACAACAGTAAAGGAGAAGGAGAAGAATGGAAAAAAAAAATAAAAATTAAGCTCTGTTTAGTTTAATTTTAGAATATGTTTTAAAAAAAATTAATAAAACTTCTTATTTTAATATGATTTTATCTTTTTAGGGGCAAAAAAAATTAAAAATATTTTTTGGTATTTATTTTTATCAAATTAATTTATTTTTTTTCAGAAAAATTTCAAAAAAAAAAATGACTCAAAAATCGAAACTAAACATAGCCTTAAGGTTTTAAAAATGAAAATGAAGGTAATATTGGAATATAGAGATGCGTACTGAGAATTTATATTTTTATAATATTTGTATTGAGAATGTGTTCATTAAGTGTGTGTGCCGAGAGTAATTGGATATAAAATTACCCCTAAAATAGCTCACTAAAAGACAAAATATGTTAAAATAGTGAATAAGACAAAATATCACATCCAATCCATAATCATTTTATTTTTTCTCTCATAACTATCAAATCAACTATTAAAAAAAAATCAACTATCGTTTCAAACAAAATTATTTAGGCTAAAATAATTAAAGAATCAAATAGCGAATAAAAATAGCATACTTCCCAAACAAGACTCCAAATATAATTAAAACCGTGAGGTACCTTAACTCAAAAAAAAAAAAAAATTAAAAAAAAAAAATAAATAAATCCCTAGACCTTTACTACTTTTACTACTAAGGCTATATTTGGCATGAAGGTTTAGGTTTGGGTTGTGTTGGGGCTATTTTAGTTATAACAAGACAAAATAGACTTTTTAGCCTAATAAAACAAAATGTTACATCCAAACCATAATCATTTTATTTTTTCTCTCACAAAAGCCATAAAAACCAAAAACCTTATTCCAAACGAGACTTTTTAACTCCAGGTTAAAAAAATCAAAAAATTAAAAAGTTAACCCATATTCCAAATTAAGGCTATTTAAAATATTTGAGTGTCATCTCCCTAATTTTGATTCTGCCTTTCACTAAGGTATTATTCCCCTTTTTTAAAATTTAAAATAAATATAATTGGATTGATTTTAAACTCATTTAATCTTTAAATTGTGTAGAATGATGAGTTCGAGATCAGTTGGACGCATTCATTTTAAAACATTATTAATTTAAATTTTGATAAAGAAAAAATATATATATATTTGTTTTATAGTAACTTAAATTTACCCTATCTAAAGAAATAAAAAAATAAACCCTTAAATTTAAGCATTTTAAAGGAAAATTGTTTGGCGTGTGTAACATATATACCTTTGGTTTAATATGTTTGTGGTCTTTGATTTGATTTATTATAGTGTTACCTTATGTGATGTTTGGTTATAATTTTTTTTTTCATAATTCAACTATATTTTGATTCAAGCAAGCAAACCTAAATTGATATAAAAAGAAAATTTTAGTGAAACCAAAATTATCAAAACTGAAACATGCTTGATGTTGAAAACAAAAGAAATTATTCAAAAAGAAAGTTCTCAAATGAGTAGTTTTAAAATTCATATACATCCTAATTTGAAAATCCAAATACATCTCAGTAGAAAGAATCGAAATTAAGACGTAGTGTAATATATGAATGATCCAATTCTTCGTCTCTTCTCTGAACAGAAACCAGGCTCTCATGGTAAACAATAGCCTGAGAAGCCACAGTTCGAAGATCCTTCATCTCAAGGGTAATAGGGTCTACCAAGTACAAATGCCCGTCCCCAACTTGGATGAGGAACTCACCTTTCTTCCAAAAGCCAAGCGGAATTGCTCCTTCAAAAGGTCCAGCTATTAATTCTCTTGTCCAACGTTCTTCTTTCAATACCCAAATGTTGAAAACGTTTGGTGCCACGTAATGTGTTGGATAACATTGTATCCAAGCAAGAGAGCCATTGTAGACTCCAAAATAATGTCCGACAAAATTAGTTCCTGGGTGAGGACAACCTAGCTCTGGTATCCCTTTGAACGGCACCGGTTCATCCTGCTCCAATATGTTTTGAAACACCTCGTAGCCCATATGAAATGAGAGTTTCGTAGCATCATCATTTTTGTTACATGCACTCCAGTAGTAAACTCCATCCATGTAAGTGTAGAACTTACAAGTGGAAGAAACACTACATTCTGGAAAAAAACCCTTGAAATCTCTCCAAGAATCATCACACAATGAATATATAGCAATGTGTTTAGGGTAACTTGATGGGTGAATATCAAGGCCGGAACCCCAGCTGTACATCCTAATTGAAACCACTTTATAATCACCAGTGAAAGGATCCATCCCAAACCCAAAAGCATTTCTCTCGAGTTCCATTCTTGGAGGAATGGAGTTGGGGAATGTTTGTGTCGGAAGAGCTCTGGATTCTCTGTTCGCTGGGTTCCATAGAGCCACAGAATTCCAATTGGTTAAGAGACAAAAAATCCCGTTACAAGGACCCATGACGTGCACTTTTGCATTCAACTTTAGACCAAGATATTCAAATACTGGAACTGTGAGGGATTTGTCACGACACACAGCAAAGGTATATTTTCTGGGAAAGTTATTTGCATCTTTGGGTTCAATCCTATGAACGAAGAGGCAACCATTTTCCTTCTTGTTACTGTTAGTGAGATGCTTGGCTATGAAACTGTGATTTGTAATGAGAGAGGACCAAGATTTGGAGACGCACTTAAATCGCAACAAAGATTTGACCGGTAATTTTACAAGAATCTCAACCATCACATCTTCATCTATGTAATGACTCACCATTTCTTTTGTTTTTTCTTTTTTCAGCAAAGTTGTTTGGCCAAAGTCGGATCCCTCAATCAAAGCCAACGAAATTGCGCATCCATTTCTTCAAAACGTAAATGAAAGTGCTTTGTTACAAGAATAATCTAGAATGAATTCAAAAATGATTTTTTTATTTTTTATTTTTTTTCCTTTTTAATTCTACAATACGCTAGCCCTTACAAGTTCACAACCAATAGCAATAAAAATAATAGAAAACGTGAATCTAGAAAAGCCCAATCAATCTAATCTGAATAAAGATAAGCACACACCACCTTTACACCCATTTTAGACACTCATATCGTTGGTAGAGGGGATTAGAACGTGGAGAAATTACTTCTTCTCAATGTGTAAGTAAAAAAGTTTTTTCAAGTGAATGATATTCTTTATAAATATTAATATGCAAAATCATAATATTTTTCTTGATTTTGTAATTAAGGTTTGAAGACAACGCTAACAGATATTTTTCCCTTAAAACAAGGCACTAAATTATGTAAGCATTAAATTTTAAAGATCTTTTTTAATCATAAAAGGAATGAACACATATAAATAATTTTTTCCCCTTTTATTTTCCTTCTTAAATTCAAAATTTAAAATTTTAATCAGTGTGTTTGATTTTAATTTTCTGAATTCAATTTTCTGAATATTGAGTTGTTTTTGTTTTTTGTATTTTTTTGTTTTTAGTAAGCAATTTTTTTTTTCATATTTTTGAATATATTATGAAAGAGTCAAGATAAGGTCATGACAGATTAAATGAGTACTTTCTCAAAGTTTAGTTTTCAATTTCATAGATTGTGCATTTGATCATGAAGAACTATATAATCAGAAATGATTTGGTAGACATAGTGACTGTTGCTGTTGCTGTTGCTATTGCTATGTGCACAGTGAAATTTGTATTGATGCAATTATCTATGTTACTTAGTGTCCCTAACGTTTACCTTTAATTGGCCGAAGTAGTTACTCTTAGACTTGAACCTGTGTACTACACTTGACAGCCCAAACTTTTTGCCATTGCACCAAACAATAGGTGATATCTTGCAAATCAAGTGATTAAAACCCAAGTTTGACTATCTCCAGCAACCAGTCACTGGTATAGCCTCAATTTAAATTGTGTTACAATTCAAAAGGTGCCAAGTTCTTGTGTGGTATATCATATATGGATACCTGGATTGTCATGTCCAACAGGATACCAAAATATGGCTTGATTTCATATTTCTTAAGTACTTTATTTATTTAGAGTAAAATTGTGTTTATAAACTAATGAAGAGTATTTTAGACATAAAATGAGAGTTTTATGCAAAGTTACGAGGTACACTCAATACATAATGTGTGCATGTCCAACTAGACATAATTATGATTGCCATTTCTTTTTCTTCTTTGTCTTCTTAGTTTAACCTTCCTTCTTAGAGGTTTATTATTTCTATGATTATTCTCTCCATATGGTGATTTTTATTTCTGCAAGTGTACCTCTTAGACTGTTGAAATGAAACATTTGACCCGTGGATGGTGTGTTTCTTTCTCTATTTAGCCTACTTGAATGCCGTAGATCTGTTGATTAGATTTGTATCGGCTATCCAACTGGGATAAATTGGCTTGAGTTGTTGACACGATATGAATTTTCATTTTAGTGAGTCTCAACAGTTTTTTTTCTCCCAATCTATCTGTCATTTCCATTATTGTCAAATAGCGAACCGAACCGTGAATCGTTATGCTACAATAGTGAATCATGAATCATAAGAGCACTTTATTTAATATCATGTAATATAATTTATGAAAAAATAATATATTCTCATACATGTATATATACATATAAAAATACACACAATGTTTAACATAAAATGAATATCAATATAGCTAAATTATATATACATGTATATATAATTATGTTCTTTAATATAATTAGAGGGGTGAAACATCTTTTTGGTTGAAACTCGTATCAAAACGTATGAATCTAATCATGAATCACACAATTCTTACAGCCATGGTCCTTTCTGTTTAGAAGCCTTACATATTTGATATTATTACTTAAATTGATTTTTGTTGTTCCATTTACTTCCAGGTATTCAGGTGGTGGATTTGGTTAGAAGAGCAGTGCCCCTTGCCCTGACACCTAAAAATGACCCCAGGAGGGATGAGCTAAAGAAGCTCCAGGAGAAGAAGGAAGAAATCGACATGCGGGGACATAAGTAGGTCCGATGCATCCTCTGGTCAGGGCTAGGGTTGGCTATCATGCAGGTCGGGCTCTTCTTTTGTCTTACATTCTGGGAATTCTCATGGGATGTTATGGAGCCAATTGCATTTTTCACCGCCACCACTGGTTTAGTCATAGGTTTTGCCTACTTCCTGTTTACTTTGAGAGACCCAACTTACCAATGATGAAGATGAGCACCAAGCCTAGACTGCTTAATTGTCAATTGCATTCAAACTATAACTTATTGATTCTAAATATATGTATATATTTTCTGTGGTGTCCTATCAGGTTGATCTTCAAGCACAGGCAAGGGCTCATAGGATTCTTAAAACCCATGAAATAGTGTGAACTTCAATATTACATAGTCGTACAAGTCATACAGCATACAGTGAATCAGTTATCAAGCATAGCAGTTAAATTTAATAATACTAACTGAGCAACTAATATCTCCATTAAAATTCAGAACAAAGCAAAATTCAACTAGCAATTGGAAACAATTTCTGTAAGAACAGAGACATTCAAACCATCAAAACATGTTACAAAACCAAATCAATAGAAATTTTCATTGAAGAGCCATAAACACAACACAATTCAAAATACCTCATTAGCTCCTGTCTCTCTATGAATCCTTGCTGCTTGAGATCATAAAGTCGAAATGAAACTGCAAGGGAGAAAAATTTAGGTTCATTGAATAGAAATCAAATCAAAATCAAAACCCTAGAAATCAAAATCAAAACTCTAGAAATCATATCAAAATCAAAGAGAGATGAGAGAGAAGAAACTGAATTAATCGAATAAGGGATGCAATCCAAGGCTCTCACCGAATTAATCCAAGGCTCGGAATTAGACTCAAATGCCAAGCTCGGAATCAATCAATTGGAAGTGGCTGGTGGTTGTCTCTGGTGGTGCTCGTGTGTTTGTGTGAGATGTCGATGGAGAGAAAGGAGACAGCAGGGGAAGAGAGAGAGAGAGAGACGTATATACAAAAAGAAAATGAAAGTGTGAGCTAAAGGATCGCTAATAAATCTGTTCAAAAAAAAAAAAAAAAAAAAACTGTTATTTTAAATCAGATTGCTAATAAATCTGTTAAAAAAAATGACAATATTAATGAATAAATAAAATTGAGATGCAGAGAATGTGAAATTTTAAAAATATTAATAAATAAATAAAATTTGGAGTAGAAAATTTTAGAAAAAAAGATTTAAGTATAAGTTTATAAATTATTTTTGTATTAAAAAAATCTAGATTATAACTAGAATATCTAGTTTGTTGGAAAAAAAAATAAAAAATTGTCATATCTACTAGAAATTTATAAATATTTAAGCACGTTTAGAATTTTTTTTTTATTATTTATAATTAAAATATAATTTTTCTAGAGAATAAGACGGTTTGAGACAAAAACAAGTATGGATCTAGAATGAAAGTGAGTGTGGCATAAGTTTTTAAATATATATATATATATATATATATATATATTTTGTTTTACTTTTTAAATTCAAATAATTTACATATACTTTAGAAGGAAAAATATTTTTAATTTTCTAAAAATATCACTAAATTCAAAAACATATAAAATTTAATATTTTACGACATGAAATTTATATTGTTTTAAGTGCAAATATTTTATAACATATTTTTGTATGCCATGAAAATATATATTTTTTACAGCATATTTTTACATGCCATAAAAAAATCAGATTGTATTTATTTTTATTTTTTTTGTACAAGTTTTCATGACATTCATTAGCATGTCGTGTAAAATTATAATATTTTACAACATGAAATGCATGTCGTCTTAAGTACAAATATTTTACGACATATTTTTGTAAGTCATAAGAGCATACATTTTTTACGGCATACTTTTACATGTCATAAATATATGAATTAACGACTTACATGGCATGTATGTTGTTATTGACAAAACATTAACGACTTGTAAAAAAAAAGGTCGTATACTAACTATGATATGCATTTAATGCACGCCGTAAACATAATGTCGTAAATAGTTAGTTTTGTTGTATTTAATGCATGCCGTAAACATGATGCCGTAAATAGTTAGTTTTGTTATATTGGTTGTAGTTTTCATAAGGCTTTTTACAAAAAGTCTCTTTTGTTTATTATATATTACAATTATATAGATGGATAGATATAGATATAGTTTTGAAAGAAAATTTTTAAAAAATTACTATACTTGATGGGTAAAGATTAATGTATGAAATATTGAATATTTATTAATTTTGTAATAAATGCATTTTATATTTTCCGACAAATTTACAATTAGGAAATAAAAAATAAAAAAAAAAATTTACTCTACTTGATGTGCAAACATTAGTTTTTTTTTTTTTTTTTTTTTTTTTTTTTTTTTTTTTTTTTAGTATGAGACTTGGTGGAACACAAGAATACTTTGTGGACTTAGGTCATGTTTCTTTGTACAGGCTGGATAATGGGAGATTGTAATCCATCGAATCGTTAATCCTAGGATACATAGTCCCTTGATTATTTGATTGGAAATGATGTATATCTTATGTTTGTTTAGTCATGAGATTAGAATTCTCTATTAGGTGATGTTCAAGTAGTGGAGACTTTGCAATCAGAGGCTTTTGCTGGATGTTAGCTGTTGGTGACCTTTTGCTATGCTGGTTTTTGTGTTGTCTGTTGCCTTTTGTTTTGTTTTTCTTCTGGTTGGTTGCTCACCAACTGTGATGGTGTGCTTGCAAGAGATTGGGCAGTCATATTGGTGTCAACCTAGTTGGGATTGGTATGTTTGCTACAATGATTTTGCACCCATCTGTTTCCTTTTCTGATGTAATATTTTTTTTTGCCGATCAAAAAAAAAAAAAAAAGGGATTAGATATCAGGAAATGACTATTCTTTTTAATCTTATATTTGTTTGAGATATTGAGAAGAATGATAAATACTCAAAAAACTATTTTGTCCTTTTGAATTGTTTACTAAATAATAGAAATACTAAATTTGAATTGTAATTTTATTTTATTTTATTTTTGACTAGAGCTTTTAAAAAATTAAATAAATAGAACATCAATAAAAATTACATAAATTTATTTTAATTTTTAATTGAGATTTTTAAATTTTATTTTACTTTACTAAGTATAATTAATACCATGAAGGCATAAAATTTGAAATTTTTTTAGCTCCTTAATATTAGGTCAAAACAAACCCAACACTAACTTCTGCTATTTTAAAATAGCACAACACAATTCTTGGAACACATAAACAAATGTAGGAACACCATCCCAGAAATACAACAACTTAATCCTTTTGTTTTTGTTTGGTTTTGTTTTGTTTTTTTTTTTTAGGAATAGAACAACATAATTATATAACAAGACCAGAGAAATGCATAATAGAGTTGTTTTGCTTCCTTAGCCAGAAGGTGAGCAGCATGCCCAGAATTATGTGAAAAATAATGAGGAAAAAGATGTTAAATAGTAGAGGGTCAAAAATGTCTTTTTACTATCTAATTCCATGGGAATAGTTATCTTGCATTTTGTGTCCCATACCCTCATTATGATAGAATAATCCAATAAGTTTAAAATTTCTACACCAAATAATAGACTATTCTATACTCCGAATATGGAGTCCTATCCCATGAGTGAATCCTACCAAACAAACACCTCCTTATTGGGTTATATGTCCTCTAAATGAGATTTATAAATAAATCTCTTATTATAATTCTACCATGTTGATCTAATTAACAATGTTTTAAAGGAGGTAAGATTAAATACATGTCCAATATATTATCGTATTGATTAAATGTCCAATAATTTCATGACGTGTATTTTTGTATTTTTAAAATTGAAAAAAATTACATTGACACTTTAAAACTCAAATACTTAACAACATTTTTGTTTATATATAGATTTTAAATTAAATGTGGTAGATAAATCAATACTTGAAAATTTATAATTAGTATTTTGGATATCTTTTAATTTTTCCTTTTCGATTTTATGAGAGACAACAGATTTGGATAAATCAGGAAGGAGATTATTTTATCTTCTTTCTAGAAAAACATAAATTTGAAATCATTACTATTTTAATAATTATTGGTTTAATGGGTTAGTCAGTAGTGTTTTTTAAATTATTTTTTAATTAAAAATTCACAAATTTAATTAGAAGTGTAGTAGTCTTTTACAAGGTTCTTCGTAAAAAGTCTCTTTTGTTTAATATATAGTACAAATATATATATATATATATATATATATGAATAGATACATATATATATATATATATATATATATATATATAATTTTGGAAGAAAATTTAAAAACTTTACTATACGTGATTGGTAAAGATTGATGTATGAAATATGAAATATTTATTAATTTTGTAATAAATGCATTTTAGATTTTATGACAAATGTATAATTAGGAAATAAAAATAAAAAATTACTCTACTTGATGTGCAAAAATTATGATTTTTTATTTTATTTTATTTTTTTTATCAACAACGAAGAAAACTTTCTTGATGATAGAGAACCTTACACGTAAGGAAAAAACATCAACAAATGGGGGGGGAATGATGCAAAAGTCATCATAACGAGACAACTGTAGATGCGCCCGAACGTCCCAAGAAAATCCCGTTTTGTTCATTGGAGCTTACCACAGTTCGGACTCAATGTCACGGTTTTGAATCTGATCTCACAAAATACAATGCAAGATTGATATATCACCAAAGAGTCCAAATCCGACAAATCGTTTTGAAAAACTGATTTTTAGAAAGAAGTGCCAAACATGGACTGCTTTGCCAGATACAGAGTCGCCACCTAAATATTTTATTTTTGAGAAATTTAGGAAACCCTGACTCGTGCCTAAGGCCACATGTCCGTCATCACCAAAGTTGCCTCGGCTCGGGAATTTGGGTACGAGAGGGGAAGGTCATGCAATGAACACCCCCGCCCGCCCGATCAAAAATCGACCTTTACTAACATGATATCTTGTTTTTGAAAACACATGTGCACTTATTCCAGTTATTAACCTAGAATCATTATGTGATGCGTACAACATACAAGTATAAACTAGATCGCCTAAGTTGGAACAAAACATCTCATGTTTGTTTTTGAAAGCGGTTTGCTACTCGCAAGTAGGCTAAAATGTGGATTTTGCCACCCTCAAGTGGGCTTAGAAAACATGGTGATTTGCCACTATCAAGTGGTTTCAACTAATCCAACCTTCACCCATAGGCATTCAGGCAGTTATATCACATAAGCAATTAGCCTCATGGCAAACATGCTACCATGGCAGTCACCCACACACATACAAGGATGCTAAAGCATAAACACTTACCGAGTACTCCAAGCCAAAACAAAAGCTATGTTTGAAATCAATGCATGATCCTAGCTATGTCAAGAATGCCTAATGCAACACATACAAAATGTAACTAAGATAGGCTCGGCTATTCTAAAATGTCAGGTGAAATGCAATTTGATACATGTATTCAAACAGGAATTGAAATACAATGCAGTTAGCATGATGCGCCGAGCCAGGTGCATACAAGACAGATGAATGGATGCAAACATGCGAGCATAAGGATGCTAATTGAAACATGCCCTAAAACTAACCATCGTAAGCTGGTAAATAAAATGGAGAAAGAAATGGGGGGTTGGAGGACATGCATCACACACACGCACACTTATTCACAACAGTTGTGCCCTCTCGACGGAGGGTCCGAATAACAAGCTAACTAGCTAATCTAAGCTAATTTAATTAAACTAGCTATTACACAACAAAATGAATAACAAGCTACAGCTAATTATTACAAAACTCTAATTAATCAACAAATTAACTAAGTAAGCAATTTAAATAAGCATGTGAACTAAATGAAGTAGGCTGCCCTAGCTCTGCCTTGGATGACGAAGGATGCATGCATGCTTCAATCGCCTTGCGCGGAAATCCATCGCGATGCCCCAAATTGCCTCTGTTTGCAAATGTTTTCAGAACACTTCACCAAGCTCCACAAAGCTTCCACCCCACCTAGGAGACCTCTAGGGATGCTGCCGACCAGTTATTGCTACTGGAGACCACCTGCTGACCACTTATTGTGGTGAAGACCAGAAAAAGTGGTCGGCCAGCCACTTTATCTGGTCGGCCGACCAGTTTTTGCTGCTGGTTTCTGGTTTTCTACAACAGAGGACAAGAGAGGGGCATGGCAAAGTATTTGCAACACATGTGTGCACAACCATCCTCCCTATCATTACATGAGCTCAAGGGAGTATAGTTCTCGATCCTCGGGCCATCAATCACGCATCTCGATGCATGATGGCCGAGGAGCCGAATTGCATAACTCAATATGAAATGAATGCACATAAGAACACGTAAAGCCTAAAACTCCGTCATGTATAGTCAAGAGTGTCGACGACCGGGAATTGAGGCACGTTTCATCACTTCGAGTATGAAACGCCCCTCATTTCCCATGTTTGGGCTAACTCCTATACCAAACACAAAGCAACAAACATGGCATGCACAATACAACTTCAAGTATGCAACCTAATGCGACACAACTTAGACATGCAAACATGCAAGGGATGGATATGCAAACATGCGACTAGCATACACAATGCTATGAATTACATGGCATACACAATGCTCATGACGCTTGCATACACAATGCACATGGTAACTAACATACATAATGCGATGAAAATGGCATGCACAAGTGTAATGATCAATCATGCAACAACATGGCATACTCAATGCTATGAACCACATGGCATACTCAATACACAATGGACTTAAACCAAGATGGATAGGCCTCAGCCATGTCCAAATCAGTGGCCAATGGTGATGAAACCAAGGCAATAAAACACATACAAGCATGCACAATGCAAGGGCCCAAGCCTAAGGCACATAACACAACTTTCCAAAAGCATTGAAAGGATGCAACATGGAGTACAATGGCATATGTTCCAGCACTGAAATGGCATGCAAGATGACTTAGAATCATGCAAAACAACTCATGTAATGCATGTTGAAAGGCTCAAGCATCAAAAGCTAGTGAAGCATATTACACTAGAGGCATGCAAGGCGATGCTCAAATGGCCAAACCAACCCCAAACAGACTCTATAAAGGCCAAAATAGCAGCAAAAATGAGTTGGGATGATGGCTTGAAAGGCACTAAAATGAGGCTCATGCAATGGCTCATAAATAGGGTATAAAAGCACAACCCTCAAGAGCACTTAAGAAGTGAAAAATATGAAAGTGTAACAGCCCTACATGCTCTGAAATAACATTCCCAATGATGCCAGAACATGTAAATACCTCAAGTTAAGCATGCAAGGGACTTCAAAACTCAAAGCTAGTCAAGGCTATTACACTACAAGCATGCATGGCAAGCATCATTTGACCAATGGGCCTCAAAACAGAGCTAAGATAGTCCAAAATATGAACAAAATCATGTTGGAGCATGGCCAAAATATGCTAGAAAGGTGAGCCAAAACATCCTGCATTCAAAGCTAGTGAACAAGATTTACACTACAAGCATATGAAGCATGCAAGAGGCTATTAAACCAGCCATAAACAGAGCCATGACATGCCAAATGATGACCAAAATCCCACTGAAATGGAGCTTATACATGCTAGATTGACATGCTACTTTGATGAGCCACAAATGGGATTACACTACACATATGAGAAGCATGCCAAGGGTGACCAAACCAACCATGGATAGAGTCTAGGCAGGCCCTAAAAGTCACCAAATAGTGCCTGAACCAAGCCTTGAAAGTATGAAGATGTATACTTCTTTGATAGGCCAAAAATGCAAGCAAACAAAACAAGAAGAGAAGGGATCACCCCCTCTCTAATTTAGGACCTCAAAACCACATGCCTACTACTGAAAATTCACTGGATTTCAGTGGCTATAAGTCCAAGCAAGGACTAGCTCAAAGGCCTTAAACCATGGCACAAAACAAGGCCAAACAAGGCATGCAAGAGGGTAGAAGACCCTTAACACCCAAGAGGCCTTAAGCAAACAACAAAAACACTTAAATACAAAAATTTTTCCAGTTGAAAGTAAGGCCTAAATAAGCATGCAAATGAGACCAAGAGAGCAACCAAAATAAAGCTTAAAAGGGAGAAAAGAGGTTACCTTTGAAGCACTGCAAAACCAGCAGATTTCTTAGCCAAGAATTAGCCTTTTAACCACCAAAAATGTCCTCCAAGAACCTCAGTTCAATGATGGGGGTGTAAGGTTAAGGGTTGTGGTACAAAAGTGAAGAACAATACACTCTCTAGGCACCAAATATAGAGATATAGAGAGAGATATATGCTTATGCCTTAGGAAAATTTCAGAACCTCTCCCATGGAGAGGGAGAGCCTCTCTTATAGAAAAACAAAGGTTCAAGCTTCTTGGAGAAGCTAAAACTTAGATGCAATCCCTCCATACACGTATATGGAGGAGACAGTCTGTGCCCTCCAGTTGGCATCCACACAGTCTGCCAAAACAGGGGGAGAGCTGCCGACCACTTAAAGTGGTTGGCCTACTACTTGCAGTGGTCGGCCGACCACTTCAAGTGGTCTCTCAAAAAAAAAGTGGTCGGCAGGGGGAATTGGTGGTCTCCACACTGAAAGCAAGCCAATGGTGGGGTGGGAGACCAGAAAAGGTGGCCCAAAGACTAAGAAAACCAGTTTCCCAACCAGAAAACTGGCTGGTGGGAAGGAAAGTGGTCTCAAAGGGGAAAAACTGGTCTCCCACCCTCGTGCCACCTCCCAAGCAAGGAAAACAAGGTTTGTAGCAAAAACAAACCAACACGGACGCAAAATGAGAGTTTGGGAGGCAAAGCGCGCAGCCGGGAGCCTCGAAACCCAACTGTTGAGCACCAAAAGTGGTATACGACCACAAAAGTGGTCTCTTGGACCACAATGTTCCTCTAGGTAGAGGAAACAAGGTTTGGTTCAAAAATCACGCCAAACGGAGAACGTTAAGCAGTCCCGAGACAAGGCATTCGGCCGAAGGCTCCGAAAATTGGAAACTAGTCTCCAAACGGGAAAGGTGGTCTACGACCATGAAAAGTGGTCTAAGACCAAAAAGAGATGGTCTACAAGACCTCTCCCTCCCTCAGGAAAGGAAAACAAGGCTTGGTCTGCAAACCGAGCGAAAGCACAAAGAGTTTGGAGACCCGAAGGCAAGGCTCTCAGCCAAAACTCCGAAGTTCGAAATGAGCGCAACATGCACTATCACCAAGTGCTCAAACAATGACGTCTGAGTCTTAAGGTCGGTCAAAAATAGGGTGTCTACAGTTGTCCCTCTTTGACAGAACTCGAAAGTCATAAGTGACGGGAGTGAATGTCAAAGCCCAGAGACGACTCATTTTTGACAAGGCCGAAGACTTAGACAAACAGACGAGATAACACAGAGACGTGTCCGCAGGCAAGGGCAAAATGCAAAAGACATGCACGAGGCTGAACATGACTTATGATCATGCAAAGAAAGCTGTAGCGAAGCAATTATACACAATAAATGCAACAATTTTAAGCGAACGAATACAAATCAAACTACATTTCATGTAGAAAGAATGTGAGAGAATTATACAATTCTCACTGCGTCTTACGCGGAGAAGACTAAGAGCGACCGCTAGGGACACCCGAGGTCTCAAACAAGATCCCGACGCACTGCACGCGAAAGGAAAGAGAATGGCACAAGCATTAGAACATGTTCCAAATGCTCTTAACCAAAAAAGGAGAAACACAAGGACATATCCCGGTGCTTCGGAAAGGTATAAGCATTGGAACGTATTCCAAATGCTCTTAACCAAAGAAGGGGAAATAGAGAGACATATCCCGGTGTTTTAGAAAGGTATAAGCATTGGAACGTATTCCAAACGCTCTTAACCAAAGAGGAAGAAACACAGGGACATATCCCAGTGTTTCGAAAGGTATAAGTATTGGAACGTATTCCAAATGCTCTTAACCAAAGAGGGAGAAACACAGGGACATATCCCGATGTTTTGGAAAGGTATAAGCATTGGAACGTATTCCAAATGCTCTTAACCAAAGAGGGAGAAACACAGGGACATATCCTGGTGTTTCAGTAAGGTATAAGCATTGGAACGTATTCCAAATGCTCTTAACCAAAGAAGGGGAAACATAGGGACATATCCCGGTGTTTCAGAAAGGTATAAGCATTAGAACGTATTCCAAATGCTCTTAACCAAAGAGGAAGAAACACAGGGACGTATCCCGGTGTTTCGGAAAGGGAGAAGAAACATAGGGGCGTATCCCAGTGTTTCGGAAAAGGAGAAGAAACAAAGGGACGTATCCCGATGTTTCGGAAAATGAGAAGAAACATAGGGACGTATCGCGGTGTTTCAGAAAAGGAGAAGAAACATAGGGACGTATCCCGGTGTTTCAGAAAAGGAGAAGAAACATAGGGACGTATCCCAGTATTTTGGAAAAGGAGCGTGCAAAACAATGCAAGTGGAATGTGTGTGACAATGCAAGTGAAGAGGTGTGCATAACAATGTAGATATAGTGCGTGACAGCGCACGATAGATGTGCAAAACAATGCAAGTATAGTGCGTGACAACGCAAGTTAAAGAAGTGCATAGCAATGTGTAGACACCCCATTTTTGACCGACCTTGAGACTCAGTCGTCACCAGTTGAGCACTCGGTGATATTACATGTTGTGCTTGCTCAGAAGTTTCAGAGTCTCGGCTGTGAGCCTTGCCTCCAGACTTCTGGGCTCTTTTGTGCTTTGCCTCGGTTTGTGAACCAGGCTCCGTTTTCTCTGTTTTCTCTTCCCGAAGGGAGGGAGAGGTCTCGTAGATCATCTCTCAGTGGCCGTAGGCTACGTTTCGTGGTCGTAGGCCATTTTGCCCGTTTGGAGCTCGGTTCCCGATTTTTCGGAGCCGTTGGCCGTGTGCCTCGGTTCGGGACCGCTTAACCACCTCCGCTTGCCCCGGTTTTTGGCGTACATCTTATTTACTCCCTTTTGAGGGACACTGTGGTCCGAGAGACCGACTTCGTGGTCGAGCACCACTCCTGGTGCCCAACAGTCAGTTTTCGGGGCCCCGGACTGCGCGTTTCGGCCCCCGAACCTTCATTTTGCATCGGTTTGAGTTCATTTTTGGCAGGGACCTCTATTTCATTGCTAGGAAGGTCATAGAAGGATGGGAGGCCAGTAATTTTTCTGTCATCCAACTTTATCCCTTCATCGCCCCCCGTCGCCCGATTTCTCCTACTTCAAAGCCAATGTTGACCACCCTTGGGGCATTTTCTTGCACCCTAAACCATATATTTGTGATGTACACATCTGGGAGGCCACCAATATTTGGTGGCCGGCCAGTAATCCTTTTTGTACCTTTTGAACCCCTTTGAAAAGTGGGTTGTTCTCTCTCCTGGTTCACTTTCTCAAATTTTTGACCACAGGGTTGTGTTGTGCACACATGGGAGGCCCTCTTTCTGTGGTGGCCGGCCATTAATTCTCATTGACCGTTTTGACCCTTGGCCGGCCGGCCATGGGGAAAGCCGGCCGGCCACCTGCAGTTTCAATAACCAGCCGGCCAGAATCCTTGCTACAGGCACATTCCAAATATGCATCTTTTTCCCCCCCCCCCAGATTGTGTATCCGGGGGGGTGCATTTTTTGAGGGAAACTTGGATTGTTTTCCCTCCATTTTCCCCCCCCCATTTTCCCTCCCTTTTTGTCTATTTAACAGGGGGCTTCAGCTCTGTTATTAGGGTTACAAAAATTTCCCTAAGAGCTTTGCATACATACACCTTCTTCTCCCTCTCTTCCAAGCTCAAAACCTTTAAGTCCTACACTCATTTCTTCACCAACCCATAGCCCCACCCTTCCATCCTCCATTCCAGCAGCTGGAGGTTGTTCTTCAAAGCCTAGGAGTGCTGCATCTCAAGCCAAAAGGGTGCCAAAGGCTAGTCTTCAAGGGTAAGTCCTCTTCTCCCATTTTGGTCCCTTTTCTTGGTTCATATTCTAGCTCCTTGTGCTTGCTGTTTTGGGCTCCGACCATAACTGGAGTTAGGCTTATTTTGAGCTCCTTTTCACTTTTGTTTAAGGGCCTCTCACTGTTTGAGGCCTCCTTGTTGCACTTGCTTCATTATCCCTTTTGTATGCCTATTTCTTGTGTAGTATTTTTTGCCTATGTATAAATTGTTTTGAGGCATGTCATAAACTGTAAAGGGGCTTATTTTGAGCCCTTATTAAATGTTGTTGAAGGGCTCATCACTGTTTGAAGCCTCTATCTTCCACTTCCCTTTATATCCCTCTTTTGGCCATATTTTTGCATGATTTGTTAGCCTCTTGTGCTTCTGTTTTTAGGCCCTGGTCCGAACTGTAAGTGGCCTTATTTTGACCCCCTATTCATGTTTCATTAAGGGTCTTTCACTGTTTGAGGCATCCTTTTTGTACTTTGTGTTATAGCTCTCTTTTTGGCCTTATTTTGCATAGCATTTTGAGCATGCTTTTGCACTGTTTTGGGTCTGGTTATAAACTGTAAAATACCATATTTTTGGCCCCTCTTAGACATTGTAGAAGGGCCCTTCTATGTTTGGGGTCAGCGGCTGTCACTTGCTTCATTAGCTTGCTTTCGGGGCCATTTTCGCATGCTAGTTTAGCCCCATTTGTGTTCATTGTTTGGTCCTGCTTAAAACTGTAAACATGCTTATTTTGGGACTGCCTTGAATCTGTCTTCATGTTCATGATCAAAAAGTGCATGTTTTGTATAGCTATAGGCCATTGCGCATGCCTAGTTTTGCATTTAGGATCCCATTTCATGCATCGGGTGCCATGTTCCCATGATTCAGGGCTATTTCGGGTCATATTTTAGCACTGAAATTTGCATGCTAGTATGCCATGTTTCATGCCTTGCCATGTCTTGTTAGAGTGGCATTTGGTGCCTTAGGGTCGATCCTCAGTTTGCGTACATGCGTGCACGCATCTCGAGTGTCTCATTTTCATCTAATGGCCTCTTATGTGAGTGCGGCTGAGGTCCACTTGTGTTAGTGTAAGTCCATTTATGCATTGTGTATGCCATTTTATTTCATAGCATTGCGTATGCTAGGTTGTATGTTAGCGCATTGTGTATGCCATGTTACCTCGTGCATCGTGTATGCCATTTCATAGCATTGTGCATGCTAGGTTGTATATTAGTTGCATTCATGCATGTCATGCATATTGCATTGTGCTTGGGATAGGAGTTAGCCCGAGCACGAGAAACGAGGGACGTTTCGTACTTCGAGTGACGGAACGTGTCTCAATTCCCAATCACCGACACTCCGGATTACCCATGATGGAGTTTAGGTTTTGTTGTGTTCTCATGTGCATTCATTCCATATTGAGTCGTGCAATTCGACTCCTCGGCCATTATGCTTCGATATGCGTGATTGGTGGCACGAGGATCGAGGCATGCATACATTTGTGAAAATACATTGCCATGCCCTTTTCCTGCTCTCTGTTGCAGCAAATCAAGAATCAGCAGTCTTCCGGGGCTTGGCGCGCTTTCCAAGAAATCATTGCAAAACAGAGGCTAATTGGGCATCGCAGTGGATTTCCGTGCCAAGCAACCCGAGCATGCATCATTCATCATCCGGAGCGGAGTCGAGGCAGTCCCTAGCTTGTATGCTAGTTTACAGTTTTCTTAGTTAAATTTGTAATTTAATTAGGATTTTGTAATTATTTGGACTGTAATATTTATTTGGGACTGTATTATTTTTTTGGACCCTCTGTGCGAGGGCATAATTGTAATAAGTGTGCGTGTGTGTGATGCATGACTTCCAACCCCACGTCTTTCTCCCTTTTATTTACCAGCTTATGATGGTTAGATTAGGGCATATTTCAATTAGCATACAGTATGATAGCATGTTTGCATCCATTCATCTGTTTTGCATGGACCGGGCTCGGCGCATCATACTAACTGCATTGTATTTTCAATTCCAAGTTGAATACATGCTAGCTGTAGCATTTCATATGCCATGTTTAGAATAGCCGAGCCTATCTTAGTTGCATTTTACATGTGTTGCATTAGGCATTTCTGTATAATTAGGATCATGCATGGATTTCTAATTAGTTTCTGTTTTGGCTTGGAGTACTCGGTGAGTTTTTATGCTTTAGCATCCTTGCATGCGTGTGAGTGACTGCCATGATAGCATGCTTACCATGAGGCTAATTGCTTATGTGATATAACTGCATGAATGCCTGTGGGTGAAGGTTGGGTTATTTGAATTGGAACAATTTATCAAATGTGTGTTTTAAGCCCACTAGATAGTGGCAAAATCATGTTTTTCTAAGCCCACCTGAGAGTGGCAAATCCACGTCTTAGCCTACTTGCGAGTAGCACCATCAAACCATTTTCAAACAAACAAACATGAAATGTTTTGTTCCAATTCAGGCGATCCAGTCTATACTTGTATGCTGTGCGCATCACATAGTAAATCTAGGCTAATAACCGGAATAAGAATGCATAAAGTTTTCAAAACTAGATATCATGGTTAGTAGAGGCCGATCTTTGATCGGGCGAGCGGGGGTGCTCACGAAGTGACCTTCCCCAATCGTACCCAAGTTCCCGAGCCGAGACAACTTTGGTGATGACGGACACGTGGCCTTAGGCAAACGAGTCAGGGTTTCCTAAATTTCCCCAAAATAAAATATTTAGGTGGCGACTCTGTATCTGGCAAAGCAGTCCATGTTTGGCACTTCTTTCAAAAATCTGTTTTCTCAAAACGATTTGTCGGATTTGGACTCTTTGGTTCAGACTTAGAACCGTGACAATTTGAGAGTCCTGAGCTGTAGTGAGCCCAATATCGAACGGAACGGGGGACCTCAACCCTCCCGGGGCGTTCGGGGACGTCTACACAATGCAAGGGAAAAGTGCATAACAATGCAAGTAAAAAACAATGCAACTAGAACGTGCATAACAATGCAGGTGGAGTATGCATAACAATGCAGGTGGAGTATGCATAACAATGCAACTGAAAGGGTGCATAGCAATGCAGGCAAAGTGTGCATAACAATACAAAGAAAACGGTGCATAACAATGCATTTTCAGTGCAACATCAACAGCATGTTTGAAGTAAACTACTGAATAAGGAAATACACGCCTTAACGAGACCAATTCAAATGCAACCTTCGATTTACCTCTTGGAGGACTTGGCAACACGCTCAGCTCAAGAGGGTATACCCTGTTCATATTGGCGAGAAATAACATCTGCATGTGAAACCCTCAGGTGGTGCCTGAACTGTCATTCTGACTTGAAGCAAGCTCACACTTGGGGTCGAGATGCACTCATACTCCCGAGAAAGACGAGGCCTGAGAAGGTGCACCTAGAAGGCAATCCCGGAATTCCCTGGAGTTAAAACACACTAAGATGCTCCAAATTTTCCCTCTTTTCTTTTGCTTTGAAGTCTGGAACCTATATAGCTTCAGATAGGTCCTAGTTTTACTGTTCTCACATGACCTGGGTTGAACCCTGCGGTTTTATGAAAGAACAAATCCTGTTTTGCACAAATATAGAGAACGACACAGCACTCTGAGCACAAAACGATTCATTTTTGAAATTGAAATGAGAAAAAGGATTCTCAACCAGGTATTGAGCCTATAACTGACCACAGCCAAAACGACTAAACAACGGAAAACAAAGGTAGAACAACCTAAACACAACTCAACAAAGGAAAAACAAGGTAAAACAACCTAACATATCTATTGATACTCAAACGACTCAAAACAAGAATCGAGACAAACAAAAACACACAAGCACAACACTCAGCTGTGTTACAAAGGCAAGAGACCTCTCGGTGCACGAGGAGCCAATTTCTCCGGGTATTGTTTCCCACCCTTTCTTATTTGTAATTCTCACATCACTCGGCCCTCAGGCTTTACTTTTTTGAAAAAGCCCTTTTCTCACTTTTTCTCTCATCGCACATCTCTCTATTCTTCAATCTCTCATTTTTCATCCCTCCCCTGGGTGGTTGGTGGATGAACAGGAAGTTGTGGGCTCATGCCCCTAGCATTTTGCTAGATTCTCTTTCTTCTGCTCACAACAGTGAACTTTTTCATAGAAGGGTTGCGTTATATTTCAGTGTGTAGCAAATCTGCAGCTGACATCAGTTGACGTTATTGCTGGAGAGTTTGGACGTGATGAGATCTGTCCAGATGAGGGAGTGAAATATCTTGATCCATTCCGATTCGTGCCTCATACTTGGCTTGATACTTCGTTGCTCGGAGGATGAGAGAGTTTTTGGCCCTTTGCTGATAGCTTCAGTTGTGCCTCTCCTTTCCTGGCAAGTAGAATGCCCTTTCTGGTAAGTAGAGTGCCCTTTCTGGCAAGTATGTTAACAATGGGGGAAAGATAGAACACCTGACTCAACTGTGCCCCTAGTTCATCATTTTGACCTTTTTTTTTTTTTTTTGGCTTTCTACTAAAACAAGTTTGACCAATATGAGAGTTAGATTAACATACTTGTTCAATTTTCTGATTTAAAATCATGCAAGTTAGGTTATGAGCACTGAAAATTTTCCTTTTTTGGGTCCAAGAAGTGGTCCAATTTTGGAAAAATGGAATAATTTTTCAGAGAATTAGTCAACCTCAGTAAAAATTCACAAAAATTATTTTTGCAAATGGCCACTGCTCAACAAGCACGAAACCTACTCTTGAGATGCATAACCTCAGATCCAAAACAAGGGAAAATTACCCCTTGTCTGAACGGCACTGCATGGCAACTGAAAGTTGCCCCTAGTCTGAATGTCACCAAAGCGCACTGTACGGCAACGGAAAGTTGTCCCTTGTTTGAATAACACCGCAGCACACTGTAACCAGTTCTTATAGTGAAGATCACAACCGAACTCTCAGATTCAGAGAAGACAAAGATGATCAAAACCATTACGTGGACATAGTCGATTTGGAAGTGTTTATGGCTGGACTTCAGAATGAAGTTTCCTACGTATCCGAAACATGGGAATCAAGCCTTATGTAGTTCCGAGTAAGGTACACTCGGGTATTTAACCTCTCTTTTTACGCTCTGACTTTTGCCCAGGCTGCCCTTCCGGGTTTTCAACCTTGCGAGCTATGTTCTTCTTTTCTTTTCGTTTCTTTTTCTTTTTCTTTTCATTTCTTTTCTTTTTCTTCATTTCTTTCAATCTTTGCATTTTTTGTACTTTTCTTTTTCGTTTTTTTTTTTATTTTCCCTAACTTTTGCCTGGGTCGCCCTTTCGGGTTTTCGGTCTAGCGAGCCTCTCAAGGGTAAAAGTGTAGCTGGTCCATGTCAAACGATTTTTAGGATCTCAAAGCCATCTGAATCTAAGAGAGTGGCTGCTGTTCACTGATGATGTAGAAGTCCATCCAATGGGGTGTAAATTTGACCCTAGTGTTGTGGATAGGAACTCAGTTGTCCTTCAACAATATTTTCTTCTTTCCTCCCTTCTGGGATTTGGCTTTCTTGCCGATCTTCGTTAGCTTGAGAAATGTCCCGATTTTTGACTATTTGAGTACATCTGACATTTTTTTTGCCCCCAGTTCAATGGCTGTTTTTGATCGAGCTTTGCAAGCTTCTTTTGACGATGTCTGACCTTTGTGATTTGACTTTCTTGCCCCTAGTTCATGGGTTGCTTCCAATCTGGCCATACAAGCCTCACATTGTGGTTGACCATTGAACATTTGAATCCAAGTTCAAGGTTTGAAAGCAAAGGGGTTGAGGCTTGAGGCTGAGAGCGATCCTAAGCTGCACAATCTCAAAATCAATTCCACATAGGTCTTTGCGGGACCACGCAAAATATTTTTTGAAATCTTTTAAGAAAGCGACTAATCGCTTGCGCGGAAGACAATGTAGAACCAATCTAGATCAAGCCAGGATCCTTCTTAGTGCTCACATTAACAAACATGATCTCATTCATTAAGGGCTTAGCATGCCTCTCTTTCTCTCAGATGATCAAATTTTGCAAAACCTGAGAAATTCCTTCCTCTTTGTTTTCATCACAATGTTCAAAAAGTTTTGAAAAACTTAGGTCGATACAACGATTTCAAGGCATAGAAAAGTAAGTGAAAAGCACTGCCGTTTCGTTCAAATTTGCTGGCACAACTGGCTCAAGTCATAAACAAACACAAAAGCGTGAAAATCACTACTGTTTCATTCAGATCTTCTGGCGTAACTGGCTCGAAAGGCAGAAATAGACTGAAAAGAGTGTAAAAGACAAACACAAGACAAGATAGTGATGTCCGAGGTAACACCCTCGAAATCACCTGACTCTAAGAAAACAGGACTGACTCGATACAATAAGACAAACTCGACTGACTCAGTATGAAAAGACTGACTCAATACAAAACAACAAGACTGACCCAATACCCAAGTTAGAAAGCACAAAAACTAGCAGTCGCAAAATGCTCAAAATAGTGCGTTCCATACGCTACATCTAGAGTAAACTGAGCGCTACCCGCAGGTGGTTTATCCCCCAATCACATCACATTATCCCCCAAGTTCACTGATCCAGTGCCGATAGACTTTGCAAGACTGGTGCGGCGATGACCTTGTTGTCAATCAAATTTTGTATCTCGTGGCGAAGACGGACGCAACTGTCAGTGTCATGACCGGTTTGTTGATGAAAAGTACAGTACTTAGCCAGGTCATGCTTTGGAGGGAGAGGATCGGGTAGAGGCCATTGTTCTGACGGTTTCAAATGTCCTTTCCTGAGTAGGACCCCTAGAGATGTAGACAGAGGCATATAAAGCAGGGTGAAAACCCTCTTACCTCGGGGTAGATAGTCCGAAGTTCGAGGGTTTGGATTGTTTGCACCAACAAAGGGGGTGGCTGTTTTCGGAGTGGTGGTGACCATTCTAACTTCAGAAGATCTTGCAGCTGCATCACCACTGACGGTCACATTCGAACTGCGTGTGTAACCCTTCTTGGGTGACTCCTTTTTCGTGGTCAATCAGACCTTGTTTCATTGCGTCTTCAATCTGTACCCCTATCTCGTGTAGGTCTGCAAAAGTGGGAAGGGGTAAGACGATCATCTTTTGTATTAGCCAAGGTTGGAGGTGGCGCACAACCATCCTTATCTGGTCTTTGTTAACTGGCTTGATGGTCATCATCGAGGCCTTGGCCCTCCAACGGGTTACAAAATCAGAGAAGCTCTCCTTTGGCTCTTGGCGGGTGACTTCAAGATCACGAGTTGTGACCTCGATCTGTGTTATAGGAGTATTAAGCAATGAAGGCCTCAGCCATCTCTTCCCAGTTCTGTTTCACAGAGTTCTCCAATTTCGCATACCAGATTGCGGCTATCCCAGACATGGTTCGGCTGAATAGTGATAGCTTCTGGGTTGTGGTCAAGCCCATTGGCCTCAGGATATCAGAAAACAGGTGGAGGTGCACCATTGGGTCTCCAGAGCCATCGAAGCGGTTGATATATGGCATCTTGAACCGGTCCGGCAGGGTCACGGCCGAATCGGTGTATCCATCCTCTATGTCCGGACTGGATTTCACGCCTTGAGCCCCTTTGAATAGCTTTTCAAGCTCACTGACCTTCAAGGCGGTCAGATCTACCTCAAATTCAAACAGCGTGTCCACTGGAATAGTTGGTGCTTTGGACAGTTGAGGTGGGATTAGCAGTGGGACTGGCCCTGTCGAAACGTTCGTATTTTCCCGGATGTGAGCCACCTTCCCGAGTGTTGGAATCAAAGGTGGGGGTGGGGTGGGGCTGGATGCGAAGCAGATGCCCCGTTTTGTTGGGATGGCTATTGCTGCTGAAGCCTGGTGATTAAATCTGCTTGTTGAGCCGCAACCTCCGCCTGACGGACGGTAAATTCTGCCTGACGGGCAGCATCCTGCTGCATGACCTGCATGGTCTCTTGGAGTTGACGTATCACATCCTCCATATTAACTGAAAACTGTGGATCTGACTGAACAGGTGTGTATTCCCTCTCTGAGGTGGAAGCATATATCTTAGCCCAACTACGCACAGGTAAGGCGGATAATGACCGCTGGTCCGAAGACTGTTGAACGGGTGATCTGTGCCTGATTGGCCTTTTCTTGCCTTACCACTGGCGAAGGAAACATTGGTTGCTCTAAACTGAATCTCTGACCTGACAAAGTCTATCAGCACAAATCTAATGTACCCAAGGGATATTGGAGCCTTCTGAAGCTATAGTTCTATGACTACCCTACAAAAAAAGAAAACAAACAGCATCTCAGCATGATTTTACCTGAACAAATACGAGCACAGCTGAAAGACTACACTGTTTACTGAAATCTGCCCAAAACTCTGCCTGTAAACTGATACCCTCAGGTAAAACTGATTCCCCCAAAATACTGATGCCCTCAGGCCTGATACCTAGACTTGCAAACTGATACATGCGTTCTTGTAGAGGCACACTCTAAAAGCACATAGCAAACAAGTGAGAGCCAAAACACCCATATGTAGGGTTTCCCTGTCCTATTTTTTCAGGAGCTAGGGTTTTACTACGCATGCAGCGGTTTCAAACAACCTATAATCGGGTAAGCAACCTGTCCTAGTTTGGGATAGTCACTATGGATTCCGATATGTACTAGGTTGAATGGTCAAAAGGGTGCCCCGGTAAAAATCGGGGGTTGTGTTCCCATCGTGGCAGAGCCCGTAACCGGTCAGCCTTATGCCACGCTTCTCAAAGCGAGCCTCCGACAAATCGTTCAGGAATAGCAGACGGTAAACACTGTGTCTTAGGCGCACCAATGCACATGCAATGCAAAGAAACACATAAGTGTAGTCAAAACAAGATATCATAAGTTCGAGTTAAGTTCTCTAATTCCCCAGCAGAGTCACCAGAAACTGTAGACGTGCCCGAACGTCCCGGGAAAATCCTGTTTTGTTCATTGGGCTCACTATAGTTCGGACTCAATGTCACGGTTCTGAATCTGATCTCACAAAGTGCAATGCAAGATCGATAAATCACCAAAGAGTTCAAATCCAACAAATCATTTTGAAAAATTGATTTTTAGAAAGAAATGCCAAACATGGACTGCTTTGCCAGATACAGAGTCGCCACCTAAATATTTTATTTTTGGAAAATTTAGGAAACCTTGACTCGTGCCTAAGGCCACGTTTCCGTCATCACCAAAGTTGCCTCGGCTCGGGAACTTGGGTACGAGAGGGGAAGGTCATGCAATGAGCACCCCCACTCGCTCGATCAAAAATCGGCCTTTACTAGCATGATATCTTGTTTTTTAAAACACATGTGCTCTTATTCCGGTTATTAACCTAAAATCATTATGTGATGCGCACAGGATACAAGTATAGACTAGATCACCTAAATTGGAACAAAACATCTCATGTTTGTTTTTGAAAGCGGTTTGTTACGCATAAGTAGGCTAAAATGTGGATTTTGCCACCCTCAAGTGGGCTTAGAAAACATGGTGATTTGCCACTCTCACGTGGGCTTAAAACTCGCAATCAATGAATTGTTCCAATTCAAGTAATTCAACCTTCATCCACAGGCATTCAGGCAGTTATATCACATAAGCTGTTAGCCTCATGGCAAGCATGCTATCATGGCAGTCACTCACACACATGCAAGGATGCTAAAGCATAAACACTCACCGAGTACTCCGAGCCAAAACAAAAGCTATGTTAGAAATCAATGCATGATCCTAGCTATGTCAAGAATGCCTAATGCAACACATACAAAATGCAACTAAGATAGGCTCGGCTATTCTAAAATGTCATGTGAAATGTAATTTGATACATGTATTCAAACAGGAATTGAAATACAATGCAGTTAGCATGATGCGCCAAGCCCGGTGTATGCAAGACAGATGAATGGATGCAAACATGCGAGCATAAGGATGCTAATTGAAACATGCCCTAAAACTAACCATCGTAAGTTGGTAAATAAAAGGGAGAAAGAAATGGGGGATTGGAAGACATGCATCACACACATGCACATTTATTTACAATAGTTGTGCCCTCTCGACGGAGGGTCCGAATAACAAGCTAACTAGCTAATCTAAGCTAATTTAATTAAACTAGTTATTACACAACAAAATGAATAACAAGCTATAGCTAATTATTACACAACTCTAATTAATCAACAAATTAACTAAGTAAGCAATTTAAATAAGCATGTGAACTAAATAAAGTAGGCTGCCTTAGCTCTGCCTTGGATGACGAAGGATGCATGCATGCTCGAATCGCCTTGTGCGGAAATCCATCGCGATGCCCTAACTTGCCTCTGTTTGCAAATGTTTTCAGAACACTTCACCAAGCTCCACAAAGCTTTCACCCCACCTAGGAGACCTCTAGGGATGCTGCTGACCAGTTATTGCTACTGGAGACCACCTGCCGACCACTTTTTGTGGTGAAGACCAGAAAAAGTGGTCGTCCAACCACTTTATCTGGTCGGCCAACCAGTTTTTGCTGTTGATTTCTGGTTTTCCACAACAGAGGGCAAGAGAGGGGCATGGCAAAGTATTTGCAATACATGTGTGCACAACCATCCTCCCTATCATTACATGAGCTCAAGGGAGTATAGTTCTCAATCCTCGGGCCATCAATCACGTATCACGATGCATGATGGCCGAGGAGCCGAATTGCGTAACTCAATATGAAATGAATACACATATGAACACATAAAGCCTAAAACTCCATCATGTATAGTCAAGAGTGTCGGCGACCGGGAATTGAGGCACATTTCATCACTTCGAGTATGAAACGCCCCTCGTTTCCCGTGTTTGGGCTAACTCCTATCCTAAACACAATGCAACAAACATGGCATGCACAATGCGACTTCAAGTATGCAACCTAATGCGATACAAGTTAGACATGCAAACATGCAAGGGATGGACATGCAAACATGCGACTAGCATATACAATGCTATGAATTACATGGCATACACAATGCACATGGTAACTAACTTACATAATGTGTTGAAAATGGCATGCATAAGTGTAATGATCAATCATGCAACAACATGGCATACTCAATGCTATGAACCACATGGCATACTCAATGCATAATGGACTTAAACCAAGATGGATAGGCCTCAGCCATGTCCAAATCAGTGGCCAATGGTGATGAAACCAAGGCAATAAAACACATACAAGCATGCACAATGCAAGGGCCCAAGCCTAAGGCACAAAACACAACTTTCCAAAAGTATTGAAAGGATGCAACATGGAGTACAATGGCATATGTTCCAGCACTGAAATGGCATGCAAGATGACTTAGAATCATGCAAAACAACTCATGTAATGCATGTTGAAAGGCTCAAGCATCAAAAGCTAGTGAAGCATATTACACTAGAGGCCTGCGAGGCGATGCTCAAATGGCCAAACCAACCCCAAACAGACCCTATAAAGGCCAAAATAGCAGCAAAAATGAGTTGGGATGATGGCTTGAAAGGCACTAAAATGAGGCTCATGCAATGGCTCATAAATAGGGCATAAAAGCACAACCCTCAAGAGCAATTAAGAAGTGGAAAATATGGAAGTGTAACAGCCCTACATGCTCTGAAATAACATTCCCAATGATGCCAAAACATGTAAATACCTCAAGTTAAGCATGCAAGGGACTTCAAAACTCAAAGCTAGTCAAGGCTATTACACTACAAGCATGCATGGCAAGCATCATTTGACCAAGGGGCCTCAAAACAGAGCTAAGACAGCCCAAAATATAAATAAAATCATGTTGGAGCATGGCTAAAATATGCTAGAATAGTGAGCCAAAACATCCTGTATTCAAAGCTAGTGAACAAGATTTACACTACAAGCATATGAAGCATGCAAGAGGCTATTAAACCAGCCATAAACAGAGCCATGACCTGCCAAATGATGACCAAAAACCCACTGAAATTGAGCTAATACATGCTAGATTAACATGCTACTTTGATGAGCCACAAATAGGATTACACTACACATATGAGAAGCATGCCAAGGGTGACCAAACCAACCATGGACAGAGTCTAGGCAGGCCCTAAAAGTCACCAAATAGTGCTTGAACCAAGCCTTGAAAGTATGAAGATGTATGCTCATTTGATAGGCCAAAAATGCAAGCAAACAAAACAAGAAGAGAGGGGATCACCCCTTTCTAATTTAGGACCTCAAAACCACATGCCTACTATTGAAAATTCACTAGATTTCAGTGACTATAAGGCCAAGCAAGGACTAGCTCAAAGGCCTTAAACCATGGCACAAAACAAGGCCAAACAAGACATGCAAGAGGGTAGAAGACCCTTAACACCTAAGAGGCCTTAAACAAACAATAAAAATACTTAAATACAAAACTTTTTCCAGTTGAAAGTAAAGCCTAAATAAGCATGCAAATGAGACCAAGAAAGCAACCAAAATAAAGCTTAAAATGGAGAAAAAAAGGTTACTCTTGAAGCACTACAAAACTAGCTGATTTCTCAGCCAAGAATCAGCCTTTTAACCTTCAAAAATGTCCTCCAAGAACCTCAGTTCAATGATGGGGGTGTAAGGTTAAGGATTGTGGTGCAAAAGTGAAGAACAACACACTCTCTAGGCACCAAATATAGAGATATAGAGAGAGATATATGCTTATGCCTTAGGAAAATTTCAAAACCTCTTCCATGGAGAGGGAGAGCCTCTCTTATAGAAAAACAAAGGTTCAAGCTTCTTGGAGAAGTTAAAACTTGGACGCAATTCCTCCATACACGTGTATGAATGATACAGTCTGTGCCATCCAGCTAGTACAGCTGGCATCCACATAGTCTGCCAAAACAGGGGGAGAGCTGCCGACCACTTCAAGTGGTCTCCCAAAAAAAAAATGATCGGCATGGGGAATTAGTGGTCTCCACACTGAAAGCAAGCCAATGGTGGGATAGGAGATCAGAAAATGTGGCCCAAAGACCAAGAAAACCAGTTTTCCGACCAGAAAACCTGCTGGCGGGAAGGAAAGTGGTCTCAAAGGGAAAAAAATGGTCTCCCACCCTCGTGCCACCTCCCAAGCAAGGAAAACAAGGTTTGTACCAAAAACAAACTGACACAGATACAAAACGAGAGTTTGGGAGGCAAAGCGTGTCGCTGGGAGCCTCGAAACCCAGCTGTTGAGCACCAAAAGTGGTATACGACCACAAAAATGGTCTCCTGGACCACAGTGTTCCTCTAGGCAGAGGAAACAAGGTGTGGTTCAAGAATCACGCCAAACGAAGAACGTTAAGCAGTCTCGAGACAAGGCACGCAACCGAAGGCTCCGAAAACTAGAAGCTAGTCTCCAAACGGGAAAGGTGGTCTACGACCATGAAAAGTGGTCTAAGACCACAAAGAGATGGTCGACAAGACCTCTCCCTCCCTCAGGCAAGGAAAACAAGGCTTAGTCCACAAACCGAGCCAAAGCACAAAGACTTTGGAGACCCAAAGGCAAGGCTCTCAGCCAAAACTCCGAAGCTCAAAATGAGCACAACATGCACTATCACTGAGTGCTCAAACGATGACATCTGAGTCTTAAGGTCGGTCAAAAATGGGGTGTCTACACGTAAGGAAAAAACATTAACAAATGGGGGGGAATGATGCAAAAGTCATCATAACGAGACAACCCAATCCCAACTACGCTGGTACTAAGCGACTCGCACAATCATATGGCAGCATCAATCCAAGCACTTGTTGGTGAGAGACCAACAGATACAAATTGCAATAGAGCTTACAAAACTGTAACAGGTAGACAAAGATAGCAAATAGCAACAAAATACAACATATATCAAAGACAGCAGATAGCAACAGATAGCAACCAAAATACCAAAACACTAGAGAAAACTTATGCTGACAGATAGCAGATCTATCAGATATACACCAGTCACGACCCAAACCTGCCCCTATGGGTTTAGCATCGTAACCGGCCAGTAATCCTTGGATTACCAAAGGCCTCTTGGCATAATAGTATAAAGTAGGGGCTGCAGAAGCAAATAATCAAGACATACATAGTCCATAGAGCTATGCGGACATACGTGAAACAGATAACTTAAAACTTCATAATAGTGTTACAAACTTTACACATCATTTCCCAACTTACAATATCAGACATTCTGACCAACACAACATAGTATAAACATAGCCTATCATGTTTACAAAAACAGCCATGAAACTTGACTGCAATTGGAACCTCCTCAGGATGCACAACGGTTGACTGACAAAACTGAAACTTAGGCTATCAATTCTGGGCCTGGTCACATGCCTGTTCACCTACATACATAATATAAACAGTGAGCAACAGCCCAATGAATAATAACAAAGTAAAGACTTTAATGAGTGATGTCCATAACTTGTTTCACAACATTTTAGGATCATAATCAGGTAGTGAAATAGAATCATAGTCTTATCCTTGTTCAATCATGTATGGTACATCTATTAGCTTAAACATGTCTTTTTGGTCAAGCATATCAAGTTCCATAAAGGAACCTTCGGTATCGGGTAACATATCTCATACATGGGCCACGGTATTATTTCCCCCAGGCGAGGGCCTGGGCCACGGTATTCTTTCCCCCGGGCGAGGGCTTGGGCCACAGTGTTCTTTCCCTCGGGCTAGGGCCTCATGACCATAAGCCACAATATTATGTCCCCTGGGCGAGGACCTCTGCTAAGGATACCACAATTTCATTTCAAAGAAAATTGGACAATCATTCATTCACACAAAACATAACATTTCGGAAACTTGTCATCTCATATCATCAGAAAGTAATCATAGTTAAACATAACTTTACGGAGTTATTACTCACAGATAATTGGTAGCTCCAATTAGATGACAAAGTGGGCAATTCACTTATCTCGAGGCGCGTGACCTTAGATGTTCAATTGGGCTTTAGGTGCTAGAATCTTGAACTAGATGAACAAATCTTCAAGTTTTCTTCTTTTTCTCCTAGCAATTTCCTCCTTGTGAATTCAATTCTTGAACCTAGGACCCAAATCCCTCAATTCTCTCACATTCTCATGTTGAGCATCAAGTTGAGAAAGAATGAAATGAAAAGGTAACTTAGTGGGGTCAAAATGGCCCTATAGGTAGTAATTGATCAAAATTAATCAAATGGCATTAATTTAATCTAATTTAATCGTTTCAAACAGAATTTTAATTAAACTTACCATAAAATTCTATAAATCCTAATTAGCATATAAATCAAGTCAATTTCTGTATCGGATGCCGATAAGGCCTTTAATTCGCAAATTGAAACTAAAACATAAACAGATCTTTCTACAGTAAACAGATAGAAACACATTAATAATGCAATACAAATGTCATTAACTCATGATTTCTTCTTAATCACTTGTTAGGCACACTTAAGCATGAATTAATATTAATTAAGGGTCGGGGTTGTTACAACACCAAGCACACTAGTAGCATCTCTCAAATTTTATCAAACCATAAACACCATGTATATCAGTCTAGGAGCCAAATCAGCAAGCAAATTGTTGATTACATCCATGACAATCAGCCATTGCATTCCTCAACCTAATACACACCCAAAAAGCAGCCCTCAGATTATAGTAGACCTAGTAACAACCCTCAAAATATATTAGTCCTCAGATTATAACAGCAGCTCAGGCACTTTAAATCCACACAAAATACCACACCAGATTCTAGCAGACCCAATAGCATCCTTAGATTATATTAGACCATACACACCAGATATACTAGACCAGGACCCAAATCAAGAGGCAAATTGTTGATAACAACCATGGCAATCCTCAACTATATTCCTTAATTTGAGCCAAATTATTAATTAAATCCATGGTAGAGTATATGTTTCTTTTTAAAGAAGCTTTAACCCATAAAGCAAATCTAATCTTAATAAGCTCTCATAAGTCAGACCCACAAGACTACACTCCATTAAAAATACTATCATTCCTTAACTTCCAAATGGACTAAAGCACAATAGAAGGCAGGGCTCTCCACAATCTCCTAACTAGTTTCTTATGATTCCATCTTAACCACCAATGAAATAAGTACCCAATAGACCTTGGCACCACCCATAGACACCCTCACCAAAGCATTAAATCATATCACACCTGCCATGAAAATGGACAATGTAATAGGACATAAATAGCAGATTCATCTTTAGTTTACAAAAAACACATACCATAGAAACATTACTATTCAGAACACCTAAATGTTGTAGGAGCACCCCCGTTTTAACTCTATTCTTCCAAGCCAACCAACCCAAAAACTGAACTTTAGGGGGAATGTCATTATTCCAAATAAACTTACAAATTTGAAGAGAGGGGCCCAAGAGAGAATCACTAAACCAATATATATCTAAGACCTTAAAACTATCACCATTAGATCCATTCCAAACAGGGCAGTCCTCTTCATCCAGTCTCAGTGGAGGAGCCACCAATAACACTGCAGCCATCCTGTTAACCTACGGAAGGAGAAGTTCCACTCCCTGGAGCTAGATTTCCTTTCAAAGAAATAAAACAATGTGCCTTCCTTTGCATTAGACAAACTAAAAAGTCTAGGGAATTCATCTTTAAGGCACCTACCTCCAACCCACTTATCAAACCAAAACTTGATTCTACGGCCATTGCCCGCCTTTATCTGATACTTGCCCAAAAAGAACTCCACAAGAGGTTGATTATAATTAGCAATTGCAATTACATCTCCCCAGATTCTAGACAATCTAGTTGTTGAGTTTATAGGTGGGAGCCAATGAACCTCCTCAATCATGTACTTGCTACACAACATTCTTCTCTGAAGAGCATTTACTTCACTTCCAAATTTCCACAACCATTTAAGAAGTAAGCTTGCATTGACATCCTTAAGTCTTCTAATTCCTAGCCCACCTTAGTTCAGACTTTTAGAGACTTCAGTCCATTTCACCAAATGAACCTTCCTCTTCAATCCATTCTCACCCCAAAGGAAAGAAGCTTCAAGCCTTTCAATCTCTCTAACCACTCCACAAGGCATTTTGAACAAAGATAGATAATAAATATGAAGGTTTGATAAAGCAGACTTAATCAAAGTTAATCTACCTGCAAAGGATATGAGCCTTTTCTTTAATAGTAAGATTAGTATCTGATATATGAACTATTTATTAATTATGTGATATATAGATTTTTTTATTTTACAACATGAATGTATTATCTATTTTTCATATATAACTCTAGATTATGTTTGGAAAAAATTTCCAATAACGTTTTTGCTTATATTATATAAAATTTTAATATAGATAGATACAAATTTTAAAATTAAAGTGATTTTTTTTTTAAAAGAATATAAGTTAAGAAAATTTTAAAATATTGTTTTTTTTTTTTTGGAATTTTGAAAAGTTAAAATATTAGACTTAACTGCTATATATATATAGAATGTTTTAAAAGAGTTAAGAGAAAACATCAATTATAATACTACCATATTGATCAAATTAACAATGTTTTAAAGGAGATAAGATTAAATGTCCAATATATTACCATATTGACTAAATATCCAATAATTTCATGACATGTGTTGTCATGACCCGAATCCGCCCCTATGGGTTAAGGACATAACCGGCCAGTAACCCTGAGATTACCTACGGCCTCAAACCAAATCAGACATAACTAATCAGAGTAAAGGGGCCAAACGGAAGCAAAATTTAAAACTTTATCCATAGAACTGTGCTTATATGGCACATCAAATAAACCAAACATATAAACATTAATAACTCACAACGGAAAAACAGTACCATAAAGTTCAATACAGACAGGATCATATAACTCTAAGTCAACCCATCAAAACTACATACAGGTATACACAAAGTCCTCGCTAATCATGACAAAATAAACAAGAAAACAAAAGGGCGAAGACGGGTCTCATGCGTGAGACGTAAGGGCTGACTCTCCAAAACTTGGGTTGTTTCACACAGGCTTCACTGAGGCTGGGTCTGGACCTCTCTTGGCTCACCTACAAATACATGAATGAACGTGAGCGATAACCTAGTGAATAATATCAAATACAGAAGTTATACAAACGATATATAGAACAACAAGCTTCAAACGGCCTTGGGCCCAATTCATATTTCTATTTAGCATATATACACGATTTAAGTCGTGTGACTGCGATTCCTAACAAACTGGCCTTTGGCCCATTCAAACTTTCATTTGTGTCAAAACGGCCCTCGGCCCATCCATTCATGTCAAAACGGCCTTCGGCCCGTCCATTCATGTTAAAACGGCCTTCGGCCCATCCATTCATGTCAAAACGGCCTTCGACCCATCCATTCATATCAAAATAGCCTTCGATGCATCCATTCATATCAAAACGGCCTTTGGTCCATCCATTCATGTCAAAACGGCCTTCGGCCCATCCATTCATTCTTGTCAAAACGGTCTCTGGCCCAATCATTTGGTATAGCAAACATTGTCCACCAATCGAATCAATGAACTTATAAAACTTACATAGAAGTAAGTAATTGGACAACAACATCTTTCAGATATCTTTGTTAAGATATTACTCACAGTGATCGGTTAGTTGGTTTGCCTTGGAACTCGACCCTACACATTCCATGAACACAAAAGGGTCACAAACAATTCAATCCATTCTAAATTCACATATTCCTCTTTAGGCTTCATTCTTATCTCTTTAACTCAATTACAATGCTCAATGCAGGCCTAGGAGTACTTAGAAGTGAAAGAGAACGAAAAACGGAACTCATAATGCATTTTCAAAATTTTAGAAAATAGGGTCCCCGCTCGAGCGTGGACTTCCCCGCTCGAGTGCACCCTCAAAGCCTGCAAAAGTACTAGTTGGGTCGAATTTACGCTCGATCGTGCACTTCGGCGCTTGAGCGAAAGGCCTCTCTACATGGCTCCCTGCTCGAGCGTCAACTTCCCCGCTTGAGCGGACACCATGTCTACAGAAAATGCTGGGAACCTGTTTTTTACGCTCGAGCGGCGGTATCCCCACTCGAACGGGCACCAAATTTTCTGGGTTTTCTAGCTAAGTTCTTGAGCTTCAACTTGACATTCTAACCAACATTTCTTGCATACAATAGCTCAAACTTCAAATATACTTGTACTAACATGGTACCAACATTAAATTACAACACAATGAAGCTCAATTTCTTGTATTACATACATGCATGTTCCAAATTGACTCAAACTCATCACCAACACACTAAATTCAAATATGCAAAGCTTACACTTCCATGATCTACACTTGCATGTGGGAGATACACATTATTCACAACTTATTTGGTGAAGAAATGGTCATATACATGGATTTCAATCAAACTTCAACATGGATTACACAATTTAAGCTCAAACATGGAAGCCCATAGCAACTTTCTACATGCATGTGTTCTATGACTTCAAATTCAACAAAATCAACTAAATTTCCTTATAATCAAACTAATTCATGTTCTTGACCATTAATCAAACTTGAATTCACAAGTTACAACTAATATTCACAAATTCACTCACCTAGGTGCTTCAAATACCCAAGCTCTAGTCAATTCTTGAGTTAAATCTTCAAATCCCCAAGCTTGAGCCAAAAATTGCACAAGTCTCTCCCTTTCTCTCTCTATAGTCGGTCCTTTCTCTCTCTCTAGGCACCAAATCAGATTTTTGTGCTCAAGTGTAACAATTAAATGTATAGTGCCTCTTTACATAAGTTCCCACTAGTACCAATTTAATAATAATAAATAATTTGGCACTAAATCATCAACTTAATCAATTTAATCTGATCCGAATCAATTTTCAATTAAATTCCACCGTAGGCTCTAAAAATTATGCTAGTCACAATGGCGTAACCAATTTCGGGTTCTGTGGCCGATACGGCCATCAATTTAATTTCCAAACCAGATAATCAAACAGATATTCCTACGGTGAACAGATAAAAATTCAAAACCACATATTTTCACATAATGGCACACAAAATCATGTTAAACACATAATCATACTCATATTAAGGACCAATTAACATATTACGGAACAGGGGTATCACATGTGTATTTTTATATTTTTAAAATTGAAAAAAAATTACATTAATACTTTAAAACTCAAATACTTAACAACATTTTTACTTATATAATATAGTATAAATTTTAAATTAAATGAGGTAGATAATCAATACTTGAAAATTTGTAATTAGTATTTTGGATATCTTTTAATTTTTCCTTTTGAATTTTATGCGAGAGAATAGATTTGGATACAGAGGAAGCAAATTATTTTATCTTTCCTTCAGAAAAATGTAAATTTGGAATCAATATTATGTTTATTGATAATCAATAAGTCTAGGGAGCCTCCCTAATTTACCTACAAATTTACCAACTACATTGATAGCTTAATTAATTGGAATGTTATTTTTTTTCCTTTGAAAGCCTCCACTATTTGGATAAATATGGGAGGGTCCCTAGTGTTATTGGTTTACAATTATTAGTTTAACAGCTTAGTCAATAGTGTTTTTTAAATTATTTTAAAGTAAAAATTCACAACTTTAATTAGAAGTGTAGTAATTTTCACAAGATTTTTTTTGTGAAAAGTCTCTTTTATTTAATATATAGTACAAACATACAGTGTATATATATATAGATATAATTTCGGAAGAAAATTTAAAAATTTACTATACTTGTTGTTGTTGTTGTTGTTGTCGTTTTTTTTTTTTTTTTTTTTTTGTCTTTAAAAGTATAAATTTTATTACAAAAATTATTTAAGAACTAATTTCAACTGTCGCAAGAATAGTAGCTAATAAGTCATCTAAAAAAGTGAAAAAAAAAGAGAAGCTATTAGGGACAAAATTTTGAAAATATTGCTAATAAATATACTTTTAGAGATAAAATAACCTGATCTCAAAGAAGCTTATTTTTTGAAACAAAACTTTTGATCTCTAGTAATTAATCACTTAATGTCCAATCTGGTCATTCAAAAATAAAATAATAACACTTTTAGCTACAAAAATATTTTATTTCTAAATTTTTGTCTTTAAAACCTTAATTTCTTATAGTAATACTAATGTCACATATTTAAAAAAGTTAAATTATTAAAAAAATCACATTTTCACATCTAATCTACATTACATCTCATTTTCAAAATAATTTTTGAGACACAAGTTTTAGATGGACTTGGGGTCACTGTTGTGCCTTTGGCACAGCAGTGATTGTTGTACCTCATTTTGAAATGTATTATGGGCTTATTTTTATGATCTGGACCGTTCATTTTGTAGGATTTGTTGAGTATTTCAAACCTACCAAAAATCATATTAATCGAATATCAATAACTATATGATCGAATTGCATATTTTTATACTATTTTTCAAAAGAAAAACTTCTTGTTTATTTTTTGATTATCAATCATATAGTTATTGGTATCCGATTAATATGATTTTTGGTACGCATGAAGTATTCAACAAACCTTACAACATGAACGGTTCAGATTATAAAAATAAATCCATAATACACCACAAAATAAGCCACAACAATCACTGCTATGTCAAAAGCACAGCAGTAACCCCAATTCCGTTTTAGCTACATACAGTTTTTTAGAGTGATTCTTATTTATTTGTCAAGATTTTATTTGGGTGTAAAAGTGGATCCGCAACCGTTTAGATTGGGTCCGGTTTTCAGCTCTCATTGAAGTCAGATATGGGTAGCTAGCTCTGCCCGTAAATGTATATGGATATTATTATAATGAATTTTATTATTATTTATTTTTTAATTTTATAAGTAGATTCATATAACATATTATATGTGTGGATGTAACGCCCTCAAAATAAACCCATTGCATACATAACTTTAATCAAGAAAACCAACCATTGTACCATACATCAGAGTGTTCTTATTGAAAGACATCACATGCGACATCAAAATAAATGCCCTAAGGGCTTACATCTTTCCAAGCTAGCACTTGGATACAAAAAAGATGAGTACTAACTCATTTACAAGTTAAGCCCCAGGCTTGAATAGTTACATGTAATCTCAAAATAACAAAATAAAACAAATAACTAAAGATAAATCTTCAAAATTCCAAGCTAAGTCCTTGGAGGTAGCTTATCACCTGAACCTGAAAATGATGTTCCCATAAAGGGTGAGCCACAGCCCAGTAGAAATATACTAAACCAATTATAAGCAATGAATAAAGCTAAGGAATTCAATAGATGGTTAACCAATATAATTAATTACATCATTATACAGTTTCATGACACTAATGTCTAAGACATGTTTTACTTTCCAACATTATCAATATGGCACAGAACCTGGCCAATCTTACAACAGTGAACCATACATAATATATTCACATTCATCCAGTGTCAACAAACAGATGAGACTCAGGCTCAAATCAAACACTTCATACTTCCAGTTTGATACACATTTTAGTGCTGTATCAATAAAACACTTCAATATAAATAAGCACACACAAAAGTGTGGCTAATGGAGTCCATCCCCTATCTCCTCCCAAACAAAATCCGGTTTAGAGGTCCATCCCCTATCTTCCCCTAAACCGTGGAGTACATCCCCTATCTCCTCCCACACAAAACAATGTATGCAAACACATAACATATACAACACACAATCAATACACATAATGCCTGTATTAATTCAGCAGCCAAAATTAATGTCTTAATCAATGATTAGTTTCAGTTATCCCTAATCCACATGCAGTGTCTACAACAATCACGGCTAACCTCCACCGATAGCCCAAAACAGTTATTTATAAACTGAAAATAAATACATCAACTAATATAATTCCAACAATTTCATAGGTGAGTAACTAAACAAATCAACTACACCATTTAATTAATAAACTCCTCAATTTCATGAATTTAACCCAATTCCCCAATTTCCTTAAATTAATTATACCAATTAATTTATTAATACAACTAGGGTTTTTCCCAAAATTACCAAAGTATTGCCAACATATCAAAATACCCAAAACTTAGAACAAAACTTATAAATTGGAGTAGGAAATCCCTACCTCGAAGAAAATAACCCGAATGGAGAAGACGGAGATGAAGACCAAAGACCAACGTGCTCCAAATCCCAAGTTTCTCAGATTAAAACGAAGCCCTCAATCCACTCTAACTTTTTAATAAAGGGCCAAGGTTAGATACTCACTCTAGGTAGATCAATTCTTAGAGAGAAGACAAGTTTAGAGAGAGAAAGAGAAAGAAACCCTCAAGAGGCGGTTTTTAAAAAGTTAAGAAGAAAAAGTAGGTCAAAAAGTGATCCAAAAAGTGAAATCACGGACTGATGTATTCGACTCCTCGCTCGAGCGTAGAAAGCCCCGCTCGAGCGTCAGACACAGACTCACGCTCGAGCGTGAAAATATCCGCTCGAGCGTCGATTGCACACTTCCAGAAGTTTTGCAGGCGCTAGCACCCGCTCGAGCATCAAACTCTCCGCTCGAGCGTAGGAACAAAACAAGGGATCACGCTCGAGCGTAAAAACTACCGCTCGAGCGGACGAACTGCAGGGTAAAATACTGGGAGATGGAAAATCACGCTCGAGCGTCAAAAATCCCGCTCGAGCGGAGAAGCATCAACAAAGGGCCCGCTCGAGCGTTAATACTTCCGCTCGAGCGTAAAGGCCAAAATCTGGGCATCACCTATTGGCATCTAAACTCAACCAACCTGTAACAGACCCGCCCGACACACCCTATACTTCAAATACAAAGAGATTAAAGGACAACAACAACCAATAAATAATGACAGGATCCACGGAACCTAAGTCCGGATATACTAATCTAAAGAGAAAAGACCGGGGTCGCTATAACCTCCCCTCCTTAAAAGAATTTCGTCCCCGAAATTAAGCACAAGGTTTCGAAAACAAGTTTTTCTCAAATTCCAACAATATGATAACTCAATAATAAACAACTTGACCCAACACCGGCCATTTCATCTCTTATCAAGAGGCATCTCACAATATGTAAAACAACATGTATTTCCACCTGTATTAACACCATGTAATTTTCTTTCAATTTCAATTTTGAGGCAAGTTCCAAAATATTCCCATTAATCAATACATTCTCAATGTTTTACAGCTTAATACATATATATAAAACTCTAAAGTTCGACAATAATACAAAATCTACACACAAGATTACTAATCGATAAACATGTCCGGATATTTTTCACGAACTTCCAACTCACGTTCCCAAGTGGCTTCCTCCACTCCGTGATGTTTCCACAAGACTTTGACCAAAGGGATGGTTTTGCCTCGCAAAACTTGATCTCGCCTATCCAAGACCCGAACCGGTCTCTCCTCATACGAGACATTCTCATCAACCAGTAAATCGGTCCAATCTAACACATGTGATGGATCCGGCTCATACTTCCGAAGCATACTCACATGAAACACGCCATGTACTCCGGACAGCTGCGGCGGTAAAGCTAAACGATAAGCAGCCTCGCCAATCCTTTCAAGGATTTCAAACGGACCAATGAACCGAGGGGACAACTTCCCGCTCTTCCCAAACCTCATCAAACCCCGTCTGGGTGATATCTTCAGAAAGACATGATCACCCACCTCGAACACCAAAGGTCTCCTCCTACGGTCGGCATAAGATTTCTGACGACTCTGTGCTGTAACAAGCCTCTTACGGATAAGCTCAACTTTCTCCGTCGTTTCCCTCACCAACTCCGGACCCAACAGAGGTGCATCGCCCACCTCGGCCCAACAAACAGGAGATCTACAAGGTCGGCCATACAAGGCCTCAAACGGTGCCATACCGATACTAGACTGGAAACTGTTGTTGTAGGCAAACTCTACCAATGGCAAGTGCCTCTCCCACGACCCACTGAAATCAAGGACACAACCCCGAAGCATATCCTCAAGGATCTGAATAGTATGCTCGGACTGCCCGTCAGTCTGAGGATGATATGCCGTGCTAAAAGTCAACTTAGTGCCTAAGGCACTCTGCAAACTTTGCCACAACCTGGCAGTAAAACGAGGATCTCTATCTGAGACGATCGTCACTGGGACCCCGTGCAACCTTACTATGTCCCGAATATATAAATCAGCAAGATGGTCTACCGAATCTCTCACACGCATAGGAATGAAGTGCGCCGACTTAGTCAACCGGTCTACAACCACCCAAATAGCATCACTGCCCCGCTGAGTCCTCGGAAGACCTACAACGAAGTCCATAGTGACATGCTCCCACTTCCACTCGGCAATAGGCAAGGGTTGCAACAAACCCGCTAGCCTCTGATGTTCGGCCTTCACTTGCTGACAAGTAAGGCACTTAGACACGAAAGCTGCCACATCTCTCTTCATACCCCGCCACCAAAACTGGCGACCCAAATCCCGATACATCTTAGTACCTCCCGGATGCACCGCAAGGCGTGAATGATGAAACTCTCGGAGTACCTCCTCTCGACGAGACTCCGGCACAAACAGACGGTCTCGGTATCTCACACTCAGGTCGGGATACACCGTCAAACCTTTCTCAACCTTCCCACCAGAAATCTTCTCACGGAGGGATTCTACCTCAAGGTCACCCCTCTGAGCCTCTAACACTCGAGTCATAAGTGTAGGTTGCGCAACAACAAAAAACAAGGCCGCAGCCTCAACAGATTCGCCCAGAAGCAAATCAAACTCTCCAAGTGCACCTAACATCTCCCACTCTCGGATGGCTATATTAGCTATGTCACCAACAGGTTTCCTGCTAAGGGCGTCGGCCACCACATTGGCCTTTCCCGGATGATAATGCAATTCAAAGTCATAATCCTCAATAAATTCCATCCACCTCCTCTGCCTCAAGTTCAAGTCTTTCTGTGTGAACAGATATTTCAGACTCTTATGATCCGAGAATACCTCGAACCTCTCACCGTAAAGATAATGTCTCCAAATCTTCAAGGCAAATATCACAGCTGCTAACTCTAAATCATGCGTAGGGTAATTCTTCTCGTGAACTTTTAACTGACGTGAGCCATAGGCAACCACTTTCCCCTCTTGCATCAACACACAACCAAGACCCTCTCGTGAGGCGTCACAATAGACTGCATAACCCAACCCTCTCTCCGGAATAATCAAGACTGGAGCAGTGGTCAGTCTAACTTTCAACTCCTGGAACGACTTTTCACAAGTCTCACTCCAAACAAATTTGACTCCCTTCCGAGTCAATCTAGTCAAAGGCGAAGCTAATCTGGAGAAATCTCTTACAAACCGGCGATAATACCCAGCTAATCCCAGAAAACTGCGGATCTCAAACACACTCTTAGGCTGTACCCAATCTTGCACTGCCTCTGTCTTGGATGTATCAACAGACACCCCTTCCCTAGAAACTACATGGCCTAAGAACTTCACTTCCTCTAGCCAGAACTCACACTTCCCAAACTTAGCATAAAGCTGATGGGCTCTAAGTAAATCAAGCACCACCCTCAAGTGTTCCTCGTGCTCTTCCTCTGAAGGTGAATAGATAAGGATGTCGTCCACGAAGACGACTACAAAACGATCTAGAAATTCCCGGAATATCCGGTTCATCAAATCCATAAATACTGCCGGTGCATTGGTGAGCCCAAATGGCATCACCAAAAACTCATAATGGCCATACCGCGTACGGAATGCCGTCTTTGGAATATCCTCCTCCCTGACTCTCAACTGGTGATAACCTGATCTCAAGTCTATCTTCGAGAAACAACGGGAACCTTTCAACTGATCGAACAAATCATCTATACGAGGCATAGGGTACTTATTCTTAACCGTAGCCCGATTCAATTTCCGGTAATCTATACAAAGTCTCAAAGCACCACCTTTCTTTTTAACAAAGAGGGCCGGTGCTCCCCAAGGCGAAACACTAGGACGTATAAAGCCTTTATCTAGCAACTCCTGGAGTTGGATCTTCAACTCAACTAACTCAGCTGGGGCAAAACGATAAGGTGCCATAGAAATCGGCGCCGTGCCGGGCACTAAGTCAATAGAGAATTCAATCTCTCGATGCGGTGGCAACCCAACAAGATCCTCGGGAAAAACGTCCGAGTACTCACACACCACCCTTGGCAACACCATCTGAGTCTCACCGTCCTCACTAATCGAAAGGTTAGCAAGTAGACCACTAAGCTCACTCCGTCCTCGCGGAACATACCCCGGTGGCAAAACACTACCAACACGGTCCCCCAGAAAATGAAAACACTCACCATTCACGGTACAACAAGTGACTCTCTGGCGGTAGCAATCAATAACTGCCCGGTATGACGATAACCAGTCCATACCCAAAATAACATCGAAACCTCTCATAGGCATAACTACAAAGGAAAATGGGATTCTATGGTAATCAACCTCTATATCACAACCCCTAACACCGTGTTTCCAAATCAGTTCACCCCCAAGAGGCGACACTACACAAATAGGAGATGCTAACTGTGCTAACTCCAACTCCAAAACAGATGCAAATGCAGCAGACACAAAGGAATGAGATGCACCCGTATCAATCAAAACATTAGCAACCGAGTTGCAAAACAAGAAAGTACCTCTCACAACAGATGGAGCCGGTACAAGATCCTGCGCGGTAACAGCATACACGCGCCCAGATGACCTCTGATCAACCTGCTCACCCCTAGGAGCATAAGATTGCTGCACCGACTGAGACGATGAAGCCCCCTGATTGGCCCTCGAGCCCTGACCCGACTGAGCTGGCTGTTGACCCTGAATCTGCCTCAAACCAGATGCACCAGGTGTGCCACCCAACTGCGGGCAATACCTTTTCATATGCCCTGGCTGACCACACTGATAACACGAGAGTGGCTGACCTCTACCCTGACTCTGGCTCTGAGATCGAGCCGAAGATGATGCTGCTCTCTGCACTCCTCCCCTCTGAGGACAAACTGGAGACTTGTGGCCCAGCTGGCCACACTTGAAGCAGGTAATGTCTCCTTGACTGCCTTTCCCCGAACTAGCACTCGGCACAGGAAACGTCGATCTAGAAAAGCTACTCTGAGACTATTGGGGATTAAAACCCTTCTGTCTCCTACCATCACTCTGACCATCCTGACTCCTCTTGGAGCCCTTCTGTCCTTCCTCCTCCTCCTGCATCATGATTTCCATGTGGGCTGCAGCATCAACCAAACGCCCATAATCCCGAATCATAGTTCCCCCAACTCTCAGCTTGAGGCCACGCCTCAACTTCCTCTCAAACTCAATACAACGACGTTCCTCAGACGCCACCAATTCAGGTGCAAACCTGGACAAACTAGTAAATGCAGCCTCAAACTCGGCCACTGAAGAACTCGACTGCTTAAGCTGGCAGAACTGGTCTCTCAGCTTCTCCCTAACTGCTGGAGATAAGAACTTCTCCTGGAAAGCATTCACAAAAGCCTCCCATGTACCTCCTATACGCCCCTTAGTGAACTTCCACCACTGACCCGCATCCCCCTTCAACTGGAATGATGCCAAGGTCACCTTCAACGCCTCGTCTTCGATGCCAAGCATCTCAAACGTCTTCGTTGTCTGTTCGAGCCATTCATCTGCCTTAAGCGGCTTTTTAGGATCACCCACAAATTCATCCGGATTAGACCGGAAGAACTCCCTCTTCAGAAAGGAAGGTCCTGCATCCGCAACAACAACCTGGGCTTGATTCTCAGCCCTAAGAATGCCTACTGACTCCCTGAATGCCCCTGCTATCTCTCGGGCTAAAGCGTTCATAGCCTGCTGGCCTACTGGCTCGGCCACATTGGCCTGGCCAATTCCCTCATGAACTGCCGGAATCTCCTCTGGCACCGGTACCTCCTGCCTACCCGGCCTACCACGTCTACCGCGTCCTCGTCCTCGTCCTGACATCCTAATAAAGGAAACAAACAAAGACGTTAGCACATTAATAAATGGGCCGAAACTAAACACTCGCGTCCTAATGCATTGGACAAAAATAATTCATTCCACGTAAGCACATAATCACATAAGCACCTACGAATTTCATTCCTGGATAATAATAGTCCCGAAGCGTTACTATAGTTCCGGTTGGAAACAGCATTGATCAAGTGCCTTTCCAACAAGACTACTAGAAACTCAAGGGTCCAATTAACATCCTAGAAACTACGTTCCATACCCACATAATCACATAAACATGCTATCATATAAGAACATAACAGTACATCTAAGTCTCTATCAAGCGAGACGAACCCATTGTGATACTAATCACCTCCCACGTACCCAAAGTATTCGAACCCGGTACGCTCTGATACCAATTTGTAACGCCCTCAAAATAAACCCATTGCATACATAACTTTAATCATGAAAACCAACCATTGTACCATACATCAGAGTGTTCTTATTGAAAGACATCACATGCGACATCAAAATAAATGCCCTAAGGGCTTACATCTTTCCAAGCTAGCACTTGGATACAAAAAAGATGAGTACTAACTCATTTACAAGTTAAGCCCCAGGCTTGAATAGTTACATGTAATCTCAAAATAACAAAATAAAACAAATAACTAAAGATAAATCTTCAAAATTCCAAGCTAAGTCCTTGGAGGTAGCTTATCACCTGAACCTGAAAATGATGTTCCCATAAAGGGTGAGCCACAGCCCAGTAGAAATATACTAAACCAATTATAAGCAATGAATAAAGCTAAGGAATTCAATAGATGGTTAACCAATATAATTAATTACATCATTATACAGTTTCATGACACTAATGTCTAAGACATGTTTTACTTTCCAACATTATCAATATGGCACAGAACCTGGCCAATCTTACAACAGTGAACCATACATAATATATTCACATTCATCCAGTGTCAACAAACAGATGAGACTCAGGCTCAAATCAAACACTTCATACTTCCAGTTTGATACACATTTTAGTGCTGTATCAATAAAACACTTCAATATAAATAAGCACACACAAAAGTGTGGCTAATGGAGTCCATCCCCTATCTCCTCCCAAACAAAATCCGGTTTAGAGGTCCATTCCCTATCTTCCCCTAAACCGTGGAGTACATCCCCTATCTCCTCCCACACAAAACAATGTATGCAAACACATAACATATACAACACACAATCAATACACATAATGCCTGTATTAATTCAGCAGCCAAAATTAATGTCTTAATCAATGATTAGTTTCAGTTATCCCTAATCCACATGCAGTGTCTACAACAATCACGGCTAACCTCCACCGATAGCCCAAAACAGTTATTTATAAACTGAAAATAAATACATCAACTAATATAATTCCAACAATTTCATAGGTGAGTAACTAAACAAATCAACTACACCATTTAATTAATAAACTCCTCAATTTCATGAATTTAACCCAATTCCCCAATTTCCTTAAATTAATTATACCAATTAATTTATTAATACAACTAGGGTTTTTCCCAAAATTACCAAAGTATTGCCAACATATCAAAATACCCAAAACTTAGAACAAAACTTATAAATTGGAGTAGGAAATCCCTACCTCGAAGAAAATAACCCGAATGGAGAAGACGGAGATGAAGACCAAAGACCAACGTGCTCCAAATCCCAAGTTTCTCAGATTAAAACGAAGCCCTCAATCCACTCTAACTTTTTAATAAAGGGCCAAGGTTAGATACTCACTCTAGGTAGATCAATTCTTAGAGAGAAGACAAGTTTAGAGAGAGAAAGAGAAAGAAACCCTCAAGAGGCGGTTTTTAAAAAGTTAAGAAGAAAAAGTAGGTCAAAAAGTGATCCAAAAAGTGAAATCACGGACTGATGTATTCGACTCCTCGCTCGAGCGTAGAAAGCCCCGCTCGAGCGTCAGACACAGACTCACGCTCGAGCGTGAAAATATCCGCTCGAGCGTCGATTGCACACTTCCAGAAGTTTTGCAGGCGCTGGCACCCGCTCGAGCATCAAACTCTCCGCTCGAGCGTAGGAACAAAACAAGGGATCACGCTCGAGCGTAAAAACTACCGCTCGAGCGGACGAATTGCAGGGTAAAATACTAGAAGATGGAAAATCACGCTCGAGCGTCAAAAATCCCGCTCGAGCGGAGAAGCATCAACAAAGGGCCCGCTCGAGCGTTAATACTTCCGCTCGAGCGTAAAGGCCAAAATCTGGGCATCACCTATTGGCATCTAAACTCAACCAACCTGTAACAGACCCGCCCGACACACCCTATACTTCAAATACAAAGAGATTAAAGGACAACAACAACCAATAAATAATGACAGGATCCACGGAACCTAAGTCCGGATATACTAATCTAAAGAGAAAAGACCGGGGTCGCTATAACCTCCCCTCCTTAAAAGAATTTCGTCCCCGAAATTAAGCACAAGGTTTCGAAAACAAGTTTTTCTCAAATTCCAACAATATGATAACTCAATAATAAACAACTTGACCCAACACCGGCCATTTCATCTCTTATCAAGAGGCATCTCACAATATGTAAAACAACATGTATTTCCACCTGTATTAACACCATGTAATTTTCTTTCAATTTCAATTTTGAGGCAAGTTCCAAAATATTCCCATTAATCAATACATTCTCAATGTTTTACAGCTTAATACATATATATAAAACTCTAAAGTTCGACAATAATACAAAATCTACACACAAGATTACTAATCGATAAACATGTCCGGATATTTTTCACGAACTTCCAACTCACGTTCCCAAGTGGCTTCCTCCACTCCGTGATGTTTCCACAAGACTTTGACCAAAGGGATGGTTTTGCCTCGCAAAACTTGATCTCGCCTATCCAAGACCCGAACCGGTCTCTCCTCATACGAGACATTCTCATCAACCAGTAAATCGGTCCAATCTAACACATGTGATGGATCCGGCTCATACTTCCGAAGCATACTCACATGAAACACGCCATGTACTCCGGACAGCTGCGGCGGTAAAGCTAAACGATAAGCAGCCTCGCCAATCCTTTCAAGGATTTCAAACGGACCAATGAACCGAGGGGACAACTTCCCGCTCTTCCCAAACCTCATCAAACCCCGTCTGGGTGATATCTTCAGAAAGACATGATCACCCACCTCGAACACCAAAGGTCTCCTCCTACGGTCGGCATAAGATTTCTGACGACTCTGTGCTGTAACAAGCCTCTTACGGATAAGCTCAACTTTCTCCGTCGTTTCCCTCACCAACTCCGGACCCAACAGAGGTGCATCGCCCACCTCGGCCCAACAAACAGGAGATCTACAAGGTCGGCCATACAAGGCCTCAAACGGTGCCATACCGATACTAGACTGGAAACTGTTGTTGTAGGCAAACTCTACCAATGGCAAGTGCCTCTCCCACGACCCACTGAAATCAAGGACACAACCCCGAAGCATATCCTCAAGGATCTGAATAGTATGCTCGGACTGCCCGTCAGTCTGAGGATGATATGCCGTGCTAAAAGTCAACTTAGTGCCTAAGGCACTCTGCAAACTTTGCCACAACCTGGCAGTAAAACGAGGATCTCTATCTGAGACGATCGTCACTGGGACCCCGTGCAACCTTACTATGTCCCGAATATATAAATCAGCAAGATGGTCTACCGAATCTCTCACACGCATAGGAATGAAGTGCGCCGACTTAGTCAACCGGTCTACAACCACCCAAATAGCATCACTGCCCCGCTGAGTCCTCGGAAGACCTACAACGAAGTCCATAGTGACATGCTCCCACTTCCACTCGGCAATAGGCAAGGGTTGCAACAAACCCGCTGGCCTCTGATGTTCGGCCTTCACTTTCTTAAATTGAAACCCATGGATATGTTTGTTTAAATTTTAGAAATTATTTGACAAAGATTTTATAAACAATTATGTTTTGTAAATACCACCACGGGAGTCCCACGCCTTGGGGGACTTAAATAAACCATTGGCCCCTGTTTGGCCACCTTGTGGTCCTCTGTTTGTCATGGATCCATTGACCCCCGTTTTGATTGTCACTCCAGTGACCCCTGTTCTGTTCTGTTCTATACCGTGGTTATAATTGTTTACGTAATTTATTTCAGTTTCTGCCACTTAATTAATTTGTTTGTTCAACTTAATTTATGTTAATGATTTAACCTAAATAACTATCCATGGCTATTTTTGTACCCCTACACTCACAGTATAATATTTCTCACTCTGCTATGTGTTTATAACTGTTACCCCTTTCAGGTGACGTGATTTAACGAGATCAAGATGGGAGATAAGTCACAGTGTTTTCATTACTTTTTTTTTTTGTTTTTCTTTCGTACTATCTGTATTTTGATTGGACTCTTGTAATAAAAGAAAAGCTCAAATGACTTTTTTGTTTCTTTTAATAAACTTTTGGTACCCAATTATTTTATTTTAATTTAATTAATTTATCTATTGCGCTACCACTACAGAAATTTTAGAATTATTTTATTTTATCTTGTTGCGACGCTGAACCTTTGGGTATCGAGTTTGGGTCGTGACAAAAGTGTTATCAGAGCAATGGTTTTTTTAAATAAAAAAAAATTGTATATGTTTTTGAAATTTTTTGTACGATTATTCACATTATTTGCAATTCGCATTATTTGAATTAAAAATTATTTCAAAAAAAATATACCAACTAAAGCAAAATCTTAATTTGTCTAATGCAAGTAAACCATGTTATACATATGTCTAGGCTAAGTTTTCCTGTGTTGTAGGACATGACATACTAGGAAGAATTGATTTGGTTCGAGTCCTAGGGAGCGCATCTGGCCCCTAACTTATTGGAGGGATGGGGGGACTCAGAAAGCATTATCAGATAGACTCCACCCTGACCTTGACCGACTCATGGGGAGGCCAGTATATTTGCAGGCCGACCCTGATAAGGATTACCTATTTTGGAGACTTAGCCAGGCTAGCACCCAAGAAAGATACATTGGGCCGACACATGTCGTCGGATTGGTACATCCACATTTCCTGGTCGCTCCCTTACCCCCAGGCTTTGCCGAGAGGAGAGGGAATAAATACCCTAGCAGCCATATTCGCACTACTACACCTCCTCCATAGCACAATGTCTAGACCCCAGCAGTAGACTACACCGACAGTACCACATACTTAGAGATACCTGTGCAGCTCACTGGGTGACAATTTTGGGGATATGACCACGGTGTACCGGTCTACATGGTCTAGGTAGTTTGGCGCTATTTTGGGATTGAGCTCAGTGGATGGGAGTTTGAATCCCTCATGCAACAGGAGTTCTCATGGCTATTCCATGACCCAGTCTTCTAGAGCCAGTTTTCGTGGGGGCTCAGTGACCTATTCTAGGAGCATGATCGAGAGATGTCACCAATATATATATATTTTTTGAAACTGACAATGACTAATCTAATCCTTCTATTTTTGTATTAACAGGATTAGACATTCTTGACTGTATTTTAAGTACGTTGTACTAATGTGTTTTCTTTTGCATAAGTAAAAAATGATATATGTACTGTTATAGTAACTTGTACTGTTATAGTATCTTGTGAATCATAGATAATTAAATGTATACTAAGTGGTTCAAAAGAAGAGAAAGGGAGTTCACTAACCGTTTTCAACTTGTAGTAATGGCTAATGATAGAAATGGAGCCGGATCATCGGTCAGTGGTACTGATCCAATGGAGCAAATCATCGAAAGAGTAGCTACTAGTTTTCTGCGAGCCTTACAAACCAACATTAATAATGAATTGCCTGAACGACGAGAAGAGCCAACTATTATAAAATAGTTCTAGGACTTGAAACCTACCATATTCACCGGCAGTACAAACCCACTAGTGGCAGAAGCTTGTGTCAGAGAGATGGAGAAAATTTTTCACACGCTACCTTGCACAGAAAGGTAGAAGGTGACTTTCGCCACATTCACCTACAAAGACAATGCACAAGAATGGTGGCTACTTATCCTGGAGAAAGAAGATATTGTGACTTGGGCCAGATTCTTGGAGGTATTCTATGAAAAATACTTTCCAAATTCGCTGTAGGAACAAAAGGCATCAGAATTCTTACATCTAAGGAAAGGAACCATGACAATGGCCGAATACGAGAGCAAGTTCACGCAGCTGGCTCGATTTGCGACATATGTCATCTCCACTGAAGCACGAAAAGCAAGGAAATTCGAAGCAGGATTGGATGCTAAAATCAAGGACAGGTTGGAGGTTTTGAAATTACCAACCTATGCGGCGGTGATAGATTGAGCATACATTACGGAAAAAGGGATTAAAGCCTTGCGCTTTGGAGAACCAAGCCAGAGGAAGAGATTTTGGGAAAGAGATAACAGAAGACCCAGTGTTGCGCCTCTTAAGAGGGTAAATACGGGCACAACCAGTTCAAGAAATCAAGGTCCCACGAATCCCAGAGGTGGTGCCATTCCAACTTGCTTTACCTATGGAAGGATTCATTGGGGACAATGTCGTTGAGACACGGGAGCATGCTTTAGATGTGGCCAAGTTGGCCACTTGCTGAGAGATTGTCCCATGCTTGTCAGTCTTATAGTCGGCCCTTTGAACCATTCCGAAAACCCACGGTACCTAGAGGAGTGAGGAAGGACCAAAAACACTAGGGAAGAGCCTTTGCCTTGGTGCCTGGAAACCCAGAAGTTACTGAGAATGTTGTGTTAGGTACACTTTCTGTTTGTGGTCACTTAGCCCATGTTCTCTTTGACTCTGGTTCAACTCACTCTTTTGTTACACCATACTTTGCTACCAAGTTGGCATTAGCACCCGAACCCTTAGGACATATACTATCTGTGTCTTTTCCTTCTAGAAACTCCGCCCTTAGTGCTGATGTGTACAAATCTTGTACTGTATCCTTAAAAGGAGAAATTTTACACGTAGACTTGATTTCCCTTTGCATTAGTACCTTTGATGTGATCTTAGGAATGGATTGGTTAGTTGTCAACCATGCCTCTATTGATTGTGAAGCCAAAAAGGTCTTCCTCCGGTCACCAAACCAATTCGAGCTTGTCTTCGAAGGAACTGGAGTCTCTCCCCCTCCATGTGTTATATCCTTCATGACAACCTAACGACTTCTAAGAAAGGGTTGTTGTAGTTATATCTGTTATGTGATCAATACTCAACAAGAGGCCCTCACACTTGATGCAATCCCTGTGATTCGAGAATTTCCAGATGTATTTTCTGAAGACCTACCTGGCACCCCGGTTGATCGAGAAATCGAATTCACAATTGAAACCCAACCTGGTGCACAACCAATTTCAAAAGTCCCGTACCACATGTCCATGACAGAATTAAAAGAGTTGAAGACTCAACTCCAGGAACTTTTGGACAAAGGTTTCATTCGACCAAGTATCTCACCATGAGGAGCTCCAGTACTATTTGTAAAGAAAAATGATGGCACAATGAGGTTATGCATCGATTACCGTGAATTAAACAAAGTCACCATAAAAAATCAGTACCCTCTGCCATGAATCGATGACTTATTCGATCAACTGCAAGGCATCCAAGTGTTTTAAAAAATTGACTTGCGTTCTAGCTACCATCAACTAAAAGTCAAAACAGAAAGCATCGAGAAGACTGCCTTCAGAACTCGTTATGGACACTACGAGTTTCTTATTATGCGATTTGGCGTCACCAATGCTCCAGCGGCCTTTATGGATCTCATAAATAGAGTGTTCAAACCCTATCTTGACGAATTCGTCATCATATTCATTGACGACATTCTCATATACTCCAAATTGCCAGAAGATCATGAACACCACTTGCGAAGAGTTCTACAGACACTACGTGATCAAAAACTCTATGCCAAGTTCAAGAAACTTGAATTTTGGATCACCGGTGTACACTTTCTCAGTCACGCTATCAACAAAGACAACATTTCAGTTAATCCCAAAAAGGTTGCAGCAATCGTGGATTGGCCACGATCTACTAACGTGTCTGAGATTTGAAGCTTCTTGGGCCTAGTCGGCTATTACCGGCGCTTCGTGCAAGATTTCTCAAAGATAGCATCACCCTTGACCCAACTAACTCAGAAGAACACACCCTTTGAATGGACCAACAAGCAGGAACGTTGCTTCCAAGAATTGAAGAATAGACTCGTGACGGCTCCTATATTAGCACTCTTCACGGAAATAGAAGGGTTCGTAATTTATAGTGATGCCTCATACAATGGTTTGGGTTGCGTTCTTATGCAAAATGGGAAGGTTATTGCATATGCCTCACGTCGACTAAAGACCCACGAGAAGAATTACCCAACCCATGATCTGGAATTAGCCGCGGTAATCTTTGCCCTCAAAATCTAGCGTCATTATCTCTATGGAGTAAACTGCGAAATTTACACAGATCACAAGAGTCTCAATATCTGTTTATATAGAAGGAATTGAATATGAGGTAACGATGATGGTTAGAATTTATGAAGGACTATGATATAGAAGTCCATCACCACCCCGGCAAAGCTAACGTAGTAGCAGATGCATTGAGTCGAAAGACGACCAAAAGTTTGGCATGTACCCTCGTTCCCTACAAGATCAATGGGTTGCTCGCCAACATAATCATGGAACCCGAGTTGATTGAAGAAATTAGAATCCGCCAATGTGAAGATAAACATTTGAAGAAAAAGTATGAGGAACAAGAAATCACGCCCGATCATGACTTCACGATAAGCAATGGGATGCTAAAATTTTGGAACCGAATTTGCGTGCCTGACCTTCCAGAACTCAAGAAAAAGATATTGGTAGAAGCTCATAGCTCGAGGTTTGCGATCCACCTTGACAATATGAAGATGTATCACGATTTGAAGGAACACTTCTGGTGGACAGGAATGAAGAAAGACATAGCAAGTAGATCGCTCGGAACTTCGCTCCGCGCGCGAGGGCGCGAATCGTTGTTCTTAGCTACTACAGTTCGGACTCATGTCACGGTTCTGAATCTAATCTCACAAAGTGCAATGTAAGACTGATAAATCACCAAAGAGTCCAAATCTGACAAATCGTTTTGGAAAATCGATTTTAATCAAAAAACGCCAAACATGGACTACTTTGCCAGATTTCAGAGTCGCCACCTAAATGTTTTGTTTTTGGGAAATTTAGGAAACCCTGACTTGTGCCTAAGGCCACGTGTCCGTCATCACCAAAGTTGCCTCGGCTCGGGAACTTGGGTACGAGAGGGGGAAGGTCCTGAAATGAGCAGCCCCGGTCGCCCGATCAAAGATCGGCCTCTACTAACATGATATGTTGTTTTTGAAAATACGTGTGTTCTTATTCCAGTTAATTAGCTAACCTTACTATGTGATGCGCACAGCATACAAGTATAGATTAGATCGCCTAAATTAGAATAAAATAATTCAATGTTTGTTTTTTTGAAAATGGTTTGAAAGTGCTACCCGCAAGTAGGCTAAGACGTGAATTTGCCACCCTCAAGTGGGCTTAGAAAACATGATTTGCCACTCTCAAGTGGGCTTAAAACTCGCATTTCGATGAATTATTCCAATTCAAGTAATGAAGCCTTCATCCACAGGCATTCATACAGTTAAACATTTAAGCAGTTAGCCTCATGGTAAGCATGCTATCATGGCAGTCACTTACACACATGCAAGGATGCTAAAGCGTAAAAGCTTACCTAGTACTCCGAGCCAAAAAAGAAGCTAGTTAATAATCAATGCATGATCCTAGCTATGTCAAGAATGCCTAATGCAACACGTGCAAAATGCAACTAAGATAGGCTCGGCTATTCTAAGATGTCATGTGAATGCAACTTGATAACATGTATTCAAATTGTTATTGAGATACAATGCAGTTTGTATGATGCGCCGAACCCGGTGCATGCAATATAGATGAATGAATGTAAACATACAAAGCATAAGTATGCTAATTGAAACATGACCCTAAACTAACCATCGAAAGCGGTTAAGTAAAAGGAAGAAAGAAATGGGGGTTGGAAGACATGCATCACACACACGCACGCTTATTACAACATTGTGCCCTCTCGACGGAGGGTTCGAATAATAAGCTAACTAGCTAATCTAAGCTAATTAATTACAAATCGAATTAAAACTAGCTATACTAAGCTAATTAGAACATTACAAAGATGAAATAAATTAGCTAAATACATTAACTAATTAATTACAAAATCAGCAAATTAACTAGCTAAACAAAGCAGTTAAAATGGCCTCGAGGGGAGGGAGACATGCATGCTCGATTGCCTCGCTTAGAAATCCATTGCCATGCCACCAATTGCCTATATTTGCACTTGATTTGATTTTTGAAAGTTGCACAAACTTCCAGATTGCTTCTGCTCCAACACAGGGACCCTCTGGTGGGCTGCCGACCAGAAAAGGGGGCTGTAGACCAGAAAAACTGGTCAGCCGACCACCCCTACTGGTCGGCCGACTACTTCTGTGGTCGGTCGACCAGCATGATTTTCCAAACTCCAGTTTTACTGCAACAGAGAACAACAAGGGGCACAACGGTGTATTTGCAAGACATGTGTGTACAACTACTCTCCTTATCATTTCTCGAGCTCAAAGGAGCGTAGTACTCGACTCTCAGGCCACCAACCAAGCATCGCAATGCACGATGGCCGAGAAGCCAAGTTTGCACAAGTCAATGAATGTTGGAGTATGAAACGTGCCACATTCTTTGTGTTTAGATTAACGTTCGATCTAAACATAATGCAATGCAAACAACATGCTTATCTTTCACATGTTTTACTTTGTTCATTTTGTTTACTCTTTTTAGATTACCAATTAGTCTCTTAATCGGTTAAGTCCAAAAGTGAGAGTCCTCTAATTTTGAAAGAAGATCTAAGCCACAAGCACCTTGAGCGTGAAAGAAGCCTCATGCTTTTGGTTAGTAGAAACCCTCAAGAGAAGGCTAAAACCCTTAGGCATGAGAGCCTCAATTCCATGCTCAAGCCAACAAGAGGATTAAGACCACTTTCAAGGAAAATGAGAGACTGAAATAATGGAGTGCAATGACACACATTTTAGCACTAGAATGACATGCTCAATGGCTTAAAATCATGCAAACAACTCATGTAATGCATGTTGGAGGCATGAAGCATCAAATCTAGTGAAGTGTATTACCCTAGAAGCATACATTATCAAGCTCAAACAACAAAATCAGCCATGGATAGACCTAAAACATGCCAAATCAGTGGCATGAACATGTTGAAATTGAAGCCCAAAAGACTAGACTAACATGCACACAAATTGGCTCACAAGCGGGGCATAAGGCACAACTCTCAAAAGCACTTAAAGAGTGAAAGAAGTGAGAACATGTCAATGACATATGCTCTGAAATTATGTGTTTAATGATGCCATATCACATAAACATCACAAATAAGGCATGCTAGGAGGCCTAAGGCACAAGGCTAGTAAATGGCACTACATAAAAGGCATGCAATACATGGCACAAATGATTAAGCCAGCTATGGACATAGGTCAATTAGGCCAAAACAAAGACCAAAACATGCTGAGATGGAAACCCAAAAGCCTAGGCAAACATGTATACGTATTGGCTCATAAACGAGGTATGAGGCTCAACTTCTCAAAAGTGATGAAAGAGTGATACATATGAGAGTATGGCAATGAAACATGCTCTAAAATCACATACAAAATGATGCCAAGGCATGCAAATAACTCGAGAAAAGCATGCTAGAAGCCTTAGACAATAAGATAGTAAAGGCATTTGCACTATAGCTATACAAAACATGAGCCATCTGACCAAGACAACCCAAAATGGTCCTAAAACATTCTAAATGAAGTTCTAAAGCATGCTTGAAATAAGCTAAGAATGGCTAGACTTAGAGGCCAAAACAATAGCACATGTTAGGTAATTTAGCACAATTGCACTGCAAGCATACAAAGAAAAGCTCGAATGATCAAACCAGCTCAAAATAGAGTTCAAGCATGCTAAAATATGAGCAAAAACATGCTAGAGTGGAGCATACATATGCTAGATTAATAGGCTAAACCATCAAATAAGCTAGGCTAGCATGCAAGTTTACACTACAAGTGTATAAAGCATGCAAGAGGTGACCAAACCAACGCAAAATAGAGTTATGGCAGGTCTTAAAAGTCACAAAAAAGTGCTTGAACTAAGCTTGAAAGAAGGAGAAATACATGCTCATATGGTAGGCCATCAATGCATGCAAACAAGACAAGAGGAGAGGGGACCACCCCCTCCCATTTTGGACCTCAAAACCACCTTTCCACCACTAAAATTCCTTTGGAATTTAGTGGTTTAAAGGCCAAGAAAAGATGGTTTCAAAAGCTTAGGAAGTTGGCTCAAAAGGCTTTACAAGCCAAAGAGCAAAGGGAGAGACAACCCCCTAACACAAAAGGGGCTTAAACTACCATTTTTAGGACTGAAAAACAGAGCTTTTTTCAGTTCAACACCACCCCAAAAAACAGCCCCAAAGTAGTTGAAAACTATGGCAAAGCTAGCATGCAAAACAAGCTAAAAGGGAGAGAGTTCTTACCCTTGAAGCACAGCTGCAAAAACAGGTCCAATTCTAAGCTAGGACCACCTTTTGGAGCTCAAACAAGGCTCCAAGGAATCTCAGCCCAATGGTGATCAAGTTTGATCAATGATGCTTAGGCAAAGGAGAGGTATATCTCCAAGTATATCTCTTGCATGCACACAAGGGCAAGAGGGAGAGCAAACTAGAGAGAAAAGCTGAAATTTTGCTCTGAAATTTGTAGAGAGAGAGAGAGATATTTTAGTATGAGAATCTCCCACAATTGCTCAAAATGTTCTAAGTTGGGAGATATATGAGATATAGCTTCATATATAGCAAAAAGAGAGCATTTGGTTGAAAACATTTGAGTTAGGACAGCTGGCACAAGCCAGAAATAGTTGGAGGAGAAATATCTTCAAAAAAAAATGAATTTGGGTCACTCTTGGCTGACCGGCCATCTTTTGTGCCGACCTGCTGCTTGTGATGGCCGATCTGCTATTTTTTTTGGCCGATCGGCCATAAGTCTACTTTTCAGACCCAACTTCAAATGGGCATAACTCCTTCATATGGACTCTTTTGTAGGTCATTCTTGTGTCCAAATTGAAGCCCTAAAAGTGAGATTTCCAATGGTGGTAGCCTTGCATCAATATTCCAACTGTGCAAAAAGTTATGTCTGTTTTGGTGAAGTCGCTCAGTTTCGGTTCAACCGGATTGATGCCCTACTTTAACCAACCATTTCTCCCCCATCTGGACTTGGTTTTAGGAGATTCTTGAGTGTAAAATGAAGCCCGGGAAGTATTCTTTCCAATGGTGGTGGCATCATGGCTTAAATCCAAGTATGCAAAATGATAGGCCCTATTTGGCGAGGACTACTCGTCTCTCTCTTAATGATTCATGCCCAACTTCTTCCTCAACTAGGTTTCTTCTCTCCACTCTTCTTTTCTTCAACTCCAAACCCCCGAACAAGGTGTTTTGAAAGATTTTTTTTAAAGATTTCATCTCTCTTTCATTCATTTCCACTTTGTCCTTGCTTGGTTTATCGAAAAGCGCAACATTTAACAAAATGCAAGCGTTGGAACATCGTAGGAACCTTTTTTCAAAATATTTTGAAAGAGAGGGTTTTAAGATCTAAAATCTTTTGATCAAGAAATGGGGAGTGAGGTTTTGATTTGGAGTTCTCCATGCCAAAGAAATCGAACCTTTGCCCTGCACATCTTTTATCACCAAGTAAACCATCAGTAGCGCCTAAGTCTTAAGGGCAGTCAAAAATGGGGTGTCTACAGCCATGCCTTCAAATGCCTATGTTGTCAACAGGTTAAAGCAGAACATCAGAGACCTGCAGGAATGTTGCAACCACTCCTTATTCCCGAATGGAAATGAGAGCACATTATTATGGACTTCGTGGTCAGGCTACCGCAATCAGTCTCGAAGAATGATGCAATATGGGTTATTGTAGATTGATTAATGAAGTCGGCGCATTTTCTACCAATCAGAATCATGTACTTCCTCTTTAAGTTTTCCGCTCTATACATTATGGATATCATTTGTTTGCACGGTACCCCAGTTTCAATTGTATCCGATAGAGACCCCCGTTTTGTGTCTCACTTTTGGAACAAATTGCAAGAAGCTTTGGGAACCACTCTAAAGTTTAGCACGACTTATCACCCGTAACTGATGGGCAATCTGAAAGGACGATCAAGACCTTGGAAGATATGTTACGTGTGTTTGTGCTAGACCTCAAAGGTAATTGGGATGATCACCTACCTTTGGTGGAGTTCACCTATAATAACAACTACCATGCAAGTATTGGAATGGCATCGTACGAGGCACTGTATGGAAGGAGATGTCGATCACCTCTGTGTTAGAAGGAAGTCAGAGATAGAAAATTATTAGGCCCCGAGATTGTGCACATAACAAACGATAAAATTCAACTCATCCAACAACGAATTCGTACTGCTCAAAGCCGCCAAAAAAGCTATGCAGATACATGGAGGCGAGACTTAGAATTTCAAATAGGCGACCTTGTGTTCGTAAAGATCTTACTAACAAGAGGGGTTCTCCAATTTGGAAAACGACGAAAGTTAAACCCATGCTATATCAGGCCATGCGAGATACTAGAAATGATTGTTCCTGTGGCATATCGCCTTGCACTTCCACCCGAACTATCCAACGTCCACAACATGTTTCACATTTTGATGCTTCGTCGATATATTCGGGATCCAGAGCTTTTTGTCGATTACGAGAACCTAGAAGTTCAAGAAGACCTCTCTTATAAAGAGCAACCTGTACAGATTCTCGATCATCGTGATCAAGTCCTTCGAAACAAGACTATACCTCTTGTAAAAGTCTTATGGAGAAACCATCATATCGAAGAAGTGGCATGGGAAACTGAAAGTCAAATGCGAGCCACATACCCACACCTCTTCGAAAACCAAGGTACATCAAGTTTGGGGACAAACTTCTTTTAAGGAGGGAAGAAATGTGACACCCTAAATATTTAATTAATACCATAATAATAATAATAATAATAATAATAATAATAGTAATAATAATAATAATACATTTAAAACAAATCTTGGCCCAATTAATAAAAATAAAATAAAATTTTAATAATAATAATAATAATAATAATAATAATAATAAAAATAAAAATGAAACAGTTATAGCTTTGGTGAATCACCTCATAGCTTTGGTAGTTCATTAATTTAGAGGGTCACGTAGGGAACGACAAGTTGACACCTGTTGGATAGGTGGCCGAACCTAGCAAGCCATTTGTTGATGGCTGATACACATTCATTGCCTATAAATAGGGAAGTGATTTACTGAGCTTCAACGAAAAACCAAAGGAATAGTTTATACAGAGGTAGGATCAATAACTAAGAGGAAGCACCAAGTAGCCGAGAGTTGGTCGGAGTCAGAAAATAAAGATTAAGGGTTAATAGTAAGGTGAGCTATATTATATCTTGAGTTACCATAATATATTTTAAGAATGTTTTGAGTTATCATAATTTATTTTATGAAAATTATGTTTTATGGTTATGTTAATGTTTCAATTACGTGGATTATTTTTTGAATTTTATTTTCTTACATTGAAACCCATGGATATGTTTGTTTAAATTTTAAAAATTATTTGACAAAGATTTTATAAGCAATTATGTTATGTAAGTACCACCACGGGAGTCCCAAGTCTTGGGGGACTTAAATAAACCATTGGTCCCCTGTTTGGCCACCTTGTGGTCCTCTGTTTGTCATGGATCCATTGACCTCCCGTTTTGATTGTCACTCCAGTGACCCCTGTTCTGTTTTGTACCGTGGTTATAATTGTTTACGTAATTTATTTCAGTTTTTGCCACTTAATTAATTTGTTTATTCAACTTAAATTATGTTAATGGTTTAACCTAAATAACTATCCATGGCAATTTTTGTACCCCTACACTCACAGTATAATATTTCTCATTCTGCTATGTGTTTATGGCTGTTACCCCTTTCAGGTGACGGGATTTAATGAGATCAAGATGGGAGATAAATCACTGTGTTTTCTTTTCTTTTTTTTTTTCGTACTATCTGTATTTTGATTGGACTCTTGTGATGAAATAAAAACCCAAATGACTTTTTTTGTTTCTTTTAATAAACTTTTGATACACAATTATTTCATTTTAATTTATGCATTGAGCTACCATTACAGAAATTTTAGAATTATTTTAATACAGTAATGCTACAACATTAATGTTACAGGCCTAAAGAGATGATCAAACATCTAGCTGGACTGCCACCTAAGATTAGTGGGTCCCACTAAACAACTCTCACTTCCCTCTCGCGTGATAGAAAGATGCTTTCGGAGAAAAAATAAAATAAAAGAAGCAGAAAAGAAAAAAGAAAAAAAAAAAAAGGCGACAAAACCCCTCAACTCCTTTCATAATTGATGGGATCCACAATTCGCTGAAACCACCAGTACCCTTGCCCCACAACTTTAATTTAAAGCGAGGTTGTACCACCCAGCAAAGGTTGTGGATTACACTTGCCCACATAAGCCACATCAACTTTAAAATATCTGCAACAAAACAAAGTGGGTAGGTAATGTGTTTGATAAAATGCATCTTTAGTTTAGTTGTTTTAAGCGGAATATAAAACTCATTTCAAAGAATGAATTGTAACTCATTTAAAAATGTAGGGTTTAAAATGATGAAATTAAAAATTTGGGGTTTAATTTGTTATTGAGGTTAAACTTTAGGGTTTTTTTTTTTTTAAAAAAAATTTCTCAATTATTTATCATTATCACTAAACAGTAGGAGTGATAAACGAGCTGAACAGTTAATTGTTCAAGTTTGGTTTGATAATTTTGACGAGTTTCAAAATTTGTTCTAAATTTAATTCGTAAAACTTTTGAGCTGAACTCAAATGAGTTTTGATTGAGTCGTGTTCAAGTAATTTGATATTTTTATATAGTTTTAAACTTAGCGAACCTAGCTAACAGAGTAATTTTGAAAATTTTAATGAGTTTTGGAAAGTATTCAAACTTGACTTATTTACTTAACAAACTGAGCTCAAATGAACTTTTAATGAGTCGAACACGAGTTGAACTTGAGTTGTTTAGTTCGTTTATCACCCCTACTCAACAGGAAAAGTTAACCGAAATGGATTGAGCATTGGCATTGACATCATACCGAGAATGAGATAGATTCTCTCCACCTTACTTTAGCTCAATTTGGTTAGGATGGATGAAAGAGAAAAACAATTTAGCTTTTATGATTTTGTTTAGCTTGAAAATGGTTGAGGTTAATTTTTTTTGTACAACCTATATTAGCATTGTAACTAATTTTTAATTTTTTGTTAAAAAAACACAAGAAAATTAGAATTTTGAGTTATTTATAACTAAATTTTTAAATTTTTATTTCTTTTTGTTACAAAATTTTCATATTTTGCTTTTTTTTTTTTAATTTCTTTTCTTTCACTTTCACTTTCTATCAAATTTTATTTTGTGTATCATGAGTCCTATTTTGAAAATTTGAACTGCATATTTTTTAAACCCAACCTGTGAACTATACATAAAAAAATCTTGTCGATTTGATCACCATAACCACATTAGTTTATAACATTTATTTATAAAAAAATGAATGACAAATATTATTCCAAATCTAAGTCATATATTTTTTTAGAGATAAATAAAATAAATAAAACGTGGTTATGGTTATCGAATCAATCTGATTTTTCTCATGAATATTTTACATTTTGTGGTCTAAAAAATGAATTGTTCAAAGAAAAATATTTGAGACCCACAAAAAAACACTCACAATTTGGCCTATAATGAAATAGTATGATAGGTGTCAACTTTTGATTAATTACATACTCAATAATATAAGACTTATCTTTTTATCATATTATTGTGGATAAATTTGTGAATCTAAAATGTGAGTCTCTTACAAAAAAATGTAGACCTTAAATTAATAAAATTAAAACTTAAAGATTTAAAGTTTAGGATTTAGAATGTGTGATAGTAAAAATAAAGAAATAAAAAATCTACAGTTGACGTCGTGAGGCGTGGCTCACGTGTAATGAGAAAATACCTTTCTCAGTTCATATATATATATATCCTCATACGTGGAAGGCCCTCTATATTCTCCACTCTTGTAGTCTTTATAGCAAAGCAAAATATTATATAATTTATCTTTTTATTTTTTTATTTTTTTTCTATCACATTATCTTTTTATTCTTTTACATATCTTTTTGTAAAAAGATAAAAAATATATTTTTTTAGGACATACCAAACCAATCCACAGTGACAAGCATGGAGATGAAGGTTGAGATAGTAGCTAGAGAAATCATCAAGCCATCTTCTCCCACTCCCAATCAATTTAGAATTTACAAGCTCTGTTCTAGGGATCAATTCTCTCCCCATCATTACATCCCAGTTGTTTTCTTCTATGTCAACTCTACTTGTGATGTGAATCACGAAGAGATGGTTAGCATAAGATCCCATCGCTTAAAGGAAACTCTCTCTGAAACCCTCACTCGCTTCTACCCACTTGCCGGAAGACTGAGAGACAATCTCTTTATCGATTGTAACGACGAGGGTGTTGATTATTTGGAAGCTCGAGTCACCGACTGTCGTCTCTCAGACATTCTTGAACAACCCAAAGTCGAAGAAATGTACCGTTTATTTGAACCCGACCCCGAAGACTTCAACAACAACCCTCTGTTATTCGTTCAACTTAACTTATTTCCATGCGGCGGAATGGCACTTTGTGTGCGTATGTCTCACAAGATCGCCGATGGAGTCGCGTATGCCGCCTTCGTGAAGGCCTGGTCCGACATCGCCCTCGGGTCGTCTGAGACTATTGTCCCAGATTTCATTGCTGCCTCGTCTCGCTTCCCACCGAGAGAGGACTGCCCGGTGTTGTCAATGACATTCATGCAGATGACCAAGAAGAATGTCACAAAAAGGTTTGTGATCAACGCATCGCAAGTTGCTACCCTCAAGGCCAAAGCGACCAGCACGGGCGTGCAGCAACCTACCCGCGTCGAGGCTGTCACTGCGGCCCTCTTGAAATGCGCTGTGACTGCCTCCCGATCATATGCCCTTCTACTTGAAACTTCAGTTTCAAGTCCAAAGGCATATGCGTTGACAGGGGCTGTCAACATGCGCACAAGGCTTGAACCACCCTTACCAGAATATTCTTTTGGAAATCTAACTGGATTGTTGTGGGCAATGATCGAAGATGATGGTGCGGAAACAAACTTGCCAGGCTTGGTTTGTCAGCTGAGGAAAGGGCTTCAACAGTCCACAGATAACAATTTCATCGCTGAAAAGACAAAACTGTTGAGACTCGAGGGAGACGCTGTGAAGGTGTATCGCCATAGCAGTTGGTGTAGGTTTGGTCTATACGAACTTGATTTCGGGTGGGGGAAGCCAACATATACGACTGGTGTTTTATTTGGTAACCCAATTGGAATTGGATTGATGGACACAAGAGATGGTGACGGAATAGAAGTGTGGATGACTTTGTTGAAAGAAGACATGGCCTTGTTTGAAAGTGACCAGGAGTTGCTAGCTTTTGCCTCGCCGAACCCAAGTGCACTCGAAAATTGATCAATTAATATTAATAATAATAATAATGTTATGATGATGAAAGTTATGAAGAATAAAGTCTTCTAAGTTGTTGAATCATGCATATGTGCTGCACCTTTTGGTGCTGGAAGTGTCTGATTCCTTTCTTCGAAGACTCCAATGTTGTTTGGTATTTGCTTGGTTACCAAGTTGGTCTGGCTGGGAGATTAGTCCTTTGTGGATGATTGTAAGACATTAATGTTAGATTTATTTTCTGTGTGGTCCAATGGTTTATATATCTTTTACATATTTTATTTTATTTAGACTTCATAATTAGATAAAGTTTAGTAATTAGAATTTTAAATATGAGATAATTATTTTTCTAAGGTTCGAAGGAAACCTTGATGGATAAGAATTCTTTTGATAGAGTTTATCTGACCATCTTCTCTCCTTTATATAAGGATAGGTGATTCCCCTTTCATAATTGTAGTATTTTTCCATTACTCAAAGTTTTATAATCATCCTAATTAAAAGAGACAGAGAGAAGAAGGTGAGCCAAAAATTTAAGGTTCAATTATTAGGAGTATTTTCTCAATTTCTTTAATTCAATGGTTGACAAAGATATGTTCGTTTTATTCTTGAGATGTATTGAATTCAAGATCCTGTTCCGCATTATTATTATGGTTCATACATATTAATTGTTTACATATGGTATCAGAACCTTAGTTTTGTGAATCAATACACATTGAAATAATATATATATAAATATTGTTATTACTAGTGGTAACTCGTGCTATGCATGAGACTTTATAAATTTAAAAAAAAAAATCATTATAATTTTCTTGAAGTAATTTAATATCTTATCTTGTCGTATACATGAAATTTATAAATTAACTTTTATGTTTACAATTTTTTAAATTATTAGTTTAAAAAAATTTAAAATATATATATATATATATATATATATATAAATCTATTTAATGGAATTTTGATAATTTGTATTAAAAAAAAGTTAAACCTGTTTAAATGAGATTAAATGAGCTATAACATAACTCTTCTTGTTATGAAAATATATAAATTTAAAGTTATAATTTATACAAATATACAATTCTATTATTAAATATAAAGTGAAGTGATATTTAACAATAATTAGTATGATGTTTCTATTATTAATTCAATAATTTAAGTTACATTTCTTTTGATTTCAATCTCATAACTAAAAATATAATATGAATATAATACACACACAGATTTTCAGTCTTTAAAAATAAGAAGGTTTCAAAATATTTTCAAAATTTCATTATTTTCTTTTAACTTTTTTATTTATTTATCTAATTTGATTTTAAATTTGAATAAAAGTTTTGATTTGATATAAATTACTTTAATTTTTTCATTAAATTTTTATCAATTTTTAAAAGAACTTTCATTCTTATCCCAATATTTTTTCTTTTTCCATTTCACCAATTTAGATGGTAAAAACAATAATTCAGTTAATTGGAATTATAGTGAAATAACATCTTGAAATAGTCAAAGTTTAAGTATGTGGTTGGTTGAAATGTATAATTTAATTAATCCTCTTCTCATATTTGTATAAAAGTTAACACTTACGACTACATTATTATACGTTGGATTATGGAAAAAAATTTGAGGCGTCAAACATTTTCCATTTGTAAATATCCTTGTAGACACCCCATTTTTGATCGACCTTAAGACTCAGACGTCACCGATTGAGCGCTTGGTGATGTTGCATATCGTGCTCGTTCAGAGGTTTCAGAGTCTCAGCTGCGAGCCTTGCCTCCGGACTTCCGGACTCTTTCATGCTTTGCCTCGGTTTGCGAACCAGGCTCTGTTTTCTCTGTTTTCTCTTTCCGAAGGGAAGGAGAGGTCTCGTAGATCATCTCTCAGTGGCCGTAGGCTACGTTTCGTGGTCGTAGGCCATTTTGCCTGTTTGGAGTCCGGTTTCCGATTTTTCGGAACCGACGGCCGTGTGCCTCGGTTCGGGACCGCTTAACCACCTCCGTTTGCTCCGGTTTTTGGCATGCATCTTGTTTGCTCCCTTTTGAGGGACACTGTGGCTCGATAGACCAACTTCATGGTCGAACACCACTTCCGGTGCCTAACAGTCAGTTTTCGGGGCCTCGGGCTGCGCGTTTCGGCTCCCGAACCTTCATTTTGCATCGGTTTGAGTTCATTTTTGGCAGGGACTGCTGTTTCATTGTTAAGAAGGTCGTAGAAGGGTGGGAGGCCAATAATTGTTCTGACAACCAGTTTTATTCCTCCATCGCCCTCCGTCGCCCGTTTTTCTCACTTGAAAGCCAATGTTGACCACCCTAAGGTCACTTTTTCCAGCCCTAAATCACATATTTGTGTTGTACACACCTGGGAGGCCACCAATATCACATGGCCGGCCAGTAATTGTGTGTGACCCTTTTGAACCCCTCATAAAAGTGGCCTTTTCTCTCTCTTGGTTCATTCTCTCCAGTTTTTTACCACATGGTTGTGTTGTGCACACATGAGAGGCTCTCTTTTTAGCATGGCCGGCCATTAATCTTCATTGAGCCTTTTGACCCTTGGCCGACCGGCCATGGGGAAGGCCGACCGGCCACCTAAACCCTAGCAAACCAGCCGGCCTTGATCCTCTCTCCAGGTACATTACAGATATGCATTTTGTTTCCCCCCAGATTGTGTATCCGGGGGGCTGCATTTTTTGGGGGAAACTTGAATCCATTTTCCCCATTTTTTCCCACACTTTTGCCTATATATTAGGCCCTCCAGCTCCCATTTGAAGGGTTACAAATTTTGCTCTAAGCCTCCTATATTGTATCTCTCTCTCCCTATACTCCAACCTTCAAAACCTCTCAAACCCTACACCATTTCTATATCACCACATAGCACCACACCACCACCACCCTTTCCAGCACTTGGAGCTGGTTTTCCAGAGGCAAGGAGCACCTTTTCTCAAGCCAAGAGGCTGTTGAAGTTTGGTCTACAAGGGTGAGCCACACTTTCCCTCTTTTTGAGCTTCTTTTGCATGCTTTCTAAGCCATACTTACTTCCATTTTTGGGCTCCAACCCTAACTGAAAATAGCATTATTTTGAGCTCCTTTTCATGTTTGTTTAAGGGCTTCTCCCTGTTTGAGGCTTCCTCTTTACACTTGCTTCTTTATCTCTCTTGTATGCCTCTTTCTTGTATAGTATTTTAGGCCTATTTGTAAACTGTTTTGAGCTTGGTTATAAACTGTAAAGTGGCTTATTTTGAGCCCTTCTTCAACATTGTTGAAAGGCTCTTCATTGTTTGAGGCTTCCTTTTGTCACTTGCCTCTTTATCTCTCTTTTGGCCTTATTTTTGCATGTTTTGTTAGCCCCTTGTGCTTGTATTTTTGGGCTCTGGTCCAAACTGTAAATAGCCTTATTTTGACCTCCTCTTCATGTTTGATCAAGGGACCTTTGCTGTTTGAAGCTCCCTTTTGGCTCTTTGTGTTTAAACCTCTTTTTTAGGCCTTATTTTGCATAGTACTTTAAGCTTGCATGTGCACTGTTTTGGGTTTGATCATAAACTGTAAAATACCATGTTTTGGGCTCCTTTTCAACTTTGTTGAAGGGCCCTCCTCTGTTTGAGGCCAGAAACCATCACTTGCTTCTTTGTCTCCCTTTTGGCCCATTTCTTGCACAATAGTTTAGCCATACTTGTGTTTGTTTTAGTGGCTTGTTATAAACTGTAAAGTGCTTCATCTTGAGCCCCTCTTAAACTTTGTTGAAGGGATTTTGGCCATTTAGGGCCATCAGCTGCTACTTGCTTCATTATCTCTCTTTTGGGGCCATTTTTGCATGTTAACTTAGCCCTATTTGTGTTCACTTTTTGGCCTTGCTTAAAACTGTAAATATACTTGTTTTGGGACTTTCTTGATTCTGTATTCACACTTTGTATTCAAATAATGCATGCTTTGCATAGCCATAGGTCATTCCATGTACCTAATTTCATGTTTCGGGTCTCATTCCATGTATCGGGTGCCATGTTTCCATGTTCTGGGGCTGTTTTGCATCATATTTTGCTACTGAAATTTGCATGCTAGTATGCCATATTCCATGCCTTGCCATGTCTTGTTAGAGTGGCATTTGTGCCTTAGGATCGGTCCTCGGTTTGCGTGCATGTGTGCACGCATTTCGAGTGTCTCATTTTCATCTCATCGCTACCGATGTGAGTGTGGATGAGGTCCACTCATGTTGGTGTAAGTCCATCGTGCATTGTGTATGCCATTTCATTTCATAGCATTGTGTATGCTAGGTTGCATGTTAGCGCATTGTATATGCAATGTTACCTCGTGCATCGTGTATGCCATTCCATAGCATTGTGCATGCTAGGTTGTATATTAGTTGCATTCATGCATGTCATGCATATCGCATTGTGTTTGGGATAGGAGTTAGCCCAAGCACGGGAAACGAGGGACGTTTCATACTTCGAGTGATGGAACGTGTCTCAATTCCCAGTCACCGACACTCCGGTTTATCCATGATGGAGTTTAGGTTTTGTTGTGTTTATATGTGCATTCATTTCATATTGAGTCATCCAATTCGATTCCTCGGCCATCATGTATCGATACGCGTGATTGGTGGCACGAGAATCGAGGACTACACTCCCTGAAGAGTAGTCATGCATACATGTGTGAAAATACTTTGCCATGCCCCTTTATTGCTCTCTGTTGCAGCAAATCAGAAATCGGCAGCCTTCCGAAGCTTGGCACGCATTCCAAGAACAGTTGCAAATAGAGGCAAACCGGGGCATCGCGAGGGATTCTTCGCACAAGGCAACCCGAGCATACATCATTCATCATCCGGAGCAGATTTGAGGCAGTCCCTGGCTTGCATGTCAATTTATTGCTTTCCTAATTTAATTTGTTAATTAATTAGGGTTTTGTAATTATTTGGACTGTAATTATTTATTCGGGACTGTATTATTTATTCGGACCCTTCGAGCGAGGGCACAACTGTAATAAGTGTGCGTGTGTGTGATGTATGTCTTCCAACCCCACGTCTTTCTCCCTTTTATTTACCCGCTTATGATGGTTAGATTAGGGCATGTTTCAATCAGCATATAGTATGATAGCATGTTTGCATTCATTCATCTGTTTTGCATGCACCGGGCTCGGCGTATCATACTAACTGCATTGTATTTTCAATTCCAAGTTGAATACATGCTAGCTGTAGCATTTCATATGCCATATCTAGAATAGCCGAGCCTGTTATAGTTGCACTTTTGCATGTGTTGCATTAGGCATTTCTGTATAATTAGGATCATGCATGGATTTCTAATTAGTTTCTATTTTGGCTTGGAGTACTCGGTAAGTTTTATGCTTTAGCATCCTTGCATGCGTGTGAGTGACTGCCATGAATAGCATGCTTACCATGAGGCTATATGCTTATGTGATATAACTGCCTGAATGCCTGTGGGTGAAGGTTGGGTTATTTGAATTGGGACAATTCATCAAATGTGTGTTTTAAGCCCACTAGATAGTGGCAAAATCATATTTTCTAAGCCCACCCGAGGGTGGCAAATCCACGTCTTAGCCTACTTGCGAGTAGCACCATCAAACCATTTTCAAACAAACAAACATGAAATGTTTTGTTCCAATTCAGGCGACCCAGTCTATACTTGTATGCTGTGTGCATCACATAGTAAATCTAGGCTAATAACCGGAATAAGAACGCATAATGTTTTCAAAAGTAGATATCATGGTTAGTAGATGCCGATCTTTGATCGGGCGAGCGGGGGTGCTCACGAAGTGACCTTCCCCAATCGTACCCAAGTTCCCGAGCCGAGGCAACTTTGGTGATGACGGACACGTGGCCTTAGGAAAACGAGTCAGGGTTTCCTAAATTTCCCAAAAATAAAACATTTAGGTAGCGACTCTGTATCTGGCAAAGTAGTCCATGTTTGGCACTTCTTTCAAAATCTGTTTTCTCAAAATGATTTGCCGGATTTGGACTCTTTGGTTCAGATTTAGAATCGTGACAAATTGAGAGTCCGAACTGTTGTAAGCCCAATATCGAACGGAACGGGGGGGACTCGTTCCTCCCGGGGCGTTCGGGGACTTCTACAGTTTCTGACGACTCTGCTGGGGATTTAGAGAACTTGACTTGAACTCATGATATCTTGTTTTTTACTACACTTATGTGTTTCTTTGCATTGCATTTGCATTGGTGCGCCTAGGACACCGTGTTTGCCATCTGCTATTCTTGAACGGTTTGCCGGAGGCTTGTCTTGTCAAGGCATGACCATAAGGCTGACCGGTTGTGGGCTCTGCCAGTATGGGAACACAAACCCCGGTTTTACCGGGGCACCCTTTTTTGACCATTCGACCTAGTGCATATTCGGATCCATAGTGACCATTCCAAACTAGGACAGGTTGCTTACCCGTTTATAGGTTGTTTGAAACCGCTGCGTGCATAGTGAAACCCTAGTTCCTGACAAAATAGGACAGGGAAAACCCTACCCCAACATAGGGGTGTTTTGGCTCTCACTTATCTGCTATGTGCTTTTAGAGTGCGTCTCTACAGGGAAACGCATGTATCAGTTTATGAGTTTGGGGCATCAGGCCTGCGGGCATCAGTCAGTATTTGAGAATCAGTTATCTGCGGGTATCAGAGATTCAGTTTTGGGGACAGTGATTGAGGGATAATGATCAGTGTTGAAGGACAGTGTGTATTCAGCTTATCGACCGTGTGTTGTTATGCCCGGCTGTGTATCATGCATTCACTTTAAGTTGTTATGCTGTCCGTTTATCTGTTTATTTCTTTCCTTATTGCTTTATTTATCTTTTTACTAGGAGCAGTTTTAGCACAATTGCTTCCGACCCAGTAGATATTCCCCAAGCACTTTGGACAAGAGGTCGCCGGCTCAATCGATTCGAGGATCTGGTTGACGGACAACCAGTGTTTCATTCTCTACCCCCAGTTGTCAGAAGAAGGCCGAGAAGACGCAGTGTGTCTGAGCAGAGGTTACCAGAACAGTGGTCTACCCTAGCAGTGAATAGCCGGGTTGAGGTGTCAGTTTCTGCCATAGAGATATACATACCAGTCAGTCAGCAATATCAACAAAATAATACCAGGATGGAAGAAATGATGCGCCAGCTCCAAGAGAGCATGAAGCAAATGTAGGAGGACGCTGTCCGCCTAGCAGGCCGCAATCGTGGCCCAACAGGCGGAGATAATTACCCGGCTCCAGCAGCAAGCTGGAGCGTCAGCCTCACATCCAGTTCCTCTCCCACCAGGGATCCTGTTACCAGAGCAGACACCAACTGTCCAGAATGTCCTACCAAACACCCAGAACACCTTACCCAATGTCCAGAACATCCAAGAGGACACAGACCTTCCAACGGGGCCAGCTCCGCTCCCATTTTCGTCTCAACTGTCCAAGACCCATACACCCAACCACCCAGACTCTCCCTTCGAGTTCGAAATAGACCATACAGCTCTGAAACTGAGCAAGCTCGAGAAACTTTTCAAGAAATCACAAGGGGTAAAGGCTATTTTGGATATCGAGGACGAATATACCGATGTGGCCGTAACGTTGCCAGATAGATTCAAGATGCCGCAGATTGATCGTTTCGACGGATCCGGCGATCCCATGGTCCATCTCCGGTTATTCTCAGATATACTGCGGCCAATGGGCCTAACCCGACCACAAAAGCTTTCGCTGTTCGGCCGAACCCTGTCGGGTGTGGCCGCTATCTGGTACGCGAAGTTGGAAGATGAGGTAAAAAGAAGTTGGGATGAAATGGCCGAAGCCTTTGTCGCACAGTACTCGTACAATACCCAGATCGAGATTACAACTCGTGATCTCGAAACAATGAGGCAGGAGCCCAAAGAGACTTTCTCAAATTTCGTAACTCGGTGGAGGGCGAAGGAATCGATGATGACTTTGAGGCCCACTGATAAGGACTAAATCAGGATGATTGTGCCCAACCTCCAACCAAAATTGATGCAGAAGATGATTGTACTCCCCTTCCCCACCTTTTCGGATCTACATGAGATGGGGGTACAAATCGAGGATGCGATGAAGCAAGGTCTGATTGACCAGGATAAGGAGCAACCCCAAAGAACATTTAATCGCAACAATAATGCAGGCCCGAGTGGCACTACAACCGCAAAAGCTTCGGAGGTCAGCATGGTCACCACCATTCCCCCTCCCCTTCCAAGGCCCATGGCAACCACATCCTTCTCCGGTGCATCCGGAAGTAATACCCAAACCACTAAATACCAGCCAGAGGCCAAAGAACCTTCACCCCACTGTACATGCCTTTGTCTAAGGCTCTGGGGGTCTTAATCAGAAAGGGGCATCTAAAACCCCTAGAGCCGAGGCCATTACCAAATCCACTTCCACCCTCTCATAACCCAGCCAAGTACTATGCATATCACCAGCAGCACGGTCATGATACTGACTAATGTTTCAGGCTGCGTCACGAGATTCAAGACCTCGTTGACAAAAATGTGATTCTACCTCCAGAGAAACCCAATGTCACAACCAATCCACTCCCTACACACAACCAAGCTCCACTTCCTAAAAGAGTCAATCTTATCCAGACTGGGGTCGTGTCTTACGATCCTAGCATCTATATTACTCCTACCCATCTACCTAAGCCGGAGGTGCTCCTTCCCGACTGCGCTGACTTCTTGTGCATATTGGACATCTCTACAACCTAACTTGAGCCAGTGGTGGCGACTGTGGAAGACAACGCAACAGAGGTTGCAGAGGAGGATGGAATGGTTGAGACAGGGTTTGAGCAGTCTGGAAACTTTGCTGGGGAAACCTAAGACCCAAGTGAGTACATCTTGTCAGTGGGCCAATTTGAGCTAAGTGTAGGGTTGCTAGAAAAAGCAAAACTATGTGTGATTCAGGGGGACAGATTTGAACGAGGAATGGACAATCTGACGGCTGTAGAAGAGGGCCTTGCCAACCTCCAGTTCTTCAGTGACCAAGAATTAGGGGATGTGGCAGTCAACTGGTTTGAATATGAGGAGTCGGCAGAAGTTACCGGATGGTTTGATGATCAACCAGACATTGTAGAATTTCAACCAGAACAAGGCCAAGCAGGGGCAAGAGTACTAGTGATGGCCGGAAGGGCCGAAAGTCAGAGTGCACTGCCGGAGAGCGCCGGTACAAAGAATTTCGCTCAGGAAAGAAGCATTGTGAATGTAGGGAAAGTTGAACAACAAACTGCACTGACGCAGGTAGAACAACCGGGTTCTGAGAGAACCGGGAAAGCCAAAATCCATGAGGGGATCGGAAGTGCTGTGGGCACAAGAACAGAGGATGCTGTGAGTGTGCAGGCTGAAAGTGCTGTGAGTACAAACATGCCCGAGCCAGACAGGTGCCTTTTGAATGCCAACGGAATGTGGTGGGAAGACGATGACTTATGTCTTGCCCACACAGACGAAGACTGGGGAAGCAATCAACCAGACGACACCTGGTACCTCGATGAGGTTGATCACATGACAAGAAGCGGGCGATACTTCAAGCCCCCGCACCTAGACCAACCCGAGGCATCTGGGAAGGACAAAGAAGCCGAGAGACAGAAAGAGAAGCAGATCGAAGAGGAAGTTGTACTGAAACAGCTGAAGAAGATACAAGTAGACATCTCCATCTGGGGACTGCTTATGGCGTCGCGAGTACACAGACAGGCTGTCTTATCTGCCATGGACAAGGCCAAACTCTCTATAGATACTACACCAGAACAGCTGGTTGGGCTGGTTTTTCCGGGAGGAGGTTCCCCGGCATTAACCTTTTCAGACAAAGAACTACCACCTGAGGGCACAAATCACAACAAACCCCTCTACATTTCCGTGGAATGTAGAGACAAGTGGACACCAGTGGTACTTGTGGATACCGGGTCTGCCATTAATATCTGCCCAGCCAGAACAGCGTATGCAATCTGGTTGAAGCCCGCGGACTTCGTACCGACTACTCAAGTGATCAGAGCCTATGATAACACTAGTAGGGAAGTGATGGGGACTGTCAAAATTCAGACCCAGGTTGGTCCCGGACAACACAGCATTGAATTCCATGTCTTGGACGTTCCCCCAACCTTCAATCTACTCTTGGGGTGGTCGTGGTTGCACCAAGTAAAGGCAGTCTCTTCCACTTTACATCAGATGTTGAAGTACCCTCACGGGAAGGGGGTGGCTATTGTCTTCGGGAATTCGTCAATCCATCTGCCACCGGAAGTGTCCACACCAGTCATGGAAATCAAGCATGGCACTGAGGATGTGTTCTTATCATGGTTCATTTTGGCTGAGGCTCGAGTGGTGCAGAATATTATGGCTGTGAATGAGGGGGTATACGTCAGTGCTCAATCCGTCTGCCTTATGAACAAGTTGCAACACATCCCCGGGATGGGATCAGGAAGGAGCGGCCGGAAGGGCGCCGCAGCATTGGCCGAAGTGCCATACAACCCTCATACCTTTGGCTTGGGTTATATGCCCACCAAAGAGGACTGGGTAATGAAGAGTAAGGAAATGGCTGGGAGAGCCAAAAGCAAAGAAGGCAGGGAAGCCTTTCGAGTTGATGCATAGGCCCATTCAGGGTACCCTAAACGGACGCTTCGTCCGGGAGGGGGGGGACTTTCCATTTTGTGGCTTCCCAAAGCCATGGCTGAACGGGGAGAAGAAGCGCGTGCCAAGTTTCGAGATCTTCTTCGACCTGTAACTACCCGGGGATGATATTGCCGAAGAGCAGACAGACCCATCAGCTGAGATTGGGTAGTGTAAGGCAATGGATTCCGAAGGCACCGAACTTGAAATGGGGGTAGCACTGGCAAGTCTACTCTCAGATCCTCCAACTGACCAGGAGTGCTTGGGGGATAACTTCTCAGTATGCATGATCGGGAATGGAACGACTGCGGGCCTACCAGCAACTATTTTGGATGCATCTATCGCACCCTCTCTCACTTGGCAGTATGAGGAGGGGTTTTTGTCCAGCAGCGCCGGGTTAGGTAGTGAGCCGGAATCTGATTCCACCGAGTCTTGTGAGTCGGAATCAGGTTCCAGCTCGACTGAGTCTGAGTCAGGTAATCTTGGGGATGATAACCCGGATGCCACAGTTATGTCCAGGTCGTCTTTTTCTTTCTCATTTGAGTCTGTTGTAATCGAGAATTCGGATGATTTGGATGTGCTTAATGAGAATCAAGTAACTGTGGTTTCTGAGTACTTTTCTATGCCCTTAATTTATTGCATAAACTCAGATTTTCAAAATTTTGATGAAAACGACGAGAAAGAAATTCCTCCGGTTTTGCAACGTTTAATTGAGCAGGAGCAGGAGAGATTTGTCAAACCCTTAACGGATGAAATTATTACCGTGAATATTGGTACTGAGGAGGACCCGCGGCTGGTCCAGATCGGGTCCACATTGTCTTCGGAGGAACGCGAGCGCTTAGTCGCCTTATTAAAAGATTTCAAAGATGTTTTCGCGTGGTCCTACGAAGACATGCCTGGGATCGATCCTGAGATTGTACAGCACCGGATCCCCCTTGACCCCAAGGCCCGATCTGTCAAACAGAAACTCAGAAGGATCCGCCCGGACTGGGCTCTCAAGATTAAAGAAGAGGTCACCAAGCAAATCGATGTAGGATTCCTGCTGGTGTTCGAATACCCGACTTGGTTGGTCAACATCGTTCCAGTGCCGAAGAAGGATGGCAGGATCCGGTTGTGCGTGGATTTCAGGGATTTAAACAGAGCTATTCTGAAGGACGACTTTCCCTTGCCGCATATTGATGAGTTGGTGGATTTCACAGTAGGGCATGCTTTGCTCTCATTCATGGATGGCTTCTCAGGGTACAATCAGATAGTAATGGCACCTGAAGATCGGGAAAAGACTGCATTCACCACCCCGTGGGAGACATACTGCTACAGAGTAATGCCATTTGGGTTGAAGAATGCCGGAGCTACTTATCAACGGGCCGTGACCACAATATTGCACGACATGATCCACAAAGAGGTTGAGGTATACGTGGACGACATGATTGTTAAGTCCAAAGAAAGAGAGGGCCACTACACCGCCTTACAGAAGTTCTTCCAAAGGATCAGGGAATTCCGGTTGCGGCTGAATCCTCAGAAATGTACGTTCGGTGTTATAGCGGGAAAAATACTGGGATTTCTGATTACACAAAGAGGTATCGAAGTCGACCCGTCCAAAATCAAGGCCATCCTAGAAATGCCCCCACCAAGGACTGAAAAGGAGGTGCGAGGCTTTCTGGGTAAAGTGCAATTCATAAGACGGTTTATCTCGAAATTAACCTTGACTTGTTAACCACTTTTTGGTCTCCTGAAGAAAGGAAATAAATTCCAATGGGACGGCCGATGCCAAGCTGCTTTTGAACAGATCAAGAAATATTTACAGAACCCGCCCGTGTTGTCGCCACCAGAGCCGGGGAAACCGTTGATATTGTACCTTTCAGTGACAGAGACCACAATGGGCTGCATGCTCGCACAAGAATCAGAGGATAAGGTGGAGAGGGCCATCTACTATCTGAGCAAGAAGATGTTGGATTACGAGACCCGCTACACTCCGCTGGAGAAGGCTTGCTTAGCTTTGGTATGGGCTACCAGGAAGCTGCAGCACTACTTGTTAGCTCACTCCGTAATGTTGGTTTCACGACTGGATCCCATCAAATACCTTTTTGAGAAACCGGCACTTACGGGTAGGCTAGCTCGTTGGTTGCTGTTGCTCTCCGAATTCGATCTGAAATATGTAACACGCAAGTCAGTCAAGGGAAGAGCAGTGGCAGAGTTCTTAGCCGATCATCCAGTCGAAGGAGGTGAAGCAGTTGAGTACTTATTCCCAGATGAAGCCATTTTGCACATCGACGATGATTATTGGACGATGTACTTTGACGGAGCGTCAAATCAATACGGGTATGGGATAGGAGTGTTGCTGATTGCACCCGATAATTCCTGTATCCCTCTAGCCTTCAAACTCCGGTTCAAAGTCTCGAACAACGAAGCAGAATATGAGGCATGCATTGCCGGTCTAGAAGCGGCCCTGGAACTAGGAGCAAGACGGTTGGACGTCATCGGGGATTCAAACCTTGTTGTGTCTCAAGCAAAAGGAGACTAGAGAGTCAAAGAAAAAAAGATGATGATGTACCACCAGACCTTGGACTTGTTAATTCCTCTGTTTGAAAAGCTAAACTTTGCTCATCTTCCAAAAGAGAACAACAGGTTCGCAGATTCTTTAGCAACTCTATCTTCCATGATAGACATCCCGTTTGGAATCCGGATGCGTCCAGTCGTCATTGACTAGAAATTTGCGCCAGCCTATGAGTCGATCGCTGTTATAAATGAGGTTCAGGACGAAAACCCCTGGTATTATGACATTTGGAATTTCTTGGAAAAGGAAGCATACCCGCCAGGGGTAAATGCCAAGGATAAAAGGGCAATCAGAAGAATGGTCATTCAGTTCATCATCTGTGGGGGTAAGCTGTATAAGAGAGGTCATCTGGGAATGCATAAGTTGTGTGTTGAAGCCGAGGAATTGAAGTGCCTGATGGAGGCCATCCATGGAGGAGAATGCAGTGCGCATATGAACGGAGTAATGCTAGCACGGAAGATCCTCAGACAAGGTTACTACTGGTCCACCATGGAGGAGGATTGTATCGGTTTTGTTTGGCGATACCACAAGTGTCAGATTCATGCAAACCGCATGAATATCCCGCCGTCGAAGCTGTACAACATGACTTCGCCATGGCCATTTTCAGTTTGGGGAATCGATGTGATCGGGGCTGTCACTCCGAAGGGGTCGAATGGGCATGAGTTCATCCTGGTTGCGATAGATTATTTCACAAAGTGGGTCGAGGCCCAATCGTATGCGGTGTTGAAGGCGTCGCACATTGCAAAGTTTATCAGAAACAACATCATCTGTCGCTATGGGGTCCCAAACGAGGTCATTTCAGATAATGGTTCCCACTTTAAGAAGGAAGTGATTGACTTGTTGGAGAAATACAACGTGGCTTTCCATAAGTCATCCACATATCGGCCGCAAACCAACGGAGCGGTCGAGGCTGCCAACAAGAATATCAAACACATACTGCAGAAGATGGTGGAAACCTACTGGGATTGGCCAGATAAGCTGCCATTTGCTCTGTGGGGCTACAGGACTTCAATTAGAACTTCTACCGGAGCAACTCCGTATTCATTGGTTTATGGGATGGAGGCCGTTCTACCTATCGAGATTGAAGTTCCGTCATTACGAGTATTGGCTGAGTGTCAAATAGCCGAAGCAGATTAGCAGCAGAGCAGGTTTGAGGAACTCATGCTCTTTGATGAGAGAAGACTGAAAGCACTGTACCATGTTCAAGGTTATCAGCGCAGAATTGTCCGGGCTTTCAACAAGAAAGTTAAGTCCAGGAATCTAAAGGAAGGAGATTTGGTGCTCAAGGACAACCGAGCTCCCATCCACGACCCAAGGGGCAAGTTTAGACCTAATTGGACTGGTCCCTATATCATCAAAGCTATCTGGTCAGGTGGAGCTGTGGTTCTGATGGACCTAGATGGCCTGGAATTTTCCCAACCGATCAACATGGACAAGTTGAAGAAATATTACCCCTGAGAGGCTCGCTAGGCCGAAAACCCGAAAGGGCGACCTAGGCAAAAGTTAGAGCACAAAAAATTGGAAAATATAAAGACAGAGCTCGCAAGGTTGAAAACCCGCAAAGGGCGACCTTGGCAAAAGTTAGAGCGTAAAAGGAGAGTGAAAATACTCGAGTGAACCTAAGCCTGAACTACGTAAGGCTTGATTCCCATCTTTGGGATACGTAGGCAACTTCATCCTGAAGTTCAGCCATAAACTTTTCCCCGATCAACTTTGTCCATTCTGACCATCTCAGTCATCTTTATCCATCAGCATTTATCGCAATCTCCGGTGCAGTACTATTCAGACTAGGGGCAACTTTCCGTTGCCATGCAGTGCCGCGGTACTTTTCAGACTAAGGGCAACTTTCCAGTTGTAGGGATCCGGGGTTGTGCATCTCAGTGACAGATCTTAGGTGTGTCCAGTTCTGATCCATATCGAAAATGGTTTTGAAAAAAGTTGACTTTGTTCAAATTAATCTCTTTACAACTAAGACCATTTTTGGACTAAAGCGAAAAATTTTCAGTACCACAACCTTCAATTTCATTGATTTCAAAACAAAGTTCTCCTACTCTTGCATACAATCGAAGTTGCTTTTTATTACATTCATAAAGAAAACTTGAAAGTACTAATAAAGCAATAAATCGGGGGCATAGTCAAGTCAAGTATCCCTGTGCCCCCTCCCAGAGCTGGTCGAAGCCTCTGATGCCAAGCTAGGACCAATCTGTGCCTCCTCATTGAGCCAATCAAAGCACTCGTCAGACAAAGTGCAACTGAAAGTGGGAGCAGGGGCCAGGAGCTCTCTAGTCCTCCATGCTGTGGCATATCGGGCAAGCTGTGCACCTTGGACCGGGAAAGCAGCTGGGTACTCAATCCCCTCTGGCGGGCAAATCTGATCATGACCGAACTGGCACAGGAATCGGAACGGAAAGTAGAACACACAGTGGGTCAGACCAATCAACTGGATCCCGATCAGCCGGGACATGCTATAGCTCATTGCCGGGAGATTGAACCAAGGACAACGCCAAGCAATGCGACCTGCAGACAAATTGCACATCCAGTCAAACCACCACCTTTCATTAGGGGCATCGACTAGGCGCTGTCGAAAGAAATAGCCTCGAGCTGAGTAGGCTGGGCAAGAGTCCACAACCTGCAATTTGTCCATCAACCATACCTGGGGAGGAATGAAAAATGAGAGAATAAAGAATAGAGAGATGTACGGTGAGAGAAAAGTGAGAAAAGGGTTTTTGTGAGAAAAACCGAGCCTGAGGGCCGAGTGATGTGAGCAAATACATATGTAAGATTGGGTGGGAAACATTACCTACAGCAGCAGTGGACTCCCAACAAATCTAGTCATCTCCCAGCAATAGATAGCATCCAAGCCCATCAGCGTCTCGGCCAAGGTCATGGCGAAGCAGCTCTTTCCTTCTTTCAAGCCTTGAGCAACTTCAATCAGACGAATGCTAAATCCGCCGAAGCCCGGGGAAAGCAGAAACTGAGACAGCAGGTACAAGCAAAGGGCGTGTTGCCGAAAACCTTGCCAATAATGGTTGCTGCGGTCACCAGTGTCAGAAAAGCGATGAATCAAACCGAGGATATCCAGTTCCCCATTACAGATCAGAGACCGAACGTCATGCGCAGTGAGTCCACACATCCGCCCTAAAGCTTGGGCGTGGCCAAAGCGGAACTGGGGCAAGATCTCTTCATGACATTCAGATTCCATCAAAACTTGAAAATCTTCAAAAGTTGGATATACCTCTTGCCCGCCAAAGCTAAAGACATGCGTCACCGGGTTCCAAAACCTCGCCGCAGCATGGAGGAAAGGAAGGTGCAGCGGAGTGCGACTCAGCGCGAACAGTGCATTCAAGCCGAAACCCCAGAAGTTCAACTTTTCTGAACCATCTAGAGAAGCGATCCAAGCTGTGAGATTTTCAACGAGAAACGCCTCCATTTTTGTGCAAAACTAAGATGAATTGAATGAACCACGGAGCTAAGGCTTTTAAAGAGGAAAAGACACTATTCGGGGGACAAGTGTCAAAAATTTGACGGTTGCTGAGCTGAGTGGCCGGCCGACCACCTTTTCTGGCAGGCTGGCCATTTCTTTTTTTCAAAACCTGGCCGGTGGCCTCCCCTTTGCAATAAATCTGGCCGGCCGGCTACCAAAAGTGACCGGTCATGCTCCAATGTGTGTCTTTAGCCCTGTTTTACCCTCTAAGAGAAAGTTTCAAGCATTTCCATGCAACGGGTGTGTCGAAGGCCTCTATTTCCCTCTGTTTCGGATGCGTTCCGTTGCCCAAATCGTCCGAAGTACACTTTGTTTTGTTAAGTTTTGTTTATCGAGTTATTGCTTTGTTTATCGAGTTGTCGTTTTGCTTATCGAGTTGTTTGTCGAGCTGTCGTGTTTCGTGTTTTTGAGTTGTTACTCTTTGTTTAAGCAATTTTTGTTTGAGTCTTGTTTATTGAGTTGTCAACATTATTGTGTTTTGCTTATCAAGTTGTAAACTTGCTAAGGTTTTGTTATATCTTAGAAAGTTAAGTTGTTACGTCGGTTTGCTACCTGACTGGGCAAAATGCACAATGCACATTTCCATTCAATCTCATTATGGTGCAAAATGATGCGATATGATGCTAAGAGTTTAAAATACAACACTTTTTCAAAAGCTATTTCATTCCATCATGCCTCGCTTGCTACAACATTTTACAGACTAAGGCACAAGTTTTACAAAGAATAAAACCGCCCGATAATGTACAATGTGATACAACTACTAGCAAAAAGATAAATAAAACAGGAAACAGCTGCATTTGTGCTCTCAAGAGCAGGAATAAGAGGCCCTCTTCACCCTCTTCTACGGAATAGACTCTCCGCCACCATCGCCATCATCATCATCTGAATCGGAGTCATCATCCTCGGGATCCCCCTCAGCCTCGCCCCCACTCCCGGAACCAAGACCGGAGCCGTCCTCTCTGTCAGCAGATGTCTCCGACTGACGGTCTGCAGCCTCCTCCTCCTCATCCTCACCAGGCTCCTCCTCTACAATGTGTGCTCTGCATCTACGAGATGACCCCCCTCCAACTCCTCGAAAAGGCCTGGATGGCCTAGCTCCTCGAAAAGGCCTGGATGGCCCAGCTCCTTGAAAAGGCCCAGATGGCCCAGCTCCTCGAAAAGGCCCGGATGGTCCACCTCCCCGAGAAGGCCCAGGTGGCCCGGCCTGCGACTGAGCATATACCAGGGGCATCTGAGAATAAAGAGTTCAATTTAAATACATCAGTCCAAATATGTACATCAGATGCAGATACAAGAAAACTACATGAAGTGGGTACATGTAAGCACAGTGTATAAGTGAGGTGTGTGTCAGATGTGCTCTACACAAGTAGCCTATCAATGCAGTAGAAATCAGCATATCATCAGAAGTATGATAAATACCAGAAAACTAAAGGGTACCTGGAAGCCCATGATGGACAACTGCGCCTCCCTTCGCAGGACCATCCCCTCAAGTGAGGCTACCATCTCGAGCACCTGATCCATGTACTCAACAGGGGGCTGTAGATGCAAAGGCAAGGGTATCAGTAAAGGAATGAACGTCCAAGTATCTGAGTAATGAATCAAAGCCGTAAAACATACCGGTGGTGAGTCGGGGTCTCTGACATATCGATGGTCGGGCATCGGAGGCTCTATCGGGATCGGAATCGGAGAGGTAGTCCCATATTGCCACCCCATCAACTCGGTCGGCATGCCTGGCCATCCAGGATGAGGATAAGTCGGAGGAATCGGGGGAACCAATCCACCCCCACCTCTAGATGTACCAGCCCTGTTGGTAGAAAGGGCGTCTGCAGCCCGAGCCCAGGCCTGGCTCGAAGATGGCATACCAGCAGGCCTCATCGTCGGAGTACGAACTCCCGTCAATGGAGGCATCAGGTATATGTGACGGTAAGTAGCGTAATCCCCCTCCTCAAGATATAGCAAAGCATCAGTACCCAGCATAGCACTAACAACATCCCGAGAAGAGAGCCTATCAGCAATCCACATATCGACTGGAGGTGCTGAGGGAGGGTCCTGAGAAGTGTACCCCCAAACCTGATGCAAGAAGCGGTCCCCCAAAAACCAGGCCCTACCAATTGGCCCTTCGAACAGGATCCTGTATCGGGATGCACCCCACCCTCCGGCAAACTGGAATCGGAGGCCTTCACCTAAAGGCGCCCATGGTTGCCACGTAATCTACGGATAACAGACGCATAAACCAAGCAGAAATCGAAAATGTACAGGACAAATCAAAGATGAAAACAGAAAGAACTGAGAGTTCTGAAATACCTCCGCCGACCGCACTGTGTCGAAATACTGCCGCAGATAAAGGAGAGACTCCCGAGGTCTTGGCCGGTGCTGGCCTTCAAATACAAGTGAGTACGAGGTCACAAGAGGTCCCTCTACCACCAACTCCGGGGCCAATATCGGGAAATACACATAGACCCACAGCTGTGGAAAACAAGGCAGAATACGAAGTGCTGAGGGCAAAGTGCACGATACAGAGTATAAAGTGCGCCGTGTGTGCAATGTGCAAGTAATGAGGAGCAGAAATGTAAATCAATAGGGCAGAAAGTACCTCTCAAGCTCTCCAATAGCCGCCAAGTAAGTCCCCCCGTCCGCGGGAGGTCGCGCTCATGTAGCAATAAAGGGTAGCCAAACTGGCGCCACCCCAGTCATATCGTCTGACCTGTGACAGGTCCACCAAAGCACTCAACAGATAAAGCCCAACAGTGTTCCCTCTGTTGGCAAACAAAGTGGTCCCGAAGAGGAGCATCAGAAAGCCGTGGGCATACTGTGCTGCATCCTCAAGGGTCCCAGGCTCCATCTCCACCTGCTGGAAATGGGAAGAGAACCAGGTGTATCGGACTCTCCCCGAAGGTCTATCAACAGGCGGGCGAACCCCCAGCAAATATATCCAAGTAGCCTCCCACTGGCCCATGTCCTCGTCGTAAGGGATGGGCCAACCTCCTACGTCAAGGCCAGTCAGTACAGCAAAGTCAAACGGGGTCATAGTCAAGTCCCCCGTGGCAGAAAAATGGAAGGAGTTGGTGGTGTCCCACCATCTCTCCACCAAGGCGGCCATCAACGTCCTCCTGGCAGGACAACGAGATAGCCCAATACAGAAGGGCCCAAACCCCGCCAAGTCAACCAAGTCCTGAACAGCCTCCGGGAGCTCGGCGTACCAATCTCTCGCCGCGGTAGAGCCGTATCCCTGCACAGTGCGAGAGGTCACTTGCATTCAGAATGAATACATGTTTCAGCATAAAATGAATAAGCTACGTGCAAATAAAATGAATAGGCTGCGTGCAAAGTAAAGTAAGTGAGCCGCGTGTTCAACTCTCAATCAGTGTGTGCTGCGTGTTCACCTTCAATTCGGGCTGTGTGTTCAGAAAATCAGTGTTTGGGCTTCGTGTTCAACTCTCGATCAGTGTGTGTTGCGTGTTCACCTTCAATTTGGGCTGTGTGTCCAGAAAATCAGTGTTTGGGCTGTGTGTTCAACTCTCAATCAGTGTGTGCTGCGTGTTCACCTTCAATTCGGGCTGTGTTCAGAAAATCAGTGTTTGGGCTGCGTGTTCGACTCTCAATCAGTGTGTGCTGCGTGTTCACCTTCAATTTGGGCTGCGTGTTCAGAAAATCAGTGTTTTGAGCCGCGTGTTCAAAATCAGTGTGTGCTGCGTGTTCACCTTCAATTTGGGCTGTGTGTTCAGAAAATCAGTGTTTTGGGCTGTGTGTTCAACTCTCAATCAGTGTGTGCTACGTGTTCACCTTCAATTTGGGTTGTGTGTTCAGAAAATCAGTGTTTGGGCTGCGTGTTCGACTCTCAATCAGTGTGTGCTGCGTGTTCACCTTCAATTTGGGCTGCGTGTTCAGAAAATCAATGTTTTGGGCTACGTGTTTGACTCTCAATCAGTGTGTGCTGCGTGTTCACTTTCAATTCGGGCTGTGTGTTCAGAAAATTAGTGTTTGGGCTGCGTATTCAACTCTCAATCAGTGTGTGCCGTGTGTTCACAATCAATTTATGGGCTGAGTGTTGAGGAATTCATGTGATTGAACCGTGTGTTCAGTGTGCAAACAGAATGCATGAAAAATTCATAATATGTTACAGAAAAGGTAAAAATGAAGTAAATACCTCTCGTGCCTCATAGGAGAGGTGATACTCTGGCTCCCGCAGAAGGAGATCCCCGGGTGCTCGCTCGTCAAAATCGGTGAAGTGATAGAAAACAGCCCGTGGAAGAATATGTGCCGGTGGGTCGTACCTTTCGGGTATGAAGGGTCGAACCCTCGAAGGCAGAGCCATGACATCGGGATCACCTCCGGCGTCTGGGGGACCTCCACCGTAGGGGAAATGACCAGCCATTTCAGAAAATCTGCAAAAGGGACAAAAATGAGCAAAAATGAGCAAAAATTGGAAAAAGTCAACAAAAGTCAACTCTCGGAAAATGAAAAAGTCAACAAAAGTCAACTCCTGAGAAAATCTTCAAAATATTGAGACAAACTCACCTCAAGTGGCGAAAATGAGAAAAGAAGCCCCGAAATCAAAATTTAATCGGTTCAAAGTGTTTAAAACTGAAAGATTTCGCGAAAACAACTTGCGTGGGACGTTGGAAAACGCGTATAGAGCACAGATCTGAGGGAGAAAATGGTTTGGGAAGCTAGAGGAGATGATTTCGGAGCTGCACTTGTGAGCACAAAGTGTTTGAATGAGTGTATTTAAAGAAAAGAGGGTGAAAGTACAAAATTGCCCCGAAATTTGGCAAAGTGGCCGGTCGGCTAACTTTTCTGGCAGGCCGGCCATTCCCTTTTCACAAACTGGCCAGTGGCCTCCCTTTCCCAATAAAGATGGCTGGTGGTGTTCCCCACATGCCCCCAAGGTCCCTGCAAATTTTGGGAATGATTGGAGTTCCCGGGACCTGAAAAAGTACAAGAGAAGTGCACTTTCTGTCGCGAAATCGCTCCGCCGGAACCTCAGCTTCAACTTCCGATGCGTGTCTCATCATTACTCATCGAAAGTGGGATATACCCTTTTGAACATGTTGTAACCTCTCCGGGAGGTGAACCGGAGGCCGCGATCAAGTCACCCTCGCCGAAATGCGCATTTCCTTGCTCATTGTTTTGTGACAAACATACATCCTGGTTTACGCTTGTTTTGCATTATCATGCACATGACTTGCATTCTCATGCACATACTTGCATTGTTATGCACGTCTCTTTGATATCACCGAGCCTCTGTGCTTAAACTCGCGTTGTCACGCGCGTTTCTTCCCACATTGCGATGCACTTTTCCATCGACACCGCGATTGTCTGCATTCGATATCACATTGAACCTATGTTGTTAGATCTGTTGTGCTTGTTGAGTTCCTTTCTTTTGCAGGCACGATATTGTATGTACGGTTCATTTAAGGCTGGTGCGACCAGACGAATCGTGCAGGTATCGTATCTTCTCCGTGTGAGACGCGACGAGAATTGAATAAATTCTCTGCATTCCTAATTGCATGAAATGTAGTTGTTGTTTTGCATTCTTGCTTAAAACTTTTGCATCTGTTTGTGAATACTTGCCTCATCACAGCTTGCTGCATTTGTATGATCATGAGCTACATTCGGCTTTGTGTATACCGTTTTGCATTTTGCCCCCTGCCTGCGGGCACGCCTACGGGCACATCTCTGTTTATCTCACCTGTTTGTCTAAGTCTTCGGCCTTGTCAAAAATGGGTCGTCTGTGGGCTTTGACATTTACTCCCGTCACTTATGACTTTTGAGTTCTGTCAAAGAGGGGCAACTGTAGACACCCCATTTTTGACCGACCTTAAGACTCAGACGTCACCGATTGAGCGCTTGGTGATGTTGCATATCGTGCTCGTTCAGAGGTTTCAGAGTCTCGGCTGCGAGCCTTGCCTCTGGACTTCCGGACTCTTTCATGCTTTGCCTCGGTTTGCGAACCAGGCTCTATTTTCTCTGTTTTCTCTTCCCGAAGGGAAGGAGAGGTCTCGTAGATCATCTCTCAGTGGCCGTAGGCTACGTTTCGTGGTCGTAGGCCATTTTGCCTGTTTGGAGTCCGGTTTCCGATTTTTCGGCCCCCGAACCTTCATTTTGCATCGGTTTGAGTTCATTTTTGGCAGGGACCTTTGTTTCATTGTTAAGAAGGTCGTAGAAGGGTGGGAGGCTAGTAATTGTTCTGACAACCAGTTTTATTCCTCCATCGCCCTCCGTCGCCCGTTTTTCTCACTTGGAAGCCACTGTTGACCACCCTAAGGCCACTTTTTCCAGCCCTAAACCACATATTTGTGTTGTACACACCTGGGAGGCCACCAATATCACATGGCTGGCTGGTAATTGTGTGTGACCCTTTTGAACCCCTCCTAAAAGTGGCCTTTTCTCTCTCCTGGTTCATTCTCTCCAGTTTTTGACCACATGGTTGTGTTGTGCACACATGAGAGGCTCTCTTTTTGGCATGGCCGGCCATTAATCTTCTTTGAGCCTTTTGACCCTTGGCCGACTGGCCATAGGGAAGGCCGACCGGCCACCTAAACCCTAGCAAACCAGCCGGCCTTGATCCTCTCTCCAGGTACATTACAGATATGTATTTTGTTTCCCCCCAGATTGTGTATCCGGGGGGCTGCATTTTTTGGGGGAAACTTGAATCCATTTCCCCCCCTTTTTTCCCCCTTTTTTTCCCACACTTTTGCCTATAAATCAGGCCCTCCAACTCCCATTTGAAGGGTTACAAATTTTGCTCTAAGCCTCCTATATTGTATCTCTCTCTCCCTACACTCCAACCCTCAAAACCTTCCAAACCCTACACCATTTCTACATCACCACATAGCACCACACCACCACCATCCTTTCCAACACTTGGAGCTGGTTTTTCAGAGGAAAGGAGCACCTTTTCTCAAGCCAAGAGGCTGTTGAAGTTTGGTCTACAAGGGTGAGCCACACTTTCCCTCTTTTTGAGCTTCTTTTGCATGCTTTCTAAGCCATACTTGCTTCCATTTTTGGGCTCTGACCCTAACTGAAAATAGCATTATTTTGAGTTCCTTTTCATGTTTGTTTAAGGGCCTCTCCCTGTTTGAGGCTTCCTTTTTACACTTGCTTCTTTACCTCTCTTGTATGACTCTTTCTTCCATAGTATTTTAGGCCTATTTATAAACTATTTTGAGCTTGGTTATAAACTGTAAAGTGGATTATTTTGATCCCTTCTTCAACATTGTTGAAGGGCTCTTCATTGTTTGAGGCTTCCTTTTGTCACTTGCCTCTTTATCCCTCTTTTGGCCTTATTTTTGCATGTTTTGTTAGCCCCTTGTGCTTGTATTTTTGAGCTCTGGTCCGAACTGTAAATAGCCTTATTTTGACCCCCTATTCACGTTTGATCATGGAACCTTTGCTGTTTGAAGCTCCCTTTTGGCTCTTTGTGTTTAAACCTCTTTTTTAGGCCTTATTTTGCATAGTATTTTAAGCTTGCATGTGCACTATTTTGGGTTTGATCATAAGCTGTAAAATACCATGTTTTGGGCCCCTCTTCAACTTTGTTGAAGGGCCCTCCTCTGTTTGAGGCCAGAAACCATCACTTGCTTCTTTGTCTCCCTTTTGGCCTATTTCTTGCACAATAGTTTAGCCATACTTGTGTTTATTTTCGTGGCTTGTTGTAAACTGTAAAGTGCTTCATCTTGAGCCCTTATTCAACTTTGTTGAAGGGATCTTGGCCATTTAGGGCCAGAAGCTGCTACTTGCTTCATTATCTCTCTTTTGGGGCCATTTTTGCATGTTAACTTAGCCCTATTTGTGTTCACTTTTTGGCCTTGCTTAAAATTGTAAATATTCTTGTTTTGGGACTTTCTTGATTTTGTCTTCACACTTCGTGTTCAAATAATGCATGCTTTGCATAACCATAGGTCATTCCATGTACCTAATTTCATGTTTCGGGTCTCATTCCATGTATCGGGTGCCATGTTTCCATGTTCTGGGGCTGTTTTGCATCATATTTCGCTACTGAAATTTGCCTGCTAGTATGCTATATTCCATGCCTTGCCATGTCTTGTTAGAGTGGCATTTGTGCCTTAGGATCGGTCCTCGGTTTGCGTGCATGTGTGCACGCATTTCGAGTGTCTCATTTTCATCTCATGGCTACCAATGTGAGTGTGGCTGAGGTCTACTCATGTTGGTGTAAGTCCATCGTGCATTGTGTATGCCATTTCATTTCATAGCATTGTGTATGCTAGGTTGCATGTTAGCGCATTGTGTATGCCATGTTACCTCATGCATCGTGTATGCCATTCCATAGCATTGTGCATGCTAGGTTGTATATTTGTTGCATTCATGCATGTCATGCATATCGCATTGTGTTTGGGATAGGAGTTAGCCTGAGCACGGGAAACGAGGGTGTGTGGGTGAAAATCTGACCACACTGCCCGTCTAGTGATCAGCTGGAGAGCACAAGCAGAATAGATGGCTTAAGCAACCTGAAACAGAAAGAAAAAGCTCCGGTGGTGGTTCTTCCACCCGGGGACACTCCGACGATCAAGTCAGTATATCTCTCAAAGATAATCAAGTACTAAACTGAATACTCAAAGTATAAATTACATACCTTAGACTCACGGGGGTGCCTCTCTTTTATAATATACTCAATCCAAGTCCTACTATAAGTATAACTTCTATGAACTCTAGTGCACTGCTTACTCTGGACTCTTTTAAGTGATAAAGATAAACTCCTTGAGAGTTTTATCCTTATCTTGGTTCAGTCCCCTCCTTGCCTTAGGACTCTTGCCCCTTATCTCGGATTCCGATATCTTTGGAGATGACCTCGGCTTCTCCGATATTACCTCGGCTTAACTACCAGGGCACGTGGCACCTCGGCTGACACGTCGGCGTCACCATGCCACGTGTTGGTATTCAGAAAATACATCCCCACAACTGCCCCCTAGGTTCTATTACCTCGGCATTCTGAAGTGATGGAACCTATTCCGAAATTTTGTCACTTCTTTTCTGAGTAATGGCTCAAAAACTATTTAGCCAAGATTATCTACTTTCAGCCGACGTGTTCTCTTCAGAGAACAAGGCTTCGGTCGTATTCTCCCATGCGCATGAGCTGTCATGCATATCTAACTGTTTCTTTTACGTGTTTCATCTTTATTGGAGCGTGTCGGTGACGCGCCTGAAGCTGTCTGTTCATTTCGTCTGCGCCGCCTGACGCGTGCGTTACCCTAGGCGTAATGATTACCCTAATTTTGCCGCCGTTTCATATTTTGAAAAAACTTTTCTTTTGCCTCTATCTTTTCTTCACTTTTTCATTCCGTCTTCTTGCTCTTTCTCTCTCTGAAAGCTCATTCTTCTTCGAATCTGCCATCGCCTCAATCTCTCTTCTGGATTTGCTTTCAACCCCTCATTCTTGCAAAGCCTTCTTTGTTGTTGCAACCGGTTTCTGGGTTCGGCGAACATTGCCTCGGCTTCCTTTGTCCTGGTAAGATCCTTTCCTTTAATTCTTCCATTCTTTTTATATGCTTTTGTCTGTCTGTCGCCATTACTGATCTTTGCTCGAAGTCTTGATTTTATTTGTATCTTGAATTTGTGGCTATGCCTTGAACTTTTATGATTTTTCATCATTCTCTTTGCCGCTATTCTTGATTTGTTTCTGTATCTCTATTGTTTCTGAGAACTATACCTCTGTTCTTGAATCTGAAACTTCGTCTTTGTTTTCTCTTTTTTGTATCTGCCCCAGATCTGTGCCTTCGATTTTTATCTTCATACTTCATTGATTTGGGATTTGTCTATAGAACCCTTAATCTTTAGGGAAACCTGAAAAACGCCCATCTTCTGAAACATATTCCTCTTAGTTTAATCCAACATAATGGGTATGTGGAGGCATAGGGTAAATACCCCGACAAAACTTGAATACTTTAGGCAAGAATTCTCTATCCCAGCCGACGTTCATCTTAAATTGGCTGGGGATAATGATACCATCGTGCCCACAGATCATACAATGCCTTTTCCAATAGTTGCTTTTACCGAATGTGGACTTCGGCTTCCACTCGATCCCCTTTTTCGTCAAGTTCTCCATTTCTATAAGCTGAACCCTATGCAACTTACTATCAATTCCTATAGGGTAATTAACGGTATTATTGCCTTAGCTAGGCAAGAAAACCTTAGAATCACCCTAGCCGACCTTCAATATTGTTATACCATGTGCCCTCTCGATCTGAAGGATAGGGGTTTTGTCTATTACCTTAAGCCGAGATCCACTCAGTACAAAATTATAGCCGACCTCCCAGACTCCAACAAGGGGGCTGGAGATGATTTTCTCATTGCTTCTGGAAATTGGGAATTTGGCCCAGATGAAGATGTCCACCTCTACCCTCTTCCTCGATCACTTACAGAGGGAAAGAGTAAGAGCCCTGAGTCAACACTTAGTTGTTTTTACTTAAGACTTTAAAACTTTATTTCTGACGCCTGCTTCTTTGCAGATCTTCATCAGCCACCGAAAAATTTTCGCCAATCCTTCTTCCCAGGAACAGATCTGAAAACACTTCTTGGCCTCCCAATCTATAAACGAAAAGCCCCAGTATTACTAAACTTCATCCCTACATACAAATCCACCTTACCCGACGTCCCAAGAAAAAGGAAAAAGAGCCTTTCTCCACCTACAGCCACAACCTTAACTGCTTCTACATCCCGGACAGATCAAGAATCCACATCTGACCCAGCCGATCTTCCATCAACTTCGGCCCCCTACTTAATACCAATTCTTGAACGTAAACGCCGAAGAAAGCTTGTAAAAACAGCCGAAATGGTTCGTCCAAGGCCTGTCGTCCAAGATCTTCTCGCCGACCTTCCAACTGACGCCGAAGCCGCACCAGCGCAATCAATGCTTCCACCCAAACCAAAGAGGCTAAAAAAGGCTCAGCCTAAGGCCAAGGCTACAGATGCCGAGGCTGAGGATGCTCTGCCGATTTCGAAGCTAGCTGAAAGCAAAAAATCAGCCTCTACTTCAACCAAAAGATCTGCTGAGGGCCAACCCTCAGGGTCTACACAAACAAAGAGGCCAAGGTCATCGTCTGCGACGACCTCGGCTTCGAAGAAGCCCGACGTCCCCTGGGCCCCTGATCTATCCCTGGAGGATAGGCCCATCATGGCTAGTGAAAGTGCTGACGACATTAATGTTGCTGTCGCCCTTAGCACTGCTCTTCTTCTACCAAATGACTTGGAGCGAAATAGCAAGCTTAGTGAGTATGAAAATTATGCTCTTATGCTCCAACATTCTGCTCAAGTAAGTATTTCTGTTTGTACTTGTGATTTTTTTCTTCTGTTCTTCACTGAGAGTATTGTCTCATATTTCTGTTTTTCTGCAGGCCATTCAACATGCCCACTCATTTGCCATGCAATCCTTTGAAAATCGTCAAAGGTTGGTTGATATGAAAAGGGAAGCATCTTCTATAAAGAGAAAGATCAAGTCTCTTGAAGCAAAAATGAAAAAGTTGGAGGATCAAGCCGAGGCTGCAACCAAAGTTCAAACTTTAGCTCTTGAGAAAGCCGAAGCTGCTGAGGCCGTTAGAAAAGTTGCTGAGGCCGAGAAAAGAGAGGCCGAGGTTCAGAAGGCCCAAGCGGAGAAAGAACTCCAGCAAGCTCTGGCTACAAAAGAGGCCGAAATCAAAGAGGCCGACGAAAAGGCCTATGCTCAAGGTAAGGCCGACGTCGCAGAAGACTACAAGCTTCAAGTCAGGCAGGCATGCAACAGGGGATTTTCCCTTGGTTGGATGTCCTTGATAAAGAAGCTTGACCTTCCTGCTGACTCGCCATTGCGTCAGGCCGACGCTATTCCGTTACCGTTTCCTCCTCCTCCTCCTGAAGGTGAATCAGAGTCTGAGGCCGAGGCCGTTGATGAAGATGAAGAAAAAGATGATTGTGACGCCTTGGTGAGAAGACCCAAGAATGCTGCCGAAGCCAAGTCCCCTCCTCCTGCTGAGCAGGTTTATGGACTTGACTTTGGATGAGGAGGGTGATGGGGCTGAGGGGGCACCCAAGGAGACTGCCACTGGGCAACTATCATCCAATCTTCTGTTGGTAGAAAGAAGTGTTGAGTCAACAATCGCTGAGATTGATGCCGAGATAGAAGCGGAGAAAGTGGCCGAGGAGGTACCACCAGAGTCATCTGAGGTCCCAGTTCCTGCAGTGGCTGATGCTGAAGAATCTTGAAAAAATTGTCCTTTGTACTTTTTTCCTTCTTCTTCTTTTTTTTTTCTTTTTTTTTTTTTTGCGCTTTGTACTTTTTTACTTTCTGGGTAATGCAAAACTCTTTCTTTTGGCCGACGTGGTTTCTTCTATATGTAACTGCAACAGTTCTTCTTCTGGATGTTCCAATCTTGTGATACTCTGTTGACTATTTCTGCATAGTCTTGTACTTATGAAATTTTTGCATATTTCCTCATGTTGCTTCCTTTGTGCAATCTCCTCGGGATTTCATACCTCAGGTATAACCATAAAACTTTGACTTCGGCAAGATACTATCCTGCAAACTTTTCATAGATTTCAACAAGTATAGAACATATAGAATGTAAACTTTGCAAGCTTCTTCTCAATTAAGTATGATAATCTTAATCTGACCCACTTGTAAATTGTTACAAATTTTAACAAGTAATGAACAATATACTTAGCCTTTATTTTAACCTGTAACTTTCTGTATACCTCGGCGGTTGATCATATGTCGGTTTAACATAAACTTGTAAATTGCTACAAATTTCAACAAGTGTTAAGCATCTTCCCTAGGGTTTAAACAACCCACATATTGCTATGAGAACTTAAGCAATAACTTCGGCTTATCTTCGTTTTGTAAATTGCGACAAATTTCAACAAGGGAAGATAAGGAATCAGCTTAATTCCAACTTGCAAATTGCTACAAATTTCAACAAGTGAATTAAGGAATAACATCGGCTTAACTTCAACTTGTAAATTGCTACAAATTTCAACAAGTGAAGATAAGGAATCAGCTTAATTCCAACTTGTAAATTGCTACAAATTTCAACAAGTGAATTAAGGAATAACATCGGCTTAACTTCAACTTGTAAATTGCTACAAATTTCAACAAGTGAAGATAAGGAATCAGCTTAATTCCAACTTGTAAATTGCTATAAATTTCAACAAGTGGATTAAGGAATAACATCGGCTTAACTTCAACTTGTAAATTGCTACAAATTTCAACAAGTGAAGATAAGGAATCAGCTTAATTCCAACTTGTAAATTGCTACAAATTTCAACAAGTGAATTAAGGAATAACATCGGCTTAACTTCAACTTGTAAATTGCTACAAATTTCAACAAGTGAAGATAAGGAATCAGCTTAATTCCAACTTGTAAATTGCTACAAATTTCAACAAGTGGATTAAGGAATAACATCGGCTTAACTTCAACTTGTAAATTGCTACAAATTTCAACAAGTGAATTAAGGAATCAGCTTAATTCCAACTTGTAAATTGCTACAAATTTCAACAAGTGGATTAAGGAATAACATCGGCTTAACTTCAACTTGTAAATTGCTACAAATTTCAACAAGTGAAGATAAGGAATCAGCTTAATTCCAACTTGTAAATTGCTACAAATTTCAACAAGTGGATTAAGGAATAACATCGGCTTAACTTCAACTTGTAAATTGCTACAAATTTCAACAAGTGAAGATAAGGAATCAGCTTAATTCCAACTTGTAAATTGCTACAAATTTCAACAAGTGGATTAAGGAATAACATCGGCTTAACTTCAACTTGTAAATTGCTACAAATTTCAACAAGTGAAGATAAGGAATCAGCTTAATTCCAACTTGTAAATTGCTACAAATTTCAACAAGTGGTTTAAGGAATAACATCGGCTTAACTTCAACTTGTAAATTGCTATAAATTTCAACAAGTGAAGATAAGGAATCAGCTTAATTCCAACTTGTAAATTGCTACAAATTTCAACAAGTGGATTAAGGAATCACATCGGCTTAACTTTGCCTGAGTTTGATATGTCTTCGAAAACATCCATGCATAACTTTATCAATCGAACATGTTGAAAGGATTCTGAAAAAACTTTATTGATAATATCGGCCAAACAATGATGTTTATCTAATGATAGAAAAATTTCAAATTACAAGTATTCCAAGGTCTGGGCAATGCTTTGCCCTCATTGTCCTCAAGCCGATATGCTCCATTGCCAAGTACTGAAGTAACTCTGTAGGGTCCTTCCCAGTTTGGGCCAAGCTTGCCCTCCCTGGGATCCTTCTTGTTCCCGACGACTTTTCTTAGGACTAAGTCGCCAATTTGAAAATCTCTTGGATTGACTCTCTTGTTGTAAGCTCTGGCAAGCTGTTGTTGGTATACTGCGAGCTGAATTGCAGCCTTCTCTCTTCGTTCTTCCAATAAATCCAGGTCTCGGGCTAAGAGTATGTCATTGGTGCCATTCTCTACTCCCTGGGTTCTGATCCCTGGGATGCCGATCTCCAATGGGATGACTGCTTCTGTGCCATAGGCCATGGCAAAGGGGGATTCCCCTGTTGACCTTCTTGGCGTAGTTCGATATGCCCAAAGTACGTTGGGCAGTTCGTCCACCCACTTTCCTTTTGCTGCCTGTAGCCTCTTCTTTATTCCATCCAAGATTACTTTGTTGGATGCTTCTGCTTGCCCTATTGCTTTGAGGAAAACTTGGTGTCGAGAAATAATTCTTGATCTTGAATTTTGCACAAAAGTTTTTGATGAGTTTGCTGTCGAACTGTGTCCCGTTGTCGGCAACAATTGCTCTTGGAATCCCAAATCTGGTGATTATGTTTCTCCAAATAAAATTCTTGACGTCCACATCTCGGATTTTGGCAAGAGGTTCTGCCTCTATCCATTTTGTAAAGTAGTCTGTTGCTACCAGCAAGTATTTTCTCTGCCCAGTTGCCTGGGGAAGTTGTCCAACCAGATCCATGCCCCATTGGGCAAACGACCAGGGGCTGGATACTGGGTTTAGGTCGGCAGCTGGCTGATGTATCAAAGGTGCAAACTTTTGACATTGTTCACACTTCTTTACATAAGCTTCGGCATCCTTTTGCATGTAGGGCCACCAATACCCCTGGGTACTGGCCCTGTGGGCTAACGATCTGCCCCCTGCATGGCTTCCACAAATTCCTTCATGAATCTCGTAAAGGAAATCTTCAACCTGCAAAGGATGTACGCACCTTAGAAGTGGTCCAGTGAAGGACCTCCTGTAGAGATGGCCCTCCGCTGTTAGACTGAATCTGGCCGATTTCAGCCTGATTTTATGTGCTTCTTTATGGTCCTCTGGCAGCTTCCCCTCTTTTAGGAATGCAATGATTGCATCCATCCAACTTGGTCCAAGGCCCACGCACATTGCTTCTTGTTCAATGCTCTGTTTATCTATGCTCGGGGCCGACATGTAGTCGATCATAATTGTCCTTGTTTTTCTAGTTTGAATTGAGCTGGCCAAGTTTGCTAATGCGTCGGCGTAGGTGTTGTCATCTCGGCTTACTTGGAGTAATCTGCAGTTCTGGAATAGGGCTGCCAGTCGGATGACTTCCTTTGCATATGCCGACATTCTTTCGTCTCTGGCTGCAAATTCTCCTGTTGACTGGTTAACAATCAATTGTGAATCACAAAAAACAATTACCTCGTCTGCCTCTGCTGCTGCTGCTAGCTTTAGCCCGGCAATTAATGCTTCGTATTCTGCTTCATTATTGGAGGCTTTGAACCCCAGACGGATGGACTGTTCTACAATTTCTCCATCTGGAGATATCAGCAGTACTCCTGCTCCTGCTCCCTGGCGGTTTGAACTTCCATCGACGAATAGTCTGAATGAATCGCCGATGTAGATGCTGCATGGTCTGAGCTTTTCTTTCTCTTGCTTTTTTGTCTTTGACTGGAGTTCTTTTTCCTTGTCGGGCCGATGCTTATCTTGGCTCGACGGAGCCTGAGGTGTGATGGCTTCCGGTGTGAGTTCTGCGACGAAGTCGGCCAAAACTTGGCCCTTTATTGCTGTTCTTGGTCTAAATTCTAGGTCAAACTGGCCTAGTATTACTGCCCATTTTGCTATCCTTCCTGTTAAGTCTCCTTGATGTAATAAGGACTTCAGTGGGTGCTCTGTTAGGACCACAATCTTGTGTGCCTGAAAGTAATGGCTCAATTTCTTTGAGGCCATTACTAAGGCTAGCATTAGTTTTTCCAGTGGTAGGTACCTTGTTTCTGCGTTAGCCAGAGTTTTGCTTACATAATAGACAGCCTTCTGTTCCCCTTTTTCCTCTCGGATTAGCACTGCACTGACTGCGTGTTCAGAGACTGCTAAGTACAAAAACAATTCCTCCCCTGGGATTGGGTTAGAAAGGACCGGGGTTGTGGTCAAGTACTTTTTTAGGTCGGCTAAGGCAGCTTCACATTCTTCCGTCCACAGGAAGTCTGTGGCTTTTTTCACCAGGGTAAAGAAGGGTCTGCACTTGTCTGAGCTTCTGCTGATGAATCGGTTTAGGGCTGCGGCCCTTCCAGTGAGCACTTGAACTTGTTTTGCCGATGTTGGACTCTGTAGTTCCAGGATGGCCTTGATTTGGTCTGGGCTGGCTTCAATGCCCTTTCTTGTTACCAGATATCCTAGAAATTTACCTGACCCAACTCCGAAGGCGCACTTTGAGGCGTTGAGTCGGAGCCGATATTTTTTGAGTATGTCAAAGACCTCTTTTAGGTCGGCAAGATGACCTTTTGATTCCTTGGTCTTTACGACCATATCATCGATGTAAACTTCTACCGTTTTGCCAATCAGGTGTTTAAACATCTTTGTCACTAACCTCTGATAGGTTGCTCCTGCGTTTTTTAGCCCAAAAGGCATTACCCTGTAACAGTACAGGCCTTTCGGGGTGATGAACGCGGTCTTCTCCTCATCTGGAGGGTACATAGCAATCTGGTGGTACCCTCTGTGTGCATCTAAAAAACTCATCCTTTCATGTCCCGAGGTGGCGTCTACCAGTTGGTCGATTTTGGGCAGAGGAAAGCTGTCTTTCGGGCAAGCTTTGTTGAGGCTGGTGAAGTCTACACAAACCCTCCACTTGCCATTCTTCTTTTTTACTACTACTGTGTTGGACAGCCACGTTGGGTACTGGACTTCTCGGATGGCCCTGGCTTCAAGGAGTCTGTCTACCTCTTCCTCGACTGCTTCGACATGCATTAACGTCGGCCTTCTGGCTCGTTGAATCACAGGTTTTGCCGATCTGTCGACATTCAGACTGTGGCAAGTGACCTCGGGGTCAATGCCAGGCATTTCATAAGGTGTCCAGGCGAACGCCTCTATGTTTGCCCTTAAAAAATCTTCCAGTTCTTTTTCTTCTTCTCTGGCTAAGCCTGAGCCGAGAAGAAAAAATCGTTCTTCGTCGCCCTCCTGGACGAGGATTTTCTTTAGCGCCTCTTCGCTTTTCTTGGCTGGTTCTTTCCCAACATCTTCCAGGACTTCCATGTCCTCATCTTCAACTTCTGCTTTCTTTGGTTCCTGTACACTACAGGTGGATTTTATTGCTGCCATGGAGCAATTTTTGGCTTGTAGTTGATCCCCTCTGATTTCTTCAATCCCATTCTCTGTTGGGAACCGGAGTAGTTGATGCAATGTCGAGGGAACTGCCCCCATTGCATGCAACCACGGCCTTCCCAAGATGATGTTGTATGGTGAGGGTGTGTCGATTACTAGGAATTCCGTCCTGATCTTCTTAGTGCCGGCTTGTACTTCTAAGCTTGTTGCACCCAGTGGCCATGTCGGCGTTCCGTTAAAGCCGACCATCGGGCCGCTTGATTGTTCTAGGTCATCGGGGTGAAGGCCTAGCTCTTTGTAACATCTGACATACATGATGTCACAGGAGCTGCCTTGATCTATTAGGATGCGTTTAACTTGGCACTCCCCGACCTGTAGGGATACTACCAAGGCATCATTATGCGGGTGTTGGACCAGTTCTAGGTCGGCTTCAGTAAAGGCTATTATTGGCCCTTGGCATTCTTCTGGCCGATGTCACTTTTCCCCGACTTGATAAATATGCTGTAAATGTCTTACCCTCTGGCTTTCTCCTCTGATTTCGTTTTCATTGACCCTTGAGTGGATTACATTGACCACCATTGGTTCTCCTGCTTGTGGTAGCTGTGCTGGGGGAGGGGGTGCTGCTGGTGCTTGGGGCAGCCTTGCCTGCTCTTCCCTTGTTCTGGCCTCATCGACCAGGTCCCTCAGAAGGCCTTGTCTTACTAGGTCCTCCAAGTGTGCTTTTAAGGCTCTGCAACCTTGAGTTGGATGTCCTTCTTCATTGTGGTAGGCACAACGTCTACCAACGTTCCTTCCCATGAATTCCCCTGGTGCTCTTGCCGGAGCCCTGAAATAAGGTTGATTTCGAATCCGATCCAAGATTTTATGGATTGGGATCCGGAATACTGTGGTTACCGCCTGTTTATTTCTTAATTCTATTTCTTGTTTGGTCGGCCCATTGTTGATTCGGCCTCGCTTTGGCGAGCCGTTTCCCTTTTCTTGTTTCACCTCTTTGTTTCCCGATGTATCTTCTTCGGCCCTGGCATATTTCTCAATTCTTGCCATGAGTTCTTCCATGCTTTTTGGCAATGTTTTTGCCAAAGACTTCCGTAGAGGGCAGTCATCTTTCAGGCCGTTCTTGAAGGATACGACTGCTACTTCCTGGTTGCATTCAGGTATTCGGTTGAACACCTCGTAGTACCTCTTTGCATAGGCCCTGAGGCCTTCTTCTTTGGTGATTCGTAGAGCCATCAAAGCATCAACCCTCAGGGGTTGCAGCTTGTTGGTCACGAATCTGGCCACAAACATCTCGGCCAAGCCTTCCCATGTCTTTATACTTCCTTTTGGTAACTTGTGGAACCAATCAGATGCAATTTCCCCAAAGGATGAGGGGAATACTTTGCAGAGCAATGGCTCGTTTCCGCTATATAACGCCATTGAATTTAGGTACAACCCAACATGAAAGTTTGGATCTAATTTACCGTCATAGATTTGAAACCTCGGCATACTGAATCTTTTGGGCGGTTCGAATTTGTCCAGTTCCGCCGAGAAGGCTGTCTTCGGTTTCACTGGGGAGTTTACCTCGGCTTCTGCATTCTGTTGCCTCCTCTTGAGGTAGTCCCTCAAGTCTTCTTTGCTCCTCCCTGGAGCTCGGCTGTCTTTGGATTTTAGTCTTTTTGGTACACTGCTTTCGGCCTCGTGGTGGGGTCGTTTGGATCTTTCTTCGTGGGATGTGTCAAAATGGAGTACTTGCCCCTGAACATGTCGATGTTCTTTGGGGTCCGGATTCTTCATGTGGTGTGTCCGTCGGGACTCTTCTTGCCTCGGCTTTTCCCGTCCGACTTCCCTGGAAGGCTGGTGTGAATGCCTTCCGCTTCTGGTATGCTGAGGGACCTCGGGGATTGTTTTTCTTACCTCCTTCTGAGTGTTGTTCGCTGGCATCGGCGTATCTTGCAGCGGGTATGGTGGCTGCATAACATTATTCTGCATCATGAAGTTGACGACTGACTGGAGGTCCGCCAACTTGTTTGCTAGTTCTTTTACTTCCTCATCCCTCCGTAGGCACCTGTCCCTCCATACCTGGAGGTTATCTTCATTGTAGTATTTTCCTTGGTTAGCTCTTTTTGACGTGTCGCCTTCTGGGATGACGTCGTTCTCTCTGTGACCCTGGTCACGGGCTTCTGCATTGTGGTTATCTCCTTCGATATCAAGATCAATTGGGATGTCACTCCCAGTGGGAGCGTCATCCCCAATATTTTGCTGTCCGTTACTGGCCATCTATTCTTCCTTCGTTCCCACAGACGGCGCCAAATTGTGTGGGTGAAAATCTGACCACACTGCCCGTCTAGTGATCAGCTGGAGAGCACAAGCAGAATAGATGGCTTAAGCAACCTGAAACAGAAAGAAAAAGCTCCGGCGGTGGTTCTTCCACCCGGGGACACTCCGACGATCAAGTCAGTATATCTCTCAAAGATAATCAAGTACTAAACTGAATACTCAAAGTATAAATTACATACCTTAGACCCACGGGGGTGCCTCTCTTTTATAATATACTCAATCCAAGTCCTACTAGAAGTATAACTTCTATGAACTCTAGTGCACTGCTTACTCTGGACTCTTTTAAGTGATAAAGATAAACTCCTTGAGAGTTTTATCCTTATCTTGGTTCAGTCCCCTCCTTGCCTTAGGACTCTTGCCCCTTATCTCGGATTCCGATATCTTTGGAGATGACCTCGGCTTCTCCGATATTACCTCGGCTTAACTACCAGGGCACGTGGCACCTCGGCTGACACGTCGGCGTCACCATGCCACGTGTTGGTATTCAGAAAATACATCCCCACAGAGGGACATTTCGTACTTCGAGTGACGGAACGTGTCTTAATTCCCAGTCACCGACACTCCGGATTATCCATGATGGAGTTTAGGTCTTGTTATGTTTATATGTGCATTCATTTCATATTGAGTCGTGCAATTCGACTCCTCGGCCATCATGCATCGATACGCGTGATTGGTGGCACAAGGATTGAGGACTACACTCCCTGAAGAGTAGTCATGCATACATATGTGAAAATACTTTGCCATGCCCCTTTGTTGCTCTCTGTTGTAGCAAATCAGAAATCGGCAGCCTTCCGAAGCTTGGCACGCATTCCAAGAACAGTTGCAAACAGAGGCAAACCGGGGCATCGCGAGGGATTCTCCGCACAAGGCAACCCGAGCATGCATCATTCATCATCCGAAGCAGATTTGAGGCAGTCCCTGGCTTGCATGCCAATTTATTGCTTTCCTAATTTAATTTGTTAATTAATTAGGGTTTTGTAATTATTTATTCGGGACTGTATTATTTATTCGGACCCTTCAAGCAAGGGCACAACTGTAATAAGTGTGCGTGTGTGTGATGTATGTCTTCCAACCCCACGTCTTTCTTCCTTTTATTTACCCGCTTATGATGGTTAGATTAGGGCATGTTTCAATTAGCATACAGTATGATAGCATGTTTGCATTCATTCATCTGTTTTGCATGCACCGGGCTCGGCGCATCATACTAACTGCATTGTATTTTCAATTCCAAGTTGAATACATGCTAGCTGTAACATTTCATATGCCATATCTAGAATAGCCGAGCCTGCTATAGTTGCACTTTTGCATGTGTTGCATTAGGCATTTCTGTATAATTAGGATCATGCATGGATTTCTAATTAGTTTCTGTTTTGGCTTGGAGTACTCGGTAAGTTTTATGCTTTAGCATCCTTGCATACGTGTGAGTGACTGCCATGAATAACATGCTTACCATGAGGCTATATGCTTATGTGATATAACTGCCTGAATGCCTGTGGGTGAAGGTTGGGTTATTTGAATTGGGACAATTCATCAAATGTGTGTTTTAAGCCCACTAGATAGTGGCAAAATCATGTTTTCTAAGCCCACCCGAGGGTGGCAAATCCACGTCTTAGCATACTTGCGGGTAGCACCATCAAACCATTTTCAAACAAACAAACATGAAATGTTTTGTTCCAATTTAGGTGACCTAGTCTATACTTGTATGCTGTGCGCATCACATAGTAAATCTAGGCTAATAACCGGAATAAGAACGCATAATGTTTTCAAAACTAGATATCATGGTTAGTAGAGGCCGATCTTTGATCGGGCGAGCGGGAGTGCTCACGAAGTGACCTTCCCCAATCGTACCCAAGTTCCCGAGCCGAGGCAACTTTGGTGATGACGGACACGTGGCCTTAGGTAAACGAGTCAGGGTTTCCTAAGTTTCCCCAAAATAAATCATTTAGGTGGCGACTCTGTATCTAGCAAAGCAGGCCATGTTTGGCACTTCTTTCAAAATCTGTTTTCTAAAAACGATTTGCCGGATTTGGACTCTTTGGTTCAGATTTAGAACCGTGACAAATTGAGAGTCCGAACTGTAGTGAGCCCAATATCGAACGGAACGGGGGGGACTCGTTCCTCCCGGGCGTTCGGGGACGTCTACAATCCTGCATATTAAAATAAGAAAAGTCTAGCTTTTAGATATGTGCTTATCATTTTTGTTTTATGGACATAAACAATTGATGTTTCAATTTAAAAAATTAAAAAGTAAAAAAAAAAAAAATTTGAGTTTTTTGGATATAAAAGAAACCATCTAACTCTTCTATATATTATTAAGATGGACTATTTTAATCACATAAAAAAAATAAAAATTATATTTAGAGATTATCACTATATATTATGCTATTATATACAACTATAACGGTAATAAATTAACTGTAATATATATGAAAAGTTATATTAAGCTTTCATTTTTAATTTATTGAATTGTAATTAACAAACTAACAAATAGCAGTAATGGTATAATGAGATAGAAAGAGGATAAAAATAAAGAACACAATGATATTTAAAAGTTTTAAATTTATATAGTTATACAAAAATCTAATGTTATAAAAAAATCTTGAATTCTCAATAAATTTTCACATTTTCTATAAAATAAAATGACAATAAAAAATAAAAAATTTGATACCCAGTTTTTAACTTCAATTTTATGGTCACATTAAAGAAAATAAAATCTGATCAAAATCCTTGGCACAGAACGAACATAGATACTTCGATCGTAGCCATAATTACCAATAATTCTTCTCTACAATGCAAGCCTGTAAACAAACATATAAACCTCACTAAAATCGAAACCAGCACCAAACCAACAACAGATAAAGAGAATCACACAGGAAAAAGAAATAAAATTAAAAAACAAATAAATTTATTAAGGGAGAGAATGTTATCTCCAACAGCTTAGACCTCAATTAACCCAATCCGTTAGCTTCTCTACCAGTGCTTGTGAAGTCTAGGAGTTGGGATGACTAATCGGATTATTCTCTAAATAAGACTTAAAATTGATTATGTAATGTCCCAATTTTCATATCCAAATAACAATACAATAATCATGGCCCTTTTTAAGGAAAACCAATCATACAATCCCACACTTGCATTTCATAATGTACATAGTTCCTCATGCGATAGTACATTAATCCAACAATAAGTAAATAAGCAAATAAATACCCCCACGGGTTTACAAGTTTCTAAGGCTTAAGTCCGGTTACACATAACAGTTATTCAAACCCACATACAAAACCCTTGGCTTACAATTAGAGTCACAGTAATTGAGAACATTGTGTTCTTAGCACACACCTTCAATTAGGCAGAATCACTACGTCTTTTCCTACACAAAATTCTCGTAGGGTGAGCATAAAGCCCAGTTGGAAATCCTTAACAAAGTATATATATTTTATACAAGTCTCAAGAAATGAAATGCATATGCCATGCTATGCCCTTTTGAAAGAAAATCGCATCTTCATCTTTGAAAATCATCATGCTCAATGATCTCATGCAACTTCAATTCTTCAAGACTTAACAATTCATTTCAAGAGCGGTAAATACGAATTTGGTAATCCCTAGGTCAGTGTCTGCAAGTAGACTATACAAGTACTACCAATTTGTCATTTTTACCAGCATTGACTGGAAGGCTCGACACCTATAATTTGTCATTTTTACTAGTATTAACTGGAAGGCTCGATACTTATTCAATTTCATCTACACCACCTGGCAAGACTTACCACCGTATTTACCCTAAAACCAATTCATGGAAACTTATTTCTCAACATTCTTTTTTCAATGCAAGTTTTCAAACCAACTTTCAAAGTTTAATGTAATCAAATGAATTGATATACCAATGCAACAATGATCAATGCAATGCAACAATTCTTCCATTTTCAATTCTTTACAATTCACAAAATGAATATAAATACTTTTATTCCAATTCATCATCTAAGGAATAACACAATTCCCTCTTCTCAAGGATCCTCAATAATTAGTCATTTCAAGACTAGATCAACATTTTGAACAACAATTTTCAAAATGAACAACAATTCTCATATTTCATGAAATTTATCATTTATATAAATATAAATAAGAAATTTTCCAACATCCATTTATTTTGACATACAAAAATAAATGTAACAACATCATCCATGATTTCTCAACATCTTTTTACAACTCCTATTTTCTATGTTTTCTTACCAAAATCATTCATCTCCAAAACATTTGAAGAAATCTCACCATAAAGATCTTTCTTTAATCAACATAGTTCAAAACTCTTAATTTCTATTTTAAAAGGATCAAGTGGTAAACCCGCTTTCAAAATTACTTTTTTTCTTGAATCAACAATCAATTTTTCAAAAAACTATCAAAGGATGATTTCAAAAATCATCTAGATCTTGCAAATATATATATATAACTCAAAAAAAATCTGTACCTCAAGTGTAGAAAACCCAAGCAACAAGGTGGAACTTCAAAGATGACGAAACCAATTTCTTCTTGAATCAAAATGAAGCTCTTGTAGCCCTCTACCTTTTTCCCAAAGACATTAGGGTGAAGAGATCCTTACATCTAGGTGTATTTGTAGAGAGAAGTCGAACCCTAGCGAGAGAAGGAGCTAATTTAGGGTTTTTGAGTGAAAAGGGATCAGAAAATGAAGCAAAATGGCGCTGCTGTGAACTGATGTATGACAGGCTCACTCGAGCGAAGGAGATCTCGCTTGAGCGACCAAACACAAAAAGTCTCCTCACTCAAGCGCAATAAGCATCGCTCGAGCGTAAAATACCAAGCTTCAGAAGTTTTTCAGACGCACTCCTTGCTGGAGCGCAAGAAACCTCGCTCTAGTGAAGGACTCTTTTCTGCAAAAGTACTGGGAGCTCACAAGGCTCGCTTGAGTGCAAGAAACCTCGCTCGAGCAAGAGACCGAAATTCTAGACGAACCAAAGTTTGAACAACTTGCAACTAACCTATTCCAAACACTCCCAAGATATCCCAAAAACTCAAACTCAAACTCAAACTCAAAGAGTGAAGGAAGAAAAGACATGGATAATATTATCAAACCATGAAACCCGAGTCCAAAACACCACAAATGATAGGCCGGAACTGGGATAACTATAGATTAATTTGTCTCATTAAGTGATTTAAAATTTTGATAGATATATATTAGAAAGATAGAAAATTACTAAATCATAATTGAAATTTAGATATTATCATATTTTTTTTGAGATCCATATCTAAATTCTTATCTTCTTTATTTTTTATTTTTGTATGCTTTCTATTTTTTTTTCAATTTATTTAAAATGGAGTTGTGGGTTTCTATTTTTTAAAAAATTTAATTTATCTGTGGTTTCTATTTATTTTTAATTATTATTATTTACGTAAGTTATAATGTGAGTTAGATATGTGATAGACATGTGGGTTTTATAGATTTAAAGTACAATGGTGAGAGATATTCTCAAATTAGATTTGTTTAGTTAAATTTTTAAAAATTTTAAAATTTAAAATTGGATATTGAGATGTAAAAGAAAGATTTTAACTGAATAAATAAAAATTAAATTTATTAATTTTATCTGTTTGTATATTTGATTTTTAGTTTTTTTTTGTTATGTTATAATATAATATATAAGATATAGACAGATATCTTGGTTGCCTTTGCCTTAGATTCTGCTGTCATGTTTGTTATGCTGATATGCTTGGGCTACCATTCTGTGCTAATGTGAAGAGAAGCTATTGAGGCAAGGAAGAACCAAGAGCTTGTCTTTGAGATATTGAAAACGAGAAGCTGAGAGAGGCTTTGTAAACACATTTGCAATTTGATTAGCAGAAGGCACATATCAAAGATCAAGCTGTTTAGCCACCACCTTTTCACGAACAAAATGACAATCAATTTCTATATGCTTGGAGTGAGAGTGGAAGACAGGGTTAGAAGCAAGGGCCAAAACAGAGAGATTGTCACACCACAAAATGGGAACTGAAAGAGCCGGAAGACACATATCTTGTAACAGCTACTGCAACCAAGTGAGCTCAGCAGCAGCATAAGCTAAGGACCTGTATTCAACCTCAGTTGAGGACCTGGAAACGGTGGCCTGCTTCTTGGCAGACCAAGAGATTAAATTGAGACCAAGATAGACACAGTACCCAGAAGTGGATCTCCTATCCATAGAATCACCGGCCCAATTTGAATAAAAAAAGGCATGAAAGAAAAGAGGACCAGATAAAAAATGAAGGCCATGAGAAAGAGTGCCTTTGACATATCGAAGCAATCATTTGACATCCTGAAAATGAGCATTAGTAGGAGAGTGCATATCTTGACATGCCATATTAATAGCTAAAGCCAAATCGGGACGACTAATAGTAAGGTATTGCAGACCACCTACAATGGTTCTGTAGAAAGTGGGTTGAGAAAAAGGAAGTGAATCTGTAGGTGGAGTAGAAGGTTTGACAGCCAATGGGGTAGAATAGGGTTTACAGTCACTGATACCAGCTTTAAGTAACAGATCAGCAGCATACTTTTCTTGAGACAAAAAAATAGCCACTAGCTTGAGCATGAACAGAAATACCCAAGGAATAATACACAGAGCCAAGTTCTTTCATAGAAAAAGAATAATGCATTTGAGTAAGCAGATGAGTAATAAGAGTAGGATCACTGCCAGTCACTAAAATATCATCAACATATACCAAAAGAATGGTAAGGCTAGTAGGATTTTTCTTGACAAACAGAGATGGATCAAAATGGCATGTATGAAAACCTTGATCAACCAAGAAAGAGGAGAAAGTGGAGTACCAAGCTCGAGGATCTTGTTTAAGGCCATAGAGAGCCTTTTTGAGCTTACACACTTGAGTAGAATTCTGAATAAAACCAGGGGGCTACAGCATATAAACCTTCTCTTCTAAGATGCCATAAAGGAATGCATTGGATATGTCCAATTGCTTGATAGGCTAATCAAAATGGAGAGCCAAACACAAAAGAATACGAATAGTAGGTTGTTTGGCTACAGGATTGAATGTTTCATGAAAATCAACCCCTTCTTGTTGCAAATATCCTTTGGCCACCAATCTTGCTTTACACCGAGCAATAGTGCCATCTGAATTCCGTTTAATGCGAAATACCCACTTGCAGCCAATAGCCACCTTATTAGATAGAAGAGTAACCAACTCCCAAGTGCCTTGATGTTGAAGGGCTTTAAATTCTTCTTGCATGGCAGCAACCCAAACCGAAGGCTGAAGAGCCTCGGCTACAGAATGAGGTTCAGTTTGAAGAAGAGAAGAACAGACAGTGAGACAAAGAGGATGTCTAGATTTAGATCTAGTGATCATGGGATGTCTAAAAGAAGGAGGATGTGGAAGAGGCAAATCAACAGTGAGAGATGTAATAGGAATAGCAGGAGAGGTAAGAGGAGAACACAGAGGAACTGTGGACAGAGAATGAGAGAAAGAAGATGACTGAGATGAAGAGGAGGACAGTGAGGAAGAAGAAGTCTGTGCTAAAGAAGAGGGCTGAGAGGAGGTCTGAGAGGATTGAACTGAGGTATGAGCTAAAGAAGGGACAGTAGAAGAACCCCAGAAAAAAAGATGTAAGATGAGGAACTGGAGAGGAAGAAGGTGTAGCAGCAGAAAAATTAGAAGAAAAGGAAAAACAATGTTCATTAAAGAGCACATGTCTAGAAACATAGATTTTGCCAGTGAGAGGATCAAGACAATGATAACCTTTCATAGTAGGATGATATCCCAAGAAAACACAAGCCACAGATTTGGGTTGAAGTTTGTGAGAAGTGTATGGTTTGAGCCATGGAAAACATTGACAGCTAAAAACTCTGAAAAAAGAGAAATCAGGAATGGAATGAAACAAAACTTCATAAGGAGATTTATTGCGAAGGACACTACTAGGCATGCGATTTATAAGAAAGACAACTATAGCTATGGCATCAAACCAATAAAGTAAAGGAACAAAAGAATGATGGAGTAAAGTGATAGCAGTCTCGATAATGAGCCTGTGTTTTCTTTCAAAAACTCCATTTTGAGCCTAAGTATATAGACAACTAGTTTGATGAATAATGTCTTGAGTTTGCAAAAAGGAATCAAACTTGTGATTAACAAATTCAGTGCCACAATCAGTTCGAAAAATTTTGAGAGTAGTATTAAACTGATTTTCAGCATAAGCTTTAAAAGCTAAAAATTTATCAAAAACTTCATTCTTGTAGCTCAAAGGATAAATCCAGGTAAATCTACTAAAATCATCTACAAAAAACACATAAAATTTGCAAGAAGTATTAGCAGAGTGAAACCACACATCACTATAATGCATTTGTAAGATGAAAACCATAGTGAGGAATAGGTAGAAGACCAGTACCAATGTGTTGGATAGGCAAGGAGGAACCATCACCATCTTGAACTTGTTTAGGACCTTGATAAGCCTGATAGAGATGAAGATTAGACACATCATTAGTCAAATTATTTGTGGTTACAGAGTCAAGATATCATAGAGGAGCAGAAGAATCTGGTAAAGTGTGAGGAGAAACAGATGCATTATAGGCTCGAGGTGGAGCTTGGGAGGATTGGTGATGAGGAGAGGAAGAAGAAGAATGAGGTTGAAAAATAGGATCTATTCGAAACCAGCAATCAAAAGCCAGCTATGATAACTTGCCACAGATTTGACAACCAGAACCAAAGGAGTCATAAAAAGAATGTCTGCCACCTCTAGTACCTCTGTATTGAGATCGACCTCCTCTATAATTGGTAAATCTTCCTCATCTGGTACCTCTGTATTGAGATTGACCTCTCGAACTAGATGAAAAACCACGAGATGTTCCAAAATTAGAATGAGAATCAAAACTAGGCTATGAAAAAGATGATGAGAATGAAGATCCTTTAGTTGTTGATGCATTGTAGGCCACATGGAGATCATGTCCAAGGGAATGTTTGAGTTTATTTTCAATATGAATTGACTCTGAACATAACAGAGAACACAGATTTTCCATCGAAACTACTTCAGACCGAGTTCGAATAGAAGTTTTGAAAGAGTCATATTCTTCTAGTAAGCCATTCAAAGTCAGAAGAACAAGATCTTTATCATTAACTGGTGCAGAGGCCAAGGCTAACTGATCAGGTATGATTTTGATTTGAGAAAGATAATCTTCAATTGGAGAAGATTTCTTGCTGGTACTTTGAAGTTTGTTTTTCAACTGGTGTATGTGTGATCTGGAAACTAAAGTAAATTGCTTGTCAAGAGCATGCCAAACTTCTTCAACATATTAAAGATGAAGAATAGATGAATAGATTGAAGATGACAAAGTTGCAGTGAAACAACTGAGAAGGTGTGCATCAATTGTCTGCCATTGCTGATACTTAGGATTAGAGATTGATTTTCCATCAGAATCAAGAATATTTGAAGAAGGACGGGAATGTGATCCATTGACGTAACCAAGAAGGCCTGTGGCTCGAAGCACATCGTGCATTTGATTCTTCCATATCAAGTAGTTGGTTGAATCAAGCTTTATAGTCACCAATGAATTGAAATTTGAAATGAGTAGGGTGAGATTGGAAGGGAGGGAAGCAGAAGCATTGTCCTCCATTGATGGATCATAAATTGCTCGCAAGAGCTTCAAGGCTTTGATACCATGAAGAGAGAGAGAGAGAGAGAGAGAGAGAGAGAGAGAGAGAGAGAGAGTTTTCATAATTCCATTTCACAACTGAATTGGTTACATGATATTTCTATATATACCTAATACATGAATAACATATCTTTATCTGTTTGTAACTAACTAACTAACAGTTATTAGTTCAAGAATCTAACTAACAGAACTGGTACTGTTACATGCTCGTGAGTCAGTTGGTTTAACAGCACATGACTGAGGCTGCACCTGCACCTGTGCATTATCATAATGATAGGGTGTCTTGGCCTTCTTGTTTGTTTTTTACTTTTTTGCTTTGTTGGTCTCTCACCAACTTTGGCTTGAGCTTGCAAATAATAGGGTGTCTTTCCTAGTGCCAACTTAGTTGGGATTTGGAAAGTTCACTTTGATGTTTTTTGCTCTTGCCTCATCTTTATTGATGTAATTCTATATTTTGTATGTTATCTTCATCAATAAAGTTTTTCTTTTTGTTGATCAAAAAAAGATATAGATAGATATCCACAAGTTTCATGAAAAATATTATTTGATTTTTTGGAGAAGAGAGAAAGAAGGCATGTTTTAATTATTATTTTTTTTTGGAAATCAATGAGGGAGATTATGATAGAGAGATTATGAATTTTTTTTTATATTTCCATTTGAAATTCATAAATTAAGGGATAATTATTATTTCTAAAATAATTAAATCAGTCAATAATTTTTTTAATCTATTTTATAAATTGAAAATTCTATAATTTTAGAAAATTGATTAACTTGTCCCATTAAGTGATTTAAAATTTTGATAGAAATAAATAAAAAAATAGATAATTATATTACTAAATCATAATTTAAATTTAGATATTGTTATATCTTTTTGAGATCTATATCAAAATTCTTATCTTCTTTACTTTTGTGTGGTTTCTATTTTTTTTTTCAATTTATTTTAGATGGAGTTATGGGTTTCTATTTTTTTAAAAAAATTTATTTATCTGTGATCTTTATTTGTTTTAAATTATTATTAGTTAGGTAAGTTATGATGCAAGTTAAATATGGATAGATATGTGAGATTTGTTGATTAAATGTATGATAGTGGAAGATATTTTCAAATTAGATTTGTTTAAATAGACTTTATGGATTTTTAAAATTTAAAATTTGATATTGAGAGGCAAAATAAATATTTTAACTGAATAAAGAAAAATCAAATTTATTAATTTTTATCTGTTTGTATATCCCTTTTTTTTTGTGATGTTATAATATAATATATAAGATATAGATAGATAACCACAATTTTCATAAAAAATATTATCCGATTTTTTGGAGGAGAGAAAAGGAAAGCAATTTTTAATATATTTTTTTTTGAAAATTGGTGAGAGAGATTATGAAATATTTTTGTTATCTTTCCATTTGAAATCCATAAATTAAGAGATAATTATTATTTCTAAAATAATTAAATAAATAAATCAACCAATAGGTTTTTTTAATCTATTTTATAAATTGAAAAATTAATAAATTTATAATGAGAGTTTAGAACTCTTAGGAGGTTTCTCATTAAAAGCCCATTTCCTTATATAATATATAGATGTAGATATAGATATAAATATTTATATTTGTTATAGACTTTTTTTTTAATATAAAAATTATTTTTTTAGATTTTTTTATAAAAGTAATTTGACAATTCCATCACTAACCATAGTGTATGAGAGAAGTTGAAAAATGTAATACAGTAATTATGAGAGAAGTCAAAAAGGTTTGTGGGTTGGGAGAAGTCAATAATGCTAAGTTTTTTTTTTTAAAACAAAAAATTAGAAAATTATTATTGAAATATTAGAGATCTTACAAGGCTTGTGGATTAAAAATTAATAATTTTATAATGAGAGTTTAGAACTCTTAGGAGGTTTCTCATTAGAAACCAATTTTCTTATATAATATATAGATATAAATATTTATATTTATATTTGTTTTAGATTTTTTTAATATACAATTTTATTTTATAGATTTTTTTATAAAAATAATTTAACAATTCTATCACTAATCATAGTGTATGGAAGAAGTTGAAAAGGGTATTGCAGTAACTACGAGAGAAGTCAAAAAACTTGTGGGTTGGAGAAGTTAATAAATGTTGAGTTTTTTTTTTTTAAATCAAAAAATTAGAAAATTAAGATTGGGATATTGGAGTTTTCACAAGACTTGTAAATTAAAAATCCAACTTTCCTTATATAATATATAGATAATTATTCGTCAATTATTTGATCTTTACATGAACGAGGCCTAAATTTGATAAACGTATAACATGCATGCTTTGGTTTATTATTAATTTTAGCAATAATAATTTTTATAATCATCATAATATGACACTGAATTGAGTGTAATATTTATATTGCTTGCCGTTATGACAAAATGTATAGATTAAAAGCAATTTCAAAATTTTGTTAAATCGTTCGGTCCATTAAGTAAATATATTTATTTGATTGTCTTACATTAGAGAATTATGCTTTACCTTGTCTGATTATGTACACTTATTGCCTATTATTATTGTTAATAATATTAATATTTGCATATTTTCATGATTTAAATTTGATATCATGATATAATTTTATGACATTAAATATTAAATATTGAGGTGGTTAATTCATATCAGGTGTAATTCTTGTTGACCACTATATGAGATATTCATGATTGTCATATTGCATAAATTGACATATATATATATATATATATATATATATTAGTGCATGTGTGGCCATATATAATACTGTGTCATATATATATATATATATATTCATGTTTGTCTAAAGTTATTACTATGTTGGTAATTGCAATCACATAAAAGAAATTCTAGATATTATAAAATAGTGAATGGATTAATTATAATTAAATAACTCAAATTAATGAATAGAGAATATTATTGGTTAGTTCCGCATTCATAGAATTTACTAACATATTTACAAAACTTATGAATAAGGAACTGCATAGAAGAATTGTTAAAAGGGTAACATTAAGATCAATAATATTCTCAATTGCAGTTATAATTAGGAGATTGAGATTAGCCTAAAGGAGAGTCACTTTCAAATAATTATGAACTAGGTAGGGAAATGTAACTTATGTAATTTAACAAATTAGAATTGAATACCCAAAGGTAACATGACAAACTGAAAAGTTGCATAAATTATTTTAAACCTGCATAAGTGATTCTTGACTAGTGGACAATAGATATACCTAAGTTTTGCACAAATGAAAGACTTGTGTGATATCAATAGTTCATTATTATAATTTTCAAAGTTTTAATATGTATATTGTTCTATCTTATTTCAGTGACAGTTTCCACCTCATTGCACTCTCTTGCATCAGGCGTCCCTTTACTTACTGTCTCGAATTTTTCGCAATGGTATGAACATGCTCAGTTTACACTTGGTGTGTTGGACCTCGATATGGCATTACTTGAAGATAAACCTGTAGACATTACTAAAGATAGTACTGCAGAACAAGTTTCCCTTTCTAAATCTGGGAAGAGGTCCAACAGACCTAGTTTGATGTTCATGAAGATGACCATTGAAAATAACATCAAGACCTTTTTACCTCAAACTATTAATGCATTGGAATACTTAAAGGCTATAGAAGATCGATTTAGATTTGTTGACAAGTCACTTGCTAGCACTATTATGGCTAAATTGACAACAATGAAATATGATAGCAATCGAGGAGTTCAGGATCATATCCTCAATATGGCTGACAAAGTTGCAAAGTTTAAAACTTCAAGGATGCAAGTTGATGAAACTTTCCTCGTGCAGTTTATTCTCAACTCACTTCCATCATAGTTCGGTGCATTCAAAATTCACTATAAATAAAGATAAGTGGAGTTTGAATGAGCTGACTAATATGTGCATTTAGGAGGAAGCGAGGTTGAGGGAGCAAGAATGTCAAATTGCATTGGTTGTAACTCATGGAGCTATAAAGAAAAAGAAGGGTAAGTTTGTAAAATCAAAGAAAAATCCACCCAAGAAAAATAATGGACCTGGGGAAGAAAATCAAGCTCAGAATGGGTTCACTGTCAAGTGCTACTTTTGTGGCAAGAAAGGACATGTGAAGAAAGACTGCAACAAGCGAAAGACTTGGTTCGAAAAGAAATGTAAGAAACTTTCTTTTGTTTGTTATAAATAAAATCTTGCTGAAGTGCCTTGTAATACTTGGTGGATTGACTCTTAGGCCACGACCCACATTACAAATTTCATGTAGGGATACCTTTCAACCAGGAAATCGAAGAAAAGTGAAAGATTTGTCTATATGGGGAACCGTCTTAAAATTGAAGTGGTAGCTATAGAAACCTATCGGCTGATCTTAGAGACAGGTCATTAGATGGATCTAGAAGACACTTTTTATGTTCCTTTAATTTCTAGGAATTTAGTTTCGTTATCCAAATTAGATCGTGTTGGATATTCAGTTTTACTTTATTGTGGAAAACTCAATTTAATGTTTAATTCAATAATGATTGCTTCTGATAATTTCTGTGATGGTTTATATAAAATTGCTTTAAGTCATGAGTTTGCACAATCATTAGTAACTCTGTATTCAAATATTGGTTTAAAACGTGGTCTAATTAATGAAAAATCCTCAATCTTGTGGCATAGATGGTTGGGCCATATCTCTAGAAATAGAATTGAAAAATTGGTAAAGAATGAGATTTTGGAAAACTTAGACTTGATTGATTTTGAGATATGTGTAGATTGTATTAAAGGAAAGCAAACCAAGCACATCAAGAAAGGTGCCACAAGAAGTAATGAGCTTCTTGAGATAATTCATACAGATATTTGCGGGTCACTTAACATCCTATGTCTTAGTGGTGAATAATATTTTATCACATTTATAGATGATTTTTCACATTATGGATATGTGTATCTAATTCATGAAAAGTCTCTGGCTGTTGACATCCTTGAGGTGTACATAACTGAAGTTGAGAGACAATTAGGTAGAAAGGTTAAAATAGTGAGATCAGACAAAGGTGATGAGTATTATGGTAAATATGATGAGTCAAGCCAAAATCCTGGCCCATTTGCCAAATTCTTAGAAAAGAAATGCTTTTGTGCTCAATATACAATGCCTGGTACGCCATAACAAAATGGAGTTGCTGAAAGGCGTAATCGTACACTTAAAGATATAGTTAAGAGTATGTTGAGTCACTTAGTTATACTCATTTCACTGTGGGGTGAAGCCTTAAAGATTGCAATGTATATTTTAAATAGGGTTCCTAGAAAGGTGGTCCCAACAACTCCTTTTGAGTTGTGGGCTGGTAGGGAACCTAGTTTGAGACGCTTACATATTTAGGGTCGTCCAACAGAAGCAAGAATCTTCAACTACAAGAGAAAAAGTTAGACTCAAAAACAATATCTGGATATTTCATTGGTTATCAAGACAAGTCTAAAGGGTACAAATTTTATTGTTCTAATCATAGTACGAGAATAATGGAGACTGGTAATGCTAGATTCCTAGAGAATGGTAAAATTATTGATTTGATGAAAGTAGGGTTGATGTGCCAACATTTAACCCTTATTGAAAAATTATTGTTCCTCAGACTATTCCACAGGCTGAGAGAAACGAACAACATAATGAAAATCCTTCACCACTTCATCAAGATACCACCATTGAAAATACTATAGAACCACCACAATCGGTAGTTCTGAGAAGATCTCAGAGGGAAAGAAAGCATTCCATTCCAGATGATTGCATGGTGTATCTACAAGAATCTGATTTTGATATTGGGATTAACAAAGATCTAGTCTTATTTTCACAAGCCATGAATAGTGATGATTCTACCAAATGGGTCAATGCTATAAATGAAGAGTTAAAATCTATGGAGGAGAATGGTGTTTGGGATCTCGTCGAATTGCCTAATAATTGTAAAAAGGTCGGATGTAAATGCGTCCTCATGACAAAGCGCGACGTAAAAGGCAATATCGAACGATTTAAAGCCAGACTTGTTGCGAAGGGTTTTACTAAAAAAGAAGACATAGACTATAAAGAGACCTTCTCTCCAGTATTTAAGGACTCGCTTAGAATCATTCTAGCATTAATAGTTCATTATGACTTAGAGTTGCATCAAATTGATGTGAAAGCTGCTTTTCTAAATGGGAATTTAGATAAAGAAATTTATATGGAGCAGCCAAAAAGATTTGCAAGGAAAGGTAAAAGCCATTTAGTTTGCAAATTTAAAAAAAATCCATATATAGCCTTAAACAAGCTTCCAGGCAATGGTATTAAAGGTTTAATCACTACAATAAAAAAAGGGTTTTTACGGCGTGCAATGCACATTGTAAAAACCCTTCTACGACGTGCCGCGACACATCATATTTTGACCAGTCATGGAAAGTCATTCACTTTCAACGACATGCTATAGTACGCCATTAAAAACTATTTAACAGCCGATTTTGTGCGTCGTTGTTACTTTTTCTACGACCACTTTTGCATGCCGTTATTTGGTGAGACAAATAACAACGCTGATTATGCGCTGTAAAATATATAATATAACGACTTGTTCAGCCTACTGTAGATAAGTAGAACATACCATGGCGTACATGGAATGCCGTGTAATATTTCATATAATGACCTAATTTGATTGCCGTAGAATGTGCATTTTTTTTTATTGCCGTTGAACCTGTTTTGTACAATGTAATATTACAAACAAGCTTCACAAAGTATCAATCAACCACCAAAATATTATTTCAACCATAAAAAATAAACTATATCTATAAATTATAAACATTCAAAAATTGTCAATATATACATTCCAACCATCCAAAACCTACCTGCAAGTTCAAAAACATCCAAAAGGACTATTCATAAGTTCTAAATTATCCAAAAAGCTATAAACCATCCAAAACTCTACATATATAAGTTTGTAAACATTATCCAAAACTATTCAAAAATTATAGAAATTTATTCATCAAAGTCCTCAAAAACTATTTATAGATGTTACTTCTACTCAAAGTCAAAGCTAATGAAATGGGTTGGTCAAGCAACAGTGCTTCCAATAGCATCCTCAAGCACAAACATCTCATGATTAGGGCGAAACAATGGTTCATTGACAATGACATGGTTAACCCATACTTTCCAACACCTAGGGCCAAGAGGCACATGATGTACCAATGCTTTAGAATCTGTTGATGCAATTGTGCCTTCCGCAACCATCACCTTTGTTCCATCCCAATTTAACAATTTGCATTTGGCATTGTCCAAGGATCCACCATTTCCAGTTTCATTTGTGTCATGCAACTATGTAGCTGGACTTTTTCATGCCCCCTTTAGGAAGTCAAAATAAGCCCTATAGTATCAGACTCTCGTGGTTCTGAATCTGATTCCACAAGTGCAATGCGAAATAGCTAAACACCAAAGAGTCCCAATCCGGCAAGAGTCGCCACCTAAATATTTTGTTTTGGAAAAATTTAGGAAACCCATGACTCGTACCAAAGGCCACATGTCTGTCATCATGAAGATTGTCTCGGCTCGGGAACCTAGGTACGAAAGGGGAAGGTCATGAATGAATTGAGCACCCCCGCTCGCCCGATCAAAGATCGGTCTCTACTAATCATGACATGAATCTTATTTACATTATATACTCTTGTTCCGGCTTATTAGGCTAGCGTTACTATGTGATGCGCACATACACAAGAATAAACTAACTTTGCAAGAATTAGAACATTGCGAGTCATGTTTGTTTTGAAAATCATTTCGAAATATGTACCACTTGAAAAAGTGATCGCATATAAACATTACTCAAATTATTCCAATTTAAGTAATTAGCCTTCATCCACAAGTATTCAAGCAGTTATAACACTTAAGCAATTAGTCTCATGGCAAGCATACTAGACATGGCAACAATCTCACGCATGCGATATGCTAAAGCGAGTAAAGGCTTACCTAATACTCTAAGCCAAAAAGAGATGATAAAGTTAGAAACATGCATGATCCTAACTTTATGCAATATGCCTAATGCAACACATGCGATATGCAATTACTAGGCTCAACTACTAATTCAACTTGTTTAACATGCTATCAACTCAAATATGAAGATTCTTGGCAATTTGTTACATGCTTATACATATTGATCCCATTTTCATCATATCCAACTCAAACCTTGTTCTAAACTTCATACCATCTTTGAATTCACTTAGTTTTGAATGTAAACCCATGAATTTGAGTTCAATTACTCGCTTAGAAGCTTCAATCTTCCAAATCTTAGCTAGTTCTTGAGTTAATTCTTCTCAATTCTCCAAGCTTGAGCTAAATCCTTCAAATTTTGTTGTCTCTCTCTCTCTCTACAATCGGCTCACTCTCTCTTTCTCTAGAGTGTATTTTCAGATCTTGAGCTCATAATATAAGCTTAAGTGTATTTAGCTTCTATATATATATATATATATATATATTTCCCTAATCAAACTTAATTAGAACTAGTTAACTGAGCTAAATTTAATCAATTTAATCTAATTAATTCAACCTGAATCAATTTTTAATTAAATTTCATCATAGGCTCTAAAAATTAAGTTAATTGCAATAACACAGTCAATTTCAGTTTCTACCGCCTCTACGGTTTTCAATTTAAATTTAATAATAGAAAATCAAATAGATTTTCCTACGGTGAACAGATAGAAATTCACAAACACATATAATCATATAATTGACATTCAAAATCATATCAAGCTCATAATTATAAGTATAATTAAGATTAATTAGCATAACACAAAGTAGGGTTGTCACAGAGAGAGGGAGAGTGAGAGAGAGAGAGAGAGAGAGAGAGAGAGAGAGGGATTTTGCAGCACATTACTCATAAATCCCTAACTGACATGGATAGTGAACTGGGGGAAAAAGATTACCTGAGAAAATGTGATCAAAATGCGATCGAAGATTAGGAGAGCGAGAGACAAAGACAAAGCGAGAAAAACAAGAAGTTTCTGGAGAACTATGACCGTCGACGAAGGAGAGCTATGGCGGACGGAAGAGTGAAGAGGGACAAGGGCGGACGGACGAGGAAATAAGGAAAGATGAGGTTTAGGACTTTAGTTCCTGCTTATTTATTATTATTATTATTATTATTTTTGGTGTCTCACAGGTGCCTGTATCACACCTTATCACAATGCAAGTGTTCTTTACATGGCTACAGGCAATTGCCAGCTCAGTGAGGGTCTTGGGAGTGGTTTTGAGTGGGGGTCTGTCACTTTTGATCAATGATTTTATTTTTGTTTGTAATTGTCAACCTAGTCAAGCTCATTAATTAAGGTCTTGTTTGGTTTATGATTTTTTTGGCACCAAAATGGTTAATATTAAAAGGGGGAATTACACTAACAGTAGTTTAGGATTTGTATTACTTTGATTTTTGACCTTTCAATTGTGATATATTTGATCATGAATTTTGAATCTTATTCAAAATAAGAACAATTAAAAACATTGTTGATCTATTTTAAAAACCAAATTGTCAATTTAATAAAACATAAATAGTTTGACAAAAATAAATGTCAAAAAATTATTTTCGAATTTTTAAAAATTATTTCTACCTACCAAAGATAAAATTATAAAAAAAATGATAAATCTTTTATATTTTATATATATTTTTTATTTTTTTATCAAATTAAATTTTAGTTTGTAATTGGATGATGATCATATAATGGGTAGTTGTTTTTGTTGATATTTTTGAATGGTTATTATGTAATAGATAGTTGTGTTTGCTATTAATAGATATTTTTGGATGATTATCATGTAATGTGTAATTGATATGTTTAATATATGAAATGTTTTTAGTTTTGAATTTTTTGATTTAATGGATTGGTTTAATAATGACATCAAAGTTGTCACCATATTTGATTTTTTTTTAAAATATAAACTAATTTAATGAAAATAAATATCAAAAAATTTTTAAAAAATATACAAGTTAACCAACATAAAATAAGTTGTATGACGACTTTGTCCCTTGAAATGAACCTTTTGTAAAGCAAACGTCTTTGATTGTCCTTATTTGGAACACGATTCAAAATTTAGGGTCAAATATATCACAATTAATTAAAAAGTCAGGACTAAAGTGACGGTAGCTCCAAACTACAAGAATTGTTAGTGTAATTCGCTCATATTAAAATATGGAAAAGGTTTCGCTATTACAAAAAAAAAAAAAAAAAAAAAAAAAAAAAAAAAAAAAAAAAAATTAAAGAATCTTAGTTTTAACCGTGACAATATGTTATCAATCTAATAAATTGATATTGATATTTTAAAGTATGATTAATATTCTCATTAAGCTCTTAGAAAACTGTGATCGTTTTCTAAAACATATAACCCAATTTTTCAAAAAGTGTGATTCTAAATGACAAAAGTTCTCAGTTTTTCAAAAATTATGATTATAAATGGAAAAAAGATCTCAGTTTTTCTACAAAACTGTGATCACTTCTAAAGCACACATCTCGATGTTAAAAAAGTGTGATTATAAATGGCAAAAGATCTCAAATTTCTTAAAAATACGTGATTATTTATTCATGGACTAATCTGTTAGGAAAAACATGTGATTCTTCACATGTAAATCAATTAATGGGAATAAAAATTAATGTAGAAAAATTAAATCAGAAGCAACACAAGAATTTTTACGTGGTTCCCTCAATGTGAGATACGTCCACGGGATCGAAATCTGATTCCACTATCAACCAAATAAGTTCCAAACGATTGCAAACAAGACACTAATAGTCTCACAAAATCACTCTTAGGTGAATTCCAAATAATCATAAATAAACAAGAGGAAAGATCTCACCAAATAGATGAACTAAAATCTTCAGAACCAGAATTGAAGAAGACCCAAAATACATTTACCAAATCAACTTCTTCAATGCCGAAGTTGTCAACCAAAACTTCAAACAGTGCTTTAGGAACAAAAGCCCACCGAACTTGATGAAAAAAACTGCTATTAGTTCACAAATTCGGAAACTGTGTGTTACACCAAAAAAACCACGCCACATATATATATATATATATATAATTAAATCTTAAGTTTTGTAATCAAACCCTAATTATTATCAAATTAGATTGGGTCTCCACAAATTAAATATCATATATAAAAATATATTATAATTAATACCAAACCAAAATAAACTCTTTTAATAAACCATTGGGTCCCATATTCCAATAAGGAGATATATCCCAACAATTCTCCCCCTATCGACTTAGGTGGAGAGATCAACCATACCCGCCAAAGTTCAACACTTCAAATGTTTGTCCCTCGACAAAGTCTTTGTCAACATATCAGAAATATTATCATCTGTGTGAACCTTTTCGAGTTGCAACAATTTCGAATCTAACACATCACGAATCCAATAGTATCTCACATCAATGTGTTTTGATCTCGAATGAAAAGTAGAATTTTTACTCAAGTGAATAGCATTTTGACTATCACAATAAAGCACATACTTTTCTTGCTTCAAACCCAACTCTTGCAAAAATTTCTTCAGCCATAACTCTTCTTTGCAAGCTTCCGTAATGGCAATAAATTCAGCTTTGGTAGTTGAAAGAGTAACACATTTTTGTAATTTAGATTGCCATGCCACAGCTCCCCCTGCAAAAGTCATCAAATACCCTAAAGTAGATTTCCTAGAATCAATATCACCGGCCAAGTCAGAATCTGTGAACCCATCAAGTATCGGCTTACCATCCCCAAAACACAAACACACCTTCGAAGTCCCTCGAAGATACCTTAGAATCTGTAACGCCCTCAAAATTAACCCATTATATATCATTGACATGCATTATTAAAAGAAAACAATTTATTAATTCATTCGTCAGAGTATTACTAAATAAAGCATTATATGTAACTTCGAATAAAATGCCCTACAGGCTTACATCTTTCTAAGCCAACACTTGGATCCAAAAAATATGAGTTCTAATCTCAATACAAGAAAAGCCCAAGGCTTGAATGTTTACATGTACTAATAAATAAAAACTATTAACTAAAGGTAGACTTCTTCAATCCAGAAACCAAACCCTCCCAAGCTAAGTCCTTGGAGGTAGTTTATCACCTGAACCTGAAAATGATGTTCCCATAAAGGGTGAGCCACAGCCCAGTAGAAATATACTAAACCACATATAAGCAATGAATAAAGCAATAGCATTCAACAGATGGTTAACCAAAATAATCAATTACTTCATTTTACCGTCTCATGACATTATTGCCAAAGATATGTTTTACTTTCCAATTTTATCAACATGGCTCAGAACCTGGCCAAACTTACAACAGTGAATCATATATATATCATATTCACATCCTTCCAATATCAACAAACAAATGAGACTCAAGCTCAAATCAAACACTTCATACTTCCAGATTGATACACATTTTAGTGTTGTATCAATAAAACACTTCTATATAAATAAGCACACATAAAAGTGATGCTAATGGAGTCCATCCCCTATCTCCTCCCAAACAAAATCCGGTTTAGAGGTCCATCCCCTATCTTCCCCTAAACCGTGGAGTACATCCCCTATCTCCTCCCACACACAAAACAATGTATGTAAATGCAATGCTCAATCAATACACGTATTTTCTGTATCAATGTCATAGTCAAAATTAATGACTTAACCAATGTGATTAGTTTCAGTTATTCCTAATTCACATGCAATGTCTACAACAATCACGACTATCCTCCACCGATAGCCCAAAACAGTTATTTCTAAACTGAAAATAATTATGTCAACAATTCAATAGACAAATGATCCAAATTATCCAACTATGCCATTTAATCAATAAATTCCCCGATTCCATGAATTTAACCATCTTTTCCCAATTCCATGAATTAATTATACAAATTAATTTAATAATACAACTAGGTTTTTTTTCCAAAATTACCAAAGTATCCCCAACATATCAAAATACCAAAACTTAGATCAAAACTTATAAAATGGAATAGGAAATCCCTACCTCAAAGAAAACAACCCAAATGGTGAAGACAAAGATGAATGCCCAAATACCAAAGTGCTCCAAATCGCCAAATGTTCAGATTAAATGAAAGCCCTCGACTCCCTCTATCTTTTTAATGAAGGATCTAGGGTAGAAACACACCCTAAGTGGATCAAATCTAAGAGAGAAGGTGAATAGGGAGAGAGAGAAGTCGGACCTAAGGTTTGGAATCAAAAAGAATATGAAAAAGACTGATCAAAACCCGCTGTTGTAAATATATACTGGACAGGCTCGCTCGAGCGAAGACTTGGTCGCTCGAGCGACCGGACACAGAGAAACTACGCTCGAGCCAAGGAAGCCTTGCTCGAGCCAACAACCCAAAAGCTCGCTCGAGCGAAAGAAAGCTCGATCGAGCGAAGAACTCAAACCCTCAGGTCTGTAACCAGACACACGCTCGAGCGAAGGAACTATTGCTCGAGCGAAGAACGAACTAACTCGCTCGAGCGAAGAAAATCTCGCTCGAGCCAAGAATGCAAAGCTACAGGTCCAAACCAGACGCAAACTCTCGCTCGAGCTACCAAACCCGGGCTCGAGCGAAGAACCAAAAACAACAGCTCGCTCGAGCAACAAACCCCTCGCTCGAGCGAATATCCAAAATACTGGACAGCAACACTTGATTTCTAAACCCAACCAACCTGAAACAAACCTGCCCAACACATCCTATAATTCCAAAAGAGAAAATATGGGACAACAACAACCATTATACAATGACAGAATCTACGGAACCTATGTCCGGACACAATAGTCAAATGGGAAAAGACCGGGGTCGCTATAACCTCCCCCCCTTCAAAGAATTTCGTCCCCGAAATTAAGCATAAATTTTCGAAAATAGTTTTTTTTTTTTATAATACAGCTTACTAGTAAACATCTTGACCCAAAACTGGTCATTTCATCTCTTTATCAAGAGGCATCTCACAATATACATAGAAAACAACATATATTTCAACCTGTATCATCCATTATGCATTATTCCTTTCAATGTTAAAAATTCTCATATCATATTCCATTGCATGATATATATAACCCATTCACAATGTACTCTTACACTAAACTTCTATAATGAAGCAAGTTTCAAGATACACTCTTTTTCCAAAACAATCTCAATGTTTTACAACTTAAGACATATATAAAGCTCTTAAGTTCAACAATATAACAGAATCTAATTATAAGATTACAAATCAATAAACATGTCTGGATATTTCTCGCGGACTTCTAACTCACGTTCCCAAGTGGCTTCTTCCACTCCGTGGTGTTTCCACAAAACTTTTACCAAAGGGATGGTCTTGCCTCGCAAAACTTGATCCCGTCTATCCAATACCCGAACCGGTCTCTCCTCATACGAAACATCCTCATCAACCACTAAATTGGTCCAATCCAACACATGTGATGGATCCGGCTCATACTTCCGAAGCATACTTACATGAAACACGTCATGTACTCCGGACAATTGCGGCGGCAAAGCTAAACGATAAGCAGCCTCGCCAATCCTCTCAAGGATCTCAAACGGACCAATGAACCGAGGGGACAACTTCCCACTCTTCCCAAACCTCATCAAACCCCGTCTAGGTGATATCTTCAGAAAGACATGATCACCCACCGCAAACACCAAGGGTCTCCTCCTACGGTCGGCATAAGATTTCTGATGACTCTGTGCTGTAACCAGCCTTTTACGGATAAGCTCAACTTTCTCCGTCGTTTCCCTCACCAACTCCGGACCCAACAGAGGTGCATCACCCACCTCAGCCCAACAAACAGGAGATCTACACGGTCGGCCATACAAGGCCTCAAATGGTGCCATACCGATACTAGACTGGAAACTGTTGTTGTAGGCAAACTCTACCAACGGCAAGTGCCTCTCCCACGATCCACTAAAGTCTAGAACACAACCCCGAAGCATATCCTCAAGTATCTGAATAGTACGCTCGGACTGTCCGTCAGTCTGAGGATGATAAGCCGTGCTAAAGGTCAACCTAGTGCCTAAGCCACTCTGCAAACTCTTCCACAACCTGGCAGTAAAACGAGGATCTCTATCTGAGACGATCGTCACTGGAACCCCGTGTAACCTCACTATGTCCCGAATATACAAATCGGCAAGATGATCGACTGAATCTCTAACACGCATAGGAATAAAATGCGCCGACTTAGTCAACCGGTCCACAACTACCTAAATAGCATCACCACCCCGCTGAGCCCTCGGAAGACCCACAACGAAGTCCATAGTAACATGTTCCCACTTCCACTCGGCAATAGGCAAGGGTTGCAACAAACCCGCTGGCCTCTGATGTTCGGCCTTTACTTGCTGACAAGTAAGGCACTTAGATACGAAAGCTGCCACATCTCTCTTCATACCCCGCCACCAGAACTGGCGACCCAAATCCCGATACATCTTAGTGCCTCCCGGATGCACCGCAAGGCGTGAATGATGAAACTCTCGGAGTACCTCCTCTCGGCAAGACTCCGGCACAAACAGACGGTCTCGGTATCTCACACTCAGGTCGGAATACACCGTCAAACCCTTCTCAACCTTCCCACCGGAAATCTTCTCACGGAGAGATTCTACCTCAAAGTCACCTCTCTGAGCCTCTAACACTCGAGTCACAAGTGAAGGCTGTGCAATAACAGAAAACAAGGCCGCAGCCTCAACGGATTCGCCCAGAAGTAAATCAAACTCCCCAAGTGCACCCAACATCTCCCATTCTCGGATGGCTATACTAGCTATGTCACCAACAGGCTTCCTGCTAAGGGCATCGGCCACCACATTGGCCTTTCCCGGATGATAATGCAATTCGAAGTCATAATCCTCTATAAACTCCATCCACCTCCTCTGCCTCAAGTTTAAGTCTTTCTGTGTAAACAAATACTTCAGACTCTTATGATCCGAGAATACCTCAAATTTCTCACCATAAAGATAATGCCTCCAAATCTTCAAGGCAAATATCACAGCTGCTAACTCTAGATCATGCGTAGGGTAATTCTGCTCATGAATTTTCAACTGACGTGAGCCATAGGCAACTACTTTCCCTTCTTGCATTAACACACAACCCAGACCCTCTCGTGAGGCGTCACAATAGACTGTATAACCCAACCCTCTCTCTGGAATAATCAATACTGGAGCGGTGGTCAGTCTAACTTTCAACTCCTGGAATGACTTTTCACAAATCTCACTCCATACAAATTTGACTCCCTTCCGAGTCAACCTAGTCAAAGGTGAAGCTAATCTGGAGAAATCTTTCACAAACCGACGATAATACCCAGCTAACCCCAGAAAATTGCGGATCTCAAACACATTCTTAGGCTGTGCCCAATCCTGCACTGCCTCTACCTTGGATGTATCAACAGACACTCCTTCACCGGATACCACATGGCCTAAAAATTTGACTTCCCTTAGCCAAAACTCACACTTCCCAAACTTAGCATAAAACTTATGGACTCTAAGTAATTCAAGCACCACTCTCAAGTGTTCCTTGTGCTTCTCCTCAGAAGGTGAATAGATAAGGATGTCGTCCACGAATACAACTACAAAACAATCTAAAAATTCCCGGAATATCCGGTTCATCAAATCCATAAAAACTGCCGGTGCATTGGTGAGCCCAAATGGCATCACCAGAAACTCATAGTGGCCATACCGCGTACGGAATGCCGTTTTCGGAATATCCTCCTCCCTGACTCTTAACTGATGATAACCCGATCTCAAGTCTATCTTCGAGAAACAACGGGAACCCTTCAACTGATCAAACAGATCATCTATACGAGGCATAGGGTACTTATTCTTAACCGTAGCCTGATTCAATTTTCGGTAATCTATACACAGTCTCAAAGCACCACCTTTCTTTTTAACAAAGAGGGCTGGTGCTCCCCACGGTGAAACACTAGGACGTATAAAACCCTTGTCTAGCAACTCCTGGAGCTGAATCTTCAACTCAACTAACTCGGCTGGGGCAAAACGATAAGGTGCCATAGAAATCGGCGCCGTGCCGGGCACCAGGTCAATAGAGAACTCAATCTCTCGATGCGGTGGCAAACCAACAAGATCCTCGGGAAAGACGTCCGAGTACTCACAAACCACCCTTGGCAACTCAATCTGAGTCTCCACATCCTCACTAATCGAAAGGTTAGCAAGTAGACCACTAAGCTCACTCCGTCCTCGCGGAACATACCCTGGTGGCAACACATCACCAACCCGGTCCCCCAGAAAATGAAAATACTCTCCGCTCATGGTACAACAAGTGACCCTCTGGCGGTAGCAATCAATAACTGCCCGGTATGACGATAACCAGTCCATACCCAAAATAACATCGAAACCCCTCATAGGCATAACTACAAAGGAAAATGAGATTCTATGATAATCAACCTCTATATCACAACCCCTAACACCTTGTTTCAAAATCAATTCACCCCCAAGAGGTGACACTACACAAATAGGAGATGCTAGCTGTGCTAACTCCAACTCCAAAACAGATGCAAATGTAGCAGACACAAAGGAATGAGATGCACCCGTATCAATCAAAACATTAGCAACCGAGTTGCAAAACAAGAAGGTACCTCTCACAACTGATGGTGCTGGCACAAGATCCTGCGCGGTAACAGCATACACGCGCCCAGACGACCTCTGATCAACCTGCTCAACCCTAGGAGCATAAGATTGCTGCACCGACTGGGACGATGAAGCTCCCTGATTGGCCTTCGAGGCCTGACCCGACTGAGCTGGCTGCTGACCCTGAATCGGCCTCAAACCAGATGCACCTGGTGTGCCACCCAACTGCGGGCAATACCTCTTCATATGCCCTGGCTGACCACACTGATAACACGAGAGTGGCTGACCTCTACCCTGACTCTGGCTCTGAGATCGAGCCGAAGAAGATGCTGCTCTCTGAACTCCTCCCCTCTGAGGACAAACTGGAGACTTGTGGCCCAGCTGGCCACACTTGAAACAGGTAATGTCTCCCTGACTGCCTTTCCCCGAACTAGCACTCGGTACAGGAAAAGTCGATCTCGAAAAGCTACCCTGAGACTGCTGGGGATTAAAACCCTTCTGTCTCCTACCATCACTCTGACTATCCTGACTCCTCTTGGAGCCCTTCTGTCCTTCCTCCTCCTCCTGCATCATAATTTCCATGTGGGCTGCAGCATCAACCATACGCCCATAGTCCCGAATCATAGTTCCCCCAACTCTCAGCTTGAGGCCACGCCTCAACTTCTTCTCAAACTCAATACAACGGCGTTCCTCAGACGCCACCAACTCAGGTGCAAACCTGGACAAACTAGTGAATGCAGCCTCAAATTCGGCCACTGAAGAACTCGCCTGCTTAAGCTGACAAAACTGGTCTCGCAGCTTCTCCCTGACTGCTGGAGATAGGAACTTCTCCTGGAAAGCATTCACAAAAGCCTCCCACGTACCTCCTATACGCCCCTTAGTAAACTTCCACCACTGACCCGCATCCCCCTTCAACTGGAAAGATGCCAAGGTCACTTTCAATCCCTCGTCTTCGATGCCAAGCATCTCAAACGTCTTCGTTGTCTGTTCGAGCCATTCATCTGCCTTAAGCGGCTCTTTAGGATCACCCACAAATTCATCCGGATTAGACCGGAAGAACTCCCTCTTTAGAAAGGAAGGTCCTGCATCCGCAATAACAGCCTGAGCTTGATTCTCAGCTCTGAGAATGCCTACTGACTCCCTGAATGCCCCTGCTATCTCTCGGGCTAGAGCGCCCATAGCCTGCTGGCCTACTGGCTCGGCCACATTGGCCTGGCCAATTCCCTCTTGAACTGCCGGAATCTCTTCTGGCACAGGCACCTCCTGCCTACCCGGCCTACCACGCCTACCGCGTCCTCGTCCTCGTCCTGACATCCTAATAAAGGAAAACAAAGACATTAGCACATTAATAAATGTGCCGAAGCTAAACACTCGCGTCCTAATGCAATGGACAACAATAATTCATTCCACGTAAGCACATAATCACATAAGCACCTACGAATTTCATTCCCGGATAAAGATAGCCCCAAAGGGTTACTATAGTTCCGGTTGGAAGCAGCAGTGATCAAGTGCCTTTCCAACAAGACTACTAGAAACTCAAGGGTCCAATCAACATCCTAGAAACTACATTCCATACCCACATAATCACATAGACATGTTATCACATAAGCATATAACATTACACTAAGTCTCTATCAAACGAGACGAACCCAATGTGATACTAATCACTTCCCACGTACCCAAAGTATTCAAACCCGGTACGCTCTGATACCAAGTTGTAACGCCCTCAAAATTAACCCATTATATATCATTGACATGCATTATTAAAAGAAAACAATTTATTAATTCATTCATCAGAGTATTACTAAATAAAGCATTATATGTAACTTCGAATAAAATGCCCTACAGGCTTACATCTTTCCAAGCCAACACTTGGATCCAAAAAATATGAGTTCTAATCTCAATACATGAAAAGCCCAAGGCTTGAATGTTTGCATGTACTAATAAATAAAAACTATTAACTAAAGGTAGACTTCTTCAATCCAGAAACCAAACCCTCCCAAGCTAAGTCCTTGGAGGTAGTTTATCACCTGAACCTGAAAATGATGCTCCCATAAAGGGTGAGCCACAGCCCAGTAGAAATATACTAAACCACATATAAGCAATGAATAAAGCAATAGCATTCAACAGATGGTTAACCAAAATAATCAATTACTTCATTTTACCGTCTCATGACATTATTGCCAAAGATATGTTTTACTTTCCAATTTTATCAACATGGCTCAGAACCTGGCCAAACTTACAACAGTGAATCATATATATATCATATTCACATCCTTCCAATATCAACAAACAAATGAGACTCAAGCTCAAATCAAACACTTCATACTTCCAGATTGATACACATTTTAGTGTTGTATCAATAAAACACTTCTATATAAATAAGCACACATAAAAGTGATGCTAATGGAGTCCATCCCCTATCTCCTCCCAAACAAAATCCGGTTTAGAGGTCCATCCCCTATCTTCCCCTAAACCGTGGAGTACATCCCCTATCTCCTCCCACACACAAAACAATGTATGTAAATGCAATGCTCAATCAATACACGTATTTTCTGTATCAATGTCATAGTCAAAATTAATGACTTAACCAATGTGATTAGTTTCAGTTATTCCTAATTCACATGCAATGTCTACAACAATCACGACTATCCTCCACCGATAGCCCAAAACAGTTATTTCTAAACTGAAAATAATTATGTCAACAATTCAATAGACAAATGATCCAAATTATCCAACTATGCCATTTAATCAATAAATTCCCCGATTCCATGAATTTAACCATCTTTTCCCAATTCCATGAATTAATTATACAAATTAATTTAATAATACAACTAGGTTTTTTTTCCAAAATTACCAAAGTATCCCCAACATATCAAAATACCAAAACTTAGATCAAAACTTATAAAATGGAATAGGAAATCCCTACCTCAAAGAAAACAACCCAAATGGTGAAGACAAAGATGAATGCCCAAATACCAAAGTGCTCCAAATCGCCAAATGTTCAGATTAAATGAAAGCCCTCGACTCCCTCTATCTTTTTAATGAAGGATCTAGGGTAGAAACACACCCTAAGTGGATCAAATCTAAGAGAGAAGGTGAATAGGGAGAGAGAGAAGTCGGACCTAAGGTTTGGAATCAAAAAGAATATGAAAAAGACTGATCAAAACCCGCTGTTGTAAATATATACTGGACAGGCTCGCTCGAGCGAAGACTTGGTCGCTCGAGCGACCGGACACAGAGAAACTACGCTCGAGCCAAGGAAGCCTTGCTCGAGCCAACAACCCAAAAGCTCGCTCGAGCGAAAGAAAGCTCGATCGAGCGAAGAACTCAAACCCTCAGGTCTGTAACCAGACACACGCTCGAGCGAAGGAACTATTGCTCGAGCGAAGAACGAACTAACTCGCTCGAGCGAAGAAAATCTCGCTCGAGCCAAGAATGCAAAGCTACAGGTCCAAACCAGACGCAAACTCTCGCTCGAGCTACCAAACCCGGGCTCGAGCGAAGAACCAAAAACAACAGCTCGCTCGAGCGACAAACCCCTCGCTCGAGCGAATATCCAAAATACTGGACAGCAACACTTGATTTCTAAACCCAACCAACCTGAAACAAACCTGCCCAACACATCCTATAATTCCAAAAGAGAAAATATGGGACAACAACAACCATTATACAATGACAGAATCTACGGAACCTATGTCCGGACACAATAGTCAAATGGGAAAAGACCGGGGTCGCTATAGAATCCATTTTACCGCTGTCCAATGTTCTTTACCCGGATTAGAGAGAAAACGACTCACCACACCAACAGCGTGAGCAATATCCGGTCTTGTACAAATCATGACGTACCTCAAAGAACCGACTGCTGAAGCATAAGGAACTTTCAACATCACTTCTTTGTCTTTTTCACTTTTAAGACATTGATTCAAACTAAGCTTGAAGTGACCCGCAAGTGGACAACAAACCGGCTGTGCTTTATTCATGTTGAACCTTTCAAGAACTTTCTCAATGTAGCTTTCTTGAGATAACCAAATCAGCCCCTCTTTGTGATCACGAACAATTTTCATACCAAGAATTTGCTTTGTCGGTCCCAAATCTTTCATAGCAAAAGATTTGCTTAACTCCAATTTCAACCTGTTTATCATGATAGAATCTTGACCCACAATTAACATGTCATCAACATAAAGCAAAAGAATAATAAATTTGCCATCCGAAAATTTTTTCACAAACACACAATGGTCTGAAGTGGTTTTAGAAAAACTATTATTAATCATGAAAGAGTCAAATTTTTTATACCATTGCCACGGGGCTTGCTTGAGGTCATACAAACTTTTCTTCAATTTGCAAACAAATTTCTCTTTCCCTTTCTCCACAAAACCTTCCGGTTACTCTATGTAAATTTCTTCTTCAAGATCACCATGAAGAAATGCGGTCTTCACATCAAGTTGCTCAACTTCAAGGTTCATACTTGCAACCATGCCAAGTACAACTCGAATAGAAGACATCTTTACAACCGATGAGAAAATCTCGTCAAAGTCAATACCTTTCTTTTGCCCAAAGCCTTTCACAACAAGATGTGCCTTGTACCTTAGATTCTTGCCATCATTCTTCAATTTAAAGACCCACTTATTTTTCAAAATTTTCCTCCCCTTAGGCAACTTCACTAAATCGTAGGTGTGATTTTCAAGTAAAGAATTCATCTCCTCTTCCATGGCTTTTTTCTAATCACCTTTCTTTGTATGCTCAATTGCTTCTTGATAGCTCTCAAGCTCCCCTTGATCAGAAATCAACACAAACTCATTGGGAGGATACTTTCTTGAAGGTTGTCGGTCCCTTGTAGATTTCCTCAACTCAAGTTGTGGTGGCGGTTCTTGAGTTGGATGCTCTTTCTTAATTTCTGGTTCAACTTCATTAGGATTAGCATCATCCTCTACATCTTCAATAGGTGGCTGCATATCTCCCCCATTTTCATCATCAACTGAAGATGAAGGAGATGCATCCATGTCAATGAGATCACTAGTTTTTGGCTCCGGTTGATCACCTTTGCCAAAGTCTTCAATTGTTTGGTCTTCAAGAAACACAACATCACGGTTTCGAATGACTTTCTTATCGACCGGATCCCACAATCTATACCCAAATTCATCACGCCCATAGCCAAGAAAAATACATTGTCTTGACTTACTATCAAGCTTGGACCTCTCATCTTTTGGAATGTGAACAAAAGCTCGGCAACCAAACACTTTCAAGTGCTCATAAGACACATCTTTGCCGGTCCAAACTCTTTTTGGAACATCACCATTCAAAGGAAAGGAATGAGACAAATTGATTACGTCAACCGCTGTCTTCATTGCCTCACCCCAAAAGGATCTTGGCAATTTAGCTTGTGAAAGCAAACACCTTGTTCTTTCCACAATGGTGCGGTTCATCCTCTCGGCAACGCCATCTTGTTGAGGAGTCTTTTTAACTATCTTTTGGTGCCGAATACCTTGGCTGTGACAATACTCATCAAATGGCCCAATTTATTCACCACCATGTAGACACCCCATTTTTGACCGACCTTGAGACTCAGACGTCACCAGTCGAGCACTCGGTGATATTGCATGTTGTGCTTGCTCAGAAGTTTCAGGGTCTCGGCTGCGAGCCTTGCCTCCGGACTTTCGGGCTCTTTTGCGCTTTGCCTCGGTTTGTGAACCAGGCTCTGTTTTCTCTATTTTCTCTTACCGAAGGGAGGGAGAGGTCTCGTAGATCATCTCTCAGTGGCCGTAGGCTACGTTTCGTGGTCGTAGGCCATTTTGCCCGTTGGCCGTGTGCCCCGGTTCGGGACCGTTTAACCATCTCCGTTTGCCCCAGTTTTTGGCATGCGTATTATTTGCTCCCCTTTGAGGGACACTGTGGCCCGAGAGACCAACTTCGTGGTCGAACACCACTTCCGGCGCCTAACAGTCAATTTTCGGGGCCTCGAACTGCGTGTTTTGGCTCCCAAACCTTCATTCTACATTTTTGGGCTCCAACCAGAACTTAAGATAGTCATATTTTGAGGTCCTTTTTATGTTTGATTAAGGACCTTTTGCTGTTTGAGATCTCCTCCTATCACTTGCTTCTTTAACGCTCTTTTAGGCCTATTTTTGCGCGGTATTTTAGGCTTACTTGTGAGCTGTTTTGGACTTGGTCATAAACTAAAAAGTGTCTTGTTTTGAGCCCCTCTTCAACTTTGTTGAAGGGCTCTCGGCCATTTGGGTCCAGCAGCTACCACTTGCCTTTATATCCCACTTTTTGGCCTTTTTGGAGGGAAACTTGGATTGTTTTCCCTCCATTTTTTCCCCCCATTTTTGCCTATATATCAGTAGCTCCAGCTGCTGGTTTAGGGTTAACAAAATTTCCCCCCAAGAGCCTTGCATTATATCCCTCTCCATCTCTATTTTCAAGCTTAAACCTTCAAGTCCTTAACCATTTTTACACACCATCACCTAGCACCACACCACCACTTCCATTTCCAGCAACTTGGAGGTCTTCTCAGAGGCTAGGAGGCAGCAAATTTGGTCCAAGAAGTTGCTAAAGATTGGTCTTCAAGGGTGAGTTACCATTTCCCTCTTTCTAGCTCTTTTTTTGCAACATTTCTTAGCCTCTCTTTCTTGTATATCTGAGCTCCGGCCATAACTGAAAGTAGTGTTTTTTTGAGCTCTATTTCATGTTTCATTAAGGGACTTTTGTCATTTGAGGCCTCTTTGGTGCACTTACTTCATTATCCCTCTTATATGCCATTTTCTTGTGTAATATTTTTGGCCTGTGTATAAATTGTTTTGAGCTCTGTCATGAACTGAAAAGTTGCTTATTTTGAGCCTTTCTTCAATATTGTTAAAGGGATCATTGCTGTTTGAGGCCTCCATTTATCACTTGCCATTATATCTCTATTTTGGCTCCATTTTTGCATGATTTGTTAGCCTATTGTGCTTCTGTTTTTGGGCTCTTTTCAGAACTGAAAACAGTCTTATTTTGGCCCCCTCTTAATGTTTCATTAAGGGTCTTTCATGGTTTGAGGCATCTTTTATATACTTTGTGTTATATCCCTCTTTTTGGCCTCATTTTGCATAGCATTTTAAACATATTTGCATACTGTTTTGGGTCCGGCCATCAACTGTAAAATGCATTAGTTTTGGCCCCTCTTCAATGTTGTTGAAGGGCCCCTTTGTGTTTAAGGCCAGAAACCACCACTTGCTTCTTTGGCCATCTTTTGGCCCATTTCTTGCATGAGAGTTTAGCCATACCTGTGCTGGTTTTTGTGGTTTTCCATAAAATGTAAAAGATCATGTTTTGAGCCCCTCTTAAACTTTGTTGAAGGGCCCTAATCTGTTTGGGGTCAGCAGCTGTGAGTTGCTTCTTTATCTCACATTTAGGGCCATTTTTGCATGCTAGTTTTGCCCTATTTGTGTTTGCTTTTTGGTCTTGCTTAAAACTGTGAACATGCTTATTTTGGGACTGCCTTGAATCTGTCTTCACATGTTATAATCAAATAATGCATGCTTTGTATAGCTGTAAGCCATTTCATGTACCTAGTTTTGCATTTCGGGAGAAATTCCATGCATCGGGTGTCATTTCGCCTTGTTTCGGGGCTGTTTTGCCCCTCATTTTGCTACTTTTTTTTGCATGTTTGCATATCATATTCCATGTCTTTGCCATGTCTCATTAGAGTGGCATTTCGGTGCCTGAGGGTCGGTTCTCGGTTTGCATGCATGCGTGCACGTACTTCGAGAGTCTCATTTTTACCTTTATGGCCTCCTGTGCGAGTGTGGCTGAGGTCCACTCGTGTTGGTGTAAGTCCATTGTGCATTGCGTATGCCATTTCATCCATAGCATTGTGTATGCTCGGTTGTGTATTACCTTATTGCATTGTGTATGCCATTCCATAACATTGTGTATGTTAGGATTGTATCTTAGTTGCATTTCATGCATGTCATGCATATTGCACCGTGTTCGGGATAGGAGTTAGCCCGGGCACGGGAAACGAGGTACGTTTCGTACTCCGAGTGACGGAACGTGTCTCAATTCCCAGTCACCGACACTTTGGATTATCCATAATGGAGTTAGGTTCTTGTTGTGTTTATATGGGCATTCATTCTACATTGAATTGCACAATTCGACCCCTCGGCCATCATGCATCGATATGCGTGATTGGTGGCACGAGGATCGAGGCATGCATATATCTGTGAAAATACATTGCCATGCCCCTTTCCTGCTCTCTGTTCCAGCAAAATGAAGAATCAACAACTTTTCGGAGCTTGGCACGCATTTCAAGAATAGGTGCAAACAGAGGCTAATTGGGGCATCGTCATGGATTTCTGCGCAAAGGCAACCCGGGCATGCATCATTCATCATCCAGAATGGAATCAAGGCAGTCCCTGGCTTGCATGCCAGTTTATTTATTTTCTTAGTTAATTTGTTAATTAATTAGGAATTTGTACATTATTTGGACTGTAAATATTTGGACTGTACTATTCTTTCATTTGGGACTGTATTATTTATTTGGACCCTCTGCGCGAGGGCAATGTTGCAATAAGTGTGCGTGAGTGTGATGTATGTCTTCCAACCCCACGTCTTTCTTCCCTTTTATTTACCTGCTTATGATGGTTAGATTAGGGCATGTTTCAATTAGCATACAGTATGATAGCATGTTTGCATCATTCATCTGTTTTGCATGCACCGGGCTCGGCGCATCATACTAACTGCATTTGTATTTCAATTTCAAAGTTGAATACTTGTTAGCTGTTGCATCTCATATGCCATGTTTAGAGTAGCCGAGCCTGCTATAGTTGCATTTTTTTTATGTGTTGCATTAGGCATTTCTGTATACTTAGGATCATGCATGATTTCTAATGTAGTTTCTGTTTTGGCTTGGAGTACTCGGTGAGTTTTTATGCTTTAGCATCCTTGCATGCGTGTGAGTGACTGCCATGAATAGCATGCTTACCATGAGGCTATATGCTTATGTGATATAACTGCCTGAATTCCTGTGGGTGAAGGTTGGGTTATTTGGATTGGAACAATTCATCAAATGTTTGTTTTAAGCCCACTAGATAGTGGCAAAACCATCTTTACTAAGCCAACCCGAGGGTGGCAAAATTTGCATTTCAAGCCTACTTGCGAGTAGCAAACCATCTTTCAAAAATAAACATGAAATGTTTTGTTCCAATTCGGGCTATCCAGTCTATACTTATATGTTGTGCGCATCACATAGTAATCTAGGCTAATAACCGGAATAAGAACACACAATGTTTTCAAAAATAGATATCATGGTTAGTAGAGGTCGATCTTTGATCGGGCGAGCGGGGGTGCTTACGAAGTGACCTTCCCCAATCGTACCCAAGTTCCCGAGCCGAGGCAACTTTGGTGATGACGGACACGTGGCCTTAGGCAAACGAGTCAGAGTTTCCTAAATTTCCCAAAATAAAATATTTAGGTGGCGACTTTGTATCTGGCAAAGCAGTCCATGTTTGGCATTTCTTTTCTAAAAATCTGTTTTCTCAAAACGATTTGCCGGATTTGGACTCTTTGGTTCAGATTAAGAACTATGACAAATTTGAGAGTCCTGAGCTGTAGTGACCCCAATATCGAACAGAACGGGACTAACCCTCCCGGGGCGTTCGGGGATGTCTACATACCATTGTCTAATCGGATGCACTTCAATTTCTGCCCTGTTTCTCTTTCAACCATGGCCTGAAAATGCTTAAATACTTCTAGAACTTGATCTTTAGTTTTTAGTAAAAAATCCCAAACTTTTCTTGAATAATCATCAATGAAAGTAACAAAATAAAGTGCACCACCATGTGTTCTAACTTTTAAAGGATCACAAACATCCGAATGAATTAACTCCAAAACATTTTATTTTCTAGAAGCAACATTTTTATGAAAAGAAACTTTATGTTGTTTACCCGCCAAATAATGAACACAAGTTTTGAGATGTGTACCTTTCAAACCGGGTAAAAGCTCTTTCTTGAACAATACTTGCAGCCCCTTTTCACTCATATAGCCAAGCCGCTTGTGCCACAATTCGGTAGAAGTATCATCTTCAAGTGCATTGACAACACCTTTACAAATTTTTCCTTGCATCAAATAAAGTGTATGAGTCTTCTTGCACTTAGCACCATCAAAGAACCCTTTGTGAGCTTCCATATTCCATCATCAAATTTGTTGTTGGAGCCTTCATCATCTAGCTTCCCAGTAGAGATCAAATTGAGGCGAATGTCGGGAACATGCCTCATATCTTTAAGCAACAACTTGCAGCCCAAATTTGTTTCCAAGGAAACATCACCCATGCCAATAATCTTGGACAAACCTTCATTACCCATTCAAACAGAACCATAATCTCCTTTGGTGTAGGTAGTGAAGAAATCAACTCGAGAAGTGACATGAAAAGAAACACCGGAATCAATCACCTAATTGCTCTCTTGGCCCACAAAATTGATACAATCATCTTCACAAACGACCATGAGATCATCGGTAGTAACTGCCGTTGTGTCTTCTTACTTCTTATCCACACTTTTGTCACGCCTTTTCTCCTTGTTTTTGAGCTTTCGGCATTCTCGCTTCATGTGTTCTTTCTCATGGAAATAATAGCACTCAATGTCTTTATTTGAAGAAGAACCATCTTTTGATTTGTCACGGCTTTGATCACGACCATGAGGAGTCTTACTCCTCCCCCTTGTTTTGCTTCGGCCTCTCACAACAAATGCTTCTGAATGAGAGGAACTCGCTGATTTTCTTCTAGTTTCTTCATTCAACAAGCTACTGGTGACTTGGCTCATTGTGACAACTCCATCGGGCGCCGAATTACTAACGGTCACAACCAAAGTCTCCCAACTTTCGGGCAAAGAACTAAGTAGCATCAAAACCTGTAACTCATCATCAAAAACAATTTTCATAGAAGCAAGTTGGTTAACAATACTCTTTATTTCATTCAGATGTTCCAGAATAGGGCTGCCCTCTTTATATTTTAAATTAACCAACTTACGAAACAGAAAAACTTTATTTGTGGCTGATTTTCTATCATAAACACTCTCTAATGTTTTCCATAAATTATGTGTTGAAGTTTCAGTAGCAACATGATGAAATACACTGTCATCAATCCATTGACGGATAACACCAACGGCTTTTCGATTAAGCCTCTTCCATTCATCATCTTTCATACCCTCGGGTTTGCCACTATCACCCTCAATAGGCCCATACAAATCTTTACAAAATAATAGGTCCTCCATTTTAGTTTTCCAAGTTACCCAATTGCTTCCATTGAAGCTAGACATACGACTCACATTCCCCTCCATAATAAATAAACTCAAATAAACTGTAAGCTTTGATACTAGTTGTTAGGGAAAATATGTGATTCCCCACAAGTAAATCAATCAATGAGAATAAAAACTAATGCGAAAAAATTAAATCAGAAGCAACACAAGAATTTTTACGTGATTCCCTCAATGTGGGATCGAAATCCGATTCCACTATCAACCAAATAAGTTCCAAACGATTACAAACGAGACACTAATGGTTTCACAAAACCACTCTTAGGTGAATTCCAAATAATCACAAATAAACAAGAGGAAAGATCTCACCAAATAGATGAACTAAAATCTTCAAAACTAGAGTTGAAGAAAACCCAAAATAACTTCACCAAATCAACTTCTTCAATGCCGAAGTTGTCAACCAAAACTTCAAATAGTGCTTTACGAACAAAAGCCCACCGAACTTGATGAAAAAAAATTGCTATTAGTTCACCAATTCCGAAACTGTGTGTTACACCAAAAAACCACGCCACATATATATATATATATATATATATATAATTAAATCTTAGATTTTGTAATCAAACCTTAATTGTTATCAAATTGGATTGGGTCTCCACAAATTAAATATAATATATAAAAATATATTATAATTAATACCAAACCAAAATAAACTCTTTTAATAAATCATTGGGTCCCATACTCCAATAAGAAGATATATCCCAACACAATCTCTGTTCTATTTTAACCATGATTCGTATTTCACAAAAAAAATTCTTAGATTTTTTAAATTTAAAAACATAATAATTTACTTTAAAGAAAGAAGAAGAAGAAGAAGAAGAAGAAGAAGAAGAAGACGTTATAAATCTTTTCCTAATAAATCAAGACATTAAACTTTAATTGACACTACAACAATTTACACTTTTTACAATCAAATTTGGCGACTGAAAGGAATTTAGTCGCCAAAAATTGTACAATAGGCGACCCAAAATTACATTGGTCGGCATTGTTTCACGGTTAACTACTAATTTTTTTTAGTAGCTGTATGTTAATTGTTGGCGATTAAAAAAAATTAATTAATTGCTAAATATGTTACAATAGGCGACTAAAAAAATATTTGTTGGCTTTAGTTTAGGTTTTAGGCTACTAAAGTTTGTTTTAGTCATGGTATGCTAGTTTTTGCAAACTAAAATAAACTTAGCAGCCAATTAACTAGCATAATTTTACTTTAAATCTTTGGTGACTACCTGATTTGGTCGGTAAATTTACATTTTTAGTGACCAAAAAATATTTAGTTGTGGTATACTAATTTTTGCTGACTAAAGTAAATTTAGTAGCCAAATAACTAACATAATTTTACTTTAAATCATTGGCGACTATTTGATTTGGTCGGCAAATATACATTTTCGGTGATCAAAAAATATTTGGTCGTTATAACCTATTTTTTGTCGATTGAAATAAATTTAGTAGCTAAATAACTAGCTAATTTTACTTTAAATCTTTGGCAACTACCTGATATGGTTAGCAAATATGTATTTTCAGTGACCAAAAAAATATTTAATTGGCAATAAAGCTCAAAATTTTTTGGTGGGAACACAAAGTATTACTACCCAATTTGGGTTTATGTTTAATTTTATTATTATTATTTACTTTGTATGTATCTCAAATATACACCAAAATGGAGTGACCAAACACAAAACAGAGAGTTTAGAATCACTTGCTCTCCCTATCTCTCACACTCGCTCACTGTTGCTCAGTCGTCGTCGTTTACCGTCTCCTCCCCTCCCCTCCCCTCCTATGGACATTCAGGTCTCTCTCTCTCTCTCTCTAACTCTAGGTTTTATTTTATTTTTATTTTATGTTGTAGGATTTTGATTTTTGTTTCCCTCTAACTCTAGGTTTTATTTTATTTTATTTTATGTTGTAGGATTTTGATTTATATGAAATGAGTAAATAAGTTTTGATTTTTGTTTTAGATTTAGGGTTTTTTAAATTAATTATTGGTGTGATAGATAAGATGATTTATTCTATGAAATGACTTAGGGTTTCTAAATTTCAAAGAGAAGATATATTGAACAAATGAAATGGACTGTAATTTTAATTATACAAAATTTTCTTTAGATTCTTAATATTAACTCCAGTACCAATTTAATAATGATTTTTTTCTCATTACAAAAATTGTAGTCATATTTAACTGCTCCTAATGTCTCTGTAATTCATTTTCACTTTATATAGCAGCATAGTGTGCCTTTCTTTTTTCTTTTTGACAAGTGAAGTCTATTGATTGGCTCCACAATTCCCCGAAACCAACAATACAAGATGCAAAAACGTTCTCTCTACTTTAAAGAGAGGTTTGTTCCACCCAGCAAAAGTTGCCGATTACACTTGCCCCCCACACAAGCCACATCAACTTTAAAATATCTGCTACCTACATACATAGTAGTACTATTAACAAAACGTGAATAATTTCCTGCAACAAAACAAAGTGGCTAGGTAATGTGTTTGATAAATGCATCTTTGGTTTATGGTTATTCAGGTAAGTATTTGTTCCCAAAAGAAAAAGAAAAATGAAGAAGAAGAGTTCCGTAAGTTGTTTTAAGCGGAATTTAAAACTCATTTCAAAGAATGAATTGAAACTCATTTAAAAATGTAGGGTTTAAAATGATGAAATTAAAAATTTGGGGTTTAATTTGTTATTGAGGTTAACCTCTAGGGTTTTTTTAAAAAAAGTAATTTTCTCAATTATTTATCATTATCACTCAATGGTAGGGGTGATAAACGAGCCGAACAGTTAATTGTTCAGGTTTGGTTTAATAATTTTAACGAGTTTCAAAATTTGTTCAAAATTTAATTCGTTAAACTTTCGACCCGAACTCAAATGAGTTTTTGTTGAGTTGTGTTCGAGTAATTTCGTATTTTTATATAGTTTTAGACTTAGCGAACCGAGTTGAACGAGAAATTTTGAAAATTTTAATGAGTTTCGAAATGTATTCAAAGTTGACTTATTTACTTAATAAACTGAGCTCAAACAAACTTTTAGCTGAACACGAGTTGAGCTTGAGTTGTTTGGTTCATTTATCGCCTCACTCAATAGCACAAGTTAATTGAAATGGATTGAACATTGGCATTGACATCATTCCGAGAATGAGATAGATTTTCTCCAGCTCACTTTAGCTCAATTTGTTTAGAATGAATGAAAGAGAAAAAAAAAATTAACTTTTATGATTTTGTTTAGCTTGAAAATGGTTGAGTGTAATTTTTTTTTGTACAACCCATATTAACATTGTAATTAATTTTTAATTTTTTGTTAAAAAGCACAAGAAAATTTGAATGTTTGAGTTATTTATAACTAAATTTTTCAATTTTTATATCTTTTTTCTTACAAAATTTTCATCTTAATAAAATGCTTGGAAGAAAATATATTTTCTTTTTTATTTCTTTTCTTTCACTTTCACTTTCTATCAAATTTTCTTTTGGGCATCAGGAGTCCTATCTTGATAATTTGAACTGCATATTTTTTAAACCACAACCCGTAAATTATACATAAAAAAAATCTTGTCAATTTGATTACCATAACCACATTAGTTTACAACATTTATTTACCAAAAAGTGAATGACAAATATCATTCCAATTCTAAGACATATTTTTTTTTAGAGATAAATACAACAAATAAAATGTGATTATGGTTATCAAATCAATCTAATTTTTCTCATGAATAATTTACATATTGTGGTCTAAAAAATGAATTGTTCAAAGAAAAATATTCGAGACCCGCAAAAAAACTCTCACAATTTGGTCTATAAGGAAATAGTACAATGGGTGTCAACTTTTGATTAGTTATTTTTATTTTTATTTTTATTTTTTTGATCGGCAAATATAATCTTTATTGATGAAAGCGTACGAAAAGATACAGAACATCAATAAAGAGGAGTTTGGAGCTACCTAAAGCTCCAAGCTCCAGTTGATGAGAAACCAACAACAAAACAAGAAAGCAGATAACAGCTAGCAAATCAACTCTAAACACAACAGACCAACTTACTACAACCTACTACAACAAACAAAACACAGCAGACCAACTTATTACAACCTGACTGCAAAGTTAAGTAGCCAAACAAAACACAACATACCAACTTACTACAACCTTATTGCAAAGTTAAGCAGCCAAAGATTAAACAAGATCTGCTCAAGGAAGATAAAGCAGAGCATTCTGCAGATCACCCCACCTGGGGGGAGCCACCAACCTGAATGAAAACTCCAAAGAACCCAGACTACACAACACTTGACACAGCTCCCCTAGATCCAAATGACTACACCTATGCCCTCAGCTGCACATTTTTCTGCAGCTTGCACACGAAGCTAACCAGGCTTAACCAGTAGTAGAAATTAGAGCAGCACTGCAGAAATTACTTCAGCACTTCATAACAGCAGAACTTCACCACACAGATGCAGAGCTACACACAGAAACCAAAAAAACCAGATAGGAGCGTCTGAGGCAACTCCAACAGCATAACAGCACACGGATCAGCATACAGCCCAATCAACCACCTAACACATTGACATTCATCCCATTGAAGCATCCATCATGAACTCCTAACACAACAGCAACCAGACCAACACACAGATCAGCAGACCATATCAGATGCAGACCAGCAGAAAAACAACCTAGCAACAGACTTCCACCAAAAACCCTATCAGTTGCATTCCGCCAAGCACACCCCACAGAAACCATTGCAAATAGACCCAAAATTCAAACCAATAATCAATACAAATGGATATGTGCAATTTCAAATCAAAATATCAACTGGACTCCATTCACATCACAGTAGAAAAAAATTAGCAAACAGAGGACCTGAAGCAGAATCGGGCCAGACCATTCACACATTGAAGCAGCTGAATCAGGCACCCTACAGCAGAGGACCTGAAGCAGAATTGCATAGGGCCTGAACAGACAACCTGATCTGATTGAAATTGCAAACAATATCATCGACTAAATACTCAACCTCCAAACTCCATTTTACCCACAGAGCAATCTGTACCTTCATTTTATCACAAAAATCATCAAAAATGGGTTGTACCCCTTTGAACATACATTCATTTCGCAATCTCCAAATAGACCATAACATAACAACTGTAACTACCTCCCATAATCTAGAGACCCAATGCTTACACTTACCAGCAGACCACAACTGTAACAAGTCCTGAACTGATCCACGGATTGCCCAAACCTGATCACTCCATCTTACCATTTGAGACCAACATTTCCACACCAGTGGACAAAACATGAGCACATGATTCAAGGATTCCACCTCAGCTTGGCAAAACACACATATTATTTGCTGAAACAAGTAGCACCCCAATCCTCTGAAGGAAGGCTGCAATCTTTATTCTGCCTCTCCAAGCCAACCAGCAAAAGAACTGCACTTTTGGCGGAGCTAAACCGACCCATACCCCTTTAGGCACAACCTGACCAGTCCCTATTTTAGCATCCCACCATCTTCTCACAGAAGAGACAGAAAAAAGGCCCGAACTATTTGCTAACCAAGAGCAAGAGTCAACACAATCAAACCTCAGCAACGTAGATATATCCAACAACTCCCTTAATCTCTGCAGCTCCTCAGCTTCCCATACAAATAACTGTCTTATGAATTTAAGCTGCCACAGCCCCATATTACTCTTCTTAGCACTGATTTGCTGAAGAGTCTTCTCTTTCTCTGTGGATAAACTATAAAGCCTAGGGAATTGAACCTTCAGGTCACTATTGTTAAGCCATTTATCTTGCCAAAACAAGGTTCTCCTTCCATTTCTAACCTTAATTCTAAAATGATCACCATAGAACTCCCCCAATTGCTGATTTTCTGAGAGCAATTTCACAATATCCAACCAGACTATGGACATCCCACCTGAAAAGTTCAGAGTTGGAAGCCAACCTCCTTTATTTCTACCATACCTTGAACAAACCACAGTTTTCCACAAAGCTGAATCTTCATTACCATACCTCTACCACCACTTCAATAACAAGCATTCATTTACCTCTCCGAAATCTCTCACACCCAAACCTCCTTGACTTTTACTTGTGATTTCCTTCCATTTGACCAAGTGCACTTTCCTTTTATTAACATTCCCTCCCCACAAAAAAGATGACTGCAACTTGACTAAGGCTTTAACAACACCCTTAGCCATTCTAAAGAGAGAAAGAAAATAGATTGGAAAATTAGCAAGGACTGACTTGATCAAAGTCAATCTCCTAGCATAGAATAGAAGCATCCTCTTCCAAGAGGATAACTTTTTCTTCACTTTCTGCACAACTGGGTCCCAAGTACTCTATTTCCTAGGATTAGCCCCTAAAGGGAGACCAAGGAAAGAAAAGGGTAATTTCTTAGTTAAGCAATTCAAAACCTTAGCAAACTCCTTAGATTGATCTTCTTGGAAGCCCACACCACACACTATACTTTTATGATAATTAATTCTTAACCCAGACATCACTTCAAAACATCTCAACGCCCTCTTAATGTTCGAAATATCCTCAATATCCCCTTCACAGAATATAATAGTATCATCAGCAAATTGGATATGTGAGACACTCACATCATTGGAACCAACAGTAGCACCCCTAAATAAACCCTGTACTTTAGCCTTAGCTAGTGGCAGATTAAGCCCTTCTGCAGCAATAATGAACAAGAATGGAGAAAGGGGATCCCCTTGCCTTAACCCCTTTTGTGGCTGGAACTCCTCTGTAAGTGCACCATTGACGAGAACTGACACCATAGTCGTAGGGATACAAGCTTTCATCCACCTAATCCATTTGTCACCAAATCCAAAATTTCTTATCATTGCCAACAGGAATTCCCAATTTATTGAATCATAAGCTTTTTCAAAATCCAATTTTAAGATATTGCCTTTCTTCTTAGACTTTTTCCACCAATCTACAACTTCATTTGCTATTAACACCCCATCTAAGATATATCTACCACTGACAAAAGCTGACTGCACTTCATCTATCACAGAGGGAAGGGCCTTCTTTAATCTTCTAGATAGCACATTAGCCAAAATCTTGTACACTGAGGTAACCAAGCTGATGGGTCTATAGTCCCCCAAGCCTATGGGATTGTCCTTCTTAGGTATGAGCACCATGAAAGAACTGTTAACACCCCTTGCCAGCTTCCCATTTGTGTGAAACTCATACATCATCTACAATATATCACCTTTCATTATTCCTCAACATTTTTTAATGCAAGCTAAGTTAAAACCATCTGGGCTAGGAGCCTTGTTCCCATCACAATCCTGAATAGCTGCCCAGATCTCTTCTTCATTAAACATTGCTTCTAAACCCACTATTGCCTCTGAAGAAATTGTAGTAAAAGGTCCAGAAAATTGTGGCTTAGAAGTCCAACTTTCAGCAAAATTGTTTCTGAGATGGCTAAGCACTACTTGTTTTACTTGAGTTGGATCCTCATGTCTCACTCCCTCCACAGCCACAGAATCTGTCAAGTTCACTCTCTGCCTACTACTTGCCATAAGATGGAAAAATCTAGTATTTCTGTCATCATACCTAGGCCACAGCAATCTAGACCTTTGATGCCATATTCTTTCCTTATCCCTACTAAGCTCCCAGACCTGACTTCTAACCTCTCTCCTTCTTGTTGTTTCCAGCACATCCAGAGATCTAGTTTCTGCCTTCAAATCCCATTCATGTAGTTATTGTTCTACTGACCTCAACATAGTATCAATATTGCCAAACACCTCCCTATTCCACACCCTTAAGTGACTCCTTAAAGAGGATAGCTTCCTCATTAATCTGTACCCTGCCCACCCTGAAACCTGTGTGACCTCCCAAATGTGCTTGATTTCAGTCAAGGATGTAGGATATGATGTCCAAGCATTAATGAATTTGAATGGCTTAGGACCCCAATCCCTATCATCTTCCTTCAACAAAATTGGAGAATGGTCTGAAATTGTTCTGGGTAATCCCTATTGATTAAATAAAATTTTTTCCTGCCAAAGGGAGTATAACAAAAAACGATCTATCCTACTCCACGTATCCCCTTCCAATGTATTACACCAAGTGAATTTTCTGCCTAGCATAGGCAAATCAGACAACTCTAACTGTTCCACAACCTCATTAAACTCTTTCATCCCCCTCTCTCTTCTTGAACACCCTTTCCTCTCACTCAATAATCTGATTTCATTAAAATCACCACCCACACACCATGGGTTTGGAAAATGGGGTTGTAAGCACACAAGAGAATCCCATAACTTCTTCCTTTTCAACACCTCATTTGGAGCGTATATATTAACAATCACACAATCAAAATCTTGAGCCAAGGTACCTGAGAGTAGAATGAAGTGCTTACTACTGCAGCAGTCTTTTAGCTCAAACACTTGTGGCCTCCAATTACACGGCAACCCTCCTGCACTTCCTTCTGAATCCACCATCATATAACCCATCTCTTCAAAAGGCCACATGGATCTCACAAACATGCTCCTCCATTGAATTCCTTTTTGTTTCTTGTAAAAGTAAGACATCCACTCTTCTATCCTTTACCAAATTCTTTATTTTGCCCCTCTTTTGTGGCCTTCTCAGCCCTCTAACATTCCAAGATAAAATCTGCAGAATAAACTTATATTTTCTCCTTAGTCCCCTACTTAACAATTTGTTAAGGTCTGACTGCCCCTTCCTCGCCTGCAATTCTTTGTAAATCATTTTCTTCAAGTTCCACTATCTTGTTGACTAGCTCATCCTCTTTACCTTGCCATTGCAAACCTAACAGTTTTCCAATCTTCACTATTGCTTGTGCTTTCTCCATTAAATTTTTCCTCCTTTGCGCTGCATGACTCTGAGACGAAGACAAAGAAGTAGCAGCTGTAGCTGCTACTGCTGAAGCTCTGAATAGTGCCCCTCTTTGAAGACCAAGCCTTCCAACCATGCTTCTTTGTTTGCTATGGCCACCTACAGAGCAGGAGCCTTTCTTTATCCCTATGCCCTTTTGCCATGATATATTACCTTTAGTACCAACTGCTGCTTTGTTCTTTGAGTTTTTCCCAGCCCTTTTAACCATACTGGAATGTGATATATGGGAGAAATAGGCCTCAGATGATCTAAGTTGGGTTTGGGCCACACAGTCACTCAAATCTGAGCCTAACCCCACATGTAATCTGCTAGGCTCAGGCCCAACCTGCAGGCCATCAAGTATTACTTCCAAATTTATATTTGGTGTGACCCCCTGCGGCCCATTCACTGCACTTACAAGTCCAGTATTGTCAACAACCCCATCCAATTTTTGAATTTTGGTCATCATTATCTGTTGCGAATTGACTTCCTGACTCATACCCTCTTTTTTGGACCCAGCGCCTACCTTACCATTTCCCATGCTAACCATAGCTTCAGCTGGTGCATACTCCCATCATAACCCCTACGTATCACATATGGTCTACCAACCACTGTTTCTTGAACCCTACTGACCTCATCATCTTCACCAACCACCTCTTTCTCCCTTACTACAGTACCTCTGTAATCACACCTTGTCGTCCCACCATTGCCGGACACCTGATCCACCTCCACAGTCTCACAAGCTTTAGATTTCAACTCTAGCAACTCCTTCACTCGACTTTCACTAGAAGTAGGAAACAAACACTTTCGCAGTTCTTCACAGATCCTTACTGGTATATATTTACCTTTGAATTCCAAAAAGATTACTGAATTAATCAACTCCATACATCTTGTGATTGCTCGTACTTTTCCATGGTGAAAATTTTGTGGGCTAGTAATATCCTCTTGGAATTGGACAACAGTCCCCCAATGGCTTCCAATGCTTCTAAAATTCGTCACACTCCAAAGATTGATTGGTATGCCAGAGCAATTTAACCAAACACATCTCTCTTGCTCCTCAAAATGGCTCTTTCCCCACTCATCAACTGAATCACACCACTTCTTACCCCACTTGCCTATTTGTTCCTTCCCTTCCTTCATTTGTTGAACATAATTAAAAGTTAGCACTACTATTCTTCCTCCATTGTCCCTAACAATAACATCTCTCATTCCCCTATTATGTAGTTCTGCTTTAAAAACTTTCACAGCTAAGAAGCTACTCAACTTCACCACTAAACTTTCACAAAGCCATCCATTTCCTTCTTCATAAGCTCTGATCACCACCTTCTTACTGTCACGTACTCCTCCTCTCACTAATGTTTCTGCGTATGACTGCTTAACCCCATTATCCTGCCATTGCTACCTTTGAGGCCGCTGATGCATCATTCTGCCATCATCCCCTCTGTTTAGCATCCCTTTCACTCGATGACCCAGAGCATGAGGTTTTTGAAACTCTGCTCTTTTAACTTTCAGCGCCTTGTTATCACACCACAAACCATCAGCCTTCTTAATCGCCATCTCTGCTGCCACCTCGCAATTGTATCACACAAAGCCAAATCTGGAACCTAAAACTCTTCTCCTCTTCCCTGGTATGAACGCATCCTTGACCACACCAAACTTTCTAAAAAGACTGAATAATCCTTTAGCATCCATGGACTCAGGGATGTTGTCCACAAAAATGGTAATCACCTCTGTCTTCTTGCAATAACCATCTTGATTTCCTACCACCCTCAATAATATAAGACCTACTTTTTTACTACATTATTATTGGTGAATTTGTGAATCTAAAATATGAGTTTCTAGTATTACTTTTATTCAAATTATTGAGATAATACTCATAATGGACCTCACAGACCCAAATATATGGTTCTTATAAAAATGTAGAGCTTAAATTAATAAAATTAAACTTAAAGGTTTAAAGTGTAGTATTTGGAATGTGTGATAATAAAAATAAATAAATAAAAAATCCACAGTTAAAGTTGTGAGGCATGGCTCACATGTAATGAGAAAATAACTTTCTCAGTTCATATATATAGTCTCCATTCTTGCAGTGTTTATAGCAAAGAAAAATATAGACACAAGCATGGAGATGAAGGTTGAGATATTAGCTAGAGAAATCATCAAGCCATCTTCTCCCACTCCCAATCAATTTAGAATTTACAAGCTCTGTTCTAGGGATCAATACTCTCCCCATCATTACATCCTAGCTGTTTTCTTCAATGCCAACCCTACTCGTGATGTGAATCACGAAGAGATGGTTAGCATAAGATCCCAACGCTTAAAGGAAACTCTCTCTGAAACCCTCACTCGCTTCTACCCACTTGCCGGAAGACTGAGAGACAATCTCTTTATCGATTGTAACGACGAGGGTGTTGATTATTTGGAAGCTCGAGTCACTGACTGTCCTCTCTCAGACATTCTTGAACAACCGAAAGTCGAAGAAATGTACCGTTTATTTGAACCCAACCCCGAAGACTTTAACAAGAACCCTCTGTTGTTCGTTCAACTTAACTTCTTTCCATGCGGTGGAATGGCACTTTGTGTGCGTATGTCTCACAAGATCGCCGATGGAGTCGCGTATGCTGCCTTCGTTAAGGCCTGGTTTGACATCGCCCTCGGGTCATCTGCGACTATTGTTCCAGATTTCATTTCTGCATCGTCTCACTTTCCACCGAGAGAGGACTGCCGGTGTTGTCAATGATGTTGGTGCAGATGACCGAGAAGATTGTCACAAAAAGGTTTGTGATCGACGCGTTGAAAGTTGCTACCCTCAAGGCCAAAGCGACCAGCATGGGCGTGCCGCAACCTACCCGCGTAGAGGCTATCACTGCAGCCCTCTTGAAATGCGTAGTGACTGCCTCCCGATCATATGCCCTTGGACTTGAAACTAACGCTTCAAGTCCAGAGGCATATGCATTGATAGGGGTTGTCAACATACACACAAGGCTTGAGCCACCCTTACCAAAATATTCTTTTGGAAATATAACTGGATTGTTGTGGGCAATGATCGAAGACGGTGGTGCGGAAACAGACTTGCCAGGCTTTGTTTATCAGCTGAGGAAAAGTGTTCAACAGTCCACTGATAACAATTTCACCGCTGAAAAGACAAAATCATTGAGACTCAAGGGAGACACTATAAAGGTGTATCGCCATTGCAGTTGGTGTAGGTTTGGTCGATACGAACTTGATTTCGGGTGGTGGAGGCCAACATATACGAATGCTGTTTTATTTGGTGGCCCAATTGGAATTGGATTATGTTGGACAATCTTCACTGTATTTAAAATAATTAATTCTGTTGCGTACTTAACAACAACTAGAATATAAAAAAAATAAAGGAAATGAGAGAATTTGTTTGATTACAAAAATCAAATTGATTAATTCTTGAATAATAATTTGATCAAGTCCAGTGTTTGACACTGTGTCCTTAAGACAGATTCGTCATCTCCACGGTGCTTTCAGAATATGGACGTCTATCTCCCAGGATAAAATGATCAACTACAAACAATAGCAGCACTACAAATTGTTTGCCTTATGAACACACTAAGTGTTTACACTCTTTCTTACAAAAATTAAATGCAGCAAAATGAAGAATAAAATTTGCAGAGGTGAAGTACGAATTTTCTGAATGTATAAACATCAAATGAGGGCTGTCCTATTTATAGATGGATTGGTGGCTGCAGGTTTAGAATTAAACAGGTGCAAACCTGTTTGAACAGGTATGAAATCTGTTTTGTTTTGAATTTAAACAGATTTGAATCTGTTGGGTTCACAATTCAAACAGATAAAAACGGGAAGGGCCTTGTTTGGGTGTACAGTAAAATCGGACCAGTTTATTTCCGAAATTAATTTGAATTCTGGATTTTATTTTACCAAAAAATAAAATTAAATTCAAATATTTTTGACCCAAAAAGATAGGCATTGGGCCGGACAAGCCCAACCCAACCTCACACCACGCACTCGCGCCTAAGCCTAGGCCCAACCCAGCCTGCCCTACTGACCGAATGGACGGCGGCGGCGCGCGCACGCGTGTGTGGTGATTTTTGGGTCCAATGGGTCTAGCCCATTTTGCCCATAACCTCCCTCTCTAAAACACTTGGGTACCCCTCGGGGCACACCCCAACTTCCAATCCCATGCCTCATAAACCCATTCAAAACTTTCCACCAAATCAATGTGGGACAAGCCTTATTCAAATTTGTAAGGATTTTCCACCAAAACTTCATTTCCATGGAGCATACTTTGGCTTCAATTTTCCATTCACTCGGTAATGGTTTTGAGCAACCAAATATACCACGTGAATCACAATGCGGCATAGAACGCGTTACCACTTTGACCCGCCAAATTTGACGCTCGGGTCCCACCAAAATAATAGACCAAAGTTAGGAAAAAATTCTGGTTTTACCCAGAATTTTCCAACCATTTCCAACAATCCCCTACATGAATAGAATTTGATGACAATGGAAATGCAACAATATGCAGACTTTATCAAAATAGTATAAGTCGAAATAATCTTGCATCAGGATAGGTAGCTTTTGGCCTTGAACCTTCCCTAGTGATAACCTATCGGACTTACTAGCTAACCAATGGACGCGATGCCTTGAATTGTTCAGCCGCTTGTGTAAGCCAAGGCAGTAGATTTCACACAAAATATCTTCTAACACATCGTGGTTCTCACTGTTGTGTTTATTTTGGCCTTGAACGCTCCTGGTTTTCATGAGTGTTTCTAGAGAATTTAGCCTTTTGCATTCTCATAGAACTGGCCCCAGTTCGACACTCATATAGGTGATTCTTATTATGAGTATCTCCTTATACTCGTCTTGATTTTATGCCTCAATCAAGATATAAGTAATCATTAAAAGCAAAGCTTATCCTTATACCCCTGCATACAACAAATGTTACAAATATCACTCTCACCATAGGAATGTGTAAAGAATTTTAATCCCTTGGTGATTTCTGGTGAGCCATACATACCTTACTTGTCCCTTTGAACTTAGTTCTTAGGATCTCCAGTCATATAAGTAGCGTTACCATTATGATGACTCTTATGTAATAGGCTTTAATCCCATCCCCTTTGATGAACTATACACTAGCTCTTTTGTCAAACCTTTTGTTAACGGATCCGCAATATTCTCTTTAGATTTTATATAATCTATTGAGATTATTCCATTTGAAAACAATTGCCTTACGGTATTATGTTGACGACGAATATGTTGTGACTTACTGTTATACATGTGATTCTGTGCCCTGCCTATTACAGATTGACTATCATAATGAATACAAATAACTGGCATAGGTTTTGGCCACATTGGAATGTCTTCTAAAAAGTGACGAAGCCATTTTGTTTCTTCTCTTGCTTTGTCTAAAGCAATGAACTCGGATTCCATTATGGATCGTGCGATGCAAGTTTGTTTCGTGGATTTCCAAGAACCAGCAGCGCCTCCTAGAGTAAAGACATATCCACTAGTGGATTTTGAATCTTTAGTATCCGATATCCAATTTGCATCACAATAACCTTCAAGTACTGCTAGATATCGAGTAAAGTTCAAACCATGATCACGGGTGAATCTTAGATATCTAAGAACCCGAATGATTGCCTTCCAATGGTCTTCTTCGGGGTTACTAGTGTACCTACTCAATTTACTGATAGCATAAGCTATATCAGGACGAGTACAATTCATTAGGTACATTAGGCTTCCAATGATTTGGGAGTATTTTAACTGAGACACCGCATCACCTTTATTTTTTGATAAATAAAGATCGACGTCTACAGGTGTTCTAGCTAAATTCATATCATCCTTGATAAATTTACCAAGAATTTTTTCAATATAATGTGATTGAGATAATGCATATTCGTCAGATGTTTTAGTAATTTTCATTCCTAATATAACATCTGCGACCCCCATATCTTTCATATCAAATCTTTTGTTAAGCATTTGCTTAGTTAATTTGATCATGTTTTGACTACTTCCAATGATAAGCATGTCATCCACATAAAGACAAACTATGACATATCCTTGGTCAGTGTTTTTAACAGAGACGCATTTGTCACATTTATTTATCTTAAACCCATTAGTAAACATTGCATGATCAAATTTTTCACGCCATTACTTAGGTGCTTGTTTTAATCCATAAAGTGATTTTACAAGCCGACAAACTTTCTTTTCTTGCCCCGACACTACAAACCCTTTGGGTTGCTCCATATAGATCTCTTCATTTAGATCACCATTTAAGAAAACTGTATTAACATCCATTTGATGTATTTCTAAATTAAACAACGCTGCTATAGAAATAAGCATGCGAATGAATGTTATTCTTGTCACAGGAGAATATGTGTCAAAATAGTCCAGACTTTCCTTTTGTTTGTAACCTTTTACTACAAGTCTTGTTTTATACTTGTCTATTGAACCATCTGCTTTCATTTTTCTCTTAAATATCCACTTATATCCAAGAGGTTTAGAACCTAGTGAAAGATCCACCAATCCCTAAGTATGATTTTGCATAATGGATTTAATTTCATTATTAATAGCCTCTCTCCGCAAAAGAGAGCTTCAGGACTTGTCATTGCTGTCTTAAAGCTTTGAGGTTCATTTTCTAACAGGTATGTCAGAAAATCTGGACCAAAGGATTTTGATGTTCTCACTTTCTTACTTCTTCTTGGTTCATCATCAGTTAAATCCTGTTGGTCGAGACCATTACTAGTGTCTTGTGTTTGATTGTCATTAGTCTCTTAACTTTGTGTACAATCATAAGTTCTTTTTTGTGAACTTAATTCCTGTCCTTTCTTGTAAGGAAAGACATGTTCAAAAAACACAACATTCCTTGATTCTATAATAGTGTTCACATTTATATCAGGTATTTCTGATTTATAAGTCAGAAACCGATATGCACTACTATTCTGAGCATAACCAATAAACACACAATCTATTATTTTTCGTCCAATCTTAGTCTTTTTAAGAATAGGAACTTCAACTTTTGCCAAACACCCCCACATTTTTAAGTATTTGTAGGAAGGTGGTCGACTTTTCCACAATTCATAAGGAGTGCTGTTGGTTTTCTTGTGGGGTATTTTGTTAAGAACATAATTAGCAGACAATATTGCTTCCCCCCACAAGTTTTGTGGTAAGCCTGAACTTAGTAACATGGCATTCATCATTTCTTTAAGGGTTTTATTCTTCCTTTCAGCAATTCCATTTTGTTGAGGAGAATAGGGTGCTGTTGTTTGGTGAATAATGCCATGTTGTGCATGAAATTCATTTAATGGTGCACCATATTCACCACCCTTATCACTTCTAACAATTTTAATGGTTTTACCAAGTTGATTTTCAACTTCTGTTTTGTAGAGTTTAAACATTTCTAAGGCTTTATCTTTACATCTAAGTAAATAAACATAACAATATCTTGTGCAATCATCGATAAATGTTATGAAATACTTTTTTCCTCCTCTAGTTTGAATAAATTTAAGATCACATACATCTGTATGAATTAATTCTAGAGGTTCGATTTTCCTTTCAACCAATTTAAATGGAACCTTAGTTAGTTTCGCTTCTACACAAATTTCACATTTATGATTATGATTAATTTCAAACTTTGGTATATAATCTAAACCAATTAATCTACGCAAAGCATCAAAATTCACATATCCTAATCTACCATGCCATAAATTCGACTCAAGAATATAAGCAAAAGATGTGTTATTCTTATTCATAGCAACTTTTGGTACAACTGTCATTACATTTAGTTTGAAGAGACCATCACTCATGTATCCCTTGCCAACATACATGCCACTCTTTGTTAATACAAATTTATCAGACTCAAAGACAAGCCTAAGACCATTTTTACTTAACAAAGAACCAGATACTAAATTCTTCCGGATGTCAGGTACATACAGTACGTTGTTGAGGGTCAGTTCTTTTCCTGATGTCAACTTCAAGATCACTTTTCCTTGTCCAGCCACAGTAGAAGTAGAAGAATTTCCCATGAAAAGTTGTTCACCATTTGCAGCCTTATTGGAGGTAGTGAACATCTTCTTGTTCGCACATATGTGATGAGTTGCTCCTGTGTCAACCCACCACTCTTTGGGATTTCCAAACAAGTTAGTCTCAGACACCACAGCAGAGAGGTTATGTCATTTACCCCGTCAGAGATGTAATCTAGTTCAGTTACATTGGCTTGATTGGTAGTCTTCTTGCTTGTACTTCCATGATCCTTCTTAGGGCGGCGGCAGCCAGAAGCTCGATGTCTAGTTTTGCCACAGTTATAGCATTTTCCTTTGAACTTCTTGTTGCTATTGCCTTGTTTAGAACCATCTCTAGTAAACTTCCTCTTTTTGTTATGTGGTTTATGAACTTATTCAACCACATTAGCCTTGGACTCAATGGGATTTTTCCCATTCCTCTTTTCAGCATTTCGGTTATCTTCCTCAATTCTTAATCTTACAATCAATTCATCTATGGTCATCTCTTTGCGTTTATGTTTTAAATAATTTTTGAAATCTTTCCAAGCCGGTGGTAACTTTTCCACTAAAGTAGCGACTTGGAAAGACTCGCTCAGAGACATACCCTCAGAATGAATATCATGTAAAATTAATTGAAAACTTTGAACTTGAGAAATTATCGTTTGGGAGTCTACCATAACAAAGTCTAGAAATATACTGACGGCAAATTTCTTTGTGTCGGCATCCTCTGTCTTGTATTTCTTCTCCAAAGAATCCCACAATCCTTTTGCTGACTTCAAAGGACTGTAAACATTATACAGCATGTTGTCAAGGCCATTGACGATGTAGTTTCTGCACAGGAAATCTGAATGTTTCTAAGCATCTACAGCGGCAATAACTTGTCAATCACTTTCACCCACTTTAAGTGCTGGAGCCTCTTCATGGAGAAACCGGGCCAAATTAAGAGTTGTAAGATAGAACAACATCTTCTGCTGCCATCTCTTAAACTCAGTACCGTTAAATTTTTTCGGTTTTTCTCCATGATTTATTGGTAAATGAACATGGTTTTGGATAGGGATCAGTGTTGGTATAACAATCGGAGTACCACTACCAGTTGCAGTTTCAGTTGCAGCAGCCATAATCTCTAATTACAAAAATCAGAAAAAATTAAATCAAAAATTAATTTTCTAGTTACTAAAACCAGAAAATAAATTATAACATAAAATAATTTTATTTTCCTTGTTACTAAAACTAGAAAAATAAAATATCACAATAATTTTCTGTAATACAAATTAATAATCTACAATTGTTAATGACACCAGTATATTACTACTAGTTGTCAAAGAAAAGAGACAGTATATTACTACTATCTGTCAAATAGCATAAACCACTATTTATTTTTCCAACCAGAATATGTCTTTATGAAATCACAGAAAATTAAATACAATGAAAATACCACAAAGCAGAGTCTGTCTTAAGATTGTTAAACTATCTTCACTGTATTTAAAATAATTAATTCTGTTGTGTACTTAACAACAACTAGAATATAAAAGAAATAAAGGAAATGAGAGAATTTGTTTGATTACAAAAATCAAATCGATTAATTCTTGAATAATAATTTGATCAAGTCCAGTGTTTGACACTGTGTCCTTAAGACAGATTCGTCCTCTCCACGGTGCTTTCAGAATGTGGACGTCTATCTCCCAGGATAAAATGATCAACTACAAACAATAGCAGCACTACAAATTGTTTGCCTTACGAACACACTAAGTGTTCACACTCTTTCTTACAAAAATTAAATGCAGCAAAATGAAGAATAAATTTGCAGAGGTGAAGTACGAATTTTCTGAATGTATAAACATCAAATGAGGGCTGTCCTATTTATAGATGGATTGGTGGTTGCAGGTTTTGAATTAACAGGTGCAAACCTGTTTGAACAGGTATGAAACCTGTTTGGTTTTGAATTTAAACAGATTTGAATATGTTGGGTTCACAATTCAAACAGATAAAAACGGGAAGGGCCTTGTTTGGGTGTACAGTAAAACCGGACCAGTTTATTTTCGAAATTAATTTGAATTATGGATTTTATTTTACCAAAAAATAAAATTAAATTCAAATGTTTTTGATGCAAAAAGATAGGTATTGGGCCAGACAAGCCTAACCCAACCTCACACAACGCACTTATACCCAAGCCCAGCCTGCCTGCCCGGCTGGACAGACGGCAGCGGCGGCGTGCGTGTGTGGTGATTTTTGGGTCCAATGGGTCTAGCCCATTTTGCCCATAATCTTCCTCTCTAAAACACTTGGGTATCCCTTGGGGCACACCCCAACTTCCAATCCCATGCCTTATAAACCCATTCAAAACTTCCCACCAAATCAATGTGGGACAAGCCTTATTCAAACCTTTAAGGATTTTCCATCAAAACTCCATTTCCATAGAACATACTTTGGCTTCAATTTCCCATTCACTCGGTAATGGTTTGAGCAACCAAATGTACCACGTGAATCACAACGCGGCATAGAACGCGTTACCACTTTGACCCACCAAGTTTGACGCTTGGATCCCACCTAAATAATAGACCAAAATTAAGAAAAAATTCTGATTTTACCCTGAATTTTCCAACCATTTCCAACAGATTATTGGATGGAATAAGAGTGTGGATGACTTTGTTGAAAGAAGACATGTCCTTGTTTGAAAGTGACCAAGAGTTGCTAGCTTTTGCCTTGCCGAACCCAAGTGCACTCGAAAATTGATCAATTAATATTAGTAATAATAATAATGTTATGATGATAAAAGTTATTAAGAATAAAGTCTTGTAAGTTGTTGGATCATGCATATGTGCTGCACCTTTTGGTGGTGCAAGTGTCTGATTCCTTTCTTCGAAGATTCCAATGTTGTTTGGTATTTGCTTAGTTACTAAGTTGGTCTAGGTGGGAGATTAGTCCTTTGTGGATGATTGTAAGACATTAATGTTAGATTTATTTTCTGTGTGGTCCAATGGTTTATATATCTTTTACATGTTTTATTTTATTTAGACTCCATAATTAGATAAAGTTCAATAATTAGAATTTTAAATATGAGATAATTATTCTTCTAAGGTAAGAAAGAATCCTTGATGGATAAGAATTCTTTTGATAGAGTTTATCTGGCCCTCATTTCTTCTCTATATAGGGATGGGTGACTCTCTTTTCATAATTGTAGTATTTTTCCGTTACTTAAAGTTTTATAATCATCCTAATTAAAAGAGACAAAGAGAAGAAGGTGAACTAAAAATTTAAGGTTCAACCATTAGGGGTATTTTCGAAACTTCTCTAATTCAATGGCTGACAAAGATATATTCGTTTTATTCTTGAGATGTATTGAATTCAAGATCTTGTTCCGCATTATTGTTATGGTTCATATATATGACATAACTCTTCTTGTTATGAAAATATACAAATTTAAAAGTTATAATTTATACAAATATACAATTCTATTATTAAATATGAAGTGAAGTGATATTTAACAATAACTAGTATGATATTTCTATTATTAATCCAATAATTTAAGTTACATTTCTTTTTATTTCAATTTTATAACTAAAAATATAATATGAATATAATACACACACAGATTTTCAGTCTTTAAAAATAAGAAGGTTTCAAAATATTTTCAAACTTTCATGATTTTCTTTTAACTTTTTTTTTTATCTAATTTCATTTTAAATTTGAATAAAATTTTTGATTTGATATGAATTACTTTAACTTTTTCATTAAATTTTTTTCAATTTTTAAAAGAACTTTCATTCTTATCCCAATAGATATATATATTTTTTCCTTTTCACCAATTTTGATGGTAAAAACAATAATTCAATTAATTGGAATTATAGTGAAATAACATCTTGAAATAGTCAAAGTTTAAGTATGTGGTTGGTTGAAATGTATAGTTTAATTAATTCTCTTATCATATTTGTATAAAAATTGACACTTATGACTACATAATTATAAGTTGGATTATGGAAAAAATTTTGAGGTGTCAAACATTTTTCATTTGTAAATATCCTGCATATTAAAATAAGAAAAAAAAAAGAAAAAAAATGTCTAGCTTTTGGATATGTGTTTCTTAGTTTTGTTTTATGGACATAAACAATTGATGTTTCAATTTAAAAATTAAAAAGTAAAAAAAAAAGATTGAGTTTTTTAGAGATAAAAGAAGCCATCTAACTCTTCTATATATTATTAAGATGGACTATTTTAATCAGATAAAAAAAAAGAAATTATATTTAGAGATTATCCCCATATATTATGCTATTATATACAACTATAGCGATAACAAATTAACTATAATATATATGAAAAGTTATATTAAGCTTTCATTTTCAATTTATTGAATCATAATTAACAAACTAACAAATAGCAGTAATGATATAATGAGATAGAAAGAGGATAAAAATAAAAAACACAATGATATTTAAAAGTTTTAAATTTACATGGTTATACCAAAATCTAATGTTATAATAAAATCTTGAATTCTCAATAAATTTTCACATTTTCTATAAAATAAAATGACAATAAAAAATAAAAAATTTGATACCAAGTTTTTAACTTCAATTTTATGGTCTTCATTAAAGAAAATAAAATCCGATCAAAATCCTTGGCACAGAACGAACATAGATACTTCGATTGTTTGCCATAATCACCAATAATTCTTCTCTATCATACAAACCTATAAACAAACATATAAATCTCATTAAAATCGAAACCAGCACCAAACCAACAATAGATAAAGAGAATCACACAGGAAAAAGAAATAAAATTAAAAAACAAATAAATTTATTAAGTTAGAGAATGTTACCTCCAACAATTTAGGCCTCAATTATCCCAATCCATTAGCTTCTCTACCAGTGCTTGCAAAGTCTAGGAGTTAGGATGACTAATCAGATTATTCTCTAAATAAGACTTAAAATTGATTAATTTGTCTCATTAAGTGATTTAAAACTTTGATAGATATATATTAGAAAGACAAAAAATTGCTAAATCATAATTGAAATTTAGATATTGTCATATTTTTTTGAGATTCATATCTAAATTCTTATCTTTTTTATTTTTTATTTTTGTATGCATTCTATTTTTTTTTAATTTATTTAAAATGGAGTTGTGGGTTTCTATTTTTTTTTTAAAATTTAATTTATCTTTGGTTTCTATTTCTTTTAATTATTATTATTTACATAAGTTATAATGTGAGTTAGATGTGTAACAGACATGTGAGTTTTATAGATTAAAAGTATGATGGTGAGAGATATTTTCAAATTAGATTTGTTTAGTTAAATTTTTAAAATTTTTAAAATTTAAAATTGGATATTGAGATTTAAAAAAAAGATTTTAACTGAATAAATAAAAATTAAATTTATTAATTTTATCTGTTTTTATATTTGATTTTTAATTTTTTTTTGTTACATTATAATATAATATATAAGATATAGATAGATATCTTAGTTGCCTTTGCCTTAAATTTTGCTGTCATGTTTGTTATGCTGATATGCTTGGGCTACCATTTTGTGCTAATGATAGGGTGTATTGGCCTTCTTGTTTGTTTTTTTCCTTTTTTGCTTTGTTGGTCTCTCACCAACTTTGGCTTGAGCTTGCAAATGATAGGGTGTTTTTTCTTAGTGCCAACCTAGTTGGGATTTGGAAAGTTCACTTTGATACTTGTTGCTCTTGCCTCATTTTTATTGATATAATTCCATATTTGGTATGTTATCTTCATCAATAAATTTTTTTCTTTTTGTTGATCAAAAAAATATATCGATAGATATCCACAAGTTTCATGAAAAATATTATTCGATTTTTTTGGAGAAGAGAGAAAGAAGGCATGTTTTAATTATTATTTATTTTTTTTTGGAAATCAGTGAGAGAGATTATGATGGAGAGATTATGAAATATTTTTGTTATCTTTCCATTTGAAATTCATAAATTAAGGGATAATTATTATTTTTAAAATAAATAAATCAGTAAATAATTTTTTTAACCTATTTTATAAATTGAAAAATCTATAATTTTAGAAAATTGTTTCACTTGTCCCATTAAGTGATTTAAAATTTTGATAGATATACATAAAAAAATATATAATTATATTACTAAATCATAATTTAAATTTAGATATTATTATATCTTTTTGAGATCCATATCTAAATTCTTATCTTCTTTATTTTTGTGTAGTTTCTATTTTTTTTCCAATTTATTTTAGATGGAGTTGTGGGTTTCTATTTTTTTTTAAATTTTATTTATCTGTGATTTCTTTTTTTTTAATTATTATTATTTAGGTAAGTTATGATGCGAGTTAAATATGTGAGTTTTGTTGATTTAATGTATGATAGTGGAAGATATTTTCAAATCAGATTTGTTTAAATAGACTTTATGGATTTTTAAAATTTAAAATTTGATATTAAAAGGCAAAATAAATATTTTAACTGAATAAAGAAAAATCAAATTTATTAATTTTTATCTATTTGTATGTCCTTTTTTTTTTTTTTGGTGATGCTATAATATAATATATAAGATATAGATAGATAACCAGAACTTCCATAAAAAATATTATCTGAAATTTTGGAGGAGAGAAAAGGAATGCAATTTTTAATACTTTTTTTTTAAAAATTGGTGAGAAAGATTATGAAATATTTTTGTTATCTTTCCATTTGAAATCCATAAATTAAGGGATAATTATTATTTCTAAAATAATTAAATAAAAAAATAAACCAATAGGTCTTTTTAATCTATTTTATAAATTGAAAAATTAATAATTTCATAATGAGAGTTTAGAACTCTTAGGAGGTTTCTTATTAAAAACCCATTTCCTTATATAGATATAGATATAGATATAAATATTTATATTTGTTATAGATTTTTTTTAATATACAAATTATTTTTTTAAGATTTTTTTATAATAGTAATTTGACAATTCCATCACTAACCATAGTGTATGAGAGAAGTTGAAAAATGTAGTGCAGCAACAATGAGAGAAGTCAAAAAGGCTTATGGGTTGGGAGAAGTCAATAAATGCCAAGTTTTTTTTTTAAATCAAAAAATTAGAAAATTATTATTGAGATATTAGAGCTCTCACAAGGCTTGTGGATTAAAAATTAATAATTTTATAATGAGAGTTTAGAACTCTTAGTAGGTTTCTCATTAGAAACCATTTTCCATATATAATATATAGATATAAATATTTATATTTGTTTTATATTTTTTTTAATATAAAATTTTTTTTATAGATTTTTTTTATAAAAATAATTTAACAATTCTATCACTAATCATAGTATATGGAAGAAGTTGAAAAAGGTGCTGCAGTAACTATGAGAGAAGTTAAAAAAGCTTGTGGGTTGGAGAAGTCAATAAATGTTGAGTTTTTTTTTTTAAAATTAGAAAATTAAGATTGGGATATTAGAGATTTCACAAGGCTTGTGAATTAGAAATCTCATTTTTCTTGTATAATATATAGATAATTATTCTCAATTATTTGATCTTTACATGAACGAGGCCTAGATTTGATAAATGTGTAACATGCATGCTTCGGTTTATTATTAATTTTAGCAATAATAATTTTTATAATCATCATAATATGACACTGAATTGAGTGTAATATTTATATTGCTTGCTCGTTATGACAAAGTGTATAGATTAAAAGCAATTTTAAAATTTCGTTGAATTGTTCGGTCTATTAAATAAATATATTTATTTGATTGTATTACATTAGGGAATTATGCTTTACTTTGTCTGATTATGTACACTTATTGTCTATTATTGTTGTTCATAAATATTAATATTTTCATGATTTAAATTTGATATCATGATATAATTTTATGGCATTGAATATTAAATATTGAGGTGGTTAATTCATATTATGTATAATTCTTGTTGACCATTATATGAGATATTCATGATTGTCATATTACATAATTTGATATATATATATATATATATATCAGTGCATGTGTAGCCACATATAATATTGTATCATATATATATATATATATATATATATATATATTCATGTTTGTCTAAAGTTATTATTATATTGGTAATTGCAATCACATAAAAAAAAATTCTTGATATCATGAAATAGTGATTGGATTAATTATAATTAAATAACTCAAATTAATGAATAGAGAATATTGTTGGTTAGTTCCGTATTCATAGGATTTACTAACAGATTAGCAAAACTTATGAATATAGAATTACATAAAAGAATTGTTAAAAGGGTAACATTAAGGTCAATAATATTCTCAATTGCAGTTATAATTAGGAGATTGAGACTAGCCCAAAGGAGAGTCACTTTCAAATAATTATGAACTGGGTAGGAAAATGTAACTTATGTAATTTAACAAATTAGAATTGAATACCCAAAGGTAACATGACTAACTAAAAAGTTGCATAAATTATTTTAAACCTACATAATTGATTCTTGACGAGTGGACAATAGATATACCTAAGTCTTGCCCAAAGGAAAGACTTATGTGATATCAATAGTTCATCATAATAATTCTCAAAGCTTTAATATGTATATTGTTCTATCTTATTTCGGTGACAGTTTCCACCTCATTGCACTCTCTTGCATCAAGTATCCCTCTACTTACTGTCTCGAATTTTTCGGAATGGTATGAACATGTTCAGTTTACACTTGGTGTGTTGGACCTCAATGTGGCATTAGTTGAAGATAAACCTGCAGACATTACTAAAGATAGTACTGCAGAACAAGTTGCCCTTTCTGAATCTTGGAAGAGGTCCAATAGACCCAGTTTGATGTTCATCAAGGTTACCATTGAAAATAACGTCAAGACCTTTTTACCTCAAACTATTAATGCATTGGAATACTTAAAGGATGTAGAAGATTGATTTAGATTTGTTGACAAGTCACTTGCTAGCACTATTATGGCTAAATTGACAACAATGAAATATGATGGCAATCGAGGAGTTCAGGGTCATATCCTTAATATGGCTGACAAAGTTGCAAATTTTAAAACTTTAAGGACGCAAGTTGATGAAACTTTCCTCGTGTAGTTTATTCTTAACTCACTTCCATCATAGTTCGGTGCATTCAAAATTCACTATAAATAAAGATAAGTGGAGTTTGAATAAGCTAACTAATATGTGTGTTTAGGAGGAAGTGAGGTTGAAGGAGGAAGGACATCAAACTGCATGGGTTGTAACTCATGGAGCTATAAAGAAAAAGAAGGGTAAATTTGTAAAATCAAAGAAAAATCCACCCAAGAAAAATAATGGACCTGGAGAAGAAAATCAGGCTTAGAAAGGGTTCACTGTCAAGTGCTACTTTTATGGCAAGAAAGGACATGTGAAGAAAGACTGCCGCAAGTGAAAGGATCGGTTCGAAAAAAAATGTAAAAACTTTCTTTTGTTTGTTATAAATCAAATCTTACTGAAGTACTTTCTAATACTTGGTGGATTGACTCTTAGGCCACGACCCACATTACAAATTCCATGTAAGGATACCTCTCAAATAGGAAATCGAAGGAAAGTGAAAGATTTGTCTATATGGCGAACCGTCTCAAAGTTGAAGTGGTAGCTATAGAAACCTATCGGTTGATCTTAGAGACAGGTCATCAGATGGATCTAGAAGACACTTTTATGTTCCTTCAATTTCTATGAATTTAGTTTTGTTATTCAAATTAGATCATGTTGGATGTTCAGTTTTATTTAGTTGTAGAAAACTCAATTTAATGTTTAATTCAATAATGATTGGTTCTGATAATTGATGTGATGGTTTATATAAAATTGCTTTAAATCATGAGCTTGCACAATCATTAGTAACTCTGCTTTCGAATATTGGTTTAAAACGTGGTCTAATCAATGAAAAATCCTCAATCTTGTGGCATAGCTGGTTAGGCCATATCTCTAGAAATAGAATTGAAAAATTGGTAAAGAATGAGATTTTGGAAAACCTAGACTTCATTGATTTTGATATATGTGTGGGTTGCATTAAAGAAAAGCAAACCAAGCACATCAAGAAAGGTGCCACAAGAAGTAATGAGCTTCTTGAGATAATTCATACAGATATTTGCGGGTCACTCAACATCCTATGTCTTAGTGGTGAATAATATTTCATCACATTTATAGATGATTTTTCACATTATGGATTTGTGTATCTAATTCATGAAAAGTCTCAGGCTGTTGACATCCTTGAGGTGTACATAACTGAAGTTAAGAGACAATTAGATAGAAATGTTAAAATAGTGAGATCAGACAGGGGTGGTGAGTATTATGGTAAATATGATGAGTCAGGCCAAAATCTTGGCCCATTTGCCAAATTCGTAGAAAAGAAAGGCATTCGTGCTCAATATACAATGCCTGGTACGCCATAGCAAAATGGAGTTGTCGAAATGCGTAATCGTACACTTAAAGATATAGTTAAGAGTATGTTAAGTCACTTAATTATACTCATTTCACTGTGGGGTGAAGCTTTAAAGATTGCAATGTATATTTTAAATAGGGTTCCTAGTAAAGTGGTCCCAACAACTCCTTTTGAGTTGTGGACTGGTAGGGAACCTATTTTGAGACACTTACATATTTGGGGTTGTCCAACAGAAATAAGAATCTTCAACCCACAAGAGAAAAAGTTGGACTGAAGAACAATATCTGGATATTTCATTGGTTATTCAGACATGTCTAAAAGATACAAAGTTTATTGTCCTAATCACAATACGAGGACAATGGAGACTGGTAATGCTAGATTCCGAGAGAATGGTGAAATTATTGATTCGAGGAAAGTAGGGTGGATGTGCCAATATTTGACCCTTATCGAAAAATTATTGTTCGTCAGACTTTTCCATAGGCTGAGGGAAACGAACAACATAATGAAAATCCTTCACCACTTCATGAAGATACCACCACTGAAAATACTATAGAACCATCACAACCAGTAGTTCTAAGAAGATCTTAGAGGGAAAGAAAGCATTCCATTCCAGATGATTGCATGGTGTATCTGCAGGAATCTGATTTTGATATTGGGATTAACAAAGATCCAGTCTTATTTTCACAAGCCATGAATAGTGATGATTCTACCAAATGGGTCAATGCCATAAATGAAGAGTTAAAATCCATGGAGGAGAATGGAGTTTGAGATCTCGTCGAATTGCCTAATAATTGTAAAAAGGTCGAATGTAAATGCGTCTTCATGACAAAGCGCGACGCAAAAGGCAATATCGAACGATTTAAAGCCAGGCTTGTTGCAAAGGGTTTTACTCAAAAAGAAGGCATAGACTATAAAGAGACCTTCTCTCCAGTATCTAAGGACTCGCCTTGAATCATTCTAGCATTGGTAGCTCATTATGACTTAAAGTTGCATCAAATGGATGTGAAAGCTGCTTTTCTAAATGGGAATTTGGATGAAGAAATTTATATGGAGCAGCCAAAAAGATTTGCAAATAAAGGTAAAAACCATTTAGTTTGCAAATTAAAAAAATCCATATATAGCCTTAAACAAGTTTCCAGGCAATGATATTAAAGGTTTAATCACTACAATAAAAAAAGGGTTTTTACGGCGTGCAATGCACGTCGTAAAAACCCTTCTACGACGTGCAGCGACACGTCATATTATGACCAGTCATGGAAATCCATTCACTTTCAATGACATGCTATAGTACGCCGTTAAAAAATATTTAATAGCCGATTTTGTGCATCGTTGTTACTTTTTCTACGACCACTTTTGCATGCCGTTATTTGGTGGGACAAATAACAACTTTGATTGTGCGTTGTAAAATATACAATACAACGACTTGCTCAGCCTACCGTAGATAAGTAGAACATACCACGGCGTACATGGAATGTTGTGTAATATTTCATATAATGACCTAATTTGCTTGTCGTAGAATGTGCAGTATTTTTAAAAAATTCAATAGGTTCTATTTAACCTGTTTTGTACAATCTAATAATACAAACAAGCTTCACAAAATATTAATCAACCACCAAAATATTATTTCAGCCATAAAAAATAAACTATATCTATAAATTATAAACATTCAAAAATTGTCAATATATACATTCCAAACATCCAAAACCTACCTGCAAGTCCAAAAACATCCAAAAGGACTATCCTTAAGTTCTAAATTATCCAAAGAGTTATAAACCATCCAAAACTGTACATATATAAGTTTGTAAACATTACCCAAAACTATTCAAAAATTATAGAAATCTATTTATCAAAGTCCTCAAAAACTATCTATAGATGTTACTTCTACTCAAAGTCAAAGCTAATGAAATGGGTTGGTCAAGCAACAGTGCTTCCAATAGCATCCTCAAGCACAAACATCTCACGATTAGGGCGGAACAATGGTTCATTGACTATGACATGGTTAACCCATACTTTTCAACACCCAGGGCCAAGAGGCGCATGATGTACCAATGCTTTAGAATCTGTTGATGCAATTGTGCTTTCCGCAACCACCACCTTTGTTCCATCCCAATTCAACAATTTGCATTTGGCATTGTCCAAGGATCCACCATTTCCAGTTTCATTTGCGTCATGCAACTATGTAGCTGGACTTTTTCGCGCCCCCTTTAGGAAGTCAAAATAAGCCCTATAGTATCGGACTCTCGTGGTTCTGAATCTGATTCCACAAGTGCAATGCGAAATAGATAAACACCAAAGAGTCCTAATTCGGAAAATCTTTTTGAAAATTTGATTTTGAATTAAAAATGCAAAAAATGGACTGCTTTACCAGATACATAGTCACTACCTAAATATTTTGTTTTGAGAAAATTTAGGAAACCCTTGACTTATGCGAAAGGTCACATGCTCGTCATTACAAAGATTCTCTCGACTCGGGGGAAGGTCATGAATGAATTGAGTACCCTCGCTTGTCCGATCAAAGATCGGCCTCTACTAATCATGATATGAATCTTATTTACATTATATGCTCTTGTTCTGGTTTATTAGGCTAGCGTTACTATGTGATGCGCACATACACAAGTATAAACTAATTTTGCACGAATTAGAACATTGCGAGTCATGTTTGTTTTGAAATTGTTTCGAAATATGTACTACTTGAAAAAGTGATCGCATATGAAAATTACTCAAATTATTCCAATTTAAGCAATTAGCCTTCATCCATAGGCATTTAAGTAGTTATAACACTTAAGCAATTAGCCTCATGGCAAACATACTAGACATGGCAACAATCACACGCATGCGATATGCTAAACCGAGTAAAGGCTTACCTAGTACTCCAAGCCAAAAAGAGATGGTAAAGTTAGAAAGATGCATGATCCTAACTTTATGCAATATGCCTAATGCAACACATGTGATATGCAATTACTAGGCTCGACTACTAATATGTCATATGAATCAATTTGATAGCATGCAGTCTAAGCACGTATTCAAAAAAGTATTTAAACTAACAATGCAAGTTAGAATGATGAACCGAGCCTCGGTGCATGCAAGACAAATGGATGCAAACATGAAGTATGCTAATTGAACATGACGTCCCTAAACTAACCATCACAATCTAGTAAATAAAAGGGAGAAAGACGTGGGATTGGAAGACATACACATTATTACATCATTGGGCTCTCACGAAAAAGAGCCTGAATAAATTAACTTGCTAACTAATTAAAGCTGAGCTAATTAATTATTACAACACATATTAAATTAGCTAAACTACTTAACTAATTATTACAAGAAATGAATTAATTAACTATTCTAGTTAACTAACTAATTACAAAACAAAAACGAATAACTAGTTAACTAACTAATTAATTACAATACTTTGCAAAATTAAATAGCTACAGCTAATTAATTACAATAATTTAAACTTAAACATGCTCGGTACGCGAGGAATGCCCATGCACATGCTCGGTTTCCATTCGAAAAGCCACTGTCTTGCTTCTGGAGATCCCCTGTTGCACAATAGCACACTAACATTGTTGCTTACTTCCAGAATAACTTTGCTTTGCCTTATAAACACGCTGCTGAATTTTACATCAGTGGCCGATCGGCGAGTGATGAGGCCTGCCGGCCACTAGTGATAGCCGGCCGGCCATCAAAGGTGGCCTGCCGGCTATGGAAAGTGGTTTGTCAGCCACTGCTGCCCAGTTCACCTTGCTGCAACAGAGAACAAACAGAGCATGCACAGGGTATTTTCAAGGGTTTGTTTTCACAACTCACCCCTCATTTTCATGAACAAATCAAAGGAGTAGTAAGCTTGGTTCATAATCCATTAACTCAAGCAATTTCATTGCATGATGGCTCATGAACTAAAGTGTGCAATTTCAATAAATGCAACGAAACAAGACACAAAAACCAGCTCCCTATCATGAAAGATCAAGGGAAGTGATGACTTTGGAGACTTGAATCATTTCATCACTAGTAAGTATGAAATGGACCAAGTTTCCATGTGTTCAATTAAAGTCCGATTGAACACAACACTTTTTATTATCTTGCACCTTTTTAAGCCTCAATTTTATTATATCATTTTAAATTGCCAACCATTCTTTAACGAATTGAGTCCAAAGGGTGAGTTTAAGTCCTCTAATGGAAAGAGGGCTCAAACCAAGAGTTGTCTTAGGCATAAAAGAGACATCATATCGTTGGTAATGAACCCCCAAAGGAATTAAACCATTAAGCATGACATCTCAATCTCATGCTTTAAAAAAACAAGTTGTTTGAACCACTTTCAAAGAAAAACAAAAGCCAAAGAAAGGACGGAGGTTGCAGAGATGATTAAGTGTGATCACAAGTGTGGAAAGCCATAAATAAATGCAATCAACTCAAAGGAGATAGTGTCTAAGGCCTAAAACACTAAACTCATGAAGGCTATTACACTACAACCATGCAAAACAAAGTTCAAATGCGACTATCTACCAAAAATAGTGCTAAAATAGTCTAAAATAAGTCCTAAAACATGCTGGAATTGAGCTAAAAAAGGCTAGATTAATATGCTAAAACGTGGCACAAGCTAGACTATTAAGCAAGACACAAGGAGGGATGGCTAACCCCTCCAGATTTGGATTTCAAAACAAGATTTTGACCATTGAAAAAGCTCTGAAAAATAGTGCTAAAAAGCTCATAAAAAGATAGTTAAAGGGTGGGAAACACAAGGGAAAAGGCTTTCAAAACAAGGTACAAAGAAGGGTAGAACACCCTTTAACCTTTAATGGCCTTAGAACCCAAGTTTCAGTCCAAAAATACAGAAGTTTTGTACCCCAAAAACACTTGGAAAATTGCAAGAAAAAGAGTAGACAAAGCAAGCAAATAGGTAAAGCCTTATACCTTTGAAGAGGAAAACCAACTCCAAGCAACAAAACCAAGCAAATACACCCTCTAGAGCTCCAACAAGGCTTAAGAATACCTCAACTCAAAGATGAAGAGGTTTGGTTAAGAGTGTATAGGCAAAGGTTGAAGATTTGTAAGCAAAAGTGTAGGAATTTGCTAGAGAGAGGAAAAATTTTGTTCTAACATGTTTTCATCCTTAAAACATGAGAGGGAGGCCTCCTATATATAGAAAACATGAATTCCCTACAAGAACATCCAACCCTATACATGGAGGCAGATGCCTGTATCTGTACAAACAGCTGGCACAGGTGTCACAAAATACCTACAAAAGAAACTGGTGGCTGGCAACCGAAAAGTGATGGTCGACAGCCCGAAAAGGTGGCCGGCAGGCCACCAATGGTTGCAGGCTTGAAGAACCAAGGCTTGGTCCAAGAATGAGGAAACACGAATGTGGGGTTTGAAGGGCTCAAAGTTGTGACATTCCACTGAGGACTTCGAGCACTTGACGAGCAAATAAACTCATCATCGGGTGTGCATGCGATGGTGTCCAAGTCGTAAGGGCCGTCAAAAATGAGGTGTCTATAGTTGCCCCTCTTTGACAGAACTCGGAGTCATGAAATGACCTGAGTGAATGCCAAAGCCTGGAGACGACCCATTTTGACGAGGCTGTAAGACTTGGACAAACAATCAAGATAGAAATAAATGGTTACGCTCGCAGGTTGCCTATGTATCCCTTTGCAAGGAATCAAACCAGTGTAGTTCTGGGCAAGATGCAAATGATATGCACAATGAAACTTCGAAAGTTGGACTAACACGCTTCACGAAGCTGGCTATTTTGAAAACTTTTGATCATACAAGATGATGCAATAAGCAATAACAAGGCAATAACATATGAATGAGCAGCTTCAATCTTAAAACCAACACAGGTTCCGTGCAAAAAGATCTAAAAAACACTCTCAACCACGCCAAAACACGAAACACGAAAAGAAAACACCGCTCAGGGTTACGTTTCACGTGTCCTAAGAAACTAAGAAAACCACTCGGGGTCATGTTTCACATGTCCCGAGAAACTACAGAACGAAAATCGCCCAGGCTTGTGTTTCACGTGTTCCGAGATAAAAGAAAGACCCCTCAGACTCGCGCTTCACGTGTCTCGAGAAACAAGAAAGACCGCGTGGGCTCACATTTCACACGTCTTGAGATATAACACCGCTCAAGATCGCGCGTCACGCGTCCTGAGATACAAGAAAATGGCTCAACCGCTTAGGATCGCGCTTCGCATGTCCCGAGATAAGAGAAAACCACTCAGGCTCACGTTTCACATGTCCCAAGATACAACACCGCTCAAGATCACGCGTCATGCATCTTGAGATAAGAGAAAACCGCTCGGGTTCACGTTTCATGCGTCCTGAGATAAAACCCGCCCAGGGTCACGCATTATGCGTCCTGAGATACAAGAAAACCGCTTGAGCTCGCGCTTCGCACGTCTCAAGATAAAATACGCCCAGGGCCATGCCTCATGCGTCATGCGTCTTGAGATAAAAGAGAACCGCTCGGGCTCGTGCTTCATGGTCCCGAGATGAAACATGCCCAAGGCCACGCATCACGCGTCCTGAGATAAAAGAGAACCAATCGGGCTTGCGCTTCACGCATTCTGAGATGAAACAACAGCGGGGTGTACGATAGATGCACAAAAGGTAAACAAATGTGATAGATGCACAAAATAAACAAGTGCGATAGATGTACAAAGTGAACGAATGCGATAGATGCACAAAGTATATTCCATATCAGATAGACAACCAACATAACATGTTAATTGAAAGCATGTTCTATGCAACAAACAAAAACATATTCTATGCATGAAATAAGAGCAAAAACATGTTCTATGCATGAATCATAATTGATGCAAGATGCGCATGCAAGATACGTATATGTGAAATGCATATTCTATGCAACAATATAGAACGAAAGGAGAATGATAGCATAAAACGAATAAAAGCAACATTCGATGGCACCTTCCGATTTACCTCTCGGAGGAATTGCAATACGTTTAAAAAAGGATACACCTCGTTTATGTTGACAAGTGATGAACATCGTGTGCTAAAACACAGTTTTGAGCTTCCGTAGAGACAATCTGGACCTAACAGTGAACCTTACTTTCACTTCTTGGGAAACAAGGACACAAAACATCATCAGGACACAGAGGAAGGCCACTGGCCACCTGCCAGCCACAGGGGGAGGTTGTCGGCCATCTGTCGGCCATGAAAAAGCTTTGTCGGCCACTATTGTGGCCTTCCGGCCACCTGCTGGCCACCGATGGTAGTTCGGGGGTTCTTTGGTCTTTTTGTCTTGGGTCTTTAAGTACAGACCTTGACTCCTTATTTCCTCAATTCTCCAAGGCTGAAAATCTTTCCTTTCTCCAAACACTTTCCCTATCTAGATCTAAGCTTTTTACACGTTTTCAAATGCCCCACGCGCATTTTCTTCGCTAAACCCTCTTGATTCTCTTCCTTTTGAACTGATCAAAATTTGATTTCGACGTTTCTTTCCTCATTTTCACCACTTTAGGCTTGTTCCCCTCGAGTTTCTCTCGAGTTTTGTGAACTTTTCCAAGCTTTGACTTTTTCTCCTATTTTCTCTCTCCTAGGGTTGATTTTTTCCAAGTTTACCCTATTTTCTCCATTTTTATTCACTTTTCACCTACTTTTCCCCCATTTTCCAGATGGCAGATGATATACCACATAACGGGGCTCCTCCAGAGATCCCCCTGTATTCCCACCCTTTACTGAGGCAGAGGAGCCAGTCGCTGCTGAGGCTGGCGAGGCGGCTCAGGGTATTGAGGTTGACCTCAAGGCGGAGTTTGAGCCTGAGCTCAAGCTGGAGCCGCTACCATTGAGGGTACGACCTTTTGATTCAGCGAGGTATCATCCCTGCACGTATATCTTGGCACTTGGAGGCATTAGGCGCCTTAGTGACTCCGCTCGTGGTGTACCAGAGGACCTCCTGTTGAGGAAGTCGGCTTCTCACCTTTCATTCATCGCTGTTAAGGTATGAGCACTCTTTTCATGCATTCCTGCCCTTCTTTACTTGTATTTCTTGCACTGCCTTTTTTCTAACTGTACTTTCATCACTGCCTTATTTGATTCATCTGTTCTTTGCCACAGGGAGAGTCTCGTGCCTTCAGAGGGTATGGAGCCACGACTGCGCGAGATTGGTACGACGAGCTCCCGGCTGGAGTTCGCGACATTGTGGACGAGACTGGCTTCGGCCTCTTCTGTTTCGACCTGACGCGGGTCATCGCGAGTCGCCCTCTTCTAGGAGCACTTATGGATAGGTTATGTGACACCACCAACTCTTTCCACTTCTCCACTACCGGGGAGATGACTATGACTCCCTATGACTTTGACATGATCACTGGCTTAGGAGTAGGGGGTGATTCAACCCCTTTCGGCATAGACATGGAGGAGTGGGAGGTTGCCTTGATCGAGCTGCTAGGAGCACGCCCACCTTTGTACCAGACAGCTATGGTTAGGTATACCTGGTTCGTTGAGCAGTTCAAAGTGAGCCAGAGACATTAGAAGAGATGGAGCAGTACGCCAGAGGCTTCCTGATGTTTGTCCTCGGTACCACCTTGTTTTCGAATAGGTGAAACACCATGGGCCTATATTTGCTGAGTGCCCTGGTGACCCTTCCCCGGGTGCGCTTCTATGATTGAGGCGGAGCTGGCCTCGCCACCCCATATGGATATATGAGCTCTACCTCTCGCCTAAGGGGAGAGCCGATCGGAGGTTACTGGCAAGCTTGGGACGTATGCATTTCAATTCCCTCTTTGCAATTTACATTTTCTGCTCTACATTTTCTGCTTCAAATCTGTTCAACACCTGTGCTTTCTACTTTGCACTTTCTATATCTGTTCATGCTATATGCTTTTTGCTTTGTATTTTTGCATCTGTTCATGTTATATTGATCACATATCACTGCACTTTCCTTGCAACTGTGGGTTTATGCTTGTTTCCCAGCTCTTGCCCCAGAGCCCATGGATGAGCTCTCTCTGGCAGTCCCCTACTCGAGGCGGTACGATGACAGGTGCCAGCGTTGAAGTTGCGAGTCATTTACATTCTTCCAGCACTATTTTCACACAGTGGTCACCCATGAGGCAACCTAAAGCACAGTCATTTTCACTTTACAACTATTCTGATTCACATTTTAGCAACTGACAGTAACTAACAATCTGTACACCCTGTGTTTGCAGGTCATGTGGCAGCCTTGGGCCATGATGCTGGCTAGGATACGGGACCAATACGCCGGGGCCTCGGCCACTTCCCACTTTTGCATTCTACTTGAGGGCCCAATCTACCGGGCCTGGTTCTTGAGTAAGTGGTTCATTTGATAGACCGTGGGCTTGCCGGGTCTGATCATTCCGATGGTACTGGCAAAGTCTATGAGATTAGCAGATAGCCTATCCTTGGATGCAGTCACTCAATTTATGGTGGGCTTGGATCTTGATTACTTTAGGGCAGAGGGCGACTATGCGACCTTCATTCAGACCCATCTCATGCCACCACTGACAGGCGCTCATGGAGGCGAGGGGCGAAGGCTCTTGCAGTGAGAGAGGCACGCAGGGCAACCAGGGCGACCAGGACTCATGCTAGAGGGGTTCTCTCAATGGAATAGAGGACCTGTTGTCCAGAGCTTCCCACTGTGCTTGCATGCTAGCGGCATACTGGGGCGGCTTACCAGATCCCGATTGGGCTTGTAGTGGTTGGTCACAAGCTAGTCGGAGTTCAGGGTTTATCTTGGGTATATACCATACTTTACAATTTGCATCTTGCATTTCATTTCATATATGTTTATTCCAGACACTGATCATCCAAATGCCTTTACAGGCATCGATAGAGTACACAGGGGGCGCTCTCGAGCTGATAGCCTCCTTGATGGGTATGGTACAGAGGAGGGAGACACTGTTTGGTCTCCATGGCATCCGGTTAATTTCTTCAGTTTGCACTTCGTGTTATCAAATTTCTACTGATACACTAGCATTTCAACTGTGCACCTTCCCAAACTACACTGATACATTGCTTTGGCACACTGCATTCACACACTGTATTTGACTTCTGCATACACTCATTCTGCATACTATGCTTGCATCTGATACATATACTGATACTTTGACAACTATCATTTTCAAATCCCATCTGTACCGATTGCTCTGGCGGTAACAACAACACCGGCACCAGCAGTACCTCCTCTAGTAGTAGGGAGGAGAGAGAGAGATAGGGGCACCCGAGGCAAGAGCAATCCTTCAAAGCCCATCTTGAGCAATGATGTTACTGAGACCAGTGACTCGGAGGAGGTAGTGAGTCAATATTTTGAGTCGTTTGAGAGTGGAGATGATGGTGCTGGCTCGGGATCTGAGAGCGGAGGTGATGATGCTGCGAACTCCGAGGCAGAGAGTAGAGACAATTTTGACCTGAGTTCAGAGATTAATTTGGATAGCTGAGTCGATGGAGATAGTTCCCCAGAGTCCCCTCCTCCAAGGAAGAGGATGAAGAGGGCCTCTCGGGCCTGAGGTGATTGGCGCTGATTTTTTGTACTTTCACTTAGATTCTTTTTCTTTGGTAGCATTAGCACATTGTATAGCTTCAAATAGGTTTTATTTTACTTTGAAAACTTGTACTCCTCTTTTGTAAAAAACCATGATCAGAATAAAAACCTCGCAGTTTTGATTAAAAGTGTTGTTATTTTTGCATCATGAGCACCATATTTGCATAAAAAAAGGCATGGAATTGAAATTGGCCAACAGAGCACTTGATTGAAACAACGTTCTTAATTAGGCAATGAACCAACTAACAAACAAAATACAAAATGCAAAACATAACTCGATAAGCAAAAACAACTAGATAAACAAAGCAACAACAACTCGAATACGAATAAACAAACTTGCTAAAACTAAACGGACTCAAAACAAGACCTTGAAATACTCAAAGATCAAGACCAAACACATATTTCCAGCATTGCTCAGCACACAGGTGGACGACAGGCCTGAAATGAAGGCTGCCGGCCAGAGATAGAGCCTGCCAGCCATATGTCTCCCCAAGAGGTGACCTGCCAGCCACCAAAGTAGCCTGCCGGCCACCAAAATGTGAGAATCGCCAGATTGCTAACAGCTGGCTTCCACTCACAGCCTTATCTTCTACAAAAGATTCAGCTTCGTGAATTCTTCTCCAGAACTTCATTGTAGCTGCAATTTCTTCACAAATGGAGCCATTTTTTTGTCAAAAAGCTCTCTGATTGGATTCCAACTTTAGACGGCTCAGAAAAGGAACATTTTTGGGGTTTCGGCATAAATGCACTTTTTTTTGTTGAGCCATACTCCATCTTGTTTTCCGTTCCTTTATGCCGCGGTACGATGTTGGGACCCGATTACATATGTCTTTAGCTTCGGGGGATAAGAAATATGTCCGACAATTGAAGAATTTCAGGCATTACTGGAATCCCGGCACGATGAGGAAATCATACTTCAATCCCATTTTGGCCACACCCAAGCTTTGCGACAGATGTGTCGGCTCATTTTGCACGAGGCTCGATCCTTGGCTTACAGCGGAGAGCTTGACATTCCCAGCTTAATTCATCGATTTTCTGATATCGGTGACAAAGGCGACCTTCTCTGGCGAGATTTTCGGCAGCATGCCCTCTTCTTATGTATGCTTGCTCATTTCCTTCTTACCCCTAGTTTAGGCGGGTCCAGCATTCGGTTGATCGAAGTGGCCCAAGGTTTGAGAGAAGGCAAGAGTTACATTGGCTTGGTACTGGCCGAGACCTTGATGGGCTTAGACGCCTTTCACCGGCGAGAGACTACCAGATTTGCGAGGAGTCCACTACTTTTTTAGGTATTGTTTCCCACCATTTCTCATATGTGTTTCTCATACCACTCAGTACTCATGCTCTATTTTTCTTTCAAAGCCCTTTTTTCATTTTTCTCTCAACATACATCTCTCTATTCTTTAATCTCTCTTTTCATTCATCCCTCCCCAAGTGTGGCTTATGGATAGGTTGAAGGTAGTGGACGCTTTCCCTATGTACTCAGCTCGAGGTTATTTCTTCCGCCACCCACTAGTGGATTTCCCGAATGAGGGATAGTGGTGCCACTGCATGTGCAACAAGTCTGCTGCTAACATAGCTTGGCGTTGCTCCTGGCGTAATTTGACCGAGATGAGTTACAACATGGCTTGGTAGCCTGGCATACAATTGATCGGCTTTACACATTGTGTGTTCTACTTCCCTTTCCGGTTCAGACGTTAGTTTAGGCATGATCAGATCTGCCTAGAGGAGGGGGTAGAGTACCTGGTTTCATTCCCCATCTGTGGTTCACACTTGGCTAGGTACCTCATTTTTGGAGGACGAGAGAGCTTCTGGCCCCTGCCCCTAGTTTCAATTGTGCCCTTTTTGGCCAATGTTTGGCTTGGCTCGAGAATAAGGCACAAACCGGGCCCACTTTGGCATTAGAAGCTTCCACAAGCACAAGCGGGGGACGCCGGAGCACCTGACTCACCTATGCCCCTAGTTTATTTCTTTGACCTTTCTTTTCAAGTTTTTTTGATGTAATAAAAGCAACTTTGATTTACATCAGAGAGTTGGAGAACTTTTATGTTGAAATCAATTAAATTAAAGTTGTGAACACTAAGAATTTTCCTTTTGGTCCAAAAATGGTCTAAGTTGTAAAAGGTAAAATTTGAACAAAATCAACTTTTATTAAAACTTTCCAAAACCATTTTCGAAAAGGATCACCACTTGACATGCACAGAATCAATCCTCAAGATGTACAACCCTGAATCCAAAGATCACAAATTGTCCCTTGATTGAATAGCACTGCTCAACATTGTAACCAGCTCTTATCTCAGAGTAATGATCACAGCCGAACTCTCAGACAAAGGATAGACAAAGATGACTTGATCAGACACATGGATCGGATAGTTGAGTCGGAGGTGATTACGGCTGAACTTTAAGATGAAGTTGCCTACGTATGCCGAAGATGGGAATCAGGCCTTACGTAGTTTGGTTCAGGTTTACTCGAGTATTAACTCTCTCATTTTACGCTCTAACTTTTGCCAAAGTAGCCCTTTAGGGTTTTCAACCTTACGAGCTCAGTTTTTCTTTATTTCTAATTTTTCATGCTCTAACTTATGCCTAGGTCACCCTTCCGGGTTTTCGGCCTAGCGAGCCTCTTAGAGATAGTATTTCTTCAACTTGTCCATGTTGATCGGTTGTGAAAATTCCAAGCCACCCAAGTCCATGAGAATAACGAACTCCACCCGACCTGATAGCTTTGAAGATGTAAGGACCAGTCCAATTAGGTTTGAACTTGCCCCTAGGGTCATGGATGGGAGCTCGGTTGTCTTTCAGCACCATATCTCCCTCTTTGAGATTCTGGGACTTAACCTTGTTGTTACAAGCCCGAGCAATTCTGTGTTGATAGCCCTGAACATGATGTAATGCTTTCAGCCTTCTCTCATCAAACAAAATTAGCTTTTCGAATCTGCTCTATTGCTAGTCCGCCTTTGCTATCTAACACTCAGCCATAACTCGCAGTGACGAGACTTCTATTTCAATCGGTAGAACAGTTTCCATCCCGTAGACGAGAATAAGGAGTTGCCCCTGTAGACATCCGGATTATAGTTCTATAGCCCCAGAGTGCGAATGGCAATTTATCTAGCCAGTCCCTGTAGGTCTCAACTATCTTCTGCAAAACATTCTTGATGTTCTTGTTGGCGGACTCAATAGCTCCGTTGGTTTGCGACCGGTATGTAGATGATTTATGGAAAGCCACATTGTATTTCTCAAACAAGTCTATCACTTCTTTTTTGAAGTGGGAGCCATTATCTAATATGATCTCGTTCGGGACTCCATATCGGCAAATGATATTGTTTCTGATGAACTTAGCCACATGCAATGTTTTCAACACTGCATAGGACTGAGCTTCCACCCACTTTGTAAAGTAATCAATTGGCACTAGAATGTATTCATGCCCATTCAACCCTTTTGGTGTGACTGTGCCGATGACGTCAATTCCCCAGACCGTGAAAGGCCATGGTGAAGTCATGTTGTACAGTTTTGATAGCGGGATGTTCAAGTGATTAGTATGAATTTGGCATTTGTGGCATCGCCAAACAAAACTAATGCAATCCTCCTCCGTAGTGGACTAGTAGTAACCTTGCCTGAGAATCTTCCGCACTAACATCACTCCGTTCATGTGCACTCTGCACTCTTCCCCATGGATAGCCTCCATCAGGCGATTTGATTCCTCTTCTTCGACACACAACTTGTGCATTCCCAGATGACCTCTCTTGTACAATTTACCTACGCAGATGATAAATTGGACGGCCATTCACCGTATTCCCTTTTTGTCCTTGGCATTTTCCCCTTGTGGATAAATCTCGTTTTCTAAGAAGTTCCAAATATCGTAGTACTAAGGGTTTTTGTCTTGTGCTTCATCTACTGTGACAATAGTCTCGTAGGCCGGCGTGTGTCTCTGCTCAATGATAATCGGACGCATCCTGACTCCAAGCGGGATGTTTACCATGGATGATGGAGTTGCTAAAGTATCAGGGAACCTGTTGTTCTCTCTTAGTAGATGCGTGAAAGTCAGCTTTTCAAACCTAGGAATCAGAACATCCAGGGTCTGGTGATAAACCTTCATCTTTTCTTCTTTAACTTTCCAGTCTCCATTTGCTTGAGAAACAACTAGGTTCAAGTCCCCTATAACATCTAATCTTTTTGCCCCTAGTTCCAAGGTTGCTTCTAAGCCAGTGATACATGTTTCATATTCTACTTCGTTATTAGACACCTTGAACCGGAGTTTGAAGGCTAAAGGCATATTGGAGTCGTTAGGTGCTATCAGCAACACACCTATTCCATAACCGTATTGATTGGATGTTCCGTCAAAGTACATCGTCTAAGTCTCCTCCTCAACTTACAGAATGGCTTCATCTGGGAACAGGTATTCCACCGCCTCGTCCCCTCTACTGGGTGATCTGCTAGGAACTCCGCTACAGCTCTCCCCTTGACCGATTTGCGAATAACATACATGAGATCAAATTCGGAGAGAAGAAGTAACCAACGAGCTAGCCTACCCGTAAGCACTATTTTCTCATGGCTTTCTCCACCCTATCCTCAGATTCTTGAGCAAGCATGCATCCTATTGTTGTGTCTGTTACTGATAGGTACAGAATCAAAGGCTTTCCCGGCTCTGGCGGCGATAAAACATGCAAATTCTAGAGGTACTGCTTAATCTGCGCAAAAGTGAATTGACATCAATCATCCCATCGGAATTTCTTTCCTTTTTTCAAGAGACCAAATAGTGGTTCACAAGTCAAGGTTAATTTAGGAATAAACCTTCTTATAAATTGCACTTTACCCAGAAAGCCTTGCACCTCCTTTTTAGTCCTTGGCGGTGGCATTTCTAGGATGGCCTTGATTTTGGAAAGATCTACTTCGATGCCCCTATGTGTGATAAAAAAAGCCTAGCATTTTCCCTACTGTTATGCTAAAAAAACATTTCTACTGATTCAACCTCAGTCTGTATTCTCTGATTCGTTGAAAGAACTTCTTCAAGGCAGTGTAGTGGCCCTCTCTTTCTTTGGACTTGTCAATCATGTCGTCCACGTACACCTCGACCTCTTTATGGATCATATCGTGCAAAATGGTGGTTGTGGCCCTTTGATAGGTAGCCCTGACATTTTTCAGCCCAAACGGCATAACCCGATAGCAGTAGGTACCCCACGACATAGTAAATGCAGTTTTCTCTCTGTCGTCGGGTGCCATCAGAATTTGGTTATACCAGGAAAACCGGTCCATGAAGGATAACAATGCATGGCCCGCAGTAAAGTCCACTAATTCATCGATGTGCGGCAGAGGAAAGTCATCCTTCAGACTGGCTCTGTTCAGATCTCGGAAGTCTACACACACCCGGATTCTACCATCCTTTTTCGGCATTGGGATGATGTTGACCAACTGAGTCGGATATTCAGATACTAACAAGAAAACTGCTTCGATCTACTTGGTGACTTCTTTTTTGATTTTCAATGCCCAATCTGGACAGATTCTTCGCAACTTTTGCTTGATGGGTCGAGCCTCGAGGTTAAGAGGGATCCGATACTGTACAATCTCAAGATCGATTCTAGGCATGTCTTCATAGGACCACCCGAAAAAATCTTTGAAATCTTTTAATAAAGTGACTAAGTGCTCGCGCTCCTCCGAAGACAACATGGACCCGATCTGGACCAGACGCGGATCCTTCTTAGTACACACATTAATAGCAATGATTTCATCGGCGCAAGGTTTTGCAAACCTCTCATCCTCTCGATTAATCGAGTTTTTCAAATCCAGAGGAATTCCTTCCTCTTCGTTTTCATTAAAATTCTAAAAATCTTGGTCAATGCAATAAACAATCGGTACATAGAAATACTCAGAATCAGCAAGGTTCTCATTCATAAGGTCTAGCTCTTCGGTTAGAACCAACTCAAAATCAAAAGAAAAAGAGGACTTGGATAAGACCTTGGCATCTGGGTTATCACTCCTAAGAATACCGGACTTGGACTCAAAAGAATCAAAATTTGATTCTGACTCCACAGACTCTGTGGAATCAGATTCTGGCTCATCACCCGACTCAGAACTAGACAGGTAGCCTTCCTCCTACTGCCAGACAAGAGATAGTGCCTCAGATGGACCCAAAATACTGCTGGATGGGTTCAAACACGATTAGTTCCCGATCATGGAGATGGTAAGGTTATCTCCTAAATTCTCTGAATCAACCAAAGGATCTGTAAGGAGACACGCCAGTGCTGCCCCTACTCCAAGCTCACTGTTGTCCGGGTCACTTTCCATGCTCTTTTCAGCTTCAGCACTTGACTCATCCTTTTCCTTGGCATCACTATCTTGCAAACTGCAAGTCGAAGAAAATTTTGAAGCCAGGAACACGCTGTTTTGTAGAATTCATCCAAGGCTTGGGAAATCCGCGAGAGGGGAAGTCTTCTCCCTCCCGAATGAAGCAGCCATTCAGCGTTCCCCGAATTGGGTCGTGAACGAGCTCATAGTGTTTTCCAGCCTGCTTGGCTCTGGCTCTACCTGCCATCTCTTCTCCTTTCCTAACCCAATCCTCTTTCATGGGTACATATCCTAGACCAAAGGCATGTAGATTATGCGGCACATTGGGCCAATGTTATGACACCTTTCCGGCCACTTCTTCTAAGTCCCATTCCAGGCACATGTTGCAGTTTGTTCATGACATAGATTGATTGGGTGCTGACATACATGCCCTTATTAGTGGCCAGGATGGTCTATATTACTCTGGTCTCAGCCAGCGTAAACCTTAAGGGGAAGACATCTTCCTCACCATGAACGATCTCCAACACCAGTGTAGTTACCTCTGGCAGGATTTCCGCATTTGATGGAGGATAGAAGAGACTGTTTTTACCAGATACAACCAGGGTCTTCCTAGCAATAAGTTGAAGGTGGCCGGGACATTCAAGACATGGAACTCGACATCCTGCTTAGCCAGACCTACTTGGACTCTGATTTGTACCGTGCCCATAACCTCCCTGCTGGTATTATCATATGCTTGAATCACTTGGGCTGTGAGCATGAATTCTACTGGTTTAAGATCGATGGCATAAGTTGTGCGGGAAGGACATACATTGATAGCCGAACCGGTGTCGACTAACACCACTAGTACCCATTTTTTTCTGCACTCAACAGATATGTACAGGGGTTTGTTGTGAGCTGAGCCTTCTGATGGCAGTTCTTTATCAGAAAAGGTTAGGGTTGGCCCGACACCGCTTGGGAAGACCAATCCCACAAGTTGTTTAGGGGTAGTGTCAATAGACAGTTTGGCTTTGTCCATTGCTGACAGTACAGCCCGTCGATACACCCGGGAGGGTGTAAGAAGACCCTAGATTGAGATGTTAGCTTGGATTTTCTTCAGTTGCTTCAAAACTGCTTATTCCCCCCACTGCTTCTCTTTCTATTTTTTAACCTCCATGTCTTTCCTAGATGCCTCAACTTGGTCTAAGTGCGGTGGCTTGAAATACCGCCCACTTTTTGTCATGTGGTCAATCTCTTCTGCTTACCACGTGTTATCTAGGAGGCACTCATCCCAATCCTCGTCGACGTGAGCCAGAAGTAGATCGTCATCCTCCCACCATACACCTCCGACAGTCGACAAACAGTTGTTCAGCTCCGTTTGTATCACTTTCAACGCATAAGTTTCCCCCGTAGGGTGTTAAGCCATTACAGCTTTCTGGTTGTCTTCAACCTTCTTTTGTGCAAATTGCTTCAGAGTAGCTTCCTATTCTATATCCACAGTACTCGCAATGCCCAGTTCCTAAGCTGAATTTTCCACCATGGTGTTCTCCGGCAGTTTCCCTTTTTCATTGGCCATTCCTACCACTGCAGCAATTCTTCCTTCATTTTCCTCTGATTTTGCTTCAGTTCCTTCCTCTTTGTCGGGTTCATCACTCAACCACCCAGAGTTGTCCATTGATCTATTCAAATTGAACTAGTCAATCTGTACATCGCCTTGATCTTGTTCGTCGAAGAACTGCAGGTTGTCAAAGTCCTTCTCAAGTTCCTCCAAATCATCTAACCCTTGGCTTGGGCTATCCTCCCTAACCACATTGACCTCCACTACAGTTGGCAATACCACTTCCAGCTTGGCTTGATTAATTCGCACAATGTAACAGCTTGGATCGTACTCCCCCCCGTGACAAGTCCTCAGAGCACTCAGGCAATGGACTCATACTCTCCTCTAAGGCCAGCCTCCCTTCTACTGCAATTGTTACCGCCATAGCTTTAGGTTGAAGTGCAGACGTGCCCATCATGCAAAAATCTATGCTTTCAGGAATGAACAACGTTGGTTTGGGTAAGTGGGAAGGGGTAATATATACGCTAGGGTCATAGGGGATGGCCAGTGTATGGATTAGGTTTAGGTTCTGAAGTGGGGGAACTTGATTGTGGGCCGGGAGAGGGTTGGTAGTTACATTTGCTTTTTGGGGTGGTGCAATCACCTTATTGTCAATGAGGTCCTGAATCTCATGACGAAGCTTGAAGTATTGGTCGGTGTCGTGACCATGCTGCTGGTGAAAAACATAGTACTTGGATGGGTTTTGTTTTGGTGGGAGAGGATCAGGTAGTGGGCATGGCTCTAATGGTTTGAGGTGCCCTTTTTTGATCCACCTCTTCATGGCTTGAGATAAAGGCATATAGAGTTTGGTAGAGGTCCTCTGGGATTGGGCAGGGTTGTTTAAGTTTGTGGAGTTGTGTTGGCAAAGGGATTGGTTGTCTTGGTTGTGGTGGTGACAACACTCACATCCGACGGTCGCACAGCTATGCTACCACTGGTGGTTGCATTGGTACTACGCACAAAAGGCCTTTTGGCCTGCTCTTTCCCATCAGTAATCAGCCCTTGTTTCATAGCGTCTTCGATCTGAACCCCCATCTCATGGAGCTCGGTGAATGTGAACAGGGGTAGGACCATCATCTTCTGTAATAACTTCCCATGCAGATTGTGGACTACCATCCTTAACTGATCTTTTTCAAAAGGCCTTGTGGTCATCATTAAAGCTTTGGCCCTCCACCTTGTCACGAATTCTGAAAAGCCCTTCTTTGGTTCCAGGCACGTTGCCTCGAGATCATGAGTTATGACCTCGATTTGCATGTTGTACGAGTACTGTGCAACAAAACGTTCAGCCATTTCTTTCCAACTCTACTTCACAAAATCCTCTAGCTTCGAATACCATATAGCTGCTATTCCTGACATAGTCCGGCCAAAGAGTGAGAGCATTTGCAGTTTGGTCAAGCCTATCGGCTGCAGGATGTTTGAAAACAATTGAAGATGAACCATGGGGTCTCTAGAGCCATCAAACCGGTCGATGTGTGGTATTTTGAACCGATCTGGAAATGTCACTGCAGAGTCGGTATGCCCGTCTTTTATGTCAGGAATAGAGTTAACACCATGTGCTCTCTTGAAGAGCTTCTCCAGTTTATTGACCTTACGCACGGTTGGGTCAACCTCAAACTTAAATGGAGCCTCGGTCTGATACACAGGTGCTTTGGAGGATTGTGGTAGGATCAGCTCTGCAGGATTGCTCCGATTTTTAACATGGGCAGTAGCTTCGGGTACTGGGATACCCGTAGGAGGTGCATGAGATGAGGAAGCTGTTGCTGGCTGTGGTTGTTATTGTTGTTGTTGCAGCTTGTTTTATTACCTCAGCCTGACTTGTTGTGACCTCAGCTTGACGAACAGCGTCTTGCTGCATGGTTTCAACTGTTTACCAAAGATGATGGATTAGGTCCTCTATGCTAACTGGGGGATACTATGCCATCAGAATTGGCGAGTGATCTCATATTGGACTAGATGTAGACGACTGAGCCTGACTAGATGCCGGTGAAGTGAGGGGTGACTGCTGTAGAAATTGGACCTGTGAATTCTGTCTTACTCTTCTCCATCTAGTAATCGGTGGGAGCGAAGTAAACACGGGCTGTCCCCTAACAAGATCTTCGGCTTTGCAAAGCCTTTTGACACGGGCGCAGAGCACTTGGGGGATATCCGAATTGTCCAAAGCTATGGTGTTATACTACCTAGCAAAAAGAAATAAAGCTAAAAGAAAGTAGTAATCAGAAAACGCACAACACCTCAGCTCAGATGTTAACAATACACATATGTAATCAAAGTTGTAGGATTGTACTCAACACTGAATTTTGCCCCCAAAATTGATACCCAACTTGTAACTGATATGCCCGTTCCTGTACAATTTCACTGTAAAGCACATACCAGTTAAGTGAGAGCCAAAACACCCCTATGAGGGGGTAGGGTTACCCTATCCTAGTTTCATCAAGAACTAGGGTTTACTATTCAAACAAAGTGGTTTCACGCAATCCTGTATTCAGGTAAGCATCTTGTCCTAGTTTGGAACAGTCTCTACGGCTTTTGATATGCAACTAGGCCAAATGGTCAGAGGGGTACCTTAGCAAGAGCACCTAATATACCTCTCACACCAAACACCGAGAAGTGAAAGGAGGATCAAACGGTACAACGCTAGTTCAGATCCAAAGTTATGTTTCCATCATGACAAAGCCCGTGACCGATTAGCCTTTTGGCAAGCCTTTTGGCCGAGCCTCCGGCAAACCGTCCAAGAATAGCAAATGGGAAACACAGTGACTTAAACGCACCAATGCAAATGCAATGAAAAGAAACATATAAGTGTAGATAAAATTTTATATCATGAATTTCAAGTCAAGTTCTTTAATTTCCCTAGCAGAGTCGCCAGAAACTGTAGCTCGCCTTTTTCGCGCCCCCTTTCGGATGTCGAAATAAGCCCCATGTATCAAACTCCCGCGGTTCTAAACCTAATTCCACAAGTGCAATGCGAAATAGATAAACACCAAAGAATCCCAATCCAACAAATCTTTTTGGAAAATTGATTTTGAATCAAAAATGCCAAAAATGGACTGCTTTGCCAGATACAGAGTCGCCACCTAAATATTTTGTTTTCAAAAATTTAGGAAACCCATGACTTGTGCAAAAGGCCACGTGTCCGTCATCACCAAGATTGTCTCGGCTCGGGAACTTTGGTATGAGAGGGGAAGGTCATGAATGAATTGAGCACCCTCGCTCGCCCGATCAAAGATCGACCTCTACTAATCATGATATGAATCTTATTTACATTATATGCTCTTGTTCCGGTTTATTAGGCTAGCATTACTATGTGATGTGCACACACACAAGTATAGACTAACTTTGCAAGAATCGGAACATTGTGGGTCATGTTTGTTTTGAAAATCATTTCAAAATATGTACCACTTGAAAAAGTGATCGCATATGAACATTTATGAAATTATTCCAATTCAACCAATTACCCTTTATCCATAGGCATTTAAGCAATTATAAAACTTAAGCAATTCACCTCATGGCAAGCATGCTAGACATGGCAACAATCGCACGCATGCGATATGCCAAAGCGAGCAAAGGCATACCTAGTACTCCAAGCCAAAAGAGATAATAAAGTTAGAAAGATGCATGATCCTAACTTTATGCAATATGCCTAAAGCAACACATGTGATATGCAATTACTAGGCTTGGCTACTAATATCGCATGAATCAATTTGATAGTATACGGTCTAAGCACGTATTCAAAGAAGTATTTAAACTAACAATGCAAGTTAGAATGATGAACCGAGCCTCGGTGCATGCAAGACAAATGGATGCAAACATGAAGTATGCTAATTGAACATGATGTCCCTAAATTGAAAATCATAAGCTAGTAAATAAAAGGGAGAAAGACGTGGGATTGGAAGACATATACATTATTACATCATTGTGCTCTAACGAAGGAGAGTCCGAATAAACTAACTAGCTAACTAATTAAAGCTAAGCTAATTAATTATTACAACACAAATTAAATTAGCTAAAATACTTAACTAATTATTACAAAAAATGAATTAATTAACTATTCTAGTTAACTAACTAATTATAAAATGAAATCGAATAACTAGTTAACTAACTAACTAATTACAATATCTTACAAAATTAAATAGCTACAACTAATTAATTACAATAATTTAAACTTAAACATGCTCGGTACGTGAGGAATGCTCATGCACATGCTTGGTTTCCACCCAAAAAGCCACTGTCTCGCTTCCGAAGAGCCTCTGTTGCACAATAGAACACTAACACTATTGCCCACTTCCAGAATAACTCTGCATTGCCACATAAACACACTGCTGAATTTTGCATTAGTGGCCGGCCGGCTAGTGACGAGGGCTGCCGGCCACTAGTGATAGCTGACCAGCCATCAAAGGTGGCTTGCCAGCTATGGAAAGTGGCTTGCCAGCCATTGCTGCCCAGTTCACCTTACTACAATAGAGAACAAACAGAGCATGCACAGGGTATTTTCAAGGGTTTGTTTGCACACCTCACCCTTCATTTCATGAACAAATCAAAGGACTAGCAAGCTTGGTTCATAATCCATCAACTTAAGCAATTTCATTTCATGATGGCTCATGAACCAAAGTGTGCAATTTTGATAAATGCAATGAAACAAGACACAAAAACCATCTCCCTATCATGAAAGATCAAGGGAAGTGATGACCTTGGAAACTTGAATCATTTCATCACTAGTAAGTATGAGATGGCCCAAGTTTCCATGTGTTCAGTTAACGTCTAATTGAACACAATACTTTTTATTATCTTGCGCCTTTTTAAGCCTCAATTTTATTGCATCATTTTAAATTACCAACCATTCTTTAATGAATTTAGTCCAAAGGGTGAGTTTAAGTCCTCTAATGGAAAGAGGGCTCAAACCAAGAGTTGTCTTAAGCATGAAAGAGACATCATACCGTTGGTAATGAACCTCCAAAGGGATTAAACCATTAAGCATGACATCTCAATCTCATGCTTTAAACAAACAAGTTGTTTGAACCACTTTCAAAGCAAAACAAAAGCCAAGAAAGGAGGGAGGTTGCAGAGATGATTAAGTGTGATCACAAGTATGGAAAGCCATAAATAAATGCAATCAACTCAAAGGAGATGGTGTCTAAGGCCTAAAACACCAAACTCATGAGGACTATTACACTACAAACATGCAAAACAAAGTTCAAATGCAACTATCCACCAAAAACAATGCTAAAATAGTCTAAAACAGGTCCTAAAACATGTCCTAAAACATGCTGGAATTGAGTTAAAAAAGGCTATATTAATATGTTGAAACATGGCACAAGCTAGACTAGTAAGGAAGACACAAGGAGGCGAGGCAAGGCTAACCCCTTCAGATTTAGACTTCAAAAAATAATTTTTGCCACTGAAAAACAATGTTAAAAAACTCAAAAAAAGATAGCAGAATGGTGGGAAACATAAAGGAAAAGGCCTTTAAAATAAGGTACAAAGAAGGGTGGAACACCCCTCAATCTTTAATGGCCTTAGAACCCAAGTTTTAGCCCAAAAATATAGAAGTTTTACAGCCCAAAAACACTCAGAAAATCGCAAGAAAAAGAGTAGACAAAGCAAGCAAATTGGTAAAGCCTTATACCTTTGAAGAGGAAAACCAACTCCAAGCAACAAAACCAAGCCAATACACCCTCTAGAGCTCCAACAAGGCTCAAGAATACCTTAGCTCAAAGATGAAGAGGTTTGGTTAAGAGTGTATAGCCAAAGGTTGAAGATTTGTAGGCAAAAGTGTTGGAATTTGCTAGAGAGAGAGAATTGTAGAGAGAGGAAAAATTTTGTTCTAAAATGTTTCCAACCTTAAAACATGAGAGGGAGGCCTCCTATATATAGAAAACATGAATTCCCTACAAGAACATCCATCCCTACACGTGGGGGCAAATGTGTACATCTGTGCAAATAGTTGGCACAACTGTCACAAAATATCTGCAAAAGAAACTGGTGGCTGGCAAGCCACTAAGGGTTGTAGGCTTGAAGAACTAAGGCTTGGTCCAAGAATGATGCAACAAGAGTGTAGGGTTTGAAGGGCTCAAAGCTGTGGCATTCCGTTGAGGACTTAGAACACTTGATGAGTAAATAAACTCATCATCGGGTGTGCATGCGATGGTGTCTGTAGACACCCCATTTTTGACCGACCGTAAGACTCAGACGTCATCGATTGAGCGTTTGGTGATTGCGCATGTTGTGCTCGTTTCGAGGTTTTGGAGTTTTCGGCTGAGTGCCTTACCTCCGGGCCTCTGAACTCTTTGTGCTTTGGCTCAGTTTGTGGACCAAACCTTGTTTTCTCTTCCTTGGAGGGAGGGAGAGGTCTTGTAGACCATCCTTTTGTGGTCGTAGACCACTTTCCTCATTTGGAGACTAGTTTTTGATTTTCGGAGCCTTTGGCCGCACGCCTTGTCTCGGGACCACTTAACGTTCTGCGTTTGGTGTGGTTTTTGAACCACACCTTGTTGCCTTGGCCTAGAGGGCCACTGTGGTCCAGGAGACCACTTTTGTGGTTGTAGACCACTTTTGATGCCCGTAGACTAGTTTTCAAGGCTCCCGGTTACGCGCCTTGCCTCCCAGACTTTCGTCTTGCATCCTTTTTGTTTTGTTTTTGGCACAAACCTTGCTTTCCTTGTTTGGAAGGTGGTATAAGGATGGGAGACTAGTTCTTCCCCTTTGAGACCACTTTCCTTCTTGCCAGCCAATTTTCTGGCCAGGCAACTGGTTTTCTTAGTCTTTGGGCCATCTTTTCTGGTCGGCCACCACACCATTGCCTTGCTTTCATGCTGCGATCATCTCCCCTCCATTGCCGATGACTTTTTACCCTAGCCGACCACTTCCACTGGTCGGCCGACCAGTAGAAGTAGCTGGCCGACCACTTCCATCACCTTTTTGGCGATATTTTTAGTATAGCTGTGCCAGCTCGAAGGCACAGAAGCCATCCTCCAAAAGCTTGTCCAACAAGCTTGTTGCTTGTTCTCTATAAGAGGGAACCTCCCCCCTCCTCCTTCAGGTTCAGATTTTAGTGCTTGAGCTATACATATACACCTTTGTCTCTATATTGCTCTTGTTCTTCATTTTTGTGTTCAAAAGTGCCTTTTTATCACACTTTAACACACAAACACACACTCAAACACCATCCTTTTGTTGCTGAGGCACTTTGAGGTTTGTTTTGGAGTTTTTGGACTGGTTTGAGCTGAAAGAAGTTGCTGGAGTTGCAGCTTTGAAGGTGTTCTTCAAGGGTGAGCTTCTAACCCTGTAAACCCTTATCTTTGCTTAAGCTTTTGGACCTATTTTCATGCTGATTTAAGCTTAACTTTTAACTACAAAAAGTTTTATTTTTGCATGCTTATGATGTTTGTTTAAGGTCACTTTTGTGTTGGGGGTGGTCTACCATTTCTTAGGCCTTGTTTGGCCTTGTTCTTGTGCCATCTTTTTAAGCTATTGGGATCACCTTGTTTTGGCCTTCTCACCACTAAAACTCAGAGGAATTTCAATGGTGGAAATGGTGTTTTGAGGTCCCAAATAGGAGAAGGTCATCCCCTCTCCTTGTGTTTTGAATACTTGCCATATATGCCTCATGTTTGTTAAGCTTATGTTGGCCATATCTTGGCATGTATTTAGGGTTATTTCAGTATGGCATACCTCTGTTTTGACTTGGTTTTGTCACCCCTTGCATGCCCTATACACTTGTAGTGTATTTCTCACAAACTAGTCTTGTATGCTTTATGAAGTAGCATGTCTTTCTAGCTTGTTTTGAGTCCATTTCAGCATGTTCTTGGTGTTGTTTTGCCATGTCATACCTCTATTAAGGTGTGGTTTGGTTGGCCCTTGCATGCGCCTTGCACTTGTAGTGCATTTCCATGAACTAGCCTCAAATGTATCATGCTTTAACATGTCATTCTAGCATGATTTTGGCTTAACTTCAAGAAGCATTTGTGCATGTTTTAGCATGCTTAAGCTCTGATTTGTATTTTTTTGGTCATGCATGCCATGTTTTGTATAGCTATAGTGCATTCTAGCTTGTTAGCCTTGTGTATTAAGTCCACTAGCATGCCTTGCTTGGACTATTTTCATGATTTGGCATCATTTGAAATGTGATTTCAGTACATGTAATGTTGCCATACACTTGCATTTGTCACTCTTTCCATGCTTTGGAGGGTTTGCCTTTTTATGCCTTAAACATGAGTCATTGCGTATGCCTTCATGCCTAAGCTTGCGAGCTATCATTTCAATGTGTTTTTGGGGTTATTTTACCATGATATAACTCTGATTTTTGTTGGTGAAACCATCTCATGCTTGGTCTTGGTAGGTGTAGTGTAACCCTCCCTTTTGGCCTTGCATGATCCATACCTTATGCCCTTCATGCTAGCTTATTTTGGCCTCATTCCATACATGTTTTAGACTCATTTTGACATGTTCTAGGACTATTTTGGGCTGCCTTGACCATATGCTTCATGTTTTGCGTAGTTGTAGTACAAATGCCTATGCTAGCTTCAAGCTTTGGGTACCATAGCATGCTTCATTTGTGTTGTGTACCTGATTTGGCATCCTTTAACATGACATTTCAGAGCTTATAGCATTGCCATGTTCCCACTTCATTCACCCTTTGAGTGCCTCTAAGGGTTATGCATTGTTGCCTCATTTGTTGCCTAGCATGTATGTCATCTTGCCTAGGTCCTTGAGCTCCCATCTCAACATGTTTTGGTCTTTGTTTAGACCTAATTAAGCTCTGTCCATGATTGGTTCATGCCTTTGTACCATGTATTGCATGCCCTCTTTGTAGTCCTCTTTGCTAACTTAAATGCTTAAGGACCTTTGCATGCTATACTTGTATTGTTTAAGTGATTTGGCATCATTTCATACCTAATTTCAGAGCTTCTAGTGTTATTACACTTCCACATTTGTCACTCCTTTAGCATTCTTGAGGGTTGTGCTCTTAGGCTTACTTGATGAGCCATTGCATTGAGTATGCATTGTCTTACATTTCGTGCCTTTATTTCATCATGATGGCCGCTGATTTGGGCATGACTGAGGTCTGTCCATTTTGGTTTAAGTCCATCGAACATGTTATGCGAATGTTGTTACATTGCATCATGTTGTTGCATGCTTATGTTGCCTTGCATTGCGTATGCATGCATTAGCATTGTTTGCATGTCATTAGCTTTGTTAAATTGATCATGTCACATTGCATTGAGTATGCCATGTTGTTCATCGCATTGAGTATGCTATGTTATCCTTTACATTGTGTATGCCATATAGTTGCATTGTGTTTTGCATGCCTTGCATTGCATGTTTGCATGCTTGAGTTACATTCCATGTTTGTATGCTTGAGTTGCTTGCATTATGTTTAGATTAGGTGTTAATCCGAACATGAGAAATGAGGGACGTTTCATACTTGAAGTGATGAAACGTGCCTCAATTCTCGGTCGCCGATCCTCTTGATCATACATGATAGAGGTCAAGGCTTTATGTGTTTATTTGTGCATTCATTTTACATTGAATTGTGCAATTTGGCTTCTCAGCCATCATGCATCGAGATGCGTGATTGGTGGCCCGAGGGTCGAGAACCACACTCCCTTGAGCTTATGAAATGATAAGGAGAGTGGTTGTGCACACATATCTTGTAAATACATTGCCATGCCCTTTCTTGCTCTCTGTTGCAGCAAGCTGGAAGAGTGCAGCAGCAATTGGTCAGCCGACCAGATAAACTAGCTGGCCGACCACTTCTTCTAGTCTGCAGCAAAGAAAAGTGATCAGCAGGTGGTCTGCCACATCAACAAGTGGTCGGCCATGCTCCCATAGGTCCCCAAGGTGAGTTGGAAGCTTTCTGGAGCTTGGTGCAAGGTTCTGAGAACAATTGCAAACAGAGGCAAGTTGGGGCATCGCAACGGATTTCCGAACGAGGCGACCGAACATGCATGCACTCCTCATCTTGAGGACTTCTCTTTAATGCTTTTCTTAGCTAGTTTATGCTCTGGTTCTGTACCTAATTAGTTAAATGTGTTTAGCTATTCAATTCGTGTTGTAATAGCATAATTAGTTAGCTTGTTAGTTAGCTAGTTTTGTGATGTAATAAGTAGTTTAATTAGCTTAGACTAGCTAGTTAGCTTATTATTCAGACCCTCCATCGAGAGGGCCAACTGTTGTAATAAGCATGCATGTGTGTGATGCATGTCTTCCAACCTCCATTTCTTTCTCCCTTTTACTTAACTGCTTACGATGGTTAGTTTTAGGGCATATTTCAATTAGCATACTTATGCTTCGCATGCATGCATCCATTCATCTATCTTGAATGCACCGGGCTCGGCGCATCATAGTAACTATATTGTATTTCAATTCCAAGTTGAATACATGTATCGAATTGTCGCATTCACATGACATCTTGGATAGCTGAGCCTATCTTAGTTGCATTTTCGCATATGTTGCATTAGCCATCTTAACATGAACTAGGATCATGCATGATTTCTAACTAGTTCTTTGTTTTGGCTCGGAGTACACTGTGAGTGTTTACACTTTAGCATACTGCATGAGATATGCATGTTGCCATGTTAGCATGCCTGCCATGAGGCTAACTGCCTAGTTGATTAACTGCCTGAATGCCTGTGGGTGAAGGTTGGATTGCTTGAATTGGAACAATTTATTGAAATCCACGTCTTAGCCTACTTCCGAGTAGCAAACTTGAATCCGTTTTCACAAACGAACATGCAATGTTTTGTTCCAACTTCGGCGATTTAGTCTATACTTGTATGCTGTGCGTATCACATAGTAATTCTAGGTTAATAACCGGAATAAGAACACGTGTTTTCAAAAACAAAATATCATGCTTTGTATAGGCCGATCTTTGATCGGGCGAGCAGGGGTGCTGATTGCATGACCTTCCCCTCTCGTACCCAAGTTCCCGAGCCGAGACAACTTTGGTGATGACAGACACGTGGCCTTAGGCACGAGTCATCGTTTCCTAAATTTCCCCCAAAATAAAACATTTAGGTGGTGACTCTGTATCTGGCAAAGCAGTCCATGTTTGGCACTTCTTTATAAAAAATCAGTTTTCCAAAATGATTTATCGGATTTGGACTCTTTGGTGATTTATCGGTTTCTCATTGCACTTTGTGAAATTAGATTCAGAACTGTGACACGAGTCCAAACTGTGGTAGCCTAGAACAAAAGCGATTCGCGCCCTCGCAGGCGCGGAGAGCGGAATTCTCCCGGGGCGGTCTACACTGTCTAAGTCGTAAGGCCCATCAAAAATGGGTTGTCTACAAACTATCATGAAAGCAATACATAAGATAAGCTAATGATTTGAAGACAAAATTAAAGTTATTATTAATGCCATTTACCCAAATATCTTCATCGTCTTCATTGTTTTCATCACCCTAAAAACAATTTAATACAATATCAAGTTATATTTGTTTGTCTAAATTTAGTAGATGATGTGGGATGTATATTAAAATTTGGCAAAAGTTCTTGAGTAGAAAAACAAGCAAGCAAACAAAAGCAGAAGCATGAGAAAAATGCAAATGAGTAAATTAATAATGCCGTACAAAATTTACCCAAATATTTTGTTGTGAGGGCATTTTACGTTCACCACCTCCATGCACCCTATGTTCACCTCTACCGTTTTCCTCACCCTAAAAATTGTAATACAATGGCAAGAGGCATTTGTTTACTTAAATTTAGAATCTTAATGTAATCCATATGCAAAATGACAAGCTTGAGTAGAAAAGCAAGCAAGCAAAAGCACAAGCACAAGCATGAGAAATGTGCAAGTTTACTTGGGTTTCTCCATGTGATTGTCCATTTGCCCCTTTGTTTGGCTCCTACAAGTATTAATCAATTTTTGATTTTTACAAACTTTGCAAAATATCCTTATATCTAAGATGGGATGCACCAAATTAAAAAACAGTTAAATTTTATAGGAAGACAAATTTGTTCACCCAGTGCTGTAAAAATAAGGAATAGTGGATTTTCACAAGTGGAAAGTCAATGAGCTTTTAATCTTTTCCCATATAAATAACCCAAAAAAACTCACAAATAAGTCATGATGAATTTTGGTGGCTCTAATCTTTTGGGTTAAAATGAAAAGTTCAACATGGATAGTTGGACAATGATTTCCCATTCATGCACATGCTGCTAGTATCCAAGTTATAGGTCTAGACTATTGAAGGAGGTTTGTCAGGAGCACCATGCCGTTTTTGTTCTGAGAACATTGCTCTCAATATCTCCTTCACAAGTTTAACTCTGAGTATAGTAGTCCTTAAAGTAATAACAATCCTCAAATGCATCCTATTATTGAGAAACTCAACAATAAAGAAGTTCTTAAAGTAATAATAATCCTTACCTTAAAGTAGGTGAAGTACCCACAGCTCCAAGTGCGAAAGCAGTTGACAGTGAAAGTCTAAGCTTTTTTCCCAATAGGAGGGGGTATTAGTGGTAGAGTAGATAGAGAAATAAGAGGGCTTATGTGTTTTTGAACCAAACCATGAGAGGGTAGACTGTAATTACTCGTAAATTTAAATAGAAGTCTATGGACTGTGTAGTTCTTTTTATAAAATTAGAAAAAGCTATATGGGTTTCTCCACGAGAATTTTTCTTGCCCATTGTATCTTCACTTGGTTCCTACAGTTTTAATTGAAAAAATTTTAGGAACAACTATCAAACATCAATATATATAACATATATTGTCACATTGTTCATTTTTTTTTTTTACATCATTCGACCTTTTTCCTTTTAACGTTTCAGCTTTCATCTCCCGGAGTTCTTGTTCTAAGAGCAGCAATTTTTGATTTAGTTGTCTCATATTTTGATTTTGGTATGCTTGTGCATCAACTTTTGATGGCAATGCTCCAAATCCAAGCCCTCTTACACTACCACGCCATTCTGGACCAAACGCTTGAACAATTGCATTATCTTTGATAGACGTTGACCCTTCTTCTTTAGAAGGCTTGTGAAGCCCTTGAACCTTATTTTGCAATATATAACATTTATGATAAGGAACCCAAGTCTGCTAACTACAAAAATAGGTGCAAAACTCATCTCTGAGTTACTTCATAAACTGAAAGGAAACACCATCCCCATTCTTTTTATTGAGCATAATTAGGGCATGTTGCTGATGGTAATGCTTAGTTCAATTCTCAGGAAAACAATAACACTAATATTTCTTCTCCAATCAAATCCAAAAACCCAAAATCCATAGTTTGTACTTATATTCAAAGAAGAAAAAGAGGAAAAGGACGTACCAACTCTGCTAACTACAAAAACAGGTGTAAAACTCGCCTTTGAGTTACTTCACCATAATAGGACAAGTCATTATCAAACAAATTGAAGAAATAAAGTAACACCACAAGCACAACTTCATAGGTTTTGTTTAAGACAAACTGGACCTCTACATATCAAAAAAAAAAAAAAAAAGAAGTAAAGCAAACTGGCAATTTTTTCGACATTCATACCAAAACAAAACAGCACAGCAACAGTAGCCCAAACAAAACAACACAACAACCCAAACAAAATAGCATATCAGCAGCCCAAACAAAACAGTACAGCAGTAAACAACACAGCAGCAGAGCAGTAAAGAACCTTATTGAACACTTGTACAATTATTCGTTGAATAGAATTGAGTTTGAGATATTCATATATTCTCAAATCTTAATTAACTAGCTCACTAGAATTGAGTATTGTTTGTAGATTACTATTCAAATTGGTGACTTCCTTAATCTGCATTAATTACTTTTGACTAGTTATCCTTTATGACTGCTACTTTCTTATGCTTAGGTTTATTGGCAATTTAGACCTTCGTGGTCGACAAGTGAACGAACCATGTAGAACATCACTAGGCTTCCCTGTTTATTCAGACAATTTTTTTTTTGATATAACAAAAATAAAAGTCAAAGGAAAACTTTTTCTATCATCAATGATAAAAAACCTGTTGAGAAGACTTCTCTTCTTCTTGGAAGAGTCTTCCTCACCATAACTGTTCATACAACCAGATTCACAGATGTCAACGAAGTAGAGTCCATTGTTTGAACGCATAAATTGGATTGCCACATGCATCAAAAGAGTTTAATTTCTGTAGTGAAAACTAGAGAGGTTATATCTTCCTTCTTAAAGGAAATCACCATAGAACCATCTTGCATTTGGATGAAAATAGGATCAGATCACTTTCATTTGAGCAAGTGAAACTAATTTGTAAACATCATATCATTGAATAAGTGATTAATACATTTTTGGTAAAGCTGCAGCCATGGCCACAACATTACAAGTCAAGGTAAAGCTGCAGCCAAGGCCAAAGCCATGGCTACAACTTAGAATAACATAATAGCTGCAGCAGTTGCAACCACAAGTCAGTCCAACAGAGCAATTGCATTAGATTGCATGTCCTTTGATAGCAATCTTTCAATTATAAAGCAATGGTAAAGTAATAGCTAGCAATCTTTCAATTGAATTGAATGAAATCACAAGCTTTAACAACATATTAAGCTAATTCATGCCACTACTTCCTGAAGCACTTCATTGACAGGTTTCCCCTTTTGTCTTGTATGTCCTTTGATCCAAACATCCACTCTAGATATGGAATTTGGGTCTTGGCTTTGATTTTTCTGGAAAAATAAAAATAAAATAAAATAAAACATAGTACAAAATTAGAAGCAACAAAATCAAAATGCTTTTGAAATAAATGTCGTCTATATTGCCAAACTTATCATGTCTTCCTCTAGTCGTGCATAGCCTTTTCTACTCATTGTCTGTAACACCTTCTGCTTTGCTCTCATCTCTTTGAAATTTTCACTCTTTTCCTGAGTATAAACATTTGAAATGCCCACATTTTTTTAGGATTTGTAATCTTTATCGTAATTGTTATGAAAAGAAATGAGCTTCTACATAAAACTGTTATGAAAAAAAACTTACAATGAAGCTTTTTGAAAGTCAATTTTTCACAAATGCCTTCCATTCATTCATTCCAATCTTATCAGGTTTGGTGAGGGCAATATTACATGCTAAATGACCTTTACCTGTTACAGCAAGATTTCTTACTTTTCTTGATAGTTCAGACTTGTAATTGCGCCACAATTTTGCGAACTTTTGCATCATATGTGTCTTGTGGATATCATGTATTTTATATCTAAGCTAGATTTTTGTATGACCAAACATTTAGTATTACAAGAGGGGGGAAAATAATGTATTTTTGTATGAAAATTAACTACATAAACATGCTACCTTCACACAAGCCCATAACTTATCCTTAATCTCATCTGAAACTTCAGACCAATAATCTATATCAATTGGCACCGTCTCCCTAGCTAAGATGCCTTCTAAGGTTGATAAGTGCATTGATTCTTGTCCTATCGGTTGGTTCCTTTCATTGAAGTCGATCTCATCACACTTTTGTTTGTCTTTGTCATGCATCTTTAACTTTGACGGCCCCCTAGTTTTCTTCTTTGGTTGTTAAGCAGAGTCAGCTACTTCATCTACATTTGGTGATTCAATTTGTCGAGTATTGGAACCTACATCTGAAATTCTAATGGGTCCATCACTTTTATTATCCATTGTGGCAGCAACTATAGCTTCTTGCTCTTTCTTATGTCTTTTTGCTGCCTTTTTACAACTCTTTATGACACATGAAAAAAATAAAAACAAAGCAACCAATAATTGGTTAAAAAATGTGTACCCAAAATAAATAAATTAGAAAAAAAAAAAAACATTTGTTTGAAAGGTACTTCTACACACATTGTTGGTTGGCAACTTCAATTACTAAATCCATAAAAAAGAATTCCACCTGCAAAAATGAAAGAACAAAATTAAGTCAAGTAATTTTTTTTTATATGAGATACAAGTATATTAAAGTGTTTTGTAAAAGGGAAAAGAAAAAACTACTAATTAATTTCATACATACCACAAATGTCACATAGTGAAAAAGTGATTCTTAAACATTAATCACAATAGAACACAAGTACTTATAATGTTATTTTACTTCATTACTAGGTCAACAAAACATGAAGAGTAACTCATTCATCATGCAACACTTCCACACCCTCACAATCAGTCCTTACATAGCACTCATCTTTATCACTATTAGCCATTTCAAGCCCAACTATATCGACATGTTCACATGGCATGTAAGCATCATCATCATATATTTCAAAATCATGAAAACCTCTTCGGGGTACTTTAAGTACAACTTCCCAACTGGATGTATCATTATCTCTCAAATAAAACACTTGTTTTGCTTGTGAGGCTAAAATGAACGGATCTCTCTGAAATTGATGTCTGCCATGCTATAAGTTAACCAAAGTAAATCCATCTTCAACTTTGACACCATTTCTAGTAGCTGCCCAATCACATTTAAATAAAGGGACTTGGAATTTATAATAGTCTAACAAAATAATATCTTTAATAACCCCAAAAAAAATATTTTTCTCACAACTTGTGTGGTATCTCTCTTACTAGCTTGACAAAGAGTTTCTGCTTCGATGGAAACACCATTATTTTGTGCAGCCCTCTCAACATCGGTTGTATGAAAGTGATAGCTATATACACCTCATTTTTGACCGCCCTTACGACTTGGGCATGATCACTTGCACACCCAATGATGAATGTATATGCTTGTCAAGTGCTCGAAAGTCCTCAACGGAATGCCACAGCTCTGAGCCTCAAAACCTTGCAAACCTTGTTCCTTGTTTTTGTACCAAAACCCCAGCCTTCAAAACTTGGAAAACCTGGGACCTGCAGGCCTATTTTTGTAGGCTGCCGACCATCCCTTTTGGCTGCCAGCCACCTTTGTGCCTTGCCAGCCAAGTGTGTGGCCTGCCGGCCACAAGTGTGTTTTGCAGATATTTTCTACCAGTTGTGCCAGCTATTTGTACAGATGTTTGCATCTATCTACACGTGTATGGATGGATGTTTTTGAGGGAGTGTGATGTTTTTCTATAAATAGAGGACCACCCCTTCCTTTTTTGAGGGTTAGAAAAATTAGAGCAAAATTAATTTTCTCTCTCTATAATTCTCTCTCTCTTGAAATTTCTTGAGCTTTTGCCTATACACTATTAACCAAACCTTGCCATCTTTGACCTGAGGTACTTTTGAGCCTACTTTGAGCTTTTGAGGGTGTGTATGTGTTGAATTGTTGCTTAAAAGTGTTCTTCTCTTCAAGAGGTATACGGCTTAGCCTGTTTCATTGCTTTGGTTGCTTCTTTTCCTCCTATTTTTCTATTGTTTTGAGTTGTAGAAAATCTGTATTTTTCAATTAAAACTTGTGGTGTAAGGCCATAAAGGGTGGAGGGATGGTTTCTACCTTGCTTCTCTAGCCTTTACCCTTGTGTTTCCCACCTTTACAACATCTTTTTTTGAGCTTTTAAATACTGAATTTTAAAGTTATTTCATGGCTAAAAACATATTTTGAAGTCCAAAATTGGAGGAGTTAGCCTCTCCTCCTCATGTCTTGTTCACTAGCTTACATAGCTCCATGTTGTAGTTTACTATTTTAGCCTTTTTTGTTTTAATTCTAGTACTTCTTTTGTATGTTTTAAGACTATTTTAGGACTGTTTTAGGTGTTCATTGCATTTATGATTTGTTTTGCTTGCTTGTAGTTTAGTTGCCCTCATAGGTTTGGTGTTTTAGGCCTTAGCCACCAACCTATTTGAGTTGATAGCATTTACTTCTTGCTTTTCTTACTTGTGATCACCACTAATCATCTCTGCAACCTCTCTCGTTTCTTGGCTTTTTATTTGCTTTGAGAGTTGTTTCAAACCGATTGTTCTTGTAAGCTTGAGATAGAGGTTGTCGTGCTTAATAATTTAATCCCTTTTAGGGGTTCATTATCAACGGCATGACATCTCTCTCATACCTTAAATTAACCCTTGGTTTGACACTTCCCTCGTTTAGAGGATTTAATCTTCACCTTTGGACTTAATGAATGGAAAACTAATTAATAGGGAGTAATAAAACTTGGACTTAAATGATACAAGATAATAACTGGTTTGGGTTCAATCGGACATTAATTGAACCCTTGAGTCTTGGATCATTTAATACTTGTTAGTGAAGAAAATAGTTCAAGAGTCATTGTCAACCATTTCCCTTGATCATTCATGATAGGGAGGAGGTTTGAGAGACTTATTTGAGCATTTATTGAACTTGTACCCTTTGGTTCATAGGCCATGATGCAATAAAATTACATCAGTTGATGGTTTATGAATCAAGTTTATTACTCCTTTGAGCTATTTGATGATAAGGAGGGGTAAGTTGTGCAAACAACCCTTGAGAATACCCTGTTCTTGCTCTGTTTGCTCTCTATTGCAGCAGGAAAAATGAGGCATCAGTGGCTGGCAGGCCACTTTTCATGGACGGCAGGCTATCATTTGTGGCAGGCCGGCCACCATTTCCGGCATGCCGGCCACTTTTGTCAAATTAAGTAGCAACTTTATGGAACAGAACAGAGCAGAGGTGGAGGTGAAAGATGTTCTAACTATGCAACAGAAGCGTCTCACAGCAGAACAGTGGCTTTTTTCGGGTGGAAATCCGTGCATACATGAGCACTCCTCGTTTCCCAAGGCAGAGTAATTAGAATAGCTAGCCTAGCACTTCTTTCATGTTGTATTCATGTAATTAATTAGTTCGTTTTGATTTGTATTAATTAATTAATTAGTTAGTTAGTTCATTGAAATAATTAATTAGCTAGTTTAGTTGATTATTTCATTCAGTTTGTAATTCGTAGTAATTAGCCTAGCTAGTTAGTTTTAGGATCCTCTTGTGTGAGGGCACAAATGTTGTAATAACGTGTGTGCTTTCCAACTCCACGTCTTTATCCCTTTTATTTACCTTCTTATGATGGTTAGTTTAGAAGCATCATGTTTCATTTAGCATCTCTCATGTTTGCATCCACTTGTATTGCATGCATTGAGGCTCGGCGCATCATTCTAACTTGCATCGTTAGTTAAATGCCTCTTTGAATACGTGGTTAGACCGCATGCTATCAAATTGATTCATATGCCATGTTAGTTACCAACCCTAGTAATTGCATATCACATGCGTTGCATTAGTTATATTGTATTCATTAGGATCACGCATTTGTTCTAACTCGTTTGTTTATTTTGGCTTGGAGTACTAGGTGAGCTTTTACTCGCTTTATTGCATGAGTATGATTGCTGCCATATCTAGCATGTTCACCATGAGGCTAATTGATTAAATGATATAACTGTTTGAATGCCTGTAGATGAAGGCTAGTTGCTTGGCCTGGGATAATTTGATCAATGTCCATTTTAGCCCACTTTTTTGAGTGGCAAATTCACAAAACAATTTTTAAAAAAAAAAACATGGCATCAAATGTTCCAATTCTTGCAAAATTAGTCTATACTTGTGTGAGTCACATAGTGATATAGCTAATAATTGGAATAAGAGCATATAATGTAAATAAGAATCACATCATGAATAGTAGAGGCCGATCTTTGATTGGGTGAGTGGGGTGCTCAATTCATGACCTTCCCCTCTTGTACCTAAGTTCGCATGCCGAGACAATCTTGGTGATGACAGACACATGGCCTTCGGCACAAGTCATGGGTTTTCTAAATTTTCTAAAATTATTTAGGTGACGACTTTGTATCTGGCTAAGTAGTTGATTTTTGGCATTTTGACTCAAAATTGAGTTTCTAAAAAATTTGTTAGATTCAGACTCTTTGGTGTTTGTCTATTTCACATTGTACTTGTGAGATTAGATTCAGAACCACAAGAGTCTGATACTATAGGGCTTATCGTCTTCTGAAAGGAGTGCGAAAAGTCGAGCTACAGTTTCTGGCGACCCTGTTGGGGAAATTAGAGAACTTGACTCGAACTTCATGATGTGAAATTTTATCTACACTTATATGTTCTTTGCATTTTCATTTGCATTTGTGCGCTTAAGTCACTATGTTTTCCATCTGCTATTCCTAGACGGTCTGCTGGAGGCTTGCCCAAAAGCTTGCCAAAAGGTTGACTAGTCATGGGCTCATCCACGTTGGGAACACAACCCTTGGATCTGGACTACCACTGTACCGTTTGATCCTCTTTTCACTTCTTGGTGTTAGGTGTGAGAGGTATATTAGGTAGTCTTGCCAAGGCACCCTTTTTGATCATTTGGCCTAGTTGCATATAGAAAAGCCATAGAGACTGTTCCAAATTAGGACAGATTACTCTCCCATATGCAGGATGATGTGATACCACTTGTTTGAATAGTAAAGTCGTAGATCACTCCAAAACTAGGACAGGGAAACCCTAACCTCTCATAGGGGTGTGTTGAATGCTTTTGTGCAAGATGTGAACTCTTTGGGAATGTATGATGCAATCCTTGGAGAGTCTTAATATTGAGGCAATTCTTTTCAAAACTTGAGGATCATATCAGAATCAGAATTTGGGTTGAAGTCCAAGGGTTTGTGTTTGATATGGCTGAATTTTTAGCAAGACCAAAACCAGGGCCAAAAATTGTATCTTGCTTTGTTTTGACCAGCATACCCGGTATCCTAATCTGATAGGGCATTTGTTATTATTGCTAGGATTGTTTGTACCAAAGAAGGAGAACAACCTAACTCAACAAAGGCCAAGCCCAATCTAACCCAGAAAGCCATAACTCATCACAGTCTATCCAATCCCCAAAAAAACCCACTCAGCAAAGGTTTAGTCCATCTGATCAGCAAAAGGCCAACTCAGAAAAGATATATCCACTTCTAAAAGACCCACTCTAAAAAAGCCCAATCCAGTCAAACCCGTCAAAACTAATCCAGTTCAACTACGTCACGTATAACCAGGTCGAAATTCTTGTTAGTTAGTTTTTAGGTTACACCCACCCAACTCAATAGACCCATGAAGACACAGAGTCCAGAAGAAGTTGTGCCATAATAGTGACGTTAAACCAGGGAATTGCCATGCAAGATGAGACTAATGTTGAAATGCAACGCCCATCTAGGGCATCTACCACACTTCCAGTTCCGGTCCCCCAACCGAACTTTGACCCACCTCCGCCAGCTGAAGATTTGTAAGGTCCAGATTCTTGAGAAGGATTGGCTCAAGCTTAAGTTTTCAGACGCTTGATGCAGCCTAATGAGGGGCTTTATCCCCTTGATATTAATGAGCTCGACCCAACCTTGTTAAAAATTGCAAACCTTGAAAAGTAATTCAAAAAGGCTTATAGAATTAGCTCCATTTCCGACATTGAGGATGGGTACATGGAGGCTGCCGTAAGACTCCCAAACAAATTCAAAATGCCACACATTGTCCGTTACAACGGTGTAGACACCCCATTTTTGACCGACCTTAAGACTCAGACGTCATCGATTGAGTGCTCGGTGATTGCGCATGTTGTGCTCGTTTCGAGGTTTCGGAGTTTTCAGCTGAATGCCTTGCCTCCGGGCCTCTGAACTCTTTGTGCTTTGGCTCGGTTTGCGGACCGAACCTTGTTTTCCTTGCCTGAGGGAGGGAGATGGTCTTTGGACAACCTCTTTGTGGTCGTAGACCACTTTTCGTGGTCGTAGGCCGCTTTTCTTGTTTGAAGACTAGTTTCTGATTTTCGGAGCCTTCAGCCGCGTGCCTTGTCTCAGGACCGCTTAACGTTCTCCGTTTGGCTTGGTTTTTGAACCATGCCTTGTTGCCTCTGCCTAGAGGGACACTGTGGTCCGGGAGACCACTTTTGTGGTCGTAGACCACTTTTGGTGCCGGTAGACTAGTTTTCGAGGCTTTCGGCTGCGCGCTTTGCCTCCCGAACTTTCGTCTTGTATCCGTTTTGGTTTGTTTTTGGTACAAACCTTGTTTTCCTTGTTTGGAAGGTGATACAAGGGTGGGAGACTATTATTTCCCCTTGGAGACCATTTTTCTTCCCGCCAGCCATTTTTCTGGTCAGACAACTGGTTTTCTTGGTCTTTAGGCCACCTTTTCTGGTCGGCTACCACACCACCACCTTGCTTTCAGTGTGTAGACCACCTTTGCACAATGGCCGACCACTTTTTCTTCTGGCCGACCACTTCCACTGGTTGGCCGACCAGTAGAAGTAGTTGGCCGACCACTTCAACTGGTCGGCCACTTTCCAGCTCATTCTTATATTTTCTTCCAGCTGGCACTGCTGGAAGGCACCAGAACCATCCTCCATACATGTGTGTAGAGGGATGGCCTTGAACCCCTTAGCTTCTTCAAGAAGCTTACACTTTTGTTCTCTATATAAGAGAACCTCCTCCTCCCTCCTCTAGGTTCAGAAAAATTTCCTTGAGAGATATATATACACCTTTGTATCTATCTTGCTCTTGTTCTTCATTTTTGTGTTCAAAAGTGCATATTCTTCATACTTTAACACACAAACACACACTCAAACACCATCCCTTTGTTGCTGAGGTGCTTAGGAGTTGGTTTTGGAGTTTTTGTTTTGGTTTAAGCTTGAAAAACCTGCTGGAGTTGTGGTTTTGAAGGTGGTCTTCAAGGGTGAGCCTTTAACTCCTTAAACCCCCATTCTTGCTTAAGCTTTTAGACTTACTTGCATATTGTTTTAAGCTTAACTCTAAACTACAAAAAGTTTTGATTTTGTATGCTTAAGATCTTTGTTTAAGGTCACTTTTGTGTTGGGGGTTTTTTACCCCCTGTTAGGCCTTGTTTGGCCTTGCTTTTATGCCTTGTTTTTAAGCCTTTGGGACCACCTTGTTTTGGCCTTCTCACCATTGAAACTCAGAGGAATTTCAGTAGTGGGAAGGCTGTTTTGAAGTCCCAAAAAGGAGAGGGTCATCCTCTCTCCTTGTTTCTTAAATACTTGCTTCTTTTGCCTCATGTGTGAGCATGTTTGTTAAGCTTATGTTGGCCATATCTTAGCTTGTATTTGGGATTATTTTAGCATGGCATGCCACTGTTTTTACTTGGTTTTGTCACTCCATGCATGCCTAACACACTTGTAGTGTAAATCTCACAAACTAGTCTTGTATGCTTCATGAAGTAGCCTGTCATTCTGGCTTGTTTTGTTTCCATTTCAGCATGTTTTTGGTGATGTTTTGCCATGTCATACCTCTATTAGGGTTTGGTTTGGTCACCTCTTGCATGCCTCATGCACTTGTAGTGCAATTCCATGAAATAGCTTAACATGTATCATGCTTTAACATGTCATTCTAGCATGCTTTAGGCTTAACTTCAAGAAGCTTTTGTCCATGTTTTAGCATGCTCTAGCTCTGATTTGTGTTTTTGGTCATGCATGACTTGCTCTGTATAACCATGGTCCAATCTAGCTTGTTAGCTTTGTGTATCAAGTCCACTAGCATGCATTGCTTGGCCTATTTCAATGATTTGGCATCATTTATTATGTGATTTCTGTCCATGTTTCATGGTCATGCACTTGCATTTATCACTCATTCAATGCGTTGAAGGGTTTGCCCTTTAAGCCTTTAACATGAATCATTGCATATGCCTTCATTCCTAAAGCTTGCAAGCTATTATTTCAATGTGTTTTAGGGGTTATTTTCCCGTGATATAACTCTGATTTTTGTTGGTTAAGTCATCCCATGCTTTGTCTTAATAGGTGTAGAGTAATCCACCTTATTTGCCTTGTATGTATTATGCCTTATGCCCTTCATGTTAGCTTGTTTTGGCTTCCTTCCATATATGTTTTAGTATCATTTTTGACATGTTCTAGGACTGTTTTGGGTTGCCTTTGCCATATGCTTCATGTTTTGTATAGCTATAGTGTAATTGGCCTTGCTAGCTTTGTGTTTTGATGACTCATGCATGCTATCTTTGAGCTATTTAGATGATTTTGCATCATTTAATGCTTCATTTCAGAGCTTATAGCATGAGTATTTTCCCACTTCTTTCATGTTTTAAGTGCCTTTGAGTGTTGTGCATTGTCCCCTTGCTTGTGGCCTAGTGTGTATGCTCGCATGTCTAGGTCTTTGAGCCTCCATCTTAGCATGTTTTGGTCATTGTTTTGACCTATTTCAGCTTTGTCCATGGTTGGTTCATGCATAGTTGCCATGTATTGCATGCCTCCTCTGTAGTCCTCTTTATTAGTTTTCATGCTTTAGGACCTTTGCATGCTATACTTGTGTTTGATTGAATGATTTGGCATCATTTCTTACTTAATTTCAGTGCATTTAGTGTTGTTACACTTCCGCATTTGTCACTCCTTGAGCCTTCTTGAGGGTTGTGCTCTTAGGCCTAGTTGAAAGGCCAATGCATTGTGCATGAATGCCTTGTCTTTTGTGCCTTGGTTTCATCATTATGGCAACTGATTTGGGCATGACCGAGGTTTTTCCATTTTGGTTTAAGTCCATTGAGCATTGTGTATGCCATGTAGTTCATCGCATTGAGTATGCCATGTTGTTTGCATGTTGATTCATTGCATTGTGTATGCTATGTTGTTTGCATGCTTAGGTCGCATTGCATTGAGTATGTCATATTGTTCATTGCATTTGTGTATGCCATGTCCATTTGCATTGTGTATGCCATGTTATCCATTGCATTGAGTATGCCATGTTCTTAGCATTGTGCATTGTGCATGCCATTAGCCTTTTTAGGTTGTTCATGTTGCATTGCATGTTTGCATGCTTAAGTTATATTGCATATTTGCATGCTTGTGTTGCATTGCATTTTTGCATACTCCATGTTACATAACATTGTGTATGCCATGTTATGTGTTGCATTGTGCTTGGAATAGGTGTTAGTCCAAACACGGGAAATGAGGGATGTTTCATACTTGAAGTGATGAAACGTGCCTTAAATCCCGGTCGCCGATACTCTTGATCATACATGATAGAGGTCAAGGCTTTGTGTGTTTTTTTATGCATTTATTTTATATTGAATTGTGTAACTTCGCCTCTCAGCCATCGTGCATTGAAATGCGTGATTGGTGGCTTGAGGGTTGAGAGGAAGGGTGGTTGTACACACATACCTTGCAAATACATTGCCATGCACTTTCTTGCTCTCTGTTGCAGCAAAGTGGAGAAGTGCTGCAAAACTGGTCGGCCGACCAGAACAATTAGCTGGCCGACCACTTTTTCTGGTTTGCAGCAATAGAAAGTGGTCGGCCAGTGGCTGGAAGCATCCCTAGGTGGTCGGCCATCTTCCTACAGGTTCCCATGGTGGAGTTGAAGCTTTCTGGAGCTTGGTGCAAGGTTCTAAGAACAATTGCAAACAGAGGCAAGTTGGGGTATCGCGACAGATTTTCGAACGAGGCGACCGGACATGCATGCACTCTTCTCCCTCTAAGGGCCTTGTTTTATTGCTTTATTTAGCTAATTTGCTTAGCTAGTTTATGCTTTGGATTCTGTATTTAAGTAGTTAATGCGTTTAGCTGCTTAATCGTTTTGTAATAGCTAGTTAACTATGATTAGTTAATTAGCTTCGCTATAATTAGTTCAATTAGGTTAGATTAGCTAGTTAGCTCTTTATTCGGTCCCTCAGTCGAGAGGGCCAATTGTTGTAATAAGCGTGCATGTGTGTGATGCATGTTTTCCAACCCCTATTTCTTTCTCCCTTTTACTTAACCGTTTATGATGGTTAGTTTTAGGGCATATTTCATTTAGCATACCTTATGCTTGCATGCGTGCATCCATTCATCTGTATTGTATGCACCGGGTCGTCGCATCATACTAACTACACTGTATTTTCAATACATCTACTTGAATACGTGTTCAATAGCATGTTATCAAGTTGCATTTCACATGACATTCTAGAATAGCCGAGCCTATTTTAGTTGCATTCATGCATGTGTTGCATTAGCCATCTCAACATGAACTAGGATCATGCATGATTTCTAACTAGTTCTTTGTTTTGGCTCGGAGTACACTGTGAGTGTTTACGCTTTAACATACTGCATGTGTGTTATTGACTGCCATGTTAAGCATGCTTTCCATGAGGCTAACTGCTTATTTGATATAGCTGCCTGAATGCCTGTGGGTGAAGGTTGGATTACCTGAATTGGAACAATTCATCGAAACACGATTTAACCTACTTGCGAGTAGCAAACTTCAAATCATTTTCACAAATGAACATGCAATGTTTTGTTCCAAATTAGGCGATCTAGTCTATACTTGCATGTTGTGCGCATCACGTAGTAATATTAGCTAATTAATCGGAATAAGAACACATGTGTTTTCAAAAACAAAATATCGTGCTTAGTACAGGATGATCTTTTGATTGGGCGAGCGGGGGTGCTCATTGCATGACTTTCCCCCCCGTACCCAAGTTCCCGAGCCGAGGCAACTTTGGTGATGACGGACACGTGGCCTTAGTGTAGACGCGCCCTTGGGCTTCATGCTACAGTTCGGACTCAAATGTCACGGTTCTGAATCTAGTCTCACAAAGTGCAATGCAAGATCGATAAATCACCAAAGAGTCCAAATCCGGCAAATCGTTTTGGAAAACTGATTCTTGTAAAGAAATACCAAACATGGACTGCTTTGCCAGATACAGAGTCGCCACCTAAATATTTTTTTTTTTGGCAAAATTTAGGAAACCTTGACTTGTTGCCTAAGGCCACGTGTCCGTCACCACCAAAGTTGCCTCGGCTCGGGAACTTGGGTACGATTGGGGAAGGTCATCTATGAGCACCCCCGCTTGCCCGATCAAAGATCGGCCACTACTAAACATGATATCTTGTTTTTGAAAACACATGTGTTCTTATTCCAGTTAATTAGCTAGAATTACTATGTGATGAGTACAACAAAAACAAGTATAGACTAGATCGCCTAATTTGGAACAAAGCATTGCATGTCCATTTGTTTGGAAAATGGTTTGAAGTTTGATACTTGTAAGTAGGCTAAAATGCGGATTTGATGAATTGTTCCAATTCAAGTAATCCAACCTTCACTCACAGGCATTCAGGCAGTTAAAACAATTAAGCAAATAGCCTCATGGCAAGCATGCTATCATGGTAACCCTCACACACATGCAGTATGCTAAAGCGTAAACACTCACAGTGTACTCCAAGCCAAAACAAAAACTAGTTAGCAATCAATGCATGATCCTAGTTCATGTTAAGATGGCTAATGCAACACATGCAAAATGCAACTAGAATAGGCTCGGCTATTCTAAAATGGCATGTGAATGCTACAATTGATACATGTATTCAAATTGGAATTGAAGTACAATGCGGTTGCTATGGTGCACCGAGCCCGGTGCATGCAATATAGATGAATAGATGCATGCATGCAAAGCATAAGGATGCTAATTGAAAATATGCCCTAAGACTAACTATCAAAAGCAGGTAAGTAAAAAGGAGAAAGACATGGGGTTGGAAGACATGCACACACGCACGCACACTTATTACAAAATTCGCCCTCTCGACGGAGGGTCTAAATAAATAATACAAACCAACTAATTAACTAACTAACAAGCTAATTAATTATTACATAACCGAATGAATAACTAGCTACAACTAATTATTACAATACTTAATTAATTAACAAATTAACTAATTAAATTACAAATTAGAGCTAACTAACAAGTAAGCCTTAAAATATGCAGACTAGGCTGCCTTAGCTCTGCCTTGAAGAAGTTGAAGATGCATGCTCGACTCCTGTCCCGGTAAGCTCTCCGGTTGCTCTTTAGAGGTTCTGTCTGCAAGGTGTCCTCAAGGAATTCCTACTGAACCTTACCAAAACTAGTATGGGGAATGCATCAGTGGCCTACCGGCCATGGAGAGATGCTGCCGACCACCTGCCGGCCAAGGAAGGATGTCTGCCAGCCAAGGATGAGGAGGTGCCGGCCATCTGTAGGGCACTGCCGGCCACTGATGTGCTGGGACACCAAGCTGCAGCAGAATACAAAATAGAGCAAATGGAGGGTCTCCCAAGGGTTTGTACGCACTATGCCACCCCATATCACCTCAAAATATCAAGGGAAAGGCATAGTCGGATCCACGACCGTCAATCACACATCCCGATGCATGATGGCCAAAGATCCAACTTGTGCAAATCAATATGAAAAAGAATGCACAAATAAACACATAAATGCCTAGAACTCTATCATGGATAATCAAGAGCGCCGGCAACCGAGAATTGAGACACGTTTCATCACTTGAAGCATGAAACTCGTTTCTCGTGCTCGGATTAACACTTAATCCAAGCAACAATGCCATGCAATGATGGCATACATAATGCTAACTTGAACATGCAATCATGCAATATGACTTAAGCATGCAAAATGCAGTGTAATAAACATGCAACAACATGTAATGGAACTAGGATGCGACAGCTTGCAGAGATGGAGCAAGCATACGACAATATGCAAGACAAGCATGCAACAACATGCAAAGGATGGGCTTAAACCAATGTAGGCAGACCTCAGCTATGCCCAAATCAGTGGCCATAAGGTGCTGAATTGAAGGTACAAAATGCTAGACAAACATGCATGCCAATGGGCCCAAGAATTAAGGCATAAAGATGCAACTCTTAAACACACTTGGGGAGTGAAAAGCATGCAAGTATGACAATACTACATGCTCTGAAATGATGTTAGGAATGATGCCAAATCACACACATAACACAAGTATAGCATGCATGAAGCTCAAAAGCTAAGAACTAGCAAAGGAACTTATGCCGTGGCCATACAAAGCTAGCCCCAAAGGGCTAAAGGAACCTAAAACAGTTGCAAGGCAGGTCCAAACAAGTCCAAAAACAAGCTCAAAGCTAGCCAACACAAGCTAGAACACAAGGCCAAAAACATGGAGCATGCAAGGCTACAAAAGAGGCAATGCACTACACTTATTGAAACGAAACATGGCATGACTTGGACAGCATAAAATAGAGTTACATCATGGTATAACAAGACAAAAAAAAGCACTGATATGATGACCCAAAGGCCTAGGCTTAATGGCATGCACAGTGATCCATTCATGAGGCATAAAGAGCCAAGGCTGCAAGGCATTAAAAGCATGTAAAATGCAAGTATATGACTACATTTCATATGGATTGAAATAATATTTAGAATGATGGTAAACATGCAAACATCACATGTATGGCATGGTAGGGGCCTCAAAACCCAAGGCTAGCCTAAGCATTTACACTATAGCTATACAAAACATAAGTGATATCCCCATGGCAGCCCAAAACAGTCCTAGGAAAACCCAAAATAAGAATTAAATCATGCTGGAGCAATGCCAAAATATGCTAGGATGATGAGTCAAAACATCATGCACATAAAGCTAGTAAGCAAGATTTGTTCTACAAGTATATGGAGCATGCAAAGGATGACCAAACCAGCTATGGACAGAGTCATGACATGACAAAACATCGCCAAAAACATGCTGAAATGGACTCAACATAAGCTAAGATAACATGCTAAAGCAAGAAGCATATAAAGCTAGTTTATGAGATTTATACTACAAGTGTATTATACATGCATGGAGTGACAAAACCAACCCAAAATAGATCTAAGGCATGGTAAAAAATCACCAAAAACCTACTGAAATGGACTTAACACAAGCTAGGCAAACATGCTACTTTGATGTGCTACAAATGGGATTACACTACACATACAAGATTCATGCAAAAGGTTACTGAACCAGCCATGGATAGAGCCAAGAAAGGTCCTAAAAGTCATAAAAAAGGGCCTGAACCAAGCCTCAAAAATACAGAGAGGCATGCTCCTTTGGAAGGCCAAAAATGTAAGCAAAAAAAATCAAAAGAGAGGGGGTCACCCCCTCTGATTTGAGGCCTCAAAATCACATGTCTACCACTAAAAAACCACTGGATTTCAGTAGTTAAAAGGCCAAACCATGGGTAGCTCAAAGGCCTTAAAGCATGGCTCAAAACAAGGCTAAACAAAGCATACAAGAGGGTTGTACACCTCTAACACCAAAAAGACCTTAAACAAACTTCAAAAGCACTTAAAAATAAGACTTTTTTCAGTTGAAAGAAAGGCCTAAAACAATATGCAAGGATGGCCAAAATGAGGTACAAAAAAGTGCTAAAAAGGGAAAAATACTCACCCTTGAAGATCAGCTTCGAAACCAGCAACCTCAGGGGCCAAAAACTCACTTTCAGAGCTCAAGTAACCTTCCCAAGAACCTCAGTCCAATGGTGGTGGTGTATCTCTATGTGTTGTAGTGTAAAAGTGCAAGAAAAATAGACTAAACCACAACAATATAGAGAAAGAGTAAGAAATATAGAGAGAGAGAGCTATATCTCTTCTAAAATGGCTGAACCTCTGTTAAGGAGAGAGGCTCTCTCCTTATATAGATGGAAAACAATGCAAAGCTTATTCAAGAAGCCTGGCAAGAGCTTCATCCCTCCATACACGTGTATGGAGAAGAGATGAAAGGATTCCAGCTGGCTCAAAAGTTTTGGAGTGAAACTTGCTGAGACAGGGGTTCTGCCGACTATCACTGATGGCCGGCAGTGGCTCATTGATGGCTAGCAGGCTCAATCAATGGCCGGCAGCAACAAAGTGATGGCCAGCAGGCCCAAAAGGGGGCCGACAGTGCACCAAGAAATACATTCTAAAAGGACCAAGTCATGGTCCAAGAATGGGGCAGAAAGGATACAGGGTGTGGAAAGCTCAAACCTGTGACGTTCGGCCGCGAAAGTTAAATACCCGATGAGCTAATGAACTAGTGGCTGGATGTACCTGCAAGCACAACCGACTCTTGAGGATGGTCAAAAACGGGGTGTCTACAGTTGCCCCTCTTTTTGACAGAACTCAAAAGTCACAAAGTGACGGGAGTGAGTGTCAAAGCCTAGAGACAACCCATTTTTAACAAGGCCGAAGACTCAGGCAAACACTCAATATAAGCATGCAGAGATGCGCCCGGAGGCTGGGGCAAAATGCAAATGATATGCACAATGCCATAGCGTAACTTATGATTATGCAAAGAGAGCTGTAACGAAGCAATTATATACAATAAATGCGACAGTTTTAAGCAAGTGAATAACAGTCGTACATATTTCAATAGGAAGGATGTAAGAAAATTATGCAATTCTCACCACGTCTCATGCGGAGTGTATACAATACCGTCCGGTTCGTCTGGTCGCGCCAACTTCCAATGAACCGTACATACAATATCGTGCCTGTAAAAGAAAGAAACTCAACAGGTACAATATCATTAGAAACATGCATAGCAATGCAAGTGAAAAGTGCGTGACAACGCCAGTAGAGCATGCGTGACAGCGCAAGTTAAAGAGAAGTGCGTGACAGTGTAGGATAGAGGTGTGTGCGTGATAGCGCAAGTAAAGATAGTAAAACATGTGTAACAGCGCAAAGAAAATATGCGTAACAGCGCAAGATAGAACAAGTAAGACATGCGTAACAGCACAAGTAAAACATGTGTAACAACGCAAGTAAAACAAATAAGACATGCGTAATAGTGCAAGTTAAAAGAGATAAAACATGCGTAACTGCGCAGGTTAAAGAGATAAACATGCGTAACAGTGCAGGTTAAAGAGATAAACATGCATAACAACGCAAGTTAAAAGAAGAAGAGCATGCGTAACATCGTAAGTAAAGAAGTAGACATGCGTAACAATGCAAGTAAAACATGAGTAACAATGCAAGTAAAGAAAATAAAACATGCGGTATATCGCAGGTTAAGAAAGTAAGTGCGTAACAGCGCAAGATAAGAAAACAAATGCGTAACAGCGCACATAACCTGCGTAACAGCGCAAGATAAGATAAGTAAGTGCGTAACAGCGCACATAACCTGCATAACAGCGCAAGATAAGATAACAAGCGCGTAATAGCGCACATAACCTACGTAACAGCGCAAGTTAAAGAAAACAAGTGCGTAACAACGCACATAACCTGCGTAACAGTGCAAGATAAGATAAGTAAGTGCGTAACAGCGCACATAACCTGCGTAACAGCACAAGTTAAAGAAAAGAAGGGTGCGAAACAACGCAAAATAACAAGCGTAATAGCGCAAGTTAAATAAGGGTGCGAAACAACGCATAATAATAAGCGTAACAGCGCAAGTTAAATAAGGGTGCGAAACAACGCAAAATAACAAGCGTAATAGCACAAGTTAAATAAGGGTGCGAAACAACACACATAACCTGCGTAACAGCGCAAGTTAAGATAATAAGTGCGTAGCAACACACATAACATGCGTAACAGCGCAAGTTAAGATAATATGGATAATGCGAGATGTACAGCGATGCAGATTTGATGAGATGCAAAACAATGCAGATTCGATGAGATGCAAAACAATGCAGATTTGATGAAATGCAAAACAATGCAGATTTGATGAGATAAAAACAGTGTAGGTTTAAACTGGATGCAAGACAATGCAACTATAAACTAGATGTAAGACAATGCAACTATAAACTAGATGTAAGACAATGCACATATGACTAGATGCAAGACAATGCAAATTAAACTAGATGCAAGACAATGTAAATATAAATTAGATGCAGGACAATGCAAATATGAACTAGATGCAAGACAATGCAAATTAAACTAGATGCAAGTCAATGAAAATATAAAGAATGGGTGTTTAATTTAATAAGCGATTGCTAAGTGAGAACAACAACAAAAAAACATGCTTAATGAAGACATCTTGAAAGGGGACTTCCGGTTTACTTCTCGGAAGGTTTGTGATGCGTCAAAAAGGATACACCTTGTGCGTGTTGATGGGCAACGACCACCGTGCATTGAGGACATGATTCCCGGGTTTCCACGAAGGCGTTTTGAATCAAATTTTGAGCATTCCTCGGGATTGTTGGAACCCAGGGACACACACCAAGATCAAATAGGCAGAAGAAGCTGGTAGAGGACTGCTGGCCATCAGGGAAAGCCGCCGGCTACTTTCGGCCATTAGTGGCCACTGCCGGCCATCGATAGAATGGTGCCGGCCATCGATGTGCCCCTGCCGGCCATCGGTGGCAGATTCGGGCGAAATGGTCTTTTTAGCCATGGGTCTTTAAATAGGCCCAAAAGTAACCCATTTCCTCACAAACCCTTGCATAGAAATCATTTCCCTTGCCCTCTAGGTGTGCCTTCTCTCTAGATTCGTGCGTTCTACGCGTTTCCCAACACCCTAGACAATCTTGAATCATTAAAACCTCTTGGTTTTCTTTGATTTGAACCGATCAGAAATTGTATCTGAGGCCTTTTTCATCATTTACCGCATTCAAGGATCATTTCCCCCAAACTTCTCTCGTGGTTAGTTCACTTTCCCTGGGTTTTTAACTTTTCTTGAATTTTCTCTCTCTTAGGGTTTGATTTGTTCAAAATTTCATCATTTGCTCATTTTTGCTTATTTTTGCATCTATCTCAGATGGCTGACGACGTTCCACATGACGAGGGCTTACTCGCACTTCCTCCAGTAGAGTTGGCAGCGGACTTTGCGGCTGAGTCAGAGGTTGAGCCTCAGCGTTTACCATTAAGCATTCGTCCCTTCGACCCCATGAGGTATCACTCGAAGAGTCACATCATTATGGTGGTGGGAGGCATCCATAGTTTTACTGATTTTGATGAGGATGCACTAGACGACCTCTTACCGAGGGAGCCAATGTCTCATTTGTCGGCCATCGCTGTGGAGGTACCAACTCTCCCCTTCTGCGGTATTACTTTCAACTATTTGCATTTCTTGTACTGTTTTGATCTGATTGCATCACATGCCTTGACCTGACTGTATTTCATACACTATTGCTCTGCATTGAACTATACTTCTCACATCACTGCCCTGTATGTACTGTATACGAGTGCACCTCAGGCGTCACTATTCTGAATTCAACTGTATCTTCGATACACCACTAATTTGCATGCAACTGTATTTTCAATACATCATTGATTTGTCATGAACTGCATTTTCAATACACTGCTGATCTGTCTGAACTGCATTTTCAATACATCGTTGATCTGATTTGAACTGCATTTTCAATACATTGCTGATCTGACTTGAACTGTATTTTCAATACATCGCTGATCTGATCTGAACTGCATTTTTCACAGGATGGATCCCGCTCCTTCCGAGGTTATGGTGCTACAACTGCTCAAGACTGGTATGATGTGCTTCCCGCGAGGGTCCACCGGATCAACGATGGGACCGATTTCGGTGCTACGATCGCTCGAGACTGGTGTGATGCGCTTCCCGCGAGTGTCCGCCGGATCATCGATGGGACCAATTTCGGTATATTTTGCTGTAGCTTGACGTGGGTCACAGCGAGTCGCCCTCTCCTAGGGGCTCTTGTGGAGAGGTGGTGGGACACCACCAACTCTTTCCACTTCTCGACGATGGGAGAGATGACCATGACTCCTTTTGATTTCGCCATGATCACCGGCCTGGGCGTGGGAGGTGATCCGATTCCCCTTGATCCCGACATGGGAGAGTGGGTGGCTGCATGGGACACATTACTTGGAGCACGTCCACCGACTCTTCGAACAGGCATGGTTAGATACACTTGGTTCGAGGAGCACTACAGAGGGGAGGATCCCGATACTGATGTGGAGGCAGAGTAGTATGCCAGGGGCTTCCTCTTGTTCCTTTTCGGTACCACATTGTTTTCGAATAGGTAGAATACCGTGGGTTTGTACTACTTGGGCGCTTTGGTGGTACTCCAGCGAGTCCGTTTCTACGACTGGGGCGCGGCCGGCCTCACCACTCTTTATGGATACATGAGCTCCACCTCTTGGATGTGTGGGAGGTTGATCGGCGGCTACTGGAGAGCTTGGGAGGTACACAACCCAGTTTTCCCTTTTCATTGCTTTACTCAGCATTTGTACTTTTGCTTTGTTCGACACTTGTACTTTCTGTATTTTTTGTATCTGCTCTTGCACTGTATGCTTTCTGCTTTGCATTTTTTGTACACCATACATGCTGCACACTACATACCATACACTGCACACATTGGATCTAATGTTCACTCTAGGCATGCGTCTGTTATGCACTGTACTGCGTTCTGATTTCTGCATTTTAAACAATCTGTTCATACACTGTACTGATCACATCTTTCTAACAGCTATGGGTATACGCATACTTCTCGACACTTGCTCCAGTGCCGGTGGAGGAGACCCCAGTGACAGTCCCATTCTCTGACGTATACGACGATCAGCTCCGTCATAGGACCCGAGAGAGCTTCATGTTCTTTTGGCAGTATTTCGACACGGTCATGGCACACGAGGTAAGTCTGCAATAAGATTATTTCAATCAACCCAATGCACCTACTTTAGTTATTTGACAACTGATCATCTTGTTTATTCTTTTTTCTCTGATCACGTGGCAGCCATGGGATGCGATCCCGTCAGGACTCCGAGATCAGTACCACACTGCCCAGACTATGTCTCAGTTCCACATTCTCTTCGAGGGCCCGATCTGTTGCGCCTGGTTTTTGAGTGAGTGCTTTGTGCGTCAGACCTTGGGGTTGCCTTCTCTATTTATACCGATGGCACCTCTACCATCGATGAGGGAGACACACATGTTGTCTGCCGACCAGGTGATTCAGTCCATGGTAGGACTGGAGACGAATTTCTTCCGCACCGAGGGTGACTACGCAGCCTTTATTCAAACGCATCTGATGCCACCTTTGACTGGTGTCCAAGGAGGAGCGGGAGCAAGGGCTCCAGCTACGAGAGGGAGAGGCGGAGCGACCAGGTCTCATAGGAGGAGAGGTCCTGAGGGGAGACAGGGGACTGCATGGCCTGTGCTTCCTGCTACCATGACATGCCGAGGGCGGGCTGGAGAGACTTATCAGATTCCCTTCGCTCCCTCTCCAGCTGGTCATGAGCTTGTTGGAGTTTACGGCTCGACCCCGGTATGTGCTATACTTCTTCTTTTGTACAGTCATTTGATTTCACTGGATATGCCGCAGAATACCAATGACTTCAACATTTTTGCAGGCTTCCATTGAGTACACTCGTCAGTCTCTGGAGATGACGGCTTCGGTGATGGGGATGCTGCAGACGAGCATGGACCTACTTAGTATTTATAGTATTCCGATGAGTTCTTTCAAACTACAATCCATGCCACATAGTCTTTTCTCGACATGCCATCATTTGCACAGTTGCACACTACACTGATCTGATATATTGCTCTCATACACCGCTCACGGTACACATTCATTACAAATCATTCACTGCTCACAGCACATTATTTTTGGCATCTGATACATCTTGATTGCTAATGAATTTTGGTGGATTGCCCTTTTTCATATTGCTTTCTTGATGCCAGGCCCATCCGGTGCCTCAGCAGGAGTGGGGGCGGGTCCTTCAGCACCTCCCGAGCAGCAGGGGGAGTGGGAAAAGGGACTAGTTCACGGCGGCCTGCCCCAGATAATGACGAGTCTGACGAGGAGACAGTGAGTCTGCGGTTAGAGTCATCTTAGGATAGAGATGGAGCTGGGGATGGCTCGAGTTCAGAGTCAGGTGCTGATGGTGGCGATGTTCTAGAGTCCTCTCGATCAAGGAAGAGGACGAGGAGGACCTCTCAATCTTAAGGCGATTGGCGCCGATCCAGACATTTTGCTGATTCAGACGTTGCTCGTCTTTTTGCTTTATTTTTCTTTTTACTAGTAGTTTTGCACATTGTATTGTGTCAGGCGGATTTAGTTTTTAAAACTATGCTCTTTTGTAGAAAGAATCTATGATGGAATGAAAACAACATTTTGTTGAAAAAGTGTTTCATTTGTGCATTCTATGCATCGCATCACATCGCATCACTTTACATAACAATGTAAATGAGTTTGAACTTTTGTTTCGAAAACCAAACACTCAAATTACACTAATCAGGTAGTGAACCGACTAACAATAAAACAACTCGATAAGCAAAACAAAGCATTAACAAGTTTACAACTCGATAAGCAAATTACGACAACTCGATAAATGAAAGGAAGATGATTACAACCTGACACAGAAAAAGAAACTAATACGTCTTAAACGAGACATGACAGAGTCCAACAGGACAAAACAAGACCTTAAAAGGCCTAGGTAACAGGACTTCACTGTAGCAGACAACGGGTCTTCACCAAGAAGGCTAGTGAGCATGAGGGAGAGACTGCCGACCACATAGGAAGGCCTGCCGGCCATCAGTGTGCCAATGCCAGCCACTGATGAGCCACTGCCGGCCATCGATGGCAGACTCTCCGAAATGTCGACATCTGTCCTCCACTCACTACCTTATCTTCTATATGAGTTCCAGCTTCGGGATTCTCTTCATTTCAGCTCAAATTTGCACCAAATGGAAGCATTCCTTGCTCAAAACCTCACAAATTGGATTGCCAACTTAGATGGCTTAGAAAAGCTTAATTTTCGGGGTTGTGGCATAAGTGCACTATTCACGTTGAGTCGCACCCTGCTGCGTTTTCCGTTTCTTCATGCCACGGTAAGGTTTTGGAATCCGGTGACACACGTCTTTAGCTTTGGTAGGCAAGAGATGTGTCCCACTTTTGAAGACTTTCAAGCTTTAATGGAATCCGAGCGCGATGAAGAAATCTTGCCACAATTCCACTTCAGCCATGTCCAAGCATTACGAGCGGATGTGTGGACTCAATTTGCATGATGCTCGATCATTGATTCATGATAAAGAGTTAGACATTCTAAGCTTGGTTTGTCGGTTTTCTGATGCCGGTGACCGCGGCGACCATCATTGGCAGGGTTATCGGCGACATGCGCTTTGCTTGTGCATGTTATCTCATCTCTTACTTGCCCCAGGCTCCGGTGGGTTTAGCACTCGTTTGATTGAAATTGCTGATGGCTTGAGGGAGGGCAAAAGCTGCATCGCCATGACGCTAGCTGAGACATTGATGGGTTTGGGTGCTTTTCATCGCCGGGAGATGGCTAGATTGGCAGGGAGCCCACTACTGTTGCAGGTATGTTTCTCACCCTTTCTCACATATGTTTCTCACATCACTCGACCCTTAGGCTCGGTTTTTCTCTCAAAACCCTTTTCTTACTTTTCTCTCAACGTACACCTCTCTATTCTTTGATCTCTCATTTTTCATCCCTCCCCAGGTGTGGTTGATGGATAAATTGAAGGTTGTGGACCCCTGCCCCACATATTCAGCTCACAACTACTTCTTCCGGCGATGTGTAGTCGATGCCCCAGATGAGGGATGGTGGTTCAACTGGATGTGCAGTTTATCTGCTACTGACATTGCTTGGCACTGCCCTTGGCTCAATCTATCGGCGATGAGTTATAACATGACCTGTCAGCCCGGGATCCAGTTGGTTAGCCTGACACACTGCGTGTTCTATTTTCCATTCCAATTCCGGCGTCAGTTTGGACATGATCAGACTTGCCCGGAGGAGGGGATAGAGTACCCTGCTACATTTCCGATCCGAGGCACACAGCTAGCTCTGTATGCCACAGCCTGGAGGACAAGAGAGCTTCTGGCTCCTGCTCTTGCTTTCAGCTGCACCCTTTCTGATGAGTGCCTAGATTGGCTCAATGAAAAGGCACATGTAGGGCACACTTTGGCGTCAGAGGCTTTCACAAGCTCTGGGAGGAGACGCAGGAACACCCAACTATGCCTTGGATTTATTTTGCTTTATCAATACTTTCAAGTTTTCTTTTGAATGTAATAAAAAGCAACTTCAAATTTGTATTCAAGAGTAAGAGAACTCTGTATTGAAATCAATGAAATTGAAGGTTGTGGGTACTGAAAATTTTCCGTTTGGTCCAAAAATGGTCTAAGTTGTAAAAAGATTAATTTGTACAAAATCAACTTTTATTAAAACTTTTCAAAACCATTTTCGATATGGATCAAAACTGGACATGCCCAAGATCTATCACTGAGATGTGCAACCCCAGATCCTAGCAACTGGAAAGTTGCCCCTAGTCTGAATAGCACTGCACTGGAGATCAGAACCGAGCTCTTGAATGCTGAATAAACAAAGATGACCAAACATGATCATATGGACAAAGTTGATCGAGGAAGTGTTTATGGCTGGACTTCAAGATGAAGTTGCCTACGTATCCCAAAGATGGGAATCAAGCCTTACGTAGCTCGGCTTGGGTTCACTCGAGTATTAACTCTCTCCTTTTGCGCTCTAACTTTTGCCAAGGCCGCCCTTTGCGAGTTTTCAACCTTGCGAGCTCAGTTTTTGTAATTTCAAATTTTTCATGCTCTAACTTTTGCCTAGGTCGCCCTTTCGGGTTTTCTGCCTAGCGAGCCACTCAGGGGTAATATTTCTTCAACTTGTCCATGTTGATCGGTTGGGAGAACTCTAGGCCATCTAAGTCCATCAGAACGACAGCTCCACCTGACCAAATAGACTTGATGATGTAAGGGCCAGTCCAATTGGGTCTAAACTTGCCCCTAGGATCATGGATGGGAGCTCGGTTGTCTTTGAGCACCAAATCTCCTTCTTTCAAATTCCTGGACTTAACCTTCTTGCTGAAAGCCCTGACAATTCTTCGTTGACAACCCTGAACATGGTACAGTGCTTTCAGCCTTCTCTCATCAAACAGCATGAGTTCTTCGAACCTGCTCTGCTGCCAATCTGCCTCAGCTATCTGACACTTAGCCAATACTCGCAATGACGGAACCTCAACTTCAATAGGCAGAATGACTTCCATCCCATAGACCAAGGAATACGGAGTCGCCCCAGTAGAAGTTCTGATTGAAGTCTGGTAGCCCCACAGAGCAAATGGCAACTTATCTGGCCAATCCCAGTAGGTCTCCACCATCTTTTGCAAAATGTTTTTAATGTTCTTGTTAGCGGCCTCAACTGATCCGTTGGTCTGTGGCCAGTATGTAGATGACTTGTGAAAAGCCACGTTGTACTTGTCTAACCAGTCAATCACTTCCTTCTTGAAGTGGGAACCATTATCTGAAATGATCTCATTCGGGATCCCGTAACGACAGATGATGTTGTTCCTGATGAACTTGGCAACATGTGATGCCTTCAACACCGCATAAGATTGGGCCTCAATCCACTTTATAAAATAGTCTATCGCTACCAGAATGAACTCATGCCCATTGGACCCTTTTGGAGTGACAGCTCCAATCACATCTATCCCCCAAACTGAAAACGGCCATGGCGAAGTCATGTTGTAGAGCTTAGACAGCGAAATATTCATGTGATTTGCATGGATTTGACATTTGTGGCATCGCCGGACAAAGCCAATACAATCCTCCTCCATGGTGGACCAGTAATAACCCTGTCTGAGGATCTTCCGGGCTAGCATCACCCCATTCATGTGCGCTTCGCACTCTCCTCCATGGATGGCCTCCATCTGGCGCTTCGATTCTTCAGCATCAACACACAGCTTATGCATTCCCAGATGGCCTCTCTTATACAGTTTACCCCCGCAGATGATGAACTAAGTAGCCATTCTTCGTATTGCCCTCTTATCTTTGGTGTTTGCCCCTGGTGGATACGCTTCTTTCTCTAAGAAGTTCCAAACGTCGTAATACCAGGGGTTCTCATCTTGAACCTTTTCTATGACAGCAATCAGCTCATAGACCGGCACAAATTTCTGGTTAATAATGATCAGACGCATCCGGACTCCAAAAGGGATGTCTATCATGGAAGATAGAGTTGCTAGTGAATCTGCGAACCTGTTGTTCTCTCTTAACAGATGAGCAAAGTTCAGCTTCTCAAACCAAGGAATCAGCAAGTCCAAGGTCTGGTGGTAAATTCTCATCTTTTCTTCTTTGACTTTCCAATCTCCTTTAGCCTGAGATACAACAAGGTTCGAGTCCCCGATGACATCCAACCGTTTTATCCCTAGTTCTAGGGCAGCTTCTAAACCAGCAATGCATGCCTCATATTCTACTTCATTGTTCGATACTTTGAAACGTAGCTTGAATCCTAGAGGGATGCGGGAATTGTCGGGCGCTATCAGCAACACTCCTATCCCACACCCGTATTGGTTTGATGCTCCGTCAAAGTACATCGTCAAGGTTTCGTCTTCGACATGCAAAATGGCCTCGTCCGGGAACAGGTACTCAACTGCTTCATCCCCTTCAACTGGGTGATCGGCAAGGAACTCCACTACGGCTATCCCCTTTACTGACTTGCGCGTCACATACTTCAGATCGAATTCAGAAAGCAGAAGTAACCAACGGGCTAGCCTACCCGTAAGTGCTGGTTTCTCAAAGAGATATTTGATGGGATCTAATCTCAAAACCAACATTACAGAGTGAGCTAACAGGTAGTGCTGCAGCTTCCTAGTAGCCCATACCAAGGTCAAACAAGCCTTCTCCAGCGGAGTATAGCGGGTCTCGTAATCCAGCATCTTCTTGCTCAGATAGTAGATGGCTCTCTCCATTTTGTCCTCAGACTCTTGTGCAAGCATGCAGCCCATTGTAGTTTCAGTCATTGAAAGATACAAAATCAACGGTTTCCCCGGCTCTGGCAGTGACAACACAGGTGGTTCTGTAAGTATTGCTTAATCTGTTCAAAAGCAGCTTAGCATCGGCCGTCCCATTGGAACTTCGTTCCTTTCTTCAGGAGACCAAAGAGTGGTTCACAAGTCAAGGTTAATTTTGAGATAAACCGTCTTATGAATTGCACTTTACCCAGAAAGCCTCGCATCTCCTTTTCAGTCCTTGGTGGTGGCATTTCTAAGATGACCTTGATTTTGGAAGGGTCGACTTCGATGCCCCTTTGTGTGATCAAGAACCCCAGCATTTTTCCTACCGTAACACCAAACGTACACTTCTGAGGATTCAGCCACAACCGGAATTCTCTGATCCTTTGGAAGAACTTTTGCAAGGCAGTGTAGTGGCCCTCTCTTTCCTTGGACTTGACAATCATGTCGTCCACATACACCTCAACCTCTTTGTGGATCATGTTATGCAATATCGTGGTCGCAGCCCGTTGATATGTAGCTCCAGCATTCTTCAGCCCAAATGGCATTACCCCATAACAATAGGTCCCCCACGGGGTGGTGAAGGCAGTCTTCTCCCGGTCTTCAGGTGCCATTACAATCTGGTTGTAGCCCGAAAAGCCATCTGTGAACGAAAGCAATGCATGCCTCGTAGTAAAATCCACTAACTCATCGATATGCGGCAGAGGAAAGTCATCCTTCGAACTAGCTTTATTCAAATCCCTAAAATCCACACATACCTGAATTCTGCCGTCCTTCTTCGGCACTAGAACTATGTTGGCCAACCAAGTTGGATATTCGGATACCAATAGGAACCCTGCGTCAATTTGCTTGGTGACCTCTTCTTTGATCTTGATAGCCCAGTCGGGGCAAATTCTTCTGAGTTTCTGCTTGATAGGTTGGGCCTCTGGGTCGAGAGGGATCCGGTGCTGTACAATCTCAGGATCAATTCCAGGCATGTCTTCGTAGGACCACGCGAAAACATCTTTGAAATCTTTTAATAAAGCGACTAAACGCTCGCGCTCCTCCGAAGACAACATGGACCCGATCTGGACCAGCCGCGGGTCCTTCTCAGTACCAACATTAATTTGGGTGATTTTATCAACCAACGGTTTTACAAACCTCTCATGCTCTTGTTCAAGCAAATATTTCAAAACTAGAGGAATTTCTTCCTCGTCGTTTTCATCGAAATTTTGAAAGTCCTGATTAATACAATAAATCAAAGGCATAGAAAAGTACTTAGAAGCCACAGCTATTCCAATCTCATTAATCACTTCATCCAGTCCATCTGATTCTTATGTTACAATAGACTCGAAAGAGAAAGAAAAAGACGACCTAGACAGGAGTGTGGCAACTGGGTTATCACCCCTAAGAATACCGGACTCAGACTCAAACGAGCTGGAACCTGATTCCGACCCCACTGACTCAGTGGAATCAAATTCCGGCTCACTACCTGACCCGGTATTGGTCGATAAGAATCCCTCACCGTATTGCCAGACGATGGAGGGTACGACGGATGCATTCAAAATGTTTGAAGGTGGGCTCGCAGCCGTTTCATTCTTGATCATAGACACTGAGAGGTCATTCCCCAAGCACTCATGTACGATCGGAGGATCTGATAGTAGACAGGCCAGTGCTACCCCCATTTCAAACTCGGCGTTCTCGGAATCCACTTCCTTACACTGCTCGACCTCAGCTGATGGACATGTCTGCTCCTCGGCGACATCATCCCCGGATAACTGCAAGTCAAAGAAGATTTCAAATCCCAACATGCGCCTCTTTTTTGTGTTCAGCCATGGCTCTGGGAAGCCGCAGAATGGAAATTCTTCCCCCTCCCGGACAAAGCGTTCGTTTAGGGTACCCTGGATGGGTCAGTGCATTAACTCAAAATGTTTCCCGGTCAGCTTGGCTCTGGCTCTTCCGGCCATTTCTTTGCCTTTCCTTACCCAATCCTCTTTGGTAGGCAGATAGCCTAAGCTAAAGGTATGTGGGTTGTGCGGCACTTCGGCCAATACTGCAATGCCTTTCTGGCCACTTCTTCCTAGTCCCATCCCAGGGATGTACTGGAGTTTGTTTATAAGGTACACTGGCTGTGCGCTGACATACAATCCCTCATCAATAGCTATGATGTTCTGAACAACCCGGGCCTCGGCTAGGGTAAATTCTGATAGAAACACATCCTTCGTGCCATGCTCGATTTCCAAAACCGGTGTAGACACCTCTGGTGGTGGATGAATTGATGAATTCCCGAAAACTATAGCTACCCCCTTCCCGTGAGGGTATTTTAACATCTGGTGTAGTGTGGAAGAGACTGCCTTCACCTGGTGCAGCCACGACCGCCCTAGGAGTAGATTGAAGGTTGCGGGAACGTCCAAGACATGAAAATCAACATCATGTTGTCCTGGACCAACCTTGGCCTGAATCTGCACAATCCCCTTCACCTCTCTGCTTGTATTGTTGTAGGCCCTTATCACTTGGGCAGTTGGCACGAAGTCTGCAGGCTTCAACCCGATTGCATTTGTTGTCCTCGACGGGCACACGTTAATGGCAAATCCCGTGTCGACAAGAACCACCAGTATCCACTTGTCTCTATACTCCATAGAGATGTAGAGTGGTTTGTTGTGACCCGAGCCCTCAGGCGACAGTTCCCTGTCAGAAAAGGTCAACGTCGAGAAAGCTCCTCCCGAAAAGACCAGCCCTACCAGCTGTTCAGGTGTGGTATCTATTGAGAGTTTGGCCTTGTCCATTGCCGAAAGGACAGCCTGTCTATGAACTCATGAAGCCATAAGCAGTCCCCAGACGGAGATGTTTGCCTGTATCTTCTTCAGCTGTTTCAGCATAGCCTCTTCTTTGAGTAACTTTTCTTTTTGTTTCTCCACCTCCTTGTCCTTCCCGGACGCTTCTGGTTGATTTAAGTGCGGGGGCTTAAAATACCGCCCGCGCCTAGTCATGTGGTCTACTTCATCCACATACCAGGTATCATCTGGCTGGTTTTGTCCCCAGTCGTCATCTGTGTGGGCAAGACGTAGGTCGTTATCTTCCCACCACATGCCATCAGCAACCGACAGATACCTCTCCGGCTCCGTTACAACACCTGTACCTACAGTACCTTCCGTTCCCGTGCTCACAACACGTTCTATCCCCTTAGGGGCTTTGGCTTTCCTGACTCTTTCAAAATCCTCGGCCCTTTGTCGCTCGAACTGTTTCAGTGCGGCTTGCTGTTGAATGTCCTTTATACTCGAAATGCTCTGGTCTTGGGCAAAATTATTATCACGGTGCCCTCCGGCGGTGCATTATGATTCCCGGCCCTTTCGGCCATTGTTGATGTCTCCGTCCCTGGCAGACTCTGCTCTAACTGAGGTTGTTCCACAACATCTGGTTGGTCGTCAAGCCATCCAGTAGTTTCTGCTGACCCATCAAACCAATTGACTGTCATGTCCCCTGAATCCTGCTCCTCAAAGAACTGCAGATTTACAAGGTCTTCTTCCAGATCCGCTAGGTCATCTAGCCCTTGATTCGATCCATCCTCTCGCACTACACAAATCTCTACCCCTATTGGCAATTCCACATTTGGCCCAGCCTGGCCTACTGATGTAATGTAACCGCTCAGGTTGTACTTGAAGCTCACAGACCCCTCAGGCTCCGACTGCTCATCCTCATCTGTTCTCACAATTGACCTAGTTTCTTCTCCGATAGTTACCACCATCGTTTCTAGTTGGGTTTAGGAGATGTCCAATACGCACAAGTCAGTGCTGTCAGGAATGAACACCTCCGGCTTGGGTAGGTGAGAAGGCGTGATATATATGCTGGGGTCGTATGACACAACCCCAGTTTGGATGAAATTGATGCGTTGGGGGAGGGGGGTGGAGCTTGGTTATGTGGTGGGAGAGGGTTGGTTGTGACATTTTGTTTTTCTAGGGGCATGATCACCCTATTGTCGATGAGATCCTGAATCTCATGACGTAATCGAAAGCACTAGTCGGTGTCATGACCATGCTGTTGGTGATAGGTGTAGTACTTGGCCGGGTTATGGGAAACAGGGAGTCTGTCTGGTAACGGACGCGGCTCTAAGGGCTTTAAGAGCCCTTTCCTGATAAAAAATGCCAGAGCGTTGGACGGGGGCATGTATAGTGGGGTGAAGGTTCTTTGGCTTCGGGGGGAATACTTGGTTGTTTGTGAGCTACTTCTGGATGCACCAGTGAATGGTGTAGCTGCAAGGGTTCTTGGGGTATTGGTGGTGGTAACCATAGTTACATCTGAAGATTTGCCAGCTATAGCACTGCTTGTGCCTGCATTCGAACTGCGGTTGAATGCCCTCTTGGGCTGCTCTCAGTTTTGGTCAACCAGACCCTGTTTCATAGCATCCTCGATCTGCTCCCCTATCTCGTGTAGGTCTGCAAAGGTGGGGAGGGGGAGAACGATCATCTTTTGCATAAGCTTGGGTTGGAGGTTGTGCACAACCATCCGTATTTGGTCTTTGTCAACAGGCCTGACGGTCATCATCGAAGCCTTGGCCCTCCACCGGGTCACAAAATCAGAGAAACTCTTCTTTGGCTCTTTCCTGGTTGTCTCGATCTGTGTATTGTATGAGTATTGAGCTATGATGGCCTCGGCCATCTCCTCCCAACTCCTCTTGACAGAATCTTCCAATTTTGCATACCAAATGGCCGCTACACCTGACAAGGTCCGGCCAAACAAGGAAAGCTTCTATAATCTAGAGAGGCCCATCGGCCTTAGAATGTTTGAAAACTGCCGCAAATGCACCATAGGGTCCCCCGACCCGTCAAAGCGGTCAATATGTGGCATCTTAAAACGGTCTGGCAGCGTCACGGCCGAGTCAGTGTGCCCATCCTCAATGTCCGGGATGGAATGAGCTCCTTGAGACTTCTTGAACAATTTCTCCAGCTTGCTCACCTTTAGTGTTGTGGGGTCCGTCTCGAACTCAAAGGGAGAATCTAGCAGGTTGGTGGGTGTTTTGGACAGCTGGGGTAAAACCGGGGACGGAGCCGGCCCGATTGGAATGTCTGTATCATCTTGGACGTTAGTTGTCCCCCCGAGTATGGGAACTCTTGGTGGGGGAGGAACCTGGTGTGAAGTAGATGCTCTAGTTTGCTGCTGTAGCCTAGTGATTAATTCTGCCTATTGGGTCACGGCTGTGGCCTGTTGTTTGGCAGATTCTGCTTGACGGGCAGCGTCCTGCTGCATAGTTTTCATGCTCTCCTGGAGTTGACGCACCATTTCCTCTAAGCTTGCCATATTGTACAGATCTATCTGAGTAACCGATATATCTGTTCCTGCAATAGAAACTGAGACCTCAGTCTGATTATTCACTAATGGGGTAGACCACTGATCTGGTGACCGCTGTACTGATACACTGCGCCTGGCTGTCCTCCGCCTGGTAACTGGGGGTAAAGAAAGAAACACTGCTTGTCCGTCTACCAGATCCCTGGATCGATTAAGTCTACGACCTCTAACCTAGAGTGCTCGGGGAATATCTACCTGGTCGGATGCAATTGTGCTAAACTACCTTGCAAAAAGATAAATAAAGCATAATAAGGAAATAATGAACAGAAAAATGGATAGCATAACAACTTACATAAATACAACACACAGTTAGTGCACACAAGCTGAAAGAACTGTCCTCAACCACTGATCACTGTTCCCAAATCACTGCCCCAAAACTGAATCTGATACCCGCAGATATGACTGATTCTCAAAATATTGATGCTCGCAGGCCTGACACCCAGATTTGCAAACTGATACGTGCATTCTTGTAGAGGTACACTCTAAAAGCACATAGCAAGCAAATGAGAGCCAAAACACCCCTATGTTGGGGTAGGGTTTCCCTGTCCTATTTTGTCAGGAGCTAGGGTTTCACTACACATACAACGGTTTCAAACAACCTATAATCGGGTAAGCAACCTGTCCTAGTTTGGAATAGTCACTATGGATTCCGATATGCACTAGGTCGACTGGTCAAAAAGGGTGCCCCGGTAAAAACCGGGGTTGTGTTCCTGTCGTGGCAGAGCTCGCAACCGGTTAGCCTTATGGCACGCTTCTCAAAGAAAGCCTCCGACAAACCGTTCAGGAATAGCATACGGTAAACACGGTGTCCTAGGCGCACCAATGCAAATGCAATGCAAAGAAACACATAAGTGTAGACAAAACAAAATATCATGAGTGCGAGTCAAGCTCTCTAATTCCCTAGCAGAGTCGCCAGAAACTGTAGACGCGCCCTTGGGCTTCATGCTACAGTTCAGACTCAAATGTCACGGTTCTGAATCTAGTCTCGCAAAGTGCAATGCAAGACCGATAAATCACCAAAGGGTCCAAATCCGGCAAATCGTTTTGGAAAACTGATTTTTGTAAAGAAGTGCCAAACATGGACTGCTTTTCCAGATACAGAGTCGCCACCTAAATATTTTTTTTTTTGTGGAAATTTAGGAAACCCTGACTCGTTGCCTAAGGCCACGTGTCCGTCATCACCAAAGTTGCCTCGGCTTGGGAACTTGGGTATGATTGGGGAAGGTCATCTATGAGCACCCCCGCTCGCCTGATCAAAGATCGGTCACTACTAAACATGATATCTTGTTTTTGAAAACACATGTGTTTTTATTTTGGTTAATTAGCTAGAATTACTATGTGATGAGCACAGCAAAAACAAGTATAGACTAGATTGCCTAATTTGGAACAAAGCATTGCATATCCATTTGTTTGGAAAATGGTTTGAAGTTTGCTACTTGTAAGTAGGCTAAAATGCGGATTTGATGAATTGTTTCAATTCAGGTAATCCAACCTTCACCCACAGGCATTCAGGCAGTTAAAACAATTAAGCAAATAGCCTCATGGCAAGCATGCTATCATGGCAACCCTCACACACATGCAGTATGCTAAAGCGTAAACACTTACAGTGTACTTTGAGCCAAAACAGAAACTAGTTAGTAATCAATGCATGATCCTAGTTCATGTTAAGATGGCTAATGCAACACATGCAAAATGAAACTAGAATAGGCTCGGCTATTCAAAAATAGCATGTGAATGCTACAATTGATACATGTATTCAAATTAGAATTGAAGTACAATGCGGTTGGTATGATGCACCGAGCCCGGTGCATGCAATATAGATGAATAGATGCACGCATGCAAAGCATAAGGATGCTAATTGAAAATATGCCCTAAGACTAACCATCAAAAGTAGGTAAGTAAAAGGGAGAAAGTCGTGGGGTTGGAAGACATGAACACACACACGCACACTTATTACAAAATTTGCCCTCTCGACGGAGGGTCCGAATAAATAATACAAACCAACTAATTAACTAACTAACATGCTAATTAATTATTACATAACCGAATGAATAACTAGCTACAACTAATTATTATAACACTTAATTAATTAACAAATTAACTAATTAAATTACAAATTAGAGCTAACTTACAAGTAAGCCTTAAAATATGCAGACTAGGCCGCCTCAGCTCTGCCTTGAAGAAGTTGACGATGCATGCTCGATTCCCGTCCCGGTAAGCTCTCCGGTTGCTCTTTAGAGGCTCTGTCTGCAGGGTGTCCTCAAGGAATTCCTACTGAACCTTACCAAAACCAGTCTGGGGAATGCATCAGTGGCCTGCCGGCCATGGAGAGATACTGCCGACCACCTGCCGGCCAAGGATGGATTTCTGCCGGCCAAGGATGAGGAGGTGCTGGCCATCTGTAGGGCACTGCCAGCCACTGATGTGTTGGGACACCAAGCTGTAGCAGAACACAAAATAGAGAAAAGTGAGGGTTCCCCAAGGGTATGTACACACTATGCGACCCCATATCACCTTGAAACATCAAGGGAGAGGCATAGTCGGATCCACGATCATGAATCATGCATCCCGATGCATGATGGCCAAAGATCCAACTTGTGCAAATCAATATGAAAGTGAATGCACAAATAAACACATAAATGCCTAGAACTCTATCATGGATAATCAAGAGCATCGGCGACCGAGAATTGAGACACGTTTCATCACTTGAAGTATGAAACGTTCCTCGTTTCTCGTGCTTGGATTAACACTTAACCCAAACAACAATGCCATGCATGGATGGCATACACAATGCTAACTTGAACATGCAATCATGCAATATGACTTAAGCATGCAAAATGCAGTGTAATAAACATACAACAACATGTAATGGAACTTGTATGAGACAGCATGCAAAGATGGAGCAAGCATACGACGATATGCAAGACAAGCATGCAACAACATGCAAGGGATGAGCTTAAACCAATGTGAGCAGACCTCAGCTTTGCCCAAATCAGTGGCCATAAGGTGCTGAATTAATGGTACAAAATGCTAGACAAGCATGCATGCCAATGGGCCCAAGAATTAAGGCATAAAGATGCAACTCTTAAGCACACCTGAGGAGTGAAAAGCATGCAAGTATGACAATACTACATGCTCTGAAATGATGTTATGAATGATGCCAAATCACACACATAACACAAGCATGGCATGCATGAAGCTCAAAAGCTAAGAACTAGCAAAGGAACTTAAGCCATGGCCATACAAAGCTAGCCCTAAAGGGCTAAGGGAACCTAAAACAGTCCCAAAGCATGTCCAAACAAGGCCAAAAACAAGCTCGAAGCTAGCCAACACAAGCTAGAACACAAGGCCAAAAACATGGAGCACGCAAGGCTACAAAAGAGGCAATGCACTACACCTATTGAAACCAAACATGGCATGACTTGGACAGCATAAAACAGAGTTACATCATGGTATAACAAGACCAAAAAAGCACTGATATGATGACCCAAAGGCCTAGGCTTAATGGCATGCACAATGATCCATTCATGAGGCATAAAGAGACAAGGCTCAAAGGCATTAAAAGCATGTCAAATGCAAGTGTATGACTACATTTCATGGACTGAAATAACATTTAGAATGATGGTAAAGCATGCAAACATCACATGTATGACATGGTAGCAGCCTCAAAACCCAAGGCTAGCCAAAGCATTTACACTCTAGCTATACAAAACATAAGTGATATGGCCATGATAGCCTAAAACAGTCCTAGGAAAGCCCAAAATAAGAATAAAATCATGCTGGAGCAAAGCCAAAATATGGTAGGATGATGAGTCAAAACATCATGCACATAAAGCTAGTAAGCAAGATTTGTTCTACAAGTATATGGAGCAAGCAAAGGATGACCAAGCCAGCTATGGACAAAGTCATGACATGATAAAACATCACCAAAAACATACTAAAATGGACTCAACATAAACTAGGATAACATGCTAAAGCAAGAAGCATATAAAGCTAGTTTATGAGATTTACACTACAAGTGTATTATACATGCAAGGAGTGAAAAAACCAACCCAAAAAAGATCTAAGGCATGGTAAAACATCACAAAAAACCTACTGAAATGGACTCAACATAAGTTAGGCAAACATGCTACTTTGATGAGCTACAAATGGGATTACAGTACACATACAAGATGCATGCAAAAGGTGACTGAACCAGCCATGGACAGAGCCAAGGAAGGTCCTAAAAGTCACAAAAAAAGGGCCTGAACCAAGCCTCAAAACTACAGAGAGGCATGCTCCTTTGGAAGGCCAAAAATGCAAGCAAACAAAAACCAAAAGAGAGGGGGTCACCCCCTATGATTTGAGGCATCAAAACCACATGCCTACCACTGAAAATCCGTTGGATTTTAGTGGTTAAAAGGCCAAACCAAGGCTAGCTCAAAGGCCTTAAAGCATGGCTCAAAACAAGGCTAAACAAAGCATACAAGAGGGTTGTACACCCCTAACACCAAAAACACCTTAAACAAACTTCAAAAGCACTTAAAAACAAGACTTTTTTCAGTTGAAAGAAATGCCTAAAACAATATGCAAGGATGGCCAAAATGAGGTACAAAAAAGTGCTAAAAAGGGGAAAATACTCACCTTTGAAGATCAGCTTCTAAACCAGCAACCTCAGGGGCCAAAAACTCACTTTTAGAGCTCAAGTAACCTTCCCAAGAACCTTATTCCAATGGTGGTGATGTATCTCTATGTGTTGTAGTGTAAAAGTGCAAGAAAAATGGGCTAAACCACAACAATATAGAGAGAGAGAGAGAGAGAGAGCTATATCTCTTCTAAAATGGCTGAACCTCTGTTAAGGAGAGAGGCCCTCTCCTTATATAGAGGGAAAACAATGCAAAGGTTCTTCAAGAAGCTTGGCAAGACCTTCAGCCCTCCATACACGTGTATGGAGGGGAGATGAAAGGATTCCAACTAGCTCAAAAGATCTGGAGTGAAACCTGCTGAGACAGGGGTTTTGCGGCCATTAGTGGCTCATTGATGGCCGGCAGGCTCAATCAATGGCCGGTAGCAACAAAGTGAAGGTCGGCAAGCCCAAAAGGGGGCCGACAGTGTGTAGACGTCCCCGATCGTCCTGGGAGGGAAATCTCGTTTTGTTCGTTTTGAGGCTCACTACAGTTCGGACTCAATGTCACGGTCTTGCATCTAATCTCGCAGAGTGCAATGCAAGACCGATGAATCATCATAGAGTCCAAATCCAGCAAATCGTTTTTAAAAATATTTTTTTTTTTAAAGAAGTGCCAAACATGGACTACTTTGCCAGATACTGAGTCGCCAACTAAATATTTATTTTGGGGGAATTTAGGAAACCCTGACTCGTTGCCTAAGGCCACATGTCCGTCATCACCAAAGTTGCCTCGGCTCGGGAACTTGGGTATGATTGGGGAAGGTCAGCTGTGAGCACCCCCGCTCGCCCGATCAAAGATCGGCCTCTACTAACCATGATATCTAGTTTTGAAAACATTATGCGTTCTTATTCCGGTTATTAGCCTAGATTTACTACGTGATGCACACAACATACAATTATAGACTGGGTCGTCTAAGTTGGAACAAAAACATCTCATGTTTGTTTTTTTTAAAAGCGGTTTGCTACTCGCAAGTAAGCTAAAAATGCAGATTTTGCCACCCTCGGGTGGGTTTAGAAAACGCGGTTTTGCCACTTTCGAATGTGCTTAAAACTCGCATTCAATGCAATGTTCCAATTCAAATAACCCAACTTTCACCCACAGGCACTCAAGCAGTTATATCACATAAGCACATAGCCTCATGGTAAAGCATGCTATCATGGCAACACTCACACGCATGCAAGGATGCTAAAACATGAAAACTTACCGAGTACTCCAAGCCAAAACAGGAACTAGTTAGTGAACATGCATGAATCCTAATTATGCTGAAATCCTTAATGCAACACATGCAAAAATGCAATCTAGATAGGCTTGGCTATTCTAAACATGGCCTATGAAATGTAACAGATAACATATATTCAACTTGGAACTGAAATACCATGCAGCTAGTATGATGCGCCGAGCCCGATGCATGCAATACAGATGAATGAATGCATGCATGCATAGCATAAGGTATGCTAATTTAAATATGCCCTAATACTAACCATTGAAAGTAGGTAAATAAAAGGGAGAAAGAAGTGGGGGTTGGAAGACATGCACACACTCACACACACTTATTACACAATTGCCCTCGCTCGGAGGGTCCGAAAGAATAATACAGGCCAAATAATGAATCAACTATCCTAGCTAATTAATTATTTCAAAACTTCTAATTAATTAACAAATTAATTACAAAAACAGCCTAAATATGAAACTAAAGAGACCGCCTCAGCTCTGCCTCGGAATGCGTAGATGATGCATGCTCGGTTTGCCTTACTCGGAAACCCGTTACCATGTCACTGTTGCCTCTATTTTCACTGTTCTGCACCTCTGAGGGATGTGAAAATTCTTCAGTCACCTCTGAACCATTCCCTGATCATTTTGGAATGCCACCGGCCAATGAAGAGCACCACCGACCATGTAAATGTGATCATCGACCATAAATTGGGTCACCGGCTGGACTCTGATGGTCGGTCGGCACTGAAGGTGGTCAGCCGGCCATTTATTCCTGCAGAATCCTGTTTTTGCTGCAGCAGTGGACAGACAGTGCATGGCAAGGAAACTTCAAAGCAATGTATGCATGGCCACACTCCCTATCATGTTATGGACTCAAGGGAGTGCGGCCCTTGGTACTCGGGCCACCAGTCACACATTTCGATACATGACGGCCAAAGGCACCAAGCTTGCAAATCAATGTAAATGCATGCAACAAAACAAATGAATGCCTCAGGCCCTATCATGTTGAGATCAAGGGCATCGGCGACCGAGGATTGAGATGTGTTTTGTCAATTTGAGTACGAACACACCTCACTCCTCGTGTTTGGTTTGACACCCTAAACCAAACGCAATGCTATGTGTGTATGCTATATGCAATGCGAAGTAATGCAACTAATGCAATGCAATATGAGCATGCTAAGCTAATGCAACATGACACTACCTAACCATGCAAGCCAAACTAATGCAATATGAACATGTCAAGCATACAACGAGACTATGCAATGCAACTAGCTAAACAACATGCAAACATGCAAACATGACACAATGTAAGCATGTAACCAATGTAATGCAACATGTCAATCATGCAATTTATATACAAGGATGGACTTAAACTGAAATGGGAGGCCTCAGCCATGCCCCAAAACAGTGGCCAAACATACTAAAAATGATGGACAAATGCTCATGCAAACACGCACACCAATGGGCCTAAAACTAAGGCATAAAAGGGAGCATTCCATTACAACTATCATGACCACACATGGCATGGATTATGCAACCAAAAACAGAGTTTTAGTGCATCAAAATACACCCCAAAATCCACATGAATGGCATCCCAAATGACTTAAACAAAAGGCATGCACTATGACCTATTTCAAGGCACAAAAGGACGACTCTTCAAAGCATGATAGGAATGATGAATGCAAGCCTACAAGCATGGATTATGGACTAAAATAACATGGGAAATTACTCCAAATCACTGAAACAACCCAACCACAGCATGCTTATGGCTCACACACTCAAGGCCTACAAGCTAGAATGCAAAGGGGCTATACAAAACATGGCAAAGATGACACTAAAGACCCAAGACAGACCTTAAACATGATGAAATAGGACTAAAAGCTTCATGGAGTCAAACCAAAATCATGCTAAAATGTCATCTCACAACATGATACATGTTAGGCCAAAACATGAGATTACAAGGCAAGCATATAATGCATGAAATGGACCATCAAACCAACTAAAAACAGAGGTATAATATGACCAAATATCACCAAATACCTACTGAAATGATGCTAACAACAACTAAGCATGCATGCTACTCTTATGAGCCAAAAACATAAGGAAAAGAGAGACAAAGGGAGAGGGGTGTCCCTCCCCTATGAAAGACCTTAAAACCTCTTCTTCACCACTGAAAATCCTCTGGATTTCAATGGTGAGAAGGCCAATACACGAAGGTTCCCGAAGCTCGACAAAGAAAGCACAAAAAGGGCCAAACAAGGCCTAAGAGGGGGTGGACGACCCCCAACACCAAAGTGACCTTAATGAAGTATCTTAAACACAAAAAAAATAGAACTTTTATATGTTATACACAAAGCTCAAAAGAGCATGCAAAGTAGGTTAAAAGCTAGTGCAAGAATGGGAAATATAAAGCAATAGTGTTCACCCTTGAAGAACACTTGAAGAACCAAAACTCCAGCCCCCTTTTCTGATCAAAACCAACTCAAAATCTCCAAGAACAACCTCTCAACATCTCAATAACCAAGGCAAGGTGTAACGCTAGGTGTCTTAGTGTAAAATTAAGACCAAAACACACTTTTAGGCCCTCTAACACACACAAATGTAGAGAGAGAGGGAGATATATAGAGAGAGTGATATATATTATATATCAGATGTATAAGTCTGATTTTTGCTGAACCTCTTCAAAGGAGAGGGAGGGCCCTCTTATATAGACAAGGTAAAGGCCTAAGCTTCCAAGAGAAGCTAAACAAAAGGGGTCAAGGCTTCTTAAAGAAGCTAAGGCCAAGGGGCCATGGCTTCCTGAGAAAGTTGAGACAGGGGTCCAAGCTTCTTGAGGAAGCTAAGACAAAGGTCCAAGCTTCCTCAAGAAGCGAGACCAAAAGGGTGTAAAGGGTGCAAATTCCTCCATGCACGTGTATGGGGAACAGGTCCGTGCACTCCAGCTGGCATAACTTGCATATACAATGCCTGAAAAAGGCAAAAAGGAGATATCGGCCAAAGAGAGAGACTATCGGCCAAATAAATGGTCGGTCGACCACTCAAAGAGCCGATAATAAGGCCGATGGCTTCATGCCACGGCTGGTGGGTTTTAGGGGCTGGCTAACAAGCCACCTCCTACCCTTAGGTGCAAAAAACAAACAAGTTCTTGGTCCACAACCAAGCACAAAACAGTCAAGTCGAGAGATCCTAAGGCAAGGCGTGCAGCCGAGTCCTTCAGGATCTCAAAACGAACACGAACATGGATGATCACCGAGTGTTCAAACGGTGACGTCCGAGTCTTGAGGATGGTCAAAAATGGAGTGTCTACACAGTGCACCAAGAAACACATTCTGAAAGGATCAAGTCATGGTCCAAGAATGGGGCAGAAAGGATACAAGGTTTGGACAGCTCAAACCTGTGACGTTCCGTCGCGAAAGTCGAATACCCGATGAGCAATCGAACTAGTGGCTGGATGTACCTGCAAGCACAACCGAGTCTTGAGGATGGTCAAAAATGAGGTGTCTACACTTAGGCATGAGTCAGGGTTTCCTAAATTCCCCCCAAAATAAAATATTTAGGTGGCGACTCTGTATTTGACAAAACAGTCCATGTTTGGCATTTCTTTATAAAAATCAGTTTTCCAAAATGATTTGTCAGATTTGGACTCTTTGGTGATTTATCAGTCTTGCAATGCACTTTACGGGATTAGATTCAGAACCGTGACATTGAGTCTGAACTGTAGTAGCTAGAGAACAAAATGGATTTCGTGCCCTTGCAGCGCGGATCCTGGGGAGTTCTTGGGGCACGTCTACAAATGGGTCTAGAGATTCTATGGTACATATCCTACTTTTCTTAGACGTCCTGAAACCAATGGGTCTGACTAAGCCTCAGAAGTTTTCTTTATATGGAAGAACCCTATTAGGCATAACAGCCACTTGGTATGCCAAGTTGGAGGATAAAGTGTAGCAGAAGTGGGAAGAACTGGCTGAGGCGTTTGTCAATCAGTATTCTTACAATATCTAAATTGAAATGACCACCCAAGAGCTTGAAGCAACCCACCAGAATCCTAACAAGCCTTTTATGAAATTTGTTGCAAGTAGAGAGCAAAGGCAGCATAGATGACAAATTGACCTTCTGAGAGGGACCAAGTGCGGATAGTGGTGCAAAACCTTGAGCTTGATATGTTACAAAAGTTAATAGTCACTTTACTATTCACTTTAAAACTTTGCATGAACTAGGGGTTTAGATTTAGAATACATTCAACAGAGGGATTATTCCCAGAACAAGTGAACCAACAAGGAAGGCGTTTTTCGGGAGTACCAATGCTAGCAGTAGCACTATTCTGAAATCCACTGAAATCAATACCGTTGCCGCCACATCGAAAACTGCCGACCCTTTTGCTAATACAAGCCCACAAACAATCGGCCCAACCCGAGCTCATGGCAGAATTTTCACCCCCCTCCATATGAGCCTAACCAATATACTAAAAGTCCTGATGGCAAAAGGGTATCTTAAACCCCTTTATCCCCAACCGCTTCCTGACCCCACTCCCCGCTAGGCAGAACCCGACCAAATACTATGTGTACCATCAACAGTGCGGTCATGGCACCGATCATTGCTACTGCCTTCGTCACGAGGTTTAGAATCTCATCGACAACTAGACGATAGCTCCACCTCAAGACCCTAATGTTACCACCAACTCACTTCCCATCAATGATCAAGTATCTTATCCACACCTTAACCTCATCCATACGTTGCCACTATAACAACCCTCACCACTATTTACCGATAAACTACCGATTACTGCTAAACTAAGACTAATTATGAAAACTAATTGAACTGATTGAAACACTGAACTGACTGACTGAAATCTGAAACTGATTGATTGACTGTATCTGTTTAAATGCATTATCTATCTGTTTGACTGTTTGATTATCTGTTCATGTTTTATGTTCAAATTGCGAGTTGAAGGTCTTATCGGCGGCCGAACCGGAGATCGATTAGTGTTTCATGATCATCATAATTTATGTGATTTTATGGTGTAATTATCTGAAAACTGATTTGGTATGATTAAATTAGATTTAAATGGGTTAAATTGCATTGTTGACTTAATTACTATTTTGCCATAGTAGTGGCCCACTACTTTACACATATTGAGATTTGTAATACATTGAGCAAACCATTTCCTCAGCCTTATTCATTGTTATTGCCGACTAGAGAGTGAGAATAGGGAGATTGGGTGATTTCATCTAGAATTGCTTGGAAATTGGAGGAATTGAAAGGAGTTCTTGCTAGATTGAACCTCAAGACTAGTAATTAAGGAACCTAGGTATGAATTTCATCCTCTTGATTATGTCTTTAAGTTGATTCATGCATGGTTCATGTCTAATTGAGGAGCTAAGTCATAATTTAGTTCTAACATGTTGAATTATAGCTTAATTCATGCATGCATGTTTGGATTGTTGAGTTTTGAGTTGTTTTCATGGCAAAATGTTACATGCATGCTCATAATTATGTTAAGTCCATGATTTCATATTGTTGTGAAAAGAATTGGCTCCTTGGAGCATGTTTTGGAAGCTTGGAAGCTAGCTAAACTCATGCATGTCATGCTTGGATTATGTTCTTGAAATTTGGTTTGAAAATGAGTTTAATTGATCTTCCTTTGGGCTTTGATTTTACAAATTGAGCTTTGAATCATGTTAAACTATGAGTTTTGAAGTGTTTTCCAGAAAATGAGCCTAAGAGGATCGAATTTGGTGTTTGAAACTTGATTTTGAGCTTGAACTTCGAATCTGGGAATTCCAAATTTTGAACTCACGCTCGAGCGGGGTGACTGGCGCTCGAGCGTGGAAATTGTGCTCCTAGCATTTTGTTCTGTTTTTAAGTCAGCTCAAGCGGGGTAATTTATGCTAGAGTGGGACCTTGTGTCTTACGCTCGAACGGATGTCGAGCGCCCAATCGAGCATGGATTTCACCTATCCAGCACTTTTGACTGTTTTACAGTACGCTCGAGCGGTTGAGTCTGCGCTCGAGCGAAAACCTTTGTCTGCATGTCCGCTCGAGCGGATTAACCTACGCTCGAGCGGCACCCCTGTTTTCTGAAAATTCTAAAAATGCCGTTAAAGTGCATCTTTGCATCCTCATTTCATCCTAGGCATTTTTAGGCCTAGTTTAAGGCATCTTAATGAGGATATAGATGTAGAACACACCGAGGCAAATTAGGGATTAAGTTTTTATCTTTCCCAATTGTGTAGCTTAGTGTGTGTTCAATCTGTAAACTGTGTAGGGTTGGCGACTGGGGACGCGCTCTAGCTTTACTGTAGCCCAGAACTCTGTGAGTAACAACTGTGTAAAGATATGTTCAAATGATTATCTTCTGAACAATTGAACCGTACTGCTTTCTGAATTGATACTGTTAATTGAATGAATGTATGTCCTATATTTTGAACTGTATTGCGGCATCCTTAGCAACTACTGTTACTGACTGTTACTGTTACAGAGATCTCTGTTGGAACCACTACTGTTTACTGATTGATGGCCATCATTGACTGTTCGGTCTTTCAAGACCTACAGTTTACTGTACTGTTATGCTAATGGATGTACCACATATGACTGTATTGACTGAACGACTGAAATACTGATTTAATGAACTGTTTTCATTACTGTAAGGACATTCATTCTTAACCTCTTTACGCATTACGTTATTCACTGGGCTTTAGCTCACTGCTCATATATATATGTAGGTGTACAAGCACCAGACCGCGCCTAGAAGCATCGGGGTTAAGCTCCAGTTTTGTCAAGCCAACCATTGTGCCTCACTGTGAGGTTCCGAGCCTGTCAAGCTAAGGCTATGGGGTGTTTTATTTTTTCCCCCATCTATCTGTAACTATTTTGTAGACTGTAGACTGTTACCGTACTGTTTAATAGGGATTAGGTCCCTGAACTGAATGATTGTATATATGTACATACCGTTTTGTCACTGACTGCATATATGTATGAAAAAGTCTTTTGCATACAGACTGTCACAGCTCATTGGACATTGTGTATTTACTGTATTGGCTTCCGCTAGGCCCCTGTACTCTGTTTTACTGTATTACTGATAAGCAGGCCTTCGGTAATCTCGGATTACTGGCCAGTTACGGTGCTAAACCCATAGGGGCGGGTTTAGGCCGTGACAGAGTGGTATCAGAGCGATACTTACCATGAGTTATATCGCACACACGTGTCCAAATGAGCTATAGGATGTCCTAGAAAAGTGATTAGGGCATTTCATGAGCATGATAAGTGTATGGCTATGACATGACTGAATATATACTAATGTGTTAATCTATTTAAACAAATGACTGCCTATGTTGTTATAACTGCCTATAGTGAAATGGATAATGCAAGAACTGCAAATGAATCTGAATCCTCATCTTCTGAGGCAAGAATGACAAGACTAGAAAGAATGATGGAACAAATAACTGAAAGACTAGATTGACAACAGAATCAACAGCTCCCACCTCTTCCTCCGGTACAGTCGGAACAGAATGTGAATGTTAATGATAGGGACATAATTGCTCTCACCCATAAGTTCAGCAAAATGAAACCGCCGTCCTTTCAGGGAGGCCTTGAACCGTTAAAAGCTGAAGCATGGGTTCTTGAGACTGAAAAGTTATTTGAAGTGTTTCTGTGCTCCGAAGCACATAAAGTGCTATTGGCCACCTTTACTCTGCAAGAAGAAACTAGAAGGTGGTGGATGCTTATCCGCGATGATAATACTGTAATGACTTGGGCTCAATTCAAAGGAGCCTTCTTTGAAAAGTACTTCCCTCAGTGTGTCAGGGACAGAAAAGTGACTGAATTTGAACAGTTGAGACAGGGCACAATGTCCGTTGCTGAATATGAAACAAAGCTAACCGAGCTTGTTAGATATGCACCACACATGGTAGACAATGATTATAAGAAGGCCAGAAAGTTTGAAGGCGGCCTTAATGTTGCAATACTGGACAAAATAAATGTTCTGAAATTACCGAATTATGTAAATGTTCTTGATCGAGCTTTGATGGCTAAATCGAACATCGAGGCACGGAAAACTGAAACACCAGCGTCTGAATGGCGTGGTAAAAGGCAGGGTTTTAAATTCAAGAAAGGCAAGCATAACCCATTGAACAAGAAATAGAATACGGGGTCAACAACTAGCCCCAGCCAAGGGAGTGGTTTCATACCACCCTGTTCTGAGTGTGGCAAGAAGCATAAAGGGGTCTGTTACAAAATATCTGGAGCCTGTTACAGGTGTGGCAAGGTGGGCCACATGGTTAAAGACTGCCCCTCTGCTCCACAAGCCAATAGTAAAGCTGCACCAAGCGTAGCAGCATCAACTGTCGCACCAAAACCGAATCCCAAAGCTACCGGGAAAGAGCCCATGATGCAGGGCCGAGTGTTCGCCCTAGTACCGGGAGATGTGCAGAAGACCGAGACCGTTGTGTTAGGTATTCTCTCTATTTATACTCAAAATGCTTATGTACTGATTGATTCGGGGACTACGCATTCATATGTGTCGCATGCTTTCTCGCGAAAATTGAATAGACCGTTGGAACCCATGAATTATCTGTTAGCCGTATCATCACCCATTGGGGGATCTATGACCTGTGCATATATGTACCTTGCTTGTGAAATTATTGTTAGAGATGCACATTTGTTTATTGACTTACTGCCACTGAACATTGATCATTTTGATGTAATATTGGGAATGGACTGGTTAACGAAATACCATGCTACCACAGACTGTGTAACGAAACAAGTAGTTTTTCGTCCACTGGGTTTACCCGAATTTGTGTTTAATGGGGTTGGAGTAGTACCTCCTCCATATTTGATTTCATCTGTGAAAGTTGTTAAATTGATTAGAAAGGGGTGTAAAGGATATCTGTGTCCTGTATTGACTAAATCTACTGATGATAATGCTAATGTGAACAACATTCCCATAGTCAGAGAATTCCCAAATGTTTTTCCAGATAATCTGCCAGGGGATTTGATTGACAGGGAGATTGAATTCACCGTTGATGTGATTCCGAGTACCCAGCCAGTATCTAAAGCTCCTTACCGAATGGCTCCGACTGAATTGAAAGAATTGAAAGTGCAACTGCAGGAACTATTAGATAAGAAGTTCATTAGGCCCAGTACTTCACCGTGGGGTGCACATGTTTTGTTTGTGAAAAAGAAAGACGGCTCATTGAGACTGTGTATTGACTACCGTGAACTGAACAAGGTAACTGTGAAAAATAAATACCCATTGGCACGTATTGATGACTTATTTGATCAGTTACAGGATGCTCAAGTGTTCTCTAAGATCAACCTCAGACCAGGATACCATCAGTTGAAAGTTAAACCAGAAGACATTGACAAAACTGCTTTTCGAACGAGGTATGGACATTACGAATTTTAAGTTATGCCTTTCGGAGTTACCAATGCGCCTACTGCATTTATGGACCTCATGAACATAATCTTTAAACCATACCTTGATGACTTTATTGTTGTATTCATTGATGACATACTGATTTACTCCAAAAGTATAGAAGAACATGAACATCATTTGAGACTTGCCCTACAGACCCTAAGAGAACAAAAACTTTATGCTAAACTGTCTAAATGTAAATTTTGGCTTGATCATGTTATGTTTTTGGGGCATGTTGTTAGCAAAGATGGAATTTCCGTTGATCCACAAAAAGTTGAAGCGGTAGTAAATTGGGCTAGACCAACAAATGTGACAGAAGTCCGAAGCTTTTTAGGTTTGGCTAGATATTACAGAAGATTTGTCAAAGATTTCTCCAAAATTGCCTTACCGTTGACTCAGTTAACTCAGAAGGGGATATCATTTGACTGGAATGACCAAAGGGAATTTGCATTCCAAGAATTGAAAACTCGACTTGTAACTGCACCGATTCTTACCTTACCTTCAAGTACGGATGGTTTTACTGTATTTAGTGATGCTTCTCATAAGGGTTTGGGATGTGTTTTAATGCAAAATGGGAGAGTTATTGCTTATGCTTCCCGACAACTGAGACCGCATGAAAAGAACTACCCGACCCATGATTTGGAACTTACTGCAGTAGTATTTGCATTGAAAATCTAGCGTCACTACCTATATGGGGCGACATGTGAGGTGTATACAGATCACAAGAGTCTGAAATATTTCTTCACACAGAAAGAATTGAACATGAGACAGCGGAGATGGCTAGAATTGATTAAAGACTATGACCTACAGATTTTGTACCATTTTGGAAAAGCCAACACCATTGCCGATGCACTGAGCCGAAAATCGATTGGAAATTTAGCCTGTTTGCTCACCAGGCAGAAAGAATTGATTTGTGACCTTGAAAAATCTGAAATTGAAATTGTTTTGCGAGAATAAGGTGGAACAATAGCTGCAATTTCTGCTCAACCGGCACTGATTAAAGAAATTAAAGAGAAACAACAATCGGATGACTTATTGAAGAAGATCATCGAAGAAAGGGAAACTAAACCAAGACCAGGTTTCAAATTTGAAAATAATGTACTGAAATTTCAAGAAAGACTGTGTGTACCGAATGATACTGAACTGAAAAGAAGAGTTCTGCAAGAAGGCCACAATTCAAAACTGTCTATCCATCTAGGGAATACAAAAATGTACCAAGATTTGAAACTAAATTTCTGGTGGCTGGGAATGAAGAAAGAAATTACCAATTTTGTATCAAAATGTCTTCATTGCCAACAAGTTAAAGTCGAACATCAACGACCCGCAGGCTTATTGCAGCCCTTACCCATACCGGAGTGGAAATGAGAACATATCACCATGGATTTTATTGTGGGATTGCCTCACTCTAGTAAAGGTATGGACTTAATCTGGGTTATTGTTGATAGACTGACTAAATCTGCTCACTTCTTACCTATTAAGACAATTTATAATGCGGACAAATTGGCTATACTCTATATTGATGAAATTGTGTTAGACTGCATAGAGTGCCTGTGTCCATTGTTTCTGACAGGGATTCGAAGTTTACATCAAGATTTTGGCAAAGCTTACAGACTGCATTGGGTACTGAATTGAGACTGAGTAGTGCTTATTATCCTCAGACCGATGGCCAGTCAGAAAGGACCATCCAGACTCTGGAGGATTTACTGAGAATGTGTGTCCTTGATTTTCAGGGAAACTGGGAAAGCCATTTGCCTTTAGCTGAATTCGTCTACAATAACAGTTTTCATTCAAGCATTGGTATGGCGCCTTTTGAGGCATTGTATGGCAGAAAATGTAGATCTCCGATTTGCTGGGCAGAAGTTGGAGATGGGCCTCTACTTAGGCCCGAGATTGTATATGAAACGACTGAGAAAGTGAAACTGATACAGCAGAGACTGAAAACCGCACAGAGTAGACATAAAAGTTATGCAGATGTCAGAAGGCGAGACAGAGAATATGAAGTAGGTGATCACGTTTTTGTAAAAGTGACACCGATGAAAGGCTAGACTCGTTTTGGAGTCAAAGGCAAGTTAGCGCCGAGATACGTCGGACCATATGAGATTATTGAGAAAATCAATCCGGTGGCGTATCAAGTTGCGCTTCCTCCTGAAATGGAGCATATGCACAACGTCTTCCACATTTCTATGTTGAGGGATTACCTTTGGGATCCTTTCCATGTGATAGAGCCTACTCGTGTAGTGCTGAGTGATGACTACACTTACGAGGAACGGCCTATTCAGATTGTAAACAGACGAATCAAGAAGTTGAGAAACAAAGAGATCCCATTAGTGAAAGTCGACTGGCAAAACCATGGTGGCGTGTATGCCACTTGGAAAAGGGAAGATGACATGGCTAAAAGATATCTTGAACTATTTCCACTGAATCCTATTTTCTTCCAAAACGAAGGTAACTCGAGTTTAGAGAACTAAACTCTTTTTAAGGAGGGGAGACTGTAACAACCCTCACCACTGTTTACCGATTACTGCTAAACTAAGACTGATTATGAAAAATAATTGAACTGATTGAAACACTGAACTGACTGACTGAAATTTGAAACTGATTGATTGACTGTATCTGTTTAAATGTATTATCTATTTGTTTGACTGTTCGATTATCTGTTCATGTTTTATGTTTAAATTGCGAGTTGAAGGCCTTATCGGCGGCCGAACCGGAGATCGATTAGTGTTTCATGATCATCATAATTTATGTGATTTTATGGTGTAATTATCTGAAAACTGATTTGGTATGATTAAATTAGATTTAAATGGGTTAAATTGCATTGTTGACTTAATTACTATTTTGCCATAGTAGTGGCCCACTACTTTACACATATTGAGACTTGTAATACATTGAGCAAACCATTTCCTCAGCCTTATTCATTGTTATTGTCGACTAGAGAGTGAGAATAGGGAGATTGGGTGATTTCATCTAGAATTGCTTGGAAATTGGAGGAATTGAAAGGAGTTCTTGCTAGATTGAACCTCAAGACTAGTAATTAAGGAACCTAGGTATGAATTTCATCCTCTTAATTATGTCTTTTAGTTGATTCATGCATGGTTCATGTCTAATTGAGGAGCTAAGTCATAATTTAGTTCTAACATGTTGAATTATAGCTTAATTCATGCATGCATGTTTGGATTGTTGAGTTTTGAGTTGTTTTCATGGCAAAATGTTACATGCATGCTCATAATTATGTTAAGTCCATGATTTCATCTTGTTGTGAAAAGAATTGGCTCCTTGGAGCATGTTTTGGAAGCTTGGAAGCTAGCTAAACTCATGCATGTCATGCTTGGATTATGTTCTTGAAATTTTGTTTGAAAATGAGTTTAATTGATCTTCCTTTGGGCTTTGATTTTACAAATTGAGCTTTGAATCATGTTAAACTATGAGTTTTGAAGTGTTTTCCAGAAAATGAGCCCAAGAGGATCGAATTTGGTGTTTGAAACTTGATTTTGAGCTTAAAGTTCGAATCTGGGAATTCCAGATTTTGAACTCACGCTCGAGCGGGGTGACTGGCGCTCGAGCGTGGAAATTGTGCTCCTAGCATTTTGTTCTGTTTTTAAGTCAGCTCAAGCGGGGTAATTTATGCTAGAGCGGGACCTTGTGTCTTACGCTCGAACGGATGTCGAGCGCCCAATCGAGCATGGATTTCACCTATCCAGCACTTTTGACTGTTTTACAGTACGCTCGAGCGGTTGAGTCTGCGCTCGAACGGAAACCTTTGTCTGCATGTCCGCTCGAGCAAATTAACCTATGCTCGAGTGGGACCCATGTTTTCTGAAAATTCTGAAAATGCCTTTAAAGTGCATCTTTGCATCCTCATTTCATCCTAGGCATTCTTAGGCCTAGTTTAAGGCATCTTAATGAGGATATAGATGTAGAACACACTGAGGCAAATTAGGGATTAAGTTTTTATCTTTCCAAACTGTGTAGCTTTGTGTGTGTTCAATCTGTAAACTGTGTAGGGTTGGCGACTGGGGACGCGCTCTAACTTTACTGTAGCCCAGAACTCTGTGAGTAACAACTGTGTAAAGATATGTTCAATTGATTATCTTCTGAACAATTGAACTGTACTGCTTTCTGAATTGATACTGTTAATTGAACGAATATATGTCCTATATTCTGAACTATATTGCGGCATCCTTAGCAACTACAGTTACTGACTGTTACTGTTACAGAGATCTCTGTCGGTTCCCTTGTTGGAACCACTACTGTTTACTGATTGATGGCCATCATTGACTGTTCGGTCTTTCAAGACCTACTGTTTACTGTACTGTTATGCTAATGGATGTACCACATATGACTATATTGACTGAACGACTGAAATACTGATTTAATGAACTGTTTTCATTACTGTAAGGACATTCATTCTTAACCTCTTTACGCATTACGTTATTCACTAGGCTTTAGCTCACTGCTCATATATATATGTAGGTGTACAGGCACCAGACCGCGCCTAGAAACGTCGGGGTTAAGCTCCAGTTTTGTCAAGCCAACCACTGTGCCTCACTACGAGGTTCCGAGCCTGTCAAGCTAAGGCTATGAGGTGTTTTATTTTTTCCACCGTCTGTCTGTAACTGTTTTGTAGACTGTAGACTGTTACCGTACTGTTTAATAGGGATTAGGTCCCTGAACTGAATGATTGTATATATGTACATACCGTTTTGTCACTGACTGCATATATGTATGAAAAAGTCTTTTGCATACAGACTGTCACAGCTCATTGGACATTGTTTATTTACTGTATTGGCTTCCTCTAGGCCCCTATACTCTGTTTTACTGTATTACTGATAAGCAGGCCTTCGGTAATCTCGGATTACTGGCCGGTTACGGTGCTAAACCCATAGGGGCGGGTTTGGGTCGTGACAGCCACCTTCCTTCAACCACAGCATATACATCACCTCGGCCCATTTACCTAAGCCTGAGGTGATCATTACAGAAAACATTGACTTATGCATGGTGGATGCACCCAATCTAGTTCTGGTACGCCAAGAGCACCAAATGGCTAAACCCATTACTACAGAGATGTTCAGGATGATTGAAGACCTTCAAGGAACAATGGTCGATTTAACATTTGGGGTTTCGATCCCGTCAAAAAGCTTCCCAATCTTGGGGTGAGCCGTAGTTGAAAAGGTCCAAGCCAAAGCTATCTCAAGTTTGCGTGATGACAAATTGACAACAAATGGGCCTTGCTTCGATATAGCCACCCAATCTCTTGGCCAAGCAGAAACGAAAGGCAAGAACAAAGCCGGGACAAGTATTGATTCCTATGCACAACTTTGACGGGCTATTAAGACTTTGAAGGTCAAAGGGTTGAACAAGCAGCAAGTGCTTGAAGTTCTTGCAAAGACTGTGATAACACTTTTGTCGCTCAAGATGAGTGCATTTTGAAACAGGGGACAAACAATGGAAATGGATGCTTTACCAGAAACACCCATCCTGATTCCAGTCCCAAGCCCATGAATACTCGACTAATGACTGCCGACCCATTTGCCAATGTTTCTAAACCTAACACTACCTCTTCAAAAAAATGAACTCCATATGAGCCTAACCTGTGCATTGAACGTACTAACGGAGAAAGGGTATCTCAAACAGCTCAATCCTTGACCTCTCCTTAATCTTCTCCTACCTACACACGACTTTACCCAATATTGCACATTCTATTATTAGTACAGTCACCATACTCACCATTGCTTTTGCCTTTACCATGAAATTCAAGACTTGATTGACAACAAAGTCATCAACCCACCTGAAAATCCCAAAGCTGTTAATAATCCTCTCCCTGGCCACAATAAATTTCCATTCCATAACATAAAACCCACCCACAGCTTGCTAACAACCAACCATTACCCTAGCCAACACATCATACCCGCCAACGAGCCCAAATCCATTTTGTTCATTCCTGAATCTTCTGATTCTGATCTGAGCAAAAGGAACAAAATCTTTGAAGAGATGGAAAGTTTACTCGATCTTGGTGAGTTCAAGCTTGATGAAGCTGTGATGCTAGCACTGGTGGTTGGAATGATGAATCTCAATCTCAGCTAGGGTAATTGTCGAAAGCACTTGGGAAGGACCATCTAAACTAGTGGCATGGTGTGAAAAAGCAATTGTTTCAGTCAATAAGATGTGTGGAGACAACGTGATAATGAAGTTCAGTCTGTGAGACCCGATTTCAAAGTCGAAAATCAATCCTTCTACGTGTGGAGGTGTATTGTTGAACTAAAGGCAGGTCTAGACCTTCCCATGGGCTACTTGAAGCTGTTTTTGAAATTCTACAGATGGACTTGGAGAAGGGAAACCCCTTTTGTCCGAGAAATTCTTATTTTGTTTTGAGTTATGTCATGTAAATAGTTTTGTTGTGAGTGTTATTTTCTTTGTCTTTTCTTGCATTGTTGCGTCAGTTGAGTCTTTTCCTTTGAGTCGCTCTCGTGTATCCTCAGGTATTCACCTTTATAAGAAAGTGGGAGTCAAGTTTCTGATCATTTTATTGTGCCTATAGTGATGCATGTGTGACCTTTTGCAAATAAAAAAGGCTTTAAATTTGCTTTTGAAATTTTTTTTTTTTGAATGAGATTCTGTTAATAAGGTCGAGTATTGAGAAGGATCCCGTGAATGATTTGAGTGAATTCTAACTTATCGACGCAAAGTCATTCATGATTTCAAAAAATTTAAGCTGTTTTTTTCTGCAAAACTTGCAAAGATAGGTTCAGAATTGTGCATGGTACTCTACATTGTCCCGTTAGGCGATCATTTTGGCAAGCACAAGGCGGCTTTCAAACCTGCCAGTACAAGGCGGCATCCAGACCTCACAAATCATAGAATTTCTCCCCTGGTGTTTTCATTATTTCAAAGAGAAAGGATAAAAGAAACCTAAAAAAAATGAGAGAGAAGAAAAAAGAAGAAAAATAAGAAAAGAAAAAAGAAGAAAAGGGGAAAAGAAGAAAAAAAAGAACAAAAAGAAAGGAAAAAAGAAAAGGAAAAAAGAAAAAAAAGAAAAAGAAAGAAGTCAATTATCAAGCCAAGGGCATCTATTGGAATGAAATCCAATCAACTGTGAGGTAGGGAACTTCTGTCCGAATTTGGAGAAACCAATGCAAGAAGGTGCCACATTGTGAGAAGAACCAACTCTAAAAATGGAGCAAAAGAAAAGAAGAAGACATGCATAAGAGAATGGAGAACCAAGCTCAAATCAAGGAGAAGCCAGTTCCAGTGTTAGGGTGAGAATGACTATTGATCAAATTCACCACAAGTGTTGTAACACTATCCTTGAGAGGCTCGTTAGGCCGAAAACTCGAAAGGCAACCTAGACAAAAGTTAGAGCATGAAAAATGACAAATTAAATAAAGATATCGCAAGGTTGAAAATGCCGTAGGGGCGACTTTGGTAAAAATTAGAGTGCAAAATGAGAGTGTCAATACCTAAGTGAACCTCAACCATGAACTACGTTGACCTGATTCTCATTCTTGGAATATGTAGACAACTTTATCCTGAAGTACGGTCTCAACCATATCTATCTCATTCATCTCGATTCAATCATCTTGCCCAATTCAAGTTGTCAACTTCGCGTCAATCCATGAGCTACACCGATTGTTATGCATATCACAGAGGGTGTTTGTTTAGGCTTTTCTGAGTCAACTCATAGCTTCTGGCTTTTGAAAAGTTATTTTGGACTGTTTGGTTAACCTTATTGCAAACAGTTTCTGATTCTAACAACTTATTTTAAGTCAAAAAAGCTGATTCTGAGAAGTTGTTCACCCCTTATTTCTAATTATCAGCTTCTGCTGTGGACATGTTAATTTACGATTATACTCTTAGATTTTTTTTTTATTTTTTTTTTAAAAAAAATAGAAAAAAAACCCAAATGGACTATAGAATATTATTACTTTTTATGAGAAATGTAGGTAAGTAGTGAATAACAAAAAAATAAAAGTTAATTGAAAAAGTTACTTCGCAGCTTATTTAACAAACACTACTCAGCAACTTAAATCTATAATCCAACAGTTACACCAAACAAATTAACAGCTTCTGATTAAAGTCATAATGTATAATCTGTTAAGCTATAATCTATAATCTGTTTTAACAGTTACACCAAATGGGACCATATACTTGCGTTGGGTAAGAAAGAACTAGCTTCAATTAACAAGTGGAGCAATTTTCAATACTTGAACTTATCAGTAGAATCTCTAACTTGAGCAAAAAAGGGAATCGAAATTGAGTTTTAAAGGGAACATAAATAATACTATGGGCACTATGAATAATCAGTCACCTTGAATCTTTTTTTATGCTTTTTGGTCAGTTGTGAGTTTTGTTGTATCATGCCTAGTATTTGTTTTAGTATGTGCTCTTCATCAAGTCACCATAACGTGTTTGTCTTAGTCAGCGCTCTTCATCGAATCACCCTAGCGAGTCTGTCGCTCAAAGTCTAATAGAGTGGCATGGTCTCGAGTCACCCTAGCGAGTCTGTTGCTCAAAGTCTAACAGAGTGACATGGTTAAAATTCCATACAAAGAATGAGATAGATTCTGTCCAACTCACTTTAGCTCAATTTGTTTAGGATGGATTAAAGAGAAAAAAAGAATTTAACTTTTATGATTTTGTTTAGTTTGAAAATGGTTTAGGGTATTTTTTTTTTTTTTTGTATAACTCATATTAACATTGTAACTAATTTTTAATTTTTTTGTAAAAAAAACACAAGAAAATTTGAATTTTGAGTTACTTATAACTAAATTTTAAAATTTTTATATCTTTTTGTTAGAAAATTTTCATCTTAATATAATGCTTGCAAGAAAATATATTTTCTTTTTTTTTCCTTTTCTTTCACTTTCACTTTCTATTAAATTTTATTTTGGGCATCATTAGTCCTATCTTGAAAATTTGAACTGCATATTTTTTTAAACCACAACCTGTAAATTATACAATAAAAAAAATCTTGTCGATTTGATTACCATAACCACATTAGTTTATAACATTCACTACAGTATATAAGAGTTTTAAAGACCAAATTTTTTATCCTCTGAAAGTAAAAATTTTGTTGTAAAAGACATTTAAAAACCAATTTCTATCATCGTGAGGATAGTCATTAAAAGGTCGTCTTGAAAAGTCAAAAATAAGGCTTTTGGCGACAATTTTTAAAATGTCACTAAAAAATAGACTTTTAGGGACAAAATAATTTGATCTCAAAATGGTTTATTTTTTGAGACAAAAAATTTGATTCCAAAAAGTTAATTAATTCATCACTAAGGCCTTGTTTGGCAAGTGGCTTTTTTAGCCAAAAAGTCACTAAAAAAAAACAAAAAGTCAGCAACCCATACAAAAAAGTCAAAGATTCTCTTTTCTCTCTACTTTTTGCACATCTTTTCATAAAAAGTCAAAAAGTCATCCCAAATATACTAATTTTTTTTAGCTCATATTTTAGCCAAATAGCCAAAAAGTTACTAAATTAGCATGTTCCCAAACGAGCCCTAATTTCCAATTTCCGTTACTAAAACTATAATAGTGACACTTTTCGCAACAAAAATATTTGGTTCCTAAAAAATAATTGTCTCTAAATTTTGATCTCTAAAATCTTAATTTTTTTTTTGTAGTGATTTATTTATAAAAAAATGAATGACAAATATTATTCCAAATCGAAGTCATATATTTTTTTAGAAATAAATATAATAAATAAAACGTGATTACGGTTATGCAATCAATCTGATTTTTCTCATGAATAATTTACATATTGTGGTCTAAAAATGAATTGTTCTAAGGAAAATATTTGAGACCCACAAAAAAACACTCACAATTTGGCCTACAATGAAATAGTACAATAGGTGTTAACTTTTGATTAGTTACATACTCAATAATATAAGACCTACCTTTTTTTACCACATCATTATGGATAAATTTGTAAATCTAAAATGTGGATCTCTAATATTACTTTTGTTCAAATTATTGAAATAATACTCATAATGGATTTCACAGGCCTAATAGGCCGTTCAATCTACTACTATAGATTGGAGAGAATTTCGTTCTAAGGCACCGTCTGGGAAGTGGTTTTGTGAGCTTTTTTGGCTATTTTAGTCACAGAAGACAAAATAGGCTATTTTAGCCACAACAAATAAAACATCACATCCAATCCATAATCATTACACCCTTCTCTTACAAAAAAAGTCAAAAAAGTTAAAAAAGTCAAAAAGTCAAAAAGTTCTTTCCAAACCAAGCTTTTAGCCCAGGCTAAAATAGCCAAAAAAGTCAAAAAGTCAACCCACTTCCCAAACCAACCCTTATAAATGTAGAGCTTAAATTAATAAAATTAAAACTTAAAGGTTAAAGTTTGGGATTTAAAATGTGATAATAAAAATAAATAAATAGAAAATCCACTGTTGAAGTTGTGAGGCATGGCTCACGTGGAAGCCCCTATATATCACTAAGGATCCTCTAGAGTGAAATTTTTCTAAAGTTTCCTAGAGTGTTACATTGTGTGGTTGAGATTTACTGGCAAGTCACATCAGAAAAATTGATGTGACTTACCAGTAAATCTCAACCACACAATGTAACACTCTAGGAAACTTTAAGAAAAAATCACTGTAGAGGATCCTTGCTCCCTATATATTCTCCATTCTTGTAGTGCTTAGCAAAGCAAAATATAGAGACAAGCATATGGAGATGAAGGTTGAGATAGTAGCTAGAGAAATCATCAAGCCATCTTCTCCCACTCCCAATCAATTTAGAATTTACAAGCACTGTTCTAGGGATCAATTCTCTCCCCATCATTACACCCCAGTTGTTTTCTTCTATGTCAACCCTACTAGTGATGTGAATCACGAAGAGATGGTTAGCATAAGATCCCAACGCTTAAAGGAAACTCTCTCTGAAACCCTCACTCGCTTCTACCCACTTGCCGGAAGACTGAGAGACAATCTCTTTATCGATTGCAACGACGAGGATGTTGAATATTTGGAAGCTCGAGTCACCGACTGTCGTCTCTCAGACATTCTTGAACAACCCAAAGCCGAAGAAATGTACCGTTTATTTGAACCCGACCCCGAAGACTTTAACAACAACCCTCTGTTATTCGTTCAGCTTGACTTCTTTCCATGCGGCGGAATGGCACTTTGTGTGCGTATGTCTCACAAGATCGCCGATGGAGTCGCGTATGCCGCCTTCGTGAAGGCCTGGTCCGACATCGCCCTCGGGTCGTCTGAGACTTGTCCCAGATTTCATTGCTGCCTTGTCTCGCTTCCCACCGAGAGAGGACTGCCCGGCGTTGTCAATGACATTCATGCAGATGACCAAGAAGAATGTCACAAAAAGGTTTGTGATCAACGCATCGCAAGTTGCTACCCTCCAGGCCAAAGCGACCAGCACGGTCGTGCAGCAACCTACCCGCGTGGAGGCTGTCACTGCGGCACTCTTGAAATGCGCAGTGACTGCCTCCCAATCACATGCCCTTAGATTTGAAACTAATGTTTCAAGTTCAAAGGCATATGCATTGACAGGGGCTGTCAACATACGCACAAGGCTTGAGCCACCCTTACCAAAATATTCTTTTGGAAATATAACAGGATTGTTGTGGGCAATGATCGAAGACTGTGGTGCGGAAACAGACCTGCCAGGCTTGGTTTGTCAGCTGAGGAAAGGCGTTCAACAGTCCACTGATAACAATTTCACCGTTGAAAAGACAAAACTGTTGAGACTCAAGGGAGACGCTGTGAAGGTGTATCGCCATAGCAGTTGGTGTAGGTTTGGTCTACACGAACTTGATTTCTGGTGGGGGAAGCCAACATATACGACTGCTGTTTTATTTGGTGCCCCAATTGGAATTGGATTGTTGGACACAAGAGATGGTGACGGAATAGAAGTGTGGATGACTTTGTTGAAAGAAGACATGGCCTTGTTTGAAAGTGACCCGGAGTTGCTAGCTTTTGCCTTGCCGAACCCAAGTGCACTCGAAAATTGATCAATTAATAATAATAATAATAATAATAATAATAATAATAATAATAATAATGTTATGATGATCAAAGTTGTTAACAATAAAGTCTTGTAAGTTGTTGGATCATGCATATGTCACTACAAGAAAAAATATTTTTGGCGACTAAATTTTTAGTCGCCGAAATTTGAGTTTTTACTTTCAGCGACTAATTTTTTTAGTCGCCCCTTTTGTCGCGTATATATGGTCGCCGGAGGTATTGGCGACTAAAATTTTTTTAGTCGGCAAAAAATAGCTCTTTAGCGACCAACTTTTTAGCCGCCAATAGTGATTTACACTTTTTAAAATCACACATTTGGCGACTAATCTTTTAGTCGCCAATAGTCCATGAATCGCCGACTAAACGGTTTAGCCGCCCAAAATAAACAATTTTGGCGACTAAAATTTTTGTCGCCAAAGGTCCTGTGAAAAAAAAAAAAAATCAATTTCTTTGTTTTTTCTGAGATTCGAAACCGCCAACACCTTTAGCAACACACTCCCTTCACTATGCCACTTTAACATCACATGAATATATATGCAATATATATTATTTATATAGTATATCGACCGGTATTAATACAAAACTATAGTAGCCAAAATGGTTTTTAGTCGCCAAAACCACCACTTTTGGCTACTAAACAACCTTTAGTCGCTAAAACCCCTACATTTGGTGACTAAACTCTTTTAGTCGGCAAAAGTGTTCAATTTTGGCGACTAATTCTATTTTAGTCGCCAATTCTACTACTTTCAGCAACGAAAAATGAAGTTTTAATCGCCAAAAATACTTTTTCTTGCAGTGTGTGTTGCACCTTTTGGTGCTGCAAGTGTCTGATTCCTTTGTTCGAAGACTCCAATGTTGTTTGGTATTTGCTTGGTTACTAAGTTGGTCTAGGTGGGAGAGTAGTCCTTTGTGGATGATTGTAAGACATTAACGTTGGATTTATTTTCTAGTATAGCCTAAAGCCCTATATATCTTTTATATGTTTTATTTTATTTGGATTCATCAATTAGATAAAGTTCAGTAATTATAATTTTAAATATGAGATAATTATTTTTTTAAGATAAGAAGGAAATCTTGATGGATAAGAATTCTTTTGATAGAGTTTATCTGACCATCTTTTCTCCTCTATACAAGGATGGGTGACTCCCTTTCATAATTGTAGTATTTTTCCATCACTCAAAGTTTTATTGTCATCATAATTAAGAGAGACATAGGGAAGAATGTGAGCCAAGAATTTAAGGTTCAACTATTAGGCATATTTTCTCAACTTCTCTAATTCAATGGCTGACAAAGGTATGTTCGTTTTATTCTTGAGATGTATTGAATTCAAGATTTTGTTCCACATTATTATTATGGTTCATGTATATTAATTGTTTACATGTGGTATCAGAGTCTTAGTTTTGTGAATCAATACATATTGAAATAACAATCATATATTTATGAATATTGTTATTACTAATGGTAACTCGTGCTATACACGAGACTTTATAAATTAAAAAAAAAATAATTATAATTTTATTGAAGTAATTTAATATTTTGTCTTTTGGTATATATGAAATTTATAAATTAACTTTTATGTTTATAACTTTTTAAATTATTTAATTTAAAAAAAATTAATATATATATATATATATATAAATCTATTTTGTGAAATTTTGATAATTTGTATTAAAAAAAAGTTAAACCTGATTAAATGAGGTTAAATGAGTTATGTCATAACTCTTCTTGTTATGAAAATATATAAATTTAAAAGTTATAATTTAGACAAATATACAATTTTATTATTAAATATGAAGTGAAGTGATATTTAACAATTATTAATATGATGTTTCTACTATTAATCCAATAATTTAAGTTACATTTCTTTTGATTTCAATTGCATGACTAAAAATATAATATAAATATAATACACACAGATTTCCAGTTTTTAAAAATAAGAAATGTTTTAAAATATTTTCAAACTTTTATCATTTTCTTTTAATTTTTTTTATCTAATTTGATTTTAAATTTAAATACAAATTCTGATTTGATATGAATTACTTTAACTTTTTCATTAAATTTTTATCAATTTTTAAAAGAACTTTCATTCTTATTCCAATTTTTTTTTTCTTTTCACCAATTTTGATGGAAAAAATAATTTAATTAATCAGAATTATAGTGAAATAACATCTTGAAATAGTCAAAGTTTGAGTATGTTGTTGGTTGAAATGTATAATTTAATTAATTTTCTTCTCATATTTGTATAAAAATTGACACTTATGACTATATCATTATAAGTTGGATTATGAAAAAAATTTTGAGGTGTCAAACATTTTCTATTTGTAAATATCATACATTAAAATAAGAAAAAAAGAAGAAAAGAAAAAAAAATCTCCAGCTTTTGGATATGTGTTTATCAGTTTTGTTTTATGGACATAAACAATTGATGTTTCAATTTAAAAAATTAAAAAGTAAAAAAAAAAAAAATAGATTGGGTTTTTTAGAGATAAAAGAAACCATCTAACTCTTTTATATATTATTTAAGATGGACTATTTTAATCATATAAAAAAGAAGAAATTATATTTAGAGATTATCTCTATATATTATGCTATTATAAACAACTATAGCGGCAACAAATTAACTATAACATATATGAAAAGTTGTATTAAGCTTTCATTTTCACTTTATTGAATTATAATTAACAAACTAACAAATAGTAGCAAATGGTATAATGGGTTAGAAAGAGGATAAAAATAAAGAACACAATGATATTTAAAAGTTTTAAATTTACATAGCTATACAAAAATCTAATATTACAGTAAAATCTTGAATTCTCAATAAATTTTCACATTTTCTATAAAATAAAATGACAATAAAAAATAAAAAATTTGATACCCAATTTTTTATTTCAATTTTATGGTCTTCATTGAAGAAAACAAATTTCGATCAAAATCCTTGATGCAGAATGGACATAGATATTTTGATTGTAATTATAATCACCAATAATTCTTCTCCACCATGCAAACTTGTAAACAAATACAAAAATCTCACTAAAACCAAAACCAACACCAAACTAACAACAGATAAAGAGAATCACACAAGGAAAAGAAATAAAATTAAAAAACAAATAAATTTATTGAGTGAGAGAATATTACCTCTAACAACTTAGACCTCACCTAACCCAATCCGTTAGCTTCTCTGCCAGTGCCTGCGAAATCTAGGAGTTTGGATGACTAATCAGGTTATTCTTTAAATAAGACTTAAAAATTGATTAATTTGTCTCATTAAATGATTTAAAATTTTGATAGATATATATATCAGAAAAATAGAAAATTACTAAATCATAATTGAAATTTAGATAGTCATATTTTTTTGAGATCAATATCTAAATTCTTATCTTTTCTTTATTTTTGTGTTCTTTCTATTTATTTATTTTTTTCAATTTATTTAAAATGGAGTTGTGTGTTTCTATTTGTTTTTAATTATTATTATTTAGGTAAGTTATAATGTGAGTAAGATATGTGATAGACACGTGAGTTTTATTGATTTAAAGTATGATGGTGGAAGATATTTTTAAATTAGATTTGTTTAGATAAATTTTAAAGATTTTTAAAATTTAAAATTAGATATTGAGATGCAAAAGAAATATTTTAATTGAATAAATAAAAATTAAATTTATTAATTTTATCTGTTTGTATATTTGATTTTTAGTTTTTTTTTGTTGTTATGTTATAATATAATATATAAGATATAGATAGATATCTGTATGTTTCATGAAAAATATTATTTTATTTTTTGGGAAAGAGAGAAAGAAGGGTAATTTGTTTTGGGGGGGAATCAATGAGAGGGATTATAATGGAGAGGTTGTGAAATATTTTTGTTATCTTTCCATTTGAAATTCATAAATTAAGGGATAATTATTATTTCTAAAATAAATAAATAAAAAATCAGTCAATAATTTTTTTAATCTATTTTATAAATTGAAAAATCTATAATTTTAGAAAATTGATTAACTTGTCCCATTAAGTGATTTAAAATTTTGATAGATATACATAAAAAAATAAATAATTATATTACTAAATCATAATTTAAATTCAGATATTGTTCTATGTTTTTTAGATTTATGTCTAAATTCTTATCTTTTATTTTTTTATTTTTGTGTGGTTTCTATTTGTTTTTTTCTTCAATTTATTTTAGATGCAATTGTGAGTTTCTATTTTTTTTTTAATTTTATTTATCTGTAGTTTTTACTTTTTTTAATTATTATTATTTAGGTAAGTTATGATGCGAGTTAAATATGTGATAGATATGTGAATTTTGTTGATTTAAAGTATGATAGTGGAAGATATTTTCAAATCATATTTGTTTAAATAGACTTTATGGATTTTTAAAATTTAAAATTGGATATTGAGAAGCAAAATAAATATTTTAACTGAATAAAGAAAAATCAAATTTATTAATTTTATCTGTTTGCATATGTTTTTTTTTTTTTTTTTGTATGTGTGTGTGATGTTGTAATATAAGATATAGATAGATAACTACAATTTTCATGAAAAATATTATTTGATTTTTTGGAGGAAAGAAAAGGAATGCAATTTTTAATATTTGTTTTTCGAAAATTGGTGAGAAAGATTATGATGGAGAGATTATGAAATATTTTTGTTGTCTTCCCATTTGAAATTCATAAATTGAGGGATAATTATTATTTCTAAAATAATTAAATAAATAAATCAACAAATAGATTTTTTTTAATCTATTTTATAAATTGAAAAATTAATAATTTTATAATGAGAGTTTAGAACTCTTAGAAGGTTTCTCATCAAAAACTCTTTTCCTTACATAATATATAGATATAGATATAAATATTTATATTTGTTATAGATTTTTTTTTAATATACAAATTATTTCTTTTAGATTTTTTTATAAAAGTAATTTAACAATTCCACCAGTAACCAAAGTGTATGGTAGAAGTTGAAAATTGTGCTACAGTAATTATGAGAGAAGTCAAAAAGGCTTGTGGGTTGAGAAAAGTCAATAAATGTTGATTTTTTTTAAATAAAAAAATTAGAAAATTAATATTGGGATATTTGAGCTCTTACAAGGCTTATGGATTAAAAATTAATAATTTTATAATGAGAGTTTAGAACTCTTAGGAGGTATCTCATTAGAAACCCTTTTCCTTATTTAATATATAGATATAGATATAAATATTTATATTTGTTTTAGATTTTTTTAACATACAAATTATTTTTTTTTTATTTTTTTTTATAAAAGTAATTTAACAATTCTATCACTAACCTTAGGGTATGGAAGAAGTTGAAAATGGTGCTGCAGTAACTATGAGAGAAATCAAAAAGGCTTGTGAGTTAGAGAAGTCAATAACCGCTAAGTTTTTTTTTTCCTTTTTATTTTTAAATCAAAAAAATTAGAAAATTGTGATTGTGATATTGGAGTTCTCCCAAGGCTTGTAGATTAAAAACCCCATTTTTCTTATATAATGTATAGATAATTATTTGTCAATTATTTGATCTTTACATGAACAAGGCTTAGATTTGATAAACGTGTAATATGCATGCTTCGGTTTATTATTAATTTTAGCAATAATAATTTTTATAATCATCATAATATGAGGCTGTGTAATATTTATATTGCTTGCCGTTATGACAAAGTGTATAGATTAAAAGCAATTTCAAAATTTCCTTGAATCGTTCGGTCTATTAAATAAATATATTTATTTGACTGTACCACGTTAGAGAATTGTGCTTTACCTTGTCTAATTATGTACACTTATTGCCAATTATTGTTGTTAATAAATATTAATATTTACATATTTTCATGATTTAAATTTGATATCATGATATAATTTGTGACATTGAATATTAAATATTGAGGTGATTAATTCATATTTGGTGTAATTTTTGTTGGCCATTATATGAGATATTCATAATTGTCATATTGTATAATTTGATCAGAGCATGTGTAGCCATATATAATACTATATCATATATATATATATATATATATATATATTCATGTTTTTCTAAAGTTATTATTATTATATTTATAATTGCAATCACATAAAAGAAATTCTAGATATCATAAAATAGTGATTGAATTAATGATAATTAAATAACTCAAGTTAGTGAATAGAGAATATTGTTGGTTTGTTCCGTAATCATAGGGTTTACTAATAGATTTGCAAAACTTATGAATATAGAACTAAATAAAATAATTGTTAAAAGGGTAACATTAAGGTCAATAATATTCTCAATTGCAGCTATAATTAGAAGATTGTGACTAGCCCAAAAAAGAGTCACTTATGAACTGGGTAGGGAAATGTAACTTATGTAATTTAACAAATTAGAATTGAATACCCAAAGGTAACATGACTAACTGAAAAGTTGCATAAATTATTTTAGACATACATAAATGATTCTTGACGAGTGGACAATAGACATACCTAAGTTTTGCCCAAAGGAAAGACTTATGTGATATTAATAGTTCATCATTACAATTCTCAAAGCCTTAAAATATATATATATATATATATATATATATATATATATATATATATATTGTTCTATCTTATTTCAGTGACAGTTCCCACTTCATTGCACTCTCTTGCATTAGGCGTCCCTCTACTTATGGTATGAACATGTTCAGTTTACACTTGGTGTGTTGGACCTCGATATGGCATTACTTGAAGATAAACCTTCAGACATTACTGAAGATAGTACTGCAGAACAAGTTGCCCTTTATGAATCTTGGAAGAGGTCCAATAGACTCAGTTTGATGTTCATGAAGATGAGCATTGAAAATAACATCAAGCCCTTTTTACCTCAAACTATTAATGCATTGAAATACTTAAAGGTTGTAGAAGATCGATTTAGATCTGCTGACAATTCACTTGCTAGCACTATTATGGCTAAATTGACAACAACGAAATATGATGGCAATCAAGAAGTTCAGGATCATATCGTCAATATGGCTAACAAAGCTGCAAATTTTGAAACTTTAGGGATGCAAGTTGATGAAACTTTCCTCGTGCAGTTTATTCTCAACTCACTTCCATTACAGTTCAGTGCATTCAAAATTCACTATAAATAAAGATAAGTGGAGTTTGAATAAGCTTACTAATATGTGTGTTCAGAAGGAAGTGAGGTTGAGGGAGGAAGGACGTCAACTGCATTGGCTGTAACTCATGGAGCTATAAAGAAAACGAAGGGTAAGTTTGTAAAATTAAAGAAAAATCCACCCAAGAAAAATAATGGACCTGGGGAAGAAAATCAAGCTCAAAATGGGTTCACTATCAAGTGCTACTTTTGTGACAAGAAAGGACATGTGAAGAAAGACTGCAGCAAGTGAAAGGCTTGGTTCGAAAAGAAATGTAAGAAACTTTCTTTTGTTTGTTATAAATCAAATCTTACTGAAGTTCCTTCTAATACTTGGTGGATTGCCTCTTGGGCCACGACCCACATTACAAATTCCATGCAGGGATACCTCTCAACCAGCGAATCGAAAGAAAGTGAAAGATTTGTCTATATAGGGAACCGTCTCAAAGCTGAAGCGGTAGCTGTAGAAACTTATCGACTGGTCTTAGAGATAGGTCATCAGATGAATCTAGAAGACACTTTTTATGTTCCTTCAATTTCTAGGAATTTAGTTTCATTATCCAAATTAGATCATGTTGGATATTCAGTTTTATTTAATTGTGGAAAACTCAATTTAATGTTTAATTCAATACTGATTGGTTCTAGTAATTTATGTGATGGTTTATATAAAATTTCCTTAAATCATGAGTTTGCACAATCATTAGTAACTCTGTATTCGAATATTGGTTTAAAATGTGGTCTAATTAATGAAAAATCCTCAATCTTGTGGCATAGACGATTGGGACATATCTCTAGAAATAGAATTGAAAAATTGGTGAAGAATGAGATTTTGGAAAACCTAGACTTCATTGATTTTGAGATATGTTTGGATTGCATTAAAGGAAAGCAAACCAAGCACACCAAGAAAGGTGCCACAAGAAGTAATGAGCTTCTTAAGACAATTCATACAGATATTTACAGGTCACGCAACATCCTATGTCTTAGTGGTGAATAATATTTCATCACATTTGTAGATGATTTTTCACGTTATGGATATGTGTATCTAATTCATGAAAAATCTCAGGCTGTTGACATCCTTGAGGTGTGCATAACTGAAGTCAAGAGACAATTAGATGGAAAGGTTAAAATAGTGAGATCAGACAGGGGTGGTGAGTATTATGATAAATATGATGAGTCAGACCAAAATCTTGGCCCATTTGCCAAATTCTTCGAAAAGAAAGACATTTGTGCTCAATATACAATGCCTGGTACGCCATAGCAAAATGGAGTTGCTAAAAGTCGTAATCGTACACTAAAAGATATGGTTAAGAGTATGTTAAGTCACTTAATTATACTCATTTCACTGTGGGGTGAAGCTTTAAAGACTTCAATGTATATTTTAAATAGGGTTCCTAGTAAGGCAGTCCCAATAACTCCTTTTGAGTTGTGGACTGCTAGGAAACCTAGTTTGAGGCACTTACATATTTGGGGTTGTCCATCAGAGGCAAGAATCTTCAAGCCACAAGAAAAAAAGTTGGACTCAAGAACAATATCTGGATATTTCATTGGTTATATAGACAAGTCTAAAGGGTATAAATTTTATTTTCCTAATCACAGTTCGAGGAAAATGGAGACTAGTAATGCTAGATTCCTAGAGAGGGTGAAATTAGTGATTCGAGGAAAGTAGGTTGGATGTGCCAACATTTGACCCTTATCGAAAAATTATTGTTCCTCAGACTATTCCACAAGCTGAGGGAAACGAACAACATAATGAAAATCCTTCAGCACCTCATGTTTCACCACTTCATGAAGATACCACCATTGAAAATACTATAGAACCACCACAACCGGTAGTTCTCAGAAGATCTCAGAGGGAAAGAAAGTCTTCCATTCCAGATGATTGCATGGTGTATCTATAGGAATCTGATTTTGATATTGGGATTAACAAGGATCCAATCTCATTTTCACAAGCCATGAATAGTGATTATTCTACCAAATGGGTCAATGCTATAAACGAAGAGTTAAAATCCATGGAAGATAATGGTGTTTGGGATCTCATCGAATTGCCTAATAATTGTAAAAAGGTCGGATGTAAATGGGTCTTCATGACCAAACGCAACGCAAAAGGCAATATCGAACGATTAAAGCCAGACCTGTCGCCAAGGGTTTTACTCAAATAGAAGGCATAGACTATAAAGAGACCTTCTCTTCAATATCCAAGGACTCGATTAGAATCATTCTAGTATTTGTAGCTCATTATGACTTAGAGTTGCATCAAATGGATGTGAAAATTGCTTTTGTAAATGGGATTTTGGAGGAAAAAATTTATATGAAGCAGCCAGAAAGATTTGCAAAGAAAGATAAAAACCGTTTAGCTTGCAAATTAAAAAAATCCATATATATACTTAAACAAGTTTACAGGCAATGGTATTTAAGGTTTAATACCTCCTTTGGATTTAAGGAAAATGTAGTTGATCAGTGCATATATCTGAAGGTTAGTGGGAGTAAGTTCATTATTTTGGTGCTATATGTGGATACATTTTGTTAGCTAGTAATGACCTTGACTTATTGCATGAAACCAAGGAATATCTCTCCAAGAACTTGAAAATGGTCGATATGGGTGAGGCAAACTATGTTATTGGCATAGAGATCTTTAGGCATCGATCTCGAGGATTGCTAGGACTATCTCATAAAGGACATATTGATCGTGTTTTAGAGAGATTCAATATGCAATTTTGTTCAATTGGTGATGCACCCATCATGAAGGGTGATAAATTAAGTGAAAAATAGTGTCCAAGGAATGACTTGGGAAGAAAACAAATGAAGGGCATTCCGTATGCATCAGCAGTAGGGAGCTTGATGTATGCCCATACATGTACTAGACCAAATATTTGCTTTGTAGTTGGAATGTTAAGAAGATTCTAAAGTAATCCCAGAATGGAATACTGGAAAGTAGTTAAGAAGGCTATGAGATATCTTCTAGGAACAAAGGACTATATACTCATCTGTAGGAGATCAGAATAGTTGGCAGTGATTGGATACTCAGACTCAGATTTTGCTGGTTGCCTTGATAGTAGAAAATCTACATCAGGTTTTGTTTTTTTACTAGTTAGTGAAGCAATTTCATGGAAGAGTGTGAAGCAGTCCACTGTTGCTTCATCTACAATGGAGGCTGAGTTTGTGGCATGCTTTAAGGCTACAAATCATGCTTTATGGTTACGAATCTTCATCTCATGACTTGGCGTTGTTGACTCAATTGCTAGGCCATTGAAGATATATTATGACAATACCACAACAGTTTTCTTCTCTAAAAATGGAAAGTACTCTAGTGGTTCCAAACACATGGAAGTGAAGTACTTAGTTGCTAGAGAAAGAGTCCAGAAACAACAAGTGTTAATTAAAAACTTAAGCACCTCTCTTATGATTGTTGATCCATTCACAAAGGGATTTCCACCAAAGACATACAAAGAGCATGTTATTAGGATGGGTCTTTTAAGCAACCCATGATGTGTATGGTTAATCTTGAGTGCTTATTTTTATTTGACACTATTTGTGCAATAATAATTTTGTTTCTATTTTTCCTATTTCTAAAAGTGTCTGTACACATTAATTTGAATATTGATAAATAGGAAATGTCTTAACAAGACTGTTAGGCCCAAGGTTATTCAAATTTAAATTCTTATTGTTTTTTATTATTGACAAATATTTTAAACTTATTTTATTCAAAGTTTTCAAAATTATATTATACAATTGTGCTTCAATGTTTCTAAAAGATATATGCTTCTATAGTGTTGTTTTCCAATGGTTTTTAGCCCCTCAAAACATGAAATTAGCACATGCAAAACACTATTTATGCTTAAAACAGGTCCAAGGGTCGACACTAAGATAGCAAGGGTTGACACCAGAGTGAAGCTCAAAATGCCCAAGTGTTCCAGCTGCAAGGGTCGACACCAAGACAATAAGGGTTGACACTAAATTTCATAACACAATCCAGCAGCAAGGGTCGACACTAAATTTCAAAACACAATCAAACAGCAAGGGTTGACACCAAAAATGATAAGGGTCGACAGCAATAACACCTGGAAGTCAACTCAGAGAAGAAAAGAGAGCAAAGGGTCACCACCCAATCTACAGGGGTTGACACCCTTAAAATCTAGGTTTTTAAAATCCAGCTGCCAAATCAGATCTAGACTGACACAACTCATTTCTCAACCACTTTCTCTGATTTATGTGCAGAATATGACATCATTTTTTATCCCTGAGCAGATTTTCTGACACTATATCTTCTATCAAGAGTTGACTTACGAGGTTTAGCATTAGATGATCTTTCTCTTCCCAAGACTTGTCTACAATCTGTATACACCATGCTCTGATCAACACAGCTGGAAGATATCCTCCATGATTTGCTCCAATGGCTAGAAGATTTGTCTCTGCCTCTCCCCAACAGTTAGAAGCCATTAATGCTATAAAGAAGAAGCTCTCATTGTTCGAAATACATAACTCTTCAACCCAAGAACACTAGAGCATTCAAAAGCTTTTAATATACTTCCTTGTACTTCCATTTTCATATCTGAGTGAGTCTTAAATTCCCTCTATGCTTACATTTTCATATTGTAGACACCCCATTTTTTACTGCCATTAAGACTTAGGCATCTCAGGTTGAACACTCGACGATTAAAGGTTACACTCTACAATCGTTTGAATTTTTAGCAAACGGCTTCGGTTTTTGAGCTTCTAATCCCAACCTTACACCCCATTTTGACCAAAACTATTTTAGACCTTAAAATCCTCTTTTTCAAAATATTTTTCCAAATGTTTCTACGATGTTCCAAGGCTCGCATTTTGTTTAAAATATTGCAGTTTTTGGTAAACCAAGTAAGGACAAAGTGGAAATAAATGAAAGGGAGGTAAACTCTTTGAAATATCTTTAAAAACATCTTATTTATAGGTGTGTAGTTGAAGGAAATAGGAAGGGTTGGAAGAAAACTAGTTTAAGAAAAGGTTGAGTATCAAATTGTTAAGAAAGAAATGAGTAGCCTTCACTAAATTAGGCACATCTCTTTGTACACTTAGAATTTAGATGTGAGGCCACCACCATTGGAAATTAGACTTATGGGGCTTCAATTTAGACTCAAGAAACACCTAAAACCATGTCCGGATGAGGGAGATATGCCCATTTAAAGTCGGGCGTGAGAACAATTTTTTTTGGACTGCTCGACCACTTTTTGTGGCCGACCGTACAAGTCATTGGCCAGCCAGCCAGGTGTCCCGGCAGGTAGATATTTACAACCAGTTGTCCCCCCCTCCCCATGTGCATGCTTTGCACTAGCTGTCTCTATATAGATATTTCCGACAGAATAAGCTGTTTTTCTATAAATACAAGCCCATCCCTCTTGATTTTAGGTTAGAAAAATTTGTGAAGACTCCAAAACTTGCCAAACACTCTCCCTCTCTATCTTGCAAAGTACATAACTATACATACACTTCTAAACTAATATTTTGAAGCTCCTTGTTGAGGTTATTGAGTTGAAATTTCAGAGCGCCTTCTCTTCAAAGGGATAACTCTTGCCATCTTTTGCCTACTCTTCTCTCATGTTTTTCTTGGTTTTACATACTGTTTTGGACTATTTTTGGTGGGCTAAAACATGTGATTGAAAGTTACCAAAGGTGGAGGGGTTGACTACCCTTTCTTGAACCTTATTCCGTAAGCTTTTATCATTGTGTTTCCCACTTATTTCCCTACTTTTAGCCACTATTTTTTAGAGTTTTAGAAGGCTAAAATATGAGATTTTAAGGTCCAAAAAGTGGAGGGGTTAGCCACCCTTCCTTAAGCTTGTTTACTAGCCTTGTTTTCTTTAATCTTTGCTTACTTTTTTTCTAACTTTTCACAGAATTTTTAGCACAATTTTTCTTGTTTTTGGGACTGTTTTAATTGTTTATTTAGTTTATGCCTTGAACATCATGCTTGTATTGTTGTAAATCCTCATAGGTTTGGTGGTTTAGGCCTTAGACACCAATCTATTTGAGTTGATAGCTTTTATTTCATAGTTTTCATACATACGCTAACACTTGTAATAATCACCTCTGCAACCTCTCTCCTTTCTTGATTTTCTTTGTTTAAGAGTTGTTTCAAACAAATAATTGTTGTTTAAGGCATGCAAAAGAGACCTTCTATGCGTAATGGTTTAGTGTCACCGGAGGTTCATTACCAAGGCATTACATCTCTCTCATGCCAAAAACAACTTCTTGTTTGACACGACACTTCATTAGAGGATGTAACTATCACTTTCAGACAAAATGACTAAAGGATGGAAAGGAAATTAAAAGGGCTAACAAAATTGAACTAAAAGAGGCACAAGATGATAAAATTGAGTTGGGTTTAATTGGATGTTATATTGAACCCATTGAGTCTGGAGTCATTTTATACTCTTAGTGATGATAATGATCCAAGAATCAATGTCTACCACTTCCCTTGAGGTAACTCCATGATAGAGAGGAGGTTTTGTTGGTCTTTTGTTTTCATTCATTGAGCCTTTGTCCCATCGATTCATAAATCATCATGCAACAACCTTGCAACCTTTGATGATTTGTGGATCGATTCAACTCCTCCCTTGATTAATTTCATGATAGGGAGAGGCAGAGAGGATAAATATCGCCTAGAAACACTCTGTTTTTGCTCTTCTTCTTTTCTTCTACAATAGGGCAACACCTAAAAATAGTGGTCGGTCGGCCACCCTACCATCTGGCCGACCACTTTCCTTGGCCAGCTGGCCACGTTTTGTTGAGCAAATAGTGACAATTTTTCTTGCAAATAGAGCAGAGGTAGGGGTGAAAACAGAATTATTTTCTGACTGCGGACATAATAGAATCAAGCAGCAAAACAGAGTTGTTTGTGGGAGGATGTTCTTGGTTGCATGTGTGGTTCCTCGCTTCTCGCACAAATTAGATTTCATGCATAGTGTGTTGTAATCAATTAGTCAGCTTAAATTTGGATTTGTAATAATTAGTTAATTAGCTTACTCATTCATTTAATATTGTAATAATTAGCCTAAGTAGGACATTCATTCGGACCCTCTTGCATGAGAGCAAATATGTAATAATTTGTGTATATCTTCCAACCCCCATTTCTTTCTCCATTTTATTTACTCGTTTATAATGGTAGCATCATATTTTGATTCCATATTATTACCATGTGCACATACCCATGTTTGCATGCATAAGGGTTCGACTCATCATACTAATCAATGTTAATTTCAAATTCCTTACTCAAATATGTACTTTGTCGCATCCCTTGAATTGACTCACATGCCATGCTAGTAACCGAGCCTATTAATTGCATGTTCATGTTGCATTGTTTAGGATCATGCACTTTTTCTAACTATTCTATTTCTTTTGGCTGGCCAGCATATTTGGGGTAAGCATTTTTGCTTTAGCATATTGCATGCGTCTGATTGTTGTCATATCAAGCATGTTTACCATGAGCCTATGTGCTTAGTTGATATACCTATTTGAATGCTAGTGGATAAAGGCTTTTTCACTTAAGTTGGGATAATTTGATTAATGTACATATGAGCCCAATTTTTCAAAGTGACACATACTCAAACACTTTTCAAAACAAATATGAAATCAAAGCGTTCCAAATTGGGCAAATTAGTCTATACTTGTGTGCATCACATAGTAAAGATAGCATAATAATCAGAACAAGAGCATATACTGTACATAAGAATCACATCATGATTAGCAAAGGCCGATCTTTGATTGGGCGAGTGGAGTGCTCAATTCATGACCTTCCCCTCTCATACCTAAGTTTTCAAGCTGAGAACGCTTTGGTTATGATGGACAAGTGGCCTTTGGCACGAGTCACGGTGTAGACGTCCTCGAACGTCCCTGGAGGGAAATCCCGTTTTGTTCATATGGGCTCACTACAGTTCGGACTCAAAAGTCACAGTCCTGTATCTAATCTCGCAGAGTGCAATGCAAGACTGATGAATCATCAAAGAGTCCAAATCTGGCAAATCGTTTTTGAAAACAGATTTTTTGAAAGAAGTGCCAAACATGGACTGCTTTGCCAGATACAGAGTCGCCACCTAAATGTTTTGTTTTGGGAAATTTAGGAAACCCTGACTCGTTTTCCTAAGGCCACGTGTCCATCATCACCAAAGTTGCCTTGGCTCGGGAACTTGGGTACAATTGGGGAAGGTCACTTCGTGAGGACCCCCGCTCGCCCGATCAAAGATCGGCCTCTACTAACCATGATATCTAGTTTTGAAAATATTATGCGTTCTTGTTCCGGTTATTAGCCTAGATTTACTATGTGATGCGCACAGCATACAAGTATAGACTGAATCGCCAGAATCGGAACAAAACATTTCATGTTTGTTTCGAAAAACGGTTTGGTACTCGCAAGTAGGCTAAAATGTGGATTTGCCACCCTCAGGTGGGCTTAGAAAACATGATGATTTGCCACTCTCAAGTGGGCTTAAAACTCACAATTGATGAATTGTTCCAATCCAAATAACCCAACCTTCACCCACAGGCATTCAGGCAGTTATATCACATAAGCAGTTAGCCTCATGGTGAGCATGCTATCATGGTAGTCACTCACACGCATGCAAGGATGCTAAAGCATAAGTACTTACCGAGTACTCCAAGCCAAAACAGAAGTTATGTTAGAAATTCATGCATGATCCTAACTATACAGAAATGCCTAATGCAACACATGCAAAAATACAACTACAATAGGCTCGGCTATTCTAAAATGACATGTGAAATGCTACAGCTAACAAGTATTCAACTCGCAATTGAGATACAAATGCAGTTAGTATGATGCGCCGAGCCCGGTGCATGCAAAACAGATGAATGATGCAAACATGCAAGCATAAGTATGCTAATTGAAACATGCCCTAATCTAACCATCATAAGCTGGTAAATAAAAGGGAGAAAGACGTGGGGTTGAAAGACATACATCACACGCACACACACTTATTACAGTTGTGCCCTCGCTCGGAGGGTCTGAATAAATAATACAGTCCGAATGAATAATTACAGTCCGAATAAATAATTACAGTCTGAATAAGTACAAAATCCTAATTAATTAACAACTTAACTAGGAAAGCGGATAAATTAGCATGCAAGCTATGGACCGCCTCAGCTCTGTTCCGAATGATGAATGATGCATGTTCGAGTTGCCTTGCGCGGAAATCCATTGCGATGCCCCGATTCGCCTCTGTTTACACTTAATCCCGGAATGATGTGCGAATCTCCAGAAGGCTGTTGATTTCTGATTTGCTGCAACAGAGAGCAAGAAAGGGGCATGGCAAAGTATTTTCACATATGTATGCATGACTACTCTTCAGGGAGTGTAGTCCTCAATCCTCGTGCCACCAATCACGCATCTCGATGCATGATGGCCGAGGAGTCGAATTTCACGACTGGATGTGAAATGAATGCACATGAAAACACAACAAGACCTAAACTCCATCATGGGTAATCCGGAGTGTCGGCGACCGGGAATTGAGACACGTTCCGTCATTCGGAATACGAAACGTCCCTCGTTTCCGTGCTTGGGCTAACTCCTATCCCAAACAAGATGCAAATGAGATGGCATACACAATGCGACTAACATACAACCTAGTATACGCAATGCTATGAAATGGCATACACAATGCTCGATGTAACATGGCATACACAATGCTCTAACATGTAACTCAGCATAGACAATGCTATGGACCGAAATGGCATACACAATGTACGATGGACTTACACCAACATGAGTGGACCTCAGCCACACTCACATCAGTGGCCATTAGATGAAAATAAGACAACCGAAATGCGTGCACACATGCACGAATACCAAGGACCGAACCCAAGGCATGGAATGCCACTCTACCAAAGCATGGCAAGGGATGAAAGATGGCATGGAATAGCATAAATTACAACTCTGAAACAGCATGAAATATGGTCCCGAAACATGCAAATATGGCACACAATGCAAGCTAGAGAGGGCCTGGGTACCGAAACTAGTGAAGTGCGTTAGAGGTACCCAAAGCAATGCACCAAAGGAAAAACCAACCCCAAACAGACCTTAGGCAGGTCTGAAATAGTGCGGAAATGGCCTAAAATGATGGCTCGGAATGCAACGGAATGGAGCTCATTCAATGGTCGGTAAATAAGGCATTCAAGCCCGACTCTCAAGCACACTTAAAGAGATGAAAACATGGCAATATGAAATTCATATAGGCTCTCAAATGTGATGTAAAATGGCCTCAAAACATGAACACACCTTAGCACATGCATGCAATGGACCTCAAATCTCAAAGTTAAGCATGGGTATTGAACTACAAGCATGCAAAACAAGCATCATTCAATCATAAGACCCAAAAAAAGAGCTAGGGAATTCCAAAATAAGCACAATATCAGTTTATGACATGGCCAAAAAGTGCTAAAATCAAGGGCCCACAAAGCATGCAAAGAAAGCTAGTGAACCATGAGTTGTTCTACAACTATATGAAGCATATGAAAGCTCATTAAACCAACCAAAAATAGATGTATGCCATGCCAAAATATGCCCAAATAAGCACTGAAACTCAGTCAATGCATGCAAAAATGATGAGCTCCTTTGGAAGGCCATGCAAGGGGTTACTCTACACTTATATGATGGACACATAAAAGGTCAAAACTACCTCTGGAAATGAGTTATGACAACCTTAAAACTCAAAAAATAGGCCCTGGAATTGGTCTAGGAAGCATCTAATGAAAGGCCCCTTTGAAAGGCCTTGAATAGGATTGCTCTACACATGCATCAAAGACATAAAATATGGCAAAATGGGCTCCGGACAGAGCTAATGCAGACCATTAAACTCACAAAACAAGTCCTGGAATGTGACTTCACAACATGAAAAATGGAGCTCCTTTGGAAGGCCAACAATGCTAGTAAAGAGAATGAGGGGTGAGAGGGTCACCCCTCTATGATTTTGGAGCTCAAAGACACATCAAAGCCACTGAAAATCCACTGGATTTCAGTGGCTAAGAGGCCAAAACAAGGCCGATGCAAATGCTCAAATGCATGGCTCAACGCATGAGGAAATGAAGCATGCAAGGAAGAAGATGACTCCAAACAGAAAAGTTACCTCAATCAAGCTTAAAGAGGAGGTCAAAACAAGACTTTCTTCAGTTTAGGTCAAAGTCCAAAAATGCTCACAAATAGGGCTAAGATAGGAAGAAAAATAATGTAAAAAATGAGAAAATAAAGACTCACCCTTGTAGACAATGACTCCAGCAGCTTCTGGACCAAGATGGTGAGCCTTCAACCTCTGGAAATGAGCTCCAATATGCTTGAATGGATGGTGGAGGTGGTAGGCGATGAGGTGTAGTACAAATGGTGCAAGAATATTAGGGTTTGGAGCTTTGGAGAAGAAGGCTATGGAGGGTGGAGTGTATATCCCTTGGCTAAGTTTTTCTAACCCTTGCAAATGGAGATGGAGAGTTGGTTTTATAGAGGAGAAGAGCCAAGGCTTCTTGGAGAAGCCTTAAGAGGGGTGCATGCTTCTAAAGGAAGCTAACCAAAAGGGTCAAGCTTCTTAAGGAAACTAGACCAAAAAGGGTCAAGCTTCCTCAAGAAGCTTGGCCAAAAGGTCAAGCTTCTCTTAGAAGCTAAGAAAAGGGACCAAAGCTTGCTTAAGAAGGGAAACAAAGGACTCAAAACTCGGACAGTGGGTCAAATGCTTCACAGCTGGCACAACTATGTTCACTTGAGAAGAGCAAAAAGCAAAAAGCTGGCCGGCCAGCTAAGGCGGCCGGCCGGCCACTCTCTCTGGTCGGCCGACCAGGGGTCAAAAGGGTCAATGAGAAATGCTGGCCGGCCACCCCAGAAAGGTGGCCTCCCAGGTGAGTGCAACACAGCTGTATGGTGGAAAACCAGAAAATGTGACCTAGGACAGAGGAAAACCAGCTTTTTAGCAAGGTTCAAAAGGGTCAAGAAGAATTACTGGTTGGCCTACCCATATTGGTGGCCTCCCAGATGAGTACAACACAATGGTGGTAGGAAAAGCCAGAAATTGTGGCTCAAAAGTGAGAAAAACCAGCTTTCTGTCAGAAAAATCGGCTTTAGGAGAGAGAAAAAGAGAAAACTAGTTTCCAAGGAAAAAAGGTGGCCTCCCACCATACTACCACCTCCCTAACAATGAAAATTGGGTCCCTACCAAAAATGGACCAAGATGGATGCAAAACGAAGGTTTGGGGGCCAAAACGCGCGGTCCGAGGCCCCGATAACAGTCTTCTAGGCACCGGAAGTGGCGTATGACCACGAAGGTGGTCTCTTGGGCCAAAGTGTCCCTCAAAAGAGAGGAAACAAGGTGCATGCCAAAAACTGGAGCAAACGGAGGTAGTTAAGCGGTCCCGAACCAAGGCACACGGCCGACGACTCCGAAAACCAGAAACTGGGCTCCAAACGGGAAAAATGACCTACGACCACGAAGCGTAGCCTACGGCCACTGAGAGATGGTCTACGAAACCCCTCCCTCCCTTCGGGAAGAGAAAACAGAGAAAACAAGACCCGGTTCGCAAACCGAGGTAAAGCACAAAAGAGCCCCAAAGTCCGGAGGCAAAGCTCGCAACCTCAGAACGAGCACAATATGCAACATCACCGAGCGCTCAATTGGTGACGTCTGAGTCTTAAGGTCAGTCAAAAATGGGGTGTCTACAGTTGCCTCTCTTTGACAGAACTCGAAAGTCATATGTGATGGGAGTGAATGTCAAAGCCTAGAGACGACCCATTTTTGACAAGGTCGAAGACTTAGACAAACAGGCAAGGTAACGAAGATGTGCCCGCAGGCATGCCCGCAAGCAGGGGGCAAGATGCAAAATGATATGCACAAAGCCGGATGTAACTCATGATCATGCAAAGCAGCAAGCTGTAATGAAGCGCACACGCAACAGTTTTAAGCAAGAATGTAAAGCAACCACTACATTCATGCAGTTTAAGAATGCGGAGAATTATTCAATTCTCGCTACGTCTCACACGGAGAAGATACAATACCTGCGCGATTCGTCTGGTTGCACCAGCTTCAAATGAACCGTACATCCAATATTGTGCCTGCAAAAGAGAGAAACTTAACAAGCACAACATAGTTAGCAACACATGTTCAACACTATATTGAACGTAGACAAACAGGGTGCCGATGGGAGAGTGCATCGCAATGCGAGAGACACGCGCGTGTAAATGCAAGCTAAGCGTGAGGGTATGACAATACCCATGAAATGTGCACAACAATGCAAGTGGTATGCATGAGAATGCAAGTGACGTGCATAAAAGTGCAAGTGGTGTGTATGAGAATGCAAGTTTGACACGAAACAACGAGCAAAGAAATGCAAGTTTTGAGGAGTGCGACTCAATCGCGACCTCGGGTTTACCTCCCGGAAGGGTCACAACGTGCTCAAAAAGGATACATTTTGCTCTTGACAAGTGACGATGAAACACGCATCGAAAGTTGGAGTTGAAGTTCCCGCGGAGGGATTTCGCGACGAAAAGTGCACTTTTCTTGTACTTTCTCGGGTGCCGGGGGCTCCGATCAGTACCAAAATTTGCAGAGACCTTGGAGACCATCTTGGGAACACCACCGACCAGGTTTGGAGGCTATTGGAGGCCACTGACCAGGTTTGAGTGTAGGGGGTGGTTGGCCTACCAGAAAAGGTGGCCGGCCGACCACCTAGCCCAAATCCGGGGCAATTTTGACTTTTCACACTCATTTCTTTAAATAGACAAAGCCAAACACTTTTTGCTCACAACTTCAGATCCAAAAACGCCTTCTCCTCCTTCCTAGAACATTCTCTTTCTCAGATCTGCGCTCTATACACGTTTTCCAACGCCCCATGCCAAGTTGTTTCGCGAAAACTTTCAGTTCTCTTCACTTTGAACCGATTAAATTTTGATTTCAGAGCTTCTTTTCTCATTTTCACCACTTGAGGTAAGTTTGTCTCAACATTTGAAAGATTTTCTCGGGAGTTGACTTTTGTTGACTTTTTCATTTCCCGAGAGTTGACTTTTGTTGATTTTTTCCAATTTTGGCTCATTTTGCTCATTTTTGCTCCTCTTTGCAGATATCTTGAAAAGGCGGGTCATTTTCCCCATGACGGAGGTTCTCCAGGTGCCGGAGGCAATCCAGATATCATGTCTCTGCCGCCGAGGATTCGCCCCTTTATTCCCGAGAGGTACGACCCCTCAACGCACATCCTCCCGCGGGCAGTTTTCTATCATTTTACGGACTTCGACGATCAAGCCCCCGTGGATTTGCTATTGCGGGAGCCGGAGTCCCATCTCTCCTATCAGGCACGGGAGGTATGTACTTCACCTTTTTTACATTTCCTGCCTTAATTCTGCATTTTCCGTGCATTTTATGCTACGCATGCTTATTTGCTCACTCTGAATATATTCACATGCCATACTTCTGCTCATTCTAGTACACAGCTTGTTCTGAATGCTTAGTCTATAACACAGTACTCTGTTTGCATCTTGAACACACAGCTCAATCACTTGAATTTCTGAACACGCAGCTCATATTTGATGGTGAACACGCAGCACACACTATCTCTGAAATCTGAACATACAGCTCATATTTGTTTGTGAACACGCAGCACACATTATTTCTGAAATCTAAACATACAGCCCAAACTTTGTTTGTGAACACGCAGCACACATTTGTTGAAAGTTGAACACGCAGCCCAAACTTTGAATTTTTGAACACGCAGCTCATATTTGATGGTGAACATGCAGCACACACTATTTCTGAAATTTGAACACATAGCCCAAATTTGTTGAAAGTTGAACACGCAGCCCAAACTTTGTTCGTGAACACGCAGCACACATTTGTTGAAAGTTGAACACGCAGCCCAAACTTCGAATTTCTGAACATGCAGCTCATATTTGATGGTGAACACGCAGTACACATTATTTCTGAAATCTAAACACACAGCCCAAATTTGTTGAAAGTTGAACACGCAACCCAAACTTTGAATTTCGGAACACGCAGCTCATATTTGTTGAAAGTTGAACACACAGCCCAAACTTTGAATTTCTGAACACGCAGCTCATATTTGATGGTGAACACGCAACACACACTATTTCTGAAACCTGAACGCACAACCCATACTGAACACGCAGTTCACAGCATTGTATTTTATTTGATTTGCACACAGCTCATACATTTCATTTGCACGCAGCTTACTCATTTCATTCTGAAACTGAAGACATGTGTTCATTGTGAATGTAGGTGTCCTCCCGTGTTACACGGGGATACGGCTCCGTTGCTGCGAGAGAGTGGTATGCAGAGCTCCCAGAGGCCGTCCGTGATTGGGTTGATCAGGCAGGGTTCGGGCCTTTCTGTACTAGGATATCTCGCTATCCTGCCAGTAGGACGTTGATGGGCGCCCTTGTAGAGAGGTGGTGGGACACCACCAATTCATTTCATTTCTCAGCTGCCAGGGACATGACTATGACCCTATTCGACTTTGCTGTGTTGACAGGCCTCGACGTGAGAGGCTGGGCGATCCCTTATGATGAGGACGTGGGCGAGTGGGAGGCCGCCTGGATTTATCTATTGGGAGCTCGCCCACCGGTCGACCAATCCTCGAGCCGAGTCCGGTACACCTGGTTTTCTTTATATTTCAGACAGAGGGAGCCCGAGACTCCCGAGGAGATAGCACAGTACACCCGAGGGTTTTTGATGTTCCTCTTCGGGACCACTCTGTTCGCCGATAGGGGGAACACCGTTGGGCTATATCTACTGAGCGCCCTGGTAGACCTCTCGCGGGTCAGTCAGTATGACTGGGGTGGCACCGACTTGGCTACCCTCTATTGCTACATGAGCGCGACCTCCCGCGGACGGGGGAACATAGTTGGCGGCTACTGGAGAGCCTGAGAGGTACCTTCTGCCCTCTTGACTTACATTTCTGCTTTTCATTATCTGTACATTGCACGCACGGCACACTTTACATTCTGTACTCACATTTTGTATTCAGCATTCTGTATTCGGATTCTGCACTCAGCATTCTGTATTCTGATGGCTTTTGCCCTTTTTTCCATAGTTATGGGTTTTTGCGTACTTCCCGACGCTAGCCCCAGAGATCGAGGTGGAGGCGCCCCTCATGACCCCCTACTCGCTCATTTTCGAGGGCCAGTACCGGCCGCGGGCCCGGGAGACTCTCCCCTACCTACGGCAGTTTTTCGACATAGTACGGCCGACAGAGGTAATTCAGAACTCTCCGTCCTCCATGTTTTCATCTTTGATTTATTTTGCACATCTACGATTTCTGATCGGCTTATGCATTGGTTATTTACAGATCACTTGGCAGCCCTGGGTGCCTTTGCGTGGCGACCTCCGATTTCAGCTTGCCGGAGAATGGGCCGCCTCTCGGTACAGGATCCTGTTTGAGGGGCCGATTGGTAGGGCTTGGTTCCTGGGGGAACACTTCCTTCGCCAGACTATGGGCTACCCCGAGCAGAGTGTCCCTGCAGCACCTTCGGTCGACATGCGGTCCGTTGATAGGCTCACTCCCCAGGGTGTCACTGGCGCTAGGTTGGGCACTGATGTATTGCTACACTTGGAGGACGGGGAGTACGCGACCTATCGTCATACATATTTGATGCCTCCATTAGCAGGTGTCCGTACTCCCACGAGGAGGTCTACTGGCATGCCATCCTCGAGTCGCACCCGAGCTAGAGACATTCCTTCGACCAGTAGGGCTGGTACATCTAGGGGTGGGGCTGGACTGGTCCCCCCGATTCCCCCGACTTATCATCATGCCGGATGGCCAGACATTCCGACTGAGTTGACGGGTTGGCGATACGGGACTTCCTACCCGATTCCGATAGAGCCTCCTATGCCTGATCATCGATATGTCAGTGATCTTGACTCACCACCGGTATGCTCCACTGTTTTTCATTTATCACTCAGATACTTAGACACTCATTTATTCATTGATAATTTGAGCTTGTATCTGCAGCCACCCAGAGAGTACATGGAGGGGATGCTCGGATTGGTGGCCTCACTCGAGGGTATGGTCTTGCGGAGAGAGGCGCAGCTGTCCATCATGGGTGTCTTGGTACTCTTTAGTTTTCTTGTATTTTATCATACTTCTGATGACATGCTGAACTTGATCATTTCACTGCATTGACTGACTGTATATGTAGAGCACATCTGACACACACCACATTCATGTACTATATCTGCATAAATCCACTCCATGTAGCTTTTTTATCTGTGCATTTGATATACATATTTTGGTTGATGCATTCGAATTGCACTCTTTCTTTTCAGATGCCTCTGCTATATACTGAACCACAGGCTGGGCCATCTGGGCCTTCCCGAGGAGCTAGGCCATCTAGGCCTTCTCGAGGAGCTGGGAGAGGGGAGTCGTCTCGCAGACGAGGTAGGCGCAGAGCACATATCATTGAGGAAGGGTCCAACGAGGAGGAGAAGTCCGCGCATCCTCAGTCAGAGACATCCGCCGGCTGAGAGGATGACTTTGAGTCCAGTTCCGAGGGCGGAGGTGATGCCGAGGAGGGTTCCGAGGACAGCCGCTCCGATTCAGATAGTGGTGCTGATGGGGATGATGCAGGGGCGGCTCCGCAGAAGAGGACGAATAGGGCCTCTTTTTCTCGTGCTTGAGAGCACAGATGTTCCTGCTTTATTTGCCTTTTTTACTAGTAGTTGTAGCACATTGCACATTATTAGGCAGTTTTATTTTCTGTAAAACTTGTGCCCTTGTTATAAAATGTTGTAACAAAGGAAGCATGTTGGAATGAAACAGTTTTTGTTCAAAAAGTGTTGCATTTTATGTTCTTGCATCGCATCGCATCATTTTGCACAAAATGAGATTGAATGGAATTGTGCACATGAAAATTGCCAAGTCAGGTAGTGAATCGATGCAATAAACAAAGCAACTTAAACTTACTAAGAAAAAACAGAACCTTAGCAAGTTTACAACTCGATAAGTGAAACACGACAATGTTGATTAAACAAAGAGTAACAACTCAATACACAAGACTCAACGGCTCGACAAAACTTAATAACTTGATAAACTAAACAACTCGATAAACAAAAAAACAACTCAATAAGCAAAATAACAACTCGATAAGCAAGATTTAACAACAACTCGATAAACAAATGTATTTCGGACGATCTGGGTGACGGAACGCATCCGAAACAGAGGAAAACTCGCACCTTCAACACCCCCAATGCATGGAAATGTTAGGAACTTTCTTCTAGAAGCTAGAACAAGACCAAAGCCACCTTCCTCTCTATGGTCGACCACCTAAGGGAGCTGGCCAACCAGCTTTTTGCATTGGAGGGGAGGGGGGGTGGTCGGCCTACCAGAAAAGGTGGCCGGCCGACCACCTAGCTTAGCAGCCACCAAATTTTCGACACGTGTCCTTCGAACAGTGCCTTATCCTCTTTAAAAGCTCCAGCCTCATGGCTCTTTCATTTCATCTTAGTTTTGCATCAAAATGGAGGCATTCTTCACCCAAAATCTCACAGCTTGGATTGCTTCTCTAGATGGCTCGGAAAAGTTAAACTTCCGGGGCTTCGGCTTGAACGCACTATTCACGCTGGGCCGTACTCCGCTACATCTTCCTTTCCTCTATGCCGCGGCAAGGTTTTGGAATCCGGTAACACATGTCTTTAGCTTTAGCGCCTACTTTCGAGGATTTCCAAGTTTTGATGGAGTCCGAACGCAATGAGGAAATCTTGCCTCAATTCCGATTCGGCCACGTCTAAGCCTTAGGACAAATGTGCGGCCCCACTTTGCATGATGCTCGATCATTGATTCATGACGGGGAGTTGGACATCCCGAGCTTGGTTTGCCGGTTTTCTGATGCTGGTGACCGCGACGACCATCATTGGCAGGGCTATCGGCAACACGCGCTTTGCCTATGCTTGCTATCTCATTTCTTACTTGCCTCAGGTTTCAGAGGATCCGGTGTCCGGTTGATCGAGGTTGCCCAAGGTTTGAAGGAGGGCAAGAGCTGCATTGCTATGACATTGGCTGAGACATTGATGGGATTAGACACTTTTCACCGCCGGGAGACGGCTAGGCTTGCGGGGAGCCCACTACTATTGCAGGTAATGTTTCCCACCCAATCTCACACATGTATTGCTCACATCACTCGGCTCTCAGGCTCAGTTTTTCTCGCAAAGCCCTTTTCTTACTTTTCTCTCATCGTACATCTCTCTATTCTTTATTCTCTTATTTTTCAATCCCTCCCCAGGTGTGGTTGATGGACAAGTTACAGACTGTGGAGTCTTGCCCCGCATACTCAGTTCGCGGCTACTTTTTCCGACAACACCTGGTCGATGCCCTTGATGAGGGGTGGTGGTATAGCTGGATGTGCAATTTGTCTGCGAACCACATCGCTTGGCGCTGCCCTTGGCTCAATCTGTCGGCGATGAGTTACAACATGACCCGTCAACCTGGGATTCAATTGATTGGCATGACACACTGTGTCTTCTATTTTCCGTTCCGGTTCCAGGGCCAATTCGAACATGATCAGACTTGTCCGCCATAGGGGATAGAGTATCCTGCTGCATTCCCAGTTCGAGGAGCACAGCTTGCCCGGTATGCCACAGCATGGAGGACTAGAGAGCTCTCGGTCCCTGCTCCCACTTTCAGTTGCACTTTGTCTGATGAGTGCTTGGATTGGCACAATGAAGAGGCACAGGAAGGGCCTACTTTGGCATCAGAGGCTTCGACCAACTCTGGGAGGGGGCACCGGAACACCTGACTTAGCTATGCCCTGGATTTATTGCTTTATTCGTACTTCAAGTTTTCTTTATGATTGTAATAAAAAACAACTTCAATTTGTATGTAAGAGCAGAAGAACTCTGTATTGAAATCAATGAAATTAAAGGCTGTGGGTACTGAAAATTTTCCGCTTTGGTCTAAAAATGGTCTAAGTTGTAAAAAGATTAATTTTGAACAAAGCCAACTTTTATTAAAACTTTTTAAAACCATTTTCGATATGGATCAGAACTGGACACGCCTGAAATCTGTCACTGAGATGCACAACCCCGGATCCCAGCAACTGGAAAGTTGCCCCTAGTCTGAATAGTATCGTAGCACTGCGCAGCAACAGAAAGTTGCCCCTAGTCTGAAGAGCACTGCACCGGAGATCATAACCGAACTCTTGAATCCTGAATAGACAAAGATGGCCGAGATGATCAAATGGACAAAGTTAATCGGGGAAAAGTTTATGGCTGAATTTCAGGATGAAGTTGCCTACATATCCCAGAGATGGGAATCAAGCCTTACGTAGTACAGGCTTAGGTTCACTCGAGTATTTTCACTCTCCTTTGACGCTCTAACTTTTGCCAAGGCCGCCCTTTGCGGGTTTTCAACCTTGCGAGCTCAGTTTTTATAATTTCCAATTTTTTGTGCTCTGGCTTTTGCCTAGGTCGCCCTTTCGGGTTTTTGGCCTAGCGAGCCTCTCAGGGGTAATATTTATTCAACTTGTCCATGTTGATTGGTTGTGAGAACTCTAGGCCATCTAGGTCCATTAGAACCACAGCTCCACCCAACTAGATAGACTTAATGATGTAGGGACCAGTCCAATTGGGTCTGAACTTGCCCCTTGGGTCGTGGATGGGAGCTCGGTTGTCCTTGAGCACCAAATCTCCTTCTTTTAGATTCCTGGACTTAACTTTCTTGTTGAAAGCCCGGACAATTCTGCATTGATAACCTTGAACATGGTGCAGTGCTTTCCGTCTGCGCTCGTCAAAAAGCATGAGTTTTTCAAATCTGCTCTGTTGCCAATCTGCTTCGGCTATCTGACACTCAGCCAGCACTCACAGAGATAGAACCTCAATTTCAATAGGTAGAACGACCTCCATCCCATAAACTAATGAATACGGAGTCGCCCCAGTAGAAGTTCTAATTGAAGTCTGGTACCCCCACAGAGCAAACAACAGATTGTCTGGCTAATCCCGGTAGGTTTCCACCATCTTCTGCAATATGTGTTTGATATTCTTGTTGGCGACCTCGACCGCTCCATTGGTTTGCGGCCGATATGTAGACGACTTATGAAAAGCCACGTTGTATTTCTCCAACAAGTCAATCGCTTCCTTCTTGATGTGGGAACCATTATCTGAAATGACCTCGTTTGGGACCCCATAACGACAAATGATGTTATTTCTGATGAATTTTGCAACATGTGACGCTTTAAACACTGCATAGGATTGGGCCTCAACCCACTTCGTGAAATAATCTATCGCGACCAGGATGAACTCATGTCCATTAGACCCCTTCGGGGTAACAGCCCCGATCACATCAATTCCCCAAACTGAAAACAGCCATGGCGAAGTTATATTGTACAACTTCGACGGCGGGATGTTCATGCGATTTGCATGGACCTAACATTTGTGGCATCGCCGAACAAAGCCGATACAATCCTCCTCCATGGTGGACCAGTAGTAACCCTGTCTGAGGATTTTCCGTGCCAGCATTACCTCGTTTATATGCGCACCGCATTCCCCTCCATGGATGGCCTCCATCAGGCGTTTTGATTCTTCAGTTTCAATGCACAGCTTATGCATTCCCAGATGACCTCTCTTATATAATTTACCTCCACAGATGATGAACTGAACGGCCATTCTTCTGATTGCCCTTTTATCCTTGGCATTTACCCCTGGTGGATATGCTTTCTTCTCCAAGAAATTCCAAATATCGTAATACCAGGGGTTCTTATCCTGAACCTCATCTATAGCAGCAATTGACTCGTAAGCCGGCACAAATTTCTGGTCGATAATGACTGGACGTATCCGAACTCCAAACGGGATGTCTATCTTGGAAAATAGAGTTGCTAGTGAATCTGCGAACCTGTTGTTTTCTCTTAGTAGATGAGTGAAGTTTAGCTTCTCAAACCGAGGAATCAACAGATCCAAGGTTTGATGATACATTATCATCTTTTCTTCTTTGACTTTCTAGTCTCCTTTTGCTTGAGACATAACAAGATTCGAGTCCCCGATGACGTCCAACCGTTTTGCCCCTAGTTCTAGAGCTGCCTCTAGATCGGCAATGCATTCCTCATATTCTGTTTCGTTGTTCGAGACTTTGAATCGGAGTTTGAAGGCTAGAGGGATACAGGAATTGCCGGGTGCTATCAGCAACACTCCTATCCCATACCCGTACTGGTTGGACGCTCCGTCAAAATACAACGTCCAAAACTCGTCGTCGATATGCAAAATGGCCTCATCTGGAAATAAGTACTCAACTGCTTCATCTCCTTCCACTGGATGATCGGCTAAGAATTCTACTACTGCTCTTCCCATGACTGACTTACGCGTCACATATTTCAGATCGAATTCGGAAAGCAATAGCAACCAACGAGCTAGCCTACCCATAAGTGCCGGTTTCTCGAAGAGATATTTGATAGGATCTAATCTCAAAACCAACATTACAGAGTGAGCTAACAGGTAGTGCCACAGCTTCCTGGTAGCCGATACCAAGGCTAAACAAGCCTTCTCCAATGGTGTGTAGCGGGTCTCATACTCTAGCATCTTCTTGCTCAGATAGTAGATGGCCCTCTCCACTTTGTCCTCTGATTCCTGCGCGAGCATGCAGCCCATTGTGGTCTCAGTTACTGAAAGGTACAATATCAACGGTCTCCCCAGCTCAGGCGATGACAACACGGGTGGGTTCTGTAAATATTCCTTGATCTGTTCAAAAGCAGCTTGGCATCGGCCGTCCCACTGGAATTTCTTTCCTTTCTTCAGGAGACCAAAAAGTGGTTCACAAGTCAAGGTTAATTTTGAGATAAACCGTCTTATGAATTGCACTTTACCCAGAAAGCCTCGCACCTTCTTTTTAGTCCTTGGTGGTGGCATTTCTAAGATGGCCTTGATTTTGGAAGGGTCGACTTCGATACCTCTCTGTGTAATGAGGAACCCCAACATTTTCCCTGCTGTAACACCGAACGTACACTTCTGAGGATTCAGCCGCAATCGAAATTCTCTAATCCTTTGAAAGAACTTTTCCAAGGCGGTGTAGTGGCCCTCTCTTTCCTTGGACTTGACAATCATGTCATCCACAATTCCACATACACCTCAACCTCTTTGTGGATCATGTCGTGCAATATTGTGGTCGCGGCTCATTGATATGTAGCTCCAGCGTTCTTTTGCCCATATGGCATCACTCTGTAGCAGTAAGTTCCCGACGGGGTGGTGAATGCAGTCTTTTCTCGGTTTTCAGGTGCCATCACTATTTGGTTGTAGCCCGAAAAGCCATCAATGAACGAAAGCAAAGCATGCCCCGCTGTGAAGTCCACCAACTCATCGATATACGGCAAGGGGAAGTCGTCCTTCAGACTAGCTTTATTCAAGTCCCTGAAATCCACGCATACCCGGATCCTACCATCCTTCTTCGGCACCGGAACGATGTTGGGCAACCAAGTTGGGTATTCAGATACCAACAGGAAACCTGCGTCAATTTGCTTGATGACCTCTTCTTTAATCTTGAGAGCCCAGTCCGGGCGGATCCTTCTAAGTTTTTGTTTAACGGGTCGGGCCTCGGGGTCAAGAGGGATCCGGTGCATTACGATCTCAGGATCGATTCCAGGCATGTCTTCGTAGGATCACGCAAAAACGTCTTTGAAATCTTTTAATAAAGCGACTAAGCGCTCGCGTTCCTCCGAAGACAACGTGGACCCGATCGGGACCAGCCGCAGGTCCTCCTCAGTACCGACATTCATAGTACTGATTTCATCCATTAAGGGTTTAACAAATCTTTCCTGTACTTGTTCAATTAAGCATTGCAAAATCGGTAGAATTTCTTCCTCGTCGTTTTCATCAAAATTTTGAAAGTCTGAGTTAATGCAATAAACCAAGGGCATAGAAAAGTACTCAGAAACCACAGCCACATCATTCTCATTAAGCACATCCAAATCGTCTGATTCTTCGGTTACAACAGACTTAAAAGAGAAAGAAAAAGACGACCTGGACAAGACTGTGGTATCCGGGTTATCATCCCCAAGAATACCAGACTCAGACTCAGTCGAGCTAGAACCAGATTCTGACTCAACAGACTCGGTGGAATCAAATTCTGGCTCACTACCTGACCCGGTGCTGCTTGACAAAAATCCCTCTTCATACTGCCAAATGAGAGAGGGTGCGATAAATGCATCCAAAATGTTTGCTGGTAGGCCCGCAGCCGTTCCATTCTTAGTCACGCATACCGAGAAGTTATCCCCCAAGCACTTCTGTTCGATCGGAGGATCTGAAAGTAGACACGCCAGCGCTACCCCCATTTCACTTTCGGCGTTCTCAGACTCCATTTTCTTGCTCTGCTCAACCTCAGCTAATGGGTCTGTTGGCTCTTCGGCAACGTCATCCCCGGGTAACTGCAGGTCAAAGAAGATCTCAAACCCTGGCACGCGCTTCCTCTCCGCGTTCAGCCACGGCTCTGGGAAGCCACAAAATGGAAAGTCCTCCCCCTCCCGGACGAAGCGTCCGTTTAGGGTACCCTGAATAGGCCGGTGCATTAAGTCAAAAGGCTTCCCCGCCTTCTTCGCTCTGGCTCTCCCAGCCATCTCCTTACCTTTCCTTATCCAATCCTCTTTGGTGGGCAGATAATCCAAGCCAAAGGTATGTGGGTTATGTGGCACCTCGGCCAATGCTGCGACGCCTTTCCGGCCGCTCTTTCCCAATCCCATCCCGGGGATGTGTTGAAGCTTGTTCATGAGGTATACTGATTGAGCACTGACATACACCCCCTCATTAACAGCTAAGATGTTCTGCATGACCCGGGCCTCAGCTAGGGTAAAACCGGATAAGAACACATCCTCCATACCGTGCTCAATTTCCAAAACTCGAGCAGATACTTCCGGCGGTGGATGGATCGATGAATTCCCAAAAACAATGGCTACTTCCTTTCCATGGGGGTATTTCACCATTTGATGCAAGGTAGAAGAAACTGCCTTCACTTGATACAGCCACGGCCGCCCCAAGAGTAGATTGAAAGTGGCGGGAACCTCTAGGCCGTGAAAGTGAATTTCATGCTGCCCCGACCCAACCTTGGTCTGAATTTTCACTGTCCCCATGACTTCTCTGCTTGTGTTGTCGTATGCCCGAATCACCTGGGCTGTTGGCACAAAGTTCGCGATCTTCAAACCGATTGCATAGGCAGTCCTCGTCGGACACACATTGATGGCAGACCCTGTGTCGACAAGCACCACGGGTATCCACTTGTTCCTACACTCCACGGAGATGTAGAGTGGCTTGTTATGGTTCGCACCCTCAGGTGGCAGTTCTTTGTCAGAAAAGGTCAACATCGGGGTAGCTCCTCCCGAAAAAACTAAGCCCACCAGCTGTTCGGGCGTGGTGTCTATTAAGAGCTTGGCCTTGTCCATGGCCGATAAGACAGCTTGTCGATGCACTCGCGATGCCATAAGTAGTCCCCAGATGGAGATGTCTGCCTATATCTTTTTCAACTGCTTCAGTACGGCCTCTTCTTCGAGTTGCTTTTCTTTCTACTTCTCTGTCTCCTTATCTCTCCTAGATGCCTCTGGCTGGTCTAGGTGCGGGGGCTTGAAATGCCACCCGCTCCTGGTCATATGATCGACTTCGCCGATATACCAGGTATCATCTGGCTGATTGCTCCCCCAATCCTCATCTGTGTGGGCAAGACATAAATCATCGTCCTCCCGCCATATTCCATCGGCAGCCAACAGACACCTGTTTGGCTCCGGTTCAATTGCACCCGTAGTACTCTCCGTCCACATGCTCGCAGCATTCTCTATCTTCGTGCACACAGCGCTTTCAGTCCCCTCAGGGCCCTTGGCTTTCCTAATTCTCTCAGCATCTTCAAACCTTTCTTGTTCTAACTGCATCAGTACAGCTGGCTGTTCAACAATTCCCGCATTCACAATGCCCAAGCCTTAAGCGGAATTCTTAGCACCGACGCTCTCCGGCGATTCATTCTGATTTCCGGCCCTTCCCGCCACCACTGATATTCTTGCCCCTGCCGGACCCTGTTCCACCTGAGCTTCGTCAACAACGTCTGGCAGGTCATCAAGCCACCCGGTGACCTCTGCTGACTCCTCAAAATCTGACCAGTTGATTACCATACCCTCTAGCTCTTGTTCATTGAAAAATTGGAGGTTGGCAAAGTCCTCTTCCACAGCTACCAGGTCGTCTATCCTCTGACCAGATTTATCCCCTTGTATCATACAAAGCTCTGCCCCCGCCGGCAATTCAAAGTTCGGCCCAACTTGGCCCATTGATCGGATGCAGTCACTCGGACTGTATAAAAAACTCTTAGATTCCTCAGATCCTGGCTCGACAATCCCATTCTTCCCTGGAATCTCCCCTGTTTTGTCTTCGACAGCCATCACCAATGGTTTGGGTTGGGCTCTGGAGATGTCCAACATGCACAAGTCAGTGTAGTCAGGAAGGAGCACCTCCGGCTTGGGTAGGTGGGTTGGGGTAATATATATGCTGGGATCGTATGACACGACCCTAGTCTGGATAAAGTTGATTCTTTTGGGAGGTGGAGCTTGGTTGTGCGGTGGGAGAGGGTTTGTTGTGACATTGGGTTTTTCTGGAGGCACAACCACCTGCTTGTCAATGAGATCTTGAATCTCATGACGCAATCTAAAACATTGGTCAGTGTCGTGACCATGTTGTTGGTGATATGCGCAATATTTTGCTGGGTTATGAGAAGGAGGGAGTGGATTAGGCAATGGCCTCGGCTCTATGGGCTTTAAGTGCCCTTTCCTGATTAATACCTCTAGAGCCTTGGACAGGGGCATGTATAAAGGCGTGAAGGTTCTTTGGCCTCTGGGTTGGAATTTGGTGGTTTGTGTGTTGCTTCCGGACGCGCTGGAGAAAGGTGTAGTTGCCATGGGTCTTGGAGGGGGAATAGTGATGACCATGCTTACTTCTGAAGCTCTAGCATTTGCGGCATTGCTGGTGCCTGTGTTGTTGTTGCGGTTGAAGGTTCTTTGGGGTTGCTCTCTATCTTAGTCAATCAGACCTTGTTTCATAGCAACCTCTATTTGTACCCTCATCTCATGCAAATCTGAAAAGGTAGGGAAGGGGAGCACAATCATTTTCGGCATCAGTTTTGGCTGGAGATTGCGCACAATCATCCAGATTTGATCTTTATCTATGGGCCTTAGGGTTATCATTGAGGCCTTCGCCCTCCAACGGGCCACAAAATCCGAAAATCTCTCCTTAAGCTCCTGCCTTGTTGTCTCAAGATCACGGGTTATAATCTCGATCTGAGTGTTATAGGAGTATTGGGCAATGAAAGCCTCGGCGATCTCGTCCCAGTTCCGCTTAACATCATCTTCTAATGTTGCATACCAGATAGCGGCCACACCTGACAAGGTCCGGCCGAATAGTGAAAGCTTCTGTGGTCTGGTGAGGCCCATCGGTCACAGTATATCTGAGAACAATCGAAGATGGACTATGGGATCCCCAGATCCGTCAAAGCGGTCGATTTGTGGCATTTTGAACCTATCTAGCAGCGTCACAGCCACATCGGTATATCCGTCCTCGTTGTCTGGAATGGACTTCACCCCCTGGGATTTCTTAAACAACTTCTCGAGCTTGCTCAATTTCAATGCTATATGGTCTACCTCAAACTCAAAGGGAGAGTCCGGTTGATTGACAGACGTAGGTGCCTAAGATAACTGTGGTAGAATCAGGGGCGGAGCCAGCCCCGTCGGGATGTCCGTATCTCCCTGGACATTTGGTGCCTTCCCGGGTGCTGGAACTCCTGGTGGAGGAGGAGCTGGGTGTGAAGTAGATGCCCTGGTTTGTTGTTGCAACCTGGCAATTAACTCTGCCTGCTGGGCCATGATCTCGGCTTATTGTTTGGCAAACTCATCCCGGCGAACAGCGTCCTGCTGCATGGCTCTCATGGTCTCCTGCATCTGGCGCATCATTTTTTCAACTCCTGTCGGTACCGCCATACTGCCCTGATCTGTCTGAACTACTGGCAGGTCTATTTCTATAACAACAATTGAGATCTCAGTCCGACTGTCCACTGATGGGGTAATCCACTGCTCTGGCAGCCTCTGCTCGGATACACTGTGTCTTCTCGACCTCCGTCTGATAACCGGGGGTAGAGAGTGAAACACTGGTTGTCCGTCGACCAGATCCTCAGATCGATTGAGTCGGCGACCTCTTGCCCAGAGTGCTTGGGGAATATCTACTTGGTCTGATGCAATTGTGCTAAACTACCTAGCAAAAAGATAAATAAAGCAATAATAAGGAAACAAACAAGCAGACAAACGGACAACATAACAGCGTAAACAAACATAACGTATAGTCGGGTATAATTAACACGCAATTGATACACCGTTCTCAAAGACTGATCATTATTCCCAAATCACTGTCCTCGAAGCTGAATCTGATACCCGCAGAAAACTGATTTCGAAAATACTGAACTAGTGCCTGCAGGCCTGATACCTAAAATACTGAACTGGCGCCCGCAAGCCTGATGCCCAAACTCGTAAACTGATACATGCATTCGCATAGAGACGCACTCTAAAAGCACACAACAAACAAGTGAGAGCCAAAACACCCCTATGTTGGGGTAAGGTTTCCCTGTCCTATTTTTTCAGGAGCTAGGGTTTCACTAAACACGCAGCGATTTCAAACAACCTATAAACGGGTAAGCAACCTGTCCTAGTTTGGAATGGTCACTATGGATTCCGAATATGCACTAGGTCGAATGGTCAAAAAAGGTGCCCCGGTAAAACCGGGGTTTGTGTTCCCGTCGTGGCAGAGCCCGCAACCGATCAGCCTTATGCCACGCTTCTCGAAGCGAGCCTCTGGCAAACCGTTCAGGAATAGCATACGGCAAACACGGTGTCCTAGGCGCACCAATGCAATTGCAATGCAAAAAACACACAAGTGTAGTCAAAACAAGATATCGTGAGTTCGAGTCAAGTTCTCTAATTACCCAACAGAGTCGCCAGAAACTGTAGACGTCCCTGAACGTCCCGGGAGGGAAATCCTGTTTCGTTCATATGGGCTCACTACAGTTCGGACTCAAAAGTCACGGTCCTGTATCTAATCTCGCAGAGTGCAATGCATGACCGATGAATCATCAAAGAGTCTAAATCTGGCAAATCGTTTTTTAAAACAGATTTTTTGAAAAAAGTGCCAAACATGGACTGCTTTGCCAGATACAGAGTCGCCACCTAAATGTTTTGTTTTGGGAAATTTAGAAAACCCTGACTCGCTTGCCTACGGCCACGTCTCCGTCATCACCAAAGTTGCCTTGGCTCGGGAACTTGGGTACGATTGGGGAAGGTCACTTCGTGAGCACCCCCGCTCGCCTGATCAAAGATCGGCCTCTACTAACCATGATATCTAGTTTTGAAAACATTATGTGTTCTTATTCCGGTTATTAGCCTAGATTTACTATGTGATGCGCACAGCATACAAGTATAGACTGGATCGTCTGAATTGGAACAAAACATTTCATGTTTGTTTCGAAAAACGGTTTGCTGCTTGCAAGTAGGCTAAAATGTGGATTTGCCACCCTCAGGTGGGCTTAGAAGACATGATGATTTGCCATGCTCAAGTGGGCTTAAAACTCACAATTGATGAATTGTTCCAATCCAAATAACCCAACCTTCACCCACAGGCATTCAGGTAGTTATATCACATAAGCAGTTAGCCTCATGGCGAGCATGCTATCATGGCAGTCACTCACACACATGCAAGGATGCTAAAGCATAAGTACTTACCGAATACTCCAAGCCAAAACAGAAGCTATGTTAGAAATCCATGCATGATCCTAACTATACAGAAATGCCTAATGCAACACATTCAAAAATGCAACTACAATAGGCTCGGCTATTCTAAAATGACATGTGAAATGCTACAGCTAACAAGTATTCAACTCGGAATTGAGATACAAATGCAATTAGTATGATGCGCCGTGCCCGGTGCATGCAAAACAGATGAATGATGCAAACATGCAAGCATAAGTTTGCTAATTGAAACATGCCCTAATCTAACCATCATAAGCTGGTAAATAAAAGGGAAAAAGACGTGGGGTTGGAAAACATACATCACATGCACACATACTTATTACAGTTGTGCCCTCACTCGGAGGGTCCGAATAAATAATACAGTCCGAATGAATAATTACAATCCGAATAAATAATTACAGTCCGAATAAGTACAAAATCCTAATTAATTAACAACTTAACTAGGAAAGCAGATAAATTAACATGCAAGCTATGGACCGCCTCAGCTCTGTTCCGAATGATGAATGATGCATGTTCGAGTTGCCTTGCGTGAAAATCCATTGCGATGCCCGATTCGCCTCTGTTTACACTTAATCCCGGAATGCTGTGTGAAGCTCCAGAAGGCTATTGATTTCTGATTTGCTGCAACAGAGAGCAAGAAAGGGGCATCGCAAAGTATTTTCACATATGTATGCATGACTACTCTTCAGGGAGTGTAGTCCTCGATCCTCGTGCCACCAATCACGCATCTCGATGCAAGATGGCCGAGGAGTCGAATTGCACAACTGGATGTGAAATGAATGCACATGAAAACACAACAAGACCTAAACTCCATCATGGGTAATCCGGAGTGTCGGCGACCGGGAATTGAGACACGTTCCGTCACTCGGAGTACGAAACGTCCCTCATTTCTGTGCTTGGGCTAACTCCTATCCCAAACAAGATGCAAATGAGATGGCATACACAATGCGACTAACATACAACCTAGCATACGCAATGCTATGAAATGGCATACACAATGATCGATGTAACATAGTATACACAATGCTCTAACATGCAACTCAGCATATACAATGCTATGGACCGAAATGGCATGCACAATGCACGATGGACTTACACCAACATGAGTGGACCTCAGCCACACTTACATCAGTGGCCATTAGATGAAAATGAGACAACCGAAATGTGTGCACACATGCACGAATACCAAGGACCGAACCCAAGGCATGGAATGCCACTCTACCAAAGCATGGCAAGGGATGAAAGATGGCATGGAATAGCATAAATTACAGCTCTGAAACAGCATGAAATATGGTCCCGAAACATGCAAATATGGCACACAATGCAAGCTAGGGGGGCCCGGGTACCGAAACTAGTGAAATGCGTTACACTAGAGGTACCCAAAGCAATGCACCAAAGGCAAAACCAACCCCAAACAGACCCTAGGCAGGTCTGAAACAGTGGGAAAATGGCCTAAAATGATGGCTCGGAATGCAACGGAATGGAGCTTATTCAATGGTCGGTAAACAAGGCATTCAAGCCCGACTCTCAAGCACACTTAAAGAGATGAAAACATGGAAATATGGAATTCATATAGGCTCTCAAATGTGATGTAAAATGGCCTCAAAACATGAACACACCTCAGCACATGCATGCAACGGACCTCAAATCTCAAAGTTAAGCATGGGTATTGAACTACAAGCATGCAAAACAAACATCATTCAATCATGAGACCCAAAAATAGAGCTAGGGAAGGCCAAAAAAAGCACAATATCAATTTATGACATGGCCAAAAAGTGCTAAAATCAAGGGCCCACAAAGCATGGAAAGAAAGCTAGTGAACCATGAGTTGTTCTACAACTATATGAAGCATATGAAAGCTCATTAAACCAGCCAAAAATAGATGTATGCCATGCCAAAATATACCCAAATAACCACTGAAACTTAGTCAATTCATGCAAAAATGATGAGCTCCTTTGGAAGGCCATGCAAGGGGTTACTCTACACCTATATGATGGACACATAAAAGGTCAAAACCACCTCTGGAAATGAGTTATGACAACCTTAAAACTCAACAAATAGGCCCTGGAATTGGTCTAGGAAGCATGTAATGAAAGGCCCCTTTGAAAGGCCTTGAATAGGATTGCTCTACACATGCATCAAAGACATAAAATATGGAAAAATGGGCTCCGGACAGAGCTAATGCAGACCATAAAACTCACAAAATAAGTCCTGGAATGTGACTTCACAACATGAAAAATGGAGTTCCTTTGGAAGGCCAACAATGCTAGTAAAGAGAATGAGGGGTGAGAGGGTCACCCTTCTATGATTTTGGAGCTCAAAGACACATCAAAGCCACTGAAAATCCACTGAATTTCAGTGGCTAAGTGGCCAAAACAAGGCCGATGCAAATGCTCAAATGCATGGCTCAAAGCATGAGGAAATGAAGCATGCAAGGAAGAACATGACTCCAAACAGAAAAGTGGCCTCTATCAAACTTAAAGAGGAGGTCAAAACAAGACTTTCCTCAGTTTAGGTCGAAGTCCAAAAATACTCACAAATAGGGCTAAGATAGGAAGAAAAATAATGTAAAAAAGGGGGAAATAAAGACTCACCCTTGTAGACAATGACTCTAGCAGCTTCTGGACCAAGATGGTGAGCCTTCAACCTCTGGAAATGAGCTCCAATATGCTTGAATGGATGGTGGAGGTGGTAGGCTATGAGGTGTAGCACAAATGGTGCAAGAATATTAGGGTTTGGAGCTTTGGAGAAGAAGGCTATGGAGGGTGGAGTGTATATCCCTTGGCTAAGTTTTTCTAACCCTTGCAAATGGAGATGGAGAGTTGGTTTTATAGAGGAGAAGAGCCAAGGCTTCTTGGAGAAGCCTTAAGAGGGGTGCAAGCTTCTAAAGGAAGCTAACCAAAAGGGTCAAGCTTCTCTTAGAAGCTAAGCAAAAGGACCAAAGCTTGCTTAAGAAGAGAAACAATGGGCTCAAAACTCGGACAATGGGTCAAATGCTTCACAGATGGCACAGTTGTGTTGCACTTGAGAAAAGCAAAAAGCAGAAAGCTGGTCGGCCGACCACTCCCCCTGGTCAGCCGACCAGGGGTCAAAAGGGTCAATGACAAATGCTGGTCGGCCACCCCAGAAAGGTGGCCTCCCAGGTGAGTGCAACATAACTATATGGTGGAAAACCAGAAAATGTGACCTAGGACAGAGGAAAACTAGCTTTTTAGCAAGGTTCAAAAGGGTCAAGAAGAATTACTGGTCGGCCTACCCATATTGGTGGCCTCCCAGATGAGTACAACACAATGGTGGTATGAAAAGCCAGAAATTGTGGCTCAAAAGTGAGAAAAACCAGCTTTTTGTCAGAAAAATCGACTTTAGGAGAGAGAAAAAGCGAAAATTGGTTTCCAAGGGGAAAAGGTGGCCTCCCACCATACTACCACCTCCCTAACAATGAAAATAGGGTCCCTACCAAAAATGGACCAAGATGGATGCAAAACGAAGGTTCGGCGGCCAAAACGCGCGGTTCGGGGCCCTGAAAATAGGCTGCTAGACACCGGAAGTGGCGTATGACCACGAAGGTGGTCTTTCGGGCCACAGTGTCCCTCAAAAGAGAGGAAACAAGGTGTGTGCCAAAAATCGGAGCAAACCGAGGCACACGGCCGACGGCTGCGAAAATCAGAAACTAGGCTCCAAACGGGAAAAATAGCCTACGACCACGAAGCGTAGCCTACAGCCACTGAGAGATGGTCTACGAGACCCCTCCCTCCCTTCGGGAAAAGAAAACAGAGAAAACAGACCCAGTTCGTAAATCAAGGCAAAGCACAAAAGTGCCCCGAAGTCTGGAGGCAAGGCTCGCAGTCGAGACTCCGCAACCTCAGAACGAGCACAATATGCAACATCACCAAGCGCTCAATTGGTGACGTCTGAGTCTTAAGGTCGGTTAAAAATGGGGTGCCTACACACGGGTTTCCTAAATTTTCTAAAAATATTTTGGTGGCGACTCTGAAATCTGGCAAAGCAGTCCTTTTTTGGCATTTTTGATTAAAAATCGATTTTTCAAAGATTTGCCAGATTTGGACTCTTCTGTATTTTTCTATTTCACATTGCATTTGTGAAACTAGATTCAGAACCATGAGAGTCCGAATTATAGGGCTATCGCATCCAAGGAGACAAAACCCTTCGAGGAGCATGAAAAGCAAGCTACAGTTGCTGGTGACTCTGCTGGGGATTTAGAGAACTTGACTTGAACTTCATGATGTGAAATTTTATCTCCATATATATGTTCTTTGCATTACATCTGTATCGTTACTCTAAGTCACTATGTTTTTCATCTGCTATTCCTGGACAGCTTGCCTAAAAAGCTTGCCAAAAGGTTGGCCGGTCGTGGGCTCTGCCATGTAGAAACACAACCTTTGGATCTGGATTACCGCTATATCGCTTGATCCTTCTTTCACTTCTCAGTATTAGGTGTGAGAGGTATATTATGTAATCTTGCTAAGGTACCCCTTTTGACCATTCGGCTTGGCTGCATATAGTAAAGCCATAGTGACTGTTCCAACATAGGACAGGATGCTCACCCTTATGCAGGATTTTGTGAAACTACTTGCTAGAAGTAGTGAAACCCGATATCATGTCGAAGCTAGGACATGGAAACCCTACCTCTCTAAGGGGTGTTTTGAATGCTTTTGTGCAAAATGTGAAATCTGCACAATGTGTGATGCAATCCTTGGAGAGTCTTAATCTTTAGGCAATTCCTTTCAAACTTGAGGGTCATATCCGAATCAAAATTTGGGTCAAAATCCAGGGGTTTGTGTTTGATATGGGTGAATTTTTTAGCAAAACTAGAACCAGGGCCCAAAATTGTATCTAGCTTAGTTTTGACCAACATACCTGGTACCCCGATCTAATGGAGCATTTGTTTTTATGCTAGGTTTGTCTGAGCCAAAGAAGGAGCCGTACCCAACTCAGCAAAAGCCTAGTCCATCCAATCCCAGAAAAAACCCCAATTAGCAAAGGTCCAGTCCATCTGATCTCCAAAGGCCAGCTCAGAAAGATCCATCGAATGCTAAAAGACCAATTCTAAAAAGCCCAAATCCAGGCAAACCTGTCTAGGCTAATCCAATTCAGATACATCAAGTATATTGTCAGTCAACTCTTAAGTAACACCCACCCAACTTAGCAGACACATGATGACACAGAGTCCAGAAGAAGTTATGGCCATGATAACGACCCTAAACCAGGGAATTGCCATGTAGGATGAGACCATTACTGAAATGCAGCGCCTATCTAGGGCATTTACCACACATCTAGTACAGGGCCCTCAGTTGAACTTTAACCCCCCTCCGTCAGCTGAAGATTTGCAAGGTCTAGATCCTCGAGAAGGGCTGGCTTAAGCTCGAGTTTTCAAACCCCTGGTGCGGCCTAATGAGGGGCTTTTTCCCCTTGATATTAATGATCTCAACCCGACCTTGTTAAAAATTGCTAACCTTGAGAAACAGTTCAAAAAGGCACAGGGAATTTACTCCATTCCTAACATTGAGGATGGGTACACTGAGGCTGCCGTAAGGCTCCCAGACAGATTCAAAATGTCACACATTGACCGTTTCTACGGGTTTGGAGACCCTATGGTACATATTTGGCTTTTCTTGGACGTCTTAAAATCGATGGGTCTAACTAAGCCTGAGAAACTCTCTCTGTATGGAAGAACCCTATCGAGTATAGCAGTCACCTGGAGGATAAAGTGAAGTAGAACTAGGAAGAGTTAGCTGAGGTGTTAGTCAATCAGTATACTTACAATACCCAAATTGAAATGACCACCCAAGAGCTTGAAGCAACCCACCAGAACCCTAAAAGAACCTTTTGTGGAATTTGTTGCAAGGTGGAAAGCATAGGCAACACAAATGATAGATCGACCTTCTGAGAGCGACCAAGTGCAAAAAGTGGTGTAGAACCTTGAGCCTGATATGTTACAAAAGTTAATAGTCGCTCCATTACTCACTTTCAAAAATTTGCATGAATTAGGGGTTCAGATTGAGAGTGCATTTAACAAAGGGATTATTCTTAGAATAAATGAACCAACAAGGAGGGTGTTTTCCAAGAGTAGCAATGCTAGTAGTAGAACTATTACCAAACCCATTGAAATCAGTATCGTTGCCATCGATCCTAAATCTGCCAACACCTTTGCTAATACCAACCCACAAATAGCCAGCCCAACCCTAGCTCAGGGCAGAATTTTCACACCCCTCCATATGAGCCTAACTAGCGCACTAAAAGTCCTGATGGAAAGAGGGTATCTCGAACCCCTTGATTCCCAACCTTTTCTCGACCCACTCCCTATTAGACATAACCCCGCCAAATATTGTGCGCACCATCAACAACGCAGTTATGACACCGATCATTGCTACCGCCTTCATCATGAGGTTCAGAATCTTATTGACAACCAGACAATAGCTCCATCTGAAGAACCCAATGTTACCACTAACCCACTTCCCATCCATGACCAAGTACTTCATCCTCACCTTAACCTCATCCATACACTACCTCCTTTCTTCGACCCCAGTATATATATCACTCCATTCTATCTGCCCAAGCTAGAGGTGTTCATTGTTGAAAATACCGATTTGTGCATGATGGATACACCCACTCCGATTCGAACACACCAAGAGCGCCAAATGGCCGAACCCACTACTGCTGAGATGTTGAGAATGATTGAAGACCTTCAAGGAATGGTGGTAGATTTAACCTTTGGGGTTCCAACCCTGCCAAAGGATTCTCTAATCTTGGGACAAGCTAAAACTGGAATTGGCCAATCAAAAGCAAACAGGCCTTGCCCAGTTATAGCTGTCCGATTCTGTGACAAGGCTAAATCAAGTAGCAAAAATGAGTTTGGGGTGACTATTGACCCTTGTGCACATCTCCGATGGGTTGTCGACGTTTTAAAGACCAAAGGCCTAAGCTAATGGCAAGTCCATGCAATTGTTAAAAGGGTTGTAAATGAAACTTTCGTTGCTCAACACACCAATGCTCAAATGGGGGTTACTCACAGGTTGGCAAACAAAGGAAGGCCAAACAATTAGGAGAGACGCTTTACCAGAAACGCCCCTCTTGAGTCTAGTCCCAAGCTCATAAATACCCAACCAACACTCACCAATTCATTTGCCAATGTTTCTAAACCAGATGTTTCTTCCTTCTAAAACGAACCTTCGCCCATCTCCATATGAGCCCAACCTGTGCATTGAAGGTATTGATGGACAAAGGGTATCTTAAACCGCTCAATCCTCGATCTCTCCCTAATCCTCTCCTACCTAAACATGGCCCTAGCCAATATTGCGCATTCCATCAGTAGTACGGCCACCATACTGAATGTTGCTTTCGCCTTCGCCATGAAATTCAAGACTTGATTGACAATAAGGTTATCACCCCACCTGAAAATCCCAAAGCTATCAATAAACCTCTCCTTGACCACAATAGATTACCATCACATAACATAAATCCCATTCATGGCTTGCCAACAACCAACCTTGACCCTAGCCAGCACGCCATACCCCCCAATGAGCTCAAACCCATTGTGTTCATTCCTGAATCTTCCGGTTCTGATCTGAGCAAAAAGAACAAAATCTTTGAAGAAATGGAAAGTTTACTCGATCTGTGTGAGTTTAAGCTTGATGAAGTAGTGGGCTCTCTACAGATCCCAACATTGATGGTTAGAATGATGAACCTCCGTCTCAGCTAGGGGAATTGTCGAAAGCACTTGAAAAGGACCTTCTGAACTAGGGGCATGGCGTGAAAAAGAAATTGTTTTGGTCAAAGAGATGTGTGGGTACAATCGGGGTAATTGTGAGACTCAATCTGTGAGACTCAGTTTGAAAGTTTGAAATCAATCTTGCTAGGAGTGAATGTTAATGCTGAATCGAAGGCGGGTTTGGACCCTCCCGTGGGCTATTTGAAGTTATTTTTGAAATCTACAGATGGACTTTGAGAGTGAAAACCCCTTTCTGCTTCATGGATGTTGATTTTGTTTTGAGTTATGTCTTGTAGATAGTTGTGAGTTTTATTTTCATTGTCTTTTCTTGTGTTGTTGTGTCAATTGAGTCTTTTCCTTTGAGTCGCTCTCATGTACCCTGGGTCTTCGTTTTGTTGTTTTAATAATAAGAAAGCGGAAGTCAAGTTTCTGATCATTTTATTGTGCCTATAGTAATTCATGTGCAACCTTTTTGAAAATAGAAAAGTTCCAATTTTTTTTTTTTTAAATGAGATTTCATTAATAAGCGCGAGTGTTGAGAAGGATCCCCTAAATGGTTTGAGTGAGTTTTGGATTGTCCTCGCAGAGTCCTTCATGATTTCAAAATTTTAAGCTGTTTCTTTTGTAAAACTTGCAAGGATAGGTTCAGAATTGTGCATGGTATTCTACATCGTCCTGGGAATGTTTTTCACCTTTAGGCGATCATTTTGGAAAGCACAAGGTGACTTTCAGACCTCATAATCATAGAATTCCTCCCCCTGGTGTTTTCATTATTTCAAAAAGAAATGGATAAAAGAAACCAAAAAGAAAAGAAAAAGAAGAAAAAGAAAAAAAGAAGAAAAAGGAAAAAAAAAAGGAAAAAAGAAAAGAAAAAGGAAAAAAGAAAAGACGAAAAAAAAAACGGAAAAGAAGTCAACCATCAAGTCAGGGGTATCCATTCGAATGAAATCTAATTAACTCTGAGGAAAGGAACTTTTGTCTAAATTCGGGGAAGCCAATGCAAGGAAGTACCACATTGCAAGAAGAACAAGCTCTGAAAATGGAGCAAAAGAAAGGACAAAGACATGCATAAGAGAATGGAGAACCAAACTCAAATCAAGTCGAAGCCAGTTCCAGTGTTAGGGTAAGGATGACTAGTGATCAAATTCAAATTAATTGCAAGTGTTGTAATGCTATCCTTAAGAGGCTCGCTAGGCTGAAAACTCAAAAGGGCGACCTAGGCAAAAGCTAGAGCATGAAAAATGAGAAATCAAATAAATAGAGCTCGCGAGGTTGAACCCTAAAGGGCAACTTTGTCAAAAGTTAGAGTGCAAAAGGAGAGTGTTAATACCCGAGTGAACCTCTGCCATGAACTACGTTGACCTGATTCCCATTCTTGGGATACATAGACAACTTCATGCTGAAGTTCGATCTCAACCATATCCATCTTATTCATCTCGACCCAATAATCTTGCCCAATTCACGTCGTCAGCATCGCATCAATCCATAAGCTACACCAACTACTACACATACTTGCGTTGGGTAAGAAGGAACTAGATTAAATCAATAAGTGAAGCAATTTTCAATACTTGAACTTATCAGTAGAATCTCGAACTTGAGCAACAAAACGGAATCAAAACTCGAGTTTTGCATATTTGATTTCTGAAGGGAACATAAGTAATACTAGAGGCACTATGAATGATCAGTTACCTAGAGTCTTTTTTTGCTTTTGGGTCAATTGTGAATTCTCTTGTGCCTGGTGTTTGTCTTAGTCTGTGCTCTTCATCGAGTCACCATAACGTGTCTGTTGCTCAAAAACGCTCTTCATCGACTCACTATAGCGTGTCTGTTGCTCAAAGTTCAACAAAGTGGCATGGTCAAAATCCATACACAAATGTTTGCTCCGAACTCAAAAACAAGTCCATGGGTTGAATCCATAAACAAACTGAGAGTGCCCATATAAGGGGCATCGGCTTCATGATCATTTCAAAAGATATGTGAGGAATCCGTCACCACTTTGGAGGAGACTGGAGTAAGTTCTCAACATATCGGGACAAAAAAGAAGCATGAATGTTATTGGTTGGCAATTGTTCTAGGATCTGATGATCCCCATCACACGTTCCTGCATAATGTTGAAAAATGTGGCCAGTGATTGGACACTAGGGGCAATTTTTAGTACATCTGATCGGGCCATCCATCGAACAAGAGGCATGAACCCAACCAATGGCCAATGATTGGACACTAGGGGCAATTTTCAGTACCTCTCATCGGACCATCAATTGAACAAAGGGCATGAACCTAACCTTTCTGCCAGTTTGCTCAGAGCTATTTGTTGGGCACTTTTCCCTAGATTAGGGTAGGTCACTCCCATGATGATTCAATTTTCAAAAGTTGTCTCTGACCATTTCAAAACTCTCTTGGGATTGCCATATTTCCTCTGATTAATACATGTGCTTTGGATTGTGCATGCATGTTCATACACTCTGGTTGTTTTGAACTGCATGATTGGTTACTCTTGCTCTTAACTTTTTTCTGTACTTAATAGAGTTTTGTTGAGTTACCTTTTGCAGTGTTTTTCAATTACATTTTCAATAAATTGTGGCAAGTTGCCCTACATTTCATAAGGTACATGATGCGCCACTTTACATACTATTCATTACCCTTGCACCGCACTGTTCTGTGCACCCTATGTAGCACTATTTTGTGCACCCATATAACACTGTTTTGTGCATCTTCCAAAGCACTGTTTTGTGCATTCATCTTGTATTGCATCTTACATAGCATTGTTTTATGCATTCGTCTTACATCGAACTATTTTGTGCACCCATAAAGCATTGTTTTGCGCATTCACCGTGTATCGCCCTGTTTTGTGCACCTTACATCACACTGTTTTGTGCATTTACCTTGTAGCGCATTATTTTGTGCACCCGTATGGCACTGTTTTGTGCATTCACTTGCATTGCACTATTTTGTGCACCTTGATCTCACTGTTTTGTGCATCTGCATCGCATTGTTTTGTGCATTCACCTTGTATCGCATGATTTCGTGCACCTTGCATTGCACTATTTTGTGCACCCATATAGCACTATTTTTTGAATTTACTTGCATTGCACTATTTTGTGCACCTCGATCTCATTGTTTTATGCATCTGCATCGCACTATTTTGTGCACCTTATGTAGACACCCCATTTTTTACCGACCTTAAGACTCAGACGTCATCGATTGAGCACTCGGTGATTGCACATGTTGTGCTCATTCTGAGGTTACGGAGTCTCAGCTGAGAGCCTTACCTCCGGAGTTCGGGACTCTTTTGTGCTTTGCCTCGGTTTGCGAACTAGGTTCTGTTTTCTCTTCCCGAAGGGAGGGAGAGGTCTCGTAGGCCATCTCTTAGTGGCCGTAGGCTACTTTTCATGGTTGTAGACCACTGTTCCCGTTTGGAGACCAGTTTCCAGTTTTTGGAGCCGTCGGTCGTGTGCCTCGGTTCGGGACCGCCTAACTTTCTCCGTTTGCTCCGATTATTGGCACACACCTTGTTTCCTCTCTCTAGAGGGACACTGTGGCCCAAGAGACCACCTTCGTGGTCGCACGCCACTTTCGATGCTTAACAGCCTGTTTTTGGGGCACCCGGCTGCGCGTTTTGACCCTCGAACCCTCGTTTTGCATCCGTCTTGGTTCATTTTTGGCATGGACCTTGTTTTCATTGTTTGGAAGGTGGTACAAGGGTGGGAGACCACCTTTTCTCCTTGGAGACCATATTTTCCCTCGCTGGCCGGTTTTCTTGTCGGGTAGCTGGTCTCCCTTATTTTTGGGCCACAATTGCTGGTCTCCCACCACACCACTAGCTTGCATTCAGTGTGGAGACCACCCTGGGAGGCAGCCGACCACCTGACCCTTTTGACCCTGGTCGGCGTACTTCCCCTTTTTCTGTCTTTGTGAGTGTATGCCAGCTGTGCCAGCTGGAAGGCACAGACTGCATCCTCTATACACGTGTATGGAGGATTGGCAACCTTGTTTTGGCTTCTTAAAGAAGCTTGGCCCTTTGCTCTAAGCTTCTAAGAAAAGCTTGAACCTTTTTTAGCTTCTTGAAGAAGCTTGACCCTTTGGCTCTAGCTTCCTCAAGAAGCTTGACCCCTTTTGCTCTAGCTTCCTCAAGAAGCTTGGACCTTTGTTCCTCTATAACAGAGACCCTCTCCCTCATTGGCAAAGGTTCAGAAAATTTGGTTAAGGTATATACATACACCCCTCTCTATCTCTCTATTTCAAGCTCCAAAGTCCCTTGTTCTTGCACCTTTACATACCACCTCCTAGCCTAACCCCTCCACCATCACTCTAAGGTTCTTGGAGCTTGTTTTTAGAGGCTAAGGAGTTACTTTTTTGGTCCAGAAGCTGCTGGAGTTCTTGGCCAGAAGGGTAATACACTATCCCCATTTTGGTTTTTATTTTGATTCATATCTTAGCTCTATTTGCAATCATATTCGGGCTTTGTCATAAACTAAAAAAAGTCTTATTTTGAGGTCCTTAACATGTTTGTTTAAGATCATTTTTCTGTTGGGGGTCATCTACCCCCTTGCATGCTTCATTTCATCTTGTTTTGAGCCATGCATTAAGGCCTTTGTTTTGATCTTTGTTTGGCCTTTTGACCACTGAAATCTAGCAGATTTTCAGTGGTTATTATGTTGTTTTGAGCACCAAAATCAGAGAGGGGTGACCCTCTCACCCCTTGTCTTGTTTACTAGCATATTTGGCCTAACAAAGGAGCCCTTATTTGCATGCTTCCAAGCCGTGATTCAGGCCATTTTTGGTGAGTTTTAGGACCTGCATAGGCTCTGTCTAGAGCCCATTTTTCCATTTTGGGTGTCCATCTTGCATGTGTAGAACAACCCTCTTTATAGCCTATCAAAGGAGCCTATCATTCTTGCATGCATAGACCATGTTTCAGTGGGTTTTTGGGCTTTATTTGGCATGTCATACCTCTGAATTTTTCTGGTTTGGTGGTCTCTTGAATGCTTCATATACTTGTAATGTAAACCCTCTTCACTAGCTTGTGTTGCATGCTATTTTGGCCTTTGATTCTAGCACTTTTTGGCCATGCTTTAAACTGATTTTGTGTATTTTTTGGACTACCTTAGCCCTGTTTTTATGCCTCATGGTCGAATGATGCTTGCTATGCATGGTTGTAGTTCAATACCCTTGCCTAGCTTTAAGTTTTGAAGCCTATTGCATGCTTATGTTGAGGTGTTTCCATGTTTTGGGACCATTGTGCATCATATTTCAGAGCTTACATGTATGCCATATTCCCATGTTTTCCACTCTTTAAATGCGTTTGAGAGTCGTGTTTGTATGCCTCGTTTTTGGACCATTGCATGAGCTTCATTTCCATGCATTTCGAACCATCATTTTAGACCATTTTCCCACTGTCTTGGACCTGCCTAGGATCTGTTTGGGGCTGGTTTTGCTATTTGTGCATTGCTTTGTGTACCCCTAGTGTAATGCGCTTCACTAGTTTCGGTATTCGGGCCATCTAGCATGCATTGTGTGAGGTGTTTGCATGATTAGGGACCATCTTGCATGTCATTTCAGAGCTGGAAAATGTATGATTGTATGCCATATTTCATCCCTTGCCATGCTTTGGTAGAGTGGCATTTGATACCTTAAGTTCGGTCCCTTGCATTGGGCATGTTTGCATGAGTGTTCTTGCCTAATTTCATCATGTTTGGCCACTGAGTTGGACATGGCTGAGGCCTATCCATCTTGGTTTAAGTCCATTTGGCATTGCGCATGCCATGTAGTTCGTCGCATGGAGTATGCTATTTGACATTCGCATTGTGTATGCTAGTCTCATTTTGTCATATTGTTCCATGCTTATGATTGTCTCGCATTGAGTATGTGTACATTAGCATTGTGCATTGTGTATGCCATTAGCCTTGCTAGGTTGTCATGTTGCATCCCATATTGACATTGTGTATGCTAGGTGCATGTTTGCATGTTCCACCCCTTTGCATGTTTGCATGACCAAGTTGCATTGCATTTAGCTTGCATGCTAGAGTCACATTGTGCATGCCATACTTGTTGCATTGTGCTTGGAATAGGAGTTAGTCCAAACACGAGAAACGAGGAACGTTTTCTACTCAAAGTGACGAAACGTACCTCAATTTCAGGTCGCCGACCCTCTTGACTAACACATGATGGAGTTTAGGCATTTATGTGTTCATATGTGCATTCATTTTACATCGAGTCGTGCAATTCGACTCCTCAGCCATCATGCATCGAGATGCGCGATTGGTGGCACGAGGATCGAGGACTACACTCCCTAGAGCTTATGCAATGACAGGGAGAGTGGTCGGGCAAAAAATGTTGAAAATACCTTGCATTCTCTCTCTCTTGCCTTTGTTACAGAAAAAGCAGAAACTAGGAAGGTGAACTGGCCGGCCGACCAGGTTTTCTGGCAGGTGACCACCTTTTCTGGTCTTCACCACCAAGGGTGGTTGGCAGGTGGTCTCCCTTGTCTATAGCTTGGTCGACAGCCTTCCCACAGCTTCCCTGCGTGGAGTTTCATCTCTCTGGAGCCTCGTGTAACTTTCTGAAATCAATTGCAAAGAAAGGCGAGTCGAGGCATCGCGATGGATTTCCCGACGAAGCGATTCAAGCATGCATGCATTCATTGCCATCCAAAACAGAGTCGAGGCTGCCCACTTTCATTTTGTTTACATGCTAGTTTAGTTAATTTGTTAATTAGCTAGTATTGTGTAATCATTAGTTACTTCGACTCTGTATTATTTATTCGGACCCTCCGAGGAGGGCAATGTTGTAATAAGTGTGCGTGCGTTTGTGAATGTCTTTCAACCCCACGTCTTTCTCCCTTTTATTTACTAGCTTTTGATGGTTAGTTTAGGGCATGTTTCAATTAGCATACTTATGCTCGCATGTTTGCATCATTCATCTGTATTGCATGCACCGGGCTCGGCGCATCATACTAACTGCATTGCATTTCAATTTCAAGTTGAATACATGTTATCTGTAGCATCTCATATGCCATCTTAGAATAGCCGAGCCTATCTTAGTTGCATTTTGTATGTGTTGCATTAGCTATCTTAACATGAACTAGGATCATGCATTGATTACTAACTAGTTTCTATTTTGGCTTAGAGTACTCGGTAAGTATTTATGCTTTAGCATCCTTGCATGTGTGTGAGTAAATGCCATGATAGCATGCTTACCATGAGGCTATGTGCTTATGTGATATAACTGCCTGAATGCCTGTGGGCGAAGGTTGAATTGCTTGAATTGGAATAATTCGTCGAAACCCGTGTTTTAGCCTACTTGCGAGTAACAAACTTCAATCCATTTTCAAAACAAACGGATATGCGATGCTTTGTTCCAACTTAGGCAATCCAGTCTATACTTGTATGCTGTGCGCATCACATAGTAATTCTAGGCTAATAAATCGGAATAAGAGCACATGTGTTTTCAAAAACTCAATATCATGCTTAGTAGTGGCCGATCTTCGATCGGGCGAGCGGGGGTGCTCATGAAATGACCTTCCCCAATCGTACCTAAGTTCCCGAGCTGAGGCAACTTTGGTGATGACGGACACGTCGCCTTAGGCACGAGTCAGGGTTTCCTAAATTCCCCCAAAATAAAATATTTAGGTGGCTACTCTGTATCTGGCAAAGCAGTCCATGTTTGGCACTTCTTTACAAAAATCAGTTTTCAAAAACGATTTGTCAGATTTAGACTCTTTGGTGATTTATCAATCTCGCATTGTACTTTGCGAGATCAGATTAAGAATCGTGACATCGAGTCCGAACTGTAGTGAGCCCAATGAACAAAACGGGATTCCCTCCCGGGACGTTTGGGGACGTCTACACCTTATAGCACATTGTTTTGTGCATTCACCTTATATCGCACTATTTTGTGCACCTGCATCGCACTGTCTTGTGCACTCACATCACACCGTCTTGTGCACATACATAGAACTGTTTTGTGCATTCATTCACCCCGCACTGTTTTGTGCATCTCACCCACATTGTCTTGTGCACTCATAGGGTCTAGGAGAACTTAAATCCTCTAAAGGTACAATTCCTTTGGTGTTTGTCGTGCCCGAACGACTTCAGGTGGTCTGGTATAGCCACCTGATTGTATTTGTAGTGAGTTCCTAGTAAATCAACTGAGATGATGGAAACTAAAGTTCAAATAGCCCAGGGGTGTATCCTCGGCATGAAATCTGTATGGCAATCCCATAGGTTGAGGTAGCTTGTATGCGCTTGAATTCTGGATACTGAACCAACCTAGTCTGTCATCCTGTTGGAGAATAGGGAAGTTGCAAACATAGACAGAGAGAAAAGCAATACCTGTGGTTTGGGCGCAAGATAAAGAAAGAAATTCTGAAAACTAAGAAGAAAAGGAAGATCCCCAGCAGCATGAGGTGAGACTTCACCAATTACCTCTATAAGGCACCACTTTCTAGTTGCTACATCATATCCATTTACATCTATTACATTACATATAGCATCTATCACATGCATCTATCATATTCATCACATCCATTACATCATACCATTCTATTGCCTGCATCCTTTCCATGTTAAGCTTAGTTTGGCATGCACTCATACATTTCCAATATTAAAATATAGTTTTGCAGGTGTACGCGCTTATTCCCTAAGAATTGTGGTCTGAGGGTTCTGGCATCTTTTCTGTGTTAGACGTGGTTTGGTTTGTGTCCACGTCTTTTCTAGGTAAGATGTAGTTTGGCCTGCGCCCCCTATTCACTTCATCCATTCCATCCATTGCATTATACTTGGTCTTGTTGCATTAAGTATTTAGGATCATTATCTTTCCCCAACAGATCATTCCTCACTTATATCATACCACCCAAATTACTAGTACTCTTTCTACGAAATGTATGGTTCTGCATGTGTATGTGCCTATTCCGCAAAAATTATGGTTTGAGGATTCTAGCACCTTTTCTGTGTTAAACGTAGTTTGATTTGCATCTCCATTCCTTCATGGTATTCGCGTGTTTTGCATTGCTTGTGGTTTGATTATTTCATTACATTGTGTATCATTTGCATCCTGTTCCTAAACTACGCTGGTTTGATTCCTTGCAAAGGGATACGTAGGCAACTTTCGAGTTCAACCAACTGCATCTGCATTTTGTTTGTTTTCCCAGGTCATACGACATCATCAAAATGGGTCGTCTTCGGGTTTTGACATTCACTCATGTCATTTCATGACTTCGAGCTTTGTTAAAGAGAGGCAACTGTAGAAACCCTACTTTTGACCGCCCTTAAGACTTGGGCGCCTTAGGTTGAACACTCGATGATGAAAAGTTATGTTGTACAATATTTCAAATCTTCAGCAAAAGGCTTCGGTTTTTGAGGTTCTAATCCCAACCTTACACTTCATTTTGACCAAAACTATTTTAGACCTTAAAGCCCTCTTTCAAAATATTTTTCCAAATGTTTCTATTTTAGACCTTAAAACCCTTGTTTAAAATATTGTACTTTAAGGAAAAAATGGAAATAAATGGAAGGGAGGTAAACTCTTTGAAAAATATTTAAAAACATTTTACTTATAGGTTTGGAGTTGAAGGAAATAGGAGGGGTTTGAAGAAAACTAGTTTAAGAAAAGGTTGAGTATCAAACCGTTAAGAAAGAAATGAACAGACTTTCCTAAATTAGGCATATCTCTTTGTACACTTAGAATTTTGGATGTGAGGCCTTTACCATTGGAAATTAGACTTCTGGGGTTTCAATTTAGACTCAAGAAATACCTAAAATCGAGTTCGGATGAGGGAGATATGCCCATTTGAAGTCGGGCGTGAGAGCAATTTTTTTTGGACTGCCCGACCACTTTTTGTGGCCGACCGTACAAGTCATTGACTAACTGGCGAGGTGTCCCAATAGGTAGATCTTTATAACCAACTGTCCCCCCCCTATGTGCATGCCTTGCACCAGCTATCTCTATACAGATATTTCCGACAAGATAAGCTATTTTTATATAAATACACGCCCACCCCTCTTGATTTTAGGTTAGAAAAATTTGTAAAGACTCCAAAACTTGCCAAGCACTCTCCCTCTCTATCTTGCAACATACATAACTATGTGTACACTTCCTAAACTAATATTTTGGAGCTTTTTGCTCAGGTTATTGAGCTGAAATTTCAACCTTTGAGAGTGAACATCTTGTGGTTTGTGAACAAAAGAGTGTTTTCTCTTCAAAGGTATAACTCTTGCCATCTTTTGCCTACTCTTGTCTCATATTTTTCTTGATTTTACACTGTTTTGGACAATTTTTGGTGGGTTGGAACTTGTGATTTAAAGTTAGCAAAGGTGGAGGGGTTGACTACCCTTTCTTGAACCTTATTCCATAAGCTTTTATCCTTATGTTTCCCACTTATTTCCCTATTTTAGCCACAGTTTTTTAGAGTTTTAAGAGGCTCAAATATGTGATTTTAAGGACCAAAAAGTGGAGGGGTTAGCCACCCTTCCTTAAGCTTGCTTCCTAGCCTTGTTTTCTTTAATTTTGCTTACTTTTTTTTTCTTCTAGTTTTTCACACATATTTTTAGCACTGTTTTTCTTGTTTTTGGGTTTGTTTTAATTGGTTATTTAGTTTGTGCTTTGAATATCATGCTTGTATTGTTGTAAGTCCTCATAAGTTTGGTGGTTTAGACCTTAGACACCAACCTATTTGAGTTGATAGCTTTTATTTCATAGTTTTCATACACATGCTAATAGTTGTAATAATCACCTCTGCAACATCTCTCCTTTCTTGATTTTCTTTGTTTAAGAGTTGTTTCAAACAAACAATTGTTGTTTAAGGCATGCGAAAGAGACCTTCCATGCGTAATGGTTTAACGTCTCCAAAGGTTCATTACCAAGGCATTACATCTCTCTCATGCCAAAAACAACTTCTTGTTTGACACTACTCTTCATTAGAGGATGTAATTATCACTTTCAAACAAAATGACTAAAGGATGGAAAGGTAATTAAAAGGGCTAACATAATTGAACTAAAAAAGGCACAAGATGATAAAATTGAGTTGGGTTCAATCGGATGTTATATTGAACCCATTAAGTCTGGAGTCATTTCATACTCTTAGCGATGATAATGATCCAAGAATCAATGTCAACCACTTCCCTTGAGGTAACTCCATGATAGAGAGGAGGTTTTGTTGGTCTTTTGTTTTCATTCATTGAGCCTTTGTCCCGTCGATTCATAGATCACCATGCAACAACCTTGCGACCTTTGATGATTTGTGGATCGATTCAACTCCTCCTTGATCAATTTCATGATAGGGAGAGGCAGAGAGGATAAATATCCCCTAGAAACACTCTGTTTTTGCTCTGCAGGGCAACACCTAAAAATAGTGGTCGGTCGGCCACCCTACCATCCGACCGGCCACCTTTTGTTGAGCAAACAGTGGCATTTTTCTTGCAAAACAGAGCAGAGGCTGGAGTGAAAACAAAATTATTTTCTGATTGCGGACAGAACATAATCAGGCAGCAGAACAGAGGCGTTTCCAGAGGATGTTCTTGGTTGCATGTGTTTCCAGAGGCGTTTCCACCGGCGTTTCCAGAGGCATTTCCACGAGGCTAAGTGCTTAGTTGATATAGCTGTTTGATTGTCGGTGGATGAAGGCTTTTTCACTTAAGTTAGGATAACTTGATTAATGTACATATGAGTCCACTTTTTCAAAGTGGCACACACTCACACACTTTTCAAAACAAACATGAAATCAAAACATTCCAAATTGGGCGAATTAGTCTATACTTGTGTGCATCACATAGTAAAGATAGCACAATAATCAGAACAAGAGCATATACTGTACATAAGAATCACATCATGATTAGTAGAGACCGATCTTTGATCAGGCAAATGGAGTACTTAATTCATGACCTTCCCCTCTCATATCTAAGTTCTCGTGCTGAGAACACTTTGGTTATGACAGACAAGTGGCATTTGGCATGAGTCACGAGTTTTTTAAATTTTTCCAAAATATTTAGGTGGCGATTCTGAAATCTGGCAAAATGGTCCTTTTTTGGCATTTTTGATTAAAAATTAATTTTCCAAAGATTTGCCGGATTTGGACTCCTGTGTTTTTCTATTTCACATTGCACTTGTGAAACCAGATTCAGAATCAGGGGAGTCCGAACTGTAGGGCTATCGTATCCAAGGAGACTAAACCTTCCGAGGAGCACGAAAAACAAGTGTGGACTCGCCTTTTTCCGCGCCCTCCCCCCCCTCCCGCCTTTCAAAAAGGGGTTTGAAAAGAAAGGCCCTCACAGTTCGGACTTTACCTGCGATTCTGAATCTAGTCTCACAACTGTAATGTGAAACTGATAATCACCAAAGAGTCCAATCCAGCAAATTATTTAGGAAAATCGATTTTGAATCAAATAATGTCAAAACTGGACTGTTTTTCCAGATTACAGAGTCGCCACCTAAATATTTTATTTTTGGGAAATTTAGGAAACCCTGACTCGTGCCAAAGGCCACGTGTCCGTCATTGCCAAAGTTGCCCCGGCTCGGGAACTTGGGTACGAGAGGGAAAGGTCCTAAAATGAGCACCCTCGCTCGCCTGATCAAAAGATCGGCCTCTGCTAATCATGATATGTATTTTATAAACATTATGTGCTCTTGTTCCGATTATTAAATTAGCTTTATTATGTGACACACACAAGCAAGTATAGACTAGGTCGCAAGACTTGAAACAATTCAACTCATGTTTGTTTTCGAAAATGGTTTGAATTTGCCACCCTCAAGTGGGCTTAAAAGATGCAGATTTGCCACCAAACATAGTGGGCTTAAACATGATTTTGCCCCAACAAAGTGGGTTTAAAACGCACATTCATTGAATCATCCCAATTCAAACAACCAAGTCTTCAACCATAGGCATTCATGCAGTTTAGCATTTAAGCACATAGCCTCATGGCAAGCATGCGAAACATGACAATATGGTAATAATGCAAGTATGCTAAAGCATAAAACTCACCGAGTACTCCAAGCCAAAATAGAAGCTAGTTAGAAAAATGCATGATTCTAACTATACAAGATGCCTAATGCAACGCATGCAATAATGCAATTAATAGGCTCGGCTACTAATATAACATATGATCGATTTTGAACAACATGCGTTTAAACACGTATTCAAAGAAGATATTGAAATTACGATGTAGTTTGAATGATGCGCCGAGCCTTGGTGCATGCAAGACAAATGAATGGATGTAAACATGCAAGAATAAGGTATGCTAATTGAAATATGATCCATAATCTAACCATCGAAAGTAGATAAATAAAAGGGAGAAGACGTGGGGTTGGAAGACATGCACACACGCACACACACTTATTACAACATCACGCCCTCGCGGAGGAGGGTCTGAATGAATAAGCTAACTAGCTATGCTAATTAAGCTAATTATTACAAACCAAAACTAATTAACTATTCTAATTAACTAATTATTTCAACTAAATTAAGCTAATTAATTACAAAACGCATTAATTAACTAAATAATTACAACACTTGTATGAATGAATTAGCCACGACTAACTAATTAAACAAAGCAAGTAAATGGCCTCGAGGGCGAGGGACGCATGCATGCTTGGTGTGTTTCCTCTTGAAAATCCACCGCCTTGCCATCGGACACCTCTGTTTGCATTCGCTTGAACACCAACAGTGCTGCAACTTCCAGAATGCCTCTACTCTAACTCAAGAACACACTTGTGCAAAATTTCATTTATGGCTGGTCGGCTACCCCTTCCCTGAACTTCTTTTTTTGCTGCAACAGAGAGCAAACAGAGGCAAAGCAGTGTATTCTCAAGGGATGTATGTACTGCTACCCTCCTTGTCATCACACAAGCTCAAAGGAGTGTAACTCTTGGCTCTCAAACCATCAACCAAGCATTTTCATGCATGATGGCCAAAGAACCAAACTTGCACAAGCTTAATGATTGCAAAACAAGACTCAAAAGACCACTACCCTATCATGCATGATCAAGGGTGATGGTGACCAAGGAAAATGGCACATTTCATCACTTTTGAGTTTGAAATGTCCCATTTTCCTCGTGTTCGAATTAACGTCCGAACACATGCAATGCAACACAAAAGATGCTTTATCATGCCTCTTTTACTTGTCCAATTTTATTTACTCATTTTAGATTACCAATCCATTCTTTAATTGATTAGTCCAAAGGTGAGTGTCCTCTAATTGAAAGTAGGCTTAAACCGCAAGTGCCTTGAGCATGAATGAGACCTCATGCCGTTGGTTAGTAGAAACCCTCAAAAGAGGATTAAAACCATTAAGCACAAGTGTCTCAATTTCACACTTTAGCCAACAAGAGGTTCAAAGCCACTTTCAAAATAAACGAAAAAGTGAAGAATAGAGGGAGATTGCAGAGATTTCAATGCTGAAATGGAGTGCAAAATGACACTAAAACATGCAAGCAACTCATGCAATTCATGTTTAAAAGCCTAAAACATTAAGCTAGTGAAAGAAATTGCACCACAACCACACAATACAAGCCTCAAAGGACCAAACCAACTCAAAAAAGAAAAAAAAGAAGCTAAAGCCAGTCAAAACAGAAGCAAAAACATACTGAGATTAGGATACAAAATGCTAGAAAATCATGCTCACATGTTAAGCTATCTAGGCTCGCAAACATGACACAAAAGCAACTCTCAAAAGCAATGAAAGAGTGAAACAAATGAGTATGTGACAAAGCTATATATGCTGAAATTACATGTAAAAAGACACTACAACATGCAACTAACTCAAGCAAATCATGTTTAAAGGCCTAAAACACCAAACTAGTGAAGCCATTTGCACTACAACTATGCAAAACAAGACTCATATAACCAAAGCAGCCCAAAACAGAGCTAAAACAATCCAAATCAGAGGCAAAAATATATTGGAAATAAGCTAAGGTAAGCTACAAAAACATGCTACCATGTGAAGCTAACTAGGCATGCAAGTAAGACACAAAGAGGGGAGTCTAACCCCTCCAATTTTGGACTTCAAAACATGTTTTCCACCACTGAAATAACTCTAAATTTCAGTGGTTTAAAGGCCCATAAAGTTTGATTTGAGAGCCTTGAAAGATGGCATAAAAAGCTATATAAGCTAAGGAACAAAAGGGAGAGACAACCCCTTAACTCAAAAAGGCCTCAAACCATCACTTTTAGGTCATAAAAACAGAGTTTTTTTTAGTTCAAAACCATCTCAAAAACATTGTGAAAAGATGGCAAAACAAGCGTTCAAAGCAAGCTAGCAAAGCAAATAATATACCTCTTGGAGCCAAAGCACAAAATAGGCACAAATCTGAGCTTAAACCACCTTCTAGAGCTCAAAGGAGGCTCCAAGAGAGCTTCAAGCAACCTCAGCCCAAAGATGAACCACTTTGGTTAAGGTTAATAGGTTAAATTTTGAAGTATACAAGCTTCTAAGCACAAAAGCTCAAGATAGAGAGAGGATTATAGAGAGAGAGATTTTAGAGAGAGAGGCTCCCAAACTTTCTCCAACCTTAAATGTTCAAACCTTCAAAACAATAGAGAAGGCCCTTTATATATAGAAAAAAGAGAGCTCAGGTTGAAAATATCAACAAAACAAACAGCTAGAGCTGTGGGAGACAACTGGAGGTAAATATCTACAAAATCGGAGCTTTTTTCATTGGTGGCCGATCGGCCAGAAGTGTGCATTGTTGGCCACTCCAAAAATCTGCTTCCAAGCCCAACTTCAAACGGGCATAACGCCTTCATCTGGACTCTTTTGCAGGTAATTCTACTGCCTAAATTGAAGCCCCAGAAGTCTTCTTTCCAATGGTGGCAGCCTCATATCAAAATTCAAAGTGTGAAAAAAGATATGCCTCTTTTAGTGAATGTTGCTCATTTCCAGCTCAATCAGATTGATGCCTAACTTCCAACAACCATATCTCCCTCATCTGGCCTCAGCTTGAGGAGATTTTTGAATGTAAAATGAAGCCCCGAAAGTCTTCTTTCCAATGGTGGAGGCCTCAAAACTTAAGTCCAAATGTATAAAAGGATAAACCTGATTTATTGAAAGCTACCCGGTTCTCTCTTAATGGTTCATGCCCAGCATCTTCCCCAGCTAGGTTTCTTCCCTCTCCTCCAATTTTCTTCAACTCCAAACCCTTAAATAAGGTGTTTTGAAAGATTTTTCAAACTTTTCACCTCTCTTTCATTTATTTCCACTTTGTCCTTCCTTGGTTTACCGAAAAGCGTAACATTTAACGAAATACGAGCCTTAGAACATCGTAGGAAGTCTTCAAAAATATTTTGAAAGAGAGAGTTTTAAGATCTCAAAATCATTTTGGTTAAAATGGTTTTGGTCTAAAAAGGGGTGCGAGGTTTGGGATTTGACGCTCTCCTTGCCGAAGAAATCGAACATTTGCACAAGATAACCTGCACCATCAAGTAAGCAATTAGCGTCGCCCAAGTCTTAAGGGCGGTCAAAAATAGGGTGTCTACAACAAGCTATACATATCTATCTTTTGAGAGAGAAAATTTATAAAAGAAGACAGTTGTACCTTTTATTCTTGTTTCTTATTTTCTGAGTGAAACACTTGTAAAGTGAGACATTTAGTTGAGAGGTCCTTGACAGATTAAAGTTAGTCCTTTGTGAAAATCCACAAGCTAGGTGAAGCTTGGTGATGCATTAATTCATAGTGAAGAAATTCTCGAGGAAGTATCTTAAGGAGTGGACGTAGGCGGGTGAGCCGAACCACTATAAATTCTTATATTTGAGCTCTTCTTTCCTTTTCTTTTATTTTCTGTGTATTAATTGATTATATACTGCATTTACTCACTTAGTCATTTGAAATCTATTTTCTAGTCATATTTTTTAATAACCCAATTCACCCCCCATCTTGAGTTGCCTTCCTATGTAACAATTGGTATTAGAGCCTCATCTCTAGTATTGTGACTTAATCATCTTAGAGTGATCTATGGAAACCCATAGCTCCTTTCTTCCTAAAGGTCAAGCCTCAAACATACCACCCTTCTTCAATGGAACAAATTTTAACTATTGAAAAATCTCGTATGATTATGTATATCCAATGTATCGATTGTGAGGTTTGGAAAATCATCTGTGATGGTCCCAAAGTCCCCACCATAACCATAGATGATCTGATAGTTCCCAAACTTGAGAGTGAATGGACTAGTGCTGATTATAAAGATATTTAAGCCAATGCCAAAGCTGTTAATATGTTGTATTGTGCACTTGATGCTACTGAGTTCAACAGAATATGCACTTGCACAATAGCGAAAGAAATTTGGGATAAACTTATTATAACTCATGAGAGAACAACTCAAGTCAAAGAGTCTAGAATTAGTTTGCTCGTTCATAACTATGAGCTCTTCAAGATGAAACTTGATGAGAATATATCCCAAATGTTCACCCGCTTTATAGATATTATAAACAGTCTAAAATCTTTTGGAAAGACTCATACTAATACAGAAATTGTCAGAAAAATCCTCAGATCATTGCTAAAAAGCTAGAAGAACAAAGTTGTCGTAGTGATAGAAGCAAGGGACTTATCAACACTAAGCCTTGATGAGTTAATGAGATCTCTCCTAACCCATGAGCTCATTATGCAAGAAGGAAAAGAAGAAGCAGACAAGAACAAGAAGAAAGGGATAGCCTTCAAGTCTACCTCAAAATCTCAAGATGAAGATGAAGAAATGACATTCATTACCTGTAACAAGCCCGGGGAGTACCCGTGCGCGTTAAACAGTTCAGACCTTCGAGATCTTTGATCTAATCTTACGAGTACAATGTGAAACATAGACGAGCGCCTAGATTTGGAAACTTTTAGAAAATCCATTTTATTGCAAAAACCTTTGCCAGAAATGGACTGCATCATCAGATCTCAGAGTCGCCACCTAATATTTTGGAAAAATTAGGAAACCCATGGCTCAGTGCCAAGGCCACTGTTCGTCGTAACTAAAGATGCTTGGCTAGAAACCTTAGGTATGAGAAGGGAAGGTCAATAATGAGCACCCCCGCTCACCCGATCAAAGATCAGTCTCTACTAAACCATGATATGAATTTTATTTTCTTTATATGTTCATGTTCTGATTATTTGATAAATCCTCAAAATTTATTATGTGAAGCATACAAGCATAGACTATGCCATTCATTTTGGAACAATTTGATTTCATGTATTTTGAAAGAGTTTTGAAGATGTACAACCCAAAGAAATTGAGTTTATAAACATGAAAAATCAATATCATTCCAAATTAAGCGACACAACCTCCATCCACTGGCATTCATACAGTTAAATCAAGTAAGCAATTAGCCACATGGTAAGATACTTAAACATAATAAGAAAAACACACACAAACAGGATGCTAAAGCATAAAAACTTACATGTTTACCGACGTCCCGCAAACAGCTACAAAACAGAGTTAGTAAAAAATGCATGCAATTCACTCATGAGATGCAACTAAAGATTCGGCTTCTAAGATATGACATGTGAATCATCTCAAGAACATGAGGTAGAGCACGTAATCACATAGGAATTGATTAAATGCACAAATGCAAATTTAGCTGAATCTTAATGCATGAAACATGAATGCAAAGCATGGATATAAAGAAAAACAAAGTACGATGCATATTCACAAATAAAGAAAGCGAGTAAAAGAACGGGATAGAAAGAAGCAGGGATAGGAAATTATTACAACACTTCAAATATTAGAGGAATAAAATCAAAACCTCACAAACACTAAAAACAAAAGTAAAAGTTTTAACTCTCGGCCATTCATTAACTAGCAAAGATCCAAGTGTCTTCGATCCAATAGGCCTCAGTCCATGTACTTCTGATCCTCACTGGAGGCCCCACCTTATCAAAAACAGATATGATATGCTTGTTCAAATAGTTGAGAAACCTATTACTTGATGCACCCCTCGTAAAAAATGGAAGAGCCATATGCAGGAAAGATATTAATCTGTCCATGTGGTCACCATCTGAAACATTAAATTGTGCATCTAGATCAACCTTCCCTTCAAGACCTGACGCATCCCACTTTCTATCTGCTTCTCTGTTGTGATGCTCATTTGATCGCATGAAAGATACAGCCTTACCTTGCCATTGCTCCACAAAAGTACATGTCCCCACAACTATATCAGTAGCTATAGACCCATTATTGCCAACATATTTCACACCCTCCACATTTTGTTCCAAATCCAAAGGAAGTAGATCCACAGCCTCGCCAGACACGTCCAAATGATAAATAATCGCAAAACTGCCTCCTTTTGGGAGCTTCACGACTCGATTGTCACCTCTGTCCCAAACTACATTGTCACAACTATGTCAGTAGCTGCAGACCCATTATCACCAACATATTTCACACCCTCCACATTTTGTTCCAAATCCATAGGCAATAGATCCACAGCCTCACCAGTCATGTCCAAATGATAAATAATCGCAAAACTGCCTCCTTTTGGCAGCTCCACGACTCGATTGTCACCACTTTCCCAAACTACATTGTTGTTCTTCCTCACGAATTTCTCTCCGGAGTATTCATGTACAGAAGCTTCAACTCTCAATGATTGACTGTATTGACGTTAACGTTGCAGACCCCAACCTTCGATTCGAACTTAAAGAGAGATTGGTTTTTTTGGTTTGAGCCATCTATGTGTGTCTCTTTTTTCTTTACTCAGCTCCTGGTTCCGCCCCTCATGCCCCCAACGAGAGAGAGAGCCCCGTGGGTTTGCATGTGTCTGTCCGTCTATGCCGAGTGGGAGAGAGGAGGTATGTCATGCATGGTGTGTGTGTCTGTGTAGGTGTAGCTCTCAAAATGGATGTGCATGTGTATGTGTGTGAGAGACCAGCTGAGTGTCGTGCCGTGTGTGGTGTGTCTGGGTGTGTGCCGAAGCACAATTTGCGTATGGTCTATTCATGGTGTGTGTGTGTGTGTGTGTTGTCTCCCCTCTCAAAACCAGTGTATATGCGTGTGTATCATTGTGTTGTTTTTGAGCTTTTTTACGAGAGACCTCCGTGTGGCCGTGTGTGTGTTGAGTGGTGTGGTGAGTGTATGTGTTGGCAGTCTTTGTTTTCTTTTTTTTTACTCCAACCATCTGCCGAGAGAGAGAGCTAGAGAGAGAGAGTTGCAGAGAAAGAGGTACTGAGATGTTGATGCCGTGTGTCGTGTGTTATGTGTGTCCTGGGTATGTGTGCATGGTGTGTGTGCTGTGGTGAAGCTTAGTTTGTGTGTGTGCTGTGTATCATCCGAGAGCGGGAAGAGAGACAGCTAGTCTTCTTCCTATATTTTGCTGTGTATGTCTCTTTTAGCTTTTTTTTCTCCCACTCTCTCTTTCTAAAATTAATCTTACCCTCCACTCATGCTCACCACCCTTTGACCCTTTTTCTTTTTGTTGTGTGTCCCTCTCCTCTGTCTGAATCCAGCACATCTCACCCCACCACCTCTGTGCATGTGATTTTCTTCGGCCCTTTAACAATCACTCTCCTAAAAACAACCACATCATCCATGAATCCCACTCATATCAACAACCCCCCCCCCCCCCCCCCCCCCCCACTTACTGAATTGAATCATCAAGAGAGATATCTTGTCCTTTTTTCTTGTCCTCCACCGAAAAAAAAAGAGATAGAGATCAGCCTATGCTTTGTTTTTTTTTTCCTTTTTTTTTTTTATATATCACACCATGCTACTAAAAATATCAATCCCATTTGTGCCACACCCATCATTCTGACCATCTTTTCTTTTTTTCTTTTTTTTTCTATTTTTTTATCATTTTCTTTTTATCAAATAACAATAATGTATTATTTAGATTAAAAACATCTAAAAATATGTACCACACACAAAATTATATAAAATTATAAAAGATTACAAATTCATAAAATAATAATAAAAATATTTTAATTTGGCCAAAATGGATGAGGTTTGGGATTAAAGTTTCAATTTGATTTTTCTGCTAAGAAATTCATAAAATAGCATTTTCTAATTTTCATCAGCAAGTGGTCAAAACAAAGTACCCAAGTCATAGGGCCGATCAAAATGGGGTGTCTACAGTTGCCCCTCTTTGACAAAGCTCGAAGTCATTCCATGACGTGAGTGAATGTTAAACCCGAAGACGACCCTTTTGACAAGGCCATAAGACTTGGGCAATCAAACAAATGCAATGCATGTAGTTGAACCCGAAGGTTGCCTACATATCCCTTTGCAAGGAATCAAACCAGCGTAGTTCAGGGGCAAGATGCTAATGATATGCAAGAAGATTTTGGGAATTGGACTTTTACGCTACACGAAGTCGAGTAAATAAACAACCTAACGTGTCTCATGCGAAAGGAGGAAAGGTGGTGTGAACAACAGGCGTACCTGATGTTTTTAACCGATTTACCATCCTAGCGCATCTCACGCGAGAGGAGCAAGCGAACTTGAGATCCAAACACGTCTCATGCGATAGGAGTATTTGAGATCCAAACGTGTCTCACACGAGAGGAGGAATGTGAACTTGAGATCCAAACGCGTCTCACGCGAGAGGAGTATAGTGAACTTGAGATCCAAACGCGCCTCACGCGAGAGGAGTATTGTGAACTTGAGATTGAAACGCGTCTCACGCGAGAGGATGAATAGTGAACTAGAGATCCAAACGCGTCTCACGCGAGAAGATAAGTAGTGAACGAATAAATCCAAACGCGTCTCACGCGAGAGGATAAATTTTGAATAAATCCAAACGCGTCTCACGCGAGAGGATAAATAGTTAACAAGGGGTAACCTTTACATGTAGAAACCACTGATGCCGTTTTTTTTCCTAATCATATTCACAACCTTCCCTATTCTCTAACGGGGTGACAAACTAGGTTGATTTAGTATCTAGAATTGAGGCGCATACACGCTACCTCAACCTATGGGGCTGCCATACAGATTTCAAGCTGGGGATACACCCCTGGGTATTTAAACCAGACTTTAGTCTTGGAAATTCCAAACCTTTTGCATTCTAGGCCTCAGCCATTCGAACTCTAGTTTCCACCGTCGCAGTTGGTCTCCTAGGAACTCATTGCAAACACAGGTAAGTAGCTATACCAGACCGCCTGAAGTCGTTCGGGCACGACAAACACCAAAGGAATTGCACCTTTAGAGGACTTAAGGTCTCCTAGACCCTTGAAGTCGTTCGGGCACGACAAACACCAAAGGAATTGCACCTTCAAAGGATTTAAGGTCTCCCGGACCTGAAAAAGAACACCAGGCGCACCTACTATTTTTAACCGATTAGGTGGTGTGAATAAATAGGCGCACCCGCTGTTTTTAACTGATTTGAGTAGTGTGAACAGACAGGCGCACCTGCTATTTTTAACCAATTTGGGTGGTGTGAACAGACAGGCACACCTGGTGTTTTTTTAACCGATGGAATGGCCACGGATGCCGCTTTACTTCCTGATCATATTTACGACTTTCCCTATTCTCCAATGAGGTGACAGACTAGGTTGGTTCAGTATCAAGAATGAGGCGCATACCTGCTACCTCAACCTATGGGGCTGCCATACAGATTTCAAGCCAGGGATACACCCCTGGGTATTTAAACTAGACTTTAGTCTCGAAAATTCTAAAACTTTGCGTTGTAGGCATCGCCATTCGAACTCTAGTTTTCACTGTCGCAGTTGGTCTCCTAGGAACTCATTTTAAACACAACCAAATACAAACAAAATACACAACGTATACGGACAGACAGGGATATACGACATAGATATATACAGACCTATACATAGACATATACGGACATATACATAACTATATACGGTAGACATATAGACAATACGGATACACAAATGGAGAATATTCTGTTTGCGACCCACAGCAGGAAGATGCCGCTACTGAGAAGGCATATTCCGTTTGCTGACGTCAGCGCACGTACACAAAACAAGCAAAACGAAAAAAATCACAAAATGCATGGACACGAGGTTCGAACCCCTGACCTCAAGCTTGGCCCCCAAGTCCTCAACCATTGAGCCACGCCACTCTTATGACAAAATATTCAAACAACTATATATATATAGGTATACGCGACATATATACATAAAACCAAAACAAAACAAAAGAAACTCTCAATGGAGTTTGAACCCTTGACCTCAGGCTCAGTCTTTCAGCCTTCAACCACTAAGCCACATCACTGAACCCAAGCCACTCTTGTGACCAAATGTACAAACAAATATATACAATATATATACATACATGCATACACAACTCTCCCGCGTCTCTCTCTTTTTTGATAACCGCGTCTGGCACGGGGCCTGCTTTTGCGTCACTGGCCGACAAAAACCGGCCTCGAATGATGCTCGCCTCGGCTCTCTCCCTCTTTGTCTTCTTCTCTTCAATCTTCTTCTTAATCAATCTTCTCCGTCTTCTTCTTCATCACTGATTTCTCCTTCTTCATCACTCACCATTCTCCTTCTTCTCACTCACTTTCGTTTCTTTTTCCTCATTGAGAGACAAACTTCTTCATCGAGAGACAGAACAGAGAAGGCCAAACCTCAGTCTATTCTCTGTTCTTACTCTGCAACTCATTTCTTTTACACCTCTTACCTCTAATCCATGACTTCCTCGTCCCGTCCGCTCACTCTGTTTTCAGACCTAAACGATCCCATAAACTCTTCTGGTTCGGGGCCAAGTGCTCCTACTCCCACTCTTCCCATCATTCCTCTTCCTGACCTTCTTGTGTTGTCGATTGAGTAAATAATGGCTACTCAATCTGAAATAGAAGCCAACCACTTTACATTGAGGTCCTGTATGGAGACAGTGGCGGCGGTCACTAACTTGTCTTACCGACTGTAGGCCAGGACGAGTGAAGTACACCAGGTCAACGCCCAACTCTCCCTGCTCTAGAGCATGTACAAAGATGCGCAGGTAGAGATCTGTGCACTGAAGGCTGAAAACAAGGAACTGAAACGGCAAGCCACCTCCATGGCCAGATTTGGGGCTCCCTCATACTTCGCCTTTGATGGCCGGCGAGGAGCTGACTCTCTTGGCAGAAGCATTATGGTAGTTCTCAGCGGAAGTACTGGAGCAGGGCCTTCAAAGGTTGACGACAAAAAGAGGAAGAGCTCGGCGACGGAAGAGCCGAGTAAGTGAAGTTGACGTGTGGCCGGCATCGGCGAAGAAAGAAGAAGAAGATCCTTCCCTCTTCTTTTTTTTCCTTTTTTTTCTTTTTCTAGACTTTGTATTTTTTTTTTTATTTTTCTGGGCTTGCTGTTTCTCTTTTTTCTTTTTCTTTTTCTTTTTCGTATATATGGGTTTGTTTGTTTTTTTTTCTTTTGTTTGGAGTGGGCAAGCATAGCTTCGACTTCCCTTTTTTTGTCTCTGTAATCGGGGATATTATCCCCTGATTGTAATAAAAATCAGTTTCTCTTTTTTCTTTGTTTGCACATCAATGGCGTGACTAGCATATCACTTTGAGCTTGAAAACAATTTGTTTGATTGAATTTGAGATTGATTGAATTTTAAACTCTGAATTGGACATTGACTCTATACTGACCAAAATCAACGAATGACCTAACGAACTGAAAAACGAAGCAAATCAATCCAAATACACTTATATACACTGACTGGTATATATATATTGATTGGTATAGAACACATTTATGTACAGTGAATGGTATGAAAGGAACACACTTATATACACTGATTGGTATGAATACCCTGATTGGTATGAATACACTGAATAGTTGACTCGAGCGGTGGAGAAGACAGAATCTCTGACTCGACTGTGCCCCTAGTTCATTGACTTGACTTTTTTTTTTCTCTTGATTTTTCTTGTAAAATTGTTTTGATCAACATGAGAGTTAAATTACCATAATTATTCCATTTTTTGTTTTGAAATCATGTAAGCTAAGTTATGAGTACTGAAAATTTTCCTTTTTAAGTCCAAAGAATGGTCCAAGTTTTGCAAAAATGGAACAATTTTTGAGAAAATCAGTTAACTTCATTCAAATTAATCAAAACCTGTTTTTGCAAATGGCCACTACTTAACCAACATGGAATCATCCATTGGGGTGCATAGCCCCAAGCCAGATAAATCAATGGTGATAACTGAACCAAGCTGATCCGAACCGAATGAAGCCGAGCGAAACTAGACCGAATCGAACCGCTGAACTGAACCAAGTTGAATCAAACCAACTGATCTGAGCAGAACGAAGATACACTCCAACATAGATAAGACAACCAAGTCGACTAAACATACACCAATCAAACATAGACGAAATGAATGAGTTAACAAAAATTAAAGGGGCCGAACTTCCAGATGAAGCTACCTACGTATCCTCAAGATAGGAATCAGGCCATCGTAGTTCCGGCGATGGTTCACTCGGGTAGTGACACTCCTTTTGTGCTCTAACTTTTGCAAAAGCCGCCCTTTCGGGTTTTTAACCTTGCGAGCTTTTCATTTTTTCATTTTTCTATTTTTTTTTTGTCATTTTTTTTTATTTTCTTTTTTTTTTGAGTTTTTATTTTTTTATTTTTTTTGCTCTAACTTTTGCCTGGATCGCCCTTCCGGGTTTTCAGCCCAACGAGCCTCTCAAGGGTTACTTTCATTTTAACTTGTCCATGTTGATTAGGTGTGAGATCTCTAGGCCATCTATAAGAATGATTGCTACACTTGACCAGTAGATATGATGATGTAGGGACTAGGTTAATTGGGCCTAAATTTGCCCCTAGTGTAGTGGATAGGAACTCAATTGTCCTTTTTCTCTCAAATTCTAGGTTTTGCCTTTCTGGGCGGTCTTCATTGGGAAACGATTCAGTTTTAACTCTTTGATCACATCCAACCTTTTGCCCCTAGTTCAAGGGCTGCTTCAAATCTAAATCACATCTGACCTTTTTGCTCATAGTTCAAGGGCTGTTTCTAATCTGAATCATAGGCCCTATATAGGTCTGGCTAAGGTTCACTCAGGTATTGACACTCTCATTTTACGCTCTAACTTTTGCCAAAACTGACATTTCGGGTTTTCAACCTTGCGAGTTTTTCATTTTTCTTTTTATTTGTTTATTTTTTATTTTTTATTTTTTGTGCTCTAACTTTTGTCTGGGTCGCCCTTCATGGTTTTCAGCCCAACGAGTCTCTCAAGGGCGGTACCTTTGCCCCTAATTCAAGGGCTACCTCATTTCAACTATGCAAGCCTCTCACTTTTGCCCCTAGTTCAAGGGTTGCTTCAAATCTGAATCACATTCGACCTTATTGCCCCTAGTTGAAGGGCTGCCTCTATTTGAACCTTATCATGGCCCCTAGTTCAAGGGCTATTTCCAATTCGGCTACACAAGCCTCACACTTTTGGTTGATTATTGAGCACTTCGAATCACGGTTTGAAGCTAAGGAGTTAAGGAGGTCGGACCTCAAGTCAAGTGGGATCCTATGCTGGATAATCAATTCCAGGCATGTTTTCGTAAGACCACGCAAAAACAGTTTTTGAAATCTTTTCACAAAGTGACTAATCACTCGTACTCTTACGAAGACAAGACAGAACCAATTTGGACCCAGCTAGGATCCTTCTCAGTACCCACATTAATAGAAATGATTTTATTCATCAAAGGCTTAGCACACCTCTCTTCCTCTTAGTTGATTAAAATTTGCAAATCCCGAGGAAATTCTTCCTCTTTGTTTTTATCAGAGTTTTGGAAAAAGTTTTGAAAAACTTTGGTCAATGTTATGATTTAAAGGCACAGAGAAGTAGGCAGACTCTATGGCATTTTTTTTTTTTTGTTTATTGAAAAGAGACTATGAATCAGCAATGACAACAGACTTTTGACAACAGACTCAAAAGAAAATGACAAAGAAGGCTTAGACAGAATAGAAATGTCTAGGTTAGCACTATCGAAATCAACAGAATTTGACTCACTAGAATGACTCGAGTCTGATCCCAACTTTACAAACTTCGTGGAATCAAACTTAGACTCAATACTCAATTCAGAACTCAGAATAAAACCATTTTTAACTTGCCAGTCAAAGTGTGGGCAATCCACAATATTCAAAGTAAAGCCTGTGCAATCAACAGGTGGTCACTCCCCAATTACAGAAACAAAACGGAACTTCCAATTATGCCCTCACTAAAAACACACTGAACCCCACAAATTGAAATGCCTGAACCACTCATTTGAATTTGAGAACCCCTGTATAGATCCAATACATTGCACATAACACATTGCAAGAAAGAGAACAAACACCCCTATGGAGGGTAGGGTTATCATGTCCTATACTTTTGAAATGATCTAGGGTTCACTATTCAGACAAGTGGTGTCATACATCCTAGAAATGGGAGAGCATCAGGTCCTGATTTTGAAAGGTACTATAGCTCACTATATGTAAAAGGTTGGCTTTACTTTAGGGGTTAAAGTCAATGTGACATTACCAAAGAGTCCTTTGGGCCATAACCAATGAAGATCTTTAGGAAATCAGAAGAGTCAGCATAGCTCTCTTCAAATTCTGAGAACCTTTAGATCTCAAAAGGTTATAACACAAGGCCTCCAAAGTAACATAGAAAAGTGTCACAAAAGTGTGCCTGTGCTCCCACCAGTATCTGGGCAACACAGGGACTTTAAGTGCATCAATGCATGCAATGCAATAAACATATAATTGAAAATAAAAGTCATATCATGGAGTTCGAGTCAAGGTTTTATAAAATCCCCAGCAGAGTCGCCAGAAACTGTAACAAACCCGGGGAGTACCCATGTGCGTTAAACAGTTCGGACCCTCGAGATCTTTCATCTAGTCTCACGAGTGCAATGTGAAACATAGATGAGAGTCCAGATTTGGCAACTTTTAGAAAATCCATTTTATTGCAAAAACCTTTGCCAGAAATGGACTGCGTCATCAGACCTTAGAGTCGCCACCTAATATTTTGAAAAAATTAGAAAGCCCATGACTCAGTGCCAAGGCCACTGTTCGTCGTAACCAAAGATACTTGGCTCAGAACCTTAGGTATGAGAAGGGAAGGTCAATAATGAGCACCCCCGCTCACCCGATCAAAGATCGGCCTCTACTAAACTATGATATGAATTTTATTTTCTTTATATGTTCATGTTCTGATTATTTGATAAATCCTCAAAATTTATTATGTGAAGCATACAAATATTGACTATGCCATTCATTTTGGAACAATTTGATTTCATGTATTTTGAAGGAGTTTTGAAGATGTACAACCCAAATTAATTGAGTTTACCAACATAAAAAATCAACATCATTCCAAATTAAGCGGCACAACCTCCATCTACTGGCATTCATACAGTTATATCAAGAAAGCAAGTAGCCACATGGTAGGATACTTAAACATAATAAGAAAAACACACACAAACAGGATGCTAAAGCATAAAAACTTACATGTTTACTGACGTCCTGCGAACAGCTACAAAACAGAGTTAGTAAAATATACATGCAATTCACTCATGAGATGCAATTAAAGATTCGGCTTCTAAAATATGACATGTGAATCATCTCAAGAACATGAGGTAGAGCACGTGATCACATATGAATTGATTAAATCCACAAATGCAAATTTAGCAGAATCTCAATGCATGAAATATGGATGCAAAGCATGGATATAACCAAAAACAAAATATGAAGCATATTCACAAATAAAGAACAGGATAGAAAGAAGCAGGAATGAAAAATTATTATAACACTTTAAATATTAAACGAATAAAATCAAAACCTCACAAACACTCAAAACAAAAATGAAAGTTTTAACTCCCAGCCATTCATTAACTAGCAAAGATTCACGTGTCTTCAATCCAATAGGCCTCAGTCCATGTACTTCTCATCCTCACTGGAGGCCCCACCATGCTTGTTCAAATAGTTGAGAAACCTATTACTTGATGCACCCCTCGTAAAAAATGGAAGAGCCATATGCAGGCAAGATATTAATCTGTCCATGTGGTCACCATCTGAAACATTAAATTGTGCATCTAGATCAGCCTGCCCTTCAAGACCTGATGCATCCCACTTTCGATGCGGCCTTACCTTGCCATTGCTCCACAAAAGTACTTGTCCCCACAACTATATCAGTAGCTGCAGGCCTATTATCGCCAACATATTTCACACCCTCCACATTTTGTTCCAAATCCAAAGGCAATAGATCCACAGCCTCGCCAGTCATGTCCAAATGATAAATAATCACAAAACTGCCTCATTTTGGCAGCTTCACGACTCGATTGTCACCACTTTCCCAAACTACAATGTTGTTCTTCCTCACGAGTTTCTCTCCGGAGTATTCATGTACAGAAGCTTCAACTCTCAATGATTGACCGTATTGACGTTAACGTTGCAGACCCCAACTATAATATTCCCAACTTTTCATCTAGAGCCAAACACACTCCTATGTTAAACTCCATTTAGGATATCTAAACCCAACTCCAAACTTGATGGTAGGTGTAACCAAACACCCCATTTCAACACAAAAAAAAAAAAATTAGAAGTGCAGATTTTTTCTTCATTCTTCATTCTCTAACTTCTCTCTACTTTCTCTCTCATTTTCCTTTACTTTCTTGGAGGCCAAACACCACACCTTTGCTCCACCCTTACACCACCACCTTGACCCACCATCTCCACCACCTCCGGCCACCTTATCTCGCCGGAAAAAGGGTCCGGTCGGCACTCCTTGAATCCATCCGAAAATAACACAATAGAAGCACCAACTCTAGATTTTTCTTACTCTTTTGAAGAATCAAAGCATGGGATTTATTTTCTTGATGGATTAGAGGCTTGTACTTGGTAAGAATCTTTCTCTAAAAGTTTAGTTTAAGGTTTTACATATTTTGAGTTAGAGATGATGAAATTTTTGTGTTTTTGATCTATTATGATTTGGGGTTTGCTTGTTGAATTTTATACTCTCAATTAGTTTCCATGAATGTTTTACATGTTTAAAAAAAAAAAATGGTCAATTTGATGGTTGATTTGGAGATTAAGATTTTGGGTTAATCTAGGGTTTGAATGTGATGTAAAAATTGGGGATTTTGGTGTTAGGGAATTTATATGTTGAAATTGAGTTGATAAATGATGGATTGGGTATCTCTATGTTCTATGGAGGAATTTTATAAGTGATTGAAGAGATTTTACTTAAGTTGTTGAGTTTATACAAAAATGTTGATTTTTGACTTTTGTAGTAAATTGATGGTGGTATTGTGCATATAAATTGATTGGATATTTAAAAAGTTACTAACTCAAAAATGTTCAAAGGATGGGTGTTATGGAGATTGGATAAGTTATTTGTTTGGGTGACTTAAAGTTGGAGGAGTTCTTTAGCTTGCCATTCCTTAGCATAATTTTATTTAGGATCATTTTTGTAGATGTTGTAATTTTCATTGAAAGTTTTTCCTAATTTGAGATCCTATTTACTAATTGTTAGGATTGGAGGAAGGCATCTCTCCACCTCTTGGAAATTAATTTGTAGAGTTTCAAATCTACACTTTTGCTATTTTTGGAGGTGAGTATACTTACCATGGAAATTACCTTACCTCTATCTTTATTACAAAGTTTGAAAATAATTTTTGAATTAAAGGAAGTGAATGATACATTTCATCATGATATATGTATAAAAAGAAAAGCTATAAATTTATTGAGGCCAAGGGTTGAGTTTTAATAAAGATATGATTTCATTTGTATAATGAAGCATTAATTTTTTTTATGAGAATTTATTTAAGTTGAGTCTTTCAAATTTTATGATGATGATGATTGAATGACAGTGAAATGTTATGTGAGGGTATTTATTTTATTGATCATATAACCGAATATAGCCTTTGGGGCCACAAGGGCCAAAATGCTTTGGGGTCCTGGGGACCGAAATGTTTTAAGGACCATAAGGGTCATTGTATGTATAAGGGGTCCTGGGGACCGAAACATTGAAACAAGAATTGAAGTGCTACGATGACATGAGCTATGTTCCTATGGTTATGTTTTGGGTAACGGTACCGTCACCACCTAAATCGCGAGGTAACGCGACCCTAAGGCTATGTAGTGGATTGTATGATGGACAGGAAATCTTAATGTATTGAAAAGTTATATTTTTGTTTACTTTCATTATCCAAATGTATTTTTTTTTTCTGCCTTATGAGATTCCTTGGAAAAATCTTGATAACGTTTTATGAAAATTGTATTTCATCATTTTTATTTTTATTTTGTATAAATTTAAGTCCAATTAGGCTCTTATGTTTAGTATCTTTATTTTGAACCCTATTTGTAGGAGCAAGTTTTATAACTCCATGGTATTGGTATACTCATTGGGCTTTAGCTCATTCTTTTAAATAATTTTTTTAGATTCATAGACTTTTGTGTGGCTCGCCTCAACTTGGAAGACTAGAATTTTTGAAGGATCACAGGTGGGCATCTTGTGGTTGAGGTTTTGCTTAGGGTCATTCTAGGATGTAAGCTTACCCTTTTTTTTATGAAGGAGGTTGATTGTAAAAATTGCTTATGAAGTTGGATGTATTGATGGATTCGTGATTAGTATGTATTATATTTTTTTTGGGAGGAAATGCTTGGGAACTATCTTGTAGCATGATAATATTTTGTCTTTGAATAGATCATCTCATATATGTTAGGCAATTGAAAGGTCTTATGCACTTTTGGTGATGTGGTGATGTGATGTAAGAATTATACAGGAATTTGTGGTGTAAAGGTGCTATAGCGTTTGAGGTGCACCCTCTTGGCAGGGTTTTGCCTTGCCAAGATTGGGTCGTTACATTTTTGGTATCAGAGCATTAGGTTATGAATCTGTAGACTAGTTACTTTAGAATTAAAGTTGATAGGGTATTGTAGTTAGTAATTCGATTAGTGATGATGTTTAATAGCGATCTAGTATTCTAAGTTTTAATTGTCTTGTTATACAGGCGCGTATGGCAAGGCGAAGAGTTCATAAGAGTCGCCCCCTTATGGAAGTACTTGAGGCTGAGCGAGAGCCACATCTTAGTGTTGGAAATGAAGTTCCATCTCGGGTTCAGGAAGAAGAGATTGAACATGAATCGCATAATGAGCAAACTCAAGAGTCAAGTGCCAATCCAGAAGTGGGACATTCAGATAGAGTCGTACCACCAAGGGCTGACACAGCTCCAGCACTTTTAGACCCTAGTGTGCAGCGCCTTTTAGAATCAATGGCTAGCCTAGCGGAGAGACAGACTCACATCCTTGAACAACAGAATGCAGCACAGTCAAGGCCATTTGTGCAACCTACAGAGAACCGCCTCACCGCAATTGAGAGGTTCAAGAAGTTGGGGGCTCCATCATTTTCTGGATCGCCCAATCCTATGGAGGCAGAGGCCTGGTTAAGGAGGGTAGAGCAGATATTTTCTGTGATGGAAGTATCAGACGAGCAGCGAGTTGCACTTGCTAGTTTTATGCTGGTGGAGGAGGCTGAATATTGGTGGGAGGCCACGCAACGCCTACTTACGGCAAGTGGCACTGGAGGATTGACCTGGAACCAATTCACTAAGGTTTTCAATGACAAGTACTTTCCAGCTACCTATCGGTATGAAAAAGAAAGAGAGTTCCTTCGGCTAGAGCAAGGGGATTTGACTGTAGCTCAATATGAAGCTAAGTTCATTTCTTTATCTCGTTTTGCCCCTTCGTTTGTGGATGATGAGGAGGTCAAATGTCGTCGTTTTACAGATGGGTTGGATTTGGACATCAAATCTCGTATCCGAGTATTGGGAATAACTAACTATTCGACCTTGGTTAATAAAGCCTTAACAGTTGAGAAAGATGTCATAGAAATGAAGTTAGCGGAACAACAGAAGAAGCGCCACCTTAGTTCATCCCATCATGAGAACACATCTAATAGACCGTCAAAGAGAGGTGGTCATGGTTATGGTTCAGTCAAGAGCTCTAGTGCATATCAAAAAAATAGAGAGCATCCCACCCCAACCCAAAGCATTTCTAATCAGCGTCATGGACAATCTAGTGGGACATCATCTCAGTTTACTCGAAGTGTTTGCAAGCAATGTGGGCGGGCACATACAGGTGTTTGTCATGCTGGTACCGACTTGTGTTTTCGTTGTGGCCAGAAGGGTCATTTGGTGAAAGATTGCACAGTTCCTAAAATGACTAATTTGGGAGATACACGAGCTTGCTTCAATTGCGGACAACCCAGACATTTGGCTAGAGATTGCACACGAGCTGCTTCATCTGCTAGTACTGGAGTTGGTAGTAATAAAATTTCAGGTGCCGGCCGAGGGGGAAGCCGAGGAGGAGCTCAGGTTGGGACTAGGTTTGGAAAGCAGAATAAAGGAGGTGTTCAATCCGATAGACAAACCTCACAGGGGAGAGTTTTTGCTTTGACTCAGCGGGATGCTCAGGCTAATCCGGAGGTGGTAACAGGTATTATTTATGTGTTCAGTAGGGAGGCACATGTACTTATTGATCCGGGTTCTACACATTCTTTTGTATCTCTATCATTTTCTTTGCATGCTGATAAACCTATTGAACCTCTAGGCTATTGCTTATCCATTACTACTCCTATTGGGGATTGTGTTATAATTGAGGAGATATATCGAGGTTGTGTATTACAGTTGGGAGATAGGGAGATGGTAGCGGATTTATTGCCTTTAGAGATGCTTGATTTTGATTTGATTTTGGGAATGGATTGGTTGGCTTCTTACCATGCTTCGGTGGATTGTTATAGGAAAGATGTAGTATTTTCCAATTTTAGGGAACCTGAATTTAGATTTTGTGGAGATCGATGTGCGTCCCCATCTTATGTTATTTCTGTTATTACTGCTAGAAAAATGCTTAAGAAGGGGTGCCAAGGATACTTAGCCTATGTGATTGACTCCGAATTGAGTGGTCCAAGATTGGAGGATATACCAATTGCGTGTGACTTCATAGATGTTTTTCCTGATGAACTACCTGGATTACCCCCAGATCGAGAAATTGAGTTTGCTATTGACTTAATTCCTGGAACTGCCCCAATTTCTAGTGCACCTTACCGTATGGCCCCAATGGAACTTAAGGAGCTTAAGATACAATTGCAAGAGTTATCGGATAAAGGCTTCATTAGGCCAAGTGTCTCGCCTTGGGGATCACCTGTGTTATTTGTGAAGAAAAAAGATGGCACCATGAGATTGTGCATTGACTATCGGCAGTTGAATAAGGTCACGGTGCGTAATAAGTATCCTTTGCCGCGTATAGATGATTTGTTTGATCAACTTCATGGAGCATGTGTGTTCTCCAAAATCGATCTCAGATCAGGGTATCACCAACTTAAGATTAAGGAAGAAGACATAGCGAAAACTGCTTTTCGAACTCGCTACGGCCATTATGAATTTCTTGTTATGTCTTTTGGTCTAACTAATGCCCCCGCCGCATTTATGGACCTTATGAATAGAGTGTTCCAACCATACCTTGACCAATTTGTGATTGTATTTATTGATGACATACTTGTTTATTCCAGGAGTCAAGAGGATCATCAACAACACTTGCGGGTGGTATTGCTGACCTTACGAGAAAAGAAGTTGTATGCAAAGTTTAGCAAATGTGAGTTTTGGTTAGATCGTGTCGTATTTTTGGGGCATGTGATTTCGGGTGAAGGTATTTTTGTAGATCCGAAGAAAATAGAGGCTGTGGTGAATTGGGATCGTCCTACTAACGTGACCGAGGTGAGGAGCTTTTTAGGGTTGGCAGGCTACTATCGTAGATTTGTAGAGGGGTTTTCATTGATTGCGGCACCATTAACACATTTGACCCGTAAGAATACCAAATTTGAGTGGACGGAGAATTGTGAAAAGAGTTTTCAAGAATTAAAGAAGCGATTAACTTCTGCCCCAGTGCTTACTATTCCGTTAAGTGGTGAAGGATTTATTGTTTATAGTGATGCCTCTCATCAAGGGCTCGGTTGTGTGTTGATGCAACATGGAAAGGTAGTGGCCTATGCATCTAGACAATTGAAGAACCATGAACGCAATTATCCCACCCATGATTTAGAGCTCGCAACGGTTGTTTTTGCTTTAAAGTTGTGGAGACATTATTTATACGGGGAAAAATGTGAGATATATATTGATCATAAGAGTTTGAAATATTTATTCACACAGAGGGATTTAAATTTGAGGCAAAGAAGATGGGTTGAACTGATTAAGGACTATGACTGCACCATTAATTATCACCCAGGAAAAGCTAATTTGGTGGCCGATGCTCTTAGCCGAAAATCTACAGGGAAATTAACTCACATTCAGGGCATTCAATTTAGTCTCTTACATGAAATAAAATCTATTGGAGTTGATCTAGCAGTTGGGAAGTCGGGATCCTTGTTAGCTACAATTAAAGTGAGACCTTTGTTAGTGGATCGCATTCGAGAAGCCCAAGGGAAAGACTCAATTTTGGAGAAGACCCGAGCTCGAGTGAAAGATGGTACTCTGTTAGACTTTATTATTAAAGAAGATGGTGTGTTGATGTTTAAAAATCGGTTATGTGTTCCAAATGAGCCCGAGATAAAAAGGGAGATATTAGATGAGGCCCATAATTCACCTTATGCAATGCATCCGGGGAGTACAAAGATGTGTCGAAATTTAAGAGAAAGTTATTGGTGGCCAAATATGAAGAGAGAAATAGCAGAATTTGTGTCAAGGTGTTTGGTATGTCAGCAGATTAAAACAGAGCATCAACGCCCAGCTGGTTTACTTCAACCTCTTCCTATACCTGAATGGAAATGGGAGCATATTGCCATGGATTTTGTTTCGGGCCTACCTCGCACACAGAAGGGGCATGACTCTATTTGGGTTGTTGTGGATAGGTTGACCAAATCTGCACACTTTTTGGCTACTAAGAAAAACCTTTCACTTGATCGATTAGCAAAAATTTATGTGGATGAAATTGTGAGATTGCATGGTGTGCCGGTATCTATTGTTTCAGACAGAGACTCGCGCTTCACTTCCCACTTTTGGCCTAGTCTTCAAAATGCCTTGGGTACTAAACTGAGATTCAGTACAGCTTTTCATCCCCAAACCGACGGGCAATCCGAGAGGACAATTCAAACTTTAGAAGACATGTTGAGAGCTTGTGTCCTAGATTTTCGAGGTAGTTGGGATGAACACTTGACCTTAATAGAATTTGCATATAATAATAGTTATCAATCAAGTATTGGGATGGCTCCCTATGAAGCTTTATATGGGCGAAGATGTAGAACTCCAGTATGTTGGGATGAGGTTGGAGAGAGAAAATTGTTAGGGCCAGAGATTGTTCAAATTACTACCAATAAAGTGAATATTATTCGAGAAAGGTTCAAGGCGGCTCAAAGTAGACAAAAGAGCTATGCAGATAATCGGAGGAGAGATTTGGAATTTCAAGTGGGAGATCATGTATTTTTACGAATCTCGCCATGGAAGGGAGTGATGCGATTTGGTAAGAAAGGCAAACTAAGTCCAAGGTATATTGGGCCATTTGAGATATTAGAGCGCATTGGCAAGACTGCTTATCGTTTGGCCTTACCACCTAGTCTATCTCGCATTCACAATGTGTTTCATGTATCCACATTGAAGAAGTACATGCCTGACCCATCACACGTGTTAGATTTCCAACCAATCCAACTCAAGGATGATTTGTCTTATGAAGAGGAAGCCACAGAGATTGTGGACATGAAGGATCAAGTACTACGTTCCAAGACCATACCACTAGTAAAGGTATTGTGGAAAAATCATGCTTTGGAGGAAGCTACTTGGGAGCGGGAGGATGATATGAAAATTCGATATCCACATCTTTTTCAAGGTATGAACTAGACTAAACAAACGAATAAATTTCGTGGACGAAATTTTCCTTTAGGGGGGTAGAATTATAATATTCCCAACTTTTCATCTAGAGCCAAACACACTCCTATGTTAAACTCCATTTAGGATATCTAAACCCAACTCCAAACTTGATGGTAGGTGTAACCAAACACCCCATTTCAACACAAAAAAAAAAATTAGAAGTGCAGATTTTTTCTTCATTCTTCATTCTCTAACTTCTCTCTACTTTCTCTCTCATTTTCCTTTACTTTCTTGGAGGCCAAACACCACACCTTTGCTAAAACCTTACACCACCACCTTGACCCACCATCTCCACCACCTCCGGCCACCTTATCTCGCCGGAAAAAGGGTCCGGTCGGCACTCCTTGAATCCATCCGAAAATAACACAATAGAAGCACCAACTCTAGATTTTTCTTACTCTTTTGAAGAATCAAAGCATGGGATTTATTTTCTTGATGGATTAGAGGCTTGTACTTGGTAAGAATCTTTCTCTAAAAGTTTAGTTTAAGGTTTTACATATTTTGAGTTAGAGATGATGAAATTTTTGTGTTTTTGATCTATTATGATTTGGGGTTTGCTTGTTGAATTTTATACTCTCAATTAGTTTCCATGAATGTTTTACATGTTTAAAAAAAAAAAATGGTCAATTTGATGGTTGATTTGGAGATTAATATTTTGGGTTAATCTAGGGTTTAAATGTGATGTAAAAATTGGGGATTTTGGTGTTAGGGAATTTATATGTTGAAATTGAGTTGATAAATGATGGATTGGGTATCTCTATGTTCTATGGAGGAATTTTATAAGTGATTGAAGAGATTTTACTTAAGTTGTTGAGTTTATACAAAAATGTTGATTTTTGACTTTTGTAGTAAATTGATGGTGGTATTGTGCATATAAATTGATTGGATATTTAAAAAGTTACTAACTCAAAAATGTTCAAAGGATGGGTGTTATGGAGATTGGATAAGTTATTTGTTTGGGTGACTTAAAGTTGGAGGAGTTCTTTAGCTTGCCATTCCTTAGCATAATTTTATTTAGGATCATTTTTGTAGATGTTGTAATTTTCATTGAAAGTTTTTCCTAATTTGAGATCCTATTTACTAATTGTTAGGATTGGAGGAAGGCATCTCTCCACCTCTTGGAAATTAATTTGTAGAGTTTCAAATCTACACTTTTGCTATTTTTGGAGGTGAGTATACTTACCATGGAAATTACCTTACCTCTATCTTTATTACAAAGTTTGAAAATAATTTTTGAATTAAAGGAAGTGAATGATACATTTCATCATGATATATGTATAAAAAGAAAATCTATAAATTTATTGAGGCCAAGGGTTGAGTTTTAATAAAGATATGATTTCATTTGTATAATGAAGCATTAATTTTTTTTATGAGAATTTATTTAAGTTGAGTCTTTCAAATTTTATGATGATGATGATTGAATGACAGTGAAATGTTATGTGAGGGTATTTATTTTATTGATCATATAACCGAATATAGCCTTTGGGGCCACAAGGGCCAAAATGCTTTGGGGTCCTAAGGACCGAAATGTTTTAAGGACCATAAGGGTCATTGTATGTATAAGGGGTCCTGGGGACCGAAACATTGAAACAAGAATTGAAGTGCTACGATGACATGAGCTATGTTCCTATGGTTATGTTTTGGGTAACGGTACCGTCACCACCTAAGTCGCGAGGTAACGCGACCCTAAGGCTATGTAGTGGATTGTATGATGGACAGGAAATCTTAATGTATTGAAAAGTTATATTTTTGTTTACTTTCATTATCCAAATGTATTTTTTTTTCTGCCTTATGAGATTCCTTGGAAAAATCTTGATAACGTTTTATGAAAATTGTATTTCATCATTTTTATTTTTATTTTGTATAAATTTAAGTCCAATTAGGCTCTTATGTTTAGTATCTTTATTTTGAACCCTATTGGTAGGAGCAAGTTTTATAACTCCATGGTATTGGTATACTCATTGGGCTTTAGCTCATTCTTTTAAATAATTTTTTCAGATTCATAGACTTTTGTGTGGCTCGCCTCAACTTGGAAGACTAGAATTTTTGAAGGATCACAGGTGGGCATCTTGTGGTTGAGGTTTTGCTTAGGGTCATTCTAGGATGTAAGCTTACCCTTTTTTTTTATGAAGGAGGTTGATTGTAAAAATTGCTTATGAAGTTGGATGTATTGATGGATTCGTGATTAGTATGTATTATATTTTTTTTGGGAGGAAATGCTTGGGAACTATCTTGTAGCATGATAATATTTTGTCTTTGAATAGATCATCTCATATATGTTAGGCAATTGAAAGGTCTTATGCACTTTTGGTGATGTGGTGATGTGATGTAAGAATTATACAGGAATTTGTGGTGTAAAGGTGCTATAGCGTTTGAGGTGCACCCTCTTGGCAGGGTTTTGCCTTGCCAAGATTGGGTCGTTACACCAACCTTCGATTCGAACTCAGAGAGAGATTGGTTTTTTTGGTTTGAGCCATCTGTGTGTGTCTCATTTTCTTTGCTCAGCTCCTGGTTCCGCCCCTCATGCCCCCAACGAGAGAGGGAGATAAGAGAGAGCCCCGTCGGTTTGCATGTGTCTGTCCGTCTATGCCGAGTGGGAGAGAGGAGGTATGTCACACATGGCGTGTTTGTCTGTGTAGGTGTAGCTCTCAAAATGGATGTGCATGTGTATGTGTGTGAGAGACCAGCTGTGTGTTGTGCCGTGTGTGGTGTGTCTGGGTGTGTGCCGAAGCTCAATCTGTGTATGGTCTATTCATGGTGTGTGTGTGTGTTGTCTCCCCTCTCAAAACCAGTGTGTATGCGTGCGTATCATTGTGTTGTTTTTGAGCTTTTTTGCGAGAGACCTCTGTGTGGCTGTGTGTGTGTTGAGTGGTGTGGTGAGTGTATGTGATGGCAGTCTTTGTCTTCTATTTTTTTACTCCAACCATCTGCCGAGAGAGAGAGCTAGAGAGAAGGAGTTGCAGAGAAAGAGGTGCCGAGAGGTTGATGCCGTGTGTCATGTGTTATGTGTGTCCTGGGTATGTGTGCTTGGTGTGTGTGCTGTGTATCATTCGAGAGCGAGAAGAAAGACAGCTAGTCTTCTTCCTATATTTTGCTTTGTATGTCTCTTTTAGCTTTTTTTTTTCTCCCACTCTCTCTTTCTAAAATTAATCTTACCCTCCACTCATGCTCACCACCCTTTGACCCTTTTTCCTTTTGTTGTGTCCCTCTCCTCTGTCCGAATCCAGCACATCTCACCCAAGTCCGGATCATCGGCCGCACTTCTCTGCGGCCATTCCTGCGACACTCGTCAAAACGACGTCGTTTTGACCAAAACTATGTCGTTTTGTTCATCTCCTTTTCTCTATCTGCAAACTTTTTGGATATTGTTCTCAACCTCCATTGAACATTCAAACCAAAAAAAGGAAAATGGAAAAGAAAAACAGAGCTGCCAACACCAACTTCCTTCCTTCCCATCTAATTTCCCTCCTCTGTTTGTTGTCAAAATCATCAACCTCTCATTGAACAACTTCAATGGCAAAGTGAGATTTGGAAATGTGTTTTTCTTTATGTTTACAATTTCATTTTTAACACTTTAAATACCCAAAATTTCATAAACCCACCTCACAAAATCACCAAAAAAAAGACACAAATCCATGGTTGTCGATATGTATTTCATGTATAGGAAGAGAGAGAAACATAAAAATCTAGAGAGAAGGAAAAAAATATCAATGGAACAAGGCATTAAGTCTTCAAATCTCTTTATATTTTCTAGATCACGTGTATAGGAAGAGAGAGAAACATAGAAATCTAGATATTTTCTAGATCACAGTTTCAATTTGATCTCACGCGTCAACAATGGCCGATCGACCTCACCGCCAAGATTCTCCCTCAATCTTCCTCCGGCAAAGATCTCACACATCAATAGGTGACCTGTCGGACTTGCTCGCTGTCGTTCTCTCGCCGATCCGCCGCTTTACTCTTCCCGTCGTCTCCCTCTTTCGAACTCACTGCGGCTCTGTTTTCTTGCTAGGGCTCAAAAACGAAAAGATACTGAATAAGAAGGAAGGGGAAAAAAAATCATTCAAAACGATGTCGTTTTGAAACGCCGCAGGGTGAGCCACAGGATAGTGCGGCCGATGATCCAGACTCCATCTCGCCCCACCACCTCTGTGCATGTGATTTTCTTCGCCCCTTTAACAATCATTCTCCTAAAAACAATCATATCATCCATGAATCCCACTCATATCAACACCCCCTCCCCCCCGGGAATTGAATCATCAAGAGAGATATCTTGTCCTTTTTTCTTATCCTCCACCGAAAATAAAGAGATAGAGATCAGCCTATGTTTTGTTTTTTTTTATATATATCACACCATGCCAATAAAAATATCAATCCCATTTGTGCCACACCCATCATTTTCTTTTTTTATTTTCTATTTTTTTATCATTTTCTTTTTATCAAATAACAATAATGTATTATTTAGATTAAAAACATCTAAAAATATGTACCACACACAAAATTATATAAAATTATAAAAGATTACAAATTCATAAAATAATAATAAAAATATTTTAATTTGGCCAAAATGGATGAGGTTTGGGATTAAAACTTCAATTTGATTTTTCTGCTGAGAAATTCATAAAATAGCATTTTCCAATTTTCATCAGCGAGTGGTCAAAACAAAGTACCCAAGTCTTAGAGCCGGTCAAAATGGGGTGTCTACATTACCAAGAGGTTCAAAAGGTTTGTGTAGAAGAAATAAGGTGTAAGGAACTTCTTCATAAAAGACTTTGAGAAGAATAGAAGATATTTTTCTATATTCCATTCAATTAATATTCATATACACTGCTCAAGATATTTATAGAGAACAATATCTAACTAACTCAGTAACTGATTAACAAATTCAGTAACTAACTCAACTAACTAACTAACCAATTCAGCTAACAACCACTTTAACTGTTTAACAAACATTACAGCTGTGATGAATCAGTTATCATTGCTGACTTCTTATTAAGCTGAGACTGAAGCTTTGACTCTGCCTCTAGCTGCACCTGAGACTACACCGAAGTGTGTGAGTGCTGCTGTGAGTGCTGCTGCACCTGTGTCTGATGTATCTTAGCACTCCCCTGCAAGCTGAGGGGGCAAGGCTGCACAAGAAGCTTGTCTTTCAAATAAAGAAACCGAGAGGTAGAAAGAGGTTTGGTGAAAATGTCAGCCACTTGATCTGTTGTAGGAACATATTTCAAAGCAATCACTTTGGCAACAACTTTATCCCGAATAAAATGGCAGTCAATTTCTATATGTTTAGAGCGTGAATGGAAAACTGGATTAGAAGCCAATGCCATTGCAGAAATGTTGTCACACCAGAGCTCAGGAACAGAAGATGGAAAAATATGCATATCTTTTAACAATTGCTGCAGCCAGGTTAATTCAGCAGTGGCATTAGCTAATGCTCTGTACTCTGCCTCAGTAGATGATCTAGAAACAATAGGTTGTTTCTTAGCACTCCATGAAATTATATTAGAACCCAAATAGACACAGTAACCTGAAGTGGACTTTCGATCAACACTATCACCGGCCCAGTTTGAATCAGAAAAAGCATGAAGAGATAAGGGACCAGCAGTAAAGTGTAGCCCATGATGAAGAGTACCTTTTACATATCTCAACAAACGTTTAACAGCTTGAAAATCAGCATTTGTGGGCAGATGCATATGCTGACATGCTTGGTTAACAGCTAAGGCTAAATCAGGTCTGGTAATAGTGAGGTACTGGAGACCACCAACAATACTCCTATACAAAGAAGGATTAGAAAATGGAAGCTCATTTGAAGAAGAAGAAGGAGAATAAGAAGCCTTCACAGCTAAAGGAGTGGAGCAAGGTTTACAATCAGTTAAACCAGCTTTGTGAAGTAGCTCAGTGGCGTACTTAGTTTGAGATAAGAAGTAACCCTGAGATAAGGCATTAACGGAGATGCTCAAGAAATAGGACACAGTCCCCAATTCCTTTATGGAGAACACGGTATGCATATGCTGAATAAATTGTGCAAGAAGAGCAGGATCACTACCAGTGACTAGAATGTCATCAACATAGACAACAAGAATAAGCAAACTGATGGAAGTGTGTTGAACAAAAAGAGAGGAATCTGAATGACTATTAACAAGGCCTTGAGAAATAAGGAATTTAGAGAAAGTAGAATACCAAGCTCGAGGAGCTTGTTTAAGTCCATACAAGGCTTTCTTGAGTTTGCACACTTGATTAGAAGACTGAATAAAACCTGGAGGTTGTAACATATACACTTCCTCATCTAATGTTCCATGAAGAAAGGCATTAGATATGTCTAATTGATGAATAGGCCAATTAAAATGAAGAGCCAAACAAAGAAAAATACGAATTGTAGGTTGTTTAGCCACAGGGCTAAAAGTTTCATGGAAATCAACACCTTCTTGTTGAAGATATCCCTTTGCCACCAATCTAGCTTTATATCTTGCCACAGAACCATCAGAATTTCTCTTGATTCTATACACCCATTTACAACCAATTGCTATTTTATGAGGAGAAAGAGACACAAGATCCCAAGTGCCTTGTTGCTGCAAGGCTTGAAATTCTTCCTGCATAGCAGTAAGCCACACAGGAGAACCTAAGGCAGCTTGAACAGTAGGAGGTTCAGTGTAAAGATAAGAAGAGGAGGTGGTTGTAAGACACAGAGGAGGTTTTGTTTTGGATCGAGTGAGCATGGGATGAACATTAGAGGAAACCAAGGAAGGAACCAGAGTAGAAGGCAAACCAGAAGGTAGAGGAAGATCAATGGAAATAGAATGAATAGGAATAGCATGAGAAGGAGAAGAAGAACTCAGAGGTGATGAGGCTGCTGGAGAAGTAGAATTAATAGGACTAGCATGAGGAGAAGGAGAGGTAGATGTAGCATGAGGAGAAGAAGGAGATGGAGATGCAGAAGGGTCAGTAAAAGACTCAGAAGAAAGAGAAGAAGAAGGCCAGAAGACATTATGAATCTGAGACAAAGAGCTAGTTGAAGATGAAGAGAAAAGAGAAGAAAAAGCAAAAGAAAAGCAGGTTTCATTGAAGATGACATGCCTAGAAACAAAGATTTTGCCACTAATAGGATCTAAACACCTATAGCCTTTGATAGTGGGATGATAACCTAAAAAGACACAAGATAAGGACTTAGGTTGAAGCTTGTGAGTAGTATAAGGCTTTAACCAAGGAAAACACTGGCAACCAAAGACTTTGAAGAAAGAAAAATCTGGAAGAGTGTTAAACAAAATCTGAAATGGAGATTTGTGAGACAGAACAGAACTAGGCATTCTATTGATGAGAAATACTGCTGTAGCAACAGCATCAAACCAATATGTCAAAGGTAGAGAAGATTGATGAAGTAAAGTGATAGCAGTTTCAGTGATATGGCGATGCTTTCTCTCAGCAACACCATTCTGTGCTTGTGTATAAGGACAACTGGTTTGATGAAGAATACCATGTGAAGAGAAAAGAGAAGCAACCTTTTTGTTTACAAATTCAGTCCCTCCATCAGTTCTTAAAATTTTAAGAGAAGTGTGAAATTGATTTTCAACATAGGCTTTAAACTCAAGCAATTTTTCATAGACTTCACTTTTAAAATGTAAGGGATAGATCCAAGTGAATCTACTACAATCATCAACAAACAAAACATAAAAGCGAAAAGGAGCATTATTAACAGTAAAAGGCCCCCATACATCAGCATGAACAAGAGAAAAAGGACTATCACTAGAAGAGCAAGACAATTTGAAAGGAAGTCTATGACTTTTTGACACATAGCAGTCAGTGCAATCTAGGACTTTATTAAAACTCTTTTTATTTGGAAGATGAGATGCCAGGTGTTGAAGTTTGGAAATAGAAGGGTGACCCAATCTTTGATGCCACAGCAAATCAGAGATTGGAGAGACTGAAGTAGTGGATGACTGAAAAACCTGTGGTTGCTTAGGACAGAAAGTAGAGGATGGAGACAACTGATAAAGGCCATTGATGTTTGATCCTTTATGCAGAATCTGTTTTGTGTGTTTGTCCTGAATGACAAAAGAATCAGAATCAAAAATAACACAACAGTTATGATCCTTGGTTAATTGATGAACAGATAACAGATTGGATGATATAGAAGGAACATGCAAAAGATTGGACAGATGAAAGGAAAATTGAGGTGTAGGAAGAATACCACTTCCAACATGTTGAATAGGTAAAACTGAGCCATTGCCTACTGTAACCTGATCTGAGCCTTGATAGGTTTGATACTGCTGAAGATTGGTCAAATCATGTGTAAGATTAGTTGTTGCTCCTGAATCAATGTACCAAGGTGGAACAGGAGAATCTGAAGAGGAAGAAGTTACTGCAGCAGCATAGGCCTTGGGAGATGCGGAAGGTTGATATTATGGATCAAGCCGATACCAACAGTCCAATGCAAGATCACCAGATTTGCCACAGATCTGGCAGATAGAGGAAGCAGAACCAGAATAGGCTGATGCTCTGGAACGATTGTTAGAAAATCGATTATGAGATCTGTTGCCACGAAAAAACCTACCACTTCGACCTCCTCTGTATTGAGATCTACCAGTAAAAGGAGGATGAGGATATGATCCAAGAATGGAGCATTGTCCTTCAAAATCAGAACCAGAAGCAAAAACAGAAGTAGAACCTTTAGGTGCTGAATAAGCAACATGCAAATCAGGTTTGGAGGCATGCTTGATCTTGCTTTCAATGTGAATTTCTTCTGAGCCAAGTAAGGAACACAATTCTTCCATAGAGACAGCATTGGATCTGGTACGAATGGATGTTTTGAAGGCATCATATTCGTCTGGTAAGCCATTTAAGGTAAGAAGAATGAGATCTTCATCCTCAACCTTTGCACCAGACAGAGCTAACTGATCTGAAACTGCTTTGATCTGTGAAAGATAGCAATCAATTGAAGAAGATTGTTTTCGAATGGTATGAAGCTGGTTCTTCAGTTGATGAATATGAGATCGAGAGACAGAAGTAAATTTCTTCTCTAAGGTTTTCCAAACTTGAGAACTACTGTGGAGATGAAGAACAGAGGCATAGACTGATGAAGATAAAGTGGCAGTTAAACATGTGAGCAGATTTGCATCAATAGCTTCCCATTGAAGATATGTAGGATTGGAAACAAATTTTCCAGATGCATCAGGAATTTCAGATGGAGGACAAGGGATTGCACCTGTTACATAGCCAAGAAGACCTGTAGCTCGAAGAATATTATGGAGTTGATTTCTCCAAATCAAAAAATTTGTGGAATCAAGTTTAACAGTGATGAGAGAACCAAAATTGGACAGAAGAGACTGAAGACTTGAAGGTAAAGAAACAGGATCAGCCATGGATGACTCTTGAAGAATACTCGGAAGAGTTTAGGAAGGCTCTGATACCATGAGAAGAATAGAAGATATTTTTCTATATTCCATTCAATTAATATTCATATACACTGCTCAAGATATTTATAGAGAACAATATCTAACTAACTCAGTAACTGATTAACAAATTCAGTAACTAACTCAACTAACTAACTAACCAATTCAGCTAACAACCACTTTAACTGTTTAACAAACATTATAGCTATGATGAATCAGTTATCATTGTTGACTTCTTATTAAGCTGAGACTGAAGCTTTGACTCTGCCTCTAGCTGCACCTGAGACTGCACCGAAGTGTGTGAGTGCTGCTGTGAGTAATGCTGCACCTGTGTCTGATGTATCTTAGCAGACTTCAACAAAGATTTTTAAAAAGGTGAAAATCATAAAAAAATTGAAGTTACTTGCTATGAATAAAACAAACTAGGACACTACAAATCGGAATGTCTGGAGCTCAAAAAACAATTTAAGAAGGACAAAAAAAAAAAGTCATGATCACAGCATAGAGAGAAGACAGTGATGATAGCGACTCAAAGACTGATATTTGCAAAAATGAAGTCACAAATCTATGCTTGATGGCACTTGAAGATGAAAATGAGGTAAATGATGAATCTTTTACTTTTGATGAATTACAAACTGCATTTGATAAATTACATGCTGAATTTAAAAAACTGAGTTCGAAATGTAGTTGTCAAAAGAAAATGATTTTGAGTTTATCACAAGAAAATGAATCCTTGACTTTTAAGATCAATACTTTTGAAAATGAAGTTGTTAGACTTATTTATTTTGATGATTTATTTAATTATGTTTTAATTTATTTGAAAGAGAAAAATAGAATCAAAATTTATTTTGATGATTTATTTAATTATGTTTTAATTTATTTGGAAGAGAAAAATAGAATCAAAATTTATTTTGATGATTTATTTAATTATGTTTTAATTTATTTGAAAAAGAAAAATAGAATCAAAATTTATTTTGTCCCATTATTTCTCACATAAACCTTTATCCTAAATGTTGTTAGAATGTATTTAATATTTGATTAAATCAGGAGTTCAAACAACCCAAAACAAAGGTTCAAACAACCTAGCATAGCAGCAGGCCAAAAGGTTCAAAAGTTCAAGTGGAAGATATTCAAATTAGTAATGATGGAAGTACAACGGCTATAAACGGCTATAAGGTTCAAAAGGTCAAAAGGTTCAAAAGGTTCAAGTGAAAGATATTCAAATTGGTAATGATAGAAATACAATGGCTATAAATTCAACTGGCTACAACGGTTATAAACGACTATAATTTCAAATTAATACAACGCTATAAACGGCAATAATTTTCATTATATATACCAAAGCCTCTAATGTAAACAAGTTACAAAAAAACCTGAAAATATTCTTTGATCTATAATCACTCACATCTATTCTCAGAAATTATACACTGAGCCTTATAGCATTAAGCTCATCTTTCCTGTGTGAGATTTACAGAAAAATCAAATCTTCATTTTATATATTTATCTTTGAGGGATATTTATTGTAATCTTTTTTTGAAAGTAAAAATACAATTTCATCTTGTAAAAGTGTTGCAAACACTGTGTTCTTGAAATCTTGAGAGTGATTGTGAATCACCTAAGATTTGCAAGGATTTGGACTTGTGAAGTCTGTGTAAAATCCGTGGAGGATTGCTTCATTTGTAAAGAGGTTGCTAGCACCCCTGTGAAGCTAGAAGATAGTGGAAAATCTCAAGTGAAGCTGGAGGAGTGGACGTAGGCCGAGTTGAAGCCGAACCACTATTTGTTTGCCTCTCTCTCTCTTATCTCTTTATTTTTTTTTAAATTGCCATAACTATATTTCACATTTTTACTGTACTAAAATCATTAACTGACAAGTAGTTAAGACACTTGTTTTAATTATTTTTATTTCATTAATTATATTTATCTATTGTGCTAGTCATAATTTTTATTAGGGTATTATTAATTTTAATTGTAAAAACCTAATTCACCCCCCCTCTTAGGTTGTCTTTTGGGTAACAGAAGTCTTGACAATGGAAAAGGAGAAAAAATTTTCAACTAAAAAAGAATCTTTCATTTTTGAAAAAAAAAAATAGATGATTTGCAAAAAGAAAATGAAATTTTGAAAAAGGAGAAATTGTTTTAAAATAAAAACATAGAAGATTTAAAAAATGTTCTTTCAAAATTTACTCAAGGTAGAGATACCTTAGATAAAATTCTCAAAAGTCAAAATCAAACCTTTCGAAGAATGGGGATTGGATATAAACTTTTTTCAAAAACAAAAAATTCTAAAAAGACCTTTATTCATGCATCATCTAACCATTCTCATCTCACATGTCATTATTGTGGAAGAAAAGGTTATATCGCTCCTTCATGTCCTGCTAAGAGAAACTCATTTGTTAGAATGAAAAATGAGTGAGTTCCCAAAAACACTTCAAATCCTAACTCTCATGGACCTAAGAAAGAATGGGTACCAAAAGGCCAACAAAAAATCTGATTTTTGCAAATGTGCTTTAGGTCAAAATCCAGCAACAACCGGTGATACCTCGACAGTGTGTGCTCAAGGCACATGACGGCGATAGAGCAATGTTCTCAACCCTTAAATCCAAAGAAGGAGGTCACGTAATCTTTGGAGACAATAGTAAGGGAAAGATCATCGGCGAATGTAGTATTGGTAAAACTTCTTGACCCATTATCGAGAATGTATTGCTTGTTGAAGGATTGAAACATAACTTGCTTAGTATTAACCAAATGTGTGATAAAGGAAATCACGTCACTTTTGAAAAATCTCACTGCACCATTAAAATTCCGTTGACAACAAAGTGCTTTCTATTGGTCATATGCATGAAAATGTGTATGTATTTGATTTGCATAGTTTAACTTCTAATCATGTTGTTAAGTGCTTATCTGCTATAAATGAATCTGGCTGGTTATGGAATATAAGGCTAGGACATGTTTATATGGACTTTCTTTTAAAACTTTCAAAATTTTATTTGGTTGTTGGTTTACCAAAAATTGATTTTGAAAAGGATAGACTTTGTGATGCTTGTCAACAAGGAAAACAAACTAGAGTTTCTTTCAAATCCAAATATATTATTTTGACATCTAAACCTTTTCAATTGTTGCATATTGACTTGTTTGGACCATCTAGAACTTTAAGTCTTGGTGGTAAATCTTATTGTCTTGGTTGTATGGATGATTATACTAGATTTACATGGGTGATTTTCTTGGCACACAAAAGTGATACTTTCTCTGCATTTTCAACTCTTTATAAACGTATTCAAAATGTGATTAGTCTTGCTATTTATAGCATTAGAAGTGATCATGGTAAGGAATTTGATAATGATGAGTTTATTCTATTTTGCAACGAGCATGGCATTGATCATAATTTTTCTACTCCTCGAACTCCTCAACAAAATGGTGTGGTAGAAGGAAAAATAGAGTTCTTGAGGAAATGGCTTGCACTATGCTTTGTGAAAATGATTTGCCGAGATATTTTTGGGCGGACACTGTCAATACAGCTTGTTATGTTATTAATTGTGCCATGAGTAGACCCATACTTAAGAAAACACCATATGAATTGTGGAAAGGAAGAAAAACCAACATTAGTCATTTGCGTACATTTGTTTGTAAATGTTTTGTACTCAATAATAATAAAGAAAATCTTGGGAAGTTTGATGCTAAATCTGATGAAGTTGTGTTTTTTGGCTATCCAAATTCTAGTAAAGCTTATCGTGTGTTTAATAAAAGAACTTTACCCATTAAAGAATCTAGAGATATTGCTTTTGATGAATCTAACTCCTATGCTTACAAGAATTTTGTTAGTGATGATGTTGCAGATTCTAATCCAAGAATAGAAGGCATTTACTTATCAGAAAATGATGAACTTCATTCTTCGAAACCCATTGTTTAAGTCTCTATGGAAGATCTCCAAAAAGAGTATGCCCATCCAACGAAAGAAAATGATCTACCCAAAGAATGGAAATATGCTCATGGACATCCCAAATATCTCATTATAGAAAATGCTACACAATATGTAAGAACTCGTTCTTTTATTCATAATATTTGTGGCAATTTAGCTTTTGTTTCTCAAATTGAGCCAAAAACTTTTTCTGAGGCTGAACACGATGAAAATTAGATTTTTGCTATGCAAGAAGAGCTAAATCAGTTTGAAAGAAATGAAATTTGGTTTTTGACTCCTCGTCCTAAGGATCATTTCATTATTGGAACAAAACGGATTTTTCGAAACAAAATGGATGAATCCGGTGTTGTTACTCAAAACAAAGCTAGATTTGTAGCCCAAGGTTATAACCAAGAAAAGGCATTGATTTTGATGAAACTTTTGCAACCGTTGCTCGCCTTGAAGCTATTCGCATGTTGCTTGCATTTGCTTGTTTTAAAGATTTTAAACTTTACCACATGGATGTGAAAAGTGCTTTTTTAAATGGGTACATTTCGAAGAAAGTGTATGTTGAACAACCTCCCGGTTTTGAAAATCACAAACACCTGGACCACATTTTTAAACTTTCAAAAGCTTTGTATGGTTTGAAACAAGCTTCCAGAGCTTGGTATGAATGCTTAAGCAATTTTCTTATTCAAAAAAGGTTTTTCTCGCGAAAAAATTGATACTACTCTTTTTATAAAAACTAAACATGATGATATGTTTATTGTTCAAATTTATGTTGATGATATCATATTCGGTGCTACTAATGAACATCTATGCGAGAAATTTTCTAAGGATATGCAAGGCGAATTTGAAATGAGTATGATAGGAGAGTTGACATACTTTCTCAGATTACAAATAAAACAAACCCAAGATGGAATTCATATATCTCAAGCCAAATATATCGAAGATCTCCTCAGAAGGTTTGAATAGACTTATCCAAACCTGCAACAACTTCAATGAGCACATCTATTAAAATCAACAAAGATGAGCAAGGTAAACCGGCAGACGAAAAGAAATATTGAGGTATGATTGGTTCCTTACTCTATCTAATTGCAAGTAGACTAGATATCATGTTTAGTGTTTGCAAATTCCTTGTCATATATATTTCTCATTATGTTTTGAATTATTATTGTTCTGGCCATGAAGCCCTTTTTATAGGAGGAGTTTTCGATCTTAATTTCCAAATCCTTTAAGATTACAAAACTCCTTGAAAAGAACTTCTTAATTTTGAAACTCACATTTTGAAAACTTTTAATATATTTGTCATCGTCAAAGGGAGGGGATTGTTAGCCCCAAGATTATTCAAATTTAAATTCTTATTGATTTTGATTATTGACAAATATTTTGAACTTATTTTATTCGAAGCATTCAAAATTATATTATACAATTGTGCTTCAATGTTTCTAAAAGATATATGCTTCTATAGTGTTGTTTTCCAATGGTTTTTAGCCCCTCAAAACATGAAATTAACACATGCATACAAAACACTATTTATGCTTAAAATAGGTCCAACGGTCGACACCAAGATAGCAAGGGTCAACACTAGAGTGAAGCTCAAAATGCGTAAGTGTTCCAGGTGCAAGGGTCGATACCAAGACAGCAAGAGTCGACACTAAATTTCAGAACACAATCCAGGAGCAAGGGTTGACACCAAGAACAATAAAGGTCGACACTAAATTTTAGAACACAATCCAGCAGCAAGGGTCGACACCAAGAATGATAAAGGTCAACACCAGGAACACCTGGAAATCAACTCAGAGAAAAAGAGTGCAAAGGGTCAACATCCAATCTGTAGAGGTCGACACTCTTAAAATCTAGGTTTCAAAAATCCAACTGCTAAATCAAATTTAGACTGACACAGCTCGTTTCTCAGCCACTTTTTCTAATCTATGTGCATAATATGACATCATTTCTGATCCCTGAGCAGATCTTCTAGCACTATATCTTCTACTAAGAGTTGATGTATGAGGTTTAGCATTTAATGAAAGCTTGTGTATTTAATGATCTTTCTCTTCCCAAGACTTGTCTACAGTCTGTATACACTATGCTCTGATCAACATAGCTGGAAGATATGCTCCATGATTTGCTCCAATGGCTAGAAGATTTGTCTTTACCTCTCTCCAACAACTAGAAGCCATTAATGCTATAAAGAAGAAGCTCTCCTTGTTTGAAATACACAACTCTTCAACACAAGAACACTAGTGCATTCAAGAGCTTTTAATATACTTCCTTGTACTTCCATTTTCATATTTGAGTGAGTCTTAAATTCCCTTTGTGCTTACATTTTCATATCCATTTTTTGAGAGAGAAAATTTGTAAGGGCAATGATGGAGACCACTAAAAGTGGTGCTCTAAAGCAATTACTAATGATGTGGCATCCACTTTTCTTTTTTCTTTTTTTTTAAAAAAAAAAAAAGACACAGCAACACTGTGGCAGTGGGTGGAACCCACTACCACATCATTAGTGGTGGCACTAATTAGTGCTCTCACTCATTTTCCAATTTGTAAAAGAGCACAGTTGTACCTCTTATTCTTGTTCCTTATTTTCTGAGTAAAACACTTGTAAAGTGAGGCATTTAGTTAAGAGGTCCTCAATAGATTGAAGTAAGTCCTTTGTAAAAATCCACAAGCTAGGTGAAGCTTGGTGGTGCATTGATTCATAGTGAAGAAAATCTTAATTTTGAGGAGTGGATGTAAGCCAGTGAGCTAAACAACTATAAATCCTTATGTTTGAGCTCTTCTTTCCTTGTCTTTTATTTTCCGTGTATTAATCGATTATCTGCTGCATTTACTCACTTAGTCATTTGAAATATATTTTTTGGTCATATTTTTTAATAACCCAATTCACCTCCCTCTTGAGTTGCCTTCCTGTGTAACAAAGACAAATTATAGAGGCCTTCAGGCAAATAATTACATATCTCGATAATGGATTGGGTTAGTGAATGTTATCGATGGTGTGGTGCATAGAAGAAATATGATGTAAATGTTATATAACTGCTATGACTCACATTGGTGAACTGAAGTAATCACAGTATTATATAGTCTCTAATATATCTGAACTTATTGCTATTTTTAAAATATTTCTTGATCACGTGTCAAAGTTTTTAGTGTGAAATTCAATGAGTCAAAATTTTTATAAATTGCATATTTTTGAAAAAAAAGAAAAAGAAAAGAAACTCATAGTTGCATCATAATCGGCTTAATGGGCCAAGTGGGAGAATGTTGGATTTATTTTCTGGTGTGACCCAATAGCCTACATATCTTTTACATGTTTTATTTTATTTGGACTCCATAATTAGATAAAATCAATATTTGAGATAAAATTCAGTAATTAGAATTTTAGTTGGTAAAAGCCTCGCTTTTGGCGACCAAACAAATTTTTAGTCGCCGAATGCCTCACTTTTGGCTACTAAATTTGTTTTAGTCGCCAAAAGGCCTTACTTTTGGCTACTAAAATTTTTTTAGTCGTTAAAAGCCATATGTTGGCGACCAAACAGATTTTTAGTCGCGAAAACCTATACTTTTGGCTACTAAATTTTTTTAGTCGCCAAAAATCTTTGGCCTTGTTTGGTTTGTGTTTCTCAAAAAATTTTGGAAAAAATTCTCTACAAATAAGTTTTCAAAAGTAATAAAACCAAACAAATTTTCTCAAAATTTTTTTCCAAAACTTGTTTGGTTTACAAATTTTCCAAACAAATCTCTCTCTCATACATATCAAATCAATCACTTTTTCCAAAACTCTCTCTTAAAATAATTTTTCAAAACATCTTTTAAAAAAAAGTTAAACCAAACAAATTTTCATACTTTTTATCTCAAAACATGTTTCTCAAATACAAACCAAACAAGGCCTTTACTTTTGGCTACTAATGCATTTTTAGTCGCCAAATGCTATACTTTCAGCGACGAAATGTGATTTTTTATTTGCCAATAGTGCTTTTTTTTTTTTGTAGTGTATGTTTGTGATCAAAAAATTTTGTATCCATATTTTTAATTATGTGTCAATGTTTACAAAAAGATTACTTTCATATATAGCTATTAAAATTTATTTAAATATATAACAAAATTTACAATAAAAATAATGATCAAATAATCTAAGCTTAAGTACTAAATAAAACGTGAACAAACTATAATAAAATATTACTTGAACATCACTATTTTCACAATTTTAACTAAAAATTATTAATCAAACTTGCATAATCCAACTTATCCACCAAATCATTTTGAATGGGCAAATTTGTTAATTTATTCAATTTTTCTTGTGACATAATGGACCGAAAGTAATATTTAATCAACTTTAAATTAAAAAAATTCTTTTTCCATAAATAACTGTAATTGGTATAATTAATTGTAGTGTAAATCATAAACATACCCCTTGAAATTTGTTTAAAATATGGATTGCTTTCTGTAGTTTGAAAAATTATAAATACTGCCTTATTAAATTTTTTATTTAATAGAATTAATTGAAAAAGCAAAATTTCTAATTGCTCTCCTATACAATGATAAAATTATTTGAATTATTAATTAAAATACATTTTTAATATCATTAAAAATTGTTAATTGATTTGATGATTTATTAATAAAAAGGGCAATTTATTTTGAAATAATTTTTTTTAAGGGGCGGAATGTAATTTCTAGAACTACATGAGGCAAATCGTAATTTAAGCAAATCTCAAGGGGTGGATTTGTAATATACCCTTAATTGTATTATATACATAATACATATATTTGATAAATAATCCTCCATTAATTTAAAATAACTCACAATTTCAATTGGCTATTTGAATTTTTGCGGTAAAAAAATCTCATCTTCTTTTGTAGATCATCAGATCGAATTGAGACAGATAAATCTAATTATCATAATAGTTAATTTTCTTGATTGAGTCTTGGACAGAGATGGCTTGGCATAATTCTCTAAACTCATGAATCATATTCTCGATATTCAGCACTATATCAATGATTTTATTTTTATTTTTGATTTTATCAATGACAAAAGTTCTCAGTTTTTCAAAAATTACAATTATAAATAGCAAAAGATCTCAGTTTTTCCACAACAGTGCAATCATTTCTAAAACGTACATCTTGGTATTAAAAAAAAGTGTGATTATAAATGGCAAAAGATCTCAAATTTCTTAAAAATACGTGATTATTTATTTATGAACCAATCTCGGTTCTATTTTAACCATGATTAGTATTTCATAAAAAAAATCTCAGATTTTTAAAATTTAAAAACATGATAATTTAATTTGGACAAAAAAAAAAGGGCTATAAATCTTTTCCTAATAAATCAAGACATTAAACTTTAATTAATCAAATTGAGACTATAATAATTTACACTTTTGGCGATCAAATTTGACGACTAAAAGGAATTTAGTCACCAAAAATTATACAATAGGAAACTAAATATTACATTGGTTGGCGTTGTTTCAAGGTTTAGCTACTAATTTTTTTTAGTGGTAGTATATTAATTATTGGCGACTAAAAAAAATTTAGTCGCTAAATATGCCACAATATGCGACTAAAAAAATATTAGTTTGAGTTAGTTCAGGTTTTAGGCTACTAAAGTTTGTTTTAGTCATGACATACTAACTTTTGTAGACTAAAATAAACTTAGTAGCCAAATAACTATTATAATTTTATTTTAAATCTTTGGCAACTACCTGATTTGGTCGGCAAATATACATTTTTCGTGATCGAAAAATATTTAGACGTTGTTTACTAATTTTTGCTGACTAAAACAAATTGAGTCGCTAAATAACTAGCTAATTTTACTTTAAATCTTCAGTGACTTGGTCGGCAAATATGTATTTTCGGTGATCCAAAAATAATTAGTGCAATAAAGTTCAAATATTTTTGGTGGGAACACGAAATATTACCACCCAATTTGGGTTTATGTTTGATTTTATTATTATTATATTTTTATCTATATGTATCTCAGATAAAAATCAAACTGGCATGACTAAACACCAAATAGAGAGTTTAGAGTCGCTTGCTCTCCCTATCTCTCTCACAGTCGCTCACAATCGCTCAGTCATCGTCGTTCATCGTCTCATCGCCACCATCGTTCATCATCTCCTCTCCTCCTGTCCCATCGACATTCAGGTCTCTCTCTCTCTCTATCTCTCTCTTCCTTTATTTTTGTCACGACCCCATTCCGCCCCTAGTAGAATGGTACCATGATGGCCAGTAATCCGAGATTACCAAAGGCCAACTTACAAGGATTCACACATAATCAGAGTATACATATGGGGCTAACATGTGCAGAAGCAATAAATTTAAATCTAATTAGTTCATAAGAGTTGTGCATAGATCGAATGGAATGTCATACATCTTATCAAGGTCTTACAACTTGGATACAATAAAGTGAAATACAAAATACGTCTTGACCAAAAGGCTTCTCAATCCATCATATACAAAACACAATGAATTACAAGTTAAGAAGCATGATCTTCAAGATGCTACAAAATGCGAGTCCAAAATAAGTTGCAAAGCACATCTAGGCGTCACCGCCGTCCTGCTCATCACCTACATATATATAGAGAGGGTGGGCTTGGATACTCAGTGAATGGTACACGTAATAAAAGGTTTGCATGAATAATATCCGAGATCTTTATCAAAGCTATACACATTATATCTTGCACAAAATCAAAGACAAAACAAGTTCATATAACAAGTCTTTCAAGCTTCATTAATCAAAGTCTTTCAAGACTTTCAAGTTTCAAGGGGTGACATTAATAAAGGTGCTACAAAAGCCTGGAGTCCACTAGCACGTAAGGACTTGTGCTACAAATGTTTATAGTCCCCTAGCACGTACAGACTAGTGCCACAAATGCTTAAAGTCCCCTGGCACATACGGACTTTCAAAGGTTGTGCTACAAATGCTTATAGTCCCCTAGCACGTATGGATTTTCAAAGGTTGTACTACAAATGCTTATAGTCCCCTAGCACGTACGGACTAGTGCCACAAATGCTTAAAGTCCCCTGGCATGTACAGACTTTCAAAGGTTGTGCTGCAAATGCTTATAGTCCCCTAGCACGTACGGACTTTCAAAGGTTGTGCTACAAATGCTTATAATCCCCTAGCACGTACGGACTAGTGCCACAAATGCTTAAAGTCCCCTGGCACATACGGACTTTCAAAGGTTGTGCTACAAATGCTTATAGTCCCCTAGCACGTACGGACTAGTGCCACAAATGCTTAAAGTCCCCTGGCACGTACGGACTTTCAAGAATGTCATCTAAAACAAAACTTATACTTGGCATACAAAACTTATACTTGGCACACAAAACAGGGATAATCATTCATGCTTGATTAAATAATTTTCAAAACAAAGCAAAGCAAGGCTTATCAAAACATTATAACATAGCTTTATTAAAGATGCCACTCACATAGTTCTTCAAACGTCGGGGTCAAGCGAGAGTCCAAGTCCTACAAACACATGACAAAGTCTATTGAATGCACTTTCAAACAAGCTTTACATGAATGCAAATGATCTCGGCATTCCTTCAAAACAAAGTCGAACCGAAACAAAACACTGTTTCTCATCTCGGGGAAAACTTGCTGGGCACCAACCAGGTCTTGGCCGAGGTCCCACACCTCCTTGCTGAGGTGTGGCCCCGATGACCACATTCAAGGAAATGAAGTCGGGAAAATCTGGGTTTCCCATTCTTGAAGAACATGAAGAACATGGATGCAAAGATCATCACTTATCATTACAAAATCTGAGATTTCATGTTATGAATTCAAAAACATGGACCTGGGTACCCATACTTGAAGATTTTATGAAAACAAACACAAAAACATGAATCTTGATGCAAGCTTTCAGATCAAAGAAGGCTTTTATTCAAGAACACATGAATATCACTTTCTCTTTCTAAAACCAAACTTTAAATCAATGCATGGCTTACAAATCGTGCTCGATCATGCAATGCAGTTAGATGAACAATAAGAACAACAAGAGTAGATCAAGATTCTAACCTCAAGACATGAATCTAACGGCTCAAGGTGTGAATATCAAGCTTGGAAATCTATTCCCTTTCTAAGAACTCCTCCTTCTTCCTAGAGCCTCTCTCTCTAAAAGACAAGGATATGATACAAAAATGATGTGTTTCTCAACAGCTCACTGACTTAACCCACTGTAGGGACACGTGGCACCGGCTGGTTGGCTCTTCTGAAAAAGGTGACTGAGTGAAAAGACAAGACTATGACAAAGTGTGTTCAACAAGCAAGAAGGCATAGGCACTCCGGCAGGTAATGATCTCGGCTAAGGACAAAGCTTCGGGAAGAGGGGTCCCAATGATCTCGACCGGGATGGATAACGCATGGTCCAAATGTGCCACATCTCGGCCTAGATGTGCCACATCTAGGTCTAGGTTATACCGGTCCAGAACAAGACCACTAGGTGCAAGGATCAAGGATGTCTAGATGGTAACATCTCGGCTTAGATGATTCACATCTCGGCCTCAGTGGAGTACACCTCAGCCTAGATGATGACATCTCGGCCAATATGTCAGGGTGGAGGTGGAGGTCAAACAAGAGTGTTCCAAGATAGTACTACGTGTAAGAGGTTCAAAGGTGCGACCTAGGCTTAACAAGACCTCGGCTACACACCGAGCAAGAGACGGAACACACAAACAATACGCAAGCCAAATCACACAAGCACAAAACAAGACGGAAACAACAAATGCAAGCTTAACAAAACAAAACGTGCAAATGCACATGAACATGACTAAGATGGGGATGAGGGTCACTACAGCCTACCCTCCTTAAAGAAGTTTGGTTCCCAAACTTAAGTTACCTTGCTCCGAAAACAATTCTGGATGTCGGATTTTCATTTCTTCTTCCATTTCCCATGTGGCATCCTTGCCATAATGCTCCTTTCATTCAACCTTCACCATCAGTATCGACTTGTTCCTCAACTGCTTCACTTGTCTATTAATAATTCTCATCGGCTTCTCCTCGCAGCCCAAATCTTCATTAACCACAATCCCAGAATGATCAATCACATGCAATGGATCCCGAATATACTTCCTCAACATCGAAATGTGAAACACATTGTGGACTTGACTTAGTTCTGGCGGCAAAACAAGTCTTTAAGCAACTGGGTTAACTCTTTCGAAGATTTCAAACGGTCCAATATAACGAGGTGCTAACTTACCTTTCTTCCCAAATCTTGAAACTCCCTTCATCGGCGAAATCTTCAGGAATACATGATCCCCAACTTCAAATTCTAACTCTCTTCTCCTCAGGTCGGCGTAACTCTTATGTCGACTCTGAGCAGTCCTAATTCTTTGTCGGATAAGTTTAATCTTCTCGGTTGTCACTTGGATCAGTTCGGGACCGATTAAAGCTTTGTCTCCTACTTCGGTCCAACATATCGGCGACCTACACTTTCTTCCATACAGAGCTTCATACGGCGCCACACCAATGCTAACTTGATAACTGTTGTTGTAAGCGAATTCTACTAATTGTAGATGCACTTCCCAACTTCCCTTGAAGCCCAATACACATAGTCTGAGCATTTCTTCAAGCGTCTGAATTGTTCTCTCTATTTGCCCATCGGTCTGGGGGTGAAAAGCTGTGCTAAACCTCAATTCGGTTCCCAAAGCTACTTGTAGACTCTGCCAAAATTTGGAAATGAACTTCGGATCTCGGTCTGAAACAATGGACATGGGCACTCTGTGAAGTCTAACAATCTCGTTCATATACAATGAAGCAAGTCGATCGGCATTAAATGTAGTCTTAACAAGCAAAAAGTGTGCTGACTTTGTTAATCTATCAACTATAATCCAAATCGAATCCATACCCTTTTGCGTCCTCAGCAACCCGATTACAAAATCCATGGAGATGTGCTCCCATTTCCACTCAGGAATTGACAAAGGTTGAAGAAGTCCAGCTGGTCTCTGATGTTCTGCTTTCACTTGTTGACAATATAGGCACTGAGATATGAACTCGGCTATTTCTCTTTTCATTCTTGGCCACCAGAAGGTTTGTTTCACGTCTTGGTACATCTTGGTATTTCCTGGATAAACGGAAAACTTGGAACCATGGACCTCTTGTAAAATCTTCTTTTTCAACTCTGGTACGTCGGCTACGCACAATCTTCCTTCAAACTTGAGTACCTGATTCTCAATGGTATATCCTGGTCTCGGCTTAGTGACAATCTCGGCACATACTCTCTTGAAGAATTCATCTTCCATCTGTCTGGCCCTCATTTCCTCAATGATGGTCGGCTCTACCGAAATTATTGCTAAGCACGCCAAACTCCCAACTAATTTCTTGCTTAAAGCGTCGGCCACCGAGTTTGCTTTGCCTGGGTGATACTGAATTTGCATGTCGTAGTCCTTTGATAGTTCGAGCCATCTTCTCTACCTCATATTTAATTCCTTCTGTGTGAACAAGTACTTCAAACTCTTGTGGTCTGTGAAAACTTGGCAAGAAGCTCCATACAAGTAATGACGCCAAATCTTCAAAGCAAACACTACGGCTGCTAGTTCTAAATCGTGGGTAGGATTGTTCTTCTCATGTTGTTTCAATTGGCGAGATGCATATGCTATGACTTTAGCCCCTTGCATTAACACAACCCAAACCCTTACGTGATGCATCACTATAAATCTAAAAATCCTCATTACCTGTCGGTAGTACAATAACTGGTGCTGTGACTAATCTCGTCTTTAGCTCCTGGAAGGCTGATTCCCTATCTTCGGTCCATTCATACGTCACTCCCTTCTGAGTTAGCTGTGTCAAAGGTATTGCAATCCTTGAAAAGTCCTTCACAAACTTTCTGTAATAACTGGCCAAACCCAGAAAACTATGAACCTCGGACACATTAGTCAGCCTCGGCCAATTCATAATGGCTTCAACCTTGCTAGGATCGACCGAAATACCCTTTTCATCAATCACATGTCCCAAAAATAAAATACTGGAAAGTCAAAACTCGCACTTGCTAAACTTGGCATACAACTTCCTATCCCTCAAAAGACTCTGTTCATCAGATCCATGAATGTTGCAGGAGCATTAGTCACTCCAAAAGGCATTACCAAAAATTCATAGTGGCCATACCTTGTCCGAAAAGCAGTCTTCTCAACATCCTTGGCTTTAACCTTGAGCTAATGGTAGCCCGACCTGAGATCAATTTTGGAAAAGACTCGTACTCCTTGTAGTTGGTCAAGCAGATCATCAATCCTCGGCAATGGATATTTATTCTTAATGGTTACCTTGTTCAGTTCTCGGTAGTCGATACAAAGACGAAGTGTGCCATCCTTCTTCTTGACAAAGAGAACTGGTGCTCCCCATGGTAAAGTGCTTGGCCTAATAAATCCCTTATCCAACAATTCTTGTAATTGAAGCTTCAATTCCTTAAACTCGGCGGGGGCCATTCCATAGGGTGTTTTAGAGATAGGCTGGGTTCCCGATGTGACGTCAACAGTAAATTCTATTTCTCTTTCGACTAAGTGGCCAGGCAAATCAGTTGGAAAGACGTTGGGGAATTCATTAACAACTAGGATGTCGGCAATTTCAACGTTTTCGTTCAGATCACTTAGTACACTACACAGATAACCTTGACACCCTTTTTAGATCAACTTATAAGCTTTCATGGATGAGATCAAGTAGGGTGGGGGTACTACTCCTTTACCCCGAAATGTAACCTCGGCTTGGTTTGGGGGTTTCAACACGACACTTTTGGAAACATAATTAATGGATGCATGATTTTCTAATAACCAATCCATTCTAAATATAACATCAAAATGAGCTATGTCCAATGGCATCAAATCAACTAGTAATTCAACATTCTCAATCACAACATCGCATGCTCTATAAATGGATGCAACAGTCGTAATTCTTCTAGACGGAGTAGACACAGACAACACATAACCTAGGGGTTCCAATTCTCTATTTAACTTCTCGGCAAATTTAGTAGATACAAATGAATGCGTAGAACCCGAATCAATCAATATGTATGCATCTTGAGAGCAAATTGGAAGGGAACCTGACACTACTGTCTCGGCACTCTGAGTGTCTCCTGGCACTAGTGCAAAAACTCTGCCCTGCCTCGCATGTGCCCTTCCGACATTATTTCTCTGTGCAGAGCCTGAAGTGCCCCATCCTTCTTACCACCGTAAGTCTTTGTCTTTGGACAGTCTTTCACACGATGACCCATTTCGCCACACTGGAAGCAAGCCCCTGACGTCCAACGACAAACTCCAGAATGCGGTTTCCCACAACTTGCACACATCGGCTTAGTATCTCCCCCCTTATTTGAGTTGCTGGAATCGCCCATATTCGGCTTCTTCTTGCCATTGAACGGGACTCGGCGATTATCATAATTCTGCCTCTTCCTCTGGCTCTCTCCTGAACTCTAGTATCGGTTTAAGTTAGCTTCTGCCAGGATAACCTTGTTTAACACTCCGGCGTAAGTCGGCATGTTGAGCATGTTAACTCGATCTTGTATCGGTCCACGCAGTCCACTTTCAAACTTCCTAGCTTTTCTGTATTCGTCATCGACCATGTGAGGCGCATATCTCACCAACTCGGTAAAAGCACGGTCATATTCTGCTACTGTCTTGTTGCCTTGTGTCAAACTCTGGAACTCTGTGGTCTTGCGGTCTTGAACACTAAGGGGAAAATGCTTGTTGTAGAACAACTCCAAAAATCTAGCCCAAGTCAAACCTGGATTGCTTTCTTGGGTCATCATCCACGATCTTCGTGCATTGTCATCTAACGTAAATGTTGCCAATGACACCTCTGGACGTCGGTGCTGGGAAAAATCTCGAATAACTTCTCCATTTCCAAAACCCATGCCTCGGCCTTCATCGACTCTATACCACCTTGGAACCTCGGCGGTTTCATCTTTCTGAACTCTCTGATCAAGGCTATGGTGAAGCTTGCTGTGGAGGCACTTGCGGCACTGGAGGAGGTGGAGGTGGGACTGCATGTCGGCCGTTTGTCTGCTCAGCCTGGTTAGAGGTAGTACTAGCATCCTGTGGCCTAGGCTGTCTCAACTCGCGGACCAGACCTTCGACCAACCTTTCTAGTCTGTCTAATCTATCTTCAAAATGATCTCGGCCAATTGGAGGTCTACCCCTTCTCATGATGCTAGGAGTATGCAAAATATGGCTTTAAAACAAAATGAGCAAATAAAAATTTATGCAAATAACAACAGTTATGCCGAGATGATGCATACCTTGTCAAGTAGAAAGCAATATGATGCAATCCTAACATCATTCTAAGGGAGATCCTATGCTCTTTAGGACTCAAAGTGTGTGAACAAACGTACTATAAGGAAACTTAAGCTCTGATACCAATCTGTCACGACCCCATTCCGCTCCTAGTAGAATGGTGCCATGATGGCCAGTAATCTGAGATTACCAAAGGCCAACTTACAAGGATTCACACACAATCAGAGTATACATATGGGGCTAACATGTGCAGAAGCAATAAATTTAAATCTAATTAGTCCATAAGAGTTGTGCATAGATCGAATGGAATGTCATACATCTTATCAAGGTCTTATAACTTGGATACAATAAAGTGAAATACAAAATACATCTTGACCAAAAGGCTTCTCAAGCCATCATATACAAAACACAATGAATTACAAGCTAAGAAGCATGATCTTCAACATGCTACAAAATGCGAGTCCAAAACAAGTTACAAAGCACATCTAGGCGTCACCGCCGTCTTGCTCATCACCTACATATATAGAGAGAGGGTGAGCTTGGATACTCAGTGAATGGTACAAGTAATAAAGGGTTTGCATGAATAATATCTGAGATCTTTATCAAAGTGATACACATTATATCTCGCACAAATCAAAGACAAAACAAGTTCATCGAACAAGTCTTTCAAGCTTCATCAATCAAAGTCTTTCAAGGCTTTCAAGTTTCAAGGGGTGACATTAACAAAGGTGCTACAAAAGCTTAGAGTCCTCTAGCACGTAAGGACTTGTGCTACAAATGCTTATAGTCCCCTAGCACGTACAGAATTTCAAAGGTTGTGCTACAAATGCTTATAGTCCCCTAGCACGTACGGACTTTCAAAGGTTATGCTACAAATGCTTATAGTCCCCTACCACGTACGGACTAGTGCCACAAATGGTTAAAGTCCCCTAGCACGTACGGACTTTCAAAGATTGTGCTACAAATGCTTATAGTCCCCTAGCACGTATGGACTTTCAAAAGTTGTACTACAAATGCTTATAGTCCCCTAGCACGTACGGACTAGTGCTACAAATGCTTAAAGTCCCCTGGCACGTACGAACTTTCAAAGGTTGTGCTACAAATGCTTATAGTCCCCTAGCATGTACAGACTTTCAAAGGTTGTGCTACAAATGCTTATAATCCCCTAGCATGTACGGACTAGTGCCACAAATGCTTAAAGTCCCCTGGCACGTACAGACTTTCAAAGGTTGTGCTACAGATGCTTATAGTCCCCTAGCACGTACGGACTAGTGCCACAAATGCTTAAAATCCCCTGGCATGTACGGACTTTCAAGAATGTCATCCAAAACAAAACTTATACTTGGCATACAAAACTTATACTTGGCACACAAAATAGGGATAATCATTCATGCTTGATTAAATACTTTTCAAAACAAAACAAAGCAAGGCTTATCAAAACATTATAACATAGCTTTATTAAAGATGCCACTCACATAGTTCTTCAAACGTCGGGGTCAAGCGAGAGTCCAAGTCCTACAAACACATGACAAAGTCCATTGAATGCACTTTTAAACAAGCTTTACATGAATGCAAATGATCTCGGCATTCCTTCAAAACAAAGTCGAACCGAAACAAAACACTGTTTCTCATCTCGGGGAAAACTTGCTGGGCACCAACCAGGTCTTGGCCGAGGTCCCACACCTCCTTGCTGAGGTGTGGCCCCGATGACCACATTCAAGGAAATGAAGTCGGGAAAATCTGGGTTTCCCTTTCTTGAAGAACATGAAGAACATGGATGCAAAGATCATCACTTATCATTACAAAATCTGAGATTTCATGCTATGAATTCAAAAACATGGACCTGGGTACCCATACTTGAAGATTTTATGAAAACAAACACAAAAACATGAATCTTGATGCAAGCTTTCAGATCAAACAAGGCTTTTATTCAAGAACACATGAATATCACTTTCTCTTTCTAAAACCAAACTTTAAATCAATGCATGGCTTACAAATCGTGCTTGATCATGCAATGTAGCTAGATGAACAATAAGAACAACAAGAGTAGATCAAGATTCTAACCTCAAGACACAAATCTAACGGCTCAAGGTGTGCATATCAAGCTTGGAAATCTATTCCCTTTCTAAGAACTCCTCCTTCTTCCTAGAGCCTCTCTCTCTAAAAAGACAAGGATATGATACAAAAATGATGTGTTTCTCAACAGCTCACTGACTTAACCCAATGTAGGGACACGTGGCATCGGCTGGTTGGCTCTTCTGAAAAAGGTGACTGAGTGAAAAGACAAGACTATGACAAAGTGTGTTCAACAAGCAGGATGGCATAGGCACTCTGGCAAGTAATGATCTCGGCTAAGGACAAAGCTTCGGGAAGAGGGGCCCCAAAGATCTCAGCCAGGATGGATAACGCATGGTCTAAATGTGCCACATCTCGGCCTAGATGTGCCACATCTAGGTCTAGGTTATACCGGTCCAGAACAAGACCACTAGGTGCAAGGATCAAGCATGTCTAGATGGTAACATCTCGGCTTAGATGATTCACATCTCGACCTCGGTGGAGTACACCTCAGCCTAGATGATGACATCTCGGCCAATATGTCAGGCTGGAGGTGGAGGTGGAGGTCAAACAAGGTGGTTCCAAGATAGTACTACGTGTAAGAGGTTTCAAAGGTGCGACCTAGGCTTAACAAGACCTCAGCTACACACCGAGCAAGAGACGGAACACACAAACAATACGCAAGCCAAATCACATAAGCACAAAATAAGACGGAAACTACAAATGCAAGCTTAACAAAACAAAACGTGCAAATGCACATGAACATGACTAAGATGGGGATAGTAACCTTGAATTATATGGTGACAGTGAAACACATCCCCTTACATGACTATGGAAAAATACATCCAAAACTAAATAAATAATTATAACCCAAAAGAATCCTAATACATTGATTCTAATAAACAAATAAAAAAAAATGGGGACGCCACTTCACCAATTCATTTCTGGGGTCTACCTCTAACAACACAATAAATAAACAAGCATGTGCACAAAAATTACCAACATTACCTCTATCCATCCAAACATACATCAACAATAAATAAATGACCATAGGATGGAGGTCAAACTACAATTCCTACTAAGGAAAAGAGCATAGTCATGAAAATTTTGGACTCAAAATATATGTCAAACAATTAACAAATTAATTTTATAATTTAATAGCACAAAAATAAATGCTAAAACAAAAGGAATTAATAAATTATGCAAGGTAATTAATAAAATAGAAAATTAATTTTTCAAATTTTTCTTAATTTTTTCTGTAATTTTCAAACTTACTTTTTTAATTTTCTGCAATTTTTAGAATTAAAATATATATAAATATGTAAGAATATCCAAAGAAAAATTAAAATAAATTAATTATGAAAAATAGTGGCCAAACAGATCGCCGATGGAGCCGCGTATGCCACCTTCGTTAAGGCCTGGTCTGACATCGCCCTCAGGTCGTCTGAGACTATTGTCCCAAATTTCATTACTGCCTCATCTCGCTTCCCACCGAGAGCGGACTGCCCGGTGTTGTCAATGACGTTCATGCAGATGACCGAGAAGATTGTCACAAAAAGGTTTGTGATCGACGCGTCAAAAGTTGCTACCCTCAAGCCCAAAGCGACCAGAACGGGTGAACAGCAACCTACCCGCATTAAGGCTATCACTACGGCCCTCTTGAAATACGCAGTGACTGCCTCCCGATCATATGCCCTTGGACTTGAAACTCACGAAACTCATGTTTCAAGTCCAAAGGCATATGCGTTGACAAGGCTGTCAACATACGCACAAGGCTTGAACAACCCTTACCAAAATATTCTTTTGGAAATAAAATTGGATTGTTGTGGGCAATGATCGAAGATGGTGTAGACGTCCCGAACGTCCTGGGAGGAAAATCCCGTTTTGTTCATTTGGGCTTACTACAGTTCAGGACTCAATGTCACGGTCTTGTATCTAATCTCGCGGAGTGCAATGCAAGACCGATGAATCATCAAAGAGTCCAAATCCGGCAAATCATTTTTGAAAACAAATTTTTTTTTGAAAGCAGTGCCAAACATGGACTACTTTGCCAGATACAGAGTCGCCACTTAAATATTTTATTTTGGGAAATTTAGGAAACCCTGACTCGTTTGCCTAAGGCCACGTGTCCGTCATCACCAAAGTTGCTTCGGCTCGGGAACTTGGGTACGATTGGGGAAAGTCACTTCGTGAGCACCCCCGCTCGCCCGATCAAAGATCAGCCTCTACTAACCATGATATCGAGTTTTGAAAATATTATGTGCTCTTATTCCGGTTATTAGCCAAGATTTACTACGTGATGCACACAGCATACAAGTATAGATTAGATCGCCTGAATTGGAACAAAACACCTCATGTTTGCTTTTGAAACGGTTTGCTACTCGCAAGTAGCTAAAATGCGAATTTGCCACCCGCAGGTGGGCTTAGAAAACACGATGATTTGCCACTCTCAAGTGGGCTTAAAACTCACAGTCAATGCATTATTTCAATTTAGACAATCCAACCTTCACCCACAGGCATTCAGGCAGGTATATCACATAAGCAGTTAGCCTCATGGTAAACATGCTATCATGGCAGTCACTCACACGCATGCAAAGATGCTAAAGCATAAACATTTACCGAGTACTCCGAACCAAAACAAAAACTAGTAGGTAATCAATGCATGATCCTAGTTCATGTTAAGATGGCTAATGCAACACATGCAAAATGTAACTAGAAATAGGCTCGGCTATCCTAAGAATGGCATATGAGATGCTACAGCTAACACGTGTTCAACTTGGAATTGGAATACAATGCAGTTAGTATGATGCACCGAGCCTGGTGCATGCAATACAGATGAATGATGCAAACATGCAAGCATAAGTATGCTAATTGAAATATGCCCTAATCTAACCATCATAAGATGGTAAATAAAAGGAAGAAAGATGTGGGGTTGGAAGACATACATCACACACACGCACACTTATTACAATTGTGCCCTCTCTGAGAGGGTCCGAATAAATAATACAGTCTGAATAAATAATTAACTGCTCTAGCTAATTAAATATTACAAAACCCTAATTAATCAACAAATTAACTAGGAAAGCAAATAAATTAGCATGCAAGCTAAATGGACCGCCTCAGCTCTATTCCGAATGATGAAAGATGCATGCATGCTCGAGCCGCCTCGTCGAGAAATTCATCGCGATGTCCCATTTCGCCTCTGTTTGCAATTGATCCCGGAATGTTGTACAAAACTTCAGAAGGTTGTTGACCAGTTTTGGCTGCTGGTTTCCGGTTTGCTGCAACAGAGAGCAAGAAAGGGGCATAACAAAGTATTTTCAACGTATGTGTGCACGACCACTCTCACTGTCATTGCATAAGCTCTAGGGGGTGTAGACCTCGATCCTCGTGCCATCAATCAAGCATCTCGATGCATGACGGCCGAGGAGTCGAATTGCACGACTCAATGTGGAATGAATGCATATGAAAACACAACAAGGCCTAAACTCCATCATGGGTAATCCGGAGCGTCGGCGACCGAGAATCGAGGCACGTTTTGTCACTTTGAGTACGAAACGTCCCTCGTTTCCCGTGTTTGGACTAACCCTACTCCAAACCTAATGCAACAAGATAGCATACACAATGTGACTAACATGCAACCCTAAATGCAATGCAACCTAATCATACTGGCATGTGAGGGATGATATGCAAACATGCAACTAGCATACACAATGCTATGAACTAAGGATGGCATACTCAATGCATACGAACCATATGGCATACACAATGCACATACGAAGACTATCATGCACAGATGAAGACTGTCAATGAGATGATCAAGGCATACACAATGCAATGGCCAAACATGCAACAACATGAACTAAGTGGCATACACTGTCACGACCCGAACCCGCCCCCGTGGGTTAAGGACGTAACCGGCCAGTAATCATGAGATTACCTACGGCCTCAAACTGTCCTAAACGTATTTTAACAGAGTTAATGGGGGCCAAACGGAAGCAAAATTAAAAACTTTGTCCATAGAGCCGTGCTTATATGCACATCAAACAAACCATACTCAGATATGTTAATAACTCACATCAAAAGTGCAGTTTCACAAATTCATTACAGACAGGATCGTCCAAAACGAGTCAACCTAACAGACTATGTACAGACATGCACTGGGTCCTTGCCAACAAGACAAAACATAGGTACATAGTAAAAGGGCAAGGGTGGTCTCATGCACAAGGCACAAGGCTGACTCTCCCAAAACTCCTGTTGTTCCTAGCAGACTTCACTGGGGCTGGGTTTGGACTTCCCTTGGTTCACCTACAAATACATGAATGAGCGTGAGCGATAGCCCAGTGAATAATATCAAATATAACAGTTACATAACAATATGTAGAACAACATGGTCCAAACGGCCTTGGGCCCAATTCATACTTCTGTTTAACAGCAAAATATATGTAACTATACGAAATGCGAGTCAAGTAACGGTAGTTCCAAACATTCTGGCCTTTGGCCCATCCAGGTTTCCACTCATGGCAAAACGGCCTTCGGCCCATTCATTCAGGTCAAACGGCCTTTGGCCCATTCATTCATGTCAAACGGCCTTTGGCCCATTCATTCATGTCAAACGGCCTTTGGCCCATTCATTCATGTCAAACGGCCTTTGGCCCATTCATTCATGTCAAACGGCCTTTGGCCCATTCATTCATGTCAAACGGCCTTTGGCCCATTCATTCATGTCAAACGGCCTTTGGCCCATTCATTCATGTCAAACTTTTGTCCACAATCCCAATCAACAACTCATAATATTTATGGGGGAATAACAATTGGACATTGACAAGTTTTCAAATATTGATATTACTCACAGTGATCGGCTTGTGGATGCGCCCTGGAGCTTGACCCTACACATTTCATGAATACAAAAGGGTCACTAACAGTTCAATTCGTTCTTTAATTCACATATTCCTCTTTAGGCTTTGTTCTTATCTCCTTAACTCATTTACAATGCTTAACACATGCCTAAGAGTGCTTACAAGTGAAAGAGAACGGAAAACGAATCACAGAATGTATGAACAAAATTCCAGAAAACAGGGTCCCCGCTCGAGCGTAAGCTTCTCCGCTCGAGCGGACCCTTAAGGCCTGCAAGGTACTGGTTTGCACAAAAGATGCGCTCGAGCTGAAGGTCCGTCTACAAAAATCCACGCTCGAGCGTGAAATGTCCCGCTCGAGCGGGCGTCCAACTCTGCAAAAATGCTGGGAGCACGATTTTCCCGCTCGAGCGGCCATTACCCCGCTCGAGCGGACCTCAAAAATCTGGGTTTCCCAGATCGTGTTCTTGAGCTCCAAATCAGTTTTCCATCTACATTTCTTGCATGCAATGGTTCAAATTACACATTTACACATGCTAACATGCTACTAATGCAGATTACAACATTAGGAAGCTCAATTACATGAATTATCTACATGCATGTCCCAAATTGTCTCAAACCCATCATCAACATGCTCAAATTCAACATTCAAGACTTATACTCCCATGATTTGTACATGCATGTGGGAGATGCTCATCATTCTCAACTTAGATGGTACAAATGGTGACTACAATATGAGCTTTACCCAAAACTCCACATGAATCATGTGTTTCAAGCTCAAACATGCAATTTCAAGGTAATTTCTTACATGCATGAGTTCTAAGACTTCAATCTCAACAAAAATCAACTCATTACATGTTCTTGATCACAAACAACCCTTGAACTTACAAATTACAAGTAAGAGTTCATGAAATCACTTACCTAAGAGCTTCAACACTCAAGCTCTAGCCAAATCTTGAGCTAGATCTTCAAATTCCCAAGTCTTGAGCCCAAATTACACAAATCTCTCCCTTTTTCTCTCCATGGCCGGCCTCTCTCTCCCTCTCAATTGTCTAACTCAGATTTTGAGTTTTAAGAGAGCTAAAGGGGAGTGCAATGCAAATATAAAACAAGCCCCACTAACAAATATTTTAATATAAAATAATGGGGTACTTAATTTATCAATTTAATCAGTTTAAATTGGCCAGAATCAAATTTCAATTAAATTCCACCGTAGGCCCTAAAAATTATGTCAACCACAATGGCGTAGTCAATTTCGGGTTCCGTGGCCGATAAGGCCCTCAATTAAATTTCCAAAACAGACTACTCAAACAGATAAGATTTCAAACCACATATTTTCACATAGTGGAACACAAAATCATATCAAAATACATAATCACATCATGTTAAGGACCAATTAACATACTACGGAACAGGGGTGTCACAGTCTTCCCCCCTTTAGGAAGTTTGGTCCTCCAAACTTAACTTACCTTCGTCGGGAAACAAATGTGGATAGCGTAGACGCATTTCCTCCTCTTTTTCCCATGTAGCATCTGCCCCATAGTGTTCCTTCCATTCCACTTTCACCATTGGAATGGATTTGTTTCTCAATTCTTTCACTTGTCGGTCAACAATTCTTTCCGGCCATTCAGCATATTCCATATTTTCATCAATAGCAATCCGGTGATAATCAATCACATGCAACGGGTCTCGGAGGTAACCCCTCAACATCGACACATGAAACACATTGTGGATTTGCTCAAATCCCGGTGGCAAAGCAACTCTATAAGCAACTGGACCAAGTTTCTCCAAAATTTGAAACGGCCCAATATAACGGGGCGTCAACTTGCCCTTTTTCCCAAACCTGACTTGGCCTTTCATTGGAGAAACACGGATGAACACATGGTCGCCGACCTCATACTCAAGAGGTCTTCTCCGGACATCTGCATAACTCTTCTGTCGGTCTTGAGCTGTTTTGAGCCTTTGCCGAATAGTTTTGATCTTTTCAGAGGTGTCTTGTACAATTTCAGGCCCGAGCAAAGCTCTGTCCCCGACCTCTGTCCAACAAATAGGTGATCTACACCTCCTACCATACAAAGCCTCGTATGGTGCCATACCGATGCTGGAGTGGAAGCTATTATTATAGGCAAATTCTGCAAGTGGCAGGTAATCTTCCCAACTCCCCTGAAAATCCAAAGCACACATGCGAAGCATATCTTCCAAAGTCTGTATTGTTCGTTCTGACTGCCCATCTGTCTGTGGGTGGAATGCAGTGCTGAACCTTAGTTCTGTTCCCATAGCTTCCTGCAAACTCTTCCACAATCTAGATACAAACTTCGGATCTCTATCCGACACGATGGTTACTGGAACTCCATGTAAGCGGACAATTTCATCAACATAAATAGTAGCCAACCTGTAAGCAGTAAATGTAGTTTTGACAGGCAGAAAATGTGCAGATTTAGTCATTCTATCAACTACAACCCAAACAGAATCCATACCGCGGGAAGTCCGAGGTAGGCCAACAACGAAATCCATGGTCACATGTTCCCACTTCCACTCAGGAATGGGGAGAGGTTGAAGTAGACCGCCTGGTTTCTGGTGTTCAGCCTTAACTTGCTGACACTGAAGGCACTTGGACACATGTTCTGCAATCTCTTTCTTCATTTTAGGCCACCAATAGGTTTGTTTCAAATCCCGATACATTTTATTGTTACCCGGATGCATAGCAAATACGGATCTGTGGGCTTCATCTAAGACCCTCTTCTTTAGCTCCGGAATAACTGGAACACATATTCGGTTTCGAAATTTCAACATTCCATTCTCGATACTGAACTCTGCTTTTGGGCTGACTTCAAATTCATCAATTACCTTTCTGAGGAACTCATCCTCTTTCTGTTTTTGCTTGATTTCATCAACAATTGCCGGCTCGGCTGTAATAGCGGCTATCAATCCGCCCTGTTCACACACTACCACTTCAATTTCAGACTTTTCAAAGTCTTGCAAAATCTCCCTTTGTTCAGTAAGCAAGCAAGCCACACTCCCTGTTGATTTCCTGCTCAAGGCATCAGCCACTGTATTAGCTTTTCCGGGGTGATACTGAATTTCTAGGTCGTAATCTTTTATCAATTCTAGCCATCTTCTCTGACGCATATTCAACTCTTTCTGCGTGAAGAAGTATTTTAGGCTTTTATGATCTGTGTAGACTTCACACTTTGCCCCATACAAATAATGCCGCCAGATTTTCAAAGCAAAAACAACTGCGGCCAATTCTAGGTCATGTGTTGGATAATTCTTCTCATGTGGCCTCAACTGTCGGGAGGCGTAAGCAATAACCTTTCCGTTCTGCATTAACACACAACCCAAACCCTTATAAGATGCGTCACTGAAAATCACAAAATCTTCCGTACCTGAAGGTAGTGTCAAAATTGGTGCAGTGGTCAATCTTGTCTTCAATTCATGAAAGGCTGATTCTCTTTCACTATTCCACTCAAATGGTTGTCCTTTACGTGTCAATTGGGTAAGAGGCACAGCTAATTTCGAAAAGTCCTTTACAAACCTTCTGTAGTACCCAGCTAAGCCCATGAAACTGCGAACTTCTGTCACATTAGTTGGTGTAGGCCAATTCACAATTGCTTCTATTTTCTGCGGGTCCACTGAAATTCCTTCCTTGTTGACCACGTGCCCTAAGAAAATAACCTCATCCAACCAAAACTCACATTTCTTTAACTTAGCAAATAGTTTTCTTTCCCGAAGTATTTGTAAAACAGTCCTCAAATGATGTTCGTGTTCAAGTCTATCTTTAGAGTATATTAAAATATCATCGATGAAGACAACAACAAACTCATCAAGGTAGGTTTTAAAAATTCTATTCATTAAGTCCATAAATGCTGCCGGAGCATTAGTCACTCCAAATGGCATAACAAGAAACTCAAAATGACCATACCTCGTTCTGAATGCGGTTTTCTCAACATCTTCTGCCTTAACCTTCAGCTGATGATACCCGGATCTCAAATCAATCTTAGAAAACACCTGTGATCCCTGCAACTGGTCAAATAAGTCATCAATACGGGGTAAGGGATATTTATTCTTTATCGTTACCTTGTTCAATTCCCGGTAATCAATACATAGGCGTAAGGTACCATCCTTTTTCTTTACAAATAACACTGGTGCGCCCCAAGGCGAAGTACTGGGCCGGATAAACCCTTTATCAAGAAGGTCTTGCAACTGTTCTTTTAATTCTTTCATTTCGGCTGTAACCATCCTGTAGGGAGTTTTAGAAATAGGTTGGGTGCCTGGCACAGTTTCAATAGTAAACTCTATCTCCCTGTCTACCAATTCCCCTGGTAATTCATTTGGAAACACATCTGGGAATTCTCTAACGATGGGAATATCATTCAATTCAACATTCACGGATTGTTCAGTCAATACATAACACAAATAACCCTGGCATCCCTTCCTGATCAATTTACATGCTTTCATTGCAGATATCAAATATGGTGGAGGTACTACCCCATTTCCCACAAACACAATTTCTTTCTGTTCTGGTGGTTTAAATATAACCCTCTTTGTCACACAATCTATAGTGGCACAGTATTTGGTCAACCAATCCATGCCCAAAATTACATTAAAGTGTCTAAAGTTTAAGGGCAACAAATCTACATACAGGGTAGCATCCTCAATATGCATGTCACAAAACCGATATATATAGTCACATAACACAGATTCCCCCGATGGAGCAGACACACATAACAAATATGGCAACAATTCTAGGGGTCTTTTCAGTCTAGATGCAAATGCATATGTCACAAATGAATGCGTTGATCCAGAATCAATTAACACAAAAGCATCCTGATTACATATCGAGATAGTACCTGAGACAACGGCATTGGCATTCCGTGTATCACCCGGAACGAGTGCAAAGACTCTCCCTTGTCTCACTGTATCCCCAGCAGTAGCAGATCTCAAAGTGTTTCCCGGCTTCGGGATCGATGCAGTGGAGCTAGCAGCTATCTTCCCACTATTCTGATTACAATCTCGGGCTATATGCCCTTGTTTCCCACACTTAAAACAGGCTCCCGATGCACGGTAACAAACTCCACGGTGCCTTTTGCTACAAGTGTTGCACATGGGAGTCGTGTCTCGGGAAGAACTTGAGGTAGTTGAGGAGCCCGTGTTTTGCTTTTTCAGAAATTTCTTCTTCAAAAAGAAGCCTTGCCTTTTGTTGCCTCTCCATTCGGTTGTTGGCTTAGCTTGTCTAGCTATATTAGCCTCTGATATGATGGCCCGGTCAAGCACCCCAATGTAGGTCTCCAATTTCAGGACATTCACCCGCTCTAGGATGTCACTCCGGAGCCCACTTTCAAAATGCCTTGCCTTCTTATAATCAGTGTCAATTACGTGTGGTGCAAACCTGGCCAACTCAGTAAATTTGGCCTCATACTCAGCTACAGTCATACTGTCTTGTTTGAGTTCCATGAACTCTGCCACTTTCCTGTCCCGGACGCACTGCGGGAAGTACTTGTCATAGAAGATTTCCAAAAATTTCACCCAATCAATATCTCTGTGGTTTTCCCTCATCAACATCCACCATCTTCTCGCTTCATCTTCTAGCATAAAGGTGGCTAGAAGCACTTTCTGTGTATCCGAGCACGGAAACACCTCAAACAGTTTTTCAATCCCAAGTACCCAAGCTTCGGCTTTTAAGGGATCTAGTCCACCATGGAACTGTGGTGGTTTCATTTTCTTGAATTCCTTGGTGAGGGCGATTATCCGATCATCATTTTGATTATCTGGCACAGGTGGTGCCGGAGGTGGAGGTGGCGGATGTGGTTGCTGCCACTGTTGTTGCCACTCCTGTTGCTGTCTCAAAGCTTCTGCCATTTCCTGAATCAGTCTTTCCATTCTGTCCAGTCTGGCAGCAGAGGATTCCTCTAACTCATCACCTCTGGTTCTCACCATCTAATTAAACTTGCATTATATTCCATACCAAAGGTACACAAGTACACATACACTAAGGAGCACATATTTCCAGATAATTCGTAATGCAAGTAGTTCACAACTTACACATATAATTATTCACAACAAAACATTTAAGCACATAATCAATGCTTCCAAACTCGTATTTATCACATGAATGCATCCTAGATCTTATCTAGACGCTTATTGCTCTTTTTGGACAAGTGTGTGAGTTATTAACCCGTGCTCTGATACCACTCTGTCACGACCCGAACCCGCCCCCGTGGGTTAAGGACGTAACCGGCCAGTAATCATGAGATTACCTACGGCCTCAAACTGTCCTAAACGTATTTTAACAGAGTTAATGGGGGCCAAACGGAAGCAAAATTAAAAACTTTGTCCATAGAGCCGTGCTTATATGCACATCAAACAAACCATACTCAGATACGTTAATAACTCACATCAAAAGTGCAGTTTCACAAATTCATTACAGACAGGATCGTCCAAAACGAGTCAACCTAACAGACTATGTACAGACATGCACTGGGTCCTTGCCAACAAGACAAAACATAGGTACATAGTAAAAGGGCAAGGGTGGTCTCATGCACGAGGCACAAGGCTGACTCTCCCAAAACTCCTGTTGTTCCTAGCAGACTTCACTGGGGCTGGGTTTGGACTTCCCTTGGTTCACCTACAAATACATGAATGAGCGTGAGCGATAGCCCAGTGAATAATATCAAATATAACAGTTACATAACAATATGTAGAACAACATGGTCCAAACGGCCTTAGGCCCAATTCATACTTCTGTTTAACAGCAAAATATATGTAACTATACGAAATGCGAGTCAAGTAACGGTAGTTCCAAACATTCTGGCCTTTGGCCCATCCGGGTTTCCACTCATGGCAAAACGGCCTTCGGCCCATTCATTCAGGTCAAACGGCCTCTGGCCCATTCATTCATGTCAAACGGCCTTTGGCCCATTCATTCATGTCAAACGGCCTTTGGCCCATTCATTCATGTCAAACGGCCTTTGGCCCATTCATTCATGTCAAACGGCCTTTGGCCCATTCATTCATGTCAAACGGCCTTTGGCCCATTCATTCATGTCAAACGGCCTTTGGCCCATTCATTCATGTCAAACGGCCTTTGGCCCATTCATTCATGTCAAACTTTTGTCCACAATCCCAATCAACAACTCATAATATTTATGGGGGAATAACAATTGGACATTGACAAGTTTTCAAATATTGATATTACTCACAGTGATCGGCTTGTGGATGCGCCCTGGAGCTTGACCCTACACATTTCATGAATACAAAAGGGTCACTAACAGTTCAATTCGTTCTTTAATTCACATATTCCTCTTTAGGCTTTGTTCTTATCTCCTTAACTCATTTACAATGCTTAACACATGCCTAAGAGTGCTTACAAGTGAAAGAGAACGGAAAACGAATCACAGAATGTATGAACAAAATTCCAGAAAACAGGGTCCCCGCTCGAGCGTAAGCTTCTCCGCTCGAGCGGACCCTTAAGGCCTGCAAGGTACTGGTTTGCACAAAAGATGCGCTCGAGCTGAAGGTCCGTCTACAAAAATCCACGCTCGAGCGTGAAATGTCCCGCTCGAGCGGGCGTCCAACTCTGCAAAAATGCTGGGAGCACGATTTTCCCGCTCGAGCGGCCATTACCCCGCTCGAGCGGACCTCAAAAATCTGGGTTTCCCAGATCGTGTTCTTGAGCTCCAAATCAGTTTTCCATCTACATTTCTTGCATGCAATGGTTCAAATTACACATTTACACATGCTAACATGCTACTAATGCAGATTACAACATTAGGAAGCTCAATTACATGAATTATCTACATGCATGTCCCAAATTGTCTCAAACCCATCATCAACCTGCTCAAATTCAACATTCAAGACTTATACTCCCATGATTTGTACATGCATGTGGGAGATGCTCATCATTCTCAACTTAGATGGTACAAATGGTGACTACAATATGAGCTTTACCCAAAACTCCACATGAATCATGTGTTTCAAGCTCAAACATGCAATTTCAAGGTAATTTCTTACATGCATGAGTTCTAAGACTTCAATCTCAACAAAAATCAACTCATTACATGTTCTTGATCACAAACAACCCTTGAACTTACAAATTACAAGTAAGAGTTCATGAAATCACTTACCTAAGAGCTTCAACACTCAAGCTCTAGCCAAATCTTGAGCTAGATCTTCAAATTCCCAAGTCTTGAGCCCAAATTACACAAATCTCTCCCTTTTTCTCTCCATGGCCGGCCTCTCTCTCCCTCTCAATTGTCTAACTCAGATTTTGAGTTTTAAGAGAGCTAAAGGGGAGTGCAATGCAAATATAAAACAAGCCCCACTAACAAATATTTTAATATAAAATAATGGGGTACTTAATTTATCAATTTAATCAGTTTAAATTGGCCAGAATCAAATTTCAATTAAATTCCACCGTAGGCCCTAAAAATTATGCCAACCACAATGGCGTAGTCAATTTCGGGTTCCGTGGCCGATAAGGCCCTCAATTAAATTTCCAAAACAGACTACTCAAACAGATAAGATTTCAAACCACATATTTTCACATAGTGGAACACAAAATCATATCAAAATACATAATCACATCATGTTAAGGACCAATTAACATACTACGGAACAGGGGTGTCACATACACAACGCAAGATGGACGTAAACCAATGTAAGTGGACCTCAGCCACACTCAAATCAGTGGCCATATGATGAAAATGAGACAACCGAAATACATGCAAACATGCACGAATGCAAAGAACCGATCCTAAGGCACAACATGCAACTCTAACAAAGCATGGTGAAGGATGAAATATGGCATAGAATGGTGCATGATCCAGCTCTGAAATATGATGCACAATGGTCCCGAATCATGCAAACACTTCACCCGATGCATGCTAGATGGCCCGAATACCGAAACTAGTAAAGTGCGTTACACTAGAGGTACACAAAGCAATGCACAAATGGCAAAACCAACCCCAAATAGACCCTAGGCAGGTCCAAGATAGTGGGAAATTGGTCTAAAACGATGGCTCAGAATGCATTCAAATGAAGCTCACACAATGGCCGGTAAATGAGGCATTCAAGCATAACTCTCAAACACATTTAAAGAGTGAAAATCATGGGGATATGGAATACATGTAAAGCTCTGAAATATGATGTGCAATGGCCCTAAAACATGAAAACACCTCAGTATGTGCATGTAATAGACCTCGAAACTCAAAGCTAAGCATGGATATTGTAATACAAGCATGCAAAACAAGCATCATTCGACCATGAGACCCAAAAACAGAGCTAAGGCAGTCCAAAATATGCACAAAATCAGTTTAAGGCATGGCCAAAAAGTGCTAGAATCAAGGGTCAACATAGCATGCAATGTAAGCTAGTAAAGAGGATTTGCACTACAAGTATGTGAGGCAATTAAGAGGTCACCAAACCAGCAAAAGTCAGAATTATGTCATACCAAATAATGCCCAAAAACTCATCGAAACATGGTCAATGCATGCAAGAATGATATATTCCTTTGAAAGGCCAAAAAGAGGGTTATTCTACACATGCAAGATGGACACCCCACATGACAAAACCACCTCTGGAAAGAGGTTATGAAGGCCCTAAAACTCACTGAAAAGGGCCTAAAATGAGGCTAGGAAGCATGCAAGTAAAGGCTCATTTGAAAGGCTATGAAGAGGGTTACTCTACAGATGCATGAGGGACACCTAATATGGCAACTCCGGGCAGAGTTCATGCAGATCCTAAAACTCATCAAAAATGGCCCGAAACATGCTCAAGAAGTGTGTAAATATAGGCCCCTTTGTTAGGCCAACAATGCTAGTAAACAAGACAAGGGGTGAGAGGGTCTCCCCTCTCTGATTTTGGAGCTCAAAATAGTATGCTAGCCACTGAAAATCTGCTGGATTTCAGTGGCTAGAAGGCCAAATGAAGCTCACTTTAAAGGCCCAGATGCATGGCTCAAAACAAGGTGAAAACAAGCAAGCAAGGGGGTAGATGACCCCCAACAGAAAAATGACCTTAAAAAAATTTCAAGAGGAGCTCAAAATAAGAATTTTTTCAGTTTATGACAAAGCCCAAATATGCTTGCAAATAGAGCTAAGATATGAAACAAAATAATGACCAAAAGAGGGAACTGGTGTGTTACCCTTGTAGCACAGCAAGACAGCAAGCTTTGGACCAAGAAACCAGCTCCTCAAGCGCTGAAAACAAGCTCCAAGGACCTCCAAGCAATGGTGGAAGTGTGTGGTTGTGAGATGGTGTGTGAAGGGCCGAGAACAAGGCTCTATTGAACCTAAAAGAGAGAGATATAGAAGGAGATATGTGTATGTATGCTCCAGCAACTTTTGAACCTTTGCAATGGAAGAGGACCTCTTCCTTTATAGAGGAGAGGGGCTAAAGCTTCCTCAAGAAGCTTAAAACCAAGCTTAAAGATCCTCCATACACATGTATGGAGGATCAATTCTAAGGCTTCTAGCCGGCACAGCTAGCTAACACTCAATGAGACAAAAAATGAGAAAGCTGGCCGACCAGTTCAGGTGGTCGGCCGACCCCTTGCCTTGGTCGACCGAGCAGGTTCAAAAGGGTCAATCATCAAAAGCTGGTCAGCAGCCCTGATTGGTGGTCTCCCAAGTGAAAGCAACTCAGTGGTGGTATGGGAGACCAGAAAATATGGGTCAAAAGTGAGGGAGACCACTCACCTGTCAAGAAAAATTGGCCGACCGGGAAAAGGTGGTCTCCAAGAAGAAAAGGTGGTCTCCCACCCTTGTACCACCTTCCTAACAATGAAACTAGGGTCTATGCCAAAAATGAACCAAGACGGATGCAAAATGAGGGTTCGGGGGCCAAAACGAGCAGCCGGGTGCCCCAAAAACTGACTGTTAAGCATCAAAGGTGGCGTGCGACCACAAAGGTGGTCTCCCGGGCCACATTGTCCCTCTAAAGAGAGGAAACAAGGTGCATGCCAAAAATCGGAGCAAACAGAGGTAATTAAGCAGTCCCGAACTGAAGCACACAGCCGACGGCTCCGAAAACCAAAAACTGGTCTCCAAATGGGAACAGTGGTCTACAACCATGAAAAGTAGCCTATGGCCATGGAGAGATGGTCTACGAGACCTCTCCCTCCCTTCGGGAGAGAAAACAAGACCTGGTTCGCAAATCGAGGCAAAGCACAAAAGGGTCCCGAGGTCCGAGGGTAAGGCTCTCAGCTGAAACTCCGAAACCTCAGAACGAGCACAACATGCACCATCACCGAGCGCTCAATCGATGATGTCTGAGTCTTAAGGTCGGTCAAAAATAGAGTGTCTATAGTTGCCCCTCTTTGACCGAACTCGTAAGTCATAAGTGACGGGAGTGAATGTCAAAGCCCAGAGACGACCCATTTTTGACAAGGTCGAAGACTTAGACAAACAGGCAAGATAAACAAAGAGATGTGCCCACAGGCAGGGGCAAAAATGCAAAATGATATGCAGAAAGATTTTGATAATTGGACTTATACGCTACGCGAAATCGGTTTAAAAATTGGACTTATACGCTATGCGAAGCCGGTTTGATAATTGGACTCATACGCTACGCGAAGCCGGTTTGATAATTGGACTTACACGCTTTCGCGAAGTCGGTTTGATAATTGGACTTACACGCTTTCACGAAGCCGGTTTGATAATTGAGGATTTATGCAATGCACTGTAATGTAGTGGCTAAAATGCAATGTAATAGCTAAGAGGTGAAGGTACCTTACAAGGGCAATTGGCAATGACTTACCTCATGTTGTTGGGGATCTTTCGCTTCTTCTTGGTTGAACCAGAGGTACTACTTTTCTCCCTGACTATGGTCGCAGCTTTCCCTATTCTCCAACAGGGTGACAGACTAAGTTGATTCAGTATCTAGAATTGAGGCGCATACACATGCTATTTCAATCTATGGGGCTGCCATACAAATTTCAAGCCGAGGATATACCCCTGGGTATTTAAACCAGACTTTAGTCTCGAAAATCCCGAACTTTTGCGTTCTAGGCATAAGCCATTCGAACTCTAGTTTCCACCGTCTCAGTTGATCTCCTAGGAACTCACCGCTAACACGGGCAAGTGGCTATACCAGACCACCAGAAGTCATTCGGGCATGAAAAACACCAAAGGAATTGCACCTTTAGAGGATTTAAGGTCTCCTAGACCGGAATAAAACAGATATGATGCAATGGATGTAACAGATAGAGCAATAGATGCAAATGGGGTAATGCACTCCAACCACGCTGGAATCGTGAGAGGAGGAAGAACAAAGAAAACCAATCAGGAGCGCGTTCCACGTAACCGGAGATAAATTCCAAACACGCTGAAATCGTGTGAGGAAGAGGACACTCTAACCACGCTGAAATCGTGAGAAGAGGCTTGAAAACAATCGCCTAGGTGCATACACAATGCAACCTCAGATGAATTCCAAACACGCTGAAATCATGTGAGGAAAAGAACACTCTAACCACGCTGAAATCACGAGAAGAGGCTCAAAACAACCGCCTAGGCGCATACACGACGCAACCAGAGATAAGTTCCAAACACGCTGAAATCGTGTGAGGAAGGGATACTCTAACCACGCTGAGATCGTGAGAGAAGGTCCGAGAACAAACGGCCCAGGTGCGTACACGACGCAACCTGAGATAAATTCCAAACAAGCTAAAATCGTGTGAGGAAAAGAACACTCTAACCACGCTGAAATCGCAAGAAGAGGCTCGAAAATAACCACCTAGGTGCATACACGACGCTACCAGAGATAAGTTCCAAACACGCTGAAATCGTGTGAGAAAAGGGACACTCTAACCACACTGAGATCGTGAAAGGAGGTTCGAAAACAAACCGCCCAGGTGCATACACGACGCAACCTGAGATAAATTCCAAACACAATGAAATTGTAGAAGGAATGGGACACTCAAACCACGCTGAAATTATGAGAGGAGGTCTGAAAACAAACCGCCCAGGTGCGTACACGATGCAACCTGAGATAAATTCCAAATACGCTAAAATCGTGTGAGGAAGGGGACACTCTAACCACGCTGAAATCGTGAGAAGAGGCCCGAAAACAACCGCCTAGGTGCATACACGATGCAACCTGATATAAATTCCAAACACGCTGAAATCATGTAAGGAACGGGACACTCAAACCACGCTGAAATCGTGAGAGAAAGTCCAACAAACTATCAGGTATGTGCTCAGCGCAACCTGAGAAAGTCCCGAAGGACAACGATCCTAAATGCAGCTCGGCGTAAAAGGATAAATGATACAAGATAACACAAGATGCAAATAAACACGATAAGTGCGAAGATACAGTACATGTTACAAGCAATGTAGAGCATGATGTTTAGGGAATGCAATAAACAGATAAAGCGGCACTTTAGAAAGCACCTCATGGAGTGAATGGCGGTAAATCGCTTTACTCTGACAGGGATCACTTCTTGTATTCTTCGAATACTTACCTTCAACTCACAGTATAAAGGTTCTGAAATGCTGACAAAGAGCAACACCTGCATGTAGAAACCACAAATGTCGCTTTTCATCCTGATCACATTCATAACTTTCCCTAGGAACTCATTGCAAACACAGCCAAGATGCCTCCGGCAGGGAATGGTACTCAAGAAGAGCACATCTGATTGCCATTCTGGCTTTGAAACAATCAACACCCTATTCTGTTCACTCTGAACACACAATTCATACAGCACACTGCTCATTCTGAACACACAGCCCGCAACACTGTACTCTGTTTCTTTTGAACATACAGCTCATAACACAGTATTCTGGTCATTTTGAACACACGGCTCGTAACAGCACACTGCTCACTCCGAACACACAGCTTATAACACAGTACTCGGTTTATTCGGTACACAGCTCATTCCGAACATATGGGATGTAATGACAGTACTTGCAGAAGTTGAAACAAGCTCAGACGCTCCAAATTTTCCCTCTTTTCTTTTGCTTTGTAGCCCGGAACTTTCATAGCTTTAGATGGGTCTTGGTTTTTACTATTTTCATATGACCTAGGTTGAACCTTGCGGTTTTATGAAAGAACAAATTCTGTTTTGCACAAATGTGGAGAACGACACAGCACTCTGAGCACAAAACGATTTTTGAAAGTGAGATGAGAAAAGGGTTCTCAACTGGGTATTGAGCCTACAACTAACCACAACGAAAATGACTCAACAACAGAAAACAAAAGGTAGAACAACCTAAACACAACTCAACAAAGGAAAAATAAGGTAAAACAAGCTAAACACATCTATTAACACTCAAACGACTCAAAGCAAGAATCGAAACAAACAAAAACACACAAACACAACACTCAGCTGTGTTATAAAGGCAAGAGACCTCTCGGTGCACGAGGAGCCAGTTTCTCCGAGTATTATTTCCCATCCTTTCGTACTTGTGATTCTCACATCACTCGACCCTCAAGCTCTGTTTTTCTGAAAAAGCCATTTTCCTCACTTTTTCTCTTAGCGCACATCTCTTTATTCTTCAATCTCTCATTTTTTATCCCTCCCCTGGGTGGTTGATGGATAAGCAGGAAGTTATGGGCTCTTGCCACTGGTATTCTACCATATTCTTGTTCTTGTTCACAACAGTGAATTTCTCCCACAGAGGGGTTGCGCTACAATTGGGTGTGTAGCAAATCTGCAGCTGACATCGGTTGACGATGCTCTGCTGGGGAGTTTAGATGTGATCAGATCGTGTCCAGATAAGGGAGTGGAATTTCTTGATCCATTCCAATTCGTGCTTCGCACTTGGCTTAATACCTCGCTGCTCGGAGGATGAGAGAGCTTTCGGCCCTTTGTTTGTTAGCTTCAGTTGTGCCCTTTTCTGGCAAGTAGAGTGCCCTTTCTGGCAAGTATGTTGACAATGGGGAAAAGACAGAACACCTGACTTAACTGTGCCCCTAGTTCATTATTTCGACCATTTTTTGTTTTTGACGTTCTACTAAAACAATTTTGACCAACATGAGAGTTAGATTAACATGTTTGTTCGATTTTCTGATTTTAAAATCATGCAAGTTAGGTTATGAGCACTGAAAATTTTCCATTTTGGGTCCAAGGTATGGTCCAGTTTTGGAAAAGTGGAATAATTTTCGAGAGAATTAGTCAACCTTAGTAAAAATTCTCAAAACTATTTTTGCAAACGGCCACTGCTCAACGAGCACGGAACCTACTCTCGGGATGCACAACCTCAGATCCGAAGGAGAATTGACCCTTGTGTGAACGGCACTGCATGACAATGGAAAGTTGCCCCTTGTTTGAATAGCACCATAGTGCACTGTAACCAGTTCTCATAGTGACGATCACAATCGAACTCTCGGATACAGAGAAGATAACGATGACCAGAACCATTACATGGATATAATCGAATTTGAAGTGTTTTACGGCTGGACTTCAGAATGAAGTTGCATACATATCCCAAAGATGAGAATCAAGCCTTACGTAGTTCGGGTGGTTAAGGTACACTCGGGTATTAACCTTTCCTTTTGCACTCTAACTTTTGCCAAGGCCGCCCTTTCTGGGTTTTCAACCTTGCGAGCTTTGTTCTTCTTTTCTTTTCAATTCTTTTCATTTCTTTTCTTCTTTTTTCTTTTTCATCTTTTCTTTTCATTTTCTTTTTTTTTTTTTTTTTTGCTTTTTTTCTTCCTTTTCTTGCTCTAACTTTTGCCTGGGTCGCCCTTCCGGGTTTTTGGCCTAGCGAGCCTCTCAAGGGTAAAAGTGTAGCTTTGTCCATGTCAAATGGTTTTGAGATCCTGAGGTCATCTAAATCCAGGCGAATGGCTGATGTTCACTGATGATGTATGAGTCCATCCAATGGGGGCTGAATTTGCCCCTAGTGTTGTGGATAGGAACTCAGTTGTCCTTCAGCACAAACTTTCTTCTTTCCTCCCTTCTGGGACTTGGCATTCTTGCCAGTCTTCATTGATTTGCAGATTGATCCATCTTCGGCTCTTCGAGCGCATCTGACATTTTTGCCCCTAGTTCAAGGGCTGCTTTTGATCTAGCTTCGCAAGCTTCCTTTGATCACATCTGATATTCTCACCCCTAGTTCATGGGCTGCTTCTGATCCGACCACACGGGCCTTACATTGTGGTTGACCGTTTGAACATTCTAAATTAAGGTTCAAGGTTTGGAAGCAAAGGGGTTGAGTCTCGAGGCTGAGATCGATCCTAAGCTGCACAATCTCAAGAGTGATTCCACACAGGTCTTCGTAGAACCACGCAAAACATTTTTTTTTGAAATCTTTTAAGAAAGCGACTAATCGCTCGCGTCGAAGACAATGCAGAACCAATCTGGATCAAGCCAAGATCCTTCTCATTACTCACATTAACAAACATGATCTCATTCATTAAGGGATTAGCATGCCTCCATTTCTCTCACTTTATCAAATTTTTGCAAATCCTGAGGAATTTCTTTCTTTTTGTTTTCAACACATTGTTCGAAAAGTTTTGAAAAACTTAGGTTAATACAATGACTTAAAGGCGCAAAAGAGTAGGTGAAATGCACTGCCATTTCATTCAAACTTCTGGCACAACTGGCGCAAGGCAGAAGCAAACACAAGAGTGTGAAAATCACTGTTGTTTCATTCAGATCTATTGGCATAACTGGCTCCAAGGCAGAAACAGACTCAAAAGAAAACAAAAAGACAAACACAAAACAAGATAGTGATGTCTGAGGTAACACCCCCGGAATCACCCAACTCCAATGCAACAGGACTGACTCGATACAACAAGACAGACCCGACTGACTCAGTACAAAAAGACTGACTATATACAAAACAACAAAACTGACCCAATACCCATGTCAGAAAGTACAAAAACTAGTATTTGCATATTGCTCAAAACAGTGCGTGCCATTCCCACGTCTGGAGAAAATCGAGCGCCACCCGCAGCTGGTTTATCCCCCGATCGCATGGTCACATTATCTCCCAAGTTCATCGATTCAGTGCCGATAGACTTTGCTGAGCTTGGCGCGGCAATGACCCCGTTGTCAATCAAATCTTGCACTTCATGGCAAAGACGAAAGTAATTGTCAGTGCCATGACCGGTTTGTTGATGGAAGGCACAGTATTGGGCAGCATCATGCGTAGCCGGAAGAGGATTCGGGAGAGGCCGAGGCTCAAGGGGTTTGAGATGGCCTTGTCCGACAAGGATTTGGAGAGCTTTGGACAAAGGCATATAGAGGACATAGAAGACCCTCTGACCTCGGGGTTGGTACTTCAAAGTTTCTGGATTTTTGCTGGATGCACCAGCAAAGGGATTGGTAGGTGCTGGCCTGGTTTACCGATCTCTTCCGAGTGCAGGATTGGAGCTCAAAAGATCGTTTTTGGTACGATGACCCTTCTCCCGGTTTTCCTCTTGCTTCGAACTGCTTTCATTCTGAGTGACGAAAGTATCCTCCATAATCTTTGTAACAACTGCGAGCACTTGCTGTTTGTTTAGCCCTTCCGCTTTCAAAGCCTCCACAACCCACAGAAGGTGTTCATGGGGATCAATGCCTGCCCCTACCTTGTTCTTACCACTGGCCTCCACTTTGCCAAGGGATTAGCCTTCTTCCAATACAACCTGTCCCAAGATTTGGGAGCCTTTTGTTGTGAAACTCCTAGCATGTGATGTGGCCGATAATGGAGCCAATGTCCCAAAGGCCAGATTTGTCACAGTTCTTTGAAGATCTTCAATCATTCTCATCAACTTAGAAGTAGTGGGTTCACGGGTTTGAGATGATTGGAGTTCAGGTGCACCCATCATGCATAAGTCCATGCTTTCTGGAATGAACACCTCAGGCTTGGGTAGATGGGCTGGGATTATGTATATGCTGGGGTCGAAGGTGGATGGTAGTATATGGATGAGGTTGAGGTGGGGAGGTGACGAGTCAGTACTAACCTGAGGTCCTTTAGGTGGAGCTAGGGTCTCTTCGTCAATAAGATCCTGAATCTTATGACGGAGGCAGATGCAACGGTTTGTATCATGACCGTGTTGTTGATGATAGGCATAGTATTAGCTAGGTCATATCTTGGTGGAAGAGGATTTGGAAGGGATTGAGGTTCTAGGAGTTCTAGGTGCCCTTCTTCTCGCAGCTTTTTCAAAGCTTGAGAGAGACTCATGTAAAGAGGATTGAACTTTCGGGCTTGGGACCGATTTGAAGTGGCGGGTTTTTGGCCATTGAGGGAAGTGGTGATAGAGTCTACTTCTGAGCATTTTGCAGCTGTGCTACCATCAGTAGTAGCATTGGAACTGCGAACAACATTCTTTCGCAAAGGCTCATCATCTTCCACAAAGATTCCTTGTCTGATGGCATCCTCGATTTGAACCCCCAATTCATGAAGGGCTGGAAAGGTAAACAGAGGTAGGACGACCATCTTTTGCAACAGCTTGCCATGTAGATTCCGAACAATCATCCTGATCTGATCTTTGTCGGCAGGCCTTGTAGTCATCATTGAGGCCTTTGCTCTCCATCTCGCCACGAACTCTGAGAAACTCTCCTTTGGCTCTTGGCCGGTGACTTCGAGATCACGAGTTGTGACCTCGATTTGTGTATTGTAGGAGTATTGAGCAATAAAGGCCTCAACTAGCTCTTCCTAGTTTTGTTTCACAGAGTCCTCTAATTTCGTATACCAGATTGCGGCTATCCCAGACATGGTTCGACCGAATAGTAACAGCTTTTGGGCTGTGGTCAAACCCATTGGCCTCAGGATATCAGAAAATAGGTGGAGGTGCACCATTGGGTCTCCAAAACCATCGAAACAATCGATAAGTGGCATCTTAAACCGGTCCAATAATGTCACCGCCGAATCGGTGTATCCATCCTCTATGTCTGGAATAGACTTCACACCCTGAGATTTCTTGAATAACTTTTCAAGCTTGCTTACTTTTAGTGTCGTGGGGTCCACCTCGAACTCAAAGGGAGAATCCGGCAGGTTGGTCTGTGCTTTGGATAGCTGGGGTATGATTGGAGGCTGAGCTGGCCCTGTTGGAATATCCGTATCTTCTTGGACATTAGCTGTCTCCCCGAGTATTGGCACTCCTGGTGGGGGAGGAGCTTGGTGTGAAGTGGATGCTCCGGTTTGCTATTGTAGCCTGGCAATTAACTTTACCTGTTGAGCCATGACCTCGGCCTGTTGTTTGGCAAATTCTGCTTGACGAACAACGTCCTGCTGCATGGTTTTCATACTTTCCTAGAGCTGACGCATCATTTCTTCTATGCTAACTGAAAACTGCTGATCTAACTGAATAAGTGTGTATCCCTTTTCTGAGGTGGAAACAGATATCTCAGCCCAACTGTGCACAGGTGAGGTGGATAATGATCACTGATCCGAAGACTGTTGAACTAATAATCTGTGCCTGACTGGCCTTTTTACCCTGCCTCTGGCAAAGGAACACTGATTGCCCTTGAACTGAATCTCTGACCTGACAAAGTCTATCAGCATAAGTCCAATGTACCCGGGGGATATCGAAGCCTTCTGAAGCTATGGTTCCCAAGACTACCCTAGCAAAAGAGAAAACAAGCAGCATCTCAGCCCAATTTCACCAGAACAGATATGAGCAAAGCTGAATGACTGTGCTCTCCACTAAATTCTGCCCTAAAACTGAATCTGATACCCACAGACATAACTGATTCTCAAAACACTGATACCGATGCCCACAGGCCTGATACCCAGACTTGCAAACTGATATATGCATTCATGTAGAGACACACTCTAAAAGCACATAGCAAACAAGTGAGAGCCAAAAACACCCTTATGGAGGGGTAGGGTTTCCCTGTCCTATTTTGTCAGGAACTAGGGTTTCAATACGCACTCAGCGGTTTCAAACAACCTATGATTGGGTAAGCAACTTGTCCTAGTTTGGAATGGTCATTATGGATTTTGAAAATGCGCTAGGTCGAATGGTCAAAGAGGGTGCCCCGATAAAATCGGGGTTTGTGTTCCCGTCGTGGTAGAGCCCGCAACCGGTCAGCCTTATGGCACGCTTCTCGAAGCGAGCCTCCGGCAAACCGTTCAGGAATAGCATACGGCAAACACGGTGTCCTAGGCGCACCAATGCAAATGCAATGCAAAGAAACACATAAGTGTAATCAAAAAAAGATATCATGAGTTCGAGTCAAGTTCTCTATCATTCCCCAACAGAGTCGCTAGAAACAGTAGACGTCCCCGAACGTCCCAGAAGGAAAATCCCGTTTTGTTCATTTGGGCTCACCACAGTTCAGGACTCAATGTCACGGTCCTATATCTAATCTCGCGGAGTGCAATGCAAGACCGATGAATCATCAAAGAGCCCAAATCCGGCAAATCGTTTTTGAAAATAGATTTTTTTTTTTTTTGAAAGAAGTGCCAAACATGGACTGCTTTGCCAGATACAGAGTAGCCACATAAATATTTTATTTTGGAAAATTTAGGAAACCCTGACTCGTTTGCCTAAGGCCACGTGTCCGCCATCACCAAAGTTGCCTCGGCTCGGGAACTTGGGTACGATTGGGGAAGGTCACTTCGTGAGCACCCCCGCTCGCCCGATCAAAGATCGGCCTCTACTAACCATGACATCGAGTTTTGAAAACATTATGTGCTCTTATTCCAGTTATTAGCCTTGATTTCCTACGTGATGCACACAGCATACAAGTATAGATTGGATCTCCTGAATTGGAACAAAACACATCATGTTTGCTTTTAAAATGGTTTGCTACTTGCAAGTAGGCTAAAATGCGAATTTGCCACCCTCAAGTGGGCTAAGAAAACAAGATGATTTGCCACTCTCAAGTGGGCTTAAAACTCACAGTCAATGCATTATTCCAATTCAGATAATCCAACCTTCACCCAAAGGCATTCAGGCAGGTATATCACATAAGCAGTTAGCCTCATCGTAAACATGCTATCATGGCAGTCACTCACACGCATGTAAGAATGCTAAAGCATAAACACTTACCGAGTACTCCGAGCCAAAACAGAAACTACTTAGTAATCAATGCATGATCCTAGTTCATGTTAAGATGACTAATGCATCACATGCAAAATGCAACTAGAAATAGGCTCGGCTATCCTAAGAATGGCATATGAGATACCATAGCTAACACGTGTTCAACTTAGAATTGGAATACAATACAGTTAGTATGATGCGCCGAGCCCGGTGCATGCAATACAGATGAATGATGCAAACATGCAAGAATAAGTATGCTAATTGAAACATGCCCTAATCTAACCATCATAAGTTGGTAAATAAAAGGGAGAAAGACGTGGGGTTGGAAGACATACATCACACACACGCACACTTATTACAATTGTGCCCTCGCTCGGAGGGTCCGAATAAATAATATAGTCCGAATAAATAATTAACTGCTCTAGCTAATTAAATATTACAAAACCCTAATTAATCAACAAATTAACTAGGAAAGCAAATAAATTAGCATGCAAGCTAAATGAACCGCCACAGCTCTATTCCGAATGATGAAAGATGCATGCATGCACGAGCCGCCTCGTCAGGAAATTCCTCGCGATGCCTCGATTCGCCTCTGTTTGCAATTGATCCCGGAATGCTGTACAAAACTCTAGAAGGTTGTTGACCAGTTTTGGCTGCTGGTTTCCGGTTTGCTGCAACAGAGAGCAAGAAAGGGGGATAGCAAAGTATTTTCAATGTATGTGTGCACGACCACTCTTCCCGTCATTGCATAAGCTCTAGGGGGTGTAGACCTCGATCCTCGTATCACCAATCACGCATCTCGATGCATGATAGCCGAGGAGTCGAATTGCACGACTCAATGTGGAATGAATGCATATGAAAACACAACAAGGCCTAAACTCCATCATGGGTAATCTAGAGCGTCGGGGACCGAGAATCGAGGCACGTTTCGTCACTTTGAGTACGAAACGTCCCTCGTTTCTCGTGTTTAGACTAATCCTACTCCAAACATAATGCAACAAGATAACATACACAATGCGACTAACATGCAACCCTAAATGCAATGTAACCTAATCATGTTGGCATGCGAGGGATGATATGCAAACATGCAACTAGCATACACAATGCTATAAACTAAGGATGGCGTACTCAATGCATACGAACCATATGGCATACACAATGCACATACGAAGACTATCATGCACAGATGAAGACTATCAATGAGATGATCAAGGCATACACAATGCAATGGCTAAACATGCAACAACATGAACTAAATGGCATACACAATGCAAGATGAACTTAAACGAATGTGAGTGGACCTCAGCCACACTCAAATCAACGGCCATATGATGAAAATGAGACAACCAAAATACATGCAAACACGCACGAATGCAAAGAACCGATCCTAAGGCACAACATGCAACTCTAACAAAGCATGGAAAAGGATGAAATATGGCATAGAATGGCACATGATCTAGCTCTGAAATATGATGCACAATGGTCCCGAATCATGCAAGCACTTCACCCGATGCATGCTAGATGGCCCGAATACCGAAACTAGTGAAGTGCGTTACACTAGAGGTACACAAAGCAATGCACAAATGGCAAAACCAACCCCAAGTAGACCCTAGACAGGTCCAAGATAGTGGGAAATTGGTCTAAAATGATGGCTCGGAATGCATTCAAATAAAGCTCACACAATGGCCGGTAAATGAGGCATTCAAGCATAACTCTCAAACGCATTTAAAGAGTGAAAATCATGGGGGTATGGCATACATGTAAAGGTCTAAAATATGATGTGCAATGGCCCCAAAACATGAAAACACCTCAGTATATGCATGTAATAGACCTCGAAACTCAAAGCTAAGCATGGATATTGTACTACAAGCATGCAAAACAAGCATCATTCGACCATGAGACCCAAAAATAGAGCTAAGACAGTCCAAAATATGCACAAAATCAGTTTAAGGCATGGCCAAAAAGGGCTAGAATCAAGGGTCAGCATAGCATGCAATGTAAGCTAGTAAAGAGGATTTGCACTACAAGTATGTGAGGCAATTAAGAGGTCCCCAAACCAACAAAACTCAGAAGTATGCCACTCTAAATAATGCCCAAAAATTCATGGAAACATGGTCAATGCATGCAAGAATGATATGTTCCTTTGAAAGGCCAAAAAGAGGGTTATTCTACACATGCAAGATGGACACTCCACATGAAAAAACCACCTCTGGACAAAGGTTATGAAGGCCCTAAAACTCACTGAAAAGGGCCTGAAATGAGGCTAGGAAAGTAAAGGCTCTTTTGAAAGGCTATGAAGAGGGTTACTCTACACATGCAAGAGGGACACCTAATATGGCAAAAAAAACTTTGGACAGAGTTCATGCAAGTCCTAAAACTCATCAAAAATTGCCTGAAACATGCTCAATAAATGTGTAAATATAGGCCCCTTTGTTAGGCCAACAATACTAATAAACAAGACAAGGAGTGAGAGGGTCACCCCTCTCTGACTTTAGGGCTCAAAATAGTATGCTAGCCAATGAAAATCCACTGGATTTCAGTGGCTAGAAGGCCAAATGAAGCTCACTTCAAAGGCCTAGATGCATGGCTCAAAACAAGGTGAAAACAAGCAAGCAAGGGGGTAGATGACCCCCAACAAAAAAATGACCTTAAAAAAATTTCAAGAGGAGCTCAAAATAAGACTTTTTTCAGTTTATGACAAAGCCCAAATATGCTTGCAAATAGAGCTAAGATATGAAACAAAATAATGACCAAAAGAGGGAACTGGTGTGTTACCCTTGTAGCACAGCAAGACAGCAAGCTTTGGACCAAGAAACCAGCTCCTCAAGTGCTGAAAACAAGCTCCAAGGACCTCCAAGCAATGGTGGAAGTGTGTGGTTGTGAGATGGTGTGTGAAGGGCCGAGAACAAGGCTCTATTGAACCTAAAAGAGAGAGATATAGAAGGAGATATGTGTATGTATGCTCCAGCAACTTTTGAACCTTTGCAATGGAAGAGGACCTCTTCCTTTATAGAGGAGAGGGGCTAAAGCTTCCTCAAGAAGCTTAAAACCAAGCTTAAAGATATGGAGGATCAATTCTAAGGCTTCTAGCCGGCACAGCTAGCTAACACTCAGTGAGACAAAAGAGGAGAAAGCTGGCCGACCAGTTCAGGTGGTCGGCCGACCCCTTGCCCTGGTCGGCTGACCTGGTTCAAAAGGGTCAATCATAAAAAGCTGGTTGGCAGCCCTGATTGGTGGTCTCCCAGGTGAAAGCAACTCAGTGGTGGTATAGGAGACCAGAAAATGTGGCTCAAAAGTGAAGGAGACCACTCACCTGTCAAGAAAAACTGGCCGACCGAGGAAAGGTGGTCTCCAAGAAGAAAAGGTGGTCTCCCACCCTTGTACCACCTTCCTAACAATGAAACTAGGGTCTATGCCAAAAATGAACCAAGACAGATACAAAACGAGGGTTCGTGGCCCAAAACGCGCAGCCGGGTGCCCCAAAAATTGACTGTTAAGCATCAAAGGTGGCGTGTGACCACAAAGGTGGTCTCCCGGGCCACAGTGTCCCTCTAAAGAGAGGAAACAAGGTGTGTGCCAAAAACTAGAGCAAACGGAGATAGTTAAGCGGTCCCGAACTGAGGCACACGGCCGATAGCTCCAAAAATCAGAAACTGGTCTCCAAACGGGAATAGTGATCTACGACCACGAAAAGTAGCCTACGGCCACTGAGAGATGGTCTATGAGACCTCTCCCTCCCTTTGGGAGAGAAAACAAGACCTGATTCGCAAACCGAGAGAAAGCACAAAAGGGTCCCGAGGTCCGGGGGTAAGGCTCTCAGCCGAAACTCCGAAACTTCAAAACGGGCACAACATGCACCATCACTGAGCGCTCAATCGATGATGTCTGAGTCTTAAGGTCGGTCAAAAATGGGGTGTCTATAGATGGTTGTGTGGAAACAGACTTGCCAGGCTTGGTTTGTCAATTAAGGAAAGGGGTTCAACAATCCACTGATAACAATTTCACCGCTGAAAAGACAAAGCTGCTGAGACTGAAAGGAGATGTTGTGAAGGTGTATAGCCATAGCAGCTGGTGTAGGTTTGGTCTATACAAACTTGATTTCGGGTGGGGGAACCCAACATATACGGCTGCTATTTTATTTGGTAACCCAATTGAATTGGATTGCTGGACACAAGAGATAGTGATAGAATAGAAGTGTGGATGACTTTGTTGAAGGAAGACATGGCCTTGTTTGAAAGTGACCAGGAGTTGCTAGCTTTTGCGTCGTTGAACCCAAGTGCACTCGAAAATTGATCAATTAATAATAATAATAATAATAATAATAATAATAATAATAATAATAATAATAATAATAATAATAATAATAATAATAATGTTATGATGGTCAAAGTTATTAAGAATAAAGTCTTGTAAGCTGGTGCCACTTGAAGGTCTGCGAGGCCGATTGTGTCATCTTCCGCAAAGGTGATGAGATCTACTTGCTGCGCATCACTGGTTTCACTAGATTCATTTATTTGGAGAAGGATTCCATCAAGTTCAAAGCTGTCATTTGGTTGCTTTGGAACAAAAAAGTTGTCTTCCAATCCATTTCGTGAGAGAGAAGAAGAATTACAAAAGAAGTGATAACCGGTGTTGTATGGGTGAGGAAAACAGAAACAGAGGAGCGACGAGAGTGTTAGAAGGAACACTACTTTCTACACAGTTTTCGTTAATAACATTCCATGGACCATGAGTCCAAAGGAACTCCATTCCTTGTTTGGAAAGTTTGGGGTTGTCAGTGATGTGTTTATCCCAAATAAGATTAGGAAGACAACAAGGACAAGAGTTGGCTTTGTTAGATACGAATGGCATGTTGCAGCGACTATGGCAATCCAAAAGGCAAATGGATTGTGGTGTGATGATAAGGCTTTGAAGGTCAACGAAGCAGAGTTCGGGAAAGATCCAACAGGAAGAATTTGAAGTATAGTCCAAGCAAATACTAATGGAGGCAGGAGAAGAAAAGAAGTCGGAAGCATCATGACGTATTCGAGGAAGCCAGGACCAAGGAATGTAGGGTACAAGTCTTATGCTGAAGTTGTGCATAATGGATCATGCAAGGAATATTAGGACCACACAATTGTTGTTCATAAAGGGGGGGAATGGGTGGTTTTATGACTGCCTCACTGTGAGGCTGAAGAGTTATTATGCATTCTTAGAATTTCAGAGAGCAGTTCTTGAGAAAGGGTCGAAAGAAGCCATAGTAAGGAAAGGGGGGAAAGGATGGCTGTAGTTTCCTTTAGCTCGCTGGCGCACTTAAAGGAGTCACAAATGTTACTCAAAGAATGCCTGCAGGAGTGGTGTGAATCTATATCAGAATGGAGTAAGGCTGGCTATGTGGAACAAGAAAGGGGAGTATGGCTTTGTTGTTACGGAGTGCCTCTTAATCTCTAGAGTACTGATACGTTTACAAAAATTGGTAAAATTTGGGGGGAGATACTTAAGATTGATGATGAAACCACTAACCAAATCTCCTTTAGGTGTGGAAGAATCAAAGTTGCTACAAAATCCATGGCTTCCATTAATATAGTCATACAGTTATGTTGTGGGGATAGAAATTATTCAGTGTGAGTTTGCGAGGAGCAAATTATAGTCTCTGAACTGGTAAATGTGGCCTGGAAGTGTACCTTGCATGAATGTTCCAGTTCAAACTGTTGGAAATGGTTATAAAATTCTGGATAAAACCAGAATTTTTTCCTAAGTTCGGTCTATTTTTTAGGTGGGCCCCGAGTGTCGATTTACTCGGGTCAAAGTGGTAACGCGTTCTATGCCGCGTTGTGATTCACGTGGTATATTTGGTTGCTCAAAACCATTACCGAGTGAATGGGAAATTGAAGCCAAAGTGTGCTCCATGGAAATGGAGTTTTGGTGGAAATTCCTTAAGGTGGTAAATTGGCTTGTCCCACATTGATTTGGTGAGAAGTTTTGAAAGGGTTTATAAGGCTTAGGGTGAGATACTTGGGGTGTGCCCCAAGGGGTACCCAAGTGTTTTAGAGGGAGAGGTTATGGGCAAAATGGGCTAGACCCATTGGACCCAAAAATCACCACACATGCGCGCGCCGCCGCCGCCGTCCGTCCGGCTGGGCTGGGCCTGGGCTTGGAAACATTTGAATTTAATTTTATTTTTTATTAAAATAAAATCCAGAATTCAAATTAAACTGGTTTGGATTTATTGTTCATCCAAACAGGGCCCTTCCCGTTTTCAAACAGAATTAAACTGTTTTGGATTTATTGCTCATCCAAATAGAGCCCTTCCCGTTTTCAAACAGAATTAAACTGTTTTGGATTTATTGCTCATCCAAACAGAGCCCTTCCCGTTTCTATCTGTTTGAATAAACAGATTCAAATCTGTTTGAATAAACAGATTTAAATTTGAATCTAACAGGTTTCATATCTGTTTAATTCAAAACCAAAAGCCACCTTTACATCTATAAATAGATTGGCCTCCCATTTGGATTTCATTCCAATTTTCGTACTCCATCCTCTGCTAATTATATTCTTCATCTTGCTGCATTTTATTTCCGAAAGAAAGAGTGTAAACACTTAGTGTGTTCGTAAGGCAAACAATTTGTAGTGCTGCTATTGTTTGTGGTAAGATCATTTCATCCTGGGAGATACACGTCCAAATTCTGAAAGCACCGTGGAAAGGGCGAATCTGTCTTAAGGACACAGTGTTAAACACTAGACTTGATCAGAAAAGTTATTCAAATAAATTAACCAAGTAAGTTGTTTAATTTTATTCTGTTTTTATTTGTTTATTTAATCAGATTTTATTTTTCTTTTTGTAACAAAATAAAATCTGTGGTTTTATTTATTTTTTTTATTTCGAGTTTGATTTTTGTAATCAAACAAATTCTCTCATTTTCTCTATTTCTTTTATTCTTGTTGTTGTTTTGTACACAACAGAATTTAATCTTTTTAAATACAGTGAAGATTGTCAACAATCTTAAGACAGAGTCCTTTTTGGGTATCTTCATTGTATTTAATTTTCTGTGTTTTCAAATTAATATTCTGGTTGGAAAAACAAATAGTGATTTATGCTATTTGACAGATAGTAGTAATATACTGTCTCTTTTCTTTGATAACAACTAGTAGTACGATACTGGTGTCATTAACAATTCAGAATATTATTTGGTATTACAGAAAATTCTTGTGATATTTTATTTTTCTAGTTTTAGTAACAAGAAAAATAAAATTATTTTGTTGTTATAATTTATTTTCTGGTTTTAGTAACTAGAAAATTAATTTGTGTTTTAATTTTTTCTGATTTTTGTAATCAGAGATTATGGCTACTACAACTGAAACTGCATCTGGCAGTGGTACTCCTATTGTTACACCTACATCGGTCCCTATCCAGAACCATGTTCATGTACCAATCAATCATGGAGAAAAACCGGAAAAATTTAACGGTACCGAGTTTAAGAGATGGCAGTAGAAGATGCTGTTCTATCTTACAACTTTTAATTTGGCCCGATTTCTCCATGAAGAGGCTCCAGCACTTAAAGAGGGTGAAAGTGATCGGCAAGTTGTTGCCGCGGTAGATGCTTGGAAACATTCAGATTTCCTGTGCAGAAACTACATCCTAAATGGCCTTGACAATATGCTGTATAATGTATACAGTCCTCTGAAAACAACAAAAGAATTGTGGGATTCTTTGGAGAAGAAATACAAGACAGAAGATGCCGGCACGAAGAAATTTGTCGTCGGTAAATTTCTGGACTTTGTTATGGTAGACTCCCAAACGGTAATATCTCAAGTTCAAAGTTTTCAAATAATTTTGCATGATATTCATTCAGAAGGTATGTCTCTTAGCGAGTCATTCCAAGTCGCTGCTTTAGTGGAAAAGTTACCACCGGTTTGGAAAGATTTCAAAAATTATTTAAAACACAAACGCAAAGAGATGACTATGGATGAATTGATTGTAAGATTAAGAATTGAGGAAGATAACCGAAAGGCTGAAAAGAGGAATGGGAAAAATCCCATTGAGTCCAAGGCTAATGTGGTTGAACAAGTTCATAAACCACATAACAAAAAGAGGAAGTTTATTGGAGATGGTCCTAAACAAGGCGATAGTAGCAAGAAGTTCAAAGGAAAATGCTATAACTGTGGCAAAACTGGACATCGAGCTTCTGACTGCCGCCGCCCTAAGAAGGATCATGGAAGTACAAGTAAGAAGACCACCAATCAGGCCAATGTAACAGAATTGGATTACATCTCTGACGGAGTGAATGACATCAACCTTTCTGCTGTGGTGTCTGAGGCTAACTTGGTTGGAAATCCCAAAGAGTGGTGGGTTGACACTGGAGCAACGCGTCACATTTGTGCAGACAAGAAGATGTTCACTACCTACACTGAGGCTGCAAATGGTGAACAACTTTTCATGGGAAATTCTTCTACTTCTACTGTGGCTGGACAAGGGAAAGTGATCTTGAAGATGACATCAGGGAAAGAACTAACCCTCAACAACGTACTGCATGTACCTGACATCCGGAAGAATTTAGTTTCTGGGTCTTTGTTAAGTAAAAATGGTTTTAGGCTTGTATTTGAGTCTGATAAATTTGTATTAACAAAGAGTGGTATGTATGTTGGTAAGGGATACATGAGTGATGGTCTCTTTAAGTTGAATGTAATGACAGTTGTACCAAAAGTTGCTATGAATAAGAATAACACATCTTTTGTTTATATTCTTGAGTCAAATTTATGACATGGTAGATTAGGACATGTGAATTTTGATGCTTTGCGTAGATTAATTGGTTTAGATCATATACCAAAGTTTGAAATTAATTCTAATCATAAATGTGAAATTTGTGTAGAAGCGAAACTAACTAAGACTCCATTTAAATCGGTTGAAAAAAAAACCGAACCTCTAGAATTAATTCACACTGATGTATGTGATTTAAAATTTATTCAAACTAGAGGTGGAAAAAAGTATTTCATAACATTTATCGATGATTGCACACGATATTGTTATGTTTATTTACTTAGAAGTAAAGATGAAGCCTTAGAAATGTTTAAACTCTACAAAACAGAAGTTGAAAATCAACTTGGTAAAACCATTAAAATGGTTAGAAGTGATAGGGGTGGTGAATATGATGCACCATTAAATGAATTTTGTGCACAACATGGCATTATTCACCAAACTATAGCCCCTTATTCTCCACAGCAAAATGGAATTGCTGAAAGGAAGAATAGAACCCTAAAAGAAATGATGAATGCCATGTTACTAAGTTCAGGCTTACCACAGAACTTGTGGGGGGAAGCAATATTGTCTGCTAATTATGTTCTTAATAGAATACCCCACAAGAAAACCAACAGCACTCCTTATGAATTGTGGAAAGGTCGATCGCCTTCCTACAAATACTTAAAAGTGTGGGGGTGTTTGGCTAAAGTTGAAGTTCCTATTCCTAAAAAGACTAAGATTGGACCAAAAACAATAGACTGTGTGTTTATTGGTTATGCTCAAAATAGTAGTGCTTATCGATTTCTGACTTATAAATCAGAAATACCTGATATAAATGTGAACACTATTATAGAGTCAAGGAATGCTGTGTTTTTTGAACATGTCTTTCCTTACAAGAAAGGACAGGAATTAAGTTCACAGAAAAGAACTTATGATTGTACACAAAGTCAAGAGACTAATGACAATCAAACAAAAGAGACTAGTAATAGTCTCGACCAACAGGATTTAACTAATGATGAACCAAGACGAAGTAAGAGAGCGAGAACATCAAAATCCTTTGGTCCAAATTTTCTGACATACTTGTTAGAAAATGAACCTCAAAGCTTTAAGGCAGCAATGACAGGTCCTGAAGCACCTTTGTGGAAAGAGGCTGTTAATAATGAAATTGAATCCATTATGCAAAATCATACTTGGGAATTGGTGGATCTTCCACCAGGTTCTAAACCTCTTGGATATAAATGGATATTCAAGAGAAAAATGAAAGCAGATGGTTCAATTGACAAGTATAAAGCAAGACTTGTTGTTAAAGGTTACAGACAAAAGAAAGGTCTGGACTATTTTGACACATATTCCCCTGTGTTCCGAGTGGCAGCATCAGTTCTGTCTCATTCAAGTTCGATTGAGTAGAGTTCATCTAGAGTTATAAGTATAGTAGAGGAGGCCAGAAAAACTGTAAAAGTGGGCAAAGATTTGGGAATTGATTTTAATGGAGATGATGAAGAAGTCGTGAGAAGAATTGTTGAACTCGAAGAGGATGATGCGACGAAGGTTGCACAAGGGAATGATGGTGTTCGGCACTGAACACCATTATCAGGTGGCCTTGGTGTTTTCTAATGTTTTAATGAAGCTCTTGGCGTGGAATGTTAGGGGTCTTGGGAGACTTGAAAAAATGAGGAGGATAAAAACCATACTCAAATAAAGAAGAATTGATTTTGTGTTTTTGCAAGAAACAAAGAGATCAGGAATGTCACTTGAAATAGTGAAATCAATATGGCCAGGTAATGATATGGAATACATGTCGGTTGATGCTAAAGGTCTGTCTGGGGGTCTTTTGTGCATATGGAAATCTAGTGTATTTTCACTTTCACAATGTTGCAGCACAAGGAACTTTATCCTTTTATCAAGTACATTTCAACCTGATTTTAACTATGTTTTGATTAATATTTATGCCCCTAATGAAGTTGGAAGAAGAAATCATGTATAGAATGTACTGGTGAATTTAAAGACTCAGTTTAGGGAACCGTGGTGCATGGGGGGGGGGGGGATTTCATTGAGATAAGGAAGTTGGGTGAAACAAAAGGTTGTACCGGGGGGGCAGAGGAATGAGGGCTTTTAATGATTTCATTGAAGGATTAGAATTATCTAATTTACCAATGCAACGCAGGCAATTTACATGGAGTAATTCAAGTGATTAAGGAAGGTAGAGTAGAATTGACAGAATTTTACTCTCAACACAGTGGTTGAAAAGATTTAATTTTAAGCTTTAGGGCCTTCCAAGAGGGGTATCTGATCATAGTCCGCTTTTATTGATGGAGGATGCTAGGGATTGGGAGCCAGAGCCATTTCAGTTTATTAATGCATGGATTATGCATCTTCAGTTCATGTCAGATATGGAGAAGTCTTGGTTGGAATCAAGTGTTCCAGGTTGGGCTGGGTATGTCATTCAATCGTAGCTTAGGAAGCTCAGATTGAATTTAAAGCAACGGAACAATGAGGTATTTGGTAATGTAACTCATTCTATTAAAGTTACAGAAGAGGAATTACACAAACTTAACTTGTTAACTAAATGTCGGGAGTTGTCTGAAGTAGAAGTAACCAGAAGAAGGGAGATTGAAAAAGAAGTATGGTAACTGAATAAGAAACATGAGTAGATGTGGCTCCAAAAATCCAGAATGGATTGGAGCTTGAAAAGGGATAAAAATAAGAGGTTTTTTCACATATGGCTTCTAGTAGGCAGAATAGAAATCTGTTCAGCTCGTTATCAGTGGATGGGGTGCTGTTTGAAGAACCACAGGAGGTGAAGCATGAGGTTTTTAGACATTTCAAACATGTGTTCTCAGAAGCTTGGAGGTATAGGCCAAAACTGATAGGCCATTTCAATTCTATTGGCAGTTATTGGGTTGCTGAAAAACTTGAAGACAGATTTACTAAAGAGGAAGTTTGGTCTGCTGTCAAGAGATGTGATGGTAATAAAGCTCCAGGACCTGATGGGTTTAATTTGGTGTGCTTCCAAAAGTGTTGGAAGGTTCTCAAGGCTGATGTCCTTCAATTCTTTAATGAGTTTCATGAAAATGGGAAGATTAGTGATGGTGTAAATAGCTCTTTTATCACTTTCATTCCTAAGATTGATGGTCCAGCCAACATCTCTAATTATAGACCAATCAGCCTAATTGGGTCATTGTATAAAATTCTCGCTAAAGTTCTTACCAATAGATTGAAGCAAGTAGTTCCTAGAGTGATTGGTGAGCCACAATCAGCTTTCTTGGTGGGAGGAATATTTTGGATGGGGTACTAATAGCAAATGAAGTGATTGACTGGTGGAAGCGATGTGGAAAAAAGGGATTGATCCTAAAACTAGACTTTGAAAAGGCCTACGATTCGGTCAATTGGGAGTGTTTGCTTTCCATGATGCATGGGTTCGGTTTTGGGGATAAATGGAGGAAATGGATTAAGGAGTGCCTGACCTCATCCAGAATTTCAGTCCTTGTTAATGGGTCTCCAACCCCTGAGTTCATTCCAGAAAAAGGTCTCAGGCCACTGTCTCCATTTCTCTTTAATATTGTAGCTGAAGGGTTGAATATGTTGTTGCAAAGGGCAAAGTCAAGAGCCTTAATAATAGGGGCTGTGATAGGTCATGGTGAATTAACAACAATTGTAACACACCTTCAATTCGCTGGTGATACGATAATTTTTTGTGAAGCAGATGGGGAAGAGGTGCTGTTAATCAAAAGGATCTTGAGATGCTTTCAACTGGTTTCAGGTCTCAAGATAAATTTCCATAAGAGTTATGTATGTGGAGTGGGAGTTCCTGAGCCAGTGGTGGCAGAGTGTGCATCTCGACTGAATTGCAAAAAACAACAGTTCCCTATTTTCTACCTTGGGCTGCCATTGGGTGCCAATCCCAGATTAAAGAAAACATGGAAACCTGCCATTGAGAAGGTGAAGGCTAAATTAGCATCTTGGAAAAAGAAGCTGCTATCTTTTGGAGGTAGGCTTACTCTCATCAAATCTGTTTTATCCAGCCTTCCTGTATACTATCTACCGATATTTAAGTTGCCTCAATCTGTGGCCAAGGAAATTGAGAGTCTTCAAGCAGGCTTTCTTTGGGCAGGGTCTGATTTAAAAAAGAAGGTCCATCTTGTCAAATGGGAAGAGGTTACTAGAAGTAAAGATCAAGGTGGACTGGGAGTTAGAAGAATTAGAGTAGTGAATGATTGTTTGTTAGCTAAATGGTGGTGAAGGTTTGGGTTTGAAGACAATGCTTTGTGGAAAAGAATTTTGTGTAGTAGCTATCAGTTTAATGGTGGGCGTTGGCTTCCTTTTCCAAGTTCTAGTGGTTGTTACTCAAGATTATGGGGTGGGATTTTACAAATTGGCCAATCAAACCCTCTCTTGTTGAGCATTTTTCTGGAAAACTCACAGCTAGTTGTGGGGAATGGGTGTAGAATTCGGTTTTGGGATGATCATTGGCTGGGGAATCAGTGTATCAAGAGTGACTTTCCTAGGCTTTACAGTCTTTCAACTGAGAAGGAGTTTTCTTTGTAAATGATATTTGAAAGGAAAAGGAACTCAGGTGGTTGGAATTTCAATTTTAGATGATCCTTATTTGCATGGGAGTTTGAGGAGTTGGTAAGACTATGTACTGTTCTGAATCAAGTAGCGGTGTTGACTTCAGTTAGGGAGGATTCTATGAAGTGGTTGGCAAGTCCATCAGGTCAGTTTTCTGCCTCTTCCCTCTATAATTTGTATGTGCCTAGTAATTCTGTGGTAGTCACTAAGTTACTGTGGAACAATGTTGCTCCACCAAAAGTCCAACTTCTTAGCTGGTTGGCTTGGAAGCGGAGATTGAAGACAGCTGGGTTCCTGCAAAGAATTGGTGTGCTGCACCACAATGCTTCTGTCAACTGTGTGTTCTGTAGATGTACAGTTGAAACAGTCAATCATGTACTTCTCTGGTGCCCTGTTGTTTGGCAGTTGTGGTCGTGCTTAATGGATTGGTGGGGGGTGTATTGGGTGATACCTGATAATGTTAATGGGCTGTTACAATGGTGGAGGGGTTATAATTGGAGCAAATTTGGAAATAAAATTTGGAAGGCAATCCCAATGGCCATTTTGTGGTCATTATGGAAAATCAGAAATGATGTGGTCTTTAATGGGAAATTATTCCATTTGAATGAACTTTGTGAATTAATCAAGGTGAGAATTGCTTTTTGGGTTAAAGCTTAGTCAAAGGAGTCTCTGTATTTAGTGCAGGATATCATTAATAATTTGCAGCAGATCAGAGCTATTGGTTGCTGAACATTGCATCAATATGCTAGGTATGTGGGTGTTCTGTGGAAGTAGTATTGCGAAGCAATTTTGCCTTGCTGACTTCGGTTAGTTGATTATGGTGTGTGTGGCATTTTGGGTCAATGCTCATGTAAAGGGGGTTCTTATTTCGTCTAGGATTTCATCTGCAATTTGCAGCAAGTCAGGTCAAATAAGGTTTAAAGTTCAGAATTTTTTGTTAGGACTTGATTGATTAGCATACACGTGAAGGATGCAATCACAATCTGCCATCTCATACACCTTATTTCATCCCAATGGCAGTGGCAAACTATTCTACAATAGAAAAATGTGGGGCAAAAGCTGAAAGAACAGTGGGCTATGAATTTGGGAGGTTGTGCTATGCTATGGCTGGATGATTTGTTCTGCTTTTAGTCTGCTGTTGGTCTGCTGAATTGTTGATTTGTTCTGCTTTGATCCAATGAATTTGTTTTGGACTGCTATTCTCAGCAGTGGAATGCTCTGCTGCTGTGGTTCAATCAGATATGTTATGGCTATCTACTGCTGTTGGACTGCTATGCGCTGACATATCTGCCTGTGGTCTGTTTTTCTATGAACTGATATGGACTGCTAAATTGTTAATCTGTTCTGATATGTTGTGGGTAAATCTGAGATGTTAGGCCTATCTACTACTGTTGGACTGCTTTGAACTGATATGCTCTGTTGTTACAAGCTGCTGCAGCTGATAGCTTTTGGGGTTTTTCCCCTTGGAAGTGTTCTGTTTGTGTGTGATCTGAGTTAAGGTCCTAGTATGCATTATGAAGTGGTCTTGGCTAAGGTTCAACTATGCCTATACTGCTATGTTCTGTTTGTGTTTGTTCTCTTGTTTGGTTTATTTTCCTGTTGGGTTTGGTTCCTCTCCAAACCCTTGGGGTTGAGCTTGCAAATGATTGGACTCTATTTCCGGTGCCAAGTTAGTTGGGATTGGGATAGTTTGCTATTTTTTTTGATGTAATCTCATCTTTGTATAGTTGGTTCATCAATAAAAGTTTCTTTTTTGCTGATAAAAAAAAGTTGTTGGATCATGCATATGTGCTGCACTTTTTGGTGCTGCAAGTGTCTGATTCCTTTCTTCGAAGACTCCAATGTTGTTTGGTATTTGCTTGGTTACTAAGTTGGTCTAGGTGGGAGATTAGTCCTTTGTGGATGATTGTAAGACATTAGGTCGGTTGAATATTAATGCTTATTTTTATTATGGTGATAGTACTGTAAGTGGGCTTTGGCCAACCTATTTCCCTTTGGAATATTAATACTTATTTTTATTATGGGGAAGTATTGCATGACCCAATTATTATTTTATTTTATTTTTTTAATTTATTTTTTGACAATTTGATTTATAATGATATAATATAATAGATATCAACTTCTAATTTACCACACATCCAATTGTGTAGGGCTTAGGGTCGGCTTTGACATTTTCAGAGTCCAAAGCGGATTTTGATATGAGACATTTCTTACATTCTCAAATATATATATATATATATATATATTTATTAGTAAAGGAGTAATATTTTATTAGATAAATAAAACATTACAAGAAAGAGAGGAAAGTACGAAAAAGTATCAATTTGGCAGGGTCAAATGACTTAAATCCAATTCGATACAATATTTTGTTGGCAATAAATCAACGAACATAAACACATCATCCAAAATAAAGCTTAAACTCCTACTACACCCAACACACATGTAGTTTCTTTTATCCAAAAACTGTTTAAGTTCTCCAAAATACAAATATATATATATATATATATATATATATCAAAAGATTATGTATCCATATTTTTAATTATATGTCAATGTTAGCAAAAAGATTGCTTTCATATATAACTATTAAAATTTATTTAAATATATAACAAAGTTTATAATAAAAAAAAATGATCAAATAATTTAAGCTTAAGTGCTAAATAAAATGTGAACAAACTATAATAAAATATTACTTGAACATCACAATTTTCACAATTTTAACTACGAATTTGTTAATCAAACTTGTATAATCCAACTTATCCACTAAATCATTTTGAATGGAAAAAATTGTTAATTTATTCAATTTTTCTTGTGACATAGTTGACCGAAAGTAATATTTAATCAATTTAAAAAAAATTCTTTTTCCATAAATAACTATAACTGGTATAATTAATTGTATACCTCTTGAAGTTTGTTTAAAATATGGATTGCTATCTGTGGTTTGAAAAATTATAAATATCCTCTTATTAGAATTTTTTATTTAATAGAATTAATTGAAAAAAATAAAATCTCTAATTGCTCTCCTATACAATAATAAAATTACCTGAATTATAAATTAAAATAAATTTCTAATATCATTAAAAATTATTCATTGACATAATGATTTATTAATAAAATGGGCAATTTATTCTGAAATTAAAAATTTCGAAGGCGAGATGTAATTTCTAAAACCACATTAGGCAAATCGTAATTTAAGCAAATCTCAAGGGCTGTATTTGTAATATATGCTTAATTGTATTATATACATAACATATACATTTGATAAATAATCCTCCATTAATTTGAAATAACTCACAATTTCAATTGGCTATTTGATTTTTTGCAGTAAAAATAATTATCCATTAGTTTTAAAAACTTCACCACATCAACCAACTATCAGTTTTGAATTTTCACTATATTTAATCAGGGCCTTTCAAATTTAGATTTTTTTTTCTTTGTTTTTGGAATGGTATAATCACTGCAACAAAATTCTAGGGACTTTTTTTTTTTTACTCAATTTTCAGAGGGTTGAAACGGCGGCTTTGCTCGCTTTGGGCCAAAGCTAGCCCTAGTAGGACTTATCTCCATTACTACATTATTATGGATGAATTTAAGAGTCTAAATTATGGGTCTCAAATACTTTTCTTTTCCTTTTTGTCTTTCAGAGAAATATTCTATCTTCTCCTTATCTGTTATGTTTTATTGTTATTAGGAAAATATTATCCTCCTTTTTTCTTGACTAAAAAAATGTAATATCTTGTCAATAATCTTGATTTTTCAAATTTCGTAATGAATATTTTTGTGATGATTTTTTTTACGATAATTTAACAGTTTTTCTTTAAAATTGAAAAACTGTTGAATTATGTATTTTGTTAAAAGATTTAAAAAACATAACAAAATATTTACAGAAATCTAGCCAATAGTGGATCACAACATGTGTTATAGTAGTATGCTTTTTTATTATAATTTTGTTTGCAAACAAATGTTAGATTATAAAACAAATTATTTGGAGATTTTTTTTTTTTGTTTTTTTTATCGGCAAAGAAAAATTATTTGGAGATGTTAGGTATTTTTTTTTTAACAACATTTGACTTTATAAAAATTATTATATAATTTTCGTTTATCCTACTCATTGAAATTTTACTTACTAATCAATTAGACTTAACTTACTACTCAATTAAATCTTACTTGCTAGTCAACAAGACTCCACAAACTACTCAATCAAACTTGACTTACTACTCAACACCACTACTACTACTACTACTACTACTACCACCACCACCACCACCATGTCACCACCGCCATTATCACTGTCATTGTTGCTATAAGCATCATTAAAATTTTACTACTACTATCTTCACTACCTCTATCACTACCACTGCCAACACCACCACCATCAACATTACTATACTATTGCTACCACCACCACTACCACCATGCCACTGCCACCACTATCGCCAATACCACTGTTACTACCACTATCACCATACCATTGTCACCACTACCACTGTCACCACTCCCATGCCACTACTGCCACTACCACCACCACCACCACCACCATCATATCACCACTAGTACTTAGTCAAACTTCATTTATTACTCAAATCAAATATGACTTATTACTCAATAAGACACTACTTAATTGGACTTGACTTACTACTTAATTAAATATCACTTTCTACTAAATTAGACTCTACTTAGTATTTCATCAGATTTATCATTGTCCCAAAAAAGTTGAAAAATACTCATTGAGCTTCCATTTACTACTTCACTAGACTCCACTATCTACTCAATTTTAGTTTTGCTTACTATTCAATGAATTTCCACTTACTATTTTATTACAGTTCACTTACTACTCAATTTTGGTTTCATTTACTACTCAATAAACTTCCACTTACTACTTCACTAGACTCCATGTACTACTCAATGAGCTTCCTCTTACTATTTCATTATAATTCATTTACCACTCAATGAATTTCCACTTACGATTTTATAAGACTCCACTTACCACTCAATGAGGTTTTACTTATTATTTCATTACACTAAACTTACTACTTAATTTTGATCGTGACGATGTCATCATAGCAATTATAGAAGATCCACTCTTGGTTTCCAAATCAAAAATTTCAGGCTTCTTTGATGATGGTGATGATGATTTTGTAAACTATTTGCCAAATAGTTTGTGTTCATGGAAAACAAATATTTTGTCATAAATATTGTGAGTAAAATCACAATGAATAGTTAGTATTGTGTTAGTAAAATCATATTATAGAAACTTTTCTCTGTTTTCTACCGAATCAAATATCATTTCAAACACATCTTTTTCAATTAGTTGATCCATACACTTAACATCTCTTTTGGTTAGGAGATCATCAAAACTAGCGATATTCTCTTGATTGCCAATGTTGTACTTTCTAGTATCAAAAGCATCATCATCATCATTATGTAATTCATATACAGTGTTATTATGCCCAATGTTGCTTTCCATATGTGGTAGGTATAATAAAATTAATTAGATCAAACCAGATGGTAAGTGATATTACAATTAGTTAATGTGACTTCAATTATTGTTTTATTAGATTTTACTTACTACTAAATTAAATCGTACTTATTATTTCATCAGACTTTACTTACTACTCAATTAAATTTCACTTACGACTCAAAATTTCCACTTACTACTTCATGAGCATCTAGTTACTACTTTATTAGGCTTTACTTACTACTCAATAATCTTCTGTTAGGTTTTTATTCTTGGCAATCCCGTTTGACAAAACTCCTTTCAGTTGTATTTGTTTTCGCACTTTTTATTTCAGTGAGGCTATGAGTTTATTAGATGCGAATCCAACCCGAATTGTGCCTTGTAGAGAAGTTTGTGATGTTAATGCTTTCAAGATTGCCACTTCGCTGATTATGACGGGGGTCGAGCTGCCCGGTTAGCTCGCGGTCGAAGCAAAATGCAAAAATGCATTCAAAGTTGCCTGTCCGCTCGAGCGTCCGTTTCCCCGCTTGAGCGGAGAATGTTGAGTTCCAGAAGTTTGGTGAGCCTGCAAAAATACTATGATCCGTGTTTTCATGCTCGAGCGTCGAAATCCCCGCTCGAGCGTACATCCTGGTTTGGAACACGTCATATAGTGTCCCCGCTCGAGCGTCCATTTCCCCGCTCGAGCGTACACCTTAGTGCGGAACACTTCATATAGTGTCCCCGCTCGAGCGTCAATTCCCACGCTCGAGCGGACCTCGCGATTTCAGATTCTATAAATTCGCAAGTTGCTCCAAATCTAGGTTTACTTCTCCAGATCTTCTTCTTGGGTTCTAGGGTTTATATCTGGGGATATTTTGCTGGTTTTCTTTGATGTTTTGATTGAATATTCAACTCCTGGTTTAAAGAGTATACATCAAAGGATTATTTGTTTGTTCTACACAAAAGTGAGAGTTGTTCTTCGGTGGATTCTGAAAAATTCGAGCCTGAAGCTTTGGTGGATTCCGGAGTGGCTCATCGTCAAGACAATTCTGAGGTGAAGACGGGGTTGGAAGAGGCACATTGAGGTTGGTTCAATTCGGGCGTGGATTCACTAGGTAATTGAGAGTATACCTGTGTAATTCCTTTATATCTTCTTAGTGGATTGTCTTGTGGCTGTTGCCCATGGTTTTTTATCACAATTGGAGGTGTCCAATTGTGGTTTTTCTACGTAAAATCGTTGTATCGATTTGTCTTGATTGTTTGATTGGGATTGTTATATATTGCTTAAAATTGATACATAATCACAAATCAACATCTAGGGGATTTCTAGATTTTTCATCTTCCATTCACTATTTTATTACACTTCACTTCTACTTTATGAGCTTTTACTTATTTTTCATTAGAATTCACTTATTATTCAATTGACTTTAACTTACTACTTTATTAAACTTTAGTTACTACTCAAATAAACTCCACTTATGATTTCACTAGACTTGACTTACTACGTATGACTTCACAATGTTGGGTCTTAAGATCAATTTCCACAAGAGCATTGTCTGTGGAGTGGGTGTTTCGAACAGTGAGATAGATAATTTTAGTGCTGTGTTGAATTGCAAAAATCAGAAATTGCCAATGGTGTATTTGGGTCTTCCTTTAGGAGCTAATCCCAAAAGGAAGTCAACTTGGCAGCCAGTGGTTGACAAAGTGCGGAAGAAGTTGTCTCTTTGGAAAAGAAAGTTGTTGTCTTTTGCAGGGAGATTAATGTTGATTAAGTCAGTTGTGTCCTGCTTACCATTATATTATATTTCGGCCTTCCAAATGCCTAAGGGTGTGGTTAGGTTGATTGAGAAGCTACAGGCTGCTTTTCTTTGGAGGGGTGGTGAGTTGAGGAAGAAAGTTCATTTAGTAAAATGGCAGGAGCTCATAAAGTCTCAAAGGCAAGGTGGTTTAGGGGTTAGAAGCATAGCAGATATGAATGTTTGTTTACTGTTAAAGTGGTGGTGGAGATTTGGCACTGTGGAAGGCAGTGATTTGTAGTATTTAAGGGAGGGTTGGTGGTAGGTGGTGGCCAGAGTTGGGGGATGTAAGGAGAGTGTCTCCAATGTAGCTGGGGATCCTTAATCTTGCCCAAGTTAATCCTTAGTTACTTGAGTTTTATTTTGATAATGTAACAGTGAAGGTTGGGAATAGAGGGAGAACGAAATTCTGGACTAATAAATGGTGCAACAATAGTAAGCTTAGTTAGGAATTTCCAAGGTTGTTCGATATCTCAGAAGATAGGGATGGTTCTGTTATGCAGTATAGGCAAAGAAGGGGTAGTTCAGGGGATTGGAATTTACGATTTAGAAGACAGCTCAGAGTTTGGGAGGAAGAGGAGATACGTAGGCTTCATGACTGGTTGATTGATGTCCCTAGAAATTGTGGGCAATTGGATGACTATTTGTCATGGGAATTGAACACATCGAATCAGTTCACAGTGTCATTAGTTTGGGTGTGGCTACAAGCAGCTAGGGGTCTTGATTTGCGCATTGCCAAATGGTTATGGCAGGTTGTTGTACCTCCAAAATTACAGTTTTTTGGTTGGTTAGCTTGGCAAGACAGAGTTAAAACAACAGTTTTTCTTCATCGGATTTGGGTGTTGTCTGCCAATGCTAACACTTTGTGTGTTTTCTACAGAAATGAAGAGGAAACGGTCAATCATGTTCTCTTCCATTGCCCACTGGTTTGGAAAGTGTGGGCTAGTATATTGAACTGGTGGGATGTGTGTTAGGTAATTCCGGGTTCGGTTGAAGCTCTACTGCATTGGTGGCTGGTGCTAGGTTCAAGAAGAAAGTACTGTGTATTTGGAAGATTGTGCCTTTGGTTTTATTGTGGCCAGTTTGGAATTTAAGGAATGAGATTGTTTTCAATGGTGGTCAGGTAAACTTAGCTAATTTGGAGGAAGTTATAAATTAAGGGTAGCTTTTTGAGCCAAGTGTTGTGTGGCAGGTCTGCAATACTCTGTGCATGACTTTATGTGCAATTTAAATCAGATTAGGAGGTGCTTGTAAGGGGTAGTTCAGCTGTTGCCTTTGGTTGGGGAACTATTGTTGCTATTGAAGCAGTGTTGGGAAGCTATTTGTGTATAAGGGGTAGTTCAAGTGTTCCTAGTGTTAAGTGATTAGGTGCAGTTAGGAGAGGGTTGTGGAGCATTGGGCTCCTGATTCTGGTCTATTTTGTGTCTACTATTCTATTTGCTGCAGATGGTGTATGCTGCTACTATAGAGTTAGATTGTCTGCTGTTGTATATGGTTGTCTTGGCCTGCTGTATGCTGCTGCTGAAGAATTATGATTTGAAACTGGTGTCGATTTATGTTGTTTGTATTGTTTTTCTGTGTTGTTCTGTTTTTTCGTCTTTTGGTTGCTCCTGATTGGCTTCTCACCAATCTTGGGTCAAGTGCTTGCATATGATTTTGCTTCCTTCGCAGTGCCAACCTAGTTAGGATTGTGGAGGTTAGCCATGATGCTCTGTGCACTTCCCTAATTTGTTGATGTATTTTTGCATGTACTTTGCCTTTTTCATCAATAAATCTTTTATTTTGCTGATAAAAAAAAAGTATACTTGAATTATTACTTAATGAGATTCCAATTATAATTTGATTAGAGTTCACTTACAACTCAATTAAACCCTATTTATTATTTAATGAGTTTGTGCTTACTATCGCATGGGACTTCACATACTAATCAATTATTTTTCACTTACTACTTCATTCGACTTTACTTACTACTCAATTAAACCCTTCCTACTTAATGAACTACTCCATTAGAATTCACTATAGGAAATGTCACTTTTGGCAACCAAAATATTGGTCGCCGATACTGTTTAGCGACTAAATTTTTTTGTCACCAAGGTCGTCGCCTATACCCTGTTGGCAATAATATTGGCGACTAAACTTTTTTTTTGGTCGCCGAAAGTGAAACGTTTGGCTACTAAATGTTGGTTAGCCGGCAAATGTTATCTTCTGGCGATTAAAACATTCATCTCCGAAAGTGAATTTTTGGCTACTAAACTTTGGTAGTCGGGAAAGGTGGGTCCTTTGGCGACAAAATTATTGGTCGCCGAAAGTGAACGTTTGGCTACTGAACTTTGGTTAGTCGGCAAAGGTGATATTTTGGCGACTATAATATTAGTCGCCGAAAGTTCTAACATAAACTACATTCAACTATTAGAGACTAAAGTTTTAGTCGCCAATAGAATACATAGATTTAGTGAACATGGAATTTAGTCGTTGTTACTTTTACCGACTACAGTTGTTAGTCGCCAAAAGCCTATTCAATTTCACTTCATTATTTTTTACCACTAAACATTTTAGTTGCCAAAGGATGCCGTGTTTTTCGTGACTAAAAAATTTAGTTGGCAATAGTTTCTTTCCCTCATTTTGATTTGTTTTAGCTACTAACTGTTTGGTCACAAAAAGTCATTTGGTTCTTTTTTTCTACTAAATTATTAATCGCCAAAACATTTGTTTACGCTTTTGGCTACCAAAATATTTAGTCGCCAAATACTATATTAAATTTATTTATTTTTAACATTTCAGAACCACTTGTATCCATTATTAATGCAACTTATACCCTTTATAAATAATATAATCCATTAATATTGAATATATATTATCAACCATTCAACAACGTGCACACATTTCATTTCCAACCATCCAAAAAATTCATATTGAACGTCCAATTCTAAATGTAATACAAATTCCATACGAACCAAGTATAATCCAACATCAATAATTTAATTCCATACATAATAGAGGATTAACCAAATTTAATATCCAAAAGAAAATCTATACCACACCAAAAATTTAATCTGTACCGCCCCAAAAACTAATTTGTACTACCTCCAATGCTAATTTCTACCATGCCAAATTTTAGATATTTACCACGCCAAAAAAGTAATTTGTACGAACTACTATATATACGGACGAAGGTATAAAAAAAATGCCCTTCTGTACTTGTCAAAAAAAGTCATATCCAAATTTGCACGTCCAAAAAAAAAAACAAAAGAAAATCATTAGTATTGACTACATATTGGGCTAGTAAAAAAAAAAATTTGAATCATTGCTATTGTACATGCATGTCGGGCTACAACCACTAGACAATCTAGTAAGGTTAACAATATCATTGTCAGAGAAGAATATTATAACAACATAGAGATGGAACTAGAATGAACTCATCAATCCTCAAAATCCACGCCTTATTAACACAAGCGACATCAGTACAACTACATGCAAATTCCAAACCAACGGACAGCTATACAACTACATGCACATTCCAAACCAACACCATAATGACATTACCCATGATCATTATCAAAAGGTTCGAGCCAAAAGCTCAAGAAAAGAGTAGCATACTATTTAAAAAAAAATTAAAAATTAAAAAAGGAAGAATAACAAGAAGAAAAATAAGAACAAACGCACTCTTCAACCTTCTCCTGTCAAATCTAATCTATTTCCAGTCAACTTTGGCATCACAAAACTGTCCCTTCCGCATAATAGGCCCTTCCATCCAATAAGAGGTTAATGCCATTTGTCCATAAGTTTTTCTACCACCAACATCAGCATTACCTCTCTTCCACAGCAAACCCCCAAATCAAACTCAAGTTTCATAATACTTGTGTTGATTATTTCCCAAATCCTGATGTTGTTGTGATGGTCTATTGAACTTTCATGTGAACCAATAAATTTCAATTGGCAACAAAAACTGTTTCCCATCTCTCTCTACATATATGGGTAGTATGTTGCTATTTGCAGCCAATCTAGAGTACATAAACATGTTTTGAGGGATCATCGCTGCCTCACAATGAGATTCAACAAAAAGAAAGGCATTTTTTTTTATATCATGATCCATGAAATGCTTCAATCTAGAGACTTCAAACTGGTTCTCCTTTTGAAAACAGTTTCATCCAAATTAGTTTTTTTCTGTCTTTGTTTTTTTAGGTTAAAATTCCCTAACTATAAATTGAATTTAGAAAAGTTGTAATAGAATATCAGTTTGGTGCCTATAGAGGAACTTCTAAAGGACATATAGCACCTGTGAAAGTGTTCAAACATTAAAAGACAAGGAGAGTAATAAAGTGTGTGTGTTACAAATTTACTGCAATCAAAGTGATTGATTGTCAACTATCAGGTACCAAATTACTAACAGAGAAACAAAGACATCCAAACTCTCTGAGATTAAATAAGACAACATAGCCGTAGTTTGACTGGTAAACAAGCATCCATTCTATGAATTAATGCCAAAAGTTATGTTTATGGCAATTAAAAGGGCCACAGCCAACAAACAAACTAAATTGGAACCTACAGAAATTTATGGAAATTAAAAGTTTAAATTTGAGTTTTTTTGTTCTACATACGAGTTTCATTCACGATAATTAGTTTGTCATTTTGCTCATAAGCTCAAGTAGTATAAGTTGCACTAAACACATTGACATAAACTCCTATAAAAAATTACATATCACCATGGCCCAAATATTTTTGCCAATTTTTTTTTTTTTTTTTTTTTGCCCAAAATAATAATGAAGAGTTAACATTCTAGAGAAGCAATATCAACATCACAAAGTTTTTTTTTTTTTTATTAGCAAAAGAGAAGGAAATTTTGTTGATGAATGAGAAGATTATTACATCAATAAAGGGAAAAAGGGGGATGAGTGCAACAAGCATTATAGCGAAACAAATCAATCCCAACTAGGTTGGCACCGAAAAGATCACCCAATCATATGCTAGCACAACATCAAAAGTCAGTGAGAAACCAAACACAAATAACAAAACCAACCACGCCCAATATAAAATAACCACACCTAATACAAAATTACAACCCAATACTAATAACCAACCACAAAACAAATTAACAGCAAAGAAGATTAGCAGCATCAGCAACAGATTGATAGCAGCGACAACCACAACAATGCAACAGCCAATATAAACTACCCGCATAAACTAGCAGCTACCCCAGCAGAGCAGTAACGCCAAAGTAGATCAACAGCAATCCAAACAGAGCATCACCAATAAAGCAGCATCCATGATAGACTACCCACATAATCTAGCAACAACCTCTGCAGACCAACAGAGCCTTCTTTAGACCTTAAAAAAAATGCATCACCAATAAAGCAACATCCATCAATAGCAATCCAAGCAAAGTGGATCAACAACAATCCAAACAGAGCATCACCAATAAAGCAACATCCATTATAAACTACCGACATAATCCAGCAGCAACCTCAGTAGACCAACAGAGCCTCACCCATTTTATGTTTGAAACAATCTCTTGAATGGAGAAGCAACACCCCACATCAAAAGATTTCAACCACATGGCCACTCGAATTTTAATAAGCTCACACAAAGCATCTGCATCAGGTTAAGTATTATTGAATAAACAGTCATTTCTATATCCACAAGGACCAAATAACAAAAATAAAAACAACCCTCCACACTTTCTTTTCCTTTTTCCTGAGCTTCCATCCCAACCACCATTGCATCAAGCCTTCAAAAGACCCAGGTAACACCCATTGAATTCCCCACCAGGCCATGATGTTTGACCAGACATGCCACACAAATGAGCAGAACAAAAAAAATATCATTAGTGGTTTTCTCCTCAACTTTACACAACACACAAGACAAAGGCCCATTGCCTCTCAAAACTCAAATTCTACTGAGAAATGCAGATGTTTTCAACCTACCTTTCCAAGCGAGCCAAGTAATGAATTTACCCTTAGAAGGACCAAAGTTGTTCCATACCAAATCTGGATAGCTTAGAATAGGCCCAACACTTTGTTTACACCAACTATACACAAATCCAACTGTGAAAATCCCTGATTGTTTAGCCTTCCACCTAATTGAATCCCTTTGACTAACCACAAGACATGGACCTACTCCCAGCAGAGCCTGCAGTCTTATCACCTCATCCTCCTCCCATCCAAAAAGAGGCCTTCTAAAATTAAAGCACCAATTGTTGCTACTGTCTCTGCAAGCACTTTGCATCTTCAAGGTTATCTCCTTATTTAAACTCAACTGATACAACCTTGGAAACTGAAGTTTAAGGCTTGATGTTCCCAGCCAAGTATCCTGCTAGAATTTTACCTTATTCCCATCACCAATCTGCAGCTCCATATTTTCCAGAAAAAATTATGCAACCGAGGATTTAAATATGGCACAGTAAGGACCTGTCTCCATATAGAAGAAATAGAAGCCAAATCATGCCCTGGAGGAAACCGGTGGCCTCCCAATACACCATACTTGGCAGAAATCACAGATTTCCACAAAGCCTCACAAAGCCTCATCTTCAAAGGCATGTCTCCACCACCACTTAAGAAACAAACATTCATTTGTCAATCTGATATCTCTGAGACCAAGACCTTCTTGCTTCTTATTCAACTGCACCTCTTTCCATTTTACCAAATGAATTTTCCTTTTAGACTCATCCCCTCCCTACAAAAACCTTGCTTGAATCCTATCAAGTTCCTTAACAACACACTCGGGTATATTGAACAGAGACATATAATAAACAAGTAAAGAAGATAAAACAAATTTGATGAGGGTGACCCTATCCACATAGGATAGCATCCTTCTCTTCCACCCCGATAATTTCTTTTTATACCTGTCCACCACTGGCTGCCATGTTTGCTTCCGACTTGGGTTGGCTCCAAGAGGCAACCCAAGGTACTTTAAAAGGTAATTTATGACTCTGACAGTTAAGTATGTCTGTAAACACCTCAACTAACCCATTATCAACTCCCACCCCACAGATCATACTTTTATGAAAATTTATCTTTAATCCCGAGACCATTTCAAAACATCTTAAAACTCGTTTGATAGCCACAATCTCAGCCCACTTAGCCTCGCAAAATATGATAGTGTCATCCGTGAATTGAAGATGGGATATGTTGACCTCACTAGAACCCACTGCCACCCCTTATTATAATCCTCAATTCCTTAGCTCTTGACAACAAGACATTCAAGCCTTCAGCAACAACATTGAACAAGAAAGGGGAAAGGGGATCAACCTGTCTTAACCCTTTTTGCGAACAAAATTCAGCTGTCGGTGAGCCATTTACTACGATGGAAATTCTAGCAGATTCTATACATTCCTTCATCCATCGAATCCATCGTGAACCAAAACCAAAACCAAAATTAGCTAACATCTGCAGCAAACATTTCCAATTAACAGTATCATATGCTTTTTGAAAGTCCAGTTTGAGAATAATACCCTTCTTCTTTGATGTTTTCCACCAATCCACCTCCTCATTAGCTATAAGCACCCCATCTATAATGTTTCTTCCCTCTACAAAAGTAGATTGAGCCTTATCAATCACAGTAGGCAAGACTTGTTTCATTCGATTAGCGAAAACTTTGGATAGCACCTTATATGGGGAATTTATCAGACTAATGGGTCTGTAATCAAGAAAATAGGTTGGATTATCCTTTTTGGGGATAAGAGCAACAAAAGAACAATTTACCTCATACCTTAATTTACAATTGCTATAGAACTCCTTCATAAACTTCATAATGTCACCTTTCAAGAACTTTCACCCTTTTTGAAGAACATCATATTAAACCCAATTAGGCCTAAGGCTTTGTTTCCATCACACTCTTTTACAGCAGTCCAAACTTTTTCCTCTATAAATTCTCTCTCTAGAATAGCACCTACTTGGTTAGCATCAATCTTCTTAAAATCACCTTCAATACTTGGCCTAAACCTCTAGTGTTTAGAAAACAGATTTTGGAAGTGAGCAAGATGCTTGTTTTACCTCAGAAGGTTCATCCACCTCAACCCCATTAACCAAAACAGAAGCAATCAGGTTTCTATTGTGTTTCTTGGTTGCCATAATATGAAAGAATCAAGTATTTCTATCTCCTTTCAAAGCCTAGTCCATCCTCGATTTTTGCACCCACATCCACTCCTTTCTTTTGCTAAGCTTCTAAATCAAACCCATTATCTCCTTTCTTCGTCCCTCTTCCACCTCAATCAGCACCCTCAATTCATATTGTAAATCCATAGAATGTAACTCACTTTCAACTTCTTTCAACTTTGCTTCTAAATCCCCAAACACTTCCGCGCTCCATTTTTTCAAAGCTACTTTTAAAACCCTCAGCTTTTCCATAATTATATAACTAGCCCAGCCTTTTGCATTAGTTGAATCCCAATCTTTATTTGCTTCAACAAGAAACTTACGATGTAAAACCCAAGCATTGATGAACTTGAAATGCTTTGGGCCCCAGTTCCTATCATCTTCTATCAGCAAAATGGGGCTATGATCAGAAAAAAAAAAAAAAAAAAAAAAAGTCTTGGTAACCCCTATACCTCGTTTCTATACCATTCCAACCACTCAGGGTTAACCAAGAACCTGTCAAGCCTACTCCAACTTTGAGAATTGCCCCAAGTATCTTGCCTGCCTAACATTGGGATATCCATCAATTCAAGATTGCTAATAAAGTTACCAAATTCATCTATTCCTCTATCCCTCTTTATGCACCCTTTTTTTTCACTAATATTTTTAACTTCATTGAAATCGCTCCCTAGACACCAAGGATTAGGGAAGATAGTCTTCAAATTGGATAGGATGCCCCATAACCTCCTCCTATTCAAATTTTCATTAGAAGCATATATGTTACCAATCACACAATTAATAGAAGAACGCATAATACCTGCTAAAAGGATGAAGTTTCTGGAACAGTAACACTTTTGTAGTCAGAAAGTCATAGGATTCCAAATGCACAGAATTCCTCCTGCATTTCCCTCCGTGTCCACTTCCATGTATTCCACCGAATCACTGGGCCACAATGACCTAACAACACTTCCATCAATACTTGATCTTTTTGTTTCTTGTAGCAGAACCATATCCACATTTTTCAGCCTCAGAAATTCCTTTATTCTTCGCCTTCTATCAACCCCACCCAGTCCTCTAACGTTCCAAGATAGAATCTTCATAAAGATAGAGATGCACACTAAAACCTTCTACCAAGTGCTGTTTAAGCACCTAACACCACCCCTTTTGCTTTCCTTCTCTCAATATCTTCAATTTCCATCTAGATAACTCACTCCACAGCTTCAGCTTGATTCCCATTCATTACTAGACCCAGAGTCTTACCCAACTGCACCCTTTGCTTCCTGTCTAATTTTGTTTTGCTTTCGTAAGGCATTACTGATAGATAAAGATGATGAGGATGCCATTGCAGTAGCTCGAACAAGGGCACCTCGTTGGAACCCATTCCTAAATGATATTCTATTTTGTCATTTTCTTCTCCAAAATTTTTCGAACACCCTACTTTCATTGAGCTGGGCCTCTGCTTTACTAGCCCAAACATAAGCACCAGGTCGATGTATTTCTCTTTCTTCCTCACTTGGGCTGGACTCATCATCAATGTTATTAGAAGCCTCACCTTCTTCAATTGGGTTAACCTCTTCAATAGAACTGACCTTAGCATTATCAGGCCCCAGACGATTCCCATCAAATTGGGCTTTATTCAAAACAACTTCCAAAGATATGTCAAGCCTATTAAAATCTCCTGTACTTAAACTTTTTATAAGCCCATGGGGCCCATTAGATGTCTCCAACACCTCACCTCCTCGTCTTCCACCCCTGTCAACCTCCCTTACTAATGGTGCCTGCAAGCTGACATTGGGTACTGGATGGACTACATCATGATTGCGAATTCCCATCTCCATGCCTGTCTCATTAACCATCGATATAGAGTCTGAAGTACACGTATGCTTATGTCCTGCTCCCACCAACACATCATTGGACTTCTTACTATGTGCCATGTAATGGCTTCTCTCCACATCAGTCCCAATATTTCCTACGTCATCACCTTTACTCCTGCATGCATGACAAGTTACAGAATAATGGTCACCGCCATCCATGGATGTTGTTGGCAGATCCCCAGCTTTGACTACACGAACAGGGTAGGATCTACCATCTTTTTGCAGAATAACCAATTTATCAATATGTTCCAGTTCATATGTGCATATTCTGATTTTCCCACACTTCGAAGACTTCATACTTAATACGTTATGATCAAGCTCCATGACTACACCACAAGCTTCACCAATTTTCCTGAAGTTATTAACATTCCATAGATTTGGAGGCATTCCAAAACAACTTAACCAAACCAGTCTTTCATTATCTAACCTCACACCATTGTTCCACTCAATGATTGAATCACACCACTCCAATAACCAACCTCCAAAATTGTTCAATGATTCCTTCATATCTTCTTTAGATTTAAAAGTGATAAACACATTTAGCCCTTCTCCTTCTCTAAGTTGTATGTCCTTTAATCCTATATTACGACATTCAGACTTAAAATCATTGAAGTTACAGTGAGGTTTAAATTTGATTACTGCACTCAGTAGTAACCAACCAATGGCATATTTCTCCACTTTAATTCTGATATAATAACCACTGTAAGACCTCCCTCCTTTCAGAACCTCCGCATAAGAACATCTCCCTCCAATACTAGCACCAGACAATCTTAAGACTCCATCTGGTTTATGTGCTCCTGGTCTTGGATTACTCAGATCCTTTTCTTTTTCGGAATTAGCTTTTTGCACCTTCAAAGATTTATCATCACACCACACTCCATTGGCTTTCTGAATTGCAATCCCCGCTACGATAGGACAATCATATCATACAAATCCAAATCTGGTTTTCGTCGCTTTTCTTCATTTCTCTGGGATGTAGACATCCTTGACAACCCCAAAGTTGGAAAACATGGCAAACAAACCTTTAGCATTCATCGAGTCTGGGATCTCATCGACAAAGATCGTGTGAAGTTGTGCTGCCGCCCCACTTCTACCTTGTCGTCGACGGAATACCGGATTCCACCCACCTTGTTGACGCTCCACTTCTCCAACTAAAAAAAAAATATATATATATATATTATCAACATCACAAAGTTAATGACAATACTATCGGGAATTACATATTAATGGACAAGTGCCATAACTTAACATTTAATAATAGGAAAATGTAATATAAATTAATAAATTTATTAATTTTTATTCTTGCAAACTAATGTATCATGCAAGAAAAATGGCGACTTGAGGTTTTCCAGGTCTCAAATTCTTGCCACAATTAAGCTTACCTTAGTTTGCGTATAAATCCTTAACTTCTTTAGCTTCATAGTCTTCCCATTTCACAGAGTTCAAAACAACCAAACGAATCAAAACAAATACTGAATTAATTTGTAATTATAGTTGTCAAATTGGGTATTGGATTTTGTATCAATTCACTATTTTTAGTATCTTGTAGGTGGTAGGAGATACAAAAAAAAGGAAGAAAGGTATCAATTCACTGTTTTTAGTATCCTGTAGGCTGTTGGATTTTGTATCAATTCACTATTTTGTATCAATTCACTGACTTATCTATTCCATAGTTTAAAAAAAATCTATGATCCAATGGAGTTTTAGTGTTTCCAATGATTTACTTAAGAGGATTTACTTAAAAGGAAAAGCATAGATATAACAAGTATTTGTCAAGCAATTGCAATTGATGAAATCCAAGAAGAAGTATCAGCAAGAAGGTTCTATTCTTTTAAACTATGGAATAGATAAGTCCCTTCCCAAATAGCTACTAACCATACACAAAACAAATAGCAACCTATCCTACCACAACCTTCGGTTCTCCCTCAACCAAACTGTGAGAACCTGAATATACAAATCAAATAAATAATTAAGTAATAATAATTTTACAACAAATATTTTATTGTGAATCTTTTAAGTGCAAATTAAATATTTGGAGGGTCTTTTAATTAATTTTAAACCTAAAACAAATTTGTTATGGATGTCTACAATTTTAAAAGATAATAATAATAATAATAATAGATAATAAATAAGAGGGGTTGTTAATTATATATATAAAAACAAAACAAAACCCTAGTTTCCCTAACAAAAACCCTAACCCTTATTATAATTGTTTTCCACAACACTTTCAACATAAAGCAGCCACGGGAGAGAGAGAGAGAGAGAGAGAGAGAGGGAGAGAAGAGAGAGAGAGACAGAGAGAGAAATTTTCAGTCTCAACAACTCTCCAAGGTAATAATCAATCTATTCTTGTTCTATTATAATATGTTGTTTACATAGTTATGGTGCTTGTGGGTGTTGTGAGTTGTTGGAAGAAAAAGGAACGGTTTGGCTGATTGGAATAGTGTTTTCTGTATGTTAGGTTTTATTTTTGGCAATCCCGTTTGACAAAACTCCTTTGAGTTGTAATTTTTTCGCACTTTTATTTCAGTGAGGCTATGAGTGTTTTAGATGCGAATCCAACCCGAATTGTGCCTTTCAGAAAAGTTTATGATGCTAAAGCTTTCAAGATTGCCACTTCGCTGATTATGACGGGGATCGAGCTGCCCGGTCAGCTCGCCAGGGTCCAGGGGGCAGCGCCCCTTGGCGGGTCCAGGGCAGCGCCACGGCGGGGTCGAGGGGCAACGCCCCCGAAGCAAAATGCAAAAATGCATTCAAAATTGCCTGTCCGCTCGAGCGGAGAATCCCTGGTTCCAGCAGTTTTGGTCGCCTGCAAAAGTACTGAGATGTGTGATTTCGCGCTCGAGCGGGCTTTCTGGCGCTCGAGCGGACCTCTGTTATATCACACGCATATTTTGCTGAAGACGCTCGAGCGGGATGTTTGGCGCTCGAGCGGAGATCGCGGGACAGATTCTATAAATTCGCGTGTTGGGTCAGATTTTAGGATTACTACTCCAGATCTTCTTTTTGGGTTCTAGGATTTATATCTGGGGATACTTTGTGAGTTTTCTTTGATGTTTTATTGAGTATTCAACTCATGGTTTAAAGAGAGTACATCAAAGGTTGTGTTTTGTTCTACAAAAGAGAGAGTTGTTCTTCGGTGGATTCTGAAGAATTCGAGCCTAAAGCTTTGGTGGATTCCGGGGTGGCTCATCGTAAAGACAATTCCAAGGTGAAGACGGGGTGGAAGAGGCACATAGAGGTTGGTTCAATTAGGCGTGGATTCGCTAGGTAATTGAGAGTATACCTGTGTAATTCCTTTAAATCTTCTTAGTGGATTGTTTTGTGGCTGTTGCCCGTGGTTTTTTATCACAGTTGGAGGTGTCCAATTGTGGTTTTTTCCACGTAAAATCATTGTGTTTCTTTGTCTTGATTGTTTGATTGAGATTGTTATATTCTGCTTAAAATTGATACATAATCACAAATCAACATCTAGGGGATTTCTAGATTTTTCACTGTATATTATTATCATGCAAAATGTGGAAGCGAATTAAGGAGCTAAAGTCGTTGGATAAAAATTCTACATAGAACCACAAACTTTAAAAATTGAGGAATCATATCAAACAGATGAATTTTGAACTGAAATTTTTACAGTAGATTAATTAGATATTGAATTGCATATCAAAAGTTTCTCATAATTTTTGGGAGTCACAAGCTATATTAATAGGTGCGTTCAAATCTGTCCAGAAAACTGGTGTTAAATAGCAATTTCGGAAGTGTTGTTCTCTTTGGGTATAAATCCGAAAATTATCAAATCAGTGTCATTAGAACCAGTTACGAGTCTAGTTTCTTACATTTTTGGCCTTGCTTTGATTTCTCATGTATACTAAGAGAACCATTAATTTCTTTAAAGTGCTGCAGAAAGTGACCTGTTTGGGCATAATTAATCGTAAATAATTATTTTGATAAGCAAATCAAGTAAAACCAATTGGGTTTGAAACTTACGATATATTAGTTGATATCTGGTGGGTTTTGGAATTTTTTGAACAACATGGAGTGGGTTTTTTAATTTTCAAAGTTAGCGAATAGATTGGGAAAGCTTGTTTAAAATTCTATTTTATCTTAAAGTTACATTTAATTAATTTTCGATTTGAACCCATGTCTTGGGTGATTTTTGACCTTGCAGAACATGAACTTAGGTAATATTTAAGAGTAACGGTGAGTTGGGTTAAGCCGTGTTAGTGCGCTTTAGTTTGAGGTTACTTAGTTCCCATTCTTTAGTATTTTTAAATTAGTAGTGACGTGTAGTTTTCATACTTGGTTCAGGACACTAGTTGGACTTTTATACTCTATTCGATGATTACATTATTCTGTTTCTAGGTGAGTAGTTGCATGCTACATATTTTTATAAATGTTCCCTTATCCTGAACTGTTGGAAAATTAAATTATTGTTTCAGGACTAAGCTGTTTTGATAAATTATTATATTATCGATGGAATTAAATTATTTCTGCAACATGTGTAAACTTGGCATACTGTGGACTACTTGTTATGGTTTCACATTTATAATGGTGAACTACCATGTTTTGCGAAACTGAATTGTATTGATTATCAGGACCATTGTGTATTCTAGTCCAGGGAAATTATTCCACTGTGTGGTGACTCTGGCCACTAGGAAAAAGATCCGGGTTGGGCCATGATGACTCTAGTACTCAACGATTGTAAGGAAAAGACCTAGGTTAAGCTAGGCGACCTTCAATCAGATCATCTTAGAGAAAAGGCCCGAGTTGCCACCCCGAGGATGACTCTTAGTTCAGTATTGGATCCAACGGGACTTATTGCCTTGAGAACTGTGTGGCATGTTACTTGTTATTTCTTGGTACCTAGAAAATTATTGGTGTTCATGTTGTAATCTGTTTTAAGTGGAAAATGTCATTTATCATGTTCTTCAGAGATATGAGTATTTTAACTGTTGAACTGCGGAATCTTCTTTTTGAAACAGATTATCTTTACCAAACTGTATGTCAACCCAGTTTCTGTGATACATATCTTATTTTGGAATTGAACATTGTCTTCAAAACTGTATTTACTATCCATGTTGCTACTCACTGAGCTATCAGTTGACCTGGTTGTTTATAATTTCCAGGTGTTAGAAGGACTTAGAGTGGACTCATGGCGTAGCAGGGACTCAATTGCATGGACCTCTAGGGCATTCATTGATTTTATTGTAGTTTGTTATGTCAGTTTTGTGCATACATTGGTGGTGTTTGGGAAGTCTTGAACTTGGGTTTTTTTTTGTTTTTTTTACAAAAAGACAAACTTTTTGCAATACCAAAAAAAATACATCCAAACAAAATATCACTTCCAACCCCATAATCAGTTCACCTTTTCTTTCACAAACATCACATCCAACCACAAAAAAACCTAACTATCTTCCTAAACACAAAAAAAAAAAAAAATTTCTCCAATAATATCCTACAATTAAAAAATCTACATAAAAACTCACTTTCCAAACACCCACATTGTGGTTGAATTTTATTTAGAATTATTTTATTTTGTGGGCGATTTGTGTTCCATTTAGGATATATTTTTAGAAGTTGGTTATGGCTAGTTTTACCATTTATACTTGTGACTTGTCACTGGATTGGGTTTTGATTTATTTATTTCTAGGCTATCATCACATTTATTCTTTGTGATTTTGGGTTCATGTATAGGCTTACGTGTGCCTTGAGCTAAGTCCCTGTGGGTCACGGTCAGTCATGCCCAGGTTTGGGGTGTGACACTCTTTGCAAGTTCAAAACAGATGCTTCCCTAGAACCTTTGAAAAAGGATTAGATCTCAATCTCATATAGCGCCACTGATAACACTTTTATTTGATAATTTCTACTTTTCAATACATGAGATTACATACAATGGATTAGGGATTTTAAACTAATGAGATAGAAAGGGAAAATAGGGGAAAAGATATCAAACACTAAAATCAAACCCATTTACAATATTAAACCCATAAAACTCTAGTCATGAAATCACTTCAAACAAACCCATTTCAAAAATGAAGACAAAATTAAAATGAATGGGTAAAATAAACAACCCTAGAGCAAGATTTCATAGTTAGGGAAATAGAAGAAGGGGTAGAAAGAGAGAGAGAGAGAGAGAGAGAGAGAGAGAGAGAGAGTCAGAGCAAGACAGAAAGTGAACCTGTTAGAGGTGGTGGCAGTTCTGATTTGCGACGTATGGGGATTTATGGTGCTGAAGATGCGCGGTCGTGAGGTTTGTTGATTTGCAATCCTGAGGTTTAATGAGAGAGAGGTTCTGTGGTTGTGGTGTATACATAGAGAGCGAATATGAAATTATTCCCTCTATAAAATTTTGAGCTTCCACGGCTAAATAATTTATTTGTCGGGAAATGTATATAATGAGTAATTTCAAGCCATTTGGCGACTAAATATTATTTTGGTCGCTAAAAAGGATGCAAAAAATCTGATGCAATTTGGAAATTAAATATTATTTTGTCGGCAAAAGATATAAGACGACAACTAAAAACAATTTAGTAGCCTAAATTATATACTATCGCCGACTAAAATTTGTTTAGTAGCCTATGACGGAATATTTAGCGACAAAAATATTTTTTCATCGCCAATTCGCTGAAAAGAATGTTTTGCCGACTAAACGTTTGGTCACCAAACATGAAAAGTAGATTTTTGTTTTTCCTTCGGTGACTAAATAAATTAAATAGCCAAACGTAAATATACAACGACTAAAAATTGTTTTCATCGCCAATTGTCCCATTTTTTGCCACTAAAAATTGTTTTAGTCGCCAATTGGGGAATTTTTAGCGACTAAATGTGTTTTAGTTGCCAATAATCAATATTCACCAACTAAAAAACTTTAGTAGCTAAGGCCAAGTTTGGGAAGTCTCAAAAAAGTCAAAAAGTTAAAAAATTACTCAAAAAGTTAAAAAGTTATCACTATTCACCAAAAGTCAATAATTACGGCTGCACGACTCTTAATACTAATTTTTCCCTACACATTAATTTATACAATTTTTTAATACATATTTTTCTATAAAAAGTCAAAAAGTTAACCCAAACATTCATATTTTCAACCTCAATTTTTTAATCTAAAAAGACAAAAAGTGCACTTATTTAGGACATCCCAAACAACCCATAAATCTTCTACTTTGGCTGACTAATAGAATTTCTGGTTGCCAATTCCACAACTTTTGGCGCCTAAATTTTTTTAGTCGCCAAATTTGGTCACCAAAAGTGTCATTTCATGTAGTGCTTTAGTTATTACTCAATGAGTTTTTACTTACTATTCAATCAAACTTCACTTACTACTTAATTAAACATAGCTTATTAATCAATAAAACACTATTTCAATAGATTTAAGTTACTAGTCAATAAAATTATACTTATTATTTTATTAAACTTGACCTAAAATTTTAAAAATGTACTTTTTCCACTATAACATATAAGAGTTTTAGAGGTTATATGTTTTGATCTTTAAAAGAAAATTTTGTGACAAAAGACATTTAGGGCCTGTTTGGTAACCATTCCGTTTTCAGTTTTCAGTTTATATTTACACAAATTTTAAAAACTGTCATAAAAACTTATTTGATAATTTTTTTGGTTTATAAATGGTTGTCTCAGTTTATAAATTTGAGGAAAAAATGTAAACTCAAGAAATGAGTTTATGTTTTCAGTTTTCAATTTTTTTTTTCAATTAATTTTTTTTTAAATAATTTATTTTCGATTATTTTTTTTTCAAATAATTTTTTTTTCAAATAATTTTTTTTCAATTATTCTTTTTCAATTAATTTTTTTTTCAATTAATTTTTTTTCAATTATTTTTTTTTCATTTATTTTTTATCAAATAATTTTTTTTCAATTAATTTTTTTTCCAAATAATTTTTTTTTCAATTAATCTTTTTTTCAATTAATTTTTTTTCAAATATTTTTTTCCCAATTAAATTTTTTTCAATTATTTTTTTAATTAATTTTTTTCATTTTTTTCAAATAATTTTTTTTTTCAATTAAATTTTTTTCCTATTAATTTTTTTTAATTATTTTTTAATTAATTTTTTTTCAATTATAATGTGTGTGATCCTATTGTCATAAATAATAAAAATAAATATAAATATTTTAAGCCTGAACAAACATATTTTTTAGTTTATGTTTTTAAATATTTTATTCAAACGAAACGCGTTTGTAATTTATATTTTTCTAAAAATAAACAAAAATTAGTTTATAAAATTTTTGTAAACATAAACAAAAAACGTAAACGTTACCAAACGCTACCTTAGGGATCAATTTCCATCGTTATGAGAATAGTCGCTAAAGGTTGTCCTGAAAAGTAAAAAATAAGGCTTTTAGCAACAAAATTTTGAAAATGTCATTAATAAATAGACTTTTAGGAACAAAATAATTTGATCTGAAAATGGTTTATTTTTTGAGACAAAAAACTTGGTCTCAAAAGGATAATAATGCATCACTAATGTCCAATTTTTATTGCTAAAAATATAATAACGATACTTTTCACAACAAAATTATTTGGTCCTTAAAAAATAATTTTGTCCCTAAATTTTGGTCTCTAAAACCTTAATTTTTTGTAGTGTTCTTTAAAATTTATAAATTAAAAATATCACATAATGCTAAAATAAAAGAGAGATAGAGACATAGATAAATTATTACCCGAAAATTATCTTCAATTTATAAAATCTAAATCACACTCTTTCACTTATTCCTTGTAAAAAATATGAAAAAAAACACAACCTTATTCATTATGTACCCAAATGAGTTGAGACTTCTATATTTTTTAAATTAGTAGTTAAGGTTTTCAAGTGCAGTAGGTAAAAGAAAGTAAAAATTGTATATGTATTCATTTAGGGTAAATTACAAACACCCCCTCGAAATTTGGTAAAAATACAAATTTTCCCCTGAGGTTTGAGAAATTACAAATTTCTCCCTGAGGGTCAAATTTTCATAACAAATTAGGAAAAATTAGAGGGGAATCTGTATGAAAATAAAAACCTCAGGGGACAATTTGATATGAAAATATAAACTTCAGGGGACGGGATGTAATTTCTCAAATCTCAGGGAGAAATCTGTATTTCCACCAAATTTCAGGAGAGGTATTTGTAATTTGCCCATTCATGTATTACCATTAATAAATATTGACAAATGAAAGGTCTTTCTAAGTTATTTTATTATATTTTATTTTCAATTTATGCTTTACAATATTTTAGATATTAAAAAATATTATGAAGAAAACTTATGAATTTTTTGAAAAAAAAAATATTATATGAAATGACTTAAGATTTCTAAATTTCAAGGTGAAGATATATTGAACGAACACAATGGATTGTAATTTTAATTATACAAAATTTTCTTTAGATTCGTAATACTAACTCCAGTACCAATTTAATAATGATTTTTTTCTCATTACTAGTAGTTATATTTAACTGCTCCTAGTGTCTGCGTCTAACTCATTTTCACTTCATACGCTACATACAGCAGCAGTAGTGGCCTTTCTTTTTCTTTTTGACAAGTAAAGTCTATTAAAAAAAATCACCAAGGGGTATACCCATTTACCAGTGTAGAGTGTCAGCAAAATTCATAATTGATTGGCTCCACAATTCCCCGAAACCAACGATTGTTTGGTTTGTTTTTGGGAGAGAGAATTTTAATTTTTTTTAATTTGTTTAGTTATATATTTTGAAAGTAATTTTGGAGTTTGAGAATTTGAGATGATTTGATATTTTGTTATAATTGAATAGATGTAACTAAACTAAACCAAACCAAGCTTTAAGTTCCATCAAATGGGATCGGCTACATGAATCCTTTTTCTCCACGCGACCCTATCAAAAGTCATTTCATTAATCAAATTAAGTAGATTCATATATCTATTTATAACGCTAGTCAACGTTAATCTAGGCCTACCCCGTCCCCTAACACTTCCATCTACCGTTATAACATCGCATCTCTTCACTACTGCCTCTGTTGGTCTCCGTTGAATATGACCGAACCATCTCAAACGATTCTCTTTCAACTTATCTTCTATCGGTACTACTCCTACCCATTCCCAAATACACTCATTCCTAATCCTGTCTTGTCTAGTCTTACCACACATCCACCTTAGCATCCTCATCTCAGCCACACTCATTGAGTAGATGTGTGAGAGAAAAAAAAGTGACTGAGAAGGAAAGAGAAGAAAGAAAAAGTGATTGATTGATGTGTGAGAGAGAGAGTGATTTTGAAAATTTTTTGAGAAAAATCACAAACCAAACAAAATTTAAAAAAAAAAAATTCAAAAACAACTCTCCCAAAAACAAACCAAACAAGTCCTTAAAGTTTTAAAGATCAAAATTTACGGATAAAATTATTTTTAAGGATTAAATATTTTTGTTACAAAAAATATTATTATTATATTTTGATCAACAAAACTTAGACATTAGTAATAAATTATTATTTTTTTGGGACCAAATTTTTTGTCTCAAAAAATAAATTATTTTGAGACTAAATTATTTTGTTTCTAAAAGTCTATTTATTAGTGATATTTTTAAAATTTTGTTGCTAAAAGCTTTATTTTTGACTTTTCAAGACGATTTTTTAGCGACTATTCTCATGATGATAGAAATTACCCCTTAAATATTTTTTATAACAAAATTTTCACTTTCAAAAATTAAAATTTTTAATTTCTAAAATTTTTACATGTTATAGTGAATTAATACAAGAGGTAAAAACATACACTCTAATTTAAAGAGATGTTGTTCCACCCATGGACGGATTTAGGATTATATTTTTGGGGGGTTACTCTATAATTTAAAAAATTGAGAGACTATTCTATATAATTTTAAAATTATCTATAAAAAATTTAAGGATGCGAACTCTTATAATTTTAAATTATTTTAAAATTTCTAATATAATATAAGGGGTTGTTTGGGATAGTCTAAATAAGTATTTTTTTTTATTTTTTATGAAATATTGGTTGGATTTGAAGTGATGTGATAGAAAGGTGATGTGACTTAAATAAGATGATGTGATTTAAATAGCATAATGACTTTTTAACTTTTTGACTTTTTAAATATATGCTAAACAAGGCCTAAGATTTTTTTTTAAAATTTTTAGACCCCTAATCCATCATTTGCTCCACCCAGTAAAAGTTGTCGGTTACACTACCCCCCAGATCCATCATTGGCTGCACCCAACAAAACACCCCCCGATCCATCATTGGTTCCGCCCAGCAAAAGTTGTCGATTACCCTTGCCGCCCCTACCTCCCGCGCGGGGGGATCCATCATTGGTTCCATCCAGCAAAAGTTGTCGGCTACACTTGCCCCACACAAGAGCACTTCCAACGGTGAACCAAATTTTTCATCAAATTTGAATAAAAAAAAGTCAATTTTCTCAATTTGATATGACTTGCTCAAACCGTGCCTCAAAAGGGAAGGGCCGACCTGCCGGTCCACTAGTAAGGCTAAATTTTTATTTTTTTTACCTGCTTGAACCTTTTTGACCGGTTTGAACCTACCTATTTGAAAGAAAACCAGTCGACCGGTGGGTCAACCGGCCGGACATCCGGTTGGTTGACCGGTTGGCCCACCCTAATGGTCAAGCACAGTGAAATACTGATATACAGAGTTTGTCTTCAGTTTGATGAAATGTTTGTTCCATTCTTATTTTAATATCAAATTGGTAAAACCATTGGAACTTGAAAAAGTCACTTTTTCATCAAATTTTAAATCTGATACATGATTTGATGTATCGTTGGAGATGGTCTAAACCACATCAACTTTAAAATATCTACTACCTACATAGTAGTACTATTAACAAAACGTGAATCATTCTTTCAACTTTAGAATTTCTACTACCTACATAAGGGGTGTTTGGGAAGCAACATTTTCGGTTTTTTTTTCTTTTTTTCTTTTTTTGTTAAAATAACACTAAAAAATAAAATAGGTTAAAATAATTAATAAAACAAAATATCACATTAAATTCATAATCATTTCACTTTTTATCTCACAAATATCATATCCAACTACAAAAAAATTTAACTATCTTCCTAGATATAAAAATTTAGCCTTCTAAAATAGTCAAAAATTAAAATAACCTATTAAAATAATAACTTTCCGAACACTCACATAGTAGTACTATTAACAAAACGTGAATCATTCCTACAAGAAAACAAGGTGGATAGGTAATGTGTTTGATAAAATGCATCTTTGGTTTATGGTTATTCAGGTAAGTATTTGTTCCCAAAAAGGAAAAGAAAAAAAAACAGAAAAAGAAGAGCTCCGCTAGTTGTTTTAAGCGGAATATATATAAGACTCATTTCAAAAAATGAATTGAAACTCATTTTAAAATGTTGGGTTTAAAATGATGAAATTAAAATTTTGGAGTTTAATTTCTTATTGAGGTTAAAGTCTAGGGTTTTTTTTTTTAAAAAAATAATCTTCTCAATTATTTATCATTATCACTCAACGGTAGGGGTGATAAACGAGCCGAACAGTTAATTGTTCAAGTTTAGTTTGATAATTTTAATGAGTTTCAAAATTTGTTCAAAATTTAATTCGTTAAACTTTCGAGCCGAACTCAAATGGGTTTTTGTTGAGTCGTGTTCAACTAATTTGGTATTTTTATATAGTTTTAGACTTAGTAAACCTAGCTAAACGAGCAATTTTGAAAATTTTAATGAGTTTCGAAATGTATTCAAACTTAACTTATTTACTTAACAAACTGAGCTCAACCGAACTTTTAATGAGCTGAACACGAGTTGAGTTTGAGCTGTTTGATTCGTTTATCACCCCTACTCAACAGGACAAGTTAACTGAAATGGATTGAGCATTGGCATTGACATCATACCGAGAATGAGATAGATTCTCACCAGGTCACTTTGGCTCAATTTGTTTAGGATGAATGAAAAGAGAAAAAAAAAATTAACTTTTATGATTTCGTTTAGCTTGAAAATAGTTTAAGGTAATTTTTTTTGTACAATCCATATTAGCATTGTAACTAATTTTTAATTTTTTGTGAAGAAAACACAAGAAAATTTAAATGTTTGAGTTATTTATAACTAAATTTTTAAATTTTAATATCTTTTTGTTACAAAATCTTCATCTTAATAAAATGCTTGCCAGAAAATGTATGTTCTTTTTTATTTCTTTTCGTTGACTTTCACTTTTTCTAAAATTTTCTTTTGGGCATCATGAGTCTATTATGATGATTTAAACTGCATATTATCCCAAATCTAAGTCATATTTTTTTTAGATTAAAATACAATAAATAAAACGTGATTATGATTATTGAATCAACCTTATTTTTTTTCATGAATAGTTTACATATTGTGGTCTAAAAAATGAATTGTTCAAAGGAAAATATTTGAGACCAACAAAAAAACACTCACAATTTGGCCTATAATGAAATAGTACGATAGGTGTCAACTTTTGATTAGTTACATACTCAATAATATAAGACCTATCTTTTTACCACATTATTGTGGATAAATTTGTAAATCTAAAATGTGAGTCTCTAAAATTACTTTTGCTCAAATTATTGAGATAATACTCATAATGGACCTCACAAACCCAAATATACAGTTCAATCTACTATAGATTGGGGAGAATTTGGTTCTTATTAAAAATGTAGATCTTAAATTAATAGAATTAAAACTTAAAGGTTTAAAGTTTAGGTGCCGTTTGGTAACACTTACGTTTTCAGTTTTCTGTTTATATTTATAAAAATTTTAAAAACTCAAATAAAAACTTGTTTGGTAAAATTTTTGATTTATAAATTAGTGGTCTCAGTTTATAAATTTGGCCAAAAAATGAAAACACAAAAAATGTGTTTCTGTTTTGAGTTTTGAGTTTTTTTTTTTTTATCATCCAACACTAGCCACCACCCGCTACCATTTTCCACCACCGTCTTCTGCCACCACCACCCACTACCCACTCCCCACCACCACCACCTGTCACCACCACTCACCACCCACTTGTCACCACTAGCCACCACCCGTCACCACCAGCCACCAGCCACCCACTGGCCGAAACCACCCACCCCTCGCCGCCGCCGCCGCCGCCGCCGCCACCACCACCACCACCACCACCACCATCACCCACCACCCGCCCGCCACCCACCTGCCACCACCACCCATCACCCACTCGCTACTACCTACCACCCGCCACCGTCACCCACCCACCCACCACCGCCACCACCACCACCCGCCACTCGCCATCCGCCACCCACCACCTGCCACCATCACCGCCACAACCACCCACTTGCTACCACCTGCCACCGTCACCCACCCACCCACCACCCACCCGCCACCACCTGCCATCCGCCACCCACCTGCCACCACCACCAACCACCACCACCACCCACCACCCGCCACCATAACCCACTTACCCACCACCACCACCCACCCGCCATCCGTCACCCGCCTGCCACCACTACCTGCCACTACCATCGTCACCACCCACTCGCACCAACTACCACCTGCCACCCGCCACCGTCACCTACCCACCCACCACCACCACCCGCCACCCACTTGCCACCACCACCCACCACCTGCTACCACCACCACCACAACCACCCACTTGCTACCACCTGCCACATGCCACCGTCACCCACCCACCTACCACCCACCACCAGCACCACCACCCATCTGCCACCACCACCACCAACCACCACCAGCACCCGCTCGCTATCACCCACCACCCGCCACCGTCACCCACCCACTCACCACCACCACCTACCCGCCATCCGTCACCCACTTGCCACCACCACCCCCCATCCGTCACCCACCTGCCACAACCACCCGCCACCACCACTATCACCACCCACTTCTACCACCCACCACCCGCCACCGTCATCCACCCACCCACCGCCACCACCCGCCACCTACCCGTCACCCACTTGCCACCACCACCAACCACCCGTCACCACCACCACCACCACCACCCACTCGCTACTACCCACCACCCGCCACCGTCACCCACCCACCCACCACCACCACCACCCCCACCCACCCGCTACCATCCCTCATCTGCCACCCACTTGCCACCACCACCACCAACCTCCCGCCGCTGCCACCACCACCACCACCACCCACTCGCTACCACCCGCTACCCACTTGCCACCACCACCAACCACCCGTCACCACCACCACCACCACCCACCCACTACCACCCCCCACCACCCGCCATCCGCCATCCACCTGCCACCACCACCACCAACCTCCCGCCGCCACCACGACCACGACCACCCACTCGCTACCACCCGCCACCGTCACCCACTCACCCACCACCACCACCACGTACCGGCCACCACCCACTGTCACCACTTTCCACCACCGTCTTCCGCCGCCACTTGCCATTTCTCACTCTTTTTTATATTTTAAATTTTTTAAAAACATTTTGTCAATTACCAAACTCATTTGTAGTTTATGTTTTTCTAAAAATAAACAAAAAATAAACAAAAACCAGTTTATAAAATTTTTGTAAATATAAACTGAAAACGTAAACGTTACCAAACACACCCTTAAGATTTAGAATGTGTGATAATAAAAATAAATAAATAAAGTTGAAGTCGTGAGGCGTGGCTCACATGTAATGAGAAACCACCTTTCTCAGTTCATATATATATATATATATATATATATATATATATATATATATTCTCATACGTGGAAGGCCCTCTATATTCTCCACCCTTGTAGTGTTTATAGCAAGAATTGGGATCCTCCCCTTGAGCCCCCTCCTTCCTTCCCTCCTTGCATGGGCCTTCGGGTCCACTTTGAGGCCCAATTTTGATAATTCGAACCGTTCATATTTTTAGATTTATTCAGTATATCATACCTGTAAAAAATCAAGTTAATCGAATATCATAAAGTATGTGTTCGGAAAACTGTTTATTAAAAAATAGTTTGTAGTCTCAATTTTCTGAACGCATACTTTCTGATATCCGATCAACTTAATTTTTTACAGGTATAATATAATAAATAAATCTAAAAATATGAACGGTTCGGATTATCAAAACTGGGCCTCAAAGTGGACCCGAAGGCCCCTGCAAGGAGGGAATGAAGGAGGGGACTCAAGGAGGGGATCTGGACTCTTATAGCAAAGCAAAATATAGAGACAAGCACGGAGATGAAGGATGAGATAGTAGCTAGAGAAATCATCAAGCCATTTTCTCCCACTCGCAATCAATTTAGAATTTACAAGCTCTGTTCTAGGGATCAATTCTCTCCCCATCATTACATCCCAGTTATTTTCTTCTTTGTCAACTCTAAGATCCTCACTCGCCCCATCATTATAATCACGAAGAGATGGTTAGCATAAGATCCCAACGCTTAAAGGAAACTCTCTTTGAAACCCTCACTCGCTTCTACCCACTTGCCGGAAGACTGAGAGACAATCTCTTTATCGATTGTAACGACGAGGGTGTTGATTATTTGGAAGCTCGAGTCACCGACTATCATCTCTCAGACATTCTTGAACAACCCAAAGCCGAAGAAATGTACCGTTTATTTGAACCCGACCCCGAAGACTTTAACAAGAACCCTCTGTTGTTCGTTCAACTTAACTTCTTTCCATGCTGCGGAATGGCACTTTGTGTGCGTATGTTTCACAAGATCGCCGATGGAGTCGTGTATGCCGCCTTCGTGAAGGCCTGGTCCGACATCGCCCTCGATCGTCTGAGACTATTGTCCCAGATTTCATTGCTGCCTCGTCTCGCTTCCCACCGAGAGAGGACTGCCCGGTGTTGTCAATGACATTCATGCAGATGACCAAGAAGAATGTCACAAAAAGGTTTGTGATCAACGCATCGCAAGTTGCTACCCTCAAGGCCAAAGCGACCAGCACGGGCGTGCAGCAACCTACCCGCGTCGAAGCTGTCACTGCGGCCCTCTTGAAATGCGCTGTGACTGCCTCCCGATCATATGCCCTTGGACTTGAAACTAGTCCAAAGGCATATGCGTTGACAGGGGCTGTCAACATGCGCACAAGGCTTGAGCCACCCTTACCAGAATATTCTTTTGGAAATATAACGGGACTGTTGTGGGCAGTGATCGAAGATGGTGGTGCGGAAACAAACTTGCCAGGCTTGGTTTGTCAGCTGAGGAAAGGGGTTCAACAGTCCATGGATAACAATTTCATCGCTGAAAAGACAAAACTGTTGAGACTCAAGGGAGACGCTAGCAGTTGGTGTAGGTTTGGTCTATACGAACTTGATTTCGGGTGGGGGAAGCCAACATATACGACTGGTATTTTACATGGTAACCCAATTGGAATTGTATTGAGGGACACAAGAGATGGTGACGGAATAGAAGTGTGGATGACTTTGTTGAAAGAAGACATGGCCTTGTTTGAAAGTGACCAGGAGTTGCTAGCTTTTGCCTCGCCAAACCCAAGTGCACTCGAATAAAGTCTTGTAAGTTGTTGGATCATGTATATGTGCTGCACTTTTTGGTGCTGCAAGTTTCTGATTCCTTTCTTCGAAGACTCCAATGTTGTTTGGTATTTGCTTGGTTACTAAGTTGGTCTGGGTGGGAGATTAGTCCTTTGTGGATGATTGTAAGACATTAGGTCGGTTGAATATTAATGCTTAATTTTATTATGGTGATGGTACTGTAAGTGGGCTTTGGCCAACCTATTTCCCCTTGGAATATTAATACTTATTTTTATTATGGTGTAGTATTGCATGACCCAATTATTATTTTTTTATTTATATTTTTTTTATTCTTTTATTTTTTGACAATTTGATTTATAATGATATAATATAATAGATATCAACTTCTAATTTACCACACATCCAATTGTGTAGGGCTTAGGGTCGGCTTTGACATTTTCAGAGTCCAAAGCGGATTTTGATATGAGACCTTTCTTACATTCACAAATATGTGTATATATATATTGTAATTGTATATATATATATATTGTAACATTTTATTAGATAAATAAATAAAACGTTACAAGAAAGATAGGGAAGTACAAAAAAGTATCAATTTGGAAGGGTCAAATGATTTAAATCCAATTCGATACAATATTTTCACTATAAGAAAAAACACCTTTGGCAACTAAATTTTTAGTCGCCAAAAGTCATTTTTTAGTTGCCAAAAGTCAACTTTTCACTTTCTAGTCGCCGGTTTTGTCGTGAATAGATGGTCGGCGGAGGTATTGGCGACTAAAAAAATTTTAGTCGGCAAAGTTTTAGTTTTCAATGACCAAAGAATTTGTTGCCAATAATCAATTACATTTTTGAAAATTATACATTTAGTGACTAATCTTTTAGTCGCCAATAGTGAATTATTTTTTTTATTTATACATTTGCCGACTAAGCTTTTCGTCGCCAATAGTTAATCTTTTGGCGACCACTGTTTTTAGTCGCCAAAAGCATATTTCAGAAAAAAAAAAAAATTTACCCTCTGCTGTTCCCAAGATTTGAACCACCGACCCATCCCACATTCCAAACCTTTACCAACACACTCTCTCCACTATCCCACTACAACATCACATTAATATAATTGTAACATATATTATTTATATATTACTTTGACCGGTATTTATACAAAACTATATATATAAAAATAATTATTTTTATTCAATATAATTTATGTAAAAAATAAATTATTTACTAAAAAAAAATTAGATCACTTTTGGCGACTAAATCTATTTTTTAGTCGCCAATTGTATAGTTTTGGCTACTAATTAGTTTTTAGTTGCTAAAAAAATTCATTCCCCCCTAAAAAAAACCAGTTTTGGCGACTAAACCTGTTTTTAGTCGCCAAAAACGTCCCCTTTTGGCTACTAAACTGAATTTTAGTCGCCAATTGACTATTTTTAGCTACTAATTTTTTTTTAGTAGCCAAAAAGCTTCACTTTCAGCGACCAAACTGTTTTTAGTCGCCAAAACACGTAGAATCGGCAACCAAACTGTTTTTTAGTCGCCAAAACCTATACTTTTGGCTATTAAATTATTTTAATCGCCAAAAACTCTCACTTTTGGCTACTAAAAACCCTTTAGTCACTAAAACCCTTATATTCCGCGATTAAACTGACTTTTGGTCGCTAAAACCCTTATATTCGGCGACTAAACTCTTTTAGTCGGCAAAAGTGATCAATTTTGGCGACTAAAATTAGTCGCCAATTCTACTACTTTCAGCGACGAAAAATCTAGTTTTAGTCGCAAAATTTGCTTTTTGTTGTAGTGTTTGCTAGCAATAAATCAACGAACATAAACACAACACCCAAAATAAAGCTTAAACTCCTATTGCACCCAACACACATATGTAGTTTCTTTTATCAAAAACTGTTTAAGTTCTCCAAAATACAAATATATATATATGTATATATATATTTATATTTATATTTCTACTCATACACATTTCTGTGAAGAAGATACTGAATCAAATAATTCTCCTACTCAAACTGATTTCGAAGTAATACCTCAAATCAATCCTCAATTAATGACAATTAGTAAATCTTTTGTTCCTGATCTTGATAAATTACATGTCGAATTTAAATCTAAAGAAAATAGGACTAAAAGACATGCTTATCGTGCTAAATATGATTCTACTCAACAATCTAAACTTACTAAAAAATGGTATGATTTTATGATTGAATATAGTATGGAAATTCCTTTCTTTGAATATTTAGACAACTATTACAAAAAGGGTAATACAATCACAAAACATAAATGGAAAACTTCTTCAAATACTTCTGTTAGCTCTAGTCATCCTCCTTTATCTAATATTATTATTGAACATCAAGGATCTGAAGTCCCAGCCTCTCCTTTTAAGTTGCCTGGCACTGACCCTGAAATTAAAAAAGTTATTGAACAAAATAATTATACTAATCAATGTTTAAAAACAATTGGTAAACAATTAGATAAACTAGAAACTAATTTAGATGATTATTCTGCTAACACTACATCCACTAAACAATCTTTAGATCAACCTTTGATTAAGTTACCCAGTAATCGTTCTAAAAGAAATAGTTTAGTCACTCAAGATACTTCTACTGTTAAAGCTATAAAACAACTATTCACTAAATTAACTACTTCGGAACAAGCTTCACCATCTAAGGAAAAAGGTCTTACTGTCCTAAACCAACCTTTAGACAAGACTTCTACTCAATCAGAAACTGATACAACTGATAATGAAATTGATCAATTAGCTCAACAATTTCAATATTCTCATCTTAATAAACTCCACTATCCTAAACCTCAACCGACTACTCTTACTAAAAATTAGTATTCTCGACCTACTCCACCTGACCTCCAATATGAAGAAACTAATCTTTCTAATCAATTTTCTGTATCTGCTAAAAAATTATATGAATGGAATATTGATGGTCTTAATGAAGATCAAATACTTCAAAAATTAAATCACTTATCTATGGTTGCAAATAGTTATCTTACTAACTACCCTGATTACTCTCAACCTAAAATTACTTCTTTAATTACTTCCGGTTTTACTGGTATGCTCAAATCTTGGTGGGAAAAATACCTTACTGAAGATCAAAAAGAATCAATCTTACATGCTAATCAAAAAGATGAAAATGATTTGTCAATCTTTGATGAAACTATTGGCTATTACAAACCTGATGGTGTTAACACATTAATCTATACCATAGTTAGACATTTCATAGGTACTCCTACTAATATATATTCTCGCATACATGATCAACTTAGTAACCTTACTTGTCCAAAATTAAGTGATTTTAGATGGTATAAAGATGTATTTACCTCTAGAGTTATGTTAAGAGAAGATTGTACTAAATCTTTTTGGAAAGAAAAATTTATTAACGGATTACCTAGTTTGTTTGCTCACAAAATTAGAGATATTCTTAGTCAACCTATTGGTATCATTGAATATGACACTTTAACTTATGGTGATATCATTAGCACTATTCAAAAAGAAGGATTAAAAATGTGTATTGATCTTAAACTCAGTCACAAAGCTACTAAAGATAAACATAAGGCTAAATATGAATTAGGTAACTTTTGTGAACAATATGGTTTACCTCCTGTTGCACCTTCCCGTAGGAAAACACAAAAAACATAGTAATTCCCATTACAAATATTCAAACAAGTATAAAAAGAATTATTCACCTTCTAAATCAAATGATAAATTCTATAGTAAACCTAAAAAGAAATATTACAAGAAATCACATCCAAAAGCTAAATCTAATAAAGATATTACTTGTTACAACTGTGATAAAAAAGGTCATTATTCTAATAAATGTAAAGAAAAACAGAAATTAAAAGATAAAGTTAATCAACTTCAAATTAATGATGAATCAAAAAACCAATTATTTGAAATCTTTCAATTAAATCAATCTGTTAGCAATTCCTCTCCTGATAATTCTAATACTTCATCTAATTACAATTCACCTAGTGAAGATTCTGATAATAATATAGAATTAGGATGCAATGATGTCTGTTGTAAACCTGTTAAACAAATTACTGTTTTTACTAAACAAAATCAAAAAGAAACTGCTCTTATTGAATTAATTAGTAGACTTGAAGATTCTGAATTAAAAAAGAAATATACTGATAAATTAAAATCTTTGTTAATCAATACTAATCATAAACCTAAGTTTGATAAGCCTATTATTAGTCTATCTAAAACCTTAGAAAGATTTAAAAATAAATACAAAGAAGTTACCTTACAAGATTTACAACAAGAAATTAATCAGATTAAACAAACCATTAAAGACTTACAAAATAAAGATCAACATTTAGAAGATGAAATTATTACATTAAAACTTAATAAAAATTTAGATAATTTCAAAACCAATAATGTTTCTCCTAATGAATCTGAACATGAATCTGATGAACCTACTAACCCTGATAATCTTTTATTTGATAATCGATCACATCAATCTCAATCTCATAATCATGAAGATAATAGATTAAATCTCCTTAATAAAATTCATATTCAAAAATGGTATTCTAAAATTAAAATAGTTATTAGTAATTTTGAATTAGATGTTATCGCTTTAATTGATACTGGTGCCGATCTTAATTGTATTCAAGAAGGATTACTCCCTACTAAATATAATGAAAAATGTCGTGAAAAATTAACTTCTGCTAATGGTAGTAAAATGCATATTAAATATAAAATACCTAAAGTTCATATATGCCAAAATAATGTTTGCTTTAAAACTTCCTTTATTTTGGTTAAAAATATGACTGATAAAGTTATCTTAGGAACACCATTTAAATTTTTACTATACCCATTTACCACCTCTAGTGAAGGAATAACTACTCATGTTTTAGGGCAACCTGTTACTTTTAAATTCTTATCTCCTCCTGAAATATTAGAATTAAAACAATTAAAAGATTGTTCTATTTCTCAAACGATTAATCGATTAACTCGTCATTTAAGATATCTTAAAGAAGAAATTAATTACAAAAGAATTGATCAACAATTAACTAATCCAGTTATTATTTCTCAAATTAATGAATTTAAATTAAAATTAGAAACTATCGTTTGTTCTACTTTACCTACTGCATTTTGGCATAGGAAAAAACATGTAGTTACATTACCATATATTAAGAATTTTCATGAAAGTCAAATTCCTACTAAATCTAGACCTATTCGAATGAATCATGAATTACTTGAAATGTGTAAAAAAGAAATAAATGAACTATTAAAAAATTGAATAATTAGTCCAAGTAAATCACCTTGGTCATGTCCTGCTTTTTATGTAAATAAAAATGCTGAATTAGAACGAGGTGTCCCTCGCTTAGTCATCAATTATAAACCATCAAATAAAGTTTTAGAATGGATTCGATATCCTATTCCTAATAAAAAAGATTTAATTAAAAGACTTAGTCAAGCTGTTATTTTTAGTAAATTTGATTTAAAAAGTGGTTTTTGGCAAATACAAATTCATCCTCAAGATAGATATAAAACTGCTTTTACTACACCTTTTGGTCACTATGAATGGAATGTCATGCCATTTGGGTTAAAAAATGCTCCTAGTGAATTTCAAAATATAATGAATGATATTTTCAATCCATTTAGACATTTTTCCATAGTTTATATAGATGATATTCTTATTTTTTCAAAATCAATTAGTGAACACTAGAAACATCTTACTGCATTCTTTTATACCATTAAGAGTCATGGTCTAGTCATTTCTGCTCCTAAGATTAGATTGTTTCAAACCAAAGTCAGATTTTTACGTTATGATATTCATCAGAATACTATTTTACCTATTAGTCGTTCCATTGAATTTGCGTCTAAATTCCCTGATGAAATCTTAGATAAAACTTAGCTACAACGTTTTTTAGGATCGCTGAATTATATTGTTGAATTTTACAAAGACCTTAGGAAAACTTGTCAACCCCTGTTTGATCGGTTGAAAGACAATCCTCCTCCTTGGTCTTCTACTCACACTACTATTGTTAAACAGGTTAAACAATATGTCAAGTCTCTTCCTTGTCTTGGTATTCCTACTGAAAATTCATTCAAAATTATTCAAACTGATGCCTCTGATATCGGTTATGGCGGCATCCTTCTCCAGCAAATTACTCCTCAGTCATCTGAACAAATTGTTCGTTATCATTCTGGTGTCTGGAATAAAGCACAAAAGAATTATAGTACTATTAAAAAAGAAATTTTATCTACTGTTTTATGTATCAGTAAATTTCAAGATGATATTTTAAATCAACAATTTTTATTTCGTGTTGATTGCAAATCTGCTAAATATGTTTTAGAAAAAGATGTTCAAAATCTTGCTAGTAAGCAAATTTTTTGCCCGTTGGCAATCTATTTTAAGTATTTTCGATTTTACTATTGAATATATACCTGGTTGTCAAAATTCCATTCCTGATTTAATGGAACGACTAATAGGTAAAATAGTATTCTGGTGAATATCATAACCTAAAAATCTGACTTTGGTTTGAAACAATCTAATCTTAGGAGCAGAAATGACTAGACCATGACTCTTAATGGTATAAAAGAATGCAGTAAGATGTTTCCAGTGTTCACTAATTGATTTTGAAAAAATAAGAATATCATCTATATAAACTATGGAAAAATGACTAAATGGATTGAAAATATCATTCATTATATTTTGAAATTCACTAGGAGCATTTTTTGACCCAAATGGCATGACATTCCATTCATAATGACCAAAAGGTGTAGTAAAAGCAGTTTTATATCTATCTTGAGGATGAATTTGTATTTGCCAAAAACCACTTTTTAAATCAAATTTACTAAAAATAACAGCTTGACTTTTTTACTATTCATTGCTTGAAGGCATGTGACTGAGGGAATCAATAGAGATATATATACCAGCAGCTTTTCTCAAAAGACGAGTATTGATTGAAGCTGATAATTATAGCTATATAGAATCCAATGACTGAATTAAGCATATGGGTCCTAAGCATCTTGGAACTCGGGTCCATATGGATTTTAAGTAGTTGAACCTTCAGAAGAGCTTGAACTGTCTGAACCATCTTCTGAACTGTTATTTTTTAATTAAATCTTTTTTATTAGGAATAGGATATCGAATCTATTCTAAAACTTTTATTTAATGGTTTATAATTGATGACTAAGCGAGGGACACCTCGTTCTAATTCAGCATTTTTATTTACATAAAAAGCAGGACATGACCAAGGTGATTTACTTGGACTAATTATTCAATTTTTTAATAGTTCATTTATTTCTTTTTTACACATTTCAAGTAATTCATGATTCATTTGAATAGGTCTAGATTTAGTAGGAATTTGACTTTCATGAAAATTCTTAATATATGGTAATGTGACTACATATTTTTTCCTATGCTAAAATGCAGTGGGTAAAGTAGAACAAACGGTAGTTTCTAATTTTAATTTAAATTCATTAATTTGAGAAATAATAATTGGATTAGTTAATTGTTGATCAATTCTTTTGTAATTAATTTCTTCTTTAAGATATCTTAAATGACGAGTTAATCGATTAATCGTTTGAGAAATAGAACAATCTTTTAATTGTTTTAATTCTAATATTTCAGGAGGAGATAAGAATTTAAAAGTAACAGGTTACCCTAAAACATGAGTAGTTATTCCTGCACTAGAGGTGGTAAATGGGTATAGTAAAAATATAAATGGTGTTCCTAAGATAACTTTATCAGTCATATTTTTAACCAAAACAAAGGAAGTTTTAAAGCAAACATTATTTTGACATATATGAACTTTAGGTATTTTATATTTAATATGCATTTTACTACCATTAGCAGAAGTTAATTTTTCACGACATTTTTCATAATATTTAGTAGGGAGTAATCCTTCTTGAATACAATTAAGATCGGCACCAGTATCAATTTAAGCGATAACATCTAATTCAAAATTACTAATAACTATTTTAATTTTAGAATACCATTTTTGAATATGAATTTTATTAAGGAGATTTAATCTATTATCTTCATGATTATGAGATTGAGATTGATGTGATCGATTATCAAATAAAAGATTATCAGGGTTAGTAGGTTCATCAGATTCATGTTCAAATGCATTAGGAGAAACATTATTGGTTTTGAAATTATCTAAATTCTAATCCTTGATTAGGTATTGAGGGCAAAGTTGTTGACCTAGAGCTGACTGAAGAGTTACTTCTAAATAATCGACTCATTTTTCTTTAATTAAACTGTTTTACAGGAATCTTAATGCATTGTCTAAATTTATCATGTTTTCACATACTATGCTTTCACACATACCCATTTCGGAGGACCCCTAAAATCCTATACTGCCTAACCAAAGGACTGACCAAGGACAGGGACGAAGATTGGGTGGCTAGTAACAAAGTGGAAAACACAGATATAATTTTGACAAATTAAGATGACTGGAAACAGATTAACAGACAGAAAATAGAGTTGACTCAATAGAAGTAGCAAAGCAGTAAGCAAGAGATCTCAACATAACTTGGCTCTGATACCAAAAGGGATGGAAGCAGAAATATAAAGAACATGAAGAAGGAAACAACACTAATAATACTAAAAATAAGATAAACTAAAACTGAAATATAATACTAAGATTTATTAGATTTAGCTTGATTAGTTTATATAAATATATAAATATAAATATATGTATATATATATATATATGTGTGTGTGTGTATTTTATATACATATTTATATAAAATATAAATAAGAAATCAAACTAAAACTGAAATAAGAAATCACATCCAAAAGCTAAATCTAATACAAATATATATATATATATATATATGTATATATATATATATATTTATATTTGTGATCAAAAGATTATATATCCATATTTTTAATTATTTTTCAATGTTAACAAAAAGATTACTTTCATATATGACTATTAAAATTTATTTAAATATATAACAAAGTTTACAATAAAAAAAAAATGATCAAATAATCTTTAGTACTAAATAAAATGTGAACAAACTATAATAAAATATTACTTGCACTACTAAAAAACGGAGCTTTTGCGACGGTCTTAAACGTCCCAAAAGGTTCACATAGCATTGCAAATGACTTTTTGCGACGGAGTAGCTACGGGAAATGGGGGGTGGCGGAAGGGGGTGTGACAAAAAGTATTTGCGACGGTTACAAAACGTCGCTTTCTTTTAGCGATGGCTAATCAATGGTTTTTGTGACGGTTTAACCTGACAGAAAAAAAAAAGAGAAAAAACTTCATTTTTAGTGACGAAGTTGATTGCCGTCGCCAAAGATGGTATTTGACGTCGCAAAAAGTATTATTACTGACGGTTTAAAACGTCACCAAAAAAGTAGAATTAAATTAATAGCGTATTTGTGACGATTTAAACCGTCGCAAAATATTGGAACTAATATGTACATGTGACAGGTTAACTCGTTGCTAATAAAATGTAAGGAAATAATGATTATATTAGCGATGGTTTATTATTGTCACAATAAAATTGTTTTCATAAAATCATATTTTATTAATTCATTCCATGTACAAATTATTAATATTTTCTAAAATACAATAGATCCACATCCGCATGCACATCCACATCTAAATTCACATTCACAAAATCATATACCAAAAATAATATATATGTACCCTGTAACAATTGTCAACCAAATATTCTTTACAAAAATATATAAAACAACTTCCAACAAAACTAATAATTTTTGATATTTAAGAACTCAAATTTTTAGTATCGACAATACAAATAAAAAAAAAAAAACATATTGTAGCTTGTTTTGATATCAATAGTAAGCTCCAATATCGATATGCGAAGATATCATCACGTGCTCAAAAGGGTTGCATCTGCAAAAAGAAAAAAAAAATCATCATTTACAACATAATTAATTACAAGCTTACAGAAAATGTAAAACATTTTATATTTATTTCTACAAATAAATAAATAAATAAGATTGTAAACTCTAATATCGATATGTGAAGATATCATCACATACTCAAAAGGGTTGCATCTGCAAAAAGAAACCCAAAAAAAAAAAAAAAAATTCATTTACAATATAATTAATTTTAAGCTTACAGAAAATGTAAAACATTTGATATTTATTTCTACAAATAAATAAATAAGAAAATGTAATTCTGATATGGTTGATAACTCTGCTTTATGAAGAGAGTGATGGCTTAAAGTTGTGGGTCAATGCTCTTTCTTTTGAGCCTTTTGAAGTTTATAATATACAGAGGCCCTTTTTAAGGCATCTTTGAAATTCCCAGAATTATAAGCCTCAGTTTTTATAATAAAGCTCCAAATTCCAATTCCAAAAGGGGGAATTATAGGAAGGAGCAAATCCCATGGTGATTCTAAGCTTCCAAGCAGTAGTAATCCACTTTCCAACAGTTAAGCATGCATTACACAATATTTCCACACACCACATTCAATTATTCAATTAAAGAGATCCTTAATTTTTACCCAAAAAGAAAAGAAAAAAAAAATGTTTTAACCACCAACACTGACAGAGGAGAGCAAAGGAAAAACTAATTTGAATTAGTAGAAGGAGCTGACTTTTGAGTTACTCAAAACAAATACCCAAAAATATACAGAGATAATCAAGAGAAGGAACCAAAAAAACTGCAGAATTGAACAATTCCAATAGATTAAATGATGAAATCGAAAGTTCATACAATCATAAATACCAAAGAAATCAATTAATTTGATAGGTAAGAATCGACTTATATGTATATCTCAAAAGGACAAAAGAAAAAATTAGGGAAAACATCAACTTATTAAGGAGACCTGCAATCATTACATTTTAATTCAAATTTTGAAATGTTTTTCTCACCATTGCCCTTTTACTTCAATTTTAATATGTATTTATAATGATTCATAGGGATAGTTTTGGAAACCTAACATAATTCCGTATCTCAAAATAGAAAGTGGACAAACATTTTGGGACAGATTAAAAGGGAAAGGTGGACAAACAAAATGGGACGAAGACAGTAATCAGTAGAGGGAAAAAAGTATTTGGAAGAAAAAGAAGAAACCAGAGTTCTCTGTTGTATAAAGTAAATACAACTTCAATTCATCAAACTAACAGCAGAAGGTGAATTTCACAAACCCAATATTCCTTTAAGATTAATTTTTCAAGAGATAGTTCTGCATGCTCAATATTGTGTAAGTTGAAACAGAAAGGTACGCTATTCTAATTTTCAAGAGATAGTTCCACAAAGAAAATTTCTCAAACCTTTGGAGTACCAACAGCTATACTGATAGCTATATAGTCTCTATATATGATATCATCCCCATCAATTACAGCATTGATAATAGATTGATTTTGGAGACCACTAACAGCAGCCTGAAATTTACAAAAGAATTCATAAATATCTTCAAATTGAACTATAAACACAGAAAAAACAAATGAATGCTCATGCGCATGTGCCAGATGCATGAGCATACATGTGAGAGCACATCTATGACCATGTTCAATAATATCAATATTAAGCCATAGACTTACTACCTACCTTCACAAATCTAGACATAAGTCCCAGCTTGACTCCATGCTTTTCAACAAAGGAATCCTTGTAGTCAGATCGGAGTTTCATCAAATTAGTCCTACAAGAAGCAGCAAATCAACAGGGAAAATAATAACAAAACTATGTTCACAAAAGTGTCATGTCAACCATGTCAAGCTATGCAAAGCAAATTGGTTGAATGTCAACCATGTCATGTCAACAATGTCTTTAAGACAACTTGGTAACTTAAATGCTGAACTCTTCATTGGTTTTGTTAGGTTCTTCATGCATCTCAATCTGGTCTTAGATTTGTGAAATGAGCAATAAACCACTAGCCAAGGATCTCTATTGATTCCCAGGTTGATAACTTGGGTAGAGCAGACCAAAGTGGCCAATGCTTTTGTGGCCTTAAATTTTTAACCAAATATGATTGATAATTTGTACCAATGAATCCAACCTAGAAGAAAACCTAAGATGTTCTAATACTCTTTAAAGCGTATAGAATCACATGCATTCAATGGTCAACATTCTGTTTTAACTTACCCATGCAGGTCATTAACGCAGAAAACTAAAGATATAATCGGAAATTTTAGAAATGTTAGCATTGGACTTCCCAAACCAAGAACCAACCTGCATTAGCTAGATTTAACCAGATCTATTAATTGCAGTGTGATATTTTTTTTTATTATAAACTGAACACTGAACTTGGTCAGTCAACTCTGTTTAAGCAACATCAAATGATAAACCTGAATTAAAAGGAGTCTCTAATCTAGTCCACAGATTTGACGAAGTCTGGCATAAGCCACCATCATAAACTAGCAAAGTACTACAAATATGGATTTACACTTACATATCAACTTCATTAAATGTTGTCAGCAATGCAAATGTGTTTTGAGAATCTTTTAAGCGGATCGCAACTCGTTTTTTGAGCCTTGTCATAAGAACCTATAATCATTATAAACTCAAATTTTATATTCAAGTAGGATGATGCATATTTTCTTTGAAACATTCACAAGAACATAAAATTAGATTAATGCATTTCTACTTTCTAGTAAAAAGTATTTTGCTGTATGAGTATAGAAATGGAACTATGCGACTTACGCGTCTTTCCCTTTCTTTAGAGGGAAGTTGGGGTTCTGTAGTAGAGCGTTTAGGGGGAGTAGTAGAAATAAACTTAGGCTGAGTGCTTTCAACTTTAGGCTTTTCTTATCCTCTTCACTTAGTTCAACAGGAGGTGGCTGAGAAACAGCTTTGTCTGTTGTCTTCTCAAATGGAGCAACATGGGCAACACCTTCACCAGACTTTGAAATGACAGCAATCTTGGTACCTGGCTCCACAGTATCCCTTTCCGTGGCTACATACTATCAATAATTTACATACAAATTCAGAATCAGAACCATTCCAAAGGAAAGATAGGGAGAAGTGTAGTGAACTTGTATAAAAATAATGATAACAAATCCAAAATAATGATATTCAACCTTTTGGATTACACCTGCTTCAAGACTTGCAACATCAATTGTCACCTGGTGGAAGATAGACAATCCAAATATTGAAAGCATAAGTCGTGTTAAGAACTTTAGAAGCTTAAATTACAACATTATCATGTTGTATTACAACAAGTACCTTATCTGTTTCAATTTGAGCAATTGGTTCATGAACTTCTACCTTGTCACCAGGATCTGCTCCCAAATATCAAATACAAAACACCATCAAGCACTTAAATTCATAGAGAATAGACATTTACATGGTAGAATTTGGGAAAGAAATATGAATCTTATTACTCTTCAAGAATTTTGCAAGAGTTCCATCACTCATAGATTCACCCATAAAAGGGACAACAGCTTCAACCAGATCACCTGCATTGCACATGTACACAAGAGGAACAAATTCAAAAGTATTAGAAATTACCAACTACAAGAAGGAACACAGGGCAAGAATAAAAAAGTGTGATGTGCTAATAATTTAGATGCTATCTTGGCATCTTGTTTGTGTCAGGATAACAATCAGTTATTGAATAACATGATGTATCATCCTCAGCCAATGTTATATATTTGAAATCAATGAATTGTTAAGAGGTTTGTACAAATGAAAAATTAAATTTAACATGTTGGAGAAAGTAAAAAATAAGCTTATCTTTTCCAGGAAAACAAAAACAAACCTAAAGCAGTCGCCATGGTTTACTTTGAAGTTGCGAAACCCTAGAGAGGGAGAGATGAATAATTTAGGCAGTAACAGAGGGAAGAGAAACCGTAGAGAGAGAAAGACGAACAGAGACAGAGAGAGACGTAGAGGGAGAGAGAGGATTGTAGGGATGAGTTTTTGTTATGGATAACAGAGAACTATAAAATATGTGTGGGCTGTGTCCGAAGTGAGAAGTCGACGCCGCTGCTGCTACAAGTAGTCCGTGAGGGTAACGCGAAAGCGAGAGAGGGAGAGACAGAGAGATTGTTAGGATCTGTGTGAGAGGAAAGAAAAGGAGAGGAGGGTTACCTGGAACTCTTCCGACGTTGGAGGTGTTGGGGATGCGAGAGAGAGAGACGACTGGGAGAAGATGGATGTTTTTTTTTCAATAATGCTAGCTATCATGAAAACAATGTCATGAAAAGTTTTCATGAAGATTCTCTACCCTTAGATTAGATTATAGTGTTTGTAGTGCTTTATTGTATGTTATGCATTCACCCTTAGATTAGTTTCATGAAGTTTTTCATGATATTTATTTCATGATACGTATTTTTTTTCCTTTTCTGATCAGAGAACCGAAAGGATAGGGAAGAGGGTGTAGGGAAGAGGGGGAAAAGAGGGAGGGCAAAAATATGACATTTTGCGACGGATGAATAAAATGCGTTGCAAAAAATTAAAACAAGAAAAAAAAATGACGGGTAACAAACCGTCGCATATAATACTATTTTTTGCCAGTCTTAGATTTTCCGTCGTAAAAAAATTAAAGCGACGACGGCTTCATTTGCCATGGCAAAAACATGATTTTTGCGACGGTTTTCAAACCGTCGCAAAAGGTTCCGTGGCTAAAACTCCCTTTTCTAGTAGTGTTGAACATCACAATTTTCACAATTTTAACTACAAATTTGTTAATCAAACTTGTATAATCCAACTTATCCACTAAATCATTTTGAATGGACAAAATTGTTAATTTATTTAATTTTTCTTGTGACGTAGTTGACCGAAAGTAATATTTAATCAATTTTAAATTAAAAAAATTCTTTTTTCATAAATAACTATAACTGGTACAATTAATTGTATACCCCTTGAAGTTTGTTTAAAATATGGATTGCTCTCTGTGATTTGAAAAATTATAAATACCCTTTTATATGAATTTTTTATTTAATAGAATTAATTAAAATAAAATAAAATCTCTAATTGATCTTCTATACAATAATAAAATTACTTGAATTTTTAATTAAAATAAATTTCTAATATCATTAAAAATTGTTTATTGACTTAATGATTTATTAATAAAATGGGCAATTTATTCTAAAATTAAAAATTTCGAATGGTGAGATGTAATTTCTAGAACCACATGAAACAAATTATAATTTAAGCAAATTTCAAGGGTTGTATTTGTAACATATCCTTAATTGTATTATATACATAAAACATACATTTGATAAATAATCCTCCATTAATTTGAAATAACTCACAATTTCAATTGGCTATTTGATTTTTTGTAATAAAAATAATTATCCATTAGTTTTAAATACTACACCACATCAACCAACTGTCAGTTTTGAATTTTCACCATATTTAATCAGGGCTTTTCAAATTTGGATTTTTTTTCTTTGTTTTTGGAATAGTATAATCGCTGCAACAAAATTCTAGGGACTTTTTTCTTACTCATTTTTCAGAGAAGTGGCGGCATTGCTCGCTTTGGGCCAAAGCCAGCCTAGTAAGACTTATCTCCCTCGCTACATTATTATGGATGGATTGAAGACTCTAAATTGTGGGTCTCTAATACTTTTATTTTCCTTTTTGTCTTTCAGAGTAATATTCTATCTTCTCCTTATCTGTTATGTTTTATTGTTATTTGGAAAATATTATCCTCCTTTTTTCTTGACTAAAAAAATGTAATATCTTGTCAATAGTCTTGATTTTTCAAATTTCGCAATGAATATTTTTGTAATGATTTTTTTATGATAATTTAACAGTTTTTCTTTAAAATTGAAAAACTGTTGAATTATGTATTTTGTTAAACGATTTAAGAAACAAAACAAAACAAAATATTTACAGACATCTAGCCAATAGTGGATCACAACTTGTGTCATAGTAGTATGCTTTTTTATTGTAATTTTGTTTGCAAACAAACGTTAAATTAATAAACAAATTATTTGGAGTTTTTTTTTTTTTTTTTTTTTTTTTTTTTTTTTTTTTTTTTTTATCGGCAAAGAGAAATTATTTGGAGATGTTAGGTATTTTTTCTAACAACATTTGACTCTATAAAAATTATTATATAATTTTTGTTTATCCTACTAATCAATTAGACTTAACTTACTACTCAATTAAATCGCACTTACTAGTCAACAAGACTCCACAAACTACTCAATCAAACTTGACTTACTACTCAACACCACTACTACTACCACCACCACCACCACCATGTCACCACCACCATTATCACTGTCATTGTTGCTATAAAAACCATTAAAATTTTACTACTACTATCATCACTACCTCTACCACTACCACCGCCAACACCATCACCATCAACATCACTATACTATTACTACTACCACCACTACCACCATGCCACTGTCACTGCTATCGTCAATACCACTATTACTACTTCTATCACCATACCATTGCCACCACTCCCATGCCACTACCACCATTACCACCACCACCACTATCATATCACCACTAGTACTCAGTCAAACTCCATTTATTACTCAAATCAAATATGACTTATTACTCAATAAGACACTACTTAATTGGACTTGACTTACTACTTAATTAAATCTCACTTTCTACTAAATTAGACTCTACTTACTATTTCATTAGACTTATCATTGTCCCAAAAAAGTTGAAAAATACTTATTGAGCTTCCATTTACTACTTCACTAGACTCCACCATCTACTCAATTTTGGTTTTACTTACTATTCAATGAATTTCAACTTACTATTTTATTACAGTTCACTTACTACTCAATTTTGGTTTCATTTACTACTCAATAAACTTCTACTTGCTACTTTACTATACTCCATTTACTACTAAATGAGCTTCCACTTACTACTTCACTAGACTCCATGTACTACTCAGTGAGCTTCCTCTTACTATTTCATTATAATTCATTTACCACTCAATGAATTTCCACTTACGATTTTATTAGACTCCACTTACCACTCAATGAGTTTTTACTTATTATTTCATTACACTGAACTTACTACTTAATTTTGATCGTGACGATGTCATCGTAGCAATTATAGAAGATCCACTCTTGGTTTTTGAATTAGAAATTTCAGGCTTCTTTGTTGATGGTGATGATGATTTTGTAAACTATTTGCCAAATAGTTTATGTGTTCATGGAAAACTATTATTTTGTCATAAATATTGTGAAAATCATAATGAATAGTTAGTATTGTGTTAGTAAAATCATATTATAGAAACTTTTCTCTGTTTTCTATCGAATCAAATATCATTTCAAACACATCTTTTTCAATTAGTTGATCCATACACTTAACATCTCTTTTGGTTACGAGATCATCAAAACCAACGATATTCTCTTGATTGCCAATGTTGTACTTACTAGTATCAAAAGCATCATCATCATCATTATGTAATTCATATACGGTGTTGTTATGCCCAATGTTACTTTCCATATATGGTAAGTATACTAAAATTAATTAGATCAAACCAGATGGTAAGTGATATTACAATTAGTTAATGTGACTTCAATTATTGTTTTATTAGATTTTACTTACTACTAAATTAAATCGTACTTATTATTTAATGAGTTTCCACTTATTATTTCATTAGACTTTACTTACTATTTAATTAAATTTCACTTACTACTCAAAATCTCCACTTACTACTTCATGAGCTTCTAGTTACTACTTTATTAGACTTTACTTACTACTCAATAATCTTCCATTCACTATTTCATTACATTTCACTTATACTTTATGAGCTTTTACTTATTTTTCATTAGAATTCAATTATTATTCAATTGACTTTATATAGCGATCCTGGTTCTTTCTCCTTTGATTGTTGTATCCGGACATAGGTTCCGTGGAGTTGGTTGTTGTATATGTCTTGTTGTCACCTTTTAATTCCATATATTTGGGTTTAGGATGTGTTGGCCGTGTTTTGAATAGGTTGGTTGAGTCTTGGTTCCATTTCTTGTTGCCCAGTTTTCTGGTGGTCCGCTCGAGCGAATCCTTTCGCGCTCGAGCGGGGTTTGCACACTTCCAGCATTTTATGCCTTTGTAAAAGTACTATAGGGTTGTTTTTCACGCTCGAGTGGAGTTCCTTACGCCCGAGCGGGTCGTGCTCGAGCGGGCCTTGTTGCACTCGAGCGGGTGTCCAATGTCTGTAAAAATACTGGCAGAGGGTAATCTACGCTCAAGCGGGTTTCCATTTGCGCTCGAGCGGGTGTGTTTTGTAGCTGTGTCTTGGCGCTCGAGCAGGTATTCTTGCGCTCGAGCGGGTCCAGTCTTTGTACTTGACGCTTGAGCAAACTAGTTGTATATCAGATAGCAGTTGGGTGATTTTAAATCACTTTTCACACTTTCTTTCTCTATCTTACTTTCAAAACCTCCATTGGAGAGCACCTCACTCTAAAACTCTAACTTCTCTCTAGGGTTTGATCTAGTAGGAGTGATCTTCTATCATTGGGCCTTTGCAAAAAGTGTGGAGCTTGTTGAGGGCTACATTTTGATTAGAAAATATTGGGGTTTGGAGCACTTTCAAATTTCTTCATCTTCTCCTTTGAGCTCCGAATTTGAGGTGGGGATAACTATTCATTTTGATGGTCTTTGACATAAACTATTGGTCATTTTGATGTAATGTTGAAGTTGGGTAATTTTGGGCGTTATGGTTTCAAAATGAATAAAGAGGGGTTTGGTTATTTTGACTCATAAATGTGTATCTTGGGTCTTAAAAATGATGGTATTGATGTTGTTGATGATATATGGGACCTTTGGGTCATTGTAGAGAAAAATGGAGAGAAAGCCCTAAATTGTTGTATGAATTAATTTATATAATTAATTTGGGAATGTTATGGAAATATGAAATTGAGTTGGAAATAATGAAATTGGCTCATTATAAGAGGGAATAGTGGAGTTGGATTTATTAATCGCTCACTTATGAAATTATTGTCAAATTATCTGTTGATGCATTTATTATCTGTTTAGAAATAAATTGCTTGGGCTATCAGTGGAGGGTAGTCTTGATTGTTGTAGACAATGCATGATGATTAGGTGAATTAAAACTAATCAATTGATTATGTCATCGAATATGACGGTTGGAATAATACATCAAATTTATGTATTGACTGCTAATGTATATGATATGTGCTTATATACATTGTGTTGTGTGGGAGGAGATAGGGGATGCACTCCACGGTTTAGGGGAAGAAAACGGATGGACTCCTAAACCGGATATTTGGAAGGAGATAGGGGATGGACTCCATTGATACAGCAAATATGTGTATCATATATGAAGTATGGAAGTATTTTATTTGAGATTGATACAGCAAATCTGTGTATCACATATGAAGTATGAAAGTGTTTAATATGAGTTGTTATCTCATTTGAAATGGAAGTATTGTTGATATGAGATGTAATCTCATCCAAATTGATTGGCCAGGTTCTGAGCCACGGTTATGAATTTAGAATTGGATAAGTAATGAAAAATGAAATGAAACATGGACATATTGGTCATGGAATTGAAATGTGTTATAAGTTGGCGTATATGAGTTAAACATTTATCGAATGCTAATGTTTTAGTTATTGCTCATACTATGTTTAACATATCTCTACTGGGCGTTGGCTCACCCTAAATGGGACATCATTTTCAGGTTCAGGTATTATGCCGCCTCCGAGGTCTTAGCTTTGATGGTTGTGGGAGTTGAAGACTCTCTTGTTTATTTTTTGTGATTATTTTTTGTATTACATGTAAATCAAGCCAAGGGCTTATCTTGTATTTCGAGTTAGTATTCTCTTTTTGTAACCAAGTGTTGGCTTGGAAAGTTGTAAGCCCGTGGGGCAATTACTTTTGATGTCAACATGTAATACTTTTATAATGAATACTCTGATAAATGAAATTATGCTTTATTCTCTTATGTTTAAGCATGTCAAGACTGTATGATATATGGGTTTATTTCGAGGGCGTTACAACTTGGTATCAGAGCGTACCAGGTTCGAATACTTTGGGTATGCGGGGAGTGGTTAGTACCACAATGGGTTCGTCTCGCTTGTTAGAGACTTTTGTGTAGCGTTATATGCTTATGTGATAACATGTTTCCGTGACTACTTGGGTATGGGATTTAGTTTCTAGGATGTTGATCGGATCCTTGGGTTTCTGGGAGTCTTGTTGGAAAAGCACTTGATCAATGCTGTTTCTAACTGGAACTCTAGTAACGCCATGGGACTATCATTATCCGGAAATGAAATTCGTAATTGCTTATGTGATTATGTGCTTACGTGGAATGAATTACAGTTGTCCATTACATTAGGACGCGAGTTTTATAGCTTCGGTACATTTATGAATATGCTAATGTTCTTCATCACCTTTATTAGGATGTCAGGACGAGGACAAGGTGGTAGACGTAGTAGGCGTGGTAGGCAAGAGATGCCTACACCGGATGAGGTTTCGACGTAGCAGGAGGGTGTTGGTCAGGCCAATGTGGCCGAGCCAGTAGGTCAGCAGGCCATGGGCGCCTTAGCCTGCGAGATGGCAGGAGCTTTGAGGGAATCCTTAGGCATTCTCAGAGCTGAGAATCAGGTCCAGGCCCATGTTGCTGAGGTAGGGCCTTCCTTTCTGAAGAGGAAGTTCTTCCGGTCTAACCCGGACGAGTTTGTGGGTGATCCAAAAGAGCCACTTAAGGCGGATGAATGGCTCAAACAGATGACGAAGACGTTTGAGATGCTTGGCATCGAGGACAGGGCTTTGAAGCTGACCTCGACATCTTTCCAATTGAAGGAAGATGCGGGTCAATGGTGGAAATTCATGAGAGGTCGTGCTGGAGGGACTTGGGAGGCCTTTGTAGATGCTTTCCAAGAGAAGTTCTTATCTCCAGTTGTCAGGGAGAAGCTAACAAACCAGTTTTGTCAGCTCAAGTAGCTGAGTTTATCAGTGGCTGAGTTTAAGGCCACATTTACCAGTTTATCCAGGTTCGCACCTGAGCTTGTGGTGTCTGAGGAACGCCGTTTGATTGAGTTCGAGAGGAAGTTGAGGCATGGGCTCAAGATGAGAGTTTGGGGGTCTATGACCCGGGATTATGGGTGCCTTGTGGATGCTGCGGCCCATATGAAGATTATGATGCAGGAGAGGGAAGAGAGACAGAGGGGCTCCAAGAGGAGTCAGGATGGTCAGGGGGACGGTAGGAGGCAGAGGGGTCCTAACCCTCAGCAGTCCCAGGATGCTTTTGCTAGATCTACCTTTCCAGTGTCGAGTGCCAGCTTTAGGAGAGGCAGTTAGGGAGACATTACTTGTTTCAAATATGGTCAGCTGGGCCACAAGTCTCCAACTTGCCCGCAGAAGAGAGGAGGTCAGAGAGCAGCTTCATCTTCGGCTCGACCTCAGAGCTAGAGTCAGGGCAGAGGCCAGCCGCTCTCTTGTTACCAGTGTGGTCAGGCAGGGCACCTGAAGAGGTTTTGCCTGCAGTTGACTGGCACATCTAGTGCATCTAGGCCGAGGCAGAGTTTTCAGCCTGCTCAATCAATTCAGGCCTTGAGGGCCAATCAGGGGGCTTCATCGTCCCAGTCTGTGCAGCAGTCTTTTGCTCCTAGGGGTGAGTAGGTAGATCAGGGGCCTACAGGGTGTGTGTATGCTGTTACCGCGCAGGATAAAGTACCGGCTCCATCTGTTGTGAGAGGTACCTTGTTGTTTTGCAACTCTGTTGCTAATGTGTTGATTGATACGGGTGCATCCCATTTCTTTTTATCTGCTGCATTTGCATCTGTTTTGGGGTTGGAGTTGGTGCAATTGGCATCTCCTATTTGTGTTATATCACCTATTGGGGGTGAGTTAATATTGAAACAGCAGTGTCGGGGCTGTGATATAGACGTCACCGACCGCCGGCTTCCATTTTCTTTTGTAGTTATGGCTATGTCGGGTTTTGATGTTATTTTGGGTATGGACTGGCTATCGTCATACTTGGAAGTTATTGATTGTTACCGCCAGAGGATCACAGTATGTACCTTGAGCGGGGATTGTTTCCATTTCTTGCGGGATCGGGTTGGTAGTGTGTTGCCACCGGTGTATGATCCGCGAGGGCGAAGTGAGCTTAGTGGTCTCCTCGCTAGCTTTATGAGTAGTGAGGGTGATGAGACCCAGACTGTATTGCGAAGAGTGGTTTGTGAGTACTCGGACGTTTTTCCCGATGATCTTATGAGTTCGCCACCACATTGAGAGATCGAGTTCTCTATTGACTTAGTGCCCGACACGGCGGCGATTTCTATGGCACCTTACCGTTTTGCCCCAGCCGAGTTCAGTGAGTTGAAGATTCAACTCCAGGAGTTGTTGGATAAGGGCTTTATTCACCCTAGTGTTTCGCCGTGGGGAGCACCAGCCCTCTTTGCTAAAAAGAAAGATGGTGCCTTGAGACTTTGTATTGATTACCGAAAATTGAATCGGGCTACGGTCAAGAATAAATACCCTATGCCCCGTATAGATGATCTGTTTGACCAATTAAAAGGGTCCCGTTGTTTCTCTAAGATAAACTTGAGATTGGGTTACCACCAGTTGAGGGTCAGAGAGGAGGATATTCCAAAGATGGCATTCCGTACGCAGTATGGCCACTATGAGTTTCTGGTGATGCCTTTTGGGCTCACCAATGCACTGGCAGTATTTATGGATTTGATGAACCGGATCTTCCGGGAATTCTTAGATCGTTTTGTAGTCGTTTACGTGGACGACATTTTGATTTACTCACAGTCTGAGGAGGAACACGAGGAACACTTGAGAGTGGTGCTTGAGTTGCTTAGAGCCCATAGGCTGCATGCCAAGTTTGAAAAGTGTGAGTTCTGGCTAAGAGAGGTCAAATTCTTAGGCCACGTGGTTTCTGGGGAAGGGGTGTCTGTTGATACATCCAAGATTGAGGCAGTGCAAGATTGGGTACAACCTAAGAGTGTTTGTGAGATCTGTAGTTTTCTAGGATTAGCTGGGTATTATCGCCGGTTTATGAAGGATTTCTCCAAACTAGCTTCGCTGTTGACTAGTTTGACGCGGAAAGGGATTAAATTTTTATGGAGTGAGACTTGTGAAAAGTCGTTCCAAGAGTTGAAAGTTAGATTGACCACCGCTCCGGTTTTGATTATCCCGGAGAGAGATTTGGGTTATGCAGTTTATTGTGATGCCTCACGAGAGGGTTTGGGTTGTGTGTTGATGCAAGAGGGGAAAGTAGTAGCCTATGGCTCACGTCAGTTGAAAATACACGAGAGGAATTACCCTACGCATGACCTAGAATTAGCGGCAGTGATCTTTGCCTTGAAGATTTGGAGGCACTACCTTTATGGTAAGAGATTTGAGGTATTCTCGGATCATAAGAGTTTGAAGTATCTGTTCACACAGAGAGACTTGAATTTGAGGCAGAGAAGATGGATGGAGTTTATTGAGGATTATGACTTTGAGCTGCACTATCACGCAGGGAAGGCCAATGTTGTGGCCGATGCCCTTAGTAGGAAATCCATTAGTGATGTAGCTTGTATAGCCATCCGGGAGTGGGAGATGTTGGGTGCACTTGGCGAGTTTGATTTGCTTCTGGGCGAATCCGTTGAGGCTGCGGCCTTGTTTTATATTGTTACGCAGCCTACACTTGTGACTCGAGTGTTAGAGGCACAGGGAGGTGACCTTGAGGTAGAATCCCTCCGAGAGAAGATCTCCAGTGGGAAGGTTGAGAGGGGTTTAACGGTGTATCTCGACCTGAGTGTGAGATACCGAGACCGTTTGTTTGTGCCGGAGTCTTGCTGAGAGGAGGTACTCCAAGAGTTTCACCATTTACGCTTTGCGGTGCATCCGAGAGGCACTAAGATGCATCGAGATTTGGGTTGCCAGTTTTGGTGGCGGGGTATGAAGAAGGATATGGCAGTCTTCGTATCGAAGTGCCTTACTTGTCAGCAAGTGAAGGCCGAGCATCAGAGGCCAGCGGGTTTGTTACAACCCTTGCCTATTGCTGAGTGGAAGTGGGAGCATGTCACTATGGACTTCGTTGTAGGTCTTTCGAGGACTTAGCGAGGTAGTGATGCTATTTGGGTGATTGTAGACCGGTTGACTAAGTCAGCGCACTTTATCCCTATGCGCGTGAAGGATTTGGTAGAGCATCTAGCCGACTTGTATATTCGGGACATAGTGAGGTTGCACGGGGTCCCAGTGTCGATCGTCTTAGATAGATATCCACATTTTGCTGCTAGGTTGTGGCAGAGTTTGCAGAGTGCCTTGGGCACTAGATTGACCTTTAGCACGGATTATCATCCTTAGACTGATGGGCAGTCTGAGCGTACTATTCAGATCCTTGAGGATATGCATCGAGGTTGTGTCCTTGACTTTAGTGGGTCGTGGGAGAGGCACTTGCCCTTGGTGGAATTTTCCTACACCAACAGTTTTTAGTCGAGTATCGGTATGGCACCGTTTGAGGCCTTGTATGGCTGACCGTGTAGGTCTCCAGTTTGTTGGGCCGATGTGGGTGATGAACCTTTGTTGGGCTCGGAGTTAGTGAGGGAAACGATGGAGAAGGTTGAACTTATCCGTAGGAGGCTGGTGATAGCCCAGAGTTGCCAAAAGAGTTAAGCCGACCGTAGAAGGAGGCCTTTGGCATTTGAGGCGGGTGATCATGTCTTTCTGAAAATATCACCTAGGCGGGGTTTGATGAGGTTTGGGAAGAGTGGGAAGTTGTCCCCTCTGTTTATTGGTCCCTTTGAGATCCTTGAGAGGATTGGGGAGGTTGCGTACCGTTTAGCTTTGCCGCCGCAGTTGTCCGGAGTACATGACGTGTTTCATGTTAGTATGCTTCGGAAGTACGAGCCGGATCCATCGCATGTATTGGATTGGACCGACTTAGAGGTTGATGAGGATGCCTCGTATGAGGAGAGACCGATACAGGTCTTGGATAGGCGGGATTAAGTCTTGCGAGGCAAGACCATTCCCTTGGTAAAATTTTTGTGGAAATATCGCGGGGTGGAGGAAGCCACTTGGGAACGTGAGTTGGAGGTCTGCGAGAAATATCCGGACTTGTTTGTTAATGTGTAATCATGTATTGGGAATTTTGTAATATTGATAAACTTTAAGAGCATTAAATATGTCTTAAGTTGTGAAACATTGTAAATGTTTTGGTTTATGGAAGTATTGTGGAACTTGCCTTGAAATGGAAGTTTATTTTAACATTGTCTATGTTAATGATGTTTTAGAAATGCAAATATATTGTTGGCATTGAATATATAATTGAGTTGTGGAAAATGTGTTGAAATTGGTAAATTTCAATGGAAATCATGCTAATGATGCATATTGAGTTATATGTTGTAAATTTCCTCCTGAATAGAGATGGGATGACCGGTAATGGGTCAGGTTATGGAATATTGGTTGGTAATGTTATTGAGAATTGAGGAAAACTTGTTCTTGAAAACTTGTACTTAATTTCGGGGACAAAATTTCTTAAGAGGGGGGGTTATAGCGATCCTGGTTCTTTCTCATTTGATTGTTGTATCCGGACTTAGGTTCCGTGGAGTTGGTTGTTGTTTATGTCTTGTTGTCATCTTTTAATTCCATATATTTGGGGTTTAGGATGTGTTGGGCGTGTTTCGAACAGGTTGGTTGAGCCTTGGTTCCATTTCTTGTTGCCCAGTTTTCTGGTGGTCCACTTGAGCGGATCCTTTCGAGCTCGAGCAGGGTTTGCACACTTCCAGCATTTTGTGCCTCTACAAAAGTACTACAGGGTTATTTTTCACGCTCGAGTGGAGTTCCTTACGCTCGAGTGGGTCGCGCTCGAGCGGGCCTTTTTGCGCTCGAGCGGGTGTCTAATGTCTGTAAAAATACTGGAAGAGGGTAATCTACGCTCGAGCGGGTGTGTTTTGCAGCTGTGTCTTGGCGCTCGAGCGGGTATTCTTGCGCTCGAGCTGGTCCAGTCTTTGTGCTTGACGCTCGAGCGTCCTATTCTCCGCTCGAGCGGACTAGTAGCATATCAGATGGCAGCTGGGTGATTTTAAATCACTTTTCACACTTTCCTTCTCTATCTTACTTTTCAAAACCTCCATTGGAGAGCACGTCACTCTAAAACTCCAACTTCTCTCTAGGGTTTGATCTAGTAGGAGTGATCTTCTATCCTTGGGCCTTTGTAAAAAGTGTGGAGCTTGTTAAGGGCTACATTTTGATCCGAAAATATTGGGGTTTGGAGCACTTTCAAATTTCTTCATCTTCTCATTTGAGCTCCGAATTTGAGGTAGGGATAACTACTCATTTTGATGGTATTTGACATAAACTATTGGTCAGTTTGATGTAATGTTGAAGTTGGGTAATTTTGGCCGTTAGGGTTTCAAAATGAATAAAGAGGGGTTTGGTTATTTTGACTCATAAATGTGTATCTTGGGTCTTAAAAATGATGGTATTGATGTTGTTGATGATATTTGGGACCTTTGGGTCATTGTAGAGAAAAAGGAGGAGAAAGCCCTAAATTGTTGTATGAATTAATTTATATAATTAATTTGGGAATGTTATGGAAATATGAAATTGAGTTGGAAATAATGAAATTGGCTCATTATAAGAGGGAATGGTGGAGTTGGATTTATTAATCGCTCACTTATGAAATTGTTGTCAAATTATCTGTTGATGCATCCATTATTTGTTTAGAAATAAATTGCTTGGGCTATCGGTGGAGGGTAGTCTTGATTGTTGTAGACAATGCATGATGGTTAGGCGAATTAAAACTAATCAATTGATTATGTCATCGAATATGACGGTTGGAATAATACATCAAATTTATGTATTGACCACTAATGTATATGATATGTGTTTGTATATATTGTGTTGTGTGGGAGGAGATAGAGGATGCACTCTACGGTTTAGGGGAAGATAGGGGATGGACTCCTAAACCGGATATTTGGGAGGAGATAGGGGATGGACTCCATTGATATAGCAAATCTGTGCATCATATATGAAGTGTGGAAGTGTTTTATTTGAGATTGATACAGCAAATCTGTGTATCACATATGAAGTATGGATGTGTTTAATATGAGTTATTATCTCATTTGAAATGGAAGTATTGTTGATATGAGATGTAATCTCATCCAAATTGATTGGCCAGGTTCTGAGCCACGGTTATGAATTTAGAATTGGATAAGTAATGAAAAATGAAATGAAACATGGACATGTTGGTCATGGAATTCAAATGTGTTATAAGTTGGCGTATATGAGTTAAACATTTATCAAATACTAATGTTTTAGTTATTGCTCATACTATGTTTAGCATATCTCTACTGGGCATTGGCTCACCCTAAATGGGACATCATTTTCAGGTTCAGGTATTATGTCGCCTATGAGGTCTTTGCTTGGATGGTTGTGGGAGTTGAAGACTCTCTTGTTTATTTTTTGTGATTATTTTGTGTATTACATGTAAATCAAGCCAAGGGCTTATCTTGTATTTCGAGTTAGTATTCTTTTTTTGTAACCAAGTGTTGGCTTGGAAAGTTGTAAGCCCGTGGGGCAATTACTTTTGATGTCAACATGTAATACTTTTGTAATGAATACTCTGATGAATGAAATTATGCTTTATTCTCTTATGTCTAAGCATGTCAAGATTGTATGATATATGGGTTTATTTTGAGGGCCTTACACTTTAACTTACTACTTTATTAAACTTTAGTTACTACTCAAATAAACTCCACTTATGATTTCACTAGACTTGACTTACTACTTATGACTTCATAATGTCGGGTCTAAAGATCAATTTCCACAAGAGCATTGTCTATGGGGTGTGTGTTTCGAATAGTAAGATAGATAATTTTAGTGTTGTGTTGAATTACAAAAATCAAAAGTTGCCAATGGTGCATTTGGGTCTTCCTTTAGGAGCTAATCCCAAAAGGAAGTCAACTTGGTAGCCAGTGGTTGACAAAGTACGGAAGAATTTGTCTCTTTGGAAGAGAAAGTTGTTATCCTTTGCAGGGAGATTAACGTTGATTAAGTCAGTTGTGTCCTACTTACCATTATATTATATTTCGGCATTCCAAATGCCTAAGGGTGTGGTTAGGTTGATTGAGAAGCTACAGGCTGCTTTTCTTTGGGGGGGAGGGGTGATGAGTTGAGGAAGAAAGTTCATTTAGTAAAATGGCAGGAGCTCATAAAGTCTCAAAGGCAAAGTGGTTTAGGGGTTAGAAGCATATCAGATATGAATGTTTATTTACTGTTAAAGTGGCGGTGGAGATTTGGCACAGAGGAGAAGGCACTGTGGAAGACAGTGATTTGTAGTATTTATGGGAGGGTTGGTAGTGGGTGGTGGCCAGAGTTGGGGGATATAAGGAGAGTGTCTCCAATGTGGTAGGGGATCCTTAATCTTGCTCAGGTTAATCCTTAGTTACTTGAGTTTTATTTTGATAATGTAAGACTAAAGGTTGGGAATGGGGGGAGAACGAAATTCTGGACTGATAAATGGCGCAACAATAGTAAGCTTAGTGAGGAATTTCCAAGGTTGTTCTGTATCTCAGAAGATATGGACGGTTATGTTATGCAGTATAGGCAAAGAAGGGATAGTTTAAGGGATTGGAATTTACGGTTCAGAAGACAGCTCGGAGTTTGGGAGGAAAAGGAGGTACGTAGGCTTCATGACTGGTTGATTGATGTCCCTAGAAATTGTGGGCAATTGGATGACTATCTGTCATGGGAATTGAACACATCGAATCAGTTCATAGTGTCATCAGTTTGGGTGTGGCTACAAGCAGCTAGGGGTCCTGATTTGCGCATTGCCAAATGGTTATGGCAGGTTGTTGTACCTCCAAAATTACAGTCTTTTGGTTCGTTAGCTTGGTGGGGTAGAGTTAAAACAACAATTTTTCTTCATCGAATTGGGGTGTTGTCTTCCAATGCTAGCACTTTGTGTTTTCTGCAGAAATGAAGAAGAAACGGTCAATCATGTTCTCCTCCACTGCCTATTGGTTTGGAAAGTGTAGGCTGGTATATCGAACTGCTGTGATGTATGTTGGGTAATTTCGGGTTCGGTTGAAGCTCTGCTGCATTGGTAGGCTGGTGCTAGGTTCAAAAAGAAAGTAATGGGTATTTGGAAGATTGTGCCTTCGGTTTTATTGTGGTCAGTTTGGAATTCAAGGAATGAGATTGTTTTCGATGGTGGTCAGGTAAACTTAGCTGATTTGGAGGAAGTTATAAAATTAAGGGTAGCTTTCTGGGCCAAGTGTTGTGTAATAGGTCTGCAGTACTCTGTGCATGACTTTATGTGCAATTTAAATCAGATTAGGAGGTGCTTGTAAGGGGTAGTTCAGCTGTTGCCTTTCGTTGGGGAGCTATTGTTGCTACTAAAGTAGTGTTGGGAAGCTATTTGTGTATAAGGGGTAGTTCAGGTGTTCCTGGTGTTAAGTGGTTGAGTGCAGCTAGGAGAGGGTTATGGAGCATTAGGTTGGTGATTCTGGTCTATTTTGTGTCTACTATTCTGTTTGTTGCAGATGGTATATAGGGATGGCAATTTAAAGCCGGCCCGATGGGGACTCGACTTCCCGACCCCAATTAGAGCGGTTTTTCCCCAAAAAATATCCCCAACGGATCAGGGATGGTACTCAAAAATAAATCCCCAATAATTTTTGGGCTAGGGACGGTGATATGTTTTTCACCCCCGGCCCCATCCCCGGCCCGTCCTCGTTATCCCCCCAAAGTATACTTACTATATATACCCTTGGGGTTATAAGGTTATGTACATTTCTTCCACCCAAAAAATATGTTCTGGTCTGTCTTTCTCTCTCTCACTCTCTCTCTTCCCTCTACTCTCTCTCACTCTCGCACCTTTCCTCTCTGTCTCCGCAGTGCAGCTGCCACTGTCCGCGACGCCGGAGTCGCTGTCTCACACCACCGCTTCACTTCTGTCGAATACGACATCCCTTCCACCTCCGTCGCTGCCCTATCTCTTCCTGTCCGTCGAGTCACCATCGTCGCTGTCACACAGAGATCTCAAATCTGTGTTGATCTCCTCTGTCCTCACCGCCGATCAGCCGATCTCCACTGATCTCCTCCGTCATCCTCTCTCTCTTTCTCTCTCTCTCTCTGTATACATATATGTATGCGTGTCTCTGTGTGTACGTATAATGTATGTGTGTGTCTCTGTGTGTGTGAATGTATACATGTAAGCATGTATGTATGTGTGTGTCTCTTTTTGTGTATCATTTTTTGATGATGTTGAAAGGTTTTGTTGATGGTGTTGAATGCTGAAATAGATTTGGATCGGGGGAGCTTCGGGTTGGGGAAACCCGATCGCCGTTGGGGGCAGGGACAGGGACGGGGACGGCCATGGGTTCCCCGTCGGGGATCTGGGCTGGGGCCGAGGAAATTTTTGCCATTGGGGATCGAGGACGGGGAGGGTGATCCCCGGTCCCGCCCCACACCGTTGCCATTCCTAATGGGGTATTCTACTACTATAGAATTAGACTGTCTGCTGCTGTATGTGGTTGTCTTAGCTTGCTGTATGCTGCTGCTGAAGAATTTTGATTTGAAGCTGGTGTCAATTTATGTTGTTTGTATTGTTTTACTGTGTTGTTCTGTTTTTTCGCCTTTTGGTTGCTCCTGATTGGCTTCTCACCAATCTTGGGTCAAGTGCTTGCATATGATTTTGCTTCCTTCGCAGTGTCAACCAAGTTGGGATTGTAGAGGTTAGCCATGATGCTCTGCGCACTTCCCTGATTTGTTGATGTATTTTTGCATGTACTTTGCCGTTTTCATCAATAAATCTTTTATTTTGCTTATCAAAAAAAAAAAAAAAGTATACTTGAATTATTACTTAATGAGATCCCAATTATAATTTGATTAGAGTTTACTTACAACTCAATTAAACCCTATTTATTATTTAATGAGTTTGTACTTACTATCGCATAGGACTTCACATACTAATCAATTATTTTTCACTTACTACTTCATTCGACTTTACTTACTACTCAATTAAACCCTTACTATTTAATGAACTACTCCATTAGACTTCACTATAGGAAATGTCACTTTTGGCGACCAAAATATTGGTCGCTAAAAGTCCCATGTTTGGTCGCCGATACTATTTAGCGACTAAATTTTTTTGTCGCCAAGGTCATCGCCTATACCCTGTCGACGATAGTATTGGCAACTAAACGTTTTTTTTGGTCGTCAAAAGTGAAACGTTTGGCTACTGAATGTTGGTTAGTCGGCAAATGTTATCTTTTGGCGACTATAAAATTCGTCTCCAAAAGTGAATTTTTGGCTACTAAACTTTGGTAGTCGGGAAAGGTGGATTCTTTGGCGACAAAATTATTGGTCACCGAAAGTGAACGTTTGGCTACTAAACTTTGGTTAGTCGGCAAAGGTGATATTTTGGCGACTATAATATTGGTCGCCGAAAGTTCTAACATAAACTACATTCAACTATTAGAGACTAAAGTTTTAGTCGTCAATAGAATACATACATTTAGTGACCATGGAATTTAGTTGTTGTTACTTTTACCAACTACATATGTTAGTCGCCAAAAGCCTATTCAATTTCACTTCATTATTTTTTACCACTAAACATTTTAGTTGCCAAAGGATGTCGTGTTTTTCGTGACTAAAATATTTAGTCGGCAATAGTTTCTTCCCCTCATTTTGATTTGTTTTAGCTACTAACTGTTTGGTCTCAAAAAGTCATTTGGTTCTTTTTTTCTACTAAATTATTAATCGCCAAAACATTTGCTTACGTTTTTTGCTACCAAAATATTTAGTCCCCAAATACTATATTAAATTTATTTTTTTTAACATTTCTGAACCACATGTATCCATTATTAGTACAACCTGTACCTTGTATAAACAATATAATCCATCAATATTGAATATATATTATCAACCATTCGACAACGCGCACACATTTCATTTCCAACCATCCAAAAAATTCATATTGAACGTCCAATTCTAAATGTAATACAAATTCCATATGAACCAAGCATAATCCAACATCAATAATTTAATTCAATACATAATAGAGAATTAACCAAATTTAATATCGAAAAGAAAATCTGTACCACACCAAAAACTTAATCTATACCGCCCCAAAAACTAATTTGTACCACTTCCAATGCTAATTTCTACCATGCCAAATTTTAGATATTTACCACGCCACAAAAGTAATTTGTACGAACTACTATATATACGGACGAAGGTATAAAAACAATGTCATTCCGTACTTGTCAAAAAAAGTCCTATCCAAATTTGTACGTCCAAAACCATCTAAAAAAAAAAAAAAAACATTACTATTGACTACATATTGGGCTGGTAAAACAAAAAATTGAATCATTGCTATTGTACATGCATGTAGGGTTGTAACCATTAGGCAATCTAGTAAGGTTAACAATATCATTATCAGAGAAGAATATTATAACAACATAGAGGTGGAATTGGAATGAACTCATCAATCTTGAAAATCAACGCCTTATTAACACAAGCGACATTAGTACAACTACATGCAAATTCCAAACCAACGAACAGCAATACAACTACATGCACATTCCAAACCAACACCATAATGACATTACCCATGATCATTATCAAAAGGTTCAAGCCAAAAGCTCAAGAAAAGAGTAGCATAATATTAAAAAAAAATTAAAAAAAGAAGAATAACAAGAAGAAAAATAAGAACAAACACACTCTTCAACCTCCTCCTGTCAAATCTAATCTATTTCCAGTCAACTTTGGCATCACAAAACTATCCCCTCCCCATAATAGGCCCTTCCATCCAATAAGAGGTTAATGCAAATTGTCCATAAGTTTTTCTACTACCAACATCAGCATTACCTCTCCTCCACAGCAAACCCCCAAATCAAACTCAAGTTTCATAATACTTGGGTTGATTATTTTCCAAATCCTGATGTTGTTGTGATAGTCTATTGAACCTTCATATGAACTTGTAAATTGCAATTGACAACAAAAATTGTTTCCCATGTCTCTCTACATATATGGGTAGTATGTTGCTCTTTGCAACTAGTGTAGAGTACAGAAACACGTTTTGAGGAATCATCGTTGCCTCACAATGAGATTCAACAAAAAGAAAGGCATTTTTTTTATATCATGATCCATGAAATGCTTCAATCTAGAGACTTCAAACTGGTTTTCCTTTTGAAAAGAGTTTCATCCAAGTTAGTTTTTTTCCGTCTTTGTTTTTTTAGGTTAAAATTCCCTAACTATAAATTGAATTTAGAAAAGTTGTAATAGAATATCAGTTTGGTGCCTATAGAGGCACTTCTAGAGGACATATAGAACTTGTGAAAGTGTTCAAACATTATAAGACAAGCAAAATAATAAAGTGTGTGTGCTACAAATTTACTGCAATCAAAGTGATTGATTGTCAACTATTAGGTACCAAATTACAAAGAGAGAAACAAAGACATCCAAACTCTCTGAGATTAAATAATACAATATAACCATAGATTGACTGGTAAACAAGCATCCATTCTATGAATTAATGCCAAACGTTATGTTTATGGCAATTAAAAGGGCTACAGTCAACAAACAAACACCTACAAAAAATTTTGGCAATTAAAAGTTTAAATTCGAGTTTTTTTGTTCTAGATACCAGTTTCATTCATAATAATTAGTTTGTCATTTTGGTCATAAGCTCAAGTAGTAAGTTGCACTAAACATATTGCCATAAAGTCTTATAAAAAATTACATATCACCATGGCCCAAATATTTTTGCCAAATTTCTTTTTTTTTTTTTTTTTTTGTTGCCCAAAATAATCAAGCAAAGAAGGTTGTAATAACGAAGAGTTAACATTTTAGAGAAGCAATATCAACATCACAAAGTTTTTTTTTTTTTTTTTGATCAGCAAAAGAGAAGGAAACTTTATTGATGAATGAAAAGATTATTACATTAATAAAGGGAAAATGGGGGATGAGTGCAACAAGCATCATAGCAAAACAAATCAATCCCAATTAGGTTGGCACCGAAAAGATCACACAATCATATGCTAGAACAACGTCAAAAGTGGGTTAGAAACCAAACACAAATAACAAAACCAACTACACCCAAATATAAAATAACCACACCTAATACAAAATTAAAACCCAATATTAACAACCAACCACAAACAGATTAACAACAAAGAAGATTAGCAACATCAGCAACAGATTGATAGCAGTGACAACCACAACAATACAATCAAGCAACAGCCAATATACACTACTCGCATAAACAAGCAGCTACCCCAGCAGAGCAGTAACGCCAAAGTAGATCAACAGCAATCCAAATAGAGCATCACCAATAAAGGAACATCCATGATAGACTACCCACATAATCTAGCAGTAACCTCTGCAGACCAGCAGAACCTCCTTTAGACCTTAAATAAAATGCATCACCAATAAAGCAACATCCATCAATAGCAATCCAAGCAAAGTGGATCAACAGCAATCCAAGCAGAGCATCACCAATAAAGCAACATCCATTCTAGGCAACCCACATAATCCAGCAGCAACCTCAGCAGACTAGCAGAGCCTCATTTAGTCCTTAAATAATATGCCTCACCCATTTATGTTTGAAACAATCTCTTAAATAGAGAAGCTACACCCCGCATCAAAAGATTTCAACCACATGGCCACTCGAATTTTAATAAGCTCACACAAAACATCTGCATCAGGTTAAGAATTATTGAATAAATAGTCATTTCTATACATCCACAAGGACCAAATAACAGAAATAAAAACAACCCTCCACACTTTTTTTTCCTTTTCCCTGAGCTTCCATCCTAACCACCATTGCATCAAGCCTTCAAAAGACCCAAGCAACACCCATTAAATTCCCCACCAGGCCATGATGTTTGACCAGACATGCCACACAAATGAGCAGAGGAAAAAAAATATGATTAGAGGTTTCCTCCTCATCTTTACACAACGCACAAGACAAAGGCCCATTACCTCTCAAAACTCCAATTTTGCTGAGAAATGCAGATGTTTTCAACCTACCTTTCCAAGCAATCCAAGTAATGAATTTAGCCTTAGGAGGAGCAAAGTTGTTCCATACCAATTGTGAAAATCACTGATTATTTAGCCTTCCATCTAATTGAATCCCTTTGACTAACCACAAGACATGGACCTACTCCCAGCAGAGCTTGTAGCCTTATCACTTCATCCTCCGCCCATTCAAAAAGAGGCCTTCTAAAATTAAAGCACTAATTGGTTCTACTGTCTCTGCAAGGACTTTGTATCTTCAAGGTTATCTCCTTATTTAAACTCAATTGATACAACCTTGGAAATTGAAGTTTAAGGCTTGATGTTCCTAGCCAAGTATCCTGCTAGAATTTTACCCCATTCTCCTCACCAATCCGAAGCTCCACATTTTCCAGAAAAAAATTATGCAGCCGAGGATTTAATTATGGCACAACAAGGACCTGTCTCCATATAGAAGAAATAGAATCCAAAGCATGCACTGGAGGAAACCAGTGGGCCCCCGATACACCATACTTAGCAGAAATCACAAATTTTCAAAAAGCCTCATCTTCAAAGGCATGTCTCCACCACCACTTAAGAAGCAAACATTCATTCGTCAATTTGATATCTCTGAGACCAAGACCTCCTTGCTTCTTATTCTACTGTACCTTTTTCCATTTTACCAAATGAATTTTCCTTTTAGACTCATCCCCTCCCTACAAAAACCTTGCTTGAACCCTATCAAGTTCCTTAACAACACACTCGGGTATATTGAACCGAGACATATAATAAACAGGTAAGGAAGATAAAACAAATTTGATGAGGGTGACCCTACCCACATAGGATAGCATCCTTCACATCCACCTCGATAATTTCTTTTTATACCTGTCCACCACTGGTTGCCATGTTTGCTTCCGACCTGGGTTGGCTCCAGAGGCAACCCAAGGTACTTTAAAGGTAATTTATGACTTTGACAATTAAGTATGTCCGCAAACACCTCAATTAACCCATTATCAACTCCCACCCCACATATCATACTTTTATGAAAATTTATCTTCAATCCTGAGACCATTTCAAAACTTCTTAAATTTGTTTGATAGCCACAATCTTAGCCCACTCAACCTCGCAAAATATGATAGTGTCATCCGCGAACTAAAGATGGGATACGTTAACCTCACTAAAACCCACAGCCACCCCTTTTATAATCCTCAATTCCTTAGCTCTTGACAACAAGAGATTCAAGCCTTCAGCAACAACATTGAACAAGAAAGGGAAAGGGGATCACCCTATCTTAACCTTTTTTGCGGAAAAAATTCAGTTGTCGGTGAGCCATTTACTAAGATGGAAATTCTAGCAGTTTCTATACATTCCTTCATCCATCGAATCCATCATGAACCAAAACCAAAATTAGCTAACATCGGCAATAAACAGTTCCAGTTAAAAGTATCATATGCTTTTTGAAAGTCCAGTTTGAGAATAATACCCTTCTTCTTTGATGTTTTCCACCAATCCACCACCTCATTAGCTATAAGCACCCAATATATAATGTTTCTTCCCACTACACAAGTAGATTGAGCCTTATCAATCACAGTAGGCAGGACTTGTTTCATTCGATTAGCCAAAACTTTGGACAACACCTTATATGAGGAATTTATCAGACTAATGGATCTGTAATCAGCAAAAGAGGTTGGATTCTCCTTTTTGGGGATAAGAGCAACAAAAGAACAGTTTATCCCATATCCTAATTTACATTTGCTATAGAACTCCTTCATAATGTCACCTTTTAAGAACTTCCACCTTTTTTTAAAGAACATCATATTAAACCCATCCGAGCTTGGGGCTTTGTTTCCATCACACTCTTTTATAGTAGTCCAAACTTTTTCCTCTGTAAATTCTTTCACCAGAATAGCACCAACATGGCTAGCAACAATCTTCTTAAAATCACCTCCAATACTTGGCCTAAGCCTCCAGTGTTTAGAAAATAGATTTTGGAAGTGAGAGCAAGCTGCTTGTTTTACCTCAGTAGGTTCATCCACCTCAACCCCATTAATCAAAATAGAAGCAATCAGGTTTCTATTCTGTTTCTTGGTTGCTATAATATGAAAGAATCGAGTATTTCTATCTCCTTTCAAAGCCCAGTCCATCCTCGATTTTTGCACCCACATCCACTCATTTCTTTTGCTAAGCTTCCAAATCAAACCCCTTATCTCATTTCTCCGTCCCTTTTCCACCTCAGTTAGCATTCAAATTGTAAATTTATAGAACGTAACTCACTTTCAACTTCTTTCAACTTTGCTTCTATATCCCCAAACACTTCCGCGTTCCATTTTTTCAAAGCTACTTTTAAAGCCCTGAGCTTTTCCATAATTATATAACTAGCCCAGCCTTGTACATTAGTTGAATTCCAAACTTTATTTGCATCAACAAGAAACTTAGGATGTAAAACCCAAGCATTGATGAACTTGAAAAGCTTTGGGCCCCAGTTCCTATCATCTTCCATCAGCAAAATGGGGCAATGATAAAAAAAAAGTCTTGGTAAACCCCATACCTTGTATTTGTACCATTCCAACCACTCACGGTTAACCCAGAACCTATCAAGCCTACTCCAACTTTGAGAATTGCCCCAAGTATATTGCCTGCCTAACATTGGGATATCCACCAATTCAAGATTGCTAATAAAGTTACCAAATTCATCTATTCCTCTGTCCATCCTTATACACCCTTTTCTTTCACTAATATTTTTAACTTCATTGAAATCTCCCCCTAGACACCAAGGACTAGAGAAGATAGTCTTCAAATTGGATAGGATGTCCCGTAACCTCCTCCTATTCAAATCTTCATTAGAAGCATATATGTTACCAATTACACAATTAATAAAAGAATGCATAATAGCTGCCAAAAGGATGAAGTTTCTGGAACAGCAACACTCTTGTAGTGAGAAAGTCATAGGATTGCAGATGCACAGAATCCCTCCTGCACTTCCCTCTGTATCCGCTTCCAATGTATTCCACCGAATCACTAGGCCACAAAGACCTGGCAACACTTCCATCAGTACTTGATCTTTTTGTTTCTTGCAATAAAACCATATCCATATTTTTCAACCTCAGAAATTCCTTTATTCTTCGCCTTCTATTAGCCCTACACAGTCCTCTAATGTTCCAAGATAGAATATTTGTAAAGATAGAGATGCACGCTAAAACCTCCTACCAAGTGTTGTTTAAGCACCTGGCACCACCCCTTTTGTTTTTCTTCTCTCAATATCTTCAATTTCCATCTTGAAAACTCGCTTCATAGCTTCAGCTTCAGTTTCATTCACATTCATTACCAGACCCAGAGTCTTACCCAACTGCACCGTAGCCTCTGCTTTCTGTCTGATTCTGTTTTGCTTTTGTAAGGCATTATTGATAGATAAAGATGATGAGGATGCCATTGCAGCAGCTTGAACAAGGGTAACTCGTTAAAACCCATTCCTAAATGATATTCCACTTTGTCCTTTTCTTCTCCAGAATTTTCCCAACACCCTACTTTCATTGAGCTGGGCCTCTGCTTTACTAGACCAAACATAAGCACCAGGTTGATGTATTTCTCATTCTTCCTCACTTGGGCTGGACTCATCATCAATGCTATTAGAAGCCTCACCTTCTTCAATTGGGTTAACCTCCTCAACAGAACTAACCTTAGCATTATCAGGCCCTAGACGATTCCCATCAAATTAGGCTTTATTCAAAGATATGTCAAGCATATTAAAATCTCTTACACTTAAACTTCTTATATGCCCGTGGGGCCCAGTAGATGTCTCCAACACCTCACCTCCTCGTCTTCCACCCCTATCAACCTCCCTTACTAATGGCGCCTGTAATTTGACATTGGGTACTGGGTGGACTACATCATGATTGGGAATTCCCATCTCCATGCCTATCTCATTAACCATTGATATAGAGTCTGAAGTACACGAGTGCTTATATCCTGCTCCCACCAACACATCATTAGACTTCTTACTATGTGCCATATAATGGCTTCTCTTCACATCAGCCCCAATATTTCCCATGTCATCACCTTCACTCCTACGTGCATGATGAGTTACAGAACGATGGTCACCACCATCCATGGATGTTGTTGACAGATCCCCAGCTTCGACTACATGAACAGGGTAGGATCTACCATCTTTTTCCAAAATAACCAATTTATCAATATGTTCCAGTTGAGATGTGCATATTCTGATTTTCCCACACTTCAGAGACTTCATACTTAATACATTATGATCAAGCTCCACGACTGCACCACAAGCTTCACCAATTTTCCTAAAGTTATTAACATTCCATAGAATTGGAGGCATTCCAAAACAACTTAACCAAACCAGTCTTTCATTATCTAACCTCACACCTTTGTTCCACTAAATGATTGAATCACACTACTCCGATAACCAACCTCCAAAACTGTTTAGTGATTGTTTCATATCTTCTTTAGATTTAAAAGTGATAAATGCATTTCGCCCTCCTCCTTCTCTAAGTTGTATGTCCTTTAATCCTCTATTATGACATTCAGACTTAAAATCATCGAAGTTATAGTGAGGTTTAAATTTGATTACTACACTCAGTAGTAACCAACCAATGGCATATTCCTCCGCTTTAATTCTGATATGATTACCACTATCAGACCTCTCTCCTTTCAAAACCTCCGTATAAGAACATCTCCCTTCAATACCAACACCAGACAATCTTGAGACCCCATCTGGTAAATGTGCTCCTGGTCTTGGATTACTCAGATCTTTTTCTTTTCTAGAATCAGCTTTTTTCACCTTCAAAGATTTATCACCACACCACACTCCATTGGCTTTCTGAATTTCAATCCTTGCTACAACAGGATAGTCATATCATACGAATCCAAATATGGTTTTCATCATTTTTCTTCGTTTCTCTGGGATATAGACATCCTTGACAACCCCAAAGTTGGAAAACATGGTAAACAAACCTTTAGGATTCATCGAGCCTGGGATTTCATCGACAAAGATTGTGTGAAGTTGTGCTGCCGCCCCATTTCTACCTTGTCGTCAACGGAATACCAGATTCCACCCACCTTGGTGATGCCTCATTTCTCCAACTAGAATATACATACATATATATATATATATATATATATATTTATCAACATCACAAAGTTAATGTGAATACTATCGGGAATTACATATTAATGGACAAGTGCCATAACTTAACATTTAATAATAGGAAAATGTAATATAAATTAATAAATTAATAAATATTTATTCTTGCAAACTAATGTATCATGCAAGAAAAATGGTGACTTGAGGTTTTCCAAGTCTCAAATTCTTGCCACAATGAAGCATACCTTAGTTTGCATATAAATCCTTAACTTCTTTAGCTTTATAGTCTTCCCATTTCACAAAGTTCAAAACAACCAAACGAATCAAAACAAATACTGAATTAATTTGTAATTATAGTTGTCAAATTGGTATTGGATTTTGTATCAATTCACTGTATTTAGTATCCTATAGGCTGTAGGAGATACAAAAAAAATAGGGGGAAAGGTATCAATTCACTGTTTTTAGTATCCTATAGGCTGTAGGATTTTGTTTCAATTCACTGTTTTGTATCAATTCACTGACTTATCTATTCCATAGTTTAAAACAATCTGTGATCCAATGGAATTTTAGTGTTTCCAATGATTTACTTAAAAGGAAAAGCATAGATATAACGAGTATTTGTCAAGCAATTGCAATTGATGAAATCCAGGAAGAAGTATCAGCAAGAAGGTTCTATTCTTTTAAACTATGGAATAGATAAGTCCCTTCCCAAACAATAAATAGCTACTAACCATACACCGCACAAGCAGCAACCTATCCTACCACCACCTCCAGTTCTCCCTCAACTAAACTCTTTGCAAGTTCAAAGTAGATGCTTCCCTAGAACCTTTGGAAAGGGATCAGATCTCAGCCTCATATAGTGCCATAGATAACACTTTTATTTGATAATTTCTATTTTTCATGAGATTACATACAATGGATTAGGGATTTTAAACTAATGAGATAGAAAGGGAAAATATGGGGAAAGGTATCAAACCCAAAAATCAAACCCATTTACAATATTAAACCCATAAAACTCTAGTAATGAAACCACTTCAAACAAACCCATTTCAGAAATGAAGACAAAATTAAAGTGAATGGGTAAAATAAACAACCCTAGAGTAAGATTTCATAGTTGGGGAAATAGAAGAAGGGGTAGAGAGAGAGAGAGAGAGAGAGAGAGAGAGAGAGAGAGAGAGTCAGAGCGAGACAGAGAGCGAGAGAGCGAACCTGTTAGCGATGATGGCGATTCTGATTTGCGGTGAACGAGGACCGACGGTGCTGAGGATGCACGGTCATGAGGTTTGGTTGTCGTGAGGTTTGTTGATTTGCGATCGTGAGGTTTGCTAAGAGAGAGGTGTGGTTATGGTGTATACACAGAGAGCGAATCTGAAATTATTCCCTCTGTTAAATTTTGAGTTTCCATGACTAAATAATTTATTTGTCGGGAAATGTATATAAGGAGTAAATAATTTCAAGCCATTTGGCAACTAAATATTATTTTGGTCACTAAAAAGGGTGCAAAAAATCTGATGCAATTTGGCTACTAAATATTATTTTGTCAGCAAAAGATATAAGACGACAACTAAAAACAATTTAGTAGCCTAAATTATATACTATCGTCGACTAAAATTTGTTTAGTAGCCCATGATGGAATATTTAGCGACAAAAATTTTTTTTTGTTGCCAATTCGCTGAAAAGAATGTTTTGCCGACTAAACGTTTGGTCACCAAACATGAAAAGTAGATTTTTGTTTTTCCTTCAGTGACTAAGTAAATTAAATAGCCAAAAGTAAATATACAACGACTAAAAATTGTTTTCGTTGCCAATTGTCCCATTTTTTGCCACTAAAAATTGTTTGTCGCCAATTGGGGAATTTTTAGCAACTAAATGTGTTTTAGTTGCCAATAATCAATTTTCACTGACTAAAAAACTTTAGTAGCTAAATCTTGTACTTTGGCCGACTAATAGAATTTCTGGTTGTCAATTCCACAACTTTTGGCACCTAAATTTTTTTAGTCGCCAAAAGTGTCATTTCTTGTAGTGCTTTAGTTATTACTCAATGAGTTTTTACTTTTTTTTTATCAGCAAAAAAAAAAAAAAAAAAAACTTTATTGATAGCATCAAACATACATACATATGGATAACATCAATAAAGCGGAGGCGAGCATAAAACATCAAAGCGAAACCTTTCATCCTAACTATGTTGGCACCAAGGGAAGCACCCAATCAAATGCTAGCTCAACCCAAAAGGGGTGGCAAAAAAAAAAAAAAAAATAGAAAACAAAAAACAAAAAACAAAAAACAAAAAAGCAGAAAACTACTACAGAAAAGCAGATCAGAAACTACATCCCAACCTAGGACTTGTATCCACAATCTCAACACAACCATACCTGCTTCATCTGAGTCTCAACCAAAAGCAATAACAACTCAGAGTCTTAGTGTACTTGAACCTTAGCCAAAACCAATTCATAGTGCCTACTTGAACCTTAGCTTAGCTCACACACAAGCAGAACCAAAACAGATCACACACAGGACTTGACTTGTAGCCTAGCAGCAAGCTCACCTTAGGCCTCGTTTGGGAACAGGCTAATTTAGTAACTTTTTGGCTATTTGGCTAAAAAGGTAGGTAAAAAAAACTTGTATGTTTGGGATGACTTTTTGGCTAATTACGAAAAGATGTGCAAAAAGTAGAGAGAAAAGAGAATCTTTGACTTTTTGGTATGGATTGTTGGCTTTTTGGCTAATTTAGTAACTTTTTGGCTAATTGGCTAAAATAGCCTCTTGCCAAACGAGGCCTAAGACTAGCAGCCCAACCCAGGACTTGCAGCCAGATTTCAAACCAGGACTTGCAACCAGCTTCTGCCCAACAGCAGCCCACCAACATTTCACCATTAGACCAACAAATCAAAGCGGTACAACTGCAGTCCACCAGCAATCCAACATCAGACCAACATCAGTCCAAGAGAAGAACAGATCATTAAACCATAGCCTAGCATAACATCCCAAAGTGACAGCCCACTTGCAGCCAGTACTTGCAGTAGCAGCACAACATAGCAGAGGCCAGACCAGCGGTAGCACAACATAGCAGCTCAATAGCAGAGGCCACTACTAAGCCTGGCATAACAGCTCATCAACCCGACAAACAGATTGCCAACAACATAACACAAATCACTATCAGAACTTGCATCTAGTACTTGCAGCCATCTTGTCCAACCAGACCAGCAGTAGCACAATATTGCAGTAAAACAACAGAGCATAATTAACAGTAGATTCAGCCTCTATTCCTGATGTAGTACTGCACTTGTTGCAGATTATACACAAGATTAGTAACAGGGAACACCACAGCCATTGAAGAAGACTTTATCCACATTGCTACTCTCAACAAGTTTTTACTTACTATTCAAACTTCACGTACTACTTAATTAAACATAACTTATTGTGGAGAAGTGGTTTGAAAATACTCTTGGATCCGGAAGGACGTTCCTGATCCTATGACTGCCACCTAAAAAAGGGATTAACACTCTGGTCGGGGGTTCCAGAATTAGCACTCCGACGGAAAAGTTAGTATATGTCTCTCGTTTGCTTATGTCTTAAGTTTCTTGGGTTTTTTCTCACGTACCTTTCTTTTGTTGATGTTCCTCTATTTATATTCGCTTTTGGGCCCTAGGGTTAGGCCCACTCTTAATCCATCGTGTAATTGCTCATTCGGCCCCCTTCTATCGTGTGCCAATTCCCATTTGGCTTTCTGTTCAGCTGGCTCTATGGCTGATTAGTTCATTCGGCTTCGGGATTGTACATGACAGAGCCAAACATAATATATATCCTGATTACTATCAGACCCGTTATTCGACTTCCCTGCAAGTACTTATATTCGGCTCCCACAATTGCCTCCTAAACATCCTACTAACTCCAGTTAGTCGGCATGTTTGGTTTTGAACTTGAATGTCAAAAAATTCAACGGTTAACCTCATTCCAACGTAAGTGTCAGAACACGCATGCTTTTTAGGCATCATTATAATTTCTCATCCCTTCGTACGCTTCCTTCATTTAATGCGATTTGAAACTATGTTGTCCCTTCGAATGTATGTTTTTTGAAAATGCAAACTTTGCCTTTCAGTATACCTCCATTTTGCGACCTCTACAACTTCCTCCCGTTTCTCATTGTCTTCTACGCTTCTTGTAAGTTCTGTTCTCTTCCATTTCGATTCCCCTTTCCTTGTTTGTTTTTACTTTTGCATACTCCCTAAACTGGCTAGGATGGCCAAACATTTGAAAGCCCTTCTTTCTGCGAATCGAGTTTCTGGCTTTCGAAACCATTTTGTCATTCCAGACGACGTCTACTTGTCACTCGTGGCGGAGAGCACCATTGATATGGAGAGGACTGATGAGAGCAAAATCATCTTTCCTCTCCTATCAATTGCTAAGGGAGGAATCCGTTTCCCCCTTCACCCATTTTTAAGGGTCGTCCTTCGCCATTGGGGTCTAATCCCTCCCCAACCCAATGTAAATTTTTACCGAATCATAATGGGAATTGTAGAGTTGAACCGACGCCTTAGGATTAATCTTGGTATCCCTGCTATTTGGCATTGCTATGCCTTGGTCAAGTCTTCTGGCAGGCAGGGGCGCTACTTTCTCAAGGCTAAGGACACCGACCATCATTTGGTGACTATGCTTGCCAGAGCTGGCAAGCGAGTTGACGATGTTATGGTCGTTGTCTGAGGCAACTGGGAATTCGGTGAAGGCAAAGATCGCCTAGATCCTGTGCCTAGATGAAAAGGCGAACCAGGTGGCCATATAGTTTCTTATACGTATTTTCCATATATTTACTTGGCTTTTCTTCCATGCACTTATTGCTTTATTTATGCAGGCAACGATTTGAAGAAAGTTCTGGTTTTGGCCGATGACGTCGTGCTTGCTGAAACCAAAATCACACTCCAATTCTTTAGCTGTCCAAACCTCCAAAAGTAAGAGAGGGCGGCTCATATACTTCTCAGATACAAGCCGACTTACGCAACTTTTTCGGTCGCAGACAACATTTCGATTCCGAGGGGCGAACAGTAGCTCACAGCTCTTATCTTTCCCAATTTCAAAAACCTGAGGCAGATTGGTTTGGAGGCTTCTGATTCAGAGCAGGCGGAAGAACAAGTAGCCGAAGAAGTCGCCGAACAACCGAATCAACCCATTTTGGAAGCCGAAGAAGTTGATCAGGCTCTGAACTTCACTTTTGAAGAAGCCGACCTTAATCGATCCAAACCTCCATCTACTTCAGGCCGAGGGGACGTCTCTTTTGAAGACATTTTTACCGACTTAGGGGATCTTCCCAGTGCGTACCTTGAGAACATGGCTGGGGAATCGCTCACGTAGCTGGCCAAAAGGAAAAATGTCGAATGGATGGTTGCCTGGAGGAGGGCCAAGACCAACCGATCTGAACCTCCCCCTGCTGCCATGGCTGAGTCTTCTCCGCCGAATACCGAAATGGAGCAGGTTGAAACGGCTCATGTTGAAATGGCCAAGCCAGAGCAAATTGTCGAATAGTTTAATCAAGAGGCTGAGTAGAGGGGGGAAAAGCGTCCCGCCGAGTGCGAAGCCAACCCTAAGGAAATACTTACCAATAAACGGCCGCGCTTAGAGGAGTCGGACTCGGTTGTGCCGTTCATCATCCAACCAAGGATAAAGAACATGTCGATTGCGTCTGACGCGTCGGCTCTAAAAGATCCGGTTGTGGCCTTGAGCATGGCTTCCTCACTATCCCTGCCGGTTGACAGAACGACTTTTTGGGCGGAGCCAGATTTGCTATCAATAGCATTAGCCGCTCAATCGGCCATATTGGTACGTGCCTTAAACTTGTCTGCATGACTACTATCAGTACTCAATTTATTAATGAAAATTTCCTTTGCTTTTCTGTTTGTTGCATGTGCTAGTTAACAATCTAGTAAGATATAAGATCATGAGATGAGTAAATTAAACATCCAATTAAATATCTGTCGGTTGGGTAGTTGCGTATCTTTGCAATTTAGCTGAATAAACTAACCAGTCTGCCCTTGCCTCAGCTAATGAACTGTAACGCCGAATATTGGTGGTTCATGGATTGGCTGAGGCACATGAACTAATTGGCGCATAAATTAATGAATATGCCCTAGACCCAGTTAGTGAATGAACCGGAACACCGAATAGCGGTGGTTCATGGATTGACCAGGGCACATGAACTAATCGGCGCAAGGCCTTGAAATTTGGCCGATTAGATTAATGAATCTGCCCTTGCCCCAGCTAATGAATGAACTGTAACGCCGAATGTCGGTGGTTCATGGATTGGCTGAGGCACATGAACTAATCGGCGCAAGGCCTTGAAATTTGGCCGATTAGGTTAACAAATATGTCCTTGACCTAGCTAGTGAATGAACTGGAATGCCGAATATCGGTGGTTCATGGATTAGCTGGGGCACATGAACTAATCGGCACAAGGCCTTGAAATTTGGCTGATTAGATTAACGAATCTTTATCTGCTAAGATTAACTAATCTGCCCTTGCCATAGTTAAGGAACGAACTGGAACACTGAATATCAGTGGTTCATGGATTGGCTGAGGCACATGAACTAATCGGCGCATAAATTAATGAATATGCCCTAGACCCAGTTAGTGAATGAACCGGAACACTGAATATCGATGGTTTAGGGATTGGCTAGGGCACATGAATTCATTCGGGCAAGGCTTTGAAATTTAGCTGATTAGATTAACGAATCTGCCCTTGCCCCAGCTAATGAATGAACTGTAACGCCAAATATCGGTGGTTCATGGATTGGCTGAGGCACATGAGCTAATTGGCGCAAGGCCTTGAAATTTGGCCGATTAGATTAACTAATCTGCCATTGCCCCAGCTAATGAATGAACTGCAACGTCGAATATCGGTAGTTCATGGATTAGTTGCGTCTTCGGGCCTGCGAAGGGACATAGAGCAAAAGGATGCTCGCATTCCAAGATTGCAAGCCCGCGCAGAGAAGGCCGAAAATGAGCTGAAGAAAGCTAACACCTCTAAGACTCAATCGGCGAGCCAAGTGAATCCGATTGTCTCAGAGCGGGTAAACCACCGAATTTTGGACTACACGATTGCCGATCGAGAAATGGCGAGCATGTTCGCAATAGAATTTGCGAAGGTCAGGTCCTATGAAAAAGCCTTCCATGACGACCGAAAAATTGGAATAGACAAGACGAATGAAAAACTAGCCAAGGAAGTATGTTGATGCGAAAATCACGGATTTAAGCATGGATGGATCAAGGCGCTCCAGGCCGCGGGCGTTGATCCGGCGTCACCCTTGTATTAGAGTTATACTTTTTCGTTCGAGGCTTTCGATGCCGAGAAGATTGATGACGAGGAGAGAGCCGAATAATTTTGATGTACATTGTTCCGTTTTCATGTAAAGCATGTACTCATGATCTATTAAATAAATAAAAAATATTATTCGAAATGTCCATATGTTTATTTCGATCAATGCTTGTAGATTAAGTTGTGTCTACTATTTTATGTCAATCGCGCTTGCGCTTGTCAATCACAAGTCTCGATAGGAGCTCCGAATTTGGAGGCTTATTCGGCCCAAATGTGTCATTCACGAAGGGTGCTCCAAATTCGGAGGCTTTTAATGTTGGCCAATCGTGATTTGCATGAAGGGCGCTCCGAATTCGGAGGCTTTTTCTGTTGGCTGATCGTGATTTCAACGAAGGGTGCTCCGAATTCGGAGGCTTATTCTGCCCGAATATGTCATTCAAGAAGGGCTCTCCGAATTTGGAGGCTTTTGCTATTGGCCAATCATGACTTTGACGAAGGGCGCTCCGAATTCAGAGGCTTTTTGTATTGGCCAATCGTGATTTTCACGAAGGGCGCTCCGAATTCGGAAGCTTTTACTATTGGCCAATCGTGATTTCGACGAAGGGCGCTCTGAATTCGGAGGCTTATTCGGCCCAAACGTGTCATTCACGAAGGGCGCTCCGATTTGGGAGACTTTTTGTATTGGCCAATCGTGATTTCGATAAAGGGCGCTCCAAATTCAGAGGCTTATTCGCCCCAACGTGTCATTGACGAAGGGCCTCCGAATTTGGAGGCTTTTTGCGTTGGCCAATTGTGATTTCCACGAAGGGTGCTCCAAATTCGGAGGCTTATTCAACCCAAACGTGTCATTCACGATGGGCGCTCTGAATTCAGAGACTTTTTGTGTTGGCCAATCGTGATTTCCATGGAGGGCGCTCCGAATTCAGAGGCTTGTTCGGCCCAAACGTGTCATTCACGAAGGGCGCTCCGAATTCAGAGGCTTATTCGGCTCAAACGTGTCATTCATGAAGGGCACTCTTAATTCGGAGGCTTTTAGTATTGGCCAATCGTGATTTCCATGAAGGGCGTTCCAAATTCGGAGGCTTGTTTGGCCCAAACGTGTCATTCACGTAGGGCGCTCCGAATTCGGAGGCTTATTTGGTCCAAACGTGTCATTCACGAAGGGTGCTCCGAATTCGGAGGCTTTTAGTATTGGCCAATTGTGATTTCCATGAAGGGCACTCTGAATTCGGAGGCTTATTTGGCCCAAACGTGTCATTCACAAAGGGTGCTCCGAATTCGGAGGCTTTTAGTATTGGCCAGTCGTGACTTCCACGACGGGTGCTCCAAATTCGGAGGCTTTCTCACATAACCAGAACTCACTGGGCAAGAGAGAACATTGTATTGAAAAAAGAAAGATATACACTTCGTAAAATCAAAACAAGTTGTCGTGCCGTACAAGTTAATGATAAAATTTGCACAAGTGTGTGGAATTCCACGAACGTGGCAAGCTTCTTCCATCCATGTCTTTGAGCCGATATGCCCCTGTCCCTGCGATTGAATCAATTTGATAAGGGCCATCCCAGTTAGCACCTAATTTTTCGTCACCTGGATTCCTAGCAGCGGGAAGCACTTTTGTGGAGAAGTGGTCTAGAAATACTTTTCTGATCCCGGGAGACGCTAGTGATCCTCTTCTAGTCACCTAAAAAGGAATAAACACCCCGGTCGGGGGTGCCAGAATTAGCAGTCCGATGGGCAAGTCAGTCTCTAATCTCTGAATTGCTTATATTTTAAGTAAGGTGTATTAGTTCTCACATACCTTTCTCTAATGGGTGATCCCATATTTATAGTATTTTCTTTAGGCCTTTGGGCTGGGCCCATCCTTGTTCTGTCACATGTACCTCTACTCAGCGTCTATTCTACTGGCCAAGATACTGGTTATTTTATTCGGCTACTGGATTGGCTGGGGTATATGCCGAATAGAGGTTACGTTTCGGACCGGACACTCATCCGTCTCTATGGGTCTAATAATTTTTGGCTTCCACAATTGCCTCCCAAATACCCTTCTAGCATCAGTTAGTCGGCGTGTTTGGCTTTTAGCCTGGGAAGTGAAAAATTCAGCGGTTAACCCTCTTACCAATGCGTGCCAGAATGCGCACACGCTTTTTTGTCATTGTAACGCTTTCCCACCCCTTCGTACGCTGCTTCCATTTAATATGATTTGAAATTGTCTCTTCGAGTATATGTCATGAATGTTCAAAAGATATCTTGCTCGCCCTCTATTGCAACTCTATTTCTTCGTGGCTTCTACAACTCGTTTCTCGCTTCTCCCTTTATCTCATGTAAGTCTTCTTCTCCTTCATTTTTGATCCCGCTTCCTTCTTTACTTTTAACTTTCCGTAATCCTTGGGTTTGGCTTAAAAAGAATGGCAAAACATCTGAAAGAGCTCCTTTCGGCAGATCGAATCTCCGACTTTCGATGCCATTTCTCCATCCCTGATGACGTCTATCTATCACTTTTGACAGACAGTATCACTGATATGGAGAGGGAAGATGAGAGCACAATCGTCTTTCCTCTCCTATCAATTGCTGAGGGCGGAGTCTGCTTTCCTCTTCACCCACTTTTGAGGGTCGTTCTTAGATACTGGGGTCTAATCCCTTCCCAGCCTAATGTCAATTTCTTTCGCATCATAATGGGGATCGTAGAACTAAATCGTCGTCTTAGGACCAATTTAGGTATTCCTGCCATTCGGCACTGTTACGCCCTAGCCAAATCTACGGGCCGGCTAGGGCGCTACTTTCTTAGACCTAAGGATACTGGTCATCACTTAGTGACTATGCTCGCCAGCTCTGGCAAGCGTGTCGATGACGTGATGGTCGTTGTCCGTGGCAACTGGGAGTTCGGCGAAGGCGAAGATCGCCTACACACGGTGCCGATAAAAAAAGGTGAACCAGGCGGCCGATTAGATCACTTTGCTTTTCATATTTGCATGTATATGTATTCGGCACTATGTTCATCTTACCGTTTTGTTTGTGCAGGCAGCAATTTGAAGAGAGTGTTGGTTTCAGACGACGACATCATGCTCGCAGAAATCAAAACCGCACTATAGTTCGCGTCCGTCCAAACCTTCAAAAACAAAGGAGGGTAGTCCACATTCTCCTACGGTACGAGCTGACTTACATAACGTTCTCGGCGGCAGACAATATTCCGATTGCGCGAGGCGACAATCAACTTGCTGCCCTCATCTTCCCCAACTTCAAAAACTTGAGGCAGATCAGTTTAGAGTCATCTGATTCTGAACAAGCAGAAGAACAAGTGGCCGAACCAATTGCCGAGGATTCGGACCGGTTGGCCGCGGAAGTTGACGAAGCGATCAATTCTGCCTTTGAGGAAGCCGGATTGAACTCTTCTGACCCTCCGTCTACATCAAGCCGAGGGGACGCCTTCGAAGATATTTTTCAAACTTGGGAGACCTTCCAGGCGATTACTCTGAAGATATGGCTAGGGAAAATCTTACGCGGATGGCACGGAAGAGGAACGCCGAATGCATGGCCGGCCGAAAAAAGGCAGAGGCCATTCGTTCCGGACTTGTCCCGGCTGAATCTGTTCAACCTATTGCTCTGCAACATACTATTGTAGAGGAATCGGCTCAGGTTGTCGTCGCCAAGACGGAAAAGGATGTCAAGCGCCGGATTACAGAAGAGTGGCCGATTTCGGAGGATCGAGGCAAAAAAAGAAGCGTCAAGAACAAGGACGGCTCTGAAGAGTTTCCTGTTGATAAGTGGCCACGCTTAGAGGAGTCGGTTGTGGTTGCTCCTTTCATCATTGAACCAAAGATAAAAAAACATGACGATCTCTTCTGAAGCATTGGCTTTGAAAGATCCAGCTGTGGCATTGAGCTTGGCACCACTGTCTCCTTGCCGGCTGACAAGGCGACCTTTCGTACCGAGCCGGACTTGGCAACGGTAGCATTAGCTACTCAGTCAACCCTTCTGGTACGTGTTTATCCTTGGAATGTGATGATTTTTTGGTTTGCATTCGATGTTTCTTGGAATATGACGATCCTTTGTTTTGCAGACAGTTAGAAGGATCGCCGAATTAGGCCGACGCCAGCGTGACGCTATCGAAAGGATTGGCCATTTCCAATCGAAAGTCGATGGCCAAAGGAGCAGGGCGGAGTTTGAGGTAATGAGAGCCGCAATGGAAAGTGCACGGGCGGAGGCTGAGAAGGAAAGGGCCAGGACTGCTGATTAACTCATGTCTGACGCCGAGGAGAAGGCAAACGCGAGCGAGGAATCGCTCAAGTTAGCCAAGGTGGCGCTTGCGAAACTGGAGGCCGAGTTGGAAGGGTTGAAGCAGACCAAGGAGAAAGCCAAATCTGAGGCTTCCGTGGCGTTCGAGGCTGGGAAGAGTGCCGCTTTTAATGACTACGTAGAAGAAGTCCCCAAATTTGAGAATCGGAGATTCAGACACGACTGGCTCAAAGCCCTTGCTGCCACTGAAGTTACATTGGCCATGCCAATTCGATACGAGCAAGTGGACGTCGAGCCGCTTGAGTCTGATCCTAAGACTTGATTTGGGTGACATTCTAGTTTTGTTAGGCTATACTCAATTTCAATGTATGTTTTTTGTTAGTTGACTTTCATCTTTTTTGGATTTTCATATGTAAAATGTCCGCTACTAGCGCCCAATTTATGAATGAAAATTTTTTATGCTCTCAAATTATTTCTCGTATTGTTTGCTGTATGAGTATATAGTTAGGAGAATCAGTGGTTAGAACAAAATGTCAAGATTACGTGAGATGGAAGACTTAACAGCCGATTAAAATTAGGGATCTGATTTAATCATAAACAAAATGAATTCATGACTATTGTACAGATAAATCGATTCATGGAACGGCTGGGGCACTCAAGCCGTCTGGATTGATGAATCTGCCCTTGCCCCAGCTGGTTCATGAACGTAGAATGCCGAATAACACGTTACTTATGAATCTTATACTAGAGAATCGATTCGTGGAACGGCTGGGGCATTCAAGCCGTCTAGATTGATGAATCTGCCCTTGCCCCAACTGGTTCATGAATGTAGAACGCCGAATAACACATTACTTATGAATCTTGTATTGGAGAATCGATTCGTGGAACGGTTGGGGCATTCAAGCCGTCTAGATTGATGAATCTGCCCTTGCCCCAATTGGTTCATGAACATAGAACGCCAAATAACACGTTACTTATGAATCTTGTACTAGAGAATCGATTCGTGGAACGGTTGGGGCACGCAAGCCGTCTAGATTGATGAATCGACCCTTGCCCCAGCTGGTTCATGAACGTAGAACGCCGAATATCAGTGGTTGATGGGACAATTGGGGCATACGACTCAGTCGGCACCGGGCTATTGACGCTTCAATATTAATGAGATTGCCTCAGAGGTGCTGCCCTCGTAGGGAATAAATGGACGTGTACTTCGTGAACGAGGGTCCTATTTATGTGCTCAGTCAGCAACTCAGTCCAGCTCTTTGAGGAAGATTAAACAAGTGCGAATGTCAAATAAGCTTTTCTTCAACAGCAGAGGTGAAGCAAAGACGCTAGCTGAGTTGGGAGGTGCCATGAGTCGAAGCGGTGAACTTTCACGCACGGGCAGTAGCACTTCGAGAGATCGGGAGAGACACCAATCTCCTCGTCATCGAAGTAGGTCGCCCAGGAGGGACAAACAGCCATAACGTAAGTCTCCTCAACCCCATCCTACAAAGGAATCCGACGCGACTCCTCGCCCATTGAGTTTTGCGGTCTTTGTGGGTAATGGACCAATGACAGAGGCGGATTCAATCATTTGAGATCCAAATGTGGCAGTCGAGTTTGCTCAACAGATTTTTCCACCCGAAGTTCAGCAGTCAATGGTAGGTTGGTCGGACTTCGACGTGTTTTGTGAAGGCGTTCACGGGGTGGTGAGGGGACTGTACACGGTTTATGAGATCGGCATGCATCTCTACGCCGCTCGCCGTGACATAGAACAGAGAGATGAACGCATTCGAAAGTTAGAAGCTCGCACTGAGAAGGTCGAGCATGAGCTAAGGAAAATCAAGTCTGCTGGGCCCCAATCAACCAGCCACCCCAACCCGGTTGTCGAAGAAAGGGTTACTCTAAGGCTGATTAGTGATGTGATTGCCAATCGTAATACGGATAGCATGTTCGCGATTGAGACTGCGAGAGCCGCGGCCTATGAAAAAGGCTTTCATGACGGCCGATTGGTCAGAATTCAGAAGACCAAAGAGAAACTCGCCGAAGAAGTTTGCCAATGTGAAAATCGTGGCTTTAAGCACGGTTGGATCAAGGCATCTCAAGCCGCGGAAGCTCTCCGAGCGTCAGGCATTGATTCGGCATTGCCACTCTACCGACGTAATCATTTTCCATTTTCCGCCTTTGAAGTCGAGAAGAGTGAGGATGAGGGTGACGCCGCATAAAAATACTATGTAAATATGTAATTATTGCCTGATTGAATAAAACATCCTATTTTAAATGTTTCATTGTAATTTGCATTCGGCACACACGTGTTTGCATGTGTTTCATTGTATAAACATTAACCGTCCCGAGTCAACTAGGCATTTAATTCCGAACGGTTATATGCCGGCTTGTCATGAGCATTCTTCATTAAACATATATTTGGCATACGTGTCACGCACAGTCAATGCGCTGATGAGGCTCCGAATTCGGAGGCTTAATCGGCCTAAAGGTGTCATGCACCAGGGGCTCCGAATCCGAAGACTATCAGCCCATCTATAATTGCTATTTAGATAATTAGGCCATTTTAACTCCAAAAAGCCGAAAATTAGTACATGGAGTGGTTGTGGCCAATATCGATCGGCGCCCGTCTTTTGGAGTTCAGTGTTAATGAAATCGCCTCGGACTCTTCATGCCAGTAACTTCATTTACTGTGTTCAGACTCGATTTAAAACAATTTTGTTTCGTTGGGTTAGATAAGTGTGAATGTCAAATGGAGTTTTCTTCAGCAGCAGAGGAGAAACTCGAACTTTGGCTGAGCTTGTTACTGTAATGAATCGCAGTAGAGAACCTACCCGTGCGAGAGGTAGGGCGTTCAAAGAATGGGAAAAATGTTAGCCTCCAAGTCGTCGAAGCAGATCACCCCAAAGGGAGAAACAGCAACGGGGAAGTTCTCCGCAATCGCGATCGAGAAATGAGGCCGACATAGCGCCGTGACCGTTGAGTTTTACTGTTTTTATGGGGAATTCCTTTCTTGTCCTGGATCTTGGCCTTGACATTGTCTATGACGTCAAAGCTCTCCACCTCGAGGGTGATTGTCTCGCCGGTGTGAACATCGTGGATTCAAGCGCGGTCAGATCAAAGCATTTCAAGCTACGGATGCTCTCTAAGCAAAGGGCATTGATTCGGCGCTGTCGCTGTACCAATGCGACCACTTCCCTTTTTTCGCCTTCGAAGTTAAGAAGGGTGAGGACGAAGGCGACGCCATATGAAAATAGATATTGTAATGCTCGAACGCGAATTTCGTTTTTGTAATTACTGTTTAATCGAATAAAATGTTTTATTTTAAAAGTTTATATCTCATTTTGAATTTTTATATGCTTAATTAAGCATCTTATTTCGAATGTTGGCACGTTTTGTTTTGTTCATGCGGTTGTACCGGCTCAACTTACATATCCTCGCTTTGATGTGTGTATGTTTTTTTCATTGTGGAGGGTGCTCCGAATTCAGAATATTACTCGGCCCTTGAGCGTCGCCCGGTGGGACACCATTTGGTCTGCCGAATTTGGAGGCTTTATTCGCCAAAGACGTCATGTGCAGATATGGCTCCGAATCCGGAGGCTTTTTCGGCCTAAAGGCATCATACGCCAAGGGGGCTCCGAATCCGGAGACTTTTTGGCCAATCGTGATATCCACGAAGGGCGCTCCGAATCCGGAGGCTTTTTCAGCCCAAAGACATCATGCGCCGAGGGGGCTCCGAATCCGAAAGCTTTTTCAGCCCAAAGACGTCATGCGCCGAGGGGGCTCCGAATCCAGACACTGGCCAATCGTGATATCCACGAAGGGCGCTCTGAATCCGGAGGTTTTTTGGGCCCAAAGACGTCATACGCCGAGGGGGCTCCGAATCCAGAGGCTTTTTGGCCAATCGTGATATCCACGAAGGGCGCTCCGAATCCGGAGGCTTTTTCGGCCCAAAGGCGTCATGTGCCTAGGGGCCTCTAAATCTGAAGACTGGCTATTCGTGATATCCACGAAGGGCGCTCCGAATCCGGAGGCTTTTTCGGCCCAAAGACGTTATGCGCCGAGGGGGCTTTGAATCCGGAGGATTTTTGGCCAATTGTGATATCCACGAAGGGCGCTCTGAATCTGGAGGCTTTTTCGGCCCAAAGGCGTCATGCGCCGACGGGGGACTCTTTGGCCAATCGTGATATCCACGAAGGGCGCTCCGAATCCGGAGATTTTTTTCGGCCCAAAGGCGTCATGCGCTGACAGGGCTCCGAATCCGGAGACTTTTTGACCAATCGTGATATCCACGAAGGGCGCTCCGGATCCGGAGGCTTTTTTCGTCGAAGCACTTTTGAACTAGATTTCACAGTGGGTGGGATTACAACTTTTCAACAAGAATCCTGGCATTACAAAAGTAGAATGTGTACATGGCAAATCATTTAGAACTAGGATCATTCCCCACAAGTCGGGTTTAATGACAGAATTTTCACAAGTGCGTCGAGTTCCAGGGCCGTGGCGGACTCCTTCCTGACATATTTTTGAGCCGATATGGAATCTATCCGACAATGGCCGTTTCAGTTGGGACTTAATTTTCCATTAACCGGTTTTTTGTCATTCGGAAGTACCTTCAGGATCAACTCTCCCGGTGTGTAGCGGTGCAGCTGAACGCGCTGATTATATGACTTTGCAAGCTGCTGGTGGTATCGCCTAGGGCTTCCGTGGCTTTTCGCTAGGGAGCCGTCCGACATCGTCGAGGCTGTTTCGATTCAGCACTTCAGTGGAGTTGACCTGCAACTCCGTTGGTGTCTTTCCAGAAAGGAGATAACATACTTGTGCGGATTGTTGGGAACCACGGATTTGCTCAATGTCGTGTTCGGTCGGGAAGTATAGCAGCTGATGATAGGTGCTTGGCACGGCCTGAATAGTATGCAACAAAGTTCACCCCATGATAAGATTATACGGCGAATGGGGCTTGACGACCAAGAATTTCACATCCAATGTTTAGGAGCCCGCTCAAACAGGTAGTGTGATTTTCCCCAATGGGTACTCTGGATTTGCGGTGAAGCCGAATAATGGATAAGGAGCTGGAGACAGGTTTGATTCGTTGAAGCCGAGTTTGATGAAGGTCTTGTAATACATAACCTCCGAAGTGCTCCCCTGGTCTATGAGGACGCGTTCAATGGTAAATTGGTTTACGTGTAGTTCAATCACCAATGGATCAATGTGGGGGAGTGTTATGCCGATAAAATCGGAATCAACGAAGATAATACTCGAAGCTTCGTGGGGTCGTTTCGTTGGTGTGCGTTGCTTTTGGGGGGCTGACTGAATGGCGTGTACGGTAAGAGGTGTTGGAAGGTTGCATATCATATGAATGACGCCGAGCGGAGGTGAATTCTGTCGAAGGGCAACTGTTTTGATTGTGCTCTTTCGGACATGTTGCTGGAGCCGACCATCTTGCACCAATTCCTCAAGGTGGTCTTTCAAAGCATAGTAATTGTCCATATCATGACCGTGATCTTTGTGATATTCACACCGCCTATCCCTCCTTCTCGTGTCAGGAGGTCCCACCATTTTGGGTGGCCATTTGAAGAATGGAAGATGTTAGATTTTGGACATAACTGAGCTGATTGGCTCTGACAGCTCCGTATATTTCTTGTCGGCGCGCTTTGTGCGCCTACTATTAACTTGCAGTTGCTCATTTATTCAGTGTGAGCATTGATCTCTTGATCGGCGAGAATCCCGTCTCTTGTCTCGTTTAGCCCGCTGTCGTGGTTCAAGGCTCTGAGGTGGTACGGAACTTATTGGCTGAGCAATTTCAGGAGGGGCCGTTTTGTTGGCCATGTGTCCGGCTTTAACCCGCAAGGTGTCATCTTCCACTTTGCAGTATTCCTCTACTTTCTTCATCAACCCCAGACTGTTTTGGGGGGTCTTCTAGTCAAGGAACTGCGGAGGGCACTATCTGGATGTAATCCTACTTTGAAGGCGGTGATGGCCAGGGAGTCGTTGCAAGCGTCATCAAGAAGATTAAAGCATTCCCAATATCGCGCCGAATATGTTCTTAGTGTTTCTCTTGGCAGGATTTGCATTGCCCAGAGAGAGTCGGCTTGTTTCGGCTGGACCTCGTTGGTGATGAATCTGGCCCTAAAGGATTTCTGTAATTGGTGGAAGGTTTTGATCGAAGCCAGCTCTAGTTTATAATACCACCTGATAGCCAATGGTCCCAACTACTGGGAAATATTCGGCACATGAGGGCCTCGTCATTTACATGCAATGTCATGGCTTGCTTGTAGTGGCGGATGTGGTCGGTGGGGTCTGATTTGCCTTCGTACAAGGTGAATGACGGTGCTTCGAATTTCTTGGGTAACACTGCCTTTGCAATCCATCGTACGAAGGGATCGTGTTGATCTTCGTCGGAACTGTTCCTTCTTCGCTTGTGCCTTATACGAGGACTTTCTTCAAAAGAACTGGTGGTTTCAGGTTGCCCCTTCTTCCTGGGCTCCAGGGATAACGAGTCGGAGTCGCTATCTGTGTCGTCTTGTCGAGCTCGAGGTCGCCGACCACCTGCCTTCGGAGATCGTTCCCAATTTAGGCGTACAGCTTGTTTGGACTTCGCCACTTCCAAGGCCAAATCTTCACGAAGACGTTCGTTCTTAGCGATCATGTTCTCCAACCTCTGTTCATTTTTCTTTGTTTGTTCCATGATTGCCTGCATTGTCTCATGCTCCGAAGTCGAGGGTGAGGTGAAGTTCATGCACGTCTTGCGGCGATAGTCTCCGGTGCAAGCATGTTTGTTGGAGTGAGGTCGTCTATTTGCGTGGTTTCATCAGTGACTATTGGAGGATCTTCTGTTACGCCTGCCATGGATATATTTGAGTATTCCCACAGACGGCGCCAATTGTGGAGAAGTGGTTTAGAAATACTCTTCTGATCCCAGGGGACGCTAGTGATCCTCTTCTAGTCACATGAAAAGGAATAAACACTCCGGTCAGGTGTAGGAGTTCTCACATACCTTTCTCTGATGGGTGATCCCGTATTTATAGTATTTTCTTTGGGCCTTTGGGCTGGGCCCATCCTTGTTCCGTCACATGTACCTTTACTCGGCGTCTGTTCTATTGGCAGGGATATTGGTTATTTTATTCAGCTCCTTGATTGCCTGGGGTATATGCCGAATAGAGGTTACGTTTCGGACCAGACACTCTTCCGTCCCTATGGGTCTAATAATTTTCGGCTCCCACAACTTTCTTGAGGACCAATTCTCCTAGTGTATAATGGCGTAGCTGAACACGTTGATTATACGACTTAGCGAGCTGTTGCTAGTACCATGCCATGGATGCAAGGGCACGGTCTCGGCATTCTTCAATCAAAGTCAAGTCTAAGGCCAACATCATGTCATTTCGGCCCATGTCAAAAACCTTCAATTCAAGGTTGGGAAGCCGATCTCCAGGGGGATGATTGCTTGGGTTCCGAAGCATAGAGCAAACGACATTTCCCTAGTGGATCGCCTCGGAGTAGTGCGATGAGCCCACAGCACACTGGGCAACTCTTTGACCCATCTGCCTTTAGCTTTCTCCAGCCTTTTCTTGATGCCGTCCAAAATAACCTTGTTTGTGGCCTCCACTTGACCATTGCTTTAGGGGTAAGCTGGCGAGGAAAAGTAGGGTCGGATATGTAGACCGCCCCAACTCGCTCCGCGCGCAAGGGCGCGAATTGTGTTCATAGCTACTACAGTTCGGACTCCTGTCACGGTTCTGAATCTAATCTCACAAAGTGCAATGTAAGACTGATAAATCACCAAAGAGTCCAAATCCGGCAAATCATTTTAGAAAATCGATTTTAATCCAAAAGCGCCAAACATGGACTGCTTTGCCAGATTTCAGAGTCGCCACCTAAATATTTTGTTTTGAAAAATTTAGGAAACCCTGACTCGTGCCTAAGGCCACGTGTCCGTCATCACCAAAGTTGATTTGGCTCGGGAACTTAGGTACGAGGGGGGAAGGTCCTGAAATGAGCACCCTGGCTCATCCGATCAAAGATCGGCCTCTACTAACATGATATGTTGTTTTTGAAAACACATGTGTTCTTGTTCCGGTTTATTAATCTAGAATTACTATGTGATGCGCACAGCATATAAGTATAGACTAAATCACTCAATTTGGAACAAACCATCTCATGTTTGTTTTTCAAAAATGGTTTGAAGTTGCTATCCTCAAGTAGGCTAAAACGCGGATTTGCCACCCTCAAGTGGGCTTAAAACATGATTTGTCACAAATAAGTGGGCTTAAAACGCACATTTTGATGAATTGTTCCAATTCAAGCAATGATGCCTTCATCCACAGGCATTCATGCAGTTAAGCAATTAAGTACATAGCCTTATGGCAAGCATGCTAAACATGGCAACACTTACACGCATGCAAGGATGCTAAAGCATAAACACTTATAGTGTACTCCGAGCCAAAACAGAAACCAATTAGAAATCAATGCATGATCCTAATTATACAAGATGCCTAATGCAACACATGCAAAATGCAACTAAAATAGGCTCGACTAGCTAAGATGACATATGAATACAACACTTTGACACATGTATTCAAATAGGTATTGAAATACAATGTAGTTTGAATGATGCGCCAAACCCGGTGCATGCAATACAAATGAATGATGCACGCATGCAAAGCATAAGTATGCTAATTGAAACATGCCCTAAAACTAACCATCAAAAGTTGGTAAATAAAAGGGAGAAAGACGTAGGGTTAGACGACATGCACACACACACGCACGCTTATTACAACATTGTGCCATCTCGACGGAGGGTCCGAATAAAATGAAAGCTAACTAGCTACGCTAATTAAGCTAACTATTACAAACCAACTAATTAACTAACTATTCTAGCTAATTAATTATTACAAGCCAAATTGAATAGCTAGCTAATCTAAGCTAATTAGAATATTACAAAGCACTAAGCTAAATTAATTACAGCACAGGTAATTAACTACCACTGGCTAACAAAGTGATAAATGGCCTCGCAGGCGAGGGAGATACGCATGCTCGGTTGTGTCCTCTTAGAAATCCACCGCCTTGCCTCAAGACACCTCTGTTTGCACTCTTTTGAACTTTTGAAAATTACACCGATTTCCATATTGCTTCTTTCTGATCTCAAGAACACCTTGAGGGCTGAAATTCCTCCTGTTGCTGCGACAGAGAACAGACAGAGGCAAGACAGTGTATTTGCAAGAAAATGTATGCACTTCCATACTCCTTATCATATATCAAGCTCAAAGGAGTATGGCACTTGACTCTCGAGCTGCCAACCAAGCATTTTCAATGGATGGCGACTAAAGGATCAAGCATGCGCAAAACTCAATGAATGCATACATAAGACTCGAAAGGCCTCCACCCTATCATGCACAATCAAGGGGGACGGCGACCAAGAAATGAGGCATGTTTCATCACTCCAAGTATGAAACGCCCCTCGTTTCTCGTGTTTGGATTAACATCCGATCCAAATGCAATACAATACAATGCAACACACATGCAAACAACATGGTTATCTATCAATGCTAGAGTGGCATGCACAAGGCTCTATCATGTAAGCAATGCATGCATGGCATGTTTAGAAGCTAAAGCATTAAAGCAAGTGAGGTACACAACACTAGGGCTATGCAATACTATGCACAAACAACCAAACTAGCCCAAAACAGAGCTATATCATGGCAAATCAGTGGCAAAAACATGCTCAAACTAAGGCTCAAAGGAATAGAAAATCATGCTCCTTTGGTAGCTCACAAATAAGGCACAAAGGCACAACTCTCAAAAGCTCTCAAGGAGTGAAAGAAGTGAGAACATGAAACATGTATATGCTCTGAAATTACATGTTAAATGATGCCAAAACATGCAACCATCACAAATATAGCATGCTAAGGTGCGCAAAACTCAAGACTAGTGAAGCTAATTACACTATAGCTATACAAAGCTAAGCATATATGACCAAAACCACTCAAATCAGACCTAAAGCATGTTAAATCAAAGCCAAAAATGTGCTGGAGTAGAGCATACACATGCTAGATCAATAGGCTAAAACACCAAACATGCTAGGCTAGTGAACCAAAATTGCACTACAAGTGCAAGGAGCATGCAAGAGGCAACCAAACCAACCCAAATCAGAGTTATGACATGGAAAATAATGGCTAAAAACATGCTGAAGTGGAGCCAGTTCAAAGCATAAAGACATGCTACTTTGCAAGGCTACAAGTAGGATTACACTACAAGTACAAGAAGCATGCAAGAGGTGACAAAGACAGCCAAAAATAGAGTTATGACATGGCAAATAATGGCTAAAAACATGCTGAAATGAAGCCAATTCAAAGCATAAAGACATGCTACTTTGCAAGGCTACAAGTAGGATTACACTACAAGTACAAGAAGCATGCAAAAGGTGACCAAGGCAGCCAAAACAGAGTTACAGGTCTAAAAAGTCACAAAAATGAGCCTAAACAAAGCCTCTAAGAAGTAAAAACACATGCTCTTTTGATGGGCCATCAACACATGCAAACAAGAGAAGATGAGGGGGGACCAACCCCACCCATTTGGGACCTCAAAACTACTTTTCCACCACTAAAATTCCTCTGAGTTTCAGTGGTGAGAAGGCCAAAAAGAGATGGTTTCAAATGCCTTAAAAGATGGCACAAAGCAAGGCAAAACAAGCCACCAAAGGGGGTAAACTGCCCCTAACTCAAACAAAGCCTTAAACAACCTTTTTAAACACTTAAAAACAAAGGTTTTCGTAGTTGAAAACAAAACCTAGAATAGCATGCAAAGGTGGCTAAATAAGCAATGAAAATAAAGCTTTAAAGAGGGTATTACTCACCCTTGAAGCACAACTTCAAAACCAGCCACTTCTGAGGCAAAATCAGGTCAAAACCACTCAAAAAAGGCTCCTAAGTACCTTAGCAACAAGATGAAGGTGTTTGAGTAGGTGTTTGTGTGCAAAAGTATGAAGAAACAACACTTTAAGTCACAAATATGGAGAGAGAGAGAGAGAAAGAGAGAGAGAGAGAGAGAGAGAGTGTGTGTGTTCTAGAGAGAGAAGGAGAGTTTTTTTTGTTCTTTAAAAATTTGAACCCTCTCTAACGGGGAAGCACCTTCCCTTATATAGAAAAGCAAGCTAAAGCTTGCTCAAATCCCTCCTTACACGTGTAGGGAGGATGCATTCTGTGCCTAACAACTGGCACAGCTGGCACCAAAAATATCTGCAGAAAGTGAAAAATGGCCATTGACCACTCAAAGTGATCGACCGACCACCTAAGGTGGTCGACAGGGGAAACACTTGGTCAACAAAGCAAAAAGAGGGTCTCCCAAGAGAGGAGAAGGTGGTGGCATGCTGCAGACCACTTGAGGTGGTCGACCGACCACCAACGCTAGCTGACCAACCACTAAAAGTTGCTGACAGGGAGGAAAAGTGGTCTACATGGGACAAAAGTGGTCTACACCACTATTTCTCCCTCCAGGCAAAAGGGGGACTAAGAGTTGGCTTAAAACAAGCACAAAACCAAGAGAGTTCAGAGACTTAGAGGCAAAGCGCGCAACCGAAAACCTCAGGAACTCCAAATGAGCGCGAACATGCGCAATCATCGAGCACTCGAACGATGACGTCCAAGTCTTTAGGACAGTCAAAAATGGGGTGTCTATAGGATACCATAAGTGTTGCACAATTCTCAATACACGCCACAATCAAACTGGGTACCGTTGTCAGAAACAAGTGCTCATGGTATACCGAACCTTGTTATGATGTTTTTCTATACAAAACGCTTAACGTCGGAATCTCGAATATGTGTTAGTGCTTCTGCTTCGACCCATTTTGTGAAATAATCCGTCGCAACAATTAGGAATCGCTTGTTGCCTGGGGCCCGTGGTAACGGTCCAATGATATCAAGCCCCCATTGAGCGAACGACCAAGGACTAGTGATGGAATTTAGCTCCTCATTTGGAAAATGAGTGTAGACGTCCTCGAACGCCCCGGGGGAAGGACCCTCGTTCTGTTCATTTTGGGCTCACTACAGTTCAGACTCTCAAATCGTCACGGTTCTAAATTTGAACCAAAGAGTCCAAATCCAGCAAATTGTTTTGAAAAACAGATTTTTAGAAAAGAAGTGCCAAACATGGACTGCTTTGCTAGATATAGAGTTGCCACCTAAATATTTTTTATGGGGAAATTTAGGAAACCCTGACTTGTTTGCCTAAGGCCACGTGTCCGTCATCACCAATGCTGTCTCGGCTCGGGAACTTGGGTACGATTGGGGAAGGTCAGCTATGAGCACCCCCTCTCGCCCGATCCGAAGATCGGCCTCTACTAACCATGATATCTTGTTTTGAAAACATTATGCATTCTTATACCGGTTATTAGCCTAGAATTACTATGTAATGCGTACAGCAAAACAAGTATAGACTAAATTGCCTAAGTCGGAACGAAGCATCGCATTTCCGTTTGTTTGGAAAATGGTTTGAATTTTGCTACTCGCGAGTAGACTAAAATATGGATTTCGATGAATTATCCCAATTCAAACAATCGAACCTTCACCCACAGGCATTCATGCAGTTATATCACATAAGCATATAGCCACATGGTTAGTATGCTATCATGTTAACATTCACACTCATGCGAGATGCTAAAGCATAAATACTTACATCGTACTCCGTGCCAAAACAGTGAACTAGTTAGTAATCATATGCATGATCCTAATTCATGTTAAGGTGGCTAATGTATCTCATACAAAATGTCACTAGAATAGGCTCGGCTAATTTATGAATGGCATGTGAGATGCGACAGATAACATATAATCAAGTTTGATTCGAAATATTATGCAGTTAGTATGATGTGCCGAGCCCGGTGCATGCAATATTGATGAATGATGCACGCATGCATAGCATAAGGATGCACTAACCATCAAAGCAGGTAAGTAAAAGGGAGAAAGAAATGGGGGTTGGAAGACATACACATACGCACCCACACTTATTACAAATTTGCCCTCTCTCGGAGGGATCGAAAGAATAATACAATTTAACTAACTATCAAGCTAATTAAATATTTCAAACAATTAACTAGTTAAGCAAATTAACTAAGTTAATTAAGTAGTAAAAGCAGCCTCGGGAAGAGGGCCCAATGTATGGGTGCTCGGTTCCGCTCGGAAACCCACCACCATGCACAAGTTTGCCTCTGTTTTCCCTGCTCTGCTCCTCTGAAAATTGCACAAGTCCCAAGGTATGCTCCATGGACACTGTAGATCACCACCGACCAAGTGGAAACCCCACCGACCATGCCCGGATAGTCATCGACCATTTGTTGAGCTCTCGGCCATCCATCTTTGGTCGGTCGGCACTCTATTCAGTTGACCAGCCAAAGTTTCCTGCAAAAACCTGTTTTGACTGCAGCAAAGGGCAAAACATGGCATGGCAATGCATTTCAAGCAAATGTGTGCACCAACACATCCCTTATTATGTTCATGACTCAAAGGGGTATGTTCCGTGATTCTTGGACCATCAATCGCGCATTTCAATGCGTGATGGCCCAAAAAATCAAGTTGTGCATTTTCAATGTAGAATGAAATGCACATAAACAAACAATGAGCTCAACCTCTATCATACTCAATTCAAGAGGCAAAGCATGCATGCCAATGCAATGCAACCTAGGCATGTGAGCTAGTATGCAACATGAGCATGAGGGCAAGTATGCAAGCTAGGCACACAACCTAAGCAAACAAGCATGCAAGGTATGAAGCATCAATGCTAACCAACAAGCATGCAAGATGGAATATGGGTGTTCAAGCACTCAAACAAGCATGTGATAGGCCAAGTATGCAACAACATGCAAGGCTAATGGACATGCAAGACATGATGCAATCAAAGCATGCAAAGTGTAAGACATGTAACAACATATGAAGAGTGGACTTAGACTAATTTGGGCAGCTCCATACTAGGCCCAAAACAGTGGCCAAAAGCTATGGGGATGGGGCCAAATGCACATACAAGCATGCATGCAAACATGGTCCATCACTTAGGCATCAAAGAAGGACTTTTAAGCACACTTAGAAGGGGGTAATCATGGACATATGGCATACATATCAAGCTTTGAAAATCATGCAAAGGTGATGCCAAATCAACCTACAATGCAAACAAGACATGTAACCAAGCCCAAGGACTTAAACTATGATCATATGACACATGAAGCAAATGACCAAATTGAATCAAAACAGTCCTGAATCATGCACAAGTGAGCCCCAAAAAACCACTTAGATGGCATCTAAGTGATCTAATCCTAGAGGCATACACAATAGCATAAGCATGGAGTATAAGACAACAACCTTTTAACACATTAAAGGGGCATCAAATGCAAGCATACAAGCATGCTATGAGGACTGAAATGACATGGCAAATGGTTCCAAACCACTGAAACAAAGCAAGTAAAGCATGCTCCACACTCACACACCCAAGGCTAGCAAGCCAAAATGCAAGGTGGCTATACTAAGCATGTCATGGTCGACCAAAACAACCAAAAACAGAACTTAAGCATGCTAAAACAAGCGCAAAAGCTTCACAAAGCTAGGCCAAAACAAGTAAGCATAATAGGCTGAATGCTAGGCACATGTTAAGGCAAATCATGGCATTACAAGACATGTATGCAAGGCAAGCATGGTGTGTCTAAACCAAGTAAAAACAGTGTTATATTATGACAAAATAAGCACAAATAACAACTAAGACATGGCCAAAATGCACTTAAAAATGGTGCTCACACATGAGGCTAAAATGACCCTTTTCAAGGACAACAATGAGAGGGGGTGGCCCTCTCCTTCTTAGGACCTTAAACCACCATCCTCACCACTGAAATTCCTCAAGATTTTAGTAGTGAGGAGGTCCAAACAAGGTGGTCCTTGAGCTCACCAAAATGGCACAAAATGGGGGCTAAAAAAGCCCTAAGAGGGGTCAAACAACCCCAAAGCTCAAAGCAACCTTAAACAACTATTTTAGGCAGGTAAAAAAAAGACTTTTATATGTTATACACAAAGCCTAAAAATAGGTGCAAGATTGGCAAAAAGGCTATGTAAAAATGGGAAATAAAAGGGGAAAGTTGTTACCCTTGTAGACCCTCTTCAAAAATGGAAGACCAGCAGCCTCCTTAGGTTCAAAACAGCTCCAAAACTCTGAAAATGACTCCTTAGCACCTCAGTAGCCAAGGTAAGGTGTAACACTAGGTGTTTGAATGCAAAACTAAGAACAAACACACACTAAGGCAAAGAGAAGGAGATATAGAGATAGGATAGATACACTATGACGTAACCCTAGTTCAGAGCTCTCTCTGGAAAAAATGTTGTAACCCTAATGGAGGGAGAAGAGGCTCCCTCTTATAGAACTCACTCTTGCAAAGCTTCTCAAGTAAGCTAGTCAAGAGGGAGATCCCTCCATACACGTGTATGGAGGGGAGCAAAGTGTATGCCAGCTAGCACAGCTGGCATAAAAATATCTACAAAAGCAGATGTACAGTGGTCAGCCAGCCAAAAATGCTATTTGACCAAAAAAGATGGCCGGTCGACCACAAAAAGTGCCGGTCGGCCAAACATTTGGCCGATGGCAACAAACCAATGGCCAGTAGCCTCAAGCCATGGCAGGTGAGGTGTGGGGATGGCCAACAAGCCACTCCCTGCCCTCCAAAGCAAAAACACAAGTGTTTGGTGCAAAACCAGACACAAAACAGTCGAGTTGAGAGATCCTAAGGCAAGGCGCGTAGCCGAGACCTCTAGGAACTCAATACGAACACAAACAAGGATGATCACCGAGTGTTCAAACAGTGACGTCCAAGTCTTAAGGACGATCAAAAATGGGGTGTCTACAATGACTTAAGGGGGAAAACTTTTGGCATTGACCACATTTCTTGACATAACACTCGGCATCGGTTCGCATGCTCGGTCAATAGTACCCCTACGATACGGCACGATGAGCCAGAGAACATCCGCCCGAATGGGCACCACAACTGCTTCATGTATTTCAGACAAAAGTTCCTCAACTTTGTCCGGGTGAACACACTCTAAGTACAGCCTAGAGAGAGATTTTTTTGTAGAGCTTCCCCTGTGGATCCAAATAGTATCGAAGGGCTTTGTTTCGAAGTTTGTGTGCTTATTTCTTATCCATCGGGAGCTGTTCTGAAGATAGGAATGCGGCGATAGGGTCCATCCAACTCAGACCCAGTTCGATAACATTGACCTGAACTGATTCTGAAGAGGCAATGCTTGGCTCGGGGATGAACCCTACTTCAATTGTCCGTTTAATTTCTGAGTTGATAACAGAGGCTAAGCAAGCCAAGGCATCTGCATGCGTGTTCTAATCCCGGTTTCTTTGATTCAGTTCGTGGTGATCAAATTTCGTGAGCAAAGAATTCGCCGTTTTCATATAGGCTGTTATGCGGTCATTTTTGGCTGCATATTCCCCTTTCAACTGTTTGATTACTAGCTTTAAGTCACAAAAAACAAGCAGACGCCGCGCACCGAGGTGAAGTGCATTTCACAGGCCGGTTAATAATGCTTTGTATTCGGCCTCATTGTTCGATGCGTCGAAGCCCAATTTGACGGCCTGTTCAATTATTGCCCCTTCAGGGATCATGATTACTACGCCAGCCCCACTGCTATGCTAGTTGGATGACCTGTCGCAATACATCTGCCAAACGTCGCCAACATACATTCTCCAGTTGGGCTTAATTTGCATTTGACCAGATTTAAAGTCAGTGAGGGATCCTATGAACTCGGCTACAAAGTCGGCAAGCACTTGCCCTTTGATGGAAGTTCTGGATAGAAATTGGATATCATACTGGCCGAGTTCAAGAGCCCATTTTGAGACGGGCCCCGACGCTTCCGCCCTGCGGAGCGCTGACCGGAGGGGATATTCCATTGGTACCCCAATAGTATGCCCCTGAAAGTAGTGCATCAATTTTCTTGCAGCCATGACGAGGGCAAGGATAAGCTTTTCTAATGGAAGGTAACGTGTCTCAGCGTCGGCCATAGCTTTGCTCACATAGTAAACTGGTCATTGCTCCCCTAGTTCTTCCTTCAATAGGACGACGCTAACCGCCCGATCGGATACTGCCAGATACAAAATAAGTGGATCGCCGGCCGCAGGTGTTGCCATGAGTGATACTGATCGGAGATAAGATTTCAGGCCGTCCAAAAAGGCCTGGCACTCGGGAGTCCAATCAAATGTTCTGCTTTGCCAAAGTGTGTGAAAGAGTTATCGGCAGCGATCTACGGAACGGTTGATAAACTTATTGAGCGCGGTCGCCATCCCTATTAGCTTTTGAACCTCTTTGACTGACCGAGGGGATTCAAGCTCTAGAATTGCCGTGATTTTCTTTGGATTGGCTTTGATTCCGTGGTGGTTAACGATGTAGCCAAGGAATTTGTCGGATCCGATGCCGAATGCACACTTAGAAGCGTTCAATTTCATCTTGTACTTTCGAAGAATGTCGAACGTCTCTGATAATTCGGCTAGATGGGATTGCTTTTCCTTGGATTTGACCACCATATCGTCAATGAATACTTTCATGGTACAGCCGAGTTGTTCCTTGAACATGGAAGTCACTAGTCTTTGATAAGTTGCCCCTGTATTCTTCAATCCAAAAGGCATGACCTTGTAGCAATAGGTTCCTCTTAGGGTGAGGAATGCAGTTTTTTCTTGATCCTCCAGATGCATGGCAATTTGATGATAGCCTCTGTAGGCATCCAAGAAGCTCATGCATTGATGATATGCCGTTGCATCTACGAGTTAGTCTATTCTGGGCAGGGAAAAACAGTCCTTAGGACAAGCTTTGTTCAAGTCCGTAAAATCCACACAGACAGGCCAAGAGCCATTCTTCTTCTTTACGACCACAGTATTGGACAACCATGTAGGATAAGTTACTTTGCGAATCGCCCCGGCTTCAAGTAACCGATCTACTTCTTCAACGACGGCCGAAGTATGCTCTGCAGCTGACTGCCTACTTCTCTGAATAATTGGCTTACATTTCGGATCGACGTTCAAGCGGTGTTGGGCCACTAATGGATCTACTCTTGGCATCTCGTATGGGGACCATGCAAATGCATCAATATTGCCAAGTAAGAAGGCTACCAACTCCTGCTTTTCAACTTTATCCAAGGAAACGCCAATCATGAAGAATTTGTCAGGACTTCCGTCAATTTTGACCTGATGCAGGGCTTCGGTTGCTTTTTCACTTAGGATCCTCCCAATGTCTTCGAGGCTCTCCCTATCTGGTATCTCAATTGAATGCACTTCCGGTTCCTTCGGTTTCTTTGTAGCTAGAAGATAGCATGCTTGCTTCGATTTCTGAGAGCCGCGAATTTGTTCGATACCGTATTTAGTCAGAAAATGGAGCAGTTGTTGGTAGGTGCTTGGCACGGCTTGCATCGTATGTAACCAAGTTCTGCCCATGATCAGATTATACAGCGAAGGGAGCTTAACAACAAAAAATTCCACGTCTACTGATCTAGTGTCGGCCCGTACAGGTAGTGTGATCTTGCCCAAAGGATACTCCAGGTTAGCATTGAAGCTGAATAATGGGTAATCAGCCAGAGACAGGTCCGAATCGGTAAAAGCAAGTTTGACAAAAGTTTTGTAATACATTATCTCCGAAGTGCTGCCCTGGTCAACGAGAACACGCTCGACGGTGAATCTGTTTACATGTAGCTCGATGACGAGGAGATCAATATGGGGGTGGGTCACTCCAACTAAATCACTGTCATCGAAACTAATCCTTCTAGTGTCGTATGGCTGTTTCGCTGGCGTCAGAGGGCTATGGGTGCACGACGGCAACTGGATTGTGTGCACCTCGGGTGGCGCCAGCAAGCTATATATCATATGAATTACACCAAGAGGAGGTGACTCCAACCGTAAAGCTACTGTATTTGTTGAATTGTTCTTTTGGACGTATTGCATAAGACGGCCATCTTACACCAATTCTTCAAGGTGATCTTTTAATGCATAACAACTATTGGTGTCATGACCATGGTCTTTATGATACTCACACCGTTTATCCTGTCTTCTCGCGTCGGGAGGTTCCGTCATCTTAGGCGGCCACTTGAAGAACGAAAAGTGTTGCACTTTTGACAGAATCTTATTGATCGGCTCTGTCAGCTCCGTGTATCTCTTGCCCGAACTCCTTGTGCGCCTGCTATCCACTTAATACTGTTCATTAGCTCAATGTGAACATTGGTCATTTAATTGGCGCGAGTCATGCCTTTTGTCTCGTTTAGGTTGATTTCGCCCCTCGGGGCTTCTTGATGGCATGGCGCTAATCGGCTAAACAATTCCCGACGTAGCCATCTCAACAGCTTTATGTCTGGCTTTGACTCGAAGGGCATCGTCTTCCACTTTGCAATATTCTTCGACTTTCTTCATTAATGCCCAGACAGTTTTTGGGGGACGCCTAGTTAATGAACTGCGGAGGGGGCTATCCGGATGCAATCCCATCTTAAAGGCGGTGATGGCCATGGAATCATTGCAAGCATCATCTCCCAGATTAAAGCACTCCCAATAGCGGGCCGAGTATTTACGAAGAGTTTCTTCCGGTTTAATTTGCATGCTCTAGAGAGAATCGGCTTGTTTCGGCTGGACCTCATTAGTGATGAATCTCGCCCTGAATGACTTTTGGAGTTTGTGGAAACTCTTAAACGATGCCGGCTCCAGTTTATAGTATCACCTCACGGCCAGTGGTCCCAGACTGCTTGGAAATATCCGACACATGGGGGCTTCGTCATCAGCATGGAACGTCATCACTTGCTTGTACTGACGAATGTGATTAGTGGGGTCTGATTTTCCGTTGTAGAGGGTGAATGACGGTGCCTTGAACTTTTTGGGTAGCACAGCCCTGGCAATTCGTCGCACGAATGGGTCATGTTTATCTTCCTTATCCGAATCATCGCTTCTCCTTCGTCTATGTCGTACATATAGACTTCCTTCAGACGAGCTGGATACATCAACGCACCATTTCTTTCTGGGCTCCAGGGATGGTGAGTCTGAATCACTATCATTATTGCATTTCTAAAGTCGACGTCGGCGACCATCCTTCTTTCTCGAAGGTCGATCCTGGTCTTGGCATGCGGCTTGTTGGGATTTCGCCACTTCCAAGGCCAAATCGTGGCGCAGGCGCCTATTCTCAGCCATCCTGTTCTATAGCCGCTGTTCATTTTGCTTTGCCTAATCCATAATCGTCTGCATTGTCTCAAGCATTGAAGTTGAGGGTGAGGGCTGAGCTACTGAGTCAAAGTTCAAGGCACGTCGCACGGCGATATTCTTCGGTCCCAGCATGTTTCTTGGAGTGAGGTCGTCTCTTGGTGTAGTTTCGTCAGTGACTATCGAAGGATCTTCCGTTACGCTCGCCATGGATGTACTTGAGTATTTCCACAGACGGCGCCAATTGTGGAGAAGTGGTATGGAAATACTCTTGGATACTAAAGGACGTTCCTGATCCTCTGACTACCACCTGAAAAAGGGATTAACACTCCGGTCGGGGGTGCCAGAATTAGCACTCTGACAAACAAGTTAGTATATGTCTCTCGTTTGCTTATGTCTTAAGTTTCTTGGGTTTTTCTCACATACCATTCTTTAGTTGATGTTCCTCTATTTATATTTGCTTTTGTTCCCTAGGGTTGGACCCACTCTTTATCCATGGTGTGATTGCTCATTCGACCCCCTTCTATCATGTGCCAATTCTCACTCGGCTTTCTGTTCAGCTGGTTCTATGGCCGATTAGTTCATTCAGCTTCGGGATCGTACATGACGGAGCCGAATATAATATATATCCTGATTACTATCAGACCCATTATTCGGCTTCCCTGCAAGTACTTATATTTGGCTCCCACACTTATTAATCAATAAAACACTATTTCAATAGATTTAAGTTACTAGGCAATAAAATTATACTTATTATTTTGTTAAACTTGACCTAAAATTTTAAAAATGTACTTTTTCCACTACAACATATAAGAGTTTTAGAGATCAAATGTTTTGATCTCTAAAAGTGAAAATTTTGTGGCAAAAGACATTTAGGGACCAATTTCTATCGTCATGAAAATAGTTGCTAAAGGTCATCCCGAAAAGTAAAAAATAAGGCTTTTAGCGACAAAATTTTGAACATGTCACTATAAATAAACTTTTAGGAATAAAATAATTTGATCTGAAAATGGTTTTTTTTTTAGATAAAAAATTTGATTCCAAAAGGATAATAATTCATCACTAATGTCCAATTTTTATTGCTAAAAATATAATAACGACACTTTTTGCAACAAAATTATTTGGTCCCTAAAAAATAATCTTGTCTCTAAATTTTGGTCTCTAAAACCTTAATTTTTTGAAGTGTTCTTTAAAATTTATGAATTAAAAATATCACATAATGTTAAAATAAAAGAGAGATAGAGACATAGATAAATTATTACCTAAAATTTCTCTTCAATTTGTAAAATCTAAATCACCCTCTTTCACTTTTCCCTTGTAAAAAATTTGAAAAAAAACACAATCTTATTCATTATGTCGGCAAATGAGTTGAGACTTCTTCTATACTTTTTAAATTAGTAGTTAACATTTTCAAGTGCAGCAGGTAAAAGAAAGTAAAAACTGTATATGTATTTTTTTATTACCATTAATAAATATTGACAAATGAAAGGTCTTTCTAAGTTATTTTATTATATTTTATTTTCAATTTATGCTTTACAATATTTTAGATATTAAAAAATATTATGAAGAAAACTTATGAATTTTTTGAAGAAAAAAAATATTATATGAAATGACTTAGAGTTTCTAAATTTCAAGGTGAATATATATATTGAACAAACACAATGGACTGTAACTTTAATTATACCAAATTTTCTTTAGATTCTTAATACTAACTACAGTACCAGTTTAATAATGATTTTTTCTCATTACTAAAATTTTAGTTATATTTAACTGCTCCTAGTGTCTGCGTCTAATTCATTTTCACTTCATACGCTATATATAGCAGCGGTACTTCCCTTTCTTTTTTTCTTTTTGACAAGTAAAGTCTATTAAAAAACAATAATGCTTGGGATTCCCTTTTGAGGGTCACCCCCTCACCCCCTTTGTCATGTGGCAGGTGGTGATTGGAGAAACAGGAAAAAAAAAAGAAAATAAAATAAAATGTAACCAATGAGAGAGAGAAGAGGTCAAAGGAGGTGGGAGGAAAAGGGAGGATGAATCATTGTTGATTAAAAAAATAGTGTCAGCAAAATTCGTAATTGATTGGCTCCACAATTCCCCGAAACCAACAATCACTAAAAAAAAAATTAAAGTTTTAAAAATCAAAATTTAAGGATAAAATTATATTTTAAGAATTAAATATTTTTGTTGTAAAAAATTTTATTATTATATTTTTATCAACAAAAATTAGTATTAGTGATAAATTATTATCTTTTTGGGATCAAATTTTTTGTGTCAAAAAATAAACTATTTTGAGAATAAATTATTTGTGTTCTAAAAGTCTACTTATTAGTGATATTTTTAAAATTTTGTTTCTAACAGTTTTATTTTTTACTTTTCAGAACGATTTTTTAGTAATTATTCTCATGACGATAGAAATTAATCCCTAAATATCTTTTATAATAAAATTTTTACTTTTAAAAATTAAAATATTTAATTTTTAAAACTCTGATGTGTTATAATGAATTAATACAAGAGGTAAAAATATTCACTCTAATTTAAGAGATGCTGTTCCACCCAGCAAAAGTTGTCGATTACACTTGCCCCCACATTAGCCGCATCAACTTTAAAATATCCGCTACATACATAGTAGTACTATTAACAAAACGTGAATCACGCCTTCAACTTTAAAATAACACTAAATAATTTTTTTGAATTTTTTGTTAAATAATACTAAAAGACAAAATAAGTTAAAATAATTAATAAAATAAAATGTCACATCAAATTTATAATCGTTTTACTTTTTATCTTACAAACATCACATCAAACTATAAAAAAAAATTCAATTATCCTTTCAAATATAAAAATTTTAATCTTCTAAAATAACCTATTAAAATAGCAACTTTCCAAACGCCCCGTAGTAGTACTACTAACAAAAACGTGAATCATTCCTACAAGAAAACAAAGTGGATAGGTAATGTGTTTGATAAAATGCATCTTTGGTTTATGGTTATTCAGGTAAGTTTGTTCCCAAAAGGAAAAGGAAAAAAAAGAAGAGGAACAGTTCCGTTAGTTGTTTTAATCATAAGTCTCATTTCAAAGAATGAATTGAAACTCATTTTAAAATGTCGGGTTTAAAATGATGAAATTAAAAATTTAGAGTTTAATTTGTTATTGAGGTTAAAGTCTAGGGTTTTTTTTTTAAAAAAAAAAATAATTTTCTCAATTATTTATCATTATCACTCAACGGTAGGGGTGACAAACGAGCCGAACAATTAATTGTTCAAGTTTGGCTTGATAATTTTAACGAGTTTCAAAATTTGTTCAAAATTTAATTCGTTAAACTTTCGAGCCGAACTCAAATGGATTTTAGTTGAGTCGTGTTCAACTAATTTGGTATTTTTATATAGTTTTAGACTTAGCAAACCGAACTGAACCCGTAATGTTGAAAATTTTAATGAGTTTCGAAATGTATTCAAATTTGACTTATTTACTTAACAAACTGAGCTCAACCAAACTTTTAATAAGCTGAACACGGGTTGAGTTTGAGCGGTTTGATTCGTTTATCACCCCTACTCAATAGGACAAGTTAATCAAAATGGATTGAGTATTGACATTGACATCATACCGAGAATGAGATAGATTTTCTCCAGGTCACTTTAGCTCAAATTGTTTAGGATGAATGAAAGAGGAAAAAAAAAAATAACTTTTATGATTTTGTTTGGCTTGAAAATAGTTTAAGGTAATTTATTTTGTACAACCCATATTAGCATTGTAACTAATTTTTAATTTTTTGTAAAGAAAACACAAGAAAATTTAAATGTCTGAGTTATTTAAAAATAAATTTTTAAATTTTTATATCTTTTTCTTACAAAATTTTTATCTTAATAAAATGCTTGCAATAAAATATATTTTCTTTTTTATTTATTTTCGTTCACTTTCATTTTCACTAAAATTTTCTTTTGGGCATCATGAGCCATATCTTGATAATTTAAACTGCATATTTGAATTTGTGAATCTAAAATGTGGGCTTCTAACATTTGTTTGTTCAAATTATTGAGATAATACTCATAATAGATCTCACAAACCTAAATAGACTGTTCAATCTACTATAGATTGGGGAGAATTTGGTTCTTATGAAAAATGTAGTGCTTAAATTAATAAAATTAAGGAAAATGATTTGAAGCCCTAAAAAAGTCCCCCTAATCCCCCTAATCCCCAAAACGACGTCGTTTTGGGGAACTCTTTTTTTTTTTTTTTTTTTTTTTGCCTTGGTTTGAAAATTCGGGGGATTAGGGGGGAATTTCGAGAGACATAGCACGGCCATAAAATTAAAACTTAAAGTTTTAAAGTTTAGGATTTAGAATGTGTGATAATAAAAATAAATAAATAAAATATCCACAGTTGAAGTCGTGAGGCATGGCTCACGTGTAATGAGAAAATACCTTTCTCAGTTCATATATATATTCTCATACGTGGAAGGCCCTCTATATTCTCCACTCTTGTAGTGTTTATAGCAAAGCAAAATATAGAGACAAGCATGGAGATGAAGGTTGAGATAGTAGCTAGAGAAATCATCAAGCCATCTTCTCCCACACCCAATCAATTTAGAATTTACAAGCTCTGTTCTAGGGATCAATTCTCTCCCCATCATTACATCCCAGTTGTTTTCTTCTATGTCAACACTACTCGTGATGTGAATCACGAAGAGATGGTTAGCATAAGATCCCAACGCTTAAAGGAAACTCTCTCTGAAACCCTCACTCGCTTCTACCCACTTGCCGGAAGACTGAGAGACAATCTCTTTATCAATTGTAACGACGAGGGTGTTGAATATTTGGAAGCTCGAGTCACCGACTGTCGTCTCTCAGACATTCTTGAACAACCCAAAGTCGAAGAAATGTACCGTTTATTTGAACCCGACCCCGAAGACTTCAACAACAACCCTCTGTTATTCGTTCAACTTGACTTATTTCCATGCGGCGGAATGGCACTTTGTGTGCGTATGTCTCACAAGATCGCCGATGGAGTCGCGTATGCCGCCTTCGTGAAGGCCTGGTCCGACATCGCCCTCGGGTCGTCTGAGATTATTGTACCAGATTTCATTGCTGCCTCGTCTCGCTTCCCACCGAGAGAGGACTGCCCGGTGTTGTCAATGACGTTCATGCAGAGGACCAAGAAGATTGTCACAAAAAGGTTTGTGATCAACGCATCGAAAGTTGCTACCCTCAAGGCCAAAGCGACCAGCACGGGCGTGCAGCAACCTACCCGGGTCGAGGCTGTCACTGCGGCCCTCTTCAAATGCGCTGTGACTGCCTCCCGATCATATGCCCTTGGACTTGAAACTGAAGTTCCAAGTCCAAAGGCATATGCGTTGACAGGGGCTGTCAACATGCGCACAAGGCTTGGGCCACCCTTACCAGAATATTCTTTTGGAAATATAACTGGATTGTTGTGGGCAATGATCGAAGATGGTGGTGCAGAAACAAACTTGCCAGGCTTGGTTTGTCAGCTGAGGAAAGGGCTTCAACAGTCCACAGATAACAATTTCATCGCTGAAAAGATAAAACTGTTGAGACTCAAGGGAGACGCTGTGAAGGTGTATCGCCATAGCAGTTGGTGTAGGTTTGGTCTATACGAACTTGATTTCGGGTGGGGGAAGCCAACATATACGACTGCTGTTTTATTTGGTAACCCAATTGGAATTGGATTGCTGGACACAAGAGATGGTGACGGAATAGAAGTGTGGATGACTTTGTTGAAAAAAGACATGGCCTTGTTTGAAAGTGACCAGGAGTTGCTAGCTTTTGCCTCGCCAAACCCAAGTGCACTCGAAAATTGATCAATTAATAATAATAATAATAATAATGATGATGATGATGATGATGATGATCAAAGTTATCAAGAATAAATTCTTGTAAGCTGTTGGATCGTGCATATGTGCTGCACTTTTTGGTGCTGCAAGTGTCTGATTCCTTTCTTCGAAGACTCCAATTTGTTTGGTATTTGCTTGGTTACTTGGTCTAGGTGGGAGATTAGTCTTTTGTGTTGTGGGTGATTGTAGTACATGGTACTGTAAGTGGGCTTTGGCCAACCTATTTTCCATTGGAATATTAATGCTTATTTTATTATGGTGTAGTACTGCATGACCCAATTATTTATTATTTATTTATTTATTTATTTTTTAACAATTTGATCTATAATGATAGAACAAGGATCCTCTAGAGTGATTTTTCCCTAAAGTTTCCTACAGTGCTACATTGTGTGGTTGAAATTTACTGGCAAGTCACATCAGAAACTTTACAGAAACTTTAAGAAAATTTCACTTTAGAGGATCCTTGGTGATAATGATTTAGTATAATAGATATCAAATTCTAATTTATCACAAATCCAATTATGTAGGGCTTAGGGTCATCTTTGACATTTTCAAAGCCCAAAAGTGAATTTTGTTACGAGGCCTTTCTTACATTTACAAATATATATGTATATATATTATTTTGTATCAACAAAGAAGTAATATTTTATTAGATAAATAAAACATTACAATAAAGAGAGCGAAGCAAGAAAAAGTATCAATTTAAAGAAGCCAAACGACTTAAATCCAATTTAATATAATACTTGGTTGGCAATAAGCCAACGGACATAAACACAACACCCAAAATAAAGCTTAAAGTCCTATTACACCTAACACACGTGTAATTTCTTTTATTCAAAAATTGTTTAAGTTCTCCAAAAAATATATATATATATATATATATTTGTGAGTAAAAGATTATGTATCTATATTTTTAATTATTTGTCAATATTTACAAAAAAGATTAATCATATATAACTATTAAAATTTATTTAAATATATAACAAAGTTTACAATAAAAACAATGATCAAATAATCTAAGCTTAAGTACTAAGTAAAATGTGAACAAACTATAATAAAATATTAATTGAACATCACCATTTTCACAGTTTTGGCTACAAAATTGTTAATCAAACTTGTAAATCCAACTTATCCACTAAATCATTTTGAATGGACAAAATTGTTAATTTATTCAATTTTTCTTGTGATATAGTTGACCGAAAGTAATATTTAAATTAAAAAAATTATTTTTCCATAAACAACTATAACTGGTATAATTAATTGTAGCGTAAATCACAAACATACCTCTTGAAGTTTGTTTAAAATATGAATTACTCTCTAGGATTTGAAAAATTATAAATATCTCCTTATTAGAATTTTTTATTTAATAGAATTAATTAAAAAAAATAAAATTTCTAATTGTATAGGCCTATACAATGATAAAATTACCTGAATTATTTATTTAAATAAATTTCTAATATCATTAAAAATTGTTAATCGACTTGATGATTTATTAACAAAAGGGACAATTTGTTCTAAAATTAAAATTTTCTAGGGGCGTGATGTAATTTGTAAAATCACATGGGGCAAATCATAATTTAAGCAAATATCAAGAGATGTATTTATAATATATCCTTAATTGTATTATATACACGATACATACATTTGATAAATAATCCTCCATTAATTTGAAATAACTCACAATTTCAATTGGCTATTTGATTTTTTGCAGTAAAAACAATTATTCATTAGTTTTAAATAATTCACCACATCAGCCATCTATTAGTTTTGAATTTTCACCATATTTAATCAGGACCTTTCAAATTTAGATTTTTTTTTCTTTGTTTTTGGATTAGTATAATCACTGCAACAAATTCTAGGGACCTTTTTTTTTTTTTTAAAAAACTTATTTTTCAGAGGTCCGAATTGGCAGCTTTGCTCACTTTGGGCCAAAGCCAGCACTGGTAGGACTTATCTCCCTTACTACATCATTGTTAATGAATTTAAAAGTCTAAATTGTGATCTCTAATACTTTTCTTTTCCTTTTTGTCTTTTAGGTCATGTTTGATTCAAAAGATTAATAGTGAAGTATTAATAATCCTATTAAATTAGTGTAGGATTCACTATCCAATTGGATTAATATCCATTGGATTAATAATCCCACCCCTACCCCATTACTAATAATCCTACAAATTTGTTGGATTAATTATCCATTGGATTAATAATCCTAAACCAAAATGTTAAAACAAACATGAGATAATTGGACCCACGGATTAATAATCCTAATCCCATGCTCTAATCCACCCAATCAAACATGCCCTTAGAGTAATATTCGATCTTCTCCTTAGCTGTGATATTTTATTGTTATTAGGAAAATATTATCCTCTTTTTTCCTTGACTAAAAAAATTTAATATCTTGTCAATAGTCTTGATTTTTCAAATTTCGCAATGAGTATTTTGTAATGATTTTTTTATGATAATTTAACGGTTTTTCTTTAAAATTGAAAAACTGTTAAATTATATATTTATTTAAAAGATTTAAAACATATAGCAAAATAATTACAAAAACCTAGCCAATAGTGGATCACGACATGTGTTATAGCAGTATGTTTTTTTTGTCATGATTTTGTTTTTAAACCAATGTCAGATTATTAAATAAATTATTTGGAAATGTTAGGTATTTTTTTTTAAATATTTGAATTTATAAAAATTACCAAAAAAATTTCATTTATCTTACTCATTGAAACTTCACTTACTAATCAATCATATTTGACTTACTACTCAATTAAATCTCGCTTACTAGTCAATATGACTCCACAAACTATTCAATCAAACTGGACTTACTATTCAACACCACCACCACCACCACCACCACCATGCCACCACTCATCATCACTGTCATTGTTGCTATATATAAACACCACTATATTTTTACTACCACTATCATCACTACCTCTACCATCACCACTGTTAACACCACCACCATCATCGTTACTATGCCATTACTACCACCACCACTACCGCCATGCCACTGCCATCACTACCGACACTACCACTGTCACTACCACTACCACCATAATTGTTACCACTACAACTGTCCACACTACCATGCCATTATCACTACCACCACCACTATCATATCACCATTACTACTCAGTCAAGCTCCATTTATCGCTCAATCAAATGTGACTTATTACTCAATAAGATACCACTTAATTAAACTTGACTTATTACTTAATTAAATCTCACTTCTACTTAATTTCATCAAATTTATCACTGTCCCAAAAAAGTTAAAAATACTCATTGAGCTTCCACTTACTACTACACTATACTCAACTATCTACTCATTTTTTGTTTTACTTACTATTCAATAAATTTTCGCTTACTATTTTATTACAGTTCACTTACTGCTCCATTTTGGTTTCATTTACTACTCAATAAACTTTCACTTATTACTTTGCTATAATCCATTTACTACTGAATGAGCTTCCACGTACTACTTCAATAGACTCCAAGTACTACTCGATGAGCTTCCACTTACTATTTCATTATGCTTCATTTACTACTCAATTTTGGATTTACTTACTACTCAATAAGCTTCTACTTACTATTTTACTAGACTCCACTTACTACTCAATGAGTTTCTACTTATTACTTCATCAGACTGAACTTACTACTCAATTTTGATCATGAGATGCCATCATATCAATTATAGAAGATCCACTCTTGGTTTCTATACCAAAAATTTCAAGCTTCTCTGATGATGGTGATGATGATTTTGTAAACTATTTGCCAAATATGGAAAACCATTATTTTGTTATGAATATTGTGAGTAAAATCATAATGAATTGTTAGTGTTATGATAGTAAAATCATATTATAGAATTTTTTCTCCATTTTCTACCGAATCAAATATCATTTCAAACACATCTTTTTTAATTAGTTGATCCATACACTTAGCATCTCTTTTGGTTAAGAGATCATCAGAACTAACAATATTCTCTTGCTTGCCAATGTTGTAGTTACTAGTGTCAAAAGCATCACCATCATCATCATCATCATCATCATCATCATCATCATCATTATTCATATACGGTGTTGCTATGCCCAATGTTGCCTTCCATATGTGGAAAGTATAATAAAATTACTTAGATCAAACCAAATGGTAGGTGATATTACAATTAGCTAATGTGACTTCACTTATTGTTTTATTAGATTTCACACTACTCAATTAAATCATACTTATCATTTAATGAGTTTTCACTTACTATTTTATTAGACTTTACTTATTACTCAATTAAATTTCACTTACTACTCAAAATCTCCACTTACTACTTCATGAACTTCTAGTTACTACTTTATTGGATTTTACTTACTACTCAATGATTTTCCACTCACTATTTCATTACACTTCACTTATTACTTAATGAGCTTTCATTATAATTCACTTATTATTCAATTAACTTTGGCTTACTACTTTATTAAACTTTAGTTACTGCTCAAATAAACTCTACTTATGATTTCACTAGACTTGACTTACTACTTATAACTTCATGATAGGTAGAATTGAATTATTACTTAATGAGATTCCAATTATAATTAATTAGATTTCACTTACAACTCAATTAAACCCAATTTATTATTTAATGAGTTTGTACTTACTATTGCCTAAGACATCACGTACTACTCAATTAGTTTCCACTCACTACTTCATTCGACTTTACTTACTACTCAATTAAACCCGATTTACTACTTAATGAACCACTCCATTAGACTTTAGTTATTACTTGGTGAGATTTCACTTACTATTCAATCAACCTTTACTTACTACTTAATTAAACATAACTTACTATTCAATAAGATACTATTTCAATAGACTTAAGTTACTAGTCAATAAAATTATACTTATTATTTTATTAAACTTGGCCCAAAATTTTAAAACTATACTTTTTCTTTAAAATTTATAAATTAAAACTATGACATAACGTTAAAATAAAAGAGAGATAGAGACATAGATAAATTATTACCTGAAAATTATCTTCAATTTGTAATATCTAAATCACCCTCTTTCACTTATTCCTTGTAAAAAATATGGAAAAAAAACACAATCTTATTCATTATGTATGCAAATGAATTGAAAGTTCTTCGATATTTTTCTAATTAGTAATTAATGTTTTCTAGTGTAGTAGGTAAAATAAAGTAAAAATTGTATGGGTATTCATTTATTACCATTAATAAATATTGACAAATAAAAGGTCTTTCTAAGTTATGTTATTCTATTTTATTTTCAATTTATGCTTTCCAATATTTTAGATATTAAAAAATATTATGAAGAAAACTTATGAATTTTTTGAAGAAAAAAATATTTCATTATGGATATAAAATTGATAAAAAAATGATGAATTTATAAAAGTTTCTAAAAGACTTTTTTACAATAAATTCATATATTTTTTATATGAAATATACGAAATTTATAAGTAATAAATAAAAATATGAATATCAAAAACTTAAATAGTAATTACTATTTTGAGGTGTTGTAGATAAGAAAAAAAAAATAGTTACTATTTAAATTAATATTTTTAAAAATAAGTTCAAATAATTTACAATTTAAAAACAATTTGTTTACAATTATTTTCTTTTCTTAAAATTTATTTCTAATATTATATCAAAAATCAAATTTTCATAATAATGACAATTTTAAAAAATTAGTAAATTTTAACAAATTTTAATAAATTAATATTTACATATCATATTTCAAATCATAACAAAATAAAATATAGAGGGGAAATAGTTAAATATGACGCGTCACTAGTTTTATATACTTAAAATTAATTTAAAATGCAAAAGAGGGCACAATTTTTAATAAATGAACGTGTCTTGTTTAGTAGGTAATATTTTAAATAGTAAGTTATTCATAACAAATTGTAAGCGAGTGAACACCCAATAGTAAGTATGTTTGTAGCAAATGATAAATTAGTAGCACTTTTTTTTTTTTTTTCAAAATTAACTAAAACTACTTTACATTTTTGAAAACCACCTTACTTTTTCTACTTAGCTTTGCTATTTACTCATCCAATGACTAACATTCATCCTATCTAAATCTAATGGCCCATTTTTTTTTTTTATGTTCCATACATAAAACCACTTTCATGTATGGTAAAATTTTGCTCTTTTGAGATATGCCATGACTGCCACCTAATGTTTTGGAGTCGTTGCATCCTGCACCAACATAACAACAATAACGACGATAACAATAATAACGATGATGACGACGACAACAACAACAATAATAATAGTAGTAATAATAAAATGTGGTCAATAGGTTACTCTTTAAAAATAGTTTATGGTTTGAATCAACAAATCATAATCGACAAGTCACAATTAAGTAGACTAGATGTGACCATAATCGACAAGTCACAATCAACCAACAAAAAAAAAAAATTATGACGTAAACAATGCCTCTCCAACTCTTTAAGAATGAGATCAACCAAAATTTGGAAAACTTGTATTAATGTTACACTTGTTAGCTATCTTTTGACTAATCAAAGAGAATTCACTGCTGTTAGTAAAAATTATGTTCACTCCCTATTGACAAGAATGGAACAACAATTTAAGCTAAACAATCAAACAAAAGCAATCAAGTGACTATGTTTTGATTCAAATGCCTTGAATGTACAAGAATTTCTTTGGAACAAATTACAATGAACAAGAGAGATGAAGTAAACAAATGGTAATTTCATAATAAAACTACCGAAGTTTACAAAGTTACAAAGTATAAGTTACAGAATAAACTACTCCTAACTTGACAAACTACTCCTAAGATAAAAACTAAGTTATTGTGTTGTTGTTGATGCCTCTTCCCTTTTGCAACTCTTGCTTTTATACTTTCCCATCTTTCCCTAGCCCATGATTGCATGATTTCCCTAAATCTTACAACTGCCACTGCACAACTGTTGCAATTGCTCTCTTATTCCCGAACCCTCAAACTTCACCAATTCTTTCTCTCTACCTATTGAACCACCTTTCCTCCATGTTGCCACGTGTCCCTCAAGACTTTCGAACTTCCATCGACTGAAAGAAACCTCCACTCTGTACATGACCCTTCTTGCAAGTCGCTCACTAAGTCCACGACTCAACTTGATAACTGCCCCATCATTTGAGCCATCCAATGCACATGATCAACCCTTCTAATGGCACATGTCCTCTAATTGATTTAGGACTCTCACTTGGACCCTGCCACATGTCATTACCTGATTAATCCACTTGTTGACAGGTATTCAGCAAAAATGGGTACCAACAATGTCCAAGCACTGGGCCCAACACAAACTATAAAAGTCTGAGCTTTTCAACTTTATCTTACTTCAACTTTTCTTTTCAAACCTCTCAAAGTGTCCCTTTCCCTTCAAAATTTTCATACCAAAATCCAGCCATTTCAAAACCCTAAGCCATGGCACCCAAGAAATCGAAGCCTGCCAAAGAAGATGACAACAATGATGATCTTTTTTGGTCCCCAAACTCCATTACGGAACACATCACTCCTTTGAAACTGGACGTCACTCTGCACTCAAGTACTACTTCCATCCGCAAGGCAACATTAGGCCCTACCTTTTTAACCTATTTTCTAGACGAACTATCCCCTTACTATCCCCTCGCCAATGGTGAAAATTTACTCTTTATGTCACGACTCAAATCCGCCCCTAAAAGTTTAGGTCATGACTGACCTGCATTCCGGCATCAAAGACAAAATTTCAAAACTATTTATTCAAATACGGGGCCTTAAGGGGAAACAAATACCAAAAATAATAAATATCTATTGAGCCATGTATACATATCAGGATTTTAAATATACACAGTTTATATATATATATATATATATATAAGTTCACATCATGTAGGTATATACAAGGAGTTAGCAACCAAAAATTTACATATTAACCCAGGGTTTAAAAAAAGCCACCAAAGTCTTGACAAAACAAGTGGCATCGAAGAATAAGACAAAAGGCTCCAATTGTTGAGGTCTAACCCAACAGATCCACCAAAGGCTCCTGAAACTGACCTAGGACTGTCCTTCAAGCTGATCACCAACATAAATATATAATCTGGAGTGAGCAAGGCACAGAGAGTAATAATAATGCAAGGCGGTTCATATGAATAAGCATATGCCTTGAGGAATATAGATACAAATCACGTTTTATTCATAATCACCAGACGGAATGGCCTTGGGCCCAACGTAACACAGAATGGTCGTAGGCGCAACTTAATACGTAACGGCCTCCGGTAATACCCAATGGCCTTAGGCCCAACCAGGCAACGTAACGACCTCAGGCCCATCATATCAACACAACGACCTCAGGCACACCATATCAGCACAACGGCCTCAGGCCCACCATATCAACAGCTGTTCGGAACATTAGAGGGCAGATAGAACATCAACATGTCTCCACCTCCCTCAGCCTTAGGCCATGAGTCATAGACAATCCATATCATAATAAGGTAGATTGAACATCGGTATGTCTTTATCTCCCTTGGCCTTAGAGCCACGAATCATAAGTGGTCCATATCATAACAGCCTCGAGCCCATTATTGATAATTGAAGTAGAGCGACCTCGGGTCCATTTCATATGCCATTGTTCAATCATGTTTATCAAAACATAATTCACATAACGTATACTATTGCAATAAACACAATTCGTATCAGGATAAAATACATTATGCCATTCACGATAAAAAATACATAATGCATAATCAAACGTACATAAGTTAGACATATCGTTACACTACTAGTACTTATAGTGCTTTGGTCGTGTAGTAGTCCCCTCCAGCGAATGACCTACAAATCACACACACAAATTGATAAGCAAAGTATTCTTTTCTAAGTTTAGTCCTTCTTCCGATTCGTTTACTTTCCATTAATTTATAAATATTTCGGAGGAATTAAATATACACATTAACATATTTAGAGGGTCAAAAGAACAGCAGAAAATGGAAGAATTTTCCCCACTGGCCACACGAATGGAAGTCCCCCACTGCACGTGCAAAAGATGTGTGCCGCACGTACGGCTCTACTCATGCTTTTATTTAAGAAAGCCAAGCTTGCTACCCCAGTTTTCCGCACGTGCGGCTATGAGCCCTGCACGTGTGGTTCTGGGCTCTGTTTGAGCAGTCCGAAAATCTAATAATTTCAAGCTTTCCAAATGCATTCGTAAGGCTAAATTCAAACAATTTTACTCTAAAAACATAAGATAGGAGCATAGTAAAACATGAATTCAAGCACAATGAGATCAAAACATCCCTTAATTTGACATATAGAACTTTAATCTCCATGATTCCTCATATCTTCCATTTTTTCATGGTATATATACATAGACACACATATACATAAAAGACAAGATTAAGGCACAATTCCTCAAAATCCAACTCAAATTAAACCAAAACTAAAGGCATCAACTCTTAAATCAAACAAATGTAAGGACTACATGTACATTTTTATGAGATTTGCTCAACCAAGAACACAACTCAAAACCCTAACTTTTGTGAGTGCAAAAGCTTCATCTTAAAGCTTGATTCCAAAAGATTTAGAGTAATTTAGTTAATTTCCACTTACCTTGAGCTAAATCTTTAAATTAATCTATCAAATTCTTCAATCTCCAAACTCTTCTCCTTTCTCCCTCTCTTTTCTCTTCTTCATTTCTTTCCTGGATTACTCTCCAAAATTTGCCACTCAACATATGAGACGAGATGAGTTATAAGGAAACTTATATCACTTATATATAGGCATGTAGTTAGAATACTTGCCAAACGAGCCTTAACGAATCAGACTATATCAATTTTCAATTAAACTTCCCAATTGGCTCTAAAAATTTCCATTTGTATGTTCTTGTATTCAATTTTGATTTCTGAACCCATTAGAGTGAGTTTAGCTTAAATAAATCTAATTAATTCATTACGAATCAATTTTTTACAAAGCTTCATATTATGTCCTAAAAACCATGATAATCATAACTGTAAAGTCAATTTTGGTTTATCGCATCTCTAAGGCTCTCAATTTGTAGTCCAAATGACACAATTTCAACAGATTCCTTAGAACAGATACAAATTGAGAAACATAAAATTTACTGATTAAAACATGGAATTTCACATCAAAAACATAATTACACATATAATCACACATATAATGAGGGATTAAAGCATATGGAGGATATAAGAGAATCGGGTTATTACACTCTTTCCCCCTTTAAGAAGTTTGGTCCCTCAAACGTGTCTTGGTCTCATAGCATTATCCAATTCTGTTACAGATGTTTAATTTCAAGCATGCAGGATTCGAAGCCCACTCCATATATTTTTCCCCATAGAACCATGAGTGTTAAGATAAGGCTATAGAAGTGTACATCATATAGGCTCCAGTAGGCAAAGTTCTAATTAAGCCCGTCATGCATGTATTCCCATAACATAGGTCAATTTCTATCATAATCAATCATACTCCATATATTCTCAACGACGCTCATAATCAAATCTGGGTCAAGTCTTAACAATTATATCCAGTCAGATAAAAGTTCTACCAAATCTAAGCAGACGAAACTCTGCCCTGTCATTCGCAACCAAACTAAATTTCATTCTCACAGTCTCAATCAATTCACTCGGGTCTATAGTCAACAAGTCCACAATTATGTAGGCCATCCAATTTCCACTCGTGACAATTTCCATCCGGATTTGGCATCATATACTGAGATAGGAGTGGCCATAACGGTGAAGATGCTTTCCTACAGATAATTCTTCCTATTCTACTGTAACATTGACCCATTACAAATGCATAAAGTTTAGCACGTAGTCACAAGGTAGTCAAAGTATAAAATTCAGTTCCTTGGTCCACCAAATCATATCTACTATATCGTTCAAGGTTAGATTTCATAGTGTTAGACCAGATCAATTTGATAGGATAGTAAACAAATTCCTAAACAGGTCTTAGGAGTCTATTGCATCTCATAAACTAATGTGTTTGCCATGCTTTTATTCCGTATAAACACTTGATCGGAGCAAAAGCGCAATCAATGCCATTAGCCCCTTATCAAATTCCAAGCCAACAATAAGTCAAGGGATCATGCATAATAGTACATATCAAAATGCCGGTACACAATATAAAGATCTAATCCAATAACATAGCAAAAGTACAAGTCTAAACAGTTCAGTTAGCATGTTCCCAAGTTTTATTGAATCTAGAAATGTTCAATTTCCATTCTAATTACCACATAACCATTTGCACATAATCTATGTCAATTGTTTCGTTTATGCTAGATAAAACTTCGATCATTCATCCTTTAGGACTAACTCTCACAATTCCCAAGTTTATGTCCATGTCATATCATAATCATATCAGTAGGCATCATAGTAAATTGCCAACTAAGCGTAGATTCAATCATCGTATTAACAATGTATTTCATGCCAAAGGATATACAAATTTCTCCAAATCAATCTTTTTTCTTTTTTTTTTTCACACATAAATGTCGCATATAAATAAGATGTTAATCCTATGGAGTTAACCAATCTAATACACATGTGGCAGATATCTTAATCAAATAGTATTCCAAACAAGGATGTCCACATGTACTAGCCCAGAATCAATCAATAAATAAGCATTTAGCTATAACAGTATAAATACCTAGGATAACGGTTTCAGTATCCTGAGTGTTTCCTGAGACGAGTAGAATTACTCTATCCAGATTAGCAATCCGAGGACAGTTCCTTACCATATGATCCATTTCACCACATCTATAACAAGTCCCGGAAATGTGATAACAAACTCCTCCGTGTTTCTTACCACATTCGTTACACGTTGATGCTGTATGCCTTGTAGAGTTGGAAATGCACGATGATCCCGCATTTTGCCTCTTAAATGATCTTTTCCTTAGGAAAAAGCCATGCCTCCTACTTTCTCATTCAAAAGAACGGTTCAGATTCACTTGGGGCTCTTATAGTGTTGGAGGCAAAGATTCTTATCGTAGCACCTGCTGATGTTGTTGCCTTAGGATCTCTGCCATTTTTTGTACTATACCTTCCAGTCTATCTAGTTGGGCTATGGAAGTGTCTTCTAACTCATTTGCCCTTGTTTCCTCCATAATCTAGTCACGCTTATAGCTTGTGTAGTACAGAAACAAACACAATATATAGGCATACATGATACATATCATCAAGACACGGTAATCATAGTAATCATATGCATAACACATGATTGTATACTTATCACACTGACTACGTACTAGAGAATTGCACCCTTAATCGTATTCATAATCCACATATACACTTATTTGCAAAATCAAAATGCACCATAGCAACAAGTCATGCTTCACATGTTCATATACTTGCATTATAACAAAAACAATACTTGCATGGACGGTAAGACTAGAATCATACATGTGGTTGAGTATCACGCTCTACATGTATTTCACATAGTTCATGGTCAATAGCAGCATTATCATAACACAAGTGCATATAACTTTCATTCTCATAGTTTTTATTCTCGTTTCATTTCAAACCATAGGCCAATAATTCTTTACAATTTTCACATAGATCTCAGTTCCATTCAGATATATTCTTTCATTTCTCATGCGTACACTTCATTTCATTATCCAATGTCTTCATACACACACCCATGTCAATGCAATGTCCCTAAATCTTCTCTAGGACACCCTATAGTTCAAATGGACCCCGTGTGTGGAAGGAACTCGTGCTCTGATACTAACTGTCACGACCCAAACCCACCCCTAAAAGTTTAAGTCATGACCGGCCTACACTCAGGCCTCAAAGACAAAATTTCAAAAACTATTTATTCAAATACGGGCCTTAAGCGGAAGCAGATACCAAAAATAATAAATGTCCATTGAGCTGTATACAGATACCAGGATTTTAAATATACACAGTTCATATATATATATATATATATATATGTATATATAAGTCCACGTCATGTAGGTATATACAAGGAGTTAGCAACCAAAAATTTAAATATTAACCCAGGGTTTAACAAAAACCACTAAAGACTTAACAAAACAAATGGCATCAAAAAAACAAGATAAAAGGCTCCAGTTGTGGAGGCTTAACTTAACAGATCCACCAAAAGGCTCCTAAAGCTGACCTAGGGCTGGCCTCCAAGCTGATGACCTACATAAATGCATAATTCGGAGTGAGCAAGGCTCAGTGAGTAATAATAATGCAAAGAGGTTCATATGAATAAGCATATGCCTTGAGGAATATAGATACAAATCACGTTTTATTCATAATCACCAGACGGAATGGCCTTGGGCCCAACGTAACACATAACGGCCTTAGGCCCAACGTAATACATAACGGCCTCCGACCCAACGTAATACCCAACGGCCTCAGGCCCAACAAAGCAACGTAACGACCTAAGGCCCATCATATCAACACAATGGCCTCAGGCACACCATATCAACACAACGGTCTCAAGCCCACCATATCAACAATTATTCAGAACATTAGAAGGTAGATGGAACATCGACATGTCTCCACCTCTTTCGGCCTTAAGCCATGAGTCATAGACAATCCATATCTTAATAAGGTATATGGAGCATCAGCATGTCTCTATCTCCCTTGGCCTTAGAGCCACGAATCATAAGTAGTCCATATCATAATGGCCTCGGGCCCATTATTCATCAAGGTAGAGCGACCTTGGGTTCATTTCATATGCCATTGTTCAATCATGTTTATCAAAACATAATTCACATAACGTATACCATTGCAATAAACACAATTCGTATCAGGCAAAAATACATTATGCCATTCACGATCAAAAATACATAATGCGTAATCAAACAAACATAAGTTAGACATATAGTTACACTACTAGTACTCACAGTGCTTTGGTCATGTACTAGTCCCCTCTGGCGAGTGACCTACATATCACACACATAACTTGATAAGCAAAGTATTCTTTTCTAAGTTTAGCCTTTTTTCTAATTCGTTTACTTTCCATTAATTTATAAGCATTTCGGAGGAATTAAATACACGCATTAACATATTCAGAGGGTCAAAGGAACAATAGAAAATGGCAGAACGTTTCCTCACTAGCCGCATGTGCAGAAGTCCCCCATCGCACGTGCAAAGAGGTGTGCCGCACGTACGACTCTGCGCGTGCTTTTATTTCAGAAAGCCAACCTTGCTACCCCTATTTTCGGCACGTGCGGCTATGAGACCCGCGCGTGCAGCTGTGCCTCCCGCACATGTGGCGATGAGCCTCGCACTTGCAGTTCTGGGCACTATTTAAGCAGTTTGAAAATCCAATAATTTCAAGCTTTCCAAATGCATTCCTAAGGCTCAATTCAAGGAATTTTACTCCAAAAACATAAGATAGGAGCATAGTAAAACTTGAATTCAAGCACAATGAGATCAAAACTTCCCTTAATTTGACATAGAACTTTAATTTCCATGATTCCTTCATATCTTCCATTTTTTCATGGTATATATACATAGACACACATATACATGAGCTCAAAGCATTTAAAGAGACAAGATTAAGGCACAATTCCTCACAATCCAACTCAAATTAAACCAGAACTAAAGGCATCAACTCTTAAATCAAACAAATGTAAGGATTACATGTACATTTTTATGAGATTTCATGAGATTTGCTCAACCAAGAACACAACTCAAAACCCTAACTTTTATGAGTGCAAAAGCTTCATCTTAAAGCTTGATTCCAAAAGATTTAGAGTAATTTAGTTAATTTCCACTTACCTTGAGCTAAATCTTTAAATTAATCTATCAATTTCTTCAATCTCCAAGCTCTTCTCCTTTCTCCCTCTCTTTTCTCTTCTTCCTTTCTCTCTTGGGTGACTCTCCAATTTTTTCCACTCAACATATGAGAAAAAATGAGTTATAAGGAAACTTATATCACTTATATATAGGCATATAGTTAGAATACTTGCCAAACGAGCCTTAACGAATCAGACTGAATCAATTTTCAATTAAACTTCCCAATTGGCTCTAAAAATTCCCATTTGTATGTTCTTGTATTCAATTTCAGTTTCTGAACCCATTAAAGTGAGTTTAGCTTAAATAAATCTAATTAATTCATTACGAGTCAAATTCTTACAAAACTTCATATTATGTCCTAAAAATCATGATAATCATAACTGTAAAGCCAATTTTGGTTTATCGCACCTCTAAGGCCCTCAATTTGCCGTCCAAATGTCACAATTTCAACAAATTCCTCAGAACCGACAGATACAAATTGAGAAACATAAAATTTACTTATTAAAACATGGAATTTCACATCAAACACATAATTACACATATAATCACACATATAATGAGGGATTAAAGCATATGGAGGATACAAGAGAGTCGGGTTATTACACTTTAACTAACCCAAACTCAACTAGACCAACTGGAACAATAGCAAAAATCCTCTTAAATCCTTAAGATAACCAGATTCCTCCTAGTAGATCTGGGTTAAATGAATTGAAGTCTATGACTCAGATGTATAGAAACACTAAGGCATCCGTGAGGTAATTCGACTGTTGACCATGAAATATGATATGGATAAATGGGTAATTGTTGCTGCTGCATGTTTTTGGTCTCAATATTGCAACTCTTTGCTTTTAAGATTTGGAATGATTGCACCCACTATCCTTGATGCAGCACACTTAACTAGGTTTCCCCCCGAAAGTAACCTTCACCTTGAACACTAACATGAGCTACATTGAGTTCACCAAAAAAATACAAAGGCAAACAAGGTACCCTTGTCGATGATAAAGGAAGCGCTGCCTTTTTATCTAGTCTAGCTATGTTGATTCTTTTTTTATATTTTGGGTACAAAATTACCAATGAATACCTCCCTTTAGCCTTGTGCATCCAAAATGGCCAAGCTATGGCCTTCGTCCCTTATATCTTAGCCACCCTTTACAAGGGCTTATTTTCTTTTGTTAAGAAGAAGATCTCTGCCAACTGTGGTGGGCCATTCTGGCTCTTTCAAGCTTGGTTGTATGCCTACTTCCCTGAGGTACAACCTCAAAAATCAAACACCATGAAACCAGTCCACCACTCTTATGCAGACTATTTTCTTACTTTTGTAGACAAACCTTCCTTCAATTTCTCCCACTATCTCACCACTTTCTTCAATTTTCCTTTTGAAAGACTCCCCATTCTCCTCAGACCATTCAAAGCCTATCAATTCTCTTCTTCCATGCTAGTACTTTCTTCTTCAAACCTGTCTCTGACTTCACTAAAAGCTTTGAACACTGGTGGAACATTACGGATACCATCATTTTTTCCAAGCCTTTTGAGACTTGTATCAAAGATACCTCTATTGACAACCAAGGTCCTGTACTACCATCTACCAACCTTAAGGCCGTAATACCTTGCAGCTAAGATTGCTCCCATCAAGCCTAACACTGAACTCTTAATCAAGGATCAACACAAAGGAAAAGCTCCAATGGACCCAACTGTCAACCCCACTGTTACTCCTCATGTGCCCAAACTAATGAGAGACTCTATCACAGCTATCCAAACACATGCACAATGAGCAACAAGGGCCACCAGATCTCATACCAAAGAAAGAGAAGCAAGAACCAAGAAAAAGCAAAAGTCCCTTGCTGCTTCCTTGCTTAAAGAAAATTTCAACCCCTCCTTTAGTGAATGGGACATTCTACTCAGCCAAATACTTGGCCAGACAGCCCAAAATCCTCTAGATCAACTCTATCAAGTGCTCTTCCTTGCTACTCAGTTATTATGCATTCTTCTTACAACTCATTTTTAACTCTACTTGTCATGACCCGAACCCGCCCCTATGGGTTAAGGACATAACCGGCCAGTAATCTTGAGATTACCTACAGCCTCAAACCAAAACAGACATAATTCATCGGAGTAAAGGGGCCAAACGGAAGCAAAAATTTAAAACTTTGTCCATAGAGCCGTGCTTATATGCACATCAAACAAACTATACACGTATATGTTAACAACCCACGACAAAATACAGTACCATAAAATCCTTTACAGACAGAATCATCCAAACTGAGTCAACCCATATCAAAACTATATACAGATATCCATAAAGTCCTAGCCAACAAGACAAAATATAAATACATAGCAAAATGGCAAGGATGGGTCTCGTGCGTGAGACACAAGGCTGACTCTCCAAAACTCATGTTGTTCCTGGTAGACTTCACAGGGGCTGGGTTTGGACTTCTCTTGGCTCACCTACAAACACATGAATGAGCGTGAGCAACAGCCCAGTGAATAATATCAAATACAGAAATTACATAACAATGTAGAACAACATGTTCCAAACGACCTCGGGCCCAATCCACATTTCTACTTAACATGTATATATATATATATACTTATACAAAATTTAGATCAAGTGACCGTAGTTACAACATGCTGGCCTTTGGCCCATTCAGGTTTCCATTCTTGTCAAAACAGCCTTCGGCCCACTCATTTATGTCAAAACGGCCTTCGGCCCATTCATTTCTGTCAAAATGGCCTTTGGCCCATTCATTCACGTCAAAACGGCCTTTGGCCTATACATTCGTGTCAAAACGGCCTTCGGCCCGCTCATTCGTGTCAAAACGACCTTCGGTCCATTCATATAGGTCAAAACGACCTTCGTCCGTTCATTTATATCAAAACGACCTTCGGTCCATTCATTTACATCAAAACGACCTTCGTTCCATTCATTTACATCAAAACGACCTTCGGTCCATTCATTCATTCGTGTCAGACTTTTGTCCACAATCCCAATTAACAATTCATAACGTTTATAAGGGAATAAACAATTGGACATTGACAAGCTTTCAAACATTGATATTACTCACAGTGATCGGCTTGTGGATTTGCCCTGGAGCTTGACCCTACACATTTCATGAACACAAAAGGGTCACTAACAATTCAATCCGTTCCTTAATTCACATATTCCACTTTAGGCTTTGTTCTTATCTCATTAGCTCATTTACAATGCTTAACATATGCCTAAGAGTGCTTACAAGTGAAAGGGAACGGAAAACAAATCACAGAATGCATGAACAAAATTTCAGAAAACAGGGTCCCCGCTCGAGTGTCGACTTCCCCGCTCAAGCGGACCCTTAAGGCCTGCAAAAGTACTAGTTGCATGAAAAATACGCTCGAGCGTGGAATAGAGCGCTTGAGCGGAAGGCCTGTCTACAGAAACTCCCCGCTCGAGCGTGAGATATCCCGCTCGAGCGGACATCCAACTCTGCAAAAAGTGCTGGGAGCACGATTTATCCGCTCGAGCGGCCCTTTCCCCGCTCGAGCGGAAGTCAAAATTCTGGAAAACCCAGAATGGTGTTCTTGAGCTCGACTTCGACATTTCAACCACATTACTTGCATGCAATGGCTCAAATTACACATTTACACATGTTAACATGCTACCAATACGAAATCACAACCTTGGGAGGCTCAATTTCTTACATCATTTACATGCATGCCTCAAATTAATCCAAATTCATCACTAACATATCAAATTCAAACATTCAAGATTTATACTCCCATGATTTGTGCATGCATGCCCATTTTGACTACATATTCATTTCAAATAATGCACTTAGTGCTCATTGCTATAAGACTCAACAAAGACATGCTTGCATGTGGGATTACACTACCAATCTTTCACAATTTCCCAAATTACATGCTAGATTTTGTGATTCCATAGGAGTTCTTTACATGCATGCACATATCAAGCCTCAATTTCAATAAAACCAGCTCAAATCATGCTCTTGATCACCACGACCCTTGAACACACAAGATTACACATTAACTCATGAATTCAAGAATCAATGCTTACCTAGAGGCACAATTCTTCCAATTTATGGTCAAGTCTAGAGTTGTCTTCAAGACTTCCAAGATTCAAGAGCAAAACTTTGATTTCCTCCCCTCTCTCTCTCTAGTTCGGGTCTCTCCTCCTCTAGAGAGTTTAATCAGCCCAGAATGAAATAAAAGGAGGGAGTTGAATACATAAGGGTCCCATATAACCCCACTAAGCCCCATTAATTTAATATCACATATTTGAGCACCAATTCATTAATTAATCAATTTAATCTGGCCTGAATCAGTTTTTCAATTAAATTTCACCGTAGGCTCTAAAAATTATGCCAATCACAATGGCGTAATCAATTTCGGGTTCTATGGCCGATAAGGCCCTCAATTAAATTTCCAAAGCTGATTATTCAAACAGATATTCCTACGGTGAACAGATAAAACTTCAAAATCACATATATTCACATAATGGCACATAAAATCATGGTAAACACATAATCATACTCAATTTAAGGACCAATTAGCATACTACGGAACAGGGGTATCACACTACTTCAATTCTCTACAGAGAAAAAAGAGAAGAGTTCCCATCTCAACTACTGATGATGATGAAGAGAGCCCTACCATCTCTTCTAAGACAACTACTCAAGCTCAGACTTCTCCATGTAAGAGTGAATCCAACATGCCACCACCAAATCAATCCATTCCTACTCATTCTAAACCACCTCCATTGAACTTTGGGATATTACACTTGGAACCTTCCCAGTAAATTCTCTCTACCCTAGAGAAACTAAATCTATCAATTTTTTCTCAATATTCTCCCCTCATCCATCAATATCTAACTCCACTATCTCTCCGGCTTCCACCATACAACAAGAGAGAATTGACCTTGACTCATCTACAAATGGTCAATCGTCTATCTCTCCGGCTTCCACCATACAACAAGAGAGAATTGACCTTGACTCATCTACAAATGGTCAATCGTCTATCTCTAGTCCTCACACTTCCTCCAAGGACCAATCAACTGAGCCTTCTCCACTTGAGATCCAGTTCACCCATGGTAAACACACTTTATCCTGTCATTTTGTACCCTTCTTACCTCACTTTACTAACTCTTTACTCCTTACCACAGGGACACAAGTAACAATTTAAACAATTTCATTTACTAGCCCCAATCCTTCCAATGAGCTAGATATATCTCTTAAAGCTAGAAATGTAGAGGCAGCTCTACCAGTGAGCAAGGATGTTGGAGACAGCACCATCTCCCCAACAAATATCCCTCTCGCTTCAACTGATCCTTAACAAACTCAAGTCTTACCAACTAAGAATAACCTAACCTACCCACACTCAACCTAACTTCTACTGATGTGTAGGGAATATCTTTCTTCTTTCTACTTGTTGTCTTTTCATAGTTACCATTTTCCAACTCTTACTTAACTTTTAACAGTCGGCAGGCTGCCACATCAACTCAAAACATATGGGATGAAATTACTGTTCTCCAACATAGCCTAGAACACGTTTCACCCTCCTTCAAAGGCTTCATCATTTCAACTCTGAGGTCCCACAAGTTTTGACCTCCTTTCTGAGTCTCATCAACACTCATCTGGAAAAATTAGCCCTCAACTAGCCTAATGAAGCCTTGACCTGCCTAACTGCTATTCAAGACATTTCTCATAATCCTTTCAACTCCATTCAACTCAAATAACTAGCCAGAATCCTTAGTAAATGGCCAACCCTCATGGAAATGATTCAAAACTGCTCGAAGGAAATCAAAGCCAAGAAAAACTTCCTAGCTAATACTCAAACCATCTTCAATTCCCTCAAGCTCATCCATCAAAATTCTTCCAGTATCTTTGAGCAAGATAAAGCATTAGCACTTGAGGAATCAAGGCTTGAAGCAGAATTTTGTCAAACAAAAAAGGCGTCTACTATAATAACAAAAAGAACAACTTGGCCAAGATGCAAGGGCCATGCTTTCAAAAATTGGAAGTGGTCATTCATCTATTCAAACCATCAAGGTAGAACTTGACCAGGCCCAGGCTATGCTTGCTAATGCCTAATCAAATTAGGGCATTCTTGTCATTCTCTTCTCAAAGATCTTTCAATCATTTTAATGAATGTTTATGCTTTATCTTGCACAGTTTGCTTTATTAATTCTCTTTAAAGCTTCCCCACATAGTGTAGACACCCCATTTTTGACCGTCCTCAAGACTTGGACGTCACCGTTTGAACACTCGGTGATTATCCATGTTTATGCTCGTTTGGAGTTCCCGGAGGCCTCGGCTCGCGTGCCTTACCTCAGGATCTCCGAACTCGACCGTTTAGTGTCTGGTTTTGCACCAAACACTTGTATCCTGCCTTGGAAGGGCAGGGTGGGGCTTGTAGACCGTCCCCACCCTTCACCGGCAGTGGCTAGATGCCACCGGCTGGTTTTTGCTGCCACCGGCAATATAGTTTGCCGGCCGGCACTCTTTGTTGCCGGTCCGCACTATTTTGTGCCAGTCGGCACTTTGTTTGGCCAAGATGGCATTTTTTGCCGGCCGATTGCTGTTCATCTGCTTTTGCAGATACTTTTGGACAGCTGTATAGCTTTTGCTCCCCTCCATACACGTGTATGGAGGGATCTCCCTCTTGCAAGGCTTGTCTTGTAAGCTTTACAAGAGGGATATAGAGAGGAGCTCTCTCTAAGGCAAGAAGGAGAGCTTTTAGACATTTTTGAGAGAGGAAAATACAGACCAAGCTCTGGTTTTTCTAGGGTTAGGGTTAGATATACACTCTCTATCTCTCTTTCCCTCTTATTTTGTTCACTAGGTGTTTTGTGCCTTACTATTGCACACAAACACCTAGTGTTTCACCTTCCTCTTGGAGCTGAGGTTCTAAGGAGTGTGTTTTGAAGTTTTGGTGTTGGATCCAAGCTCAAGGAGACCATTGGAGCATCTTTGTTGAAGAAGGCATCAAGGGTGAGAAACTAGTCCCTTTTTCCCCCATTTTTGCATCAATTTTCTACTAGTCTTAGAGCTGTTTTTGTGATTATTGTATAACATAAAAAAGTTCTATTTTTAAGCCCTCTTTATTGTTTATTAAGAGTGTTTTGTTGTTTGAGGGTTGTTGACCACCCTTAGGCCTCAAAAGGCCTCATTTTGAGCCATTTTGTGCTAGCTCCGGGATTTTGGTGTTGAGGTCTCTTCACCACTGAAATCTTGAGGGATTTCAGTGGTGAAGATGATGCTTTGAAGTCCCAAGAAGGAGAGGGCCACCCCCTCTCCTTGTTGTCCTTGAAAAGGACATATTTTGGCCTCTTAAGGAAGCCTATGCTTGAGTGTGGGTTAAGCATATTTGGTTTGTTTTTCATGCTTATATATCCATGATATAACATGATTTCAAGTTGGTTTTGGAACTTCATGCATGTTTAGCATAGTTGCCATGTAATGCCTTGTTTGTGCCTTAATGTGCCTTAGGTTGTTAGCCTTTGTCGGAGCATGTTTTAGGCTTGCATTTGTGAAGATTATGTGCTTATTTTGCCATGTTTTAGCTCTGTCCATAGTCGTTTGGGTTGATCTTTGCATGCATTATATAGCTCTTTTGTATTTGGGCTTGTTGGCCTTGAGTATGTGCATGTGTAGCATGCCATCTTTGCATTGTTTTAGTGATTTGGGATCATTCTACATGTCATTTCAGTCCCATTTCCATGCTTGTTTGATTGCCTTGCATGCCTCTTTAATGCTTTGAAAGCATGTGTTGCAATGCTCCATGTTTTGGCCATGGTGTATGCCTTTGAATTTGGGCCACTTAGATGCCATCTAAGGAGTCCTTTGGCCTTGTTTTAACATGCTAAAAATCTGTTTTTAGTTGTTTAATGCATGCCATGTTTGGTCATGTTAAGTGTAGTTCAATGCCTTATTGATTTGCCTTGAACACTTGGACTATTCGTTGCATGTTTTGGCTTGATTTTGTTGCTTGGTTTGGCACCATCCTAACATGATTTCAATACTTATAATGCATGCTAATTGTCCATGTTTGTCCCTTTCAAGTGTGCTTGAATATTGCTCATTTTGTGCTTAAGTGTTGGCCCTTATGTGCATGTGTGTGTGTATGCCATTTAGCCCTCACTCTTTAGCACTTTTGGCTACTGTTTTAGGCCTTTTTAGAGTTGCTTAATTCATGTATAAGTCCATCTTGCCATCCATTTGCATTGCCATATGTATGCTTGCATGATTGCATAAGTGCCTTGCCATGTCATGTTGCATTCCTAGCTTGTATGCTTAGGTTGCATTGCATTTTGCATGCATGCCTTGTTCCTTGAATTGGTGATAGGAATTGGGCCTAATTTGTTTGATTGGTTTGCATTGCATTTGAAACCAAAGTTGCATACTTGGTTCCTTGGGCCATCATGCATGGAAATGCGTGATTGGTGGTCCGAGAACCGAGGCACATGTCCCTTTGAGTCATTACAATGATAAGAGACATGGTTGGTGCATACATGCCTTGAATTGTGCTTCCATGCCTTGTTTTGCCCTCTGTTGCTGTGAGTTGCAGGTTCTGCAGGAATACTCTGCCGACCGGCAGTGTAATGTGCCGACCGGCACCATTTTCTCTGCCGACAGCTTCAACTTTGTGCCGATGGCCATACAACACTGCCGGTGGAAATTTCATCTAGCCGGTGATGATCCCCTCTGTCCAAGGATGTAGTCCTGAGGTTTTGACAACCTCCAGAGGAGGAAAGGAAGGAAAACAGAGGCAGCTTGCGCATGGTGGCACGCTTCCCGAGGCGTTTTCCTGCTTTAATTAATTAGTTAATTTGTTAATTAATTAATTTGTAATATTTAATTAGCTTGCGTAGTTAATTAATTTGTAATATTTATTTGGTCCCTCCGAGCGAGGGCAAATCTGTAATAAGTGTGTGTGGGTGGTGTGTATGTCTTCCAACCTCACTTCTGTCTTCCCTTTTACTTACCCGCTTTAATGGTTAGTATTAGGGCACGTTTAATTTAGCATACCTTATGCTATGCATGTGTGCATCCATGCATTTGTATTACATGCATTAGGCTCGGTACATCACGCTAATTGCATCAGTACTTCAATTCCGAATTGAATATGTGTTAATTGTGCATTTTCACATAACATGTTTAGGATAGCCGAGCCTATTCTAGTAACATTTTGTATGCGATGCATTAGGCACTTCATATGGACTTAGATCATGCATGTTTGCTAACAAGTTCTTTGTTTTGGCACGGAGTACTATGTAAGTATTTCCGCTTTAGCATATCGCATGAGTGTGAATGTTACCATGACAGCATGCTTAACATGTGGCTAGATGCTTATGTGTTATAACTGCTTGAATGCCTGTGGGTGAAGGTTGGATTGCTTGAGTTGGAAAAACTCGTTGAAATCCGTATTTTAGCCTACTTGCGAGTAGCAAATTCCAAAGCATTTTCAAACCAAACGGATATGCAATGTTTATTTCCAAATTAGGCAATCTAGTCTATACTTGTTTGCTGTGCGCATAACATAGTAATTCTAGGCTAATAATCGGAATAAGAACACGTAGAGTTTTCAAAAACGGATATCATGGTTAGTAGAGGCCGGTCTTCGGACCGGGCGAAAGGGGGTGCTCATAGCTGACCTTCCCCGATCGTACCCAAGCTCCCGAGCCGAGACAACTCCGGTGATGACGGACATGTGGCCTTCGGCACCGAGTCAGGGTTTCCTAAATTCTCCCATTTTAAAATATTTAGGTGGCGACTCTGTATCTGGCAAAGCAGTCCATGTTTGGCACTACTTTTTCAAAAATCTGTTTCTCAAAACGATTTGCCAGATTTGGACTCTTTGGTTCAGATTAAGAACCGTGACACAAATCGAGTCCGAACTGTAGCACGAGGCCTCCCACGCGGGCGCTGTTACAGTTTCTGGCGACTCTGCTGGGGAATTTTAGAGAGTTTGACTCGAACTCGTGATATCCTGTTTTGACTTCATTTATATGTTTCTTTGCATTGCATGTGCATTGGTGCGCCTAGGAACACAGTGTTTGCCATCTGCCATTCCTGAACGGTTTGCCGGAGGCTTGTCTTGTCAAGGCATGTCCGTAAGGCTGACCGGCTATGGGCTCTGACAGTATGGGAACACAAACCCCGGTTTACCGGGGCACCCCTTTTGACCATTCGACCTAGTGCATATTCGGATCCATAGTGACCATTCCAAGCTAGGACAGGTTGCTTACCCGATGCTAAGTTGTTTGAAAACCGCTGTGTGCGTAGTGAAACCCTAGCTCCTGACAAAATAGGACAGGGAAACCCTACCCCAACATAGGGGTGTTTTGTTCTCTTTACTTGTTATGTGCTTTTAGAGTGTTGCTCTACAGGAACGCACATGTCAGTTTGCAAGTTTGAGTATCAAACCTGGGGACACCAGTATCAGTATCAGTTGTGAGAATCAATTATCCGCGGGTATCGGTTCAGTTTTCGGGAACAGTGACTTCTGGGAACAGTGATCAGCAGTAGGGTACAATTGTTTGGCTACACCCGTGTTTGATCAGTTTGGGCTGAAATGCTGTCTGTTTCTCTTTCAGTTCAGAGAGTTGTAGAGTTGATACAGAACAACCAGTGTCTCCCCTTTGCTGAGGCAGGATTTATGACGGCACAAAGTTCAGAAGAAATTGTGGTTATGGCAGCTGTATCGGAGCAGGGAACCACTCCGCAGAATGAGGCCAGCATCAGTATGTCATACCCGCCCAGGATGCCCGTTGTGCACCCGGTCTGGACTCCCCAGTTATACTAGGCTCGTGAGCCCACCACCTTCGAATTGATGGGGATGATAGGCGATCTCCAAAGGTCTGTAGCAGACCTCGCCTACGGAATGTCGGCTTCACCGCCAGCGGCGCCGTATGCCGGGAATTTTGTACCACAGGAGCCCCCGCTACTGGGGCGGATTGTGATAAAGCTCAGCCAGCCAGAGGTGGCTTCCGGCTATAGCCACGACATGCCAGCACCAACCCCGACCCTTGATCAGGCTGAGGCCAAAGGGAAGGACAAGGCAAAAATAGACGCCGACCCTATTGAACAACTGCTGTGGGCAGTCGAGGCTTTGAAAGTCAGAGGGATGAACAAGCAACAAACGTCTGCAATAGTGACCAAAGCTGTGGATGATGCTTTCCCCACTCCGATCAAAGGCAGTTCAAGCCAGACAGAAAACCGGGACGGGCCCCGTCATGCCCAGACAATTCCAGTAGCTCCCACCCCTACGCCGGGGAAGGTTCAAAAAGCCAAGGCAGTGCCAGCTGATCCTTTCGCCAGCGCATCTGGCAAGAATCCTCAAACTGCAAAGTACCTGCCCCGAGGGCGCAGGGTCTTTCACGACCTCCACATGCCTTTGTCTAGGGCATTGCTGATATTGGCGAAGAATGGGCATCTTAAGCCTTTGGAGTCCCGGCCACTCCCGAAGAATCTCCCCGCCACTCATGATGCTACCTTGTACTGCGCGTACCATCAACAGTCCGGTCACAGTACCGATGGATGTTCCCGCCTTCGTCATGAAGTGCAGGATTTGATTGATAACAAGGTTATCCTACCACCCACCTCAGGCAAGCCCGTCACCACTCAGTTGTTGGATTTCGAGGGCTCAGATACTGTGAGTATGTAAAGTGAACCGCCTGCGGGCAACACTTGGTACATTTTTGATGAAGCGTCTGGCACGCATTTTTGAGCATCGGTGAGACCGAGTTTTGTAAATCCTGGCTCGGATGTCGAGTCAGTCTTTTGTTTTTGAGTCTGTCTCTTTGTCTTGAGTCAGTCTTTTTTTGCTTAAGGGTCTGTCTGGTTGTATCGAGTCAGTCCCCGTTGTATATAATACCTGGTGATTCTGGGGTTGTTGTCCCGAACACCATTTTGTTTTGTAATTATTATTTGTTTTTGTTTTGAGTCTGTTTCTGCCGAGGGGACAGTTGCATCAACAAAGCCGATTGAAACAGCTGTTGCTATCTCAAACTTCATGCTTGCTTTCAGCATAAGTGCCAGAGAATTTGATTGGGCTGACAGTACATCTCGCCTGCTCTCCTGCGCGCCAAACTCATTGCATTAACCTAAGTTTTCTAAAAACAAACTTTTTGAACACTGCGGTGATGAAAACGAAGAGGAAGGAATTCCTCGGGTTTTGTAAAATTTTGATCATTTTGAGAGAAAGAGAGGCGTGCTAAGCCTTTTTATGAATGAAATCATGCTTGTCGGCGTGAGTACTGAGAAGGACCCTGGCCTGATCCAGATTGGTTCCGCACTATCTTCGGCGCGAGCGATTCGTCGCTTTCTTAAAAACTTTCAAAAGCAAATGTTTTACGCGGCCCTGCGAAGACCTGTGTGGAATCGCTCTTGAGATTGCGCAGCCTAGGATCGCTCTCAGTCTCAAGATTCAACCCGTTTGCCTTCCGATTTTGAACCCGTTCAGAATGTTCAGAAAGTTCAACGGACAAACGCCATGGAGGCCCGTGTGGCCAGTTTCGAAACAGCCCTCGAGCAAGAGGCGCCCAAGCCGAATCAGAAAGAGTAGATCTTGCCGGAAGAAGCTTGTGGAGCAACCGGGATGGATTCTCCTGCAAAACATTGCAACAGCCGTTCTCCTAGACACAGAGAGGCTTCAATACAGAATAACCATTTGGCATGGACTTGCTACACTTTTACCCTTTGAGAGGCTCGCTGGGCCGAAAACCCGGAAGGGCGGTCCAGGCAAAAGTTAGAGCAAGAGAAAATACAAAAAAGGAAAAAATGTAAAGAAAAATACAAAAAAAAGAAAAGAAAGAAAAAAAAGAAATAGAAAATGAAAAGAAGCTCGCAAGGTCGAAAACCCGCATTGGGCGCCTTGGCAAAAGTGAGAGCCAAAAAAGTGAAGGTTAAAATACCCGAGTGTACCTTAACCGGAACTACGTAAGGCTTGATTCCCATGTTTGGGATACGTAGGCAACTTCATCATGAAGTCCAGCCCCTAACGCTTTCATAAGCGTCTCAGCCCATGCAATGGTTTCAATTTCGTTCCAAAGTCCAGTGGCCAACACCCTTCAAGGTGATTGTGTCCATATATGTGTTGTGACCGTCTTCGTCATCGCTGAGTCTGAGAGTTCGACCACCGCCAATGAAGACTGTCTGCGGATTGCTGCGGCACCATCCCAAACAAGGGGCAACTTTCCGTTGCCACGAGCCGTCGTGAGACGCCATTCAAACTAGGGGCAACTTTCCGTTGCCTCCCACCCTCCTTCAAACCAGGGGCAATTTTCCATTGCCTCCGATCCGAGGTTGCGCATCTCGAAGAGTAAGTTCCATGCTTGTTCAGCATCAGCTGTTTGAAAAATAGTTTTTAAAAATTTTTACTGAGGTTGACTATTTTCTCGAAAACTATTTCATTTTCCAAAATCGGACCATTGTCTTGGACCCAAAAAAGGTAAATTTTCAGTACTTGCAGCCTGACTTGCACGGTTTTCAAATCAAAAATCAAACAAGTACGTTAATCCGACTCTCATTTTGATCAAAACCGTTTTAGTAGAAAGCAAAAACGAAAAAATGGTTAAAATGATGAACTAGGGGCATAGTTGAGCCAGGCGTTCTGTCTTACCCCGGTCATCGACGTACTTGCCAGAAGAGCGCTCTACCCGTCGGAAGAAATAGCTGTGAGCTAACGGCATCAGGCATGAACCCACACCTTTCTATTTATCCATCAATCACCCCGGGGAGGAATGAAAAATGAGAGAATGAAGAATAGAGTGGTGTAAGTTGAGAGAAAAGTGAGGAAAAGGGTTTTGAGAGAAAATCCGAGCTTGAGAGTCGAGTGATGTGAGGATCACAAATGAGAAAGGGTGGGAAACAATACCCAGATTGAACTGGCTCCTCGTGGTCCGAGGTCTCCCATCTTCGCTAATGCGTCTGTATGTCGTGTCTTTGGTTTTGTTTACCTCAACCTTTGTCTTTGGTCTTTTCCGAGCATGTCTCGTTGTGTTTAGGTCGTGTACCTCTTTGTTTGAGTCCTCCTCGCTGTGTTCAGTTTTGGGCTCGATATCCCGGTTTGAAAAACCCTCATTCGATTTCGAAAATCGCTTATGCTCAGAATGCTGTGCCATTCTCTACATTTGAACGCATTTCGACTCCAACCGGTTCCATCTTTGAGGTCCGTCCTGTCAGATTGGGCTGCTTGTTTGAGAATTTGCCGTGTGCAGAATGAATCGAATGCTGTGTTATGGGCTGTATGCAGATTAATCTCCAACAGAGTAAGGGCTGTGTGTCCAGAATCAGGCAGTGGGTTGCTTGGGTTATTTTGCTGTTGGCTGTTTTAGTTATCTGATTATTACAGTGCAAGTGTTCAATTTTCAGACAACCAATCAATTTCGTTTACATTGAGGTGTAACATGATGAGATGCGATGCAATGTATGAAATGTGTAAATGTAAACACTTTTTCAGATAAAAAGTCCGTTTCATTTCATTATCTTTTCAAGTGTACAAGTTTTGAAGAAAACAAAAATCTGCCTGCGGCAGTACAAGGTAATCTAACTACCAACAAAAGGAAAAGTACAAAGAAGAAAAGATAGCAAAAATCTGCATCTGTGTCGATCACTCCAAGGGCCGTCAGTCCGTCCTGGTCCTCTTCCTGGACGAAGGTCCAGGGGCATCGTCAGCGTCGTCGTCAGAGCCCGAGCTAGAACCGTCTCCGGTCTCCTCCTCCGATGACCCTGCCTCCGCCTCTGACTCCTCGTCGTCATCATCGTCCGGGACTGGAGCTCGCGAGCTACTCCCGACGTGAGTACGCCCTCCCCTGGTACGGGGAAATATCCTGCCCTCCTCATCTCTCCCCCGAGCAGGGACAGAAGGTCTAGCTGGAGCACCTCCCGCCATGGGAATCTGGAAAGGAGGCTGAAAAAGTACACAAAAAGGGAAATGCATCAGTACACTGTGAACAGTTTAAAGGTGCAGAATGCAGTATGTGAGTACAGTGTATGAATGCCGTGAGCAGTTTATCAGTGCAGAATGCAGTATGTGAGTATAGTGTATGAATGCCGTGAGCAGTTTATCAGTACAGAGTTTAGTGCAGAATGCAGTATATGCAGTGTTCAGATACTGTGAGATCAGTGTATCAGGTGTTGTGCCGTGCATCAGATTATGTAAAGCAGTGTATGAATGGTTTGAGGCCAGTGTCAAAAGGACATACCGGTATGCTGTAGACGGCTAGGAGGTCAAATGTCCGCTGGAGCATCCCCATCATCGAGGCATTCATCGCCAACGACTGACGGGTGTACTCAGAAGAAGCCTGCAAAGGTATCAGACGCATCAGTATTCTGTGGAATATCAAGTAAACTGAAATGAAATAACTGTACGAAGTACAGTGATACATACCGGCGGTAAGTCGGGGACGTCAATGAACTCGTGACCAGCCGGTGGAGGGGCGAAGGGGATCTGATAGGTCGACCCACCCTGCCCCTGGAAAGTCAGTACAGCGGGCAGGGCAGGCCAGCCAGCTCCTCGTCCTCCCCGCGCTCCACCCCTACCACGGACCCGGGCCCTTCTCGAAGATCCAGCCCCTGCTCCCGCTCCGGCCCCAGCCGCCGATGCCACAGGCCTGACCCCCTCTGCTCGACGGCCGCTCAAAGGTCGCATCAGGTACGTCCGCACGTACTCCTGATAGTCGCCGGTGCCTCGGAAGCTGGCCTCCTCCCAGCCGATGGAGTAATCATCCAGCTGCTCAGGGGTCAGCCCCTCGGTCTCCCTCATCTCTGCAGGAGGGTGAGCCGGGACTATCTGCTCAGGTAACCCGCGGGTCTGGCGTAGAAAACGCTCCCCCAGGTACCAAGCCCGACAGACCGGGCCCTCTAGCAAGATCCGGAAACGCGAGGTCTCCTCAGCACCAGGGAACCGACCCTGCATCGCCGACGGCAAGGAAGCCCATGGCCGCCATGTGATCTGAAAGTGACAGACAGTTTGTTATCTACTGTTATTGAAACATGCAGTGGGAAAGCGAAGCTAAACGAACTGAAAATAAAGCATACCTCTGTGGGGATGATGGTGTCAAAATATCGGCGGAAGAAGCCGAACGTCTCCCGTGGTCGCCGGGTGCATCTCCCGTCGAAGCGACTTGAGAAGGGAACAGCCGGAGGAGGCTCCGCAACTGGCACGGGAGCAAGCCTGGGAAAGTAGGCATAAACCCACAGCTGCAAAACAGATGTCAGTATGACCATCAGATAAAGCAGGATATACAGAATAAAGCAGAAATGGCAGAGCCGTGTGTTGTGCAGTGTATTGTGTGCAGTGCATAGTGTGAGCAGTGTACAGTCAGTGTAAAGCAGAATGTATGTGTGTGCCGTGTGTACAGTATACAGTGAGTGTAAAGCAGACCGCAGTGTGTGCAGTGTACAGAGTACAGAGAATATCGGACAGAAATGAAAAGCGGAGAAGGAATGTACCTCCCAAGCCCGCCAGTAGCCTCCAAGCAGCTGGCCGCTGCCGCGAGAAGCCGAGCTCATATAGCCGTACAGGGTGGCCAGAGCGGCGCCGCCCCAATCGTAGTGCAAGATGTCCCGGACGTCCACCAGTGCGCTGAGAAGGCAGAGAGGCACGGTGTTCGCCCGGTCGGCGAAGATAGTAGTCCCGAACAGGAACATGAGGAAGCCGCTGGCATACCTCTCCACGTCCTCCTCGGTCATCTGAGTCTCCTCCCCCAATGCGGGCTGGACCCTGAACTGTGCCTCGAACCAGGAGTATCGGACGAAGCCTGGACGAGCTAGCGGTGGCGCCTCCCCCAGTAAATGGACCTGAGCGGCGGTCCACTCATCCATGTCGGTGTCGAAGGGGATCGGATCACCCCCTACCCGATGCCTGTGAGCATCGAGAAGTCATAAGGGGTCATCGTCATATCCCCCGCAACAGAAAAATGGAAAGAGTCGGTGGTGTCCCACCACCTCTCCGCCAAAGCGGCGAGAAGAGGTCTGCATGTGGAGAGCCTAGAGAGCCCTCGGCAGAAGGTGCCGAAGCCCGCTCGGTCCACGATGCGCTGGACCGCATCAGGGAGCTCATCATACCACTCCCGCGCACCAGTATTCCCATACCCGCGAATGGTATGGGAACCCTCCTGCAAACAGAAAACAACAATTGCAGGACAACATTCAAAATGCAGTTTTGAAAAGACAGATATGGCATGTATGCAAGTTTGTCAGATTCAGGCAGATACCGGGTGCCGGTGTGCTTACAGTAAAATACGTGTGCTGTGTCAGCGTGTTTGGGCGTTTCAGAACAGATATGGCATGTATGCAAGTTTGTCAGATTCAGACAAATACTGGGTACCAGTGTGTGTGCAGTAGAATACAGTGTGTGCCGTGTGTTTGGGTGATTCAGGACTAGTGCAGTGTGTGTGCATGTGTCAGTCTCAAGCAGATATCAGTTGTATGTATGTTTACAGTCAACTACGGTCTACGGCATATCAGATTTCAGCAATTAAAGAATACAGCTAACTATGGCAGTTTTGTATCCTACATTGCAGAAAGTAAAGCAGAAGATGAAGAGTTACCTCGGGAGTGCCGAATGAAAGGTGGGAGGTAGGCTCGCGTAGTAGTAGCTCAGGCGCCGCGTACCTCTCAAAGCTCCGGAACTGACGCAGGCCGTCGGGGGGCAGAACGTGGATCGCCGGCCGGTAGGTCGCCGGGTCGAACGGGCGCTCGCTTAGTGGTAAGAGCTCGACCCCGGGATCCATCTCGTGGTCCGGGGGAGTCCCGCCACGTGGAATGTCGTCCGCCATGTAGAGAGTGGTGTGAAAATGGCCGGAAAAGGGAAAACCGAGCCGGAATATGAAGAGTCAACTGAAAAGTCAACTCCCGAGAGGGTCGAAAATGGCCGGGAAGGCCGGAATGTGAAGAGGCACGGAAATGAAGAGGAAAGTGAGGGGAACAAACCCCGAGAAGGCGAGAACGCCGAACGAGGCACCGAAACGAGAATGTGATCGGTGGAAAATGTCCGAAACGCGAAGAGGATCGCGAATCCGACGATGAAACGAGCGTAGAACGCGAAGAAACGGGCGAAAAATGAGAGAGAAGCACTCTGGAGAGAGAGAGCAAAGGTTTTCGGCGGTAGGAAATGAGGAAATAGGGCATGAAGCCCTATTTTATAACACTCGAGGTGGAAAGACAAAACTGCCCCGCACCAGCAACTGTTTGCCGGTCGGCACTTTTTTGTGCCGGTCGGCACTTTTTTGTGCCGATGGAATTGTTTTTGTGCCGATGGCCAGCCGGTGGCCTCATCTTTCGGCCGGTGGGGTTCCCACAGCCTTGTTTAGGCCATTTGAGTTGTTTTTGGTCTTCATAGCTGAAGAAAGTGCAAGAAAGTGCATCTCCGACATTCAACCGGCCTCCGTTTTGACCGCAGACCGTGTCTCCAGTGCGTGGCGCTCAAATTCGTGCAAGGTGTATCCTTTTTGTATCCTTTTAAATTCAAAAGTTACCCCATGTGTGTTGCACAAATTCATCACACTACTTCGGTGCATTACATCGCACTGTCGTGCGCCGCGCATTTGCATTGTTATGCGCGTGTTACATGCGTTGCAACACGCACCCCTTTGCATTGTCGTGCACATCTCCCATGCATCATCATTGCATTTCCATTCCATGCATTGTCATGCATTCCGGAATACGTGCGTTGTTGCGCATTTAAGCCCATTTACACTCCGTGTGGCATGCACGTCACACTTGGCATCGCACTGTTTTGTGCATCACATTTTCTTCGTGCTATTTTGCGCATCGCACTATTTTGTGCATTGCATTTGTTCGCGCTATCTTGCGCACCTTACTTGCACTTGTTAGTGCATTGTATTTTGTTCACACTGTTTTGTGCATCGCACTGTTTTGTGCATTGTATTGTTCGCGCTGTTCTGCGCATCGCACTGTTTTGTGCATTGTATTGTTCGCGCTATTTTGCGCATCGCACTATTTTGTGCATTGCATTTGTTCGCGCTATCTTGCGCACCTCAATTGCACTTGTTAGTGCATTGTATTTGTTCGCGCTATCTTGCGCACCTTACTTGCACTTGTTAGTGCATTGTATTTTGTTCGCGCTGTTCTGCGCATCGCACTGTTTTGTGCATTTCAAAGTTGTTCGCACTATTTTGTGCATCGCACTGTTTTGTGCATTGAATTGTTCGCGCTGTTCTGCGCATCGCACTGTTTTGTGCATTTCAAACCCCGCGCTGTTCTGCGCATTGCACTGTTTTGTGCATTTCAAACCTCGCGCTGTTCTGCGCATTGCACTGTTTTGTGCATTTCAATTTCACGCTGTTTTGCGCATCTCATTGCATTTTGCATGCATTCCATCGCACTGTCCTGTGCACTCGCATTGCCTAACGCATTGCGCTATTTTGCGCATCATACCGTCGTACAATAGCACGGTCTGGCGAGACCTTAAACACGCACGGTCTGGCGAGACCTTAAACACGCACGGTCTGGCGAGACCTTAAACACGCATGGTCTGGCGAGACCTTAAACACGTACGGTCTAGGAGACCTTAAATCCTTGGAAGGTGCAAGACCTTTAATGCATTGGTGTACACACTATTGCTTTGTACATATCTTAAGCCGCGTGTTGTCGCGCATCTCATGCAACATGCATTTCATACATCATGTGCATCTCAAAAAAAAAACAAAAACATGCATTGTCATGCATACATTTTGCATTCCGGTCTAGAAGACCTTAAATCCTCTGAAGGTGCAATTCCTTCGGTGTTTGTCGTGCCCGAACGACTTTTCGGTGGTCTGGTAAAGCCACCAGTCTGTGCTTGCGATGAGTTCCTAGAAGACCAACTGGGACGGTGGAAACTAGAGTTCGAACGGCTTATGCCTAGAACGCAAAGGTTCGGGAGTTCCGAGACTAAAGTCTGGTTTAAATACCCAGAGGTTTACCCTCGGCTTGAAATCTGTATGGAAGCCCCATAGGTTGAGACGGCATGTCTACGCCTCAGTTCTGGATACTGAACCAACCTAGTATATCACCCTGTTGGTAAGATAGGGAAAGTTGCAATCATAGTCATTGCATCATAGTGCATTGTCATGCATTTGCATTGTAGTTTGCATGCATTCATTGCATCACCTTCCGCCTATGGCTTGCGCCTTTCCAGGTTGAGCTTGGTCTGGTATGTGTCCTTACTTTTCATGTTAAAACACAGTTCTGTATGTGTATCGCGCCGATTCCACGTTGATATGTTGGTTGAGGGTTGCGGCACCTTTTCTGTGTTACACATGGCTCGTATGTATGCATGCCTTTCCTAGGCAAGATTTGGTTTGGCTTGCGTGCCATATCCATTGTATCCATATCCATTCCATTGCATATTTGTAGATATTGCATTGTAGATTGCATGCATTCATTGCATCGCCTTCCATCTATGGCTTGCGCCTTTCCAGGTTGAGCTTGGTCCGGTATGTGCCCTTACTTTTCATGTTAAAACACAGTTCTGTATGTGTATCGCGCCGATTCCACGTTGATATGTTGGTTGAGGGTTGCGGCACCTTTTCTGTGTTACACATGGCTTGTATGTATGCATGCCTTTCCTAGGCAAGATTTGGTTTGGCCTGCGTGCCATATCCATCCATTACATTGTAGTGTAATTTTTGCATCCGGCATTAGGATCGTAGTCCTTTCTCCAGCGGGTTGTTTCCCCACTTGTGTCATTCCACCCAATACTTGTTCTTGCGTCTGTCTACAATACTCATAGTTCAGTTGACCGTTCTATGGTAGACAGACTTGTTACCTCCATCAATCTATTTGACATAGGTGTGGTTTCGAACCGCTCGTGATTGGATCACGATTCAAATGCTTTGCATGTAGCTTGCATTGTTTCAAATACATTGCATTTTCATTTGCATTGTTTATACATTGTTTTGTATATATTGCATATCGTCTTGCATCCATTTTGCATTGTCATGCATGTTGCTAACCATATTGTACCTGTTAAGTTTGTTTTCTTTTCAGGCACGATATTGTATGTACGGTTCATTTGAAGCTGGTGCAACCAGACGAGCAGCACAGGTATTGTATCTCCCGAGTGAGACGTATTGAGAATTCCATAATTCTCTTACATCCTTTCTGCATTGTAGTGTAGTTTGGTATGCTAGCTTAAAACTGTCGCATGTTTGCTTCGTTACAGCTTTCTTTGCATGATCATAAGTTATGCTCGGCTCTGTGCATTGTCTTGCATTTTGCCCCTGCCTCCGGGCGCATACCTTGTTTGTCTTGCATGTTTGTCTGAGTCTTCGGCCTTGTCAAAAATGGGTCGTCTTTGGGCTTTGACATTCACTCCCGTCATTGTTATGACTTTCGAGTTCTGTCAAAGAGGGGCAACTGTAGACACCCCATTTTTGACCGTCCTCAAGACTTGGACGTCACCGTTTGAACACTCGGTGATTATCCATGTTTATGCTCGTTTGGAGTTCCCGGAGGCCTCGGCTCGCGTGCCTTACCTCAGGATCTCCGAACTCGACCGTTTAGTGTCTGGTTTTGCACCAAACACTTGTATCCTGCCTTGGAAGGGCAGGGTGGGGCTTGTAGACCATCCCCACCCTTCACCGGCAGTGGCTAGATGCCACCGGCTGGTTTTTGCTGCCACCGGCAATATAGTTTGCCGGCCGGCACTCTTTGTTGCCGGTCCGCACTATTTTGTGCCGGTCGGCACTTTGTTTGGCCAAGATGGCATTTTTTGCCGGCCGATTGCTGTTCATCTGCTTTTGCAGATACTTTTGGACAGCTGTATAGCTTTTGCTCCCCTCCATACACGTGTATGGAGGGATCTCCCTCTTGCAAGGCTTGTCTTGTAAGCTTTACAAGAGGGATATAGAGAGGAGCTCTCTCTAAGGCAAGAAGGAGAGCTTTTAGACATTTTTGAGAGAGGAAAATACAGACCAAGCTCTGGTTTTTCTAGGGTTAGGGTTAGATATACACTCTCTATCTCTCTTTCCCTCTTATTTTGTTCACTAGGTGTTTTGTGCCTTACTATTGCACACAAACACCTAGTGTTTCACCTTCCTCTTGGAGCTGAGGTTCTAAGGAGTGTGTTTTGAAGTTTTGGTGTTGGATCCAAACTCAAGGAGACCATTGGAGCATCTTTGTTGAAGAAGGCATCAAGGGTGAGAAACTAGTCCCCTTTTCCCCCATTTTTGCATCAATTTTCTACTAGTCTTAGAGCTGTTTTTGTGATTATTGTATAACATAAAAAAGTTCTATTTTTAAGCCCTCTTTATTGTTTATTAAGAGTGTTTTGTTGTTTGAGGGTTGTTGACCACCCTTAGGCCTCAAAAGGCCTCATTTTGAGCCATTTTGTGCTAGCTCCGGGATTTTGGTGTTGAGGTCTCTTCACCACTGAAATATTGAGGGATTTCAGTGGTGAAGATGATGCTTTGAAGTCCCAAGAAGGAGAGGGCCACCCCCTCTCCTTGTTGTCCTTGAAAATGACATATTTTGGCCTCTTAAGGAAGCCTATGCTTGAGTGTGGGTTGAGCATATTTGGTTTGTTTTTCATGCTTATATATCCATGATATAACATGATTTCAAGTTGGTTTTGGAACTTCATGCATGTTTAGCATAGTTGCCATGTAATGCCTTGTTTGTGCCTTAATGTGCCTTAGGTTGTTAGCCTTTGTCGGAGCATGTTTTAGGCTTGCATTTGTGAAGATTATGTGCTTATTTTGCCATGTTTTAGCTCTGTCCATAGTCGTTTGGGTTGATCTTTGCATGCATTATATAGCTCTTTTGTATTTGGGCTTGTTGGCCTTGAGTATGTGCATGTGTAGCATGCCATCTTTGCATTGTTTTGGTGATTTGGGATCATTCTACATGTCATTTCAGTCCCATTTCCATGCTTGTTTGATTGCCTTGCATGCCTCTTTAATGCTTTGAAAGCATGTGTTGCAATGCTCCATGTTTTGGCCATGGTGTATGCCTTTGAATTTGGGCCACTTAGATGCCATCTAAGGAGTCCTTTGGCCTTGTTTTAACATGCTAAAAATCTGTTTTTAGTTGTTTAATGCATGCCATGTTTGGTCATGTTAAGTGTAGTTCAATGCCTTATTGATTTGCCTTGAACACTTGGACTATTCGTTGCATGTTTTGGCTTGATTTTGTTGCTTGGTTTGGCACCATCCTAACATGATTTCAATACTTATAATGCATGCTAATTGTCCATGTTTGTCCCTTTCAAGTGTGCTTGAATATTGCTCATTTTGTGCTTAAGTGTTGGCCCTTATGTGCATGTGTGTGTGTATGCCATTTAGCCCTCACTCTTTAGCACTTTTGGCTACTGTTTTAGGCCTTTTTAGAGTTGCTTAATTCATGTTTAAGTCCATCTTGCCATCCATTTGCATTGCCATATGTATGCTTGCATGATTGCATAAGTGCCTTGCCATGTCATGTTGCATTCCTAGCTTGTATGCCTAGGTTGCATTGCATTTTGCATGCATGCCTTGTTCCTTGAATTGGTGATAGGAATTGGGCCTAATTTGTTTGATTGGTTTGCATTGCATTTGAAACCAAAGTTGCATACTTGGTTCCTTGGGCCATCATGCATGGAAATGCGTGATTGGTGGTCCGAGAACCGAGGCACATGTCCCTTTGAGTCATTACAATGATAAGAGACATGGTTGGTGCATACATGCCTTGAATTGTGCTGCCATGCCTTGTTTTGCCCTCTGTTGCTGTGAGTTGCAGGTTCTGCAGGAATACTCTGCCGACCGGCAGTGTAATGTGCCGACCGGCACCATTTTCTCTGCCGACAGCTTCAACTTTGTGCCGATGGCCATACAACACTGCCGGTGGAAATTTCATCTAGCCGGTGATGATCCCCTCTGTCCAAGGATGTAGTCCTGAGGTTTTGACAACCTCCAGAGGAGGAAAGGAAGGAAAACAGAGGCAGCTTGCGCATGGTGGCACGCTTCCCGAGGCGTTTTCCTGCTTTAATTAATTAGTTAATTTGTTAATTAATTAATTTGTAATATTTAATTAGCTTGCGTAGTTAATTAATTTGTAATATTTATTTGGTCCCTCCGAGCGAGGGCAAATCTGTAATAAGTGTGTGTGGGTGGTGTGTATGTCTTCCAACCTCACTTCTTTCTTCCCTTTTACTTACCCGCTTTAATGGTTAGTATTAGGGCACGTTTAATTTAGCATACCTTATGCTATGCATGTGTGCATCCATGCATTTGTATTACATGCATTAGGCTCGGTACATCACGCTAATTGCATCAGTACTTCAATTCCGAATTTAATATGTGTTAATTGTGCATTTTCACATAACATGTTTAGGATAGCCGAGCCTATTCTAGTAACATTTTGTATGCGATGCATTAGGCACTTCATATGGACTTGGATCATGCATGTTTGCTAACAAGTTCTTTGTTTTGGCACGGAGTACTATGTAAGTATTTCCGCTTTAGCATATCGCATGAGTGTGAATGTTACCATGACAGCATGCTTAACATGTGGCTAGATGCTTATGTGTTATAACTGCTTGAATGCCTGTGGGTGAAGGTTGGATTGCTTGAGTTGGAAAAACTCGTTGAAATCCGTATTTTAGCCTACTTGCGAGTAGCAAATTCCAAAGCATTTTCAAACCAAACGGATATGCAATGTTTATTTCCAAATTAGGCAATCTAGTCTATACTTGTTTGCTGTGCGCATAACATAGTAATTCTAGGCTAATAATCGGAATAAGAACACGTAGAGTTTTCAAAAACGGATATCATGGTTAGTAGAGGCCGGTCTTCGGACCGGGCGAAAGGGGGTGCTCATAGCTGACCTTCCCCGATCGTACCCAAGCTCCCGAGCCGAGACAACTCCGGTGATGACGGACATGTGGCCTTCGGCACCGAGTCAGGGTTTCCTAAATTCTCCCATTTTAAAATATTTAGGTGGCGACTCTGTATCTGGCAAAGCAGTCCATGTTTGGCACTACTTTTTCAAAAATCTGCTTCTCAAAACGATTTGCCAGATTTGGACTCTTTGGTTCAGATTAAGAACCGTGACACAAATCGAGTCCGAACTGTAGCACGAGGCCTCCCACGCGGGCGCTGTTACACATAGTTGGATAATATGTCTTCAAGTACTTTCCATTTATATTCCTTCTGTGTGGTTGTCCATCCAAAGACTCCAATTGGTATGTTCCTCATTTGAGGACTCTATGGACCTTAAAAGGACCTTCGAACTTGGTAACCACTTGCCAAATTCAGGATCTTTCATCCCTAATGCTAATATGGTTTTCCATATTAAGTCACCTTCACCAAAATTTTTCAACTTTACTTTCTTATTATAAATTTTTCAATTTTTTTCTTCTAAGCCATCATACAATTTAAGGCATCAATCCTTTTATCTTCCACATGCTGTAACTCCACAAACATGGCTTCACTATACTCATCGACAAGAATATCATGATGCATAGCCACTCTATTACACCTCATTGTAACTTCTAAGGGTAATACTATAGTATGTCCAAAAACCAACTCATAAGGGGAAGCATGAGTGCTATCCCTCTTTGAATTCCTATATGCCCACAACACCTCAGACAACAATTTATGCCAATTCCTTGGGTTATCCTTTATCACCTTGCTTAATGTTTCTTTAATTGTCTTATTTGACGACTCTACTTGTCCATTTTCTTGGGCATAATATGGAGATGAATTAAGTATTTGAATGCCATACACTTTGGCAAATTCCATAATTTCATCACCATTAAAAACTATCCCTTGATTGACCATAATTGTCTGTGGAAAACCAAACATGTACACTATGTGCTTCTTGATAAAATCAATTATATGAGATTAATTCACCACTTTCAATGGTGTTGCTTCCACCCATTTGGTGAAGTAATTAATTTCCACCAATATAAATGCATGTTGTTTTGATAAAGAAGGAAAAATTTGGTCAATCAAGTCCATTGCCCAATCTCTAAATGGAAAAGGTTTGGCATTGAATGCAAATCGCTAGCTGGCACTTTTTGCACGTTGCCATATTTCTAGCATTGCTGACATCCCCTTGCATAACTAATACAATTTTTCCTTTTAGATGGCCAAATATATATATGCCTTTTAATTAATCACCTCATCTTTTCATCAACTTGAGAAGCACCACAGATGCCCTCAGGAACTTCTGCCATGACCTGCATTTGCTCCAACTCCCCAATACACAATAAAACCAAACCATTGGGTCTTTCTAAACAAATCATCTCCCAATATGACATAGTTTATGGCTTGATATTTGGTTTTTCTATCCATTTCTGCCTCTGGATTACTCAAGTATTCAATCAAAGATGATCTCAAATCATCCTCTGACACACCCAAAGCTAAAATTGACAGACTTTACTGTTGTTGACACTTAGCACAATGCATTGCCCTTTTTTGAAATCTTACTATCCTTTCTTGAAAGTCATCTGGAATCTTTAAACCATATGCAGCTTGGGCTATTTTGTTGGCTTCTTTGTTTTCAAGCCTAAACATATACTCAAACTCCACCATTTCAAAACCCTTGACCAACTGTAATACTTGGTCTAAATACTCCCTAAGTATTGCACTATTACACTTGTACTATCCTATAACCTGCCTTATCACCAATTGTAAATCCCCAAACACCTTTAGGTGTAGGTTCTAAGATTTCTTGCCAACCCTAAACTAATAATCAATGCTTCATACTCTGCTTGATTATTTGATTGTATTTGAGACTCATCTAACTGATAGGAAGATTGAAACACGTGCCCTTGAGGTAACACTAGACCACCCTAGCACTAACACCTTCCTCAGTCTTTGAGCCATCAAACATTAATTTCAATGGCTTGACTTCGACTAAAAATACCTCATGCAAATCTACTTCAACAGGGTTACAAGGATGTTCAACCAAGAAGTCTACCAATGTTTGGCCCTTCATAACTTTTTTAGGAACATACTTGAAACAATATTTAATCAAAGAAAGTTTCCATTTCCCCTATCTTCCTCTCAAAACTGGCCTTGACAACATATACTTTATCACATTTGTCTGAGCAATCACATTAACCTCTGAAGGCAACATGCAATGTCTCAACTTGATTGCTGCAAAATACAAGGGCAAACATAATTTTTCCATAGAGCTATACCTAGTTTCTGCTTTATTTACCTTTCTACTTGGGTAATACATAGCCTGCTTATATTCTTTCTCATTGCCTTGTGCCAATAAGCATCCAATTGACTGTTCCCCCACTGAAATATACAATTTCAATGGTTTTCCATTGATTAGTGGCATCAAGACTGGAGGTTTGGACAAATAATCTTTTATTGAGTCAAATGCACTTTGATGTTCATTCTCCCACTTAAACTCTTTATCAGACTTCAACTTCAACAAAAGAGAAAATGCCACACTCTTTCTTACTAAATTGAAAATGAACCTTCTTAAAAAATTTATTTGTCCAAGAAAACTCTATAACTCTTTTTTGTTAGATGAAGGTTGTGCTGCCTTAATGGCTTTGGTTTTGTTTAAATCCACCTCTAGACCCTTCTAGTGAACCAAGAAGCCTAAAAAATTTCAAGCAAAAACCCCAAAAGCACACTCTAAGGAATTTATCTTTAATTGATAGGTTTTCATCCTTTGGAAGACCTGTCGAAGATGATCCAAATGCTCATCAAACTCATTTGATTTTATTGCCACATCATTAATGTAAACTTCCAAAAACCTCCCAATCAAATCATGAAAAATAAAGTTCATAACCCTTTGATAAGTGGCTCCATCATTCTTAAGCCCAAAAGGCATCACTGCCCATTCAAAAGTTCCTAAAGCCCCTGCTAGCATCTAAATGCAGTTTTATGAACATCATCTGGATTAAAAAAGATTTGATTGTAGCCAGCATGTCCATCCATAAATGAAAAAAATTTATGCCTTGCAACAAAATCAACTAGTAACTCTATAATTGGCATTGGATATCCATCCATAGGTGTGGTCATATTCAAATTTCTAAAATTAATACACATCCTTATTTTGCCATTCTTAAGGACTAGAACTATATTAGATAGCCACTCTAAATACCTGGTTGTTCTAATGAAGCCAACTTTTATAAGCCTTTCAATTTCATCATTTACCATAGGAGTGAATTCATTTGTCATTGTCCTTGAAGGCTGTTTACATGGCATATAATTTGGTTTAATTGGGAGTTTATGTACAACCAAAGACTTGTCTAAACCAAGCATTTCATTATAACTCCAAGCAAAATAGTCAAAATAATCTGAAATCAAGCTAACTAACTTGATTTTACATTCATTAGATAAGGCAGCATTTACATAAATAGGCCTCTTACATGCCTCATTTCCTAAATTAAACTCCTCCAAAGGATCCTGCACATCAGCCTTGAGGTCATCAAGCTTTGCAGGAGCTACCTTTAGATTCTCATACTGCACCTCTTTATAATCTAGAGGGCAATCATCTACAACACATTATGCCCAAAAACACTAGAGCAACATACTACCCAGACTTCTTTCTAAAAGAAAATAATAATAGAAAAAAAATCCTAATAAAAGTACTTCTAATTATAGCTGAATCAAACTCACTTTCACTCTTTTTCATCTTCATTGGTAGTGTCTTCAATTAGTACCTCATCCACAGGCTTGGTCTTCAAGACACTTAGCATGGCCACTTCCTGGCTCATCTATCGAAATCCTTCTTCAAGAAACTTCTAAAACTGGTCATAAGTCAAACCAATTCCCTTTGATTTCAACTCTTCATTTTCCAACACAACACGGCTAAATTCCTTTGCATATAGCATAGCCTCCACATTATGGATATTAGCCTTGAAGGGTTTGCCTCTGCCCAGAAAACCTCCTTGCCTTTCCTTTCTTGGCCCTCTACTGTCAAGAAAGATAAGGGCACACAACCATTAGAATGAATCTAATCCCTTCCAAGTAACAAGTTATAGTTTGAAGTGGAGTCTATTACAAAAAATATTGCTCCTATCACTCTACCTCCTACTTGTAATTGTAGGGAAACCACTCGCCTTGTATCAGATAAACCTCCTGAAAAGTCACTCATAGACACAGAAGTAGGGATTAATTGATCTACTTATACTTAAAATACTTGTTGGCAAAATGTTTACAATCGCCCTATTATCGATTAGGACTTTTGTCGAGGGACAACCATTTAGATGAGCACTAACATACAAAGGCCTCAAATGTTTCATCACATCAAGCTTAGGTGGCTGGAGCACCACTTTTTCACCATTACAAGTTTTCCCCACTTGTATTAATTTTCTTATCTCCTCTCTTGACTGGCTTACTTCTATCACCATCACAATAGGCTTTGACAAATCTTCTACATCACCTTCCAACTGTTCCAACTACCCAAGTTTGCCTCAAATCTCTTAGGCAAAGCCAAGATCATGTTGCTCTCAGTGTTTGGAGGTAAAGAACCAAACTTGATTGCAACCAACTTCTTACCAAAGTCCCCAGAACTTTCAGACTTTGCATCCTTCTTGTCGTCGATAGGAGTTTTCTCTAACTTTCCTACCATCACTACACCTCCATCAACCATTATCTCATCCTCTCCACTCTCCTTATCAGAAAGGAGAGCCTTAGAAATCTCCTCTGACTGCCTCCTAAGAAAAATCTTCTTAGGTGTCTTACCCACTACCTTTTCTTGTTTCACTAACCTCTTTTTTCTCTATTTCCCTTTCCCAAATTAGATTGTTCCGATCATCTTTTTTTGGATTATCACCTTATTTTGTTGAGAACATGGCATGATACCTTATTTGCTCTCTTCTAACCTGAGTCCTGGTTGGACCCATAGGTTCTAACCTGACAAAGGAAACTTGGGATGCAACACCCTTTGCCAACCAACATGTGTAGAAATTGGTTGCTTCACCATTCTTGGTTGAGCTGGTGGATAGGCTTGTGAAAACTGTACTCCTTGGCCATGAAACTGACTTGGCCTAAATTGAATCACCCCAACCATAAACCTCTTACTCTAGCCAATATATGGCATCTACAACTACCTTGACATAAAAACTGGCCTCTGAGTATGATTATGGCCACTATATGGCCTCTGCTTCTTTAATTGCTTTACTCTGATTCTAACCTCCTCTGCACCATGAAGACAAGGATAAACAGGTTCCCATTTAAATAAAAATGGACCATCCTTGTCACCATATGACCTGTCAACAGGCCCAAAAATTCTAGGATCATGCCCATCATACAATAACTTGTCTTCATTAAATATTTGAAGATTACCTTTTCTTAGAGTATTAAACCTCAAACCATGGTCTTTCACACTTTCCTTCAATTTATTAGCAAGAATTGCATGCAACCTCTCTTTCTCAGTCCCACACCTTGAACATACAAACTTGTCTTCATCTACTATGTTCTTTCCATTCTCTTGCTTTTCCTTATGAATCCTCTCCAAGTCAGATAATAACACACTTGGATTTGGAGCCTTTCTTTTGATGTTGGCTGTTACTATGTGAATTGGTGCCATTTCTAGAAAATAATTACTATCCATAGCCATCACCTCTTTCTTTTTCTCTGCATATTTTAGCAACCCTTTTTATTAAATCCTGCACACAATTTTGAAAAGTTACACAATTATTAGTAGAATGTCTAAAAGTATTATGCAATTTGCAATACTCTTTTCCCACTCTATCTTGTTCTTTTGGTATTACATGTTTAAGAGACAATGTTAAAAACTTGTTAGCCAACAATTCATCAAAAATGGCACTAGCTTTAGACAAATCAAATGAATACTACCTAAATGTGGCATTTGCATTCCTCTTGGCTGGCTGAGTTGTTGGCATATTCACTGGTTTGTCCACTTTCGTCAAAGTCCCACAAACCACTAATGTTTTGCCAACAACTTGTGCCACATCCACATCAATCTCCGTCTCCAAATCTACTTCTTGGAGATAAGTTCTTTATGAACTTGCATTTCTATGATTTTCTTCCCTAAGTATTGATGACAACTCAAATAAGTCTTTGAACTCCATTCTTTCAAACTTTTTCCTTAATTCAAACTCTAACCCATTTTGGGCCATTCTCACAATCTCAATTTTAAGCACATACATTCTACAACTATTCTTTTCCCTTATCAACGTATCAATGAATTGCTCTGCATTTTCAGAGAACTTTTGTTTTAGTTCAAATAAATCAACTAAAGTTACTTCAGGTACAGTCCTATAAAATTGGGCATGAAACTAATTTTCCATTTCCATTCAAGTATGGACTGAATTAGCTGGAAGGTTTATAAACCAAGTAAAGGAAGTCCTAGATAAAGATTGTGGAAATAACCTCATTTTAACAATATCATTGTTCCCAACTTCCCCACATTGCAAGGTAAACCTTCCTATGTGTTCAAATATTGACTGGTTTTCCTCACCATTAAATAAGGAAAACTCAGGAACTCTATGATTTCTAGAAAAAGGTTCCTCATCTACCCATTGAGAGTAAGACTTCCAAAACCTGGGCCTTTCGACCCTTCTCACCGCTGGATCGTAGAGGTCCTGAACAATTTGTATAATTTGGTCTCTTTGAAAATTATCAATGTGATTAAAAGCATTTTGCCCCCTATAACCATAATTATTCAAATTGTTTTCAAAATGTTCTTGTTTGTCAAAATTCAAGTCCCTCATAGGGGGTCTTGGTCCTCTTGGCCTAGGACCATTTCCAAATGGGTCATAATACACTTCAGGCCTATGCATTACATGATGTACTCCAACATTCTCAAAATTGTCCACCTTTTTATTTTCGTAACCCATATTTTGAACATCACCAAACCTAACATTTTGGTTTTCAAAACCTTGGTTATAATTTTCAAAAATCAAGTTATTCATTGGCCTTATATTTTGATAATTATCAAATTCTGTTTTAAACAAGTTTTTTTTTTCCACCCCTCTTTGGCCATAATGAGGGTTAGAAAAAACATGAGGCCTAAACTGCCCCTGAACCAAGTTTTTGAATTTTAAAATTTGGAGTCTGAAATACCTCTTGCATTCTTTCTTCAAGAGTTGGGTCCCTATAAAAGGACATTAGTTCACCAGCAGATTGTTGTGGCACTCCAATTGGTGGCACTGGGTGCACACCTCCTGCACTTGAATACATCTTTTGTGTCTTTGCTTTACCCTAACTTGAATGTTCCGTCAATGGAACTTTTAGCACACTTCTAACCTCTCCCAAAAAGATCTAATTTTCCTCAAGTGATTAGTTTTCCATAGCCTCGCTTAACTGTGCCACCAAGACCCCTATAGAGATTTTTGCATGGCCACTTGTTTGGCCTTGTGTGCTCAATGCTTGGCCACTCATTTGGCCTTTTGGAGCCACCACCTAGTTCACATGCTGAACACTACCACCATCAGCCAAGACTAACTTCTGCTCTACTTCTTCTTTCTCGAACTCAACAAGTATCTTCTCTAAATGCCTGTTAATCTGTTTCTATGCCTTTACCATTGTTCCAAATTATGATGTTGTCCCACTAGGCATGCCAAAAATTGTTAGTAAAAATTATGCTCACTTCTTATTGACAAGAATGGAACAACAATTTAAACTAAACAATCAAACAAAAGCAATCAAGCGATTGTGTTTTGATTCAAATGCCTTAAAAGTACAAGGACTTCTTTGGAACAAATTACAATCAGCAAGAGAGATAAAGTAAACAAAGTAACCAAATGGTAATTTCAAAATACAACTACTCAAGTTCACAAAGTTACAAAGTACAAGTTACAGAATAAACTACTCCTAACTTGGCAATCTACTCCTAAGAGAAAAACTAAGTTATTGTGTTGTTGTTGATGCCTCTTCCCTTTTGCAACTCCTACTTTTATATTTTCCCATCTTTTCTTGGCCCATGACTGCATGATTCCCCTAAATCTTGCAACTGCCACTACACAACTGCTACAACTGCTCTCTTATTCCCTAACTCTCAAACTTCATCAATTCTTTCTCTCTACCTATCGAACCACCTTTCCTTTATGTTTCCATGTGTCCCTCAAGACTTTGGACCTTCCATCGACAGAAAGAAACCTCCATCCTGTACATAACCCTTCTTGCAAGTCACACACTAAGTCCATGACTCAACCTGATACCTACCTCATCATCTGAGCCATCCAATGCACATGATCAACCCTTCTAATGCCATATGTCCTCTAATTGATATAGGACTCTCACTTTGACCTTGCCCCATGTCATTACTTAATTGATCCACCTGTCGATAGAAATTCAGCAAAAATGGGTACAAACAATTGCACATGACATTCTCAACAAAACATGACATTTTTCAACTATTGTTGTTCTTCAAATCATATCATGAAGATTAATTTTTAGTGTGATCCACAAATCCAAAGTAGATGTTGGATTCCAAAACTCACACAACTGAATGTCATAAAAAAATCATAAATTTTGACATTTTGAAAAATGTCAAAAAAATATTAACTCATAGACAAAGGGTCACTCACCATGCTTTGTTATGTTTGGCAAACAATCATGCTCTCTAACCAAACTCTCAACATCATTTCGGAACAAATTTTCATTATTTTTTTGTAAACATTTTGGTTGGTTTTGTTTTAACTATTAATAGCTTATGAAAACCTTTCGCAGTCATTTTATTTTTAAGACTTAGTTCTCTTAAAACAGGTGTATTAACCCCCGAATATTATTTTAATAGCTTGGCTCTTTATAAATAACTATTTGCACTCCTTTAGCCAAAGTAAACCATCAAACGTGGCCTTCATGGTTGTCAACATTTCTTGTTTTTCATGTGGAAGCATGTTCTCCATCGCTTACTTTATTTGAAAAAGTAAAATATTTGCTACTTCCATTTTTTAGCCACTAGTTTGGCCCAAATTTGGATCTCCATGTATGTTAGTTTGTTCTTTTTTCCATTACTCCAAATTAGAAAGGTCCCACTAGAAATTCTAATTTATGTCAGTAAAATTCCTATTTGAGATGAATCCACAATGACTAGTTCGTAGGAAAACCAAAATCTCACAAAAACATAAATAGATCAAAAACATGTGATTGGTGTTCTATGCATTAACAAGTATAAGGACTTCTTTAGAGAGTGTCAATTGACAAAAACATATCAATATTGAAATTAAAGATTGTTACTTGATTACAAGAACCAAAAACATGAACAATAACTAAAATTATAGAGAAACTACTCCAAAAGAAATATCTACTCTTTAAATAAAGAAAGATTTACTATCTAAGGCCTTGTTTGGGAATAGACTATTTTAGTAACTTTTTAACTTTTTATGAAAAGATGTGTAAAAAAGTAAAGAGAGTGATGTGATAACTTATAATATTGTTTTGACTTTTTAACTATAATTAAAAATTGTCAAATGAGACCTAAGTAATAAAGGTGATGATTCGTCTTCTCTTCATTCCCCAACCTATTTATAGGCCTTCGTTTAATTGGTTTTCCATTCAAGCAAATGCCCAAATAGTTTTCATTCATGTGGCATGAGATGTGACACAAGTTGCCACTCTCTTTTCAGTTGTGCCATGACATGAGCACCATCTAATGCTTTGAAATCACTGCATCCTACACCAACATAACAACATCAATAATAATAATAATAATAATAATAATAATAATAATAATAATAATAATAATAATAATAATAATAATGGTGATAAATGCGGTCAAAATTATTTTTTTAAATGATTAATAGTCTAAATCGATGGATCATAATTGACAAATTATAATTACTAATTAGATTTGATCATAATTAATATGTCATGATCGATAGAGAAATAATTTGTGAGATAAACATAAATGAAAAAAATGAAGTTTTAAAAATAATATATTCTCATGTTAAATATATATATATATAGACACACATATCCAATATCAAACAAATAATTTAAAATGAAAGTAATATAAGAGAGATCTATATAACAAAGCAAGGCAGAGTTTGAAAATGTGTTCCTCGCATGTCCTACAAGGACATTTCAATGGTTGAGATCAATATGTGTTATTCACTTTAGATGGTGTAGATTTAGCTCTTTCATCTACCAATAACTCTTTCACATCTTAAACATGTCTGAGATCAAAATAAATAGCTGAGATCAATTTTTTCCCGCCCAAATGCTCTCTATCTCTCCTCTTTCATCTCTACCCAAATCCTCCCTCTTTCTCATTTCAGAGAAATCCTCCCTCTTTCATAGGCTCTTCTCTCTCTCTCTCCCTCTTCTCTCACGACAACATCACCACTCATCAACTACCGACCACCTGTCCTCGCCTCTTGTTGTTCTCTCTTCTCTTGACCACCGACCACTGACTCTCTTCTCTCGCCCTCCTGTTTTGCCTCTCTCCTTATGTAACGACATCACAACCATTTAGAGGTAAACTACAACTTACAAAATTGCAATCCATCATATTTTTGTGGGTTTCTCTCCTCTTGGAAGTTTCACTTGATTTTTTCCTTTACAGGGGTGACCAAAAAGGCTTTATTTTTCAACAATCATAATTTGGATTTGGGTTACACTGCTGTTCATGGGTTTTGGCTAATGCTTATGGGTTTTGAGGATCTTTACTGGCTTTTAGAGATTTTGGACTCCATGTGTATTTTTGGTTCTTGCTTGAGTTTGGTGATGGGTTTTGATATGTTCTTTTTGAAATGGGTTTAAGAATTTTAGTTTTTTTTTATATTAAAAACTTGCTAAAATGTTAGGAAATTTTAGTTGATTGTTTAGTTTAAATTGTTCAAAGATTGAATTATTTTTCATATGGGTTATAGTACTATTCATGGATTTTTCCATATGAGTTTTGAGGGTTTGTCCATATCTGGGCATTTAAGAGGCCTCTGTAGATAATCATATTTTACGAACCCAAAGATTTCTAAGCATTTTAGATGCATCTTTCCCTGATTAGTGGTTAATTATACCCATTATGACATGGATGAGTTTTGTAAATTAATGCTAACATTTATCCACAAACAGGGTATGTATCTTTCCTTGGTGGGATGTCTTTCTTTATATCTTTCACTAGGATTGCGTTTTGTAAATGAGATTTGTTTCACTAGGATTGTGTTATGCATGGATTTTTGAACGGTGAATTCTGAGCGCATTCTCTTTCATGTCTTTTGTTATTTTTCCCTGGCCAATATTTATTTTCATTTTTCCTTGCCTTTCCTTGGTGTATGTTTTCATTTGGTTGTTGTTTTGGGCCCTAAGCAAAAGAACCCAAAGTTCGCAAGGCAATGATTAGACATTCTTCTGATTATCGACCTCCCATGCATTAGATCTTTCTTGATTGAAAAGGCATCTACCTTCCATATCTGAGCATTTTAGTGTTTTGGGCCTCAAGCAAAAGAACCTAAAGATTTTAAATGCTCAGATTTTTCCATATCTGAGCATTTACGAGGCCTCTGTAGAAATACCTACAATTAGAATTGATGTGTCATTATTAGGGGCTAATTAGAAATATTGTTTTCATGTTTATTATCTCAGTAACACACATAAATTGTTGTACTATTAATATGAAATCCTTCCATATTAATTTGACTATCAATATCATTCTTACATGGATCTTTCCCTGATTAGTGGTTAATTATACCCATTATGACATGGATGACATTTGTAAATTGGAGCTAACATTTACCTGCAAATAGGGCATGTATCTTTCCTTAGTGTGACATCTTCCTTTATATCTTTAGTCATGTTATGTTTCACTAGGATTGTCTACCTTGCATGCATTTGTTATTCTTGATTGAATTGGTCACTCTGAATATTTTAGTTTAGAATGTTATGGGGTTTGAGTGGGTTCTTGGATGATTTTTTATTTTCTTTAATTTTTTAACTTCCTTTACATCTTCATTCAGGGAAGAAGTTTCAAAGATTGTGGGGAGTCCATACTATATGGCCCTGAAGGTTTTGAAGTGGAATTATGTTATGTGGGGTTCCTCCATTTTGAGCAAGGATTGCTTTTCTTCATGTAAAGGTTGTTGATATAAACATGGTTCTGGACCTATGGTGTCAATTGTCTGATGATTTGTATTGCTAAGTTTTTTGCTCTCATTGTTTGTTGCAGAAACTGATTAGGGTGTTGTTCTGGCAATTTCGCGAGGGGTGCTTGAGGCGTATTCAGAATTTTCAGTTGAAGCTTGGAAGCAAAATGAATCTGAATGGATGATTTGGATTTTTGGGTAAGTCTAAATGGGGGTTTTGGAGCTGTATTGTTTTGTAGATGATATGGGAATTAAGTTAGTTAGAGTTTGTTGTTGCATTGCCCAGTGAAGAGTTTGCTTTGTAATTTATTTTATTTTATTTTTTTTGGCAGTTGGTTGGCTGCTTCCCATGAGCAAACCAAATGGATCCAAAAGGGTTGGTTTCATATCTTACTTATGGGAGGATTTGAATAGTTGGAGCTATTTGATTTTTATTTTTATTTATTTTATTTTATTTTTATTTTTTATTTTTTTTGTTGGTCATTGCATTTTAGTGCACCATGTTAACCTATTAAAGGTATCCTAATTCTTTAATAGGATGCTTGGCTTCCATTGGAAATTAAATTGTTTAGTTTGTGAAATTGTTTTAAATTTAATATTGTCATTTCTAGGTTACTGAAAATGATAAATGATAAAAACATATGTACTCATTTCTTATTGCAAAACAATTGTTTTATCATATGGTTGCTTTGTAACGCCCCAAAATAAATACAATAAACCATCCACGACGATAAGTAAATAACAATATAAATTAGAGTATAATATCCTTTCATTACATAAGACTCAGTTGTACAAAAGAGTGACACATGCGAATGTACATTCATAAGTCCTAACCCTAAATCTATAGCATGTGTCAACAGCAAAGATATGAAATAGAAGTTGAACAGATAATAGGCATGCCCTGAAGGCTACAACTTTCCAAGACTGTACTTAGTTACATCAAAATTGATTTAAATTCAATACAGATAAAGCCCTAGGCTTGTACAAAATAATTACAACAAGTAAGCAAAATAAAGCTCTAGCTCCAATCCTCCCAAGCCCTTGGCGGAGGCATCTCACCAACATCTGAAAATGGTTTTCCCATATAGGGTGAGCCAAAACCCAATAGAAATAATCTAACACAATATATGAATCTTAACAAAGATATAAGGGTAAAATGCATATGCAATACCCATGCCAAAACGTTTTACATTTCTTTTCCAAAACCCATGCCATACTCAATTTATATCATAATTCTCAAATCATATCCTTTACAATAAAAAACAAGGGGGAATTCTTAAACCGGTAAAACCTTTCACGGATATTTCGTCTGCAGGAAACCATCAAATAGCACCTATGTAAACATAGCCTATACGAGCACTACTATTTGCCATTTTACGGATATTTTGTCCACAGGAATCGGCACCCATGTATACGCGCGTTTTTTAGGACTTTCACCCTGCACACACAAGCCAACTTGATTTGGTAATATACACATCTTTCCCATCAACCCTTTTTTCTGAAAATCATATACATTTACAATGTATTAAATTAACAACAATGTTCAATGCATATGGATGAGAAATTAGTTTCAATTCACCTAATCCTTATGCAATTTCTACAATAATCATAGTTATCTTACACCGATAGCCCAAAACAAATATTTCTAAACAGATATAAAATCTCCAACATAGATAAAGTTTCCAAATTTCAAGGTGAGTGATAATACATATCCAACTCCACCATCCATATCAGTAGCCATCCAATTTCACATTTTCAGCATCAATTCCATTTATTTATACAAAATAAATATTTGAGACATTTAGGACAAAAATCCATTTTTCTTCCAAAATCCATTCCAAGTATCAAAATCAATAATTTTATCACAACTCAACCTCATTTCCAATCCCACAATCATTTTCAACACATCCATTTGAAAGCCCCTCTTTTGATTTTAAACCAAAACCCTGGTTTGTTCAAAATCTTTCAAAATCATAAACTTGTTTTTATAAAAACAAATAGCTAAGTTAAAAATCATAAAAGAGTGTAGAGAAACCCTAACTCGAAGCTAGAAGACCAAGGAGGGAATGGAGAAACCTCAAAGAAGCCGAAATCCAACTTTGCACGGATGAGAACAAAGCTCTAAGTGAGCTTTACCTTTTTCTCAAAGGAAATAGGGTAGAGAAATCAATGGATCCAAGTGTTTTAGAAGAGAGAAGGTGAGTTTTAGAGAGAGAGAGAGAGAGAGAGAGTCTTAACTTACGGTTTTTAGAAAGTTTGGAGAGAGAGAGAGAGAAAGAGATGAAAAAGTGATGTAAAAAGTGATTTTTACAGACTAATATACATGTAGTCTGCTCGAGCATGAGAAGTGACGCTTAAGCGTAGAATACACACTTCTAGTAGTTTTACAGATATAAGGGCAACGCTCGAGCGCAAAAAGGGCTGCTTGAGCACAAGAAGCTTCGCTCGAGTGAAGAATAACAAGTCCCAGTAGTTTTGCAGACCTGCAAAAGTACTGAGAGTTCACAAATCCCGCTCGAGCGCAAGAAGAGGCACTCTCGAGTATAGACGCAAAATTCTAGGCAACAAAGTTTTTGAAAATCAAGGTACCAACCTGTTCCAAACACAACCAACACATCCCAATAGCCAAACTCAATGAAGGAAAAGAGGAATAAGACATGAACAACAATACAAAACCATGAAACCTGAATCCAGAATATCAAATAGGTCGGGTCTTAAATTGGAATCACTATATGATTGGTCTAATTATTAGTTTTCTATTATTTGTCATACGTCATTTTAGCTACCATTTAAGCAGGTTTGTTTACCTAATGTTGATTGAATTTTTCTTCCTTGAGTTTCTTTATGGATAATTGAAAGAGGAGTGCAGAGAAGCTAGGCATAAATGTTTGTGTTTCTTTATGGTTTTGATTTCATCTATATGAATATGAAATGGGTTGGAAAAAATTGTTTGACTTATGAAATAGGTTACTATGGGATGAGATAAGTCTTTTTCAATGAAATGAGTTTCTATGAATGGGTGACTTCTATTTGTTTTTCTGCTCTGAGATGAGATAAGTCTTTTTCTATGAATGGATCTTTCATGATAAAAAATTGTCATTTAGTATGAAAAGTTGAAACAATGATTGTGCTTAATTGCTACTTACTACTTTCAACTTGGTTTGTTTTTATATATGTTCATAGAAATTATTTTTCATGCTTTTTGGCACTTACATTTGTGAATTGAGATGTCACATTTGTTTGGTTACTAATTGATAGTTGTAAAGAGCATGCATTTGTCTATTTTCTTTCTCAAATTGGCCCCTCTATAAAACATGTATTGGTGCCATTTCATCAATAAAAATAATTTTTCTTAGGTATGTAAGGTTGTGTTTGAATCATAATAACTTTATACTTCCCTCGTCTTTTCATTTTCCTTTTCAAATTCCTATCTAAATTTAAATTGATATTCTCGGGCATTTCATGTTCTTAGTTGTTGATTGTTAACTACCCTAGAGAATCAGTGGTTGAACTCATTTTGTTTATTTCATGTGCTCTAGGATGGTGCAAACTAATCTACATCTTTTGGTTGCACCATTACGAAAATTTACATAAAACATGTTACCATAAAATTTGGTAAGATATTGAGACAAAATTGGTATTCTATTTTGGGTTTATCTTATTAAATAGAGACATTCACTTATATATTAAAAAAACAAATTTTTTGAAAAATAGGTGCTTTTTATTTTTATTTTTTAAATACACTTCTTTTCCCCTCTAGAAGTTCCTTCTAATAAAATTTTATATTTTCTCCAAGTGGCAGGTGCTTAAGACAATTCAGTCTCATATCCACTTCTTCTCCTCTCATTACGAAAATCATTTAACACCAAGCTAAAAATCTCATCTCTCTATTTATGTACCTACTCTTCTCATCTTGATCGCAACCCTCTCTTTGAAATTAGTTTTTATATTTTATTATCCGATTTGCTATTAAAATTGTTAAAAGTTCTTTAAAAAGAATAATATTTCTTTATATTTTTTCAATGTCTTTATCAAAAATCAAAAAATGCTACAAACTCTACAAATTTTAACATGATGCGTATGAATTACAACTACATTTTGATCCTAACAAAATTTACACCATGCTTTTAGGTAGTTCAATTTTTCCATCTATGATATTCATGCACAAACGAACTTGTTAAAGTAGGTTGTTAACAAAAATTTGTTAGGATGTGGTTAATTTTGTGTCGATTAATTTTTTTTTATGACAATTATTAAATCTCATTTTGCCTTCTTACAGTTATCTTTGTTAAATTTACATAACAAACACTTTTAGGTTGAGACACCATTGACCTTAAACCTCTAAACCTCTAATTATGGACAACTTTATTATTTTTGGTCATGTAAGTTGTTTTCTTTTTTATTTATTTGAAGAAAAAAAAATATACCTTTCTTATAAGCTGAAGTCAATTTTATTTTCTTTTCATTATTTTTTTTTAATATAATTTCCTTATTGCAAAATGCTCTTTTCTTATAATTTGCAAATGGATGGAGACCTTCGTCGAACTATAATATCGACTCAGTTTACTCATTTTCTTAGATGCATACTTTTTATTTTTTATTTTTTATTTTTTTTTACCTCTAATTTTTTTTGTATTCATAAGTTCAATTTCTTCAAGAAAGAAATGTTAATGCTGTCATCTGTGATGAGCTTGACTTTAATGTCATCTAGGTTCGAGAGGTAGGCCCAATTTAATTATATAGATTTTTTTTTTCAAACCATCGTATATTCTTATTTACATTATTTTTTAAACTTTCTAAATATATATATATATATATATATATTATTTTTTGTAGACAAAGGAAAAGGAAATTGCCAAGGCATTGTTGAAGAAAAATGAAAAGACCACCGTTTCGAGCAAGGAAAGGAAAATGCTTGTTCAATAGTATGGCTCTTCAATATTTTTGTTTTAAGTTTTTTTTTTTAAATATTTATTTTGGAGCATGAACCTCGACCATTTTTTATTTTTTTTAATGTAAAATTGACATACTACTTGCACAGTACTATATACTATTTTTAGAGTAAACAGTTTCATGTAAATTTGTGAAATATTTTTTTGTAAAGTTTCCTATCGATGTGAATTTTATTACTTACAATAGTTTTGTAAAACCTTTAATCTATGTGAAATTTATAACTATGTTTAAATGTATGTTAAATAATATTCATTTGAATTATTATTGGCTTATGCTATGAGTTTATTTTTGTAAATGTAATACACTGGGTGATACAGTCTTTTTTTGTTTTTTCTTCCTAATATGCTCTTGAATAAGGTTAAAGAAAACTAATCATATTTTTATTTGGTTAAATTTGAATTTTCGCTTCCATATATAATTTTATCACAAAGGGTGTTGCTTTTATATTAAGTTGATAATTTATTTTCATATAGGATTGGATTGTATATGTATTAATCTATTTAAATAATTGTTCATTGCACAATTTTTGTTATTATTATTTTATTTTTTTTTTGTATTGCAAGCACGGCTAGTGTGCTTTATTTATTTGTCATTTTTTCTATTGTAGAGTACTGATTGGTGTGTTTAATTTGTTATTTGTCATTTTTTTTATTATAGAATATTGGTTGATGTGCTTAATTTGTTATTTTACGTTTTCTTTATATTACATAACATTGGCTAGTGTGCTTAATTTGTTATTTGGCAATTTCTTTGTATTGCAGAACACTAGCTGGTATGCTTAATTTGTTGTTTTTTTTTCTAATGTAAAGCACTGGCTGATGTGTTTAATTTGTTTATTTTTTTCTATTTCAAAGCATTGGTTAACGTATTTCGTTTGATTTTTATTATATGTTTGTGTCATGGGACTTACATTTTGTTGTTTATTTAAAATCTTATACTTTTGTTGTGCTTGAATTTTACGTAGCATTTATGTGTTTACTTTTCACTATTGCACCTGCCTATAATTTTATATTCAATTGCATTTTCATTTCAATAATATTTTAAGCGTGCCTTCAAACACAAATACATACTGGTGTCTCGATAAAAAGAGAGACAAAAGCGTGTAGTATGCAAACAGAATTAGCCTTTGTTTGAAAAGAGTTAAAATATACTGGCCTTTTAACTTTTTGATTATTTTAGCTTGACTTTTTTAGTTTCGTTTGGTTTTTATTTTTGATTTTTTTGATTTTTGTGAGAGAAAAAGTATAATGATTATGGTTTGAATATGATATTTTATTTATTAATTTATGTAATTAATTTTATCTTTTATTTATTTATTTTTTTTTTTTTACCAAAAAACCAAAACGAAACGTAGCTTTAGTCAAGTATTCATCACTGAAGTGGAGTCCCACGAGTCCCACGAGTCCCACGACCCAACCTACTCTAGTTCTTATATAAATACGAGGAAAAATTTATAAATGCTCGTGGCCAACAAGCTTCCCCAAGACCCCTCCATTACTAACGAATCAAATCTCGATATCAAATTCATTAAAAAGATACGGCTATCTTTGTGGATTGCACGTCTCATTAAGTACTTGAAAAAACCCCTATTAGTTCATTATTTTAAATAATTACTTTTAACTATGCTCCAAGAGATTAAAGATGCAAAAAGGTCTCACTTGCAAATAGATTATATTAGTAATTTTTTTATTTTTACGAAAATATATATATAAAAATAAAAATAGTGATGTGACAACTTATAATAACTTAAAATTGACAAAAAATGCCTAAATCATACCGTGAACTATTGCAGACTCATGTTCTGTTTGATAACTTTCAGTTTTGATAAAAAAAAGTCAAAGTATTATTATAAGTTATTATATCATTATTTCTACTTTTTTCTACAATTTTTTTTTTATAAAAATTCAAAAAATTATTAAAATAGTATGTTTTAAAACGAGATCAATTAATTAAATGTCTTTAATTTATATGAATTGCATGGCCTGGATTGCAAATTTTATTTATCACCAAAACTCAACCAGAGCTTGTTAACACAGTTCTATGTTTCCTTTCAATTTCAGAATTAACTTTTAATTTTTTTCCCCTGAAAATATAAAATTTAATTTAACAAAAATAAATGTCAAAACAAAATTTTTAAAAATTATTTTCACCCTTAAAAAATGAAAAACTATATGAAAGTGATGAGTATTTTTTTGTTATTATCTTTTTTCACTGAATTAGTTTTTAATTTTTTTTCAAAAAAATTCACAGAACAATTTTTAAAAATCAAACTAAACGAATATAATTAAATTTCTTTGCACATCATCGACATTGAAGCTCTTGTAGCTTAGTGAGAAATTATTGTGCCATTAGCTGTTGAGAAATTATTGTGCCCTTAGTTGTTGTCAAAGGGAGAAGGGGCTTAAAAAAAAAAAAAATGGGGCTACAAAGTCAACAAGGTTGAGCCCAAATGCGTCCACTTCCACAAACCATATCCACCCCATGTTAATTTTTCTGGAATATGTGTTGGAATAATTCTATTTATATAATGTTTTTAATTTAAATTTTAGAGTTTGAATTCTAACAAATTAAATGTTGGAGTTTCATCTGTATTTCAATATGAATCATCTGTCTATATCCGTTTGATTGAACTAACAGAATCTTGATCAAATTTTTAGATTCAATCACACATGTTCAAGTACTTGTATCTCCACCGCCGCAACTCCATTTTGCCTTATTTTTGCTTCGTTGGATTCACTTCCTGACTTAGTTTTCATTTCCTCCCTCATATGCCTTGTTCCACCTCTCTTTGCATATCGTTGGAGTTTCGAAAGTTGGCCAAAAATTAAGATTTTCTCTCTTTAGGCAAAATTTTTAAATTCGAACTCATATGTTCAAACCCTAGTATATCGCTCATCGTAACTCCGTTTAGCTTCATTTTTGCATCGTTGGATTCACCTCATGGCCTAGTTTTCATTTCGTCCCTCATATGCCTTGTTCCACCAATAGCGATCTAGGCTTAGACTCTACCCATTTACTGCCTTTGAATTTGGGAAACCATATCCGTAGCGGTCGTCCTTCCTTATTTTCTTATTGAATTTGGGAAACCAAACTCCTTTTCAATATGGTTGCGTCCATGATTAGGGATTACGGTCACCTTGTGAAGGCGGCGACTCACTTAGAGACTGTGATTCAAACTGAGGAGGAGAGGATGAGGGGCTCCAGGAAGAGGAGTCAGGAGGTTTACGGAGAGACTTGGGATAGTAAGAGACAGAGGGGTTCCAATCCACAACAGTCCCAGGGAGCACAGTCTAGGTCCACTTTTCCTATACCAGGTTCTAGGTCAGGGAAAGGTGGTCAGAGAGAGATCGCATGTTTCAAGTGTGGCCAGCTGGGTCACAAGTCTATTGTTTGCCCGAAAAAGGAAGGAGAGCAGCAATCTGCACCATCAGTAGCTCATTCTTAGAGCCAGAGTCAAAGGAAATGGTTGCCTACCTATTATCAGTGTGGGCAGTCGAGAGACGTGAAGAGGTTTTGCCCTCAGTTGGGTGGCACATCTAGTGTGTCTAGTCAGAGGCAGACACAGAGCCTTTAGCCTACACAGTCAACTCAGGCCTAAAGGGCCAATCATGGAGCCTCTTCGGCTTAATCTGTGCATCAAACTTATGCTCCAAGGGGTGAGCAGGTAGAGTAAAGACCTACAAGGTGTGTGTATGTTGTTACCACGCCAGATTTAATACCAGCACCTTTGGTAGTGAGAGGTAACTTCTTGATATGTAATTCTATTACTAATGTGTTGATTGATACGGGTGCATCCCATTCTTTTATCGTGTCTACATTTGCATCGGTATTGTGGTTAGAAGTGGCTTAGTTAGCATCTCCACTCATGGTAGAGTCACCAGTGGGTTGTGAGGTTATGTTGGACTAGGGGTGTTGGGATTTTGAGATAGAGGTTGCCGGTCGCCGATTTTCTTTTGTATTTATGTTGATTGATATGTTGAGCTTCAATGCCATATTGGGTATAGATTGATTCTCATCTTATTAGGCGGTTATAGACTATTACCGTCACAAGGTTACTATATGTACCTCAAGTGGTGATTGTTTTTATTTCTTGGGAGACAGAGTTGATAGAACCTTGTTGCTAGTGTGTGATCTGCGTGGTCGGGGCGAGCTTAGCCTCTTACTTGCTACATTCTTGGGTATTGAGAGTGATACGGTCCTAGTTAAGTTGTCGAGAGTAGTTTGTGAATACCCGGACGTCTTTCCTAAAGATCTCACAAGTTTACCACCTTATCGTGAGATTGAGTTCTCTATTAACTTAGTGCCTAGCACAACACCTATTTCCATGGCACTGTACAGATTTGCACCCACTGAGTTGAGTGAGTTGAAGGTTCAACTCCAGGAATTGTTAGCTAAGGGCTTTATTCACACTAGTACATCACCTCAGGGAGCACCGGCTCTCTTTCCCAAGAAGAATGATAGCGCATTGCGACTTTGTATTGGCTATTGAAAGTTGAATCAAGTAATTGTTAAGAACAAGTACCCATTACTGCGTATAGATGACTTGTTTGACCAGTTGAAGGGATCTTATTGCTTCTTTAAAATAGACTTAAGATCGGGTTATCATCAGTTAAGGGTAAGACAGGAGGATATCCAGAAAATGGCTTTTCGTACACGATATGGCCATTATGAGTTCCTAGTAATGCCTTTTGGGTTAACCAACTGTCATGACCCAAACCCGCCCCTATGGGTTTAGTATCGTAACCGGCCAATAATTCGTGATTACCAGAGGCCTGCTTAACAGTAAAGACAGTAATACAGAGTAAGGGGCTGGCGGAAGCCAAACAGTAAATAAAAGATGTCCAATGAGTTGTGGAAACCTGAAATGGAAAAGACTTTTATGGACAAAACCACATTCATAACCATAAACATATATACATATCAGATACACATAACATCCAAGTTGGGGACCTAATCCCCTCACCATAACTGTACAGTCAAGTCTTAAACAGTCGATACATAACAGAGACAAAAGGGTAAATCTGAAACACCCCAAAAACAGCCTTGGTTTGAGCAGACTCGGAACCTCGCAGTGAGGCACAACGGTTGGCTGGACAAAACATAAGCTTAACTCGACGCTCCTAGCTTTGGTCCGGTACCTAGCCACCTACATACATATATATACAGTGAGCTAAAGCCCAGTGAATAACAACTGTGTAAAGGGGTTAAGAATGAATGTCCTTTCAGTAATTAAAACAGTCATTTGCATCAGTAGATCAGTTATTCAATCAGTGGCTCATATTTCATGCCATATCAGTCATTTAAAAATTATAGCGATCATACGTGGTACATCCAATAGCAGAGCAGTACAGTAGGTCTTAATAGACCGAACAATCAGTTGATGGCCATCGAAACAGTAAACAGTATTGGTTCCAAACATTGGAACTAACAGAGATCTCTGTAACAGTAGCAGTAATAGTAGCAGTAGCAATAGCAGTAACAGTAACAGTAACAGTAATAGTAAGTTCCTATGGATGCCACGAGTACAGTTCATAAAATAGGACAAACATTCATTCAGTAAACAATGTCACCTCAGAAAGCAGTACAGTCAATCATTCAGAAAATAATTATAATTGAATATATATTTACAACATTGTTACTCACAGATTACTGGGCTATAAGCAGGCTAATCAGCGTCCTCGGGTGCCAACCCTACACAGTTGCAGAACGAACACACACTAAATTACACACTCGGGATTAATAACTTAGCCCCTAACTTGACTTGGTGTGGTTCTATAACATTATCCTCATTAAGATGCCTTAAACATGGCGTAGGAATGCTTAAGATGGAATGAGGATGCAAAAATACACTTAACAACATTTTTCAAAACTTGCTGAAAACAGGGGTCTCACTTGAGCGTGACTTTCTCCGCTCGAGCGGACATGCAGACAAAGAAGCTCCGCTCGAGCGTGACTTCCCTCGCTCGAGCAAACTGCAAACTCATGAAAAGTACTGGTTGCACGTTTTTCACGCTCGATAGACGCTCAACCCACGATCGAGCGTGAGACTAAGACCCTCGCTCGAGCGGGGGTTACCTCGCTTGTGCGGACTACAAAACACATGAACTTCTAGGCATATGCATTTCACGCTCGAGCGCAACCACCGACGCACTAGCGGAAGTGCATGTACTCAGAGTGTACGCTCGAGCGTGGAGTCCTCCGCTCGAGCGTGGATCAAAAATCTGAAATTTTCAGATTGATCCCCAAGCACAAAACTCAACCTTCAAAGCTTCAAACTTGATTTTTCTGGGCCAAAACTCATCCTTTTGGGCCAATTTTCTGGAAAACACTTAGTGTAGACGTGCCCCGAGAACTCCCGGCTCCGCACTGCGAGGGCGCGAAATCCGTTTTGTTCTTTAGGTTACTACAAGTTCGGACTCGTGTCACAGTTCTGAATCTAATCTCACAAAGTGCAATGTGAGACCGATAAATCACCAAAGTGTCTAAATCCGGCAAATCGTTTTGGAAAACTGATTTTAATAAAAAAGTGCCAAACATGGACTGCTTTTCCAGATACAGAGTCGCCACCTAAATGTTTTGTTTTTGGGAAATTTAGGAAACTCTAACTCGTGCCTAAGGCCACGTGTCTATCATCACCAAAGTTGCCTCGGCTCGAGAACTTGGGTACGAAAGGAGAAGGTCATGCAATGAGCACCCCCGCTCACCCGATCAAAGATTGGCCTGTACTAAGCATGATATTTTATTTTTGAAAACACATGTGTTCTTATTCCGGTTATTAACCTAGAATTACTATGTGATGCACACAGCATACAAGTATAGACTAGATCGCCTAATTTAGCACAAAACATTGCATGTTCGTTTGTGAAAATGATTTGAAGTTTGTTACTCGCAAGTAGGCTAAATCGGGGATTTGATGAATTGTTCCAATTCAAGCAATCCAACCTTCACCCACAGGCATTCATGCAGTTAATCAACTACGCAGTTAGCCTCATGGCAAGCGTGCTATACATGGCAACCTTAACACACATGCAGTATGCTAAAGCGTAAACACCCACAGTGTACTCCGAGCCAAAACAGAGAACTAGTTAGAAATCATGCATGATCCTAGTTCATGTTAAGATGGCTAATGTAACACATGTGAGAATGCAATTAAGATAGGCTCGGCTATTCTAGAATGGCATATGAAATGCAACTTGGTACATGTATTCAAATTGGAATTAAAATACAATGCAGTTAGTATGATGCGCCGAGCCGGTGCATGCAATATAGATGAATGGATGCACGCATGCAAAGCATAAGGTATGCTAAACAAAATATGCCCTAATATTAACCATCGTAAGCGGTTAAGTAAAAGGGAGAAAGAAATGGGGGTTGGAAGACATGCATCACACACATGCACGATTATTACAACAATTGGCCCTCTCGACGGAGGGTCCGAATAAGAAGCTAACTAGTTAATCTAAGCTAATTAAACTAATTATTACATCACAAAATTGAATAACTAGCTACAACTAATTATTACAGCACGAATTGAATAGCTAAGCACATTAGCTAATTAAGTACAGAACCAAAGCATAAACTAGCTAAGCAAATTAGCTATGTAAAACAGTAAAGCAATGTCCTCAGAGGGAGAAGAGTGTATGTTTGCTCGGTCACCTCGTTCGGAAATCCAACGCGATGCCCCAACTTGCCTCTGTTTGCAATTGGCCTCAGAACATTGCACAAAGCTCTACAAAGCTTCAACTCCACCATGGGAACCTGTAGGAGGGTGGCCGACCAGTTGTTGATGTGGGAGACCACCTGCCGACCACTTTTCTTTGCTGCAGACCAGATAAAGTGGTCGGCCAGCTAGTTTTTATGGCTGGCCAGCCAGTTTTTGCTGCACTTCTCCAGTTTGCTGCAATAGAGAGCAAGAAAGGGCATGGCAATGTATTTGCAAGATATGTGTGCACAACCACCCTCCCTATCATTTCATGAGCTCAAGGGAGTGTGGTTCTCGACCCTCGGGCCACCAATCACGCATCTCGATGCATGATAGCCGAGAGGCCAAATTGCACAATTGAATGTAAAGTGAATGCACGCATAAACACATAAAGCCTAAAACTCTATCATGTGTGATCAAGAGTGTCGGCGATCGAGAATTGAGGCACGTTTCATCATTTCAAGTATGAAACGTTCCTCATTTCAAGTATGAAAAGTTCCTCATTTCTCGTGTTTGGACTAACACCTATTCCAAACACAATGCAACAAATAACAAGCATGCAAACAAGCAATGCAACTACATGGCATACACAATGCAATGTAACAATATGGCATACTCAATGCTAAGAACATGGCATGCACAATGCAATGAACAAGATGGCATACTCAATGCTAAGAACACGGCATGCACAATGCAATAAACAAGATGGCATACACAATGCAATGTAACTTAAGCATACACAATGCAACAATATGGCATATGCAATGCGATGTAACAACATGAGGCAATGTAACAACATTCACATAGCATGCTTGATGGACTTAAACCAAAATGGACAGACCTCTGTCATGCCCAAATCAGTGGCCATAATGCTAAAATGAAGGGATGAAATGCAAAACAAAGCATGCACATGCATTGGCCCATTGACCGGGCATAAGAGCACAACTCTCAAAAGTACTCAAAGAATGACAAATGTGGAAGTGTGACAACACCACATGCTCTGAAATAAGGTAAGAAATGATGCCAAATCATTCAAAGAACACAAGTATAGCATGCTATGATCCTTAAGCGTTAAAGCTAGCAAAGAGGACTACAAAGGGGGCATGCAATACATGGCACAAAGGCATGAGCCAACCATGGACAGAGCTTAATTAGGTCCAAACAAAGACCAAAACATGCTAAGATGGGGGCTCAATGGCCTAGGCAAGATGGCATACACATTGGTCCATAAGCTAGGCAATAAATGCACAACACTCAAAGGCACTTAACGAGTGAATGAAGTGGGAACATGGCAATGCTACATGCTCTGAAATGTCATGTTAAAGGATGCCAAATCATATACACAACACAAATGAAGCATGCTATGGTACCCAAAGCTTGAAGCTAGCATAGGCATCTGTACTACAACTACGCAAAACATGAAGCATATGGCAAAGACAACCCAAAACAGTCCTAGAACATGTCAAAATGAGTCTAAAACATGCATGGAAGGAAACCAAAATAAGCTAGCATGAACGGCATAAGGCATGATACATACAAGGCCAAAAGGGAGGATTACACTACACCTACCAAGACCAAGCATGGGATGGCTTAACCAACAAAAATCAGAGTTATATCATGGCAAAATAACCCCAAAAACACATTGAAATGATAGCTCGCAAGCTTAGGCATGAAGGCATACGCAATGACTCATGTTAAGGCATAAAACACAAACTCTCCAAAGCATGGAATAAGTAAAAGATGCAAGTGTGTGGCCACACTACATGGACTGAAATCACATTTCAAATGATGCCAAATCATGGAAATAGGTCAAGCAATGCATGCTAGTGGACTTGATACACAAAGCTAACAAGCTAGAATATACTATAGCTATACAAAGCATGGCATGCATGACCAAAACAACACAAATTAGAGCTAGAGCATGCTAAAACATGGACAAAATCTTCTTAGAGTTAAGCCAAACATATGCTAGAATGACATGTTAAAGCATGATACTCATTAGGCTATTTCATGGAATTACACTACAAGTGTATGGAGCATGCAAGAGGCCATTAAACCAAACCTTAACAGAGGTATAACATGGTAAAACAACACCAAGAACATGTTGAAATGGACTCAAAACAAGCTAGAATGACATGCTACTTCATGAAGCATACAAGACTAGTTTATGAGGATTACACTACAAGTGTATTAGGCATGCATGAGGTGCTCAAGACAACCAAAAACAGTGATATGCCACCTCAAAATAACCCTAAATACATGCCAAGAACAAGCCAACACAAGCTTAATAAATATGCTCAAACATGAGGCATTCAAAGCAAGCAATCAAGACACAAGGAGAGGGGATGACCCTCTCCTATTTGGGACCTCAAAACCACCTTTCCACCACTGAAAATCCTCTGGATTTCAGTGGTAGAAAGGTCATGCAAAGGCTAAAACAAGAGCCAAAAGGGATGGCTCAAAACAAGGCCTAACAAGGCCTAAGAGGGGGTAGACCACCCCCAACACAAAAGTGACCTTAAACAAACATTTTAAGGACTGAAAAATTGAACTTTCTGCAGTAGGAAGTTAAGTCTAAAACACCATGCAAATAGATCTAAAAGCTTAAGCAAAACAAAAGGTTAAAGGGCTAGTTGACAAACCCTTGTAGAACCTCTTCAAGGCTGCCACTCCAGCAGCTTTCTTGGATCAAAACCGGTCCAAAAGCACCAAAACAAACCTCAAGAAGCCTCAACAACAAAAGGATGGTGTTTGAGTGTGTGTTTGTGTGTTAAAGTATGATAAAACTACACTTTAAGGCACAAAAATGAAGAGCAAGAGCAAGATAGATACAAAGATGTATTTGTATAGCTCAAGCACTAAAAACTGAACCTGGAGGAGGAGGGGGAGGTTCTCCTTTATAGAGAACAAGCAACAAGCTTATTAGATAAGCTTAGGGTTCAAGGCCATCCCTCCATACATATGGAGGATGGTTCTGGTGCCTTCCAACTGTGACAGCTGGATAGAAAATATTTCCAAAAAGGTGAATAAAAGCAGCCGACCACTTCAAGTGGTCGGCCAGCTACTTAAAGTGGTCGGCCGACCACCACAAGTGGTCTCCCAAGATAAAAACTGGTCGGCCTTGGTGGGAGATAGTCTAAAGTATGAAAACAATGCAGTGGTGTGGTGGCCGACCAAAAAAGGTGGCCCAAAGACCAAAAAGACTAGTTGGCAAACTAGAAAACTGGCTGGCGGGAAGAAAAGTGGTCTTCAAGGGGAAGAATTGGTCTCCCACCCTTGTACCACCTTCCAAACAAGGAAAACAAGGTTTGTACCAAAAATAAACCAAAACGGATGCAAGACGAAAGTTTGGGAGGCAAGGCGCTCAGCCGGAAGCCTCGAAAACTAGTCTACGGGCACCAAAAGTGGTTTACGACCACAAAAGTGGTCTCCCAGACCACAGTGTCCCTCTAGACAGAGGCAACAAGGTGTGGTTCAAAAACCACACCAAACAGAGAACGTTAAGCGGTTTCGAGTCAAGGCGCGCGGCCGAAGGCTCCGAAAACCGAAAACTAGCCTCCAAGCGAGAAAAGTGATCTACGACCACGAAAAGTGGTCTACGACCACAAAGAAGTGGTCTACAAGACCTCTCCCTCCCTCCAGGGAAGAGAAACAAGACTTGGTCCACAAACCAAGCCAAAGCACAAAGAGTTCAGAGGCCCGGAGGCAAGGCTCTCAACCAAAACTCCGGAAACTCGAAACGAGCACAACATGCACTATCACCAATCACTCAATCGATGATGTCTGAGTCTTAAGGTCGATCAAAAATGGGGTGTCTACAGTTGCCCTCTTTGACAGAACTCGAAAGTCAATAAGATGACAGGAGTGAATGTCAAAGCCCAAAGACGACCCATTTTTGACAAGACCGAAGACTTAGACAAACAGGCAAGATAAGAAAGAGATGCGCTTGCAGGCAGGGAAAAAATGCAAATAACATGCACAATGCCGAGCATAACTTACGATCATGCAAACAAAGCTATAATGAAGCAATTATACACAACAAATGCAACAATTTAAGCAAGCGAATGAGAACCAAACTACATTACATGCAAAAAGGATGTAAGAGAATTATACAATTCTCGCTACGTCCCACGCGGAGTAAATACAATACCGTCTGGTCGCGCCAGCCTCAAATGAACCGTACATACAATATCGTCTGGTCGCGCCAACTTCAGATGAACTGTACATACAATATCGTGCCTGCAAAAGAAAAAAATTCAACAAGTACAATATAGTAACAACATATGTTCAACATTACATCAAGATGCAATATAAACGCGTGCACATATGATGCCGATGGAAACATGCATAGAAATGCAAGTGAAAAGAGCGTGACAACGCAAGTGAAATGTGCATAACAATACAGGCGAAACGTGCGTGACAACGCGCGTAAAGAGCGCATGACAATGCAGGTGGAAGGGGTGCATGACAATGCAACCTAAGTGTGTGCATAACAATGCGATGAAATGTGCATGACAACGCATGTGAAGAGTGCATGACAATGCAACCTAAGTGTGCATGACAATGCGAGGAAGGTATGCATAACAATGCATTTGAAATGTGCAACTTCAAAAAACGTTGCACTTTCTCAAGAGCCGAGGACTCCAATCATCACCAAAACACACAGGGGGGACAATGGGACCTTGGACATCATCCAGGATAGTGGCCGACCACCTAGAACAATGGCCGACCAGTTGTTGATCACCTAAGTGGTTGGCCAACCAGAAAAACTAGTCGGCCGACCAGTTTATGAAAACAAGGATAGTTTTGACATTTCAAGGTCGGATCTTTAAGTACACAACTCTAAATCACTTTTGCTCACAAACACAAGGCCGAAACACATTCTCCTTTTGCGCTCTAACTTTTGCCAAGGCCGCCCTTTCTGGGTTTTCAACCTTGCGAGCTCAGTTTTTATTATTTCAAATTTTTCGTGCTCTAACTTTTGCCTAGGCCACCCTTTCGGATTTTCGGCCTAGCGAGCCACTCAGGGATAGTATTTCTTCAACTTGTCCATATTAATCGGCTGGGAGAACTCTAGGCCATCTAGGTCCATCAGAACGACGGCTCCACCTGACCAGATGGACTTAATGATATAAGGACCAGTCCAATTGGGTCTAAACTTGCCCCTAGCGTCGTGGATGGGAGCTCGGTTGTCTTTGAGCACAAGATCCCATTCCTTCAAATTCCTAAACTTAACCTTCTTGTTGAAAGCCCTGGAAACTCTTCAGTGGTAACCCTGGACGTGATACAGTGCTTTCAGCCTTCTCTCGTCAAATAGCATGAGTACTTCAAACCTGCTTTGCTGCCAATCTGCCTCAGCTATCTGACACTCAGCCAATACCTGTAATGACGTAACCTCAACTTTGATAGGTAAAACAGCCTCCATCCCATAAACCAAGAAATACGGAGTCACCCCAGTAGAAGTTCGAATTGAAGTCCGGTAACCCCATAGAGCAAATGACAACTTATCTGGCCAGTCCCGGTAGGTTTCCACTATCTTCCACAAAATGTGCTTGATGTTCTTGTTGGCGGCCTCAACTGCTTTGTTCGTCTGTGGCCGATATGTAGATGACTTATGAAAAACCACGTTGTACTTGTCCAACAAGTCGATCACCTCCTTCTTGAAGTGAGAACCATTATCTGAAATGATCTCATTCGGAACGCCGTAGCGACAGATGATGTTGTTCCTGATGAACTTAGCAACATGCGATGCCTTCAACACCGCGTAAGATTGGGCCTCAACCCACTTCGTGATGTAGTCTATCGCTACCAGAATGTACTCATGCTCGTTGGACCCCTTTGGAGTAACAGCCCCAATCACATCAATCCCCCAGACTAAAAACGGCCATGGAGAAGTCATGTTGTACAGCTTCGACGCCAGAATGTTCATGCGGTTTGCATGGATCTGACATTTGTGGCATCGCCAAACAAAGCCAATACAATCATCCTCCATGGTGGACCAGTAATAACCCTGTCTAAGGATCTTCCGGGCTAGCATCACCCAGTTCATGTGCGATCCGCACTCTCCTCCATGAATGGTCTCCATCAGGTGCTTGGATTCTTTAGTATCAACACACAGTTTATGCATCCCAAGGTGACCTCTCTTGTACAGTTTACCCCCGTAGATGATGAACTGAGCAGCCATTCTTCGAATTGCCCTCTTATCTTTGGCATTTGCCCCTGGTGGATACGCCTCTTTTTCTAAGAAGTTCCAGACATCGTAACACCAGGGATTCTCATCTTGTACCTCATCTATGGCAGCAATCAGCTCGTAGGTCGGCACAAATTTCTGTTCGATGATGATCGGACGCATCCGGACTCCGAAAAGGATATCTATCATGGAAGATAGAGTTACTAATGAATCAGCGAACCTGTTGTTCTCTCTTAACAGATGGGCGAAATTCAGCTTCTCAAACTGAGGAATTAGCACATCCAAGGTCTGGTGGTAGATTCTCATCTTTTCTTCTTTAACTTTCCAATCTCCTTTTAGCTTGAGATACAACAAGGTTCGAGTCCCCGATGACATCCAACCATTTTGCCCCTAGTTCCAAGGCGGCTTCTAGTCCAGCAATACATGCTCATACTCTGCCTCATTGTTCGATACTCTGAACCAGAGTTTGAATGCTAGAGGTATACGAGAATTGTCGGATGCTATCAGCAACACCCCTATCCCATACCCGTATTGGTTTGACGCTCCGTCAAAGTACATCGTCCAAGTCTCTTCTTCGACATGTAGAATGGCCTCGTCTAGGAACAAATACTCAACTGCTTCATCCCCTTCAACTGGGTGATCAACTGGGAACTCCGCTACCGCTCTCCCTTTCACTAACTTGCGTGTCATATACTTCAGATCAAACTCGGAAAGCAGAAGCAACCAACGGGCTAGCCTACCCGTAAGTGCTGGTTTCTCGAAGAGATATTTGATAGGATCCAACCTTGAAACCAATATTACAAAGTGAGCTAGCAGGTAGTGCCGCAGCTTCCTGGTAGCCCATACCAAGGCCAGACAAGCCTTCTCCAGCGGAGTGTAGCGGGTCTCGTAATCTAGCATTTTCTTGCTCAGGAAGTAGATAGCTCTTTCCACTTTGTCCTCAGACTCCTGTGCAAGTATGCAGCCCATTGTAATTTCAGTCACTGAAAGATACAGAATCAACGGTTTTCCCGACTCAGGCGGTGACAACACAGGTGGGTTCTGTAAATATTGCTTGATTTGTTCAAAAGCAACTTGGCATCGACCGTCCCATTGGAACTTCTTTCCTTTCTTCAGGAGACCAAAGAGTGGTTCACAAGTCAAGGTTAATTTTGTAATAAACCGTCTTATGAATTGCACTTTACCCAGAAAGCCTCGCACCTCCTTTTCAGTTCTCAGTGGTGGCATTTCTAAGATGGCCTTGATTTTGGAAGGGTCGACCTCGATACCTCTCTGTGTAATCAAGAACCCCAGCATTTTCCCTGCTGTAACACCAAACTTACATTTCTGAGGATTCAGCCGCAACAGATACTCTCTGATCCGTTCAAAGAATTTCTGCAAGGCAGTGTAGTGGCCCTCTCATTCCTTGGACTTGACAATCATGTCGTCCACATAGACCTCAACCTCCTTATGGATCATGTCATGCAAAATTGTGGTCGCAGCCCGTTGATATGTAGCTCCAGCATTCTTTAGCCCAAACGGTATCACCCCATAACAATAGGTTCCCCACAGGGTGGTAAAAGAGGTCTTCTCCTAGTCTTCGGGTGCCATCAATATCTGATTGTAGCCAGAAAACCCATCCATGAACGAGAGCAACGCATGCCCAGAAGTGAAGTCCACTAATTCGTCGATATGCGGCAGAGGAAATTCGTCCTTTGGACTAGCTTTGTTCAAATCCTTGAAATCCACACATACCAGAATTCTGCAGTCCTTCTTCGGCACCGGAACTATATTAGCCAACCAAGTTGGGTATTCAGATATCAGTAGGAACCCTACGTTAATTTGCTTGGTGACCTCTTCTTTGATCTTGAGAGCCCAGTCCAGGCGGAGCCTTCTGAGCTTCTGCTTAACAGGTTGGGCCTCTGGGTCAAGAGGGATCCGGTGCTGTACAATCTCAAGATCGATTCCAGGCATGTCTTCGTAGGACCACGCGAAAACATCTTTGAAATCTTTTAACAAAGCGACTAAATGCTTGCGCTCCTCCGAAGACAACGTAAACCCGATCTGGACCAACCGCGGGTCCTTCTCAGTACCAACATTAATTTCGATGATTTCATCAACCAAGGGTTTTACAAACCTCTCCTGCTCTTGATCAAGCAAATCTTGCAAAATCGGAGGAATTTTTTCCTCGTCGTTTTCATCAAAATTTTGAAAATCCTGATTAATGCAATAAATTAAGGGTACAGAAAAATACTCGGAAGCCACAGCTACTCCATTCTTATTAATCACTTTCAAATCGCCTGATTCCTCTGTTACAACAGACTCAAAGGAAAAAGAAAAAGATGACCTAGACAAGACTATGGCATCCGGGTTGTCACCCCCAAGAATACCGGACTCAGACTCAGACGAGCTGGAACCTGATTCCGACTCCACAAACTCAGTGGAATCAGATTCCGGCTCACTACCTGACCCGGTGCTGCTCGATAAGAAGCCCTCCTCGTATTGCCAGATGAGGGAGGATGCGATGAATGCATCCAGAATGTTTAAAGATGGGCTCGCAGCCGTTTCATTCCCGATCATGGACACCGAGAAGTTGTCCCCCAAGCACTCATGTACGATCGGAGGATCTGAAAGTAGACAAGTCAGTGCTACCCCTATTTCAATCTCTACGCTCTCGGAATCTCCTCCTTGCACTGCTCAACCTCGGCTGGTGGGTCTGTTTGCTCTTCTGCAATATCATCCCCAGACAATTGCAAGTCAAAGAAAATTTCAAACCCTGGCAGGCGTCACCTCTCTGCATTTAGTCATGGCTCTAGGAAGCCGCAGAATGGAAAGTCTTCCCCCTCCCGGACAAAGCGTCCGTTCAAGGTACCCTGGATAGGTCGGTGCATCAACTCATAAGGCTTCCCGGCCTGCTTGGCTCTGGCTCTTCCAGCCATCTCTTTGCCTTTCCTCACCTAGTCCTCCTTGGTAGGCAGATAACCTAAGCCAAAGGTATGTGGGTTATGGGGCACTTCAGCCGATGCTGCAACACCTTTCCAGCCACTGCGCCCTAATCCCATCCCGGGGATGTGCTGGAGCTTGTTCATGAGGTACACAGACTGTGCACTGACATATAATCCCTCATCAATAGCCAGTATGTTCTGTACAACCCGGGCCTCAGCTAGCGTAAATCCTGACAGGAACATATCCTCCGCGCCATGTTCAATCTCCAGAACTGGCGTAGAAACCTCTGGCGACGGTGGATTGAAGAATTCCCAAAAACTATAGCTACCCCATTCCCGTGGGGGTACTTCAACATTTGATGTAGGGTAGAAGAGACTGTTTTCACCTGGTGCAGTCACGGCTGCCCTAGGAGTAGATTGAAGGTCGCGGGAACGTTCAAGACATGAAAGTCAATAGCCTGATGTCCTGGACCGACCTGAGTCCAAATCTGCACAGTCCCCATCACCTCTCTGCTGGTATTGTCATAGGCCCGAATCACCTGGGCAGTAGGTAAAAAGTTCGCAGGCTTCAACTCGATAGCATATGTCGTCCTCGACGAGCACACATTGATAGCAGATCCTATGTCAACAAGAACTACTGGTATCCATTTTTCTCTACACTCCACAGAGATGTAGAGTGGTTTGTTATGATTCGCGCCGTCAAGCGGCAACTCCTTGTCAGTGAAGGTCAATGTCGGGGAAACTCCTCCCGAAAAAACCAATCCTACCAGCTGTTCAGGCGTGGTATCAATTGAAAGTTTGGCCCTGTCCATCACGGAAAGGACAACCTGTCTATGAACTCTTGAGGCCATGAGCAGTCCCCAAATGGAGATGTCTGCTTGGATTTTCTTGAGCTGTTTCAGCACAGCCTCCTTTTCGAGCAGTTTTTCTTTCTGCCTCTCCACCTCCTTGTCCTTCCCGGACGCCTCTGGTTGATCCAGGTGTGGGGGCATGAAATATTGCCCACTCCTGGTCATGTGGTCCATCTCTCCCACATACCAGGTATCATCTGGTTGGCTTTGCCCCCAATTTTTGTCTGTGTGGGCAAGACACAAGTCGTCGTCTTCCTACCACATTCCGTCGGTCATCGACAAGCAGCTATTTGGTTCCGTTACGACTGTTTCTATGCGCACAGCACCTTCCGTCCCCTCAGGGGCTTTGGCCTCTCTAGCCCTTTCCAGATCTTCGATCTTTTCCAGCTCAATCTTCATCTGTGTGGGCAAGACACAAGTCGTCGTCTTCCCACCACATTCCGTCGGCCATCGACAAGCAACTATTTGGTTCCGTTACGACTGTTTCTATACGTACAGCACCTTTCGTCCCCTCAGGGGCTTTGGCCTCTCTAGCCTTTTCCAGATCTTCAATTTTTTCCTGCTCAAACTGCTTCAGTATAGTCTGCTATTCAGAATCTTTCGTACTCAAACTGCCCATGTTTTGAGCAAAATTCTTGACACCAGTGCTCTTCGGCGGTTGGTCCTGATTCCTAGCCATTCCGGCCACTGTTGATGTCCCCGTGTCAGACAGACCCCGTTCTAGCTGAGGCTGCTCAACAACATCTGGCTCGTCGCTAAGCCACCCAGTAGCTCCTGCTAACCCTTTCAGATCAAACCAGTTTACAGTCACGTCTCCCGAATCCTGTTCATTGAAGAATTACAAATTCGCGATATCCTCCTCTAGTTCTGCTAGGTCATCTAGCCCCTGATTAGGTCCATCCTCTCAAACTACACAGGTCTCTGCCCCCACTGGCAATTCGACCATTGGCTTAGGCTAATCCGTTGGTGTGATATAACTGCTCAGGTTGTACTCAAAACTCGCAGACCCCTCAAGCTCTGAATCCTCATTACCATCTGCCTTAGCAGTCATCTCAATTCTATCTTCGATAGGAACCACCATCAGTTCAAGTTGGGTTTGGGAGATATCCATTATGCACAAATCAGTGCTGTCAGGAATGAACACCTTTAGCTTGGGTAGGTGAGAAGGGGTGATATATATGCTAGGGTCGTATGACACAACCCCAGTTTGGATCAGGTTAATGCGTTTGGAAGGTGAAGCTTGGTTATGTGGTGGGAGAGGGTTAATTGTGACATTCGGCTTCTCTGGAGGCATAATCATCCTATTGTCGATAAGATCCTGAATCTCATGACGCAATCGAAAACACTGGTCGGTTTCGTGACCATGTTGTTGGTGATAGGAACAGTACTTTGCTGGGTTATGGGAGGGCTTTTCTGGTAAAGGCCGCAGCTCTAGGGGCTTCTGGTAACCTTTCTTGATCAAAACCCCCAATGCCTTGGACAAAGACATGTATAGTGGGGTGAAGGTTCTTTGGCCTCGGAGGGCATACTTGACTGTTTGCGAGCTACTTCCGGACGCACCGGTAAAGGGTGTAGCTGCAAAGGTTTTTGGAGTGGTGGTGGTGACCATTCTTACATCTGAAGAACTGGAAGCTGCAACACTGCTTGTGTCTGCACTCGTACTACGGTTGAATGCCCTCTTAGGCTGCTCTCTCTTATGGTCAATCAGACCCTGTTTCATTGTGTCCTCGATCTGCACCCCAATCTCATGTAGATCCGCAAAGGTGGGTAGGGGGAGGACGATCATCTTTTGCATGAGCTTAGGCTGGAGGTTGCGCACAACCATCCGTATTTGGTCCTTGTCAACCGGCTTGATGGTCATCATTGAGGCTTTAGCCCTCCAGCGGGTCACAAAATCGGAGAAACTCTCCTTCGACTCTTGCCTGGTTGTCTAGAGATCACGAGTTGTGACCTCAATCTATGTATTGTAGGAGTATTGAGCTATAAAAGCATCAGCCATCTCCTCCAAGTTCCTCTTAACAGAGTCCTCCAGTTTTGCATACCAAATAACCGCTACACCCGACAGGGTCCGGCCAAACAAGGAAAGCTTCTGTAATCTGGAAAGGCCCATCGGCCTAGGATATCCGAGAACAGTTGCAGGTGCACCATAGGATCTCCAGACTCATCAAAACGGTCGATGTGTGACATCTTAAACTGGTCCGACAGAGTCACGGCCGAATCGGTGTATTCATCCTCTATATCTGGAATGGATTTCATGCCTTGAGCCTTCTTGAAAAGCTTTTCCAGCTTCCTCACTTTTAGTGCTATTGGATCCACCTCAAATTCAAATGGTGAATCCACTAGATTAGTGGGCGCTTTGGATAGCTGGGGTAGGATTGGGGGCGGAGTTGGCCACGTTGGAATGTTTATATTTTCCTGGACGTTGGCGGTCTCCCCGAGTATTGGAACTCTTGGTGGGGGAGGAGGTGGGTGCGAAGCAGATGCTCTGGTTTGCTGCTGTAGCCTGGCAATTAACTCTGCCTGTTAGGCCACTACCTCAGCTTGACGTGCAGACACTTCTGCCTGACGAGCAGCATCCTGCTACATGGCTTGCATACTTTCCTGGAGCCGACGTATCATCTCTTCCATGCCTGCCATAATGTGCTGATCCAACTGAACAACCGGTATATCTGTCCCTGCAGTAGACTCGGAAATCTCAGCCCGACTACTCAAAGAACACTGATCTGGCAACCGCTGTACTGATACACAGCGCCTTCATGACCTCTGTGTAATAACCGGGGGTAATGAGTGGTACACTGGTGGTCCGTCTATTAGATCCTCGGATCGATGAAGTCTGCGACTTCTAACCCAGAGTGCTCGGGGAATATCTGCCTGGTTAGATACAATAGTGCTAAACTACCTTGCAAAAAGATAAATAAAGCATGATAAGGAAACAATAAACAGAAAAACGGACAGCATAACAGCTTAAATAAAAACAACACACAGTTGACAAGACAACACATAGTTGGCAGTTGTAAGCTGAATACACCGTTCTCAAACACTATTTACTGTGCCCAAATTGCTGCCCCAAAACTGATACCCTCAGATAAAATTGATTCTTCAAATACTAATGTCGTAGGCCTGATACCCAGACTTGCAAACTGATACATGCATTCCTGTAGAGGCACACTCTAAAAGCACATAGCAAGTAAAGGAGAGCCAAAACACCCCTATGTTGGGGTAGGGTTTCCCTGTCCTATTTTGTCAGGAGCTAGGGTTTCATTACGCACGCAGCGGTTTTCAAACAACCTACATTCGGGTAAGTAACCCGTCCTAGCTTGGAATAGTCACTATGGATTCCGATATGCACTAGGTCAAATGGTCAAAAAGGGTGCCCCGATAAAAACCGGGATTTGTGTTCCCGTCGTGGCAGAGCCCGCAACTGGTCAGCCTTATGCATGCTTCTCAAAGCAAGCCTCTGGCAAACCGTTCAGGAATAGCATACGGCAAACACAGTGTCCTAAGCGCACCAATGCAAATGCAATGCAAAGAGACACATAAGTGTAGTCAAAACAAGATATCATGAGTTCAAGTCAAGTTCTCTAAATCTCCAGCAGAGTCGCCAGAAACTGTAGACGTGCCCCGAGAACTCCCGGCTCCGCGCTGCAAGGGCACAATATCTGTTTTGTTCTTTAGGCTACTATAAGTTCGGACTCATGTCACGGTTCTGAATCTAATCTCACAAAGTACAATGTGAGGCCGATAAATCACCAAAGAATCCAAATCTGGCAAATCGTTTTGGAAAACTGATTTTAATAAAGAAGTATCAAACATGGACGACTTTGCCAAATACAGAGTTGCCACTTAAATGTTTTATTTTTGGGAAATTTAGGAAACCCTAACTCGTGCCTAAGGCCACGTGTCTGTCATCACCAAAGTTGCCTCGGCTCGGGAACTTGGGTACGAGAGAGGAAAGTCATGCAATGAGCACCCCCGCTCGCCCGATCAAAGATCGGCCTATACTAAGCATGATATTTTATTTTTGAAAACACGTGTGTTCTTATTCCGGTTATTAACCTAGAATTACTATGTGATGCGCACAGCATACAAGTATAGACTAAATTGCCTAATTTGGAACAAAACATTGCATGTTCGTTTGTGAAAATGATTTGAAGTTTGTTACTCGCAAGTAGGCTAAATCGGGGATTTGATGAATTGTTCCAATTCAAGCAATCCAACCTTCACCCACAGGCATTCATGCAGTTAATCAACTAAGCAGTTAGCCTCATGGCAAGCGTGCTATACATGGCAACCTTAACACACATGCAGTATGCTAAAGGGTAAACACTCACAATTACTCTGACCCATAACAGAGAACTAGTTAGAAATCATGCATGATCCTAGTTCATGTTAAGATGGCTAATGGAACACATACGAGAATGCAATTAAGATAGGCTCGGCTATTCTAGAATGGCATATGAAATGCAATTTGGTACATGTATTCAAATTGGAATTGAAATACAATGCAGTTAGTATGATATGCCGAGCCCGGTGCATGCAATACAGATGAATGAATGCACGAATGCAAAGCATAAGGTATGCTAAACAAAATATGCCCTAATATTAACCATCGTAAGCGGTTAAGTAAAAGGGAGAAAGAAATGGGGGTTGGAAGGCATGCATCACACACACGCACGATTATTACAACAATTGGCCCTCTCGACAGAGGGTCCGAATAAGAAGCTAACTAGTTAATCTAAGCTAATTAAACTAATTATTACATCACAAAATTGAATAACTAGCTACAACTAATTATTACAACATGAATTGAATAGCTAAGCACATTAGCTAATTAAGTACAGAACCAAAGCATAAACTAGATAAGCAAATTAGCTAAGTAAAACAGTAAAGCAATGTCCTTAGAGGGAGAAGAGTGTATGCATGCCCGGTCGCCTCGTTCGGAAATCCAACGCGATGCCCCAACTTGCCTCTGTTTGCAATTGGCCTCAGAACATTGCACAAAGCTCCACAAAGCTTCAACTCCACCATGGGAACCTGTAGGAGGGTGGCCGACTAGTTGTTGATATGGAAGACCACCTGCCGACCACTTTTCTTTGCTGCAGACCAGATAAAGTGGCCAGCCAGCTAGTTTTTCTGGCTGGCCGGCCAGTTTTTGCTGTAGTTCTCCAATTTGCTGCAACAGAGAGCAAGAAAGGGCATGGCAATGTATTTGCAAGATATGTGTGCACAACTACCCTCCCTATTATTTCATGAGCTCAAGGGAGTGTGGTTCTCGACCCTCAGGCCACCAATCACGCATCTCGATGCATGATGGCCGAGAAGCCAAATTGCACAATTCAATGTAAAATGAATGCACACATAAACACGTAAAGCCTAAAACTCTATCACGTGTGATCAAGAGTGTCGATGACCAAGAATTGAGGCACGTTTCATCATTTCAAGTATGAAACGTTTCTCGTTTCTCGTGTTTGGACTAACACCTATTCCAAACACAATACAGCAAATAACAAGCATGCAAACATGCAATGCAACTACATGGCATATACAATGCAATGTAACAATATGGCATACTCAATGCTAAGAACATGGCATGCACAATGCAATGAACAAGATGGCATACACAATGCAATGTAACTTAAGCATACACAGTGCAACAATATGGCATACGCCATGCAATGTAACAACATGAGACAATGTAACAACATTCACATAACATGCTTGGTGGACTTAAACCAAAATGGACAGACCTCTGTCTTGCCCAAATCAATGGCCATAATGCTAAAATAAAGGGATGAAATGCAAAACAAAGCATGCACATGCATTGGCCCATTGACCGGGCATAAGAGCACAACTCTCAAAAGTACTCAAAGAATAAAAAAATGTGGAAGTGTGACAACACCACATTCTCTGAAATAAGGTAAGAAATGATGTCAAATCATTCAAAGAACACAAGTATAGCATGCTATGATCCTTAAACATTAAAGCTAGCAAAGAGGACTACAAAGGGGGCATGCAATACATGGCAAAAAGGCATGAACCAACCATGGACAGAGCTTAATTAGGTCCAAACAAAGACCAAAACATGCTAAGATGGGGGCTCAAAGGCCTAGGCAAGATGGCATACACATTGGTCCATAAGCTAGGCAATAAATGCACAACACTCAAAGGCACTTAACGAGTGAATAAAGTGGGAACATGGCAATGCTACATGCTCTGAAATGTCATGTTAAAGGATGCCAAATCATATACACAACACAAATGAAGCATGCTATGGTACCCAAAGCTTGAAGCTAGCATAGGCATCTATACTACAACTACGCAAAACATGAAGCATATGGAAAAGGCAACCCAAAACAGTCCTAGAACACGTCAAAATGAGTCTAAAACATGCATGGAAGGCAGCCAAAATAAGCTAGCATGAAGGGCATAAGGCATGATACATACAAGGCCAATAAGGAGGATTACACTACACCTACCAAGACCAAGCATGGGATGGCTTAACCAACAAAAATCAGAGTTATATCATGGCAAAATAACCCCAAAAACACATTGAAATGATAGCTCGCAAGCTTAGGCATGAAGGCATACGCAATGACTCATGTTAAGGCATAAAACACAAACTCTCCAAAGCATGGAATAAGTGAAAGATGCAAGTGTGTGGCCACACTACATGGACTGAAATCACATTTCAAATGATGTCAAATCATGGAAATAGGTCAAGCAATGCATGCTAGTGGACTTGATACACAAAGTTAACAAGCTAGAATGCACTATAGCTATACAAAGCATGGCATGCATGACCAAAACAACACAAATCAGAGCTAGAGCATGCTAAAACATGGACAAAATCTTCTTAGAGTTAAGCCAAAAACATGCTAGAATGACATGTTAAAGCATGATACTCATTAGGCTATTTCATGGAATTACACTACAAGTGTATGGAGCATGCAAGGGGCCATTAAACCAAAACTCTATAGAGGTATAACATAGTAAAAAAACACCAAGAACATGCTAAAATGGACTCAAAACAAGCTAGAATGACATGCTACTTCATGAAGCATACGAGACTAGTTTATGAGGATTACACTACAAGTGCATTAGGCATGCGTGAGGTGCTCAAGACAACCAAAAATAGTGATATGCCATCTCAAAATAACCCCAAATACATGCCAAGAACAAGCCAACACAAGCTTAATAAACATGCTCAAACATGAGGAATTCAAAGTAAGCAATCAAGACACAAAGAGAGGGCATAACCCTCTCCTATTTGGGACCTCAAAACCACCTTTCCACCACTTAAAATCCTCTGGATTTCAGTGGTAGAAAGGTCATGCAAAGGCTAAAACAAGAGCCAAAAGGGATGGCTCAAAATAAGGCCTAACAAGGCCTAAGAGGGGGTAGACCACCCGCAACACAAAAGTGACCTTAAACAAACATTTTAAGAACTGAAAAATAAAACTTTTTGCAGTAGGAAGTTAAGTCTAAAACACCATGAAAAGAGGTCTAAAAGCTTAATCAAAGCAAAGAGTTAAAGGGCTAGTTGACTCACCCTTGCAGAACCTCTTCAAGGCTACGACTCTAGCAGCTTTCTTGGATCAAAACCAGTCCAAAAGCACCAAAACAAACCTCAAGAAGCCTCAGCAACAAAAGGATGGTGTTTGAGTGTGTGTTTGAGTATTAAAGTATGATAAAACTACACTGTACGGCACAAAAATGAAGAGCAAGAGCAAGATAGATACAAAGATGTATATGTATAGCTCAAGCACTAAAAACTGAACCTGGAGGAAGGGGGGAGGTTCTCCTTTATAGAGAACAAGCAACAAGCTTGTTGGACAAGCTTAGGGTTCAAGGCCATCCCTCCATACACGTGTATGGAGGATGGTTTTGGTGCCTTCCAGCTATAACAGCTGGATAGAAAATATCTCCAAAAAGGTGAAGAAAACAGTCGACCACTTGAAGTGGTCGGCTAGCTACTTGAAGTGGTCGGCCGACCACCACAAGTGGTCTCCCAAGATGAAAACTAGTCGACCATGGTTGGAGAGAGTCTAAAGCATGAAAACAATGCAGTGGTGTGGTGGCCGACCAGAAAAGGTGGCCCAAAGACCAAGGAGACCAGTTGGCAGACCAGAAAATTGGCTGGCGGGAAGAAAAGTGGCCTCCAAGGGGAAGAACTGGTCTCCCACCCTTGTACCACCTTCCAAACAAGGAAAACAAGGTTTGTACCAAAAAAAAACTAAAACGGATGCAAGACGAAAGTTCGGGAGGCAAGGCGCTCAGCCGGAAGCCTCGAAAACTAGTCTACGGGCACCAAAAGTGGTTTACGACCACAAAAGTGGTCTCCCAGACCACAGTGTCCCTCTAGACAAAGGAAACAAGGTGTGGTTCAAATACCACGCTAAACAGAGAACGTTAAGCGGTCTCGAGTCAAGGCGCGCGGCCGAAGGCTCCGAAAATCAGAAACTAGTCTCCAAGCGAGAAAAGTGGTCTACGACCACAAAGAAGTGGTCTACAAGACCTCTCCCTCCCTCCAGGGAAGAGAAACAAGGTTTGGTCCACAAACCAAGCCAAAGCACAAAGAGTTCAGAGGCCCGGAGGCAAGGCTCTCAGCCAAAACTCCGGAAACTCGAAACGAGCACAACATGCACTATCACCGAGCGCTCAATCGATGACGTCTAAGTCTTAAGGTCGGTCAAAATGGGGTGTCTACACTAAGAAACTCATAATACAACATGTTTTAAAGATCACTTCATTAAATCAAGCCCAAAAGTGTGACAATTGAACACAAATTCCAACGTAAACTTGAAGAATGATGCAAGAACATAACATGCATGAGTTCTTAAGAACTCTAATGCTCCAAAGCATGATCAAATGCAAGATTGTACTAAAAAACATGGTGAATTTCTAGAGTCTAACCATAATATGGAAATGCATGTGGAAATTCACATGAAAATGATCTCAAGATTCAATGATATGGACATGCATGCAAACATTGCTTCTCAATTCAACTCTTAAGACTATATCTTGACTCTAAACACCAATTTTTCCATGAACCATGCATGTAACAACTTAAATTAACAATTAAGAGAATAAATTTCCTACCTTAAGTCTTGAATTCCAAGTGTAGAAGCCTAATCTCTCAAGTCCTCTTCAATTTCTTCTAAGTTCACACAAAACTCTTGTTGAATTCAATTCTTCTTCCAACTCTGTCTCTCTCTCTCTCTCCTTCTCTCTCTCTCTCTCTCTCTCTCTCTCTCTCTCTCACGGTTTGGTCTAGAGGATGGAAAAGATAATGTACCAAACATGTAAATCAAGCCTCAAACAATGTTTTTGAAGGTGGCCCACTAAATGGCAAAAATGTAATAACCTCAAGTTAATGTGATTTAACGTTATTTATTCCAACTTAATCATTCCAAATTGAATTTTAATTAATCCTACCATAAAATCCTATAAATCCTAATTAGCATATAACACTAATCAATATCTGAATCGGTCGCCGATAAGGCTTTCAATTCGCAATTCGAAAATTAAGACATGAACATATCATTCAGTAACAAACAGATAGAAATACAAATAAAACAATACACTCATGTAATCAAATTAGGATTTCATCTCAATCAATTACTTATCATGCTTAATCATAAGTTAACGCTAATCAGAGGTGAGGGTTGTCACACCAACACACCGGCCTTGTTTATGGATTTGATAAATAGGATCTTTTAAGAGTTCCTAGGCTGTTTTGTGGTCGTCTTTGTTGATGACATCCTGATTTACTCACCCTCTAAAGAGGAGCACGAGGAACACTTGCGAGTTGTGCTTAAGTTTCTTAGAGCCCACAAGTTGTATGCTAAGTTCGGGAAGTGTGAATTCTGGTTGAAAGAAGTGAAATTCTTAGGCCACGTGGTATCCATAGAAGGAGTGACAGTAGACTCTTCTATGATAGAAGTAGTGCAAGATTGGGAACAACCTAATAATGCCTTTGAAATTCATAGTTTCTTAGGATTGGCCAAGTATTACCGTCAGTTTGTGAAGGATTTCTCAAAATTAGCCTCATCATTGACTAGGCTTACGAGGAAGTCAAATTTGTGTGGAATGACACTTGTGAGAAGTCATTCCAAGAGCTTAAGGTTAGACTTACCACTACTCCAGTATTGATCATCTTGGAGAGGGATTTGGGTTCTTCGGTATACTGTGATGCATTGCAAGAAGGTTTCGGTTGTGTCTTGATGCAAGAGGGGAAAGTAGTAGCTTATGGCTCATGTCAATTGAAAACACACGAGAAAAACTACCCTACACATGACCTAGAGCTAGCAGCTGTGATCTTTGCCTTGAAAATTTAGAGACATTACTTGTATGGTGAGAAGTTTGAAGTGTTCTCCATTCACAAGAATTTGAAGTATCTATTTTCACAAAAAGATCTAAATCTGAGGCAGAGAATGTGGATGGAGTTTATGGAGGATTATGACTTTGAATTGCACTATCATCCGGGGAAAGCCAATGTAGTAGCAGATCTTGAGTAGAAAGTCCGTTAACAATGTAGCGAGTATTGTCATCTAGGAGTGGGAGATATTGGTTGCTATTAGCAAGTTTGACTTGAATCTTGGCGAGTCCGTTGAGTTGGTAGCTTTGTTTATGGTGGTTGCACAACCTACACTAATGAGCAGAGTTATAGAAGCACATAGGGTGCTCTTGAGGTAGAAACCCTCCGAGAGAAGATACCTAGCGGGAAGGTAGAGAAGGGCTTAAACGTGTATTCTAACTCGAGTGCTAGATACCTCAACCATCTTTTGGTGCTGGAGTCTAGTCGAGAGGAGGTACTTCGAGAGTTCCACAATTCATGCCTTGCGGTGCATTTGGAAGGCACAAAGATGTATCACGACCTTAGTCGCCAATTTTGGTGGAAGGGAGTGAAGAAAGATGTAACTGTGTTTGTATCGAGGTGCCTCACTTGTCAACAAGTGAAGGCCAAACATTAGGGACTAGCGGGGTTTATTACAACCCTTGCCCATAGCAAAGTGGAAATGGGAGCATGTTACGATGGATTTTGTTATGGGTCTTTCGAAGACTCAACGGGGTAATGATGCCATTTGGGTAATAGTTGATCGGTTGACTAAGTCAGTGCACTTTGTACCTATGTGCACGAGTGACTCAGTAGATTATCTCACTGACCTTTATATTAGGAACATTGTTCGACTTCATGAGATCCCTACGACTATTGTTTCGGATAGAGATTCGCGTTTCATGGCTCCATTGTGGCAGAGTCTATAGAATGCCTTGGGCACTAAGTTGCTTAGTACCGTTTATCATCCTCAGACTGATAGGCAATCAGAGCGTAGCGTCCAGATTTTAGAGGATATGTTTCAGGGTTGTGTTCTTGACTTTAAGGGGTCATGGGAGAGGCACCTGCCTTTAGTGGAGTTTTCCTATAACAATAGCTTCCAAACGAGTATTGGTATAGCACCATTTGAGGCCCTATATGGCCAACCATGTAGATCTCTTGTGTGTTGGGTTGACGTGGGTGATGCACCTATGTTAGGTCCTGAGTTAGTCTGGGAAAGGACAGAGAAAGTTGCACTGATCCGTAAGAGGTTGGTTATGGCTCATGGTCGTTAGAAGAACTATGTCGACCGTTGGAGGAAACCATTATCCTTTGAGATAGAAGATCATGTCTTTTTGAAGATATCACCTATACGAGGTTTGATGAGGTTTGGAAAGAGTGGAAAGTTGTCTCCTAGGTATATTGGACCTTTTGAGATCCTACAGCGGATTGGAGAGGTAGCTTATCATTTGACCTTGCCGCCACAACATTTTGGAGTTCATGACGTGTTTCACATTTGTATGCTCTGGAAGTATAAGCCAAATCCATCACATGTGTTGGACTGGACCGAGCTACAGGTAGATGAAGATGTCTCATATGAGGAGAGACCGGTTAGAGTTTTAGATACTCGAGACCAAGTCTTGCATAGCAAGACAATACCTTTGGTAAAAGTGTTATGGAAACATCACGGGGTTGAGGAAGCAACCTGGAAACGTGAGGCGGAAGTCCATGAGAAGTATCCAAACCTATTTGTCAATGTTTAAGTTTGTATTGAAAATCTTGTCATGTTAATGTAATGAAAGCATTATATATGTTTTCGAAATGTGAATTGTATATTCAGTGATGGGAACGTGTTTATCACGGAGATGAAAATGAATGATTGGTAGATGGGTCATAGTGATGAAATAGAATTGCTATCATTGTTGTAATTGGTTTAATTATGATTTGGTTGATTTATTTAAAATTTCGGGGATAAAATTTCTTAAGGGGGGAGGTTATAGTGATCCAGGCTTAGATTCAACCCATTTATTGCCTTTGAATCCGAGAAAACATATCTGTAGCGGTTGTCTTTCCCTCTTTTCTTGTTGAGTTTTGGCTTCAAGGGTCAACACTCGACTTGGTGGTGTCGACACTGCCTCATTTTGCTAGGTTTCTTCTACTCCTGGGGTCGACACCAGTCTGGGAAGTGTCGACCCGATCTTGCTGCTTAATACTGGCAATTGTTACTAAAATATATGGTCAACACCACGGGGTTCGTACGGTCAACCCTCTCTTGGTTGTTTTGTTCTGGGTTGTATTTTGAAAAATAGGGTCGACACCACTGCCTCCTAGGGTCGACCCTTGTATGCAGCAAAACATTAGCGTCTCAGCTTTTCTTCTTGAGGGCTGACCCACTATCTCGAGGGTCAACCCCTATGAGCTCTTTTTCCAGATTTTGGTTCGATTTTGGGCTCTACTTTATGGGGGTTTGACTTTATTCTTTTCTTTGACTTTAGGGCTATTATCCTACCACTATAAATAGACCCCAAACACACCTTTCTCATTCACTTTTACTTTTCTCTCTCTCTTCTCTCTTTGAACCGCGACTCTCTCTTTTTCTCTCAAGATTCACTTTTTCTCACTTAGATCTTTTGATCTACTCACTTGGAGATATCTTCTCATCTTGGTCCTTTGAAATAAATTGTAAATCATCTCAAGGGCTTCATTTTGATCCGAGAGGCTCGTGGTTTCATTGACGTGGAATTTTCCAAGTTTTCTCTTCCACCTTCTAAGCTTGAGGTAGGGATTCTCCACATTTATTTATGGGCTTTAACTTAGTTATTTGTTTTTATAAAACCACATTGTGAAAGAAAATAATTTTTGAACAAATCTTGAGTTTCGTTCGAAATAAAAAATGAGAGGTTTTCAAATGGTTTATTGGGAATGATTGTGGATAGATGTGTATAAATGAGATATGATGAATGATGGGTTTTCATCTTGAAAAATGGTTTATAAAGAAAATACGATTTTACCCTAGAAATCTCAAATATTGATTTTGTGTTGACAAATGGAATCGATGTTTAGATTGTGAAATTGGGTTGATGTTGATAAGGATAGTGGAGTTAAGTATGTATTACCACTCACATCTTAGGATTTGAAAAGTTTATCTTTATGGAAATTCTTTATTGTTTAAAGATACATGCTTTGGACTATTAGTGGAGGATAGCTATAATTGTTGTAGAAATTGCATGAGAACTAAGCGAATTGGAACTATTTTCTCATTCATTTGCATTGGCCATTTTTGTATATTATCATATTGAAAATGTATATTGTTTTGAGAAAAATGAATGGTGAATACTTGGTGAATCAGGGTAGGGGTGTGTAGACACCCCATTTTTTACCGCCCTTAAGACTTGGGCGCTACTGATGGTTTACTTGGTGGTGAAAGATATGTAGAGCAAAAGTTCGATTTCTTCGGCAAGAGGAGAGTCAAATCCAAGCCTCACACCCCATTTTGGACCAAAAATATTTTAGATCTTAAAACCCTCTCTTTCAAAATATTTTTTAAATAAAGTTCCTACGATGTTCCGAGACTCACATTTTGTCAAATGTCGCGTTTTTCAGTAAACCGAGCAAGGACAAAGTGGAAATGAATGAAGAGATATGAAATCTTTGAAAAATCCTTCAAAACACCTTGTTTAGGGGTTTGGAGTTGAAGAAAAGAGAAGAAGAGGGAAGAAACCAAGTTGGAGAAAAAGATGGGCATGAATCGCTAAGAGAGAGTCGAGCAGCCCTCGGTAAATCAGGCCTATCATTTTGAATACTTGGATTTCAGATATGAGGCCACCACCGTTGGAAATCTTACTTCTGGGGCTTCATTTTTCACTTAAGAATCTCCTAAAGCCGAGTCCGGATGGGGGAGATATGATTGGCGGAAGTTGGGCATCATTCCGGTTGGACCGAAACTGAATAGCCTTCACCAAAAGAGGGTTATCTCTTAGCACACATGAAATTTTGATGTGAAGCTTGTATAATTGGAAAGAATACTTCCGGGGCTACAGTTTAGGCTCAAGAATGACCTGAAAAGGCATCCAGATGAAGGAATTAGGCTTGCTTCAAGTCAGGGACTAGGACTAATTTTTCCCATTAGCCTCTATGGCACTGCATCGGCCACAATTGGACCTCAGCAACTATATGTCAACCAAAAGTGAATCTTATCGGCCACAAATGGTGGCCGGTCGGCACCAAAGATGGCCGGTCAGCCAGAAGTGTCCAGAAAGCCCAGAATTGGCAGATATTTCTTCTCCAGCTGTTGTGAACTACATCAGATATTTCCAAATGAGATATTTCGACCAAATGCTCATATATTGCTATATATTGAGCCATATCTCATAGATTGAAGGGTTGGCAATTGTGGGACTCTCTCTCTCTAAAAAATTCCTCTTTCTCTACAAGATTTTGTGAGCAAAATCTGAGCCTCTCTCCCTAGAAGCTCCTTCTCTTCTTGTTTTGAGCCTTAAGCTTGGAATCCTCTACACTTTTGCAAAGAGACCCTCAACCGAACTTAACCACCATTGGGCTAAGGTTCTTTGAGGATCATTTGGAGCTCCAAAAGGCTGATTTTGGCTTAGATTTTGCCTGGTTTTGCTATTGTCCTTCAAGGTGCTTCAAGGGTAAGCTCTTGTTCCTTTAAACCTTTGCTTTGCATGCTTGTTTTACCAACTTTGTAAACTATTTTTGGCTTGGTTTTAAATTGAGGAAATCTCTGTTTTTCAGTTCTAAAAGTGATGGTTTAGGCCTATTTTGTGTTAGGGGGTTGTCTCTCCCTTTGCTCTTTGGCTTGTAAAGCCTTTAGAGCCAACTTCCTAAGCTTTTGAAACCATCTTTGTTTGGCCTTTTAACCACTGAAATCCAGTGGATTTTCAGTGGTAAAAATGTGGTTTTGAGGTTCAAGATAGGAGAGGGTGGTCCCCTCTCCTCTTGTCTTGCTTGCTAGTGTTGATGGCTAACCAAATGAGCATGTGTTTTTACTTCTTTATGGCTTTGTTTAGGCTCATTTTTTAGACTTATCAGACCTTCCATAACTCTTTTTTTGGCTGCCTTGGTCATCTCTTGCATGCTTATTGCACTTGTAGTGTAAATCCTCTTTGCTAGCCTTGTTAGCTTTACAAAGTAGCATGCTTTTGTGGTTTGAATTAGCTTAGTTCAAGCATGTTTTTGGTGATGTTTTGCCATGTCATACCTCTGTTAAGGTTTGGTTTGGTTGGCCCTTGCATGGTCCATGCACTTGTAGTGCAATTCCATGAATTAGCCTAATGTGTATCATGCTTTAACATGTCATTCTAGCATGATTTTGGCTTAACTCTAAGAATATTTTGGTCATGTTTTAGCATTCTTAAGCTCTTATTTTTGTTGTTTTGGTCATGCATGCCATGATTTGTATAGCTATGGTTCATTCTAGCTTGTTAGCTTTGTGCATCAAGTCCACTAGCATGCATTGCTTGACCTATTTTCATGATTTGGCATCATTTCATATATGATTTCAGTCAATGTAGTGTGGTCATACACTCACATCTCTCACTCTTTTGATGTCTTGAAGGTTTATGCCTCAAGTATGGGTCTATATGCATGCCATTTTGGCTAAGCTTGTAAGCTGTCATATCAGTGTGTTTTTGGGCTTATTTTGACATTCCATAACTCTGATTTTTATTGGTTAAGTCATGCCATGCTTGGTCTTGGTAGGTGTAGTGTAACCCTCTTTATTGGCCTTGCTTGCATCATGCCTTATGCCTTTCATGTTGGCTTGTTTTGGCCTTGGTCCATGCATGTTTTAGACTCATGTTGGCATGATCTAGGATTGTTTTTGTCCTTAGCCCTTTGGGGTTTGATTCATGTGCCTTAGTACAAGCTCCTTAGCTAGCCTTAAGCTTTGGACCTCCTAGCATGCTATGCTTGTATTATGTACATGATTTGGCATCATTCCTCACATGATTTCAGAGCTTACTTCATTGCCACATTCTCATGTTTTTCATTCATTGCTCATGTTTGAGAGTTTGTGCTCTTATGCTTAGTTAATGGGCCTTTGCATGTGCATGCATTTCCTCACTTTTCATGCCATCATTTCATCATTTTGGCCACTGATTTGGGCATGGCTGAGGTCTATCCATTTTTAGTTTAAGTCCATTAAGTATGTGGTTTGCAAGTTGTTGCATGCCTATTGCATTTCATGTTGTTGCATGCTTGTTATATGGCCTCATATTTGCATGCTTGTGTTACTTTGTTAAGTTAATCATGCATGCATTACATTGGTTTAATATGCTTGTCTTTGCATGTTGTTGTATGCTAGTTGCATTGCATGACATTGTTGTCGGCATACTCACGTTGCATTAGCTTTGCTTGCATGCTTAGGTTGCATTGCATTGAGGTGGCATCCCATTAGTTTTGATAAGTCAATCATGTTGCATTGCATAGCATTTTGCATGCTTGCTGCATTGCATTGTGTGTGCATGCCTTGCCTCTTGATCAAACATGATAGAGGTTGAGGTCCCTTATGTGTTTTTGTGCATTTCATTCACATTGAATTGCGCAACTCGGCCTCTTTGGCCATCATGCATCGAAATACGTGATTGATGGCTCGAAAGTTGAGCACTACACTCCTTTGAGTTTCAAACATGATAAGGGGTGTAGTTGCACAACATTTTCTCGCAAATGTATTGCCATGCCTCTGTTTGTACTCTGCTGCAGCAAAATGAACAGTTTGCAAGAATAGATGGTCGATCGGCTATCCAGTGTGCCGATCGGCTAACAATATTTGGTCGATGGACTCAAAAGTGTTCAATGACCCTTATACCTTGGCCAATGACCATACCATTTAGCCGACGGCCTCTCAGCATATCCCTGAGGTGGATCAGAAGTGTTGTGGAGATTTGCAAAGTTTTCAGAAGTCTAAAACAGTGCAAACAGAGGCAACATAAGGCATGGCAACGGATTTCCGAGCAAAGCCGACCGAGCATGCATCATTCATCATTTCGAGGCAAAGCTGTGTCAGCTCAATTCAGCTTCTTTCCTTTCTTACTCAGTTGATTTTGTAATTTAGCTAATTTGTTTAATTAGTTAATGTGTTGTAATAATTAGTTGTAGCTAATTTTCAATTTGATTATGTAATAATTAGTCTAATTAGATTATTAGATTAGTTAGAATAGCTTAGCTTAGCTAGCTTGTATTATTCATTCGGACCCTCTGTCGAGAGGGCAAATTTTGTAATAAGCGTGCATATGTGTGATGCATGTCTTCCAACCCTCATTTCTTTCTCCCTTTTACTTAACCGCTTACGATGGTTAGTTCTAGGTCATGTTTTGATTAGCATCCTTATGCTTGCATGTTTGCATTCATTCATCTGTCTTGCAAGCACCGGGCTCGGCGCATCATACTAACCGCATTGTATTTCAATTCCAATTTGAATACATGTATCAATTGTTACATTTCATATGCCATCTAAGAATAGCCGAGCCTATTTCTAGTTACATTTTGCATGTGTTGCATTAGCCATCTTAACATAAACTAAGATCATGCATGATTTCTAACTAGTTCTTGTTTTGGCTTGGAGTACTAGGTAAGTGTTTATGCTTTAGCATCTTGTATGAGTGTGAGTGTTGCCATGATAGCATGCTTGCCATGAGGCTAATTGCTTAACTGATATAACTGGCTAAATGCCTGTGGATGAAGGTTGGATTACTTGAATTGGAACAATTTATCGAAATGCGAGTTTTAAGCCCACTTGAGGGTGGCAAAATCATGTTTTCTAAGCCCACTTGAGGGTGGCAAAATCCGCGTCTTAGCCTACTTGCAAGTAGCACCTTCAAACCATTTTTAAACAAACAAACATGAGATGTTTCGTTCCAATTTAGGCGATCTAGTCTATACTTGTGTGTTGTGCGCATCACATAGTAAGGTTAGCTAATAAACCAGAATAAGAACACATGTGTTTTCAAAAATAAAATATCATGTTAGTAAAGGCCGATCTTTGATCAGGCGAGCGGGGGTGCTCATTGCATGACCTTCCCTTTTCGTACCCAAGTTCCCGAGCCGAGGCAACTTTGGTGATGACGGACACGTGGCCTTAGGCACGAGTCAGGGTTTCCTAAATTCCCCAAAACAAAATATTTAGGTGGCGACTCTGTATCTGGAAAAGCAGTCCATGTTTGGCACTTCTTTATAAAAATCAGTTTTCCAAAATGATTTGCCGGATTTGAACTCTTTGGTGATTTATCGGTCTTGCATTGCACTTTGCGAGATTAGAACCGTGACATTGAGTCTGAACTGTAATAACTAATGAACAAAACGGATTTCGTGCCTTCGCGCGCGGAGCCGTGACGTTCGGGCACGTCTACAGGGTGTGATTACAATGTTAAGTTGGCCTGTGTGTCTTTGGTGAAAGACCAGAAACCCGCGCAGATAGGTGTCGATCCTTCCAGTTAATACCACTAAAAATGAAAAATTGGTAGTACTTATATAGTCTACTTGTAGACACATTCCTAGAGATTCACAGAGTTGTATTCACAGTTCGATTTTCTATTAAAAGGGAAATGTTTCATGAATGGTGATATAAACCTGGCATTGCATGATTTAAAAGAGATATAAAATGTTTTGTCGCTAGCATTGCATATGCATTTCACCCTTATATTTTTGTTAAGATTCATATACTATGTTAAACTATTTCTACTGGGCTTTAGCTCACCTTATGTGGAAAAATCATTTTCAAGTGCTGATGATATGTCTCTACCAAGGCAATAGCTTGGAAGATTAGGAAGCAAGAGCTTCATTTTGTTTATTTTTGTTGAAATTATTGGTACAAGCTTAGGGCTTTAACTGTGTTGGATTTTCCATTTATTTTGTTCCAACTAAGCACTGTCTTGGAAAACTGCAAGCCTTTAGGGCATTTCTTTGCTTGATGCTCATTCTATTTTGTAACATATGCTATAGATTCAGGGATAGGCTTATGAATGTATATCTGCATATGTTACTCTGTTGTTAGCTTAATTGGGAATTAATGGAAGATAATCACTTTATCATTATTGTTATTTATTAATATTGTAGATGGGTTATTGTATTTATTTCTGGGCGTTATACCACCTCTTTTTGTGTGTCGTCGGGACTCTGAAAGTTGGCCAAAAATAAGATTTCTCTCTCTCTCTCTCTCTCTCTCTCTCTCTCTCTCTCTCTTTTCTTCTATCTTTTATTTCCATGATTCTTCCTTCCTTCTTCCTTTCCACAATTATTTTCTTTCTTCATCTTCCTTCATGGCCATTTCCCCACTCTTATGTTTCTTTCCCTTCTTGTAAGTCATATAATTTCATACTTGACAGCATCGCCACCGTCTGAGGTTCGGTGACCACAACTAGCTCGATAGAAGGGCCATGAAGGGAAAGGAAAAAAGAGAATCATTTGTGGAAATGAAGGAGGAAGGAAGAAGTATGGAAATAGAGAAAGAAGAAGAAAAAAAAAAAGGCGAACAAATTTATTTTTGGCCAATATTTGAAGTTTTGACAGCATGCAAAAAGATGTGGAACAAGGCACATGAGGAGTGAAATGAAAAATAGGCCATATGGTGAATCAAACAACTCAAAAATGAGGTGAAACGAAGTTACGATGAGGAAGATACAATGGCTTGGACATATGGGTTTGAATATGAAAATTTTGCCTAAAAAGAGAAAAATCTTATTTTTAGCCAAATTTCGGAGCTCCGACATCATGCAAAAAGAGGCAGATCAACGCATATGAGGAGTGGAGTGAAAACTAGGCCATAAGGTGAATCTAACGATGCAAAAATGAAACTAAACAGAGTTACGACGAGAGAGATATAAGAGGTTCAACATGTGGGTTTGAATATGAAAATTTTGCCCAAAGAGAGAAAAATCTTATTTTTGGCCAACTTTTGGAGCTCTAACGGCATGCAAAAAGAGGTTGAACAAGACATTGAGGCATGGAATGAAAACTAAGTCATGAGGTGAATCCAACGGTGCAAAAATGAAGCGAAACAGAGTTGCAACAAGGAAGATACAAGTGTTTGAACATGTGTGTTGATGAGATCATCGGACTCTGATAAGCTTCCATACATAGCACACATGGAGAAGATCGAGGTCGATCACTAGAACAATGTGAAGGTTCAGGTTCAGTGATACTATAGACCTGAGGAGTCCCAATCCAAACCCAACCCGATATAATTAATAATATATAAAAATAAATAATATATATGTATTTATATAATATAATTAGATATAATCTGTGGTTCTATTTAAATATAAATAAATAATAATCTTAAAAGTCTCACTATTTATATATATGGAAATAAGAGAAATTATTTAGTGTGTTAAGGATTTAAATAGTTCTCAATTTTTTTGGCTATTTGAAATGTGGTCGGGCATCCTTGGGTAACGGGTATCCGCGAGTATCTACGGGGGCGGGGAATGACAAATCTACCCCAAACTTGTCCCATGGCCATCCCTACGGGCTAGTGAAGAGGGTATATGATAGGATATATATGTACTTCGGTCATTTGCAAAATCATGTCCTTATTGACATAATAATTTAGTGCTTGGGAGTTTTGGGTAAAAGAAATTCAAAATTGAACTTTTGGACAAAACGCCCAGAAAAAATATGCGACGTCCTTATTGGCCCTATGGTAGTACTAGAGCAATGTTAGAGATTTCAAAAATTTTATTAAATTTTTTATCAAACATTTATATGGGTGTGGGATCCACACTTATGTAAGTCTCACACCCATATAACTATTTGATAAAAAAAATTTGATAGAACTCTTAAGTCTCTGGCATTTTTCCATAGTGCCATCCTAATTGCTGTCTAATCCTCCTTCCAAGCCACATATTACAAGGAGTACGAAAAAAAAAAAATTTCAAGATAAAGTTGTTTTTAAAAAGTAGATATGTGTGGGAATGATTAAAATTTTGCTTTTTGTTGTTATTTGGAGAGTTTATTGAAATTCGATTTTTTGTTTTAATCTTTTTACATCATTCTAGATTTCAAAGATTTGAAGAACAGATTTTTTTTATTAAAGACAAAAAGTTTAAAAAACCAAAAGAGAGACCTTTTTTAGTAATTGCGGTGACTCTTATTAGAATAGATTTTTTAAACCAATTGTCAACTAAAAGAAGTTGAAATCAAACTGCCAAAATATTTTTGTTACTTAAATAACCAAAAAAATAGTTTTTGTTTTTTTTGTTGTTAAAATCATACAAAGCCTAAATCTAAACACACAATCCATCACAACCACCATTCAAGTTTCCCATTGGCCGGTGTCTAAATTGCCTCATTTGGACCTAGTTTAAGATCTAGTTTTTAGGCTTTACAAAGCCATTGAGAGATATTTACTACTAAAAAATCTAAACAGAGTGTCCAACCACCTTAATTATTATTAAGTAATATTATATGTGTTAATAAATTTTATTAGAAAAAATTACATAATGATATGATACTCATAATATTATTATAGTGAATATCATTTCAAATATCAAAATTTCATTATTGAATGGCATGACCAATAGATATGTAAACTTTATCAAATTTATATATGTAAGAACTGTGATTAAGAGGCTAATCTATTAATTGAGGATGTTTGATAACACACAGAGACTGTGAAAGCTCTCTCCTTTTTTTTTAGGTTCCTCTTAAATGCACCTCAAAAAATTTGTTGGAGTCCCCTCCCATTTCTTTAGACACACCCACCCACAAATTTGAATTTTTTTTTTGTTTTTTTTAAATTTCAAAAACCCCATTTAATCGCAACCCCAACCCTAACCCTAACCCTAACCTTACCCACTCCAACCACCCTTCCAACAATCTCTACCGCCGCCGCCCCTTTCCCTCCTTGATGGCCACTACCCCCCTTATCTTCCCTTTCATCGGTTATCGCCCCCTCCTTTTCCCTAAAATGGCCTCTACCCAGTTGTCCCTTCTCCTTCTTTTTCATCACCCGCCAGCCCCTTCTCTACCTTTCCCACCGCCACAACCCAACCCAACCCTTTCAAACGCTACCTCCTCTTCTTTTCTTTTTTTTTTCTTCTTCTTCTTCTTTTCTTGCTTCTCATCATTCTCTTCCTCCTTTTTCTTCTTCCTTAAACCCTAGATTTGAAAACCTCAAATCTCTCTCTCTCTCTCTCTCTCTCTCTCAAGAATTGGGTGAGGTAGGAGGTTTACAGAAAGGAAAGGGCTAGGAAAAGGCCACTCAATAGAGAAGAGGATTGGGGTAGTGATTCACATCAAAGGATAAGGTTGGGTTAAGGGTTAGCAGTGGGGGAGAGGGACTAACTGTAGATTTCACAACGAAGAAAGGGGCCTGGCTTAGGACTTCAAGGTGGGTAAGCATGGACAAAATCAGAATTTCATAACTGCAAGAGCGAAAAAATGAATAAATATTCTTCACCATATACACAAGTACACTATAAGGAAGTTGTCTCAACTTCTCCACTAAGAAATAAGAAGAAAAAGAGACGAATGATTTCTCTTCTTTGAAGAAGACTTGAAGGATCAAGGTGGAAGCTCCTAGATGATCCAGAAGCAGTTGAAGAAAACTATCTTGAATTGAAGCTCCTAAAGGTCAACATTGGAGGAGCATTGAAGTTTCCTAAACGCGTCCGAAATGCGGTGTTTTGGCATCACTGCTTGCACATCTCATCCTCGAAGGAAACCTATAAATAGATAGGTAATGAATTGTATTTGGTATACAAACATGAATTGCAGAAGAAGAGAGCGGTGAGGAAACACGAGTGAATTTTAATCTCTCCAAGTATATAGAATTTCGCTGCCTATAGACGTAGGCAATTGCCGAACCACATAAACTTTGTGTGTTTCTTTGTTGTGTGTGTTTGTTTGCATTAATCTATGGCTCCCTAGCTCAACAAGTGGTATCACATGTGCTGAAGGAAGAAGGCGAGTAACGCCCACTTGCCACACGTGCGCGTACTGAAGCCGCGAAGTCAAGCCACCGTACTGTGGCACCACATTTCCAAGCCAAGCCGAAGCCAACATGCGTCCCACATGTTGACTGTGATGTCATTATCACATCACCACTGACCGCCACGTCAGTACGCCACGTCAGCGTTGCCCAAGCCACCTCAACTGCTACGTCATCTGCCACCGCAATTTTGACTACCACGTCAGTAAGCCTAGTCAACAAATAGAATGTTCTCTGCAGAGCAAAATATGCTGACGGAATATTCTCTTGAATAATGAAATATTTCCTAAAAGGTTTTGATCAGTTTTGGGAGCACTTTTGGGCCAATTTTCGACATAGAAAGAGTAGCCCCTAGCTAAATCAACCGTTCCAAACACAACCGCACTATCCATTTCTTTAGTAGATTCAGATCCAAATTTTGCAAGGTTGTCAAGGGTGTTGATATTCCAAACCGTCTTAGCCATCACGAAGAAGGGCTCTTTTGGTGGTTTCAGAATTTTGAAGAAGACTGGTTGAAGAAATAGCTTTAACAAGTAACCAAGGAAGAAGGACCACAATCTTTAGTGCCAAGTTCAAGGCTGAGAAGTTTGATGGAACAAACAACTTCTACATATGGCAATGCGAAGTCTTAGATGTGCTCATCCAACAGAAATTGGGCATCACTTTGGAGGACAAACCTACAGAAATGTCTAACAAAGATTAGAACAAGATCAACCGGTTAGCTTGTGGTACCATCCGGTTATGTCTTGCAAAAAATCAGAAGTATTCTGTCATAAAGTAGACGAATGCCAAAGATCTTTAGAAGAAGTTGGAAGGCAAGCACATAACGAAAAGCATAGAGAATCGGTTATACTTGAAGAATAAGCTCTTTCGATTTTAGTATAAAAAAGGATTTTGATGTTTGAACACTGAAATTACTTTAACAAGATTTTGGCCGATCTACTCAATCTAACTGTTGAAATTAAAGATGAAGATAAGGCTTTATTGTTGCTGAATTCCTTACTAGATGAATATGATCTCTTGATTACCACGCTATTCTATGGGAGGAAAGAAATCAAGTTTGAAGATGTGTCTAACACATTGGTTAACGATGAGTACTGGAAGAAGGATAAGAAGGCCCATTATCAAGATACATCAAGTGAAGCCTTAGTTGTACAAGGAAGATCAGATGAGAAGAAGAAGCAATCTAGGAGAGGATCAAACAAAAGCAGCAAAAACAAATCCCGCTCTATGTCTAAAGAACCGTCAACCAAAAGAATACCCGCTATAAATGAATGTGCCCTTTGTTGAAAGCAAGGACACTGGAAAGGTGATTGTCCGAAGAATAATAACAATGAGACATCTATAGTCAGCCTTGCTTAAGAGAATGAAGATTTAGATTGTGTTTGCATTGCTCCATCGTTTCCGTGCCATTCTAAAAATGGATCATGGATTCTGGATATACCTTCCACATGTGTCCCAACCGGGACTATTTTTTTGACTTTTAGAAGTTAGATAATGGAACAGTTCTTATGGGTAACGACGACGCCTGTAAGAAAATGGAAAGAGGAAGCATCCAATTGAAGTTACATGATGGAATAGTTCGAGCTTTGAAAGAAGTCCGGTATGTACCATAATTGAAGAAGAATCTCATTTCCCTGGGTGCTTTAGCATCCAAAGGTTTCAAGATTACCTTGGAAGGTGAAGATCTCGTAGTAATATTGGAAACTCAGGTTATAATGAAAGGAAATAAGAAGAATTTGTACTTCTTGTAAGGGAGTACAATTGTAGGTGGAACAGCCACTAGCAGTAGAAAGAATGAAAAAGTTGACAAAGTTGACACATATTGCACGAAAACTAAAGTCAAGTTCGAGACAACAGAACATTGTACGAAAGAAAAGATGGACTATGTGCATACTAATGTATGGGGGCCTTCTAGAGTCGTGTCATTAGAAAGTAAGTAGGGATGTAAGAAAAATCGAAAAACCAACTAAACCAATTGAACGAATCGAACCAGTCATATTTGGTTGGTTTTCTAATACGAATTAGTCTGTTCGGTTTTGAAAATTATTTTTTTCAATTTTCAGTTTGGAGGTTTTGGCATATTGTACACCAATTTCCACCAAAACTGACCGTAAATATTTACATATAATAAAATTATTGTTTTAAGTTTTTGCTTTATTTTGATGTTAAGACTTTGGCTCTTAGATTATATTTTATTTCTAATTTTAATTCAGTAAAATCTTCAAGCACTAGTAGTTATTATTATTATTTGTATTTTTGTGAATGGTTGAATTGGATATAGTTAAAATTCTGTACAAATGGCTAATTTAATATTTTTATATAAATTATTTATTATACTACAAATTTAAGAAATGACTCATTTTGAAAGCACTTAAACTGATTAAACCACATTGAGCCGAATCATTTGAATCGGTGTTGTTTGGTGTGGTTTGGTAAAAAATTCAGTCTGTATCGGTTTTCAATGTAATAAAACTGACATTATCGATTCGGTGCAAAATTTCACCTAAATACCGACCGTCGCAAACCAATTATATCCCTAAAGCGTTAAACCATGTTGGGAATGAACATCCAAGCGGGTTTTCTGAATGCATTCTCTGAAGCACTGGTTTGTCACACTATTGAAGAATATTCTTGTTGTGTTTGGGTGTACACAATGGAGAATAAGAATGAAGTTGTGAACATCTGCGCAACATGGAAGAAGATGATGGAAAACTAGACTTACAGAAAAATGAAGACCTTGAGATCAGACAATGATAGAGAGAACATTACTGATCCGCTGAAGGAACTTTGTCAGAAATGAGGTATAGGACATCATATTACTGAAAGATGAACTCCACAACAAAATGGAATGATAGAACGGATGAACAGTACTCCGTTGGAAAAGGTGCACTGTATGCTTGCTCAACCTGGTTTAGGCAAGCAATTTTGGAATGAAGCTGTGACATATCCAAGCCACCTTATCAACAAGTGAAGGAAGAACATCTTTGGAGGTATAGTTCGATACTTATCCCAACGACTATGATCAATTGCATATATTTGGTAGTCCAGCTTACGATATGTATAGAAAAGTAAGCTTGATCCTAAAGGAGTAACCTTGGGCTTTAGTCTTGAACTAAAAGGATACAAGTTTTGGTGCCCTGAATCGAAGAAGGTCATAATTAGCCGAGATGTCACATTTAGTGAGTCTAAAATGCTTAAGCAACTCAAGCTTGAAGACTTTAATGATCTAAACAAAGCCATTGGAACGCATCAGGTGGAGTTTGATGCACCAGTAGACTCAGAAGAACGAATTGAAGAAGGTGCAATAGAAGAAGAACCAATCACAGCAATACCGCAGTAATCAGAGTCTATTGTGACGATGACGTCAAATAGAGAGACCAAAAAACCAGCAAGATATGCGAATATCATATCTTATGCATTTCTAGCAATTGGGAATGATATGTCAACAACTAAAGCAACCAAAAAGAACCCCGAACAAGAAAAGCTAGCTAAAAAAGAAGAAGTACAGAATCTGCACAAGAATAAGACTTAGGATTTGGTACGACTACCAAACAGAAAGAAGGAAATCGGTTGCAAATGAAAATTCACCATGAAGAATGGTGATTTGAAAGAAGTAATTTTCTTATCTCAACCTGGAAGGTTTCGAGTAGCTGGAAAGGAAATTTTCATTTGGAATAAAAAATCTCTCTATAGAATTAAGCAATCACCACGACAGTGGTATGATCGGTCTGATCATTTTACGATTGCACAAAAGAAGACTCTTGAGACAGAGAATCCCCAAGATAGGGTTAGGGTCAAAAACATAGTGCATCTCTCCCCAAAAAAAAAAAAAAAAAAAAAAAAACAACCCAACAGAAAAAGAACATAAATGGAGTTAAGTTCAAATAGAGTTTGGACTTAATTCACTTGAAGCAAATGTAAGCACCTTCAGGTGCATGGCAGTGCTGATTGCTCACTATATAGTTCAGATGGAGAACTTTCGCCAAGGTAGAGAATTGTGAGGAAGTTGTCTCAACTTCTCCATTAAGAACGAAGAAGAAAGAGAGAATAATGATTTCTCTTCTCTGAAGAAGACTCGAAGGATCAAGATGGAAGCTCCTGGATGATCCAAAAGCAACTGAAGAAAACCATCTTGAATTGAAGCTCCTAAAGGTCAACAATGGAGGCGCCTTGAAGCTTCTCGAACGCGTCCGAAACGTGGTGTTTTGGCATCATCACTTGCACATCTCATCCTCGAAGGAAACCTGTAAATAGATAGGTAATGAATTGTATTTGGTATACAAACATGAATTGAAGAAGAAGAGAGTGGTGAGGAAACATGAGTGAATTGTAATATCTCTAAGTATATAGAATTTCGTTGCCTGTGGATATAGGCAATTACTGAACCACATAAGCTCAGTGTGTTTCTCTCTTGTGTGTGTTTGTTTGCATCAATCCATGGCTCCCTGACCCAATATACACACACATATATATATACAATATGATATATAAATTTATACACTGACAAAAAAAATTAAAGAAAAATGAGGTGGCAACAATAATAAAGGAAGGAGGTAGTGCCAAAAGGGAAGGGGCTAAAAAGAGCTGGCAAAAGCTTGGGTGGTTTGTCCTGAGTTGGAAAGCACTGGCCGATGCTAAAGTTATGGTTTGTCCCTTTTTTGTAATTTTTTAGAAGTAAAACGGTATTAAATTTTGTTTTTGTTTTCTTTTTATTTTATTTTATTTTTAAATGAGGTGTCTGAATAAATTTCTGAGATGTATTTACCAACTCCTAGTTTTTTTGGGTTTTTAATTAAAAAATGATGATCTTACCCTTCGCATAAATATATTTTGTACTTGTGACGTAGTGAAAAAAACAAGAAACTCAGCCCATTTTCTAAGCTGGTGCCAAGTAAGGTTGCAATTAGATCTGTACGATAATATGAGTAAGATGTTAAAAATAAGGACATTGAGAGATATTGCAATTAATATATGTTATATAGGAAAATATTTGGTAGCTCAAAATTTTGTGGCTCAAATGGCTCAAATCCCTCAAAACGACGTCGTTTTACACTCATTTATACTCAAAACGACGTCGTTTTGAGGGATTTGAGCCATTTGAGCCACAAAATTTTGAGCTACCTAGCATTGTTGTGTTATATAATGCATACCTATCACTTCCATATGAAAAATGTCTAAAACTAACTTAATTTTCATTAAAAACAAAAACTGAATTATCACTGAAATGTTGAATACATACAGTGATAGGTAATCTTTTTTTGTTCTCTATTTATAATATAAATTAACAATGATAGATACCACTAATTTTGGAAATCTAAAAAGACCACTAATAACATGGCACTCAATAAAAAAAGAAAAAAAATACAACACTAAGGCCAAAATATCAAATCATTCATGATGGAACCCACTGCCACATCATTAGTGATGACACTAATTAGTGCTCTCACTCATTTTTCAATATAAATTATATCATAAGATTGAGATTCTTAATTTATGAACTCCCATTTTATTATTTGGTTACAATTTTTGTTATTCAAATTAAATTTCGATAGACATTTTATCTAACAAAATTGATAAAAAAAAAAAAATTAAATCTACAACTAATAATACAAAGCAAGCATATAATTAGAATTATATATTTCCATACCATTGCAAAACAAACGTGTACAAGAGAGAATTATGTATCTCATTAATTCAACTGAATAGCTAATTCTACACTAATTTTATGGATTATTAATCCCCTCACTATTAAACCTGCTAATCAAACATGCCTTTAAAACTTAAAATTACTAAATGTTTTGAAACTTAATTTTCAATATATAACCCAAACATGCAAATACAAACATACCATCACCAAGCTAGGATTCTCAAGGCTGCTATAAAACATGCAGCAAAATAAGCAACCAAACCTACAATAATAGTAAAATATGTTTTTTTAAAATAAAAAATAAAAATAAAAATAAAAATAAAACAAAGCTACAATAGTGAGTGGGCTGGATATTACAAGTAATTGGGGTCTAAAGGCCCAAATAACAAAGCAGGAGCCCAACAAACACTGTAAGAGAGAGTCCATTGAGATGAGTTGATGCAGATGTGGGCCCATCTGCAACCACTGCGGATGATGCTGAGCCGTCCGATGTAGTAACAACTGTGTGGTTCACGTGTTTTGCGTGAGGCTGGACCTCCACGTGTAGCTTCAAGCCGTTCTTGCAACTCTCAGCCTTCCCGCTCGCGAAGTAGCGAATCCCCTCCTCGTCCAAAGTGACTCTATCTAAGCCGTCCGTGTACATTTTAATGGGGTTGCTCACATCGCACGCCTCGTATTCCTCCTTGCTTTTGACTTCCACAATTTTATCCTGTGCTGCGGAGTAGGTGAACCCTGCCCAAGCACACACCCCGATTTAGTTAGTTGACGCCCTCGTGACTGCTCCCTAACGTCCACTTTTTGCAGAAAAAAAACAGAGAGAGAGAGAGAGAGAGAGAGAGATTAACCCGTTTGGCAGCTGAGAAATTGGTAAATTATACTGACACCCTTAACGTTTGGATTTAAGACAAATTCTCCCTCCACTTTTTAAAAATTACACTGCACCCCTCGTCAGTGTTTGGCTTTTAACTAAAGTTAATAGGAAACATATAATTACCTTATTACCCTTACCCAATTATCCTCTGTAACTACACCCCCTAATACTTGACTCTTCTTCCCAAAACTACAACTCCACCACCGACTATTTCTCTCATCGCTCAAACAACTTACCATTACCCACCAAAACATCACTTTTGCCTCGCTGCCAGCAAACACATCAAAACCCCAAATCTCAAACACTAACACCATGTCCACCTCTATCACTACTAAACCCATCACCACCAAATCAATACCCAATCTCCACCCCACAGCCATACTCTTTTCCACAACCACCACCAAACTCATCAACACCCATGATCATTAGTTTTCTTATCCACAACAATTTCAATTCCACCATTGATGACGAATAGGGAAAGAGGAGGAGATGATGGCCATTATTAAAGGCAAGACGGTAATAAGAGAGAGCTGTCGATGATGATTCACAAGCCATAGTGACTCACAGTGCCCAACGATTGATTTGATTAAGGAGAGGGCAAGAGAGATTTTGGTATGGTTTGGGAAAAGGATTGGGGGCTTGTTTGGGTAAAATGGTCACAAAAAATAAAATAGATTTTTTAGTTCAATAAAACAAAACATCACATCTAACCCATAATCATTACATTCTTTCTCTCATAAAAAACCAAAAAAGTCAAAAGTCTTTTCCAAACTAGGCTTTTTAGCCACAAGCTAAATTAGCTAATAAAGTCAAAAAAATTAAAAAGTTAACCCACTTTTCAAACCATGCCTTAGGACTGGGTGTAGAGCTCCTCCGACTTCCAAAGACAATTTCACAGAGGGTTGTAATCGTGGTCACATCAATTCGCATACAGAATTTATGCACAATTGCTTCAAACATGTAATTTTCCTTGAACACTAGAAACAAGGAAATAATTTGAAAGGGTTCTGTTTTTGAAATTTTTGTGGGCAATCAATTGCTTGGTCAACCTTTGGGTAGTAAAATCTTTTAAGATTAAGTTGCTATGTTCAAATTGCCTCTGGTTCATACAGCTAGCAAGTTGTGAATTGTGTCTCTGTTTTCTCTCAAACACATATTTGCTTGGAATGATAAACTATTTTACACTTTTATATCAATATTCTCTTTTGAGCTTCAAAATTTCAACTAGTAAAGTGGTCTTGAAGTTCAATTCTGTTTTGTTCAGTTCTTTGGTCTATATATAAATCTTACACACATACATATATATATATATATATATATATATTGAATTATTAATTAACCGCCTGAGATTTAGATAAGTTTTCTGGGGTTGGGTTCGAAAAACTGCTTTACTTGTATTATTTAACTGTCTTACTTCTCTTTCTTTCTTTCTTTTTTTTTTTTTTTTTTTTTTTTTGTTGAAAATGGTACGTGTATTATAGAGTTTTTTTTAAATGAAATATAAATAAAAGAAAAATTTTATAATTCTTCGGTTATAATTTATGTTGTGTGTTAATTATGATTCATTTTGATTATTATTTTGGTTATAACCGAAAAAATCATATATGGGATTTCATTATGATTTATTATTTTATTTTTAATTATGAGATTTATAATAACTAACACTACAAATATCATAACTATCCTATAGTATTGTGCAATAACCCTTCATTTTTAGTAGTTCTGTTGGTTGTGTTGATATAGATTTTTTTTTTTCTTTTTTTTTTTTTTTGAGAAAATGATGTTTGTATTAGGTGGTTTATAAAATGGTTGATAATTGTCAGGTGCTTGCAAGAAGAGGAGAAGAAAATACAATAACAAAAGGGAACAAATGAGGGTAAAATTGGTATATAAAAAAGATTAAGGGCTCACATCAGCAAAAGCTGGTAGTTTATTTAACGGTCAACTCAGGGGAGGGGTTATTTGTAATGTGACTTCAAATCATGAGGCGGGGACTGTAATTTTCAAAAGGTAGAGGGGAAATTTGTATTAAATCTAAACCTCAAGGGATGTCAGTTTAATTTACCCTTCTTTATTTTATTTAATTCTTTTTTATTTATATATTTTAACGCTACTATTTATTTTCCTTATATATATACATAAATTGTTTTAAAAACTTTTTAATCATCTTCAAATGTAATTAGTCTTAAAAAAATTTGTTAAAATAATCATTATATCACTAAAATATGATAATAATATTAATTATAATAACTAATAAGCCTCATTTAAAAAAGGCTTAGAGATGCCCTAATGTGATGTTTGATTAGGAGATTTCGAAAAAGATTTAGGAGTTGCTTAAAAAATGATAGATTAGTATATTTTTTAATTTTTTATAAAAAAAAATTATAAAATATGAGTTGAATTTAAAAAATATGATAAAAAAATGATGACTTAAATAAAATAATTATGACCTAAATAATATAATGTGTTAAAATAACAAATGTTATTTTAACACAAGCTAAACAATCACTTAAAAAAATAAATAAATAAATAAAATATATTTATATTTTATTTTATTTTAGACCATCTCCAACGGTTCATCAAACCCAGCATCAAATTTAAAATTTGGTGAAAAAGTTACTATTTGATGCTCCAACGGTTGTACCAAATCAATATCAAAATGAGATTTCATCAAACATTTCATCAAACTGAGAACAGGCGAAGCATTTCACCAAATCACTATTACTGACCGTTGGGGTGATACCAACCGGTCGACCGGCCGGTTGACCAACCGGTCAACCAGTAAAAGATTCAAACAGTTCAAAAAAAAAGTTCAAACAGTTCAAAAAAAAATCCCTAACCGGTCAACCGGCCGGTCGACCACCCGGTCGTCCCGAAAAAAGTTCAGAAAGTTCAACAAAAATGGTTCAGACAATTAAAAAAAAAATAAAAATTTCACTCACCGGTCGATCGGCCGGTCGACCACCCGGTTGTCCCGGGACAAATTTGGTGAAAGGTGAACCGTTGGAGCATCTGGTACCAGATTTGGTGAAATGAGTCATTTTTTACTCAGATTTGATGAAAAATCTAATTCACCGTTGGAGATGCTCTTACACATCTTTTCTTTTTTAAATTACATCACAAATCTTTCAAACGCAGAAGCTAAATAAAGTGGGTAGTTTTACTGTTTTCAAAGCCAGAGGATAAATGCCGTAATTTCAGGTTTCTCAGCAACCAAACATGGAAATTTGAGTTTTACTTTAAACCATTCAATAATAAAAATCTAACCCGGGGTATGGAATATGGAATTAGTTCTCATCGTTACAAATTGAGAGAGGTCCGAAAAGAGCTTTAGCATCAAGTAAAAGAAAAATCACTAAGCGTATTTAAATGGGTGGTTACTTTTTGCCAAACTAGAAAAGAATATATACTCCCCATGATTTTCCATTGCTCAGTTTTCTCGGAAACCAAACAAGGAAACAAACTGAAACAAAAAAGTATAAACTTACTTTCTAAACTTAATAATATGTAAAAATACGATTCGCTGATGATTATAAAAAATATAAAAAGAGAATTACTTAGATATTTTAAATATTCTAATAAATTAACACAACACTAAATCAAAAATAGATCTAATATAGAGAGTATGGAGAAGATAGAGATTTACAGATTTTGTCGCCGACAGTGAAGATTCTGCCGGAGGACCAAGAGGCGAGGTCGGAAGAAGGGTCCCAGCCGCGATCGCCTCCGACGACATGATGGGTTTGGGCTACAACCGATTTTCCTGCAATAGCCACTGAGACCACTACTACTACCAGACCTATCATCATATACAACTTCCCTCCTGCCATTCCCACACTGTTCTCAGCCCCCTCTTCTTGATATTTCTCTCCCTATAAATAATACTAGTAGTAAAAGTGAAAGAGATAGAAAAATGGAAGATAGTGGGCCAGGACTGATTTAAGATTATCACCGTAAGACCGTGAAAATATGTTCAAAAATTTGTCCATTATCAATAATTATTCATTAGGTCTCTCCACATTTCTCAATCAATAATTATAATATTTTATTCTTTAATAATTTTTTTATTAAAAAATGATTTGGGATGATCTAAATAAATATATTTTTTGATTTTTTTATGAAATATGAATTGAATTTGATATGAGGTGATAAAGAAGTGATATAATTTAAATAAGATAATGTGACTTAAATATGATAGTAATTTTTGAACTTTTTTTAAGTTATGATAAACAAAATCTAATTATAGAATCATAAAGTAACATGTGATCATAGTTCAAAAATACCCATTAATCACAGGTTTAAAAATATAAAATTTTATAATTTTAAATTTTTTATATAATATATAATAGGACTTTCTTTAAGCGTGCAACTTACACCTTCCATTTACGCCTTTTCTGTTGCTGTCCTGTTTGATGTTTATATCTTCCATTTACGCCTTTTGTGTTAGTGGCATATGGTGTGCAACCTTAAAGGGTTGCACACCATAACAGGACCCTATATAATAAGGTTTGGTTTGAAACTAAGTTATTTTAATAATTTTTTGATATTTTATAAATATATATATATATAGAAAGAGTGATGTGATAATTTATAATAATTTTTTAATTTTATAATTAAAACAAATAATTACCAAAACGAAAGTTAAGCGTTGTTTGGAATAAATTAAAAAAGTCAAAAAATTATCAAAAAAGTTTAAAAATCTATACTATTCAAGAGTAGCTTGTAGGGGAAGCCACTAGGATAAAATTATTATTTTGCCTTTTGAATTCAACTATCAAAAAGTCAAAAAGTTAAAAGTCAAAAGGGTAAAATTGTCATGTTGATTTTACTATAATATTTTTTTGCACATCTATTCGTAAAAAGTTAAAAGTTATTGGGTGATTCTACTTACACTACTCTTTTACCTCCTTACACCCTCCATATGAAATTGTTTTTTTTTTCCAAATTTATCCATGTCTGAAATTACTTAAAAGGACAAAATACTAAAATTAAATATATTTAATTATCTCCTTACACCCGTTAATCTTCAATCCCTAGTTCTGTTTTTCCTTTCTTAACTTTTCTTTTACACATCTCTTTGGAAAAAGTGATAATAATAGTGTTTTGATCATCAAAAAAAGCAATGAATGAAGAAACGGTGGTGAAAAATAATCAAAAAAGTGGAATGATGAGTTTTTTTATTAGTTTGGTAGGTTTTTGTTTCAAATTTCTGGGTTGGTCTGCGACTTTTGTTCGGTGTTTCGAAATCGAATAAAATAACATAGTCTGACATCACAGTGCCAAACAAAAAATATAAGTCTGGTATTAAATTGCCGAATAAAAGATACATTTTCGGTAAATTACTGAACCAAAAATATAAGTCTGGTATCAAATTGCTGAACAAAAAATATAAGTCTGGTATCAAATTACCGAACAGGCCCAAATTATCATTTGAAACAAAGTGGCTCTGTAAATATATAGCAACAAAACGCTAGACAAATCTATTTTTTTCAGCAACATAACATTGGAGTAATTAAAATTCACTAGCATTTTATTATCGAACAGGCCCAGCACAAATTATTACTACATTATTTGGAAGGAAGTGGCTCTGTAAATGTATAGAAACAAAAGGTTGGAACAAACAACTTATTTCGGCATTATAGCACTGAATTTTTGTAAATTGTTTCGCATTGTGTGACCAAACAGGCACTTCAATATGGACTCTACTGGCTTTGTTGGGAAGCGTACTAAAATTATCCAATTGAATGGTAACATAATGCTAGGAAACAAAATTTTATCCGGTAACATGGAACTAGAGTAATTCAAATTGTTTAGTATTGTATTACCGAACAGGCGTAGCACAAAATATGAGTGTAAAGAGATGGGTTTTGAAGAGTTTTTTATCATAGGGTTTGTTTTGGTAATATATTAGGTGTAATAAGAATTCAATTTTTTTAAGTGGTGTAATGAGATGGAGTATGTAAAGAGGTAAAAGAGTGGTGTAAGTAGAATCACCCAAAGTTATTCCAAGCATATATTTTTTTTCCTTTACTTTTTTTAACCAAAAAGTCAAAAATTGCACTTATATAGCATATCTCAAACATGAGTTTAGTGATTGTTTGGCATGTTTTGGTACATTATTCTATTTAGGTCACTATCATCTTATTTAAGCGATATCACCTCTTTATCATATCACTTTAAATCCAATTCATATTTCACGTTTTTCATAAAAAGTCAAAAAATAAACTAATCTAACACTTCTCAAACAACTTCTTAATTTTCAAATTTTTGGAGCGACTCTCCTCATCCGCTCCCTAGGTTCATTCTTGGGTTTAGCAAGCGGGTGATTATTCAGTATTTTCAGAATATATATATATGGTGTTTCATGAGATTTTAATTGATAAAAAATTATTGAAAATAAAAAAATAATATGAAGCTGAGTAATTTATGATTGAATTAAAATATTACCACGTGATATTTCAAAATTATTCAATAATTTCCACCAATAAGCAAGGAGGGAAGGTGTGCTGAGGTGGTGAGGGATTATTCACAAAAAAAATAATAAAATAAATAAAAAAATAAAAAATGGAGGGCGGTGGTGAGGGAGGGATTGGATCAAGAATGATCTAGAGCTCTAAAAATAGAGTTTTAAAAAGAATTTTACTGAACTGACATGCTAAAAAAAATAAATAAATAAATAAATTTCAAACTAAAACATCACACTGAGTTAGACTCGACACACTTTCACTTCATTAATATATGATTTAGAGCTCTTGTCGCAGAGCTCTCAAGCATTTTTCGGATCGGATTATCCAGACAAAAGATACCCAACTTTCCACGTAATTTCGTTGAAATAAATTCAAACAGAGACTGGCTGGTGGGTGCGAAGCCTTTCGAGATCTGTGTGGCCTCTATCCTATTTCTATTTTAGTTTATATCCAAAAGAAAAAACAAAAAGTTCAGAATTCAAAATTTGGAAAGCTAGAATTAACGGTTCACATAAATTGATAAATTGTGAATTTATAAATAAAATAAATTTAAATTATTAATTTTTATTTTTAAATAAATAATTTTGAATTTGTAGTGTCTTAGGTCTTGTTTGGAACTATACTATTTTAATATTTTTTTAATTAAAATATGAGGTAAAATAAATTAATATGTTTAGAAAAAAATTTAATTTTTTATGAAAAAATGTACAAAAAATAAAAAAGAATTTTTAAAAAAACTTTGTTGTATAATTTATTAATTTTTTAATATTTTTTTTATATTTTAAAGTAAGATAGTATGTTGCAAAAAAGGAGGCCGAACTTTATATAAGTTTACCAACAGCGCTGCATATCCTCAGTGGGGTCGCGCCTCCAGTGACGTGGCGCGTCCTCACTGGTTGAAAACTTAAAAAAAAAAAAAAAACAATTTTTATTTTAGACTAATCCCGGAGCGACACCTCACTGGGGGTCGACCCTCAGTAGGATAGGAAGCATTTTTCATAAGTTTACTGGGGTTGGATGGTGGTGGATTGGATTGGATTGGATTGGATTTGTGGTGGATTGGATTTGTTCACTCCATCCACGTGCAACTGGTGCCACCTCTCTAATATATGAGAGATGTGGCCACGTGGTGCGTACGCTAATCAATGTTATGTTTGGTTAGCGTAAAATAAAAAGATAAAGAAATAGTTGGTTTGTCAAAAAAATAAAATAAAATAAAATAAAATAAAATAAAAATTAAAAATTTGCTGAAGGATTTTATTTTTGTTGTACTCTTAATTTCTCTTATCCGAAGGTGAAAAAATTTAATTTCTCTTATCCGATGGTGAAAAAATTTAATATAATTGTGATACCACATCATCATATATATATATATATATGATATTATTAATTAATAAAATCTTATTTTTTGCTCATTATGTATAGATCCCAATTCTACCACGATGATATGAAAGTTACATGGAAATTATAAAAATGACTGGGATAGGTAGTTACATTTGAAAGGTGGAGTTCACTCAACATGTGTTAGGTTATATTAGTTAATAGTTTGGCTTCTTTAAAATTATCATCTCAATTTGAGAGAGCATTTAGTTTTGATAGACTCATTTTAAAATTGATTTTAGGATCTAAACTGTTTACTTTTTTTGAGTCGTTGAGTAGAATATTCATGTAAAAAATAAAGATAATTGGACAATGATAGTTATATGTTTGAATCATATTTGTTTTTAAAAAATAGACGACAAATATAATTTTAAAAATAGCCATCCATTTATGGTAATACGAATTTGATTCAAATATATAGCTACTAATGTTCGATTATCTTCATTTTTTGTATGAATATTCTATTCAACGAGTCATAAAAGATGAACGGCTCATATCATCGAAACTAGACTTATAGTGGGCTCCATGGGCCTCTCAAATTCTCTCATATTGAAATGTGAACATGAAAAAAGTCTAATCCTTTAGTTAATGACATCGCACGTGCATAATGGATAACTGGTATAGACCTGACACATTTGATGTTTCGGATCCAGGTTTCATTGTCTTATATAATTGTTCATGTCTTGTTTCTTCTTATTCCTCTTTGGATTTGGCTATTGGGATGTGTTAGTTGCGTTTTGGGCACGTTGGTAGCTTGTTTTTCAAACTGTTATTGCTCAGAATTTTGCTTATTTGCTTGAGTTGTCTTTATGAACTCTCAGTACTTTTTGCAGGTCTGCAAAACTATAAGGAGTTGGCATTTTTCGCTCAAGCAGTCATTCTTACGCTCGAGCGGTGTTGACTCGAGTGGTCTTTCTTAAGCTCGAGCGACGGTTGTTTGATTGTAAAACTTCTAGGAGTTTGTATTCTTCGCTCGAGCGGTCACACTTATGGTGTCTGGTCACTCAAGCAACACTTCTTGCGCTCGAGCGGTCTGTGCGTATATCAGTTCATAAAAGTCACTTTTTAAATCACTTTTTCATATATATATATATATATATCTAAACATTCTAAAAACCCTAGATCTACACCCTCTCTCTAAAACTCTACTTCTCTTTACAAATACACCTAGATTCGTCGAGTTCTTCACCCGTGTCCCTTTGTTAAAAAGGTAGAGCACACTGTGGACTTCCTTGGGCGTTGTTAAAGTTCCTCCACTCTTTCTCTCTTCTTCTAAGCTTGAAGTAGGGATTCTCTGCACTTTCTTATGATTTTTAACTTAGATATTTGTCTTTATAAAACGACATTGTGATTTGGAGGAATTTTGGATAAACCTAGGGTTTTGCTTGATTTCAAAAAAGGCGTTTTCTAATCCTTTGTTGGAAATGATTAAGAGAATGTATTTATTGTTGAATCATGGTGAATTAGTGGATTTTTACCTTTGAAATTGGTTTATAAAGAAATGGGGGTTTTACCCTAAATATATCAAATGTTGATTTTGAAAGGATAAATGAATTTGATGTTGGAAATGTGGAATTAGGTAGTAGGATATGTATCTTCACTCACATCTTGAAATTTGAAAGATTTATCTTTATTGAAAATTGTTTATCTATTTAGAAATATCAGTTTTGGACTACCAGTGGAGGATAGCTATGATTGTTGTAGAAATTGCATGAGAATTAGGAGAATCGAAACTATTGTCTCATCCATTTGCATCGAGCATTATTTCATATTTATACATTGAAAATGTTTATCGTTTTGAGAAAATGGGTGAATTTGGGAAGTATTTATTGTCTCGTTGAAATAAGTTGGCTTAAGTGTCCATGATGAAAGTCCAAAAAATTGCGCGTATACATGGTTATCGATCCCGTGGACGAAATTTTTATGAAATGGCAATAGTAATGTTTGTAGAGCCTACGTTTACATGGGTGCCGGTCTACAATTTCTCGTTGACGAAATTTCTATGGAATGTTGGAACTGTTTTGAGAATTCTCAAAGTGTGATTCACTACTCTATTTTCTATTGTAAAGGAAATAATTCAAAATTGTGATAACCCTAGCATGACATGGTTTTAGGAAAGTGATGTAAAATGTTTTGGCACAAGCATTGCATATGGATATCACCTTATATCTTTGTTAAGATTCATATACTGTATTGCATTATTTCTACTGGGCTTTGGCTCACCCTATGTGGGAAAACCATTTTCAAATACTGATGATATACTTCCGCCAAGGCAATAGTTTGGGAGGACTTTGAAGCAAAGGCTTCATTTTGGTTGTTTTGTTGTATTTATTTTGTACAAGCTTATGGCTTTGACTATATTGGATTTAAATCCATTATGTTGTAACCAAGCATTATCTTGGAAAGCTGTAACCCTTTAGGGCATTCCTTATTTGTTCATAAGGAATGCCCTTTAGTTGCTTCTACGTTACCAAATCTGAATTTAATTCGGTAATTTGTTTCAGATTTGGTAACCCAGAAGCAACCATTCTCTAAGCAGTCAAATTCATGATAGCAAAGGTAATACTGTGTTCCCAATCAGTCGAAGATATAAGTTCAAATACTGTTCATAATCGAATAGCCCGCTACTAATAGGTACATAAGATCTTAAGTGTTCAAATCCTTTTCAGGTTTTCGGTCCACCAACTCCCTTAGCAAATATAAGTCATTTGTTCATTAACACTCCATAGTCCCCATAAGCAGAATCAAGTCAAATAAAGGTTCTATCTCATTATTCCCAAACAAAGTTTCGTTTCGAAGGTCACAATCAATTCATTAGATCGCCAATCAATAGTTTCAAAATAAGTCCCATATGCAGGCGTACAAATTCACAGTTATGCCTAATATCAAGTTTATTGTCCGAGTTATTCAACGAGTTTCTTCGTCACAAAATCATGGTCTTGAGAATCTAGTTCAGAGGGTCAAATATTATAGCAAATCATTCCGAGGAAAGATACATACACATACGAGTCTAGAATCAATTATCACATAAGCACTCGGTCATAAATTCGTAAGTCTGTCAATAGCTCGTTAGTAGTGGTCAATAACAAAAGTTTATTCTCCAATAAACAACATAGGTTCCCAATTCAAAAAGTTCTATATGTTGAATAATTCAAGGTGTATAATACAAGTTCATAATTCTAATCATTCAATGAGTTCACGAGGTATATCTAGTTAAAAAGTGTATGACTCTCACACTAATTGCCAGATAAACATTTTGCACATAATGGAGGTCATACCTACGTCTGCGGTCTTAATATTCTATGTGTTTTCTGACACTAGGGTGTAAACCCTTCCTTGCTTTAAGCTGCTCTTCTTAGGAGTAAAAGATGCAGTTGTGCTTGGTGTCATTGTTGATCCAATCCTACTAGTATTATTTGGGTGAGCTTGTGGACAAGATTTAGCCAGGTGTCTTTCTTTACACTTTGACAGTATTTATTTCATATTCCATAGCATTATTCATAGCATATACAGATCATGTATGCATATCATAAGGAAGCAACATGAATGTGACATAAGTCTTATTTAGACTCCTTAAAGCTCAAATGGACACGTGTGTGAAGGAGTAACTCGTGCTTTGATACCAACTGTCGCGACCAAAATCCGCCCCTAAAAGTTTGGATCATGACCGGCCAGTAACTTCTTGATTACTTATGGTCTCAGATAGATTACAAAGAAATTTATCATAACGGGGCTTGAGCGGAAGCAAATAAAATTACAGAAAGTTCATTAAGCAGTGCTTAAGTGCCAGGATCTTAAAACATCATATCATATATAGATAGTTCACATACACAGTTCATATAAATACAATCCCAAGTCATATAGGTATATGCAAAGAGTTAACAACACAAAATTTACATATTAACCAAGTGTTCAATAAAAGCCACCAAAGACTTAACAAAAATGTAAGACTTAACAAAAATGTAGCATCAAGGAACTCCTCAAAAAGACAAAAGGATCCAAATTTGGAGGCTCAACAAAACAAGTCCCCCAAAAGTTTCTTGAAGCTGACCTAGGGCTGGCTTCCGAGCTAATCACCTACATAAATATATATAAATACGGAGTGAGTAACGCTCAGTGAGTAATAATGATGTAAAGAGGTTCATATGAATGAGCATATGTCTTGGAGAATATAGATATAAACCATATACATGTCTTATTCATAATCACATCCCAAAACAGCCTTGGGTCCACATAAAACGGAACAGCCTTGGGCCCAACATAATACGGAACGGCCTTAGGCCCAACATATCAACAGTTGTTTTGAACATTATAGGATAGATGGAACATCGGCATGTCTCCATCTCCTTCGGCCTTAGGGCCATTAGTCATAAACAATCCATATCAGATATAACGACCTCGGGCACATAATACATAACAAAAACAGAACGACGTCGAGTCCATTTCATATGCCATTGAAATCTAATGCTCCATCATTTCAAGTAAAACACAGGTTATATAAAGTATGCCATTCACGATTAAAAATACATAATCATGACATATCGTTACACTACTATTACTCACAGTGATTTGGTTGTGCGACGGCCCCTTCCGGCGAGTGACCTACATATGATACACACACAACTTGATAAGCAATTCATTCTTTTCTAGCTTCTTCACTTTAATCATTCTTCCGTTTCGTTCAATTTCTATTCATCTTTAAGCATTTCGAAGGGCTTATGTACACATTAACAGATTCAGAGGGTTGAAAAGATGAACATAATGCAATAATTGTTTTCCCTGTTTCCCGCACGTGCAGAAGACCTCCATCACACGTACGGAAAGGTGTGTCGCACGTGTAGCCTCGCACGTACGGTTCTGGAGTCCGAAAATCCGACAAATTCAAGCTTTCCAAATGCATTCTAAGGCTCAATTTATGCAATTTCACTTCAAAAACATGACATAAGAGGACATATGAACATAATAAACATAAAACCAAACTCAATTAGATTATAACTTACTTTAATTTGATATATAACTTTCTAACTTCCAAAATTCCTTCATTTTCTTCATCTTTTCATGTTATACATGTTTGTATATGTTTACATGAGTTCACAACATGCAAAGACCCAAGATTAGATACAATTTCTCACAGTTCAACTCAAATCAAACTCAAAATAAAGGAAACAACTCTTATATCAAACAAATGGAAGGAATCTATGTTAATTTCTTGATATTGATTCAAGCAATATCATAACTCAAGAACCCTAACTTTTATGAATGTAGAAGCCTGATCTTAAGGCTTGATTTTAACTAATTGAAGAAAGGTTTAGAGTAGTTTAGTTGATTTACACTTACCTTGAGCTAATTCTTTGAATCCTCTTGCAATTTCTTCAATCTCTAAGCTCTTATGTTGAATTTTCCCCTTTTCTTTCTCTTTTTCTCTTCTTTTCTTCTCTAAGTCTCCTCCAAGAGATATTTTTGTTAAGTTTTGTTAAGTCTAGGTGTTAACTCTAAGGTTCTCATATGTATATATATATATATTATTTATCTTATTTGAGCCTAAGTTAGGCTTAATGAAGAATTTGGCCAAATAAATCCAATTAATTCACTATGAATCAAATTTTTACAAAACTTCATATTATGTTTTAAAAATCATGCTAATCATAACGGTAAAGTCAATTTTGGTTTATTGCACCTCTAAGACTTTCAATTTTTAGTCCAAATGTCATAATTTCAATAGATTTTCTTATAACCGACAGATACAAGTACATAAGCATGTAATTCACACAGTTAAACATGAAATTTCACATCAAGCATATAATCACACATATATTGATAAAATTAAAGCATATGAGAGGGTCAGTTTATTACATTCACGGAAGTCATTGACTCGCCAGTCATCTTAACTTTTTGTTTCTTTTGTTTCTTACTCTCTCATTCGGTTGATAATGTTGACTGTTTCAACGCAGCAATATTTGCTTCGGACATCAAGGCTCTACCAAGAACGTCCATATATTTTGTCAATTTTAAAACATTGACCCGATCAAGTACCTCAATGTTGAGTCCACTCTCAAATTTTCTGGCCTTTTTATAATCAGTCCACCATATATGGTGCATACGGAGGGAGTTCCGTGAATTTGGTTTAGCCACAGTCATAGTACCCTGTTTTAACTGCTCAAATTCAGATATTTTGCAGTCCCAGACACATTGTGGAAAATATTTCTCATAGCAAACTTCTTTAAATTGTGCACATGTCATAGAACCATTGTTATCTCGAATGAGCATCCACCACTGTCTAGATTTCTCTTGTAAGGTAAAGGTTGCCAATAAAACTTTTTGTGCCTCAGTGCACGGGAAAACCTCAAACAAATTTTCAATCTCCAAAATCCATGCCTCAGTTTTCAAAGGCTCAATGCCACCCTAGAAGGTTTGCGGCTTCATTTTGTGGAACTTCTGTGTTAAAGCTATGATGTCCTCATTATTGATCGGTTCAATGTGGACAAACGGCGAAGGAAGCGGCAAAAATTGTTGTCTCTGTTGTTGTAGCCTCAAAGATTCAGCCAATAGTTCAACCATTCTTTTCAATCAGTCTATTCTTGCATCCGAAGATTTAGATTCATCTGTATGTCTTGTATTCTCCATTAGTCTATATGTAAACAGGATAATAATAAACATAGTAATTGCAGTTCTTACAATTACATTTCCATTAGAGATGCACATTTGCACATTTACATTACATATGCACATAACAAATCCATACACACTCATACATATTAATGCAATGCCCTAATTTCTTTTCTAAGACTTCCTATAGCTTATTTGGACGTGTGTGTAACTCGTGCTCTGATACCATTCTGTCACGACCCAAACCTGCCCCTATAGGTTTGGAGTCGTAACTGGCTAGTAATCCGAGATTACCAAAGGCCTTCCTGTACAAATCAAAAGAACCGAGGCTAGCGGAAGATTATAATATGAAGACAACAAATAGTCTATTGAGCTGCGTATCTATATGCACAAATTCAGATGTATATAAACATTAATTTATCCACTGTACAATACATACATAATATCATGTTCAAAAACATCATTCATGTCCATATATACATATAACAAAAGCCTAGCAATATGATCACAAACTATACAACTGTCTTCTCGACCTAGCATTAACTTGGAGGCACCAAAACTTTAAAAGGGCTTTAACAAGTGGCTTAGCTAAAGGAACCCTTCTAGGCTTGATCTCCAGGACGTTCACCTATATATATATATATATATATATACACAAAACAGTAAGCTATAGCCTAGTGAATAACATTAAAGTAAAGAGGTTAGTGAACGAATTCCAAATATGTCATATCCGTATAACAAATCATATCACAATTATTCTCATATCGAAACATAATAGTGGTACATCCAATAGAACATATCATATCGTCTTCCAACTAGAGTAATCAATTATGGATATCAATTAAACATATCACCACTTTGTCAAGTGGCTAACGAGATCTTGTAATCACTTATTTGTCATGGACCTGCATTAATATGTTGTCCCCTATGACTTGGGACCATTCCTTGGATGACCAGTAGATTCAAAACCAGATATTCGTTCACATTCACAAAATATCATTTCAGGAAAACACAACTTATGAAATATATTTCATACAAATATATCTTTATAGTAATGTCACTCACAGTGGACTCCCAGAACCGGTTGCTCGATTTTCGAGTCTTGACCTTTGCTAGTTGATTTGTAGAAGGTTAAACCCTAATCTCCCTTACTCTTCTTCTTTCTCTTATTTTCTTCTTTCCTCCTCTTAGTCTCTAGAACTCTCTCAATCTCTCTCTCTTCCCAAATTTTTTTTTTTGAAGCTAAAGCCCAACTAAAACTTATATATATATATATATATAATCTAATTATTTCATTCTGAATTGAATTTTTACAAAACTTCTCAAAAAGTCCTAAAAATCATGCTGATCACAACTATGTGCTCAGTTTTAATTTTTGGCACCTCTAAGACCTTTGATCTTCAATTTAAAGTTGTAATTCCAACAGGTTTTTCTACAGTCAACAGATATACATTCAAATCCTTCTAATTCACACCATTAGCCATGCAATTTCACAACAAACACATAATCAAGTAGCACATAACAATGCAATTAGATGGCTAATTAATCAAATGCATGTCCAGATCATTATATTTGTATTCTTTGCTCGAGCAGTCACTTCTTGCGCTCGAGCGGTCACACTTATTGTGTATGATCGATCGAGCGACACTTCTTGCGCTCAAGCGGTCTATGCATACGTCCATAAAATTCACTTTTTAGATCACTTATATAAACATTCTAAAAGCACTAGATCTATACTCTCTTTCTCTTTTTCTAAAACTCTACTTCTCTTTACAAATACACCTAGATCCACCGAGTTCTTCACTCATGTCCCTTTGTTAAAAAGGTAGAGCACGTCGTGGGCTTCCTTTTGATCCGAATGAAGTTGGGTTTGGGCATTGTTGAAGTTCCTCCACTCTTTTTCTCTTTTTCTAAACTTGAGGTAGGGATTCTCTGCACTTTGTAGACGCGCCCTCGGGCCTCACTACAATTCTGACTCAATTGGCGTCACGGTCCTGTGTCTAATCTCGCGGAGTGCAATGCAAGACCGATGAATCATCAAAGAGTCCAAATCCGACAAATCATTTTTGAAAACAGATTTTTTGAAAGAAGTGCCAAACATGGACTACTTTGCCAGATACAGAGTCACCACCTAAATATTTATTTTGGAAAATTTAGGAAACCCTGACTCGTTGCCTAAGGCCACGTGTCCGTCATCACCAAAGTTGCCTCGGCTCGGGAACTTGGGTACGATTGGGGAAGGTCACTTCGTGAGCACCCCCGCTCGCCCGATCAAAGATCGGCCTCTACTAACCATGATATCTAGTTTTGAAAATATTATGCGTTCTTATTCCGGTTATTAGCCTCGATTTATTATGTAATGCGCACAGCATACAAGTATAGACTGGATCGCCTGAATTGGAACGAAACATCTTATGTTTGTTTTGAAAATGGTTTGCTACTCGCAAGTAGGCTAAAATGTGGATTTGCCACCCTCAAGTGGGCTTAGAAAACATGGTTTTGCCACTCTCAAGTGGGCTTCAAACTCGCATTTAATGAATTGTTTCAATTCAAATAACCCAACCTTCACCCACAGGCATTCAGGCAAGTATATCGCATAAGCAATTAGCCTCATGGTAAGCATGCTATCATGGCAGTCACTCACACACATGCAAGGATACTAAAGCATAAACACTTACCGAGTACTCCAAGCCAAAACAGAAGCTAATTAGAAATCCATGCATGGTCCTAACTATACAGAAATGCCTAATGCAACACATACAAAATGCAACTAAGATAGGCTCGGCTATTCTAAAGATGGCATGCGAAATGCTACAACTAACAAGTATTCAACTCGGAATTGAAATACAAATGAAGTTAGTATGATGCGCCGAGCCCGGTGCATGCAAAATAGATGAATGAATGCAAATATGCTATCATGCTGTATGTTAATTGAAACATGCCCTAATCTAACCATCATAAGCTGGTAAATAAAAGGGAGAAAGACGTGGGGTTGGAAGACATACATCACACGCACGCACACGTATTACAGTTGTGCCCTCGCTCGGAGGGTCCGAATAAATAATATACAGTCCGAAATGAATAACGAATTACAGCTAATTATTACACATCCACTAACTAACTAACAAATTAGCTAAGTAAGCTATAAACTGGCATGCAAATGGACTGCCCCGGCTCTGTTTTGGATGATAATGGATGCATGCATGCTCGATGCGCTTTGTCAGTAAATTCCATCGCGATGCCTTGTCTCGCCATTGTTTGCAGCTGATTTCAGAAACTTACACAAAGCTCCAGGAGGCTGAAACTCCACCTTGGGAAAGCCACCGACCAGGTATTGGCTTGGGAAACACCTGCCGACCACCCCTCATGGTGAAAACCAAAAAAGGTGGTCGGCCTACCAGAAAACCTGGTCGGCCGACCACTTTCTGCCCCTGGACTTTGGTTTTTCTGCAACAAAGGCAAGAAAAAGAGAAAGCAATGTATTTTCAACATATGTGTGCGCGACCACTCCTTCCCGTCCTTGCACAAGCTCTAGGGAGTGTGGCCCTCGGTTCTTGAGCCACCAATCACGCATCTCGATGCATGATGGCTGAGAGACCGAATTGTACATTTTAATATGACATGAATGCAAGTATGAACATATGAAGCCAACAATTCTATCATAGATAATCAAGAACGTCGGGGACCGGGAATCGAAGCACGTTTCGTCACTTGGAGTACGAAACGCCTAAACCCTATTCCAAGCACCATGCAAATGGAATGGCATGCACAATGCGACTAACATGCAACCTAGCATACGCAATGCTCTGTACTAAAATGGCATACACAATGCGCGTGATGTAATATGGCATACACAATGCTCTAAGATGCAACCTAGCATACGCAATGCTATGGATTGAAATGACATACACAATGCACGATGGACTTACACCAACATGAATGGACCTCATCCACACTCACATCAGTGGCCAAAAGATGAAAATGAGACGACCGAAATGCGTGCGCACATGCACGCATACCGAGGACCGATCCTAAGACATCAAACGCCACTCTACCAAAGCATGGCAAGGGATGAGAGATGGCCTATGAACATGTAATTTCCAGCACTAAAACATGATGTTGAATGGTCCCGAAACATGGAAATATGGCACCCGATCCATGAAATAAGCCTCAAAACTCAAAACTAGGCACATGTATTGAACCACAAGTATACAAAGCAAGTATTATTTGATCATGAAGTCAAAATACAAAGCCAAGGCAGTCCCAAAACATGCACATTTTCAGTTTAAAGCATGGCCAAAAGATGCTAACATGATGGACTAAAATAGCATGCAACATTGGCTGGTAAGCATGGTTTACATGGCATGTATATGAACAAAATGAGAACTCATCAAATCAGCCAAAAACAGTGAATAAAACATGCCAAAATATGCCCAAATAATCACTGAAATGCAGCCAATGCATGCAAAAATGAGGGGCTTCTTTGAAGGGCCTGGCAAGGGGTTGTTAAGTACATACAAGATAGACACTTAGCATGGTAAAACCAACTCTATAAATCAAATATGACAGCCCTAAAACTCACCAAATTGGCTCTGAAATGGGTCTAGGAAACATGCAAAGAAAGGCTCCTTTGAAAGGCCTTGGATGGGATTGCTCCACACATGCATTGTAGACAAAAAAAATGGCCAAAAGGGCCTTGGACAGTGCCAAGGTAGACCTTAAAACTCTCAGAATAAGGCCTGAAACAAGACTTCAATGCATGCAAAATAGGGTCCCTTTGGAAGGCCCAAAAGACCACCAAACAAGACAAGGAGAGAGGAGGTCACCCCCGTCTAATTTTGGCCCTCAAAAATACATTTAAGCCACTAAAAATCTACTAGATTTCAGTGGCTAAGAGGCCAAACCATGGCTAATGCAAGTGCTCTAATGCATAGCCTTAATCATGAAGAGATGAAGCATGCATAAGGGGAAGATGACCCCAAACGGAAATAGGACCTCAACCAAACTTGAAGGGGATGTCAAAAAAAAACTTTTTCCAGTTTATAGAAAATCTCGAAAATGCTCACAAGTAAGGCTAAAATAGGATGCAAAAATAGCCTTAAAAGAGAGATTGAACAAACAAGGAAGTAAATGACTTCAAATAGTGAAGTTTCCTTAAACAAAGTTGAAGAGGGGCTCAAAATAATTCACTTCACAGTTTATAAAAAATCTCTAAAATGCTCACAAGTAAGGCTAAAATAGGTGCAAAATAGGCCTACAAAGAGGGGTAAAGCATGCAAGGGTGTAGGGGGTCTCAAACAGAAAAGTGTCCTTATACAATATTCAAGAGAAGCTCAAAATATGACACTTTCTAGTTTATGACAAAGTCCAGAAATGCTTTCAAGTATGGCTAGTCAATGGAGCAAAAAAATACAAGTTTAAGGGAAATAGGCACTTACCCTTGAAGAGCAGCAAATCTGGAGCTTTTAGACTAAGTTGATGAACTTTCAACCCTTGCAAATCAGTTCCAAAGTTCTGGAATGGATGATGGAGGTGTGGTGCTAGGGGTTGTAGTGCAAAAAGGCCAAGAAAACTAGGGTTTTGGAGCTTGGAATAGTGACTATGAAGGGTGGAGGATATATGCCTTCACAAAAATTGCTCAACCCCTAGATATGAAACCAACTTCAAAATATCTCCAAGAGACGCCAAGTATCCTCCATACACGTGTATGGAGGATGCACCAAATGGCCTCCAGCTGGCACAGCTGGATTAAACTCAGAGAGAGCAAAAGCAAGAAGCAGGCCAGCCAGTTCAAGTGGCCGACCGACCAGGGGTCAAAAAGGTCAACAACAATTTCTGGCCGGCCACCCCAAAAAGGTGGCCTCCCAGATGAGTGCAACACAGCTGTGTAGTGAAAAACCAGAAAATGTGAATCATGAGAGAGAAAAGCTAGCTTTTAAGCAAGGTTCAAAAGGGTCAAGATGAATTTATGGCCGGCCTACCCATATTGGTGGCCTCCCAGATGAGCACAACACAATGGTGGTATGAAAAGCCAGAAAATGTGGCTCAAAAGTGGGAAAAACCAGCTTTCGGTCAGAAAAGTTGGCTTTTGGAGAGAGAAAATGAGAAAACTGGTTTTTCAGGAAAAAAAGGTGGCCGGCCACCACACTACCCCCTCCCTAATAATGAAAATAGGGTCCCCACCAAAAATGGACCAAGACGGATGCAAAACGAAGGTTCGGGGGCCAAAACACGCAGTCCGAGGCCCCGAAAACAGGCTGTTAGGCACCGGAAGTGGCGTATGACCACGAAAGTGGTCTCCCGAGCCACAGTGTCCCTCAAAAGGGAGGAATCAAGGTGTGCACCAAAAATCGAAGCAAACGGAGGTAGTTAAGCGGTCCCGAACTGAGGCACACGGCCGACGGCTCCAAAAACCGAAAACCGGGCTCCAAATGGGAAAAATGGCCTACGACCACGAAACGTAGCCTACGGCCACTGAGAGATGATCTACGAGATCTCTCCCTCCCTTCAGGAAGAGAAAATAAAGAAAACAGGACCTGGTTTGCAAACCGAGGGAAAGCACAAAAGAGCCCGGAAGTCCGGAGGCAAGGCTCGCAGCCGAGACTCTGAAACCTCAGAACGAGCACAATATGCAACATCACCGAGCGCTCAACTGGTGACGTCTAAGTCTTAAGGTCGGTCAAAAATGGGGTGTCTACACACTTTCTTATGCCTTTTAACTTAAATATTTGTCTTTATAAAACAACATTGTGATTTGGAAGAATTTTGAACAAACCTAGGGTTTGGCTTGATTTCAAAAGAGGGGTTTTAAAATGTTTTGTTGGAAATGATTAAGAGAATGTATTTATTGTTAAGTTTTGGTGAATTAATGGATTTTTACCTTCAAAATTGGTTTATAAAGAAATGGGGGTTTTACCCTAAATATATCAAATGTTGATTTTGAAAGGATAAATGAATTTGATGTTGGCAATGGAATTGGGTTTATATTGATGAAGATGGTGGAGTGTAGACCGCCCCCGAACGCTCTTTGCGCGCGAGGGCGCGAACCGAGTTCATGCTACTACAGTTCGGACTCCTGTCACGGTTCTGAATCTAATCTTACAAAGTGCAATGTAAGGCTGATAAATCACTAAAGAGTCCAAATCCGGCAAATCGTTTTGGAAAATCGATTTTAATCAAAAAGCGCCAAACATGGACTGCTTTGCCAGATTTCAAAGTCGCCACCTAAATATTTTATTTTAGGAAATTTAGACTTGTGCCTAAGGCCACATGTCCGTCATCACCAAAGTTGCCTCGGCTCGGGAACTTGGGTACAAGAAGGGAAGGTCCTGAAATGAGCACCCCCGCTCACCTGGTCAAAGATCGGCCTCTACTAACATGATATGCTGTTTTTATAAACACATGTGTTCTTATTTCGGTTATTAATCTAAAATTACTATGTGATGCGCACAGCATACAAGTATAGACTAAATCACTCAATTTGGAACAAAATATCTTATGTTTGTTTTTCGAAAATGGTTTGAAATTGCTACCCTCAAGTAAGCTAAAATACGGATTTGCCACCCTCAAGTGAGCTTAAAACATGATTTGCCACAAACAAGTGGGCTTAAAACGCACATTTTAATGAATTGTTCCAATTCAAGCAATGAAGCCTTTATCCACAGGCATTCATGCAGTTATAACAGTTAAGCAAATAATCTCATGGCAAGCATGCTATCATGGCAGTCACTTACACATATGCAAGAATGTTAAAGTATAAACACTTAGGGTGTGTTTGATTGGGGGGATTAGGAGGGGGGACTATCCACTATTTGGATTGTAATCCAAATAGTGCACCTTATCCGTCGTTTGATTTTTTTTTAGTCCGGCGGACTCCATGTCCGGCCGGACTCCATGTCCCCCATATGGGGGACTATCCTGTCCTGGGGGGGGGGTGGGACAGAAAGTGGGGGACTAATCACTGTTTGGATTATGTGCGAAAATGACCATTTTGACCCTCTACTATTTAATTATGTATTATATTTAATAAAATTCAATAAAATTTAAATGTCTCAATTTAAAAATAAAATAATTTTATTTAACTTTTTATTAATGTTTTATTTATTTAATTTTTTAAAATAATTTTTTATAGATATTTTATTGATGTTTTATTTTAAAATTTTGTTTATGTTTTATTTAATTTCATTGTTTAAATTTAATAGATGTTTTAATAGATGTTTTATTTAAACAATTAAATGTTTAATTTCAACAATAAATAATTTCATTTATTTAAATTATGTTTTATTTAAACATTTAAACATTTGTACATCAACATGTTTATTAAATTATTTCAACATCTGTACATCAACATGTATATTTATTTAACATCTATTAAATTATGTTTTAATACGTCAACATTTGATTACATCTACATTTGTTAATTGTTAATTACATCAACATTTGTTAATTGTTTAAACATAATCTATACATCAACATTTATTTAATTGTTAATTGTTAATTGTTTAAACATAATCTGTACATCAAAATAATTTCAATGTTAATTGTTTAAATAAAAATTTAAACATTTAACCATTAGTATGTTTAATTTCAACAATAAATTTTTATTTGTTTAAATAAAAATAATCTATACCAGTCAAATTTTTTTATCAATATTAGTATGTTTAAATATCTTTAAACAAAATTTAACCATTAGTATGTTTAATGTTTAATTGTGTAAATAAACAAATTTTATTGATATTTTATTTATTTATTTATTTAATTTAAAAAAAACGAATTTATTTAATTAAAAATAATTAAAATATTAAAGATATGTTTAATATTGCTATTACTTAGTAAACAATTGAAAAGGGTAAAATAGTCTTTTGTTCATTTATCCTATCCAGTCCGTCCAACCAAACATTGGATTCACTGAAAATAGTCCTATCCAGACATCTAATCCCATGAAAAAACAAACACAGGATACATATCCAATCCGACCAAATAGTCCGGGGGATTCACAGTCCCAGGACTCAAGTCCGATGGATTCTAATCCCCCATTTTCCAGTCCGTCCAATCAAACACACCCTTACAGTGTACACCAAGCCAAAACAGAAGCTAGTTAGTAACCAATGCATGATCTTAGCTATGTTAAGTGCCTAATGCAACACATGCAAAATGCAACTAAATGGTCTCGGCTATCTAAGATGGCATATGAATGCGACATTTGATACACGTATTCAAAGAAGTGTATTGAAATACAATGCGGTTTGAATGATGCGCCGAGCCCGGTGCATGCAATACGAATGAATGATGCACGCATGCAAAGCATAAGGTATGCTAATCAAAACGTGCCCTAAACTAACCATCGAAAGTGGTTAAGTAAAAGGAAGAAAGAAATGGGGGTTGGAAAACATGCACACATGCATGCACCCTTATTACAACAATACGCCCTCTTGTAGGAGGGTCTGAATGAAATGAAAGCTAACTAGCTACGCTAATTAAGCTAACTATTACAAATTACTACATAGATCTATTAGCTAAGCATGTTAACTAATTAAGTACAGAACCAATGAATTAACTAGCTAAGCAAAGCAGTTAAAAGGCCTCAAGGGCGAGGGATGCATGCATGCTCTGTCGCGTCCTCCCGGAAATCCACTGCCTTGCCTCAAGATACCTCTTTTTGAACATCTTTAGACCTCTGAAAATTGTGCCAACTTCCAGGTTGATTCTGACCCTTCTCAGGAACATGCTGAGGGATGATCAGCCAGAGATGGTGGCCATCGGCCAGTAATGATGGCCAGTCGGCAGGCTTTCATGGCCGATCGACTTCTCTGGTGGCCGATCGGCCGCTGATTCCCTAAATTTCCTCCTTTTGCTGCAGCAGAGCACAAACAGAGGCATGACAGTGTATTTGTAAGGAAATGTGTGTACCACCACACTCCTTATCATATCTCAAGCACAAAGGAGTGTGGTGTTCGACTCTCGGACCACCAACCAAGCATCACAATGCACGATGGCCGAGAAGCCAAGTTTGTACAAGTTGATGAATGCATAAACAAGACTCGATGAACCTCCACCCTATCATACACGATCAAGGGTGTCGGTGACTAAGAAATGAGGCACGTTTCATCACTTCAAGTATGAAACGTCTCTCATTTCTTGTGTTTAGATTAACGTCTGATCCAATCACATGCAATGCGACACAAACATGTTATCTTTGCATGTTTTACTTTGATTCATTTTGTTTACTCATTTTAGATTACCGATAAGTCATTTAACCGGTTAAGTCCAAAAGTGAGAGTCCTCTAATTTTGAAAGAGGATCTAAGCCACAAGCATCTTGAGCATGGAAGAAGCCTCATGCTTTTGGTTAGTAGAAACCCTCAAGAGAAGGCTAAAACCATTAGGCATGAGAGCCTCAATTCCATGCTCAAGCCAACAAGGGGCTTAAGACCTCTTTCAAAGTGATACAACAAATGAAAGATGGCATGCGATGATATACATTTCAGCACTGAAATAAGATGCTAAATGACATTAAAGCATGAAAATGATGCATGCAAGACATGCTTGGAGTCGAAGGCATCAAAACTAACAAAGAGTATAACACTATAGACATACAATACTAAGCCTAAATTACCAAACCAACCCCGGAAAGAGGTTAAATATGCCAAAATAGTGGCTGAAATATACTAAGATCAAGGCATATAACAAAAGGAAAATATGCACATTTGATGGCTCGCAAACAAGGCATGAAGACACAACTCTCAAACACATTGAAGGAGTGGAAAATGTAAGAGTGTGGCAATGACATATGCTCTAAAATTACATGCCAAATGATACCATATCATGCACATATCACAAATATAGCATGCTAAGTGCCTCAAAACTCAAGACTAATGAAGGCACTTGCACTATAGCTATACAAAGCATGGCTCATATGACCAAGACCACTCAAAAAAGTCCTAAAGCATGTCAAAACATTATCAAAAATGTGCTGGAATTGAGCCAATACATGCTAAAATAATAGGCTACAACATCAAATATGGTAAGCTAGTAAGCACGATTTGCACTACAAGTACAAAATGCAAGCAAGAAGTGACCAAACCAGCCAAAATTAGAGTTAAAGCATGCCCAAAAAGTCACAAAAACATGCTCAAACTAAGTCTCAACAAGGGAGAAATACATGCTCATTTGATAGGCCAACAACACATGCTAACAAGACAAGAGGAGGGCGGACCACCCGCTCCTATTTTGAGCCTCAAAACAAGTTTTCTATCACTGAAATTCCTCTGAAATTTAGTGGTTTTAATGCCAAAAAGAAGTTGTTTGAAAAGCTTGAAAGATAGATCAAAAGGCCTTACAAGCCAAGGAGCAAAAAGGAGGAAACACCCCTCAGCCAAACAAGGCTTAAACCAACATTTTTAGGACTGAAAATCAAACCTTTTTGTAGTTTAACACCACCCCAAAAAACAGCCCAAAACAATGGGATAAGGATGGTGAAACAAGTGTGCAAAACAAATACAAAAGATGAGAGTTATACCTCTTGATGCACAACAGCAAAATAGCCTCTTTCTTGGCTCAAATGACCCTTCAACGGCCCAAAATAAGTCCCATGAGGCCTCACCTCCAAGGTGGTTCAATTTGGTTAAGGGCTTGTATGCAAATGTATGGTGTATCTAAGCTTTCATGCATAAAAGGGCCAGAGAGAGTGAACTCTAGAGAGAGAGGCAGAGATTTAGCTCTGAAAATTTTCTAGAGAGAGAGGATTTTTTAGAGAGAGAGGCTCCCACCATTGCCTTCAATGTTCTCTCCTTGAATATATGAGATATAGCTTCATATATAGCAAAAAGAGAGCATTTGGTCGAAAATATCTGAGCTAGGATAGGTGGCACAACCTGGAAACAGTTGGAGGACAAAATATCTTCAAAAATTCTGAGTTTGGGTCACTCTTGGCCGGCTGACCATCTTTGGGGCCGACCTGCTACTTGTGATGGCCGACCAGCCACTTTTGTGACCGACTGCAAATTCTGCTATGTAGGTCCAACTTCAAATGGTCATAACTCCTTCATATAAACTCCTTTTCAAGTCATTCTTGTGTCTAAAATGAAGCCCTAGAAGTAATATTTCCAATGGTAGCCTCACCTCAAAATTCCAAGTGTGCTAAGAGATATCCCTCTTTTAGTGAAGACTGCTCATTTTCAACTCAATCGGATTGATGTCTAACTTCAACCAACCATATCTCCCCCATCCGGACTCGACTTTAGGAGATTCTTGAGTGTAAAATAAAGCCCTGAAAGTCTTATTTCCAACGGTGGTGGCCTCATGGCTTAAATCCAATCATACAAAAAGATTGGCCTGATTTAGCGAGGGCTACTCGACTCTCTCTTAACAATTCATGCCCAACTTCTTCCTCAACTAGGTTTCTTCCCTCCACTCCTCTTTTCTTCAACTCCAAACCCCTAAAAAAGGTGTTTTGAAAGATTTTTCAAAGATTTCATCTCTCTTTCATTCATTTCCACTAAGTCCTTGCTCGGTTTACCGAAAAGCGCAGCATTTAATAAAATGCGAGCGTCGGAACTTCGTAGAATCATTTTTCAAAAACTATTTTGAAAGAGAGGGTTTCAAGGTCCAAAATCTTTTGATCAAGATCATTTTAGTCCAAAAGGGGTATGAACTTGGGATTTGACTCTCTCATTGCCGTAGAAATTGAACCTTTGCACTGCACACCTCACCAAGTAAACAATCAGTAGGGCCCAAGTCTAAGGGCGGTCAAAAATGGGGTGTCTACATGGAGTAGGATATGTATTATCATTCACATCTTGAAATTTGAAAGATTTATCTTTATTGAAAATTGTTTATCTGTTTAGAAATATCTGTTTTGAGCTATCGGTGGAGGATAGCTATGATTGTTGTAGAAATTGCATTAGAATTAGGAGAATTGAAACTATTGTCTCATCTATTTGCATCGAGTATTATTTCATATTTATACATTGGAAATGTTTATTATTTTGAGAAAATTGGTGAATCTGGGAAGTATGTGTTGTCTCGTTGAAATAAGTTGGCATTAGTGTTCATGGTGAAAGCCCAAAAAACTCTGCGTATACATGAGTGTCAATCCTGCAGATGAAATTTCTGTAAAATTGTAATGGTAGTGCTTGTAGAGCCTACATTTACATGGGTGCCAGTCTACGGTTTCCCGTGGATGAAATTTCCGTAAAAGGTTGGAACTGTTTTGAGAATTCCCAATGTGTGATGTTTTCTATTGTAAAGGAAATGATTTCAAAATTGTGATAACCTTGGCATGGCATGGTTTTGGAAAAATGATATAAAATGTTTTAGCACGAGCATTGTATATGCATATCACCCTATATCTTTGTTATGATTCATATCTTGTGTTGGATTATTTCTACTGGGTTTTGGCTCATCTATGTGGAAAAACCATTTTCAGGTGCTGATGATATGCCTCCACCAAGGTAATAGCTTGGGAGGACTTGGAAGCAATGGCTTTATTTTAGTTGTTTTGTTGTATTTATTTTGTACAAGCCTAGGGCTTTGACTGTATTGGATTTAAATCTATTTTGTTGTAGCCAAACAGTGCCTTGGAAAGCTATAAGTCTTTAGGGAATTCCTTATTTGTTCAACTTTCATTCTATTTCCTTATCACGTAACATATTCTATAGATTCAGGGTTAGAGTAATGAATGTATACCTGCATATGTTACCCTTTTGTACAAGTAATTGGGATTAATGAAAAATAATTATTTCATCATGTGTTGTTATTTAACTAACGTATTCTATGGGTTATTGTCATTTATTTCGGGGCATTACATAATGAGATAGTATCACATTTGCATTCAAGTTTTACTTTAGAGATATGGACACGTGGTGTGTGCGCCTAATTAATGTTAGAATCTGTTGGGGCATAATGAAAGTGAAAGGTATGGTTCTCATTCATACTCTTATAGTCCATACTTCTCTATCCTTTATTTTTTGGACTCCATTAAAGGCTTATAATGATAATCTAAACCGTTCATCTTGTAAATCTCATAATGAAAATTGTCTTTGTAAAAAATTAGTCTCATCGATATCAATGAATATATAAACAAATCACTTTCTTTTTTTTCCCCCCTTTTAGAATGAAAGGTTTAAGTTTAAACTCACAATTACTGTCCACTTTAAAAAATAAGATGCAATTTATTCATATATCTAGTGATATTTGATGAAACTAATTTTTTGCATAACTTATCTAAATTGTTGGTATAACGAGATGAACGGTTTATACTATTAATGTAAGTCTAGAATAGAACTCAAAAAATAAAATTGGAAAGAATATGGATGATAGGAGTATAAAAGGGAGCCATTCCCAAAAAGTAAAGTATAGGTTGGTCTCAACAAAAAAAAACACACACACACAAAATATATATATATATATATATGAAAAAAATTGTAGTAGGATTTTATTCTTATTTGAGTTTTGCTAAAATCTTCTACCTATTTATTTATTAGGGCTCTCCAATTCTTTGGACTCCACTCTGTGTTTTATTAAGGATTTGACTTCTCTTAAATTTTTATTTTAATTTGAGAGAGTGTTTGGGCTTAATAGACTCATATTGGAATCGATTTCAGTTATCTGAGTTGTTCACTTTTTAAGATTTGTTAAGAAGAATGTTTATGCAAAAAACCAAGATGATTAGATATCGGTAACTATATGTTTTAATCATATTTGTTTTTAAAAAAATGGACGGCAAATATAATGTTAAGAATAGTCATTCATTTTTTGTAATACAAATTTGATTCAAATATATAATTACCAATATCCAATCATTTTGAATTTTTTTTACATGAATATTTTACTCAGCGAGTCCTAAAAAGTGAATAGTTTGGATCACCAAAATCAACCTCAAAATAAGCTTACCAATTCAAACGTTCTCTCAAATTGAGATGACCAACAAAAAAGAAACTCAACCATTTTTTTAAACTCTCACAATAAATTCAAAAATATGATTAAAAAATTCATTGCAATCTGCAAGAGTTATATTACATCATTATTAACCTATGATATTATCATTGGGAATTTGCAAATAAGTGATAAGACAAAAAAAAAATTGCAAAATTATGAAAAAATTTATCATTTCAATTATTAAAGTTTACCACTAAAATGCAATTTATTTTTTTGTCATATGCTGAAATGCAATTTGCCCTATTGAGCACCAGGGCCAGCCTTGAGGTGAGGCGACTAAGGTAGTTGTCTCGGGCTCTCAATTTTGAACCAAATTTAAAGCTCCCAACTAGGAGAGTGTATCATGTTGTGTTATTTCATAATTACTTCAATATTAGCTTAACTCATTTATTTTCATGTTATCGTATAGTGTTATTTTGATTCATGTCAGATTGGTATTTAATATGAAAACTTTCATTTTTAGTTAAAAATAACTTAGCAAGTGTATGGAGAGATTAAAATTTTTCCCATAAATTGAATTTTGTAAAATTTATTTCTACTAAATGAAATTATTCATAGAATGTTTAATTTTAATTCAATTGCATTTTTCTAATTAAAAACATTGTACCTTATTACTATATACTTTTCACCATGTTGACTCTAAAATAGGTAATACAAAAACACATATCTTAAATGAAAAAAAGATTAATTATTATTTTACATACTTTTTTATTCAGTTAGATGGAGTTAAATAAAAGATTAAAAAAATATCACGGCATCCCTTAATGAACATTAAAATATATAACTAATAATTTATGTTATTGAGTCGTGTCATACTTAGATTTATGTTGAAAAAGAGTCAACCCTACTTGTTAATTTTATATATTGCTTGAGTTATGTCGAAAATTCTTATTCTTACCCCCAATTAATTTTAGTTAGGGGTGTTTTGGAAAGATGGTAAAAAGTGACTTTTTGACTTTTAACCAAGCTTTTGGATTTTTTAGACAAGTGATTTGGGAAGTTGGTAAAAATTTGTTTTTGGATTTTTTTATTAATATTTATTTATGATGTCAAATCATAATAAAATGACCAAATTACTCCCATTTAATTTAAAATATTTACAACTTCACCCATGTAGTACATTTTGACCCATGAGGGGTAGAATTGTAATTTCACCAGTGGCTGAAAACTAACTTCCTAAATGTCTTTAAATACAAAAAAAAGTTAACTTTTGGTTTTTGCTACAAACGCACAAACGTGGCTAGTAGCCAAAAAAGGCCTTATTATAGTTGTGGGGAAGTGGTTTGGAAATACTCTTTTGATCCACTAGGACGCTCGAGATCCTCAATTGACGACCTGAAAAGAAACAAACACTTCGGTCGGGGGTGCCGGAATTAGCATTCCGACGGTTAAGTCAGTGTATACTCTCTTAGTTACTTGTGTTTTAAGTTAAGTATAATAATTCTCACATACCTCTCTCTGGATGACATTCTTCTATTTATATATTTTCTTTCTTGGGCTTCAGGGCTGAGCCCACCTTCAATTCGTCGTATAACTATTTACTCGGCTCCTTTTGTTGCAAGCCACCCTTCACTCGGCCCCTTACTCAACTAGTTATTTGGCCGAATAGGGTTCCTCTGAATTTGTGTATAAGACGGGGCCGAATGCGATATATGAATTTTGACTCTCCAAGTCCAACTATTCGGCCTCTTTACGTCTCCCGATATTCGGCCCCCACAATTGCACCCCAAACATTTCATTAACGACAGTTAGCTGGTGTGTTTGGTTTCGAACTCGAAAAGTCAGAGCCGAAATTCAGCGGTTAACCTCATTCCAACGCGGATGTCAGAGCACACGCCTTTCGGTCATCATTTCAACTTCCCGCCCCTTCATATGCTTCCATTTATTGTGATTTAAAATTTTTTTGTCTTTTCAAATACATACACATTGTTGGACGCTTGAAGTTTTTGGACTACCTTCCGACTCACCTCTGTAACTTCCTTTTATCCTTCATTGTCCTTTCCGTCTCTTGTAAGTTCTCTTTCTCTCTGGTTTGAATCCTTTTTCCTGGTTTGTTTTTAGTTTAGCATATTCCCATAGGCTGACGAAAATGGCAAAGCATTTGAATGACCTCATCTCTGTGGATCGAGTCTCTAGCTTTCGACGCCATTTTTCTATCCCTGATAACGTCCTCTGTCACTTGTGACAGACGACACCCTTGATATGGAGAGGGCTAATGAAAGTACAATCGTCTTCCCTCTCTTATCAATTGCAGAGAGCGGAGTCTCTTTCCCGCTTTACCCACTCCTTCGGGCTGTCCTTCGCCATTGGGGTCTAATCCCTTCCCAACCCCATGTCAACTTTTTTAGAATCGTAATGGGGATTATCGAGTTAAACCGTCGCCTTAGGATTAACCTCAGCATACCTGCTATTCGGCACTGTTATGCCTTGGCCAAGTCTTCTGGCTGGCATGGATGCTATTTCCTTAGGGCCAAGGACACCGACCATCAATTAGTGACTATGCTTTCCAGCTCTGGCAAGCGAGTCAATGACGTCATGATCGTTGTCCGAGGTAACTGGGAATTCGGCGAAGGCGAAGGCGAAGGCGAGGACCACCTAGATCCTATTCCTAGACGGAGGGGCAAACTAGGTGGCCATATAGCTCATTGCATTTATTTTTCTTATATTCATAAGGCTTTATTTTTGTGGTCTCATGGTTTCGTTTGCGCAGGAAACGATTTGAAGAAAGTTTTGACTTCAACCGACGACGCCGTTCTTACAGAAATTAAAGTCGCGCTCAAATACTTCGGCCGTCCAAGCCTTTAGAAACAAGGGAGGGCGGCCCACATTCTCCTTCGATATGAGCCGACGTATACGACGTTTTCGGCGACAGAAAACATCCTGATTCTGAGGGATGAAGAGTTTCTTACGGCTCTTGTTTTAACCAACTTCAAAAACTTGCGGCAAGTTGGTTTCGATAGATCCGACTCAGAATGGGCGGAAGTAGCTGAGGAGGTCGCCGAAGAGTCAGACCAGTCCAAAGCCGAAGTAGACAAGGCTATGAAGTTGGCCTTCGAAGAAGCCGGTCTCAATTCAGCCAATCCTCCGTCCATTTCGGGCTGAGGGGACCTTCCCTTCGACAACATTTTTACTGATTTAGAAGACCTTCCCGGCGCGTACCCCGAAGACATGGTCCGGTTGTCACTCGCACAACTTGCCAAAAAAAAAAAAAAAACGAAAAGAATGGCCGCGCGGCGAAGAACAGAGGCCATTTGATCTGAAGTGCCACCTACCGTCGAAACTGAGCCCTCCCTGCCTGTTATCGAGGAGGAGACGGCTCAAACCCAAAATGCCGGGTCGGAAACGGTTGTGCAGGTGAATCAGGAGGCTGAGCAAAAGGTGAAAAAACGTCCTGCCGAGTTCGAGGCCGGCTTTGAAGAAAACCCTGCTGACAAACGGCTGCGCTTAGAGGAGTTAGATGTGGTTGTGCCCTTTGTCGTTCAACCGAAGATAAAAAATATGCCGATCTCCTTTGACGCATCAGCTATGAAAGACCCAGCCGTGGCGTTAAGCATGGCTTCGTCGCTCTCATTGCTGGCTGACAAAGCGGCTTTCTGGGCGGAGCCAAATCTGTTGGCAATAGCATTAGCCGCTCAATCGGCTTTTCTGGTACATACCTTGATCTTGTCTTTCCCTTTTATGCATATATTATTTTGGTTTTAATTTCCTATTTCGCAGACGGTCGGAAGGATAGCCGAGATAGGCCGTCGCTAGCATGACGCCATCGAACGAATTGCCCATTTACAATCGAAAGTTAAAAGCCAGAGGAGCAGGGCCGAGTTCGAAGTAGTGAGGGTAAATATGGAAGGTGCAAGGGACGAGGCCGAGATGGAAAAGGCGAGGAATTCAGACCAACTCAGATTAGCCACCGAGGAAAGGGCGAACGCGAGCGAAAATGCACTCAAGTTAGCTCGAGAGGCAATTGCCAAACTGGAGGCTGACTTGGAAGAATCGAAAATGGCGAAGAAAGTAGCCGACTCCGAGGCTGGGCAAAGCACTGCCCTCGCAAGTTATGTGGAAGAAGTCCGCAAATTTGAAAATCGAGGATTCAAACACAGCTGGCTCAAAGCCTTTGTTGTTGCTAATGTGATATTGGCTACGCCAATTCCATACGAGCAAGTGGATGTTGTGCTGCTGGAGTCTGACTCCGAGGATTGATTAGAGCGACATTTTAGATTTTTTTGTTTAAGGATTTTGAATGTATTGTTGCAGTTTTTCGTTTAGTAGTTTGTGTAAAATGACTACAGTTTTTAAGTTTTTGCTAGGCATTTCCATGTGAACTTGTAGCTTTTTGTTTAGTAATTTTCACATGTAAAATGGCTATAGTTTGTGCCCAATTTACTAATAAAAATTTTCTTTGTACTTTGCTATTATTTGTGCTTAATTTTGCTATTGATGAATGGTATTGTTTTTCGCTACTTTGGATAAAACATTCGTGCACACTTGCCGATTAGATAACTAGGCAATTTAGTAATTTATCCTCGTCGAATAGCCGATCAGATTAATAAATCTGCCCTTACCCCAGCCAACGTATGAACTCCGAAAGCCGAATATCATTAGTTCATGGAGTGGCTGCGGCACAGATCGATCGGCATTTGGCTTAGATATTTGGACGATCAGATTAATAAATTTGCCCTTGCCCCAGCCAATGTATGAACTCCGAAAGCCGAATATCATTAGTTCATGGAGTGGCTGTGGCATAAATCAATCGGCATCGGGCTTAGATATTTGGCCTATCAGATTAACAAATCTGCCCTTGCCCCAGCCAATATGAACTCCGAAAGCCGAATATCATTAGTTCATGGAGTGGCTGTGGCATAGGTCGATCGGCATCGGGCTTAGATATTTGGCCGATTAGATTAACAAATCTGCCTTTGCCCCAGCCAATGTATGAACTCCGCAAACCGAATATCATTAGTTCATGGCGTGGCTGCGACACACGTCGATCAACATCCTTTTAGAGTTTAGCATTAATGAAATCGCCTCCGGGGCGCTGCATGCGTTAGGAATAAATGGGGTGGGTTCTTCGCGCCCGTAATTTCACTCATTGTGTTCAAACTCAACTTCAACCAATTTGTTACGGAAGGTTAGACTGTTCTTGAACAGCAGAGGAGAAGGGCGAATGTCAAATAGACTATTCTTCAACAGTAGAGGAGAAGGGCCTACATTGGTTGAGCTTGACACTGAAATGAACCGTAGCAGTGAGCCCACACGCACGGGAAGTAGGACGTCCAAGGAACGGGAAAAATGTCAGCCCCCAAATCGTCGAAGCAAATCACCCCGAAGGGAAAAACAGCAACGGGGCAGCTCCCCTCGACCACGACCGAGAAATGAGTCCGATACGACGCCACGATCGTTGAGTTTTGCAATTTTTATGGGGAATAAACCAATGATGGAAGCGGATTCTATTGTTAACGACCAAGGTGTAGCAGTCGAGTTCGCTCGACAGATTTTTCCACCGGAAGTCCAGCAGTCAATGGTTGGTCAACAAGATTTTGAAGTGTTTCGAGAGGGCATCCATGGAGCAGTGAGAGGGCTGTATACCGCCTATGAAGTCAGCATGCGTCTGCGCGCCGCGCGGCGGGAGATAGAGAAGAAGGATGAACGAATTCGAAACTTAGAGGCTCGTACGGAGAAGGCCGAGCGTGAGCTAAGGAAGGCCCAAATTGCTGAGCCGCGTGCTGCCGGTCAATCTAACCAAGTCGTGGAAGAAAGAGTGACCCAATGGCTGATAAGTCATGCGATTGTCGATCGAGATATGGCAAGCATGTTTGCAGTAGAGACTGCAAGGTCCGTGGGTTATGAAAAAGGCTTCCACGATGGCCGGAAAGTCAGGATAGAGAAGACAAAGGAGAAACTCGTAGAGGAGGTATGCCGATGCGAGAATCGGGGCTTTAGGAACGAGTGGATTAAGGCTCTCCAAGCCCCAAAGGCACTCTAAGGAGCAAGAGTTGAATTGGTGTCGCCATTATACCAACATCATCACTTTCTTTTTGGCGCTGTCGAAATTGAGAAGAGTGATGACGAGGGTGACGTCGAATAGAATTGAACATATTGTAAATGCTCCAACACAGATTGGGCGTCAGCTATGTATCTATTGGTTAACTTAATAAAATACTTTGTTTTAAATGCTTGCGTTTCATTTTGAATGTTTGCATGCTTAATTAAGCATCTCATTTTGAATGTTTGCATATTTAATTTGTTTATACGGTTTGCGCCGACTCAACTTAATTAAGCATTTCATTTTGAATGTTTGTATGCTTTAATTTGTGTATACGGTTTTTGCCGGCTCAACTTAACGAAGCATTTCATTTTGAATGTTTGTATGCTTTAACTTTCATCATGAAGGGTACTCCAAATCCGGAGTCTTATTCGGCCCAAACGTGTTGTGCACGGATGGGGCTCCGAATTCGGAGGCCTTTTGTCTTGGCCAATTGTGATATCCACGAATGGCACCCCGAATCCGGAGTCTTATTCGGCCCGAAAGTGTCATGAACCAATGGGGCTCCAAATCCGGAGACTTGGCTTGGCCGATCGTAATAGCCATGAAGGGCGCTCCGAGTCCGGAGGCTTAATCGGCCCAAAAGTGTCATGCACCAATGGGGCTTCGAATCCAGAGACTTGGCTTGGCCAATCGTGATATCCACAAAGGCACTTCGAATCTAGAGTCTTATTCGACCCAAATGTGTCATGCATGGATGGGGCTCCGAATCCGGAGTCTTATACGGCCTATAAGTGTCATGCACGAATGGGGCTCCGAATTCGGAGGCTTTTTGTCTTGGCCAATCGTGATATCCACGAAGGGCGCTCCGAATCCGGAGGCTTACACGGCCCAAAAGTGTCATGCACCAATGGGGCTCCGAATCCAGAGACTTAGCTTGGCCAATCGTGATATCCACGATGGGCGCTCCGAATCTGGAGGCTTAATCGGCCCAAAAGTGTCATGCACCAATGGGGCTTCGAATCCGGAGACTTGGCTTGGCCAATCGTGATATCCACGAAGGGCACTCCGAATCCAGAGGCTTAATCAGCCCAAAAGTGTCATGCACTAATGGGACTTCGAATTCGGAGACTTATTCGGCCCATAAGTGTTATGCACGAATGGGGCTACGAATTCGAAGGCTTTTTGTCTTAGCCAATCGTGATATCCATGAAGGGCACTCCGAATCCGGAGGCTTAATCGGCCCAAAAGTGTCATGCCCCAATGGGGCTCCGAATCCTGAGACTTGGCTTGGCCAATCGTGATATCCACGAAGGGCACTCCGAATCCAGAGGCTTAATCGACCCAAAAGTGTCATGCACCAATGGGGCTCCAAATCCAGAGACTTGGCTTGGCCAATCGTGATATCCACGAAGGGCGCTCTGAGTCCGAAGGCTTAATTGGCCCAAAAGTGTCATGCACCAATGGGGCTCCGAATCCGGAGACTTGGCTTGGCCAATCGTGATATCCACGAAGGATGCTCCGAATCTGGAGGCTTAATCGGCCCAAAAGTGTCATGCACCAATGGAGCTCCGAATCCGGAGACTTGGCTTGGCCAATCGTGATATCCACAAAGGGTGCTCTGAATCCGGAGGCTTAATCGACCCAAAAGTGTCATGCACCAATGGGGCTCCGAATCCAGAGACTTTTGAACTGAATTGCGCAATGAGAAAACAGGAAACTTTGCATTGCAAAAGTGAAATATGTACATGGCGGACCATTCAGAACAAGTATCATGCCCCACAAGTCGGGTCAATGATAGAATTTACGTAAATGTGTGGAATTCCAAGGCCGTGGCAGACTTCTCCCAGACATGTCTGGGAGCCGATATGCCCCTACTCTCGCGACTGAGTCGATTTGATAAAGGTCGTTCTAGTTAGGACCCAATTTTCCGTCGGCCGGATTCTTGGCAGCTGGAAGCACTTTCTTCAGGACCAACTCTCCTGGCGTGTAACGGCGCAGTTGAACACGCTGATTATATGACTTAGCAAGTTGCTACTGGTACCGTGCCATGGATGCAAGGGCAGGTTCTCTCCAATCTTTAATCAGAATCAAATCCAAGGCCAACATTATGTCGTTTCAGCCCAAAACAAAAACTTTTGATTTCAAGGTTGGGAGGCCAATCTCTAAGGGGATGATTGTCTGCGTTCCGAGGCACAAAGCGAACGGCGTCTCCCCAGTGGACTGCCTCGGAGTAGTATGATGAGCCCATAACACACTTGGCAACTCCTCTACCCATCTTCCTTTAGCTTTCTCCAGCCTCTTCTTGATGCCGTCTAAAATAGATTTGTTGGAGGCTTCAACTTGGCTATTACTCTGTGGATAAGCTGGGGAGGAATAATAGGGCCGAATACCATACTTGCTGCACAGTTCCCTATAGACACCGCAATCAAACTGGGTGCCGTTATCTGAAATAAGTGCTCTTGGAATGCCGAATCGTGTTATGATATTTCTCCACACAAAACGCTTCACGTCGGTATCTCGGATGTGGGTTAGTGCCTCCGCTTCTACCCATTTTGTGAAATAATCTATCGCGACAATCAAAAATCGCTTCTTACCCAGGGCACGAGGCAGTGGTCCGATGATGTCAAGTCCCTATTGGGCGAACGGCCAAGGACTGGTTATAGAGTTTAACTCTTCAGCGGGCAGGTGGGTCAGAGGAGAGAACTTCTGGCACTGTTCACACCTTTTCACGTAATATTCGGCATCGACTCTCATTGTTGGCCAATAATACCCCTGTGTCACAGCTCGATGAGCCAAAGAGCGCCCGCTAGAATGGGTGCCACAGCTGCCTTCATGTATTTCAGTCAGAAGTTCTTCGACTTTGTCCGGATGAACACATTCCAAGTATGAACCAGAAAGGGATTTTTTATAAAGCTTTCCTTTCAGATCCAAATAATATCGTAGGGCCTTGTTTCGTAGCTTGTGCTCTTCTTTCTTGTCCTCTGGGAGCTGTTCAGAAGACAAGAATGTAGCAATGGAGTCCATCCAACTCGGTCCTGACTCTATGACATTGACTTGGACTTCCTCAGAAGGGCCAATGCTCGGTTTTGGAATGAAACCTACTTCAATGGTCCGTTTAATCTCAGAGTTGATGGCGGAGGCTAGGCAAGCCAGGGCATCTGCATGTGTGTTCTGGTCACGGGTTATTTGGTTCAATTCATGATGGTCAAATTCTGCCAGCAAGGAATTTGCCGTTTTCATATAAGCTGTCATACGGTCGTTTTTGGCCGCGTACTCCCTTTTCAGCTTATTGATCACCAGTTTTGAATCGCAAAATACAAGCAAACGCCGGGCACCCAGAAGGTGTGCATTCTGCAAACCGGCTAGGAGGGCTTCGTATTCGGCTTCATTATTTGATGCTTCGAAGCAGAGTTTGACAGCCTGCTCAATTATTGCGCCGTCGGGAGCCATGATTACTACTTCGGTTCCACTGCCCCGTTGATTGGATGATCCGTCACAGTACAACTGCCAAATGTCCCTAACGTAAATTCTCCAATTCGGCTTGGGCTGAATTTGTTCAGACTTGAAGTCAGCAAGACCGCCTGTGAATTCGGCCACAAAATCAGCAAGTACTTGCCCCTTGATTGAGGTTCTAGGCAAGAATTGAATATCGTACTGGCCGAGTTCGAGAGCCCACTTTGAAACGCGCCCGGATGCTTCTGCACTACGTAGTCCTGACCGGAGAGGGTAATCTGTTAGTACCCCAATGTTATGCCCTTAGAAGTAATGCATCGGTTTTCTTGCTACCATGACGAGAGCTAGGATCAGTTTTTCTAATGGAAGGTAACATGTTTCGGCGTCAACCATTGCCTTGCTCACATAATACACTGGTCGCTGCTCCCCAAGCTCTTCCTTTAATAGTACAGCGCTGATAGCCCGGTCGGAGACGGTCAGATTTAAAATAAGCGGGTCGCCAGGCGATGGTGTTGTCAATAGTGAAACTGATCGGAGAAAAGTCTTCAGACCATTGAAAGCGGCTTCACACTCAGAGGTCCATTCAAAAGCTTTACCCTTCCGTAGAGTATGAAAGAATTGTCGGCAGTGGTCCGTGGAACGACTGATGAACCTGTTGAGTGCGGCGGCCATCCCCATCAACTTCTGAACTTCCTTGACTGATCGAGGGGATCCGAGTTCCAGAATTGCCGTGATTTTCCTGGGGTTGGCTTCGATTCCTCGGTGGTTGACAATGTAACCCAAGAATTTGCCAGAGCCGATCCCAAACACGCATTTGGAAGCGTTCAGCTTCATTTTGTGTTTGCGTAAAAAGCCGAATGTCTCTTCCAAATCGGCTAGATGAGTTTTCTCTTCTTTGGACTTGACCACCATATCGTCAATGTACACTTCCATAGTGTGGCCGAGTTGCTCCTTGAACATGGCCGTGACTAGTCTTTGGTAAGTTGCCCCCTGCATTCTTCAGCCCAAAAGACATAACCTTATAGCAATAGGTTCCTCTTGGGGTGAGGAATACAGTTTTGTCTTGGTCCTCCAGATGCATGGCAATTTGATGGTAGCCTCTGTAAGCATCGAGGAAGCTCATACACTGATGACATGCCGTCACATCTACAAGTTGATTTATTCTGGGAAGGGAAAAACAATCCTTGGGGCAGGCTTTGTTTAGGTCCGTGAAATCAACACAGACTCACCAAGTCCCATTTTTCTTCTTCCCAACCAGAGTATTCAAGAGCCATATAGGGTAGGTTACTTCCCTGATTGCCCCGGTGTCCAGCAACTCGTCAACCTCTTCAACAACGGCGGCAGTGTGCTCTGTGGCTGACCGCCGACTTTTCTGAATAATCGGCTTGCATTTAGGGTCAACGTTTAAACAGTGCTGCGAAACAGACAGATCTACACCTGGCATTTCATATGGTGTCCACGCAAATACATCAAGGTTGCCGAGCAGGAAGGAAATTAGCTGCTGCCTGTCGACTTCATTCAGGGAGGCACTGACCATGAAGAACCTGTCGGGGTCTTCATCAATTTCAACTCGATCCAGGGCTTCCGTGGCCTTTTCACTTGGGAGTCGCCCAACATTGTCGAGGCTCTCTCGATTCGACACTTCAATAGAATTCACTTGCAACTCTTTCGATGTCTTTCCAGCAAAGAGATAACATGCTTGTGCCGATTTCTAGGAGCCACAGATTTGCTCAATGTCGCGTTCTGTCGGGAAGTGGAGCAGTTGATGATAAGTGCCTGGCACAGCCTGCATAGTATGCAACCAAGTTCGCCCCCATGATGAGATTATACGGCGAAGGCAGCTTGATGACCAAGAATTCCACATCCACTGTTTGGGAGCCCGCTCAAACTAGTACTATGATTTTGCCCAACGGGTATTCTGGATTAACGTTGAAGCCGAATAATGGATAAGGAGCTGGAGAAAGATTCGATTCGGAGAAGTCGAGTTTGGTGGATGTCTTGTAATACATAACTTCCGATGTGCTCCCTGGGTCAATGAGTACGCGCTCAACGGTGAATCGGTTTACGCGTAACTCGATTACCGAGGGATCGATGTGAGGAAGTGTCACTCCGGCCAAATCTGAATCATCAAAAGCAATGCTCGCAGCTTCATGGGACTATTTAGCCGGAGTGAGTTGATTTTGAGGGTTGGGATTCGACTGAATCGTATGCACCACGGATGTCATTGGCAGGCTATATATCATGTGGATCACACCGAGTGAAGATGAATCCTGCCGTAAGGCTATTGCTTTGGTTAAGTTGTCTTTTCGGACGTACTGTTGTAGCCGACCGTCTTGTACCAATTCCTCCAGGTGATCCTTCAATGCATGACAACTCTCAGTATCATGGCCGTGGTCCTTGTGATACTCGCACCGCCTATCCCGTCTTCTTGTGTCGGAAGATCCCACCATTTTGGACGGCCATTTGAAGAACGGAAGGTGTTGGACTTTGGACATAACCACGCTGACCGACTCTGATAACTCCGTATATTTCTTGTCTGCGCGCCTTGTCCGCCTGCTATCTACTTGAAGTTGTTCATTAGCTCGGTGGGAGCATTGGTTGTTTGATCGGCGAGAATCCCGTCTCTTGTCTCGTTTAGCCCGATGCCGTGGTTCAGGGCTCTGAGGTGGTGTAGAATTTACCGGCTGGGCGTTTTGAGAAGGGGTCGTCTTGTTGGTCATGTTTCTAGCTTGAACCCACAAGGCATCATCTTCCACTTTGCTGTATTCCTCGACTTTCTTCATCAACGACCAGACTGTTTTGGGGGGTCTTGTAGTCAAGGAACTGCGGAGAACACTATTAGGATGCAAACCCATTTTAAAGGCGGTAATGGCTATAGAGTCGTTGCAAGCATCATCGACAAGATTAAAGCATTCCCAATAGCGCGTCGAATACGCTCGTAAGGTTTCTCCCGGCTGGATCTGCATTGCCCAGAGAGAGTCGGCTTGCTTTGGCTGGACCTCGTTGGTGATGAATCTTGCCTAGAAGGATTTTTGTAGTTGATGGAAACTCTTAATTGACGTCGGCTCCAACTTATAATACCATCTTACGGCCAATGGCCCCAAACTACTCGAAAATATCCTGCACATGAGAGCCTCGTCGTCTGCATGTAGCGTCATGGCTTGCTTATAATGACGGATATGATCAGTGGGGTCCGATTTCCCATTGTACAGGGTGAACGGCAGGGCTTTGAACTTCTTGAGTAGTACTACCTTTGCGATCCGTCGCATGAAGGGATCATGCAGGTCTTCTTCATCCGAACCATTTCGTCTTCGCTTATGCCTTAAACATGGACTCTCTTCAGAAGAACTGGTAGTTTCGAGTCGTCCCTTCTTTTTGGGCTCTGGGGATAATGAGTCAGAGTCGCTGTCACTATATTGCCTCCGAACTCAAGGTCTTCGATCACCCGCTCTCAGAGGTCGTCCCGGATCTTGGCGTGTAGCTTGATTGGATTTTGCTACTACCAAGGCCAAGTCCTGACGGAGGCGCTCGTTCTCAGCGATCATGTTTTCCAGCCTCTGTTCGTTTTGCTTCGCCTGTTCCATGATCGCTTGCATTGTCTCATGTGCTGAAGTCAAGGGCGAGTTCTGGGCAAGTGAGTCGAAGTTCAAGGCACGTCTTGCCGCGATAGTCTCCGGTCCAAGCATGTTTGTTGGGGTGAGGTCGTCTCTCTATGTGGTTTCGTCAGTGACTATCAAAGGGTCTTCCGTTATGCCCGCCATGGATGTAGTTGAGTATTCCCACAGACGACGCCAATTGTGGGGAAATGGTTTGGAAATACTCTTTTGATCCACTGGGACACTCGAGATCCTCAGCTGACGACCTGAAAAGAAACAAACACTCCGGTCAGGGGTGCCGGAATTAGCACTCCGATGATTAAGTCAGTGTATACTCTCTTAGTTACTTGTATTTTAAGTTAAGCATAATAATTCTCACGTATCTCTCTCTGGATGATATTCTTCTATTTATATCTTTTCTTTCTTGGGCTTCAGGGCTAGGCCCACCTTCAATTCGTTGTATAACTATTTACTCGGCTCCTTTTGTTGCAAGTCGCCCTTCACTCTCCCCCTTACTCAACTGGTTATTTGGCCGAATAGGGTTCCTTTGGATTTGTGTATAAGACAGAGCCGAATGCGATATATGAATTTTGACTCTCTAGGTCCAACTATTCGGCCTCTTTACGTCTCCCGATATTCGGCCCCCACAATAGCATTGGCCAGCTAAAAAATAAAATTTTGATTCAACTAATTGAAATTCAACTATTTTATGTAAAGATATATATATATATATATATATATATATATATATATATATATATATATATATATATATTTGTTATCTAAATTTTGTTAAATTGTAATACAATAGAAATAAATTTTTATCTTTTTTATTTTCTTCAAACAATTTTTTTATACATAAATAATGATATATAAACGGTCTAATTAAAAAAATTCGCCCAGGCTAATTTAGTAACTTTTGGTTATTTAGTTAAAATATGTGCTAAAAAAAACTAATATGTTTGGGATAACTTTTTAGTTTTTTACAAAAAGATGTGAAAAAAATAAAGAGAAAAGAAATTTTTCGATTTTTTGATATGAATTATTGACTTTTTAATTTTTTTAATAATTTTTTAATATTTTAACTAAAAAAATCACTTACCAAACGAGACCTAAATCTCCTAATAAGTGAGGCCGGCCCTGTTGAGCACTTTAACAACATTAGAGTTGCATTGAACAAAACAAAAACCAAATGCATTGTTAGCTCAGCAACTCAACAAACTGTGCATTGAAGATGCTGATTATAATATTATTTTAATTATAACTAAATTTTTTTTTTAATCTTATTTGATGTTTGGTTATAATTTTTATTTTATTTTATAGTTATGACTCATACAATTAAATTATGACATATATGATAATCAAATCTACATATGTTATAATTTGCATGAATGACATATACGGTAATCAAATCTACATATGCTATAATTTGCATGTGGTACATATAATAATATTATCCATATAAAAAAATTATATATTTATATATTTAAGTAAGTATATCTTAATTTTATATAACATGCACTTTAACCCACTTTAACTGTATAATTAAGTACTGACTCAGCTTCTAAATTATAAAAAAAAATAAAAAAATAAAAAAAAAGAAACTAAACTGTTAACACGTAAAATTAAACCCTCGCACTTATCACTTTTGTTATATGACACTTGGTACGTAATTTTAAAGAATTTAATTTATAATTATTTTAAAATTTTACACTGTTTTAAAATTCGGTGGTACTACATGCATCAATTAATGTATTAAATAGTGTACCAACACTAGTTATGATATTATTATTGACCTCACTCATTAATCACATTACAAATATCAAAAACCTCTTAAATCAAGCCACATCATCAATTGATATACTAGTTAATATACTAATTAATGCATATAGTATTATTCTTCGAAATTTTCTCCATTAAAAATGCTATAACACTGCTTTAACAAAGCTTTTAATACGTTCAGTAGAGCAAATTTTCTAAAAATTACTTGTCAAACTGCAAAAGTATTTGACCCAAACAATACCATAACGAAGTGGGTTATTTTTTTAACTTTTTAATTTTTTATTATTTTAGTTTGGGGTTAAAAAAACTCGTTTCAGATGAATTTTTTTAATTTTTATGAAAGAAATAATGTAATGATTATGAGTTAAATGTGATATTTTGTCTTATTAAACTAAAAACTTTTTTTTTTTTTGGTGACTATTTTAATCAAAAAAATCCCAAAACCTAACTTCCAAACGAGCTCAATGTGTTGTTTGGTTGCACCACAAGGCACCGGACACAAGGGGGCCGAAATTATATCTCCCATCGTATATAAAATTGTCTTTCATTTAATGGTACAAATAATCACTCTTATTCTTGGTGTTTTTTTTTTTTTTAATCGATTAGATAAACAGAGATCGTAATGCAATGAATTATTAATTACTCTGAGATAAATAATTTTTTGATTATTTAACTGAAAATGATATGTATTTATAATTAGCCCGACTTTTATCTTTTTAATTAAACAGTAAACTAATAAATCTATTAGACATAGAGTCTAATCACATACCTCAATCTCATAAAACAAATGCACCCAAAATATACTCACTATATAATCTCAACCCTTATTCTGAATATTACAAATTCCAGTTTTCATTGTGGATCAAGATCACTTGTTCCCTTTTATGTCCTCTTTTCAATCTATTTATATATTATTGGTTCGTATGATTGTTGATGTCGGCAAAAGTGATCCTATAAATTGTTTTAGGAAGTTGCTATTTTAATTAATTTTAAAAGATGTGTAAAGAAGTAAAAAAAAGAATTAAAAATCTTTTGTAATGACATTTTATGTATTTTTAGTTTGTTGCCAAAAACAACCTATCAACAAAGAAGGATGCTTAAAATGGGACAAATGATTTAGATTCCTTTAGCACTTGATTTTACATATTTGGTCAAGTCTTTTATCTCCTGTCTATCTAGTGTGATAAGCGTATTGGAGATGCTCTAAGTGGATTCTTCGGACGTCATATAAATATTCAGAAAATTATGAAATAATTGAAGAGAATTATGTGACATTGTCTATGTAATAATCTCAATAAATAAAAAATCGCAACATACACAAAATGAATAATTCTTTATTACTCAACTACCTAACAAATGTGACTCAAAATATCCCACTCATAAAAGTTTTTACTATGTGATTGATTTAGAATACCACTTAAACAATGAAATTGTTGCGTGCAGCTTATCTGAGCTACTTATAGATATTTTTTTAAAAATATTTTTTTCTAAGAATCTGGTAGATAATTTAGTGTAGTTTCTGTTTATAATTTATTATGTACTAATAACTTAAGTAAATTTAAAAAAAAAATGATTATCTAAAAGTTGAGAGTATTCTTCTATTTTTTATTATTAATTTTTAATCTAAAATAAGTTACACTAAATAAGTCCAATATCACATAATGTTTTGAAAAAAAGATTAAGGTTGTATTTGAATCATGGATTTAGACAAAAATTAAAAAATAAAATAAAAAAATGTAAGTCAAATCTACATAAAATAGTGATATTTCACCTCCATTTTATTTATTTATTTATTCCTTTTCAAATCATATATATATATATATATAATTAAAAGTAGTATTTTTCTCATACTTAGGTGGTACATTATAAGGCCTTACTTTTTTCTTTTTCTTTTTTTCTAAGAACCACATCACCATACTCTTTCTATTTACATATAAAATTCTACACAAATTCAATTTCAATTATAATAATCAATTTTATATTGATTCTATTTAGGAAATACATATTTTTCATATATATAATTTAAAATACACTTTCCTAATAAATAGTTTTAAAATAGATATAAAAGAAAATTAATACTTAACATAATTAATCTATCTATTTTTTCTTAATCTAACCGCCACATACTTATATTTAATTTTTTTAAATATTTTTTTTATAGCTTCCATTCCTACTTTTTTTTACAAAATTTCCAACTGAATAAAATAAAGAAATAATTAGAATCACTTTTGATTGTATGTAACTATTTTTTTTTCCAATTTAACTATTATTATTAATGTCAAATTGAGTGTTTATTTTACTATGTCATAATTTAATATCATATAAAATTATTATATATTTATTTTAGTTATATATTTATAACATGATAGGGTTAAAATTATTAAAATACACATAAATAATTGAAATAAAATTATTAAATATATTTGTTTAAATAATACGTTTACATAACAATAAGGTTAAGATTATTAAAATAAATAATTAGAATCATTCTTTAATTTAAATGACTTTTTTTTCCTCCAATTTAATCATTATTTCTAATATTAAAATGAATATTTATTTTATTATATTGAAATTAAGTACAAAAATATCATAGGGCAAACTTCACTTTACCTCCTTGTGATTTGGGCCGGGTGCAGATTATCTCCCTGGCATTCGGAAATCACCACATAACCCTCACGTGATTTATGGACCAGAGTGCATGTCTAGCTTCTGTTAACAACAATGGTAAATTGAGATTTATACCCTTGCCTTCTTCATTCTTTCATCTAATGTATGTTCTTCTTGCATCTTCTCTCTCTTATGGCAACAACCATGGCATCAATCATCGCTGCCAATCACCACCTCCATTCCTCTTTATTCTCATTCTCTTCTCTTCCCCCTCCTTGCTTGTTGATTCACCAAGAGTCAATCAAAGCTTCCTCCACAAATGCTAAATTTATTTCAACAACCAAAGATGTAATCAGATGATCACCCTCTCCAAAATCGTAGTATCCGAGCCCTTAACCCATTTGCATTTTTTCAGTACAGCCCTATTGTAGACGCGCCCGCGTGGGGGGCCCTGCTACAGTTCGGACTCGATTTGTGTCACGGTTCTAAGTCTGAACCAAAGAGTCCAAATCTGACAAATCGTTTTGAGAAAATAGGTTTTTAGAAAAAGAAGTGCCAAACATGGACTGCTTTGCCAGATACAGAGTCGCCACCTAAATATTTTTTATGGGGAAATTTAGGAAACCCTGACTCGGTGCCGAAGGCCACATGTCCGTCATCACCAGAGTTGCCTCGGCTCGGGAGCTAGGGTACGATTGAGGAAGGTCAGCTATGAGCAACCCCTGTCGCCCGATCCGAAGATCGGCCTCTACTAACCGTGATATTCGTTTTTGAAAACGTTATGTGTTCTCATTCCATTTATTAGCCTAGAATTACTATGTTATGCGCACAACAAACAAGTATAGACTAGATTGCCTAATTTGGAAATAAACATTGCATATCCGTTTGTTTTGGAAAAATATTTTGGAATTTGCTACCCGCAAGTAGGCTAAAACACGGATTTCAACGAGTGTTTCCAACTCAGACAATCTAACCTTCACCCACAGGCATTCAAACAGTTTATCACATAAGCATCTAGCCACATGGTAAGCATGCTGTCATGATAGCATTCACACGCATGAGATATGCTAAAGCATAAATGCTTACCGAGTACTCCGAGCCAAAACAATAAATTAGTTAGCCAACATGCATGGTCCTAGTTCATGTCAAATTGACTAATGCAACACATGCAGGATGCAATTAAAATAGGCTCAGCTAACCTAAACATGGTATGTGAAAATGCACAAGTAGCATGTATTCAAGTTAGATTTGAAATACTAATGCAGTTAGCATGATGCGCCGAGCTCGGTGCATGCAATACTGATGAATGATGCACGCATGCATAGCATAAGGTATGCTAAATTAAACATGTCCTATTACTAACCATCAAAGCATGTAAATAAAAGGGGAAGAAAGACGTGGGGTTGGAAGACATACACACACTCACGCACACTTATTACATAATTGCCCTCACTCGGAGGGTCCAAATGAATATTACAGTCCGAATAATAAACGCATAAATTATTACAAAATTTCTAATTATTTAACAGAATGAATGCAAAAAGAAAGGTGGCCACAGCTCCCGCCTTGGGATGCGCGAATGATGCATGCTCGAACCCCGTCTCGCCCGGAAGGTCCATACCATACCACTGCCGCCTCTGTTTACACTGCCCTGCTTCTCTGAAAATTTCCAAAGTTCTGGGACAGGTCCTCTGAATACTGTGGAACACCATCGGCTGAAGGAAATGTCCACCGGCCATTTAAAATACCCATCGGCTGTTTATGAAGCTATCGGCCCAGTAAGGATTGCCGGTCGGCACTGAACACTGCCGGTCGACAGAGACTTCCTGTAGAAGACAGTTTTGACAGCAACAGAGGACAGACAGTATATGGCATGGGATTTCAGGCACATGTGAGCATGGTCATGTTCCCCATCATGTATTGAACTCAGGGAAGCATGGCCCTCGATCCTCGAGCCATCAATTGTGCATGATAGCCTAAGAGATCAAGCTTGCCATTTGATGTAGAAATGCATGCAACACACAAATGAGGACCAAGACCCTATCATGTTGGAGTCAAGGGCCCCGGTGACCGAGAGTTAAGACGCGTTACATCACTTATAGTATGAACGCTCCTTAGCCCTCACACTTGGTTTAACACCCCAAACCAAGTAATGCAATGCATGTTATGCAAACATGACTCAAAGATACAACATGAGATTAAGATGCAAGGCATGCCAAATGCCATGCAACTACCATGGCAAGTATGCAATGCAAAGGCATGCAAGATGCAAATGCAATGCGAACATGGACGATTTAAGCAATAGAATCATCACGTTACAACACCTAATGAAGCAATCATGCAATAAATATGAGACAAGCATGCAATGGTGGACTTAAACCATAAAGGGGCAGACCATAATCCACCCCAAAACAGTGGCCAATAGTGTCCAAAATGGTGGATAAACACTCATGCCAACATGCAAGTTAAAGGACCTAAGGCTAAGGCACAAAAGGGGGGAACTTTACTTCCACTAACATGACCATTCATGGCATGAATTAGACAAGAAAAAACAGAATTCTAGCATGCAAAAATGGACTCCAAACCCACTGATATGGCAGCTCAAATGGCTCCAATGAGATGCATGCACCAAAACTCATTTCTAGGCATAAAGGGGCACATCCTCAAAGCATGAAAGAGGTAATATATGCAGACATACAAACATGATTTATGGGCTGAAATATGATCCTAAATGATGTCAAATCATGAGGATGGTCTAAGCTACGCATGCTAGAGGCCAATATACTCAAGGCTTACAAGCCAAAACACAAAGAGATGACACCAAACATGGCAAGCATGACTGAAACAGATGGCCAACAGGCCTTAAACATGGTAGAATAATGCCAATACCTTCATGAAATTAGGCTAACACATGCAAGAATCATGGCTTAAACACAAGATACATTTCTAGGCCAAATAGAGGAATGTAAAGCAAGTATGTTAAGCATGCAAAAGGGCACAAATCCGACCAAAAAAAGAGATGACATATGACCTAGAGACACCCAAAAACCTCTGAAATAGGGCCAAAATCAATTAAGCATACATGTTACCCTTTAAGCCAAAAGGCAAGGAAATGAGGCAATGAAGGGAGAGGGGTGTCCCTCCCCTATATAAGACTTCAAACCACCTTCCTTACCACTGAAAATCCACTGGTTTTCAGCGGTGAGAAGACCAAGACACTCAAGCAAACAAAGCCTCACCAAGGGAAGCACCAAAAAGGCCAAATAAGGCCTAAGAGGGTGAGTTTGAACTCAAACCACAAAACACCCTTAATGAAAGTTCTTAAGCATGAAAATATAAGCTTTTTTTATGTTATGTACAAAGCCTAAATCAGCAAGCAAGACAGGTAAAAAACTAGTGCAAGTTTGGGGAAACTAAAGCAAAGTGATTACCCTTGAAGAAACTTTGAAGAACAGATGTTCCAGCCACCTTCTACTGATCAAAATCAGTCCAAAACCTTAAGAATCAACCCTCAAAGCCTCTCAATCTTGGAGCAAGGTGTAATGGTGTGTGTATTAGTGCAAAAGTAAGGTAAAAATGCACTTTTGGGCTACCAAACACACACTAAGGGAGGAGAGAGAGGGAAATATAGAGAGAGATGATATATCTAGCAGATATATGTATATAAGCTCTGGTTTTTAGGTTTAAAATTTCCAACCTTTAACAATGACGGAGGAGGGCTCTATATATAGCCTATGCAAACGGTTCTTGGCTTCTCCAAGAAGCCAAGTGAAAAGGGCAAAGGGTGCAAAGGAGTCTAGGCTTCTTGGAGAAGCTAAAACAGCTGGCAAAGCTTCTCCAAGAAGCTTAGCCAAGGGTTCATCCTTCTAGAAGGAACCAAGGGGTTCAAAGGCTCATACCAGCCAGAAACTGCACGGGGAGGAGTGATGGTGCATTCCAGCTAGCACAGCTGGCATGCACCATGCCTCAAGGGTGCAAAGGAGTCACACCGGCCAACAAAAGATGTCACCGGCAAAATAAAGTGCCGGTCGGCAGAATAATGTGCCGATCGGCCATTGATTTTAAGAAACCATGGCCGGTGGCACCCCTAAACAGCCGGTGATGCTAGGGGAAGGCTGGTGGAATGTGAGGGTGGCCAACAAGCCATTCTCCTCCCTTCAAGGCAAAAACACAAGTGTTTGGTGCCAAAGCCAAAACACGGAACAGTCAGGTCGAGAGATCCTGAGGCGAGGCACGCAGCCAAGACTTCCGAGAACTCAAGACGAACACAAACATGGATAATCACCGAGTGTTCAAAAGGTGACGTCCAAGTCTTGAGGACGGTCAAAAATGGGGTGTCTACACCTATCAATGATATCATCTAGGCCAAGCCGTAAGTACTAGCTTGATTATTTTAGGTTGTTTTATATACAAGGTGGACATTCTTTTTCTTCATCATATATTGTCACGCCCTCAAAATAATAGCATTAATCCCATCAATTTAGACATGCATTGACATAAGAAATAAACACCATTCTATTCATCAGAGTAATTCTTTACAAAAGCATTACATGTTAACAACAAAAGTAAATGACCTACGGGCTTTCAGTTTTTCCAAGTTAACACTTGGTTACAAAGAGGAGAGTACTAACTCAAATACACATTAAGCCCTTGGCTTGAAATTACATGTAATGCAACAAGATAATACAACCACAAACATCTGCCTGCCTCTAGCCTCTCAAGCTATGTCCTTGGAGGTGGCATACTTCCTGTACCTGAAAATGGTGTCCCATATAGGGTGAGTCATAGCCCAGTAGAAATACACTAAACCAACCATAAGCAATGACTAAAAGATTAGCAGTTGATAGATGGTCAACTCATATACATCCACTAATATTACATTTCTGCTCCATGATAATCATGTCCTTATTACAAATTCACTTTCCATTTCTTATTCAACTTTGAGTCTGAAAACAAGGCTCAGTACCCTGGCCAAAACATTTGATGCAATTATAGTTCATCACTAAAACATTTACGAAATTTATGGTGGATACACATTTTGATGCTGTATCACAGTCAACAAAAAAACATTCTTATATTTCTCAAATGATATACATTGCAGTGCTATATCAAATCAACAAGCAATTACATACTTCACGAATGATAATGATATACATTTTAATGTTATATCAAATCAAACAAACAATTACATACTTCATGAATGATAATGATAAACATTTTAGTGCTATATCAAATCAAACAAACAATTACATACTTCACGAATGATAATGATAAACATTTTAGTGCTATATCAAATCAAACAAACACTTCTAATTCGCAGCCTGATATACATTGTAGTGCTGTATCACTGTCACAAGAAAACACTTCTAATTCGCAGCCTGATACACATTGTAGTGCTGTATCACTGTCACAGGATTCGGTTTAAAGGTTCAGCCCCGTTCTTCCAATAAACCGTGGAGTACAGCCCTGTTCTCCTCCCACACAATACAATGCATATAAACAATTATCATATACAAATTTAACCTATCAATACCAAATTTTGATGTATTGAACCAATTGTCATGTTCATTAGCATACTCAATAGATTAGCTTTAGATTGCCTAATCATCATATATTGCCTACAACAATCAAGACTATCCTCCACCGATAGTCCAATATAGTTATTTCTAAATAGGAAATAAATGCATCAATTTGATATATTATCAACAGTTTAACTAGGTGAGCGATAAGTGAGTCCAACTACACCCTTTAACCCCATACCTTTCTAATTTGAATATTTCCTATTCAATTTCTCAATTCCCAAAATTTCTTGTACAAATTAATTTATCAATATGATTAGGGCTTTACCCATAATCTACATAACAACACTAAGGTTCCATTTTCTTTAATGGTTCAACATTAGCCTCATTTCTCTTTATCAAACATGCATATAGGTTTACGTATAACAAACTCCCATCTTTTGTAAAATTACATAAAGACCCAAAGTTTCTCAAAAATACCCAACAACCCCCAACATATCAAAATGCTAAAATTCAAAGACAAAACTCATAAGGAGGAGTAGGATATCCCTACCTTAAATTCGGAGCTCAAAGGGAGAAGATGACGAAACTCAAAGTGCTCCAAAACTCAATATGCTCGGATCAAAACGTAGCCCTCGACGATCAACACAACTTTTGTAAAGGCCAAAGGTGAGGAAATCACTCCTACTAGATCAATACTTAGAGAGAAGTTGAGTTTTAGTGAGAGAAGCTCTCAAATGGCTTTTTCAGAAAAGTAGGAGAGAGAAAGGATGTTGAAATGTGATTTAAAAATGTACAGCTGCCAACTGATATACGCATGATCCGCTCGAGCGGAGAATAGAACGCTCGAGCGTCAAGCACAAAAACTGGACCCGCTCAAGCGCAAGAAGGTCCGCTCGAGCGCCAAGACACAAGAACAAAATACATCCGCTCGAGCGCGAAAACCAGTTCGCTCGAGCGTAGATTACCCCCTCTCAGAACTTTCGCAGACAATGAACACCCCGCTCGAGCATCAATAGATCCGCTCGAGCGTGACCCGCTCGAGCGTGAAAAACACATCTGCAGAAGTTTTGCAGAGGCACAGATACTGGAAGTGCGAAAACTCTGCTCGAGCGCAATAATACCCGCTCGAGCGTACCACTAAGAAACGAACTCCGCTCGAGCGCAGAATCAACCGCTCGAGCATAACACCAAAAACCTAGGCAACAACACTAGAGACCAAAACTCATCCTACCAGTTCGAAACACGCCCAACACATCCTAAAACTCAAACATAGAGAATTAAAGGATGTCAACAAGATATATAACTACCCACTCCACGGAACCTACGACCGAAACACTGTACATAAAGGGGACAAACCCGGGATCGCTATATATATAAACCCAATTCACTTGGCTGGTTTATTCAAACCCAATTTTGAATCTGAAACTTAAAATTATATTATTTGATTCACTTTGTATATATATATATATATATATATCTGATTGGGAAACATTACAGAGAGAGAGAGAGAGAGAGAGAGAGAGAGAGAGAGAAGAAGAAGAAGAAAAAGAAGAAGAAGATGAGGGTAAACGAAGAAAGAGTTCACTGTGTATATATACATATATATATATATATATATCTTTGATTGGGAAACATTATAAATAAAAAGAGAGAGAGAGAGAGAGAGAGAGAGAGAGAGAGGGAGAGGGAGAGGGAGAGAGAAGGAGATGAAGATGAGGGTGAAGGAAGAGAGATTTCATTGTGTATATACATACATACATACATACATACATACATACATACATCTTTTATTGAGAAACATTATTTATAAAAAAAAAAATAGAGGAAAAGATAATAGCATTCTTTGGTAAATTTGAAGATGCATAAAGGGCATTTTCGTCCTAAAAGTAGACATATTCTCTATATAGGCATGTGACTCCCACAATCCGTTATCTTAGACATAAAAATTAATGGTGCATTTTGCTCCATAAACCACGCGGGAGTTATGTGGTAATTTTCGAATGTCAAGGGATACTCCGCACCAGGCCCAAGCCACAAGGAAGTAAAGTGAAATTTGCCCAATATCACACACACACACACATATATATATATATATATATATATATATATATATATATATATATATTTAAACTACACTTTCATAGTTTAACAGAACGAAAATTGTACTATATATTTCGTAATATAATTTTTAAATAATTCTATAGATAAATATACATAAATATATATTATTATTTTGTAATGTATACATTGTAATATATTTTTAAAAATAATTTATATACAAATAATTTAATTTAATTTAATTTTATAAAATATTATTTGAAAAAAAAAAGAGGTTAACTACTAGGGTATATTTGGACAATTTGGGAAGAAGCTAAAAAAATTAGCTTTTTAGCTCTTTAGTTTTTTAATACAAAAAAGTCAAAAAATTAATTTTTTTTAACACAAAAAAGATAAAAAGTCACAAAAAAGTCAAAAAATCAATTTTTTATCAATTTTTTAGAACACCACATTATAATTCATAGTTCAAAACAATCTAAACCAACAATATTTTGGAGGAAAAAATTTTAAAGCTCTAATTATAGAACTCTAATGAGTTGATAGTAAATCCAACCTATTAATGATGTGATATATGTATCTTGATTTTTTTTTATATATATATATATTTATGACTTCTTGTTACGTGGATGAAACTCTGATTAGAATTCCATGTTAGTGCTCTTATTAGAATTCTTACGTTTTCCTCGTGGATTCCTAGGGAATGTGTTTCTTAGAAAAACGAAGCCACGTGAAACTCGAGTTGAGGTTGTTTTATCATAATTTCACTGAGAAGATCCTTCAAGAATCTTTGCAGAATTTGTTACTTTGCAATTTGTTAGCATGTAGAGATCATGATATAATTCAGGGGAGGGTAACGGTTATGATAAATGTTTGAGGGTCATAAAAATAATGGTTTAAATGGTTTAAAATTGTTAAAACAATGTTGTTTTGGTAAGTTTTGTGTTCAAAACGACGTCGTTTTGACAATTTTGAACCACTGTTTTTGTGGCCTTCTACCATTACTGAAGGATTGTTTGTTGATTTTGTTTTGGTTTCGCTATTTTTAAGAAATAGTTAAAAGTCATTTTTTAATTTTTAATTTATTTTGAGTCATATAATCTCTCAAAATTTTTCATATTTTTATAAAAAAAATTTAAAAAAAAAATTTAATTATCTTTTCAAAACAATCATTTGTCATACATAATTCAATTTTTAATATTTATATTAAACAAATCATTTTACTTGGACAAATAAGCTTAAGGGGTCTTTTGAGAAATGGGTTATAATCCACTTCACAGATTATAACTCACTTCCCTCTCTCACAAAAAATTAATTATAATTAATTTTTAATCAAAAAAATTGATTATAACCACCTCTTCAAAATAGTCCTAACCTATCTTTCCAAAGTAACCCTCAGCGTGATTACTGCACTCAGACAAGTACTTGTAAATATATTATTATATTGATGAAATGATAAATATAATAATATGTATATTTACCATGTTAATGAATAATTTTTAGGTATTCTAATTACTAATCGATAAAGACTTGGTACCAGCTCTATCTCATAGTAGATAAACTATGTAGGGGGCCCAACTTAGAATTGTGGCTTCCGCTTAACGAAAATCTGAAAAATAATTAATTAAAAATTATTAAAACAAATTTATTAGAACTTTTCATGTAGTTTCACCTAAAAGAAACATAGATAAAATACAAATGGAAGGCTGCGTTTGCTCGGATTTTCTAAATATATTTCTATTCATTTGTTTGCGTTTAACGTTTGTTTACGATTTTTAAAAGTTAATTTCACATTTAATTTTAAAAACTCTGTCCAATATGAAAAAATTTGAACTAACTGGTCATCCCACCGGACATCTTACCGGACGTCCTACCGGTCTTCCGGCTAGTTGACCGGAACAATACATTTTTTTTGGACACATGTTAATTTTTATATATTCAATAAAAAATATTTTCTGAATTTTTTTAAATTTTTTATGAGTTTTGAATAGAATTTTGAGTTGTATGTGTTGGTTATGAGTTGTAAGTTTTTGTATCAAATATCATGTCACATCAAAAATTTCCCAATCAATTCAAAATTCATTCACCAAACAAATTTTCACACTCAAATAATAATTCCAAAACTCACAAACTCAAAATACAACTCATATTTTCAAATCATATCTAGAAAACTCTACCAAACACTACTGAAGATTTTCCAATCTAGTAATTTCATAAAGTGTTTGGTCCAATAGATATTTTTTTATTAGTGAGAAGTCTATGTAATGCTAGAGACCTTAAAAATTTTATCAAAATTTTTTTGATAAAAACATTTGGGTCTCTCTCTAACATTTTTTTTTGTTTTTTGGTGAAATAGTTTGGTATAAGCCATTTTATTGTTTTGGATAACATTTTTTTTCAAATGTTATCCTTTAACTTATCTGTGCAATATTTTTATTTGTTCAAATTTTTTAATCTATCAGTTTAAATTTATATTTATCTGTTCAATTTTGTTGCAACTATCTGTTCTCTTATTTTTTTCCCTATCTGTTGAAATTCAAGCTTATTATCCCCTATGTGTTATTTCACAAGCCTATTTTTTTTCCTATCTACTTATTTCTTTATCTGTTTAAATTGTGATATACATACACAAAGAGAGACTGATGTTCAAATCAAATTCTCATATAGGATGAGGACAGAGTGATCTGTTAAAATACACCAAGCCACTATCTGTTCAAAAACAACAACAACAACAACAACAACAAAAAAACTCCATTCTCCATCAACGATGAAAGATCTGTTGCTGCTAGCATATATCAGGAGGAGAAAAAAATAAAATAAAAGTTTTGTTTATTGCCACGAAATCTTCAAGAGAAAGTGTTGGCTACATATTTTGTAAAAGCCAGTTGCAGTTCGACACGTAGCATAGTAAGGGTAATAAAGGAAGGTTATTCAAGCCTTTAATCCTGATCGTACACGTGGCAATAAATATTGGTCCTCACATGATCTGAGTAACACTAGATCAAATAACGGGATGCAAGATGACGTGTCTTCAACGGTTACTCATATTCAAATCCAGTACAAGAGGGAAGCTCAACTGCCAGTAATGGCGTAATGGAGCTACTTTTAAGGAAGCATGATCAGCGATCATGGAGGAGCAGTTCGACGGATCGAAGTGCAGTTCGAAGGTCATCACTGACGAGTATAAATAGCAGAGCAGCCCCCAGGAAAAAGGACGGACTCAGATCATACAAACCAGTCATTTACTTCATATATTTTCTTTTCCAGTCATTTACATTTCCAGTCTTTAAATACCTGTTCTTTAAATACCTGCACTTTAAATACCAGCACTGCACTTCGATTCATAGGAGTAGCTTCAAGTAGATTCAAGTAGATAACCTCTCTGAGGCTGAGTTCGGACCATTGTAAGTGTTCATTTTTATGAAATACTTCAATTGTTCTTCATATTACTGTTATTTTCTATTAACTTCTCCTAAATCAAGCCACCAGTAAAAGTCCTCTTCATTGAGGCTGAAAAGAACTAAAACACAATCGTCTGATAATTGGTTGGCAATCACAATTTCTGTAAGGACTGATTGATCCTTGCTGGCACGCTCACATTCACAAAAATACCCTTCGAAAAGCCAAAAAGCCAACATATATTTTTGGCACGCCCGGTGGGACTTAATTAAAAAATGGCTAGAAGAAGACGACAAGGAGAAAATGAACGCTTCGAAGAAGGCGTGGAAGGAGAGGTAGAAATACCAAATCTAGAGGATAATGTGGTAACACATCCTGTGGAAACTCCTATATTGTCAGAACCTATGGTCGAACAGACCAGTACTTCTGGACAAGAACCATATGTTCATATTATTGGACAAAACCAAGGAATTGGACCGTCCACTGTGCCATTTATTCAACCAACAAATCCATGGGATGGTTTAGTAAATGCCATGGGACAACAATTAATGAACACAATGGAAAGGTGGGCAACATCCTTTTTGGATCGAATGAATAACCACCAACCAACAAACACAAGACACACGGAGGAAGTCATAAATGTCCCCCAACAAAGATTGGCTAGAGAAAAACAACCTATGCAAGTTAATGGACATGCTAATGGTCAAACTAGTACCCAAAACTTTGAAAGACCATCGCCTCAGTCTTGGTATGAACCCATTTCAAGGCCTATAGCAGGCCAAAATGCCTCAGTACTTAATAATGAAGCCACACAAGTTGGTGGATTTGGCCAAGCACAAGAAACTGGCATAAGAGTGGTTACAAATCCCATGTTCGAAGCCATACCTGGCACGAGGGGGTACACTAATCCCTTATTCGAATTTACACCCGGGGGGTTGGAGGGTTTTCCCACAAATGGCAGAGACACAACACCTGTTCCAGCACCTTTTGCAGGTCCTTTCGTGGGTCATGCTCAAAGAGGTTACCCATACCCTCAACAGCAACCTGCACTGCAAGGACAACCAGCCCCAAATTTACCGCCTTATGGACCAAGAGGACCACAAGCACAAGTTTGTCCACCAAATCCTGTGTTTGCCCCTCCAGTAGTGGTTCAGCAGGCACAAAATATGGTCCATAGAGACCAGATTGCTGATATTGTTAGGGAGATATGTGGACCAATGGCTCGGGGGGTCCAGACTCCTATATACAAAAAACCATACCCAGAATGGGTGGATAGGGTACATGAATACCTGAGGGGATTCAGGATACCAGATTTTACCCTTTTTTACGGGACTGGAAATCAATCAACGATAGAACATATTGCTAGGTTTGCTGCTCAATGCGGTGAGTTTACTAACCATGACTATATGAAACTGAGATTATTTCCAAATTCCCTAACAGGGGGAGCATTTGTATGGTACATCAACCTTACACCTGGCTCCATTCAAAATTGGCAACAAATGGAAGAGGCATTTCATGCCCAATTCTTCCAATCAGAGCCAGAAGTATCTATGGCAGATTTGGCTAGATTGAGTCAAAGGCCTGAAGAAAAGGCTACTCAGTTTATTGCCAGATTTAAAAGGGCTCGAAATAAATGTAGAGTTATCTTGCCAGAGCCAGAATTCGTCAGATTGGCTCAAAATGGTTTGGAATTCAGGCTTCGAAAGAAGTTTGATTCAACTGAATTCAGAGATTTGGTCGAACTGACCTATAAGGTGTCTCGATATGAAGCATTATTAGAAGAGGAACAAGATCGAAATAATGCATCATATAAGACATATTATAGAGATCCTAATTATGAAATAGATGCAGCAGAGATTGTAGGCAAAGAACCTGTAATCTGTTAAGCATTAATTCATAAGGATACAATTATAGACCAGCAGTTTAAAAAGAAAGACTTTCACAGAAAATACTCTTTCGATTTAACAAAAGCAGATGACATCTTTGATCATTTGCTCGCGGCTAATTTCCTTAAGTTACCTAAAGGAGTAAAACTACCATCTCCAGATGAACTGAAAGGAAAAGTATACTGTAAATGGCATAATTCTTGGTCTCACTCGACTAAAAACTGCATTGTTTTTCGAGACAGGATCCAAGAACAGATCCGAAAGGGAAGTTTGAAGTTCTCAGCTAAAACAGAAAAAGCCATGGGAATTGACAGTGATCCCTTTCCAGAAGTTGGAGAGGCAGCAGCCAATGTCATCACATCAGACTTTCAGAACTTGTCCTTGACAGAATTGGAGGAAGTCAATGTGCAGATGCATGTTGCTAATCAAACCAACATCAAGAAGAATGCTAGAGGTCTACCAGTTATTGAACAAGGTTTCTCGCACCAAAAGGAACACTCTGATGAAGAATCACTGGATGATGATTCTTTAGAAGCAGCGGTGATGCAGAGAATGTGCCCCAGGTGCAGACTCAGTTACAAGTGGTTAAAGGGGCTCCCAACTGATGGGAAGCAATACTACAGGGATGTTCAAAGACGTCCTAAGTCAACCAATGCTTACAACAAAAGGCCGTATCCGGCTAGTGATAGGCAGAGACCACCAGTGGTTGAGCCTGTGGTGAACAGAATGCATGACAAAGGCAAGAAGCTCTTGCATGAATCCAGGCCACATAACTATTATAGAATGGAGAGTAGCCATTCTGAAAGAAAACTGGAGAGGGGTTCAGTTCATGAAATCAGAGCCAGAGATTGGCCCCCTAGACCAGTTTCACGCAGGACAGAAAATGGTCACCCTTATCGAAGGTCTGAATCAGATTCAAAACATAAGGACAAAACCAAGCACTTACCTTCACGGCCAGTTTCGAAGACGGCTTCGAAGGTGGAAAGGGGCAGTTCAGCGTCTGAATCAGCAAGTTCATGGGTACCTGGAGTCCCAGATTGGTTTGTAATGCAAAACAAACCTAGAGAATTGCATGTTCGAGGAGATGTTGTAAACCAAGGCAGGATGATCAGGCCTCCTATGGTAGCTCCGAATAGCTGGGTGCTGCTTAAACACCCAAAGACGAAGGAACCAAGAATGGTCCCAGTCATCTCAAGATCACAGAGAAGAAAAATTCAGCGCAGGTACACCCAATACCAGAAAGATCTGAAGGAAAGTGGAGAAAATTTTTCACCAGTCAAAATGGAAGGAAGGAAGAACCCAAAGTCAGACCATGCTCCAAAGCCGGTTCCACAGAGCAAAGTGGTCTGCAGCCGAGAACAATTGGCTAAGGTTCATGCCGAACTAACAGCCAGAGAGAAGTCTAGTCTTGTTGGATTGGAGAAGACTCTGATGGAGACAGATAGCGAGACCGAAGAAGAGAGTAGCGTAAACCAGAAGAAAGAGGTCGTGGAGGAAGAGATGTTCGAAGCCTTCATGGCTGAGCAAACGTTTCTGACTGAAGAACCAGTTGAGAAAGATCCTTCGAATGGATCAGTTAGCAATGAAATACCAGAATGCATCATGCAGGATGTTTCTGAGGGAGTCGACCAAAGTAACCAAGAGGGGGAACAAGTACAGCCAGCCATCCAGTTTGGCTCGTTTCCCCCAGTCTCAGTGAACATGGTACACATACTACCACAGGAATTCCAAGCTGGAGATGAAAACCAAGAGGGGCAGGAAGCTGATCCAGTTCAGATCTCTAGTGAAGACTCGCAAGCAAGCATGGTGCAAGATAACTTCGAAATGGTTACACCGATGGAAGATGAATATGAAAGTGAGGAAGTGGTAAGCATCAATCTATCATATCCATTCGAGTACCCCTCAGATTCGATGACGCAGCACGTCAGGCCTTTGTACATCAAGGCTTTCTTTGATGGAATACAGCTGAACCGAGTCCTGATAGATAATGGGGCAGCAGTAAACCTACTCCCGAAATCTTCTTTGAAGAAACTAGGGAAAAAGAATCCCAGGTTGATACCAACCAGCACAACCATTGCTGGTTTTGCTGGAGATAAGCAAATGGCTCAGGGGATTCTTCCCATTAATTTAAGTGTGGGAACCAGGGATTGTATGACAACATTCTTCGTAATCGACAGTAATGCTAAATACAATGCTTTGCTTGGAAGGGATTGGATCCACACTAACAAATGTGTGCCTTCTTCTTTACATCAGAAAATCATGATGGCTCTAGGCAATGGAGAGATAGAGGAAATCGATGTAGATCCTCAACCCTTCATAGCCTGTGCAGACTTTGCGGAGGCTAAATTGTATATTGAGGGAGTAACACCTCTCAGTATACTGATGAAGGATGACAGCTCAGCCGAAGTGACGGCTGATGAGGAGGTGACACACCTGAAGCACTTAGTCCAAAAAGGTGCTGATGAAGAGGTTGTCCTTAGAGATGACAATGATGCCTGGTTATAGGCAAAGAGAGGAACCGCAAGAAGCCAAGTCCTTGGCTTTGATTAAATTTTCAGCATTGGACATAAAAGCAATAGTCCAGAAAGTTCAGGAGCAAGAGAGAGAGGCCATGATAATTGGCCGCAAACAGCAGAAGCAACAGGCTGGAGTCTTGACTCTTGGTAAGTACTGTGCATTGGACATTGAAACAAAAGTCCAGGAGATACAGGAAGAGGAAGCCTTGTGGACAGACTTTGTCTATGAGGAGGAGGACAGAGATATTGAATTGAAGAACCTGGGGGCAGAACCAAGCTTGAAGATCACTTCAAAGGTAGCAGAAACCAGAGGGAGTTCTCATGCACAAGACCCTTTAGAAGAAGTAAATCTAGGGGAAGGTTCTGTACAACAGCCCACTTACGTGAGTGCTTGTTTGAACGCTCTGGACAGAAACCAGCTTTTGGTTGTTCTGAAGAAATACAAAGATTGTTTTGCATGGTCTTATAATGAACTACCAGGATTGGACAGGTCATTAGTGGAACATAGGCTCCCTATGAAGCCTAATTTCAGGCCATATAAGCAGAAACCAAGAAGGATGAGTCCAGAAGTAATTCAGAAGGTCAAGGAAGAGATCCTTAGACTCCTCAAGGCATGTTTTATTAGAACAGCTAGGTATGTCGAGTGGCTATCTAATATTGTGCCTGTAGTCAAGAAGAATGGCAAAATGAGGGTATGTATCGATTTCAGAAATTTAAATCTGGCAACTCCCAAAGATGAGTACCCTATGCCTATAGTGGACTTGCTGGTGGACAGTTCAGCAGGTCACCAAGTCTTGTCAATGATGGATGGGCATTCCGGCTACAACCAAATCTGCATTGCAGAGGAAGATATCCACAAGACAGCATTCAGATGTCCTGGGAACATTGGCACCTTTGAATGGGTTAAAATGCCATTTGGTCTAAAGAATGCTGGAGCTACATACCAAAGAGCCATGAACACTATCTTTCATGATCTTATTGGAGGATATCTGGAATGTTATATTGATGACATTGTAGTTAAATCCCAATCCATGGAAGAGCACCTGTTTCACTTAGAAGCAGCTTTTGAAAGGATGAGGAAGTTCAAATTAAAGCTCAATCCTCTTAAATGTGCTTTTGGTGTATCATCTGGAAATTTCTTGGGCTATGTTGTTCACAAGAAAGGAATACAGATTGATCAGAATAAAGCCAAAGCAATCACTGAAGCCAAACCCCCATCAAGTAAGAAAGAATTACAAAGGTTCCTTGGGCAGGTTAACTTTCTTCGAAGGTTCATTTCTAACACTGCAGGGAAAACTAAAGTATTTTCTTCCTTGTTAAGGCTGAAAGATGAAGAGGAATTTGTGTGGACAGCAGAGCACCAAATTGCTTTCGAAGGTATCAAGGCCTACTTGGCTAACCCCCCAGTGCTGATGCCACCAAAGGGTAACAACCCCTTGAAGTTGTACATAGCTGCAGCAGAAGATTCATTGGGAGCTTTCTTGGCCCAAGACAATGTAGAAGGCAAGGAGCAAGCTGTTTATTACCTTAGTAGGTTTTTAAATTCTTGTGAATGTAAATACTCAGCTGTTGAAAAGCTGTGTCTTGCTTTGTATTTTGCTGCAATGAAATTGAGATACTATCTTTTACCTACAACTGTCTTGGTAATTGCAACCACAGATTTGGTTAAATATATGTTATCTAGACCAATGTTGAGGGGAAGAATTGGCAAATGGATGCTTGCCTTATCAGAATTTCATCTAGAATATGTCCCTCAAAGGGCAGTAAAAGGGCAGGTTTTAGCCAATTTCTTGGCAGATCATCCATCTCAAACAGAGAGTCAGGAGATAATGGAACTTGGTATGACCAGTGTTGAGCCATGGCAAATGTGGTTCGATGGGTCGAAAGCAAATGGGTTAATTGGAATTGGTATTGTAATCAAGTCTCCACAGGGGACAGAAACTACCCATGGTTTTAGAGTGGATGAAGCTACCTGTTCCAATAACCAGGCTGAATATGAAGCCTTAATTGTGGGACTAGAGATTCTTATTGGATTACAAGTACATGCAGTTGACATATTTGGAGATTCTCAATTGGTGGTTAACCAAGTGAAAGGAATTTTCAAGTGTCAAAGCATAAGTATCCTGCCATATTATGTTGTTGCATTACATTTGCTTTCTCAGTTTCAAATAGCAAATGTAACCCATGTTCCAAGATTCTTGAACAATAGAGCCAATGATGTGGCTCAAAAGGCTTCGAACTTCAAGGGAAGGGATAATACCCAAAGGGACATAAGCCAAACAACATATCAGAGATTAATACAACCTTTGAATAAAAGGAATGTGATCTTGGAAGTCAATCATAATGACTTACAAGAACAAGACTGGAGGCATCCAATAATGCAGTACTTGGCTGGTCCATCTTCGAAGGCCAGTAGAAAAGTTAAGTTGCAGTCTATGCAATATATAATATATGGTAATGCTCTCTACAAAAGGGGGGGAGATGGCTTATTGTTAGAATGTCTAGGCCCGAAAGAAGCATTAACAGCCATGGCTGAGGTTCATGAAGGCATCTGTGGTGCTCATCAACCTGGTGTAAAAATGAGATGGTTGCTTCGAAGGCATTCCTATTATTGGCCAACCATCCTTAAAGATTGCATAGAATATGCAAAGGGGTGTCAGGCATGTCAAAAGCATGGCACAATAAGGCACGTGCCCATAACTGACCTACATGCAGTAGTGAAGCCTTGGCCATTTAGAGGGTGGGCCATGGATATGATGGGAAAAATACACCCACCTTCTTCGAAGCATCATTGTTTCATTCTAGTGGCCACTGACTACTTCACTAAATGGGTCGAAGCTAAGCCATACAAGGCTGTAGACCAAACAGAAGTTATTGGTTTTATTAAAGACTTGATCCATAGATTTGGCATCCCGCAAACCATAACAGTTGATAATGGAACTGTGTTTGATGGGAAAATGGTGAAGGCTTTTGTGGCAGAATTTGGAATTAGCCTTGTTAATTCCACACCCTATTATGCACAAGCTAATGGTCAAGCTGAGTCATCCAATAAGTCTTTGAAAAAAGGAATACAAAAGGTTGTGGATGACAATCCCAGGGATTGGCATAACCTATTATTGGATGTTCTGTGGGCATATAGGACCTCACCGAGGTCAAGCACAGGAGTCACTCCCTATGCTTTGGTGTATGGACATGATGCAGTCTTACCAGTAGAGATTAATGTTAAATCTTTGAGAGTAAGATGTCAAGATCAATTGAATCCTGAACAATACCATCAAAGTATGTGTTTAGAATTAGAAGGCGTAGATGAAGCCAGAATTTTGGCATTAAATAGCATTCTTTTCCAAAAGAAGAAAGCAGCCAAGAATTATAATAAGAAAGTCAAACACATTGGCTTTGATGAAGGTGATTTGGTATGGAAGACAATACTCCCAATTGGGATTAAAAGCCATAAGTTTGGCAAATGGTCACCTAATTGGGAATGACCATATCAAATTCATAGGGTTCTGCCTTTTGGAGCATACCATTTAAGAAATTTGAATAGTTATGTACATCCCAAAAAGATTAATGGCAGATATTTAAAACCTTATTTTCCAACCATTTGGGAAACACAAGGGATAGAGTGAACACCATATGCAAAAACACAAGCTTGTTCAAGTAATATTCAAAATATTGTGCTTTCATAAAGAATTAAGTACATTGTGCCACAAATTGGCCCAAAAATCATTACAATGCTTTAGTTGTTTTTGTACAATAGCTTTCCTATTGCTAAGAGAAGGAAATAATTGAATAGCCGCAGCCATGTCTTCTTTTCGATTAGCCAGCCCTTGATTGGTGATGTGCAGTTTCTTATCAGTTCGAACCAAGGCTTGGTTTACCGCGGCTAACTCCTCTTCGAGCTGAGCTTTCTTCTCCAGAAGTTGGACTCGAAAGTGGGAGGCAGAAGAGTGTTGTTCTTTCAGAGATGATACTTCGGTATGCACTTGAGAAACAAAACTCTGGTCCTTAGCCAGCTTATCATCCGCAGCCTTAGCAGCATGGCAAATGTTGAGATAAAAATCAATAGTAGCTGCAGCCTGAGATAGATGACTTGAGACACTCATGGCAGACTGCTCAGCAATATTACAGCATTGAAGGAACCCATTCCTGATGATAGGCCTTTGTAAAGCCTCGAAGGGGATCCTTGAAAAGGAAGTCAGCAGTTGCAAGCATGTGTCCAAATCTACTGAAGGTACAAAAGGCTTGTTACTGGAGGAAGGAGAACTCTCGAAGATTTCCAATAAGGAGTTAGCCAAGGCTAATGGCTCAGCTTCAGCAGTAGAGGTGGGAGAGGTAGAAGGTATGTCAAAAAGACTAGCTAGTCTTCCTTCAAAAATGTCTACCTCATCCCTTGACATTAAGGGCATAGAGAGTGTTGTGGTGGAAGACGCAAAGGGCTGCATAGGGATGGGAGAAACGGATGGAGCATCTTTGGCAGCTTCTATGGTCTTGGCCACCAGCAAATCAAGAGAAGAGGGACTGGAAGTGGGCATTGGTGATGAACCATGAATTGAAGGGTTACCAGTGTCTTCTATGGAAGAATCAACTGCCATTGGGGATGGAGTAGCAGTTGGAGTTTCTATAAAGGATGGAGAAAGAGCAAGGCTCGAAGGAAAAGTAGATTGAGGTAGGTTACGAGCCAAAAAAGGGAGGTATGGCTTTAATCCAAGAAAAGGAGATGCAGGAATACTGGAGTTTAAAGAAGGTATGACAAATATAGGCTTTTGAAGTGGAAGCACGACTCGAACAACCCTGACATTCTGCATTTGGTCAACCTCAACCGAAATTGATGAAGGTCTCATTGGAAAGGTGAGTGCAGTAGTTGTCGCTGCAAAAGGAGGAAATGCAGAACAATGTTAAACTTCAATACCACAAGCTGACAAAAAAAAAAAAAAAAAAACAGCAGAGGTATGAAAGAAATTACTTGTTCCAGAGGCACTGGTACTGATGGGAGAACTGTGGAGAGAATAGTGTCCAGCAGACCGTTGTTTTCTGGCTAGTTCCCTTTGCAATGCATTGGCAGCGGCAGTTCTCTCTCTTAAAATTTGTTGTTGCCGTCTTTTCTCAGCCCTTTCAAAGACGACTATGGCTTTGGAATGTTCTTGTTCCACGGCCTTGGCGGCTGCCTCATGAAGGGGATCTTCAACCAAAGCAGTAGTTGAAGCAGTCATTTTTCTTCTCTTTCCTATGGCTTGGGCAATTGTCTCCGAATCAGAATCCTCATCAAAACTGGAAGGGGAGATATCAAACTCAGAAGGAGAGACAGTAATCTTTCTTCTCCTTTTTCTTTGAATTGGCTTTGTATGCCCCTCAATTGTTTTCTCAGCCCCTTTAGCCTGAGGTTCGGATCCCTTAAAAATAATCTCCTCCTCTACTTTCCTAATGGTTGTCTCTTCTTGGGGCAAATCAATCGCCTTTTTTCTTCTCATCAAAGGTTCAAGCAGTCTCTGTTTCTTTTGTTTCTGATTACCTTCAACTAAATAAACTTCCATATTACTCACCCACCAACTCTGATATCTCTTCAAAAAGGAGCCGTGAGGTATGAAAGAGATATACTCAAAAGTGGCCAGATCATCCATAAACTTGAAGGTTGCCTCTTCTAGCCTTGACTTTCGAACCTACAAATCCCTCTTGGTCAGAGTTAGGTTGGTGTTGCTGCAGAGAGGTATTGGAACTCCTTGTGTGAGGCCAAATTGTCTAGCAAATTGAGCAGGACAATAAGGCTCAGCTATGCATTTATAGGCTCTGGGGTTGGTGGTCCCAATAAACAGTTCTCTAAGGATCAGTAGGGAAGCCCACATATCTTTGTGAATAGGCAAGGCACAGAGCCTGTCACTAAGGAAGTGATTCAACCAGGCTGGACCTATGCTAGCTTCGAAGGGACGGAAACGGTGATCAGGAAGAGCAGCTGGTAGTTGATGAAAGAAGGAGAAATAAAAGGAAAAAGTAGCTGGATAGAGAGAAGCATTGGCTAGTTTTATGCCATGAGTGAGAGAGTGTAGCCCAGAAAATTTGAGGCATTTGGATTGTAGTTCAGTAAAGTAGGCAAAGAGCCAAAGCTGAAGGATCCAAAATGGTCCCCCTTGACTAGCATCTAAAGGTTTCTCACAAAAGAGGGAACAAACTCTGTATACATGACCCAGAATGTATGGGGCTAAGGCCACTCTTTTCTGCAAAACCAAGGCTTTGGCAATAGGAGCAAATTCAGGCATGATTCTTTGGGAGGAGGTGCAGAATAAAAATTTGCAAAGCCAATATAATAAAAAGGAAAAGAATTCCCTAACAGTTACTGGACCCACTCTTTTGTTCTCAGCTCTAACAAAATCACTGTAAGATGAATTAAGAGAGGGGAGGGAGAAAGGGACTGCTAAGTCAGGAAAATCTGGTGTTATGGGGGTACCAATGGGAGATACTCCTAATAGATGGCAAATATCAAGAACAGTGGGGGCCATCATCCCACATCTGAATTGAAAGAAATTGAAGACGGGGTTCCAAAAGCACAAAGTAGTAGGAACTAGGAAAGGGTCCTCAGAGATAGTTACCCTAGATAGTCGAAGGGCATCGAGGAGGCAGAGCTCCTGGAGATCCAGTGTCTTAGCAGGAATGATCCGATCATACCATTCTTGCCATTCCGGTCTTATCGTGGGCCAGCATCGATGAGGACGATTGCTTTTCCAGTTCTTCCAGTCAAGGCCACCTTCATAAAGAAGACGTTGGTCCACCAGACGCTGATAAAAGGTTGGGAGCTCAGTAAAGACTTCCTTGAAAATTGGTCCGAGCACGTAGTTCTGCTGCTCATGATGACGAGGGACGAAGATACGCCCATCGATGGCGCTTTTCTCTCCAGCCTTGTACTTCTCACATTCTGCGTCAATAAGCCTTTTCAAAGCTAAAGATGAGCCTACGCGCTCTGGGGCTGGCACCTTTTGTGGAGAAGAAGCCATTGATGATACACTCTTCAGAAGATGAAGACCAAAGCAAAGAGGAACCAGTAGAGAGAAAGGTTTGTAAAAGGCAAGAGATTTCGGAACACAAAACGAGAGGGTTTTAAAACCTTTGTGTCTGAAATTATACCCCGTAAGTCGTTAAGTACTAAAAGTACGAATGCGAGGAATTTCTTCCAAATTGATAGTTTTGGAGGGAAGAGCTTATTCCGGGGATTGGGGCCAGCTTCGAAATGAAATATTTGGCTTCGAAAACAAGATCTTAGTGTCAAAAAATCAAATATCAACGGCTTCGAAATACATAAGTCAACTTCGAAGCCTAGTATATGCTTAAAGGTGCTAAATTGCTTGATTTATGGGTCTGTTTAGGGGTTATAAATCGAAGTAACGACCTTCGAAGCAAACCCAAGTATTTCTCTGAGTATGAGAAACGCTGTTCAGAGCATACTACATGCTTAAAAATGCCTGAATGCTCAAAGTATTGGTCTACTTCAAAAATCCAAAGACCCGTTTGAAGGTTATCAGTCAAAATGACAACATTCGAAGCAAACCCTAGGACTCTTTAAGGAAGAGGGGCACTGTTCGAAACATCCAAGACCAATCATTGGTTTCTGTATGAGCAAAAGGGAATTGCCATAAGTTGCCCTTCGAAGCCAAATGAGATCAGTTTAAAATTGATTGGCTATATCAACCATGACCATATATTGGTTACAGTTAGTGTTGAAAAAGTAAAGTCACTGAAATCGAAGTACTAAAATAATATCTACCAGAATTGTCAATTTTACTCCATGAATTGGAAAAAGACATGATTGGTTCTTTTAGTTCTTCATTAAATAAGTTGATTCGAAGGATGAGATTGTTCAATTCGAAGTTATGAGTTAGCTTTTAGAGATGAAAGGAAACAGAGTCAAACAGCGTTAAGTACAGAAAGACTTTGTTTATATTAAAGCCAAGATGATTACATTAAGTAACTCTATCTGGGTACAAATTCAAGCTCATAAAAATAAGGAATAGAATAAATAACAAGGTCATGAAATTTTGTCCAGCAATGGTCAATAAATTTCTGTTCTTTCTTTATTATTTCTTCTATCTCTTCTAAAGTTGATTGCATAAGCTGATGAGCTCTCACTTCATAATAGAGTTCTTCAGCCTTTGCTTCGAAGGCCTCTTCCCTTGATTTTTGTTCCAATTCATCTATAACCAAATCATCCCAGTATGCAGAATCTTTATTCCTGAAGTCATCGAACTCTTCGATAAAATTCTCTGCTTCACATTGGGCATGAATTCGGAGAGATAAGAGTTGATCCAGATTTTGGATGGTGATTTTAGAATTTCGATGCCAGTAGAGGAGCACTGGGAGTTGGTCCAAAAACAAATGAAGCTCTGCTTGGGCAATAGGGTTGAGAACATGACTTCTAGTCAAGATATCACAAGCCCATTGAAAGTTCTTAAGAGGAATGTCATCCTCAAGAACATTGAAGGGCAGATGGGAGAAAGCCGCGAGCAAAAGTTGAGCTTGCTTTCGCTCGGCTGGAGAAGGGGGTGACGGAGGTTGGTAAGGTGGAAAGACTTTGTCTATTGGAAGGGCAAGTCTTAGTTTTTCTGTCCAGGAAAGGATGGGAGGAGGAGAAGGAGAAGATGATTCTGCTTCAGAAGACAAAGGGGAAGGAGCAGGTGTTTCTATCTCAGAAGATGCAGATGCAGAAGAAGGTGTGGATGCTTCTATTATGGGAGATGGCACGGGAGCAGAAGGAACAAAGGCATTAATGTAGTCAAGCCAATCAGAAGAACAAATCTTCGCCTTTTTGGCTAAAAATGAAGGGGTGTACCCTTGTGCTTCTTCTGGACGCTGGGCAGGGTGCATTATCTTCGTAGGCATGGAAGAAGTATACCAAGCCACAAGCAGATTCTCCTCCAAGCTACGTCGAAGGTCAATGGGCACGTAAGGGTAGACCACTGAGCTTCGAGCGTAGGAGGGAAACTCCAAGGGGTCAGTAAACTCAACAAAATGGTGATTGATTCGCTCCCTTAGATCATAAGTCTCAAGAGTGGACCAGCTTGTCCAGCCAGAAGCTCCAGAGGATGAAGAGGTCACAGTTTCATCCCATGCAGAGGTCTGTGAAGAAAAGTTTCCTAGATCCATATTTGCAACTTGTCGAAGCAAAGGCTCGAGGGTAGTTCGGTGGCTAATGAATGCGTGGAGGTTCTTTCGAGGGGGAACAACATCACTCAAAGGCTCTTCATATGCTTGATCAATAGAAAGGGAAGTTGATGCAGCCATAGCCTGTTCGAATACTAAGGTATTGGGATGTTCGACGAGTTAATGCAGATGATCTCCAAATGGATGACGGTTGTGTTTCCAGAATATGGACTCCATACACGTTCTGGAAGCGCGGGAAAACTGCAATCCACTAATATCACCAAGTATTGGGTATATTAGTGCGGGGGGTAATGTTGGCTACATATTTTGTAAAAGCCAGTTGCAGTTCGACACGTGGCATAGTAAGGGTAATAAAGGAAGGTTATTCAAGCCTTTAATCCTGATCGTACACGTGGCAATAAATATTGGTCCTCACATGATCTGAGTAACACTAGATCAAATAACGGGATGCAAGATGACGTGTCTTCAACGGTTACTCATATTCAAATCCAATACAAGAGGGAAGCTCAACTGCCAGTAATGGCGTAATGGAGCTACTTTTAAAGAAGCATGATCAGCGATCATGGAGGAGCAGTTCGACGGATCGAAGTGCAGTTCAAAGGTCATCACTGACGAGTATAAATAGCAGAGCAGCCCCCAGGAAAAAGGACGGACTCAGATCATACAAACCAGTCGTTTACTTCATATATTTTCTTTTCCAGTCATTTACATTTCCAGTCTTTAAATACCTGTTCTTTAAATACCTGCACTTTAAATACCAGCACTGCACTTCGATTCATAGGAGTATCTTCAAGTAGATTCAAGTAGATAACCTCTCTGAGGCTGAGTTCGAACCATTGTAAGTGTTCATTTTTATGAAATACTTCAATTGTTCTTCATATTACTGTTATTTTCTATTAACTTCTCCTAAATCAAACCACCAGTAAAAGTCCTCTTCATTGAGGCTGAAAAGAACTAAAACACAATCGTCTGATAATTGGTTGGCAATCACAATTTCTGTAAGGACTGATTGATCCTTACTGACACGCTCACATTCACAAAAATACCCTTCGAAAAGCCAAAAAGCCAACAGAAAGATAAAGAGAATCATATTATTTCATCATAGATTCTAATATTTTCAGAGGAATCAAATTTCAAAACCAATGGGTGAATCTACAGCATGCACACACTCCCAACTACGAGACACAGAGAGATGGAGAGAGAAGAGTCAAAACATTACAAATAAGGAGGGAGGGCTTGAATGTAGAAAAACTCCAAAAATGTGACAGATCGAAAGGACAATGGAGATCTGGAGCTCGATCATAGAGTTTCGTCCAAATCTGGATCATTTCTCTCAAACTTCGTAGGGTTCCGCCGTAGATGGTGGAGTTGCCTGCGACGGTGAAGAGGGATCGGAGAAAGGAGGTACGGTAGGGAGTGGTGGCGATGAGCTTCTTTGAGGCCATGCTGGCTTCGTCTGTGATCTCAGTGTTGTTTTCATAAGACAATAATTCTAGAGCGAGAAAAGAGAGGCCAACGACCATGTAGGCGACGGGGACGATGCGGTCGACGGCGACGTCAGAGTAGACGACAACGGTGGCGTTCCAGTTCCAGGGTAGAAGGTAGTCGCTACCGTCTGCGGTGATACTGGTACTGGTGCTGGCGGCGGCGGCGGCGTACTTCATCGAAGATCGGAGATGTTGAAATGAAGAGGAGTGAGAGAGAGAGAGAGAGAGAGAGAGAGAGCGGGAGGGGTTTGGGAATTCCCAAACTATGTATACAATAACCGTTTTGAAAAGTGGGTTGAAATTGGTTTTAATTTATTTTAGATTATATTATTTTTTATACATTTTTTCAAAAAAATGTTAAAAAAAAAGTTAAAAAAATAAATTTTTAATCATTTTTTCAAAATATCTCAATATATATATATATATACATGGTTATTTCGCCTACGCATGTTTTTATGAATAAAATATTTTAGTGTGCGAAGTTTTATTCGAATAAAATTTGAATTTGAATTTGAATTTATGTATTAAGTACCCTTTTTTCAGTGGCTAAATAGGTTTAAATTAAATATTTTAGAAATTAATAGATTCAATTAGTCATTCAAGAACTAAGTAGATTTTGATTTATATATTTTAAAATTTTACTAGATTTAATCAAATAATTAAAGAATTAAGTAGATAATTTGATAATAGTTCAAAAATATAATGTAAAATGCACCCTTAAAAAAAAATCCATACAATTTCTTGATGGTCCTCCATGCTTGGAGTATCAATCGACAAAAATGCCCAATAAAATTTACTAATAAGATCACAATGGAAAAAAAAAAAAAATACTAACAAGATTATTAAGGTGGTGTTTGATAAAATTAAAGGTTGAAAAGTTAAAAACTAAATACAAAAAATTAAACATTTAAATTTTAAATCGAAAAAATGTTTGATAAAAATTTAAGTACAACCAGTTATTTGATACGTACAAAATCAAATTTGAAATTTATTATTTACAAATTGAATATTTCAATTTTTATATTATGATAGTGATAGTGGTCGCGGTGGTGGTAGAGGTGGTGGTGTTTATAGTGCCAATGGCAACGGTGATGAAAGTAGAGAGATAATAGTTGTAGTAATGGTGGACACATATGTACTAAAGAGGATAATGTACTAAAGCTAAAAAGAAGGTAGTAGTAATGGTCTAATGATTGTGGTAATTGTGGCGATTGTGATGGTGGTGATGAAATGATGGTGGTCCCAATGGCAACGATGATAATAGTGGTCATGGTGGAGGGTTTGTGGTGGTAGCAATAACAACAGTTGTAGTGGTAGTAGTAGCAATGATCATGGTGGTAGTGATTCTAATGGTGATGACAGTGATTGTAGGACTGTAACGGTGTATATTGACATTTATGTATAAATATTATAAATTCAATCAAAATTAAGTAAGTTTCTTATCACTTTAACTTTTTTTTTTTTTAAACCTTTAACCTACATTTTAATAGTTACATAAAATTTTAAATGATACCAATTATTATTATCAAACGGGTTTAATTGATTTTTACTTAATTTATTCAATTTTAAGTGCTGAATTAAGGTAGTGTTCGATAAAAACTAAAAATTGAAAGCCAAAAATTAAGTATTGAAAACTGAATGCTGAATTTTTTAAATTAAAATAATGTTTGATAAAAATTAAATGCTGAACTAAAATATATTGATCAAATTTAAAATTTATTATTTTTAATTTGTAACTTCCAATTTTTATATAGTAATGATGGTGGTGGCGCTAATAACATTAGTGGTGGAGGTAAAGATACCAAACACCACCTAAATTAGGAAGCCAACAATCTTTTCTCCCTAAACTAGCGTTCACCCCGTGTTATGCACGGGATAGATATTTTTTGTTCATATATATTATACTCGTTTTTTTTTAATAATCATTTTGTTTCTCTTATATAAAACTTTAGATTTAACTCACTTTTTAAAAAATTAAGTTTTTATTTTTAGTAATTTTTTTAACATTTTACATAGTTTTTTAAAATTTTCTAGATATACCTAATCTAGATACACTTAAAAAGTATAATACTTATATAATTTTTTTAAAATTCACCAAATAAAAAATAAAAAAAAATCAAAAAAATCAAAAAAAAAAGAAAATTCAATACATTTTCGTATTTTGTTGTATTCAATAAATCTTTTAAAGATTTTTGTACAAATTTTATATCTTTTAAGTATATCAAGATTAAGTGGATCTAAAAAATAAAAAAAATATTTTAAAAACCACTAAAAATATAAAAATACGAATTGAAAACTCAAAAAACTATTTTTGAAAACTCCAAACCAAATAGAGTATTATTTGTAAATTTAAAAGTTGTGTAAAATTATAAAAAAAAAAATTTTAAAAATTATGAGTTTAATGCACAAATAACTTAATACCTGTTATGATTTTATGATATACATAAAATTAATTAATTTCCCCTTACTCCACCCAAAATAAATTAATGTGTAAAATTATTGATTTTATTTTCATAACATAAAATAAAAATAAAACTAACATGTATTGTTAATATAATGGTAAACTTGCATTATCTTATTGGTGAAACACTACAAATACCTATCAAAATATACTTTTAGCCATCTTAAACTTTATTTTTTTTGGAATTATTTATCCACTAAAATCATAAACAAAATATAGTATTAAATTTAATAGATTCTTGCAATCTAAGAAATTAAAGAAGTAATGAAAATAATTAAATTTTTATCTTAAATTAAATACTATAAAGAAAAACAAAAGAATTGAAATCATGTCTAATATGATAGAATTTTCATTTCAAAACATAATATTTCCGATTTTTAAACCAAGTATGTACATATAAATTTCAGATTTTGTAAAACAAAATAAAACATGAAAGATTAAATTTTGATTAGAACACTCATAATACCATCCACAGTGGTACCGTTATAAACCATTTCTTACTATATCTCAAAGTAAGACATGGCAAAAATAAAAAAATAAATAAAAAAAAGAACAATACTGCAACCAAAAGAATTTATATGAACACAATTTAAATTACAATCTGCCAAAAATTGAATGTATAACACTATTTAAATTCCTAATGCAAATCAAGCCCATACTTTTCTCAATAAATACAAAAATGTGTCTTTGAGCAAGTGTATTCAAGGTATTGAATAATAAAAGTACACCATTAATGAGAAGAAACATAATGGGTATGTTTAGTTTGCATTTGGGAGATGAGTTTTAGAAAAAAATTTCTAAAAAATTGTTTGGTTTGAGTTTTTCTCAAAAAATTTCCAAAATCACTTTCTCTCTCTTACATATCAATCAATCACTTTTTCTCTCTCCTCTCTCCTTCTCAATCACTTTTTCTCTCACACACATCTACTCAAATTCTCCAAAAATATCAAATCATCTCAAACTCCCAAAAAAACAACTCTCCCAAAATATACAACCAAACAAACTAAAAAAATTTCTAAACTCTTTCCCCAAATTTTTTTTCAAAAACAACTCTTCCAAAAACAAACCAAACAAGCCCAATGAATTTGCAGAATTGGGCTTGAAAGTTGTTTGAGTTGAAATTCTCTTAAAACTTGAAAGATTTGAGGTTTCAAAATCTGCAACTTCAGCAGCCCATGTGGAAGTTATTCTAAGCTTGTAATTTTTGAACCGTAAGTGCAGCTGGATTTCTTAGACTGATCTTCCTATGTCTGCACATAAAGTTATGGGTAAATTACACTTGCTTTTTTTGCAATCTTTTTAATGAAAATACAAAATCACAAATAGTTGGAAAAAAAAATTATTAGAGTAAAAGAAAAAGAAAAACAGAGACATGGGCACTACAATTTTCAGAGCATAAGAAAAAGAGAAACAAAGACATGTTTGTTGCCCTCATAAACAATAGCCATGTGCACTTAATTAAGCTCTATGGAGTGGGGCAGAGGAGAGAGATTTGTGTTTATAGGATTCTTCAATAGAGATGAGAGAGATAGATATAAAACCGGAGAGAAGATTGGGTTATATATATCCTATTGAGTCTTCAATAAAAATTCAAAATTGGTGGAACAAACACTCCAGGAATATCCTCAAGGACACAATATGCTACAAATTATTAGAGCAAAAGAAAAAGAAAAACAGAGACATGGACATTACAATTTTCTGCAATCTTTGTAATCAAAATACAAAATCTCAAATGCTTGGAACAAAAAATAAATTATTGAAGAAAAAGAAAAAGAAAAAGAAAAATCGAGACTTGCATTCGATGGCGGACTGTTGACTGCTGGCGTTCACTGTTGATGAAGGAAGTTGATGAAGTACATGTATTTGTAGTAGTGGATTGTTAGAAATAATGATTTAAGGGGATATGGATAGATGGGTGGTTTTTTTTTTTTTATATCTATCTGTTGTAAGATAGTGGGAGAGTGGGACTGAAAGTGTTTGAGGGTAGAAGAGATTTGTTTGAGGTGGGAGAGTAACAGCTTTTAGGAGTTGTGGATAGTGGAAAAGTGTGAGTGAAATTCTTTGAGGGTAGGGAAGAAACGTAGGGTATGAGAGAAATGTGGAAGAGAGGGTAGAAGAGATTTGTTTGAGGTGCGAGAGTAACAGCTTTTTATGGATAGGTTTTGATTTTTTTTGTTGACAGCTTTTTATGGATAGGAGTTGTGGATAGTGGAAGAGTGGGAGTGAAAGTCTTTGAGGGTAGGGAAGAAACGTAGGGTAGGAGAGAAAGGTGGAAGAGCAAGAGTTTTTATTGTTATGAAAGTCTTTGAGAGGGAACGAAAAGAGCTATAAACTCAAAAAAGAGTTGCCACGTATTTTTCAAATTTATGAGAATTTTAGAATGGTATTTTGAAATTTTTGGAACAACACTACATTCTATTATGTATATAGTATAGATTTCTTAATTTTTATGGTTTTAAACCTTAATGTGTTTTCAATTATTAAAGGGAAAATTATATTGACATCTCCTGACATTTGAAAAAAATACAATAAGTTCAAAAGGTTAGAGAAATCAAATTTAATGTAGATAGTATGCAAACACAAGAATGAACAAGGAATAATTTATATTTCAACCTAAAAGTGATGGTAATATAATTTTTTCATCTAAATAACTAATAAACTGTTTATTAAAAATGGATTAAGAATTATGTAAATTAAACTAAGAAAACTTAATAAGATTATGTCAAAACTGTACAGCTTAAATTTTCTACGGAAGCAGACTGCCAATTTTTAATTTATTCATTATTAAATTATATGAACATTTCCAGACACATAATCTTAATACAGAATATTATATATACATAAAATCTATACCAAATATCAGTAACCCTTTACTTACGAGCTGAAATTATGAGCTACTAAGAACTACAAAACAATCATCCTAGATTTCGCATATGCACTACCTCATCATTTGTATTTGAGATTGTGTACGAGGATTGTTATATGTGGTAAATGTGGGAATGTATTTTTGAGGTCGTGCCATGTAGCCAAGATATGGTCGAGGTATTGGTCGAGGTGTCACATGAACGAACTAAATTGCCGAGGTAATTGCGATATTGCCAAGATATGGTGTGATAATACCAAAATTTGAGATATTTGGATAGAGAAAAAGAGTCCTAGATAAGTGATGCGCTTAATTCAGATAAAGATGAGACTCTTGTGGAGTTTATCCATATCTAACTAAGAGTTCGACATAAGCATTGTGCTTGAGTCCTATGAAATGAGACTTCTAGGGGACGAGGGCACTACTAGTTATAAAAGTAAGGCACCCACATAGGTCTAAGGTATGCCCTGAACTAGTATTATTTTGTGCCGATATCTATGAGAGATAAGTTCATTGACTTGATCGTTGGAGTGCTCCCGGGTGGATGAGCCATCGTGGTATTCTTGTCTTCTTGTTGGCAGGTGCTTGGTTTAATCTATTTTGTCGCGTGCTCTCCAGCTAAGTTGACACCGTCTGTGGGAACTTAGTAGGAATAGATGGCCAACACCGGACAAGAGGTGAGTGTCGGGGACAACATGCACAGTGAGAAAGAGGAGTATGTGGATCCGAATGCTGGAGTAAGAAATGATGACGAAGAAGTGCATGAAGTAAACCCTGAGGCCAAAAACGCTACAAGGGGTCGTAACAGCCCGAGAAGAGGCAACCGGTAATAATACTACAACGAAAGCGACTGCCAAGTATGTATAGAAAGATGCTTCAGGAGAGATGATAAGCTAAAGGACTTGGCGAACAAGTTGACAAATTTACAGACCGTGGTGAACTTTATGATGTAGAGCAAGGTGATGCAGCCAACGATGCCTTTACCGGAAACGCCTACCCCTGTAGGAAATGCCAATGCCCATAAGGAAGGACTGGCTACAGTGCCAACAATCCCCCAGCATGAGAAAAGACCAAGGACTTCACATCAGCGATCCCAGAATGTCGGGCAAACAGAGTCCAGGCGGGAGGAGTCCCAAAGACCCCCGAGGGCCAAGAGAACCCAGATCAAGGGATCTTGGCAGGTCCACGGGCAGGGCCTCTAATTTGATGACATGGCAGACGTGGAGAGGTCAAAAAGAACACCCCCCAACACGGGAAGTAACGCACCAAAGAGGCTGAAGTCGACTGATAGCCGAGCTCCTAGGCGATTGAAGGAAGACTTGCGAGATTACCTCCAGAGAAAAAGACAAGACGCCGAGATCATATCCATAGCCCAGCCGAAGACATCATTCTTGATAAAGTTGGATGCGCTTGAGGTGCCGAAGAGATTCAGCATATTGAGATTCCAAATCTACGATGGTAGGTCCGACCTAAACTTCCATGTTGGTTTATATCTGAATACGATAGCTTTGTAGAGTGGGAATGAACAGTTACTATGCAAGATGTTCCCATTGACATTTGGGAAATAGCGTCGGACTGGTTCCACAAATTGCCGAAGGGATGTGTGAAGAGTTGAGAAGGCCTAGCCAAGATGTTTGTAGCTAGGTTTGTTACAAATAGACTATAACCACTGAGGGTAGACTCTCTACTGGCTTTAAAGATAAACGATGGCGAAACCTTAGGGCTTATGCCAAAAGGTACTATAAGGTCTACAATCGGATCCCGACTTGTAACTAGGAACTTGCGGTGCTTTACTGCACTCTTCTTTTTCGTTTTCCTGTCTTTCTCTACCCTTGCATACTTTTCAATCCTTGCCATGAGATCCTGTATATACGTTTCAGTGAGCACGGTTTTCAAGATCCCCATTTATAAGGTCTTAGAAAGGATAAGAAATTAGCTATACTTTAGGCCACCGCAAAAGACCCTGGAGAAGTATATGGGTAGGAACCCCAAGAAGAGATGTTCTTACCACGATGAAAATGAGCACATGACTCAAGGGTGTAGGGCCCTGAAACAACACTTAGAGGATTTGGTTAGACAGGAACATCTAAGAGACTTGATAGACGAAGCGAAGACACAAGAAGAATAGGTGAAGATGGCCTAGGCGCCTGGAGCAGCACCTCCAACCCCGCCACCACAGGCAGATGGACCACAGGTTATTAACGTGATCCACACGAAGGTCAATGAGAACGAGATATGAGGTGAGACGTAAAGAGTAAGACATCTGCAGCATATTTACCAAGTCCAGCAGAAGAAACTCGGGTAGAAGGACTTCGGGGCCGATGATCTCATTCACAGAAGAAGACCTAGATATGGTACAACATCCACACAATGATGCTCTTGTAGTGTTACTGAAGGTTGGAGAGTGCTAGGTAAGGTGCATATTAATAGATCAAGGTAGCTCCTATGACATCATGTATGTTAGATGTTACAAGGAACTAGACCTTCACAAAGATGATTTGGAGCAGTCTGACAACCCTATGGTTGGATTTAATGAAACTCCGACGTGGCCACGGGGGACCACGAACCTGGAGGTTTAGGTAAGGACTAAGATGGTAACCACAGAATTTCTCGTGATAGACATCCCTCCCCATACAACATTATTTTGGGAAGACCATGGTTGTACGCTATGAGGGTTGTTCCCTTAACACTACACCAACTACTACGGTTTCCAATAGAGCTTAGGGTTGAGGAGGTGAGAGGAGACCAAGTACAGGCAAAGAATTGCTCTATGGCAACAATGAAGTACACCTGTGCTGTTAAAGAAGCGAAGATGACAGAAGTAGAAGACAAAGACCAATAGGTCTTGGACGGTGTCTGCAAAGAGCTCGCCGATAAGAGCTAAGGTCCTAGTACAAGAAGGTGATGAAGAATGGTTCTTTCTCCTCGAGTCAGGCTTGACTGAGTAAGAAAAAAGAAAACTAGAAGATTTTTTAAGAAAGAACATAGAGGTGTTCACTTGGACACCCTACGAGATGTCGGGGATTAGCCCCGAGGTCACTTGCCACAAGCTCAACGTGGACAGGTCGGCCAAACCTGTGGTCCAAAGAGCAAGGCAACCAACCATGGTCCATGTACAAACAGTTGAAAAAGAAGTAGAGAAGCTGTTGGAGGCCTAGGAAATCCGAGAAGTAAACTACCCGACGTAGTTGTCTACACAGTGGTGGTAAAGAAGAAGAATTACAAGTGAAGGGTTTGCGTGGACGTCACAACCCTGAATAAGACTTGTCCGAGGGACTGTTTCCCTTTGCCAAAGATAGGCCAGCTTGTGGATGCCACATCTGGTCATGGAAGGATGATCAAGGCTATTATCAAATAGCCATGTACACTCCAGATGAAGAGAAGACATCATTCATTACTCAAAATGAACTATACTGCTATAAAGTGATGTCGTTTAAACTGAGGAATGTAGGGGCAACATACCAGAGGCTAGTAACAAACACTATAACATATGAGAGTTTTAGAGATCAAAATATTTGGTCTCTAAAAGTGAAAATTTTGTTGCAAAAGACATTTAGGGACCAATTTCTATCATCGTGAGGATAGTCGCTAAAAGGTCGTCCCGAAAAGTCAAAAATAAGGCTTTTAGCGACAAAATTTTGAAAAAGTCACTAATAAATACACTTTTAGGGACAATAATTTGGTCTCAAAATGATTTATTTTTTGAGACAAAAAATTTGGTCCCAAAAAGATAATAATTTATCACTAATGTCTAATTTTCGTTACTAAAAATATATTGATAGCACTTTTCGCAACAAAAATATTTGGTCCCTAAAAAATAATTTTGTCCCTAAATTTTGGTCTCTAAAACCTTAATTTTTTGTAGTGAAAGATGTTTAAACATCTGATCAAGAAGACCGTGGAAGTCTACATCGATGACATGGTTGTGAAGAGCAAGCAACCTTCAGATCATCTAGCCAATTTGAAAGATGTTTTTGATATCTTGAAGGCATATCGGCTTCGTTTGAATGCCTCTAAATGCGCTTTCGGAGTGGGATCTAGCAAATTCCTAGGATATCTAGTGACCAGGAGGGGAATTGAAGCGAGCCCTGATCAGATCAAGGCCATCCTTGATCTAAAGAGCCCGGCGACAGCAAAAAAAGTTCTAACCAGCAAGGCAGCTGTGCTGAACAGATTCATCAACCAGAGTTCGGACAAGTGCAAGCCATTCCTCTACCTGCTGAAGAAGGCCACAGACTTTCTATGGACAGATGAATACGAAGTCACCCTGGCCGACTTGAAGAGATATTTGACAACCCCACCGGTATTGTCAAATCCAATTCTAAGAGAAGATCTATTCCTAGATTTGGTTGTCTCAGACCACGCCATTAGTGTCGTAGTCGTCTAAGAAAAAAGAAAGAGAGTAGAAGGCAGTGTATTACGTAAGCAAGGCCCTACAAGTGTAGAAATTAGGTACTTACCTCTAGAAAAACTAACACTCGCCCTGGTAATGGAATTAAAGAAACTGAACCATTACTTTCAAGCTCACAAGATGGTGTTGGTCACGGAGCACCCATTGAAGTCCCTACTCCAACATGGGGACTTGACAGGAAGAGTAGCACGATGGGCTGTGGTTCTAGGTCAATATAACATAGAATACAGACCAAGAATAACAATCAAAGGTCAGGTTCTAGCCGACTTTGTTGTTGAGTTCACACCGAACGCAGACCCGAAGTAAAGGCCAATAAACCTCAGCCTAGGGTGTGTAGAAGAACCAGAAGAAGCACAGCTGGTGCCACAGAACTCCACGTTAGCAAGATAGAAAAAGACCAAGAAAAACCGAAGTCTTGTGACATTTACAACAGTGAATCCTTTCGTCTCTTTGTCGATGGCAGTTCAAACCAACAAGAAGCAGGGGTAGGAGTAGTGTTGGTCTCACCAAACAAACAAATGATAGAGTAGTCAATTCGATTGGGATTTAGGGCCTTAAATAATGAAGTTAAATACGAGGCACTAATTGTCGCATTGAAATTAGCAGTAGTTGTTGAAGCTGAGGAGGTGGTAGTTTATTGTGACTCCCAACTCATCATGAACCAAGCAACAGGAGAATACGCAGCCCAAGATGAGAGGGTTGTGGCCTATCTCAGAGAGGTCATCAAATTATTAGCACAATTCTAAAGTTGTTAGCTGCAGTAAGTCTGCGAAGAAGACAACAACCATACGGATGCCTTGGTTAACCTTGCCAGTGCCATAAAGTTGAATATGCCAAGAATGATAATGGTAGACTATCTATCAGGACCTAGCGTAGAGCCTCTAATAACAGAATATAAGGCATTGTACATAGAACTGGGCCCAAGCTGGATGGATGCCTTGGTCAAGTTTATCAGAGATGCCCAGCTACCAAAAGACAAAAAACTAAAGTCGGCCATATTCTACTGGTCGACAAAAGGCCATTTGTATAGAAGGTCCGTCACTGGATCCTTGCTGCGATATGTGCACCCTTCCTAAGTGGAGGACTTCTCATACGAGATCCACAAAGGAATTTGTTGAAGCCATGATGGAGGTAGATCCCTTGCCCACAGAGCCATATCACAAGGGTGTTGGTGGCCTGCATGCAAAAGGACATCGAAGCCTATGTTAGGAACTACGATAAGTGTCAACGATTTGCACCCTTGATACATCAGCCAGGTGGAGACCTTAACCTAGTATCTAGTCCTTGGCCATGGGGCATAGATCTGACTAGGCAATTGTCTAAGGCGACCGGGCAAAGAAAGTTCTTATTGGTGGCCACAGACTACTTTAGAAAGTGGGTAGAGACTAAACCCCTGGCCAAAATTCAAAACGTAGATGTTAGGAATTTCATCAGTGTGGACGCGCCTGAACGTCTCGGACTCCGCGCGCGAAGAAAATGGCGCAGGATTCCGTTCTGTTCATTGGGCTTACCACAGTTCGAACTCAAATGTCACGATTCTGAATCTAATCTCACAATGTGCGATGTGAGACCGATAAATCACCAAAGAGTCCAAATCCGGCAAATCGTTTTGGAAAACTGATTTTTAATAAAGAAGTGCCAAACATGGACTGCTTTGCCAGATATAGAGTCGCCACCTAAATATTTTATTTTGGGAGAATTTAGGAAACCCTGACTCGTACCTAAGGCCACGTGTCCGTCATCACCAAAGTTGCCTCGGCTCGGGAACTTGGGTACGAGAGAGGAAGGTCATGCAATGAGCACCCTTGCTCGCCCGATCAAAGATCGGCCTGTACTAAGCATGATATCTTGTTTTTGAAAACACATGTGCTCTTATTCCGATTAATTAGCTAGTCTTACTACGTGATGTGCACAGCAAACAAGTATAGACTAGATCGCCTAATTTGGAACAAAGCATCGCATATTCGTTTGTTTGGGAAATAGTTTGAAGTTTGCTACTCACAAGTAGGCTAAAATGCGAATTTCAATGAATTGTTCCAATTCAAGTAATCCAACCTTCACCCACAGGCATTCAGGCAGCTAATCACATAAGCAGTTAGTCTCATGGCAAGCATGCTAACTTGGCAACATTAACACACATGCAGTATGCTAAAGCGTAAACACTCACAGTGTACTCCGAGCCAAAACAAAGAACTAGTTAGAAATCATGCATGATCCTAGTTCATGTTAAGATGTCTAATGCAACACATGCGAATATGCAACTAAGATAGGCTCGGCTATCTTAAGATGTCATGTGAAATGCAACTTGATAACATGCTGTTAAACACGTATTCAAGTAATGTATTGAGAGTACAATGCAGTTAGTATGATGCGCCGAGCCGAGTGCATGCAATACAGATGAATGGACGCACTCATGCAAGCATAAGGTATGCTAAACGAAATATGCCCTAAAACTAACCATCGTAAGCGGTTAAGTAAAAAGGAGAAAGAAATGGGGATTGGAAGACATGCATCACACACATGCACGCTTATTACAACAATTGGCCCTCTCAAGGGAGAGACTGAATAAGAAGCTAACTAGCTAATCTAAGCTAATTAAACTAATTATTACACAACAAATTAATTAACTAATCCTAGTTAACTAATTACTACAAAACGAATTGAATAGCTAACGCATTAACTAATTAAGAGTACAAACCAAAGCAAAAACTAGCTATCTAAGCATGGCAGCTAAGGAAAGCAGTAAATCAGGAGTCTCAGAGGGAGAGGAATGCATGCAAGCCCGGTCGCCTCATTCAGAAATCCAATGCGATGCCCCGATTTGCCTCTGTTTTCATCTGCCCTCAGAAACTTGCACCAAGCTCCAGAAAGATGAAACTCCACCTAGGGAAACCCGTGGGAGGGTGGCCGACCACTTTTGGTCTCTCCAGACACCTGCCGACCACTTTTGGTTGTGGAAAAACCAGAAAAGTGGTCGGCCAGCTAGTTTTTCTGGTTGGCTAGCCAGTTGTTGCTGCTGAACTGCAATTTGCTGCAACAGAGAGCAAAAAAAGGCATGGCAATGTATATGTAAGATATGTGTGCACAACCACCCTCCCTATCATGTCATGAACTCAAGGGAGTGTGGTTCTTGACCCTCAAGCCACCAATCACGCATTTTAATGCATGATGGCCGAGAGGCAAAGTTGCACAATTCAATGTAAAATGAATGCACAAGTAAACACATAAAGCCTAAAACTCTATCATGTATGATCAAGAGCGTCGGCGACCGGGAATTAAGGCACGTTTCATCACTTTAAGTATAAAACATCCCTTGTTTTCCATGTTTGGACTAACACCTATTCCAAACATAATCTAACAAAAGCATGGCAAACATGTAATGCAACTACATGGCATACCCGATGCAATGTGATATGATTAACTTAACAAAACTAATGATAACAATGCTAACACATGCATGCATAATGCAGTGCTACAAGGACAAATTAGCAATGTTAGGGCCATGCACAACGCAATGAAACATAAGCATACACAATGCGATGAACTACATGGCATACTCAATGCAAGGCAATCATAAGGTTCTAAACACCATGTAATGCATGCATGCACAATGCAATGCAATGCAATAAGGGCAACAATATGCAATACACCAAACATGCAAAAACATGCAAACAACATACTTAATGGACTTAAACCGAAATGGACAGACCTCAGTCATGCCAAAACAGTGGCCATACCACAAAAGCAAAGGCACCAAAAACATATATAAGCATGCATACTAATTGGCTCACCAACTAATGCACTAAGGTGCAACTCTCAAGAACACTTAAAGAGTGAAAAGCGTGGAAGTGTAACAACACTAAGTGCACTAGGATGATATAAGAAATGATGCCAAATCAGTCAAACAACACAAGTATGGCATGCTAAGGTCCTTAAAGCATGGAGCTAGTAAAGAGGACTACAAAGGAGGCATGCAATTCATGGAAAAAATGAATGAACTAAGTATGGACAGAGCTCAAGTAGGTCAAAATAAGGACCTAAACATGTTGAGATGAGGGCTCAAAGGCCTAGGCATGCAAGCATACGAGCTACGCCAAAACTAGGCAACAATGCGCAACACTCAAAGGCACTTAAAGCATGAATGAAGTAGGAACACGGCATTGCTATAAGCTCTGAAATGTCATGTTAGATGATGCCAAATCATGTACACAACACAAATGAAGCATGCAATGGTGCTCAAAGCTTGAGGCAAGCAGGAGCATTTGTACTGCAAGTATACAAAACATGAAGCATGTGACCAAGGCAACCCAAAATAGTCCTAGAACATGTTAAAATGATGCTAAAACATGTATATAAGGAATCCAAAACAAGCTAGCATGGTGAGCATGAGGCATGATGCATACAAGGCGAATAAGGTGGATTACACTACACCTATTATGACCAAGCATAGGATGACTTAACCAATAAAAATTAGAGTTATATTATGGCAAAATAACCCCAAAAACACATTGAAATGATGGCTCGCAAGCTATGGCATGAAGGCATACGCAATGATTCATGTTAAGGCATAAAGGGGCAATCCCTCCAATGCATTGAATGAGTAATGTGGATGCATGGCCATGAAACATGGACTGAAATCACATAATAAATGATGCCAAATTATTAAAATAGTCCAAGTAATGCATGCTAGTGGACTTAATACACAAAGTTAACAAGCTAGATTGAACCAAGGCTATACAAAGCAAGTCATGCATGACCAAAACAACACAAATCGGACCTTAAACATGCTAAAACATGAACAAAGTCTTCTCAGAGCTATGCCAAAAAGCATGCTAAAATGACCTGTTACAACATGATGCGTGTTAGGCTATTTCATGGAATTGCACTACAAGTGCAAGGAGCATGCAAAGGCTAACCTAACCAAACCAAACAAAGATAGTGTTATGACATGGCAAAACATCACCAAATTACATGCTGAAATGGAAAGAAAACAAGTTAGAATGACATGCTATTTCATAAAGCACATAAAGCTAGTTTGTGTGATTTACACTACAAGTGTATTAACCATGCATGGAGTGACCAAACCAAGCAAAAATAGTGGTATGCCTCAGCAAAATAACCACAAATACAAGCTAAGGTATGGCCAACATAAGCTTAACAAAGGTGCTCAAACATGAGGCATATGAAGCAAGTAAACACAATACAAGGAGAGGGGATGACCCTTTCCTATTTGAGACACCAAAACCACCTTTCCACCACTAAAAATCCTCTGGATTTCAGTGGTAGAAAGGTCATGCAAAGGCTTCAACAAGAACCTAAAGGGATGGCTCAAAATAAGGCCTAACAAGGCCTAAGAGGGGGTAAATCACCCCAAAAGAAAAAGTGACCTTAAACAACTATTTTAAGCATGCAAAAAAAGAACTTTTTCTAGTTAAGATTTAAGCTTAAAAATGTATGCAAAAATGGCTAAAAGCTTAAGCAAGAAAGGAGGATTTAAAGGTCAAATGCTCACCCTTGAAGACCTCCTTTACAACTGCAACTCCAGCAAATTCTTTGAGCTTAAACCGGTCCAAGAACACCAAAAACAACCCCGTAGCACCTCAACAACCAAAATAAGGTGTTTGAGTGTGTGTTTGTGTGTTAAACTAAGACAAAACAACACTTTAAGGCACAAAAATGAAGGAAAGAAGGAAGTATAGATACAAGACTATATCAAACTCTCAACCCTTAAATTTCTGAACCTAGAGGAGGAAGGAGGAGCCTCCCTCTTATAGAAACTAAAAGGCAAAGCTTCTTGGAGAAGCTAAGCCTCAAACAAATCCCTCCATACACGTTTATGGAGGATAGCCCGAATGCCCTCCAGCTATGCCAGCTGGAGAAAAATATCTCCAAAAATGTACCAAAAAGCAGCCGACCACTTGAAGTGGTCAGCCTGCGACTTAAAGTGGTCGGCCGACCACTTCAAGTGGTCTTTCAAGACACAAACTGGTCGGCCATCGTGGGAGAGAGCCCAGGGCATGAAAGAAAGCTAGTGGTGTGGTGGCTGACCAGAAAATTTGGCCTAAAGACCAAGCAAGCCAGTTATCCGACCAGAAAACTGGCTAGCAGAAGGAAAAGTGGTCTCCAAGGAGAAAAAGTGGTCTCCTACCCTTGTACCACCTTCCAAACAAGGAAAACAAGGTTTGTACCAAAAACAAACCAAAACGGATGCAAGACGAGAGATCGAGAGGCAAAGCACGCGGCCGAAAGCCTCAAAAACTAGTCTACGGGCATCAAAAGTGGTCTCCCACCACAAAAGTGGTCTCCCGGACCGCAGTGTTCCTTTAGGCAGAGGCAACAAGGTGTGGTTCAAAAACCACACCAAACAGAGAACGTTAAGCGGTCCCGAGACAGGGCGCGCGGCCGAAGGCTCCAAAAATCGAAAACTAGTCTCCAAATGGAAAAAGTGGCCTACGACCACAAAAAGTGGTCTACGACCACAAAGAGATGGTCTACAAGACCTCTCCCTCCCTCTAGGGAAGAGAAACAAAGTTTGGTCCACAAACCGAACCGAAGCACAAAAGAATTCAGAAGCCCGGAGGCAAGGCTCTCAGCCAAAACTCCAAAACCTCTAAACGCGCACAACGTGCACCATCACCGAGCGCTCAATCGATGACGTCTGAGTCTTAAGGTCGGTCAAAAATGGGGTGTCTACAGTTGCCCCTCTTTGACAAAACTCGAAAGTCATAAGTGACGGGAGTGAATGTCAAAGTCCAGAGACGACCCATTTTTAACAATGCCGAAGACTTAGACAAACATGCAAGATAATAAAGAGATGTGCCCGCAGGCTGGGGCAAGATGCAAATGACATGCACAAAGCCGAACATAACTTATGATCATGCAAAGAAAGTTGTAACGAAGCAAATATACACAATAAATGCAACAGTTTTAAGCAAGCGAAAACGAACCAAACTACATTACATGCAGAAAGGATGTAAGAGAATTATACAATTCTCACTACGTCTCACGCGGAGAAGATACAATACCTGTCTGGTTCGTCTGGTCGCGCCAGCTTCAAATGAACCGTACATACAATATCATGCCTGCAAAAGAAAAAAACTCAACAGGTACAATATCATTAGAAACATGCATAGCAATGCAAGTGAAAAGTGTGTAACAATGCAAGTGGAGGGGTGCATGACAATGCAACCTAAGTGTGACGCATAAGAATGCAGAAGGGATGCAAAACAATGCAACCTAAGTGTGACGCATAACAATGCGGGAGGGATGCAAAACAATGCAACCTAAGTGTGACGCATAACAATGCGGAAGGGATGCAAAACAATGCAACCTAGGTATAACGCATAACAATGCGGAAGGGATGCAAGACAATGCAACCTAAGTGTGACGCATAACAATGCGGAAGGGATGCAAAGCAATGCAACCTAAGTGTGACGCATAACAATGCGGATAAAACAAGCATAACAATGCAAATGAAGTGTGCAAAATAACGCAATGGACTAACAAGTGCAGGTAAGGTGCGCAAGATAGCGCGAATGATACTATGTAATGCATAAAACAGTGCGATGCGCTAAACAACACGATAAAATGCATGCACAATGCAAGTAATGGACACGGCGCAAAATAGCGTGATAAAATGCATGCACAATGCAAGTAATGGATACAACGCAAAATAGCGTGCAAAATAGCGCGATAAAATGCATGCACAATACAAGTAATGGACACAGCGCAAAATAGCGCGATAAAATGCATGCACAATGCAAGTAATGGACACAGCGCAAAATAGCGCAATGAAAAATTGTACAGTAGATGCAAAGGGGGATGTATTCCAACCACACTGGAATGAAAAGAGAGGGAAAAACAAATCCCAAAATAACCAATCAGGAGCGTGCTCAGCGTAGCCTGAGACAAACTCCAAACACGCTGAAATTGTGTGAGGAAAGGGACACTCAAACCACGCTGAAATCGTGAGAGATCCAAAAACAACCGCCCAGGCGCGTACACGACGCTGCCTGAGATAAATTCAAAGCACGCTGAAATCGTGTAAGGAAGAACCAAACTCTAACCACATTGAAATCGTGAGAAGAGGGAAAGAGGGAGAAACATAGGGACATATCCCTGTGTCTCGGAATGAAGGAGAAACATAGGGACATATCCCAATGTTTCGAAATGGTACGAGCATTGGAACGTATTCCAAATGCTCTAAACCAAAGAAGGAGAAACATAGGGACATATCCCCGTGTTTCGAAATGGTACGAGCATTGGAACGTATTCCAAATGCTCTAAACCAAAGAGGGAGAAACATAGGGACGTATCCCCGTGTTTCGAAATGGTACGAGCATTGGAACGTATTCCAAATGCTCTAAACCAAAGAGGGAGAAACATAGGGACGTATCCCCGTGTTTCGAAATGGTACGAGCATTGGAACGTATTCCAAATGCTCTAAACCAAAGAAGGAGAAACATAGGGACGTATCCCCATGTTTCAAAATAGTACGAGCATTGGAACGTATTCCAAATGCTCTAAACCAAAGAAGGAGAAACATAGGGACGTATCCTCGTGTTTCGAAATGGTACGAACATTAGAACGTATTCCAAATGCTCTAAACCAAAGAAGGAGAAACATAGGGATGTATCCCCGTGTTTCGAAAGAAGGAAAGTGTGCATAACAATGCAACAAGAGGAAAGGCACACCTTTCAGCGTATCACACGCGAGAGGGGAAAGGGAAAACCTCTCAGCGTATCACACGCGAGAGAGGAAAGGGAAAACCTCTTAGCGTAGCACACGCTAGAGAGGATAGAGAAACTTCTTAGTGAATCACACGCAAGAGAAGAAAGGGAAATTTCTCAGCATATCACACGCAAGAGAAGAAAGGGAAAACCTCTCAGCGTATCACACACGAGAGAGGAAAGAGAAACTTCTCAGCGTATCACATACAAGAGAAGAAAGGGAAAAACCTCTCAGCGTATCACACGCGAGAGAAGAAAGGTAAACTTCTCAGCGTATCACACGCAAGAGAAGAAAAGTAAACCTCTCAGCGTATCACACGCGAGAGAAGAAAGGTAAACCTCTCAGCGTATCACACACCAGAGAGGAAAGGTAAAACTTTTCAGCGTATCACACGCCAGAGAGGAAAGGTAAGCCTCTCAGCGTATCACACGTGAGAGAGGAAAGGTAAAACCTCTCAGCGTAGCACACGCGAGAGAGGAAAGGTATCCAAACACGTGCCAAACGCAAGAGGAGGAAGGTAGGTCCAAACGCATGCCAAATGCGAGAGGAGAAAGGTATCAGTCAAACTGAATCGGAACTTCTCTGAATGAACAATACTTACAATACCGTGCATCAATGAGAAAGAAACATGATAGGTAGAATGCAATACAATGCATGATGCTAAAAGAATGTAATAAACAAACAAAGCAGCACTTTACGGGGTGAGTGGCAATAAACTGATCTACTCTGACAGGGATATCCCCTTGTGTTCTTCAAACTCTTACCTTCAACTCACAGTACAAAGGTTCTGAAACACTGACAAGGAGCAACATCTGCTGGGGAAACCATGGATGCCGCTTTTGTTCTTGATCATACTCATAACTTTCCCTATTCTTTAACGAGGTGACAGACTAGGTTGATTCAGTATCTAGAATCGAGATGCATACCTGTTATCTCAACCTATGGGGCTTCCATACAGATTTCAAGCCGGGGATACACCCTTGGGTATTTAAACCAGACTTTAGTCTCAAAAATTCTAAATCTTTGTGTTCTAGGCATCAGCCATTCGAACTCTAGTTTCCATTATCACAATTGATCTCCTAGGAACTCATTGCAAACACAGCCAAGATGCCTCTGGCAGGTAATGATACTCAGGGAGAGCATTTCTGATTGCCGTTCTAGTATCGAAACAGTCAACACAGTATTCTATTCACTTTGAACACACAGCTCATATAGCACACTGCTCATTTTGAACACACAGCTCATAACACAGTACTCGGTTTATTTGGCACACAGCTCGTACAACATACTGCTCAGTCTGAACATACCACTCACTCTGAACATACAGCTCATAACACGGTACTCGGTTTATTTGGCACACAGCTTATACAACACACTGTTCACTCTGAACACACAGCTCATAACACAGTACTTGGTTTATTTGGCACACAGCTTCCACAACATACCGCTCATTCTGAACACACAGCTCATAACACAGTACTCGGTTTATTTGGCACATGGCTCATACAACACACTGCTCACTCTGAACACACAACTCATAACACAGTACTTGGTTTATTTGGCACACAGTACTTGGTTTATTTGGCACACAGCTTCTATAACATACCGCTCATTCTGAACACACAGTTAATGACACGGTACTCGGTTTATTTTGCACGCAGCTCGTTCTGAACACACAGCTCTGTAGTGACAAAACTCGCTGAAGTCAAAACACACTACGATGCTCCGATTTTTCTTCTTTTCTTTTGCTTTGCAGTCTGGAACCTATGTAGCTTCAGACAGGTCCTGGTTCTACTGTTCTGAGATGACTTGGGTTGAACCCTGCAGTTTTATGAAAAAATAAATCCTGTTTTGCGCAAATGTAGAGAATGGCACAGCACTCCGATCACAAAATGATTTTTTCGAAATCAAGAAATGAGTTCTCAACTGGGTATTGAGCCTACGACCGACCGCAGCCAAAAAGACTCAACAAAGGAAAACAAAAGGTAAACAACCTAAACATATCGAGAAACACTCGAAACAACTCAAAACAAGAATCGAAACAAACAAAACACGCACATAACCCTCAGATGCGTTACAAAGATGAGATACCTCTCAGTCCATGAGGAGCCAATTTCTTCAGGTATTGTTTCCCTCCCTTTCTTATTTGTGACTCTCACATCACTCTGGCACTCAATCTCTTTTTTTTCTGAAAAGTCATTTTCTCACTTTTCTCTCCATGCACATCTCTCTATTCTTCAATTTCTCTTATTTTTTATCCCTCCCATGGGTGGTTGATGGATAAGCAGAAAGTTGCGGGCTCTTGTCCCTAGCATTCCGCTAAATTCTTCTTCTTCTGCTCACAACAGTGAACTCCCCCCCACAGAGGGGTTGCGCTACAACTGGGTGTGTAGCCAATCTGCAGCTAACATCTGTTGACGATGCTCTGCCGGGGAGTTTGGACATGATCAGATGTGTCCAGACGAGGGATTGGAATATCTTGATCTAATCCAGTTTGTACTTCACACTTGGCTTGATACCTCGTTGCTTGGAGGATGTTGAGAGCTTTCAGCCCTTTGTTGTTAGCTTCAGTTTTGCCCTTTATGGCGAATACAGTGCCCTTTCTGGCAAGTAGAGTGCCTTTTCTGGCAAGTATGTTGGCAATGGGGAAAAGACAGAACACCTGACTCAACTGTGCCCCTAGTTCATCATTTTGACCATTTTTTGTTTTGGCTTTCTACTAAAACAATTTTGACCAATATGAGAGTTAGATTAACATGCTTGTTCAACTTTTCTGATTCAAAATCATGCAAGTTAGATTGTGAGCACAGAAAATTTTCCTTTTTTGGGTCCAAGATATGGCCTAGTTTTGGAAAAATGGAATAATTTTCAAGAGAATTAGTCAACCTCAATAAAAATTCTCAAAAACTGTTTTTGCAAACGACCACTACAAAATGAGCACAGAACCTACTCTTGAGATGCACAACCTGGAATCGGAAGCAATGGAAAATTGCCCCTTGTCTGAACGGCACTGTATGACAATGGAAAATTGCCCCTTGTTTAAATTGCACCGCAGCACACTGTATGGCAACGGAAAGTTGCCCCTTGTTTGAATAGTACCGTAGCACACTGTAACCAATTCTCAAAGTGGTGACCACAACCGAATTCTTGGATACAGAGAAGACAAAGATGGTCAGAACCATTACATGGACACAATCAATTTGGAAGTGTTTATGGCTTCAGAATGAAATTGTCTACGTATCCCAAACATGGGAATCAAGCCTTACGTAGTTCCGGGTAAGGTACACTCGGGTATTAACCTCTCCTTTTGCGCTCTAACTTTTTCCAAGGCCGCCCTTTCTGGGTTTTCAACCTTGCGAGCTATGTTTTTCTTTTCTTTTCAATTATTTTCTTCTTTTTTTCGTCTTTTCTTTTCTTTTTATTTTTCGCATTTTCTTCATTTTTCTTTTTTTTCGTTTCCTTTTCTTTTCTCATTTGCTCTAACTTTTGCCTAGGTCGCCCTTCCGGGTTTTCGGCCCAGCGAACCTCTCAAGGGTAAAAGTGTAGCTTTGTCTATGTCAAATAGTTTTTGGATCTCGAAGCCATCTGAATCCAGAAGAATGGCTGCTGTTTGTTGATGCTGTAGAAGTCCATCCGATGGGGGCTGAATTTGCCCATAGTGTTGTGGATAGGAACTCGGTTGTCCTTCAGCAATACTTTCTTGTTTTCTCCCTTCTGGGATTTGGCATTCTTGCTGATCTTCATCTTTGACTCTTCGAGCGCATTATCTGACGTATTTTGCCCCTAGTTTGAGGGGTGCTTCTCATCCAGCTTTGCAAGCTTTCTTTTGATCATATCTGACCTTCTTCCCCCTAGTCCAAGAGTTGCCTCTGATCTGACCACACAGGCCTCCTTTGATGGTTGACCGTTGGACATTCTGGATCCAAGTTTAGGGTTTGAAAGCCAAAGGAGTCAAGTGTTGAGGCTGAGAATGGTCCTAAGCTGCACAATCTCAAGAGCGATTCCACACAGGTCTTTGCAGGATGGCGCAAAACATTTTTTGAAATCTTTTAAGAAAGCGACTAATCGCTCACGCTGAAGACAATGTAGAACCAATCTGGATCAAGCAAGGATCCCTCTCAGTACTCATATTAACAAGCATGATTTCATTCATTAAGGACTTAGCACGCCTCTCTTTCTCTCAATTGATCAAATTTTGCAAAACCCGAGGAATTCCTTCCTCTTTGTTTTCACGACAGTGTTCAAAAAGTTTTAAAAAACTTAGGTCAATACAATGATTTGAAGGCATAGAAGAGTAGGTGAAATGCACTGCCGTTTCATTCAAGTTTGCTGGCACAACAGGCTCAAAGAAGAAACAAGAACAAAAGCATGAAAACCACAGCTGTTTCATTCAGATCTTCTGGTGTAACTGGCTCCATGGCAGAAACAGACTCAAAAGAAAGTGAAAAGACAAACACAAAACAAAATAGTGATATCCGAGGTAACGCCCCTGGAATCACTCGACTCCTATGCAACAGGACTGACTCGATACAACAAGACAGACCCAACTGACATAGCACAAAAAGACTGAATATATACAAGACAACAAAACTGACTGAATACCCCAGTTAGAAAGTACAAAAACTGGCATTCACAAATGCTCAAAAAGTGTGTGCCATATGCCACATCTGAAGTAAACTAAGTGCCGCCCACAGGTGGTTCATCCCCTGATCACATCACATTATCCTCCTGGTTCACTGATCCAGTGACAATAGACTTTGCTGAGCTTGGTGGGAGGATGACCCTGTTGTCAAACAAGTCTTGTACTTCGTGGCGAAGACGGAAGCAATTGTCGGTACCGTGACCGGTCTGTTGATGGTACGCACAGTACTGGGTAGTATCATGACCTGTTAGAAGACGAGCAGGGAGAGGCCGAGGCTCGAGGGGTTTGAGATGTCCCTTTTCAGCAAGGATTTGAAGAGCCTTGTACAAAGGCATATAGAGGGCATGGAAGACCCTGCGACCTCAGGGTTGATACTTTGAGGTTTTGTGGATTTTTGCTGGGTGCACTAGAAAAAGGGTCAGCAGGTACTGGCTTGGTCTGCTGATCTTTCCCGAGTGTAGAATTAGGGTCAGAAAGGACAGTTCTGGTACGACGACCCTTCTCCCGATTTTCGCCTTGGCTCGTACCGCCCTCGTTTTGAGTGACAAAAGTGTCATCCATAATTTTTGCAGCAACTGCGAGCACTTGCTGTTTGTTCAGTCCCCCGGCTTTCAAAGCCTCAACAGCCTACAGAAGGTGTTCATAGGGATCAGTGTATGCCCCCACCTTGTTCTTACCGCTCGCCTCAACTTGGTCAAAGGTTTGGGTTGCTACATCAGTGCGAAGCCCTGTTGTTGTCGACATGCTATTGCCGGAACTTGGGATGGCTTTAGGTTGGCTAAGCTCAATTACAATCCGCCCCAATAGTGGGGGCTCTTCTGGCATGAAGTTCCCGGCATGTGATATGATCGATGGCGGAGCCGACATTCCGTAGGCTAGATCAGCCACAGACCTCTGAAGATCGTCGATCATTCCCATCAGCTCAAAAGTGGTGGGCTCACGGGTTTGGAATAATTGGGGTTCCCATATTGGATGTGCGGCAGGTGACCTGGGCGAGCGTTGCATTTCAACATCGGTTCACCCTGCATGGCGATTCCTTGGTTTAATGTTGCTGTCATGACCACAATTTCTTCTGAATTTCGCGTCATCATGAGTCTGCTGAACTGAACAGAGGTGATGAGACTGGCGACTAACAGATCAGATGAACCGGTAAGCCTTGACTAGCCTTTCTCTACCTTGCCTCGGGAAGGAAAACACTGGCTGCTCTGAACTGAATTTGTGACCTGACAAAGTCTATCAGCACAAATCTAGTGAACCTCGGAGAATGTTCGAGCCTTCTGAAGCTACGGTTCCCAAGACTACCTAGCAAAAGAGAAAACAGGCAGCATCTTAGCCCAATTTCACTGAAACAGATACGAAGATAGCTGAATGGCTGTACTCTCTACTGAATTCTGCCAAAATTCTATCTGAAGAACTGATACCCTCAGGTAAAACTGATTCCCCAAAATACTGATGCCCTCAAGCCTGATACCCAGACTTGTAAACTGATATACGCATTCCTGTAGAGACACACTCCCCAAAAGCACATAGCAAGCAAATGAAACCCAAAACACCCCTATGTTGGGGTAGGGTTTCCCTGTCATATCTTGTCAGGAGCTAGGGTTTCACTATGCACACAGCGGTTTCAAACAACCTATAATCGGGTAAGCAACCTGTCCTTGTTTGGAATAGTCACTATGGATTCCGATATTCACTAGGTCGAATGGTCAAAAAGGGTGCCCCGGTAAAAATCGGGGTTTGTGTTTCCGTCGTGGCAGAGCCCGCAACCGGTTAGCCTTATGGCTTGCTTCTCAAAGCAAGTCTCCAACAAACCGTTCAGGAATAGCATACAGCAAACACGGTGTCCTAGGAACACCAATGCAAATGCAATGCAAAGAGACACATAAGTGTAGTCAAAACAAGATATCATGAGTTCGAGTCAAGTTCTCTATTTTCCCAGCAGAGTCGCCAGAAACTGTGGACACGCCTGAACGTCCCAGACTCCGCGCGCGAAGAAAATGGCGTAGGATTCCGTTCTGTTCATTGGGCTTACCACAGTTCAGACTCAAATGTCACGGTTCTGAATCTAATCTCACAATGTGCAATGTGAGACCAATAAATCACGAAAGAGTCCAAATCCGGCAAATCGTTTTGGAAAACTGATTTTTAATAAAGAAGTGCTAAACATGGATTGCTTTGCCAGATATAGAGTCGCCATCTAAATATTTTATTTTGAGGGAATTTAGGAAACCCTGACTCGTGCCTAAGGCCATGTGTCCGTCATCACCAAAGTTGCCTCGACTCAGGAACTTGGGTACAAGAGGGGAAGGTCATGCAATGAGCACCCCCGCTCGCCTGATCAAAGATCGGCCTGTATTAAGCATGATATCTTGTTTTTGAAAACACATGTGCTCTTATTCCAATTAATTAGCTAGTCTTACTACGTGAGGCGCACAGTAAACAAGTATAGACTGGATCGTCTAATTTTGAACAAAGCATTGCATATCTGTTTGTTTGGAAAATGGTTTGAAGTTTGCTACTCGCAAGTAGGCTAAAATGCAGATTTCAATGAATTGTTCTAATTCAAGTAATCCAACCTTCACCCACAGGCATTCAGGCAGTTAATCACATAAGCAGTTAGCCTCATGGCAAGTATGCTAACATGACAACATTAACACACATGCAGTATGCTAAAGCGTAAACACTCATAGTGTACTCCGAGCCAAAACAAAGAACTAGTTAGAAATCATGCATGATCCTAGTTCATGTTAAGATGTCTAATGCAACACATGCGAATATGCAACTAAGATAGGCTCGGCTATCTTAAGATGTCATGTGAAATGTAACTTGATAACATGTTGTCAAACATGTATTCAAGTAATGTATTGAAAATACAATGCAGTTAGTATGATGCGCCGAACCCGGTGCATGCAATACAGATGAATGGACGCACGCATGCGAGCATAAAGTATGCTAAATGAAATATGCCCTAAAACTAACCATCGTAAGCGGTTAAGTAAAAAGGAGAAAGAAATGGGGATTGGAAGACATGCATCCCACACACGCACGCTTATTACAACAATTGGCCCTCTCGAGGGAGAGACCGATTAAGAAGCTAACTAGCTAATCTAAGCTAATTAAACTAATTATTACACAACAAATTAATTAACTAATCTTAGTTAACTAATTACTACAAAACGAATTGAATAGCTAACGCATTAACTAATTAAGAGTACAAATCAAAGCAAAAGCTAGCAATCTAAGCATGGCAGCTAAGGAAAGCAGTAAATCAAGAGTCTTAGAGGGAGAGGAATGCATGCAAGCCCGGTCGCCTCGTTCGGAAATCCAATGCGATGTCCCGATTTGCCTCTGTTTTCATCTGTCCTCAAAAACTTGCACCAAGCTCCAGAAAGTTGAAACTCCACCTAGGGAAACCTGTGGGAGGGTGGCCGACCACTTTTGGTTGTTGAAAAACCAAAAAAGTGGTCGGCCAGCTAGTTTTTCTGGCTAGCCGACCAGTTGTTGTTGCTGAACTGCAATTTGCTACAACAGAGAGCAAGAAAGGGCATGGCAATGTATTTGCAAGATATGTGTGCACAACCACCCTACCTATCATGTCATGAACTCAAGGGAGTGTGGTTCTCGACCTTCAGGCCACCAATTACGCATTTCAATGCATGATGGCTGAGAGGCGAAGTTGCACAATTCAATGTAAAATGAATGCACAAGTAAACACATAAAGCGTAAAACTCTATCATGTATGATCAAGAGCGTCGGCGACCGGGAATTAAGGCACGTTTCATCACTTTAAGTATAAAACGTCCCTCGTTTCCTGTGTTTGGACTAACACCTATTCCAAACATAATCCAACAAAAGCATGGCAAACATGTAATGTAACTACATGGCATACCCGATGCAATGTGATATGATTAACTTAACAAAGCTAATAATAACAATGCTAGCACATGCATGCACAATGCAATGCTACAAGGACAAATTAGCAATGTTAGGGCCATGCACAATGCAATGAAACATAAGCATACACAATGCGATGAACTACATGGCATACTCAATACAAGGCAATCATAAGGTTCTAAACACCATGCAATGCATGCATGCACAATGCAATGTAATGCAATAAGGGCAACAATATGCAATACACCAAACATGCAAACAACATACTTAATGGACTAAAACCAAAATGGACAGACCTCAGTCATGCCAAAACAGTGGCCATACCACAAAAGCAAAGGCACCAAAAGCATATATAAGCATGCATGCCAATTGGCTCACCAACTAAGGCATTAAGGTGCAACTCTCAAGAACACTTAAAGAGTGAAAAACGTGGAAGTGTAACAACACTAAGTGCACTGGAATGATGTAAGAAATGATGCCAAATCATTCAAACAACACAAGTATGGCATGCTAGGGTCCTTAAAGCATGGAGCTAGTAAAGAGAACTACAAAGGAGGCATGCAATTCATGGAAAAAATGCATGAACTAAGCATGGACAGAGCTCAAGTTGGTCAAAATAAGGACCTAAACGTGCTGAGACGAGGGCTCATAGGCCTAGGCATGCAAGCATACAAGCTAAGCCAAAACTAGGCAACAATGCACAACACTCAAAGGTACTTAATGATGCCAAATCATTAAAATAGTCCAAGTAATGCATGCTAGTGGACTCAATACACAAAGTTAACAAGCTAGATTGAACCAAGGCTATACAAAGCAAGTCATGCATGACCAAAACAACACAAATCGGACCTTAAACATGTTAAAACATGAACAAAGTCTTCTCAGAGCTAAGCCAAAAGCATGCTAAAATGACATGTTACAACATGATGCATGTTAGGCTATTTCATGGAATTGCACTACAAGTGCAAGGAGCATGCAAAGGCTAACCTAACCAAACCAAACAAAGACAGTGTTATGACATGGCAAAACATCACCAAAAACATGCTGAAATGGAAAGAAAACAAGCTAGAATGACATGCTATTTCATGAAGCACATAAAGCTAGTTTGTGTGATTTACACTACGAGTGTATTAACCATGCATGGAGTGACCAAACCAAGAAAAAATAATGGTATGCCTCAGCAAAATAACTACAAATACAAGCTAAGGTATGGCCAACATAAGCTTAACAAAGGTGCTCAAACATGAGGCATATGAAGCAAGTAAACACAATACAAGGAGAGGGGATGACCCTCTCCTATTTAAGACACCAAAACCACCTTCCCACCACTGAAAATCCTCTGGATTTCAGTGGTAGAAAGGTCATGCAAAGGCTTCAACAAGAGCCTAAAGGAATGGCTCAAAATAAGGCCTAACAAGGCCTAAGAGGGGGTAAATCACCCCAGACGAAAAAGTGACCTTAAACAACTATTTTAAGCATGCAAAAAAAGAACTTTTTCTAGTTAAGATTTAAGCTTAAAAACGTATGGAAGAAGGGCTAAAAGCCTAAGCAAGAAAGGGGGATTTAAAGGTCAAATGCTCACCCTTGAAGACCTCCTTTACAACTACAACTCCGGCAAGTTCTTTGAGCTTAAACCAGACCAAGAACACCAAAAACAACCGCTTGGCACCTTAGCAACCAAAGGAAGGTGTTTGAGTGTGTGTTTGTGTGTTAAACTAAGACAAAACAACACTTTAAGGCACAAAAATGAAGCAAAGAAGGAAGTATAGATACAACACTATATCTAACTTTCAACCTTCAAATTTCTGAACCTAGAGGAGGGAGGAGGAGCCTCCCTCTTATAGAAACTAAAAGGCAAAGCTTCTTGGAGAAGCTAAGCCTCAAACAAATCCGTCCATACACGTTTATGGAGGATAGCCCAAATGCCCTCCAGCTGGCTGGAGAAAAATATCTCCAAAAAGGTGCCAAAAAGCAGCCGACCACTTGAAGTGGTCGGCCTGCTACTTAAAGTGGTCGGCCGACCACTTCAAGTGGTCTTGCAAGACACAAACTGGTCGGCCATGGTAGGAGAGAGTCCAGGGCATGAAAGAAAGTTAGTGGTGTGGTGGCCGACCAGAAAATGTGGCCCAAAGACCAAGCAAGCCAGTTATCCGACCAGAAAATTGGCTGGCAGAAGGAAAAGTGGTCTCCAAGGAGAAAAATTGGTCTCCCACCCTTGTACCACCTTTCAAACAAGGAAAACAAGGTTTGTACCAAAAACAAACCAAAACGGATGCAAGACGAGAGATCGGGAAGCAAAGCACGCGGTCGAAAGTCTCGAAAACTAGTCTACGGGCATCAAAAGTGGTATGCCATCACAAAAGTGGTATCCCGGATGACAGTGTTCCACTAGGCAGAGGCAACAAGGTGTGGTTCCAATACCACGCCAAACGGAGAACGTTAAGCGGTCCCGAGACAAGGCGCGTGGCCGAAGGCTCCAAATATCGGAAACTAGTCTCCAAACGGGAAAAGTGGCCTACGACCACAAAAAGTTGTCTACGACCACAAAGAGATGGTCTAGAAGACCTCTCCCTCCCTCCGGGGAAGAGAAACAAAGTTTGGTCCACAAACCGAACCGAAGCACAAAAGAATTCAGAGGCCCGGAGGCAAGGCTCTCAGCCAAAACTTCGAAACCTCTAAACGAGCACAACATGCACCATTACCGAGCGCTCAATCAATGACGTCTGAGTCTTAAGGTCGGTCAAAAATGGGGTCTACAATCAGGAAGAATATTATTACCAGATTCAGGATCCCAAGAGCCATTGTGACAGACAACGACACCTAGTTGGACAGCAAGTTGATCAAGAACTTCTGCGTGAAGTACAAGATCAAGAATTATTACTCAATTCCCAGTTTCCATCAAAGCAATGGCCAAGCCGAGGCCTCTAACAAGACCATCCTGGATCGAATAAAGAAGAGATTGGAAGCTGCCAAGGGTAAGTGGGTGGAGGAGTTACCTAATATTTTATTGGTATATCGCACTACACCGAGAAGATCTACTAGAGAATCTCCCTTTACCATGACTTATGGCACCGAGGTTGTCATACCTTTGGAGATCGACATTTCTAGACTCAGAAGTCAAGGAGTAGAAAATGGCACAAACGAGGCATTCCTTGCTCGAGATCTGGACTTAATTGAAGAAATGAGAGAAAGAGTAGCAATTTCACCGGGGGCATACCAGAAGAGACTTGCAAGGGCATATAACAAGAAGGTGAATCCTAGAGAGTTCCAAATTGGGAACTCATCCTAAGGAAGGTTTTCGGCAACAAAAAAGATCCTAGAGAGGGTAAGCTTGACCCAAACTGAGAAGGACTATACAGAATCATCTCGGTCGCCGGCAACGACGCTTACCGGTTAGAAGACAATGATGGCAAGGAATTGCCAAGACCATGGAATACCAACAATTTAAAATTCTTTTATCATTAAGTTTTCAAGTTTTTGATATTTAATCTGAATGATTTAGCCGAAGTATTAATAAAATACTAGTTCAATTTTGTTCTTTACAAAATGTTGTTTAAATTTATAACTATTAGATAAGACTGAAAAGTCTTAAGCTGATGTTCCAAGGTGAACAAGACGATTAACTTAGACTTGCAAAGATGCAAAGATAAAACTAAGTTAAAGAGATGTTGCAATGAGAAACCAGACGAAACCAGCCACAATCTGGCTAGTTTGTACACAAAGCCAGGGTATATAGTAGTCTCGGTGCACTAAGGTTATGCCTTAATTGTTTTGTTTAGATGAGCTAAACGCGATGACATCGGTCATGGATGTCTAAGTCAGACTTAGGCAAGATTCCGATGATGCATCCTTAATGTAAACCTAAGTAATACTTAGATTTACATTAGGGGGCAGAGAGCATGAATAAGTTAAGTATGACATTTGTAAAAAAAAATTCAGAGCATTCTGCAAGTTGAAGTTAACCGAGATGATTGATCCGAGATGATAGATAGTAGTTCTATCCAAGATATATTAGCCCAAGATATTAAGTCCAGAAGACATTATACTTAGAAGAATTCACAAGATTATACAAGGCAATAAAAGCAACAAGAAGAAACAGATCATACAAGACTTATAACACTTACTGAAAAAAGGGCAAACTTACGTTCAAAGAAAGTAGTTTTTCTATTACATCATAAGGTACTTCAGCCTTAGAAGAAAAAGAAAAGCAAGAAAAGAAAAGTACAAATGGAAAGAAAGGAAAAAAAAATCCTAAGTACTAGGTTCTAAAGCATCGTCCTCGGCTTGCTCCGCCACCTTCCCAGCTTTGGTCGCTATCTCTTCGTCAATTTCCTTCAAAGTCTCTTTAAGACTCTTCTCAATAGCTGCGACCTCAATATTCTTGGGGGAAGTGCTCTTGGATACATCATCCCCATCGTCCTCAGTCAGGTCTAGAACCTAATCATTCAAAGTTGGGGACTTGGCCCCAACAGCACTAGTAGTGGCGTCGGCAACAGCCTCTTTATCTTATTATTCCTTTTCCTCAGATTGGAGTGGAGAGGGGGGGAAGGGCACATCCAATTGACTGATGTCACACAGAGGAGAGCCCTCGAAAACATATAGTTTCTTCAATACAGCAACCCAGTCGAGGTAGTAACCTTTGTTGTAGGCTAGATTGACTTATTTCTTGTACTAATCCCGGACGTTGGCCTGCCCCTCCGCGTACACCTTCTCATCGGCTATCTTGATCTCAGCCTCCTTCAACGTGATCTCGGCCTTGGCAGCTCTATCCTCAGCAACCTTGGCAGCTGCCCTAGTAGCTTCGGCAGCAGTTTCAGCCTTGTTTTCGGCTACCTTAGCTGTGTTGGCTGCATTCATCAGGCTTTTAATTTTAGCATCGGCCTTATTAAGTTGGGAGAGGAAGCTTACAATCCTTTGTCTTCTTGGGGATCTCCTTCTTTACCAATTCAGCCTTTACGATGTAGGAGTACGCATGATAGATGGCCTGCAAAAAGAGAAGCGAATTTATAAAAAATTCACCAAGTATAAGAAAAACAAAAATTGAAAAGAGCATGATTAAAGGAACATTACCAAGATAGAGTGCCTCATCAATAAGGTGAAATTCTCGTACTGGTCGTAGTCACTAATTTCGCTCATATCGACAGGCAGAAGTAGGCCCAAGAGCAGTGCGGCCCCAACCTTAACGTCATTGATAGTGTTGTCGCTGACCCTCAGTAGTCAGTCGCCTACCATGATCTTGGGGAGCTAAACGTCCTCAGAGAGGACGTCCCGTTCGCCACTAGGGCCGACGTACCTCAGCTTCTTGAGGGAGGGGGGACTCGGTGGAGCAGCTCACTGTTAGCCTCTTTTTAGCCTGGCACTGAGTTTTCAGCGTCCCTCTATTCATTAGAGGGAACAACTGTGACCTTGGTCTTAGCCTTGGCCTGCTTTACCATCTTTGGCTTTTGGACAGATTGGCGGGAATGAGTGGATTAAACGGTCACTATGTCAGGCAGCCCGGTGAGCAGATCCTTCGCTATGGCTAGTTTGTGATCCATCTCGACAAAGGTGGCGGCGATGGTAACTCCGATGTCGAGTCTGAATGTAGAGAGTGTGAGAAGAGGGTAGGTAGGATTATACGCCATAGCATTTGCACCTTGGCGCTTCTTGTTGCGCATCCTTCCAACCAGAGAATTTGGAGGCTGTCGACGATGCTAGCATTGGGCTGGTGGAATGTGTTATGATAGAGTCGATGTTGATAGCCGAGCAATTGGATCAGAGGTAGAAGCTTGGTCTGTGCGGAAGGAAGATACTGCTGGTGGAGTTGTTGCAGAGGGTGACATTCTGCTCCTGACTGGGATGTCGACAGAGAGGACCGATATGCTGGGACGTAATTTAAAAGGATGGGGGCCTTGCGGTCCTGAACAGGTAAGTCCAGAAGCTGTGTTAGGTTAGGGCTCTGGATGTATGACTTTCAAAAAGATTTGCTCAGCTGAGGAAGCACTGCAAAAAGGAGTAAAATGAGAAAAATATTAGAAAATGACTATGTATGCAAAGCGATGTTAAAAATGCATGGTTTGGGATGACTAAGTTCTTACCCTTATCTTTCCTAAAAACTCCTCGGCGCAAGGGGAAGAGATGGAGATCATCATCTGGTGCAAACTCCCAGTTGCCTGAGAAATGAAATAGTCTTCTCTCATGCCTTTGTTGGAGTTTGGAAAGTCGACTATCAATTTGTATGCGGTAGACTGGGGTTTGAGGTAGTAAGCGTAGCCACTGGTGGATTTGAGGCTACATATGGTATAACAATACTAGATGTCGGCAAGGGTGATCCTAGCATTGTAACGATGGCATAGCTCGGTATACCATTGATAACCTTAAAGGTGTTAACAGCCAATTACATGGGATTAAGTCTATAAAAGTGCAACACTTCTCAAAAAAAAGATGTCAAGGGGAAATCTGATTCCATCCTCGATAATTAATACCACAGGGAAGGGCATGTAATTCTCTTTGATTATAATGGAGTCGTTCTCTCCAACAAGCCTAAGATGGACATCGGCTGGAATGTTGAATTCTTGGCTGAATTACTCGAGTTTACTAGGAGAATCTACCCTCCATTTGAACATACCCATGATCTTGGCCGAGAGAGTTTTATATGGTTTTCAATACGGGAGTGTTTTCCTAATGATAAAGGGACCTCAGTGTAACCCTAAGGGACACTGAAACAGGGATTATGGTAATCTAATAAAGGTTTTGGGTACAGTCAATTTCGATTTTTCTAAAGTGTATGTTGATCTAACAAATCCCAAGCCTAAACTATGCAAAAATAACTGAAATAAGCAAGAATTGAAGGAAAGAATCTAAAAACAGAGAAAGAAAAGGATAAGACAAATTCAAAATCCAAAACAAAGGGCAAGAACACATTCTAGGTACGAAAAAATATAAGAAACACAAGGGATGGTGGTGACTCGTGGTGCTAGTGTGCAAGAATGAAGAAAGGTGTAAAGCTTATAGATATGAAATCATGAAGGCATGCTTGAGAATATGGAGATTATAGAAAAATTAAATCAAAAAAAGGGAAGATTCAAGGACTTACAGAGGAAATGGATGCCGGAATCGCATTCACCGAAGTCAGACGATGCTCTTAATTGGAATAGAGTGGGTGAATGCTCGCCGGAGGTGATGAACGAAAGTAGTTGCAGAAAACTTCAAAAGATATCAATGGCAGTTTGAGAGAATTCCAGAGAGAGTGGGGCTCTGGTGGAAGAGAGAGAGTTGTGATTGCAAAAGTGAAGAGACAAAGAGAGAGAGAGAGAGAGAGAGAGAGAGAAAGAAAGAGAGAGAGCTTTTGTTGAAAAGAGAAAAGGACGGTAAAACCTTGATTGAATCGCCTACGTAAATGTGCCCACACTGACGTCAGGCGGCATGGGACAGAGACGAAGCAATGCATCTGACGCGTGACGAGTACGAACCAGTAAGGCAATGCCACATGGATAAAACGGTTGGGGAAATTATGCGTGACAGCTCGTGCACATTTGAGATTCTTGGACTTTTTGAACTAGTGTGCCATGATGTCGGCTAGTAGTGCGATCTCAGTTGAGATATTGATCTTGGGTTAAAGAACACGTTGGTTCTTAGTCTTCGGTTATTGGTTCTTGATTTTTGATAAATGGACATTTGGTTTTTGATGAGTCGACATTTGAGTCCCTGTTCCTTGACGTCGATGAGTCATGATCTCGATCAGAGAAGTATCTCTAGCATGTTGTTTAGTCGACATGTTGGAAGATCAGACGTTATAGTTATACCACCTCAGGTTACCGAGGTAATAGAACCTAGGGGCAGTTATTTTTTTATGTATTTTTGAGGTCGCGCTATGTAGCTGAGATATAGCCGAGATATGGCCGAGGTGTTGGCCAAGGTGCCACGTAGATGAACCAGATTGCCGAGGTAATTGCAGTATTACCGAGATATGGTGCGGTAATACCAAAATTCGAGATATTTGGATAGAGGACAAGAGTCTTAGATAAGTGATGCGCTTAATTCAGATAAAGATGAGGCTCCTATGGAGTTCACCCATATCTAACTAATAGTTTGAGATAAGCATTGCGCTTAAGTCCTATGAAGTGAGACTTCTAGGGAATGAGGGCACTGCTGGTTATAAAAGTAAGGCATCGCCATGGGTCTAAGGTGTGTTCTAAACTAGTATTATTTTGAGCCGATATCAATGAGTGATAAATTGACTGACTTGATCGTCGGAGTACCCTCGAGTGGACGAGTCACCATGATATTCTTGTCTTCTTGTTGGCAGGTGCTTGGTTTAATCTATTCTGCCACGTGCTCTTTAACTAAGTTCCCTGTTTGGTTGTAAGGTTGGAAATTAACACCCATAGTAAGATATCATTCTGTATTTATTAATAGTACCAACAAATTCGTGTATTACACATGTATTTGCTAAATTCATAAATATGATTTACTTATTTATTTATTTATTTTATAAAAAAACGATAAGTAGATCCATATCTCTATTTACAATGCTAACCAACGGTAATCTAGGCCTACTCGGTCCCCTAACACTTCCATCTATCGTCACTGTATCGCATTTCTTCACTACTACCTCTGTTGATCTCCGTTGAATATGACCAAGCCATCTCAATCGATTCTCTCTTAACTTATCTTTTATCGGTGTTACTCCTACCCATTCCCAAATATATTTATTCCTAATTATGTCTTGTCTAGTCAAGCCACACATCCACCCTTAGCATCTTCATCTCAATAACACTTTACGTGTTATTTTTTGGTTGCCCAACACTTCATCTCATACAACATCGCTGGTGTGATAGCCGTTCTATAAAACTTACTTTTTAGTCTAGTGGATATTCATTTATCGCATAGTACCCCAAATGCACTTCTCCACTTAAGCCCTCCCGCCTTAATCCTATGGGCCACATCCGTATCAATCTCTCTCGCCGTAGTGATAATCGACCCTAAATAATGAAAATGTTCACTCTTAGGCAATTCTTAGTTCTTAATCTTCACTTTTCCTCTGCTTTCATTGTTACTGTTACTAAATTTACACCCCATGTGCTCTGTCTTAGCTCTACTTATCCAGAATCCTTTAGATTCAAGTGTTTTTTTCCAAATCTCGAACTTTGTGTTAACTCCTTCTCTAGTCTCATCCACTAACACAATATCATCTGCAAAAAGCAGACACCAGGGCATACCATCCTGAATATTTCTCGTTAACTCATCCATAACCAAAGCAAAAAGATAAGGACTTAGGGTAGATCCTTGGTGTAACCCTACAGTGATATGAAATTCATTTGTCTCTCCAGCAGGCGATCTAATAGTGGTCACCACCCCTTCATATATGTCCCGAATCGCAGCAATGTAACCTTTTGTCACCCCTTTCTTCTCTAACATCCACCATATTATATCCCGAGGCACTCTATCAAATGCTTTCTCAAGGTCGTTTTTAAGGAAACGATAACTAATATAATTTAATTTGGCTATAGAAAAAAGGGGGGAAATGATGACTAAGTCATAATATTTTCAAACTCAAATACATTTTTTGTTTTTTATTTTTTATGGTTTTTTCATCTTTAGTAAAAACAAAATCATATTTCAATAATTTTTCAATTTTTTTTTACATACACTTAATCTAAAGGGTTATTTAAACAAGGACCTTCTAAATTATTGAGAAGTATCACTTTAACTCCCTAAATTATAAAAGTGTACGAATTAATCCCGTAAACTATTAAGAAGTACTATTTTGCCCCTTAGACTATAAAATCATACAAACGAACCCTCTAAACAATTGGTGTGACCCCTTCCATTAGGGGGTCCAACTGATACGCTTTTATAGTTTGGGGGTCATTTGTAGAGTTTTATAGTTCATGAGGCAAAATAATACTTCTCAATAGTTTATGGGTCAATTTATACATTTTATAGTTCAGGGGCTCAAAATGATACTTCTCAATAGTTTAGAGAGTGTTTATGTAAATAATCCTAATTGTAAATGCATAAAAGTAAAATTTTGAAGACAACTAAAAAAAAAATTACAAAAAATGAAAAGGTTGAAAATAAAATTAAAAAAAAATGATACATTTTTCATAGTGTTTTGTTTTTAGTAAATTTTTTTTTTCAAAACAAATCATAAATATCTTAGTTTGACATATTTGAATAAAATATGGAAAACAAAAAAAAGTTTATTGAAGATTTAAAAAAAAAAAAACAAATCAAAAACAAAAACTCAAAAATAATTTAAAAAAATTAAACCAAATAAATATGATAAGTGTATTTTTAATAAAAATAAATAATTAATTATTAATAATATTTTTTTTGTTACATATGTACTTTCTATGTAAGAATTTAAAAGGGTGAAGCACCAATAAATTCTAAAATGTGATCTTATAACGGAACACTCTAATGTAATACACTAAAAAATTCATTGGCGTACTTTTTCCAAACGTAACAACGGAATAATTCAAAAAAAAAAAAAAAACTATTTAGTGTATTTTTTCCAAATGTAACATTCTAATGTAACACACAAAAAAAAACCCTTAATGTACTTTTCTCAAACGTAACACTCCAATCAATGTAATCCCAAATGTAACACTATAACGTAACACATACAAAAAAAACTAAAAAATTCTTTAGTGTATTTTTTTCAAACATAATACTCAAAGTTTGAGATTATATATTTGTCCAAAGGTTACTAAGGAATTTCCATACTCCTTTGCAAATGGTTTGAAGAATCTCACATCCTTTTTTGGAGTGTTACTTGGACTGTTATGTTTGGAAAAAGTATACTAAGGATTTTTTTTGTATGTTACATTAGAGTGTTACACTAAGGAGTTTTTTTAGAGTGTTACGTTTGACAAAAGTACACTAAGAATTGTTTTGGAGTGTTACATTGGAGTATTATATTTGAGTGTTACATTGGAGTGTTATAGTTTGAAATTAGGACGAATTACACTAACGGTCTCTATAGTTTGAGTCTTGTGTCACTTTGGTCCCTAACTTTTCAGTTGTAGCACATTTGACCTTGAATTTTAAATCTTGTTTAAAATAAGGACAATTGAAGATACCATTACTCAATTTCAAGGGCAAAGTCGTTAATTTGATAAAATATAAACTAATTTGACAAAATTAAAATGTCAAAAAAATATTTTTGAATTTTTAAAAATTATTTCTACCCACTAAAGATAAAATTGATAAATTTTTTAGGCATTTATTTTTTTTATTTACCAAATTAATTTTTATTATATGTTTGGATGATGATCATGCAATGGGTGATTGTTTTTATTTTCATTAAATTAGTTTTTATTTTTTCAAAAGTCCAATATGGCAACAACTTTGATATCATTATTAAACCAATCCATTAAATCAAAAAATTCAAAACTAAAAACATTTCATATATTAAATATATCGATTACAAATTAAAAGCCTAACAACCACTTATTACATGATCATCATCCAAACACATAATAAAAATTAGGCTAAATTACAAATACACCCCCTGAGGTTTGCTTAAAGTATAGATTGCCTCTTGTGGTTTGAAAAATTACAAATACCTCATTGTTAGTATTTTTTATTTAACAAAATGAAATTCATTATTGCTCTCCTATACAATAATAAAATTACCTAAATTATTAATTGAAACATATTTCTAACATCATTAAAAACTATTAATTGACTTGATGATTTATTAATAAAAGGGGCGATTAGTTATGAAATTAGAAACTTCAGAGGACGGAATGTAATTTCCAAAACTATAGGGGGCGATTCGTATTTTAATCAAACCTCAGGGGGTGTATACATAATTTACCCAAAAAATTAATTTGGTAAAATAAATAAATAAATGTTTAAAAGATTTATCAATTTTACATAATTTTATAAAAATTATTTTTAAAAATTCAAAAATATTTTTTTGACATTTATTTTTGTCAAATTAGTTTATATTTTATCAAATTTAAGACTTTACCAATGAAATTGAGCAACGATATCTTTAATTTTCTTTATTTGGATCAAGATTCAAAATTCAGGGTCAAATATGTCATAATTGAAAAGTTAGAGACCAAAGTGACACTAACCCCAAACTATAGGGACTATTAGTGTAATTCGCCCTTAAAATTATACATTTGTCCAAAGCTTACTAAAGCGTTTTTGTACACCTTTTAAAATGTTTGAAGAATCTCATATTTCAAGTTATTTTTAGGCTCATTTTGAAATGTTTTCCAAATAAAAAAGATTTCTTATAAAAATTCGTCACAAATTTGATTCTCATAGATTGTATACCTTACCTTTCTAGTACAAAAGAAAAAAAAGAAGAAGAAGAAGGAAACATAACAGAAATGAGGATATAACCGTAAATTCAATTTTCAAATAATATATTAAATCTATCTTTTCAAAATCAATAGGACTAATTGGTCTATAAGAAAATCCTTAAAACTAAATGGATCATCATTCTTTAAGATGGCATTTATAAGTAAATTTTTCAATTTAAAATATAAAAACCTAGCTAAAAAAGAGAAGGAAAATGGAATTTTAACCTCTCATTTTGAATTTTGTGTAAGAGATAATAGGTTTGGACAAAATAAGAAAGAGTTTCTTTTAACTTTCCTTTTGAAAGACATAAATCATGGAATAGTTAGTATTTTTATAATTATTACATTAATGTGTTAGCAAATAACATTTCTTTAAATTATTTTTTAGTTAAAAATTTTAATTGGGAGTTTTGGAGCTCCCATAAGGCTCTTTACGAAAAATCCCTTTGCTATTATATATAGTATAGATAGATTGTGTATCATTAGGCATCTCATCCTAGATTCCGCATATCCGCTATCTCATGATTGTATTTTAATTCACTTAACACTTATGTCCATTTTCATTAGTAATTCGTGAGTCGTATGAATGAAAATATGATGCTATCATATCATTTCTACTAAAATGTATATTTACCATTATTTATCTCATCTTCTATCGACTATCAATAATGATACTATAACGATTCTAGTTTTGACCCGACCCTTGTTGTATCCCGGACTCGGGTTTCATGGTTTCATATTATTGTTCACATTTTGCTTTCCTTGTATCTCTTTAAATTTGGCCATTGGATTGTTGTGGTTGCGTTCGGAACAGGTTGGTTGTTTAGTTTCCAAACTCTTGTTACTCAGAATTTTGCTCCTCTGCCCGAGCGGCACTTCTTGCGCTCGACAGGCTTTGCAAACTCTCAGTACTTTTGCAGGTCTGCAAAACTACTGGGAGAGTGTATTCTACGCTCGAGCGGTTCTTTTTGGGCTCAAGTGGCCCTTCTCGCGATCGAGCGTTGGTTTGTTGTCTACAAAACTACTGAGAGTGTGCATTCGGCACTCAAGTGTCATTTCTTGTGCTTGAACAGAACAACTTATTATGTTTGACGCTCGAGTGTCACTTTTTGCACTCGAGTGGAGTATGCATATATCAGTTCGTAGCAACCTCCTTTTACATCACTTTTTCATTTTTTTTCCTTTCAAAACCCTAGATCTAGAGCCTCTCTCTCTAAAACTCACATTCTCTCTACATTTTCACCTAGATCCATTAGTTTCTCTACCCTAGTGTCTTCAGAAAAAAGGTAGAGCATCTCAAGAGCTCCATTTTGATCCAAACGACAGTCGGTTTTGGCGTCTTTGAAGTTTTCTCCTTACTTTGCTCGTCTTCTAACTTTGAGGTAGGGACTGTCTACACTCTTCTATGAATCTTAACTTAGTTATTCATTAATTGTGTAAATAATGTTGGGATATGGAGGATTGTAAACAAACCTAGGGTTTGGGTTTGAAATCAAAAGAGGGATTGTCAAATAAAGGTATTAAGAATGGTTGTGTGTGTAGCTATGAGGATGTGTTGTGTTAAATTTGTTGATTTTAACACAAGGATTGGATTTGGAAGGAAATGGGAGTTTTGCCCTAAAATGTCTCAATTAATTATTTTGTATAAATAATTGTAATTAGAATTAGTATTGGAAATGTGACATTGGATAGATGTTTATATAAATGGTGGAGTTGGATGCTTGTTATCTTACACCTTTGGAAATTTGGATAGTTTATCTATTTTGGAGATTGTATATCTGTTTAGAAATATCTATTTTGGGCTATTAGTGGAGGATAGTTATGATTGTTGTAGAAATTGCATGAGAATTAGGTGAATTGAAACTAATCTCTTATCGGTTGTCATTGAATGTGATTGTGTTTTAATACATTGCATATGTATGGTGTTTGAGGATTAGGTGAATTGAAACTGATCTCTTATCGGTTGTCATTGAATATGACTGTGTTTTAATACATTGTATATGTCTAATGTTTGGAAGAGAAAGAGGATGTACTCTATGTTTGGGAGAAGAAGGGGGATGGACTCCGTTCAATTAAGTTGGCATGTGTGTCCAGGGTGAAAGTCCCGAAAATCACACGTGTATACATGGGTGCCAATTCCCGCGGACAAAATTTCGGTAAAATGGAAAATTTGAAGTGTTTCTGTAATGATTGTGTTGGCTAGATAACTACTGAGTTGTAGCCCCAGTTAGGTTGTCTGGATAACAATGGACTTGACTCATGGATTAAGGTGAAATGAATTATCATGAAATGAATTAAGATAAAATAGCTTGAGATACGAAACTTGGTATATGATGATCTTGTGACAATACGAATGATTTTATCATGGGCATTATATATGCATATTATACTTATATCTTTGTTAAGATTCATATATTGTGCTAGATTGTCTTTACTGGGCTTTGGCTCACCTTACTTGGAAAAAACAGTTTCAGGTGTTGGTAATATGCCTCCGCTAAGGACTTAGCTTGGAAGGACTGTGGAGATGAAGGCTCAATTCCTGCTTATTTTGTATTTACTATTCTCAAACCTAAGGCTTTATATGTACTGAGCTTATGACTCATTTTGTTGTAACTAAGCACGGTCTTGGAAAGATGTAAGCCATTATGGTATACGAATATCTGTTTAGCTTTCATTTCTTATTACCTCTTGTAACGCATGTTGTAGATTTAGGATGAATAATTTATGAATGTATATCGCATGTGTCACTTTTTGTATATTAACTCCGAGTAATGAAAGCTTCTTATTTTTTTTATATCATATTGTACTAGTGTTTGGAGTGGGTTTATTGTAATTATTTTAGGGGCATTACAGATACTCTCTTTCCCTAAAAACTCTCTTTCTCTCTCTCTCTCTCTCTCTCTCTCTCTCTCTAAAAACTCTCTTTCTAAACTTTCCAACCCTAACCTCACCATTGGCCGACCACCATTAATGACCATGGTAGTCGGCTGGCTCATCTTTTTTTTTTTTTTTTGTGCATACATGTGTTTAGGGCTGCAAACGAGCTGAGCCGAGCCGAGTATCGTTGTGTTCAAGCTCGGCTCGAATAAATTTTCAAGTGTTCGAGCTCGGCTCGAGCTCGAATCGAGCTCAATATTACTAAGCTTGAGCTCGACTCGTGAGGCTGAAGCAAAACTCGAGCTCGGCTCGTGTGGCTCGACTTTGTAAATAATAGTCACTTGAATCGTATAACCAAAGGTTGGCTACTGGCTTTCTCCACTTATATAGAACCCTTGTCCCTTTTGATTTTGTAAAAGAAGCAATGTGGGATACTTGAACCATCCCAAACCTGGGACACGTCATTTACAATTCTTTTTTTTTTTTTTTTTTTGTGAAGTTTGTCCAATGGCTGTCCCACATCGAATGAGAAGGAAACTTGAAGGAATCTCACCCATTATAAAATTGTTTTCCATTCTCTTACTTTTTGCTGGACAATGCTTTATTATTTGTTTATTATTTCTTAATGACTTGGAGACTTTATTACTTATTGATGACTTGGAAACTAGTTATCATTAATATTTTCAATTTTTTTTTTTTGTAACTAATATATAATATGATATAATAATATAATATAATCGAGCCGAGCGTAATCGAGCCGAGCTCATATTAGCTCGAGCTCGACTCGTTTAATAATCGAGCTTGGTAACAAAGCTCAAGCTCAACTCGTTTGGTAATCGAACGAGCTTAAACGAGCTGTTAACGAGCCGAGCTTCGAGCTGTTCATGAACAGCTCGGTTCGTTTGCAGCCCTACATGTGTTATTTTTTCTTTTCAAATAAACTTGAATCCCTATAGGCTCTCACACCATCTACTCACCAAATTTACTTTTTTGGATCTGATTAGCATGTTGTTTTGATCTTTGGGTTGGGTGTTCCATGGGTGGTTGATCTTTCACTTTGAGTGTTTCCATTGGTGATTCTAGGGATATCATGTCCGGTGACTTCAAATCCTTTTGGTCTCCATTCGACAGTGGGCGATTTTTGGCAGGTTATAGAAGTAGGTGCTATTCATTTAGGTGTTGTGTGGGTGTTTGAAGACTTGAGAGTATTTCAAGGAGAAAGTTGGAGCCGCTTCAGCGCGGCGGAGTTGGATCTTCATTGGGGTGTTATAACACCCCCAAAAAACATAGTATAAATACATCCATCAAACACAGTTAATTCCAAAAGATCCTCTTCCTCATTGAACTAAAATTTTTCCTTTACAGTTCCATGTTTAACATAATCATTACACTTCCATATACACACACACACACATATATATATATATATATATATATATGTGTATCATAACTCAATCAGCTAGAGGACAAAGTAAATTGCCTTCAAGGCTTACAACAATTCAAGGCAGTGCCTTGTTACAACAAACATGGACTCACGGTTCTAACAAATAAGCTTGGAGCTTCCATGTTTACACATCCCTGAGCATTGGTGCTCCAATCTAGAATAAAAGAGTATACTTCAACATACTGGGATGGTGGTACATCACCAATTCCTGAAATGTTAGATAGGGATATGCACTATGCCCGATAGAGATACATTTAACAAAACATCTAATCATTTGAACATCTGAGTGGTATTATCATAACTCAAATAAAATTTTAAAGTTCATGTCCACAAATTACACAGTTAAAAAAAAATTAAAATTTTCATTCCATAGCAATAGAAAACCTTTCTCAATGCAAGAGGTAAATATGCCATGAATCCCTCGAAGGAGCCCCGTACTACATATGTATATAGGTTTATAACCAAAATTATTCCCCACATTTGCTGACTAATGATACGGAAGGTGGTGGGTACCCAAAACCATCTATTTTTCCACTTTTGCCGATTATTATACGGCAGGACTAGTGGACACCCAAAAATATTTTCCCACATTCGTCCGACGATAAGCTCAAGACAGAGCAATTAGGTACCTTAACTCCTCGTACAAGTACTAACACGACACATTGTTCCCAAAAACCGACTCTACTTGGACTCATACTTTATTTACCTTTTTTTACCACATTCCAAGTAATCAAGTGTTCAATAAACATGAGATGAATAGTGAAAATAGAATACATGGGTTCTCAATTTCCAAGTCCACAATCTCAACTTCCAAGTCCATAATCTCAACTCAAAACACATCAATAATGTATTCCAATCTAATTATTCACACAATCCAAGATTTGGAATTCAATTCCATTCAAGCATCATTTTTCCCCAAATCAAAATTAGGGTTTTAACAAATTTGGGGTTTTTACCCCCTCTTCATATATGTGATAGTTCTCAACACCAACACTCCTAATTCAAAAGGATTTATTTGAAAATTTTAATAAATGTTAGTTAAAATCCTTTTGTGTTAAACATAAAACTTGATTTTGTGTTAAACATAAAACTTGATTTTGGCTCAATCATCAGATAAAGTATTATAATCACAACAATACCACATAATCATCCTCAAAATAAAGAGATACTAAGTTAAAAGTAAGAGCAAGAAGACCAAACTATTTGGACAAATCCTTCGTAGAATCCAATTCTAATCGGTAGAAAGGAAGATCCTTAGGTAGTCTCCACCTCTAGCAAGTGATTTTGGCTTGAAACTTAGTGAAATAAGAGATATGTGGAGAGGGACTTAGACAGAGAGGAAGGAAGAGAGAAAAGAAACGTAAAATGAATGATCTAAAAAGTGTCTTTTTAAAATACTGAATTTGCACAGACCGCTAGAGCGGTCTTTTCGTCGCTCGAGCGGTGAACGATACCTTTCAATATCTCTATTTGCAAAACGAGATACTAGGAGCTCGTGGTCTTTGCTCGAGCGACCACTTATTCGCTCAAGCAGTTCCTAGGCTTGGAAAACAAACTATTGTGAGCACTTGATATCCGCTCGAGCATTTTTTTCACCGCTCGAGCGGTCACCTGAAACAAACTGTTATAATCTCCCCCTTTTAGGGATTTCACCCCCAAAATAACGTAAATCCACAACAAAACATCAATAAATGATAACAATGGACGGATCATCAGTTTTCAACGATTCCTAACTAAACAACAAACCATTTCTAGAAGCAAAAAAGGAAAGAAAGAATGAGAAAAATATGGTTTAAACTTGGTTTGCCTCATATCAAAAAAAAAAAAAAAACAATCGAGTGAATACATCACATATTTTGGAATAAATTTGGATATTTCTCATGGACCTCGATTTTACGCTCCAAGTTGCTTCCTCAACACCATGATGACACCACAACACCTTGACCAATGGAATGGTCTTACCCTCAATACCTGCTCTCGGGTGTCTAGGACTTAAATAGGTCTTTTCTCGTATGACACATCTTCCTTAACTTCAATATTCGTCCAATCTAAGACGTGAAAAGGATCAAGTTTATACTTACAGAGCATTCACACGTGAAACATATTGTGCACTCCTGAGAGTTGTGGTGGTAAGGACAGATGATACGTAACTTCTCCGACCTGCTCTATGATGCCAAAAGGGCCAATAAATCAGGGAGATAATTTTCTACTTCTACCAAACCTCATCAACCCCCTTTTAGGCAAAATCTCCAGAAACACGTGGTCTCCTACTTCAAAGGTCAATGGCATTCATCTTCCAATCGACATAGCTTTTCTGATGGCTTTGACTTGTGACTAATCTCTTCCGAATTAGAGCTACTTTCTCGGTGGTCTTGCAGGCCAACTTGGCCCAAGCATAGGTAAATCTCCTATTTCAGCCCAACAAACAGGTGATTTGCAAGGACGTCCATAAAGAGTCTTGAAGGACGCCATCTTAGTGCTAGCTTGGTGACTATTGTTGTAAGTAAACTCAACTAATGGCAAGTGTTTCTCCCAAGATCCTTTGAAGTCTAACATGCACACTCTTAACATGTCTTCTAGAATTTTTATGGTGCACTCGGATTGTCCATCAGTTTGAGGGTGGTAGGCAGTACTAAAATTCAGTTGGGTACCCAAGGCACTCTGAAGACTCTGCCACAACCTGGCGGTAAAAACAAGATCTCTATCAGACACTATGCTCACCAGAACCCCATGGAGTCGAATAATTTCAAGGATGTAAAGTTCAGCTAAAAATTCAATAGAATCTCCCACACTCATGGCAAGAAAATGGGCTGATTTGGTTGGACGATCTACAATTATCCATATTGCATCATTACCCTTTTGCATTACCCATATTGCATCATTACCCATTTGCGTTCTTGGAAGACCCATAACAAAGTTCATGTTAACATGTTCCCACTTCCGCTCGGCAATTGGTAGGGGTTGTAATAATCCCACGGGTTTTTGATGTTTGGCTTTGACTTGTTGACAGGTTACACACTTAGACACAAACGATGCTACATCATTCTTCATACCCTTCTACTAATACTGACAGCTAAGGTCACCGTGCATCTTGGTTCCTTCGGAATGCACCGCAAGGTGAGAGTGGTGGAATTCCCGAAGAACTTTATCTCTAATAAATTCAGGCACAAATAATTGGTCAAAATAACGAACACTCGTATTGGCATAAACATTCAAACCCTTCTCTTCCTTTTCCTTGGAGATTCTCTCCCAGATAGTCTCTACTTCTGAAAACCTTATTATGCATCCACTACTCGTGTTACCAAGGTAGATTGTGCAACAACAATGAACAAAATGGCCTGCTCAAAGGACTCATGAAATCGTAAGTCAAATCTGCTAATATCCCCCATCATCTTTCATTCCCTCACTGCTAGACTAGCTATGGTACTTACAAATTTTCTACTCAAAACATCAGCCACAACGTTGCCCTTTCCGGGATGATAGTGTAATTTAAAGTCGTAATCCTCCATAAATTCCATCCATCTCCGCTGACGCAAGTTCAAATCTTTTTGAGAAAATAGGTACTCAAGACTCTTATGGTTGGAGAATATTTCAAATTTTGCTCCATATAAATAGTGCCACCATAATTTCAAGGCAAATATGACAGCAGCAAGCTCTAGGTCATGGGTTGGGTAATTTCTCTTATGATTTTTTAATTGCTATGAACCATATATTGCCACCCTGCCCTCCTGCATCAACACACACCCCAACCCTTCCCTTGAAGCGTCGTAATACACCGCATACCCCAAGCCACGTTCCGATATAATGAGAATAGGAGCGGTGGTCAACCTAAGCTTTAGTTCTTAGAAGGACTTCTTACAAGCTTCGCTCCATACGAATTTCACTCCCTTACAAGTCAATCTAGTCAAAGGTGATGCTATAGAAGAGAAATTCCTTACAAAGTGGCAGTAGTAACCAACTAAACCCAGGAAACTACGGATTTCAAAGGCATTTTTAGGTTGGTCCCAATTCTGATTTTTGAATAATCCACTATAACCCCATCCCTGAATACTACATGGCCCAAAAACTTCAATTCTGATAGCCAAAACTCACACTTTTCAAACTTCGCCTACAAACGATGTTTCCTAAGGAGTTGTAGGACAAGGCGAAGGTGCCCTTCATGCTCCTCCTCGGAGGGCAAATAAATAAGAATGTCGTCTACAAAGAAACTACAAATTTATCAAGAAATTCTCAAAAGATTTGGTTCATCAAGTCTATGAATGTAGCAAGTGCATTGGTCAAACTAAATGGCATAACTAGGAACTCATAATGACCGTATCTCGTATGAAAGGTTGTCTTAGGTATATCCTCATCCCTGACTCGTAGTTGATGATAACCTAATCCCAAATCTATTTTTGAAAAACAACACGAACCCTTGAATTAATCAAAAAGGTCATCTATTCTAGGAAATGGATACTTATTCTTAATCGTAACTCGATTCAGTTTGCAATAATCTATACACAATTTCAACGAACCGTCTTTCTTTTTAGTGAATAGGGTTGATGCTCCCCAAGGTGAAGTACTAGAGCATATGAAGCCCTTATCCAGCAACTTTTGTAATTGTTCTATCAGGACAACTAACTCAGCTGGAGCAAATCTATACAGGGACATGGAAATAGGTGTCGTTCTCGGCACTAAGTCTATGGAAAACTCAACCTCCCGGTGAAGCGGTAATTTAATGAGATCTTCAAGAAAGACCTCTGAATATTCAAAAACCACTCTAGAAAACGCATCTCAAACCCTACTATTTCCATCATCTAAGAAGGTTGTCAAAAGAGAGTTAAGTTCGCCTCAACCACGTGGGTTATATAATGGTGGCAACAATCCGTCAGTTCTATCCCCCATAAAAGAGAAGCAATCTCCACCCGACGTACACACAGTAACTCTCCTACAGTAGCAGTCGATGATGGCACGGTAAGAGGACAACCAATCCATGTCGATAATGACATCAAAACTAGACATTTCTAGCTAAAGGAAAGTTGATGACCAGCGACCTTAATTACATACCCGCGACATCCCCGATTCAAAACAGTCTTATCCCTAACGGGTGACTTTACCAGAAGCATTGACTTTAATGGCTCACTTTTTAACCCCAATAAAGATGCAAATGCAGATGCTATGAATGAGTGGGATGCCCCGGTATCGATTAACACACTGGCCCAAGTATTAAAAATAAGATAAATACCTCTCACAGCAGATGGTCCTGAAAACTTCTCTGATGCGGTGACAACATACACCCTTCCCTGTAACCTCTGCTCCCCTAGATCATCTCTTGGAACATAGGTCTGTTGTACCGATTATGCAGATGTAGCCCCGTGTACTACCCTAGGCACTTGACTCGGCTAGGTCGGTTGATGAGATGGTCTTTCCCCATGTCTTGTCTTTAAAACCTCTTTACTAACGAGACCCCAACACACTGGTCATCCTTGCTCTCTACGGACAAAATTTCTTTAAATGTCCTAGCTGACCATACTGGTAACATGATGGAGCCTAACTTCTATTCTGAGACTGGCCCTGAGAACGAGTAGACTGAGACTGTGACCCACTCTTCTATCCACACTTCGAAGCTTTATGGCCCAACTAGCCACATCAGTAATATACACCACAGATTTGACCCATGTTCCTAGAATTTCCTCCCATCACAAAACTAGAAGACTTGGTCTGCGGTGGTGGTGACTGAAATGATGATAATGAACCCCTAGACTTCTTAGAAAATCTCAAATCATCCCAGGATTCTGAGTAGCCCGTCATCTTCAACTTCTGCCTTGCCTCTTCTGCCCCTACCATAATTTTTACATGCGCCGCGGCCTTTACTAACCGATCATAATCACGAATCATATATCCAACTACCTTCATCAAGATTTTTGGTCTTAATTGCGTCTCAAATTCTAAACATCGGCGCTCTTCCGTTGCCACAAGTTCTGGTGCACAGTGAGAAAGACAAGTAAATATAGCTTCAAATTCGGCCATAAGGGTGTCGAGCTGCAATAGTTCTTTAAACTGCTTCCTCAACCGTTCCCTAGTAGTGGGAGAGAGGATCTTTTCCTGGAAGACGCATGTAAATGCCTCTCAGTGTGCTCAACACGGTTCTTGGCATATTTCCACCATTGCCCCGCTTCTCCCTTTAGTTGGTAGGTTGCTAAAGTTACTCGTAACTCGTCCTCACAAATGTCTAAAATCTCAAAATATTTGACAATTTTCTCTAACCACTCATCCGCTTTCATAGGGTCAAGCTTGCCACTGAACTCACTAGGGTTTGAACGAAAGAATTCCTTTTTCAGGAAGGAAGTTCTAGTCTCCCCTTCGACGATCCTAGTTGCTTGTTCGACTCTCAATATGTCTATTGACTCTTTAAGAACCCCTACCATCTCCCAGGCCAAAGCCCTCATTGCGTCTTGGGCTGGTGGAGCGGCCATATTATTCTAACCCACTCATTCTTCTTGTGGATAGATCTCCGATTGAGATGGAATATTCCTACTATCCCGACGAGGTCTACCACGGCCTCTACCATATCCTGATATCCTATAAGAATCATAAAGAAGATTAAATTCGTGACTTGCCTTTCTACACTTAGCCCCACTCATCCCACATGCACTAGTATGAGAACATACATGTATTCAATTCACATTTGGCAATCCATATAAGCACCTTGTCACATAGAGCACATACGAACCACCCTTCTAAGATATCAATATGTCCCACGGTTCTCAAAGACTTCCAAGTGGAAAAGGGTTGATCAGGTGCCTTTCCAAAAGGACTTCAATGAGTGCAATGGATCCTAGTTGTATCCTAAAAGTTTGATCCCATACCCATATAGTCACGTAAACACATATAACATACAAGGTAACCTAACGTCTCTTCCTACCATAATAAACCCATGGTGGCATGGCCACATCCCACGAGCTTAAGGTATTCAAACATGTTTAGCTCTAATACCAATTTGTAACGCCCCTCAAAAGACATAGTATAAATACATCCATCAAGCATAGTTAACTCCAAAAGATCCTTTTCCTCATTGAACTAAGATTTTTCCTTTACAGTTCCATGTTCAACATAATCATTACACTTCCATATATATATATATATATATATATCAATCATAGTTCAATCAGCTAGAGGACAAAGTAAATTTCCTTCAAGGCTTACAACAATTCAAGGCAGTGCCTTGTTACAACAAAAATGGACTCACGGTCCTAACAAATAAGCTTGGAGCTTCCATGTTTACATATCTAGAACAAAAGAGTATGCTTCAACTTACTGGGATGGTGGTACATCACCAATTCCTGAAATGTTAGATAGGGATGAGCACTATGCCCAGTAGAGATACATTTAGCAAAATATCTAATCATTTGAACATCTGAGTGGTATCATCATAACTCAAATAAAATTTTAAAGTTCCTGTCCACAAATTACACGGTTAAAAAAAATAATAATTACAATTGTCATTCCATAGCAATAGAAAACCTTTCTCAATACAGGAAGTAAATATGCCATGAATCCCTCATAGGAGCCCCGTATTACATATGTATATAGGTTTATAAACAAAACTATTCCCTACATTTGCCGACTATTGATACGATAGGTGGTGGGTACCCAAAACCATCCATTTTTCTACTTTTGCCGACTATTATATGGCAGGACCAGTGGACACCCAAAAATATTTTCCCACAATCGTCCGGCAATAAACTCAAGACAGGGCAATTGGGCACCTTAACTCCCCGCGCAAGTACCAACACGACACATTGTTCCCAAAACTCTCTACCCGGACTCATGCTCTATTTACCTTCCATTTTTTACCACATTCCAAGTAATCAAGTGTTCAATAAAACATGAGATGAATAGTGAAAATAGAATACATGGGTTCTCAATTTCCAAGTCCACAATCTCAACTCAAAACACATCAATAATGTATTCTAAACTCTAATCATCCACACAATCCAAGATTTGAAATTCAATTCCATTTAGGCATCATTTTCCCCCAAATCAAAATTAGGGTTTTAACAAATTTGGTATTTTTACCCCCTCTTCATATATGTGATAGTTCTCAACACCAATACTCCTAATTTATAAGGATTTATTTGAAAATTTTAATAAATATTGGTTAAAATCCCTTTTGTGTTAAACATAAAATTTTGGCTCAATCATCAAATAAAGTATTATAATCACAACAATACCACATAATCTTCCTCAAAATAAAGAGATACTAAAAATAACCCTACCTCAAGGACGAGCAAGAAGACTAGACTATTTGGACAAATCCTTCATAGAATCCAATTCCAATCGGTAGAAAGGAAGATCCTTCGGTAGTCTCCACCTCTAGCAAGTGATTTTGGCTTGGAACTTAGTGAAATGAGAGATATGTGGAGAGGGAAAACTAGGGTGTCTTAGAGAGAGAGAGGAAGAGAGAAAAGAAAAGTAAAATGAATGATCTAAAAAGTGTCTTTTTAAAATGCTAAATTCACGCAGACCGCTCGAGCAATCTTTTCATCACTCGAGCAGTGAACAATACCTCTTAGTATCTTTGTCTTCGCTCAAGTGACCACTTGTTCACTCGAGTGGTCCCTAGGCTTGCAAAACAAACTATTGAGAGCACCTGATCTCTGCTCAAGCAGTCTTTTCGCCCGAGCAGTCACTTGAAACAAACTGTCACTGGTACTTGGAATTTGGGTGTTCCATTGGTGGATTCGGAGATTGTCGGTGGGTTTTCTTTGAAGGCGGTGGGTCTTTTTCAATGGATGGTGATTGGTGGATGAAGGGTTCGAAATATAGTGCGTGTTCGCGGTGATGTTCGCGAAGGCGATTGGGTACAACAACAATGTGGAGGCACGGCGAAGAGATCGGCATGGGAGTGTTTTAGGAAAGGAGTTGGAGTTGCTTTAGCGGCGAAGTTCGGTGTTCTATGGGCGGATTTACGTTGTGTTTAGTTAGGAAATTTGGAAATGGATTTGGAAAGGAAAAAAGAAAGGGTAAATTACACTAACCTCCCCTGAGGTTTACCTTAATTACTGGGACCTCACCTATTGTTTCAAAAATAAAACTTACCTCCCCTGCCTTTGAAAATAATATACAGATTCCCCCTTCCCGTTAAAGGGACATGAACAGCGTTAACTTGACAATCGAATTGACCATAATTCCCTCGAACCACATTGTGAAAAGATAATCCTTCTCTATCATCATCTTCTCTATCTTCACAAACCCTTTTCCTAACACCTTAATGGCAGAAACCATCTCCGCAATTTCAACCGTAAAAAACCCATTTCCATTCACAAATCTAAAATCAAGATTAGGACAAGAATTCCTACCATCTCTGCAATTTCACCCATAAAAAATCCATTTCCACTCACAAACCTAGAATCGAGATTAATTAAGGTACCAAATCCAGTAGGAATTGAATATCTGTCATTGAATATCTTTGCCCTAAATCCAGGAGGTACCAAATCTTGATCAATTAGGGTTTTTATGTAAAACCTACCATCTTAATCAAAATTAGATCCAAAATTCCATGAATCTTCTCAAATTTCTTGCTTCTAATTAGGCCTTGAAAATCAGTATATCATTATCAACACCCAAAAATAAAATAAAATAAATTATAAAATTGAAAATCCACGGCAAAATCATTTGAGATGTAAGAGAAAGAGATTGAGATTGAGGTTGTTCGGCACAGATGCTTTGAGCTCTATGTTATCTCTCTCTCTCTCTCTCTTCTCTCTCTCTCTTTGTGTGCAGCTAATGGCCATGGCCCTTCTGCTTTGAAACTCGCCTCAAATCGCATCATAGAGGGCTGCGATGATCCACACAACCCTACTGTCGCTAGCGGCTTAGTTGTCGCATCCCACGCATTCCGCCTTTGCGTCGCTACCTTTGGGGACGTCTCCGGTGGGGATGTCGAAGGTGGCGAAGTTTATGATCTCAAAGGTGAACGATCTAATGAACTAGGTACACCGCGACTCCATCTAGCCCATGACCTTTGGCCTCGCTTGCTGCGCCGTGGATCGTTTCGGCATCATCTTCAGGCCTAGCCTTAGGTAATCCGATTGTATGATCGACGCTGGGTTTTGATAGATGTGTGTTGATACATATATATGGGTAAATTACACTTACCTCCCCTAAAGGGTAATATTGGAATTTGTAAAACAATTGTGGATGACATCAGCAGAATCTATTGGAATTTGGACGAATGGATGACAGAATGAGGTCTTTGTATATTAGTTTTAAAAGTAAGGGAGGTCTATTTTATTTTTGAAACTGTAACACCCTATCCCACATCGGAAGTTTGCATGGATGATCTTGGGTATATAAAGCACCACTGTATTGCTACTAAATAACTTGGACTTAAGCTTGTAGGTATTGTTAGTCAACCCACAAATTACTTGGGCCAGCAAGTAGTGGGGCGCTGCAAATGGTATCAGAGCCGACCCATGCACACAATCATGTGGGCCACTTATTCTAGGCTGGCCGCGAGCTTGTCATGGTATTCTGATTGATTATAGACCCTCGCGAGGACGCAAGGATTTATAAGTGGAGGAGTTTGTAACACCCTATCCTACATCGGAAGTTTGCATGGGTGATCTTGGACATATAAAGCACCACTACCTTACTACTAAATAACTTGGACTTAAGCTTTTGGGTATTGTTGTCGACCCACAAATTACTTGGGCCAGCAAGTAGTGGGGTGTTACAGAAACAATAGAGGAGGTACCTGTAATTAACGCAAACCTCAGTGGAGGTCAGTGTAATTTATCCAAAAAGGAAAGGTAGGTGAAATATGAATAAAATATACTAATATTTCATCTAGTTTCACACACCTTTTTCCTTTCCCTTTTCAAATCCCTTCTCAAATCCTCCAGCCAAACACAGCGTTAGAGATATCATTCAGAGACTTTCGGTGGGTTTTTTTTTCGTAGGCGGTGGGTCTCTTTGATTAGATCGTGGTTAGTGGAGGAGGGTCTCGATATAGTGGGTGCTCGTGGTGGTGGTTAGGTGCGACGATAGCGATGTGGAGGAGACGTGTTTAGAGGTAGAGCTCGACATGGTTTTTTTGGTTTCTTGGTGATATAGAACAATATTTTGGGCATTGTGTTTGGGGGACAGAATGTTGCTATCACAACTTGGGCAGTGTGTTTGGCGTGGGAGAGAATACTATGGGTTTCAATTTTTTGGTGTTTTGTAGCTATTGTATTTTTTTTTCTTTCTATTCTATTAAAATTTAAAATATTTGTGAGGTCGAGGAGTTAGTTGTATGAATGCGAGCAGTATTAGTAGAAGAGTTTTCACTCTTTGAATCTTTCTCAGTGCATTATATTTCCTTCTACCTTTAATTTCATATTTTTAATGAAATTTGTACTTTGCCGATTAAAAAATATATATCAATTTTCATCGCTTTAATCTTAATAAAAGGGAGGTCAGTGTAATTATTCTAAAGTTGTAGGGTAACTATATTTTTCTCAAACGTTGAGAGAGGTGAGTGATATACCCATAAATTAAAGTCTTTAGCTTAAAAATTGTGTAGCATCACAAAATTTTTGGTGAAATTTTGCGAGTTCAAATTTTATGAAGAGAAGTTTGTGTTGCTCCATTCTCTTACTAACAATTAACAATAACCAAACCCCTACTAACAACTAACAACTATAATAGTTATAAATAATATGAAAAAAAATAGCAATTTTATACATAATCATATTCTCATTCTATTGTCTTACATGCATATACAAAGCAATAAGACTCACATTAACAAATGCATCTAAAATCTACTCATTTGTATCGGAAGTGAAAGAATGAAATCAGAAATGAGATCACATTAACAAATGCATCTAAAATCTACTCATTTGTATCGGAAGTGAAAGAATGAAATCAGAAATGAGATCATATATAGTAATTTTGAAAAAGAAAAAATAATATTAGTATAATAGTGTATTTTTGAAAAAGAAAAAATATTTAAAATAGTATTAGTATAATAGTGTTAGTGTATTTAATCTTTCCAATGGTTTGCTGCGCTCCTTTCCGTTACCAAGATTGTCAACGGCTTTCAGTCATATTTTACTAATGTCAAGTTTGGATTTGTGGATTTGATTAAGAAGTTAGAAATAAAAAAGAAAAAATATGAGGATAATATTTTTAAAGTTTTACGCAAATTTATTATCCAAACACAATCTAAATAAGTACGATTGCTAAGGCCATTACTAACTAACTATACTGATAATTTCATCCCCTGCAACCTTCTTTTGTCAATTGCTAATAAAGAATTGGATTAATTATATCAAAATGCCTCAACAATTATCGGATATCACTTTACTCTTATTCAAATCTATTATCCAAACATAGCTTAAGAGAGTGTTGCTACTAAGGCCATCACTAGCTAACTACAGTGATAATTTCATGGGAGACAAAAAAAAATTATACTAACACGAGAGGTATAACAATGTTTGCATTGTACCCCATCACAAAATGAGTTGCACTCTCATCTTTATGATTTTTTTTTTTTTTTCTTTCTGTCCCACTAAACATTGATTTCCCCTAATTTGATCGCCTGCCGCCTTCTTTTTTCAATTGCTACTAAATAATTACAAACTAATTTTAAATTAGATATCCGATTATGTTAATAAAAAAAAAAATCTAATAACACACCAGCATAAACATACAACGAGCTCAATAATTACAACAACTGCATCGTCATTGATCTCACAAAGAGTCGAACTAAAGACCTCAACAACTGACATAATAATACTACTAACCTTATGGATTTCGGCCCCAGCAAGCAGCACCCTTCACAAGCCATGTCTCAAATTTCCTGTTCCTTATTTGGGATTTACTGTCTGTACCATTCTCTCTCAACTTCAATATATGTCTTCCCCAAATATTTTTTAGCCTTGATTGAGGAATTCCTAGAATCTTTTAGTTTATTCTTCCCCCAATTCACAACTACACAGATTTTTACAATATTCATAATAAAAAGTGAAACGTTTTTGTTTTTATGTTTGTATAGCAGTACTCAAAGTTTGTGAAATTTAACGACATTAAAGCGACCGAACGGAGATTTTAAGGAGAGACTTAAATATCTTTCAAATCTCTTCCTTTTTGACGAGTAGAAACATGATATCAAGTCTTTTACTCTTCAAATGACTCCCCTGGTGAGTAATTTATGATAATATCAGTCTCTTCAAATGTCACTTTCTTTTTCAACTTCCCACTTCGGCACCCACTCATAGAAGAAGAATTTTTAACTGTTGATTCTTCATCGTCTTCGTCGTCTTGTTCATCAATCATGCCTAGTTTCCCGGCAGATAAACCACCGTCTTTGGGCGTAAAAAATTCTACGGGGAGTTCAGGAGAAGATATGATAAACTTTTGAGGCAGCTTTTTGACAGTGATTCGTTGGGAACTCATCTTCCCCGGTGAATTCATTAGACACTCTCTTAGAGTCAAACTACTGCTTTTTACTACCATTTTCAAGTTCTTTTCCTTCTCTTTCTCCCCATGATGATAAGAAGATGGTGATGGTTCAATGAAGCCTACATTTGACGATACTCGAATCGAACTTACATGCTTATGAACCACAGAGGAGCTTAAATTTTTGGGCTGTGGCTTTGGCCTACTTGGTTGCCCAGCACAGCAAAGATTACCCATTTGATTTGATCATTCCACCGAAAAAAAAACATTGATGAACATATCAGAGAGAAAAAGCAACAACTAGAGTGGGAGAGTCAAAGTCGAGAAGAGGAAGAGGTATCGCTTCTTTCTCTCATTTATATAGAAAACAAGATGATAAATGGATTTTAACATGTATTGTTTGGGTGATTATAAAGAGACCGGTCGACGTTGAATCCTAAGAAAAAGAAGAAAAAAAATGCATGTGCTGCATTGATAACTTAGTTGTCATCAAATCATATGTAAATCAGAAGATAAACTTGGTTTATGATTGCATTATTTATAATAACCATGATTTTTATTTATTTGATAATGCTGATAAAAGACAAAGCAATCTTGGCTTAGCCTAACATGTTACTAATTAAGCCAAGAATATGGGAAGTTTAAAACCCAAAATTAGACAAAATTTGGGTGATAAAATCAAAGGGTACAATGTTAGGTGGACTTAAAAGAAATTGTTGGAAAAATAGTTTTACAGTGACTTTAATGTCAAATTAAAGTAGGTTCCAACCACCGATTGAAGTGGGATCAAATGAGTTTAGATTCTTTGTAAAAATATTTTTACACCGCAAAAAGAATAATCAAAGAAATTGTCTCACAAAGTTAATTTCATGAATGAGGTATTAGGAATTGTGTACAACTACTTATCCCATATTGATTGTAGAAGAAAATATTGATGGGTATTTAAACCTCAAGATTTTGATAAAGACATGAGCCCTTTGGGCCATTCAAATTTTTCAAATGAAAGAAGTTATGGATGCTTTAAGGATAGGCTTAGGCCAAAATTATGATCCAGGTTGGTTATGCAAAAATTGCCACACACGCACGCATGCCAGCCGCTCAGACCGGACCCGAGATTGGTGGCCCATTAACCGAATCTTTTTTTAGGCCAAGTCTGTTAGGTGGCTGTAGATATACATGTCTATATAAAGTGTATAACTTATACACTAATTGTCCCATCAATTTTGTTGCATTAGTTAGGCAGTTTTGATTGCATTTGTTGCCAACCTTCAGGGCTGGGAGGCTCCCCCGCCCTCTTCCCTTTGTGTATAAATAGAAGCCAACTTCTTTGGTTGTCAACAGAAAAAATTCTTTGCTATTATATTATAGTCAGCTTGCTCTTATAATATTCTTCCACTGTGAGAGAATGCTATCATTGTCGATTCGTCGGAGCTAAACAAAAGATGCTTCTACATTAGCAGATCTAAACCGTCGAATGCTGAGAGACAAACGTCAACATACCTTCAGCACCCACGGTGAGACAACGAATCTATTTAAAGAGACTGTGATATCACATAGGTTTCAGTTTGTTTCTTTTCCTTATGTTTGTTATATGTATTTATGTTCATTAAGTTGTATGATATAGTCCCATGATTTCTTATTCTGTAAATCAATTTAAATTATCAAATATTAATCTGTTTATTTTTTTATTTAATTACACAATTTATACAACAAAAATATGCATAGAGTACGGTAGGACAATACACTACAAGAAAATTGAGAGCAGCCCCCGAAGCACTGCGGGGATGGTACGAGTAGCTTCCTCATATCAAATAGGACCTGTGGGGACAGATGGAACGTAATTAACACGTGTACGTTGGGAGTTGGCATGAAAAACGCCATAAACTTAGCCGAAAAAAGGCCTTTAAGGGCCGAAAATTGAAAGCAGCCCCCGAACCACTGTGGGGATGGCACGGGTAGCTTCCTCGTGTGAAATAGGACTTGTGGAGACAGACGGGATGTAATTAGCACATGTACATTGGGAGTTGGCGTAAAAAAGGCCAAAAATTTAGCCGAAAAAAGGCCTTCGATGGCCGAAAATTGAGAGCAGCCCCCGAACCACTACGGGGATGGCACGGGTAGCTTCCTCGTGTCAAATAGGAGCTATGGGGACAGACGGGACATAATTAGGGCGTGTACGTTGGGAGTTGGCGTGAAAAACGCCATAAACTTAGCCCAAAAAAGGCCTTTGCGGGCCGAAAATTGTAAGCAACCCCTGAACCACTGCAGGGATGGCACGGGTAGCTTCCTCATGTCAAATAGGAGCTGTGGGAACAGGCAGGACGTAATTAGCACGTGTATGTTGGGAGTTGGCGTGAAAAACGCCATAAACTTAGCCGAAAAAAGGCCTTTGAGGGCCGAAAATTGAAAGTAGCCCCCAAACCACTGCGGGGATGGCACGGGTAGCTTTCTCGTGTGAATAGGACCTGTGGGGACAGACGGAACGTAATTAGCACATGTATGTTGGGAGTTGGCGTGAAAAAGGCCAAAAACTTAGCCGAAAAAAGGTCTTCGAGGGCTGAAAATTGAGAGCAGCCCCCGAACCACTCCGGGGATGGCACAGGTAGCTTCCTCGTGTCAAATAGGACATGTGGGGACAAATGGGACGTAATTAGTACGTGTACGTTGGGAGTTGGCGTGAAAAACGCCATAAACTTAGTCGAAAAAAGGCCTTCGAGAGTCAGAAATTGTAAGCAGCCCCCGAACCACTGCGGGGATGGCACGGGTAACTTCCTCGTGTGAAATAGGACGTGTGGGGACAGACAAAACGTAATTAGCACGTGTACATTGGGAGTTGGCGTGAAAAACGCATAAAGCTTATAAATAGATATTTAAATGGAAATCTTATTGTCAAATAGTTTAATGTTCTTCGGGTAGTTTACCACCCTACGCTCGTCAAAAAATAGGAGGCCCAAACACCTTTGGTATAGCATCAGCATGATTCAACACGACTTCAAAAGGGGAGAGAGATATGAGGGTGTGGTTGGTACCTTTACACCACCAAGATTCATGGTCTCATCAGCCCTTCCCTGTACAACAAAATATCCTCCAGCAGTTCTCTTGATGATGTCTCCATGTCTCCTTAGTTGCTGCGAGTAGCAATAAGTTAGAATGAATATTATCAGAGCCACTTCTACGGACCAGATCATATAGCATTTGTACTCACCAGATATTCTGATAATTATCCACTACTTATTTACGGACAAGATTTCAAGGTTCAAAGTAATCCTAACAAACAATTACATCTTATAATTTTTATCCCCAGTAGTTTCTTACTGGATTTATGATTTATAAAGAGGTATGGTGAATGAGAAGACAAAAAGATTTATTCAAGTCAGCAATTGTTCATGCCAACAGGTTAGGTGACGACATTGGCCTGATTGCTTTAGTTCTAGAAGACTAAATTTCATTCTTAAATTTCATTAATAATGCAAATTTTGAGAACACATGCAATTCCAAATCATTCATGTTTAAACAAATCCTCTAGAATTTTTTAAAAGAATATTAAAGCTTACAAATATATATGTTCTATATGCATCTCTATATATGTACATTTATGAACAAAATATATATATGTTTACACATTAGACTAAACTTGACTTGGGGTGGACTTGGAAATTTATTTGCACTTTAAATACAATTTAAAGTGTAAAGAAACTATTTTAAAATTCCTAAATTCAAACAATATTTACATACAATGTCAGTTACAATTGACATCCTTGCAATTTGTGTTTTGTAGATGGCTATAACTTTTTGTTTACAATGGAACTAATAGGTGTAATTTTTGTTGTGTAAATGACTTTTGGCATTAACATGTGGATCTTCTATTTTTTTGCCCGGAAGATAATTCAGACTTATGCAAAGTTGGGAAGTTTTTTGTCGTCCTATACTTTTTGTGTGGACTATGGATACATTGAACATATAATTTTTGGCGGGGTACGTAGTATTTTGGGAGCTTGTATTAAATGCTCTGGTAGTATAGAATCAATGAACCGTGGAATTTAGATGTATCATACATATAATTTCTGGTGGGGTACATAGTATTTTTGGAGCTTGTATTAATGGCTCTAGTATTAATTAATATAGATTACCTTTTGTCGTGGTACATATTACCATAGTAATTTATACCTTGTCAAATGGTCATTACAATGCATAGTATAGTAAAAATGTTGTGTACAGAGGACATTGTTTTGGTAACGTACTTGGAATGTATGACGTTATTATTTGTAATTGGAATATATATAGTTGGTTTATACATAAGTCTACATTATTATTTGTAGTTGGAATATATATAGCAGGTGTTGTTATTTGTTTCATGGTTGTAAGTGAAACATGCATTACGGAATAGGTAATAATATATATAGGTTGTATACGTATTATAGGTTGCGGTGGATACATATAGGTTCGGACAAAATTTAGTAAAATGAAACAAACAAAACAATAATATAAAATGACGCTTTTGGTGACAAAACAATTGGTAGCCAAAAAGAAATAAATCTTTTGGCGATTAAATATTTAGTAGCCAAAACAAATTAAAAACAATTATGGCGACTAAATGTTTAGTAGCTAAAACTCACCAGACTTTTGGCGACTAAATATTTAGTAGCCAAAACAACTCGAAAACAGTTATGGCGACTAAATGTTTAGTAGCTAAAACTCACAAGACTTTTGGCGACTAACGTTTTTAGTCGCCAAACCATAATAAAAGAATCATGGCCGACTAAACATGTAGTAGCTGAAGTTGCACTATTGGCGACTAATAATTTCGTCGCCATATATATTTTAATTTTTGGCAACAAAAACTTTAGTAGCTAAATATGTGAGTTAAACGAATTAATGTACCGTTTGGGCGACTAATATGTTAGTCGCTAATGTCAGTTATCAGCGACTAACACTCTTTTCGTCGCTAATACCTGTTATTTTTGCCTACTAAAACGTTGGTCGGTATTTTGTACTACTTTTCGCGACTAAATGTTTTTTAGTCGCTAATTCCTTCGGCAACTATGTATCCCCGACAAATCCAGCGACCAAATTATTTAGTCAGCAAAGTGTTTCGGCGACTAAAATCAAAACTTTTGGCGACTAATTTTTTAGTCGCCAAAAGTATATTTTCTTGTAGCGATAGTAATGTGGTAAAACCATGTATGTTTGAAGGTCCTCTCTCGTTTGGTAGCGGGGATCAATACTGCATATTCCTTAGAAGCCCTTCATTTTTGGTTCAGAATTAGTGTCATTGTACTTGGTTGTTACGAGGATGAAATTGTCTAACCTCAAAAAAATACTCTTCTTATTTCGAAAATTTATTTGATAGTATTGAAGCAAATTTATATAGTACTTTAACTTGATTTTTATTAGTTTACTTTGTGAAGCCCAATATTTTTTTTTTAAGAATTTTAAAAAACAAACTTAATATGTGTCGAGTGATAAATAGTATAGAGTAATATTCCAAAATTACCAAATAATCTCTCCCCCTATTTCACCATCTTTAGCTCTCGGAAAAGGCACATGATCCTCTGTCTAAGTTTTTGTTCCTTAACTAACTACGCCAACTCGTAACTTTGTGCCACGGTGGTGTACTCTCTAACTCTCATAGTGGAAGTTGCCAGAGGTTTGAACAAGATATAAAGCTTTTCAGGACAAAACATTTTCATATCTAAATGTAAAAATTATGTTATAAAAAATATTTAGAGACCAATTTTAATTATGATTCATCACTAAAAGCTCATCTCGAAAAGTCACAAAAAAAAGGGGAACATTTAGCAACAAAATTTTAAAAATATTAATAATAGATGCAAGTGTAGGGAATCAATTTGATGCGAAAAAAGTTTATTTTTGTAGAAAAAAATTTTGATCCCAAAAAAATAATAATTTATTACTAAATATTCAATTTCCTCGCTAAAAATATAACAACACTTGACTACTAAAATGTTTGATCCTTAAAAAGTGATTTTTACTCTAAATCTTAATTTGTTGTGGTAGGTGTTGGGGCTGATCACCTCTCCCTTTTCCCTTTAGATCTAGGGTAGACTTGATCCTTAAAAAAATATATAAAAAAATAAAATAAAATAAAAAAATTCTTAATTACATCAAGATCTCATCAACTATTAGTGAATATCTCATTAGCACCTTTATTTATGAATCTATACATATTAACCCCTTCAATTATAAAAATGGTTCAAATGCACCCTTTCTGGATAGGGTAAAAGCGAAATATTTTAATAGTTGAAGAGAACAAAATATACGAGTGCATAAATGAGAGGGTAAAGTGATATTTACTATTAATTGAGGGGTCTTCGTGCAATTAACCATTGTTATAATGCATTTTTAGTTTTGAATTATGCGTCAAAATTTACATGTGTCGAATTTTCACAAATAACGATTAAGAGTGCATTAGAACAATAGACATGAATTTTGGGATTAAAAATCTTAGTCTCTGAAAAATCATACTTCCTCTGTCTCATTTTATATGATAATTGTGGTTATTGTTGTGCATTATGGCACAACAACCTACTGTGAAACCTATGGACACTTGTCTCGAGTCTATTTCGATAATCTGAATCATTCATGTTATATGATTCGTTGTATAGATCATTTATTTAAACAAAAAAATCAAGTTAATTAGATATCTATAGCCCTTTTTTTCTTCTTTTTCTTTTTTTAAATTCTTAATCTCATATCCTTTTATCTGTCTATCTTTTAATTTTGAGATATCCAAAAGGATGATTCATTTTGAAAGTCAAAACATATAGTATGAATTTTTATAGGTGATACATTTATTTCTTTTGATATTATTTATATTTCGATATAGTTAATATAAATAGATATTGTTCTTATAAGTAATTTTACATATGAATAAAATTGAAATTAAAAAAAAAAACATTTGGGCAAAATACAAAAAAAAAAATCACAGGGTTTCACGTGTTTTTCAATTTAAATCCCAGGGTTTCAATTTCGGCTTCCATGTATTCTTTTCCGCCACATTCTCTCTCTCTCTCTCTCTCTCTCTCTCTCTCTCATGTAATAGTCATCCACATCTCCACTGTCTCCGAGCTCAAATCCATCGCTGAAACCCTCACTCACAACTTCATCCTCCATCTCCGCCACTAATGCCTGCAATGCTTCGTTGTGCCACTCTCCGTCAGATCTCTCACTCTCTGTCATCATATATATCTCTCTTTCTTATAGTGGTCAAAAAGCCTAAGCAATAAGCCACATCTCCAAATCTCTCCACGACTCTAGATCTTCAAATCTCCATCTCCAGATATCTCTCTCATTCAAGGGTGGAGCTATGTTTTGAACAGTGGTGTCAATTGACACCATTGAACTTCAAATTTTTGATAGAGTAATGTAAAAAATTATGAGTATTTACAAATTGAACCTAGTGGGCTAATAAAATAAATTAATTAATCTTTAAACTTTTACAAATTGATCCCAATAGGTAAAAACAAAATCAAACTTTATTAAGCAATTTAGGCTTCTAGAAACAAACCAAACGTTTGTTCATTCGTCTTCGAGACTAGACATCGACTTTTAGTTCTCGACATCAACTATTGCTTTGGTTGTCTCTTACTTTCAGGTTACTTCTTCCTTCTTTCTTTTTCTCTCCAATGTTCCATTCCAGTTGCAGAAACTTGTTCATTCATTCGGGTCTTCGTTCATTCGCTGTGGTAGTTGTGATTGTCGAGACTTTTGATCTAGTTTAGACCCTTTGGTCTTTGATTGTGGCACCAAGGATAGCTTTTTTTTACTCTAAAACCTTATCTCTCTCTCTCTCTCTCTCTCTCTCTCTCTCTCTGTGATTCAATTGTGTTGATGGGTGTGTCAATATTTGGGATTATACAGCAACCAAGCCAAGGCTTATTAAGTTTTGAGATTTTGGAGCTTATCGATGATTTTGAACAAGTATTCTATTAACCTTTCTTGCATCAAATTCTAATTTTACTAGTTAACTATATTGATGATTTTGAATTCCATCTACATATAATAAATTTGTGTTTGTCCATTGTATTTTGAATTGGAAATCTGTAGGATATATATACATATATATATATATATGGCATTGATGATGCTTTGTTAAATGACCCTGCTAAAGGAAATTCCTGGCTACGTCACTGCTCTCATTTTATTCTTTATTTGTTCTTCTTTTAGTTAGTTGTTTTGGACATTCAAATCAAGAAACCACAAACCCTAACCCTAACCCTAAGTCATCATCCAATTTGAACAAATCTGTGTTCAAAATGGCTCAGATATGTTAAAATTGATGATTATCTGTTAAATTTTTTTCTTTTTCTTTTTTTTTTGGATCTCAGGTTTTTTTTTTTTTTTTTGTGTGTGTGTGCTGTTTTTGAGCTTGGTGATGGTTCTTGTTCTATTATATATTTCTTTAAATCTTTTTTTTTTTGTTGTTGATATTAAATAGATCACAAACATAGATATGTTTGAAGTTAACAGATAATATGTTGTTATTATTACTATTGTTGTTGTTGTAGATGATGATGATAATGATGATAATAAAAGTGATTGCAACAGACAAGGAGAGAGACAAATAGGGAGAAGAAAGATTTAAACAAATAGAAAAAAAAATTAAATAGATAGGGTTTGGTTTGGCTTTGTATTTCAACAGATAGATTTAAACAAATAAGTGAAAGAATTGAACAGATAATAAAAATTTTACATATTTTTGAACAAATAAGAGGCAAAAATTGAACAGATAGATATAAATTTGAACAGAGAGCCAACGAAAAGTCAATAGATGAATTAAAGGATAAAATTGTAAATAAAATGTCCTTCAAAACAAACAAAATGACTTCTTGCCAAACTATTTCACAAAGTGTGGATCTCTCACCAACCAAAAATATCCACGAAACCCAATACCTTAGACCCTTCTTAACTTGGACTTTTTAACAATTTACTCTTTTTTTCTTGGCTCTAATAATATGTTTTAATTGGTAAAAATGGATAGAATTGGTAGTACAAGTTAGCCATATCATCTCAACTAATACTAAAAATATTCATTTCTCTCATATGTCATATTATATCTTATCTTGTTAAATATAGTATAATTATTCTCATTTTTCCCTTGGTGACTTATATTTTACTTTTCTCATTTTGCCCTTCTGTTTTGCATTATTTACTAATGATAGATTAATGTATTTTATAGTTCGCATCATGCCTTTCTTTTTTGTAATATTTATCAATATTAGTGGTAATACTTTAGTTGAAGAATTTTTTGTAATTATGAAAAGATTTTTGTTAGTTATGAAACATGATTCTTTTATTTTTGAAAAATTAAAAATACACCACGAAATTTGTTTAAAATATAAATTGTCCCTATAATATTGGAAATTATAACTCCCTTTGTTTGAATTTTAAATTTAACAAAATAATCAAGAAAAATAATTCCAACTACTCTCATATTCAACAATAAAATTATCACAATTATTCATTGAAAGATAGTTCTCATATCATTTAAACTGCTAATTGACTTAATGATTTATTTAATAACATGAATAATCATTTTGTTATGGATTCATGATTTATTTAAGAACAAAAAAAATAACTAAAATATGAAAAAGATCATTAAAAATAAATAAAAATTCGAACAAAATGCACACAGATTTTTATTCAGATTTTAGTTTTTTTTTTTTTTTTGGAATTTAACCACCTATTTGGCCTGTCATCTTACTCTTTTGTAATAAAAAAGAAAACCGCCGCATACGGTATAATAATCTATTAAATATTAATGAATTTGTAGAAAAAATTATTAAATATTCTTCAAAAATATTATATGACACTATTTCTATGGTACTCTCGATTAATAAGAATTGTAAAACACACTAATTGAGTCATCTTCATATCTTAATTACCTAATAAAAGTGAGTTTAGTGTATCTCACCCATAAAAAATTTGGTTACATAATTAGTTTGGAACACCATGTAATTTGTCACGTTATGATTGTAAATGTGTGCAAAATATATTAAATACGGTATAAAATGATCATGCATATTTGGCAAATGACTAAAATAACTAAAAATTAAAAACACAAAACACCTTAAAAATCAAAAAAGTATGACAGAATTTTGAAAAAAAAAATAACAATAAAGATAAAATTTTGGGAAAAAGGTGATATTTTTAGCCAATTAATTAATTTTCCAACACCCATTCAATTTTGGGGAATTTTTTTTAACTTTCCTCATATTAAGATTTTATATCATAAAGGACATGAAATATTTTCATAATAGTTGGGCTCCCTCAAATTTTTACAGAGAAATTTTGAAATAGAGAAATTTCAATATAGAGAAATTTCAAAACGCAGAGAAATTTCTCTGTGTTTTGAAAAAAATTTGGTTTGAAATTTCTCTGTGTTTTCAAATTTTCTTTGTATTTTTAAATTTCTCTAGTTTGTTTACAAATTTCTTTGTATTTTGACCAATTTTGTCTAATTTACTCATAATTTTCTCTATGTTTTGAACAAATCAGAGAGAATTAAGCTACTCATAAATCAATTTTTCTATAATTTTTATAAGAAAACACCATGCTAAATTCATCAAAGAAATTAAAATATAAAATCTAATTACAGTTTAAAAAATAACAAATACTACACATCCCAAAAGATCAAAAATAAAATCAATCAAGGTAGAGAAAATTCAAATGCCAGAGAAAATCAATCAAGGCACTAATGGCAAAGAAATTGTAGAGAAATCCATCTCAACCAAACTACTAGCTTCAACAAGATCAAGCAAGAACATAAAGTAAAGTGAATTCAATGTGTTCAGAGAAAATTGTAATGCTAAAGAAAATTTGTCTCAAGGGGAAAATTACACACAAGGAGATAACTAACCACTAAAAATCAAACAAGCAACATAATTTAATAGGTTAGGAAAAATTCAGATGCTAGAGAAAATTAATCAAGGCGCATAAGTTAATGTGATTATAATTGTGGTCAGAGAAAATTCGGATTCCAAAGAAAATTCATCACATGAAGAAAACTAAATAGTGAAAATCAAACAAGCAATATAAATTGAAATGCTAGAGAAAAATCATCTCAACCAAACTACTAGCTTCAACAAGATCAAGTAAGCACATAAAGTAAAGTCAATCTAATGTCATCAGAGAAAATTCAGATGCAAGAGAAAATTAATCTGGATAACAAAATCAAAATCACAGACAAATTATTCAGATGCAAGACAAAATCACAGTCAAAATCACATAACAAGTTTCAAGAAGATACAAAATGCAATCAAAACCCTAATTAATCTGGATATGATTACGAAATAGAAACCCTAATTAATTGAAGAATATTATAAAATGCAATGAATTGTTTACAAAGAAAAACTAGTTCTGGAATAGAAACACGCACCAGAGTGATATGGTGATGATGAAACCCTAATTATGAATGGAGACGAACCGAGATGAAGATGAATAGACTCAATGATGAAAGTAAAATGCGTCAGAGAAATTTCCAAGAAGAAATCTCAAAGATTTTCGCGGAGATAAAACCCTAGCTTTGCTAAACATGATTGACAGAGCTACCATGGCTTTGAAGATGAAGGGACCCAAGTGGAAAGCTTGAAGAAAGAGAAGAAGGGATGTGAGATTTGAATAAGCAAATTGAATTCAGAGAGGAAAATCCTAAGATTGAAGAAGCCATTGTTGTTTGCTTTAATTTTGTTATCGTTCTCAATTTAGAGAGAGTCACGGTGGCGGAAAAGGCGGCAGCGGCGTGGAAGGCAGAGGAGGAGGCTACAACGAGAAAGAGAGAGAGAGAGTAGGTGTGAGATCTTAGGCTACAAAAAAAAAAATATTGTGGATTCCATTACTAAAAGTAGGAGAAAGATTTTAGACCAATTTTTCTCTTAATTTATAGTATTTATATAATCTTTTCATTTTATTATTCAACCCCGCCTTGCACGGCCCTTTTCTACCTAATATATATATATATATATATATATATATATATATTCATATTTCTATTATGTCTGATTAATTTCAATATTAATTCCATAGTAATCTTAAACCATGTCAAAAAAATTAAAAAAAAAAATTCTAATTTGAATATGGCGAATGATCAACGACTTCATCTAATTTATTAATAAAATATAATTTAAGTGGATGTTTGGGATTGAATTTTTTAATCACTTTTTCGTTTTATTTTTTTTCTTTTTATTGAATCTTTTTTTTTTATTATTTTTAAAAATGCTTTAAACTTTTAGAATATACTCAATTAAACAAATTAGAAAAGTAAAAAAAAAAATTATTAAATGAGATAAATTTTTGGAGAAATAACAGCACAGTGTTAACAGGAAAAAAAATTACAAATCAATAATAAAATTTATACATTTTATTAAAATGTTATACTTTTTTATTATATATATATATATATATATATATTTTTTTTTTTTCCTGTTATCACTTTTGTTGTTTCTCCCAAATTTTTGTTACTTAATGCCAAACGAACAAGTTGGGTGGCGAATGACCTCACAAGTAACTGTAACCCCCCAAAGTTGAAAGTCTTGTGAGAAAAGCTAAGCCGAAAGGTACCCCAGTTCTATTTATTATTAAATGATATATAAATGGATCACACACCTTGCGTTTCTTCGAAAGCGAAATTCACTAAAAAAAAATTCACAAATCTTACCACCTCTTTATGTTCGGTGATTTGTCTCTTTCAAAATCATCACTATCAAGGACGGACACAAGATTCTAACTTAGGGGCGAAGATTCTAACTTAAGGGCGAAGGTAGACATATATTTAATAAAAAATCCTTATGAGTTTTTTATTGATAAATCCAATTTAGAGTTGTTCTATCCCAATAAGTTCACAAAGGAAAGTGATAACCTAGTTAGTCCCATGTTTTTATACTTTTGTTCCATAAGGTCCTCTTTTCCTGATTTATAATTTTTGTTAGACTATTATACCCTTATATCTATTATTGATATATATTATATACAACAATGATATATATATTTTCCTCTATTTTTTGTTGTGGTAGGGTTTTGTTCCTATAGAAGAGAAGACGACGACACAGAGTTTGCGGTAAAGTTCCATTCCTATAGGAGAGAAGATAATGATTCAGAGTTTGTGCTCTGTTTTTTTTTTTTTTTCCTGTCATAGTTACGATTTCAGCCGAAAATCAAAGGAAAAGAGGAGGATTTGAATCGAAGAAACAGATGAGATGGCTTACAAATTTGTTCAATCGATTAATTGAAACTCACATTCGACTGGATTAAATCAAAGGAAAAGAGGAGATAGAGGAGTTTGTGCTACGTTTCTAATTTTTCTGTCAATTAGTCTGATTGCTCACATTTCATATTGTTCTTCTTTCGAATGATGTTCTTCTTTTTCACAATTGTTAAAATTGTCGCCCACCAAGTGTTTGATTATATGTTCAGATGAGAAATTCAGCAGAAAAAGTTGTTTCCATTGGAAACTTTGTGGCTAATAGTTGCTATTCCCTTGTTTGTGTAATGATTTTGGGTTTCTTTCCAAGTATTACAAAGGAAATTTGTTCATACTTATATTTTTTGTTTTTTTTCCATCCTTGTGCTCAGTATGTGTTTGGCAAAATATTCAAACGAAATTGGAACATGCTCATGTCTTGTCTTGGACCAAGAACACAGCAGATATAGTGAAGTATAGGATAGCTCCATTGACTTTAGTCTATTTTTGATTGAGTGAAAAATATTTTTACATGGAATAAGATATTACAAAGAATAGATCATCACAATTAGTGTGAATGTTCACATTTCATATTGTTTAGAAGTTTGAGAAATGGGTGTTAGAATTGTGAAGAGTGACGTCTCTGACACAATAATGGGGATTTCTTTGTAAAGAGATGAGGTGGGTTTGGTTTGATTTGGATTGCTATAATGGTGGAATTGTAGGAGGTGTTAATAATAGTGATAATAATGAAGATGAAGACGAAAATTATGAAGACACAGAGGAGGATGTGTGTGATGGTTTTTTTATTTTTTGAGATATTGAGATTTTTGAATTTATGATTCTATTATTGTCATTGATTTTGATTCTTTGTTATTGGATTTCAATGTAACAATGATTTTTAAGATTGGTAATGTGTCTGATATAAAAATGATGTAAATGTTTATATTATTAATCAGTGTTAATATTTACATTAATTTGAATTGAAAATTTGTCGTTGTGTTGTTAATTGGTGTTAATATTAGCCACACATCCATATAATATTAAATGGTGAATATGTTTTCACTCTGTTCATTACTACTGTGACAAGGTGATATTAAGGTTCACATCAGTATTGTATCAAATTACACAATCACAAGCCTCAACTCTCATTTTGAATACAAACATGATGTGAATATTCACACTAAAACATGCAAATGTGAAGGTTCACATGAATTATGAAATATAGATAAAGGCACTATGGTTTCAAAGTATTAATTACTAATATGGAATGATGATATTAAAGTTCATATCAAAATTGCATTGCCCACATATCACTTAAGCCAATGATTATGCATACACAATTGTAAAGCAACTGACAACAATGTGAAGGTTCACATCGATTTTTTAATCTCTAAAAATAATATAATTCACTAACCCAAGCAAATATCATTGCATATTGACGCTATGCAAGCCAACTTGATTTTAACATAATGGTCTTGTCTTGCTGTAATTGTGGCTCAATTAGAGTTTTTTGAAGTTATGACATTATTCACAGTATGACTCATGTAAATATTAGTATGAACATTCACATTATACTTATTGCTAAAATAATAGTCACGTGGGTTTGGTCAATGTGGTTATGTTAATATTGATACTGAGATAATATGCAAATATTTCCTTTATGTTGTGAAATTTTGTTCCTGTCAATATGAGAAATCAACATATGTTGGTACTATCTCCGTGGCCTATGTGAATATTCACACCTTGATTAATTCCACTATTACTTTTGTTTTCATATCCACATTCATTTGAATATTCACATCTCCAGTGATATTTGCTTGGGTTAGTGAATATGATTTTGTTATTGTCATTGATTTTGATTCTTTGTTATTGGGTTTCAATGTAGTAATATTTTTTGAGATTGGTAATGTGTCTGATATGAAAATGATGTAAATGTTCATATTATTAATCAGTGTTAATATTCACATTAATTTGAATTGAAAATTTGTCGTTGTGTTGTTAATTGGTGGTAATATTAGTCACACATCCATATAATATTGAATGGTGAATATGCTTTCACTATGTTCATTACCACTATGACGAGGTGATGTTAAGGTTCACATCGGTATTGCATCAAATTACACAACCACAAGCCTCAACTCTCATTTTAAATACAAACATGATGTGAATATTCACACTAAAACATGCAAATGTGAAGGTTCACATGAATTATGGTATATAGATAAATGCACTATGATTTCAAAGTGTTAATTACTAATACGAAATGATGATATTAAATTTCATATCAAAATTGCATTGCTCACATATCACATTAAGCTATTGATTATGTGTACACAACTGTAAAGCAGCTGACAACAATGTAAAGGTTCACATCGATTTTTTAATCTCTAAAAATATGACTACATCAACATTGCATTAACCACAAACCATCATTTATGTGTGTACATAAACATGAAGTATTGTACATTTATGCACAATTAGATTATTGATGTGAATGTTAATATCACGAATAAAACATCAAATAAATTAATTTAGTTGCATTAAGCCAATGGTTATGTGTACATAATTATAAGACAACATAAACTAATATGAATATTAACATTGACTTTCTAGTAGCAAATATTATGACAACATATCATTGTATCTTATTAAGCACAATCAAAATAACTAGTTATGATTCTTTTGTCCAATGTATTCTAATATTTACAAAATCGCAAATGATGTAAAATTCATATTCATATTTTTCTCGCCGATATAAAATGTGTCTTTTGATGCCTTGTACGTCTCTAGCACCCATACGATGATATCGTTGAACTTCATGCATTTGTTTAGGTCAACTTTACCGATCCTCAACACATCAAACAACTGCCAAAATGGCATTTCCTTCAAATAATCCAACTGAGGATCCAAGAACTTGGTGCTCGTCATCAGTTTCACTAATCCAATGATGTTAGATCAGTAGTTGACCTTTTTCATGTTCACTTTCAGGGGGCTAGCTATTTGTTCAAGTTTGTTTTTGACGTGGAACTGTTCTCTTTTTATTTTGCCATGAAATCTATGAGCAACATCTGTTTGTTCAATTAGAAACAAATTTATTGTTAACGGTCACAAATGGAAAATCAAAACAAGTGCAAACTATATGTGCTATGAATAGTTAAATGATGTGACCATAGTTGCATTGAGCAAAATCATGATATCAATATTAGTTCAACATAGGATAAAACAATAAAAATCAAATAACTGATGTGAACATTCACATGGATCATATATCATGAAATTAGTTCATGTGTCTGAAAAATAAACAAAATTTTGAGAGTTCAAATCATTTGATCATAATCAACAACACTAACAAGGATAACGGCCAAAAAATAGCTGGAAAATAACAGATGAAATATGGAATAATAAAATATTATAACTATTAAACTAACACGATGTATACATGATGCTAATCTTCACATCATTACATTATATATTTGACTGTGAATGTTCACAACCAAATATATGGTGTGAATATTCACATTGACCGTATTTTATGCCACTTTTCATTTTTTATGAAAAAAAAAAAATAGGAATTCAAATTATTTGATCACCATCTACAATCAACAACATCAATAAGGCTAACATTCACAAAATGGGAAAAAATAACTACAATATTATGAAATAATAGCACATTACAACCAATCAACAAGAATAATGGCCATATGATGTAAATGTTCACATCAGTTCATTACAATCAAACATAAAGAGGAAACACAACAACGATAATATCAAAGAGATGTTTTGGAATTCACATTGAACCAAAAAGAGGGGGGAAGGATAGTGTGAATATTCACATGGACCATATTTCATGTCACTTTCATGGAAAATAATCAAAAATTGGAGGTTCAAATTATTGGATCACCATTAACAATCAACTACACCAACAAGGCAAACATTTACAAAAGAGGAAAAAATAACTACATTATTGCAAAATAATGTCATATTACAACCAATTAACAAGAATGATGACCACATGATGTAAATGTTCACATCAGTTCATTATAATCAAACGTAAAAAGGGGAACACAACAATGATATTTACCAAATAGCTGTTTGGAATTCAAATTGAACCAAAAAGCAAGAGGAATGATGGGTGCTTACGTTTGTTCCTCATTTTGGTCGATTGTATACATTGACCGATGTGAACTTTCGTAGAGCTGTCTTCAAATCATTGACAATGAATGAACAACGGTTAGATGATGAGACGTTGGTGAGATCGAATCAATGTAAACTTTTGTAGCAGTGAATCATCACTTTGCCTATGTTTCCAGTTGTTGACAATGACTCAGCTACAATGGAATGACGGTAGGATGGTGGACGGCACGATGTAAAACTTAGGGTTTGGAAAAAAAATGACCAACCTTAGGGTTTGGGAAGGAGAGATTTTCTGCGTGAAATATGGAATGATGAAGGTGGAGTGTTTTGATGGGGTTTGATATCAAGAATGGAAATATGTATATGAGAGCTTGGGACTATTTGGTCTTATAATATCGAATAGGACCTAATGGAATACTGAAAAAAAAATTAGGTTAGATGGAATAAAACTCTTAGAAAATAGATTTACTAAAAAAGCTCCCATAGTGTTTTGATGGGGTTTGATTTCAAGAATGAAAATATGTATATGAGGGCTTGGGACTATTTGGTCATATTATATCGAATAGGACCTAATGGAATACTGAAAAAAAATTTGGATTAGATGGAATAGAACTCTTAGAAAATGGATTTATATATATATATATATATTTGTGCAGTTTAACCTTAATAATTTTCATTGTTGAAAATGTACATTTTATTGTCATCTTAATTTGAGCTTGCTTGTTTTCATTTTTCAAAAAATTCTACTTTCTTATTTTCCGTGTTTTTTTGTTTTTACTTAATTTTTTTAAGGAAAATTTACCCACAAGTCCTAGTTTCTGAAAAGTTTTCTTATGCTCCATTTAGTCCCATTTGCGCAGCAATCTTATGTTCGAAACATTAATCTGATGTTCGAAATCTAATGTTCGAAACATTAATCTGATGTTTGAAACATTGTAATGGGACCTTTCAATCTATAAGAAAACTTTTAGGACTAAACAGTGTATAAGTTATTAATTTGGGATTTATTGGTGCATTTCCCTTTTTTTAATATTTTAAGTAAGTTTTTTACTTTTTAAACACACCTAACATAAATATACCTAAAAAATAAAAAAATTGTAAAAAAAACCTTTTAAAAATTCAATAAATACCAAAAATAAAAAAAAATAAAAAAATACAAGAATTCAATATATTTTTTATATTTTTATTATTTATTAATTTTTTAAAATATTTTTTCACAAATTTTTTATTTTTTAGATACATCTAAGTAAAGTGCATCTAAAAAAGTAAAAAAATGTTTAAAATTTTAAAAATATTCACTAAAAACAAAAAAACACAAAAACCAAAAAATTCAATTTTTAAAAAACTTAATCCAGAAAACTCAAACCAAACACACTAAATAATTTTCATCGTTGAAAATGTACATTTTATTGTCACTGTTTATATATATATATATATATATATATATTTGTGCAGTTTAATCTCAATAATTTTCATCGTTGAAAATGTACATTTTATTGTCACTATAAAAGAAGTAAAGACAAAACAAGATAAATTAATTTATCAATAAGAGGATAAATTATCAACTTTCTTATCTCCACAAATACTTGACACAACCAAAAACAATTATTAACTTTTGAAAGAATGCTTAGGATGTCAATCTCATAGTTTTCCAACTAAAATTTCAAATGCAAATCTAATTTATTTGCAAGCTTTGTAAATATCTTCAATTTTTAAAAACCTATAACTATCCCTAAGATCCAAAGCATAGCTTGTAAGATTTCAATAGAAATCTAAACTCAAAGAAATGAACATGGTGCTGCACAACACAAGGACTAATCAAAAGATCAACATGACACAACTAATGAAAAACAAAAGTTATACAACAGTATCCTCATTCACTATATAGTATGAAACAATACAGCAAATTCGCAAAGTTCAAACAGTTAATGTGTAGGCCTCAAAATATTTTCTTTATTTCCTCTTTCTATTTATTTTTAATCTTCTTGCTCTGTTTCCCTTGGAGGGAGGTTCTGTTTATGCCATTGTTGAGAAAACAGAAAGTTGGGTCAGTTTCCAAATGTGCAGCAGAGGAGCAGAGCAGATAGAATTCATTTCTCTCTCAACACAACATAGTTACTAGGTCCATTGGTTTTTTGTATTTTGGAAATTCTCCTCAGTATAGCTGCGAAAGCATCCTTATCCTGCATTAAAAGATCAAATGAACTCCATCAGTTTCCAATCTTTCTCTACCAAAAACAAAAATGACCCATACCAAAATCATTTCTTGCCATAATTCTGTTTACCATATGATGTGACACATACACAACCATTAACACCTTTCAAATATTATTATTTGTGATGTTAAATTTAAATATAAAAAATAAGAAGATAGATTACATAAACCCCAATATTTGACCCTTGTAACAAATTAAACCTCAGAGTTTTTACAACAGCGCTACCGACCCCCAGTGAGCTGTCCAGCTCTCATTCGCTGAAAACATTAAAAAAAAAAAAAAAAAAAAAAAAACTGTTTTTTTCGCCCAATCACAGGGCGCCACCTCACTGGGGGTCGACCCCCAGTGGGTGTATGAGGCATTTCTGCAGTTTTTATTTATTTATTTTTTCTATTTAATCCTTGAATTTTTAAAATATATATTTAGTTACACTCATCCAACTATCTCCGTTAAAAAGATTATAACAGAATAGAAACAATTTTTTCCATTCCCTCTCTCTTCACCTTCATCCTAAACATATACACATCTACAAACAATACATATAATACATATACGAACTCCATAACTGCCTTCTCCACTGCCTCACCCCAACCCTTACCAGGAAAAAAGAATAGTTCCTTGTGCTGTCTGAGGGAACTGTGAATGTCTCAAATTAAATTCTCCCATCAGAAAAACCACGAACTCTTTTAAAAAGTCCCAGCCCATTGTTTCTTGAAGCCCTCTCTCTCTCTCTCTCTCTCTCTCTATATATATATATATATATTTATGTATAGCCACTAGAACCAGTTGTGAAAATGGGCAATCATTGATCTTCATAAAATCATATTAAATCTGAATTTATATTTGACAAATCCAAATATTGGCAAAATCTAACATCAATCAAATAGTTTACATCCTATCCACTACAATCTGACAATTGAAATAAACAAATTATGATTCATAGTGCACTCTTTAAATAAACACTCTATATATGTATATGGATGTATATAGACCCATATAAAACGCTCCTCTGCTTTTGTATTTCAGCATTTGAAGAAACTAAAAAAAGAGGGATGGGTGACAGAGAGGGTGGAGGGAAAGGAAAAAAATGGGTGGTGAAGGGGGAAGGGAGGGGAAGGAAAAGGGACTAATGGCGGTTGGGGAGGTGAGGGATCAGTGGCGGTGAAGGAGATAGAAGCAAAGGGAAGGTGAGGGATGGGTGGCCCAGCGACGGGGGAGGGGAAGGCGAGGAGGATCTGTCGCGGTCAGTGTGAAAGGGGAGGAGGAGAAGCAGTGGTAGGTCTGGAGATGGGGATGAAAGAAAGTGGTCCAGAGGGATACAATAGGTTTGATCCCAAGTGACGAAGATGATGATAGTCTGTATGATGAGTGGCTCAGATATGGTTGATGATCAATAAAGGATCTAATGATAAAGTTAAATGTGGTGATCTGGTATGGTAAAGTTTAAAGTTAAATTAACATCAACTTTAAAGATCTAATGACTTATTGTCACATATGCTACAAAGGTTTTGCTCTTTTAGTCAAAGTAATGGAAGTGAATGGAGGGTTAGAATTATATCTAATTAAATGATTGGGATTAAATTTGAAAAAATTAAGAGCTTACGATTTAATTAGCTACAATGATCAAACTTATTTTATTTTTTTAGGGTAATTTCCTCTCTCCCCCCCCCCCCCCCCAAAACAAAAAAAATAAAAATAAAAATAAAAATAAATAAAGTGATGCTAATTTTTTCAATTATAGAAAATTAAATTCCAGGAAGAATTTGACAACAATCAACAAGCTGTGAAGACAGATAGGAGGTATTTAATTATCTCTACCCAAAATGACCATGATTGTCCAGGCTATTATTGTTCTCATAAAAATAGACAGAATTTGTAACATAAGCATGGATGAAGACCCAGATAAAACATGAAAGAAAGTGCATACCTCTTTGCATTTTAATCTGGATTTAAACTTAGCAACAAGATCTTGTGTGGTCACAGGAGTCTTTTGCATTAAAACAGCTCGGATTTCTTCTTCCGTGACAGGTCCAGCAGAAGCGGTTGATGTCGATGCTGCTTTTGAAGAAGATGGAGGTGGACCTTTTGTGGGTACACTACTTTTTGAACTAGTCACAATTTCCTCTTTCACAGATTTCACCTCCTGCTCCAAAACAATTACAAGTCAGAAAAAATTTCATCTAGAGTGAGCTCAGGAAGATCAAAGATACTATATGTACATTTTCTGTCTTCACTTTTTTTGGAGGTGCACCGTTACTAGCTTTTGCATCATCACCATTTATTTTTCTCTTTGCCTTTGTTGACTTGGAAGTGGTTGGGGTTCCCCGAGCAGATCCCGAGGAAGCTGGTTTTAGAGGACTGTTATCAACAGGTTCTTCTTTTGGAGCATCCTTCTGCTTGGGAGCCAGCACAGGTGATGAGCCAATATCATCCTCTATCTGGAGGACAAACCCAAAAAACGTGCCTCTGGTTAATTGGCAAGGAAAAAAATGGATAAACACAAGAAATCTTGGGAAGGTCCCAAAATCTGCGAAAAAGCATATCACATATTCTTCCCAACTAGCAGTGGGTTAAAGCGCGATGCATTTGAAATTTTAAATTTAAATTTTTCGCTGATCAAAAAAAAAATGATGATGGAGGAAAACTGATTAGCAGTTTTGAAAAGTTGATGAAGGAGAAATTATTCTAACAATCATTGAATGTGACAGTTTCTACTTTCTAGGTAGGAAGGGGCGACAGTTACTGCTGGGAAGCAAGGGCATCTTCGGAAAAGTGAAAAAATGTGACAGCATCCACACCAACTCAGGTATATGCTTTATACAATAGAATAAATATGCAGTAATTATTATGAGGAAAAGAACACAGCAGTGAACGTCTCTTGTTTTTTATTCCTATTTTCACTTGCACGAGCATTTCATAAAAGCAGATCAAATAAAATTCTTTGTTAATAGAGCATTCAAAAATAGTTAGGCATCAGAGATTCACAGAAACTTACATCATCATCGTCGTCATCATCCTCCACATCTGAATCATTCAAACCACCAGTTCGCCCCAGCAGCTTCTTCAACTCTTTTCCCGATTTGCTCAGACCTCCCTCCTCTTCTTCATTAGTTTCATCCTCATCCTCTTCATCCTGCAAGCAAGTGTTCGGGACATCACATCACCATTATATCAAATTGCAGTATTCAAGTTGAAGGAAAGAAATCACAACTATAGTAATCCACGCAGTATACAAGCAAGAGAAATCATGAAATCTCATTTGTACTTGGTGTGGCTTGGCAAAAGCTAGCTAGTGTCTCCTTCCTGCTACAAGCATTAGAAAAGACTAGGAGGCAACAAGGGCCTCCCATCAAACCACATACTGCAGTAGAGTTTATCTTCTATTTGGATTTCACCAGCAGGTTTACATCACAGGAGTTAAAACAGATTTCAGCAAGTCACAGACATCTTCGAAAGGTGCCTATTGAGAGAGAGAGAGAGAGAGCGAGATCTTCTGAAATTTCACATTTTCTGAGCTAAAGCCCAACCATCTTGCATCATTTATATTTAGAAAAAAACAACCATTGACTATACACATGCTTAACAACCAATAAAGATAGAGACTGCAGGGTTCACGTAGACACAGCAAAACAAGTAACATGACCCATATGCAAAGCTCAAGAGCTTACTAATTGGAAACTCTTAAAATGCAAATTCGCTATTCACTGATTTAAAAACCCTAAACCCCAAACCCAAAATGCTATTATGTTATTTGGGTTGGGGAACACATTCAATATCAAGAGTATCATATACAATTATATATACATATATGTGTGTTATTATAGCATCCTTACAGCTGATGGGGCCAGCACAGCATCTATGTGCCAAAGATTGAAAACTTCAATACTCCCTTCGTCCCAAAATATTAGTCTCTTATTGTTAGAATTTACTATCACCTACCACCACTACCACCTCACCTACTCCACTAAACCTAACCCACTACACCACTACCACCTCACCTACTCCACTAAACCTAACCCACTACACCACTACCACCTCCACTTCACCTACTCCTTACCTACTACACACTCACCCTCTTCTATATATAGGAATCATGAATCATTGTAATAGAAATCAATAACATTATATCAATCAACAATACAATTCTCTATTTCTCTTTATACATTAAATTTCTACATGGTATCAGAGCCATAAGATTTAGGCCCGTATTTTGTTTTCTCACCGGCGGGCAGCCGGCCGGCAACCTTGCCTTCGCTGCCCGCTGGAATTTTGTACACATACCTTCACTTTCCTGCATCTTCCAACTTTCTTACAACTGTTGTCCCATAGATGGGCTTCATATCTACCAGTCCATCTATGCCTTGTGACACCTCTATACTGTGAAGTCCTCTGTCCAAATGTATCAATGGACTTCCTATGGCCAACCTGCTTCTGATCAAGCTTCTCAGCCCTCTTTTCTTCCCCTCCTTGAATGGTGTTTGGTACACCTCATGGCCTCTAAATGCATAGTAATCTGAGTATTGCTGGGCTTGAATCTGCTGTTGTTGACTATTGTTGGTCTCATGATCTGGGTTGTGGTGGTAGTACATGCTCTCTTCTTACATGAGAAGGCGCGTCACTGTCGGAATACAGGCTGCCGCCTCTGGCCCCTTAAGCTTCCGCTGCTTCCGCCCTACTCTTGCTGGCGGCGCCGCACCTGCGCTGAAGGTTGCCCAATTTAGGCGGAAAGTTTGCTCGGTATTTGGCATTGTAGTACCATTGGTTGTCGATGGCATCATCTTCACAGCCTCAATCTCTCTCCTCGAAATCACAGTGAATTGAAATTCGGCAACAAATGGTATACAGAGTGGTAGTAGTACTGTTTTTGTGCGAAGGGACAGAAATCATCACATTTCTCACCTTTTTTCTTTTATTTTGTCCTCCACTTTACACCTCACATGCCTTCTCTCTGTCTAAACAATAATTTTCCACCACCCAACTTTCTTTTTATTTTATTTTCTTTTCTTTTATCACCAACTCACTTCTTATGATGAAAACACATGCCTTAATTTATTTTAATAACATGAGTGGCCTCCCTTTTCCACCATCTCCCTCTTTTTCTACACAATATTTTTTGTACCACCGCCCACTCCATGATACCCATATTAATATTATTATTATTTTCACAAAAAAAAAAAAATAAATAAATAAATAAATAAATTCATTCCAGTTGATTTTTCTGCATTACCACACCTACCATTCGAGTTTGCCAAACACACTTATTTTATTCATGTCAGGATCAACCCCGATCACAAAAAAAAAAAAAAAAAAAAACAAACAAACAAACAAACAAACCACCACAACACACCCAACACCCACAGTGGGATTTTTCTTCTCTACTCTGCTGCAGGTCTCTTCTTCTTGCCTCCGTCCTGGACGGCCCTTGCCGGTGTTGCCTCCGTGTTTCCCACACCACCGAGCACATTCACTCCACCCTGCTCCTCCACTACAGCATATGGCGGCCCTCCAAATCGGAACATAAAACTGGCCTTCCGCTTCAGCTCCTTGTTTTCCGCCTTTAGCACACTTATCTCTGCTCGCGCATCCTTATACATGCGTTGGAGCAGAGCCAGTTGGGCGTTTAACTGCTGCACCTCATTTGTCCTACTCTGCAGCCGGTGCGACAAATTTGTGACCGCCGTCATGGACTCCACACATGCCTTCAAAGTATACTGATTAGCCTCCACATCCGTTTGCACTGCCATTTTTTGCTCCACCGACCGCATCGGAAAGTTCAACGGAGCAAACTCCGGGGCGCTTGGTTGAGGTTCCAGTGCCACCGCACCAGTTATTTCTCTTGTGGGCTCGTTCAGTTCTGGAAAGAGCGTGAGCAGGTTCTGGGTAGCTGGACGGGAAGAAGAGGCCATGTTTTTGGGTTGCTAAGTGTTTCGGAAGGGTTGGTGACAGAATGGCAACAAAGTGTTCCACAGTTTCTCTCTCCGCAGAGGCAGAGTTTTTTTCAGCGAAGGGTTGGTTTCAGAGGTTTCAGAATGGTATGCCTCAGCCTCAGCCTTCGTCTTGGATAAATAGCCGAGGCAGCCACGCGTATCGCGCGCCTCTTGCCGCCCGACAAACTGGCACGCCTTTTCATGGCACATCTTTTGACAAAGTGGACACGCCTTTTGATGGCACGCCTTTTGATGGCACGCCTTTTGATGAATTGGGCACGCCTTTTGATGGCACGCCTTTTGACAAAATTGGGCACACCTTTTGAGGGTGCCACTTTTACAAGGGTCCGACAAGACTCTATAAACTGTCCCGACATTTGATACCGGTTAGCTTTTTCAAGGGTCCGACAAGACTCTGTAAACTGTCCCGACATTGATTCCGGTTAGCTCCTTTATGGGTCCGACAAGACTCTGTAAACTGTCCCGACATTGATTCCGGTTAGCTCCTTTATGGGTCCGACAAGACTCTGTAAACTGTCCCGACATAGATTCCGGTTAGCTCCTTTATGGGTCCGACAAGACTCTGTAAACTGTCCCGACATTAATTTCGGTTAGCTCCTTTATGGGTCCGACAAGACTCTGTAAACTGTCCCGACATTGATTCCGGTTAGTTTCTACAAGGGTCCAGCAAGACTCCGTAAACTGTCACAACATTGTCTTCTACAACGGTCCGACATGACCCCATAAACTGTCTTCTACAACGGTCCGACATGACCCCATAAACTGTCTTCTCCAAACGGTCCGACATGACCCCGTAAACTGTCCTGCTACATCGGTCCGACATGACCCCATAAACTGTCTTCACCAACGGTCCGACATGACCCCATAAACTGTCTTCTACATCGGTCTGACACCACCATACAGTGTCCTCTACCACGTTATGACACCCCCATACAGTGTCATCTTCACCGTTATGACACCACCATACAGTGTCCTCTACAACGTTATGACACCACCATACAGTGTCTTCACCAACGGTCTGACACGACCATACAGTGTCTCCTCTCCTTTTTATGTATTTTCTTGTTTTGTTCCTCTCTTCAAACTCAAGTTGGTTAGATTCTATCCTCCTTGAGTTTGCGGGGGGCTGTTAGAATTTACTATCACCTACCACCACTACCACCTCACCTACTCCACTAAACCTAACCCACTACACCACTACCACCTCACCTACTCCACTAAACCTAACCCACTACACCACTACCACCTCCACTTCACCTACTCCTTACCTACTACACACTCACCCTCTTCTATATATAGGAATCATGAATCATTGTAATAGAAATCAATAACATTATATCAATCAACAATACAATTCTCTATTTCTCTTTATACATTAAATTTCTACACTTATTCCATTTTTCATTGTCCCAAAATATTAGTCCCTTTTAAAAAATCAAGGACTAAAATAATATTAATTTCCTATTTTGCCCTTCTTTTAAATTCATTAACACCACAAAAAGTACAATTATGACAATTGATATTCCTCAAAAAATGTACTATCAAAGGGTAACTTTGAAAAATCAATTTTTTTAAAGTGCAATAATTATACTATCAAAAAAAGTTCGATTTCCCAAAATGTACTATTATTTTGGGACGGAGGGAGTACATAACATATGAGGCCAAAAAATGATTTTTTGAATGATAGTTGGAACCTCACATAATAGATATAGGACTGGTGTTCAACAAGATTGGGGGGAAAATGTATACAAGATAAGAAAAAATCATATTTCCATACACACGTGAATGAATATGTAGACATCTATTAAAAGTATCCATCTAATTGTTGAGTCCACAGAGAGATGCCCATAGAGCAAAAAGATTGATTACCACTACGCAAAACATATGAGGTATAGTAACCATTGATTGACCTCTAAGAAGCACGGACACGGACAGGGATAGGGACATGTGTCACAACACTGACACACATGGACACAAAAATTGTCAAAAAATGTAAGACACGACACGCAGGGCATGTGTAAAACATATAATTTTATATATTTATTATATGTCATTAACAAGGACAAATAATTATATGTCATATATATGAATATTTTAGTCAAATATAATAATTTTTAACATATGAAGGAGGAGAGTAGATATAAATTTGCATTGTTTTTGTTTTATCATTAGATTCCAAGTTATTTTATTCAATCTTATAATGTATTTCATGTGTGTCCAAGTGTTGAGAAGTGTTCGGCGATTGTTGTGTCGTGTTGTGTTGGTGTCAGACACAATACATTACATTCTTAGAAGTGTTTGTGCTTCTTAGATTGGCCTTTAAAAAGTAGTGAAGGCCTCACAAAGGTTAAAGGTTTGGTGGCTATAAAAATTTAGCAGTCTACACATGATTTTTAACGTATGAAGGAGAGAATAGATATAAGTTTGCATTGTTTTTGTTTTATCATTAGATTCCAAGTTATTTTATTCAATCTTATAATGTATTTCATGTGTGTCTAAAGTGTTGAGAAGTGTTCGGCGATTGTTGTGTTGTGTTGTATTGGTGTCAGACACAATACATTACATTCTTAGAAGTGTTTGTACTTCTTACATTGACCTTTAAAAAGTAGTGCAGGCCTCACAAAGGTTAAAGGTTTGGTGGCTATAAAAATTTAGCAGTCTCTCTTGCGAGAGATCAAATAAAGCATAACAAGATCAATAAATTCGCCGAAGTATTTCTTAACAAAAAATAATTGCTCTAGAATAAAAGGAGCACATCATTATAGATGATATGCCTCACTAGTGGTTTATTTATGGTCTTTTCCTTCACTGTTATCTTTAATTATTCCTTAAAAGGGTTTTCATTCTCTAACCCTCTCACCTATAGATTGTACTCTTGGTCTTCACAAAAATTACACTGAACAAAAAATCATATAGCCAATCTAAAAAAAATTAGTCAAGTATACAGCCACCATTAAGATAAGGAAGTATATCAAAACATGTCCACAAACTTCCACAACATTTACCACTGATATCTAAGCAGCATGGACAAGGCTATACAACATGACATTGATGTGTTGACACGATAATTTTCAAAAAATGTAGATTACAACAAGTGGAGAACACGCACAAAATACATAGTTTTATATATTTATTATATGTCATATATACAAATATATCATTAAAAGACAATTAAAAAATGCAACATAGAACTAATTTCTATAATAATAATATGACACGTTTGGACGAGTGTCCGACATGCATCGGGAAGTGCCTGACGAGTGCTTGACATGTGTCGCGAAGTGTCTAACAGTGTTGGTGTCCAACACAGACACAACACCTTCTCAAAAGTGTTTAAGCTTTAAGTTTGGCAAAGCAATTGCAAGTGAGAACAGATTATGATGTAATGCGCTAGTACAACTATCTACGAGCGAGTTACAAAATGCAAAAATATTACACCTGTTTAATTTCTGGAGGTGCCGGAATTTCAGGGGCTAAATCTTCTCGTTCCTCAGGATCATTACCCACAGCTTCATCATCATCAGTGAAGATTTCTTCATGCTCCCAATCATCACCTAGCAAAAACCAACAGCAAACCATCTCAACCGTCCAGCTCAATCAGAAATGAAAAGGTCCCTACATTAATAAAGCAGTGCAAAGGAGAAATTTCAATGAATGCTGCAAATTCATGATATAGAAAAAGCATGATGGAAATAGCCACATCAAATTAGCCAGTGAAAAAATGCAAAACAACTATGCTACTTGTATCTAAAAATCTCTTCTCTTTTTCATTCTTGCATTCCAATTTACTTTTTATTATCAAATGCCAGGAATTTGAAAACAAAGATTCACATCAGAAGAGAGCATATTGTAAATCATAAAGCAATTTCTATCCATCTACTATCTTTAAAAACATATATTTATTTATTGTTCTAAGTATATCGGGAAACATAACATCAATATTATCTTCTATTAGTCTAAACAAGAACTTAATCCACTAAGAAGCACGGGCAATTCTAATAAGGTGCCGTGTCCATGTCAGAGATTCCCCAACAACATTTATCTAATTTTTTTTTTTTTTTGTAACAAGACAAGCTTCATACACTTGGGGGACACATGTGACCATGGCTTAAACACATGTGAAATACATTGGAAGTTTGAAGAAAACATTCATTGACCAAATAAAAATAATGCAAGTAAAAAATATATATTAATTTATTGCCATGTTCAGTGTCCATAACTACGTTTCTTAGTTAAATTAAAACAATATTGAGGAATCTTCTCTATTGGATACGCATTACAAGTTAGAAACAATAATGCTCACCCTTCTCAATATCATCATCATCCAAATCAAGGTCACCTCCTCTTGGACCTTCTTCGTCGTCGTCGTCACCGCCTCTTTTGTTGAGTCCAAGTCTATTTTTCCTTGCACCCTCTTCGTCTTCATCTTCCTCTCCCTTGTCTGAAACATTAGCTTCGTCATCATCACCGCTAGTTTTTCTACGTCCCTTTCCACCACCAGCTCCACTTTCCTTATCGTCAAACTTTTCAACTTCACCAAATGCAGCAGGTCCATTGTTTGCTGCTTTCATCATCCATCTTTGGTACCCATCTGCAGTTTTCCTTCTATTCTTCATTTTCTCTTCTGCTTCCTCCAATGTAAGTTGCTTATATTGTGCAACCTTGTTAAAGTTGTACCTAAAAATAGAAGGAATAAAAAAAAGTTCTAAATCAAGAATAAGATAGCATTGAGCTTGATATGTAATCAATATCTATTCCACATAAAGTTGTACCTAAAAATAGAAGGAATAAAAAAAAGTTCTAAATCAAGAATAAGATAGCATTGAGCTTGATATGTAATCAATATCTATTCCACATACTTGCAACATATGTTATCAGAACTTACGATTCATGATTTGATTCGCAAATCATACATAGATCGATATGAATCTATGGGTGAATCTATTTCAAGATAGAACTATGGTAAAAATCACACGATTACACAATCCATTCATGATTCTCTATGTGAAAATGACATAATACAACTTCTAAGAGTTTTTAGAACAAAAATACTGAATATCTATGCATGATTTGTTGTTATTTTGATGATCCGAAGGTATTTAATAGGATCCAATCAGACCCAACATGCTCTTATTTTTTTCTTAAAAAAATTCATAATACATCTACCAAGGATGCTTAAGGTTGAAGTAACTTGCACCCATAAATTATCTACAGCTATTTTAGGGAAATAAATATAGTTCCATATTACATGGGTTAAGCCAGTTAAACACAATAGTTCCACAACTATTTTTTTAGAACTTTTTTAAGCATACCTTTAAAAGTGTTTGAGGTTATAAAATAAAATATTCTACTTAATTCTTTCTTATTATTATACTCTATATAGGACTCCTAGATTCATTTTTTGGATGTCAAGAGAGATTATATTATGATTTATAAATAAATTTACGGTTGGTTGGATTTGGATCCACATCTCTTGCTATGAAGGCCATTTCCAATTACATGGTGTAATCATATCCTTATATAAGAAATATTTTATAACATGGCCGAAAATCAATATTTCATTTTTCTATATATACGGTTGTTCAACGCTTTTTATAATTTGTATTGAATCTTAACAATTCTCGATTTGATTCGGTGCATGATTCACTAAATTAGGAATTCACAACATGATTCTCCATTCGACAACCATGCTTGCAACACAAGATTAACATCTAGCCAATTAGGACCCTCCAAAAAATTATATATATTTTTTCTTCTTCCTTCCTTTCTTTCTTTCTTTCGCACAAAAGGAGCAAACCTAGTTAGTTTGACAATTCACCCAAAAAAAAATGCTTATATTGCTCCCTTGCAGACAAGATGGCTATTGACCGGAGAGATGGTGACAATGTGATGTATCAGTACGTTACACAAACATATAGGCATACCAAGAACCTGCAGGAATAGCAACAAACTCCTTCCCCTGCAGCATTAATAGGTAGTATGTTGCTGATTGTGCACCCTCAAGCTGACCCTGGTACTGAAATTGGCCCGTTTCATCCTCCAAAAGCCAAGGCTTATTCTTGTACTTTTCCTATAAAATGGAATTACACAATGATGGAGCTAGTAAATAGGGGAATCAATAATCGAATTAGAAAGGAATGCAAAATAGCAAATTAACAAAATTCAAAATAAATCAATTTTATACTAAACCATAAACCAATGAAAGACTAGGAGAATCAAAACCTGTGAGCCAACCAATGAATGTTTTGCATATGCCCACTAAAACTAAAGTACAGCTAGCAATTAAATACACGGGTCAATATTAAACATTTCCTCAAAAATAAGTTCATTTGAAGAAACAATGTGATACAGAATTGAAAACATATCGGATCAACAGCCAAAAACTGTGATTTGTCTTACATGGTGAATAAAAATATGCTTGAGAAAATAAAAAAAGGAACACTTTAATTGAGGTAAGTTGAAGAAAATTGCTTGGTTAGGTTTTTCAAAAAACATTTTTCAAAAAATTCTACTTTCTTGTTTTCCGTGTTTTTTGTTTTTACTGAATTTTTTTAATATTTTAAGCAATTTTTTTTACTTTTTAGACATAGCTAACATAAATATACCTAAAAAGTAAAAAATGTGTGAAAAAAACCTTTTAAAAATTCACTAAATACCAAAAATACAAAAAAAATATGAGAATTTAGTACATTTTTTGTATTTTTATGTATTTTTTAATTTTTTAAAATATTTTTCACAAAATTTTTACTTTTTAGATACATCTAAGTAAAGTGCATCTAAAAAAGTAAAAAAAATGTATAAAATTTTAAAACTATTCACTAAAAACAAAATAACACGAAAACCAAAAAACTCAGTTTTCGAAAAACTTAATCCAAAAAACTCAAACCAAACACACTGTAAAACTGTGAAATTACTAAACCCCTATGGAATTGTGCTTATGGGGAAAGCATATGCCAACTTTTACAAATTAATGCCAAATCGCCAATTATGAAATTATCCAAGTGACTAATTGATATCATGCCAATTCAAAACACAATTAATTAACCAATCTATTAATTTTCAATTAATCAATCTAATCTATCAATCTCATCAAATTACGAGCAAGCAACAACGAGACAATAGATTTAACATACAAACCCCTTAGAAACCCCCTTCAATACTGAGAAAATCATGATCCCGACACAGTGACACCCACAATCAATCAACTATTGAATCAAATAGTTACAAAGACACAATTGAAGGAATTCCAACTTCCTACCCAAGATTATCTACAATCTAAGAAGTATGGACACTTCTAAGAATATGACGTATCCATGTCGTGTCCGTATCGGACACCGACACTCTCAGGACACATGTCCAACACTCTTCAAAACGTGTCCTATTTTTTCAATTTTTTTAAATACCCAAACACTCTTTGGACACTTAGAGGACATACGTGTCAATTGTTTAAACACACGTGTCTATCAATTAAACACGTGTAAAATTAATTATAAGTTTGAACAAAACAACTTAAGATAGAATAATAAAACAAAAACCATATAAATTTACAAGAATTATTGTCATATTACATTTTTTATTATCTCTGAATGATATATCATATATATATAACATATAATAAATATATAAAATTATATATTTCATGCTTGTTCCCCACGTGTCGTGTCCTCCATTTTTTGAAAATTAACGTGTTGGCGTATCCGTGTCCATGTCCGTGTCCATGCTTCTTAATCTATAATTGAATCCAACTGTCAAGTGGGAACCAAGAACTATGAAAAACTTTATAAAATTTTACCTGAAACTCAAATAAGCAAAGTCCTATAAAATAGGCTAGTCCCTAGATGTAAGTGAAATACAAAACTGTGACGTACAAAGGTCCAAATGGGTCATATTATATGCATGTTAGCAACGGAACCGATGACGGCATCACTTGCCAACTATTTTTTATTTACTTCTTGTTAATTTTTTAGGTAAACTCAATCTCACTAAATCAGCTACTACCAACCCAAAGCCCCAAAATTACGAACACAGATTTTGATCATCAAAAATAACAAACCTAACTAAATGTATCCTTACAAACTGATTTGTCGTTAAAGATGATGGTCAATATCATTGCTCTTAAAAATGCATTTGGTTTTCACTAGAATGAAATCTCATTTTGAGAAAATAGATTTGAAAACTTTTCATACCAGACACAATTGATGGGAAACATTTTGTACTTCAAACTCCTCAACGATGAGGAAGAATACAAGAATAATCTTATAAGTTAGTGTGGGTACTTGTATCAAGCCTAATACGTGGCAAGCCCTACAAATGCCACATCACCAAAACCCCACCCACGTGACAGACCAATAAGGCACCACGCAGGCATGTCGTATGTTTGATACATGGCAAGCCCTATGGGTGCCATGTGCCAAGGCACTACGTAAAACCAAGACTATATGCTTAGCCTAAGAGGGAGCATACATATAAGCCCAAATATATCCAAATATGAAGAGCCCTGCAACAGGCCTTCATACCTCGCTCCAAGACCAAAACAACAATACAATCAGCCCCCGGTTCACTTGGACTTGGATTGATAAACACTGGTTCTCCTAAATATTAAAATAGGCCTGCAGCCCATTCTCCTACTTGGTCGCTTAGAAGCGAACCCCTCTCCTAAACATTGAGATATGCCCGCGGCCCATTCTCCTACTTGATCGCTTGGAAGCGAGCCCCTGGCTCTCCTAAACATTAAGGTGGGCCCTAGCCCATTCACCTACTTGGATGCTTGGGTTGGGAGCAAGACCCAGGCACTACTGCTCGGGATCATCAGAGGATACTGGACTGGCGGCTGCGGTCATGGGATCGTCGAGATGGTTGTCTTCTTGCTAAGACAACTCCATCTCGACCAAGCTTGGAGAAGAGGCAACAATGACCTTACATTTATGTCATCCGATGCATATACGAAACGTTACTTTCCACCTGCCATGAAACGTTGCTCTTTGCCTGCCGTCAAGCCAAAGACGGCAGAAGAGCTTATATCACTTCTGGCAGAGTTGAGGAGAACGAACCGCTTGTTCAACAGTTTGCTTGGGCTCCAATACTCATGTTGCCTATATAACGTATCCTATATGCAGTGAGACACAACAACAATACAACTAAGTCTCATGCTTAAACACCCCTCTCATACTCTATATCAGTGTTCAAGATCCATCACTGCCAACCTCTCCCTCTCCAAGCTTGCCTTGACCTCCTCCTCTCTACCTCTGGTGATCTCAGGCCATTGAAGTGCCCGCCATCTTCCCGAACTACCTCTAATCACACCTCACACCCACATTATACTCTACTGGGGAATAGTGGTGCTCACTTCACATGGCACCCAAAAAGAACAACAGAACTGGAGCGGCGACATCCCAAGGTGGCGGTAGGAAAACCCTGGCAGAGACCTCGAAACACAACTCCGGCAGCTCTCCAGAAGAACAATCCTCTCAACCAGCCATATCGGATCAGCTATGTGTATTAACTGAGAGCGTCACCTCTCTTCAACAGAACCAGCAACTCTTAATGGATGCCTTACTAGCCTTACAAAGGGCACCTACACTTCCATCATCATCTAACCTTCTTTCATCATCACAAAATGGCACTTCGCCATTAGCCCAGAATGGCTCAGAAGCCAACCCCGCTCCACAAAACAACTTGCAAACCCAAGTGGGAGGACAAACAGTCACCTCGCTCCCCCTATTAGTTCCCAGCCAAATACCTCCACCACAAGTTGGATCCATTAGCGGAGCTCCCACCGCAGTGGCTTCGACTGGCTCTCCAGCTCTTCCGCCAGATCAAACCCCTTCTCAGCCATTAACACTGGATGTAGTAAAAGAGCACATACACAGCCTACTCCAGACGAACAAAGGTCAATCCCTGCCTCTCCAGAAAATTCCCCTCCCTCGCCTTCCAAGTATATTTTTATCCCTCGCTAATTTTCTAACCCTTTCCACCGAAGTACCCAAAAAAAAAAAAAAAAAAAAAGGCCTCTTCCATTGCTAAGGCACTATTTTGAGTTAGGCCTCTTTCCCTCGCATAAAGTACAAACCAAAAAAAAAAAAACCAGAATAAAAAAAAAGCCCTCTTCTCTCGCTAAGGCACTATTTTGAGTTTGGCCTCTCTCCCTCGCATGAAGTACCCCTTCCCTCTCAATTCCCCTCTCCCTCGCCTTCCAGGTATGTTTCTATCCCTCGCTAATTTTCTAACCCTTTTCACCGAAATAGAAAATCCACCGAAGTACAAAAAAAAAAAAAAAAAAAAGCCCTCTTTCCCTCGCAAAGGCCCTATTTTGAGTTAGGCCTCTTTCCCTCGCATGAAGTACACCTCCCCTCGCAATTCCCCTCTCCCTCGCCTTCCAGGTATGTTTCTATCCCTTGCTAATTTTCTAATCCTTTCCACTGAAGTAAAAAAAAAAAAAAAAAAAAAACCCTCTTCCCCTTGCTAAGGCACTATTTTGAGCTAGGCCTCTTTCCCTCACAATTCCCCCTCTCCCTCGCCTTCTAGGTATGTTTCTATTCCTCACCAATTTTCTAACCCTTTCCACCGAAGTCCCAAAAAAAAAAAAAAGGCACTATTTTGAGTTAGGCCTCTTTCCCTCGCATGAAGTAAACCCATCCCTTGCAACTCCCTCACCCCTTGCACTAATCTTCACTTCCCTCGCAACTCCTCACCCCTCGCACTAATCTTCACTTCCCTTGCAACTTCCCCTCAACCCTCCCCTCGCACCAATCCTCACTTTCAAAAAAAAAAAAAAACATTGGTTCTGGCCCCTCACCCCAAATTTTTTTACGTACTTCATGAAATCCTTTTGTGGGCTTCCCTCGCTTCAACTTTTTTGTTATATAACCTACAAAATTTTTCTTGAGCCTCCCTCGCCTCATTTTTTTTAATATAATTTATGAAATTCTTTTTTAGGCTTCCCTCGCTTCAATTTTTCTTTTTTTTTTGGTAACCTACAAAAAAGTTTTATTGAACCTCCCTTGCCTCATTTTTTTTATTCACGAACATTTTTTGGTCCCACTTCAACGTTAAGTACAGGTCTCCAACTCCACAGCTCTCTAACACTTTATTCTAACAATTTATCATTATTTTCTAACCTTACACCTCTCCAATATTTGTTATTAATTTCACAACTTTCTAACCTTTTGACTCTTTACCAAAATAACATTTTATTATAGACCTCTCCAATTCTCCGAAACACAGCCCTCTATTATCGTATTACCTCATCAATTTTACCAAAAAAAAAAAAAAAAAAACTGTGGCTCATTTATTTTTAGACTCTCCAACAGTTTTTTTTTTTTGTTTTTTTTTTAATTTTTATCGCAAACCCATACCTTATCTATATATATATATATATATATATATCAATATATAAAAATATATACAAATCAACTGAGAAGAACACATACCTTTACAACCTACGGCAGCCCCAACCGCGACGAGCTCCGAGAGTATCCGCACCTCTTCTTTCTTTCCCTTCCTAGTTCGTTACTCCTCACAAGCTTCACCCATGGCCATAGCGCTTAGAAACCCAACTTCACTGAGTCAACAAGATCGAAACCCTAGCCCCACTCTGATGATGGCTCACACACCGATTCTTCAATCACGACCCTAGCGATCGATAATAACCCAAATCCAGCAACCTAGAATCAAACCTCCAAGCAACTATTTCGCAGCGACTCCGCAGCACCCCTCTTCTCCCTTCGTGACTTTAGAGCTCGATTGTCGTGGCTCTTTCGCACCACACAGCACCCTTCTTCTCCCTTCATGATTTTGGAGCTTGACTGCTGTGGCTCCTTTGCACCACACTGCCCCTTGACGGCAACTTTTTCTTTCTAATCTAAGAAACCCAGCTACAGGTAACCACGTCAATAAAACACCCTTCTGTACAATGGGTAAATGAAGCAGACAAAACAACCAACCAAAAAATACAGAGCTCTTATCTGATCAAAAAAAATATATATATATATATATATATTTATAAATAAATAAAACAAGTTCAAACTATACCCAGAATCTACACAAGTTCTTTTAAAATTCATATGGAGTATAGGTTCTTTGTGCCTGTTTGGTGCAGCTTAAAAGCTGCTTATTTCAGCTTTCAGCTTAATTTAAGCTATTTTGATGTGTTTGGTTTAACTTATAGCTTATAGCTTTTTGGAAGTCAGAAATCAGCTTATGTTCATAATTATAAGTTATAAGCTGTTTAGGCATAAGCTATAAGCACTTTCCCACAGCTCTACCAAACAGGGCCTTTGTGGCAAAAATGCAATGTTCAAGCAGAAGAGGAGTTCCAAAAAAAATAAATAATAATTATTATCATTATCATATATTTATAAATATATATACATACTGAGATTGTACCTTCCCCAGGAAAAATCCTTAAACCAATCAAAAATTCTCTTTGCTTATTACAAACACTAAAAACAGACTGCAATAACCTTATTGCACGCTACCATGGCAACTCCAAATCAGCAGCTATTAATGGTCTGCTCTAAACCTATAACTCCAATTGATGAGTTGTCCTCTCCATAGATCGCTCTTTCCCAACAAAAAGCTGCAAAAGTCAATAAACTCACCCCCTTTTCCCGATGCAACCCCGTCTTTATAAGAGAGCAAATATAGGACAACAACACAAAAAAACGCAAGCAAATTCATATCCACTCGCTAACACTCTCCTCTCAACTTCAACAACCCATTCTCTCTAAATAGCTTCCGGAGGAGAGGGGCATTGAGATAACACTGTTTGGCGGCCGGTGAACAAGGCTCCAAACCAAAGAGGTTCAAAATATAGAGCTTCAAGCTCCTCTCCCACTCACCGCCGCCGCCGCCGCCCGATGTGAGTTCTTTCGAAAGATGCTCTCCATGCCTCCATGGCAATTCCAAGATCTGCTATTCGAATCCCTTGGATCCAACACCCAATATCCACTTATACAGTCGTAGAGGTGCCGGAAGAATTCTAGGGTAAAATAAGAGGATGGTACAAGGCACTAACCATTCCAGAACTCTACACAATACCACCGTCCCACACGTGGTTTTTGCTAAACCAAGAAATCAACCTCACTCTCTAAGGATCCACCTGCCAGGCAAATCAAATATTAATCCCACATTTCGAGAGGATCCGCATCAACATCCTCTCGCAAAGACCGACAGAGAGAGATCTAGACCACCACATCTCCATCATGTCAACATCGTTGGAAAACCCAAATGAAGATTTGGGACTTGGGTAAGACATAGAGAACTTTGCAGATCTCAACATGGGAGGACAACGCTTCCCGCAACGCTCAGCCAAGCATCCCCCACAACATTCCGCTCAACATCCTCTTCTTCAACACTGAGGGCGTCACTTGCCCTAACTTCCTCCAACACTACATGCACCTACATTCTAGCAGACGCTTCCACCTCCTCATCATCACAAACACGAAAAAAAGGAGAAGCGAGGCCTAATTCATGAGCCAAATCATAGGCTATCCTAACACCAAGACCATAGCCCCCCCTCCTAGCAGCATGAAAAGGGTGATAGGCGGAATTTGGTGTCTATGGAACGAAGCTGAAATCTCCTGTGAAGTGGTGGAGATTCCATGGAATCAAGTCATCGCCAACAAGCCCATATCTTCATCCGGCCAGCTTGCACCAGATGAAACTTAAAATGTAAACTGTCCATGAGCAATCCAAATCCCCCCATTGTATCAAAAGCCTAATTTTAGACGACTCTATCTGAATACTTGTCTACATGAGCTAATATTTTCAAAACTTTTTAACACAGTCATGTACAAATACTCTCATTAGCTATAAGAGCATCTGTATAGGAAGGCATTATTGTGGGTACTTGTATCAAGCCCAATACGTGGCAAGCTCTACAGGTGCTACGTCACCAAAACCCCACCCACGTGGCAGACCAATAAGGCACCACGCGGGCATGTCGTATGTTTGATACATGGTGAGCCCTACGGGCGCCATGTGCCAAGGCACTACGTAAAACTAAAACTATATGCTTAGCTTAAGCAGAAGCATACATATAAGCCCAAATATATCCAAATATGAAGAACCCCGCAACAGGCAGCACCATGGCCCCGCAGGGCCCATGGTCCTTCATACCCAGCTCCAAGACCAAAACAACAATACAATCAGTCCCCAGTTCACTTGGACTTGGATTGATAAACACTGGCTCTCCTAAATATTGAGATAGGCCTACGGCCAAGGTTTTAAAAAGCAGCCGCAACCGTTACGTAACGCCATTACATAACTGTTGTGGTAGGTACCGCGACCCGTTACGGCCGCTTTTGCAGTGTAATTGAGATTCACAGGCGTATCAGCCGTAGTTGCTGCTATAGCGGTCATAACGGTGTCGTAACGGCTGTAACGACCTGTTACGCACCGTTACGTAACGGTTCCGAATTGCTTCTTTCGAAAAAACACAAAAAAAAAAAAAAAAAAAGTTGAAAATGGGAGAAGAGAGATAGAGAGAGAAGAGGGAAGATGGAGGAACAAGAGATAGAGAAAGAGAATAGGGAAGATGATGAACATGTTATTAATTTGTTGAAGTTGTAAAACCTATGCTATTCTATTTAGCTGCTATCACTCAACCATTTTGTTTGTATGTGTCTATCTATATATTATTTGAAAATAATAATAATAATAATAATAAGTGTGGTCATTATCTATTTGGCTTGATTAATATATATACATATATATTTAGGCTTTTATTTATTCTCTTACTTTTGTCATTATTTATCTTATGTATAATAGTTAGTGATTGATTTTTTGTATAATATAAAGTCATTAATTATTAAAATAAAATGTAAAAAACTCAGTTTATAGTGATTTAAAAATATGAAATATATTGAATCAAACTTAAAAATTTATAAAAATTGATCAATATTTATTTTAAAACCCAATAAATATGATCATGGAAAAAAAAATATGCGTATCGGTAAGTTTTATTCAAATTGTGCGAAAAATAAAAATATTCATGGTTCCAGTTACCGCAACCATTACGCTACGGCCTTTACATTCCACAACCGCAACCGCGTCACCACCATCGTTACGGCGACCACAACCACTTTTCAGAACCTTGCCTGCGGCCCATTCTCCTACTTGGTCGCTTAGAAGCGAGCCCCTCTCCTAAACATTGAGATATGCCCGCCCATTCTCCTACTTGATCGCTTGGAAGCGAGCCCCTGGCTCTCCTAAACATTAAGGTGGGCCCTAGCCCATTCACCTACTTGGATGCTTAGGTTGGGAGCAAGACCCAAGCACTACTGCTCGGGATCATCAGAGGATACTGGACTGGCGGCTGAGGTCATGGGATCGTTGAGATGGTTGTCTTCTTGCTAAGACAACTCCATCTCGACCAGGCTCACAGAAGAGGCAACAATGACCTTACGTTCGTGTCATCCGATGCATATACGAAACGTTACTTTCTGCCTGCAATGAAATGTTGCTCTTCATCTGCCGTCAAGCCACAGACGGCAGAAGAGCTTATATCACTTCTGGCAGAGTTGAGAAGGACGAACCGCCTGTTCAACAGTTTGCTTGGACTCCAACACAACACTCCTATGGCCTATATAACGTATCGTATATGCAGCAAGACACAACAACAATACAACTAAGTCTCACGCTTAAACACCCCTCTCATACTCTATATCAGTGTTCAAGATCCATCACTGCCAACCTCTCTCTCTCCATGCTTGCCTTGACCTCCTCCTCTCTACCTCCAGTGATCTCAGGTCATTGAAGTGCCGCCATCTTCCCGGACTACCTCTAACCACACCTCTCACCCACAGTTAGAAAACCACCTCAATGATGAATGACCTGTTGCAGTTAACAAGGCAGCACAGAGGTTGCCCAGTAAATGGATACACAACATGCTAAGTACGGAAATACATCAATGTTGTATTCCATAACACAGACTGCTTGTGATGAAAAAACTGAAAATAAAATATTTACCAGGGGGCATATGAATGGAGCGGAGGGAGGAACTCTTCAACAGTACATCAAAAGTCAGAAAGAAAGAAAGAACGAACGTAATGATTTTGATAATTGAACACGAATCTTCTTTTTTTACAAGCCTCAAGTAATTGTAGCATTATCTGCAAACCATCAGCACATGTATACGGATAGACAGAATCATTTTTTCCTTTTCCTTATATTTTACGACTCACCATTGGTTTTCACTTGTAGTCAAGTTAAAGCACTAGAAAATTCATCCAGTATTTCAGCAGCTATTAAAAATATTTAAAAAATTGAAGCAACAAGCAAACTGATAAACTGTAAAAATAAGTTACAAAATCACTACCCGCAAAGCGTCAGTTGGTTGGCGACCTTGTAATGCTTCTTTCTGGAGAGACCATTTATTCTCAGCATTTTGCTTCCTTGAAAAACTTGGTAAACCTGTCACAAACCTACCAATGAAGTAGTTCTTGTCGCTGCTAGAACATGGCCGGACATTATATTCCTGAGTTTGGCAGAAACAGAATGTACAATAGCACTTCAGCCTTCAGCATTTCACTAAGCACTTAGAATACTCGACACCCAGCATTTTATAACAGCGAACAACATGCATATGTTAATACCCCCAAATTCGAAAAGCTGAAAAATCAAATTAGTCTGACAAATAAATGACGGACAACAGCATGCATCGCTCTGCAGTTAGAGCACCAAATCCCCGACCCCGAAGATATAATTAACATAAAATTCAACACAATTCTCAGATAGGAACTTGGCAGATTTCTTCTTCTAAAAAAAACCTTTAAAAAAATCTTGTAAGATGTAGTTGCATTTGATTAGAATTAGCAAGGGTTTTTTCTATGGGGAAAAAATACGTGTTAGAAGTTTTTTTTTTTTTTTTTTTTTTGGATAAAAAAAATTGTTAAAAGGGGTATCAATGGGGTGCAAAACCCGTGTAACAAGAGCAAAACTACAACATTGAAGTTTCAATTTCTCACTTCAGTATCTGAGCTCATATTCCTCAACCTCCAATCAATTCAGCTCATACTCCAACTGCCTTATGTAAAATTCTGGAAGCTTGCAAATGAAGCTTGCAAATGTATGTAAAATTCTGGAAGCTTGCAAATGAAGCTTTTTGTTTATTCCAAATTTTACAACTATAACACCCCAGGCAATAAAAACGACCACACAATGCAAGGAGGAAATGAAGCATTTAAAATTATAAAACAGAGAAACAGACATGCGCACACAGCCCCACATAACATGGCGCACACACACACACACAAACAATATGGTACCACAAAATTCATTTCATTTTCTCCTTCCCAGTTTTTCTCATCAACCAAACAGTGCATTCATTTCCTGCTATACATTTAACAGGAGTAACTATAGAATTTTCTCAGATAATGATGTTTTTTTAAAAAAATTAAACCACCTTGTACTATAAAAAATAATAACTTGTTGGTTTCTTTTCTCTCCCAATCTCTTCCCTTTTGGAGAGTTTCAAAATGAAGATCATAGGAGAAATGGGTTACTCTCCACTTGTTCCCATTTCTCTCCTCTTTGCTAATCAAAACAGGTGATATGAATCAAGGTTTCTTTTATTTCTTCCCAAATCACCTAATCCAAAAACAGGCTGTTAATTTTGGAAGATGAATATAATTAAATCATAAAACTATAGCAGCAGCTCCACAAAGGGTATGTGAATCCCAATTTCAAACAGTAATAACTACTCAAAACAAAGTGATTATATACACAGAAAGTGAGAGGATGAAAGAAAACGAACCCGAATCAAGCGAGTGATGGGGGTGCCACACTCGTAGCATTTATTATGCTTCTCGGCCATGGATTTTCCACAGGACAAACAGAGAGTCAAGTGCTTGCAATTGCTTCCATAAAGATCCTTGGAAGTTCCACAGCCGCTACACGACGCCTTCAATATCAAATCAAAAGACATTTCTCTTCGTCTCTACAACACATATCACACACATAAGCAAGAATAAAAACACCACAAATTATTAAGGCAGATACAGATAGCAAAATTTAGGGTTTGAATGATAAAATTCCCCAATGACCTTCAATTGGGGAAATTCAGCACCTTTTTTATCTTATCAGATTCAGACTTTGATCGATTCAAAGGTGTGCTTTTTTTTAAAAGGATCGATTCGGAGTTTGAGCAGTGCTTTGATTGATCGATTGTTTGGTTTCTAGAGTTTCAATCTGTTTGGGGAAACAAAAAGCAGAGCCAAGAGACTCTGGGCAATGGCCATGGAGTGCGAAGGTTAGCGTAGGGTTATTTTGAGAAATGAAAATAAATAAATAAATAATAAAAAAAATTCACTATTTTCTGAATTTAATTTTTTTTTAGAATCGAATGTTTTTTTTAAATGTATCTTCCTTATTTAAAAAGTAAATTATATATAAAAATATATTTTAAAAAATTAATATAAGAATATAAAAAAATATTAAATTCTCGTATTTTTATATTTTGTTATTTAGTGAATTTTTTTATAAAAAAAAATCACAACTATTATACTTTTTAAGTATATTTATATTAAGTGTATTTAAAAAATTAAAAAAATTACTTAAAATATTAAAAAGGTTCAATGAAAACAAAAAAACACAAAAAATAAAAAAAAATTCAATTTTGTGAGAAGTGAATCCTGAGACCAAACAAGCTAATTGACTTTTTTACTTATTACAGAAGACTCGCTAAAAACTCCAACCATTCTACTTTAGACCCCTGCTTCTTTGGTCCCCACCACCAAAATTGCTTCCTTCTTTATTTCTCTTTAGACCTCTACCATAATCCCAAATATACATTTTGAATCCCATCCCTACACATTCCACATACAACTCCTCATTTCCTTCCATAGTAGTCTCCATCCCACTCCGACAACCCTGCTCCTCCGTTCCTCTCTTGCCAACGACCCCCTACTCCTCTTTTCGATCTCCACCCTCACACTTTTGGGACCTCTCTCACATTCTGGTAGGCACCTCAATCCCAATTTTTGCCTTGCGACCACTCTCGCCACCATTCAAAAAACCAATTCCAAACAAAAGTCTGATGGTCAGTAGAATATAGCCAAACAAAAGGCATATGTTCAATTGTGAAGCACTGAACATATTCAACATGTTTGGTTGTGTGTAACCAAATGAAAAGAAATTGGCCAAACTTCAAAGTAGAGAGAAAAATCGATGGAGGGAGAAAAAAAAAGTCGTGCATGAAAGATTACAAAAAGAGTCAATCTGCAATGGGAGATTGTCGATTTGGTTTCGTTAATATGGGTTACTCATCAATCTGGTTTTGTATCTGGATTGTAGTGAGAATAAAGATTGTGATGGTCTGGGTCATAAGGGGTGGGCATCATGATGGTGGAAAGTGGAAGTGGTGGTTCCGGAGGTTGTTGGCAGGAGTGGATGTGGTGGTGGTTGGTCGTTGGAGGGTGGGTTGGTCATCAAAGAGTGTCAGCAGGAACGGAAGTGGTGGTGGGATTAGGATTAAGGTTAGACTTAAGAGAATAGGGATGGAGATAAATTTGGAATTTAGTATTAGGACAAATTGTAATAAGAAAAAATAAAAAATATGGGGTCCTAAGTAAAAAAGTAGGGACATTTAGCAACCCTCTTACGAAAAGATATGCAAAAAGTAGAGCAATGATATGATCTAAATAAGCTAAAATATCAATAAACTAACTATTTTTATGCTTTCCAAAAGAGACCTTAGTTACGTGAACCAAATCAAATCAATCGACATAGCTTGAAAATTAAGGTTGAAGATTCTTTTTGACCCTAGAATACTGCTTATCAAGCTTAGAGAAAAAAAAATTTAATACCAAAAAGGATGTTCCGTGAGGCATCATAATATTCATGGGCCTTGCTCCCAGGGTAATTACTTGCCGGCTAAATTTAACCCAATCCAAAGGAATGACCTACTACAGGGGCATATAACAGACCTCATCCACTCGCCATAGCAAAAGGCTGGGCATTGATCGGAGTACAGTGCACAAATTTGAAGATAAATTGCGCCCCCAAAAGTCAACCCCTGCACGCCCCTATGGAAAGCACATGCATAATGCACTGGGCCACCACCCCGATGGTTTAAGTTCAAACAAATTGGATTTGGCAAAACTTGAAAGGCCTAGGCTTCATTTGGCATAAGCTATTTTGGTTAAATTAGTCAATAAAGACAAAATAGTCTAATGTAGCTAATAAGACAAAATGCCATATCTAAATCATTATCATTTCATTTTTTCTCTCACAATTATCCAATTAATTCAAAAAAAAATCAAAATTTATCTCAAACATAACTTTTTTAGTTAGGCTAAATTAGCTCATCCCAAATGAGGGTTATGTATATGTTTGGTTTGAACTATTTATTTTAGAATAAATTACAAACAGGTCTTAATAGTTTGATTTAATTCTTATTAAGGCGATTCCTGGGATGATGGTTTTGGACTAAAATAGCCAATAAAGACCAAAAAAAAAAAAATACTTAAAAAGCTAATAAGACAAAATCTTACATTCTACACATCAATCAATTACTTTTTCTCTCACAACCGTCTATTCCTATAAATAAATAATCACAAATTATCCTAAACACAACTTTTTTTTTCATCTCATAAAATAGCCAAAAATTTTAAAAAACAACTAAAATAGTCAAGTTCCCAAATGAGGCATAAATCCTATTAATTCGTCGCTAAAACTAATAATTAGTGACTTTTTTTATGACGTTTTTCTAAATCTGTCACTAAAAATAAACAATTAGCGATATTGTTCAATGATGAATTTTTCAAAATGTTGCTAAACGTTAACAATTAAGGTTGGTTTGGGGTGTACTAAAAAAGTGCACTTTTTGTCTTTTTACGAAAAGATGTGCAGAAAAGTAGAGAGGTGATGTGATGGAAAAAAGATAAAAAGATAAAAAGATGGATTATATAGTAGATGACAAACAAGGCCTTAGTCACACTTTCTTATAAAAACACCGTTGGGCAATAAATCCACCTATTAAGATCTGCAAGTCCCTCTTTATATTTATTGTGTTTGATTTTAAAATTAAGTCAATTAGATAATTATAGGCTTTTCATTTTTTTGTGTTTGAGAGACCTGTTAAGTCCACTGATCTATTCCGATGATTTGAAATTTTATTTTATTGTGTTTGATTTTGAAATTAAGTTCAATTTGATAATCATAGGCTTTTCATTTGATTGTGTTTATGAGACTTGTGGACAACATTATGGACATGTTTCGATGATTTAAACTGTTTATGTTATTGTGTTTGATTACACACTTCCATATGCCCTAGTTATGATTTTTTGCGATTGGTTATGACCTATTTGTTAGGTACACCTCCTCAGTAAAGTATGTGATCCAATTAATTTATTAAAATATTTAATTTGGTTTGGTGTTAGTTTTAATATATTTTTTATTATTATATATCTAACTTTTGGAGGCCCCGCCCAATGGGTATTTTAAAATATGTTTGATGATGGTTAGGATTTTGTGAAGCCCGTGAAATTCACTACAGCAAAAAAGGTTTTTGGTAACAAACTCATTCTATCTCTAAACATCAAATTTTCGTCACCAAAGTGATCTACAACGAAATAATTTTGTCACCATATTCGTTGCTTATACGTTGTCACTGAAAGTAGATGGTGACAAAAAATCATTTCGTCACCTATTTTTCATTTTTGGCAACGAAATTTTTCATCTCTAAATGTTGCATTTTTCGTCCTCTGTAACATTAATTTCGTCGCTAGAATTAGATAATATTTTATTTTAATTGTTTTGGCCACAAAATATTTCGTCACCAAATATGAAGATAGAGGTTTTAGTGATGAAATTTATTCTCACCAATGAGCACAAAACAATTCGTCACTAAAATGAGCACAAAACAAAATTCTTTAGCGATAAAAAAAAATTTTGTCGCCAAATATTTCAATTTAGCAACGAAATATTCAACAAATGTGACAAAATTATTTGTTTGGAACTATATTATCATTAGTGACAAAATTATTCGTCACGTTGTTTGAAAACTAATAGTGATGATTTTTTATTTCGTCGCTAATAATAATTAATTTTTTTAAAAATGAGGACAATATTTTTAATTTTGAATTATTCTTTTCACTAAAAATTCCCTATGCATTTTAATGACCTGTTCAATAAAATATCTATTACAGATCAATACAAAAATCTGTTCATTTTCATAAACACCACAGTTGAAATGTCTCATAATATCCACAAAAATACAATATCAATTGCGGATTACCAAACACGTCTCCTAATATCCACAAAAAACATGTCTCCTAATATCCACAAAAATATAATATCAAGTGTTGATTACTAAACACGTCCCCTAATACCCACAAAAATATAAAATTTACAACGCAACCAAAATACATGTAAGGTAATATTAACAAAAACACAAAATGAGCAAGCTTCTACTCTCCAAATTACCAAACACGTTCATTTCGAATCTCCAATCTGCAACAAAACAAAACAAAAAGAAAAAAAAAAAAAAAGGAAGACAATTATTATCTTATCAATCAAATATACAATTTAACATTTTTCAAGTCTAAGTGTTAGAAAAGTATATTTTTTGACTTAATTTTCAAACTGGGAGTCCCTTGCTAATTTTGTAAATTTTCAAAACTTACATTGATTCCTCCCGAGGTATTCGGGGTGTTTCCCGAGCCTTCTCGTGGCTGTATCACGATATTGGCCCCCGATGGCTTATTTTCAAGCCTAAGTGTTGAAAAAGTGCATTTTTCAAACCGAGAGTCCCGTGCTAGTTCCGTTAGTTTCCACAACTTACATTGGTCCCTCCCGAGGTGTTCAGGGTGTTCCCCGGGCCTTTTCGTGACTGTTACATGATTTTGGCTCCTGATAGCCTATTTTTAAGCCTAAGTGTTGGAAAAGAGCATTTTTTGACTTAGTTTTCAAACCAAGAGTCCCGTGCTAATTTTGTAAGCTTTTACAAGTTACAATGGTCCCTTTTGAGGTGTTAGGGATGTTCCCTAGGCCTTCTGTCACGCCCTCAAAATAAACCCATTATATATATATCATTGACATGCAATATTAAAAGAAAACAATTCATTATCTCATTCATCAGAATACTACTAAATGAAAACATTACATGTAACATCAAATTAAATGCCCTATGGGCTTACATCTTTCCAAGCCAACACTTGGACACAAAAATATGAGTTCTAACTCAAATATAAATAAAGCCTAGGCTTGAATGTTTATCAAATAAAAACAAATAACTAAAGATAGTCTTCAAAATCCAAATCCTTCCAAGCTAAGTCCTTGGAGGTAGCTTATCACCTGGACCTGAAAATGATGTTCTCATAAAGGGTGAGCCACAGCCCAGTAGAAAAATACTAAACCAAATATAAGTATTGAATAAAGCTATAGCATTCGATAGATGGTTAACCAAGATAATCAATTACATCATTATACAGTTTCATGACACTAATGTCTATGACACGTTTCACTTTTCTTTATTATCAATATGGCTCAGAACCTGGCCAAACTTACAACAGTGAACTATATATGTTATATTCACATTACTTCCAATATCAAACAAACAAATGAGACTCAGGCTCATATCAAAACACTTCATACTTCCCGTTTGATACACATTTTAGTGCTGTATCAATGACATGTAAAAACACTTCAATATAATAAGCACACATAATAGTGATGCTAATGGAGTCCATCCCCTATCTCCTCCCAAACAAAATCCGGTTTAGAGGTCCATCCCCTATCTTCCCCTAAACCGTGGAGTACATCCCCTATCTCCTCCCAAACAATATGCATATGCAATGCTCAATCAATACATGTATTTTCTGTATTAAGTCAATAGTCTAAATTTATAACTTAAACAAATTGATTAGTTTCAATTTTTCCCAATCCACATGCAATGTCTACAACAAACACGACTATCCTCCACCGATAGCCCAAAACAGTTATTTCTAGACTGGAAATAAATATATCAACAATTCAATAGGCGAGTGATTTAAATTATCCAACTACACCATTTAATCAGTGAATTTCTCAATTTCATGAATTTAACTAAATTCCCCAATTTCCTTAAATTAATTATACAAATTAATTTATTAATACAACTAGGGTTTTTCCCAAAATTACCAAAGTAACCCCAACATATCAATATACCAAAACTTAGAACAAAACTTATAAAATGGAGTAGGAAATCCCTACCTCGAAGAAAATAACCCGAATGGAGAAGACGGAGATGAAGACCCAAATTCCAAAGTGCTCCAAACCACCAAACGTTCAGATTAAATGGAAGCCCTCGACTCACTCTATCTTTTTAATAAAGCAACTAGGGTAGAAACACCCTAAAAGGTGATGAAACCTAAGGGAGAAGGTGAGTAGAGGGAGAGAGAACTCGGAACTAGGGTTTTAGGATCAAAATGATGTAAAAAAAACGTTTTAAAAACCGCTGCTGCGTATATAAACCCGACAGGCTCGCTCGAGCGAACACTTGGTCGCTCGAGCGATCAGACACACGAAAACCTCGCTCGAGCGAAGAAAATCTTGCTCGAGCCAAGAATGCAATGCTTCAGGTCTGCAACCCAGGAGCACGCTCGAGCGACAAAATTCTCGCTCGAGCGAGGAACTCGAAAAACAAACACCTCGCTCACTCGAGCGAAGAAAATCTCGCTTAAGCGAAGAAACACTACCCTCAGGTCTATACTAGACGAAATCGCTCGCTCGAGCGAAGAAAAGCTGGATCGAGCCACCAAACACAAAATACAACCCTCGCTCGAGCGACCAAGCCCTCGCTCGAGCGACCAACCCAAAAACTGGACAGCAACACTTGGTTTACGAACCCAACCAACCTGAAACAAACCTGCCCAACACATCCTATAACTCCAAATGAGAAAATAAAGGACGACAACAACAATTATACAATGACAGAATATACGGAACCTAAGTCCGGATACAATAATCAAATGGGAAAAGACCGGGGTCGCTATACCTTCTCTCATGATTTTAGCCATCGATGGCCTATTTTCAAGCCTAAGTGTTGAAAAAATACATTTTTCGACTTAATTTTCAAACCGGGAGTCTCATGCTAGTTCTATAAGTTTTCAAAACTTACATTGGCCCCTTCCAAGGTGTTCGGAGTGTTCCCCGGGCCTTCTCATTGTTGTATCACGATTTTGGCCCCGATGGCCTATTTTTAAGCCAAAGTGTTGGAAAAGTGCATTTTTTAAACCGGGAGTCTCATGCTAGTTTCATAACTTTCCACAACTTACATTGGTCACTCCTGAGGTGTTCAGGATGTTTCCCGGGCCTTCTCGTGGCTTTTACATGATTTTGGCCCCCGATAGCCTATTTTCAAGTCTAAGTGTTGAAAAAGTACATTTTTTGACTTAGTTTTCAAACCGGGAGTCCCGTGCTAGTTTTGTAAGTTTTCACAAGTTACAATGGTCTCTTCCAAGGTGTTAAGGGTGTTCCTTAGGCCTTCTTGTAGTTGTTTCACGATTTTGGCTTTCGATGGCCTATTTTCAAGCCTAAGTGTTGGAAAAATGCATTTTTCAATTTCGTTTTCAAAATGAGAGCCCCATGCTAGCTCCATAAGTTTCCAAAACTTACATTGGTCCCTCCCAAGGTGTTGAAGATGTTTCCCATGCCTTCTCAAGGTTGTTTCACAATTTTAGCCCCTGGTGGCCTATTTTCAAACCTAAGTATTGGAAAAGTACATTTTTAAACTTAGTTTTTAAATCAGGAGTTCCGTGTTAGTTCTGTAAGTTTTCACAATTTACATTGGTCCCTTCCGAGGTGTTTGGAGTGTTCCTCGAGCCTTCTTGTGGCTATTTCATAATTTTGGTCCCTGGTGGCCTATTTTCAAACGTAAGTGTTGAAAAAGTGCATTTTTCAAGCCCAGAGTCCCGTGCTAGTTTCATAAGTTTCCACATCTTACATTGGTCTCTCCTGAGGTGTTCGAAGTATTCCCCAGACCTTCTTGTGACTGTTACACGATTTTGGCCCTCGATGGCTAATTTTCAAACTTAAATGTTAGAAAAGTGTATTTTTTGACTTAGTTTTCAAACCGGGAGTTCCGTGCTAGTTCCGTAAGTTTTCATAACTTACATTGGTCTATCCTGAGGTGTTAGTGGTGTTCCCAGGCCTTCTCATGGCTTTTTCGTGATTTTAGCCCCCAATGGCCTATTTTCAAGCCTAAGTATTGGAAAAGTGCATTTTTAGACTTAATTTGAAAAAGTATGGTAACGTTTGGTAGAATTTTAAATATGATTTAAGAATAAAGTTGTATTGTGAGTTTGTGAGTCTTAGAATTATGATTTGAGTATAGAGAATTTGTTTGGTTAGGAATTTTGAAAAGAGTTTTGAATTGAGTTTTGAATTGGGTGTTAAATTGAGTTTTGAATGTTTGATGTGACATGTGAAATAAGAAAGTTTATTTGATTATGAGTTTGGAAAAGAATTTTTAAAATTTAATTCAAAAAGTTATAACTCATAACCACATACACAATTCAAAACTTTATTAAAAATTCTGTTCAAAATTCATAACCAAACTTTTTTAAAATTCAATTCAAAAAAATAATTATTAAAAAAAATAACATAAAATTGTTTAAATTGAAAATATTACAAACAAAATAAATTTTTTTTTTCAAAATAAATATTCAATTACTACTTTAAAATAACTTTGGGTTGTATATTTGGTGAAAATTATTTTTTTAAAAATATTTTTGATTATAAATTGCAATTACCTTTTTTTTTTTTAAATTTTGATTTAATCTTCTCTATTATAACTTGTGATTTCGATTCTTCTCTCACTTTTAGCTTCTAGCATAAGCTTCGCGTAAGAGAATTCAATTGGGTGTTTGTGTAATTTGGTATCGGACGATGATGATCAATTGAAGTTGTTCATTGCTAGAGAATGTGGAATTGAGAGCCTGAAGAATTTCTAGGACTCTGCTCCGACTCCTCAGAGTCTTGAAGTCGCTGTAGAACTATTGAGAAACTTAGTCTCATGTCCATTGATCTCCGAAGTTCTTGTTTCAAATGGCTTTATAAACCGAATCGTACCGGTCCTGAATTGTGGGGTTTGGGGAGTGAGAATTCCAGCTACTAATGCTATTTGCAAGCTTAGTTTCAACACGAAAACCCGAAAAGAATTAGGCAAAAATTGCAAAAATAAAAATAAAAATAAAAATACACACTGCTCTTTGATCAATCGACCGGGCGTCCAAAAGGATGACCAAGTTGACCCAAGTCGCGCTTTTTAAAATTCAAAATCCAAAATTCAAAAAAACAAACTCGTTTCTCCAAACAAAAGCTTAAATGAGTTTTGAAATGTTGTATTGGAATTAATTTTTAAAATTTTAACCAAACAATAACATTGAAAACAGCTCTAGAATCATGTTTCCAGAGCTGCTCCAAACATAGCCTGTATTTTTCTACATAGTTTTCAAACCGAGAGTCCTATCCTATATCTTGAAAGTTTGTGGAAAAATAATTTATTTTGAAAAACAATTTTTCAAAGAAATACCACCTGATTACACAATCTAAAATACCTCAATCCAAGCGTTTGATAATACCTCACAAAGTGATCCAAGTGTCTCGCCTCCAAAGTAATTCACCTTGCACTCTCTTGCTTTTATTTTTGTGTATTTTTTTACAGACCTTAAAAATTCTAATGGCCAATTTTTGTATCAAATACATCACATATATATACACAACACATGATAGAGTTTGCGTGTAGATGGAATCCTTAGGGATCTCTATCTTTTACTTGTAGGGATAAAAAAAAAGATGTATCTTTTATCTTAAATATACAAGATACAACTTATCCAATTTCTTATTAATTATCTTTTAAATAGATAATATAGAACTTCCACTAATTGCAATAATGTCCATCAACGCATTACAATTAAACTCCTAAAAGTAGAGAATTACAAGTGAAACCCTTTCTCACAATTAGTCACAAACTTCCTTCCACCAAAATATATTTCACATGAGCTACTAGGTATGAACAAATTTATCATCATAAAAAACCCTAACTCATGTAACCGAATTTTAAATTTTTCCTTCTGCTAATTGGACCCCAAAAGCATTTTTAAAAATAGTATTTTTGTAATTATATATGTATAAAAATATTTTTATGAAAAAGTAACCGGCTGGTTTTCTTTTGGTCCAACGTTAACAGGAAAAATTGCTTAAATATACTTTCTTACTTTGAGAATAATGGATTCCATGTTAAGCACCCATATAAATCAATTACCACTCATATAACCCAACATGTCCGTGTATAGCCTTTAGTTCGGCGTCACCGATTAACAATATCAAAGTTAAATGAATAGTTAATTAATTTATACAAGCCCCTCAGGTCAAAGGAAAATAAGTGTATTGTAATGAAACTACTTTTTAAACTGACAGTGATCATTCCATAGGTGTTCTCAAAACCGATCATGTTCAATGCATGTACTTATTGCATAACACCTACCTATTTGCCTAAGGTCACTACCTCAATGATGGAGTTAATCATTCTATCATATAGCAGCAAAACAGGTGTAGGCCATAGTAATGCGACGCCCAAATCAACACCCATAGCCTAGAACATTAATTGGGTCTACAAGACACCGAAAAATCATAACTCCCAACTTTTGGTTCATTAACCATTAGCATGTTTTTCTACAATGTTATCCAAGGGACCTTATGTTCACATCATATGTAACATTAAATATAACATTACGAATAACGACATACAAAATGTAAAATAAAATACCAAGTAATTTATATAATCAATTAATAAAGTCAATAAATTGGTTTTTAAGGGCAAATACTAACATATCCATGCATATATTATTAGATATTTAATTGGTTATGTTTCTTTTTCTTTTTTCTTGATGTTGCATTTCCATTTAACATAGATGGGTTTTCAATAACGCTACAATAAATAAAACAATATACATGGGTTTTCAGTAGGTTCACCCGCAACCTCCACCAACAACCCATACAACAAATATAACATATCTAAGTTTTCCAATAGGTTCACTCTCAATCTTTTAAGACCATTATGGGTTTTCAGTAGGCTCACCCTTAACCTTATTCACATGTGTGATTGTGTACATGTGTGTATCTATCTATATATATATATATATATATGTCAATGTGTAGAAGATACCTGCTCGTCAATTCCTTGAGAAAAGTCACCTTAAGATCAAATTCGATTACAAGATACACAAAACCTGAGGCCAAAACACTCAAAGAAAAACACAGTATAACTAATAAATGTTCAAAGAAAAGCATTCACCTAAATTTAATTATATTTAACATGAAGATTATACAAAAGTTATAGCTGTAACAGATCATACTCAAGCAATAGAAGGAAAAACCCCAAAAATTTAGTTCCATACATAATAGAGGATTAACCAAATTTAATATCCAAAAGGAAATCTGTACCACACCAAAAAGATAATCTATGCCACCCCAAAACTAATTTCTACTAATTTCTAATTTGTACCATACTAAATTTTAGATATTTACCACGCCAAAAAAATAATTTGTACAAACCATTATAAGGACGGAGGTATAAAAACAATGTCCTTCTGTATTTGTCAAAAAAAGTCATATCCACAATTCTACGTAAAAAATCATTTGCAAAAATAAAATTAATCATTAGTATTGACTAAATATTGGCATTTTAAAATTATATATATAAAAAAAAAACATATAAAACTCGAACTTAATTAATCTTTTCAAATTAATCATTAGTTTTGCATACTCAAATATATACGAAATAAAAATTTGGAAAACTTGAATGCATATATTAGGCAACCAGTAATATTTTACATATAATCATTCTACATAATTATAAGTATTTTTCCATTTATGGCAACTACAAGACCGTGTCCTATTTACATACCGTTTATCCTATTTACGTATACCCTACAACGCCATGTCCTATTTACAACACCATTTTTTGACTAAGTCGGATTATTTTTAACTTTTTTTCAATTAACTTAAATGAATGTATGTAGTTCCTAGTCTCAAAATAGGTTGGAAGGAAATTTAATTGCATTAGTAATCTAGTTAGGCTTCATAAAATTTACACAATCTTGCTGTGCTAATTTACTCTAACCAGCAAGCATATGGAGACCAGAATGGATATTCATTTGAAATATTCATTTAAAAGAGTGAATGCAGATTTAAATTAGGTGGAATATCCTTGGTTATTTGTTTTTGAAATTCTTGACAGGAAAATGTAAGGAAAAGCATTTGGGTTGATTAAGCTTAATATGGCATGTTTTGAGAGTTAAAAATGATTGTCAAGGGGCTGCAACTAGTAACTTGTGAAAAGTAAAGTTGCATATTATTTTTGTCATTATTATTGAGGTATGTGTTGCTAGGTTTCAATACTCTATTGTCATTTAAGTATATGCATAAAAAACTGAAGAAGAAAATAAAAAAAGAAAATGTTAAGTAGATTTCCCATGCTTCACCCTGGGCTAATACATCACATGACAGAATCTCAAATTTCCTAAAGGCCAACGCTTTGAGTTAAATGAGTAAATAAATATTTATTGGTCTATTCCCATTTCTATGAGAAATAGATTTCCAAAATAAGAATCATTGACAATTCAACCATTTCATACTTAGAAACACATACAACAACCTAATAACATGAATATACCTAAAATAAGAACCATATACCACTGTTACCACACCCATGTCCGATAAATCCAGAAATTACCATTATACCTTTGACAACTAAGATATAAAACATGACCAGAGTCAACCTAAAATGACAGCAAAACAGAACTTGAATCAACCTAACACCTTATTACCCAAGGACTCGAGTAAACCCTATGTAAAATTCCAAAAATTCTCACTTTCCCACCCGGTGCATGCTTTGCATCAACAAGCCAATCTGCTCTCGCATGTCCATAAAAGACATGTACCTTTGGCCCCCGTTTGTTTTGAGAGATAGAATGGAGGGAATTAATAGTGAAGGGATTGTTAGTGAGGGGATTAATAATGAGAAATTGTTAAATTATTTTTATATAAAATAATAAAAAAAATAAAAATATATAAAAAAGTAAACATTATATTTAAAAAAAAATTCCCAATATATAAAAAATAAAAAAATTTCTAATCCCCTCACTATTTTTTAATACCATCTCTACCTCCTCCTTATCAATCCCCCTTCCAAAGGTATTAGTAATACCAAGGGACTAATAGTCCCAAGGCTATCTCTGCAAACAAACAAGGGCATTAGTAATACCTTGGTATTACTAGTCCCAATACCCTCCTTATAACCTAAAACAAACGAGGCCTCGGTTTCATCCGTCTAAAATAATTTTGATTGTCAATGTACATGTTTAACTTGCTATCATAAGCACATATCTTCAACGCCACAAACTAAATGGCAAGCCGCTATTACACAGCCACAACAAAGAAAAATTATAATGAAACCATAAATGAGGACCTAATATGGGTCAAGAGCTAACAAAAGTTACATTGAAAAGCTATATTTTGCACTTAATCTACCACTATAAGGACATCAGAGTAAAATAATTACCTGACCATGTACATCACCACAAACAGTGAAATGCTTTCCATTTGGAATATTTATATCAACAAGAGACAGCACTGCGCACAGCATTTCTCTTGTTTGTAAGACAATCTAGAAGGCATATCTATCACATGAACACAAATATTTACAGAGAAAACAACAAAATAGTAAAAAGTCAATAAATTTATTTTTATTTTTTATTTTTGATAAATTACAGTAACAAGTCAATAATCAGAACAATAACACCATTACTGTTGAATTTTATACATACCGTTTGTGTAAGAACTTCTGATTCTTAAAGTCATCCATCATTTTCTTCACAAAATTTAAAGTTACAACATCTCTCTCTATTCTTGCACCATCATACTGTGGCTCCACCTCTCTAGTTACAAAGAACATAATTAATTTCAAGGCAATAAAAGTAACTACTTATATTATCATGTTTTATTTTCTCCTTTCCTTTTCCTTTTTCCTAAAATACAGGCAGCTTTTTTAATCAGCAACAAAAGTTTATCTATACTAATCTATAAAGGGAGAACACCAATTTGTGTTTCCCTTTTTTTTTGACATTATGTAAACTTTTTCCAATGACAAGTTTAGCCCAACAACACAAATTTGTTTACCTGATTTGCTGGAGTTCTAGCTTTGCTGATTTTGAAGGGGGGAAAAAGGAAAAACTCAATGTCCATGTTGTACACAAAATGTACAAATAAAGTAAACAAAATACAAGGGTTAAATATATATATATATATATATATTTTATAAAGTTGAGGAAAAATCACAAGACAAACAATACCTATAGAATGGAAATCAAAAGAATCAACTATTGAACGCCTTTTAGACTCAGGTACAGCAATTGCTTCTTCAAATTTGAGCTTCATTACAGCTTTCTGCAATTCCTTCAATTTGTTAGTAGCATTAGGATCATTTAGACAGATTTTCTTGACCTAGGTTAATGAGTGAAATATCCATTAGTACACTGCAAAAGGAATTTACGAGTACTTGCATATATTTATTCCAAAAAGACAAAAGATGGACATCAGCAAATACATAAAGTGTCCATTTGTCAAAAAGCAGAAAAACAAGTGACAAAAAGATAAGAAGGATACTAAGGTTTGTTTTAGTTTCAAATTGCTGGGTGGCTAATGATTGGATTAAAATGAAAGGTTTTTCATTAACCGTGGCAACATGCAGACAGAATTAAGGGTTTCAAATAAGGACAATTATTGTTGAAAACATCACTCACAATCACCATAGAAAAGGTCTCTTGCTATAATAAGAGGAAATTTATTAATGTTTCCTTTTCTTTTTCCGTTACACCAAGTGTTTTCGGCCTATTTTGAGTCCAAAGTAATCCCATCAGATGCAACAATCACCTGCAAGCATTGCATTCCTTGCATTATTACTTATTACTCCTAGTCGTTTTAATAATTTTGATAATTCATGATGGTGAAAAAGATGAACAAAAAATTTACATGTCCTATCTAAGATCCCATTCAGATGTATGATTTCACATTGCCACAGAATCATGTACAAGGCAAAATCATTTTTGACAAGTCCAAACACGAGAACAAAAAATAGTCAGATATTGACAAAAATAAAAATAAAAAAATCAGATATTGAGCAATTGCACGATTTGCCCAGTACACTGCATTTTCACTATTGTGACTTCAGAATACAACAGAAGAAGTAAAAGAAGAAGATGAGCAAAGACAGAGATAATTTTTTGATTCGGCCATTGCATCAAACAGTTGGAAGGCGAAACATGTAATAGGAAGAAATACTTAAATCAAAATGGGGAAATACAAGAAGGGAGGGAGACGGAGAGAGAGACCTAAATCAAAATCAATGGGCTTGAGACGGTGAGCGACGGTGAGTGACGGTGGCGATGAGACAGTGTACTAACGGAGAGCGATGGGCAGTACGATAGGAGTGAGAGCAAATAGTGGCGATGGCAGAGGAGGATGAGGTGCTCCAGTTATTGGCGAACGCGAGGAGGACCGGTAGTGAGAGAAGGAGGGGAAAGGAGCAGCGGAGACGCGGAGGGGGGTGGGGGCCTGCAAAATAGGAACTAATTCGGAAAAACAAAAGCTTCTCACTTACAGCATGAAACAACGTTGTTTTGCATAATAAAATTGCACCGGATAATTATAAATATTTATATTTATTTTAAATGTTTTTTAATATATAAATTATATTTTTTAAAATTATTTATAAAAATAATTTAATAATTTTATCACTAATTATAATGTATGTGAGAAGTTGAAAAGGTTACTATATGGATTGTATCTATAATTATTTGTATGAGAGGGATTTTATTGTTTTTCCTAATTCAACCTCAACATTTATTAACTTCTCCCAAACCATAATCCCTTTTAACTTCTCTCATAATTACTGCAGCACTCTTTTCAATTTCTCTCATAGACTATGGTTACACACAAAAATAAAGAAGATAAGAATTTAGTTATAGATCTCAAAAAAATATAACATCTAAATTTGAATTATGATTTAGTAATATAATTATGTATTTTATATATATATATATATATATATATATATATATATCAAAATTTTAAATCACTTAATGGGACAAATTAATCAATTTTATAAAATTATTAATTTTTTAATTTACAAAATAGATTAAAAAAAATATTAACTGATTTATTTGTTTAATAACAAAAATATTTCATAATCTCTCTCTCCTAATCTCTTTCACCGATTTCAAAAAAAAAATTAAAACTTGCACTCGTTTTTTCTTTCCCAAAAAATCAGATAATATTTTTTATTAAAGTTGTAGATATCTACCTATATCTTATATATTATATTATAACATAAAAAAAAAAACTAGAGAAAAAATCTTTAAAACTTATCTAATAATTATAATATTTTTTTAACGGGTTACCACTATTTATATATTTATTTTTATATATATATATATATCTATACTACATATTAAGTAAAAGAGAGTTTTTAATCCCCAAGGCCCGTGGGAGTTTTAATATCCCAATATGAATTTTTTATATTTTATATTTTTTATTTATAAAAAAAAACCCAGCATTTATTGATTTGGTCAAAATCTCCTGATCAATATTTATTAATTTTTTTCAATTCACATGTCTTTCCACATACCTGCATTTATTGATTTGGTCAAAATTTCCTAATCAGCATTTGAATGAGTTAAAAACTCCCATTTTGCTTAATATATAGTATAGATAGGAGATAAAATTATTTCATTGCAGAAAATTTTGTAAAATGGTGACGAAAATTTTCGTCTCTAAAATGGCGTCTAAATATTTCGCGAAATTTTTCAAGGGCGGGAATTTTTTTTTTGCGACGAAAAATAAAATATAGAGATGAAAAAATTTTCGTCACCTATTGTTTTATTGATTTTAAGCATTTAATGACGAAATTTGAATTTTCTCTCTAATTTTTTTTTTCATCATGCATTTGTTGGAAAAATGGTTTAATATAGGCATATTTTAAAACCCTAATTTGAGTGGCCTCAAACGTTGTTTGGGGTGGGTTCGAAGAGGTGAAGGCAGAACGTCAAAACCATTTATGAGGTGAAGACAGAACGTCAAAACCATTTATGAGTGAATGGGAAGTTGACGTCGTTTTCGAATCTAACATTAATTTTTTAGATAAAATTCATTTGAATTTTTTCAATTAAAAATTATTGTGGGAATTTAATTTAATTCTAAATTCAAATTTTGGATTCCTAAGTGGTTTCCTAAAGTTTGTAATTGTGGGAACTTAATTTAATTCTAAATTCAAATTTTGATTCCTAAGTGGTTTCCTAAAGTTTGTAATTGTGGGAATTTAATTTAATTCTAAATTCAAATTTTGACTTTCTTAGTGGTTTCCTAAAATTTTGTACCTCTTACTTTATTTATTAAACTATTCAATTTGTTTAATATATATATATTCAATAGTTTAATATATATATATATATATATATATTTTAAATAGTTTAATTAATATATAAAAGTTCCATCAGTTTGTTGCAGTTGCACTAACGGACGGAATTTTTTCCAAGTTATTTGAATTGTTTGCAACGGTCAAATCTTGTGTGATTTAGTGGTGCACCTTTTCATTCAATTTATGGAACCTGTTCGGGCTGTATTTTTGCCTATTTATATCCTTTTTTCCCAGCAATTCGGATCGAGATGAAAAAATATATGTCTTTGTGATCCGAATTTTCCATCCAGAATAAATCAGTTTGCAGATTGTTTCTTGTTGCTGTCTAATTCTTTTATTTTGTGCATTTTCCTACATTCTAGTTTTTAGGAAAATTATAAAGAGAGTATAGAACACAGGTTTGGTTCGCCGAACAAATTTATTTGAAGTGCTTCTATAAATTTGTGAAGATCATTGTATCCTGGGAGATAGACGCCATTCAACCGTAAGCACCGTAGCGGGGCGAATCTGTCTTAAGGACAGAGTGTCTCACACTCGACTTGGTCTTAATTTTATTTCGTTTCGATAAATAAATCTGGTATGTTATTTATTTATTTTATTTAAATTTATTTCAAGTTTTTTTATATACACAGAAGATTGTTCCAACAGTATTTTCAACACCAAAGACCTTTTTTATGAAGTGATTTATTGTGTGTTGCTAATATTGATATATTTTATATATATCAATTTTGGTGAGTAGCAACGTGGGTGTGAAAAAACTTCTTGTGTAGGTGGCTTCATGTAGCTCTCTTCTCTGCTTTTGAAGACTTGATTGCTCAATCAATCTGTGAGTTGGTCTAGTGCTTGGGTGAGATTTTTGTGTCACGTGGTGTGTGCTTCAAAGATTGTTTGGGTCACAGATTTGATAAAGTTTTGCTTGTCTTCTACAATCTATTTGGAAAATAATTTATTTGTTTATTTGGTGAGATCTTTTTTTTTTGATTATTTGTGATTATTTGAAATTCATCTAAAGGTGATTTATGAGATCATTCGTGTCTCGTTTGTAATCATTTGAAAACTCTTGGTTGATAGTGGAATCGGATTTCGGTATTTTAGATGTACCTCATATTGAGGGAACCACGTAAAAATTCTTGTGTCGTTATTGATCTAATTTTTTCGTATTAGTTTTATTTCCTTGATTGATTTACTTGTGGGATATCATTTATTTCCCTAATACTATTGTGGTATTAGTTATGATTCATTAGAGTATTGATTATGATATTATTTTAGTTATGATTCAAAAGGCTTTTGATTATACCTTATTTGATATTTGATTATGACTCATTTGTTTTTTTAGTTAGGACTTAAGAGGATCTTGTTATGACATTTGTGGTAATCACACAAATATCACAACTTGCATATGATACGCACCATAGAATAATGTCGATCCGATAATCATAAATTTTTCATTTTGTTGTGTTTAACTCTAAAAAAATAAATAGTTTATTTTTAAAAATATATTTTTCATTTATTTTTTCGAATACAAACACCATAAAATGAAAATATTACAATTATTGAATCAATATAATCTTTTCCATAGATGATATATACTAAGGGCTCTATAAAATGAATGGTTTGAATAATTGAAATGAGACTCATTGTAGATCGTATAGGCCCCTCAAGTTCTCTCAAACTTATATTTGAATTTGAGAGAAACCTAACCCTATATGAAATTAGTAGATTAGGATTGATCATTTTTTGATACACAACTTAGTAATATAAATATTAAATAAAAATAAAGAAAAAATTGGTGAAAAGTCCATTCTAAAGGGGGTATAAAATATTAGATCCAAGGTAAAATCTTATTTGGTGATAAGAACACGCCGAAAAAGTTGCGTTAGAAAAGTCACTGACGAAGACAGCAACTAGTGGCAGCAGGTGATGATGGGGAGATAGAGAAATGTGTAATATTTAATAGATAAGTTGTTGAATGAGTGACATCATGTTACATTTTAACAAATAGTTAGTTTGGTGAATTTTAACAGATAGTTGTCCTTTTTGGATAAATTGTGTCCTTTCGGCCCAAAGGAATTAGAGCTTAGACCTAATGACCCAAAAAATTCAAAAATTGACTTATGACCTGAGTGCCCTTAAATAAATTAAGTTAGTGATCTGGTAAAAAATTAATTAAATATTTTAATATTATTTTTACTAAATAGTGTTATGATATTTTTTTAATCATTTATGCGATTCAGATGATTCAAAAAGTATGCAAAATAGACTTGGATAAATTACACGTAGAGCTGGAAAATTCAACATGAACCTACAAATTAGCTTAATTATATTCATTTAACACTCATTCAAGTCTATAAATGGGCTTAAATGAGTTACTCGTTGAGAACTCAATTAAAGTTGGTTTACATAAGTTAGACATGCGTATTCAGTTAAACCCATTTAAAATGCTATCATTTTTACCACCAATCCACCTTTACTAGGGGTGGACATCGACTTGTTAGCCTGTCTAACCTTATATTTTTAGGGTTTGGGAATGTTGTTTCATTCCATAGAGACAAGCTAGGCTAAATTTTTAGTCTCGTTGAAGTAGCTCGGTCGCTAGTCTCGTCAGAATAGTTAGAGTCAGCCACCATTAGGAAGAGAGAAAGTCGGTCGATGAGAGAAAAGATAGGGAGTCGGGTGGCAAGAGAAGAAAAAGAGAGTCAGGTCAACGAGAGAAGGAGATCTATCAGTCGTCGTCGTTGAGTCGGCAAGAGAAGGGAGATCTCTCAGTCATTGTCGTTGTTGGAGTGAAAATAAAGAGAGACAAAGAGAGGGTGAAGAGAGAAAGACAAGGCAAAAAAAGCCTCAAATAAAAGTTTGTAAATGAAAGAGAACAATAAGAGAGAGAGAGAGAGGAGGGAGAGCGGACGACGTGGCTCTGTTATCTCACGTGGTCTACCTCCACTTCATTAAGGATGTATTAGAGCTCCCAAATTAGAGCTCTCACACATTATTGTTTATTTAATGTGAATGTTCATATCATCAAGTTGCTAATGGTTCAAAAAATATTTGCTTGGATAAAATTGTCCATAAAATATCTTAAATATGAGAATTGAGATTTGGTAGATCAAATGTCTAAAATAATAGGACTTATTAAAATATAAGAATATCTTATGGACTAATTAGGATTCAAGTATTTGAAAAAGGATCTTCTAATAAATTCATAATTCTTAATAAAAAAATTATATAATTAGTGTTACTGTTTATTCTTTATGTTTATCTCCAATATTTTTATAGGATTAGGTTTGTTTTATATTCATATCTTAACATGAGAGAATTTGAAAAGCTCGTGGAGCTCATCACGAGTCTTGTTTCAATGATCTAAACCGTTCATGTTGCAGAGTTTTTAATGTATATCATTCGTGCAAAAAATTATGTCGATTTAATAATTGTAACATTTTCATTTTATCATATTTATCTCTAAAATAGATGGCTTATTTTCAAAAATATAATTGTTGTCTATTTTTTGAAGACAAATGTGATAAAAATGGAAATGTTACAATTGTCGGATTAAACTAATTTTTTCATAGATGATATGTATTGATGGCCCTATAAAATGAACAGTTTAGTTCATTGAAACGGGACCATGATAAGTCTCACTAAACTCTCAAGCTCCCTTAAATTGAGATGTAAACATGAGAGAAATTAAATGCTTTTTATATAATTCAACATCAAATCCCTTAATTTAAAATTCACATTTATCCAAACGTATCTTAAATCTCATTTAATCATTTTTTAATTATGTATTCAATTAAATTAAATAAATTCACATATATTTTTAGGGTAAATTACATTTTATCCTATCAACTATTGTCTCATATCACTTTATCCCATTAAACTAAAAATTGTAACCCTAAGCCTCCTCTTCATCTATTAATTTTTTTCAATGTAGACCTTAATGACGAAAATACCCTTCAACTATAAGGCTAAATTACACTTTTCCCCCTTTGAATTACCACTCAATATTACTCTAACCCCTCAACTAAAAAAATTTGGTTGACTTTTAAGCTAAAATACAAATTTTCAGTTTTTTTTTCATATATTTTTTTTCATTTAAGTGATTTTGTTTTTCATATTTTAGTCAAAATTAAATATTTGTACAAATTAAAAATAAAAAATATTATATTTTTGTATTTTTTTGCCTTTAGTAAACTCTTTTTTAGTTTTCTTTATAAATATTTATTTTTTAGATGTATCTAGAATAGATCGACCTAGAAAGTTTAAAAAAAAAAAAAAAACTAAAAAATGAAAGAAGCTCACTAAAAACTAAAAAAATAAGAAAAAAAAAAATCTCAAAAAAGTTTAAAACTAAATCAAACAAACTGATAATGTCATTTTAAATATTTCATTCGAAACGTCACATATAAGTCACCTGTTAATTTTTCACCTATTAAAAGAGATAGATCCTTATAAAATTATTTACATTCATAATATAAATTTATAATTTTAAAGTGGCAAATATATAGATGGCGAAATGTATAAATTTTTTAATTGAGGGATAAAGTGATATTGGGTGATAATTTAAATAGATAAATTGTAATTTTTCATATTGATAATAGGGTATTTTCATGATAAAGTTCTAAATTGAAAAAAATAATAATAATAATAATAAAGTAAAATAAGAAGACTAGGCCTCCGTTTGGGAAGTGGGTCAGTTTTTTGACTTTTTAACTTTTTTTTGACTATTTGAGCCTGGGCTCAAAAGTTTGGTTTGGAAATGATTTTTTGACTTTTTGGTTTTTTTGACTTTTTTTTGTGAAAGAAGAGTGTAATGATTATAGGTTGAATGTGATGTTTTGTCTGCTGTGGCTCAAATAGCCTATTCTGTCTTTTGTGGCTCAAAGAGCCAAAAGAGCCCAAATGAACCCTTCTTACAATTTTTAGTTAAAAGATGTAAAGTGATGCGAGACAATAATTAAATTGGATAAAATATAATTCATCCATATTTTTAATATTGCCTTCAATGTCAGTCAAAATTTTCCACTCCTATAACATTTCAATTTCGTAAATATGAAAGAAAGAAAAAAGCAAATTACAAATATATATGTTAAGATTTTCTTAAATACAAATTGTCCCTTATTAAAAATTACAAATATTCCGTTATTAGAATATTTTATTTAACAAAATTAATTAAAAAATAAAATTTCTAATTTCTCTTTTATACAATAATAAAATTATTTCAATTATTAATTGAAATATATTTCTAAAATCATTAAAAAAAAGTAAATTATTATAAAATAAAAATTTTAAGAAACAAAATGTAATTTATAAAATGACATCGAACAAATATTTAAAATAAACTTTTATTTGTAATCTAACTAAAAAAAATAGTAACGTTAATATTCAAATTATGATTATTAATTTTGTCTGAATATTCAAATTAAAGTTAGCAGACCTCCTATGGCCACATCAAGCCCGTTCATGACCGGACCCACTAAACTGTGAAAACAGGCAAGCCCATTGGTGTCGGTCCCACAAGAAAAATATTTACTAGTCATAACTTTTTTTTACTAAATAAATAAGAAAAATGAATCAGATCCCCTTTGTGGAGAACTCCCACAACCCCTTACTGATCTACACTATTCATGATGTGTGGGGCCTACTCATGTATGTGTGAGGTTCACATCATGAATGGTGTGGATCACAAAGGGAGTTATGAGAATCCTCCATAAAAGGAGTCTCTATCATTACTGAATAAATAATTAAACATTTCATATAAATATAAAATTTGTAAAAATAAAAACCTCATATAACATTTAATTATTTATTTAACAAATAATTTGATATTTAAATCTTATTTATTTCACAAAAATAATATTAAAAATTTCAAAAAAATCTATCAAATATCTTATATAAATATAATACTAACATCATGTAAATCTCGTATAAATATTATATTCATGTAAAATATTTAACAAAATATTTAATAAAAATCACTAACATTTTTATTCCACAATTAACCGACTCTAACGCTCTCTAGAAACTCTATCCCAATCTCTACTTCTTCACTGTTCCAATTAACCGACTCTAATGCTCTCTAGAAACTCTATCCCAATCTTCACTTCTTAACTGTCCCTTTCCTTTCCCTTTCCTCGCTCACTCACACACTCTCTCTAGAGACATGAAATCCTCTCGCAAACCTCGATTCTTCTCATCATGTACCACCACCACCACAGTCACATACACTTTCCAAAACGACCACCCAAATCCTCAACCCCAAACCCTAGCCACCGAAATCCCACTCCAATCGTCCACCTCCGCTGCCGCCGCCACCGCCACCGCCGCCGCCGTTAAGATACAGTCGGTGTACCGATCCTACATAACCCGGACCCTCGTGAAGAAGATCTCGGCCGTCAATTCCGAAGCGACAAACCTCGAGCGCCTCATCCAACGGCAGGAGACGGTCGACGCGATCAGGGGGGACCCACGGGAGAGGATCAGGATGAACGAGGCACTGATGGGGCTGTTGCTGAGGCTGGATTCGGTGCCAGGGTTTGATCAGACGGTGAGGGAGCTGAGGAGGCACGTGAGCCGCCGGATCGTGGGGATGCAGGAGATCTTGGACGCCATATCAGACGCGAGACTAGAGGATTCTCACTGGGATGGGAATTGGTGTGGGTTTATGAGGTATTGGGACGACGTCGTTGGGAAGATGGAAGAAGAGGTATGTAGAGAGAGAGGTGGGCATGAAATGGAGAGGTTTTGTGCTGAGCATCTGGGATTTCGGTGCTTGCAAAGATTTCTTCGTGACCAATGATACTCTATTTTTATGTTTTTTTAAAATGTAAAATAATTATAGGTTGAATGTATTATTTTATTTTATTTTATCTTTTTATGTTTTTGTTAAGTCACCATTCACTCCTACTTGCCAAACGACAGCTCTGTGTAGCTAAAAAAATCTATATTGCACCGGTTGAATGACGTTTACTCTCAAGATATCAATTCTCCAAGAAATTGTATGCAGCTATTGCACTGGTTGAATGACGTTCTACTCTCAGGCCCCGTTTGTTTGGGGTTACAGGGGATTGAGATTATCAATCTCTTAGTATTATTAATGAGGTTGATTGTTTTGAGAGATGGGGAGGGGTTATAAGTCCTTAGGATTAGTAGTCTTTTTGGAAGGGGGATCGGTAAGGAGGAGGTAGAGATGGTATTAGAAAAATAGTGAGGGGATTAGAATTTTTTTTATTTTTTATATGTTGGGAATTTTTTTTAAATATAATGTTTAATTTTTTATATTTATTTTTTTATTTGTTTTATTATTTTATATAAAATTAATTTAACAATTTCTCACTATTAATCCTCTCACTATTAATCTCCTCACTAACAATCTCTTCACTAACAATCTCATCACTATTAATCTCCTCACTATCAATTCCTTCTATTCTATCTCCCAAAACAAACGGAGTCTCAAGATATCAATTCTTAATGCTGTGTTTGGTTGGAGATTTAGAAAAGAATTTAAAAATAGAAAAGAAAAAGATAGATAGAATAAGAATAAAATATACTTAAATTTTATCTAATTTTACATATATATTTTTTTTTTCTTTTACAAATCTCTTCTCAAAATTTTCAACTAAACACAACATAAAATGAATTGTGTGCAGCTAAAAATTCTATATTGCACTGGATGAATGATGATCTACTCTCAAGATATCAATCCTCCAAGAAATTGTGTAGGAAAAATTTTATATTGCACTGGCTCTAATGACGTTCTACTCTCAAGATATCAATCCTCCAAGAATTGTGTGCAACTAAAATTTTTTACACGATTCAATAATTGTTTGTATGCTTAGATTACTCAAATAGAACTTAAGATATTGAAATTATATGAATTTTTTTTTAAGAGAATGATGCACCACCAACGAACTGAGGGCTTAGGTTCTCCAAGAAGTCAATTTATTTAATTCTATTTCAAAAATGTTTGAGAATTCTAAATGAGCAGTTTTAGAAGGAGCTCTAGAGGTGAGTCCTATATTATAATTTGATGTTTTGGCTTGTGATGTTATATCATTTTATTTATTTTTATTTTTTTACGTATTGCCACATCACTAGAGTTGGTATTAGGGTTCTAATTTTACTGCGCTCTATCGTTACTCATTTCATTTTCACAATTGATTTTTTTGAATAGAAAGTAGTTTAAAAAAAATAATGAATACTAAAAAGATATTTTTCATTTTTTTAAAAAATTGTTCCACTCTCAAAAAAAAAAAAAGTATAAAAGCATATGAAAATTATTACTACTTATTTATTTATTTTTAAAAAAAATTCATGAAATTAATTTTAATTTTTTTTGATTATTTTATTTTATTTTTAAATGAGAAAATTGGTGATAAATCCAATCTACTGAGAGTATAAGGCATTAAGTCCAATGGATATTTTTTGTTGGTAAAAGGTTCACACTTTGTGAAATAATTTGGTAAGAAATCTTGAAGGATATTTTGTTTATAATTTTATCCCTAGACTTTTTTTTTCCTCTGTTTGACTTTTAGTTGACTATTTGTTCAAATTTATATCTATCAGTTCAATTTTTTTTTTCTATCTGTTCAAATATTTTGTCTATCTATTCAAATTTATATCTATCTATTCAATTTTCCCCCCTAAATTCTATCTCTCTGTTCAATTTTTTTCTAAATTCTATCTATGTGTTCAATTTTTCTTATTTGTTAAAATAACAATTTCTTATTTGTTACTCAAATTTGAAAGCCCATTTTTTTTATAGGTTTGAAATTCACAAACTAATTTTTCTATCTATTGAACTTATCTACCACCAACACTCAAATATTACACAAAAATGCATAAACTATTATTATTTGTTCAAATTTTGAATAGCTATGTCTTATATATGTTCAAAATTTGAACCAAATCTCACTTACCTATTCAAAATTTATCCTATATCTGTTTTATCATCATCATCATCGTCATCATCAACAAATAAAAAAATAAAAAATAGTAAAGATCTGCTCAATTGAACAAATTGGTGGCCTTATCCACAGATCCAGATCTACCACAATAACAGACCCTATCTGTTCAAAGCATTTCAACATAAAACCACATACACATATAGAGATATAACCACAGATAATCACACACACACACACACACACACACACACACACACAAAAATTCAACAGATTTGGATTTCAACAGATAGCAAATCAACTTATTTCGAATAGCAGATTTGGAGTTCAACATATCCAAATCTGGAATCCAACAAAGCCAAAATTAACACACAGATATACATAGAAATAGAGAAGAGAGAGAGAGAGAGATGTTCTATCTATACCTATTAACATAACTAATACAACTCTAGATACTCCGATCGATCTCAAAGCCTAATGGCAGATCCCAAGGCCAATTCTGAGATCTAATTCACCAGAACCTCCACTAGATGTATTCGGTAGATCGGGTTTTGAGAGGAGAGAGAGAAGATGAAGAGCGAGAAGGAAATCAAGCCAGATCTACCTCATCGTGTTCGCCGGTAAGGTTTTTCAATCATGGCAAGACCGATTGGGCTTTCGTAGCTGATGGATCTCAAGCGGTGGTTAGGGTTTGATTTGGAAGATATTAAGAGAATGAGAGAGAGAGAGAGAGAGAGAGAGAGAGAGAGAGAGATCTGAGGAGAGAGAGTCGTTATCTTTGTGTGATTTGAGACTGTGAATATGACATATCGAAGAAGGTAGCTAGAGATCACTAGGGATTCGACATTCAAAGAGGAGAGAAGATGAACAAAAAGAGAGGAGAAGCCGAGGCGACGACGATGACGACGACCTTTCTGATTGGATTTGAAGAGATTGATGGTGGAGAAGTTGGAGGGGTTTCTGTAGCGGTGAGAGAGACAATGATGTCGACGACCTCTTCGATTAGATTTGGAGAGATTGATGGTGGAAGAAGTGGGAGGGGTTTCTGCAGCGGAGAGAGAGAGAGAGAGAGAGAGAGAGAGAGAGAGAGAGAGCCGATGTAGCAACGGTGGCGGTAAGGACCTCTCCGTTCGGATCTGGAGAGGTCGATGGCGGAGGAAGTCGGAGGGGTGTCGGCGGTGGTGAGAGAGAGAGAGAGAGAGCGAGCGAGCGAAATCATTGGTTGAACTGTTTGGTTAGGGAATGGAGAAATTCTATTTCCACACACTTACCAACCTCTGTGCACACACTTAATGATTTATTTTTTTATTACAGTTTTCTCCTAAATTAAAATTACTAAAGTGTCCTTATCTTCTCCACCAAAACCCTAATTTCTTCCTTCCTTCTAATAGCCAGCTGCAGATGCCTCAGTGTGATTCTCTTCACTTTCAGATCTTTGCTTGCGTTTCCAGCTAGATTACAGTTTAATATCATGGCCTATACTTCTTTTTCCTAATGTGCTATACAAGTATCTCACACTTAAATGAATGGAAGTTGGAAGTACCAATTGCTTGGGCAATTCATCACTTGGTGACTATTGGTAGCCGTAGGACATATTTTGATAAATTATTGACAGCATGACTTCTTCTATTAGTTGTAGTCAACAAAATGGAATTGAAGTCCCATACAAGTATCTTATGTCCTTAGGAAGCATTGTCGTGGTCTTTTCATGGGAATAGGCACTAAGTTTAATTAGATCCCTTTTAGTGTCCACATAGTCTCCATACGACGAATGAAAATCTCAGGCTGATCATAAGATCATGGCATCAGAAAACTCTTTGTCCATAGTTGTCGTAGAAAGGAAGAGAAGATATTGTCCATTAACAAAGATATGACTTTGCTTGTGTGAAAATCCAATTTCTAATGGAAGAGTTGCAATTCAAATGGGTGTTGGTTTAGGGTTTCAATGTTAAAAAAAGGGATATTTTTGGGTAAAACCACAAAATTTAAAATTAGTTGATATGTGTATTGAGAGAGAATGTGGAATGAGATATTTTGGTGTGTGGAAATAGAATTACCCTAGGGAATGGGAATATATATAATGGGTAGTTTGGTCATTTTGTAGAAACTGGCATTTCAGCACCTAAATGTTTAGCCAAATAAAATCTAAATTTGAATTTATATCAGCACCTAAATTTTTGGCAAAACAAAATTCAAATTTGAATTTACAGACCAAGTACCCTTTTTAAAATTGATTTTGAAAATTAAATCAAACAATCATCTGTGTTACAAAACAACTTATAATATATAGATGTATTACAATCAATTAAATATAGGTTAATTAAAAGGACCTTCCTGGAGATATTTAACAATTACATGAGACCTTTGTTTTGGTTTTGAAATTACATTTAACAACTATGTTAAAAGAGTTCTCTAATTTTTCCAAAACACTATAATCAAACAACCTTAAATGTGAAAAATTATGTAGAGACAGAGTATCAAGAGAAGTGCCTTTTAGCCTTGAGAGTAGGATAAGCTTGTGGGTGGATTTATATGCTAGAAAATTACGCAGCAAAACTGAATCAAAATGCTAGGAACAAATTAAAATTTCATGGAAATTTAAACACACATTCACAGGGTTGCTCGTGAACCCGTCAGTTGTTATGTGCCCCACACACTACTTTTTTGAGTGTACGACTAATTTTACATGGAGTATTAAAAAATTACTTTATTCAGATAACTCCACACTGAAAGGCAACCACCTAAGAGTGGTAGTGTGATAGTTGTAGACCTGCTTTCATGTGATCTGATAATTAGGAGCTCTGTAGGGCAATGTTTGGGGGCGAGACTCATGTTTTTAATTTTAGATTATCAACTTCATATACCATTATGTTCTTGTTGGGGTTGCGCCACACCGATAGAATAATGGCAAAAGGATTGAATCTTGGGATAAATTGTAAATTTAAGGCTCCGTTTGGTAGAGCTTTGTAATTATGATTTGAGAATATGAGTTGTATTTTGAGTTTGTGTGTTTTAGAATTATGATTTGAGTGTAGAAAATTTGTTTGGTTATAGTTTTTGAATAAAGTGTTGAATTGAGTGTGGAATTAAGTTTTGAATTGAGTGTAGAATTGAGTTTTGAAAGTTTGATTTGACATGTGAAGTAAGAAAATTTGTTTGGTTATGAGTTTTGAAAAGAGTTTTCAAAACTTAATTCAAATTGCTATAACTCATAACAAAACACATTACTTTCATATTATTGAAAATTTTGATCAACACTCATAACCAAACTCTTTTTAAAATTCAATTAAAAAAATTTGTTATTAACAAAAAATAACATTAATCAATTTTTTAATTGAAAATACTACAAAGGAAATAATTTTTTTTCAAAATAAATATTCAAAAAATTTAAATCATAAATATTTAAATAATTTAAATAATCTAAAAAATTTAATAAGTAAAAAGTTAAAATAAATATTTAAAAATTTTAAATCGTAAAAATTTAAATAATTTAAATATTCAAAAAATTAAAATAATTTAAAATTTTAATATTTTAAATTTAAAAACAACTCTACACTCAAATCGTAACCAAACACATAAAACAAAACTCAATTTAAAAATTATTTTTAAAACTCATAACCAAACACATAACTCGAAACTCCATACTACTTTCACAACTCTACACTCAAATCGTAACCAAATACATAACAAAAAAATTAAAATATTCAAAAATATTTTTATAAAATAGAGTTTGAATTTATTTTTATAAAATATTTTAAAATTTAAAAAATTAAAATCGTAATATTTAAAAATTAAAATATTTAAAAATATTCAAAAAATAAAAAAAATTAAAAAATTAAAAAATTCGTAACATATTTAAATATTAAAATATTTAAAATCTTAACAAAATTAAAATATTTTTAAAATATTGATTTGAATGGAGTTTTGAAAAGAGTTTTGAATTATGTGTTTGGTTATGAGTTTTGAAAAGTAATGATTATGTTTTGAATTGAGTTTTGAAAAATGAGTGTAGAATTATGATTTGAAAACCCTAAACAAACACCATACTCAAAAATGAGTGTGGAACTAGATTTTAAAAACTCCACCAAACGGAGCCTAAGTTTCTTGTGTTTGATTCTTACTAGTTTTTATTAGTGGGTGATTTACATGTATCTGGGATTGAATTAGTCTAATGTCACTCCGTTAGGAATATTCTTCATCACAAAAAAGAAAAAAAAATAAAAATAAAAGAAGGGGTTAGGCTACTATGATCACACTTGAAGAAAAATTGCTGTGATGGTCCCCTCCACTCCTACCCTTCTTGTTTATTTGGGGAAAAATTCCAAAAATCAATACTAAAACTTAAAAGGCAATGCAATGCCAACATGGAAGAATAGCAGACATGTGAACCACCTACTCCTCTCCCTCTCTCTCTCTCTCTCTCTCTCTCTGTCTCACACACACACAGAGGCAGACCAAAGAACTGCAAACAAGAGAAGAAGAAGATATAGAAACATGGTGGAAATTCTTTAAAACAACTGAAAGTGTTTGTACATACAATAAGTGATCGATTTTATTCAATCATAACAGATGATAAGTAGTAGTAGTAGTAGTAGTAGTACTCATCGATAGCTCGATCTATGTGGTCATACAGCTGCATTTGCATCGGGACATGCATTTCTTGCAATCAGCTAGCCTCGGGTACCCGCCGTCACTGCTGCAGTCACATTTCTTCATACACTTGGACCGTGATGTCCCGCCCCACAAGCACCTTGCCATGCACCTCAAAATCAGCACACAGGGTGGACAACCGTTCTTCAACCGATCAACGATGCAGTTACTGCATTCACTACCATCCGATGGGCAGGCTAGAACTGGACATGACTTCAGCACCAATATCAGTAGCACCATATACACAGCAGCTATGGTGGTGGTGGACAACCTCCTTTTCTTCATTTTTCACTGCTGAAGGGTCTTTAGCAATGGTTTCTATTAGCTTGTCAAGCTATATATAAGCCAAATTGGAGGGATGGGCTTCTCTCGATCCACGTGGAGGTGTTGTTGGGCCTAGTGGATCCACCATAGTAGGCTCCACTTCGACGATTTAATATGTTGATTTTGCTCGGCAATGTATTTAGATTGTTTATTTAAAAAATTAAATTGATGTGATAATTATAACTTATGAACTTATTGGACTTTTTTTGACAAAAAAATGGACTGTATTTTTTTTAATTATCTTTGTGGCCTATTTTTCGTAAATAAATATTATCAAATTTTATGATTATGATTATCTGATTATTTTTTTTTCCATCAATAATCTATATGTATAATTAAAGAAAATGCACGATTCTGATTATTAGCATAAGACTAGTGATAAGCTCCACAAGATCCAATCCAACAACAACCTCTCCCTAAGTGAAAACACTTTGTGTAGGTTCACTACCTTTTCAAAGAGGTGGGACTACATGCCCACTTCTGTTGATTTGCCCAATTATAACTGTTTAAAATTAAATTTGACATGATAATTTTGAAAATTTTCATGGATGGCTCTCACTATGTGTGATAGAAAAATGAAAAATGAAGAGACTTTTGGTCATTTGGGCTGGCATTCTGCTCGGGGTCATCAACCATGAAGTTGTCTCATTAATTGTCCATTTACTCTCTGTTTCTTCACAGTTGGCCATGTCTTGGGTTGCACAATGTTTTATCTATACCCTTTGGGAGCTCAAATATTTCCCATTTCTTATTATTTTACTGCAAATGCAACCTCAAGATCAAAACATGGTTGAATTCGTTAAAATTGCACAATCCGTACTGATTCATATCGATCAATTCGCTAATTGCATATTAAAATTTAAAATTTATTTTGAAATTATTTCGCACCACTATAGTTAAAACATATTTTTTTTAAACCTCTACTGAAATATTAATGTAAAAATAAGTGTGATAAAAATTTAAGATGTGAAATTTGTTATAAATTAGTAATTATATATATGAAAAATTAATTTGTATCATATATATATATATAAAATATTATGTAAATTAGTATTATATATTATGTAAATACTTAATAATTGTTGAAAAATAGTTTTCAATCAGCTAGTAATTGAAACTTCTCCAAACCGCTCAAATCGCTATTTGATTATTTGTCAATTCGACATTTACGATTTGATTTATAATTCTATTCTCAAATAACCTGAATTGCACCATGTACACCCTTGCACACTTTTAAGATTATACTGTAGGAAAAGCTTATGTGTGTATCTTTAAGAGTGCATACCATATGCACCTTATCATAAATTAATATAATTTTATTATAAAATTTTATAACATCATAAAATGCATAATCTCATCACAAATTAACATAATAAAAAATATTGTAATAAAGTCATAAACTTTTGTAATACCAATTATAAAATTTTGAACATTTTGTTTGAGTTTGCATTTCAACAAAAATTATCACATAGCTCACGAGCACCACGTGGCTGTCCATCCAATGAGACATTATTATTTCGTTATTTTATTTATTTTTTCCGTATTTAGAGTCATGTAATTATTAAGTCGAATGTGAAAATTTTTAAAGTCAACTTATGTTGGGAAAGCTAGTGTGGTGCATATATAAATTAACCTAATTTTATTATAAAATTTTATAATATTAATTATAAAATATATATTTTTTTCATAAATTAACATAACAAAAAACATCATAATTAAGTCATAAATTTTTACAAAATTAACTGCAAAATTTTAAACATTTTATTTGAGTTTGCATTTCAACAAAAATTATCACATCAAAAATATTAGAATTTTTAAAAATCCTATTAAAATTTTACTAAATGTGATAAGACCCACATAACATAAGACTCATATTGCATAAATCTCAAACCTAACGCTGTGTTTGGTTGAAAATTTAAAGAGGGATTTGAAAAAGGAAAGGGAAAAGTTAGGTGAAATGTGAATAAAATATACCTACATTTCACCTAGTTTCACACACTTTTTCCTTTTCGCTTTCCAAATCTCTCTCCAAATCCCTCAACCAAACACAACATAAATGAAATATTTAATAAAAACTTTGAATTTTTTTTTAAAATATCTAATATTACTCGCATAGCTCACGAACCCCGCCTGGCTGTCCGTCATCATTCCTCTACTATTTTTTTGTATTTGGATCATGTAATTATTAGACTCTCTGCTATTAATTGCACATAACGTGAAATTTTTAAAAGCGAAAATAATTACACGCATTCCAGCTTCAGTCATGGGCTCCATTTCACCGAACTTTCAATTTAAAAGGATAAAGTTTTTTTTTTTTTTTTTTTTTTAAATTTAAATTTTAATTCTTTTTTGTTTGTGTGTTATAAAATTGTTAACTATCCGTCCATTTAAATATTTATCTTGAGAAACAACTATACTATAATATTCTCAACATGTCCTCTGCCAAGTTATCATTCTCCTTTTCATAAAGTAGTCAAACAGGTATAAATATTGTAATTATTAGGTGGGCAAGCACCAAAGTTCGAATACAAAATTTATGAGTAATGTTAAAATTTTAAAAGTTTATTAAAGTTTTTACCAAATGTTTTATATGGGTATAGGACCCACACAATGTAAATCCCACATCCATGAGAGACATTTATTATGTGAATTCACACTCATGTGAGACATTTAATAAATTTTTAATAAAATTTTTAAGATCTTTAATATTTTTAAAAATTTATTGACCATTGTAATATTACATTAAATTGTTATTGATAACCATCAATTTATTTAAAAACTAAAGGTAACCATAAGCCTTATGGTTTGCCCAAACAGTTTAGCTCAACTCACTGTCTCCAGGTTCAATAATATTTGAGAGCTCTAATTTGAGAGTTCTAATGTAATTCTAATAATGTGGAGAGTACCCATGTGAATGTGGGACCCACACTCCTCTCTCTATCTCTCTCTATTCTCTCACTTCCATCTCGCTAGAGGTCTATTTAGAGCTCTCAAATTAGAGGTATGTATCATTATCCTTCTAGGTTATGAAGAAAATGTTTAACCCATAGAGCAAAGTTTAGTAGAGATTTTAAACCCATTTAATTTTCAAATTGAACTTGCCGCTGATTTATAAACTAATAATTTGATTTTTGTATTATTTAATTACAAAATAAACTTGAAAAATAATAAAAGATAAGAAAAGTGTATATATATCTTTATAGGGCTTAAATTAAAACATTTTATTGGAACACCATGCCCAATTTAAATAATTATTAAAATGATCCAAATAATTTAAGGAAGATTGATCAATAATCTTAAATGTTGAACTTATGATCCATTTGGTTCTAAATGTTTTCTAATGTTCTGTTTGATCCTTTTGTTTGTAAAAGGACGCATTTGTCATTTAATTTGATTGTTTGTGTTAGCGTTATAACTGGACGCGAGAGGTGTTTTTAATGCGCATGAGCCACACAACTTGATTGTGCGGTTTCCAATATGAAGAAAGTTGCGTGAGGAAAGTCACATGCCACGTAATTGGGTGTCACATTCCAAAAGAGCTCACTAAGGGCGTTTTATGGTTTACACATGAGGACTGGCACATGTCACGTTAATGGTGTGCCATACAACACTGAAGCATACTAATGTTGTGTTTGGTTAGAAGATTTGGAGAGGATTTTAGAAAAGAGAAATGAAAAAGGTAGGTGAAATGTGAATAAAATATGCCTATATTTCATCTAGTTTCACACGCTTTTTTCCTTTTCCTTTCCAAATCTCTCCTCAAATCTTTCAACCAAACACAGTATAAGGATTTCTGGTAACTAATAGTAAGTGAGATGAGTGCCACGTGGCACACAATCCAAAGAAAAAAACCCATACCCATTGTTAACACATTTGACATAAAAAACACAAACCACAACTGATATGCAACACCTAGACACACACCTCTCCCACACATCGCTGACGGGAAAATGCACACACTGCAACCCCATACGTCCCACATCAAACACACCAACAAAAAAGGGCATAACTGTCAACCCCATACGCTAAATATGAAAAATAAAATCATAAACGATCAAAATATCTCATTAGTAGGACTTATCGGATCAAAAGTTTAAAATTGAGACTAATTGATATAACGGTTTGTAGGATGAGATTTATTAGTAAATAATCCATAATTTAATAACCCTTCACAAAAAAAATGTTAATAATAATAATTAATAACTAAAATCTATTGGGATAAATATGTGGGCTCTTGGAGTTTTGAAGTTTATTTTCGAGACAGGATTTGGGATGGTTAGGTTAGGTCCAATGTTGAGTCGAGCTTGGTTTGGGATGACACATATATGATCTTACCATACAGTAAAAGCTTGGTTCGATTTCGGCTATGCTATTTGCTCACAGAAATGCCTCATACACCCACTGGGGGTCGACCCCAGTGAGGTGACACTCCATCATTTGACAAAAAAAAAAACAGTTTTTTTTTTTTTGTTTTTGGATTTGAGCCAGTGGGGGTGTGACACCTCACTGGGGGTGCGACCCCCACTGGGGGTATGCATCACTGTTGTATTTGCTCACGCCTAGCAAAAATTGTTAGAGAAATATAACTTTATTATTTATATTCTCAGCAATCATTAGTAGTGTTTTTTTTATTTTTTAATTTAGTCCCATTTTTTTTTTGTTCCTTGCTCTAGAATCACCTTTAAAAAAGGGAAAGAAGAAAAACAACTTACAAAAATTCACTGGAAAAAAGGGCAAAAAAAAAAAAAAAAAAAAAAGAGAGTAAAAAAATGTAAAAAAATCATTTGGTGAACTCTCAAGTCACTAGAACGATTTACTCATGTTGACAGCTTCAAAATCATCTTAAAAAGTAGAAAACAAGTTCTAAAATCTAAATTAACCCAAATTTGCAAGGCAAATTAAGAAAACTCAATATAAATAACACAGATAAACCAACCATTAAAAACGTAGCAACAGAGGTCAAAAAGATTATCTTTACACGAACACACCATTTTATAAATGAGCCTATTAGTCCATGTTTGATTCACAAGATTAATAGTGAAGTATTAATAATTCTATTAAATTAGTGTGGTATTCACTATCCAATCGGATTAATAGGATAAATTATCCATTGAATTAATAATTCCACCCTTACCCCATTATTAATAATCCTACAAATTTGTTAGATTAATTATCTATTGAATTAATAATCCTAAACCAAAATGTTAAAACAAACATAGAATAATTGAGCCAACGGATTAATAATCTCAATCCCATATTATAATCCATCCAATCAACAAAATACAGGAATATGGGATGAATTCAACAAGAATTACGTGCATGATAGCATAGCCTATTCTCCATGATCACCATCATTCCACTTCCGGTATGCTATGTAGGGTCGGCCTCCACGACCGTTGATGCTGAATCTCCAACTGATAACTAACATTTATCAACGAAGACAAGACTTGGTCCATGGGAATATCATGGACTTCCACTCTTCCTAGCAATTCCTCTAGCTGCTTCTCGGTAATCTTGATCTTTGCCTCTCTTGTACTACCAGATGATGAGAATGCTGTATTTTGATGATCACCCAATAATAAGTTTTGTTTATCTGTGTTGGGTCTCTTTGATGCTGCCATAGACTCCCACTCATCATCATCATCACCTACACATACCACACATGATTTACATCCAACACAATTACCCATCATTAATTATATGTTCCTTTATGTCTGAGTTAGTGTGTATGAGTATGAGCTATATATGTATATATATGGGAGAGAGAGAGACAGAGAGAGAGAGAGAGAGAGAGAGGGGTTGGTCAGTTGGTTAGCTAATTACTAGTAGCCTACATTCCGTGTAGGTTCCCCAGGGGTTCGCATGAAGAAGAATTCAGCTCATCCAGCTTAAGCTGGTGGTGAATTAAATAGGCTCGGCTTGTTCATGGCGGGCAATTCATGGTTTAATTTAATTTAATTAATTAATTCATTTATTGGGAGAGTTTTTTTTTTTTTAAAGTCACTGATATTAAAATTTTATAAGATAAAGAATATACAATATTTTTATAGTAATTAGAGTCCTTCAACATTTTCACAGAGAAAATTCGACTAAGAGAAATTTGTGTCCGATTCAGAGAAATTTCAACTTGACTCAGAGAAATTTTGGCCATGACACAAAGAAATTTCAATTTTCATAGAGAAATTTCATCGATGGACCTTATCTAATAAAGAAAAAAACATTTTAGACCTCTCCCATTAAACAAAGTTAGAGAGGACTGTTTCACTAATTTTTTTCAGTTGTTAAGTGGATCATATAATACATTAATCATGTTAATTATGTATGAAGATAAACACTCCAACATTGCAGAGGGTCAAGACTTAAACTTTTGACTAGGGTTGCAAATGAATCGAACTGTTTATGAACAGGTTCGGCTCATGTAATAACCCGACTCCCTCATATACTGTCTATGCTCTAATTTCCTTATTATATGTGTTATTATATGTGTGATTATAGGCTTGATGTGAAATTCCATGTTTGACTGTATGAATTACATGTTTATAATTTGTATCTGTCGATTATGAGCAAATCTGTTGAAATTACGAAGTTTGGATTGAACATTGAATGCCTTAGAGGCGCGATAAACTGAAATTAACTTCATAGTTATGATTAACATGATTTTTAGGAAATTAACTTTTAACTGCATAAGACTGTAAGCTATTAAATGATTGAGGGATAGTGTATATTTGAGATGAACTGGAATTGTAACAAGGTAAATCAAGTTTTGAGGACCAAACTTCTTAAGGTGGGGAGAATGTAACGATCCCAAAATGCGTATCAGAAATTATCTTTATTTAATTATGGGTTAGTGTGCTTTAACTTAATGATATCTGTTTAAATTGAGGAATTCTCTGTTGAGTTACGACTTTAAAGCTGAAATTGCCGACCTTCATGGATTCAGAAACTGAAATTGAATACATGGATATGCTAATGAGAATTTTTAGAGCCATTTGGGAAAGTTAATTGAAAATTTGATTTATTGCATTCGTTAAGGTATGCTTGGGTGGTTAATTTTGCACTGCAAATTAAAGGTCTTAGAGGCTTTAGAAACCAAAATGGAATACATAATTATGATCAATATAATTTTTAGAGTTATCTATGAAGTTTAATTGAAAATTAATTTCGTCTGATTCGCTAAGTTAGGTGGTTGGCCCATATAGATACATTGACTTGTTATATATATTTTTGAGCCTTACATGTTGTATGAACTCAACCAAACACCCAAAAATATCTCCTGGAAAAGAGAGGGAAGAAGAGAAAAGAGAGAGCTCACCTTAAAGCTTGTGGATTTGAGAAATTTGAAGGGAAATCAAGAAGATAGCTCAAAGTAAGTCTTAAATACCCTAAATCTTTCTTTATTTGGTTAGAATCAAACCTTACAATGAAGTTTTCTACATGTATGGGAGTTAGGGTTTTGGGTTATGATCTTAACTTAACCAATTTCATGAAATTGAAAATCTAGTCTTTGATTTTGGCTAATTTAAGGGTTGATTTTTGTGTTTTGAGTTGTTTTGAGTTAGAGTGTGGGCCACTACCTTTTCATCTTTGGTTTTTGGCATGTTTTGAACTCATACATATATGTATGTATATGTTTGTATATATATCAAGATTAAGAAGATGAAGGAATTATGGAAATTAGAGTTGTAGATGTCAAATTGAAATGAGTTATGACCCATTTGAGTATAGGTTTCATGTTTATTATGCTTATATGTTATGTTTTGAAATGAATTTTGCTTGATTTGGGCCATATGGATATCTTTTGAAAGCTTGAAATTGTTGAAGTTTCGGACTACTCAAACAGAGCCCAGAACTGCACGTGTGGGGCTCATGGCCGCACGTGCGGGGTGCACGGCCGCACGTGCGGAAAATAGGGGAGACAGACTGACGCTTACTGCAATAAAAGCACGTGCGGCGCAATTTCCCGCACGTGCGATGAGAAACTCCCGCACATACGGCGAATGGGGAGAAATTCTGTCAGCTTCCTTCCCTCTGTTCGACTTTCTGAAACTGTTAATGTGTATATTTGATCCTTCTAAACTGTGTAAAACTGAATAAGAATTTACAAATCGACGTAAGGAGAGGCTAAAGAAAAGTGAATAATTTATAAGTTGTGTGTGTGTGCCTTGTGTAGGTCACTTGCCGGAGGAGACTCCCACGCGACCAAAGCACTGTGAGTAACAATAGTGTAATGATGTATTTATTCTTGTATTTCTGCTTCTGAATTATTATACCTTAATTGTACTTAGTATGTTGGAATCATTGTGCTATGGTTTACATATTATGATTGTGAATGGCATATTTGGGATGAGTAGTGCTAGGATTCACGTATTTTTGTTGGATACGAATTGTGTTTATTGCAATGGTATACGTCATGTGAATTATGTTTTGATGGAAATGATTCAAATGGCATTGACATGGACCTAAGGTCGTTTTGTTCTATTAATAATGATGGGCCTGAGGCCATTTTGTACTATGTTGTTAGGCCCGATTCCGTTTTGTACTATGTTGGGCCCGATGCCGTTTTGTATTATGTTGGGCTTGAGGCCGTTTTGTACTATGTTGGGCCTGAGGCCATTTTGTATTATGTTGGGCCCGAGGCCGCTTTGTATTGCGTTAGGCCCGAGGCCGTTTTGTCATACGTTGGGCCTTAGGCTGTTCCGTCTCATGTGGGCCTGAGGCCGTTTTTGAACATGACGAAGAAGACATGTAAACGTTAGATAAATATTCTCTAAGACATATGCTTATTCTCACAAATCTCTTTACATTATTATTATTCACTGAGCCTTGCTCACTTCGTTTTGTTTATATATGTTTGTGTACGTGAACAGCTTGGAGGACAACCCTAGGTCAGCTTCAGGAGCCTTTTGGTGGGTCTGTCGCGTTAGGCCTCTACAATTGAAGCTTTTTGTCTGGTCCCTTTGATGGCTCATGTTTTGTCAAGTTTTTGGTGGCTTTTGTCAAGCCCGTGGCTACTTTGTAAAGTTTCGATTACTAACCCTTGTATATACCTACATGGAGTGGGCTAGCTCATATGTATATGTATAATATATGTAATGATCCTGGCATGTAGACATAAGCTCAATGGACAATATTATTTTGGTATTTGCTTTCGCTTAAGGCCTCGTATTTGATTAAATATTATTTTTTTGAAATTTTGTGTTGAGGCCCAAGTATAGACCGGTCATAGACCAAACTTTTAGGGACGGGTTTGGGTCATGACAGCTCGGCTCGGCTGTTTTAGTAAACGAGTTGAGCTCGAATAATCTTAGCTCGTCAAGCTCAACTTGTTTATCTTTATTTAAATTATATAATAAATATATTATTTATATATTAAATAATATAAATAATATTAAAAAAAATCTTACTGAGTTGAGCCGAGCTCGAGCCCAATTACTTATCGAGCCAAGCTTGAGCTCAATAAACAACCTCGATAAGCAAACAAGCCGAGCTCGTGCTCAACAAAACTCAACTTGGTTGGGTTTGGCTTGGCTTGTTTGCAGCCCTACTCTTGATCTCACTAAAACGAGATATCTAAATGGTCAACTGATTGTCATTCTATGGCAGAATTATTTTTCGTTTGGCTAGATAGAGAATATAAGAGAAAAGTGAAAGGAAAAGCAAGCCAAAAATAAATAAATAATAATAAAAAATTTAATTGTGTGTTTGTTTAGATAGAGAGTTTTACAAAGTAATGAAAACTAAATTTTTGTGTACAACTCAAATTAGCTTGTTATTTAGGCTTTTAGTTTAATGAAAAATATACGAGGACATTTATTTTTTCCAATAAAATTTTCCACAACTCCTTGTTAAGTGGTGATTTAACTTTTTCTATCATTTCCTTACAAAATTTCCATCTGATTGAAATGCTTGGAAGAAAATAAATTTTCATTTCTCTTTCATTCTCTACTATATTCACTTTCCATCATTTGTGTAATGTTTATTTGTATGAACTTTAAGTCAAGTTTCGTATTATTAAAACTGAAGAAACACACACAATTGTTATGCTATTAAAAGATTTGATATGTTGCATCTTTTTTATCTTTTTTTATCAGTAAAACAATATTTGATAAGATTCAAGGATAACTTTACATCATACATCAATAAAGGAAAAAACAGAGATAGTGCTATAAGCATTAAAGCAAAATTCTATTATCCCAACTAGGTTAATACAACAAAACTTGCCCAATCATTTGCAGCACCACTCAATATACATGGTTGAAGAGATAACAATTGAAGTAGAAAAAAGAATATATATATATATATATATATATAGGGTTAATTTTTTCCTACCCAATCTTTAATTCTTTTCACTTTAGTCCCTAAAATATGTAATCTGTTACAGTTTAGCCCTTGGCGTAAGGACAATTCAAAATTAATAACGGAATGAAGGGTATTTTTTTTTTTTTTCATTTGAGACCTTGGAAAATATTTATGTTAAAAACAACAACATATGGAATAAGACCCCAAAGGCCATACAAACCATACAACAAAAGGAAAAAAAACAAACAACAAAAAAACAACAAATTCGCCCAAAAAAAACAACAACAACTCAGTTATGAGTCAGGGAAGACTACTAATCTTCTCAAAGATGTGGTCTGAAAAGTAAGATCTGTTTAAAAGCTCGCAATCCCTATCGATGTCGTCCCCGTCGTCATTGCTATCGTTGCACTTTGGACACCGCCAAAAGTTGGAAATGAGGAGGACGTACACCCACAATGGTGTGGGAGAAGACTTGATATAGCGACCCCGGTCTTTTCCCATTTGATTATTGTATCCGGACTTAGGTTCCGTAGATTCTATTATTGTATATTTGTTGTTGTTGTCCCTTATTTTCTTATTTGGAGTTATAGGATGTGTTGGGCAGGTTTGTTTCAGGTTGGTTGGGTTTAGAAACCTAGTGTTGCTGTCCAGAATTTTGGTTCTTCGCTCGAGCGAGTGGTTGGTCGCTCGAGCGAGATGTTGTTTTTGGTTCTTCGCTCGAGCTAGGGTTTGGTCGCTCGAGCGAGAGGTTGCGTCCAACATGGACCTGTAGCATTGCATTCTTGGCTCGAGCGAGATTTTCTTTGCTCGAGCGAGGTTTTCTTGTGTCTGGTTGCTCGAGCAACCATGTCTTCGCTCGAGCGAGTCTGTCCAGTTTATATACGCAGCAGCGGGTTTTCATCAGTCTTTTTCATCTTCTTTTTGATTCCAAACCCTAGGTCCGACATCTCTCTCTCCCTACTCACCTTCTCTCTTAGATTTGATCCACTTAGGGTGTGTTTCTACCCTAGATCCTTCATTAAAAAGGTAGAGTGAGTCGAGGGCTTCCATTTAATCTGAACATTTGGCAATTTGGAGCACTTTGGTATTTGGGTATTCATCTCTGTCTTCTCCATTTGGGTTGTTTTTCTTCGAGGTAGGGATTTCCTACTCCATTTTATAGGTTTTGTTATAAGTTTTGGTATATTGATATGTTGGGGTTACTTTGATAATTTTGGGAAAAACCCTAGTTGAATTAATAAATTAAGTTGTATATTTAATTCATGGAAATGGGGAATTCATTGATTAAATGGCGTAGTTGGTTAATTTAAATCACTCGTCTATTGAATTGTTGGTATATTTATTTCCAAGTCTAGAAATAACTGTTTTGGGCTATCGGTGGAGGATAGTTGTGCTTGTTGTAGACTCTGCATGTGGATTAGGGATAACTGAAACTAATCATTGATTAAGTCATCAATCTTGACTGTTGAATTAATATAGACATTATGTGTATTGATTGTGTGTTGTATATGTTATGTGTTTGCATACATTGTTTTGTGTGGGAGGAGATAGGGGATGTACTCCACGGTTTAGGGGAAGATAGGGGATGGACCTCTAAACCGGATTTTGTTTTGGGAGGAGATAGGGGATGGACTCCATTAGCATCACTTTTATGTGTGCTTATCTATATTGAAGTGTTTTTATTGATACAGCACTAAAATGTGTATCAAACTGGAAGTATGAAGTGTTTTGATTTGAGCCTGAGTCTCATTTGTTTGTTGATATTGGAAGAATGTGAATTTGATATATATATGATTCACTGTTGTAAGTTTGGCCAGGTTCTGAGCCATATTGATAATGTTGAAAAGTAAAACGTATCTTAGACATTAATATCATGAAACTGTATAGAGATATAACTGATTATCTTGGTTAACCAATTATTGAATGCTATTGCTTTATTCAATGCTTATATTTGGTTTAGTATATTTCTGCTGGGCTGTGGCTCACCCTTTATGGGAACATCATTTTCAGGTTCAGGTGATAAGCTACCTCCAAGGACTTAGCTTGGGAGGGTTTGGGCTTCTGGATTTTGAAGAAGATTATCTTTAGTTAATTGTCTTTATTTATTAGTACATGTAAACATTCAAGCCTAGGGCTTTTCTAGTATTGAGTTAGAACTCATATTTTTGTATCCAAGTGTTGGCTTGGAAAGATGTAAGCCTGTTGGGCAACTTATTCGATGTTACATGTAATGCTTTTACTTAGTAATACTCTGATGAATGAATTAATAAAATGTTTTCATTAAATAATGTATGTCAATGATATATATAATGGGTTTATTTGGAGGGCGTTACACTTGATGTAACAACCCTGTCACGTATTATACCTCTAATCCTTTAATTTTGAATGTGCTTATGTGCTTAGTGTGAATATGAGTGCTAATTATATGTTTAATGTGATTTTTGGATTCATATATGTTAACTGTAGGGAATATCTATTGAGATTTCAGTTATAATAAAAAATTGAAAGCCTTAATGGTATCAGAAACTGAAATTGGTTAGTTTATTGAGATTAGCATAATTTTTAGGGCCTATTAGAAAGTTTGATTAAAATTTGATTCAGTTTAAATTAATTAGATTAAATTAATTAAATTAAGCCTTTGATTAATTAGCTTAAACTTTAATCACCTAGACTAATCCTTGATTAGTTGAATAAGCTAATCTAGCCTTATATATATATATATATATATATATATATTAACAATGAGATTAGGCTCATTATGTTGCACTCAAAAATCTGAGAAAGAGAGCTCTATTGAGAGAGAACTTGATTTTAGACAGAAAGAGGCAAGAGAACTTGGAGTTTTAGCTAGAGGCTTGAAGAATTGAGGAAGACAACTCAAGTTGTTGCTAGGATTAATGTTCTTGAAGATTCTAGGTAAGTGTTTATACCTTAATTCATGAGTTTAAACCATCAAATACGTGAATTCAAGAGAATTATATGATTAAATACAAGAATTGAGTTAATATTGTTGGAATTAAAGTCAATTCACACATGCATGCATAATTTTGTTGAATTCCATCATTTTTTCCATGTTTAAATTAAGAATTACACCTCACATGCATTCATGAATTGTGAAGTTTTAGAGATTAGTTCCATGATTTATAAAGTTTTAAAGTTGGATTTCATGTTTTTGAAGCCTATTGATACATGCATGAGAAGTTGAAGAATTCTTGAAGATTTGAGCTAAGGGTTTGAAATTGGGTACATGGTTATGTTTTTTGAAAGAGTTTCTAAGTGTTCTTTTAAGTTGTGAATGAGCCATGCAAAATCATGATTTGAAACTATGTGTTTGAAGCTTAACTCTATTTTGGAAATTTCTGAATTCTGTTTCACCGCTTAAATGAACAATCTGTCACTCGAGTGCACGTTTCATGCATCCAGTATTTTTGCAAACATTTGCAGTTGGCTCGAGCGACTGCGTAACTTGAGCTACCGCCTTTTATTTTGCACCTTGACTTGAGCAAACATAGAGCCTAGATTGAACCATCAAGCACTTTTGTAGACCTAGTGTCCGTTCGAGTGACCAATGTTGCGCTCGATCAGACTGTCCTATTTCAGCATATTTTGAAAAGTCATGTTTTATTCATTTTGGCATTCTTATCCATTTCTAACCATTCTTAGGCATGAATTGAGCATCCAAAATGAATTAATGGGTTAGAATGAGATTTAAAAGAATTGAATAAGCAAAAGAACAATCCGGTTAAGCAAAGTAATTCAATGTGTATACGTTATGAATTGTGTAGGTTCATTTGTGAAGACGTGTTGGCAATCAAACCACTGTGAGTAATATCTTAGTAAATATATTTTCTTAATTACTCTATTTTTTGAATATCCTAATGTGGTAATTTTTCTGAACTTAATGATTTTGCAAGTGTGAATGAGTTCCTATCTGTCTAATCAACATGATATCTGTAATGTGATTAAGGAGACACGAATGTGTATGATGGACTCAAGGTCGTTCTGTTTAATTGACAAGATGGACCTAATGTCGTTCTGTATATCTAAAATGGACCCAATGTTGTTTTGAATATCTGATAAGTCTGATTATCTGTTATGAGTTGATCGAATGGTCATTATATAGTTGTAAATGATTGGACTTGAGGTTGTTCTATTATGATATGATCAATTCCGTTCTATACATTTGTTATACATTAGACCCAAGGTTGTTCTACCTTCTGTTGGACCTAAGGTCGTTCCACTATGAATTGTTTATGATATGAAAATGCTTATGCTACTTAATAGAATTCATTCATATAGCCCATTTACTTTGATGTTATTCACTAGCTTTCGCTCACTCCGTATTTATATGTATATAGGTGTGTAGCGAGATGTCTAGCCTTAGTGAACTTGTGAAGGATACCGAGTTTTTTGTGAAGTCTATCATGAATGCCTTACGAGTGAGGCTTTTGTTTTTTTTGCCTTTTTGTTTCCTTTTTGTTGGTCATGTTTGATCTTGTCTACATATATAAGTTCTGATTTTGTATGACAATGATGTATGAATGACGTTTGACATATGGAATCTTTTTATGTATGTATGAGTCTGAGTTATTAGTATATAAGAAGTTTTTGTTCATGTCATTTAAGCACAAGTTCATTGGATAAAATTTTATTATTTAGCTTTTGTTTTTGGCTCCATATAATTAAATATGATTTGATTTCTGTTTGAGACCGTAGGTAATCTCATGATTATTGGTCGATTATGATCCAAACCTCGAGACAGGTTCAGGTCATGACACTTGAGAGAGGAGAGAACCATTGTGAGTGTAGAAAATCTAAAAATCTATATTGAAATTGGGAATGAAAACTCTCAAACCCCTATTTCGGACATAAAAAGTCCCGATCTAAACTCTAAAACTGTAGATCTATACTTCAAGAGTGTAGATTTACACTTTAAAAATGTAAAAAGAGTCACCAAAATATTGCCAGAGCACTACCAAAAATCTCTTGAGGAGAGGAGCTCTACTCTCTCTCTGTGGAACTGTTTAATGAAGGGTATTTTGAAACTTTAAAAAAAAAAAAGGCAACAAAATTTAAAAGTACAATGGAACAAGATTCATATTTTGGGAACACGTGCGTAATTTTCTTTTTTATTTTGTTGACAATTCAAATAAAGTTTTCAAAAAGGCTTGGCTTGCCTTTAGTCCACTTTATGTACTAGATGGTGCTATTAGATCTATAGGGCTTAGCACGAGTTCTGTTTTGATAATCTGAACCGTTCAATGTATAAAGCTAGTTGAGTACTTTATCCCTGTAAAAAATCTCGTTGATTGGATTTCGATAGTTATTTGATCAGATCATATTTTTGTCAACAATTTATTTTGAAAATTATATTTACCGTTGACAGAAATTGTTTCCGATAAAGTAGGTATCGATATCCGATCAACATGATTTTTTATAGAGATAAAATAATTGACAAGCTCTACATAAACGGTTCAGATTATCGAAATAGGACCCATGATGAGCCCACACGGATCCAACAGCATATTCCAATTCGATCTTAGACTGGTGACAAGCCATGCCCTTTCCAAAATACTCCTCTAATATTTGTTTTGAACGGTGACAATGTGAGGAACTAATGTAAAAAATTACATACTTTAGGGATCAAAGTTAAAAAATAATAATAATTGAGGAATAAAGTATAAAATATAGTATACTTTGGTCTTGTTTGATTAACTAGATTAATAGTGAAAGGATTAATAATCTCATTAATTTGTGTATGATTAGTTATCTAATTAAATTAGTGAGATAGTTGTTTATTATGTATTCATTTTATTATTATTATTTTTTTATACTTGAAATTATGATCCGTAGCTTCTCTCAATATTAAAAATTCACCAATAATATCGGTTTTAATATCTTCCATACATATAATCCAGTTGTTGGCTTTTTGGCTTTTGAATGTTATTTTTGTAATTGTGAGCGTGCCAGCAAGGATCAATCAGTCCTTACAGAATATTAATTGCCAACTAATTATCAGACGATTGTGTTTTAGTTCTTTCAGCCTCAATGAAGAGGACTTTTACTGTTGGCTTTGTTTAGGAGAATTAAGCAAACAATGATTAAATGAAGAACAATTGTAGCATTTCATTAAGCAAAATGAAAGACTTACAAAGATCCAAATCAGCCTCGTAGAGGTTTACAGCAACAAGCTAATTAAAAACTACTCCTATAAACGAAATGTAGTGCAGAAATTTGAAATACAGAAATGTAAAGAACAAGAAATGTAAAAACTAGAAGGAAAAATAAAGTAGATAAAATTGGTTTTTTGGATCTAAGTGTGGGGGAGCTTTCTGGGGCCTTCTCTGCTATTTATACTTCTTAATGACAACCGTTGAACTGCATTTCCAACCGTCGAACCATCCCTCCATGGTCGCTGATCATGCTGCCTTATAGTTAGCTCCACTATGCCATGCCTGTAATTAGGCTTCCCTCCTGATTTTGAATTTAAATATGAGTGACCGTTGAAACCATGTCATTTTGCATCTCTTCACTGATTCAGTGCTATGCAGATCTACAATAAACCAATGCTGACTGCCACATGTGATTATGATTGAAGATTTGAATTGTCTTCCCGTATTTCCCTCATTCTGCCATGTGCTAAACTGTGATTGGCTTGTACAAAATATATAGCCAACATTACCCCCTGCACTAATATACCCAATACTTGGTGATATTAGTGGATCAAGACATTTTACCCACGTCTTAGAATGTGCATGGGCTTTTTTAGAAATACAACCGTTATTTATCAATGCAACCGTCATTCTCTTCTTTGATCATCCCCACTATCTCAGTATTCGAAAAGACTGATCTATCTTTCATGGCTAAACAAGGCTTTTCTTACATTGATCAAGCATACGAAGAGTTATTTGATGATACTTTTCGTTCTCGAAAGAACCTTCATGCATTGATTAGCCACCTTTATCCGCCTCCATTTATACAAGTTATGGAAACTTTCGCAAATCATCAACCTTTGAACCAAGAACCTTCTGTTTACGATTCTTTCGAACACGAATTTGAGGCCATGGATATCGGAAGCTCTTCTTCTGGAACAAAACCATTCGCGTGGGACGAAGTTGCTGCTGCTTCTTCCTTCTCTATGACCTCTGGCTGGGGAACTTGGTCTACCTCTACTCAACCTCAGACAAGGGAACGCATTCATCATCGTTTCCCTGAATTCGATGACCCTCTTGACATTCCTCCTTCCAAATGCAGTTTTGTAGTATATCCATATGTTCCTATTAACCGTAGACGCAGTCTTGAAGACAATCTGCTTACATCATGGTATACTTCTACCTTGCCATCTCGGATGGTTCGAAGTGTCTTACATCCTGATGAAACTCTAGGGATCAGTCCTGCGCTTTTAGCCAAAAAGGCAAAACTTTACCCCTCTGATTGGCTAGAATGTGTGGCCAGACCTGAATTTCTGGACTCACCCAAAGAACCTCCGACTACTCCTCGGCTTTCTAACCCAAATTGGATTGATGAGTTGAGGCTCACTCTCTCTGAAGGCCAATCCTTCCCCCCTTACAGGGTCCTGGCGCCCCCAACTCTTTACCAACAATTTAAGGCTCAGATATTGCTTGCTACATTTTCTCATTTATCCTTTGAAGTCCTTCGAAATGGCATTCCCCACCAAAACTTTCTATGGGCTTGTGACATTATGTCTCGAAGCCATCTCCTTAACCCTGTGGCCCAAGTGGAGCTCTATACATTTTTAGACTAACTTCCTCTCCTGCTCAACAGGCACTTCCATGCTTCCATTACCAGTGAAGTTCTGGATGAAGCCATTTCCGCTCGAATCCGGGTTCAGTATGAGGCGGAGAACCTTCTTGATGAAGATGAAGCCTTCAAGAGTCAGGATTCTGAGTATGAGGAGGATGCTGTTATGAATGAAGTGCATGAAAAAAAGGAAATGGACGCCACAGATAAAGCTCTAAAAGAGATAGAATTCGAAGTGAAAGCCCAACAACTCTCTTCTCAATTGAAGGCTTACCAATTAGATAAACCAAATCTAGACAAGATAGAGGATAAAGTAGGGAAAGAGTATTCATTTATTGAATTTTGTTGGACTAAATTCCATGACCTTGTAACTTTCTCCATTCCACATTTCTATGAAATCGAGAATGTAATCAAATGAATGCTAATGTAAACAACACTTATTAATACAACTGGGCTTTTCGAATTTTATTTATCAAATTTGATTTACCATTCCAATTGTAAACTACATGATTGATGTGCTTGGACTCCATTCTAACTCAAACTCTGCCAAAGTATGAAATCTTTTCTTTTGAAAAAGACAAGTACTGCCTTTCATACTGATTCTAGGACTAACATAATTCTTCAGCTATCAGCTTCGAATTACCCAACTTTGTCATTCGAAGCTTGATTTGATCATATTCAATTCCCCAACATATGGTTAACGCAATCAAGGACTTTCAAATCAAGTTTATTTCGAACAAACAGTCTATATTTTCCACCACATGGAACCTTCTGTTAAGTACTGTATTGTTTTATTCGAAAAAAGTAATTTCTTCTATATACTATCAAACCAACTATTGGTTTGAAACTCAGAACAACCAATTTCTAACCATAAGGTATTTCAAGTTTTGCTTCAAAGGATTATACTCTTATCAAGAAACCTAAAACAGGTCTTTAATCCTTTTGATATAAACAAATGCTTGAGCATTCTTGCATCCTTAAGTGTGGAATATGCTTCGAAGTCGGCTTCCTACTTTCGAAGTCATTTGTTGTTTGATTTTGGTGCCAAAATTTGGCTTCGAAGCCAAATATTTTATTTCGAAGCTGACATCAGTATTTGAGATGTGTTTCCCTCCATAACCATCAATATAGAAAGAAACTTTTCGCATCCGTACACTTAGTGTTTCTTTGTGAATTCCGTCCGTGCAACATGACTGGGTGTATTTTTCAGACACAAAAGTTTTAAAACCCTTTTATTTCGTGCTTTGAATTCACCTATTTGCCTATCACATAAACGCTTCATCTCTACTGACCTTTCTTTTTCCTCTACTCTCTTTCCTGACTTCGTCTTCTGAGAAAACTCTCTACCAATGGCTTCTTCTTCTTTGAAAATACCAGTCGTGGAGCATGCGAGTCCGTCTGTGACCTTGAAAAGGATTATTGACACAGAGTGTGAGAAGTACAAGGCCGGTGAGAAAAGTGCCATTGACGGACGCATCTTCATTCCTCGTCGTCATGAGCAGCAAGAGTATGTGCTTGGGCCCATCTTCAGGGAGATTCCTACTAAGCTTCTAGCTCTATATCCACGTCTAGAAAACCATTGCCTCCTTTACGAAGGCAGTCTTAACTGGGGAAGCTGGAGGATGAACCGCCCCCATCGTTGTTCGCCCACGGTGAGACCAGAGTAGCAAGAATGGTATGATCGGGTTGCCCCTGATAGGACTCTGGATCTTCAAGAGCTCTGTCTTTTCGACACCCTCCAATTATCTAGGTTCACCATTTCGGAGGACCCTTTCTTAATACCCGCTGCTCTTTGCTTTTGGAATTCTGCTTTTAATTTCTTTCAATTCAGATGTGGGATGATGGTCCTTACTGTTCTTGATATCTGCCATCTATTAGGATTGTCCCCTACTGGAACCCCCATTGGTCCAGATTATCCTAACCTCAAAACCCCTTTTTTCCCCCCCTCTCTTAACTCATCCTATAGTGACTTTGTTAAGACTGAGAATAAAAGAGAGGGCCCTATGACTGATAGGGAATTCTTTTCTTTTATATTATATTGGCTTTGGAAGTTCCTTTTCTGCACCTCTTCTCAGAGAATCATGCCTGAATTCGCCCCTCTTGCCAAAGCCCTTGTCTTACAAAGAAAGGTGGCCTTAGCTCCATATGTTCTAGGTCATGTATATAGAGCTTGTTTCCTTTTTTGTGAGAAACCCTTGGATGCCAATCAAGGTCCATTTTGGATATTTCAGCTTTGGCTTTTTGCATATTTTACTAAGCTACAATCTAAATGCCTAAAGTTTTTGGAGCCAAACCCTACTACTCATGGTATGAGGTTAGCCAATGTTTCACTCTATCCTTCCACCTTCGTTTTTTACTTTTCTTTCTTTCACCAACTCCCAGCTTCCCTTTCTTCCCACAGCTTCCATCCCTTCGAACCTACCAACATTGGCCCATCCTGGTTGAGGACCTTTCTGAGTGATAGGTTCTGCTCTTCACCCCAACACAAGAACATATGGGCCTCTATTTTGATCCATAGAGAGTTATTCATTGGGACTATGAACCCCAGAGCTTACAAATGCATTGCTGAGCCCTATTGTCTTGGCCAATTTGCTAGGCAATTTGGCTTCTCACAAGGGGTCCCAATACCTCTCTGCAGCCAGACCAATTTAAGCCTTACCAGTAGGGACTTGAAGGTTCAAAGATCCAGATTAGAATAAGCAACTTCTAAATTCATCCAGGACTTTATTGACTTTGAGTACTTCACTTTCATTCCTCAAAGTAACATATTGAAAAGGTGCCAAAACTGGTGGATGACCAATATGGAGGTACACTTGGCCATTCCTCTCCAAGATCTATTAATGGTACTGGACGTGCCTCAAGCCAAATCGGAAGGGGTTGGAGTTATTACTTCTCCCACTGCTCCTGCTACTACAATTTCTTGCACCTGTCACCACAGAGCCTATTCTTGTTGCCTCAACTCCTCCTAGAGTTACTCGAGTTACCTCGAAGAAAGGTATGTATTCCTGTTTCTTTGTTTTCTCCTCCTTTATGATACTCTTGTCCTTACTTATAAGTCTTCCTTTGGTGTAGATGGTGCGGGTGCCTTTCAAGGAGATTCTCCTCAAAAGGTTCAAGCTTTAAATCTTCTGAAAAGGAAACATCAACAAAAGAAGAAGAAAGGCTCTTATTCGACCTTGAAGAAGAAATACCTGAGGTTTGTTTAGGAGAAACAGAAGCAGAACAAGAAGAGATAGAAAAAGAGCAAGAGACCCCTTGAAGAGAAGGAAGAAAATGACTGTCTCTCTGTTTGATTTCACTGGAGATCCCATTCACGAAGCATCTGCTAAAGCAGTGGCAATAGAGCATTCCAAAGAGCTTATTGTATTTCAAAGGGTTAAGAAGAGGAAACAACAGCAAATGCTCAGGGATGAAGCTGTCGCCGCTGATGCCCTCCAAAAAGAAGTTACAAGAAAACAACAAGCTGCTGGACACTATACTATTCGCAGCTCTCCAATCATAACTACTACTTCTGAAACCAGTAAGTTCCTTCGTACTTCTATTCATCTTTCTCAAATTTTCAATACTGAGGCTTGACATTATTTTGTATTTCTTCTTTTGCAGCAACAACTAATCTACCTCCTTCAACAAGGACCCCTTCAATCTCACTTGAAGTTGAAAGCCTTCGAATTGTATAGCCAATTCGAGCAATACTTCCACCTCTTGGTCCCATATTTTCCATACTCTTCTTGAGGCCAAGTAATCCTACATCTCTTTCTTTTGGCTTAACTCCATACTTCCCTCATTTATCTTTCAATTCTACTCAATTTACTCTCCCTTTAAGCCTTGCTGCCTCTTCTCCTTCTAAGAAAATTCCAACTAATACATTATCTCCAATGATAGCTGATTTCCATAGAGAAGACACTGGTAGCTCTCCAATTCCTTGCTCATTATCTCTGTCTAGCTCCAGTCCCTCTTCTCTCGATTTACTGGTGGCCAAAACCATAGAAACCGCTAAGGATACTCCACCTTCTTCTTCTATTCCTATGTAGTCATTTCTTTCTTCTACCAGAGCTTTTTCTGCACCTTCCATGTCAATGGATGAGGTGGATATCTTCGAAGCTAGGCTAGCTAGTCTCTTTGACATTCCTTCCACCTCTCCAACAGCTAGCAGTGAGACTAAGCCATTAATTATAGCTGATTCTTTATTAGAAAATTTTGAGAGCTCTTCCTCCAGTGGTAAGACTTTCTTACCTTCAATAGACTTTGACAGTTGCCTGGAGCTGCTGACATTCTTTTTGAGGATTCCTTTCAAAGCCTTACAGAGGCCTATAATAAAAAATGGCTTCCTCCAGTGCTGCAAGATTATTGAGCAATCCAGCATGACTGTTTCAAGTCATTTATCTCAGGCAGCAGCCACCATCGATTTTTACATCAACGTCTGTCATGCTGCCAAGGCTGTAGAGGAGAAATTGTTGAGAGATCAGAGTTTTGTTTCCAAAATACATGCTGAAGTGTCAGAACTGAAAGAGCAACATTCCTCTGTCTCCCAATTTCAAGCTCAACTGTTGGAAAAGAAGGCTCAACTTGAGGAAGAGTTATTAGCAGTCAACCAAGACTTAGATCGAATTGCCACCAAGCTGCAAATTACTAATCAAGAGCTGGCTAATCGAAAGCAGGAGATGACCATGGCTATTTAGTTGTTTCCATCTCTCAAGAATAGAGCATCTATTATAAAAGAACAACTGAAACACTGTACTGACTTTTGGGCCAATCTATGGCTACATTTACTCAACTCTTTATGAAATAAAGTTCTTGTTTATCATTTGAGTGTTCTCATGTTCTTTTCATTTAGCACTTATTTTATTTCTTGTGTTTCCCACACGGTTGGATAATAAGGCTTCAAATGTCTGCTATTAATCTTTTTGGGATATACATATCCATTCAAAATTTTCAAACGATATGCTCCCAAAGGCAAGACTCTATGAACTTGATATGGTCCTTCCCAGTTAGGTGATCATTTTCCAAACTTATGGCTTTTAATCTCTATTGGGAGTATTGTCTTCCATACCAAATCACCTTCATCAAAGCTAACGTGCTTGACTTTCTTATTATAGTTTTTGGCTGCTTTCTTCTTTTGGAAAATAATGCTATTTAATGCCAGAATTCTAGCTTCATCTATACTTTCTAATTCTAAGCACATACTCTGATGGTATTGCTTAAGATCTAACTGATCCTGGCATCTCACCCTCAAGGACTTAACATTAATTTCCACAGGTAGCACTGCATCATGCCTATATACTAAGGCATAAGGAGTGATTCCTGTACTTGATCTTGGAGAAGTCCTATAAGCCCACAATACATCTAACAATAAGTTATGCCAATCCCTGGGATTGTCTTCCACAACTTTCTGTATTCCTTTCTTCAAAGACTTATTGGATGATTAAGCTTGACTATTGGCTTGTGCATAATAGGGGGTAGAATTAACAAGACTAATTCCAAACTCTGCCACAAAAGACTTTACCATTTTTCCATCAAATACAGTCCCATTATCAACAGTTATAGTCTGTGGAATGCCAAATCTGTGGATCAGATCTTTAATGAATCCAACAACTTCGATCTGATCTACAACCTTATATGGCTTAGCTTCAACCCACTTAGTGAAATAGTCTGTGGCCGCTAAGATGAAACAATGATACTTTGAAGAGGGTGGGTGTATTTTTCCCATCATATCCATGGCCCATCCTCTAAATGGCTAAGGCTTCACAACTGCATGCGGATCAGTTATGGGTACATGCTTTATTGTGCCATGCTTTTGGCATCCTTGGCAACCTCTAGCATATTCTATGCAATCCTTAAGGATGGTTGGCCAATAGTAAGAATGCCTTCGAAGCAGCCATCTCATCTTCACACCAGGCTGATGAGCACCATAGATGCCTTCATGAACCTCAGCCACGGCTGTCAATACTTCTTTTGGACCTAAACATTCCAATAATAACCCATCTGCTCCCCTTTTGTAGAGAGCATTACCATACATTATGTATTGCATAGACTGTAATTTGATTTTTCTGCTGGCTTTCGAAGATGGGCCAGCTAGATATTGCATTATTGGATGCCTCCAATCTTGTTCTTGTAAGTCATTATGATTGACTTCTAAGACCATATTCCTTTTATTCAAAGGTAGTATTACTTTCTGATATGTTGTTTGGCTTATGTTCCTTTGAGTGTTGTCCCTTCTCTTGAAATTCGAAGCTTTCTGAGCCACATTATTAGCTTTATTATTCAAGAATCTGGAGACATAAGTTACATTTGCTATCTAAAATTGAGACAGCAAATGTAATGCAACAACATAGTATGGCAACATGCTTACACTTTGACATTTGAAAATCCCTTTCACCTGGTTAACTACCAATTGAGAATCTCCAAATATGTCAACTGCATGTGCTTGTAATCCAATAAGTATTTCCAGTCCCAATATTAAAGCTTCGTATTCAGCTTGATTATTGGAACAAGTAATTTCATCCACTTTGAAACCATGTGTGGTTTCTACCCCTTGTGGTGACTTAATCACTACACCAATTCCAGTCAGACCATTGGCTTTTGATCCATCGAACCACATTTGCCATGGTTCAATACTAACCATACCAAGTTCCATTATCTCTTGACTTTCTGTTTGACATGGATGGTCTGCCAAAAAATTAGCTAAAACTTGTCCTTTTACTGTCTTTTGGGGAACATATTCTAGATGAAATTTTGATAAAGCTAGTATCCATTTGCCAATTCTTCCCTTCAACATAGGTCTAGATAACATATATTTAACCAAATCTGTGGTTGCAATTACCAAGACAGTTGTAGGCAAAAGATAGTATCTTAATTTCATTGCAGCAAAATACAATGCAAGGCACAACTTTTCTACAGCTGAATATTTACATTCACAAGAATTTAGAAACCTACTAAGGTAATAAACAGCTTGCTCCTTGCCTTCCTTATTGTCTTGGGCTAGGAAAACTCCCAGTGAATCTTCTGCTGCAGCTATATACAACTTCAAGGGCTTATCACCCTTTGGTGGCATCAACACTAGAGGGTTGGCCAAATAAGCTTTGATTCCTTCGAAAGCAGTTTGATGCTCTGCTGTCCACACAAATTCCTCTTCATCTTTTAACCTTAATAAGGAAGAAAATACTTTAGTTTTCCCTACAATATTAGAAATAAATCTTCGAAGAAAATTAACCTGCCGAAGGAATTTTTATATTTCTTTCTTACTTGATGGAGGTCTGGCTTCGATGATAGCTTTGGCTTTGTTCTGATAAATCTGTATTCCTTTATTGTCTACTACATAGCCCAAGAAGTTTCCAACTGATACACCAAAAGCACATTTGAGAGGATTAAGTTTCAACTTGAACTTTCTCATTCTTTCAAAAGCTGCTTCCAAGTGAAACAAATGTTCCTCAATGGATTAGGATTTTACTACAATATCATCAATGTAGCACTCTAAGTATCCTCCAATGAGATCATGAAAGATAGTGTTCATAGCTCTTTGATATGTAGCCCCAGCATTTTTCAGACCAAATGGCATTTTAACTCATTCGAAGGTGCCAATGTTCTCAGGACATCAGAATGCTGTCTTATGGATATCATTTTCTGCAATACAGATTTGGTTATAACCAGAGTGCCCATCCATCATTGATAAAATTTGATGCCTTGCTGAATTGTCCACCAATAAATCTACTATGGGCATAGGGTACTCATCTTTTGGAGTTGCTAAATTCAGATTTCTGAAATCGATGCATACCCTCATTTTACCATTCTTCTTAATTACGGGCACAATATTGGATAGCTATTCAACATACCTGGTTGTCCTAATAAAGCCTACCTTGAGGAGCCTAAGAATTTCCTCATTGACCTTCTGAATCATATCAGGACTCATTCTTCTTGGTTTTTGCTTGTATGGCTTAAAATTAGGCCTCATAGGGAGCCTATGTTCTACTAATGACCTATCTAATCCTAGTAGTTCATTATAAGACCATACAAAACAATCTTTATATCTCTTCAAGACCACCAACAACTGGTCCTTGTCAAGAGCATTCAACCAAGCACTTATATAGGTGGGCTGCTGTATAGAACCTTCCCCTAAGTTCACTTCTTCCAAAGGGTCTTGCATCTGAGGACTTATTGATGCTTCATTTTTTATTTCTTTTATCTTCAAAGCAATCTCCTTGCTCTGTCTTGCTCCCAGTTTCTTTGATTCAACATCTTTGTCCTCCTCCTCATAGACAAAGTCTGTCCACAAGGCTTCTTCTTCTTGTATCTCCTGGACTTTTGTTTCATTGTCTAATGCACAGTACTTTCCTAAAGCCAAAACCTTGGCCTGTTGTTGCTCCTGCTTACAGCCAATTGCCATGGCTTCTTCCTCTTGTTGTTGCATCTTCTGGACTATTGATTTTATATCCAATACTGAGAATTTAATTAAAGCCAAAGATCTGGCCTCTTGGGTTCCATCTTTTTGCCTACAACCAGGCATCATTGTCATCTTTGGCAACAAACTCCTCATCAACACTTTCTTGGACTAAGTGCTTCAGGTGTACTAATTCCTCATTAGCCGTCATTTCGGCTGATCCATCAGGTTTCCTTAGTACACTGAGTGGTGCCACTCATTCAGTATACAATTTGGCCTCTACAAAATCTGCACAATCTATGAAGGGTTGAGGATCTGCATTGATCTCCTCTGTCTTTCCACTGCCCAAGGCCATCATTATTTTCTGATGTAGAGAGGAAGGCACACACTTGTTGGTGTGAATCCAATCCCTACCAAGTAGAGCATTGTATTTGGCATTGCTGTCGATAACGAAGAAGGCAGTCATACAGTCCTTGGTTCCTATACTCAGGTTGATGGGCAACATGTCTTGAGCCATCTATTTGTCTTCAGAGAAAGCAGCAATGGTTGTACTGGTTGGGATTAGTCTAGGGTTCCTCTTTCCTAGTTTCTTCAAAGAAGATTTCGGAAGCAGGTTTACTGCTGCCCCATTATCCACCAACACTTGGTTCATCTATATTCCATCGAAGAAGGCCTTGATAGACAAGGGTTTGACATGCTGTGTCATGGATGTCATGGGATACTGAAAAGGGTATGAGAGGTTAATACTCACCTCTTCCTCACTCTCATCTCCAGCTTCCATTGGTATGGCCACTTCGGATTCATCTTGCACCATACTCACTTGTGAGTCTTCACTGGAAACTGGAATTGGGTCAATTTCTTGACCTTCTTGGTTCTCATCTTTAGCTTGGAATTCTTGTGATAGTATATGTACCATATTCACTAATACTGGAGGAAACAAGCCAAATTAGATGATTGGCTGTACCTGTTTCTCTTCCTGGCCAACTTGTTCAATTATTTCAGAAGCATCTTCCATGCTGCATTCTGGCACTTCAGTACTCGTAACTTCCTTCGAATGGTCTGTTTCTGCTGGTTTCTCAACCAAAGATGTTTGTTCAACCATGAAGGCTTCAAACATTTCTTCCTCAACCATCTCCTTCCTTTGGCCTAAGCCAACTTCTTCCTTTGTCTCACTATCACTTTCCATCAAAGCCTTTTCTAGTCCTGCAAAACTGGATCAACCTTCCTCTTTCAGTTCAGAATGAAATTTGGCCAATTGCTCTCTGCTGCAACTCCTCTTGTCTTGAAGAGTTGATTTTGGATTACGATCTAACTTTAAACTTTTTTCTCCCTCTGCTTGGCCCTTTGGCTGGACCAATGAAGAGCTTTCTCCACTTTCTTTCTGATCCTTCTGGTACTGAGTGTACCTTCGTTGGATCTTCCTCCTTTGGGATCTAGAAATCACTGGGACCATATCTGGTTCCTTTGTTTTTGGATGCTTTAGTAACATCCAATTATTTGGAGCTACCAAAAGGGGTTTAACTATCTTGCTCTGATCTCCGACAACATTTCTTTGAGTAGGTATTTCCCTAGGTTTGTTCTGCATGACAAACCAATCTGGAACTCTAGATACCAATGAACCTACTGACCCAGTTGTCGAACTACTTCTTTCTTCCTTCGAAGCCAATTTCGAAGCTGGCTGCGAAGACCACTGCTTGGCTCTAACCCCTTGTTTTGGGCTTAATTCAGGCCTCCTATGAAGGTGGCAAATTTCCTTTTTGTGTGAGGCTGGTCTAGGGGGCCAACCTTTGGCTTTGATCCCATGACTTGAGCCCACTTCAAGTCTCCTCTCAGGATGATTGCCCTCAATTCTGTAATAGTTGGGTGAACTGAATTCATGTAGAGGTCTCTTGCCCTTGGAGTGCATTCTAGTGGCTGCTGACTCAGTCATGAATGGCTGCTGCCTAGTACCAATTGGATATGGCCTCTTATTATTGGCACTGGTTGGTTTAGGACGCCTCTGCCCATCCTTATAATATTGCTTCCTATCAATCGGAAGCCCTTTCTACCACTTGTAGCTCAACCTACACCTGGGACACATTCTTTGTATGAAAGCCGTCTCTAAAGAATCATCATCCAGTGCCTCTTCATCAGAGTTTTCCTTTTGACCTGCAAAGCCTTGCCCAACAGTTGGTAAACTTCTAGCATCTGTTTTGACAGTCGTCTGGCTAGCAACATGCATCTGCACATTGACCTTTTCTAATTCTTTCAAGGACAAGTTCCGAAAGTTTAGCACAATAACATTGGCTGCCACTTCTCCAATTTCTAGGAATGGATTAGTGTCAATCCCCATGGCCTTTTTTGCTTTAGCTGGGAATTTTAAACTCCCTTTTCGAATCTGCTCTTGGATCCTGTCTCGAAAAACAATGCAGTTTTTAGTTAAGTGAGACCAAGAATTATGCCATTTACAATACACTTTTCCTTTAAGTTCCTCTGGAGATGGAATTTTGACTCCTTTTGGTAACTTTAGGAAGTTTTCCGCAAGCAAATGATCAAAAATGTCATCTGCCTTTGTTAAATCGAAAGAGTATTTCCTATGAAGGTCTTTCTTTTTAAACTGTTGGTCTATTGTTGTGTCTTTATGAATTAATGCCTCACAGATCACAGGTTGTTTTCCCACAATCTCTGCTGCATCAATCTCATAATTAGGATCTCTATAATACGTCTTGTATGATGCATTACTTCGATCTTGCTCTTCCTCTAGTAATGCTTCATACCTAGACATTTTATAGGTTAGATCCACTAAGTCTCTAAACTCAGTTGAGTCAAACTTCTTTCGAAGCCTAAACTCTAGACCATTTTGACCCAACCTCACAAATTTAGGCTCTGGTAAGATGATTCTACATTTGTTTCGTGCTCTTTTGAATCTGGCAATAAACTAAGTAGCCTTCTCATCAGGCCTTTGACTCAATCTTGCCAAGTCTGCCATAGAAACTTCTGGCTTTGTTTGGAAGAATTGGGCATGAAACGCCTCCTCCATTTGTTGCCAAGTTTGGATAGAGCCAGGTGTAAGGTTAATATACCATACAAAGGCTGCCCCAGTTAAAGAATTTAGGAACAATCTTAACTTCATGTAGTCATTATTAGTAAATTCACCACACTGAGCTGCGAACCTAGCAGTATGCTCAACCGTTGACTGGTTTCCAATCATGACCCGAACCCGCCCCCGTGGGTTAAGGACATAACCGGCCAGTAATCATGAGATTACCTACGGCCTCAAACCAAACCAGACGTATTTTAACAGAGTTAACGGGGGCCAAACGGAAGCAATTTTAAAACTTTGTCCATAGAGCCGTGCTTATATGCACATCATAACATTCCATACAAACATATGTTAATAACTCACAACAGAAAGTATAGTAACATAAAGTTCTATACAGACAGGATCATCCAAATCTAAGTCAGCCAAAACAAAGCTATATACAGACGTACACCAAAGTCCTCGCCAACATGACAAAATAACATAGAATGGGAGAAGGGCGAAAACGTGTCTCGTGCGTGAGATGCAAGGGTTGACTCTTCAAAACCTTAGTTGTTCCATACAGACTTCACTAGGGCTGGGTTTGGACTTCTCTGGGCTCACCTACAAACACATGAATGAGCGTGAGCGATAGCCCAGTGAATAATATCGAATAAAAGAGTTATACAAACGGTATGTAGAACAACATGCTTCAAACGGCCTTGGGCCCAATTCATATTTCTATTTAACATATATATATATGCACAATTTAAGTCAAGTGACTGTGGTTCCTAACATACTGGCCTTTGGCCCATTTATCTTCCATTTGTCAAATTGGCCTTTCGCCCATTCAACTTTCATTCATGTCAAACTGGCCTTTGGCCCATTCATGCATGTCAAACTGGCCTCTGGCCCATTCATTCATGTCAAACTGGCCTCTGGCCCATTCATGCATGTCAAACTGGCCTCTGGCCCATTCATGCATGTCAAACGGCCTTTGGCCCAATCATTTATGTCAATCGGCCTTCGGCCCAATCATTCATTCTTGTCAAAACGGCCTATGGCCCATTCATTTGGTATAGCAAACATTGTCCACCAATCGAATACCAATCATTTATATAACTTACATGGACGTAAGCAATTGGACAATAACACATTTCAGATATCTTTGTTAGATATTACTCACAGTGATCGGATGATTGATTTGGCTTGGAGCTTGACCCTACACATCACATAACACATATGGGTCACAACCGATTCAATCCGTTCTTAATTCACATATTCCTTTTTAGGTTTAATTCTTATTCTTCTAACTCATTTACAATGCTCAATGTATGCCTAAGAGTACTTAGAAGTGAAAGGAAACGGAAAACGGAACACATAATGCATTTTTAAAATTTCAAGAAACAGGGTCCCCGCTCGAGCGGATCCATGAAGTCTGCAAAAGTGCTGGATGCAACAAATTCACGCTCGAGCGTGAACTCGGGCGCTCGAGCGGAAGGTCTGTCTACATAGCTCCACGCTCGAGCGTCAACTTCCCCGCTCGAGCGGACACCATGTCTGCAAAAAGTTCTGGGAGCACGTATTTCCCGCTCGAGCGGACACCAAAAATTCTGGGTTTTCTAGCAATGTTCTTGAGCTAAAATTCAACATTCCAACTAACATTTCTTGCATATAATGGCTCAAACTTCACATATACTTGTACTAACATGATCTAACACCCAATTCATTTCATTATGAAGCTCAATTTCACTAATTAATCACATGCATGTCCCAAATTACACCAAACTTATATCCAACATAACAAACTCATGCATTCAAAGCTTATACTCATGTGAATTGTACATTCATGTGAGATATAACCCTCATTCTCAATTGAAATGATGAAGAGGTGGTTAAAAACATGAACTTCAATCAAGGATTCAACATGGATCATGTATTTCAAGTTCAAACATGCAAATTCAAAGCAATATCTCCCATGCATGTGCATATTGACTTCTAATTCAACAAAACCAACTTAGATGATACAAATGATGATCAAAAGCATGAACTTTAACCACAATTCTACATGGATCATATTTTTCATGCTCAATTACACAACTCCATGGCAAATTCTTACATGCATATGCATATAAGCTTTAAATTCTTCAATTATAACACAATTCTTATTCTTGATCACATACTCACTTTGAATTCACAAAATTACAACTTTGACTTATGAATTTATGCTCAAATACTCACTTAGGAGCTTCAAACTTCACAAATTCTTGTTAATCTTGAGTGTAGCTTCCCAATCCACAATCTTTGAATCAAAATGCACAATTCTCCCTCTTTCTCTCTCTAGAATCGACACACTCTCTCTCTAGAGAGCAAATTCAGATTTTTGAGTTCACCAAATGAGGGTCTTAAGTGTAAATAGGCCCTTATATAGCCCCCCCTAATCAAATTTGATTATAGCCAATTAATGACATTTGATTAATCGTTCTGAATCTAATTATTTTGATTCGAATCAATTTTCAATCAAATTTCACCGTAGGCTCTAAAAATTATGCCAATCACAATGGTGTAGTCAATTTCGGGTTTCGTGGCCGATAAGACCTTCAATTTAATTTCCAAAGCAGATAATCAAATAGATATTCCTACGGTGAACAGAAAAAAATTCAAAACCACATATTTTCACATAAATGGTACACATAAACATATCAAACACATAATCATATTCATAATAAGGACCAATTAGCATAGTATGGAACAAGGTTATCACATTTCCATTCCCATAAAAAAGGGCAAAGTCTGGTATCCTGAAGCCTCTTGGGTATTTATGTAGCCTATCTACCCATTCTGGGTACGATTTCCTGTACACAGGAGTTTGAACCCCCCGAGCCATTGGTCCACACATCTCTTTAACAATATCAGCAATTTGGTCCCTATGGACTATATTTTGTGCCTGTTGAACCACTACTGGAGGAACAAACACAGGATTTGGTGGACAACCTTGTGCCTGGGGTCCTCTTGGTCCATAGGGTGGTATGTTTGGGACTGGTTGTCCCTGTGGTGCTGGCTGCTGTTGAGGGTATGGGTGACCCCTTTGAGCCTGTTCTGCGAAAGAACCTGCGAAAGGTGCTGGAACAGGTGTTGTGTCTCTTTCAGTTGCAGGAAACCCTTCCAACCCCCTGGGTACAAATTCGAACAAAGGATTAGTGAACCCCCTCGTGCCAGGTATGGCTTTGAACATGGGATTTGGAAACATCCTTATGCCATTTTCTTGTGTTGGGCCAGATCTATCAACTTGCATGGCTTCATTGTTAAGTAAGGAGGCATTTTGATTTCCCACAGGCCTCGAAAGAGGCTCATACCAAGACTGAGGTGATGGTCTTTTATGGTTTTGGTTACTAGTTTGACCATTAGTATGCCCATTACTCTACATAGGTTGTTTATCTCTAGCCAATCTTTGTTGAGGGACATTTGAGTTTTTTTTCTATATGCCTTGCGTTAGTTGGTTGATGAGTATTCATTCGATCCAAAAAAGATGTTGCCCACCTTTCCATTGTGTTCATTAACTGCTGTCCCATGGCATCTACTAGGCCACCCCATGGATTCATTGGTTGAGTAGATGGAACAGTGGATGATTCAATTCCTTGGCCTCGTCCAATATTTTGGACATGTAGTACTTGTTCCGAAGTGCTGGTCTGTTCAACTATAGGTTCTGACAAAATAGGTACTTCCACAGGATGTGTTATCACATTATCCTATGGATTAGGCATTTCTACCTCTCCTTCCACACCTTCTTCTAAGCGTTCATTTTCTCTTTGTTTCCTACGTCTAGCCATTTCAATTAGTTCCACTCGGCGTGCCAAAAATATATGTTGACTTTTTGGCTTTCGAAGGTTATTTTTGTAATTGTGAGCGTGCTAACAAGGATTAATCAGTCCTTACAGAATATTAATTGCCAACCAATTATTAGACGATTGTGTTTTAGTTCTTTCAGCCTCAATGAAGAGGACTTTTACTGGTGGCTTTGTTTAGGAGAATTAAGCAAACAATGATTAAATGAAGAACAATTGTAGCATTTCATTAAGCAAAATGAAAGACTTACAAAGATCTAAATCAGCCTCGTAGAGGTTTACAGCAACAAGCTACTTGAAAACTACTCCTATGAACGAAATGCAGTGCAGGAAATTGAAGTACATAAATGTAAAGAACAAGAAATGTAAAAACTGGAAGGAAAAATAAAGTAGATAAAACTGGTTTTTTAGATCTAAGTGCGAGGGGCTTTCTGGGGCCTTCTCTGCTATTTATATTTCTTAATGACAACCATCGAACTGCATTTCCAACAGTCGAACCATCTCTCCATGGTCGCTGATCATGCAGCCTTATAGTTAGCTCCACTATGCCATACCTGCAGTTAGGCTTCCCTCATGATTTTGAATTTAATTATAAGTAACCGTTGAAGCCATGCCATTTTGCATCTATTCGTTGATTCAGTGCTACGCAGATCTACAATAAACCAATGCTGACTGCCACGTGTGTGATTATGATTGAAGATTTGAATTGTCTTCCTGTATTGCCCTTATTCTACCACGTGCTGAACTGTGATTGGCTTGTACAAAATATGTAGCCAACACCAGTTAATAAAATTTGTATTTAAACATAAGATTACAAGTCTATAAACTAATAATCCTAATCCTACATTATAATTTTACTAATCAAACATGCCCTTTGGTACTATTAGTGTGATTATTCCGAAAATCTAAACTTCTAAGTTATTATATCACCTTTTATTAGATAACTAATTTTGAGTTAACCAGAATTGTCACTTGACAAATAAAAGGTGTGTTGATCAATTTTTCTTTATTTTGTTGAAGCTATTATACACAACCCTAGTATAATTTTTCGAATCTATCAAAATTGATATTGTAACAATCCAAATTTTTAATTATTCTGTAGAATTTATACTAATATTACTTCCGCTCGTGTTGTTTGATTTGTTTAAGAATTGGCCGAAGGTAACCTCAGTTACTAGCTATCACGATGCTTAACCCTTGGGTACGGGGAGCGGGTCGTGACAAGTGGTATTAGAGCAATGGTTTAAAAAAAAAAAAAAAAAAAATTTCAACATTGGTGCATAGGACACATGCACATTTAAGAAGTAGGATAGCGGGTAATTAGTACCTAAATATTACATTTTGTTAGTCGATTTAATTATATTATAATTTTATATGATTATATATATATATAATAATTTTTTTTTTAGTGTGCCTAATTTGTGAAGGATATTAGATATAATTTATATTTGTTATTGTAAAAGAAGGACAAGAAAAGAAGGATGTCGGGCTCAAGTACCCACCAAAATTATAATATAATTAAATACATATAATTTTCAGTTCAGTATTAAAAAAAAAAAATTTATTTTGATATTTTTTTTAAAAGTGGGTTCAAATTATAAAGATACTAATTTTGAAACTATTTCCCATCAATGAAAAGTTCATCTCAAAATTTTCAATTCTTGCATATAATTCTGACATTGTGTTCTCATTTCATTTTATTTTTTTTATTTATTTTTATCGTAAACAAAACGAGTGAAAAGTTTTTAAAGTCACCCATTATTTATCATTTTGGCTCAAATCAACTTTTGACAACTAGATCGTGAGTTATTTTTGGTAAAGTTTTTTTTTAGGTAGTATTTTCTATCAGACTAATCATCTAATATATATTTATCAGAGTGCGCAGCGAATAGCTTACATATGACAAATTTCGAGGACATAATTTTAAAAGGAGGGAAGATTGTAACAACTCAGATTTTTAATTATTCTGTAGAATTTATACTAATATTACTTTCGCTCGCGTTACTTGATTTGTTTAAGAATTGGCCGGAGGTAACATCAGTTACTGCCCTTCACGGTGCTTAACGCTTGGGTATGGGGAGCGGGTCGTGACAGATATGCCTAACAGATTTTTTTTTTTTTTGGTTTGTTTATATTTTATATCACAACTTATGTGAATATTTATGATTTGTTCTCTATTTAAAATTAATTATAAAATAAATAATATTTTGTCATGTACTTTAATGCTATAAAATAATATAAAAATTCAATATATATAATCATGCTCATATTAAAAAAATAAATAATTGGTGAAAAGTCCACACCTATGGGCCATATATCATTGGTCTAAAGTTTAATTTTTTTTTAGTGATAAGGACATTTTTATGATTTAGTGAAAATGATAAATTATTTTTTTGATTTTTTTTTCCCAAATGTAACCCCACTATTGGAAAAGGCCATCGGGTCAAAAAAGAAATTTCGTCTAAAAATTTGTTAGTGTTAGAAAAGTCACTGGCCGCAGTAGCCAGCAGTAGCAGTGGTGGTAGTGGTGGTGGTGGTTTTGGTGGTGATGATATTGACATATAGATAGATTAGATGGACAAGTATGTGATACATGGATAGAAAGTGAGATGACACGTGAACATATAGGTTGCATGAATAGTGAACAAAGAGACAAATATATAGGGGTAAAACGGTCATTCAAATTATAATTATTCTTTTGGCTCTACAAGAATAAAGATTGTGCATACTGATCTAAAAGTTTCAAAAAATAAACCTCTTGCCTGAGTATCTTTAAAAAAATTATTAATATATATTTTTTTAGGTCTCCCATGGTATCCCCAGGTTTTTCGGACCCAGGACTAATCCGCTAAGGAAGCTGCCAGGCACATATGCGGGGTCCTCTCCCAAGAGAATTTGCTGCATTCACAAAGGTTCGAACTCGAGACCTTTACTTAAGCCGTTGAAAATTATTAATAATCAATTATTAATAATTATAATTAGATGAAGCCGGTGAAACAAAGTCGCCAAAGCCGAACGAGTGAAGTCACAAATGAATATAGTTTGCAGTGTGAAAGGTTTTACAGAGAGAATCTAATAAATGAGTCCGTTGGACTTCTACTTAAATTTTAATGTGTAACCTAAAGGGGAAATTGTTAACGGTGGGGTAAAAAAAAAAATTATAAAAATATTGAGAATATAAGTGATTCTGTAACGAGGTATAAATAAAAAATTATGAGAGTATAAGTTTCACTTACATCCTTTCATATTTAGGTTATTTATTTATTTATACGTCTAACTGAGAAGTAATTGGTTCCTAAACTAAAACATACAAAAGGAATCTTTTGATTTTCTTGGGCCTTACAAGTGTGTTGCTAGGCTCACTTATCCCTTAGCCTAATACATAGAGCAATTTTGTATAAGGTTTAATGGGTGAAAAGTTTATTTTATGGATGTATATGGCATAAGTTCAATAATTGATTTGGTTTGGTTATAAGAATATGGTTCATGATATATATTGTTAAGGGATATAACTATGGTATATCCTCATATGTAAGTTATGACATTTGTAAGTTTAATTATTAGAATTGTAAAATAATTTAATCCTATTAGAGTCATAAATAATAATAAAAAAATTAGTTATAATCAAATACTACATAAAGTATAACTAAAGAACTGTTACATCATAACTAAAATAATATCATAACTTATATCATAATAGATCATAACCAACGACCACAAAATTTTTGATTGTTAAAAAGTATAAATTATTATTTTAATATATGTATATATATATATATATCTCCCTTATTCTTTTCCTATCTCCACTTATTCTATATCTCACATACTACTATTAAATTAAAAAGTCATTGGTATTAAAAAAGTCATCGAAAAATTGTTCGGCAATTAAAAAAGTTGGTAGCGACTAGTAGGGGTGTAAAAATGATTTGCGGTTCGTGGGTGGCCCAAATTTCACCTACGGCTCGGGGTGGGTCCAGGCCGATTAGGCTCAGGCTCGAGCTCAGTCTGAGACCCTGGGCTTGGGCCGTCATTTTAAAGCTCGGCTCGACCCATCGGCCGGCTCCCGACCTACTCAAAGCTTGGCCCGAGGCCCTAGTGTCATTTTTAGTAGAAAATAATAAAATTTTGGTAGAAAAAAACAAAAAAAAAAACAAAAAAATGATCAGGCCCGTCCAAGCCCGGCCCAACCTTAAGCCCAGGCCCACCGGCTCGTCCAAGGCCCGAATATCCCCTGAGCTTGGGCCTAATTTTTTGCCTCGTAGGCCGGCTCGAATTTTGGCAGGAGCCTATGAAGCTTGACATGGACCGGGCCAAATTTACATCCCTAGTGACTAGCAACCGTTGGCAACAATGTGGACAAACAATTGTTATGCTATTAAACGATCTAATATGCTGCATTCAGTAGTTTTATAGACCAATAGTCATTCATTAGGGAAAGAAAAATGGAAGGTTAATTTTTTTAGAACATTGGTGAAAAGTCCATTCCAAAGGGTTAAATCTGAGGTAAAATCTTATTTGGTAATAAGGATATGCCAGAAAAATATCAGAAAAGTTGTTGACGCTGGAAAAATTATCAAAAAATTGATTGGAAAAGTCGTTAGTGACCGGTGACCGACATCAGTAGGGGGTGGTAGTAAGTAGAGAAATATGTGATATTTAACAGATAGGGTGTTGAATGAGTGATATGTGTCACATTTCAACATATAATTAGTTTGGTGAATTTTAACAATTTCAATAGATATGTTGATTTCAAGAGATAGACAGATAGGTTGATTTCAACATATAGTTGTCATTTTAGACAAATTGTGTGCTTTGGCCCAAAAATATTAGAGTTCAGGTTTAATAGCGTAAAAAGATTTAAAAATGGACTTATGGCCTGAGTGCCTTAATTTTTTTTTTCATACCCAACCTTTAAATTTCTTTATTTTTATTTTTTTTTCTCATTTTAGTCCTTGGAATATGTGACACTTTAGGCATTGGCATTAGCATAGTTCAAAATTTATAATGAAATGAGGGGTATTTTTGGAACTTTACAAAAAGCACACAACAAAATTTAAAAATTGGGAATTAGAATGCAACAAAGCGTAATTTGAGGATCAAAATGCAACAAAATTTATATTTGGGAACAATGTGTGTATTTATCCTTTTCATTTTGTTGACATTCAAATAAAATTTCAAAAATACTCATTCGTTTATTATTTTTTATTTTTGTTGGATACATCCTTTGTTATTGATTTCGAATGGTGATCATGATACGAGCTAATGTGAATTGTATATTTTAGGGATCAAAGTGAAGAAAAATAAAAATTTGAGAAATAAATACAATATTTAGGCCTCGTTTGGCAAGTGTCATTTTTAGCAAAAAAAATAAAAAAGTTACTAAAAAAAACCAAACTCATACTAAAAAGTCAAAGATTTCATTTTCTCTCTATGTTTTGCACATCTTTCCGTAAAAAGTCAAAAAATCATCACAAACATACTAGTTTTTTTTACATCACATTTTAGTCAAAAAATTATTAAAAAAGCCTGTTCCCAAACGAGGTCCAGTATATTTTAGGAACTATTAGTGCAATTGTTCCAAAAATCTAAACATCTAAGTTAAAAGTAAAGGCTCTCATTTTTTTTTCCCTTTATTTTATTTTATTTATTTTTTATATCACTACAAGAGTTGAAGAGTATACCACTATAACACAAGGCAATAAGTACCAGAATTGTCACTTGAAAAACAAAAAATGGGCCGATCAATTTTTCCATACTTCGCTGAAGTTATTATACAAAACAATGTTAGGTAGCTCAAAAATGGCTCAATTCACTCAAAACGACGTCGTTTTAACAGATTTTGAGTGTAAAACGACGTCGTTTTGACAGATTTGAGTCATTTGAGCCATAAAAATTTGAGCTACCAAATATTTTCCTATTATACACCACCCTAGTATAATTTTTCCTAATATATCAATATTAAAATAAAAATGATATCCGTAACTGATTTTTCTGTTTATATATCATATCACAACTTAGAAATCTAAATTCCAAAATCTCAAGTCAAATCAATAGAAGAAAATAATAATAGTGGCGTACTTGACACCATTGATGAAGGTAATCTAAGCGGTAGACTTCTTGGTGGTTATATCTTTCGCTCCAGAACCATACTCCTGTTTTTCTCACACCGATAGAAAAATATGAGATGGATGAGGCTAGGATTGGAGTGGGGACCTCAACTACATATTTTTAAAGTTCCAATTCTATATTATCCCATCACAAATAAATGGAATTACTAGTGGGTCTAAATTGGTCTGTACACATATGATTTACCCTATATTCCTTTAGTGTATATAGTATGACAAAAAATATGTGTTATTAGAGATGTGTCCATGACCCGGCCATGTTTTTATATGGATCATAATTTAATGGGTCTAACCGACACCATTCATACTTCATTTAACAGTATACAATGCGTAATTATTTGATCTATGTAGGCTCACCTACAGAAAATTCCTTACATATTTATGATTTGTTCTCTATTTAAAATTAATTATAAAATAAATAATATTTTATCATATACTCTAATGATATATAATAATAATAAAAAGAGTAACACTGCACAAACAATTTTTTTTTTTTATGCATAATGATATAGCTCATTGTGAATTTTTCACTTCAAAACAAAACATCAATAAAGATAAATTTATTTACAATAATGGTATTGCCATATTATTTTATCAAATTTTTTATATAAATTTTATGTAAGAATATAATTTTTTTAATAAAAACCCGTTATATATAATCATGCTTAATTAAAAAATATATATCAATATTCAATCATTTAATAAATATAATTCGATGAAGCCGGTGAAACAAAGCCGCCAAAGCCAAACGAGTGAAGTCACAAATGAATATAGTTTGCAATGTGAAATGTTTTATAGACAGAATCTAATAAATCGGTCATAATAGGACTATTATTTAACTTAAAGTGTAAACATGTAAATGGAATCTAAAATCTTCAACCTACTTTTGATTTTCTTTAACCTTACACGTGTGTCGGTAGACAAACATTATCTTAAAAATTCTCTAGGTTGTATTTGATTTATAAATTTGACAAGAAATTTAAAAATAAAAAAGAAAAGATAGGTAAAATATAAATGAGATATAAATTATATTTTATCTATATTTCATGCACATTTCCTGTTTTATTTTTTAGATTCATGAACTAAACACTGCTTAATGCAGAAACAATTAAGTAAAGAATAGGAGGGAGACACCGAGACAGAAACAACGTAATTGATTAACTAAATAATTCAACTATACTTGTGCTATCTTGATTGTTCTAACAACTTCGAAGGTGAAAACTTGCAAGTAAATTACAAATTGAAATTAAGGTCTCGTTTGGCAAGTGACTTTTTTAGTTAAAAAGTTAAAAAGTTATTAAAAAAACCAAAAAAATCAACAATCCATACCAAAAAGTCAAAAATTTCATTTTCTCTCTACTTTTTGCACATCTTTTCGTAAAAAGTTAAAAAGTCATCTCAAATAGATTAGTTTTTTTTTTACATTATATTTCAGTCAGAAAGCCAAAAAAAAAAAATAAAAAAATCTGTTCCCAAATGATGCCTAATACTATTCCTATGGAAAGTAAAATATAGAGCAGAAAAAGAGAAAAATAAGAATTTGATTAGTGTTTTTGTTAAGGAGCCTTTTTTGTACTTTACTTAAGCTATTTATATGCGTCCTTCGGATCCTGGAAACTGCTGAGTTTCACCCCCATAATCTCCACCATTTTAGCTCTGTTCATAGGGCTTTTCACTCCTTTAACTTTTGAATTTCAATTCTGCATGATTTGGCTGTTCTTTTGTAATTACCTTGAAACAGTTGAACTTCTTCAACTTTACTCTCTAATTAAAGATTTGTAGATAACATTGTGAATTGCCATGTGACACCTTCCACAACCTGATGTTTATTTTCATTCTAACCTTGTAATTTTTTTTTATTTTTTATTATATATATATATATATATATATTTTCTGATTGGCCAATTTTACTTCCTTTACTCACGTGTTACCTTCGAATTGATAGGTTTACACCCGGTGCCTGCAATTTTGATTAACCAACTAATTATATTTCAATTCATTACACTATTTGACTCTTTCATTTTATCAATAGAGAATTGTTATATATGTATTTTTTTTGTCACTGTTGTATATCATTATTAATATTGTTAGAATAGTAGAGAGAGAGAAAATAATATGTACTGTATTAAATGAATTATATTGAATAAATAGTATTGAATGATATGTCCAATACAATAGAAGACCTGTATATATAGGCTGAGAAAGAGTATTCTACTTAAAATGTAAGTATAAGAAAGAGTATCTTATAAAAGACTGGCAATACCTAATATATTTAAGAAATCAAAACTTAATATATGTAGCAATATATACCATATATACATTAACAAATATTTATTGTTGATTCTTTGATTATAAATTATAATTAAGAAAATAATAAAAATAACTAATATCTATTTACCTACTTTAATGATATAAAACGATCAAAAAATTTGATGCATCATAATCTTCTTGTCAATAATAACATAAGTGATAAGATACAGTAATTCAATACGAGACATCAACTTTTAATTACATAGATGTGATATTTGTTAATGTAAATTGTAAAAGTAAATACTACCACCCACTCCACCTACCACCTCCACTACCACCTTCACCTACTCCCAAATCCTCTCCTATATAAATCCTTGTAATATACACAATATACACATCAATCAATAATATACATCAATTTATTTTACATGGTATCAGAGCAAGGTTAACAACTTAGTACTTTCGCTTCACCGGCGGGCGGCAGCCTCGCCTTGGCCGCCCGCTGGACCTCTACACATACCTTCTTTATACCTTCGTTGGCATCATCCCTTCCGACCCTCTACATCTTCTTCTTACATTCCTCTTGCTTGTCTCCCTCCAGCTTGGGTGTCAACAACTTGATATACTTCTTTATATATGCAGCGAACAGCTTCTTATCAAAAGGAGGTTGCTCCTGGAGCCTGAATGTGTCAACAATATCAACCACTCTGACGGTTTGATCATCAACACCCTCATTTTCACCACCACCTTCGGCAGACGTGTTAGCACCAATGTCTACATCAACTACTCTCCTTGCATGAACTTTATTACCAATAGCACCGCCAATGGAACTTCACCAACCACAGATTGTTGCAATTCACTCAGATCACTCACAAGCAATGGCATGGCTTGTCTCTGCCTCATTGCCACTGGAAGTGTTCCCTTCCAAATACCCATCAACCGAACTGTAGCCATTTCGCTCCCACGCGCTTGTAACATGCCCCATGTGCCTGTCCAGTGCAAAGCCATCTTCACCGTCGCCTTCTCCTCTGGCCAACGCCGACGACTCCAGCAACGGCCTCCCCTTGATACACTTCACTGATATGATGTACAGATTCTTCGCCCCAGTGTTGTCTGCACAGTTCACCGTCGCCGCCACCGGAAGACCCAACGACATCCTGAATTTGTTACCCACCAAACCACCGCGACCTCGCTTCGACATCTTGTGCTCTTTCTCTCTCTCTCCCCTTGACGCCCCGTGCAGTTATCAGCACGAGGGACGTGCTTTCCAGATGCCCTCTCTCCTTTTCGATGGGTGTGGTAGGCTATTTACTGGTTCTGTCGTGCAAGTGGTTGAAGCACAAAACTGATAAATCCAACTCTCTCTTCTCTCTCTCAGCACACAACCCACACCATGCCTCCGTAACTCTCTCTCTTCTAGAGGAAGCTGTCTCCCACTCTCTCGGGTTTGGGGTGTTGAAGCACAAAACAACAAACACAACAAAAAAAAACAAAAACATTCAATACAACAAACGGACAGATACACATGCACTCCACCCACTCCCTCTCTCTCTGGTCCCTTTTTCTCTCCCCCATACTCCCTTTACTCATATCCCTCCTTTTTCTTAATTTATTCCACCCACGTTCCATTTTTTTTTATTTTAATATCTATATATTTTTTTTATGTTCGTGAGCATCACTCTTTATCCCTTCTCTTATTATTATTATTATTATTATTATTTTTTATATTCCACCTCTCAAAATGTTTTCCATATCACCCATCCGGCGCACATGGGTCTGAGTCAAAAAAAAAAAAAAAAAAAGACGCAGGAAGATCTGCACACCAAACTCATTTTATTCATGTCGGGACTCACCCCGATCACCATGTTTCCACATACAAAAAAAAAAAAAAAAAAAAAATACAAACAAACAACCACATTCATAGGTGGGATTTTTTCTTCTCTACTCTGCCGCAGGTCTTTTCTTCTTGCCTCCGTCCTGGGCGGCCCTTACCGGTGTTGCCTCCGTGTCCCCCACTCCACTGGGCATGATCACTACTCCCTGCTCCTCCACTGCAGCATATGGCGGCCCTCCAAATCGAAACATCACGGTGGCCTTCCGCTTCAGCTCCTTGTTTTCCGCCTTTAGCACACTTATCTCTGCTCGCGCATCCTTATACATGCGTTGGAGCAGAGCCAATTGGGCGTTTAACTGCTGCACCTCATTTGTCCTACTCTGCAGCCGGTTCGACAAGTTTGTGACTGCCTTCATGGTTTCCACACATGACTTCAACGTATACTGATTGGCCTCCACATCCGACTGCACCGCCATTTTTTGCTCCACAGACCGCATCGGAAAGTTCAACGGAGCAAACTCCGGGGCGCTTGGTTGAGGTTCCAGTGCCACCGCACCAGTTTTCTCTCTTGTTGACTCGTTGAGGTCTGGAAAGAGAGTGAGCAGACTCCGGGAAGACGAGGCCATTTTCTGGGCAACAGAGTGTTACAGAATATCTCTCGCAACAGAGTGTTACAGACTCTCTCTCTCAGTACAACGAAGAGTTTTTCAGAGGATTTCGCAGGTTTTTTGCCTCTGCCTCGGCCTCAGCCTCCGTCTTGGTTAAATAGCCGAGGCAGCCACGCGTATCGCGCGCCACTTGACGACAGACGACAAACGGGCGCGCCAGCCAAGGCACTCACGTGCCTCGCCATCATATCTGGCACGCCTTTTTTATGGATTGGGCACGCCTTTTGATGGCACGCCTTTTGACAGATTGGGCACACCTTTTGAGGGCACGACTTTTGAGGGCTCGATATCTACATCAATGTATATCTTTTAGGCAGCCTATATACACACTCATACAGTGTCTTCTACACCGGTCAGCTTTATCAATCCCTTTTCAACCTCAAATAGGTTTTTATCTTCACACCTATTTGAGTTTGAGGGGGGGGGGTTATACACAGTATCATGTATAAGTCGCTCATGGCGCACTGTGCATCACCACAACCTCTGCTACACCGGTCCGACATGACCTCGTAAACTGTCTTCTATAACGGTCCGACATGACCCCGTAAACTGTCCTGCTACAATGGTCCGACATGACCCCATAAACTGTCTTCTACAACGGTCTGACTCGACCACACAGTGTCTGCTACAACGGTCCGACATGACCCCGTAAACTGTCTGCTACAACGGTCCGACATGACCTCGTAAACTGTCCTGCTACATTGGTCCGACATGACCCCGTAAACTGTCTTCTACAACGGTCCGACATGACCTCGTAAACTGTCCTGCTACATCGGTCCGACATGACCCCGTAAACTGTCTTCTACAACGGTCCGACATGACCCCGTAAATTGTCCTGCTACAACGGTCCGACATGACCCCGTAAACTGTCTTCTACATCGGTCTGACACGACCACACAGTATCTGCTATAACGGTCCGACATGACCCCGTAAACTGTCTGCTACAACGGTCCGACACGACCATACCGTGTCTTCTACAACGGTCTAACACAACCATACAGTGTCTCCTATCCCATTTTTAATTTTATTTGTCAGCTTATTTTTCTGTTTTGTTACTCTCTCCAAACTCAAGTTGGCTAGTACCTATCATCCTTGAGTTTGAGGGGGGCTGTTAATGTAAATTGTAAAAGTAAATACTACCACCCACTCCACCTACCACCTCCACTACCACCTTCACCTACTCCCAAATCCTCTCCTATATAAATCCTTGTAATATACACAATATACACATCAATCAATAATATACATCAATTTATTTTACAATATTATCGTGTTGTGCTTTTCAACAATTTTATGAATTTAATCTAAAAAATAAAATATATATGGTGTAAATTTAATAACACATCAACTTTTAATTACATAGATGTGATATTATTGTGTTGTGCTTTTCAACAATTTTAATTATTTAAATATTTTTATTAGAATTTAATTTAAAAAATAAAATATATATGGTGTAAATTTAAAATTATTGTTTTATGAATCATACTCAAACTAAATTTTATCCACACATTTTATTTTTAATTAACATTCTAACTAGTTTTTCTTTAAATGTAACACAAATGTTGTGCTTTTATTAGCTTATTCTCTTCATGCATGGCTTGATTTGAGTTAAACTTAATTTGTTTATTTAACAAACTTAAAATTATATTTAAATTTGACTTGTTTATATAATGAGCAATCTCTAACAGGTTTTCAACGAGCCGAATAAGAATCGAACTTGAATAGCTTTATTTTTTAAAACACATATAAGATTATTGAGTTGAGTAATAAATCATTCAAATTTGATTTCAAAACTTAACAAATTAAAAATTATATTTATTTTGTTTGTTTTCAATTTTTAGAATTCACTTTTTAGAAGATTCTACTTTTCATTTTTCTGTATTTTTTTTTATTTTTACTATTTTTTTAATATTTTAAGTAATTTTTTAATTTTTAGACACACCTAACATAAATACACTTAGAAAGTATAATATTTGTGAAAAAAATCTTAAAAAAATTCACTAAATACCAAAAATATCAAAAAAATAAGAAAATTCAGTACATTTTTCATATTTTTATGTATTTATTAATTTTTTAAAATATTTTTTGCACAAATAATTTACTATTTAGATACATCTAAGTAAAGTACATATAAAAAAATAAAAAAATTACTTAAAATTTTAAAAAAATTCACTAAAAACAAAAAATATAAAAAAAAAACTCAATTTTAAAAAAATTAAATTTAAAAAACTAAAATCAAATACACGATTTAAATTTAAATTATTCACATAATAAACCGATTTTAAACAAATTTTTAACCAATCTAACACAAGTGCACGCGAATAATTTTTCTTTCTTTTTTTTTTTAATATGCTTTCAGCGTCAAATTATCTGCCACGTGTCTATTTAATAGCTTTTTGAATGGTTGTAGCATATAGAGAGCTGATTAGGTGAGTTTTTAAATTAGCATGACATTTTTGGAGATTCTTTTCTCATTTTGATTTCACAGACAATAAAACTACATATTGAAAAATTATATTTAAAAAATAGAATAAATTATAAATACATTACTTGAAATTTATTAAAAATTTAGATTATTTCTTATAATTTTAAAAATTACATCATGCCCCTTTAAAATTTTAATTGCATAACAAATAATTATTTTTAATAATAAATTATCAAGTCAATTAACAGTTTCTAATGATATCAGAAATATATTTCAATTAACAATTCATGTAATTTTATTGTTACATAGCAAAGTAGTTAGAATTTTTTTTTGGTTAATTTTGTTAAATAAAAAAATTCTAATAAGATGATATTTGTAATTTCTAAAAATGCAGAGAGCAATCCATATTTTAAGCAAATATCAAGAAATGTATTTATAATTTATCCTAAAAAATAATATATAATTTAAACTCATTGAAACATAGATTCCACATTATACTAATTAAATCTCAATCTTATATTTCTTTATTTTCATGGAATTTATAGATAAACTTTCTGGAATAGTAGGCTTTCTCCTACACAAAACCAAGTTCAAAGCATTCGTTTGGCATGCCAGACTTTTTGGTTTTTTAACTATTCTAGTCATAAAAAGATAAAATAGACTTTTTAGTCCAATAAGACAAAACATCATATCCAAATCATAATCATTTTATTTTTTCTTTCAAAAAAGTCAAAAAAGTCAAAAAGTCTATCACAAACGAGACTTTTTAGCCCTAGGCTAAAACAGCCGAAAAGTTAAAAAGCCAAAAAACCAACCCACATTCCAGCGAACTCTAAAAGATATGACCATTTGACTTTAGTGAAAATGTAAAATGTCAATCTTAGAGAATCAAACGAATAAGGTCGGAATCAAACCGACAAAACTAAGAATTAAAATAAAGGCGCCCAAAGAAAGGTGAGGATTACATGTGTAAAATGCTTGTATTTGAATGATGTTTGTAACTAAATATTGAGTCGACAACTGACCCAAAATGCAAAATACAACTCGATAAATGAAAAACAAACTAAAAACAATCTAAACATAGCTATTTACACTTGTTGGAAACAAAAAACTCAAAACATGACCTCAAAGCAAAAAGACTAGAACGAAACACTACTGCTCAGCTGCCTGGTCAACAGAGTTCATCGGTCGGCCACATGAAGAGACGACCGGTAAGGAGAGGTGGCTGGACAACTGGCTGACAGCTAGTACCCACTTACACAACCTTATCTTCTATAAAAGGTCTTCATTCACTGTTTCTTCGACAGAACTCCATTTCTGCTACTGTTTCCTTTGAAAATAGAGATATTTCTTGCCAAGAGGCTCAAGGATTGGATAGCCACTTTGGATGGTATGGAAAAGGTAAATTTCTGAGGTTTCGGTATAAACACGCTTTTTTCGTTGAGCCGTACTTCGCTTTGTTTTCCGTTCTTCCATGCTGCGGTTCGATATTGGAACCTGGTTACACATGTGTTTAGCTTTAAAGCACAAGAAATGTGCCCTAAGCTTGAAGAATTTCAGGCTTTGATGGAGTCTCGGTGTGATGAGGAAATTATGTCCCAGTCCCGCTTTGGCCATGTACGGGCTTTGGAACGGATGTGTGGGCTTACTTTACATGAGGCTCGGTCCTTGGTTCACAATGGGGAGTTGGACATTCTCAATTTGATTAACCGATTTTCGGGTATTAGAGACAGGAGTGACCTTCTTTGGCGAGGTCATTGCCAACATGCCCTCTGTTTATGCTTGCTTGCACACTTCTTTCTTGTCCCTAGTTGCGGGGGAGCCAACATTGGGTTGATTGAAGTGACTCAATGTCTGAAAGAGGGTAAGAGTTGCATTGGCTTGGCACTGGCCGAGACCTTGATGGGTTTAGATGCTTTTCATTGGCGGGAGACCACTTGGTTTGCAGGGCGTTCACTGTTTTTCTAGGTTTTATTTCCCACAATTTCTTATTTTTGATTTCTAGCATCACTCAGTGCTTACTCTCTATTTTCCTCTCAAAACCCTTTCCTTGCTTTTCTCTCAACATACATCTCTCTATTCTTTACTCTCTCTTATTTTTCACCCTTTCCCAAGTGTGGTTGATGGACAAGCTGAAAGTGGTGGACACTTGCCACGAGTATTCGGCCAGACCCTACTTCTTTCGATAGCGGCTAGTGGATTTCCCTTCAGAGGGATTATGGTGTGATTAGATGTGTAGCAGATCCGCGACTAACATTACTTGGCGCTGCCCCTGGCTTAACCTGGCCGAGATGGGCTACAACATATCCCGATAGCTAGGTATACAGTTAATTGGCCTCATGCACTGTGTGTTCTATTTTCTATTCAGATTCAGACGCCAGTTTGGACATGATCAGACCTGTTTAGAGGAATGAGTGGAATACCCTGCTCCATTTCCCATTCGTGGTTCGCATTTGGCCTGATACCCTGTTGCTTGGAGGACGAGAGAACTTCTGGCCCCTGCCCCTAGCTTCAGTTACACCCTTTCTGGTGAATGCTTGGTTTGGCTCGAGGATGAGGCACAGGTTGGGCCTACTTTGGCTACAGAGACTTCCACGAGTGTGAGCAGAAGACACGGGATTGACACCTGACTTAGCTATGCCTCTAGTTTATTGCTTTGTCTTTTCTTTTCAAGTTCTTATGATGTAAAAGTAACTTTGATTTAATCAGAGAGCTGGAGAATGTACTTGTGTTGAAATCAATGGAATTAAAGTTGTGAGCACTGAAAATTTTCTTTTTTGGTCTAAAGAATGGTCTATATTGAAAAAGGTAAAATTTTGAGAAAATCAACTAATTAAAACTTTTCAAAACAGTTCTCGAAAATAGTCACTACTTGATACCCACGGAATCATTCCTTAAGATGTACAACCCCAAATCAGAAGATCATAACTACTCATATAAGTGTATACACCATAACTGCTCTGTCTTGCCACTGGCCCTTATGCCAAAACGAAGGTAATACAACCAAGTTGACAGATAATGGAAAAAGATGTACCGATCAAATGGACATGACAGTTGAGCTGGAGATGGTTATGGCCAAACTTCAGAATGAAGTAGCCTACGTATCCTAAAGATGGAAATCAGGCCTTACGTAGTTCGGTTAGGGTTCACTCAAGTATTAACTCTCTCCTTTTACGTTCTAACTTTTGCTAAAGCCCCCTATCAGGTTTTCAACCTTGTGAGCTCAGTTTTTTCTTTGTTTCTAATTTTTCATCATCTAACTTTTGCCTAGGTCACCCTTTCAGGTTTTCAACCTAGCGAGCCTCTCAGGGATAATATTTCTTCAACTTGTCCATATTAATTGGTTGCGAGAACTCCAAGCTATCTAGATCCATAAGAATAATTGCTCCTCCTAACCAGATAGATTTGATGATGTAAGGGCCAGTCCAATTAGGTTTGAACTTACCCTTAGGGTCATGGATGGGAGCTCGGTCATCCTTCAGCACCATGTCTCATTCCTTGAGGTTTCTGGACTTGAGTTTCTTGTTGAAGGCCCTAGCAATTCTGTGTTGATATCCTTGGATATGATATAACGCCTTCAACCTCCTCTCGTTAAACAACATCAATTCTTTGAACCTGCTCTGCTGCTAATCTGCCTCCACTATTTGACACTCAGCTATAATTCACAGCGACGGTACTTCAATCTCAATCGGCAAAAGAGCTTCCATCCCATACACTAGAGAATAGGGGGTTGCCCCAGTAGATGTTCGAATTGACGTTCTATAACCCTAGAGTGAGAAAGACAGTTTATCTAGCTAGTCTTTATAAGTCTTAACCTTCTTCTTCAGGATGTTCTTGACATTCTTATTGGCTGCTTCAACAATTCCGTTGGTCTGTGGTCTATATGCTGATAACTTATGAAAAGCCAGGTTATATTTCTCAAGCAGATCTACCACCTCCTTCTTAAAGTGCGAACCATTGTTTAAGATGATCTCATTTGGTACCCATACCTACAGATGATGTTGTTTTTGATAAATTTAGCCACATGTGATGCCTTTAACACAGAATAAGACTGACTTTCTACCCACTTAGTAAAATAATCGATCGCCACGAAGATGAACTCATGTCCATTCGAACCCTTTGGTGAGATTGCCCTAATGACATCAATTTCTCAAATTGAGAAAGGCCATGGGGAAGTCATGTTGTAGAGTTTTGATGGCAGAATATTCATGCGATTAGCATGGATTTGACATTTGTGGAATTGCTGAATAAAGTTAATACAATCCTCCTCTACAGTTGACCAATAATAGCCTTGCTTGATGATTTGCCAAGCCAATATCACACCGTTCATGTGTGCTCCACATTCTTCTCTATGGATGGCCTCTATGAGACGTTTCACCTCTTCTTATTCGACACAGAGCTTATGCATTCCCAAATGACCTCTCTTGTACAACTTACTTTCGTAGATGATGAACTGGATGGCCAGATGTTGTATTCCCTATTTATCCTTGGCATTTGCCCCTGGTGGATACGTATCATTTTCCAGAAAATTCCAAATGTTGTAATACTAGGGGCTTTTGTCTTGAACCTCATCTATCACGGCAATGGTCTCATAAGCAGGCATATGCTTTTGTTCAATGGTAATTGGATGTATCTTGATTCCAAGCGGGATGTCTACCATGGAAGATAGAGTTGCTAATGCATCAGCAAACCAGTTATTCTCCCTTAGCAGATGTGTAAACGTCAGCTTTTCAAACCTCGAAATTGGAATATCTAGGGTCTGATGATAAACCTTCATGTTCTCTTCCTTGACCTTCTAATCGCCGTTGGCTTAAGAAACAACCAGGTTCAAGTCTCCAATGATGTCCAACCTTATTGCCCCTAGTTTTAGGACAGCTTCCAATCTAGCGATACATGCCTCGTATTCTGCTTTGTTGTTGGACACTCTGAACCAGAGTTTGAAAGCTAGGGGTATGTAGGAATCATCAGGTGCTATCAGTAACACACCTATCCCATAACTGTATTGATTAACGGCTCTGTCAAAGTACATTGTCCATATTTCCTTTTTTATCTGCAGAATGCCCTCATCTGGGAAAGAATACTCTACCGTTTCATCTCCTTCCACTGGGTGGTTTGCCAAAAATTCCGCTACTGTTCTCTCTTTGACTGATTTGTGTGTGACATATTTGAGGTCAAACTCAGAAAGGAGAAGTAACCAACGAGCTAGCCTATCCATAAGCGTTGGTTTCTTAAAGAGATATTTGATGAGATCTAATCTCGAAACCAGAATTATAGAGTGAGCTAACAACTAATGCCTCAACTTCCTGGTATCTCATACCAGAGCTAAACAAGCTTTCTCGAGAGGAGTATAGCAGGTCTCGTAATCCAGCATCTTTTTGCTCAGATAGTAGGTGGCCTTCTCCATTTTAGCTTCTGATTCTTGCTCCAGCATGCACTCCATGGGCGAATCTGTTACCGACATGTACAAGATCAATGGTTTCCCCGGCTCTAGCGGCGGCAATACAAGTGGATTCTAGAGATGCTGCTTTACCTGTTCAAAGGCAAACTGACATTGATCATCCTATTGGAACTTCTTTACTTTCTTCAAAAGACCAAACAGTGGTTCACAAGTCAAGATTAATTTTGAGATAAACCATCTTATGAATTGCCCAAAAAGTCACGCACCACCTTTTTAGTCCTTGGTGGTGGCATTTCTAGGATGGCCTTGATCTCAATTCCCTTTTGTGTAATAAAAAATCCCAGTATTTTCCCTACAGTCATACTAAAGGTGCATTTCTATGGGTTCAACCTCAGTCTGTACTCCCTGATCCGTTCAAAGAATTTTACTAGTGCGGCATAGTGGCCCTCTCGCTCTTTGGACTTGACAATTATGTCGTCCACATACACCTCAACTTCTTTATGGATCATGTTGTGCAAGATTGTGGTTGCAACCCTTTAATATGTAGCCCCAACATTTTTTAACCCAAAAAGCATAACTCTATAGCAGTAGGTACCCCACGGTGTGGTGAAAATAGTCTTCTCTTTGTCCTTCGATGCCATCAAAATCTAATTATACCAAAAAATCCATCCATGAACGAAAGTAATGTGTGGCCTGCGGTAAAGTCTACCAGTTCATCGATGTGCGGCAATAGAAAGTCATCTTTTGGACTAGCTTTGTTCAGATCTTGGAAGTCGACGCAGACTTTGATTTTTCCATCCTTCTTTGGAACCGGAACGATATTAGCCAGCTAAGTCGGGTACTCAGACACCATCAAGAAGCCCGCATCAATCTGTTTGGTGACCTCCTCTTTAATCTTCAACGCCCAGTCCGGACGGACTCTGCGGAGTTTATGTTTAACTAGTTAAAGCCTAGGGGTCAGGAGGGATCCGGCGCTGTACAATCTCAGGATCGATTCCAAGCATGTCTTCGTAGGACCACATGAAAACATCTTTGAAATCTTTTAATAAAGCGATTAAATGCTCGCGTTCCTCCAAAGATAACGTGGACCCGATCTGGACCAAGTGGGGATTTTCCTTAGTACCCATGTTAATTGCAATGATTTCGTCTGTGCAGGCCTTTAACATGTTGTAGACCTCCTATTTTTAACCGCCTGCAAGACTTGTGCGCTTCGTCCTAGGCACTCGATGATGAAAATAGCATTGTGTTTGATTCGACTTCTCAATGAAGGAATCCAAGGTTGAGCTCTAAAACAATCCCAAAACCTTCATATTTACCTTGTTCTTACCTCAGAGGTCCATTTTTGAACATTGTGCCACCCATACTAAGCCTAAAACAGAGGAACAAGAGAGCATGTCATTGAGGGCTGGCCGTGCCTTGTGGGCGATAAACACTGTCCTGGGTGGGAGCCCGCCAGCTGTATATTTTGAAGATATTTTTGACCTATTTTGCTCAAATTCTATAAATACCAGCTCTTGGCTCTATTTTGAGGGTTGAACAATTTCCAAAGAGTTTATACAAACACTTGAGAGCTCATTCTTCCTTGCCAAGCCATTTTTGAGCAAGCTTACCATCTTTGAACTATATCTATACACCATACAAACCCCCAAACCTTAACCTTGGAGCCTTGGTTGAGCCTTGAGAATCGTAATTCAAGCTTCAGAGTGTGTTTGGACCAAGTTTGATTCACAACAAGAGCTTGTCCTCTTTAAAAGGTATAAGCTTACCACCTTTTCTCTTGCTTTTATTTCTGTCTCTTGTTATCAATTTCTTGTGTCTTCCAATTGTCTCCGAAATCATCAGGCGATCAACTTGCTTATGGATGGTTTAGGAACCAACTTCGTTCTTCTCTTGAGCCTCTCCATGACAGAGAAGAGCAAAAGGGACAAATAGAGCTCAGAAAGGCTCTGTCTGCCCTATTTTCACCTCAGAGCACAAAAGCAGGGTTTTGCATGAAATCAGGGCACGACTGGACTTATTTGGACTTGGCCAGGCCTCATTGGGGGCCGAGCGGGCTCCAATGTTTGGTAAATTGTGTGTTTTTGTAGAAACAGAGGGCAGTGGCTGAAGGTGAAATAGGACAGATCCCCAGGGAGGCAGACATAGCTGCTTACCAAACATGGATATTTTTGCCCTTTTTGCGTGAGACGTTATTAGGCCTGCATTTTCCTACATCCTTTCTATATAAGATGCAGTTTGGGTTGCACTTTCTTTGTCCCTTTTGTGCGAGGCGTGTTTGTTACTCACTTCTTTCCGTGTGAGACATGGTTGGATTTGTTATGCTTTGATTTATGCTTTCATTTACTTCGTAGTCTTGTTTGGCTTGTAGCATTGTTTCATTGCTTGTTATTTTCATTCAGATGTTTCATTGCATGATCATAAGTTATGTATTTTCTACATGTCATTTTGTATCTTGCCCTTGAACTACGCTGGTTTGATTCCTTGCAAAGGGATACGTAGGCAACCTTTGGGTTCAACCATTTGTGTGTTCATTTATTTTCTTGCCCAAGTCTTATGGCCTCATCAAATGGGTTGACTTCGGGCTTTGACATTCACTCACGCCATTTCATGACTGTGAGCTCTGTCAAAGAGGGGCAACTGTAAACACCCTATTTTTGATCGCCCGCAAGACTTGTGCGCTTCGTCCTAGGCACTCGATGATGAAAATAGCATTGTGTTTGATTCGACTCCTCAATGAAGGAATCCAAGGTCGAGCTCTAAAACAATCCCAAAACCTTCATATTTACCTTGTTCTTACCTTAGAGGCCCATTTTTGAACATTGTGGCACCCTACACTGAGCCTGAAACAGAGGAACAGGGGAGCATATTAGGGCCCGTCCGTGCCTTATTGAGGGCTGGCCATGCCCTGTAGGCGATAAACACTGTTCTCGGTGGGAACCCGCCAACTGTCTATTTTTGAAGATATTTTCGACCTATTTTGCTCAAATTCTATAAATACGAGCTCTTGGCTTTGTTTTGAGGTTGAACAATTTCCAAAGAGCTTATACACACACTTGAGAGCTTCTTCTTCCTTGCCAAGCCATCTTTGAGCAAGCTTACCATCTTTGAACCATATCTATACACCATGCAAACCCTTAAACCTTAACCTTGGAGCCTTGGTTAAGCCTTGAGAATCGCAATTCAAACTTGAGAGTGTGTTTGGACCAAGTTTGATTCACAACAAGAGCTTGTCCTCTTTAAGAGGTATAAGCTTACCGCCTTTTCTCTTGCTTTCATTTATGTCTCTTGCTATCAATTTCTTGTATCTTTGTACTGTTTTGGATCCATTTCAAGTGTTGGAACTTGGGTTTGAATAGGTACCAAAGGTAGAAAGGTTTAACACCCTTTCTTGCACCTTACTTTATAGCTTACACCCTTGTCTTCACACTATTTTTTGTCTTTAAACTAATTTTCAGCGTTCAAAAAAGGCTAAAAAAATGGTTTGAGGTCTAAAAAATGTAGGGGCTAGCCAACACTCCTTGGTTTTGTTCACTAGCCTTCTGATTCCTTGTTATTTCCTATCTTTCTTGTACTCTTTAAACATCATTTTAGGGCTGTCCTAATTTATTTAATTAGTATACACTTTGAATACCTTGTGTTGAAAGTCTTCATATCTTACTTGTTGTGTTGTGTTGTCCAAGCTTTGATTATCTTTTGGTTTCCTTTGCTTGGTTTTCATGTCAAGAGTCTCATTCTAATAATCAATCTCGCAATCATTTCTGTAACCTTCCTCTTTTCTTCTTTTCTTTTGTTTGAGAGTTATGTCAAAAGATTGATGGTAATTCAAGGTATGGGAAAGAGACCTATGCTCAATGGCTTAACCTCTATGGAGGTTCATCGCCAAGGCGTAGTCCCTCTTTTATGCTTCGGATCATTTCTCATTTGACATTTCTTCTCATGTAGTGGACTTAACTATCACTTCGGACACATTGATTAAGGAATGGAAATGACTAAAAAAATTAGCTTAAAATTATACCAACCAACATAAAGAAAATGAGTTAGATTGCCTGGGTTCGGCCGGACGTTATGCCGAATCGATCGTGCCAAGAGTCATCATACATCAATTCATGATGTTTTGATGAATCTTGAAGCGTCTCTACCTCCTTCTTTGAGCTCACATCATGATAGGAGAGAGGAGTGGTTGTTGTTCATTGCATTTATTGATTTTTGTCCAATTGTCTCCGAAATCAACAAGCGATCAACTTGCTTATTGATGGTTTAGGAACCAACTTTGTTCTTCTCTTGAGCCTCTCCATGACAGAGAATAGCAGAAGGGACAAACAGAGCTCAGAAAGGCTCTGTCTGTACTGTTTTCACCTCAGAGCACAAAAACAAGGTTTTGCATGAAATCAAGGCACAACTAAACTTATTTGGACCCGACTAGGCCTCATTGGGGGCTGGCCGGGCTCCAATGTTTGGTAAACAATGTGTTTTTGTAAAAACAGAGGGCAGTGGTTGAAGGTGAAACATGGCAGATTCCCAGGAAGGCAGACATAGCTGCTTCTGAAAACAGTCACGTGCATGCAATCCTTGTGCATCTTTGTTTATACCGCTATTGTAAATAAATGTTCCCGTTCTTGTTGTAATTAGTTATAACTAATTACACTTGTTGTAATTATTCTTGTTGTAGTATAGGTTTATTTGTAATTGTTATAGCTAGTTAAATTAGGTAGCTAGTTTATTACTCATCATTAGCCTTTGTTGTAATAACTTAGCTAATTAGTTATTTATTCATTCATTTGGTTTTGTAATAGTTAGTTTAATTTGGACACTTGGCCATTTGGACCCTCTTGCACGAGGGCAAAATTGTAAAAAGTGTGTATGTTTTCCAACCCCATTTCTTTCTCCTTTTTATTTACTTGCTTATGATGGTAGCATAGAGTATCATGTTTCCTTAGCATTTTCCATAATTTGCATCCACTCGTCTTGCATGCATAAAAGCTCGATTCATCATTCTAACCAAGCATTGTTATTGCTTAAAATTTTTTGAATACGTGCTTAGACCGCATGTAATCAAATTGATTCAAATACCATGTGTAGACGTCCCCGAACGCCCCGGGAGGGTTAAGTCCTGTTCTGTTCATTTGGGATCACTACAGCTCGGACTCTTAAATGTCATGGTTCCTAATCTGAACCAAAGAGTCCAAATCTGGCAAATCGTTTTGAGAAACTGATTTTTGAAAAAGTAGTGCAAAACATGGACTGCTTTGCCAGATACAGAGTCGCCACCTAAATATTTTATTTTGGGAAATTTAGGAAACCCTGACTCGGTGCCAAAAGGCCACGTGTCCGTCATCACCAAAGTTGCCTCGGCTCGGGAACTTGGGTACGATTGGGGAAGGTCACTTCGTGAGCACCCCCGCTCGCCCGGTCATAGACCGGCCTCTACTAACCATGATATCAATTTTTGAAAACATTGTATGCTCTTATTCCGGTTTATTAGCCTAGGTTACTATGTGATGCGCACAGCATACAAATATAGACCGGGTCGCCTGAATTGGAATGAAACATTTCATGTTTGTTTTTGAAAATGGTTTGCTACCCGCAGGTAGGCTTGAAACATTTTATGATTTATTCCAATTCAGATAACCCAACCTTCACCTACAGGCATTCAGGCAGTTATATCATATAAGCACATAGTCTCATGGTAAGCATGCTATTCATGGCAGTCACTCACACTCATGCAAGGATGCTAAAGCATAAAGCTTACCGAGTACTCCAAGCCAAAATAGAAACCTCATTAGAAATCATGCATGAATCCTAAGTATACAGAACTGCCTAATGCAACACATGCAAAATGCAATTATAGCAGGCTCGGCTATTCTAAGATGGTATATGAAATGCTACAACTATCATGTATTCAACTTTGAAATTGAAAGTACGATGCAGTTAATATGATGCGCCGAGCCCGGTGCATGCAATACAGATGAATGAATGCAAACATGCTGTCATACTGTATGTTAATTGAAATATGCCCTAATCTAACCATCATAAGCGGATAAATAAAAGGGAGAAAGACGTGGGGTTGGAAGACATACACCACACTCACGCACACTTATTACAGTTGTGCCCTCACTCGGAGGGTCCGAATAAATATACAGTCCCAATATTACAGTCCCGAAATAAAAGAATATTACAGTCCAAAATATTACAAAATCCTAATTAATTAATGAATTAACTAAGAAAGCAAATAAAACTGGCATGCAAGCCAGGGACTGTCTTGCTTCTGATGGATGATGCATGTCCGGGTTGTCTTGCGCGGAAATCCACCGGAATGCCCCAATTAGCCTATGTTTACACCTGTTCTTGAAATGCGTGCCAAGCCCCCAAAAGTTACTGATTCTTCGTTTTGCTGCAACAGAGAGCAGGAAAGGGGCATAACAATGTATTTGCACAGATATATGCATGTCTCGAACCTCGTGCCACCAATCACGCATACCGAGGCATGATGGCCGAGGAGCCGAAATGCACAATTCAATATAGGATGAATGCATATGAGACTACAGCTAAAACCTAACTCCATCATGGATAATCCGGATTGTCGGTGACTGAGGAATTGAGACACATTCCGTCACTCGGAGTACGAAATGTACCTCGTTTCCCGTGCCCGGGTTAACTCCTATTCCGGACATGATGCAATATGCATGATATGTATGAAACGCAACTAAGATACAATCCTAACATACACAATGCTATGGGAATGAGATGCCTCGAAATGCGTGCGCACGGGAACGCAAACCGAGAAAATGACAGAATGCTATCTAAGATACAACCTAGTATGCACAATGCTACGAAAATGAGATGCCTCGAAATGCGTGCACACAGGCACGCAAACTGAGAAAATGACAGAATGCTATCTAAGATACAACCTAGTATGCACAATGCTATGAAAATGAGATGCCTCGAAATGCGTGCACACGGGCACGCAAACCGAGGCGATGGAAGAATGCAATGAAATGACATAGAAACATGATATGGACTTATACCAACATGAGTGAGCCTCAGCCACACTCACATAGGTTGCCGGCGGATAAAAATGAAGTGCCTCGAAATGCATGCACACGGGCACGCAAACCGAGGCGATGGCAGAATGCGATGAAATGACATAGAAACATGATATGGACTTATACCAACATGAGTGAGCCTCAGCTACACTCACATAGGATGCCGGCGGATAAAAAAAGAAGTGCCTCGAAATGCGTACACACGGGCACGCAAACCGAGGCGATGGCAGAATGCAATGAAATGGCATAGAAACATGATATGGACTTATACCAACATGAGTGAGCCTCAGCTACACTCACATAGGATGCCGGCGGGTAAAAAAAGAAGCGCCTCGAAATGCGTGCACACGGGCACGCAAACCGAGGCGATGACGAAATGCAATGAAATGGCATAGAAACATGATATGGACTTATACCAACATGAGTGAGCCTCAGCTACACTCACATAGGATGCCGGCGGGTAAAAAAAGAAGCGCCTCGAAATGCGTGCACACGGGCACGCAAACCGAGGCGATGACGAAATGTGATGGAATGACATGAAAATGATAGCAATCATTCTAATGGAATTTTAGCAGTAAAATATGGGGGAAAACAGCCCCGAAATGAGGCGAAATGACATGAAATGCATGGAATTTTCCCGAAATGTGAATTTAGGCACGCGAAGTGACCTATAGCTATGCCAAACATGCACAATATGGACATGCAATGCAAAGACAGAAGCTAGACAGTCCCAAAAAATGCACTTTCACAGTTATAGACATGGCCAAACAGCAAGCATAGATATGGTAAAAATGGCATGCAAGAATAGGGGCCAAAAGAGGGGTAATGAAGTAAGTGATATAAGCAAAACCCAAACTGAAAATTTTCCTTCTACAACACTGAAGAGGGACCAGAAATATGAATATTTACAGTATATGGCAGCCTCAAAATCAGTATAAAAACATGCTAAAAATGTGATGCAAAATAAGGCTCAAAAATGGCTATAACATGAGGTATGCAAAATAATCACCAAACAGCCAAAGGCCCTTAATAAAACATGTAGAATGGACCAAAATAAGCACTTTTATAGAACTGTAAAATGGCTAAAAACAAAAGCATGGTAGGCTAACTAAACATGCAAGAATGGGGAATAAAAGAGGGATATAACATGAAGTGACCTATGGAGGCCCCAAACCATGAAAGGACCTAAATGAAACATGAAGAATGGACCAAAATAAGCACCTTTTCAGAACTGTAAAATGGCCAAAAACAAAAGCATGGTAGGCTGCCATTGCATGCAAGAATGGGGAAGAAAAGAGGAGTATAAAGGTAGGTACAACATGGAAGTCCCAAATGGTGTTGAGCCCTTCTTCAATGTTGAAGAGGGGCTCAAAATAAGCCTAATATCAGTTTACAACATGCTCGAAAATAAATTTCTCATGGGCCAAAAATAGCATGCAAGATTGTTACATATAAGAGGATCAATGAAGCAAGTGTGTCATGGAGGGCTCAAACAGGGTTGAGCCCTTAATGAAAAGTGAAGATGAGCTCAAAAGAGGGCCCTTTTCAGTTAGGGCCGGAGCTTGAAACAAAAAGCATGTGAGGCTTACAAATGGATCAAGAAAAAGGGTCAAAGTGAAGAAAAGGTTACTCACCCTTGAAGACTCAAACTTTTGTTGCTTCTTGGATGAATTTGCAGCTTCTTTTGCCTTTGAGAAACCTCCCTTGTTGCTGGAAATGAGGTGATGGTGGTAGAGCTTGGTGGTGTAGAAGGAATGGTGCTTAGGGACTTAAGGTTTTTCAAAGAATTGAGAAGGATGAAGATGGAGTTGTGTATGGAGGCTTGAAGGAGAATTTTTCTAACCCCAAAATACTACAAGGCTTGCTTGCTATATAGGCCAACAAGGGGGTGTAAAGGTGGGGGAAAAGGAGAGTAATATTCCCCCACGAAATATCCCCCAGATAAAGATCTTTTCTGGGGGATAAAGCCTCACAGCTGTAAAGTGCACAGTGCAAGGAATACGGCCGGCCTGGTACTTTTGTTGCAGGTGGCCGGCCGGCCACACCCCCTAGCCGGCCGGCTAGGGGTCAAAAGGTTCAATGAGATTTTCTGGCCGGCCACCAATTGATGGTGTTCTCCTATGTGTGTACAACACAACCATGTGGTTAAAAGTCCAAGAAAGTGGGCCCAAGGGGTTCAACATTAGCTCGGAAAGAGGGGTTCAAAAGGGTTAATTTGAATTACTGGCCGGCCACCTCTTTTTAGGGTCCTCTCATGTGTGTACATCACAAATATGTGGTTCAAAGTTCGAGAAAAAGGGTCCAAGGGGTTCAACATTAGCCCGGAAGGAGGGGGTCAAAAGGGTCAAGTTGAATTACTGGCCGGCCATGAACTTTTAGGGTCCTCTCATGTGTGTACATCACAAATATGTGGTTCAAAGTTCGAAAAAATGGGCCCAAGGTGTTCAACATTAGCCCGGAAGTGCGAAAAACGGGCGCCGGAGGGCGTCGGAGGATGTATAACTGGTTGCTGCAACAATTGCTGGCCTCCCACCCTTCAGTGACCTCTCCGGTGATAAAACAGAGGTACCTGCCAAAAATGAACGAAAACCGTTGCAAAACGAATGCTCGGGGACCAAAACGCGCAGTTCGGGGTCCCAAAAATGGGCTGTTAAGCACCGAAAGTGGCATTCGGCCACGAAGTGGGTTTCTCAGACCCCAGTGTCCCTCAAAAGGGAGAAAATAGGAAGTATGCCAAAAACCGGAGCAATAGGAGATGGTTAAGCGGTCCCGAACCGGGGCACACGGCCTACGGTCCCGAAAAACCGGAAACCGGACTCCGAAATGGGCAAAATGGCCTACGGCCACCAAATGTAGCCTACGGACATTGAGAGATGGTCTACGGGACCTCTCCCTCCCCTCAGGAAAAGAAACAGAGAAAATCGAGTCTGGTTCGCAAACCGAGACAAGGCACAGAAGAGGGTTCGGAAGTCCGGAGGCAGGGCTCACGGCCGTGACTCTGAAACTTCTGAACAAGCACATTATGCAACATCACCAAGCGCTCAATCGGTGACGTCTGAGTCTTAAGGCCGGTCAAAAATGGGGTGTCTACAGTTGCCCCTCTTTGACAGAACTCGGAAGTCATAAGTGACGGGAGTGAATGTCAAAGCCCAAAGACGACCCATTTTTGACAAGGCCGAAGACTTAGACAAACATACAGGATAAACAGAGATGTGCCCTCAGGCATGCCCGCAGGCAGGAGGCAAAATGCAAATGATATGCAAGAAGCCGAACATAACCCAACGATCATGCAAATGCAGCAAGCTGTAATGAAGCAAGTATTCCCAAATAGATGCAACAGTTTTAAGCAAGAATGCAAAGCAACAACTACATTTCATGCAGTTAAGAATGCGGAGGATTATTTAATCCCCGCCACGTCTCACACGGAGAAGATACGATACCTGCGCGATTCGTCTGGTCGCACCAGCCTCAATTGAACCGTACATACAATATCGTGCCTGCAAAAGAGAGAAATTGCAACAAGTACAATATGCTAACAACATATATTTAATGTGATTCCGAAAGTTCGACACACGCAGTGCCGGTGAGTGTATGCATCGCGATGCGAGAAAGGAACGTGCGTGACAACGCATGCTCAAACATGGAGGTATGCCAATATCAAGAAATGTACATGACAAGGCAAGTATGCTCATGAGAATGCAAGATAATGTGACACGAGCATGAATCAGGGTGTTCATTTGTCATGAAACAACGAGTACGGAAACGCGTGTTTCGGCGAAGGTAACTCGATCGCGGCCTCCGACCCACTTCCCTGAAAGGTTACAACTCATTCAAAAAGGATACACTTTGATTTCGATGAATGATGATGAGACATATGTCAGAACTTGAAGCCGAAGTTCCGGCGGATCATTTCGCGACCGGAAGTGTACTTTTCTTGAACTTTTTCAGGTCCCGGGAACTCCGATCTTCCTCAAAATTTGCAGAAAGCTAGGTGGGCATGTGGGGAACATGGCCGGCCGTATATCTTCCCAAGGGGAGGTGGCCAACCGGTTTCCAATAAAGCTAATGGCTGGCCGGCCAGTTATCCAAAAAGCAGATAGCTGGCCGGCTAGAAATAGGGGCCGGCCGGCCATGTGCTTTATCCGGGGGTATTTTGGTCTTTTTCGCCTCCTTCCCTCATGCTTCTTCAACCAAGACTTGAGGTATAAAAGGCAGCCGAGGCCCCTTCCTTTCTTGCCTCCTATTCCACTTTCCTCTCCAGATCTGATTTTTATGCGCGTTTTCTAACGCCCCGTGTAAATTGTTTTCGCAAAAACATTCAGTTTCAAGCACTTTGGAGCGATTAAATTCCGGCTTCGGAGCTTCTTTTTGCATTTTCGCCACTTGAGGTAAGTTTGTCTCAATATTTGGAAGATTTTCTCGGGAGTTGACTTTTGTTGACTTTTTATTTCCCGAGAGTTGACTTTTGTTGACTTTTTCCAATTTTGGCTCATTTTGCCCATTTTTGCTCCCTTTCGCAGATTCTTTTGAAAATGGCGGGCAATTCTCCCCACGGCGGAGGTTTTCCAGGTGCCCGAGATGATTTCGATCCCATGACTCTACCCCCGAGGACCCGACCTTTTATTCCCGGGAGGTACCGTCCGCCAGCACATGTTCTCCCTCGTGCTGTCTTCCGTCACTTCACTAGCTTTGACGAGCGAGCACCCGTGGATCTGCTTCTCCGAGAGCCGGAGCATCACCTCTCTCATGAGGCCCGAGAGGTATTTTCCTCATTTTCTGTATTTTTCGTACATTTCGCACCTTTGCCATGCTTGAACATGCAGTTTAGCTTATGACATAGTACTTTGCTTGCATCTTGAACATGTAGCTTCAACACTCGAATTTCTGAACACTCGGCTCATTAATTAATTGTGAACACACAACCCACATTAGAACACACGGCTCAAACACTGATTTGTCGAACACACAGCCCGAACCCGAAAGTGAACACACAGCCCACACTTGTTGAAATTTGAACACGCAGCCCAAACTTCAAATTTTTCTGAACACGCAGCCCAGATAGATAGTGAACACGCAGCCCAAACTTCAAATTTTCTGAACACGCAGCCCAGATAGATAGTGAACACCCAACCCACAATTTAACTGAAAGTTGAACACGCAGCCCAAACTTCAAATTTTCTGAACACGCAGCCCAGATAGATAGTGAACACGCAGCCCACAATTTTAACTGAAAGTTGAACACGCAGCCCAAACTTCAAATTTTCTGAACACGCAGCCCAGATAGATAGTGAACACGCAGCCCACAATTTAACTGAAAGTTGAACACGCAGCCCAAACTTCAAATTTTCTGAACACGCAGCCCACAATTTAACTGAAAGTTGAACACGCAGCCCAGATAGATAGTGAACACGCAGCCCACAATTTTAACTGAAAGTTGAACACGCAGCCCAAACTTCAAATTTTCTGAACACGCAGCCCAGATAGATAGTGAACACGCAGCCCACAATTTTAACTGAAAGTTGAACACGTAGCCCAAACTTCAAATTTTCTGAACACGCAGCCCAGATAGATTTGCATGTAGCTTATTTCACTTTATCGGCATACAGCCCATTTCATCTCATTGGCACACAGCCCACTTCATTTCATTGGCACACAGCCCAAACTTCATTTCATTGGCACACAGCCCAAACTTCATTTCATTATTGACAAATGTATTCATTCTGAATGCAGGTTGGTTCCCGCAGTGTGCGGGGGTATGGTTCCACCATCGCGCGGGACTGGTACGCCGAGCTCCCGGAGGCCGTCCGAGATTTGGTAGATTTGGCAGGATTCGGGCCTTTTTGCGTTGGGTTGTCATGTTGTCCTGCCAGGAGGACACTGATGGCAGCCTTGGTAGAGAGATGGTGGGACACCACCAACTCCTTTCATTTCTCTGCTACCGGGGATATGACCATGACCCCTTTTGACTTCGCTGTATTGACCGGCCTTGACGTTGGAGGTTGGTCCATCCCCTACGATGAGGATATGGGCGAGTGGGAGGCCGCCTGGATGTATTTATTGGGGGCTCGCCCACCTGTTGACAGGGTCTCTGGGAGAGTCCGATACACTTGGTTCTCTTCCCATTTCCGGCGGACGGAGATGGTGCCTGAGACTCCCGAGGAGACAGAGCAGTATGCCCGTGGTTTCCTTATGTTCCTCTTCGGGACTACCCTATTCGCCGACAGAGGGAACACAGTCGGGCTATACCTTCTGAGCGCTCTGGTTGACCTATCACAGGTCCATCGATATGACTGGGGTGGCGCCGGCCTGGCTACCCTTTACTTTTATATGAGCGTGACCTCCCGCGGGCGGGGCGATTTACTTGGCGGCTACTGGAGAGCCTGGGAGGTAATTTTCTGTCCTCTTGATTTACATTTCTGCTCTTCATTACTTGTACATTGCACACACAGCGCACTTTTACAGTCTGTATTTTGCTCTCAGCATTTCGTACTTACATTCTGCACTGCTTTTCTCAGCTATGGGTCTATGTATACTTCCTATCATTAGCCCCAGAGTTGGAGGTGGCGGGGATTCTCATGACCCCATATTCATTGGTGTTCGAGGGCCCGCACCGGCCGAGACCTCGAGAGACCCTCCTTAACCTGCGACAGTACTTCGACACTGTACGACATTCAGAGGTACCTCAGAACTTTCAATTCCTTTCATTTTCATCTTTGATTTGCTCTGTATATTCTTGATTTCTGATTGGTTTATGCATTTATCATCCGCAGATCACATGGCAGCCCTGGGTGTCCCTGGGTGATGGTCTCCGACTTCAGTATACCGGAGCGTCGGACATCTCCCAGTATAGGGTCCTACTTGAAGGGCCGGTTGGCAGGGCGTGGTTCCTGGGGGAACGCTTTCTGCGCCAGGTATGGGGGTATCTTTCTCAGGATCCTCCCGCAGTACCTCCAGCCAGTATGCGGACTGCTGACAGGCTGTCTTATTCGGAGGTAGTCAGCGCCATGCTGGGCAGTGATGCTTTACTATATGTTGAGGAGGGGGACTACGCCACTTACCGTCACATATATTTGATGCCTCCATTGACGGGAGCTCATATCCCGATGATGAGGCTTGCCGGTATGTCATCCTCCAGCCAGGCTCGGGCTCGGGCTGCAGACGCCCCTTCTACTAGCAGGGCTGGTACATCTAGAGGTGGGAGTAGACCGGTTCCTCCGACTCCGTCGATTCATCCTCATCCTGGATGGCCAGATATGCCGACTGAGTTGATGGCGTGGCAGTATGGGGCTATCTCTCCGACTCCGATCCCGCTAGAGCCTCCGATGCCCAGTGATCGATATGCCATTGATCCGGACTCACCGCCGGTATGCTCTACTTTTTTCATTCATCATTCAGATGTTTAGACGCTCTTCTGTTCACTGATGATTATGAGCTCATTTTGGCAGCCATCGCGAGGATACATGGAGGAGGTGGTTGGACTGGTGGCCACACTCGAGGGCATGGTCCTGCGTAGGGAGGCACAGTTGTCTGTCGCGGGCATTCAGGTACCCTTCAGTTTTCTGGCATTTATCATACTTCTGATGACATGCTGATTTCTACTGCATCGATAGACTACTTGTGTAGAGCACATCTGACACACACCCCACTTGTATTCTGTATTTACATGCACCCACTTCATGTAGCCTTTGCTTGTATTTGCATCTGATGTATATATTTGGACTAATGTATTTGATTTGAACTCTTTGTTTTCAGATGCCTTCATGGTCCGGTCAGCCGCAGACCAGGCCACCTGGGCCTCATTGGGGAGCTGGGCCATCTGGGCCTTTTCAGGGGGCGGGGTCATCTCGGCCTTCCCGAGGAGCCGGGTCATCTAGACCTTTTCGAGGAGCTCGAGGGGGGCCTGTCCGCAGACGCAGGGCTCACGTTGTGGAGGTGGAGCCTGATGAGGAGGAGGAGGATGCTGAGGAGGGAGGCTCCGGTTTTGGCTCGGGGAATAGAGGCGAGGCCGAGGGGGATCCTAAGGATGACAGCTCCGACTCAGATGGTGGTGCGGAGATTGTCCCGCAAAAGAGGATGAGGCGTGCTTCTCGTTCCCGCTCCCGAGGACTTTGATGTTGCTATTTCCTGCTTTATTTTTCTTTTGCTAGTAGTTTGTAGCACTTTGCACATTGTTAGGCAGTTTTATTTTTTGTAAAACTTGTACCTTTGTTTGTTGTAAAGCATGATGGAATGAAATAGCTTTTGAAAAGGTGTTTGTATTTTAAACTTTTAGCATCGTATCGCATCAATTTATTTTGCACAAAAATGGAATTGAATGGAAACGCGCGTTGTGTAATCACCAAGTCAGGTAGTGAACCAACGCAACAAACTAAGCAACTCAACCTACTAAGATATAACAGAATCTTTAGCAAGTTTACAACTCGATAAGCAAAATGCAACAACGCAAATAAACAAGACTTTAACAAAAATTGCTTAAACAGAGAGCAATGACTAAAAAAACACAAAACACGTCCGCTCGACAAACAACTCGATAAGCAAAACAACAACTCGATAAACAAAACTCAACAACAACAAAGTGTACTTCTGACGATCTGGGCATCGGAACACATCCGAAACGGAGGGAGATAAAGGCCTTTGACTTTCCCGTTGCATGGAAATGCTTGGAACTTTCCCTCGAAGAGTAAAACAGGGCCAAGGGGATACACTGGAGCATTGCTGGCCATCCCTGGGAGCCGGCCGGCCATTTTTGTGGAGAGAGACAGCTGGCCGGCCATTTCTGCAAAAAGTAAATGGCTGGCCAGCCAGAAAAAGTGGCCGGCCGGCCATTCAGTCCTGCAGCCACCAGATTTTTGACACGTGTCCCCGTGAATAGTGTTTTTCCTTCTATAAAAGCCTCAACTTCGGGAACATTCATTTCATCTTAGTTTTTAGACAAAGATGGAGGCGTTTCTTGCGGAAAATGTCACATCTTGGATCTCTTCTCTAGATGGCTCGGAAAAGCTGAATTTCCGGGGTTTCGGCTTGAATGCACTATTCACGCTGAGCCGTACTCCGTTACAACTTCCTTTTCTCCATGCCGCGGCAAGGTTCTGGAATCCAGTGACGCACGTTTTTAGCTTCGGCGGCCAAGAGATGTGCCCCACTTTCGAAGATTTTCAGGTTTTGATGGAGTCTGAATGCTCTGAAGTGATCTTGCCCCAACTCCGTTTTGGCCATGCTCAGGCTTTAGGGCGGATGTGTGGGCTCACGGCGCTTGACGCTCGATCTTTGATCTGCAGTGGGGAACTGGACATCCTCGGCTTGATCCATCGTTTTTCCGACGCTGGTGACCGCAGCAACCATTATTGGCAGGGTTTCCGGCAACATGCCCTCTGCTTATGTTTGTTGTCTCACTTTCTGCTTTCCTCGGGCTTCGGCGGGGCTAGCATTCGCCTGATTGAAGTCGCCCAAGGTTTGAGAGAAGGAAAGAGCTGTATTGCCATGACCTTAGCCGAGACACTGATGGGCTTAGATTCTGTCTATCGCCGGGAGGCAACTAGGTTTGCTGGGAGTCCACTGCTGCTGCAGGTAATGTTTCCCACCCGACCTTACATATATATTTGCTCACATCACTCGGCCCTCAGGCTCGATTTTTCTCACAAAACCCTTGTCTTACTTTTTCTCTCATCGTACATCTCTCTGTTCTTTATTCTCTCATTTTCCATCCCTCCCCTAGGTATGGTTAATGGACAAGTTGCAGGTTGTGGACTCTTGCCCGTCCTATTCAGCTCGAGGCTACTTCTTTCGGCAGCGCCTAGTCAATGCTCTTGACGAAAGGTGGTGGTTCGATTGGATGTGCAATTTGCCCGCAGACGGCATTGCTTGGCGTTGTCCTTGGCTCAACCTCCCGGCAATGAGCTATAGTATGTCTCGGCTGATTGGGATCCAATTGATTGGTCTAACCCACTGCGTATTCTATTTTTCGTTTCGGTTCCTGCGTCAGTTTGGTCATGATCAGACCTGCCCACCGGAGGGGATTGAGTACCCAGCCGCTTTCCCGATCCGGGGTGCGCAGCTTGCCCGATATGCCACGGCATGGAGGACTAGAGAGCTCCTGGCCCCTGCTTCTTCTTTCAGTTGCACGTTGTCCGATGAGTGCTTGGATTGGCTCAATGAAGAGGCACAGGTCGGGCCTAGCTTGGCATCAGATGCTCCGTCCAGCTCTGGGAGGGGACGCAGAGATACTTGATTCAACTATGCCCCAAATTTATTGCTTATTTAGCATTTTCAAGTTTTCTTTATGAATGTACTAAAAAGCAACCTCGATTGTATGCAAGAGCAGGAGAACTCAGTTTTGAAATCAATGAAATTGAAAGTTATGGTACTGAAAATTTTCCGCTTTTGGTCCAAAAATGGTCTTAGTCGTAAAAAGATTGATTTGAACAAAGTCAACTTTTATTAAAACTTTTCAAAACTATTTTTGATGTGGATCAGAATTGGACATGCCGAAAATCTGTCACTGAGATGAACAACCCCAGATCCCAGCAACTGGAAAGTTGCCCCTAGTCTGAAGAACAATGCGGCACTCCAAAGCAACGGAAAGTTGCCCCTTGTCTGAGTAACTTTGCACCGTCGCGGCAACGGAAAGTTGCCCCTAGTTTGAACAGCACTGTACCGGAGATTGCGATAAATGCTGATGGATAAAGATGATTGAGATGATCAAAATGGACAAAGTTGATCGGGGAAAAGTTTATGGCTGAACTTCAAGGTGAAGTTGCCTACGTATCCCAAAGATGGGAATCAAGCCTTACGTAGTTCAGGCTGAGGTTCACTCGAGTATTTTCACTCTCCTTTTGCGCTCTAACTTTTGCCAAGGCCGCCCTTTGCGGGTTTTCAACCTTGCGAGCTTAGTTTTTATATTTTCTAATTTTTTTGTGCTCTGACTTTTGCCTAGGTCGCCCTTTCGGGTTTTCGGCCTAGCGAGCCTCTCAAGGATAGTATTTCTTCAACTTGTCCATATTGATCGGTTGTGAGAACTCCAAGCCATCTAGATCCATCAGAACCACAGCTCCACCTGACCAGATAGCTTTGATGATGTAAGGACCAGTCCAATTAGGTTTGAACTTGCCCCTCGGGTCGTGGATGGGAGCTCGGTTGTCTTTGAGCACCAAATCTCCTTCTTTCATATTCCTGGACTTAACCTTCTTGTTGAAAGCCCGGGCAATTCTGCGTTGATAGCCTTGGATGTGGTACAGTGCTTTCAGTCTTCTTTCATCAAAGAGCATGAGTTCTTCGAATCTGCTTTGCTGCCAATCTGCTTCGGCTATCTGGCATTCAGCCAACACTCGTAACGACGGAACCTCAATCTCAATGGGTAGAACAGCCTCCATTCCATAGACCAATGAATATGGAGTTGCTCCAGTAGAAGTTCTGATTGAAGTTCTGTAGCCCCACAGAGCAAATGGCAGCTTGTCTGGCCAATCCCGATAGGTTCCCACCATCTTCTGCAGTATATGCTTGATATTCTTGTTGGCGGCCTCAACCGCTCCGTTGGTTTGCGGCCGGTATGTAGATGACTTATGAAAAGCTACATTGTATTTCTCCAACAAGTCTATCACTTCCTTCTTGAAATGGGAACCATTATCTGAAATTATCTCGTTTGGCACCCCGTAGCGACAGATGATGTTGTTTCTAATGAACTTTGCGACATGCGACGCCTTCAACACCGCGTATGATTGGGCCTCGACCCACTTTGTGAAATAATCTATCGCCACCAGGATAAACTCATGCCCGTTTGACCCCTTCGGGGTAACAACTCCGATCACATCAATTCCCCAGACTGAAAAAGGCCATGGCGAAGTCATGTTGTACAGCTTTGACGGCGGGATGTTCATGCGGTTTGCATGAATTTGACACTTGTGGCATCGCCGAACAAAACTAATACAATCCTCCTCCATGGTTGACCAGTAGTAGCCCTGTCTGAGGATCTTTCTGGCCAGCATTACTCCATTCATATGTGCACCGCACTCTCCCCCATGGATGGCTTCCATCAGGCGTTTCGACTCTTCAGCTTCTACACAGAGCTTATGCATTCCCAGATGACCCCTTTTGTACAACTTACCCCCGCAGATGATAAACTGAGCAGCCATTCTTCTGATGGCCCTCTTATCCTTGGCATTTGCCCCTAGTGGATACGTCTCCTTTTCCAAGAAGTTCCAGATGTCGTAATACCAGGGGTTGCCGTCTTGAACCTCATCTATGGCGGAAATCGACTCGTATGCTGGCGCGAACTTCTGATCAATAATGACTGGACGCATCCGGACTCCAGACGGGATGTCTATCATAGAAGATAGAGTTGCTAATGAATCTGCAAACCTGTTGTTCTCTCTTACGAGGTGGGTGAAATTCAGCTTCTCAAACCGAGGAATTAACAAATCCAAGGTTTGGTGGTAAATTATCATCCTCTCCTCCTTGACTTTCCAATCTCCTTTCGCTTGAGACACAACGAGGTTCGAGTCCCCAATGACGTCCAACCGCCTTGCCCCTAATTCTAGGGCTGCTTCCAGGCCAGCAATACATGCCTCATACTCTGCTTCGTTGTTGGAAACTTTGAACCGGAGCTTGAACGCTAAAGGAATACGGGAATCGTCAGGCGCTATCAGCAACACCCCTATCCCATACCCATACTGGTTTGACGCTCCGTCAAAGTACATCGTCCAGGTTTCATCTTCGACGTGCAGATAGCTTCATCTGGGAATAGATACTCAACCGCTTCATCCCCCTCAACCGGGTGGTCGGCAAGGAACTCCGCTACCGCTCTCCCTTTTACTGACTTGCGCGTTATATACTTCAAATCAAATTCGGAGAGCAACAGCAGCCAACGAGCTAGCCTACCCGTAAGTGCTGGTTTCTCGAAGAGATATTTGATGGGATCCAAACGCGAAACCAACATTACTGAGTGAGCTAACAGGTAGTGCCGCAGCTTCCTGGTTGCCCATACCAAGGCCAAACAAGCCTTCTCCAGCGGTGTATAGCGGGTCTCGTAATCCAGCATCTTTTTGCTCAGATAGTATATGGCTCTTTCCACTTTGTCTTCTGACTCCTGCGCGAGCATGCAGCCCATGGTAGTCTCAGTTACCGAAAGGTACAGTATCAACGGTCTCCCCGGCCCTGGTGGCGACAACACGGGTGGGTTCTGTAGATATTCTTTGATCTGCTCAAAAGCTGCTTGACATCGGCCGTCCCACTGGAATTTCTTTCCTTTCTTCAGGAGACCAAAAAGTGGTTCACAAGTCAAGGTTAATTTAGAAATAAACCGTCTTATGAATTGCACTTTACCCAGAAAGCCTCACACCTCCTTTTCAGTCCTTGGTGGTGGCATTTCTAAGATGGCCTTGATTTTGGAAGGGTCGACCTCGATGCCCCTTTGTGTGATCAGAAACCCTAGCATCTTCCCTGCTGTAACACCGAACGTGCATTTCTGGGGATTCAGTCGCAGCCGAAACTCTTTGATCCTTTGAAAGAATTTTTGTAAGGCGGTGTAGTGGCCCTCTCTATCTTTGGACTTGACAATCATGTCGTCCACATACACCTCGACCTCTTTATGGATCATATCATGCAATATTGTAGTTGCTGCCCGTTGATACGTAGCTCCAGCATTTTTCAACCCGAATGGCATCACTCTATAACAATATGTACCCCACGGGGTAGTGAACGCAGTCTTCTCCCGGTCTTCGGGTGCCATTACTATCTGATTATAGCCTGAGAAACCATCCATAAATGAAAGTAAGGCGTGTCCTGCCGTGAAATCCACCAATTCATCGATGTGCGGCAAGGGGAAGTCGTCCTTCGGACTGACCCTGTTCAAATCTCTGAAGTCTACACAGACCCGAATTCTGCCGTCCTTCTTTGGCACCGGAACAATGTTGGCCAACCAAGTTGGATATTCAGATACCAGCAGGAACCCTGCATCAATTTGCTTGGTGACATCTTCCTTAATTTTGAGGGCCCAGTCCGGGCGAATCCTTCTGAGTTTCTGTCTGACAGGGCGGGCCTCGGGATCAAGAGGGATCCGGTGCTGTACAATCTCAGGATCGATTCCAGGCATGTCTTCGTAGGACCACGCGAAAACATCTTTGAAATCTTTTAATAAAGCGACTAAGCACTCGCGCTCCTCCGAAGACAACGTGGACCCGATTTGGACTAGCCGCGGGTCCTTCTCAGTACCAACATTCACAGTAGTGATTTCATCCATTAAAGGTTTAACAAATCTTTCCTGCTCTTGATCAATTAAACGTTGCAAAACTGGGGGAATTTCTCCCTCGTTGTTTTCATCAAAATTTTGAAAATCCTGATTTAAGCAATAAATCAAAGGCACAGAAAAATACTCGGAAACCACATCCACATCATTCTCATTAAATATTTCCAAGCCGTCAGATTCCTCTGTTACAACAGACTCAAAAGAAAATGAAAAAGACGACCTAAACAGGACTGTGGCATCCGGGTTATCACCCCCAGGAATACCGGACTCAGACTCAGTCGAGCTGGAATCTGATTCTGACGCACAAGATTCGGTAGAATCAGATTCCGGCTCACTACCTGACCCGGAACTACTAGATAAAAAGCCTTCTTCATATTGCCAGATGAGAGAAGGTGCGATAGATGCATCCAAGATCGGCGCTGGAAAGTCCGCAGCTATTTCATCTCCAATCACAGAAACCGAAGAGTTATCCCCCAAGCACTCTTGGCCGATCGGAGGATCTGATAGTAGACTCGCCAGTGCTACCCCCATTTCAAGCTCTGTGCTCTCAGAATCCACTGCTTCACACTGCTCAGCCTCAGTTGGTGGGTCTGTCTGCGCTTCGGCAACGTCATCCCCAGATAATTGTATGTCGAAGAAGATTTCAAAACCAGGCACGCGCCTCCCTTCCGTGTTTAGCCATGGCTCCGGGAAGCCGCAGAATGGAAAATCTTCCCCCTCCCGGACGAAACGTCCGTTTAGGGTACCCCAGATGGGCCTGTGCATTAAATCAAATGGCTTCCCGGCCTTCTTCGCTCTGGCCCTTCCAGCCATTTCTTTTCCTTTCCTTACCCAATCCTCCTTGGTGGGCAGATAACCCAGTCCAAAGGCGTGAGGATTGTGTGGCACTTCGGCCAACACTGAGACGCCCTTCCGGCCGCTTCTCCCTAATCCCATCCCGGGAGTATGTTTTAGCTTGTTCATGAGGTATATAGATTGAGCACTAACATACATGCCCTCATTCACAGCCATGACATTCTGAACCACTTGAGCCTCGGCCAAAGTGAACCCCGACAAAAACACATCTTCCGTGCCGTGCTCAATCTCCAAGACAGGTGTAGACACCTCCGGCGGCGGATGGATTGATGAATTCCCGAAAACGATTGCTACCCCTTTCCCGTGGGGGTACTTTAGCATCTGATGTAGAGTGGAAGAGACTGCTTTGACCTGGTGCAACCACGGTCGCCCCAAAAGTAGGTTAAAGGTTGCGGGAACATCCAAGATGTGAAATTCAATGCTGTGTTGTCCTGGACCAACCTTGGTTTGAATTTTAACAGTCCCCATCACTTCTCTGCTGGTATTGTCATATGCTCTGATCACTTGGGTAGTTGGGACGAAGTCCGCGGGTTTTAACCCGATTGCATATGCCGTCCTGGTTGGGCAGACATTAATCGCAGACCCAGTATCAACAAGTACCACCGGTATCCACTTATCTCTACATTCCACAGAAATATAGAGAGGTTTGTTATGACTTGTGCCCTCAGGCGGTAGCTCCTTGTCCGAAAAGGTTAATGTCGGGGAACCTCCTCCCGGAAAAACCAGCCCAACCAGCTGTTCAGGCGTGGTGTCTATGGAGAGTTTGGACTTGTCCATAGCAGATAGGACAGCTTCTCTGTGTACTCGTGATGCCATTAGCAGTCCCCAGATGGAGATGTCTGCTTGTATTTTCTTTAATTGTTTCAGTACAGCTTCATCTTCAATCTGCTTCTCCTTCTGCCTCTCCGCTTCTCTATCCTTCCCGGATGCCTCGGGTTGATCCAGGTGTGGGGGTTTGAAGTACCGCCCACTTCTTGTCATATGGTCCACTTCATCAAGATACCAAGTATCATCCGGCTGGCCACTTCCCCAGTCTTCATCGGTGTGGGCAAGACACAAGTCGTCATCTTCCCACCACATTCCGCTGGCAGCCAACAGACACCTGTCTGGCTCCGGTCCACTCGCACTCTCAGTGCTCTCTGTCCATATGCTCGCGGCATTGTCTGTCTTCGTGCACACAACACTTTCAGTCCCCTCAGGGCCCTTTGCCTTCCTGGCTCTCTCAGTAGCCTCAAACTTTTCTTGTTCCAGCTGCGTCAGTACAGCTGTTTGTTCAACAGTTCCCATCTCCATAATGCCCATGTCCCGAGCGAAATTCTTAACACCGGCGCTCTCCGGCGATACAACTTGGCTTTCGGCCATTCCGGCCACAAATGGTACTTCTGCCCCTGCCGGGCTCTGTTCTGGTTGGGCTTCCCCCACTCCATCTGGTTGATCTTCGAGCCATCCAGTGGCCTCCTCTGATCCCTCATAATCGTACCAGTTAATCGACGCATCCCCCAGTTCCTGGTCGTCAAGAAATTGCAGGTTGGCAAAGTCCTCCCCTGCGGCTGTCAAATCATCTGCCCATAGCCCAGATCCATCCCCCCGGATCATGCATAGCTCTCCTGTCTCTGGCAATTCTACGCTTATCCCAATTCGGCTCGTTGATAGGATGTGCTTGCTTGGATCATAGGCTCCCCCAGCAAAATTCTGCCCAGTCCCAGATTCAACAATCTCATTTTCTCCCAAAATCTGCCCTGCCCCGTCTTCGACGGTCACCACCATTGGTTCTGGTTGGGTTTTGGAGATGTCCACCATGCACAAGAAATCAGTGCAATCGGGGAGGAGCACCTCCGGCTTGGGTAGGTGGGTGGACGTAATATAGATGCTAAGATTGTAAGATGCGACCCCAGTCTGGATAAAATTAATTCTTTTGGGAGGAGGAGCTTGGTTATGTGGTGGGAGAGGGTTGGTTGTGACATTGGGTTTATCAGGAGGTGCGATCACCTGTTTGTCAATAAGATCTTGGATCTCATGACGCAATCTGTAACAACGGTCGGTGTCATGACCGTGTTGTTGGTGATACGCACAGTACTTTGACAGGTCGTAAGAGGGGGGGAGTGGATTCGGTAATGGCTTTGGTTCCAGGGGTTTTAAATGATTTTTTCTGATCAATATTCCTAGAACTTTGGTTAGAGGCATATATAGTGGGGTAAAGGTTCTTTGGCCTCGCGGTTGGAATCTGTTGGCTTGTGTGTTGCTTCCGGACGCGCCGGAGAAGGGTGTGGCAGTCATGGGCCTTGGAGGGGGAGGGGGAGTGGTGGTGACCATACCAACTTCCGAGGTTCTTGTATTTGCAGCGCCACTCGGGCCCGCATTGTTGTTACGGTTGAAGGTCCTCCTCGGTTGTTCTCTGTCATGGTCAAACAGACCTTGTTTCATTGCGTCTTCGATTTGCACCCCCATATCATGTAAATCTGCGAAAGTAAGGAAGGGGACTACAATCATCCTCTGCATTAGCTTTGGGTGGAGATTGCGCACAATCATCCGGATTTGATCTTTGTCCGTGGGCCTTAAAGTCATCATTGACGCCTTCGCCCTCCATCGGATCACAAAGTCCGAAAAAGATTCCTTGGGCTCTTGCCTTGTCGTTTTGAGATCACGAGTTGTGATCTCGATCTGAGTGTTGTATGAATATTGCGCGACAAAGGCCTCAGCCATTTCATCCCAATTCTTTTTCACTTCATCTTGTAATCTTGCGTACCAATGAGAGGCCACACCCGACAGGGTTCGGCTGAATAATGAGAGCTTCTGTGGTCGTGTTAGGCCCATTGGCCGCAAGACGTCTGCGAACAGTCGAATATGGACCATGGGGTCGCCGGACCCATCAAAACGGTCGATTTGTGGCATTTTGAACCTATCGGGGAGTGTTACGGCCTCCTCGGTATATCCATCTTCGATATCCGGCATAGCCTTGACCCCTTGGGATTTCTTAAAGAGCTTCTCCAGTTTGCTCAACTTCAGAGCTGTGTGATCAACCTCGACCTCGAATGGAGAGTCCGAGTGATTGGATGTATGGACCTTGGACAGTTGTGGTGGAAGCGGGGGCGGAGCTGGCCCCGTTGGAAGATTCGTGTCCTCTTGTACATTTTGGACATGCGGCAGGGTATTCTGGGCATTTGGTGGGGCGTTCTGAACAGTGGGTACCTGCTCAGGTAACGGAGCCCCTGCCGGAGGAGGAATTTGTTGTGAAGCAGACGCTGTATTCTGTTGTTGCAGCCTGGTGATTAGTTCGGCCTGTTGGGCCATGATCGCGGCCTGCTGTTTGGAAAACTCCGTTTGACGGGTGGCATCATCATGCATCTGTCTCATGCTCTCCTGCATCTGGCGCATTAGAGCCTCCATCCCTGATGTATTCTGTTGATCCATCTGTCTAACTGGTATGTCTATTTCTACAGCAGTAATTGAGACCTCAGTCCTATAGTCCTCTGATGAAGTAACCCACTGTTCTGACAACCTCTGTTCTGACACACTGCGCCTTTTCGGCTTCCTTCTGGTAACAGGGGGTAGAGAATGGAACACTGGCTGTCCGTCGATTAGATCCTCAGATCGATGGAGTCGACGACCTCGTGTCCAAAGTGCTTGGGGAATGCCTGCTGGGTTGGAAGCAATTGCGCTAAAACTGACCTAGCAAAAGATAAATAAAGCGAAAAGGAAATAAATAAACAGATAAACGGGCAGCATAACAGCTTAAAATAAAATGCAAGACACACAGTCGGGCATAATCAACACACAGTCAATAAGCTGAATAACACACTGTCCTCAAACACTGATTATTATCCCTGTATCACTGTTCCCTAAAACAGAATCTGGTACCTGCAGATAGCTGATTCTCAAATATTGACTGATGCCCGCAGGCCTGATACCCATAATACTGAACTGATGCCCGCAGGCCTGATGCTGAAACTCATGTACTGAACTGATGCCCGTAGGCTTGATATTCAAACTCATATACTGATCTGATGCCCGCAGGCTTGATACTGTCAATACTGAACTGATGCCCGCAGGCTTGATACCCAAACTCATATACTGATACATGCATTCCTGTAGAGACGCACTCTAAAGCACATAGCAGATAAGTGAGAGCCAAAACACCCCTATGTTGGGGTAGGGTTTCCCTGTCCTATTTTGTCAGGAGCTAGGGTTCCACTACGCACACAGCGGTTTCAAACAACCTATAAACGGGTAAGCAACCTGTCCTAATTTGGAATTGTCACTATGGATCCGAATATGCACTAGGTCGAATGGTCAAAGAGGGTGCCCCGGTAAAACCGGGGTTTGTGTTCCCATACTGGCAGAGCCCACAACCGGTCAGCCTTATGGTCATGCCTTGACAAGACAAGCCTCCGGCAAACCGTTCAGGAATAGCAGATGGCAAACACGGTGTCCTAGGCGCACCAATGCAAATGCAATGCAAAGAAACACACATGTGTAGTCAAAAACAGATATCACGAGTTCGAGTCAAGTTCTCTAAATCCCCAGTAGAGTCGCCAGAAACTGTAGACGTCCCCGAACGCCCCGGGAGGGTTAAGTCCCGTTCTGTTCATTTGGGATCACTACAGCTCGGACTCTTAAATGTCATGGTTCCTAATCTGAACCAAAGAGTCCAAATCTGGCAAATCGTTTTGAGAAACTGATTTTTGAAAAAGTAGTGCCAAACATGGACTGGTTTGCCAGATACAGAGTCGCCACCTAAATATTTTATTTTGGGAAATTTAGGAAACCCTGACTCGGTGCCAAAAGGCCACGTGTCCGTCATCACCAAAGTTGCCTCGGCTCGGGAACTTAGGTACGATTGGGGAAGGTCACTTCGTGAGCACCCCCGCTCGCCCGGTCATAGACCGGCCTCTACTAACCATGATATCAATTTTTGAAAACATTGTATGCTCTTATTCCGGTTTATTAGCCTAGGTTACTATGTGATGCGCACAGCATACAAATATAGACCGGGTCGCCTGAATTGGAATGAAACATTTCATGTTTGTTTTTGAAAATGGTTTGCTACCCGCAGGTAGGCTTGAAACATTTTATGATTTATTCCAATTCAGATAACCCAACCTTCACCTACAGGCATTCAGGCAGTTATATCATATAAGTACATAGTCTCATGGTAAGCATGCTATTCATGGCAGTCACTCACACTCATGCAAGGATGCTAAAGCATAAAGCTTACCGAGTACTCCAAGCCAAAATAGAAACCTCATTAGAAATCATGCATGAATCCTAAGTATACAGAACTGCCTAATGCAACACATGCAAAATGCAATTATAGCAGGCTCGGCTATTCTAAGATGGTATATGAAATGCTACAACTATCATGTATTCAACTTTGAAATTGAAAGTACGATGCAGTTAGTATGATGCGCCGAGCCCGGTGCATGCAATACAGATGAATGAATGCAAACATGCTGTCATACTGTATGTTAATTGAAATATGCCCTAATCTAACCATCATAAGCGGATAAATAAAAGGGAGAAAGACGTGGGGTTGGAAGACATACACCACACTCACGCACACTTATTACAGTTGTGCCCTCACTCGGAGGGTCCGAATAAATATACAGTCCCAATATTACAGTCCCGAAATAAAAGAATATTACAGTCCAAAATATTACAAAATCCTAATTAATTAATGAATTAACTAAGAAAGCAAATAAAACTGGCATGCAAGCCAGGGACTGTCTTGCTTCTGATGGATGATGCATGTCCGGGTTGTCTTGCGCGGAAATCCACAGGAATGCCCCAATTAGCCTCTGTTTACACCTGTTCTTGAAATGCGTGCCAAGCCCCAAAAAGTTGCTGATTCTTCGTTTTGCTGCAACAGAGAGCAGGAAAGGGGCATAACAATGTATTTGCACAGATATATGCATGTCTCGAACCTCGTGCCACCAATCACGCATACCGAGGCATGATGGCCGAGGAGCCGAAATGCACAATTCAATATAGGATGAATGCATATGAGACTACAGCTAAAACCTAACTCCATCATGGATAATCCGGATTGTCGGTGACTGAGGAATTGAGACACATTTCGTCACTCGGAGTACGAAATGTACCTCGTTTCCCGTGCCCGGGTTAACTCCTATTCCGGACATGATGCAATATGCATGATATGTATGAAACGCAACTAAGATACAATCCTAACATACACAATGCTATGGGAATGAGATGCCTCGAAATGCGTGCGCACGGGCACGCAAACCGAGAAAATGACAGAATGCTGTCTAAGATAGAACCTAGTATGCACAATGCTATGAAAATGAGATGCCTCAAAATACGTGCACACAGGCACGCAAACCGAGAAAATGACAGAATGTTATCTAAGATACAACCTAGTATGCACAATGCTATGAAAATGAGATGCCTCGAAATGCGTGCACACAGGCACGCAAACCGAGGCGATGGAAGAATGCAATGAAATGACATAGAAACATGATATGGACTTATACCAACATGAGTGAGCCTCAGCCACACTCACATAGGCTGCCGGCGGATAAAAATGAAGTGCCTCGAAATGCATGCACACGGGCACGCAAACCGAGGCGATGGCAGAATGCGATGAAATGACATAGAAACATGATATGGACTTATACCAACATGAGTGAGCCTCAGCTACACTCACATAGGATGCTGGCGGATAAAAAAAGAAGTGCCTCGAAATGCGTACACACGGGCACGCAAACCGAGGCAATGGCAGAATGCAATGAAATGGCATAGAAACATGATATGGACTTATACCAACATGAGTGAGCCTCAGCTACACTCACATAGGATGCCGGCGGGTAAAAAAAGAAGCGCCTCGAAATGCGTGCACACGGGCACGCAAACCGAGGCGATGACGAAATGCAATGAAATGGCATAGAAACATGATATGGACTTATACCAACATGAGTGAGCCTCAGCTACACTCACATAGGATGCCGGCGGGTAAAAAAAGAAGCGCCTCGAAATGCGTGCACACGGGCACGCAAACCAAGGCGATGACGAAATGTGATGGAATGACATGAAAATGATAGCAATCATTCTAATGGAATTTCAGCAGTAAAATATGGGGGAAAACAGCCCCGAAATGAGGCGAAATGACATGAAATGCATGGAATTGTCCCGAAATGTGAATTTAGGCACCCGAAGTGACCTATAGCTATGCCAAACATGCACAATATGGACATGCAATGCCAAGACAGAAGCTAGACAGTCCCAAAAAATGCACTTTCACAGTTATAGACATGGCCAAACAGCAAGCATAGATATGGTAAAAATGGCATGCAAGAATAGGGGCCAAAAGAGGGGTAATGAAGTAAGTGATATAAGCAAAACCCAAACTGAAAATTTTCCTTCTACAACACTGAAGAGGGACCAGAAATATGAATATTTACAGTATATGGAAGCCTCAAAATCAGTATACAAACATGCTAAAAATGTGATGCAAAATAAGGCTCAAAAATGGCTATAACATGAGGTATGCAAAATAATCACCAAACAGCCAAAGGCCCTTAATAAAACATGTAGAATGGACCAAAATAAGCACTTTTCTAGAACTGTAAAATGGCTAAAAACAAAAGCATGGTAGGCTAACTAAACATGCAAGAATGGGGAATAAAAGAGGGATATAACATGAAGTGACCTATGGAGGCCCCAAACCATGAAAGGACCTAAATGAAACATGAAGAATGGACCAAAATAAGCACCTTTTCAGAACTGTAAAATGGCCAAAAACAAAAGCATGGTAGGTTGCCATTGCATGCAAGAATGGGGAAGAAAAGAGGAGTATAAAGGTAGGTACAACATGGAAGTCCCAAATGGTGTTGAGCCCTTCTTCAATGTTGAAGAGGGGCTCAAAATAAGCCTAATATCAGTTTACAACATGCTCGAAAATAAATTGTTCATGGGCCAAAAATGGCATGCAAGATTGTTACATATAAGAGGATCAATGAAGCAAGTGTGTCATGGAGGGCTCAAACAGGGTTGAGCCCTTAATGAAAAGTGAAGATGAGCTCAAAAGAGGGCCCTTTTCAGTTAGGGCCGGAGCTTGAAACAAAAAGCATGTGAGGCTTACAAATGGATCAAGAAAAAGGGTCAAAGTGAAGAAAATGTTACTCACCCTTGAAGACTCAAACTTTTGTTGCTTCTTGGATGAATTTGCAGCTTCTTTTGCCTTTGAGAAACCTCCCTTGTTGCTGGAAATGAGGTGATGGTGGTAGAGCTTGGTGGTGTAGAAGGAATGGTGCTTAGGGACTTAAGGTTTTTCAAAGAATTGAGAAGGATGAAGATGGAGTTGTGTATGGAGGCTTGAAGGAGAATTTTTCTAACCCCAAAATACTACAAGGCTTGCTTGCTATATAGGCCAACAAGGGGGTGTAAAGGTGGGGGAAAAGGAGAGTAATATTCCCCCACGAAATATCCCCCAGATAAAGATCTTTTCTGGGGGATAAAGCCTCACAGCTGTAAAGTGCACAGTGCAAGGAATACGGCCGGCCTGGTACTTTTGTTGCAGGTGGCCGGCCGGCCACACCCCCTAGCCGGCCGGCTAGGGGTCAAAAGGTTCAATGAGATTTTCTGGCCGGCCACCAATTGATGGTGTTCTCCTATGTGTGTACAACACAACCATGTGGTTAAAAGTCCAAGAAAGTGGGCCCAAGGGGTTCAACATTAGCTCGGAAAGAGGGGTTCAAAAGGGTCAATTTGAATTACTGGCCGGCCACCTCTTTTTAGGGTCCTCTCATGTGTCTACATCACAAATATGTGGTTCAAAGTTCGAGAAAAAGGGTCCAAGGGGTTCAACATTAGCCCGGAAGGAGGGGGTCAAAAGGGTCAAGTTGAATTACTGGCCGGCCATGAACTTTTAGGGTCCTCTCATGTGTGTACATCACAAATATGTGGTTCAAAGTTCGAAAAAATGGGCCCAAGGTGTTCAACATTAGCCCGGAAGTGCGAAAAACGGGCGCCGGAGGGCGTCGGAGGATGTATAACTGGTTGCTGCAACAATTGCTGGCCTCCCAACCTTCAGTGACCTCTCCGGTGATAAAACAGAGGTACCTGCCAAAAATGAACGAAAACCGTTGCAAAACGAATGCTCGGGGACCAAAACGCGCAGTTCGGGGTCCCGAAAATGGGCTGTTAAGCACCGAAAGTGGCATTCGGCCACGAAGTGGGTTTCTCAGACCCCAGTGTCCCTCAAAAGGGAGAAAATAGGAAGTATGCCAAAAACCGGAGCAATAGGAGATGGTTAAGCGGTCCCGAACCGGGGCACACGGCCTACGGTCCCGAAAAATCGGAAACCGGACTCCGAAATGGGCAAAATGGCCTACGGCCACCAAATGTAGCCTACGGACATTGAGAGATGGTCTACGAGACCTCTCCCTCCCCTCAGGAAAAGAAACAGAGAAAACCAAGTCTGGTTCGCAAACCGAGACAAGGCACAGAAGAGGGTTCGGAAGTCCGGAGGCAGGGCTCACGGCCGTGACTCTGAAACTTCTGAACAAGCACATTATGCAACATCACCAAGCGCTCAATCGGTGACGTCTGAGTCTTAAGGCCGGTCAAAAATGGGGTGTCTACACCATGTTAGTAGCCGAGCCCATTAATTTCATAATTGTATGTGTTGCATTAGTCATATTGCATTAGTTAGGATCACGCATTTTTTTCTTACTCTTTTTATCTTTTTAGCTTGCCTTAGAGTACTAGGTGAGCATTTAATTGGTTTAGCATGCCGCATGCGTGTGACTGTTGCCATGTCATCAAAGCATGATTCCATGAGGCTAAGTGTTTAAGTGATATATCTGTTTGAATACCGGTGGATGAAAGCTAATCGCTTGAATTGCAATAAATTGATTACTAGACATACAAACTCACTTTTTCAAGTGACGCGTATTCAAAACACTTTTTTATTTATTTTTTTATTTTTCAAAACAAACATGAAATCAAATGTTTTAACTTTTTCAAATTTGTCTATGCTTGTGTGCGTCACATAGTAAATTAGCCTAATAATCGGAACAAGAACATATAGTGTAAATAAGAATCACATCATGATTAGTAGAGACCGATCTTTGATCAAGCGAGTGGGCTGTTCACTTCATGACCTTCCCTTCTCATACCTAAGTTCCCGAGCCAAGACATTTTGGTTATGACAGATAAGTAGCCTTTGGCACGAGTCTTGGGTTTCCTAAATTTTCCAAAAATATTTAGGTGGTGGGTCTGTAATCTGGCAAAGCAGTCCATTTTTGGCATTTTTTTTGATTCAAAATCATTTTTTCAAAAGATTTTTCAGATTTAGACTCATTTCTGTTTATCTATTTCACATTGCACTTGGAATCATATTCAGAACCACGGGAGTCCGAACTGTAGGGCTATCGTATCCGAAAGGAGCACGAAAAGCAAGCTACAGTTTCTGGCGACTCTACTGGGGAAAGATGAAAACTTGACTCGAACTTCATGATGTGAAATTTTATTTACACTTATATGTTCTTTGCATTTCATTTTGCATTGGTGCGCTTAAGTCACTTTGTTTGCTATCTGCTATTCCTAGACAGTTTGCCGGAGGCTTGCCCAAAAGCTTGCCAAAAAGGCTGACTGGTCATGGGCTCTGCCATGTTGGGAACACAACCCTTGGATCTAGTTTACCGCTATACCACTTGATCTTTCTTTTACTTTTTGGTGTTAGGTGTGAGAGGTATATTAGGTAGTCTTGCTGAGATACTGTAGACATCCCATTTTTTACGGCCCTTTAAGACTTGAATGTTTTTGCAGGTACATCCGATGACGAGTTTGATTGCTCGCTGAGCGCTCGAAGCCCTCAGCAGAACGCCACAGGTTTGGACTTTTCAAACCCTGCATCCATTTTGTCTTCTTTTTGGACCAAGTCTTGGTCTTTCCCTCCTGCAGTCTCTGGTGGCCTGCCGATCATCCATGAAGGCTACCGGCTAGAGCTTCTGGTCTGCCGGCCATTGATGTGCCTTGTCGGCCATCTCTAAAGGCCGGCCGGCCACCAGTGTTTTCTGTAGATATTTTGTGCCAGCTGTGCCAACTGTTTGCGTAGATGCTTGCATCTGTCCACACGTGGAGGGCTGGATCTCATATTTTGAGGTTGGAAGATTTCAAATTCAAAATTTTCTCTCTCTCTCTCTAGATTTCTCTCTCTCTCTCTCTTTCTCTCTTACGATTCTTTACACTCTTGCCTACTTACACTACACTCTGGCCTTTACTTCCTTAACCAAACTTGACCACCTTTGAGCTGAGGTTCTTTGAGGCCTTCTTGGAGCTCTACAAATTGGTTTTGGCTTGAATTGTTGCCTAGAATCACTCCTTTCTTCAAGAGGTATAATAGTTGCTTTGTTAGATTACTTTTCATACTTGTTTTCCTTTCTTTTTTTACTGTTTTGGGGCTGTTTTTGGGCTATAAAAACTCTGTCAAAATAGGCTGAAATTTGTGGTTTTAAGCCATTTTAAGGTAGGGGGTGGTTCACCCTTCTTTGTACCTTGTTTGTAAGGCTTCTTCACTAGTGTTTCCCATCTTTAAACCATTTTTTTTGGGCCTTTAAGCATTGATTTTTAGAGTATTTTTAGTGGCAAAAAACATGGTTTGAAGTCCAAAATTGGAGGGGTTAGCCTTCCCTCCTTATGTCTTGTTTGCTAGCCTAGTTAGTTCTATATAGCATGAGTTTCAAGCTTTTTGTAGCTATATCCCAGCATGTTTTTGCCTTTGTTTTGAACTGCTTTAGCTCTGTTTTGGGCTATTTGGGCCAGTTGAGTCTTGTTTTGCATGGTTGTAGTGTAAAAGTCCTCACAAGGGTGGTGTTTTAGGCCATTAGACACCCATTATTTGAGTTGATTGCATGTTTTGGTATTGCTTTGCACTTCATTTCAACACCTAAAGCTCTACAATCTCCCTTATTTCTGGATTTTTTAATTCGCTTTGAGTGTCATTTCAAACTTAGGATTCTTTGAGCTTGAGATTGAAGTCCATGCTTAATGGTTGACATTTCCTTCTCTTTAGAAAACTCACACTAATGGACTTAATTGACTAAGTAAAGGTTGGTAAGTAAAATGTGTAATTAAAACTTACAACTAAAAGTGAGCCAAGATAAGCATTTGGTTGTGTTTTTGATGTGTTCAATCGAATGTTAATTGAACACATGGAACTTGGGCCATTTCATACTTGTTAGTGATGAAATGATCTAAGTCTCCAAGGTCAACTTCTTCCCTCATCCTTCATGAAAGGAAGGAGGTTTGTGTCTCATTTTGCATTTATTGAGCTTGCATATCTTGAATCACAAGCCATCATGCAACGAAATTGCTTGGATTGGTTGTTTGTGGCTTAAGTTCATAACTCCTTGGATTTATCCATGAAAAGGAGGGGTGAATTGTGTAGACAATCCTTGGAAAAATCCTCTTTTTGCTCTGTTTGTACTCTGTTGCAGCATGGTGATCCAGTGTATCAATGGCCAACAGGCCACCATTCATGGCCGGCAATGCACTATAGATGGCCGACAGTGTTTACCAGTGGCCGATTGGCCACTAATGCAAACCTCAGCAAAGAATTGGTAAGGTGGGGCAAATTGGTTCTAGAAATGTTCAAACTCTGCAAACAGAGACTTTTGAGAGCAGAATGGTGGTTTTTTCAGGTGGAAACCGAGCATGCACACGCACATTCCTCATTTCCCGAGGCGGAGTAATTAATTGCTTAGTTTAATTATTAGTTGCAATTGTCTTGTAATTATTTAATTAGTTAGTTAACTAATTAGTTCAAATGTTGTAATAACTAGCTTAATTAGCTTAGCTCTAATTAGTTGCCGGTTAGTTAGCTTTTATTCATTCGGACTCTCCTTCGTGAGAGCGCAATGTAATAATGTGTATGTCTTTCAACCCCACGTCTTTCTCCCTTTTATTTATTTGCTTTTGATGGTTAGATTAGGGACATATTTCAATTAGCATACCTTATGCTTGCATTCATTCATCTTGTCTTGCATGCACTGAGGCTCAACGCATTATTCAAACTGCATTGCCATTTTAATACATTTCTTTGAATACGTGCTTAGACCACATGTCTTGGATTGATTCATATGCCATATTAGTAGCCGAGCCTATAAATTGCATTCTTCGCATGTGTTGCATTAGACATCTTGTATAGTTAGGAATCATGCATTTTTCTAACTCTTTTTGTTTATCTTAGCTTGGACTACTAGGTGAGTTTTTAGTGCTTTAGCATACTTGCATGAGTGTGAGTGATTGCCATGTTTAGCATGCTTTCCATGAGGCTAAATGCTTACTTGATAAACTGTTTGAATGCCTGTGGATGAAGGCTTGTTGCTTGAATTAGAGCGATTCAATGAATGTAAGTTTTAAGCCTACTTTGTTGAGTGGCAAATCAGTTTTAAGCCTACTATGTTTGGCGGAAAATTCACAAACTTTAAGCCCATTTGAGGTGGCAAATTCAAACCCCTTTTCACAAAACAAACATGAAATTGAATTGTTCTAAATTGAGCAAACTAGTCTATACTTGCTTGTGTGCATCACATAGTAAAGCTAGCTTAATAACCGGAACAAGAGCACATAATGTTTATAAAAATCATATCATGATTAGTAGATGTCGATCTTTGATTGGGCGAGCGGGGGTGCTCAATTCATGACCTTCTCCTCTCGTACCTAAGTTCCCAAACCGAGGCAACTTTGGTGATGACGGACACGTGGCCTTTGGCGCGAGTCATGGGTTTCCTAAATTTCTCCCAAAAAATAAAATATTTAGGTGGCGACTCTGTATTTGGCAAAGCAGTCCATTTTTGACAATTTGATTCAAAATCGATTTTCCAAAAGATTTGTCGGATTTGGAGTTTTTGGTGTTTATCAATTTCACATTGCACTTGTGAGATTAGATTCAGAACCGCATGAGTCCGAACTATAAGGCTTCTTTCAAACTTCCGAAAGGGGGCGAGAAAAAGTTGAGCTACAGGTCCCCATATTTTGACCATTTGGCTTAGGTACATGTAGAAAAGCCATAGAGACTGTTCTAAACTAGGACATGATGCTCACTTGAATGTAAGATTGCGTGAAACCACTTGATTGAAATAGTGAACCCTAGTTCATGACAAAACTAGGACAGGGTAGCCCTACCCCCCTCATAGGGGTGTTTTGGCTCTCTCTTAATTGGTATGTGCTTTACAGTGAAGCTGTACAGGAATGTGCATATTAGTTGCAAAGTTGTATTTGTTTTGGGGCAGAATTCAGTGTGGAGTACAACTCTACAGCTTGGATCATGTCTGTGTTGATACAAACTCTTAGCTGAGGTGCTGTGCAATTTCTGATTGCTGCTCTTTTACTTTATTTCTTTTGTTAGGTAGTTTAAACCATAGCTTTAGAACGTTCGGATATCCTCCAAGTACTTTGGACCTGATTTGGAAGACTTTGCAAGGTCGGGTATCTTGTTCGGGGACAACCCGTGTTTACCTCACTCTCACCGGTTACAAGATGGAGGAGAACTAGACAGAGTTTGCCAGTCCAATTCTTACAGCAATCACCTCTTAGCTCACCTGTGTTCAATCCGGTTCAAGACCCGTCATCCACTTCTAGTTCGATTCAAAACCAGTCACCTATTCCAATGGCACAGTATCCTCCAACCAATACGGAGGAATTAATACTCCAATTGCAGCAAACAGTGGAAGCACTACAGCATGATACGGCTCGCCAGGCCGAAGTTGTGCCCCATCAGACCACGGTGATAACTAGGTTACAACAATAGTAACCACAGCCGATTGTGGCCTCTACATCCCATGCACCCACGACGGCTATACCTGTGCCTAGTGCCACTGCTAATACCATCGATGTTCAACAAAATCAGGGTAATCCGATTTTTCCAGTCCAAATAGAGCCAATCCTAGCACAAGCTTCCAAAGCCCTAGTTTATCAGACCGAGGCTTTGCTCGAGTTCGAGGTTGACCCAACTGCACTCAAGGTCAACAAATTGGAGAAACTATTCAAAAGAGCACAAGGGTTAACTCCATCCCAGACATAGAGAATGGATACACTGATTTTGTGGTTACATTGCCGAATTGGTTTAAGATGCCGTACATTGATCGTTTTGACGGTTCTGGGGATCCAATGGTTCATTTACGACTATTTTCAGATATCTTGCAGCCGATGGGCTTAACTAGACTACAAAAGTTGTCTCTCTTTGGTCGTACCATGTTGGGTATAGCAGCCATTTGTTATGCTAAGTTGGAAGATTCCGTCAAACAGAATTGGGAGGAGATGACAGAAGCCTTTATTGCTTAGCACTCTTACAATATGTAGATTGAGGCCACATTCGTGATCTCAAGGCAACACGTCAAGGGCTGAAGGAGGGTTTCTCTGAGTTTGTAACAAGATGGAGGGCCAAAGCCTTGATGATGACCATTCGACCTTCTTAAAATGATCAAAAAAAGGGCACCTCAAACCCTTAGAACCTCGTCCACTTCCTAACCCTCTTTCACCCAAGCAGAATCCTGCAAAGTACTATGCTTTTTGACCAGCAGCATGGTCATGACACTGACTAGTGCTACCGTTTGTGTGATGAGATTCAGGATCTCATTGACAACAAGGTTATCGCTCCACCTTAGAAACCAAATGTAACCACAAATCCACTCCCAGTCCATAATCAAGCCCCCTCCCCCGAAATATTAACCTTATCCATACACTAGCCACCTCTTATGACCCCAGCGTATATATTACCCCCTCTCACCTACCAAAACCAATGTTGTTCATTCTTGAGTGCACAAATCTATGTATGATGGGTGCATTTAAGCCACAACCTAAGCCTTACAATGTGGTGACAATACTCGTGGTAAAGGAGGGTCTGGCCTCGGAGGAAGGTATTAATCTGTTGTCGGAGTGTCTCGGGGACTTGTTTGAAAAGGCATATGATTTGAGTTGCTATATTGTGCCAACTAGTCAAACCAAGCCTGAATTGGTGCTACCAATCTTGGCAGACATGAATGTGGTTAGGGAGGATGGCCCGAGACAGGGGTTGGATAATTTGGCAAACCTTGAAGAGGATTTGGACAACCTGCAGTTCTTTGATGAGCATGATCAGTGAGATGTACAGATCGGGTGGTTTGGCCTGAACAGATCGACTGATAACACCGGATGGCTGAGTGATAAGCCAGACAAGGAAGAAAAAACTGGGATAAAGCTAGAGAAAAAGGAAGCAGAGGTAGCTGCAGTAGCCAGAAAGGTTGATGAGAAAGGAAAATTTCCAGAGGGTACATGTGCGAAAAACCTAGCCCAAGAAGTGGGTGTTGTAAACACTGTAGATACTGAATAAGAAGCTGCACTGAGGCAATTTGAAAGAGAAAGAAATGAAGACAGTTGGAAAACTGTAATTGCGTGGCACCCTGAGGGGGACACTTGCATTGTAAACATGATTCAAGTAGAGTCGGACAATTATTTGTCAGCAGTCGAAGGTGAGTGGTGGAACGACAATGATTTGGGAGATTGTATCCTGGATAACACATGGTATGCTGAGGAGATAGATCATCTTACCCGCAGTGGAAGATACTTTAAACCGCCGTACTTAGATCAAGCAGAGGTGTCTGGAAAGGACAAGGAGGCCAAGAAATAGAAGGAGAAACAACTAGAAGAGGAGTTAGTATTGAAATAACTCAAGAAAATCCAAACTGATATCTCTATCTGATGGCTCCTCATGGCCTCACGGGTGCATCGACAGGTAGTATTGTTGGCAATAGATAAGGCTAAATTGTCCATTGATACTATGCCCGAGACGTCACTGATTGAGCGTGTGGTGATGTTGCATAATGTGCTCGTTCAGAAGTTTCAGAGTCACGGCCGCGAGCCCTGCCTCCGGACTTCCGAACCCTCTTTTGTGCCTTGCCTCGGTTTGCGAACCAGACTCGGTTTTCTCTGTTTCTTTTCTTGAGGGGAGGGAGAGGTCCCGTAGACTATCTCTCAGTGGCCGTGGGCTACATTTTGTGGCCGTAGGCCATTTTGCCCATTTCGGAGTCCGGTTCCCGGTTTTCGGGATCGTTGGCCATGTGCCTCGATTCGGGACCGCTTAACCATCTCCATTTGCTCTGAGTTTTGGCGTACTTCCTATTTTCTCCCTTTTGAGGGACACCGGGGTCTGAGAAACCCATTTCGTGGCCGAACGCCACTTTCGGTGCTTAACAGCCCATTTTCGGGACCTCGAACTGCGCGTTTTGGCCCCCGAACATTCGTTTTGCAACGGTTTTCGTTCATTTTTGGTAGGTACCTCTGTTTTATCACTGGGAAGGCCGTAGAAGGGTGGGAGGCCAGCAATTATCTTGGCAACCAGTTATGTTCCATTTTCGCCCTCCGATACCCGTTTTTCGCACTTCCGGGCCAATGTTGAACACCTTGGAGCCATTTTCTTCAAACCCAAACCACATATTTGTGATGTACACACATGGGAGGACCCTAAAAAATGGTGGCCGGCCACTAATGTTGCTTGACCCTTTTGAACCCCTCCTTCCGGGCTAATGTTGAACACCTTGGGGCCACTTTCTTGAACTTTGAACCACATATCTGTGATGTACACACTTGGGAGGATCCTAAAAGTTGGTGGCCGGCCAGTAATTCTACCTGACCCTTTTGAACCCCTCTTTCCGAGCTAATGTTGAACACCCTTGAGCCACTTTCTTGGACTTTTAACCACAGGGTTGTGTTGAGGACACATGGGAGGACACCATCATGTGGTGGCCGGCCACTAAACTAACTTGACCCTTTTGACCCCTAGCCGGCCGGCTAGGGGGTGTGGCCGGCCGGCCACCTGCAACCAAAATAACTGGCCGGCCGTAATCCTCACACTGTTCACTTTACAGCTGTATGGCTTTATCCCCCAGAAAACATCAATATCCGGGGGGATATTTTGTGGGGGAAAGTTGGCCTCCTTTTCCCCCACCTTTACATTCCCTTTTTGGTCCTTATAACCAGCAGGCAACATCATATTTTGGGGTTAGAAAAAATGGTCTTCAAGCCTCAATACACATATCTCCCTCCATCTTTCTCATTTTCCTAAAAATCCCTAAGTCCTACACCTTGTTTTCTTCATTACCACCAAGCTCTACCACCACCACTCCATTTCAGCCGCAAGGGGAAGAATTCCAGCAGCTAAGAGGTAACAAATTTGGTCCAAGAAGCAACAAAAGCTTTGGCCTTCAAGGGTGAGTTGCACTTCACCCTTTTGGGCCCTTTTCTTGTATCTTTTGTAATCCCTCTATGCTTTTTGCTTTGAGCTCCGGCCATAACTGAAAGTGGCCTTCTTTTGAGCTCATTTTCATGTCTCATTAAGGGCTCAACCCTGTTTGAGCCCTCCATCTTGCACATGCTTCATTATCCCTCTAAAATGTCATTTTCTTGCATGATATTTTTAGCTTGTGGGTGATTTATTTTGGAGCATGTTGTAAACTGATAATAGGCTTATTTTGAGCCCCTCTTCAACATTGAAGAAGGGCTCAACACTGTTTGGGACTTCCATGTTGTACTTACTTTTATACTCCCTTTTTGGTCCCATTTTTGCATGCTTTGGCAGCCTATCATGCTTTTGTTTTTGGCCATTTTACAGTTCTGAAAATAGTCTTATTTTGGCCCATTATTCATTTTTCATTTAGGGCCTTTCATGATTTGGGACCTCCATATGCCACTTCATGTTATATCTCTCTTTTGGTCCCCATTCTTGCATGTTTTGTTAGCCTATCATGCTTTTGTTTTTGGCCATTTTACAGTTCTGAAAATAGTTTATCTTGGCCCATTCTTCATGTTTCATTAAGGGTCTTTGGCCGTTTGTGGAATATTTTGTATACTTTGTGTTATAGCCACTTTTGAGCCTCATTTTGCATTGCATTTCTAGCATGTTTTTATACGGTTTTGGAGTTTTTACAGTTCTTTAAACATGCATATTTTTGGTCCCTCTTCAATGTTGTAGAAGGGAATTTTTCATTTTGGGCTTTGCATATACCACTTGCCTCTTTGGCCACCTTTTGGCCCTTTTTCTTGCATAGGGGTGCAGCCATACCTGTGTTTGTTTTTGGGGTTTTTACAGTTCTGGAAAACATCATATTTTGGGCCCCTCTTCAATGTTGTTGAAGGGTCCTAACTCATTTGGAATTAGCAGTTGCGAGTTGCTTCATAATCTCGTGTTAGGGCCATTTTCGCATGCTAATTTTGCCCTATCTTTGCTTGTTGTTTGGGCATGTTTTGTACTAGTAAAATGCTTATTTTGGGGCTGCCTTGCTTCTGTCTTTACATTCCATGTACCAATTTTGCATGTTTGGTATAGCTATAAGCCATTTCGGGTGCCAAAATTCGTGTTTCGGGACTATTCCGTGCATTGGGTGTGTTTTCGCCTCATTTTGGGACCGTTTTCCCCCACATTTCATTGCTGAAAATCCATTAACATGTTTGCATGCCATTTCATGTCATTTGCATTGCGTATGCCATTGCCTCGGTTTGCGTGCCCTTGTGCACGCATTTCGAGGCACTTCATTTTCATTCACCGGCATCCTATGTGAGTGTGGCTAAGGCTCTCTCATGTTGGTATAAGCCCATATCATGTTCCCATGTCATTTGCATTGCGTATGCCATTGGCTCGGTTTGCGTGCCCGTGTGCACGCATTTCGAGGCACTTCATTTTCATCCATCGGCCTCTTATGTGAGTGTGGCTGAGGCTCTCTAATGTTAGTATAAGTCCATATTGCATCCTATATGCCATTTTTGCCATATTGCATTGCGTATGCCATTTTCTCAGTTTGCGTGCCCGTGTGCACGCATTTCGAGGCATCTCATTTTTACAGCATAGTGCATGCTAGGTTGTATCTTAGATCGCATTCTGCCATTTTCTCGGTTTGCGTGCCCGTGTGGACGCATTTCGAGGCATCTCATTTTTACAGCATAGTGCATGCTAGGTTGTATCTTAGATCACATTACGTCATTTTCTCGGTTTGCGTGCCCGTGTGCACGCATTTCGAGGCATCTCATTTTCATAGCATTGTGCATACTAGGCTGTATCTTAGTTGCATTCATGCATATCATGCATATTGCATCGTGTTCGGGATAGGAGTTAGCCCGGGCACGGGAAACGAGGTGCGTTTCGTACTCCGAGTGACAGAACGTGTCTCAATTCCCAGTCACCGACACTCCGGATTACCCATGATGGAGTTAGGTTCTTGTTGTGTTTACATGTGCATTCATCCTACATTAAATTGTGCAATTCGACTCCTCGGCCATCATGCCTCGGTATGCGTGATTGGTGGCACGAGGATCGAGGCATGCATATATTTGTGAAAATACATTGCTATGCCCCTTTCCAGCTCTCTGTTGCAGCAAAATGAAGAATCAGCAACTTTTCAGAGATTGGCATGCTTTCCAAGAATAACTGCTAAACAGAGGCTAATTGGGGCATCCCGGTGGATTTCCGCGCAAGACAACCCGGACATGCATCATCCATCAGAAGCAAGGCAGTCCCTGGCTTGCATGCCAGTTTTACATCTTTCTTAGTTAATTTGATTAATTAATTAGAAATTTGTACATTATTTAGACTGTAATATTCGGACTGTAATATTCTTTTATTTGGGACTGTATTATTTATTCGGACCCTCTGTACGAGGGCATAATTGTAATAAGTGTGCGTGTGTGTGTTGTATGTCTTCCAACCCCACGTCTTTCTCCCTTTTATTTACCTGCTTATGATGGTTAGATTAGGACATATTTCAATTAGCATACAGTATGACAGCATGTTTGCATCATTCATTTGTTTTGCATGCACCGGGCTCGGCGCATCATACTAACTGCATTTGTATTTCAAATCCAAATTGAATACATGATAGTTGTAGCATCTCATATGCCATGTTTAGAATAGCCGAGCCTGCTATAGTTTGCATTTTTGCATGTGTTGCATTAGGCATTTCTGTATACTTAGGATTCATGCATGATTTCTAATGAGTTTTTGTTTTGGCTTAGAGTACCCGGTGAGCTTTATGCTTTAGCATCCTTGCATGCGTGTGAGTGACTGCCATGAATAGCATGCTTAACATGAGGCTATTTGCTTACATGATATAACTGTCTGAATGCCTGTGGGTGAAGGTTGGGTTATTTGGATTGGAACAAATCATTAATTGTGAGTTTTAATCCCACTAGATAGTGGCAAAACCATCTTTTCTAAGCCCACCCGAGGGTGGCAAAATCTGCATCTTTAAAGCCTATCTGCGGGTAGCACCATCAAACCATTTTTAAACAAACAAACATGAAATGTTTCGTTCCAATTCAGGCGACTCAGTCTATACTTGTATGCTGTGCGCATCACATAGTAACCTAGGCTAATAACCGGAATAAGAACATACAATGTTTTCAAAAATAGATATCATGGTTAGTAGAGGCCGGTCTATGACCGGGCGAGCGGGGGTGCTCACGAAGTGACCTTCCCCAATCGTACCTAAGTTCCCGAGCCGAGGCAACTTTGGTGATGACGGACACGTGGCCTTTGGCACTGAGTCAGGGTTTCCTAAATTTCCCAAAATAAAATATTTAGGTGGCGACTCTGTATCTGGCAAAGCAGTCCATGTTTGGTACTTCTTTCAAAAATCTGTTTTCTCAAAAACGATTTGCTGGATTTGGACTCTTTGGTTCAGATTTAGAACCGTGACTACAAATCGAGTCCGAGCTGTAGCGAGCTCCCCCCGCGGGCTTGTTACACCAAGTCAATGCTTACTTTCGCTGACAAAGAGCTACCGCTGGAAGGGTTGGATCACAACAAGCCGTTATACATACTTGTGGAATGTAGGGAGAAGTGGGTGCCAGTGGTGTTAGTAGACACTGGTTCTGCCATTAATGTCTGTTCATCTCGTACTGTCTACGCAATTGGCCTTAAACCGGCAGACTTTATCCCCACAGCCTAAGTGACGTATGACAATACAAGTAGAGAAGTCATGGGTAAAGTGAAAGTATGAGTCCAGGTGGACCCACTTAAGCAAGAGATCGAGTTTCACGTCCTGGATATACCGGCTACCTTTAATCTGCTGTTAGGGAGGCCTTGATTACATCACGTGAAGGTGGTGTCCTCCACCCTTCATCAAATATTGAAGTATCCTCATGAGGGAGGAGTAGCCATTATTTTTGGGAACTCATCTATCCACCCACCACCAGAGGTAACCATGTCAGTGCTAGAGATTAACCATGGTGATGAAGATGTATTCCTCTCGGGATTCACTCTGGCGGAAGCCTGAGTAGTGCAGACCATTCTGGCAGTGGACAAAGACATGTACATCAGTGCTCAATCCATATACTTTATGAGCAAACTGCGGCACGTTTTGAGAATGGGGCTTAGAAAGATCGATTGGAAAGGTGTTGCAGCACTGGTAGGGGTGCCACACAACCCATATGCCTTTGGATTGGGCTATGTGCCCACTAGAGAGGATTGGATCAGAAAGGGGGAAGAAATGAGAGGCAGAGCCAAGCCAAGAAAGTTGGAAAGCATTATGAGCTCGTCCACAGGCCAATCCAGGGGACGCAAAATGACCGTTTTGTTCAAGAGGGGGAGGATTTCCCTTTTTGTGGCTTTCCTGAGCCTTGGGTAAATTCCTCAAAAAAGCGCATCCCCGGGTTTGAGATCTTCTTTGACCATCAGCTTCAGGACAGTGACGAGGAAAGGGTTGAACCACGCATCAAAGCTAGCCAGAGCATGGAAGATGACTCAAACAACAGCGAGGTTGAAGTGGGGGCAACACTAGTCAATCTTTTAACAGATCTTGCGGCCAACCTTGAGAACTTGGGGGATAACTTTACTGTCTCCATGATCAGGGAAGAACCGGGGGTGGACCCAACCTCTGGAATTATGGATGCTTCGGGGGCACTGTATCTTACTTGGCAGTTGGATGAAGGCTTTCTTTCCAGTTTTGAATCGGGTGATGAGCTAGATTCTGATTCCATTGAGTCTGTGGGGTCAGGATTAGATTCAAGTTCTTTTGAGTCTGAGTCTGGTATTTTCGGGGGTGGTAACCAGGATACCAAAGTCTTGTCTAGGTCTTCATTCAGCTTTTCCGGGGGTGGTAACCCGGATACCAGAGTCTTGTCTCGGTCTTCATTCAGCTTTTCTTTTGAGTCTATAACCGAAGATCTGGACCTTTTGAATGAGAACTTTGCCGATTCTAATTACTTCTCAGTGCCGCTTATTTATTGCATTAACCAAGATTTTTAGAATTTTAATGAAAACAAAGAGGAAGAAATTCCTTTGGCTTTGAAAAACTTGTTTAATCGAGAGGAGGAGAGGTTTGCTAAACCCTGTATTGATGAAATCATTGCCATTAATGTGGGTATTGAGAAGGATCCACGCTTGGTCCAGATCGGGTCCACTTTGTCTTCGGAGGAACGCGAACGTTTAGTCGCTTTATTAAAATATTTCAAAGATGTTTTTGCATGGTCCTATGAAAACATGCATGGAATTGATCATGAGATTGTACATCACTAGATCCCTCTTGACCTTGAGGCCCGACCAATCAAGCAGAAACTGCGCAGAATTCGTCTGGATTGGGCATTAAAAATCAAGAAGGAGGTCACCAAGTAGATTGATGCAGGATTCTTGTTAGAATCCAAGTATCTGACCTGACTAGCCAATATTGTCCCAGTTCCAAAGAAAGATGGCAGAATCTGGGTTTGTGTCGACTTTCGAGACTTGAACAGAGCCAATCCGAAGGATGACTTTCCACTACCGCATATTGATGAGTTAGTAGACTTCACCGCGGGCCATGCATTGCTATCATTTATGGATGGATTTTCCGGGTATAACTAGATTCTGATGGCACTCGATAACAGAGAAAAGACTGTATTCACCACACTGTGGGGGACCTACTGCTACCGAGTCATGCATTTCAGGTTGAAAAATGCTGGGGCTACCTATCAAAGGGTTGCGACCACTATTCTACACGATATGATCCACAAAGAGGTTGAAGTGTATGTGGATGACATGATCGTAAAATCTAAAGAACGAGGAGGCCACTACACCGCATTGGAAAAGTTCTTCCAATGGATCAGAGAATACAGATTGAGGTTAAACCCACAGAATTGCACTTTTGAGGTGACAGTAGGGAAATGCTGGGATTTCTAGTCACGCAGAGGCGAATTGAAGTAGATCCTTCCAAAAGCAAGGCCATCTTAGAAATGCCACAACCAAGGACCGAAAAGGAGGTGCGTTGGTTTCTGGGTAAAGTGCAATTCATAAGACGATTTATTTCCAAATTGACCTTTACTTGTGAACCACTCTTCAATCTCTTGAAGAAAGGAAAAAAGTTCCGATGGTTAATCGATGTCAGTTTGCCTTTGAGCAGGTCAAGCAGTACCTCCAGAATCCGCTTGTGTTATCACCACCAGAGCCAGGAAAGCCTTTGATTCTGTACCTGTCAGTAACAGATACGACCATGAGGTTCATGTCGCTCAAGAATCTGAAGATAGGGTAGAGAATGCCATCTACTACTTGAGCAAAAAGATGCTAGACTATGAGACACGCTACACTCCCTTGGAGAAAGCTTGCTTAGCCTTAGTATGGGCTACTAGGAAGTTGAAGCACTACTTGTTAGTTCACTCTGTAATCCTGGTTTCGAGATTAGATCCCATCAAATATCTCTTCGAGAAACCAGTACTTACAGGTAGGCTAGCTCGTTGGCTGTTTCTTCTCTTCGAATTTGATCTCAAATATGTTACAAGCAAATTTGTTAAGGGGAGAGCTGTGGTGGAATTCTTGGCGGATCACCTGGTAGAAGGGGATGATGCAGTGGAATATTTGTTCTCAGATGAAGACATTTTGTAGGTAGAAGAGGAAACATGGATGATGTACTTTGATGGAGCGTCCAATCAGTACGGTTATGGGATAGACATGTTGCTGATAGCACCTAATGATTCCCATATACCCCTAGCCTTCAAACTCTGGTTCAAAGTGTCCAACAATGAAGTAGAATATGAAGCGTGTATTGCTGGTTTGGAAGCTCCCTAGAACTAGGGGCAATAAGGTTGGATGTCATTGGGGACTCAAACTTGGTTATTTCTCAAGCAAACAGAAGGAAGAGAAAATGAAGGTTTAGCATCAGGCGCTAGATGTTCTGATTCCGAGGTTTGAAAAGCTAACATTCACGCATCTACTTAGAGAGAACAACCGGTTCGTTGATGCATTGGCAACTCTATCTTCTATAGTAGACATCTCGTTGGGAGTGAAGATGCGTCAAATTATTATCGAACAGAAATACATGCTGACCTATGAGACCATCGCTGCTATAAATGAGGTTCAGGAGAAGAACCCCTAGTACTATGATATTGGAGCTTTTTGGAAAAGGAGGCATATCCACCAGGGGCAAATGCCAAGGACAAACGGAAAATACGGCATCTGGCCGTCCAATTTGTCATCTACCAGGGTAAGCTCTACAAAAGGGGCCATCTGGGAATACACAAGCTGTGTGTTGAAGAGGAGGAATCGAAGTGCCTTATGGAGGCTATCTACGGAGGGAAGTGTGGAGCACATATGAACGGTTTGATGTTAGCTCGGAAGATTCTCAGACAAGGTTATTACTGGTCAACTATAGAGGAGGATTGTATTGGTTTTGTACAGCGATGCCACAAATGTCAAATTCATGCCAATCGCGTGAATATACCGCTGTCTAAGCTTTACAACATGACTTTACCATGGCCTTTCTCAGTTTGGGAAATTGACATTATTGGTGCCGTCTCGCCAAAGGAAATGGGCATGAGTTCATTCTGGTGGCGATTGACTACTTCACAAAGTGAGTGGAAGCTCAATCCTATGTTATGTTGAAAGCGTCGCATGTAGCCAAGTTTATCAGAACAACATCATCTGCCGATATGGGGTTCTGAATGAGATCATATCAGATAACGGCTCACACTTTAAGAAAGAGGTGGTGGATCTACTCGAGAAATACAACGTGGCTTTTCACAAGTAATCAATGTATAGACCGCAGACCAATGGAGCTATTGAGGTTGCAAACAAGAATATTAAGAACATCTTGTGGAAGATGGTGGAAACATACACGGACTGACCGAATAAACTGCCATTTGCTCTTTGGGGCTACAGAACGTCAATCTGAACATCCACAGGGGTAACCCCTTATTCTCTCGTCTATGGGATAGAAAATGTTCTGCCAATTGAAATTGAAGTACCTTCGCTACGAGTTATGGCCGAGTGTTAGATTGCGGAGGCGGACTGGCAGCAGAATAGATTTGAGGAGTTAATGTTGTTTGATGAGAGAAGACTAAGGGCATTGTATCATGTCTAGGGCTACCAACGCAGAATTGCTAGGGCTTTTAACAAGAAGGTCAAGTCTAGAAATCTCAAAGAAGGGGACATGGTATTGAAAGACAATCGAGCTCCTATCCATGACCTTAGGGGCAAGTTCTGACCCAATTGAACTGGTCCTTACATCATCAAATCTATCTAGTCTGGAGGGGCGATTATTCTTATGGACTTAGATGGCCTGGAATTTTCACAGCCGATCAATATAGACAAGTTGAAGAGATATTACCCTTGAGAGGCTTGCTAGGTTGAAAATCCGAAATGGCGACCTAGGCAAAAGTTAGAGCATGAAAAATTGGAAATAAAGAAAAACTGAGCTCGCAAGGTTGAAAATCCTAAAGGGTGACTTTGGAAAAAGTTAGAGCGCAAAAGGAGAGAGTTAATACTCGAGTGAACCTAAACCAAACTACGTAAGGCCTGATTCCCATCCTTGGGATATGTAGGCAACTTTATCCTGAAGTTCGGCCGTAACTATCTCCAACTCAATTGTCCTCTTCATTTATTTGATCAGGCCATCTTTCTCCATTATCGGATAGCTCGGTTGTGTGATCTTCATATCGGCAGGAGTGCCGGTATGAATGCAGTTATGGGCAATTGCGATCTGTTAATTCGGGACAGTACATCTTGAGGGCTGATTCCATACGTGTCAGGTAGTGCTTACTTACGAAAATTGTTTTGAAAAGTTTTGATAAAAGTTAATTTTGTTCAAAATTTACCTTTTTACAACTTAGACCATTTGGGACGAAAAGTAAAATTTTTTGTGCTCACAACTTTAATTCCATTTATTTCAACACAAGTACATTCTCTAACTCTTTGATACAAATCAAAGTTGTTTTTACATCATAAAACTTGAGAAGAAAGGTCAAAGCAATACACTAGGGACATAGGTAAGTCAGATGTTCCTGCGTCCTCTGCTTGTGCTTGTGGAAGTTGTTGCAGCCAAAGTTGGCCCAACCTATGCCTCATCCTCGAGCCAAGGCAAGCACTCACCAGAAAGGGCATAACTGAAACTAGGGGTAGGGACCAGAAGCACTCTCGTCCTCCAAGCAGCCAGGTACCGAGTCAGGGTTGAAGCGTGAATTGGGAATGGTGTCGGGTATTCTACTCCCTCTTCTGGTCGGGTTTGATCGTGTCCAAACTGGTGTCTGAACCGAAAAGGAAAATAGAACACGCCAGGGTGAGACCAATTAACTGTATGCCCGATTGTCGAGTCATGTTGTAGCTCATTTCAGCCAAGTCAAGCCAGGGGCAACGCCAAGCTATGTCAGTTATAGATCTGCTGCACATCTAGTTGCACCACCATCCCACATTGGGAAAGTTCACTAGTTGCTTGTGGAAGAATTAAGCTCGGGCTGAATATTTGGGGCAAAGGTCCACCACTTTCAGCTTATCCATGAGCCACACTTGGGAAGGGACGAAAAAGAAGAGAGATTAAAGAATAGAGAGATGTACGTTGAGTGAAAAGTAAGGAAACGGATTTGCGAGAAAAATAAAGTGTGAGTGCCGAGTGATGTGAGAATCACATATATAAGAAAGGGTGTGAAGCAATAACTAGAGCAGGAGTGGACTCCCCCCAAACCTAGTGGTCTCTCACCGATGAAAAGCATCTAAACCCATTAGGGTCTCAGACAGTGCCAAACTGATACAACTCTTACCTTCTTTCAGATATTGGGCTACTTCGATTAACCTAATGTTGGTACTGCCATAACTGAGGGGAAGAAGAAAGTGTGCGAGCATACATAAACAGAGGGCATGTTACTGAAAGACTTGCTAAAGAAGGTCGCCTTTGTCTCTAATGTCAGAAAACCGGTGAATCAAACTGGGTACATCTAGCTCTTCGTCATGAGCCAAAGATCGAGCTTCGTGCAAAGTAAAACCACACATCTGTCTCAAAGCCAGGGCATGGCCAAAACGGGGTTGAAGCATGATTTCCTCGTCGCGTCGGGATTCCAGCAATGCTTGAAATTCTTTGAGTGTCGGACATATCTCTTGTGATCCAAAGGGAAATACATGTGTAACCGGGTTCCAGTACTGAATAGCGACATGGAGAAATGGAAGGCAAAGCGAAGTACGGCTCAAAGGAAAAAGAGCATTTAGGCCAAAACCCCGGAAGTTCACCTTTTTCGAGTCATCCAAAGTGACGATCCAGTCTCGGAGTCTATTGTGGAGCAAAATCTCCATCTTAAGAGCAAAGTCTCAAGACTTGCTATTTTACCAAAGAAAATAGTTTGGGAGCACCTTTTATAAACTTTGAGAACATGTAGTGCATCACAGCCGGATCTTACTGACCGACATCACTTTTGGGCTTGGCCGTGCCTCATTGGAGCCCGATCGTGCCTATTTGGACCTGGCCTGTGATAACCGTGTCTTGTACTATGTCAATTAATCATGATTATGTTTGTAATTATATGCTTAATTTGAATTTGGGTGTTAATTGCACGATTATATGTGATTTTGGTTTTGTATCTGTTCGCCGTAGGAAAATCTGTTATAATCTGTGCGTTGAACTGAAAATTGAAGGCCTTATCGGCCACCGAAGCCAAAATTGACTACGCTATTGTGACTGGCGTAATTTTTAGAGCTTATGGTGAAATTTAATTGGAAATTGATTCAGATCAAAATAATTCGAGTAAACTGATTGAATTAGGCTCTATTAATAACCTTAATTAATTTGATTAAGAGATGGACTATATAAGGGGCTTATTACACTCAACTCTTCATTTGGGTGAGCTCAAAAATCCGGTTATACACTCTAGAGAGAAAGAGAGGCCGGTTTTAGAGAGAGGAAGAGGGAGAATTGTGTATCTTGGATCAAAGTTGTGAATTTGGAAGCTTAACTCCAAGAACTAGCTAAAAATTGGAAGCTTGGAACTCCAAGGTGAGTATTTGAGCATTGATTCACATATTGAGATTGTAATTTTGAGAATTTGAAACTAGATTGTAAGCAAAAGTGTGAATTAAGTTATATATGAAGTTAGATTGAGCATGCATGCATAGAATTACCATGATGTAGACGTCCCCGAACGCCCCGGGAGGGTGAGTCCCGTTCTGTTCATTTGTGGGGTCACTACAGCTCGGACTCTCAAATTGTCACGGTTCTTAATCTGAACCAAAGAGTCCAAATCCGGCAAATCGTTTTGAGAAACAGATTTTTGAAAAAGTAGTGCCAAACATGGACTGTTTTGCCAGATACAGAGTCGCCACCTAAATATTTTTAAAATGGGGAAATTTAGGAAACCCTGACTCGGTGCCGAAGGCCACATGTCCGTCATCACCGGAGTTGTCTCGGCTCGGGAGCTTGGGTACGATCGGGGAAGGTCAGCTATGAGCACCCCTTTTCGCCCGGTCCGAAGACCGGCCTCTACTAACCATGATATCCGATTTTGAAAACATTATGTGTTTTTATTCCATTTATTAGCCTAGAATTACTATGTTATGCGCGCACCAAACAAGTATAGACTAGATTGCCTAATTTGGAAAGAAACATTGCATATCCGTTTGTTTTGAAAATGCTTTGGAATTTGCTACTCGCAAGTAGGCTAAAACACGGATTTCAATGAGTTTTTCCAACTCAAACAATCCAACCTTCACCCACAGGCATTCAAACAGTTTAACACATAAGCATTTAGCCGCATGGCAAGCATACTGTCATGTTAACATTCACACACATGCGAGATGCTAAAGCATAAATACTTACATCGTACTCCGTGCCAAAACAGTAAACTAGTTAGCAAAACATGCGTGTCCTAGTTCATGCTAAATTGCCTAATGCAACACATACAGGATGTAATTAGATAGGCTCGGCTAATCTAAGCATGGCATATGAAATGCGATCAACTATCACATATTCAATTTTTGAATTGAAGTACAAATGCAGTTAGCGTGATGTACCGAGCCTAATGCATGCAATACAAATGCATGGATGCACACATGCATAGCATAAGGTATGCTAATTTAAACGTGCCCTAATCTACCATCGTAAGTAGGTAAATAAAAGGGAAGAAAGAAGTGAGGTTGGAAGACATACACACCACCCACACACACTTATTACAGATTTGCCCTCGCTCGGAGGGACCAAATAAATATTACAGATTAATTAACTACGCAAGCTAATTAATAATTACAAATTAATTAATTAATTAACAAATTAACTAAACTAAAGAAAAACAGTAAACCGCCTCGGGGCGAGGGCCAGATGCAGCACATGCTCGGGACTGGCTCGGAATCGCACTGCCATGCATAGTTTGCCTCTGTTTTCCCTGCTTTGCTCCTCTGAAAACTGCCAAAGTCTCAGGGATGCCTCTCAGGACACTGGGGGATATCATCGGCTGAGCAGAATTTCCACCGGCAGTAGCATTTAGTCACCGGCACAAAATAGATCCACCGGCCATCGATTGACTGCCGGTCGGCAATAAATTCCTGCAGAACCTGCAACTCACAGCAGCAGAGGGCAAGGCAAAGCATGGCAGCACAATTCAAGGCATATATGCACCAACCATGTCCCTTATCATGATAATGACTCAAAGGGGCATGTGCCTCGATTCTCGGACCACCAATCACGCATTTCCATGCATGATGGCCCAAAGAACCAAGTATGCAACTTTGATTTCAAATGCAATGCAAACCAATCAAACCAAACAAGGCCCAATTCCTATCATCAAGTCAAGGAACAAGGCATGCATGCAAGATGCAATGCAACCTAAGCATACAAGCTAAGGATGCAACATGGCATGGGGACAAGCTTATGCAAGCATACAAGCATACATATGGCAATGCAAATGGATGCAAAGATGGACTTATGCATGAATTAGGCAGCTCTAAATAGGCCTAAAACAGTAGCCAAAGTGCTACAATGAGGGACTAAATACACATGCACACATACATATGTTGAAAGGCCAACGCTTAGGCATAAATTGAACAACTCTCAAGCACACTTGAAAGGGGGAATCATGGACTAATTAGCATGCAACATAAGCATTGAAATCATGCTAAATCATGGTGCCAAACCAGGCAATAAATCAAGCCAAACATGCAACAAATAGTCTAAGTGTTCAAAGCAAATCCAATGGGGCATTGGACTACACTAAGCAAGACCAAACATGGCATGAACTCATTGACCAAAAACAGAGTTTTGGGACATTAATACAAGGCATAAGGACCACTTAGATGGCATCCAAATGACTCAAAACAAAGGCATGCATAATGGTCAAAACATGGAGCATTGCTACACAAGCTTCCAAAGCACTAAAGAGGCATGCAAGGCAATCAAACAAGCATGGAAATGGGACTGAAATAACATGTGGGGGGACCCCAAATCACCAAATCGATGCAAAGATGTCATGCTACACATGCACACACCCAAGGCCAACAAGCCCAAATACAAAGGAGCTATATCAAGCATGCCAAAATCAACCCAAACAACCTAGGACAGACCTAGAACATGGCAAAACATGCACAAAATCTTCACAAGACTAAGCCTAAAACATGCTCCAACAAAGGCAAACAACCTAAGACATGTTAAGGCATAACAAGGCATTACAAGGCAACTATGCTAAGCATGCATGGAGTACCAACACCAACTTAAAATCATGTTATATTATGGATATATAAGAATGAAAAACAACCTAAACATGCTCAACACACACTCAAGCATAATGCTCTCTCAAGAGGCCAAAACATGCCCTTTTCAAGGACAACAAGGAGAGGGGGTGGCCCTCTCCTTCTTGGGACTTCAAGGCATCATCTTCACCACTGAAATCCCTCAAGATTTTAGTGGTGAAGAGACCCCAACACCAAAATCCCGGAGCTAGCACAAAATGGCCCAAAATGAGGCCTTTCAAGGCCTAAGGGGGGTCAACCACCCTCAAACAACAAAACACTCTTAATAAACAATAAAGAGGGCCTAAAAATAGAACTTTTTTTTATGTTATATAATAAGCACAAAAACAGCTCTAAGATAGGTAGAAAATCAATGCAAAAATGGGGAATAAAGGTGTAAGTTTCTTACCCTTGATGATCCCTTCACAAATGGTGCTCCAATGGCCTCCTTTAGCTTGGATCCAACACCAAAACTTCAAAACCAGTCCTTTAGAACCTCAAGAGCCAAAGGAAGGTGAAACACTAGGTGTTTGTGTGCAATAGTAAGACACAAAACACCCAGTGCACAAAAGAGAGGGAAAGAGATATAGGGAGTATATCTAACTCAAACCCTAAAACCAGAGCTTAACAATGGCTGTTTTTGCTCTCAAAATACCTAAACTCTCTAACCCCTTAAGCCAAGAGACCCTCTCCTCTCTATATGACACTTCTTGTCTTGTAAAGCTTACAAGACAAGCTTCATAAGAGGGAGATCCCTCCATACACGTGTATGGAGGGGAGCAAAAGCAAGATAGCTGTCTTAAAATATCTGCAAAAGCAGATGCACAGTAATCGGCCGGCCAAAAATGCCATCTTGGCCAAAAAGAGTGCCGGCCGGCACTAAAAAGTGCTGACCGGCAACAAATAGTGCCGGCCGGCAATATATATTGCCGGTGGCAGCAAAAACCAGCCGGTGGCCTCTAGCCACTGCCGGTGGTGGGTGGGGATGGTCTACAAGCCCTACCCTGCCTCTCCAAGGCAAAACACAAGTGTTTGGTGCAAAACCAGACACTAAACGGTCGAGTTCGGAGATCCTGAGGCAAGGCACGTGAGCCGAGGCCTCCGGGAACTCCAAACGAACACAAACATGGATGATCACCGAGTGTTCAAACGGTGACGTCCAAGTCTTGAGGACGGTCAAAAATGGGGTGTCTACACATGACTTGCCATATAGTTGCATATTTGAAGGTAAAACATGCTAATCATGATGAAATTGAGATCAAGGTGTGCATGCATGTAGCAATTTGTTATGAGTCCTCATGATTGTGTATAAGACATGTTTAGTGGGTTGAATTGGAAGTCATTTAAGACATGCATCCATGAAAATGAGACTATGGACTCAACTACATGTTTCGGAGATGAATTTGGCAAGAATGGTATGAGTATGAAATTGATCCATGGGAATTGAGCTTCAAAATGTTGTAATTTAGCATTTGTATCATGTTAGAAGGTTTGCATGTGAAGTATGAGTCATAATATTCAAGTTACATTAGTTTGAATGCAAGTTTGAATTGGCTGTTGGAAAACCCAGAATCGGCATGCCCGCTCGAGCGGGGAAAGCTCCGCTCGAGGGTGAAATGCTAGTTCCCAGAACTTTTGCAGACATGGACGTCCGCTCGAGCGGGTAGATTCACGCTCGAGTGGGGAGCCATGTAGTTTGGCTTTTAGCTCGAGTGTCCCAAGTCATGCTCGAGCGTGAAAATGAGGCAACCAGTATTGTTGCAGACCCAATGGGTCCACTTAAGTGGCCAAAGCCACGCTCGAGCAGGGAGCCCTGTTTCAGAAAGTTTGTAAAGATGTTTTGTGTTTCATTTTCCGTTCTCTTCCATTTTTGAGCACTCTTAGGCATGCATTGAACATTGTAAATGGATTAAGAAGATAGTAAAGAGGCCTAAGAGGAATGCACAAGTTAAGAATAGATTGAATCGTTTGTGACCCATATGTGTTATGTAATGTGTAAGGTCGAGCTCGAGGGCAATCCACCGGCAGAACACTGTGAGTAATATCCTAGTAAAGATATTTTCAAGTATGTTACTTTCCAAATGCTACTTCTGTATAAGCTCCATGGATTTGTTGAATTCAAATATGAATGAGTATTCTATATGCCTAATTTGTATAAGGCCGTTTGATATGTTTGATATCTTTGAATTAGGCTTAAGGCCGTTTGCCGTTGATATGTTTGATATATCTGAATTGGGCCTAAGGCCATTAGACATGAATGATTGGACCAAAGGCCGTCGGACATGAATGATTGGGCCAAAGGCCGTCGGATATGAACGATTGGGCCAAAGGCCGTTAGACATAAATGCAAAGATGGGCCAAAGGCCGTTTGAATATGTCATTCGATATGTTGGAATACTGTGATGGGCCAAAGGTCGTTTAAATGAAAGGGATCATGATCATGAATATGAAATACACATGGATATGAATATAAAGAGAATGGGCCCGAGGCCGTTTGATACGCCTGATATGTTTAAATTGGGCCCGAGGCCGTTTGATGTGTTCGAATTGGACCAAAGGTTGTTTTGAATAGAGAGTTGGTTGGACCAAAGGTCGTTTCGTATAGATGGACTCGAGGTCGTATTGTTTTATATAAGAATTGGACCTGAGGTCGTTTTGCATATGGACATGATGTGTTGGACCTAAGGTCGTTTCGCTTTGTTGAGATTCGTAAATCTGGGGTGAATGAGAATAGTGGTTCAAATGTGTACATTATAAGTAGGATTCATTTATGAACGAACCTCATTCATTAACCTCTTTATTTTGATATTATTCACTGGGCGTTAGCTCACTCTTATTTATATGTATGTAAGTGAGCAAAGGGACGTTCAACGCCAGCCTTAGTGGAATTTAAGAAAGGAACTCGAGTTTTGTGAAGTTAGCCCAGGTGCCTCATGCAAGAGGCTTTGTTTATGATCTTTTGTATTTCTTTTGCTACTTCTATTGGTCATAATAGGCCATTTATGTGTATAAGCTTTTGGCATGGCTGACTATGTGTTTGAATGATCTTGGGTATACAAGATGTTAACTACTGCTATGTGGTGTGAGTTATTATCAAGTATATGTGAAATGTTTTGACATGCCATGTAAGCATAGCTCATTGGACAAAATTTTTAAGTTTGCTTCCGTTTTGGCCCCTTCACTTTGTTGCTATATGTTTGTTTTGGTTTGAGGCCGTAGGTAATCTCATGATTACTGGTCGGTTATGACCTTAATCTATAGGGGCGGGTTTGGGTCATGACACGACCGACTATCCTAGGGCTGTTGCAGCAGAGGCTGGTCATTTGTCTTGGTTTGCTATGGCTGTGTTTTGAGTTTTGTTTTGTTTGTACCAAGTGTTGTCTAGTGTTTTTAGGTCTTTTTCATTTTATTTTTCTGTTATTGAGTTGTTTTTGCTATTTTGTCCGGTTGTGGGTTGTTATCCGATTCAAGAAATGAATTCAAGAACAAGCATCCACAGTTCAAAGTCCTATAGAAGGTTATCATGTAGAGTTCGTGCCATTCATTACATTTCATGCAAGAGCAATCATCCAAAATTTTCTTTTCATACACTAGCGTATCCAACCCCGATCATTGTTTTACAAAGCAAAAACAAAAGAAAAGTCTTCAAAAATAAAACAGAGGGTTTATCTAAAGTTAGTTTTAACTACAAAGCAAAAGAAAAGGAAAAAGAAACTAATCAACCCATCCTCGCCCTCTTTCTCCTCGGCTGTGGAGAAGGCGCGTCGCTGTTGTCACTAGGGCTACTGAACTGCATGTCAATCTCATCCCCTTCATCCTCGGGGGTCGTATACTCAACAAAAGACTCCTCGAAAGGTGAGAGCTGTCTCGCTCTACCTCTCCCTCGATCAGCCCATCCTCGGCCTCTCACTGGGCCTCGTCTCTATCTCCTCCCAGCTGAATGAGGTCCTGTGGGTGTAGCTGGCACCGGCTCAAGCTGAAATGAGTACATATATCAGAAGAGATTTAGCTGAATTGAGTACAGGTATCAGAATGGATGCAATATAATATGGACAAAATAACAGTAAATCGGGAATAAAGTATACCTCGATCCCGTGAGTGGCCAGAGCTGTTTGTCTCCTTCGTACAATGAGAAACAGTTGGTCAATCATTCAAAGAAGGTCATTAGCATACATTGCGGGTACCTACAAAAGAAAGAGAATTTTAAGCACAGTGAATAGAAATAATAAAGCATAGTGAACAAAAATGATAGAGTACAATGGAAAAAATAATAAAGTGCGGGGGGCAGAAATATATAGAAGTGTTTACCTACTCGACACCAGGAGCCATCACTAACCTGTGATCACTCTCCTCAATATGCTCAAGGGGGATCTGCTCGATCACTCAATCTGGTCGCATGCATACAACCTCAATCAGTATCACAGGAAGCCCAAGAACGGGAGCGGCAACAGGAGCACCTCTAGCAGCGGCAGCAGCAACCTCTGGAACAGCACAGACCACACCCTGGGTAAGAGGTGCCATCACCTAAGTCTTTAAAAAAGTGGTGAAGTCCCCGAGCTCATGGTGCTGATCACCATCCTCTCCTAACATAAGGAAGTCAATTTGGGGCCCGTTATGGAGATCATCAGCTACCCTCATACCTGGAGGAGGAGGAGGATGTGGAATGTCTGGGATCAGCTACACCTCGCGTTTGACGGATGAACCTCTCTCCCAAGTAATATGCCTTGTCGAAAGGGCTCTCAAACAGAATTCGCATGATGGAGGCGTGCCATGCAACAACATAGGTCATCCTCGCTGCCTGGAGAATGCCCGCCCAAGGGTGCCAGTCAACATGTGAACAGAATGTGCAAGCTAAGTGTTAGATATCAGGGGTTGAACAGTATAGAAATAGTAGTATGGAAACAGTAAAATGTAAAGACTTGTATCAGATCTTTTTGTTACCCTATTTGCGGTGATGGGGTTAAAGAAGCGGTAGAAGTAAGGGAAATCGTGATCTAAACGCCGGTGCCGCTTGAATCGGGAATTTTAGTATCGGGAGTGAGGTACTAACAACTTAATCGGTCTCACTAGGACCAAGCAAAGGAAGTGAAATAAGTGTAAGCCCACAGTTGCAAGAAGAGAAATGCAAGTGAGTAAGCAATGCAGATAAGCAGATGCACACAGGGAATACAAAGTGAAAAAGAGAAAAGAGCTAAACAGAACAGTAAGTGTGGGATGTACCTCCTGTACCCTCCAATAGCTGCCTAGTGAATCCACCTTTCGGCGGGATACAACGCTCATGTAGTAGTACAAGGTGGCCAAGCTAGTGCCACCCTAGTCATACTCTACCACCTATGGTAGGTGAACCAATTCTCCTAAGAGATATAGCCCTACGATATTTTCCCTGTTCGCAAACAGGGTAGTATCGAGGAGATACATGAGGAAGACGCAGGTATACTGGGCGATCTCATCTGGAGTAGCTAGTTGAAGGTTGGTAAAGTGATCTAGGAACCAACTGTACCTCACCATCCCGAGACTAGCAGCATCTGGGATCGTCCCAAGAAGATGAAGTTGTGCAACTCTCCACTGCGCCATGTCAGGATCAAAAGGGATCGGCCACCAACCCCAACTTGTAGTCTAGTGAGCATCGAGAAGTCATATGGGGTCAGGGTCAGCTCCCCGATCGACAAGAAGTGGAACGAATCTGTGGTGTCCCATTATCTCTCCACGAGGGACCTATAGAGTAGTGGCTCTGCCCGCATGTGTACCAAGCCTAAACAGAAAGGCTCGAAGCCAGCATTATCAACCAAAGTGCGGACCTCTATAGGAAGCCACACATTCCAGTGTCGGGGATCGAAAATGGACCTATAGCCACTGATCCTCCTAGCTATCACCTATGGGTTGAGAATTTTATCAATATGTACATTATATTAAAGGAGGATAATTTGTTTACAAGATTCAAGTTGTGCACAAAAACAACAAGCAAAGGAAAGATTGCTTACTGTGGAGGCATTGACGGACAAGTGCTCCAACAGAATGCCCTCGTCAATCCCAGGGATAAGACGCTCAAAGTGCAGGATCCCGCCGGGGGTCAAAGCATATGTGTGGGTCTGGTAAGTGGCTGCGTCAAAAGGTCTGTCAGCCAATGGGAGCAACTCAGGCTTAGAACGGGAGGGAGAACGTCCTCAAACTCTATGTCCTCACTAAGGATGGCACCGATACCCACAACAGGGTCAGGGATAGGAACCTCGTCACTAGCCATGGAGAAATATGAGGGAAAATGAGAAAATGTGAAAAACAATGAGTGGGTGAGTGAAATTGAGTGAAAACCCCCCAAAATACCAAAACCCTAGGAGAGAGAAAATAAAGAGAAAGTGAAAACCAAAGGAGAAAGAAGGAAAAGTGTAAGTAAATGTGTGAGAATCCAAGAAAAACTAAGAGAAAACCCAAAGCTCAACCAAATCACTTTTTGTTTGGTTCGAAGTGTAGAGGGGTGAAAGGGTTCAAGAGGAAAAATTGCAAGGGTTGTTGGGTTTTGCAAAAATAAGGGAAATCTAGAGAGAGAGGAAGCTTAGAGAGGGAGGGTAAGTTTTTTCAATCTAGGGTGTGTGCGGAATAAAGGTTTGGATGTGTTTAAATGAACCATGGTTCGTGATTTACCGATTCTGCCCGTCGTCGCCGTCGCGACCCGGCCTGCTGTATTTGAGTCCAGCCGTGTTTCATTTGAACCCGGCTGGCCCCTAATGCTACCCAGTTTATTATTTTGTTTATTTTAATGTTATTTCACTGATTTAGTCTTGACTTGATGTAAGAAAAAAAAAACAATGAAAAGAAAATAGTGAACAGAGAGCGAAGAAAAATAAAAAGGAAAAATAGAGAGAACAAGAAAAGGCATTCGTTTTTGTTCTTGTTTTGTTTTGTGTGGACTTGCCTTTTTCCGCGCCCCTTTTTGGAAGGTTTGAAAAGAAAGGCCTCACAGTTTGGACTCCCGTGGTTCTGAATCTAGTCTCACAAGTGCAATGTGAAACTAACAAACACCAAAGAGTCCAAATCCAGCAAACCTTTTTGAAAAATTGATTTTAAATCAAATAATGCCAAAATTGGACTGCTTTTCCAAATATAGAGTCGCCACCTAAATATTTTGTTTTTAGGGAAATTTAGGAAACCCTGACTCGTGCCAAAGGCCACGTGTCCGTAATCACCAAAGTTGCCTGGGTTCAGGAACTTAGGTACGAGAGGGGAAGGTTATGAATTGAGCACCCCCGCTCGCCCAATCAAAGATCGGCCTCTACTAATCATAATTTGATTTTTTATAAACATTATGTATTCTTGTTCTGATTTATTAAACTAGCTTTACAACGTGATGCGCACAAGAAAGTATAGACTAGTTTGCTCAATTTGGAACAATTAAACTCATGTTTGTTTGCGAAAATGGTTTGAATTTGCCACCTCAAGTGGGCTTAAAGATGCGGATTTGCCGCCAAACATAGTGGGCTTAAAACAGGTTTGCCACACAACAAAGTGGGCTTAAAACGTACATTCATTGAATCATTCCAATTCAAACAACAAGCCTTCATCCACAGGCATTCAAGCAGTTTAGCGTTTAAGCACATAGCCTCATGGCAAGCATGCTAAATATGGCAACATTCACATTTATGCAAATATGCTAAAGTGTAAAAAGTCACCTAGTACTCCATGCCAAAACAAAAACTAGTTAGAAAGATGCATGATCCTAACTATACAAGATGTCTAATGCAACGCATGCGAAGAATACAATTAATAGGCTCGGTTACTAATATGGCATATGAAACAATTTGATAATATGAGGTTAAACACGTATTCAAAGATGATATTGAAATAGCAATGCAGTTTGAATGATGCATCGAGCCTCAGTGCATGCAATACGAATGAATGGATGCAAGCATGTGATATGCTAATTGAAACATGTCCCTAATCTAACCATCAAACGTGATTAAATAAAATGGAGAAAGACGCAGGGTTGGAAGACATACACACACGCACGCACACACACTTATTACAACATTACGCCCTGACGAAGGAGGGTCCGAATGAATAAGCTAAGCTAATCTAATTAAGCTAATTAGACTAATTATTACAAACCGAATTGATTAACTATTCTAGTCAACTAATCACAAAACAAAATTGAATAACTATTTAAACTAACTAATTATTTACAACACTTAATTAGCTACAGCTAATTAATTACAACACATATTTGATCTAATACTAATTAAACTAATTAACTAATCTCGGGAAGCGAGGGATGCATGTGTAAAGCCACTGCCTTGCTGCTGAATGCCTCTGTTTTCACATATGAACACGGAAAACGATGTCTACTTCCAGAACACCTCAGCTTCATCTTACCAATGCACTGTACAAATTTCATTGGTGGTCGGCAGGGAGCCGGTCAGCCACTGGTGATGGCTGTCAGCCACTGCTGGTTTGAACATTCTTGCTGCAATAGAGAGTAAAATAGAGCAAAACTGTGTATTTCTCAAGAGTTTCTTTCACACTTTGCCTCTCCTTTTCATGGGGAAATCAAAGGAGGGACAAGCTTTGGAAGCTTTGGTTCACAAACCATCAATCAAGCAATTTCATTGCATGATGGCTTGTGAAACCAATTGTGCGAGTTCAATAAATGCACAATAAGACCAAAATGTCCATCACCCTATCATGCATGATCAAGGGCAATGGAGACCAAGGAAAATGGCACATTTCATCACTTTTGAGTATGAAATATCCCATTTACCTTGTATTCAAATTAACATCTGATTTGAACACATGCAATGCAACACAAAGATATGCTTATCTTCCCTCTTTTACTTGCCAATTTTGTTTACTCATTTTAATTACCAAATCATCCTTTAATCCATTAACTCCATTGGTGAGTGTCCTCTAATGGAAAGAGGGCTCAAACCCCAAGTTGCTTTGGGCATGAAAGAGGCATTACATTGTTGGTAACGAACCCCTTAAGGGATTAAACCATTAGGTGTAGCACCTCCATTTCACACTTAGGCAAACAAGTGGTTTGAAACCACTTTCAAAACAAAACCAAAAAGTGAAGAAATGAGAGAGATTGCAGAGACTATAAGGGCTGAAATGAAGTGAGAAAAAGCACTAAAACATGCAATCAACTCAAACCAATGATGGTTAAAGCTTTAAAACACTAAGCCAGTGAAAGGGGTTATACTACAACTATGCAAAACAAGACTCAAACAAACTAACCAGCCCAAAATAGAGTTAAAACAGGTTATTTCAGAAGCTAAAACATGCTGGACTTGGCCTAAGTTAAGCTAGAAAAACATGCTAACATGTGAAGCTAACTAGGCATGCAAACAAGATACAAGGAGGGGAGGCTAACCCCTCCAAATTTGGATCTCAAAATAAGTTTTTTGCCACTGAAAAACCTCTAAAATTCAGTGGTTAAAAGGCCCAAAAAAGTTGATTTGAAAGTGATGAATAAAGGCACAAAAGCTTTACAAACTAATAAGCAAGAAGGGTGAACCACTTCCTAACTAAAAAAGGGATCAAACCAGCACTTTTAGGCCATAAAAAGAGAGTTTTTCTCAATTCAAAATCAGCCCCAAGACAGTAAGAATAGATGATAAAACAAGCTTGCAGAACAAAGTAAATAAGGCAAGTAAACTCCCTCTTGAAGCAAAGGGCAATTCTAGGTACAAAACCAAGCTAAAACCACCTTCAAGAGTTCCAAGAAGGTCCCAAATAACCTCAGCTCAAAGGTAAGAGTATTTGATGTAGGATGTATATGCAAAAGTGTAGAGAAAACAAGCACGTAGGCACAAAATTGTAAGAGAGAGATAGAAATCTAGAGAGAGAGAGAGAGAGATTTTTGCTCTGCATTTTCTAACCCTGAAAAATGGGAGAGGAACCCCCTATACATAGAAAACACATGCCCTTAGCTTAGAAACACCCTACCATACATGTGTAGGGAGATGCAGCTAATTGTGCTAACAGCTAGCACAACTGTCAATAAATATCAACAAATATCTAGAAAAAGAGACTGGTGGCCATCGGCCACCACTAGTAGCCGACCAGCCACCAGTGGTGGCCGACAAGAACAAGCCATGGCCGATAGCCTCTGGTGGTGGCCAACAGGTCACCACAAGGTTCCAAGCACCAAGTTTTGATCCAAAACAAGGCACAGAAAGGACAAGGTCTAAAGGCTCAAAGACAGGGCGTTCCGCCGAGGACTTCAGGCACTTAAAACGAACACAAACAAACGCAATCATCAAATGCACAAGTGATGACGTCCATGTCTTCAAGATGGTAAAAAATGGAGTGTCTACATTTTGTTTCGTAAATTTTATTATTGTTGTAATTTATTTCGTGTTGCATTCACATGAAGTCTATTTTCAAAAAAAAAAAGAAAAATGGCAAAGTTAATTTCAAGTTGTCGATTCATTTCGATTAATTTGTTTTTTTGTACATCTATTTAGTTTGTTAAAGTGCATTCTTCAAATTCGTGTTTACATTTTGTACCTTGCTTTGGGTTATCTTGGCGAGCTTCAGTTTCTGAGGCCGTCCCATCTTGCTGTGTCGAGTTTTGAGTGTTGTTTGCCCTTTTGTTGATTTCATCCCCTTTTTTCGCGTGAGACACGTTAGGATCATGTTTTCACCTAGTTAAAAACATTAGGTGCACCTGGTGTTTACACCACATTTCTTCTTTTCTTGTGAAACACATTAGGTTGTTGTTCCCTGGTTAAAAACCATAGGTGCACCTATTTGTTTACACCACCTTTCCTCCTTTCATGTGAGACACGTTAGGTTGTTGTTCACCGGTTAAAAACATTAGGTGCGCCTGGTGTTCACACCACCTTTTCTCCTTTCGTGTGAGACACATTAGGTTGTTGCTCCCTGGTTATAAACAGCAGGTGCGCCTGTTTGTTCACACCACCTTTCCTTTTTTCGTGTGACACACGTTAGGTTGTTGTTTCCTGGTTAAAAATAGTAGGTGTGCCTGTTTGGTCACACCACATTTCCTCCTTTCATGTGAGACACGTTAGGTTGTTGTTCCCTAATTAAAAGCATCAGGTGCGCTAGGTGTTCACACCACCCATGGAGCATTTTGCCCTTTCTGCGTGAGACGTAATTAGGCCTGCATTTTCCTACATCCTTTCTACATAAGACACAATTTGGGTTGCACTTTCTTTGTCTCTTTCATGCGAGGTGTGTTTGTTACACACTTCTTTTCATGTGAGACGTGGTTGGATTTGTTATGCTCTGATTTATGCTTTCATTTACGTCGTATTCTTGTTTGGCTTGTAGTAGTTTTTCATTACTTGTTATTTTCATTCAGATGCTTCATTGTATTGTGTCATTGTATGATCATAAGTTATGTATTTTCTGCATGTCATTTTGTATCTTGCCCTTGAACTACGCTGGTTTGATTCCTCGTACAGGGATACGTAGGCAACGTTCGGGTTCAACCATTTGTGCGTTCATTTATTTTCTTGTCCAAGTCTTATGGCCTTGTCAAATATGTTGTCTTTGGGCTTTGACATTCACTCACGTCATTTCATGACTGTGAGCTCTGTCAAAGAGAGGCAACTGTAGACACCCCATTTTTGATCACCCGCAGGACTTGTGTGCTTCGTCTTGGGCACTTGATGATGAAAATAGCATTGTGTTTGATTCGATTGCTTAATGAAAGAATCCAAGGTTGAGCTCTAAAACAATCCCAAAACCTTCATATTTACCTAGTTCTTACCTTAGAGGTCAATTTTTGAACATTGTGCCACCCTACACTGAGCTTGAAACAGAGGAACGAGGGAACATATTAGGGCCTGGCCGTGCCTCGTTGAGGGCCGGCCGTGCCCTGTGGGCGATGAACATTGTTCTGGGCGGGAGCCCGCCAGCTGTCAATTTTGAAAGATATTTTTGACCTATTTTGCTCAAATTCTATAAATACGAGCTCCTAGCTCTGTTTTGAGGGTTGAACAATTTCCAAAGAGCTTATGCACACACTTAAAAGCTCCTTCTTCCTTGTCAAGCCATCTTTGAGCAAGCTTACCATCTTTGAACCATATCTATACACCATGCAAACCCTCAAACCTTAACCTTGGAGCCTTGGTTGAGCCTTGAGAATCACAATTCAACCTTGAGAGTGTGTTTGGACCAAGTTTGATTCACAACAAGAGCTTGTCCTCTTTAAGGGGTATAAGCTTACCACCTTTTCTCTTGCTTTCATTTCTATCTCTTGCTATCAATTTCTTGTGTCTTTGTATTGTTTTGGATCCATTTCAAGTGTTGGAACTTGGGTTTGATTAGCTACCAATGGTAGAAAAGTTTAACATCCTTTCTTGCACCTTAGTTAATAGCTCACACCCTTGTCTTCACACTCTTTTTTTTTTTAGTCTTCAAACTGATTTTTAGAGTTCAAAAAAGGAGAAAAAAAAAATGGTTTGAGGTCTCAAAAATGGAGGGGCTAGTCACCTCTTCTTGCTCTTGTTCACTGGCCTTGTGATTCCTTGTTATTTCCTATCTTTTTTGTACTTTTTCTTACTCTTTTTAATTGCATAATTGTATAATTGTATGTGTTGCATTAGTCATATTACATTAGTTAGGATCACGCATTTTTTTCTTACTCTTTTTATCTTTTTGGCTTGCCTTGGAGTACTAGTGTCATGACCCAAACCCGCCCCCGTGGGTTAAGAACATAACCGGCCAGTAATCATGAGATTACTTACTGTCTCAAACCAAACCAAACGTATTTTAACAGAGTTAATGGGGGCCAAACGAAAGCAATTTAAAACTTTGTCCATAGAGTTGTGCTTACATGGCACATCATAACAAACCATACATATGCATAATAATAACTTACGATGAAATATGTACTACATAAGGTTCTGTACATACAGGATCAGATAAGTCTAAGTCAACCCATCACGCCTATATACAACAGATACAAAGTCTTCGCCAACATGACAGAATATAAATACATAACAAAAGGGCGAAGATGGGTCTCATGTGTGAGACACAATGGCTGACTCTCCCAAACCTTTGTTGTTCCACATAGACTTCACTGGGGCTGGGTTTGGACTGCTCTTGGCTCACCTACAAACACATGAATGAGCGTGAACGAAAGCCTAGTGAATAATATCAATTAAAGAAGCTATACAGACGATATGCAGAACAACATGTTTCAAATGGCCTTAGGCCCAATTCATATTTCTATTTAATATATATACACAATTTAGGTCAAGTGACTGCGGTTCCAAACAAACTGGCCTTTGGCCCATTCAAACTCTCATTTGTGTCAAAACGGCCTTTGGCCCATTCAGATGAAAAAATGGCCTTCGGCCCATTCATTCGTTCATGTCGAAACGGCCTCTGGCCCATTCATTCATGTCAAAATGGCCTTCGGCCCATTCATTCATGTCAAAACGGCCTCTGGCCCATTCATTCATGTCAAAACGGCCTCTGGCCCACTCATTTGGCATAGCAAACATTGTTTACCAATCGAATCAATGAACTTATAAAACTTACATAGAAGTAAGCAATTGGACAACAACATATTTCATATATCTCTGTTAAGATATTACTCAGTGATCGGTTGGTTGGTTTTCCCTGGAGCTCGATCCCACACATTTTATGAACACAAAAGGGTCACAAACAATTCGATCTGTTCTAAATTCACATTTTCCTCTTTAGGCTTCATTTTTATCTCTTTGACTCAATTACAATGCTCAATGCATGCCTAAGAGTACTTAGAACTGAAAGAGAACAGAAAACGAAACACAAAATGTCTTTTCAAAATTTCAGAAAACAGGGTCCCCGGTCGAGCGTGGACTTCCCCGCTCGAGCGGACCCTTGAGGCCTGCAAAAGTACTGGATATGTCAAATTTACGCTCGATCGCGAACTCTGGCACTCGAGCGGAAGGCCTCTCTACATGGCCCCCCACTCGAGCGGACACCATTCCTGCAGAAAATATTAGGAACACGAATTTCACGCTCGAGCGGCTGTTTCCCCGCTCGAGCAGACATCAAAGTTTTGAAAAATCCAGAACATGTTCTTGAGCTTCAATTTGAAGTTCAAAGGTTCCAAATGCATGATTTTGGCTCAAACTTCACATATACATATCCTAACATGGTATAAACACCAAATTACAACACAATGAAGCTCAATTTCACAATTTAACCACATGCATGTCTCAAATTAACTCAAACTCATCACCGACTCACTAGATTCAAACATGCAAGACTCAAACCCCCATGATTTGCACTTGCATGTGAATTATACACAATATCCTCAACTTAATTAGTGACGAGATGATCAAATACATGGATTTCAAACAAGATTCATAATGGATTACACAATTTATGCTCAAACATGGAAATTTATGGCAATTTCTTACATGCATGTGTTCTAAGACTTCAAATTCAACAAAACCAACTCAATTTCATCATAATCAATCTAACTCATGTTCTTGACCATTAATCAAACTTGAATTCACAATTTACAACATTAAACTCATGAATTCACTTACCTAGGAGCTTCAAACCCCCAAACTCTAGCCAATTCTTGAGTTAAATCTTCAAATTCCCAAACCTTGAGCCAAGATTACACAATTCTCTCCCTTTCTCTCTCTATAGCCGGCCTTCTCTCTCTCAAGGCACAAAATCTGATTTTTTGAGCTCAAGTGTGTCAATTAAGTGTATAGTGCCTCTTTACATAATTTCCCACTAAGTCAATTAATTTAATATAGAATAATTGAGCACTAATTCATCAAATTCAATCTGATTAATTTGATCCGAATCAATTTTCAAGTAAATTTCACCGTAGGCTCTAAAGATTACACTAATCACAATGGCGCAATCAATTTCAGTTTTCGTGTTCAAATTAATTTCCAAAGCAGATAATCAAATAGATATTCCTACGGTGAACAGATAGAAATTCAAAACCACATATTTTCACATAATGGCACACAAAATCATATTAAACACATAATCACATTCATGTTGAGGACCAATTAATATATTACGGAACAGGGATATCATAGTCTTCCCCCTTTTAGGAAGTTTGGTCCTCCAAACTTATTTTACCTTCGTTGGGAAACAAATGTGGATAGCGTAGTCGCATTTCCTCCTATTTTTCCTACATGGCATCCGTCCCATAGTGTTCTTTCCATTCAATTTTCACCATTGGGATGGACTTGTTTCTTAGTTGCTTCACTTGCCGGTCAACAATTTGTTCCGGCCATTTAGCGAACTCTATATTTTCATCCAAAGCTACCCGGTGATAATCAATCACATGGAACGGGTCTCGGAGATAACCCCTCAACATTGACACGTGAAACACATTATGGATTTGCTCGAATCTCGGTGGTAAAGCAACTCTATAGGCCACTGGGCCAAGCCTTTCCAGAATCTGAAATGGCCCAATGTAACGAGGTGACAACTTGCCCTTCTTTCCAAACCTAACTTGGCCTTTCATTGGGGACACACGGATAAACACGTGGTCACCGACCTCATACTCTAGTGGTCTTCTTCGAATGTCTGCATAATTCTTTTGTCAGTCCTGAGTTGTTTTGAGCCTTTGCCGAATAATCTTGATTTTCTCAGAAGTGTTTTGCACTATTTCAGGCCCAAGTAAAGCTCTATCCCCGACTTCTGTCCAACAAATAGGTGATCTACACCTTTTACCATACAAAGCCTCGTATGGTGCCATACCGATGCTGAAGTGGAAGCTGTTATTGTATGCAAACTCTGTAAGTGGCAAACAGTCTTCCCAACTCCCCTGAAAGTCCAAAGCACATATCTCCAAAGTCTGTATTGTTCGTTTTGATTACCCATCGGTCTGTGGGTGGAACGCAGTACTGAATCTTAGTTCTGTCTCCATAGCTTCCTGCAAACTCTTCCACAATCTAGATACAAATTTCGGATTTCTATCCGACACAATAGATACCAGAACTTCGTGTAAATAGACAATCTCATCAACATAAATGGTAGCCAGTCTATAAGCATTAAATGTGGTTCTAACTAGCAGAAAATGTGCAGATTTAGTCAGTCTATCAACTACAACCCAAATAGAATCCATACCTTGAGAAGTCTGAGGTAGGCCAACAACGAAATCCATAGTCACATGCTTCCACTTCCATTTAGGAATAGGGAGAGGTTGAAGTAGACCGTCTGGTTTTTGATGTTCAGCTTTGACTTGCTGACATTGAAGACACTTGGACACATATTCTGCAATCTCTTTCTTCATTTTAGGCCATCAATAGGTTTGTTTCAAATCCTGATACATTTTATTATTACCTGGATGCATAGCAAATACGGATTTGTGGGTTTCATCTAAAACCCTCTTCTTTAGTTCCGGAATATCTGGGACACACATTCTGTTATGAAATCTCAACACTTCATTCTCAATGCCAAACTCTGCTTTCAGACTTGTCTCAAATTCATCAATCACTTTCTTGAGGAATTCATCCTCTTTCTGTTTCTATTTGATTTCATCAATGATTGCCGGCTCGGCTGCAATAGCGGCTATCAATCTGCCCTGTTCACACATTACCACTTTAATTTCAGACTTCTCAAAATCTTGCAAGATCTCTTTCTTTTCAGTAAGCAAACAAGCCATACTCCCCATTGATTTTCTGCTCAAGGCATCAGCAACCGTGTTAGCTTTCCCAGGGTGATATTGAATCTCTAAATCATAATTCTTTTTCAGTTCCAGCCATCTCCTCTGTCGCATATTCAACTCCTTCTGCGTGAAGAAGTATTTCAGGCTTTTGTGATCCGTGTAGACTTCACACTTTGCTCCATACAGATAATGCCGCCAGATTTTCAAAGCAAAAACAACTGCGGCCAATTCTAGGTCATGTGTTGGATAATTCTTCTCGTGTGGCCTCAACTGTCAGGAGGCGTAAGCAATAACCCTTCCGTTCTGCATTAACATACAACCCAAACCTTTATAAGATGCATCACTGAAAATTACAAAATTCTCCGTTCCTGAAGGTAGTGTCAAAATTGGTGCAGTGGTCAATCTTGTCTTCAGTTCATGAAAGGCAGTTTCTCTTTCGTCGTTCCAGTCAAACGGTTGCCCTTTTCGTGTCAATTGGGTAAGAGGCACAGCTAATTTCAAAAAGTCCTTTACAAACCTCCTATAGTACCTAGCTAAGCCCATGAAACTACGGACTTCTGTCACATTGGTCGGTGTAAGCCAACTCACAATCGCCTCTATTTTCTGCGGGTCCACTGAAATTCCTTCCTTGTTGATTACATGCCCTAAGAAAACAACTTCATCCAACCAAAACTCACATTTCTTTAGTTTAGCAAATAATTTCCTTTCCCGAAGTATTTGTAGGACAGTTCTCAAATGATGTTCATGTTCAAGTCTATCTTTAGAATATATCAAAATGTCATCGATAAAAACCACAACGAATTCATCAAGGTAGGTTTTAAAAATTTGGTTCATAAAGTCCATAAATGCTGCCGGAGTATTAGTCACTCCAAATGGCATAACAAGAAACTCAAAATGTCCATACCTCATTCTGAATGCGGTTTTCTCAACATCCTATGCCTTAACTTTCAGCTGATGATACCCGGATCTCAAATCAATCTTAGAAAACACCTGTGATCCCTGCAACTGGTCAAATAAGTCATCAATACAGGGTAGGGGATATTTGTTCTTTATTGTTATGTTGTTCAATTCCCAATAATCGATGCACAAATGCAAAGTTCCATCCATCTTTATCACAAACAATACTGGTGCACTCCAAGGCGAAGTGCTAGGTCGAATAAACCCATTGTCAAGGAGGTCTTGTAACTGTTCTTTCAATTCTTTCATTTCGGCAGTAGCCATTTTGTAGGGAGTTTTAGAAATAGGCTGGGTGCCTGATACAGTTTCAATAGTGAACTGTATCTCCATGTCTACCAATTCCCCTAGTAATTCATTTGGAAACACATTTGGAAATTCTCTAACAATAGGGATATTGTTCAATTCAACATTCACAGATTGTTCAGACAACACATAGCACAAATAACCCTGACACCCTTTCCTGATCAGTTTGCATGCTTTCATTGCAGATATCAAATAAGGTGGAGACACTACCCCATTACCCACAAACACAATCTCTTTATGTTCTGGTGGTTTAAAGACAACCCGTTTTGTCACAAAATCAATGGTGGCACAACATTTGGTCAACCAATCCATGCCCAAAATACATCAAAATGTGTAAGGGTCTATTCACACAATACAGATTCCCACAATACTGATTCCCCAGATGGAGCAGACACACATAGCAGATATGACAGTAATTCTAAGGGTCTATTCAGTCTAGATGCAAATGCATATGTCACAAAAAAGTGTGTGCATATGTCAAAAGCATCCTGATTACATATAGAAATAGTACCTGAGACAACTGCGCTGGCATTCCGCGTATCGCCCGGAACAAGCGCAAAAACTCTCCCTTGTCTCACGGTATCCCCGATGATGGCAGGTCTCATAGTATCCCCGGCTTTGGGATTGATGCAGTTGAGCTAGCAGCTAGTTTCCCACTGTTCTGGTTGCAATCTCGGGCCATATGCCCTTATTTCCCACATTTGAAACAGGCTCCGGACACACGGTATCAAACTCCACAGTGCTTTTTGCTACAAATATTGCACATGGGAGCTGTGTCTCGGGAAGAATTTGAAGTATTTGAGGAGCCCGTATTTTGCTTTTTCAAAAATTTCTTCTTTGAGAAGAAGCCTTGCCTTTTGTTACTTTTCCAGTCAGTTGTTGACTTAGGTTGTCTAGCTATGTTAGCCTCTGATATAATGGCCCTGTCTAGCACCCCAATGTAGGTCTCCAGCTTCAAGACATTCACTCTTTCTAAAATGTCACTTTGGAGCCCACCTTCATAATGTCTCGCCTTCTTATAGTCAGTGTCAATCACGTGTGGTGCAAACCTGGCCAATTCAGTGAATTTGGCCTCATACTCAACTACAGTCATACTGTCTTGCCTAAGTTCCATGAACTCTGCTACTTTTTTGTCCCGAACACATTGTGGAAAGTACTTGTCGTAGAAAATCTCCAGAAATTTCACCCAGTCAACATCCTTATGATTTTCTCGCATTAACATCCACCATCTTCTTGCCTCGTCTTCTAGCATTAAAATGGCTAGAAGTACTTTCTGTGTCTCTGAACACGGGAACACTTCAAACAGTTTCTCAATGTCGAGAACCCATGCCTCGACTTTCAACGGATCTAATCCACCATGGAATTGTGGTGGTTTCATCTTTTTGAATTCTTTGGTGAGAGCTATTATCCGATCATCATTCTGATTATCTGGCACGGGAGGTGCCGGAGGTGGAGGTGGAGGGTGTGGTTGTGGCCACTGTTGTTGCCATTCCTGTTGTTGCCTCAATGTTTCTGCCATTTCCTGAATCAATCTCTCCATTCTATCTATTCTGGCAGTAGAGGGCTCTTCTATCTCATCACCTCTTGTTCTCACCATTTGATTAAACTTGCATTATACTTTATACAAAAGATACACAAGTATGCACATACTAGGAAGCACACATATTCAAACAATTTCAATGCAAGCAATTCACAAACTTATCACACATAATCGTTCATATCAAAATAGTTAGGCATATTCTTGATGCTTCCAAATTCGTACTTATCACATGAATGCATCCTAGATCTTTTCTAGACGCTTATTGCTCTTTCGGACAAGTGTGTGAGTTATTAGCTCGTGCTTTGATACCACTCTGTCATGATCCAAACCCACCCCCGTGGGTTAAGGACATAACTGGCCAGTAATCATGAGATTACCTATGGCCTCAAACCAAACCAAACGTATTTTAACAGAGTTAATGGGGGTTAAACGGAAGCAATTTAAAACTTTGTCCATAGAGTTGTGCTTACATGACACATCATAACAAACCATACATATGCATAATAATAACTCACGACGAAATATGTACTATATAAGGTTCTGTACATATAGGATCAGATAAGTCTAAGTCAACCCATCACGCCTAAAAACAACAGATGCAAATTCTTCGCCAACATGACAGAATATAAATACATAACAAAAGGGCGAAGACGGGTCTCGTGCGTGAGACACAACGACTGACTCTCCCAAACCTTTGTTATTCCACATAGACTTCAATGGGGCTGGGTTTGGACTTCCCTTGGCTCACCTACAAATGCATGAATGAGCGTGAGTGAAAGCCCAGTGAATAATATCAATTAAAGAAGCTATACAGTTGACCTAAATTGACCTAAATTGAGCGTAAATTTGACATATACAGGTCAACAAGGGTCCGCTCGGCCTTAGGCCCAAACAAGCTGGCCTTTGGCGCATTCAAACTCTTATTCAAACTCTCATTCGTTCGTGTCGAAACGGCCTCTGGCCCATTCATTCATGTCCAAACGACCTCCAACCCATTCATTCATGTCAAAACGGCCTCTGGACCACTTATTTGGCATAGCAAACATTGTCCACCAATCGAATCAATGCACTTATAAAACTTACATAGAAGTAAGCAATTGGACAACAACATATTTTAGATATCTCTGTTAAGATATTACTCAGTGATCGGTTGGTTGGTTTGCCCTGGAGCTCGACCCCACACATTCCATGAACACAAAAGGGTCACAAACAATTCGATCTGTTCTAAATTCACATTTTCCTCTTTAGGATTCATTCTTATCTCTTTGACTCAATTACAATGCTCAATGCATGCCTAAGAGTACTTAGAAGTGAAAGAGAACAGAAAACGAAACACAAAATATCTTTTCAAAATTTCAGAAAATAGGGTCCCCGGTCGAGCGTGGACTTCCCCGCTCGAGCGGACCCTTGAGGCCTGCAAAAGTACTGGATATGTCAAATTTACGCTCAATCTCGAACTCTGGTGCTCGAACAGAAGGCCTCTTTACATGGCTCCCTACTCGAGCGTGAACTTCCCCACTCGAGCGGACACCATGTTTGCAGAAATTACTGGGAACATGAATTTCATGCTCGAGAGGCTGTTTCCCCGCTCGAGCAGACATCAAAGTTCTGGAAAATCCAGAACATGTTCTTAAGCTTCAATTTGATGTTCAAAGGTTCCAAATGCATGATTTTGGCTCAAACTTCACATATACATATCCTAACATGGTATAAACACCAAATTATAACACAATGAAGCTCAATTTCACAATTTAACCACATGCATGTCTCAAATTAACTCAAACTCATCACCGACTCACTAGATTCAAACAGGCAAGACTCAAACCCCCATGATTTGCACTTGCATGTGAATTATACACAATATCCTCAACTTAATTGTTGAAGAGATGATCAAATACATGGATTTCAGACAAGATTCATCATGGATTACACAATTTATGCTCAAACATGGAAATTTATGGCAATTTCTTACATGCATGTGTTCTAAGACTTCCAATTCAACAAAACCAACTCAATTTCATCATAATCAATCTAACTCATGTTCTTGACCATTAATCGAACTTGAATTCACAATTTACAACATTAAACTCATGAATTCACTTACCTAGGAGCTTCAAACCCCCAAACTCTAGCCAATTCTTGAGTTAAATCTTCAAATTCCCAAACCTTGAGCCAAGATTACACAATTCGCTCCCTTTCTCTCTCTATAGCCGACCCTCTCTCTCTCAAGGCACAAAATTTGATTTTTTGAGCTCAAGTGTATCAATTAAGTATATAGTGCCTCTTTACATAAGTTCCCACTAAGTCAATTAATTTAATATAGAATAATTGAGCACTAATTCTTCAAATTCAATCTGATTAATTTGATCTGAATCAATTTTCAATTAAATTTCACCGTAGGCTCTAAAAATTACGCTAATCACAATGGCGCAATCATTTTCGATTTTCATGGCCGATAAGGCCTTCAAATTAATTTCCAAAGCAGATAATCAAACAAATATTCCTATGGTGAACAAATAGAAATTCAAAACCGAATATTTTCACATAATGGCACACAAAATCATATTAAACACATAATCACATTCATGTTAAGGACCAATTAACATATTACGGAACAAGGATATCACAACTAGGTGAGCATTTAATTGCTTTAGCATACCGCATGCGTGTGATTGTTGCCATGTCATCAAAGCATGATTCCATGAGTCTAAGTGTTTAAGTGATATATCTGCTTGAATACCGGTGGATGAAAGCTAATTGCTTGAATTGGAATAAATTGATTACTGGACATACAAACTCACTTTTTCAAGTGACGCGTATTCAAAACACTTTTTTTTTTTTTAAAGCAAACATGAAATCAAATGTTTTAACTTTTACAAATTTGTCTATGCTTGTGTGCGTCACATAGTAAATTAGCCTAATAATCGGAACAAGAGCATATGGTGCAAGTAATAATTATATCATGATTAGTAGAGGCCGATCTTTGATCGGACGAGTGGGGTGCTCACTTCATGACCTTCCTCTCTCGTACCTAAGTTCCTGAGCCGAGACATTTTGGTTATGACAGATAAGTGGCCTTCGGCACGAGTCTCGGGTTTCCTAAATTTTCCAAAAATATTTAGGTGGCGACTTTGTAATCTGGCAAAGCAGTCCATTTTTGATATTTTTTTATTCAAAATCAAAATTTCAAAAGATTTGCCGGATTTGGACTCATTTCTGTTTATTTATTTCACATTACACTTGTGGAATCAGATTCAGAACCACAAGAGTCTGAATTGAATGGCTATCGTACCCGAAAGCAGCACGAAAAGCAAGCTACACATACGTCTCCTCATCTTGGTCGACCAAATTTTTCAAAGCCTGAGGAATTTCTTCCTCTTTGTTAAAGTCAAAATTTTGAAAATCAAGATCAGTATAACAAACTAAAGGCACAGTGAAGTAAGTGAAATCTATTGCATTCCCATTAGTAAAGTCCGGGTCCTCTGTTACATTCGACTCAAAGCAAAAACTAAAAGAAGGCCTCGACAGGACTATGGCATCTGGGTTACTACCCTCGGAAGTACTAGACTCAAACTCCTCAGAAGGACTCCAATCTGATCCCTACTCAACTGACTCGGAGGAATAAGATTCAGACTCATTATTCGATTTAGAATTGCCAATGGTGCCCTTCTCAAACTGCCAGACTAGGCGTGGAGCCTCAGCTGCATCACGATAAGACTTGAGTAATTTGCAGCTGGTTTATTCCCGATCATAAAGATAGTAACACTATCCTGCCAGTTAACGGGCTTAGCCTTAGTGTTAGAATCCAATAGTAGGTTAGCCAGTGCCATTCCTAACACCTCATCTTCAATGCTATTTGAGTTAGCAGGTTTGTCTTGTCCTGTACCACCACTCGGGTCAATCTGCTTGTCTTCTTCTTTGTTGTCCGGCAACTGCTAATTGCATGAACATTCCGCCATCAAAGCTCTACAACATGACTTCACCATGGCCATTCTCTATTTGGGGGATAGATGTTGTTGGTGCTGTTACGCCAAAGGGGTCAAATAGATATGACTTCATCTTGGTGGCGATCGACTACTTAACCAAATGGGTGGAGGCCCAGTCCTACTCTGTGCTAAAAGCGTCACATGTGGCTAAGTTCATCAATAACAATATCATCTACCGGTACGGAGTTTCAAATGAGATTATCTCCAATAATGGGTCGCAGTTCAAGGAAGAGGTGATAGACTTGCTTGAGAAATATAACGTGGCTTTCTATAAGTCATCAACCTACAGGCCACAAACCAATGGAGCTGTCGAGTCCGCCAACAAAAATATCAAGAGAATTCTGCAGAAGATGGTGGAGACTTACACGGACTGGTCGAACAAATTGCCATTTGCGCTCTAGGGCTACAGAACCTCATTTCGAACATCTACAGGGGCAACCCTCTATTCTCTCGTTTATGGGATGGAGGCTGTTTTGCCTATCAAAATTGAATTGCCGTCGCTAGGAGTTATGGCTGAGTGTCAGATAGCAAAGGTAGACTGGTAACAGAGTAGGTTCGAGGAGTTAATGTTGTTTGATGAGAGAAGGCTGAAGGCATTGTATCATGTCCAGGGCTACCAATGTTGAATTTCCAAGGCTTTTAACAAGAAACTTAAGTCTAGAAATCTTAAATAAGGGGACATGATACTGAAAGACAACCGGGCTCCCATTCATGACCCTAGGGGCAAGTTCAAACCCAATTGGATTGGTCCTTACATCGTCAAAGCTATCTGGTCAGGAGGGGCGGTTATTCTCATGGACTTAGATGGCCTGGAATTTTCACAACCAACCAATATAGACAAGTTGAAGAAATACTACCCCTGAGAGGCTCACTAGACCGAAAATTCGGAAGGGAGACCTAGGCAAAAGTTAGAGTATGAAAAATTAGAAATAAATAAAAACTAAGCTCGCAAGGTTGAAAACCCTAAAGGGCGACTTTGAAAAAGTTAGAGCGCAAAAGGAGAGAGTTAATACTCGAGTGAACCTAAACCGAACTACGTAAGGCCTGATTCCCATTTTTGGGATACGTAGGCAATTTCACCCTGAAGTTTGGCTGCAACTATCTCCAACTCAACTGTCTTGTCCATTTTTCTGATCAGGTCATCTTTGTTCATCATCTATTAGTTCGGTTGTGATCTTCATTTTGGGAAGAAAAGCTAGTTATAATACAAAGCATCAGTGATATTCAGTGAGGGACAGTTATGATTTTTTTTATTCAGGACTGTACATCTTGAGAATCGATTCTGTGCGTGTCAGGTGGTAATCGTTTCCAAAAATTGTTTTGAAAAGTTTTAATAAAAGCTGATTTTGTTCAAAATTTTATCCTTTTACAACTTGGACCATTTTTGGGACCGATGGGAAATTTTTTACTACTCGCAACTTTAATTTTATTGATTTCAACACAAGTACATTCTTCATCTGTGATTTAGATCAAAGTTGTTTTTTCATCTTTAAAACTTGAAAAGAAAAGATCAAAGAAGTAAACTAGGGGCACTGCTAAGTTAGGAGGCTCTATGTCTTCTGCTCACCTTCGTGGAGGGTTCCACAGCCAAAGATGGCCCAACCTCTGTCTCCTTTTCGAGCCAAGCCAAACACTCCTTAGATAGGGTGTAACTGAAACTAATGGCAGGGGCCAAAATCTCTCTCGTCCTCCAGGTCGCGAGATATTGGGGCAGGTGCAAGGTATGAAGTGGAAATGAAGCTATGTATTCTATTCCCTTATTTGGACGTGTCTGATCATGCCTGAACTGGCATCTGAACCGGAGAAGGAGCTAGAATACGCAGTGTGTGAGGCCAATTAACTCTACACCCAACTGTCGGGACATGCTGCAGTTTATTTCAGCCAAATTAAGCTAGGGGCAACGCTAAGTTATGTTAGCTGTAGATTTGTTGCACATTCAATCACACCACAACCCCTCTGAGGGGACATCGATCAGTCGTTGGTGAAAGAAGTAAGCTCGGGCTGAGTACTCGGGGCAAGGGTCCACTACTTGCAGTTTATCCATACTTCATACCTGGAGAGGGATGGAAAAAAGAAAAAAAGAGAGATTAAAGAATATAGAGTTGTACGATGAGAGAAAAGTAAGGAAGAGGTTATGAGAGGAAAACAGAGAGTGAGTGTCGAGCGATGTGAGAATCATAAATTAGTAGGATGGGAAATAATACCTAGAGAAGTAGTGGACTCCCTGCCAACCGGGTAGCCTCTCCCTGACGGAAGGCATCCAAATCCATTAAGGTTTTGGCCAGTGCCAAACCTATGCAACTCTTACCCTCTTTCAGACATTAGACCACTTTGATCAATCGAATGCTAGCTCCGCCAAAACTAGGGGCAAGGAGGAATTGCGCAAGAAGGCATTAACAGAGAGCACGTTGTCGGCGGCCTCGCTAGAGATAGAGTGACTTTCTCTGGCGAGGCCACCAACAAAGACTGACGGGGAGCTAGAATGAAACTGGGGATGTCTAGCTCCCCGTCATGTGCCAAAGACTGAGCCTCTTGTAATGTTAGCCCACGTATTCATCCCAAAGCTTGGGCATGGCCAAAATGGGGCTGCAACATGATTTCTTTATTGCGTTGGGATTCCATCAATGCTTGAAATTCTTCGATCGTCGGACACATCTCCTGTGATCTAAAAAGAAACATATGTGTGATCGGGTTCCAACATCGAATAATGGCAAGGAGCAATGGAAAGTAAAGAGAAGTGCGGCTCAGAGGAAAAAGGGCATTTAGGCCAAAACTACGAAAGTTCACCTTTTTCAAGCCGTCCAAAGTAGCCACCTAGTCTTGGAGCCTATTGTTGCATAGTGTCTCCATCTTGAGAGCAAACTACCAAAGACATGCTATTCTGCTAGAAAAATAGGATAGGAGCACAATTTATAGAGGTTGAGAAGGAGCAATGCATGGTAGCTGTGCAGCACTGACTGACCTCATTTTTAGGCCCAATCACGCCTCAGTGAAGCCCAGCCGTGCCTAAATGGTGGTTCAAATCAGTGCAGTCGTAGAAAAAGCTGGCCTTTGTCCTGGCAAACCGTGACTGTGTTCTGAGTCTTGTTTTGTTTATACCAAATGTTTTTTAGTATTTTTGAGTAGTTTTCATTTTGTTTTCCTGTTATCGAGTTGTATTTTACATATTGTTCGGTTGTGGGTTGCTATCTGACTCAAGAATGAATGCAAGAGCAGATATACGCGAAGTTACCATGCAAAGGTTACGCGATTCATCACATGCCATTCATCACATATTGTGCAAGGAGATCATTCAAAAACTTGTCTTTTATAAACTAGCGGGTCCAACCCTGATCATTGTTTTACAAAGCAACAAAACAAAAGAAAATCCTTCAAAAACAAAAGGGTCTATCTGAAGCTAGTCTTTACCTACAGAGCAAAACAAAAACAAAAAAAAAACAAAAATCATCATCATTATCAACAACCCATCATCGCTCTCTTCTTACTCAGTTGCAGAGGAGGTGCATTGCTGTCATCACTGGGGCTGCTAGACTGCTTGCCAATCGCCTTCCCCTCCTCTTTAGAAGCTGTGTACTCCTTGAATGACTCCTTAGGAGGTGAGCGCTGTCTCACTCTGCGTCTTCCCTGGTCAGCTCCTCATGTGTCTCTCACTGGGTTCCTAGCTGGAGAAGGTCTTGTAGGTGCAACTGCTATTGGCTCAAGTTGAAAAGAGAGAGAGAGTACAGATATCAGAAGAGGCCAATAAAGTTATAAGCAAGACTGTCACGACTGTAAACTAGGGACAAAAGCATACCTCAATCCCATGAGTGGCCAGAGCAGTCTGTCTCCTCCTCACCATCAGAAGTAGTCGGTCAATCGTCTGGAGGAGGTCATCGACATATGCCCTGGGTACCTGCAAAAGGAAGAGCATTTGAGACCAGTGAACTAAAATACCAGAGGGCAGTGAAAACATAAAGTAACACAATGGGCAGAAATAAGAAGAAGTGTGTGCCTGCTCAACACTAGAAGCAAGCACCAATCTGCGATCTCTCTCCTTAATGTGCTCAAGGGGGATCTGGTCAATCACCCCATCTGGCCGTATGTATACGACCTCAGTTAGAATCACAAGAAACCCGGGAGTGGGAGTGGTAGTAGGAGCGCCTCTAGCAGCAGAAGTAGCAACCTCTGGAATAGCACGGGCACGCTATACGTAAGAGGCGCCATCACCTGAGTTTGCAAGAAGGTGGTGAAGTCGCTGGGCTCATGATGTCGGTCACTATCCTCTCCCAAAATCAGGAAGTCGATCTAAGGACCGTCGTGAAGATTATCCACTACCCTCATGCCGGGAAGAGGAGGATGTGGAATATCCGGATCCGTTACGCCTCGTGTCTAGAGAATGAACCTCTTCCCCAAGTAATAAGCTCGGCCAAAGGGGCCCTCAAACAGAATTTGCATGGTAGAGGCATGCCATGTAGCAACGTAGGACGCTCTCGTTTCTTGAGAGATACTCGCCGAGGGGTGCTAGTCCACTTGTGAAAGCAGATGTCAAATGTCAAAGATCTAAATAGTGCAGTATGGAAATAGTACAGTATGAGAATAACAGCAGTATGGAAACAATAGTAAGGAAATGTAAAGACTAGTATTTTGTTACCTGATCCACGGTGATGGTGTCAAAGAAACGGTAAAAGTAAGGAAAGTCTCAGTCTACGAGGTGACTTGCTCAAATCGGGAGTTGTTGTTGTATTGGGACCGGGGTACTGACAACTTAATCAGCCTCACCGAGACCGGAGTTAGAGATGTGAAATATGTGTAAACCCATAGCTGCAAGCAGGAAAAGATGGATGAAGTAAATGAGAAGATAAACAGGAAATGCAACGTAAAGATGAGCAGGAAATGCAAAATTGAACAGAATGTAAAGTTGAACAGAAAAAGTACGTATGAGGTGTACCTTCCAAACCCTCCAGTAGCCGCTGAGTGAATCCGCCTTGCGGTGAGATACGGAGCTCATATAGCAGTACAAGGTGGCCAGGCCAACGCCATCCCAGTCACACTCTATCACCAGTGGTAGGTGCACCATTTCCCCCAGAAGATATAACCCCACAGTATTTTCCATGTTCGCAAACAGAGTAGTATCGAGGAGATATATAAAGAAGTTGCGGGTGCACTGGGCGACTTCATCTAGAGTAGCGGGCTAAGAATCAGATAAGTGATCAAAGAACCAACGATACCTCACCATCCCGTGACTGGTTGTGACCGGGATCACCCCAAGAAGCTGACGTTGTGCGGCTCTCCACCGCGTCATGTCAGGATCACATGGGAGAGGGTCACCAACCTCGACTCGCAGGCCAATGAGCATTGAGAAATCGTACAGGGTTAGAGTCAGCTCCTCGATCGACGAGAAGTGGAACGAGTCCGTAGTGTCCCACCATCTCTCAACCAGGGCCCTGTATAGCAGCGACTCAACCCTCATCCATATGAGCCTTGAACAGAAGGGCCCAAAGTCGGCAGGATCAACCAATGTGTGGACCGCTGCGGGAAGCCTCTCATACCAGCGCCGGTGGCCGGATATGGATCCATAGCCGCCAATCCTCCTAGCTATCACTTGTAAATGGGGAGTGTATGTAACATTAATGAGTGGTCTACTTATGAGATTCAACATATGTACAAAACAAAAGAAAAGTTGCTTACCGTGGAGGCATCAGCGGAAAAGTGCTCTGCGGGCTCTCGCAGCAGGATGTCCTCATCTATCCCTGGGATGAGGCCCTCAAATCTTAAAATACCGCCTGGGGGCAAAGCATGTGTACGGGGTCTGTAGGTGGTCACATCAAATGGCCTATCGATGAGGAGAGGCAACGCGAGAATATCCCCGGCCTCCATATTTGCACCTAGGATAGCCCCAATACCAATGACAGGGTCTGGGATGGGAACCTTGTCACTAGCCATACAGAGAAAGTGGAAAAAGTGAGAGGATAAGTGAAAGTGGGTGAAAATCCCAAAATCCAAACCCTAGGAGAGAGAAAGTAAAGAGGAGGTGAAAAATCAAAGGGGGAAAGAAGGAAAGTGTGGGCAAATGTGAGAAGAATCAAGAGAAAAACTCAAAACTCCACCAAATCAAGTTTTGTTCGGTTGAAAATATAAAGGATTAAAAATGTTTTAAGGAAAATTTTGTGAGTATTGTTGGGTAACTGAAGGAAAGGGGAAATCTAGAAAGAGGAGAATCCTAGAGAGAGAGAGGAGGAGGAATTTCAACCTAGGTTGTGTGCAAAAATGGAGGTTGGGATGTGTTTTAACAACCGTGTCGCGCAGCTTTCCCGATTCTGCCCCTGCCGCTATCGAAGCCTGGCTGCTCTTAGTGTGAACTCAGTTTTGGTTTTTTTTACTTTACCTTATTTCTTGTATTATGGAGTTTTAATCTGAAAAAAAATAATAAAAAGCAAATAGGAAAAAAAAAACAGAGAAGAAAAAAAGAAAAGAAAAGAAGAAAAACAACAATAATGGAAAAAAATAAGAAACAAAGAAAAATTAAAAAGGAAAGAAAGTGTGCGAAGAATAAAAATAAAAATAAAATAAAAAAAGGGAAGGAAAGGAACGGAGAGGAATTGTGATTTATTTTGTTTTATTTTATTGTGTGAATGCATAATTTGATTTATTTGATTCTTGATTTAATTTGTTAAACTCATAGTTTAAACTCAATTAGATTTGTTTTGTTTAAAACTTTTAATTTGTTTAATCAGTTTTGTTAGTTTATAAATTGTTTTGGCTAAATCGTAATATGTTCTGTTATTCCGTAAACGCACGATATTGTATGTACGGTTCATTCAGTGGAATTACAGATAAAATCATTCGTGCCACAGTAAAATCATCGTCGATTTTACTATCAAATTGGAATGCGGTGTGTTGTGTTCAACGTAAAGCCCATTTTCAACACATGGGCAAATTGGTTTTCATTTTACTACATTGCTTTGTTTGCTTTGATTTTACGTGTCTCTGTGTAGAATCCGTGTTTACTTCTAATTCACATTTTTGCGTTGTGTCTTGATTTGAATTATTTCCATGGACTGCATTTTCCGAGGCCTTCCTGGGAGGGGGAGGGGAGATAGTTTCGCTTTACCAAATTCTGAAAATTTGTTTGTTCTTTTATCAATTCACCTTTCCTCCTCTCGCGTGCGATGCGTTTGGATTGTTTACCTCGGTTAAAAATAACGGGCGTGTCTCTGTGCTCACACCACCTTTCCTCCTCTTGTGTGCGACGCGTTAGGAGTGTTCATCTCGGTTAAAAATGGCAGGTGCGCCTATTCGTTCACACCAATCTTTTCTTCTCTCGCGTGCAACGCATTAGGAGTGCTCATCTTGGTTAAAAATGGTAGGTGCGCTTGTTCGTTCACACCAATCTTTCCACCTCTCGCGTGCGGCGCGGTAGGAGTGCTTTTCTCGATTAAAAACATCTGGTGCACCTGTTTGTTTGCGCCACCCTTTCTCCTAATCGCGTGAGACGCATTAGGATCTCATTTGAAAACCTTGTGTGCGCTCGATGGTTACGTCGCCCTTCACGCTTCCTACACGAGACGTAGTTAGGACTGCATTTTCTTACATTCTTTCTACGTGGGACGTAGTTTGGTTTGTGCTTTTTTTGTCCTTTCCATGTGAGACGTGTCTATTTATTCACTCATTTCCGTGTGAGACACAGCGGGATTTGTTTTGCTTTGATTTACGCTTTCGTTCATTGTCGCTTTCTTGTTTACTTGTGGTGTTGTATCGCCGCTTGTTATTTGCATTCAAATGTTTCATTGCATTGTTTCATTGCATGATCATAAGTTATTTGCTGCATTTGATTTGTGCATTTTATCCTTGAGTTCAATTTTTGCATTTGTGTCTTGATTTCTTGCCTAAGCCTTGTGGCCTCGTCAAATGGGTCATCTCTTGGCTTTGACATTCATTCACATCACTTTGTGACTTTGAGCTCTATCAAAGAGGGGCAAGTATCAACACCCTATTTTTGACCGCCTGTAAGGCTTGAGCGCTTAGTCCGTACGCTCGATAATGAAAGTAGTGTTGTGCATGGTTCGAGGTCTTAATGAAGGGGCTATGTTTAAGCTCGGAAACAATCCTAAACTTTTCATATTTACACTGTTTGTACCTCAGAAATCCATTTCTACACATTGTGCCACCCTATGCTGAGTCTAAAGCAGAAAAATAGGGGATCACATTGAGGCCCCGCTGTGCCTCATTGAGAGCCGACCGTGCCCTAGTAGCGAGAAACATTGTTCTCGGAAGGAGCCCGCCAGCTGTCCATTTTTGAAGATATTTATGACCCCTCTTGCTCAAATTTTATAAAAACGAAGTTGTATCTTTGTTTTGAGGGTTGAAGAATTTCTAAAAAGCTTCTACACCTTCTTGAGAGCTCCTTCTTCTTATGCAAGCGACTTTTGAGTAAGCTTACCACCTTTAACCTATATCCATACACCATATACACCTTCACACCTTAGCCTTAAAACCTTGGTTGAGACTTGAGCATCACAATTCAAGTTTGAGAGTGTGTTTGGACTTAGTTTGATTCACAACAAAGAGCTTACTTTTCTTGAGAGGTATAAGCTTACTATCTCTTTTCTTGCTCTCTTTGCTATCTCTTGCTAGCTAGTTCTAGTCTTTTTATATTGTTTTGATCTTCTTTCAAGTATCTAAGCTTGGGTTTGGAGAGCTATCAAAGGGTAGAGAGAGTTAACACTCTTTCTTACACCTTCATCTATAGCTCAGACCCTTGTGTTACACCCCTTTCTTTGCTTTCCAAATTGATTTTCAGAGTTTAAAAGAGGCTAAAAATCATGCTTTGAGGTTTCAAAAGTGGAGGGGTTAGCCACCCCTCCTTGTTCTTGCTTACTAGCCTTGTTTTCTCTCTTTGTTGTTTAGTTTTTTCGGCTCTGTTCATGCACTTTGAGCCACTGTTTTCTTACCTATTAGAGGTTGTTTTAGGGCTGTCTTAGGTTGTTTAATTAATTCATGCTTTGATTAGTTTGCTTGTTGTCTCATATGTTCACATACAAAACTTATTGCATGTTGTTCTAACTTTTCTTTAAGTGATTTCCTTGTTTAAAAGCCTCATTTTAATAATCAACTTACCATTCATTTCTTTTATTTGAGAGTTGTTTCAATCGATTGACGATTATTCAAAACTTGAACTAGAGATATATGCTTAATGGCATAATCTTTACGGAGGTTCATTATAAATGGCATAGTCTCTTTTTCATGTTGAGAATCACTTTCCGTTTGACATGTTTCTCACTTAGTGGACGTAATCCTTAGTGGACGTAATCATCACCTTGGACTTAATGGGTTAAGGAATGCAAAAGACTAATGAATTTGGCTTAAAATGAACCAACCCACATAAAGAAAATGAGCTATATTGTTTGGGCTTGGCCGGACGTTATGCCGAGTCTATTGTGTTAAGAGTCGTCACACGTCAATTCATGGTGTTTTGACGACCCTTGAAGCGTCTTTACTCCCTTCCTTTTTGAGCTCATTCCATGATAAAGGGGGAGGGATGGTTGTTATTCATTGCATTCATTGAACTTTGTGCAAATTGTGGCCGAAATCATCATGAAAACAAATTGCTCATTGATGGTTTTGGATTCAATTCCAACCTTCTCTTGAGGCTTTCCCATGACAGAGAAGTGTGAGAGGGACAAACAGAGCTCAGAATAACTCTGTCTGCACTGTTTTCACTTCAGAGCACAAAACATGATTTTGCATAAAATTAAGGCACGGTCTGCCTTATTTAGGCCCAACTGGGCTTTCATTGAAGGTCGGCCAACAATCAATGTTTGGTCAGCAGTATGTTTTGCAGAAAATAGAGGGCAGTGGCTGAAGGTAAAACAGAGCAAGCCTAGGCAGACAGAGCAGTTCTTGGGCACTGTGCATGCAACCCTTGTGCATCATTGCTTACATCAATGTTGTAAATAATGCTCCGAGTATTGTTGTAATTAGTTATTATTGTTACAATTAGTCTTATTGTAATTATTGTTGTAATTATTATTATTGTTTATATGTAATTGTTATAGTTAGTTTATTTCTCATTATTATCCTTGTTGTAACAGAGTAGCTAGCTAGTTAATTCTTTACTTAATTCATTCAGTTTTGTAATATTTAGTTTAATTCGGACATTCGGACATTCATTCGCACCCTCTTGCACGAGGGCCAATATGTAATAAGTTGTATGTCTTCCAGCCCCACGTCTTTCTCCCTTTTACTTATTTGCTTACGATGGTTAGTATAGAACATCATTTTTCAAATTAGCATTCTTATGCTTTGCATCCATTGTCTTGCATGCTTCCAAGGTTTGGCTCATCATACTAACCCAAATGTTTAAATTCATTACTTGAATACGTGCTTTATCGCATGACTTAAATGGAATCACATGCCATGTTCATAGCTGAGCCTATTAAAATTACATAACTTGTATGCGTTGCATTTAGTCATATCGCATTAGTTAGAAACATGCATATTTTCTAATTATTTTTTTTTTGTTTTGGCTCGGAGTACTAGGTGAGCAATTTTGAGTTTTAGCATCTTGCATTGAATGCTTATATTGCCATGCAAAGCATATTTTCATGAGGCTAATTGCTTAAATGATATACCTGTTTGAATGCCTGTGGATGGAGGCTAATTGCCAAAATTGGGATAAATTGATTAATGTACAAACTCACATTTTCAAGTGACGAGATCAAAAAATAATTTTCAAATAAACATGAAATCAAAGTGTTCCAATCTTCGCAAATTAGTCTATACTTGTGTGCGCACCATGTGGTAATGTTAAATCCAATAAAACCAGAACAAGAGCATATAATGTAAATAAGAATCACATCATGATTAGTAGAGGCCAATCTTTGATCGGGCGAGTGGGGTGCTCAATTCATGACCTTCCCCTTTCGTACCTAAGTTCCCGAGTCGAGACACTTTGTTGATGATGGACTAATGGCCTTTGGCGCCAGTCTCGGGTTTCCTAAATTTTCCAAAAATATTTAGGTACAACTCTGAAATCTGGCAAAGTAGTCCATTTTTGGCATTTGATTCAGACATCGATTTTCTAAAAGAATTGCCAAATTTGAACTCTTTTGTGTTCTCACTGTTTCACATTACACTTTGTGCAATCAGATTCAGAACCATGTGAGTCCGAACTGTGGGGCTAGTCATATCCGAAAGGAGCACGAAAAGCAAGCCACAGCTTGTGGACTAGTTCATATTGACTCCCGACCCCTTTTTGCTTTCACTCTTTCTCTCAACTCATTCCTTTTTCTTTTCCAGTCTTCTGTAGTTGGCTTGTGCCCTAGCCTAAAAGCATGGGGGTTATGACTTTTCTATCTAGCAACAATATTTCCTTGTCTACCACTTTTGCCCAGTCTTGATCTGGGAATGTGTTCCTATTTATTCATCATGTAGATGGATTAGGCGCTCACATAGTTCCCGTCATCTTCTGCCATAATAGATTGTGCCAGCCGGGCCTCTGCCAAGAAGAATCCAGAGAGGAACACATCCTCTTGCTTATGCATTATTTCCAACAAGGGCGTGGCGGTTCCTAAGGGAGGGTGGATCGAAGAATTGCTATAAACAGTAGTAATTCCACCATTGAATGGATATTTCACCAACTGGTCAACTGTTGATGAAACTGCCCGCATTTGGTGCAACCAAGGCCTTTCCAAGAGTAGATTGAAGGTTGCTGGCACGCCTATAACATGGAATTCAACCTTACGCTCAGACGGGCCAATCAGTATTTGGCTCTTAAAGGTCACCATGACATCTCGACTAGTATTGTCATAGGCTCAAATAGCTTAAGTTGTAGGTGTGAAATCAGCTGGCTTCAAACCTATGACATAGGCAGTTCTTACCAGACATACATTAATTGCTGAGCCAGTGTCCACTAGTACCACTGGGATCTACTTCTTCTTTCTCTCCAGAGTCACATACAGGAGTCAGTTATGACTAGCACCCTTAGGTGGCAACTCTTTGTCTGTAAAAGATAATACCGGACAAACATTACCAAACGTAACCAATGACACCAGTTGGCCAGTAGTGGTGTCGATAGACAACTTAGTTTTGTTCAATGCCTTTAGCAACACCTGACTATGCTCCCGGGATGCCATCAGCTGCCCCCAAATTGATATATCATCTTGGATCTTTTTAAGTTGCTTTAAGACCAGGTCTTCGTCTACGTCCTTCTCCTTTGATTTATCAGCTTCTTTCTCGGAGGATTATGGCTGATCTAGAGCTAGGGGTTTGAAATACTGACCACTTTGGGTCATGTGGTTAATCTCATATGCATACCACGTATCATCACGGGTATCAGCTTTCTACCCTTCGTCAGTATACGCATGGCTCAGATCACTGTCTTTCCACCATTCCCCTAACGCCATTGCAAGGCCATTATCGGGCTCTACTCGTATCATATTCACATTGCTCTCTCCATCGGCATACCACTTCTTTTCCATAGTTGATTCAATCTCTGCCTTTCGATACTATCTGAGTTTCTTTGGCATCTTTCCCTTGTCACCAGATTCCCATTCAGGCTTTTCCAAGGTTTGGACATCGTTTGCTGTTAACTCGGCCTTTTCTTTTCTCTTTCATTTTTCTTGCTCCCGGGCTATCTTCTTTTGGATTTCCTCTATTCTTTCTCAGCGGAACTGCTCTAACTCTCATTGCTTCTTAGTCGAAGGCATTGCCTCAGTTATAGTCATGGCCTCAACCTTGCTATTGTCACCCAATTCCTCTCATTTCACAATCTCCTTTGCTTGTTCCTTCATATCTGATTCCTCTTCACTCAACCACCCGTTGCTAGATTCAGGCTGGCTTGGATCCCACCACCCAATCTGTATGCTGTCCACATCATCTTCTTCAAAGAAGTAGAGGTTCTCCAGATCCTCTTGTAGTTCAGCCAGGTCTTCTTCTAATTCTGCCTGGTCATTAAGGCCTTGTTCAGGCCAATCATTCAGATTTTTCCTTAGCTCATCTTCCTCAATGGCATTGATGCTGAATGAATCTGGCAGTATGATCACAAGCTTCGGTTAGTCAATTGTCATGATGTACTGGTTGTGGTCATACTCTTCTGCGAGTGAGGCTCCCTTCTCTATAACTTGAACCCCTTCTCTGGTGCATTCCTTTTTTTCTTCCGTTTCTTCCACCACGAGCCCTACTTGGGTTTTGGGTGTTACATCCATCATGCACATATCTATGCTTTCTTGTATAATCACCTCAGACTTAGGTAGATGAGGTGGAGTGATAGTGTATGAATAAGGTTGATGTTTCTGGGTGGTGGGACTTGGTTATGACTGTGAAGTGGGTTGGTGGTTACATTTAGTTTGGAGGGTGGGGCAATGATTTTATTGTCAATGAGATCTTGGATCTCATGGCATAGGCAATAACAACGAACAGTGGGGTGACCGTGTTGTTAATGGAAAATGCAGTATTGGATGGGATCATGTCTAGGCGAGAGTAAGTCAGAGAGAGGTTGAGGGTCGAGGGGCTTGAGGTGTCCCTTTTCCATTAGCAATTTGAGAGCACGGGATGGGCTCATCTAAAGGGTGGTAAAGGCTCTTTGGTTTCGGTTTGGGGGGCCTTTGGGTTGTGAGGTTGCACCGGTGAAAAGATCGGCTATTTTGGACACTATAGTGACGGTACTGATCTCAGCATGCCGAGGCATAGTGCTATTACTAGAATTGGTATTCTGAGTGAACAACCTTTTTGCTGGCTCACTGGTTCTCTGAATGATGCCTTTCTTAAATGTGCTTTCAATTTGGACCCCCAACTCGTTTAGAGAAGCAAATGTACACAATGGTGCCACTATCATTCTTTGTAACATATCCGGCTCGAGATTCTGAACCACTAATTGGATTTGTTCCCTCTTCGAGGGCCTGTTCGTCATCTTGGCTGCCTTTGTCCTTCACCTTGCAACAAAGTCGATGAAGGGTTCCCTGGAGTTCTGGATAGTCATTTCTAGCTCGCTGATTGTTACTTCTATTTGAGTATTGTACGAGTATTGGTTAACAAACTCCTCAGATAGTTCCTTCCAATTTCGTTTAGTAAAATCCTCCAATTTGATGTACTAGATAGCTACCATGTCTGATAGAGTTCTTCCGAGCAATGACAGTTTTTGAGCCCGAGTCAGGCCCATTGGTCTCAGAATATCTGAGAAAAGATGAGCATATACAATAGGGTCCCCAGTACCATCAAATCTATTGATGTGAGGCATTTTGAACTATTTCAGTAACTTGACAGAGGCCTTGGTATAGCCGTCTTCAATATTCAGGATGGAATTGAAGCCTTGGGATTTTTTGAGCGCTTTCTTTAGCCTAGTGATTTTGATTATAGCCAGATCAATGTCGTTGATGTCGGAGGGCTGAGCTAGAGGCCTGGAAGCTAGAGCCGGTGCAAACATGTCTTGGGGATCTGAGACATAAGGGTTTTCAATTGGTGGAGGTGGATCAGGATTCAGCTGGGTAGCCAGGACTGGATGTACAGTAGATGCCGATGCCCCAAATGGCCATCGCATGTCAGCGATAGTTTCATCCTTTGTGGCTATCCTTTGATTCAAGGTATCCATGGTTTTCTGGAAAGCTGTCATCATAGCAGTAACTTCCTCTGCACTCTGTGCCATTACAGGTCTAGGAGAGTTAGGTGCTACTGAGCTGAGTGGGCGAGAACAAAAAGGTGATTGTTGAATGATTTGTGTTGGTGATGATAACTGCCTGTTTCTTCTTCTTTGAGTAACCGGTGGGAGAAAGACTAATGCTGGTTGACCGTCAACAAGATCCTAGATTTTACAAAGTCTACCAGAGCGAGTCCACAAAACTTGGGGGATACCTGGTCTATCTGAAGATATGATTATAAACTACCTAGCAAAAGAAAGAAAAGAAAAACAATAATCAAAATCGGACAGCACCTTGGCCTAATTGCAATAGATATAATCGCAGCGGAAACACTGCATTTCCCATTATACTCTGCCCCAAAAACTGATATCAACTCGTACCACTGATATGAACATTCCCGTACAGTTTCACAGTCAAGCACATACCAGGTAAAAGAGAGCCAAAACACCCCTATGGCGGGGTAGGGTTACCTTGTCCTAGAATTTGACATGATCTAGGTTTTTACTACTTCAAGCAAGTAGTTTCACAACATCCTGTATAAAGGTGAGCATAATGTCCTAAGTGGAACAGTCATTATGGCTTTACTATATGCAGCTAGGCCGAATGGTCAGAAGGGTACCTCAGCAAGATTACCTAATATACCTCTCATACCTAATATCAAGAAGTGAAAGGAGGATCAAACAGTATAGCAGTAATCCAGATCCAAGGGTTGTGTTTCCAACATGGCAGAGCCCACGACTGGCTAGCCTTTTGGCAAGCTTTTTAGGCAAGCCTTCGACAAGCCGTCCAGGAATAGTAGATGGAAAACACAGTGACTTAGAGTAACAATGCAAATGCAATGCAATGTAAAGAACATATATATATGTAGATAAAATTTCACATCATGAAGTTCAAGTCAAGTTCACTAAGCCGCCAGCAGAGTCACCAGAAACTGTGGCTTGCCTTTTGTGCTCCTCGGAGGGGCTTAGTCTCCTTGGATGCGATAGCCCTACAGTTCGGACTCTCGTGGATCTGAATCTGATTTCACGAGTGCAATGTGAAACAGATAAACATAAATGAGTCCAAATTCGGCAAATCATTTTAGAAAATTCGTTTATCATCAAAGATGCGAAAAATGGACTACATTGCTAGACTTCAGAGTCACTACCTAAATAGTTTTTGAAAATTTAGGAAACCCGTGACTTGTGCCAGAAGGCAATTTGTTCGTCATCACCAAAGTGTCTCAGCTCGGGAACTTAGGTATGAGAGGGGAAGGTCATGAATTGAGCACTCCACTCACCCGATCAAAGATTAGCATCTACTAATCATGATGTGATTTTTATTTACATTATATGCCCTTGTTTTGATTATTATGCTATCATTACTATATGAGGAACACAAGTATAGACTAATTTGTCCACTTTGGAACACTTCGATTTCATGTTTATTTTGAAAAGAGTTTCGAATATGTATTACTTGAAAAAGTGATCTCATATGTACATTTAATCAGATCATCCCAACTTAAGCGAAAAAGCCTCCATCCACAAGCGTTCAAGAAATATATCACCTAAGCACTTAGCCTCATGGTATACATGCAACACCAGCACACATGCAATCTACTACAGAAAAACCACTCACCTAGTACTCTAAGGCAAGCCAAAGAAAACAAAAATAAGTAAAAAAATGCATGATCCTAAGCAATGCAACATTACTAATGCAACGCATACAACACGCAATTAAAAGGCTCGGCTACTAGTATGGCATGTGAGTCAATTCAAGGCATGCGATAAAACACGTATTGGAGTAAGGAATTTGAATTTGACATTGATTAGTATGATGAGCCGAATCCTTAAGCATGCAAAACATGGATATGTACACATGGTAATGACATGAAATCAAAATATGATGCTACCATTATAAGCGAGTAAATAAAAGAGAGAAAGAAATGGGGGTTGAAAGACATACACAATGTTACATTTTTGCCCTCGTACAAGAGGGTCCGAATGGATGTCCTAATTTAGCTAATTATTACAACACCGAATTAGTTAACTATTTAACTAACTATTACAAATTCAAGGGAATTTAACTATTTAATGAACTAGCTATTACAAGTTTCAAATAAATCTACTAATTATCATTAATTTCATGAGCCACGAGAAGTAGAGAAGCACGTATGCATGAATCGGAATATCCAGCCGAAAACACCTCTACTTTGCTGTTGGAACTGTTCAGTTTTGCAGTCAGAAAAATAATCTGTTTTAGCCCAGCCTCTGCTCTGTTCTACCATGAAAATGGTATTGTCTACATGAAATAAAGTGGCTGACCGGATGGACAGTTGGCTAGGGCCATCCAGTGTTTGGGGGGCCTACCCTGCTGCAACAGAAAGGAAACAGAGCACAAATAAAGTATTTCCAGAGGATGCTTGTCCTCCCTACCTCTCCCTATCATGAAACAGATCAAACGAGGGGTAGACTCGATTCTCAAACCATCAATTGACGCAAACTCTTTGCATGATGATTTAGGAATCGATGGGACAAAGTCTCAATAAATGAAAATAAAAGACCAACGAAACCTCCTCCCTATAATGGAGTTGTCTCTCTAGGGAAGTAGTAGACATCGCTCCTCGAATCATTAATATCACCAACAAGTATGTAATGACTCGAGACGCAATAGGTTCAATTAACGTTCGATTGAATCCAAACCAATTTTATTACTCTTGTTTCCATGTAGTCCAATTTTGTTAACCCTTTTAATTACCTTTCCATTCTTTAATCATTTTAGTCCAAAAATGAGAGTTATGTCCACTGATGAAGAGAAATGTCAAACAAGAAGTTGTTCTTGGCATGAGGGAGATGTAATGCCTTGGTAATGAACCTCTGAAGAGATTAAACCATTAAGCATGGAAGGTCTCTTTCGCATGCCTTAAACAACACTCGTTTGAAACAACTCTTAAAAAAATAAAACCAAGAAAGGAGGGAGGGTGCAGAGATGGTTATTCCAAGAGTGAATATATGTATATGAAAGCCACGAAATAAAAAAGTATCAACTCAAATAGGTTGGTGTTTACGGCCTAAACCGCCAAACCTATGAGGACTACTACACTGCAAGCATACTACACAAAGCATAAATGAAATAAACACACTAACACAGGCCTAAAACTCACAAAAATAGTGTTGGAAATACCTTGAAAAAGCAAAAAAAGTAACAAAAAATGAGAGGGAATTAAGCCTAGTAAGCAAGCCTAAGGAGGGGTGGTTAACCCCTCCACTTTTTGGACCTCAAAACCACATATTTTAGCCTTTTCAAACTATGAAAATCAGTGGCCAAAAGTTGAGAAAGAAATGGAAAACACAAGGACAAAAGCTTAGAGAACAAGGTTTAAGGAATGGTGGTTAACCCCTCTACCTTTGGTAGCTTTAAGTCCAAGTTTCAGCCCTTAAAAATAGTATAAAAACAACATGAAAAGAGAGGGAAGAAGTAGTGTAAAGAAGGCAAGAGTTATACCTCTTGAAGAGAGGCTACTCTTTGATTCACAAGCCCACAAGTGATCACCCTCAAGAGCAGAAATTTTGGCTCAAGAACCTCAGCAAGGAGCCTCAAATTTTTGGTTTAGGAAGTGTTGGTGCTGTGTATGTGTGTTGCAAGATATATATATATATATATATATAGAGAGAGAGAGAGAGAGAGAGTGTGTGTGTGTGTGTGTGTGTGTTTCAAGAATTTGAGCTTTGGTAATTTTTTCTAACCTAAAAACATAAGGTATGGTCAAGTATATATAGAAAAATTGGTTGCTATCCCAGAAATATCAGTATTGAGCCAGCTGGTGTAGTACATGCACATAGGGGGATAGTTGGCAACAAATATATGTTCTGCAGGGAAACCTGTTTAGCTAGCTAGGTAGGGGACGACTGGCCACTAATTTTTGGCCAGTTGGCCACCTGTTGGCCAACAGGCCTTTGGGTGGTCAAGCTTGAAAAAAAATCATGTTTTGGCTCAAAGGAGGTGCAAGGTTTTTTGGCTATGAAACTCAAAACTGAGGCTCCTTGCTGAAGAAATCAAACGTTTACACATCACAGTAATTCATTATTGAGTGATCAACCTGAGGCGTCCAAGTCTTAATGGAGGTCAAAAATGGGATGTCTACAGTTACTTTGAGTCTTTTTATGCTTTTGGGTCAGTTATGAGTTTTGTTGTGTCGTGCTTGGTGTTTGTCTTAGTCTGTGCTCTCCATCAAGTCACCATAGCATGTTTGTCACTCAAAAGCGCTTTTCATCAAGTCACCCTAGCGTGTCTGTCGCTTAAAAGTTAAACAGAGTGGCATGGTCAGATTTAATACATGAATGTTCACTCTAAACTCAAAAGCAAGTCCATGTGTGGAATTTATAAACAAACTGAGAGTGCCTATACAAGGGGCATCACGCATTCATGATCATTGCAAAATGTGTACGAGGAATTTGTTACTTCTTTGGAGGGGACTGGAGTATGTTCTTAACATGTTAGGAAAGAAAAGAAGCATGAGTCTGATTGGTTGGCAACCGTTCTAGGATCTGATGATCCCCATCATACGTGCTTGCATAATGTTGAAAACGGTGGCCAGTGACTAGACATTAGGGGCAATTTTCTATACATCTGATTGGGCCATCCATCGAACAAGGGGCATGAAGCCAACCAGTGGCCAGTGACTAGATACTAGGGGCGATTTTCAGTATATCTGATCGGGCCATTAATTGAACAATTGGCATGAACTTAACCTTTCTCTCAATCCGCTCAAAGCCATTTGTCGGGCACTTTTCCCTGGATTAGGGTGGGCTCACTCCCATGATGATTCTGATATGATTCAGCTTTCGAAAGTTGTCTCCGACTATTTTAAAACTTTCTTGGATTACATCTTCCCTCTGATTAATACATATACTTTGGATTATGCATGCATGCTCATACACTTGGGTTGATTTGAATTGCATGATTGGTTGCTCTTGTTCTTGACTTTGTTCTGTACTTGTAATAACAGAGTTTTGTCAAGCTACCTTCCACAGCACTGTTTTGTGAATTCACCTGTATTGCACTATCTTGTGCACCTGCACAATACTGTCTTATGCATTCACCTATATCGCACTGTCTTGTGCACATGTATCGCACTGTTTTTTGCATTTACCTTACATCGCATTGTCTTATGCAAACTTATATCGCACTATTTTGTGCATTTTACCTTGCATCGCATTGTTTTGTGCATTCTACCTGTATCACATTGTCTTGTGCACTTACGTAGCACTATTTTGTGCACCCATATAGCATTGTTTTGTGCATTCAACCTGCATCACATTGTTTTGTGCATTCATTGCATTGCACTATTTTGTGCACATGGATCGCATTGTCTTGTGCACCTACATCGCACTGTTTTTTTGCACTTTGCATCACACAGTTTTGTGCATTCACCTTGTATCGCACTGTCGTGTGTACCTTGCATCACATTATTTTGTGCATTCACCTTGTATCGCATAGTTTTGTGCACCTTGCATCGCACTGTTTTTTTTTGCATTCATTCACCCCACATAGTTTTGTGCACCTTACCCGCACTATCTTGTGCAGTCACAGGGTCTAGGAGACCTTAAATCCTCTAAAGGTGCAATTCCTTTGGTGTTTCTCATGTCCGAACGACTTTAGGCGGTCTGGTATAGCCACTTGACTGTGTTTGTAGTGAGTTCCTAGGAGATCAACTGAGATGGTGGAAACTAGAGTTCGCATGGCCGAGGCCTAGAATGCAGAGGTTCAGAATTTCTGAAACTCAAGTGTTGTTTGAATACCCAGGGGTGTATTCTCGGCTTGAAATCTGTATGGCAGCCCCATAGGTTGAGATAGCTTGTATGCGCCTCAATTCTGGATACTGAACCAAGCTAGTCTGTCACCTTGTTGGAGAATAAGGAAAGTTACAAACATAGTGAGGGACAAAAGTAGTACCTGTGGTTTGGAAGCACAAGTTGAAGGAAGAAATCTTGAAACCAAGAAGAGGATGAAAATCCCCAGAAGTATAAGGTGAGTCATCACCAATTACCCCTGTAAGGTGCTTTCTAAGGCACCACTTCCTAGCTGCTACATCGTATCTATTATCTAGTACTTCTATCGCATTGCATATAACATCTATCACATGCATCTACTGTATTATCCATTACATCCATTACATCATACCATTTTATTACCTGCATCCTTTTCATGTTGAACTTAGTTTGGCATGTGATTATACTTTTCCTGCGTTAAAGCATAGCTCTGCATGTGTACACACCTATTCTGCAAGAATTGTGGTCTGAGGGTTTCGAAACCTTTTCTGTGTTAGACGTGGCTTGTTTTATGTGCATACCTTTTCTAAGTAAGATGTGGTTCGGCTTGCGCCCCTTATTCACAGCATCCATTGCATCGTATTGCATTCAGCATTTAGGATCATTATCTTTCCCCAGTAGATCATTCCTCACTTATATTATACCACCCAATTACTTGTACCATTTTTGCCATAGTTCTGCATGTGTACGCGCCTATTCTGCAAGAATTGTGGTCTGAGGGTTCCAGTACCTTTTCTGTGTTAAACATAGTTTGATTTGCATCTCCATTCGTTTATGGTATTTGTGTGTTTTGCACTGCTTTTGGTTTGATTATTTCGTTATATTGTATATCATTTTGCATTCTGCCCCTGAACTACGTTGGTTTGATTCCTTACAAAGGGATACGTAGGCAATCCTTGGGTTCAACTACATTTGCATTTGTTTGTTTGCCCAAGTCTTACGGCCTTATCAAAATGGGTCGTTTCCAGGCTTTGATATTCACTCACATCATTTCATGACTTCGAGCTCTGTCAAAGAGGGACAACTGTAGACACCCCATTTTTGACCGCCCTCAAGACTTGGGTGCCTCAGGTTGAACACTCGATAATGAAATAATACGCTGTACAATCGCTCAATTTCTTCAGTAAAAAACTTTAGTTTTGAGCTTCAAAACCAAACCTTACACCTCATGTTGACCAAAATTATTTTAGACCTCAAAATCCTTTTTTCAAAATATTTTTCTTAATGCTTCTACGATGTTCTGAGGCTCACATTTCATTTAAAATATTGCACTTTTCAGTAAACTGAGCAAGGACAAAGTGAAAATAAATGGAAGGGAGGTGAAATCTTTGAAAAATATTTAAAAACATCTTATTTATAGGTTTGAAGTTAAAGAAAATATGAGGGGTTAGAAAAAAACTAGTTGGGAAAAAGGTTGAGCATTAAACCGTCAAGAAAGAAATGAGCAGCCTTCACTATTATACACTCAGAATTTAGATATGAAGCCACCACTATTGGAAAGTAGACTTTTGGGGCTTCAATTTAGACTCAAGAATTATCTAAAACCAAGTCTGGATGAAAGAAATATGCCCGTTTGAAGTCAGGCTTGAGAATATTTTTTTCGGACTGCCCGACCAATTTTTGTTGCCGGCCGTACAAGTCATTGGCCGGCCGGCCAGGTGTCTCGACAGGCAGATATTTACAGCCAACTGTTCCCTCCACATGCATGCATTGCACCAGCTATCTCTATACAGATATTTCTGACAAGAGAAGCTGTTTTCTATAAATACAAGCCCACCTCTTTGGATTTTAGGTTAGAAAAATTTGTGAAGAGCCCGAAACTTGTAAAACACTCTCCCTCTCTATCTTCCAATATACATACACTTCCTAAACCAAAAATTTGAGACTCTTTGCTAAGGTGCTTGAGCCCAAATTTCAGCTCTTGAGAGTAAACATCTTGTGGTTTGTGAACAAAAGAGTAACTCCTCTTTAAGAGGTATAACTTTTTCCATCTTTACAGTACTTCTTCCTTCTCTTTTCTTGCTATTTTTACATTGTCTTTGGACTATTTTTTGTCGGCTGAAACTTGTGATTTAAAGCTATCAAAGGTGGAGGGGTTAACCATCCTTTCTCGAACCTTATTCCACAGGCTTTTATCCTTGTGTTTCCTACTTGTTTCTCAACTTTTGGCCACTATTTTTCAGAGTTTTAAGAGGCTAAAATATGTGGTTTTAAGGTTTAAAAAGTGGAGAGGTGCCCCTCCTTAGGCTTGCTTACTAGTTTTTATTCTATTCCGTTTTGCTTACTTTTTCTAGCTTTCCAAGATAGTTTTCAGCACTGATTTTACTCATTTTGGGGCTATTTTAGCGTGTTTATTTAGTTATGCTTTGAATATTATGCTTGTATTGTTGTAAGTTCTCATAGATTTTGTGGTTTAGGCCTTAGACACCAATCTATTTGAGTTGATAGCCTTATTCCATAGTTTTCATACATATACTTGCACTTGTAATAATCATCTTTGCAACCTCCTTCTTTTTTTTTTTTTTTTCTTTTTTTTTTTTTTGAGTTGTTTTAAACAATTGGTTGTTGTTCAAGGAATGAGAAAAGAGAGTTTCCATACTTAATGGTTTAATCTCTTTGGAGGTTGATTAGCAGGGCATTACATCTCTCTCTGTTAAGTGCAACTTCTTGTTTGACACTTTTCTTCATTAGTGAACGTAATTATCACTTTTGGACAAAATGAATAAAGAATGGCAAGGTAATATAAAAGAGGCTGATAAAATTAAACTAAAAGAGGCAAAAGATAATAAAATCGAGTTGGGGTTCAATCAGATGTTATATTGAACCCATTGAGTCTTGAATCATTTCATACTCTTTAGTGATGGGAATGGTTCAAGAATCAATGTTTACCACTTCCCTTGAGGTAACTCCATGATAGGGAGGAGGTTTTGTTTTTCATCCATTGAGTCTTTGTCCTATCGATTCATAGATCATAATGCAACAACCTTGCGACCATTGATGATTTGTAGACCGATTCTACTTCTCCCTTGATCAATTTCATGATAAGGAGAGGCAAAGAGGATAAACATCCCCTTGAAACACTCTGTTTTTGCTCTGTTTCCATTCTGTTGTAGCAGGGCAACACCAAAAATTAGTGGCCGGCAGGCCACCCCGTGAATCTGGCAGACCACTTTCCTTGGCCGGCCGGCCACCCTATTTTTTACAAGTTCCATTTTCATGGAAGAACATAGTAGAAGCTGAGGCAAAAAAAGAATTATTTTCTGACTGTGAACAAAAAAGAATCTGGCAGAACAAAGAGGTTTCCGAGAGGATATTCTCACCAGCATGCATGTAGCTCTTCGTCCCCAGTCCTTTAAATTAAGTTCTTGGTATTAATGTGTTGTAATTAGTTAGTTTAATTCTAATTTGTAATAATTAGTTAGTGTAGTTAATTCCTTTATTTGGTGTTCTAATAATTAGTTTAAATTATGACATTTATTTCGACCTTCATGCATGAGGGCAAACTTATAATATTGTGTATGTCTTCCGACCCCCATTCTTTCTCCATTTTATTTACTCGCTTATGATGGATTGCATGTAGCATTATATTTTCCTTAGCATTATCCATAACTTGCGTCCATTCATTTTGCATGCATAAGGGTTCGGCTCATCATACTAATCAATGTCAATTTTAAATTCCTTACTCGAATACATGCTTTATCGCATGTCTTGAATCGACTCAAATGCCATGCTAATAGTCGAGCCTATTAATTACATGTTATATGCGTTGCATTAGTCATATTGCCTTGTTTAGGACCATGCATTCTTTCTAACTATTTTTTTTCTTTTGGCTCACCTCGGATATTTGGGGTATGCAATTTTTTCTTTAGCATGCATGCGTACGATTGTTGCCATGACAAGCATATTTACTATGAGGCTAAATGCTTAATTGATATACCTGTTTGAATGTCTGTGGATGAAGGTTATTTTGCCTAAATTAAGACGAATTTGATGATTTCATATACAGACTCATTTTCTTTGAGTCGTGTATTTCAAAAACTCTTTCCAAAAATGCATTGGAAATCGAAGCGTTCTAAATTAGGAAAATTGGTTAATATTTGTTTGACTTCACATAGTAATGATAGCAGAATAATCGGAACAAGAGCATCATGATTAGTAGAGGCTGATATGTGATCGGATGAGTGGGGTGCTTAATTCATGACCTTCCTGTCTCATACCTAAGTTCCCGAGCCAAGACACTTTGGTGATGATAGACAAGTGGCCTTTGGCATGAGTCACGGGTTTCCTAAATTTTCCATAAATATTTAGGCGGGACTCTGAAATCCGACAATGCAATCCATTTTTGGCATTTTTGATTAAAAATTGATTTTTCAAAGATTTGTTAGATTTGGACTCTTTTGTGTTTTCACTGTTTCACATTTCACTTGTGAAATCAAATTCAAAAGCACGGGAGTCCGAACTATAGGGCTACCATATCCGAGGAGACTAAACCCCTTCGAGGAGCACGAAAAGCAAGCTACAGGTGGTCATGGCTGTGGGGGCGAAGGATGAGTATGCCAGTTCCTGGGATACCTCCTAGTCACGGATTCTACTGGAGGGTCGCTCTGCCGGACTTGGTACTTAGGAGAGCATTTTGTACGCCAGACTTTGGGCCTACCCAACCCCATTGTTCTTGCTTCCCTTCCGCTACCTATGCGGACCGCCGATAGTCTTCCTATCGAAGTTATCGTGACATTCATGGTGGGGCAAGATGTTGATTTGTTCCACGCAAATGGGGACTACACTGTCTTCATCCGGACCCATCTTATGCCACGTTCGACCAAAGTTCACACGGGTGGCGTTATAGATGTGCCCACCACCAGAGGTGTTGCTCTCGTTGCTAAGCCTGATGCTGGAGATGCTACCTCCGCCATTTATGTAGCCAATCTCCCTGTGATCCCGACTACGATCACACTGGTGGCCGAACGGGACAGCCCACCAGATTCTGCTTGAGCACCCAGAGGAACACGAGTATGTTAGGAGCCCTAACGTTCAGCAGGTATGCACTTTGTCTTGTAGTTTTGTATTTCATATTCCCTTTTCTGTGTGTTGATATTCAAATTCCGTTGCAGGTGCCAGTGGGTTACGTAGATGGCTTCCTTTAGTTGGTTGACTCCTTGGTCCATATGGTGTGGAGGAGGGAGCCATTGCTCACTTACCATGGTCATCAGGTATCCTATTTTCCTTATCCAATATACACTAATTTCCTTTGGCCATATACTCATACGTTTTTTGCACCAAACTGTTTTGATACTCTATTTCTTGCAAACTCTTTTTAGCCTTCGCCTGTACCAACGACACCTGTGGCACTCCCTCTAGCTAAGGGGAGGAGAGACAAACGGGCTCCCGCATACGACAGGGGTGAGGATAGAGGTAGAGGTAGGAGTAGAGGTGCCCGGAGTTAGATCCGGAGTCTGAGTGGAGATAGCGAGTCCCAGGTCCAGGGGGCTTCATTGTCTGCAAAGAGGACCTTGACTGACGAGGACACTGAGAAGATCACAAGTGAACATTCTGAGTCTAAGGACAGAGACAATGATTTTGGCTCAGAGTCACGTTCTTCCGATGATAGCGGTGCTGACAATGACATTGATCCCGAGTCTCGTGCTCGAAAGAGGACGAAGAGGGCTTCTTGACACCCCTGACTTGGCGGATAGTGATCTCTACACTCATTTTTTTTCTTTTCTTTTTCTTTTGCTTTGTAGCATAGAAATTATGTAGCTTTAGCTAGGTTCTTTACTTTTTGCCTATGAAAACTTTATTTTCTTTTGTAAAAACTATGATTGGGGTTGGACCCTACAGTTTATAAAAGAAAGAATTTTGTTTTACATAGCATCTTGAGAATGGCACAACACTTGCATAAACATGATTGTATTTCTGAATTGGAAAGTGAGTATGATCACATTTGAATGAGTTCTCAATTGAATATTGAGCCTACAACTGACCAAGATACTAAATACGACTCAACAAAGAAAAAAAACCAAGTAAAAACAACTTAAACAAACCTATTTATACTTACCAGAAACAAAAAGACTCAAAACAAGACCCAAAATAAACAAGACAAACAAAATACTGCTGCCAAGCTGTTTGGTTGGCACAATTGGCTGGCCAGCCAATGAAATGTACGGCCAGCTGGTGAAGTGGCCGGTCGGCTAGCCAAGAACTGCGATTGGACAGCTGATAACAGTTGTCAGCCACTCACACACCCTTTTCTTATATAAAGGTCTTGTTGCTTCTACGACAGAACATCATCTTTTTGGTAGTTTTCTCTGAAAATGGAGATTTTCCTTATTGATAGGCTCAAAGTTTGGACAGCCAATTTGGACGGCATGAAAAAAATGAATTTCAATGGTTTTCGCATAAACACTCTTTTTTTCTTGAGCCACACTCCACTTTGTTTTCCATTCCTCCATGCTACTGCCCACTGTTGGGACCTATTTACTCATGTGTTTTGCTTCGAATCGCAAGAGATGTGTGCCACTCTTGAAGAGTTTCAAGCGTTAATGGAGTCCCAATGCAATGAAGAAATTATGCCTCAACCCGTTTTTGGCCATGCACAGGCTCTTGAATGAATGCGTGGCCTCTCTTTCAACTAGGCCTAATCTTTGGCCTATGATGGAGAGTTGGACATTCTTGGCTTGATTCACCGTTTTGTTGACATCGGAAATAGGCGTGATCTTCTTTGGCAAGGTTATCGCCAACATGCTCTTTGCATATGCTTGCTTGTGCATTGTCTTCTTGCCCCTAGTGGCAGTGAAGTGAGCATCGAAGTGGCTCTACGCCTTAAGGAGGGCCGAAGCTGTATAGGCTTGGCACTGGCCGAAACCTTAATGGGTTTGGATGCTTTCCATTGGTGAGAGACTTCTTGGTTTGTGGGGAGTCCACTGTTTATGTAGGTATTATTTCTCATCCTTTCTCACTTATGATTTCTCACATCAATTTCGCACTCAATCTCTATTTTATCTCAAAAGCCCTTTCCTTTCTTTTTCCCTCAACGCACATCTCTCTATTATTTAATCTCTCTTATTATTTTATCCCTTTCCAGGTGTGGCTGATAGATAATAAGTTAAAAGTTATGGACCCTTGCCCTAAGTACTCGGCTAGATCCTACTTCTTTCACTCACAGCTAGTGAGTTTTCCCACAGAAGGGTTATGGTGTGACTGGATGTGCAGCAAATCTACGACTGACATTGCTTGGTATTGCCCTTAGCTTAACTTGACTGAGATAAGCTACAACATGTCTCACCAGCTGGGTATACAGTTAATCAACCTTACACATTGCGTTTTCTACTTCCTATTCCAGTTCAGACGCCAGTTTGGACGTGATCAGACTTGTCCAAATGAGGGGATCAAATACCCTTCTCCATTTCTAGTCCGTGTTTCACACTTGGCCCAATATCTTGCTGCTTGGAGGATGAGAGAGTTTTTAGCCCCTACTACCAGCTTCAGTTGTGCCCTTTCTAACGAATGCTTAGCTAGGCTTGAGGATGAGACACAGGTTGGGCCATCCTTGGCGGTAGAAACTTCTGAGAGTGCAAGTAAGAGGTAGAGGATTGCTACCTGACTCATCTGTGCCCCTAGTTTATTGCTTTGACTTTTCTTTTCAAGTTTTTATGATGTAAAAGCAACTTTGATTTAACTTGAGAGTTAGATGGTGTACTTGTTTCGAAAACACCTGATTAAAGTTGTGAGTACTGAAAATTTTCTTTCATGGTCCAAAGAATGGTCTGTATTGCAAAAAGTAAAATTTTGAAAAAATCAACTTCATTAAAACCTTTCAAAATAACTTTTTGAAAACTGTCATTCCCAGATACACATAGAATCAATTCTCAAGACGTACAACCCTGAATCAAGAGGATCATGACTGCCCATAACTACGTTCACCTTGACTATTGTTTTTCCCATTGCTTCATCTTACAACTGGACCTTCTGCCAAATGGAGACAAAACAATCAAGCCGACTGATGGTGAGGTGGACCGATCAAACAATGGATATGACAGTTTAGTTGAAAATGATTAGGGCCAAACTTCGAGATAAAGTTGCCTACGTATCCCCAAGATGGGAATTAGGCCTTACGTAGTTTACAGTTAAGGTTCACTCGGATATTAACTTTTTCCTTTTGCGCTCTAACTTTTGCCAAAGTCGCCCTTTTGGGTTTTTAACCTTGCGAGCTCTATTTTTCTTTTATTTTCAACTTTTCACAGTCTAACTTTTGCTTAGGTTGCCCTTTTAGGTTTTTGGCCTAGCGAGCCGCTCAAGGATAATACTTCTTCAACTTATCTATGTTGATCAGTTGTGAGAATTCCAAGCCATCTAAATCCATGAAGATGATTGCTCCTTCTGACCAGATAGATTTGATGATATGAGGAGCAGTCCAATTGGGACGGAAATTGCCCCTAGGTTCATGGATAGGGGCCCGATTGTCTTTGAGCACCATATTTTCCTCTTTGAGGTTTTTGGATTTGACTTTCTTGTTGAAGGTCCTGGCAATCTTGCGTTGATATCCCTAGATGTGTATAACGCCTTCAACCTCCTTTCATCAAACATCATCAACTCTTCAAATCTGTTTTGTTGCCAATTCGCCTTTGCTATCTGACACTCGGCTATGATTTTCAGCGACGGTACTTTGATTTCAATCTGCAAAACAGCTTCCATCCTATATACCAAAGAGTAGGGGATCGCCTTTGTAAAAGTTTGAATTGACGTTCTATAACCCCAAAATGCAAAAGGCAGTTTGTCTGGCTAGTCCTTGTAGGTTTCCACCATCTTTCACAGAATATTCTTGATATTCTTGTTCGCGGCTTCAACGGCTCCATTGGTCTGTGGCCTATATGTTGATCACTTATGAAAAGCCACGTTGTACTTCTCAAGTAAATCTACCACCTTCTTTTTGAAGTGTGGGCCTTTGTCCGATGTTATCTCATTTGGCACCCCATATCTGCAGATGATGCTATTTCTAATGAATTTGGCTGCATGCGACGCTTTTAACACTGAATATGACTGTGCCTCTACCCATTTGGTAAAGTAGTCGATTGCCACTAAAATGAACTCGTGTCCATTCAAGCCATTTGGCGAGACTGCTTCGATGACGTCAATTCCCCAGACTGAGAAAGGCCACAATGAAGTCATATTGTAGAGCTTTGATGGTAGAATATTCATGCAATTAGTATGAACTTGACATTTATGGCATCGCCGAACAAAATTGACACAATCTTCCTCTATGGTTGACCAACAGTAACCTTGCCGGAGCATCTTCCTGGCCAGCATCACGCCATTCATGTGTGCTCCACACTCTCCTCCATGAATGGCTTCTATGAGACGTTTTGACTCTTCCTCTTCCACACAGAGCTTTTGCATTCCCAAATGCCCTCTTTTGTACAACTTATTTCCATATATGATGAATTGGACGGCTAGATGCCGTATTCCCCTTTTTATCCTTGGCATTTGCCCCTTGTGGATACATATCCTTTTCTAGGAAGTTCCAAATGTCATGATACCAAGGATTATTGTCCTAAACCTCATCTATTGTGGTTTTTTTCTCGTAAGGGGGCGCACACATCTGTTCAATAATGATCACACGCATCTTAACCCCGATCGGTATGTCTACCATAGATGATTGAGTTGCCAGTGCATTAGCAAACTGATTGTTCTCTCTTAACAAGTGTGTAAATGTCAGTTTTTCAAACCTAGGAATCAGAATGTCCAGGGTCTGGTGATAAACTTTCATTTTCTCTTTTTTGACCTTCCAATCTCCATCGGCTTGAGAAACAACTAGGTTCGAGTCTTCGATGATGTCCAACCTTATGGCCCCTAGTGCTAGGGTGGCTTCTAATCTAGCAATACACGCCTTGTATTCTACTTCATTGTTGGATACTTTGAACCAGAGTTTAAAAGCCAGGGGTATATTGGAATCATCTAGCGCTATAAGCAACACAACTATCCCATAACCGTATTGGTTAGTTGCCCCATCAAAGTACATTTTCCACGTCTTCTCTTGTACTTACATGATCTCCTCATCTAGGAATAGGTACTCTACTTTTTCCTCTTCCTCCACTGGGTGGCCTACCAGAAATTCTAATACAGCCCTTCCTTTGACAGACTTGCGAGTGACATACTTGAGGTCGAATTTGAAGAGAAGAAGCAACCAACGAGCTAGCTTACCCGTAAGTGTCGGTTTCTCAAAGATATATTTAATGGGATCCAATCTCGAAACCAAGATTACAGAATGGGCTAGCAGGTTGTGTCTCAACTTCCTAGTGGCCCAAACCAAAGCTAAACAAGCCTTCTCCACAGGAGTGTAATGGGTCTCATAATCCAACATCTTTTTACTCAAATAGTGAATCGCCTTTTCCAGCTTAGCTTTTGATTCTTATGCTAGCATGCATCCCATGGTGGACTCTATCACTAATAGATACATGATTAGTGGCTTCCCCAGCTCTGGTGGCGATAATATAGGTAGATTTTGAAGATACTATTTATCTTGTTTTGAAGGCGAACTGACATCAATGTCCCATCAGAATTTCTTCCCCTTTTTCAAGAGACCAAATAGTGGTTTACAAGTCAAGGTTAATTTAGAGATAAACCGTCTTATGAATTACACTCTTCCCAGAAAGCCACACACCTCCTTTTAAATCCTTGGTGGTGGCATTTCTAAGATGGCCTTGATCTTGGATAGATCTACTTTAATTCTACCCTAACATTTTCCCTGCAATCACCTTAAAAGTGTACTTTTATGGATCCAACGTCAGCCTGTACTCCCTGATCTTTTTGAAGAACTTTTCCAGGACGATGTAGTGGTCGTCTCACTCATTGTATTTCACAATCATATTATCCATATACACCTCGACTTCTTTGTGGATAATGTCGTGCAATATTGCGGTTGCAACCCTCTAATATGTAGCCCTGGCATTCTTTAACCCGAATGGCATGACCCTATAGCAGTAGGTACCCCATGGCGTGGTGAACGTAGTCTTTTCCCTATCCTCTGGCTCTATCAAGATCTGGTTGTACCCCGAAAACCCATCCATAAATGACAACAAGGCATGGTCGGCAGTGAAGTCTACTAATTCATCAATGTGCGGCACTGGAAAGTCGTTCTTAGGACTAGCCTTATTCAAATCCCTGAAGTCGACGCAAACTCTGATTCTGCCATTTTTCTTTGGAACTGGAACGATGTTGGCTAACCAAGTTGGATATTCGAATACCATCAAAAATCCTGCGTTGAACTGCTTGGTGACTTCCTCTTTAATTTTCAATGCCCAATCTGGATGGATTCTGTGAAGTTTCTGCTTGATTGGTCGGGCCTCGGGGTCGAGAGGAATCCTGTGCTATACAATCTCAAGATTGATTCCAGGCATGTCTTTGTAGCACCACACAAAAACATCTTTGCAATCTTTTAACAAAGCGATTAACCGCTCGCGTTCCTTTGAAGACAACATGGACCCAATCTGGACTAAGCGGGGATCCTTTTCAGTACCCATGTTAATTGAAATGATCTCATCCATGCAAGGCTTAGCACGCCTCTCCTCCTCTTGGTCAATCAAGTATTTCAAAGCCTGAGGAATTTCTTCCTCTTTGTTTAGGTCAAAATTTTGAAAATCATAATCAGTGTAGCAAACTAAAGGCACAGAGAAGTAGGTAAAGTCCACTGCATTCTCATTGATAAAGCAAGGGTCCTCAGTTATAGTTGACTTAAAAAAAAAAACTAACAGATGACCTAGACTGGACTTTGGCACCAGAGTTATCACCCTCGAAAGTGCTAGACCCCGACTAACCAGACTGACTCAAATTTGACTCCGACTCAACAGACATAGTGGAATCAGACTCAGGCTCATCATCTGACCTAGAACTTGCAACAAACCCTTTTCCAGCTACCAAGTGAGGCACAGCGCCCTCGACGCATCCAAAATGAAACTGGTGGAGTCCACAACCGGTTCTTCTCCGATCATAGAAACAACAATGGTATCCCCCAAGTCGTTAGTACAAGTCTCTGGATCTATGAAAAGACCAACCAATGTTGCCCTTACTTCAGCCTCACTGCTATCTAAATCGTCATCTTTACTCTGGCCGATGTTGATACTTAGATCAACCCTATTTTTGTCACTATCTTAAAGCTGATGGTCGAAAAAGATTTCGAATCCCAGGAAATGCTTCTTTGTTAAGGAATTGACCTAAGGCTCAGGAAAGTTGCAAAAGGGGAAATCCTCTCATTCTCTGATGACACATAGATTCAACATTCCTTAGATCGGCTTGTGAACCAGTTCGTCGTGTTTTCTGACTCTCTTGGCCTTGGCCCTTTCTCTTATCTCTTCTGCTTTCCTCCTTCAGTCCTCCTTGGTTGGTACATAGCCCAATCCAAAAACATGTGGATTTGTGGCACATTGACTAGCGCAGAAGTACCTTTCTTTCGCTCTTTCCAAGCCCCATCCCGGGAATAGGCCTTAGTTTATTCATGAAATAAATAAACTGAGTACTAACATACATGCCCTCATTCTTAACCAAGATTTTCTGCACCAATTAAGCTTCTGCTAGAGTGAAACCTAAGAGAAACACATCTTCATCACCGTGATTGATTTCCAGCAAGGGCATAGTAACCTCTGGAGGTGGATAAATAAACGAGTATCCAAAAATGGTAGCAACTCCTCCCTAGAAGTAAGTTGAAAGTGGCCGGTACATCAAGCACATGGAACTCAATCTCATGTTCGGAAGGGCTCACTTGAATCGGCATTTTCATAGTTCCCATAACTTCCTTACTTGTATTGTCTTACGCCGGGATCACCTGAGTTGTGGGAATGAAATCCATTAGCTTCAGGCCTATTGCGTAGGCGGTGCGGGAAGGACAAACATTGATAGCAGAGCTAGTATCTACTAGAACCACTAGAACCCATTTTCCTCTGCATTTAATAGAGATGTACAATAGCTTATTGTGAGCCGATGCTTCCGGTGGCAGCTCCTTATCAGAAAAGGTGAGCATAGGCTTGGTGTTGCCTGGCAAGATCAAGCCGATGAGCTACTCTGGTGTAGTATCAATGGATAGCTTGGCTTTATCTATTACTGACAAAACTTCTTGTCGGTGTACTCGCGAAGCCATGAGAAGGCCTCAAATAGAAATATCAGCCTGGATCTTTTTTAGTTGTTTCAGAATCAGCTCTTCCTCCAGCTTCGTCTCTTTCTCAATCTCCTTGTCTTTTCGCAAAGGTTTAGCCTGATCCAAGTGTGGAGGTTTGAAGTACTGTCCATTCCTGGTGAAGTGGTCTATCTCTTCTACATATGAAATATTATATGGGATATGATCTCCCTAGTCTTCATCTATATGGGCAAGATGCAGATTGCTATCTTTCCACAATTCACCTTCAGTTGCTGATAGAGAGTTGTTTGGCTCAACTTCAATCACTCTCATAGGACAATCATCCCCCTTAGGGTGGCAAGGTGTTAGAACCTTTTGAATCTTTTCAATCCTCTCCTGTTCAAATTTCCTTAGTACTACTTCCCTTTTAGTGCCTTCGATTTCATCAAAACCTGATTCTTGGGTTTGTTTTTCTATACCACTGTTCTCAGGCACTTTTCCTTTATCTTTGGCTTTCCCGGCTGCCATAGTTTTCTTTCCTTCAGATTTATCTCCAATTTCCTCTTCTTTCTCTGAATCATCGCTTAACCACCCTTGATTATCAGCCACCAGGCTTAGATTAAACCAATCAATCTGCACATCACCCTAGTCCTATTTCTCAAAGAATTGGAGGTTATCTAAATCTTCCTCGAGATCTGCAAGATCATCCAGTCCTTGGCTTGGGCCATCTTCTCTGACCACATTGAAGCCAACTGAACTCGGCAGTACTACCTTTGGCTTCAGTTAAGCAACATGAACAATGTATTAACTTAGGTCATATTCCTCTTTAGATAACTCCCCGGGAATTTCAAGCGACAGATTGACACTTTCTTCCAAGGTCAAAATCTCATTCTCTTCGAGTGTTGTCACCACATGTTTATGAGGTTCGAATTGTAGGTTGGATGCGTTCATCATGTAGAAGTCTGTGCCATTTGGGTTGAACAACACCAATTTTGGTAGATGAGAGGGGGTGATATAAATGCTCAGGTCATAGGAAAGGAGTACTATATAGATAAAGTTGGTGCGTGGTGGGGGTGGTACCTGGTTATGGTTTGGCAGTGGGTTGGTTATGGTGTTTGGCCTTTGTGGTGGAGTTATAACATTGTTGTCGATAAGATCTTGAATCTCATGACGTAGATAGAAGCACTTGTCTATTTCGTGGCCATGTTGTTGATGGAAGGCACAATACTTGGTAGGATCGTACCTAGGTAGAAAAGGGTCTGGAAGTGGTCGAGGGTCAAGGCGTTTCAAATGCCTCTTTTTCATTAACACCTGCATGGCTCGAGATAGAGTCATGTGAACATGGTTGAAATTCCTACCTGGGGTTCGGGTAGGATTGGAGGTTTGTGGGCTCATAATGGCAAAGTGGTCAGCGGTTTTGGTATGGTGACAACACTCACTTCTCAATGCCTTGCAGCTGTGCTACCCCCAGCTGCAAATAAAAGGCCTTTTGGCCAACTCCTTTTCATCTACGATGATACACTGCTTCATAGCGTATTCAATTTCAACTCCCATTTCATGAAGCTCTTTGAAGGTAAATAAGGGGAGAACTATCATTTTTTGAAGTAGTTTGCTATGAAGATTCCTAACAACCGTCTGAATTTGGTCCTTTTCTGAGGGTCGGCTGGTCATCATCGATGCCTTGGCCCTCTACCTAGTCACAAACTCTGAGAAGCCCTTCTTTGGTTCCTGACGTGCTACTTCAATATCACGAGTTGTGACCTTGATTTGCGTGTTATAGAAATATTGGGCAATAAAAGATTCGGCCAACTCCTCTTAGCTCTGTTTCATAGGGTTCTCCAATTGAGCATACCAGATGGTAGCTATACCAGACATGGTTTTGCCAAAGAGCGACAAATTCTGAATTCTGGTTAAACCCATTGGTCTCAAAATATCAGAAAAAAGGCGCAGATGTACCATTAGATCTCTAGAACCATCAAAGTGGTCAATATGCGGCATTTTGAATCGCACTGGGAGAGTAATAGCGGACTCAGTATACTCGTCCTCAATATCTGAAATAGAGTTAACCCCCTGTGCCATCTTGAATAGTTTTTCAAGTTTGTTGACTTTGAGCAGGGTCGCGTCAAACTTGAACTCAAAAGGTGCCACAGTTTGGTAAACTGGAGCTTTAGACATCTAAATCGGGATTGGATCTTGCTGGATAGGAAGAATTAGAACACCCTCGGTCAGTGGATCCTGAGCTGTAACATTGGTAGTGGTATTGGGCATAGGAGTAGCCACGTTAGGTGTATGTGAAGCAAAAGCTGCAGTCGTCTGTTGTTGTTCTAACCTATTCGTGACCTCGGTTTGACGGGCCAGGTCATGCTGGAGCGAGCCAACTGATTGCTAAAGATGAATCAATAAGTCCTCTAGATCTGATGATAGATATTGTGCCATTATAGGAGTAGATGGCTGTGCTAGGGGTGAACTGAGTACAGGAAATCTGAGGAGTGATTATCGAAACAACGAAACTGGTGAACCCCGTTTGCCCTTTCTCCGACTTGCAACTGGTAACAGTGAAACAAACACTTTACAAAGTCTTTTGACACGGATGCAGAGCACTTGGGGGATATCAAAACTTTATGAAGCTATGGTTTTTGGACTACCTAGCAAAATAAATAAAGAAAAAGCAAAAATCAGAAATCGGATAGCACCTCAGCTAAAATTTCATCAGAATTGATATGATCATAGCTGAAGGACTGTACTCCCCATTGAATTCTACCCCACAAATTGATATAATTGAATCACTGATATGAAGCACCCCTGTACAGATTTTCTACAGAGCATATAGCAAGTAAAGAGAACCAAAAACACCCTTATGAGGGAGTATGGTTACTCTGTCCTAGCTTTGGCATGATCGAGAGTTTCACTACTTTAAACAAGTAGTTTCACAATATCCTACATATGAGCAAGCATCCTGTCCTATTTTTGGAACAGTCACTAGAGCTTACAATATGCACTAGGCCAATTGGTCAAAAGGGTACCTCAGCAAGGTTACCTAATATACCTCTCACACCTAACACCGAAAAGTGAAAGGAGGATCAAGCAGTACAGCAGTAACCCAGATCCAAGGGTTGTGTTCCCAACATGACATTGCCTACATCCAACCAGCCTTTTGGCAAGCCTCCAGCAAGTCGTCCAGGATATCAGATGGTAAACACAGTGACATAAGAGCACCATACAAATGTAATGCAATGAACATATTTATGTAAATAAAATTCACATCATGAAGTCCAAGTCAAGTTCTCTAATTTTCCCAACAGAGTCGCCAGAAACTGTAGCTTGTTCTTCGTGCTCCTCGGAAAGGTTTAGTCTCCTCCGGTATGATAGTCCTACAGTTCGAACTCCCGTGGTTCTGAATCTGGTTTCACAAATGCAATGTGAAATAGAAAAAAGAATGAGAGTCCAAATATGGTAAATCCTAAAAAAATTCATTAATCATCAGAGATGCCAAAAATGGACTACATTGTCAGATTTCAAAGTTGCCACCAAAATATTTTTGAAAAATTTAGGAAACCCGTGACTCGTGCCAAAGGCCACTTGTCTATCATAACCAAAGTGTCTCGACTCGGGAACTTAGGTATGAGAGGGGAAGGCCATGAATTGAGCACCCTACTCACCCAATCAATGATCGGTCTTTACTAAGTCATGATTTGAATTTTATGGACATTATATGCTCATCTTCTGATTATTAATATACTAACATTACAATATGAAGCAAACAAGTATAGACCACATCACTTACTTTTGAATGCTTTGATTTCATGCTTTTTTGAAAAGAGTTTTTAAATATGTGCAACTCAAAGGAAAAGTGAGCTCATATATACAATAATTAGAGTCATTCCAACTTACGGGAAATAACCTTCATCCATAGGCATTCAAAAAGGTATTTCAAATAAGCACGTAGCCTTATGGTAGTATGCTTGACATGACAACACAAACACACATGTAATATGCTAAAGTAAAAATGCTTACCTAGTACTCAAACGAGGCAAGCTAAAGAAAAGAAGATAGTTAGAAAAATGCATGATCCTAATATGCAAGTGGCTAATGCGACACATACAAAATGCAACTAATAAATTCAGCTACTAACATGACAAGTGACGCAACTCAAAGCATGAGGTAGCTCACATAATTATTTAGGAATTGGTAAGAGCATTATGCATGGTGAGTCGAACCCTAATGCATGCAAAAATGGACACAAAGCATGGGAAGGATAAAAGAAAACATGATGCTATATACAAGGTAAGCATATAAGTAAAAGGGAGAAAGCAATGGAGGTTGGAAGACATACAAATATTAAAAATTTGTCCTCATACAAGAGGGTCTGAATGTCCTAATTAACTAATTATTACAAACACAAATGAATGAGCTAATTAATTAATTACTTACTAATTATTACAAGCATGAATTTCAGCACGACTAATCTAAAGGAATTGAACGAGAGGCAAGGAATCGAATGTGTACGAATAAGAACATCCTCTAGAAACCTCCTTTGCTTACTGCCAGAACATGCCCTGCTCACAGCCAGAAAATAGTTCTGTTTTGGCCTCAAGATCTACTCTGTTTTGCTGGAAAATTACCACTGTCGTACAACATGCTTGGTCGGCCGGCCGGCCTGATAAGATGGTCGGCCATACAGAATAATTACCGGTCGGCCACTGTTTATAAGGAATACCTTGCTGCAGTAGAACTGGAATAGAGCAAGCCAGAGTGTTTTCAAAGGATGTTCATCCTTCCTGCTCCCTCTTGTCATGGAGATTTTCAAGGAGGGAGTAGGTTTGCTTCCCAAATCATCAATCATTGCAAGTTTGTTGCATGATGATCTCAAAAGCAAATAGGAGGAGACTTAGCTAAAGAAAAAAGGCTATTCTCTTTACCTCCTTCCTATCATGAATTTATTCAAGGAAAAGGTAGACATGCTTTAGAAATCATCAAACATCACAAGACAGTATGTGATGATTATAGAGCAGCTAAAATGAAAAATATAGAACAACTCAAAGATTGTTGTCAATTCCTCTCCCTACTCATGGAACAAGGATGAAACATCCATTTCCATGCTTCAAAGTGGAACTAGGAAAGAGTTTACAACACTTCTCAATAAAGAGCTCTATAGGAGCAACAAAGCAAGTAAGGGAAAAAAAACAAAAGAGTAAGCTATCTATCAAAGCTTAAACATACAACTCGCCAAAGTTGTTGACAACTCCTCTTTCTCATGGAACAAGGATGAGATATCCATTTTCATGTTTCGAAAATGATTGATAAGAGTGTTTTTCAACACTTTGAACACGGAAGCTACTACCTAGCTTCAAGATGGACAACAATTATGAAAGAAAGAAATTTAACGCTAGGTAATCAAACTTGTGGTGGGGTGGCTAAGCTTAAGCTCTAATCCTCCCATGACCACAAGGTTCCAAGAGACATAAGGAAAGCTATAACAAAGTAAAATGATCTACTAAAATGGATTGGCTGCTATATCTTAAACATGCCAAATTCGTGAGGACTATTACAACAACATAAATATGATATTCAAAGCATAAGAAGTAAAAGCACATGTAGCGGGGAAGACTAGGGCCCTTTTATAAGCCCATATTCAATTCATATCACACAAAACAAATCTAAAACAATGCTAAAAGTGCTAAAATTAAACCAAGTGAAATAAAAAGAAAGTGAAACAAAATGAAAGAAAGAAAGCAAATGATGTACAACTAGTGAGCTAGCCAATGGAAGGATGGCTAGTCCACCCACTTTTAATGAGGTTTTAATCACATTTTAGGCTTAAAACAACTCTAAAATCAGTATGTAAATACAAGAAAAAGAGAGAAAAGATGCTGAAAAAGGTTCAAAGTTCACCTCTTGAAAGAGAGGATGATCTTCTTAGTTCACAAACCTCAAGCTAAACACTCTAAAGTATCTGAAATTGTGTTCAAAATCTCAGCAAAAAGCTTCAAGTCTAAGCTTATAGGGTGTATCTATTGTGTATCTATATTGCAAGAGGGGTAGAGAAGTGTGTTGGGCAAGCTTTAGGCTCTTGGAAATATTTTCTAACCCCAAACCATGAGGAGGGTGTTGTATTTATAGAATTTCAGCTTCTCACGTCGGAAATATCTGTAAAAGAGACAACTAGTCCAAATCCTGTGCATGGGAGCAGCTGGCTGTTGCAAAATATCTACTTTCACTAAACATGGCCGGCCGACCCAACGAAAATAGCCTGCCAGCTATCTGTTGGCTAGTTGTTCTTTGAGTGGTCAGGCTAACAAAAATAGGGTTTTGGTCAAAATGGGGTGCAAGGTTTAGATTTTAAAGCTCGAAACCGAATTCTTTTGCTAAAGATTTAAACTATTGCACATCGTAACATTTCATCATCGAGTGTTCAAAGTGAAGCGCCCAAGTCTCAAGGGCGATCAAAATGGGGTGTCTACAAAATGGGTTCTCAATGTAAATTTGGAGTTTATGTTAATTTTGATTCTATGTCTATTATTAGATATCTTGAACCCTTAACATGTGATGGATTTAGAGCATGCTTTGAGGATTATCATTTTGATGAAACAGTTTTCCATATCAGAGGGAGAATAGTCGCAACCTAAAGCTCGACGTGAAATCACTTGAAATAATTTGATATTATCTTATCTTGATCCTCATACTAATCAATCTAAACTAAAAGTTCAAAGGATTATTCATTTGCCAAGTATAAGCATAGTAATTACTAGATACCTTCACTGATACTACAAAAAGGTAACAAAATCTTATATTTCAACTGCTAATGCTCCAGCAATAATTGTTGTTCTTGAAGGAAAATTTGGTGATATAGCTGCAAATGTGTCTAAGTCTTGCCAGAAGCATGATAGACCTATAGGTGCGAAAGACAAGGCTCCTTGAAATAGGAAGACAATTAGTGCTCCAGAAAAGACCATTCCTAGCGTTCCCAAAGAGTTTAGACCCACAAAAATTCCTAGTGGTCCTGAAGAGGCTAGATCCATGTCACGCCCCAGATTTACGCGGTCCGGCTCACGTGAATAAACCACCCAACGATGAACAATAGATAACAACTCTCATGCAAATGAATATAATATAGTCACACAATACATGTGTTTATCCGATTTCATACATTCCTAGATGCAACACTAAGTCGAATGGATGTCCTGTAACTAAAAATATACATGGATGTTATAAATTAAATTGAACGTCCTGAGGCTTACATCATACACAAAGGTTATAAGCCTTACAAGAATGGCAGACGGCCAATATATAACATAAATGATCCATGACCTACAAATAATAGAACCACCCTACACGGTTCCGAACACACCTTCATGTCTCAGTCCATATCCATACATGCACACTTGAAAAACATTTTCAGCCACGTAGGGTGAGCATAAAGCCCAATGGAGAATATTTCAAAAATTAAACATGCTCCACTAACGTAAATGATCATGATGCAATACATATATACAATATGCCCAAAAGCATTTTCAAATCCATTTGATTTTTTAACAAAATCTTTTCTTTCCAATTACCAAAATCTTAAGTTTAATCAAAACGTTTTTCGAGTACAAAACATCTGTTTGATATAAAATTCCTTTCCAAAATCCAATCTAGGTATCTCAATACCAACTAGCAAATACATTGCTAAATCAAATGCGAATACATCGCTAAACAACGACAAACACATTGCTAAAACCTTCTTCCAAAACATCCTTTTAAGCCAAAACAATAATAAATAAAATGGGTAAATCTCTAGGGCTAGTGTTCATACGAGTAACTATACAAGTCACAATGTTATTTTTACTGGTGCTAACCGGATGGCTCGACACCTATCGCGCGAGTTTAGGTCTTTCACATGGACACATAGGCCAACTTAATTCTACTTTAACACCCACTCATAACTTTACCACTTTATTTACCTTTTTCCAATAGCACAACACCTGTGATTCAAAATATTGTTTTTCCAAAACAATGTAAACGTTCCAAAACAAAATACGAGAATTTCCAAAACCACTTTCCAAATATACGGTTTCAAATTCCAAAAATCCATTACATGCTCTATGATATGAATGATTTGAAATTGCCTAATCCACATGTAATTTCTAACACACGACAATGCTATCCTCCATTGATAGCCAAAATAATTATCTCTAATGCAATAATTAATAGTTAACAATACAAATATGTTTTTCCAAAAGAATAACAACATTCAATTTCAAAATCCCACAATCGTTTCATTTCCATCTCTTTCTAACCAAACCATTTTCCAAAAATCAATCCAACTCCCAAAACAATATCATTTAGGGTTTTTCTACAAATTGGGACTTTTTCACTTTTAGAAATCCATATGCAATTTGCATACCCAAAATAACTGTAGTAGTATAACTGTAGCCCAAACCCCTCCCCCCTAAATTTCACAAAACCCTTAAGCCCAAAATAACATTTCAAAATCAATCAAATGACTACCAAATATAAATAACAAAAATACACTACAAATATGCTACCGAACTCATATTGAGTTAAGGAAATAGACCCTACCTCAACTCCAGAAGAGAAGAAAGCCAAAAAGCCCAAATGGCCAACGTCGACAAAAACATGAAGCTCTTGGATCAAAAGAACGCCCTTGATGAGATATACAACCTTTCTTAGAGGACCAAGGTGAAAAGATGTCTCTAGCCGAGTAGATCTAGAGATCTATGTGAGAAAAGTTGAGTTTAGAGAGAAATTGAGAGATTCAAGGCTCAATGAAGGAAGAGAGAGAGAGAGAGAGAGAGAGAGAGAGAGAGAGAGAGAGAGAGAAGAAATGAATGAGGAAAGTGTGTTCGAGGTCTATTTATAGTGGTATAACAATAGCCCTAAAGTCAATGAAAAGAATAAGTCAAAAATTCCCAAAAGTAGGTTCCAAATCGAACTAAAAATTCGGGAAATATGTCGCAGGGGTTGACACCCAAAGCAGTGGTGTCGACCCTCAAGAAGAAATGCTGGGACACTTATATTTACAGCGGACAAGGGGGTTGACCCCTGAACCCATGGTGTCGACCGCAAAAACCAACAGCCACTCCCAGGACACTGCACCAAGGTGGTGTTGACCCCAAAAACCAGTAAAGACACCAAGAGTAAGGAAGCAAGGTGGTGTTGACCCCAGGAACCCATGGTGTCGACCCCAAAAGCAAAACCAAACATGAAAGGGAAAAAGAACGACCGCTATGGATGTGGTTTCCCAGATTCAAAAGCAATAAATGGGTCGAGTCTAAATCAAGATCGCTATAACCTTCCTCCCTTAAAGAATTTCGTCCCTGAAATTTAAGAAACGCCAAAGCCAAAAAGGCCACCCAATTAATAAAAGAAAACACAACACCAACCCAAGCTTTGATCCATTTGGGGATACATTCCTAGATCTCTGTCCAACATCTTGAGGCCCCAAAGGCACCCAAAGTACAAGAGGGGTGCCTCTTCGACCCACATAACTCGTACTGGTCTATCAGACAAGAAACAACCACAACCACCACCACCACAACAACAACAACAACAACAACAACAACCACCACCCGGACTCAAGGACGTCAATCACGTCCTAAACCACCTGTAACACCGAAATCACCACCAAGTGCTCAAACGCGCGAACACAGAGAAAAAAAAAAAGAAGCTCTTCACATACAAAGCTCCTAGTCAACTCTCTCGTAACTCGAGACATAAATAAAACATGATCAATCAACAACGTTATGGCACATCAATGCTCGATAATTCTAAGTCTTTGCAAAAATAACATACAACATGTAACTAGCAACTCAGGCTAGGTCAAAACATGACTTTCCAATACAAGATATAAAATGCCCCATTCAAATTAAAGAAAATTCCTTATTTTCCCAATTTGTCTAAAAATACTTTGCTTTCCCAAAAGGTGTTCAAACCCGCCATCACAATCCAAACACATTTTCAACTATCGAAAACAAAACTTAGAGATTTCCAAACTGTTTTGCCAAAAACCACAAGTGTTGCTCATAACATCAAAATTAGTTTCATTTAAAAAAAAAAAAAACATTTTTTTTTCTTTTGATTTGTTGGATTCAGCTTTTTATTAAACCAAAAACTTACATTTCAAACCAAAACTGTTTTAGTTCAAGAAAACTACTCAAGGCCACAACACCAAAAGAATTTTTTTTGTTTTCCTCAAAATCATTCCTTAGCGTTTCTCTGGTGATCCACAACATAGTCACCCAACAAAACCCATCACAAACACGGTGATGCCACAATACCGAAACAAAATTTCCACGATGAGAATCCCTAGAAATTTCCAAAATGCCAGCAACGCAATAACACAAGAGAAAGAAATTTCACACCCACTAATCACATAATGATGCAAAAGCACAGCATAAGAACAAAGTTCCCAACTATACCCCAAACCGGTTACCATAAACTCAGAACAACTTCCCAACTGTCCATGTAGGACTTACATGCCACACCATGACATCGTTCAATTACACAACCCTCAATTCCAACCTATTTCCAAGGTGACTATATGTCAACCAACCCAAATACTAACCAATTAACTATCCAACACCACTATCCCGCAGCAACCTCCAAACACCGACATACCACTTAACTTCACATAATCTAACATCAACACCGATACCTTGCCCAACCTTACTAATTCCGAAATGGAGTTCTATACACAACCTCACATGTTCATTGAATCACTTCGGATCCCTCAAAGTTAACCTATAGTACTCTGGTTCTCAATTCACCCATCAGACATATGCCTATGTGGCATGCACATCCTCACTTCACATTTGAGTCTGAAATAGACTTCTCAAGTTAAAACACAACACACCCCCTCAAGTCAATGCATACTTCAACATTTCACACCACGCACCCAAGGACCGATAAGGTCAAAACAACTCTAACGGAGCGCACCAATCATTCCACATAATCTTACTACTTAACTTGGAGTTCCATTATCCAATCCAAACGACAAACACCACACCAAAGTGACCCAGCACTATTGAACATTAAACTACTCAATTCATGCATTAATCACACTATTGCCTCACGAAGACACCCTCCTGGGACAGACCCATGACCAATCCCCTTCTACACCTCACCTAACAACAATACACAAACCATATACAGTTACACACCACACAAGCAAGACTCCATTACTTACTGCACAACATCTCACCCTTAACCCCAAATCAATTAACTCAACACTAAATCCCTCATTCTGCCAATATACTGACAACCTCAACCAAGTTCACAACAATGAAATTCACATATTTATTCTTTCGTACCAAGCTAACTCACAAGAGCCTACCATGCTACAACACTACCGACACTACGTAACAACCCAAATTGAACAACAAGCAAACACAACATCTCCATTTCATCAGTGACCAATAAGTCAACTCTTTAAGCCACATTCTATCCCATCACCCATTATACGAGTACAACCAAAACACTAAGTCCCCTAGTCAATCTACCAGTTGCTAATACTTACCGAACAATTACCCTAAACCAAACCTTGACACATACACACAACACTTACAAGGCATTCAAAGTCATACTATCCTAACTCAATAGAAGAACAAAATAAGTTTTCAACCTCCTCCACTTGAGTCATAGAACACTACATTCCCAACTACTCTATCAACCAACCTAGAACACTACGTGATCCAAAAACCCGTCTCTGAAGACAATCATCTCCTTACTGTCATTCCAAGCCTCGACCAATAAACACAAAACCACTGTGACCCTAGACATAGGTCATGCACCAACCATGGGTCACATACCCAACCAACCCTTCTGAAAACATCTCTTAACTTAACTAGAATTGAGCTACACATCTCTCGCACCCAAATACAAGGCTTTCAAAGTCATACTATCCTAACTCCACAGAATAACAAAAGAAGTTCTCAACCTCCTCCACCTGAGTCATACAACACTACATTCCCAACTACTCTATCAACCAACCTAGAACACTACGTGAGCCAAAACACGGCCCATATCTGAAGATAATCACCTCCTTACCGTCATTCCAAACATCGACCAACAAACACAAAACCACTGTGACCCTAGACATAGGTCATACATCAACCATGGGTTACATACCCAACCAACCCTTCTGAAAACATCTCTTAACTTAACCAGAATTGAGCTACACATCTCTCACACCCAAATACAATGTAAATTCTAGAACTTAGGAAACGTCTGCAGTACCATTGCCCGAAATACAACAAAATGTGTTCAGAACACACCAACCACTAAACACTAACAACCAATACTACGATATGGGACTAACATCCCTTCATAAGAAACAACCAACCAGATAAAGGAATACTCCACCTTTGCATACATCGTTACACTACACCGTACCAATTCACTAGGTTAATCCTAGACTAGCCCACCGTGACAACCTGTTACCAAAACACTAACTCAAAACCAATCACTCCATCTACGATCTCCTAACACACCTCGTGTATTTCCAAATTACCTAAAGAAACTATAAATCCTACCAGGTATCCAACCAACTCCCTCACTCAACTACAGAGAAACAACCCCATCTATTTCAAGCACCCATCATTTATAAAGAGAAACCCCAAGCCTAAATGGCCCAACGAACTCCAACCCGAGAAAAGTCAACCACAACTCACATTCCAACCAACCTCACTCCATAATATGGACTTCTAGGTCACTAACACCGTAGTCAGAATTATACACCGACACTTCCCACATCTACAAGGGCAATCCCAACTCTTTGTGTTTTAGAAACTCTAACACCACCAACACCTTTTCCACAGGTTACAAAACTTAAAACAACATACTCAATTGGGGGACACACCTCACACCTTTGACCACTCAAGGTCATAACTAACTCTAACACATGCTAGTCCATAGACTAACAACCAACGCTAAACCTACATGATGTCACTTAAATGAGTATAACAACTCGACCTAACCACCAAGCACAAAGGACTCGAAACACCACCATCTCTCAAGGACATACTAACTATCACTAAGGACAAACCAACACTAACACACAACCTATGCTAATGCATAACATATCAACTATATGGCACATACCGAGGTGCCCACTCAACGTTTACTACCACCATCCAAAACTTCTCTATTAAAGAGAAAACATACAACCTAGGATACACAACACAAGTACCCTTCACCGAAATGTTAACATAGCACAATCATATAAGCAAATCCTCAAACAACCGCATTTAGACTTCATCAACTTATACATTAGCTACCACATAACATGTAACACATAATCGAGCTAAGCCTACAAAGATAGTTATTCGTTCCAGCGCTGCGTGTTTCCAATAGGACTCCAAGTTAGTCAACTAAACATCGAATAATATCCACGAGTCCCAACACCATGCCCACATAAAATGCAACACATAAGCATGTTATCATTTAGCACACAACATACAAATATCCTCACCGAGCATAAGAAACCCATTATGGTTAACCACTTCCCGCGAGCCCAAGGTTTTCAAATCCGGTTAGCTATGATACCAAGTTGTCACGCCTCGGATTTACACGGTCCGACTCAGATGCAAATGAATATAATATAGTCACATAATACATGTGTTTGTCTGATTTCATACATTCCTAGATACAACATCTAAGTCGAATGGATGTCCTGTAACTAAAAACATACATAGATGTTATAAATTAAATTGAACGTCCTGAGACTTACATCATACACAGAGGGTGTAACCCTTACAAGAATGGCACACAGCCAATAAATAACATAAATGATTCATGGCCTACAAATAACAGAACCACCCTATACAGTTCCAAACGCAGTTTTACGTCTCAATCCATATCCATACATGTACACCTGAGAAACATTTTCAGCCATGTAGGGTGAGCATAAAGCCTAGTAAAGAATATTTCAAAAACTAAATATGCTCCACCAGCATAAATGATCATGATGCAATACATATATACAATATGCCCAAATGCATTTTCAAATCCATCTGATTTCTCAGCAAAATTTTTCTTTCCAATTACCAAAACCTTACATTTAATTAAAAAAAAAAATCGAGTTCAAAGCATCTGTTTGATATAAAATTCCTTTCCAAAAACCAATCTAGGTATCTCAATACCAACCAGCAAATACATTGCTAAATCAAATTCGAATACATTGCTAAATAACAACAAACACATTGCTAAAACCTTTTTTCAAATCATCCTTTCAAGCCAAAATGATAATAAATAAAATGGATAAATCTCCAGGGCTAGTGTTCATATGAGTAACTATACAAGTCAAAATGTCATTTTTACCGGTGCTAACCGGAAGGCTAGAGACCTACCGCGCAGGTTTAGGTCTTTCGCCATGGGCACACAGGCTAACTTAATTCTGTTTTAATAGCCACTCATAGCTTTACCACTTTATTTACCTTTTTCCAATCGCACAACACGTGTGATTCAACAAATTATTTTTCCAAAACAATGCAAATGGTCCAAAACAAAATATGAGAATTTCCAAAACCTCTTTCCTAATATACGATTTCAAATTCCAAAAATCCATTACATGCTCCATGATATGAATGATTTCAAATTGCCTAATCTACATGAGATTTCTAACACATGAAAATGCTATCGTCCACCGATAGCCAAAATAGTTATCTCCGATGCAATAATTAATAGATAACAATACACATATATTTTTCCAAAAGAGTAACAACACTCATTTTCAAAATCCCATAACCATTACATTTCCTTCTCTTTCCAACCAAAGCATTTACCAAAAATTATTCAAACTCCCAAAACAATATCATTTAGGGTATTTCTACAAATTGGGGCTTTTTCACTTTTAGAAATCCATATGCAATTTGTATACCGAAAATAACTATAATAGCATAACTATAGCCCAAAACCCCCCAAATTTCACAAAACCCTCAAGCCCAAAATAACATTTCAAAATCAACCAAATAACTACCAAATATAAAAAAAAAATATGCCACAAATATGCTACCGAACTCATATTAAGTTAAGAAAACAAATCCTACCACAACTCCAGAAAAGAAGAAAGCCAAAAAGCCCCAAAGGCCAACGTCGATGAAAACACGAAGCTCTTAAATAATAAAAAAAAAGAAAAAGCCCTTGATGAGATCTATAACCTTTCTCAAAGGACCAGGGTGAAAAGAGGTCTCTAGTCGAGTATATCTACAGATCTATGTGAGAAAAGTTGAGTTTAGAGAGCAAGAGAGAGATTCACGACTCAAAGAGGGAAAATAGAGAGAGAGAGAGAGAGAGAGAGAGAGAGAGAGAGAGAGATGAGAAATGAATGAGGAAAGTGTGTTTGAGGTCTATTTATAGTGGTAGAATAATGGCCCTAATGTCAATGAAAAGAATAAGTTAAAAATCCCCAAAAGTAGGGCCTTAATTGAACCTAAAATTCTAGAAATAAGTTGCAGGGTGATTAAGGCCGAATTGTACATTATTAAGGCCGTTAATTAGGATCTCTTAACTTCACTTGCTTGTCAAAATGTGTACTTTATGTGTGTTGAATGTCAATCAGGTTGTACATAGTCGGTGCATAAATGGGCAAAAAGACAGAATTTGGAGAGAGTTGACTTTCCCGCACATGCGTTGACTTTCTCCACACGTGCATTGACTTTCTCGCACGTGCGTTGAATTTTTATGGAAAAACATGCCTAATGTTTTAAACCTGTTTGGAAAGACACCAGAAGTATAAATAGGCAAGAAAAAGGCTGGATTAAGTTTCTGAAGTTGTTTTGTTAAGAAAGGGAGGCTAGGGTTTGAAAAGAGGAGGAACTTGAAGCTTCAAGCATGTCTCCCATGGTGGCTTTTTCTCCATCTACCCCGTTCCACTCCTCCATGAGTGGCTAGTCTCATTTTCTAGGGTTTTGATGAAACCTTAGCCATGTAATAGGTTTTTCTTTTTGATTTTGAATTATGTAAAGGTTTGAACACTTGTATGGTGTTTTAGAAGTTTCATATATATATTTTCCATTATTTCTTCAAATATTCGGCTTTCTATGATTGTTAAGTGTTTTCCATACAAGAGTTTTCTATTATTTCACATTCAAGGTATGAGACGAATCATACTACGAGAGACTAGTCGTATCAATACCTTAGTTTAGAGTGAACGATTCGTATTACTTGAGATGGTTCGTGCTCGTACATTGAACGTGATGATTTTCTTGTTAAATGCTTTGAACTTCTAGTTACGAAGCATTATTCCATTCGAACCATAACATAATTGTTTTCAATTTGAAAACCCTATTTACCTGACTAGTGGTGGACTCTTTGCTCTAGGTTTTTCCCCAATTCAGTAAATCCATTTTCAGTTATAATTGATAATTTAATTATTTAGTTTAATTTATTCGTTATTAAATTAGGTTATGATCAATCATTTTTTTCATCAAAATTAATTTAGGAATTTATCAATTAAATCAGTTTAATTTCACATTTGTCCTTATGGATCGATACTTGGACTTGCCATTATTCTAAAAGAATTTGGTGTAGTTTAGTGTTTAATTTTGGTGTGTTCAACGACCCATCAAATTTTGGCGTCGTTGCCGGGGACTTCTGGCGAAATTAGTTAATTTAAAGTTAGATTCTTATTTTAATTTTTAGTTTAGGATTTTATGCTTTCGTGTTGTTAAGTGTGTAGGGCGTTTGAAATTGGAGCTATCACCGAAGTGCAAGCGGGGCGCAATCGAGCCTTAAAAATAAAAAAAAAAAAACCCGTAGCACTAAAGTGCGTAAACAGAATAAAACACTCGCAAGTAAAGCACCAAAGTGCTAAAAAGCAAGATGAAGCTTAATTAGAGGTTGGAGACAACGTCTACACGTCAAGCACCCGCAAGACGAGTAAAGCGTTTTCGTTAAATCGCTGTGGGTATTTCTCCCTTTGGTATTTTGCTTTCATAACTTAGTGCATAGCGTCGGAACTTTTTGTATGTGTGTGGGCGGTGTATGCACGGGCGTCTTTCTTGTCGCCCTGAATTGTGGAGTTTGGACCTTGAACTAGAAAGGACTCTTCAGAGACTTTCCTAGGCTTGAGTATTCATATTCATACATTAAGCCATTAGAGATGGGAAATCCAGATATCCCGAATGTGCCTAACCGGACCCTTAAGGATTATTTCACACCCACTGCATATACATTACCGTTATGCATCCAATTACCCAACGCCACTGCTGCTCATTATGAGATTAAATCTAGCACCATACAAATGCTTCCATCATTCCATGGACTAACTCATGATGATCCTTACAAACATTTGAATGAATTTCTGGAAATTTGCTCGACAGTGAGGATCTAGAATTTCACAAATGAGGCCTTAATGTTGTGATTGTTTCCATTCTCATTAAAGGATAAAGCCAAACACTGGCTGAATTCCTTACCTGCTAATTCAATCACAACTTGGGACCAATTACAACAACGGTTCTTGGAGAAGTACTTTCCCATAGGTAAAACCAACCAACTTAGGCGAGCCATCGCAAACTTTGCTCAAATGGATGGCGAGCAATTCCATGAGATGTGGGAAAGACTTCGAGACCTTCTCTAACAGTGTCTCCACCACCAAGTGCCTGATTGGCAACTTGTTCAAACATTTTATTATGGCTTAACTGAGCCGCACCGCCAAATGGTGGACTCATCCTTTGGTGGGACATTCATGTCCAAAAATGATGCTGAGGCATGGCAATTGTTTGAGAACCTAAGTGATAATTCTTTTCACCATGCCCCCCGCAGCCCGGCGAGTCCGGAAACTAGTAGTTGGAGCCCCGAAAAGAGGGGGCATTTATGAGGTCGGGCAAAATCTAGAGTTAGCCCAACAAGTAGAGGCACTGTCCCATAAAATGGACCAATTATTAGCTGTGGGACATGCCCCTACCCAGCAAGATCAGCCTCAATTTCACGAGGCATGTGTTATATGTGCGAGCCCTGCTCATGACTTGAGTGAGTGCCCTTCGGCATCACAATTTTCGGAGTTAGTCCAAGTGCATGTGAATGCGGCTCAAGGATTCACCAACCCGTGTAATGATCCATACTCTAACACATACAATCCGGGATAGAGAAATCACCCTGATTTTTCATGGAGACCCCCTTCACAAGGCACTTCTTACAATCCTCCACCACCAAGGCAGAATTTCAATAATTTTGCCAACCAATCATCCTACCGACCACCGCAACCTTATCGACCCCCACAACCGTACCGGCAACCACAACCCTCGCCTATTCCTCAGGGAAACTCCGCCTTTGAGAGTCAGGTGTTGGAAGTTCTCTCAGAACTTAAGGGGTTAGCACCGGTAGTTCACTCCCACACTCACTCTATTGCCAAGCTAGAGGCCCAATTGGGTCAAATGGCTGACAACATGAATCGAAGAGAGGAGGGAAAATTACCAAGTCAAATTGTGGCCAACTCTAAGGGACAATATAGGACAGAGAGTTCGGGTGGGAATGGAAAGCACCATGAGCAGGTGCAAGCAGTGATTAGTTTGAGAAGTGGGAGGGAGTTAGAGCCTCAGTCAGTTGCGTCTGATGTAACTAAAGCTAAGAAGGGTGACCACGGTGGCACACTCAATGAGAGCAAGGGTGAGGGGGAAACACTTAAGAGGGATAACTTAGTCCCTAACACTTTACATGAGCCCAAGGCACCATATGTGCCTAAGGTACCCTTTCTCCAATGCCTTGATACACCGTCCCCTTTTAATAAGAAGGCGGCATCTATGGGAGCAATGATGGAGGTCTTTAAACAGGTAAAAATCAGCCTCCCCTTGTTGGAGGCGATTAAGCAAGTACCCTCCTATGCCAAATTTCTGAAGGATCTTTGTACGCAAAAGCGTAAATCTAGAACACACGTGTCCCAAAAGGTCCTACTCACGGAGCAAGTAAGCTCCATCTTCTTGAATGACACACCACCTAAGCTTAAGGACCCGGGTGCCCCAACCATTGCATGCATTATAGGGGACCATTGCATTGATAGGGCCATGTTAGATTTAGCGGCTAGTGTCAATTTTTTGCCGTACTCTGTGTAGGAGGAATTTGGGCTTGGTGAGTTGAAGCCCACTACTGTCACTCTTTAGTTGGCTGACCGGTTCCTTAAAGTGCCACGTGGCATGATTGAGGATGTGCTAGTGAAGGTCGATACGTTTTATTTTCCTGTCAACTTTTTGGTTTTAGATATGGAACTGGTAACCAGTTCTAGGAAACAAATCCTGGTAATCTTAGGTCGACCTTTCTTGGCTACGGCCAATGCATGCATTAATTGTCAGACCGGGGTTATGGAAGTTTCATTTGGTAACATGCAAGTGAAACTTAATGTTTTCCAAGCATCCCAACAACCCCATGAGAGAGAGGAGTGCTTATTTATGGATGTTATGGATGAGGTTGTGGAGGAAGTTTTGCCCTCCATTCTTGTAGAGGAACCTTTAAGGGCTTGTCTAGCTCATTTTAAGTTTGAAAATTTTGATATTTATGGGTTAGTTGAGGAGGTGAATGTCTTGCTTAATGCTTTTTCTACACCGGATTTTCCTCCGTGGAAAGCTCGGTTTGAGTCACTTCCTCCTCTGTCGAGAGAGCCTGCCATACCATCTTTGGTCACACCACCTACACTTGAGTTGAAGCCACTCTCGGCCACACTCAAGTATGCATTTTTAGGGCCCCAGGATACTTTACCAGTCATCATTGCATCTAACTTGACTATAGAGCAAGAGAGTCAGTTAATGAGTGTTCTCATGGCACATTAGAGTGCTATTGGGTGGTCAGTGGCTGATTTGAAAAGGATAGATCCCTCCTTGTGCATGCATTATTATAGATGCGCCCTCGGGCTTCATGCTACAATTCGGGCTCAAATTGTCACGGTTCTTAATCTGATCTCACAATGTGCAATGTGAGATTGATAAATCACCAAATAGTCCAAATCCGGCAAATCGTTTTGGAAAACTGATTTTTTGTAAAGAAGTGCCAAACATGGACTGCTTTGCCAGATACAGAGTCGCCACCTAAATATTTTATTTTGGGAGAATTTGGGAAACCCTAACTCGTTGCCTAAGGCCACGTGTCCGTCATTACCAAAGTTGCCTCGGCTCGGGAACTTGGGTACGATTGGGGAAGGTCATCTATGAGCACTCCCGCTCGCCCGATCAAAGATCGGCCACTACTAAACATGATATCTTGTTTTTGAAAACACATGCATTCTTATTCTAATTAATTAGCTAATCTTACTATGTGATGCGCACAACATACAAGTATAGACTAGATCACCTAATTTGGAACAAAACATTGCATATTCATTTGTTTGAAAACAGTTTGAAGTTTGCTACTCGTAAGTAAGCTAAATCGCGGATTTCAATGAATCGTTCCAATTCAAGTAATCCAACCTTCACCCACAGGCATTCAGGCAGTTTGTATCAACTAAGCAGTTAGCCTCATGGCAAGCATGTTTTTATGGCAGTCAATAACACACATGCAGCATGCTGAAGCACAAAAGCTTACCTAGTACTCCGAGCCAAAATAATAGGTAGTTAGTAATCAATGCATGATCCTAGCTATGTTAAGATGGCTAATGCAACACATGCAAAATGCAACTAGAAATAGGCTCGGCTATTCTAAGATGGCATATGAGATTGTAGACACCCCATTTTTGACCGTCCTCAAGACTTGGACGTCATCGTTTGAACACTCGATGATCATCCTTGTTCGTGTTCGTCTTGAGTTCTCAGAGGTTTCAGTCGCGCGCCTTGCCTCAAGACCTCTCGACTTGTTTGTTTTGTACTTGGTTGTATACCAAACACTTGTGTTTTTGCTTCTGAGGGCAGGGAATGGCTTGTTGGCCATTCCCACACCTCACCGGCCTTGGCTTGAGGCCACCGGCCTAGTTTTCTTGCTACCGGCTAAATATTTTGGTCGGTCGGCATTGTTTTTGGTCGGCCGACCATTTTTGTTGGTTAATCAGCCATATTTTCTAGCCGACCCTTGTTCATCTGCTTTATGCAAATATTTAGAGCTAGCTGGCACAGCTGGCACGCACAAATCAGCCACTCCATACACGTGTATGGAGGGATTTGTCTCTTGCTTAGCTTGTTTTGGAAGCTTTACAAGATTGGAATTCTATAAAGAGGGAGCTTCTCCTCCCTCCTCAAGTGTTCCAGAGTTCCAGAATTAGGGTTAGAGGATTTTGTATCTATCTATCTCTATATTTCCCTCTCTTTGCCTTTGAGTGTGTGTAATAGTGTTCCAAAGGTGATTTTGTTCTTAGTTTTGCACTAAGACACCTAGTGTTACACCATACCTTGGAGTTGAGGTCCCTTGAGGCTGATCTTGGGGTTCTTGGGTTGATTTAAACTCAGAAAAAGTGCTGGAGTGGTGTTCTTGAAGAAAGTCAACAAGGGTGAGAAACTTACCCTTTTATTCCCCATTTTTGCACAAGCTTTTAACCTACCTTGCATCTGTTTTTAAGCTTAGTGTATAACTGATAAAATTTTTATTTTTGTACGTTTTTTGAAGTTTGTTTAAGATCACTTTTGTGTTTGGGGTTGTTTCCCCCCTCTTAGGCCTTGTTTGGCCTCATTTTTGTGCTTTTTTTGTGAGCTTCGGGACCACCTTGTATTGGCCTTCTCACCACTGAAATCTAGAGGGATTTCAGTGGTGGGGATGGTGTTTTGAGGTCCTAAGAAGGAGAGGGCCATCCCCTCTCCTTGTTGTCTTCAATACTTGTCATATTTGCCTCATGTGTGAGCACCTTGTTTAAGTTCATGTTGGCCATGCCTTAGTTGATATTTGGTGTTATTTTGCCATGATTTACCTCTGTCCAAAGTTGGTTTAGACGTGCCATACATGCTATGTATACTTGTCTTGTAATCCCTCGATTTTTCCTTACCATGCACTTAGCATTTAGACCACCATGCTTACTTGTTTTGGCCTAACTCCATGAAGCTTTTGGCCTTCTCTTGCCATGCTAAAGGTCTGATTTTGGTTGTTTGGGTCATCCATGACTTGCTTTGTATAGCTACCATGCAACCTAGCTTGTATGCTTTGAGTGTTGGCTCCTCTACCATGCTCTATTTGCATAATTTCAGTGGTTTGGCACCATTAGTTATGATATTTCAGTCCTTGTTTCATGCTCACATGCTCGCATCTTATCACTCCTTTAATGCTTCAAAAGGTTGGTGTTTTATGCTCCATGATTGTGTCATTGTGTATGCCATCATATCTAGGCATTTGGGATGCCATCTAAGTGGGTTTTTGGGCTCATTTTAGCATGTCATATCTCTGATTTTGGTCGCCTAAATCATGCCATGTTTGGTTGTCTTAGTTGTAGTGTAACACCTCTTTGGTGGCCTTGTATGCCTCATGCCTTGCCCCTTTTGTTTTAGCTTGTTTTAGCTTTGGCCATTGCATGTTTTAGGCTTACTTTGGCATGATTTGGAACTGTTTTGGTCCACTTTGGTCATTTGCTTCATGTGTCACATGATCATGGTTTGAGCCTTTGGGCTAGTTTCAAGCTTTTTGTGCATGACTTGTTTGCATTATTAGGTTGATTTGGCATCATCCTTTGCATGTTTTCAGAGCATTAAAATGCTTTCCATATGTCCATGTTTGTCCCTTTTAAGTGTCCTTAAAAGTTGTCCTTTCATGCTTAAGTGTTGGACCATTATATATGCATGTTTGTATGTGACTTTGTCCCTCATCCCTTAGCATATTGGCCATTGATTTTGGCATGCTTGAGAGCTACCCATGTTAGTGTAAGTCCATCTCACCATGTTGTTGCATGCTTGTTTCATTTTGCATGTTGTTGCATGCTATACATGTCCACATGTTTAGGTTGTATGCCTATTGTATATTGCATGTTAACATGCTCATGTTGCATTAGATTTGTTGCATACTTGAGTTATTTGCATGCTTGCTTGCTTGCCTAGGTTGCATTACATTGTGAGTGCATCCCTTGCCCCTTGATCAATCATGATAGAGGTTGAGGCCCTTTATGTGTTTTCTGCATTTCATTCCATATCGAGTTGCACACTTGGCTTTTTTGGCCATCATGCATTGAAATGCGTGATTGATGGTCCAAGGGTCGAGGACTACACTCCCTTGAGTCTTAAACATGATAGGGAGGGTGGTTGTGCATACATTGCTTTGAAAATGCATTGCCATGCTCTGTTTGCCCTCTGCTGCAGCAAAACAGGATTCTGTAGGAAGAGATGGCCAGTCGGCCATCTTCAGTGCCGGCCGGCCATGTATTGTTGGCCGAGAGCTCCACTTATGGCTGATGACCATTTTCCAATGGCTGGTGGCCTTTCCTTTTGGTCGGTGACCTGCCATAGTGCTCAGAAGGTGGTTCAGAAGCATCCCTGGGACTTGTGCAGTTCTCAGAGGTGCAGAACAATGTAAACAGAGGCAACATGTGGCATGGCAACGGGTTTTCGAGCGAGGTGAATCGAGCATGCATCGTCCCATCATTCTGAGGCAAGGCTGCGGCCACCTCCTTTTGTAATTAATTTGTTAATTAATTAGAATTTTAAAATATTTAATTAGCTAGAGTAGTTAATTATTTATTTGGTTTGTATTATTTATTCGGACCCTCCGAGAGAGGGCAATGTTGTAATAAGTGTGCGTGAATGTGTGCATCTCTTCTAACCCCCCACTTCTTTCTCCCTTTTACTTACCTACTTTCAATGGCTAGTTTTAGGGCACGTTTCAATTAGCATACTTATGATAGCATGTTTGCATCATTCATCTGTATTGCATGCACCGGGCTCGGCGCATCATGCTAACTGCATTATATTTCAATTCCAAGTTGAATACATGTATTGGATTGTCGCACCTCATATGCCATTCTTAGGATAGCCGAGCCTATCTTAGTTGCATTTTGCATGCGTTGCATTAGCCATCTTAACATGAACTAGGATCATGCATGATTACTAACTAGTTTCTTGTTTTGGCTCAGAGTACACTGTAAGTGTTTATGCTTTAGCATCTCGCATGAGTGTGAATGTTAACATGACCGCATGCTTTCCATGAGGCTAATTGCTTAGGTGATATAACTGCCTGAATGCCTGTGGGTGAAGGTTAGATTGCTTGAATTGGGATAATTCATTGAAATATGTGTTTTAGCCTACTTACGAGTAGCAAACTTCAAATCATTTTCCAAACAAACGGATATGCGATGCTTTGTTCCAAATTAGGCGATCTAGTCCGTACTTGTTTTGCTGCGCGCATCACATAGTAATTCTAGCTAACTAATTGGAACAAGAACGCATGTGTTTTCAAAAATGAGATATCATGTTTAGTAGTGGACGATCTTTGATTGAGCGAGCGGGGGTGCTCATAGCTGACCTTCCCCAATCGTACCCAAGTTCCCGAGCAGAGGCAACTTTGGTGATGACAGATATGTGGCCTTAGGCAACGAGTCAGGGTTTCCTAAATTTTCCAAAAATAAAACATTTAGGTGGCGACTTTGCATCTCGAAAAGCAGTCCATGTTTGACACTTTTTTCTAAAACTCTATTTTTCAAAACGATTTGCCGGATTTGGACTCTTTGGTAATTTATCAATCTCACATCGCACATTGTGAGATCAGATTAAGAACCATGACAATTTGAGTCCGAACTGTAGGGAGCCCAAACGAACAAAACGAGATTCCCTGCTGGGACGTTCAGGGACGTCTACAGAGATGCAATTTAGATAACATGTATTCAATTTAGAATTTGAAATACAATGCAGTTAGTATGATGCGCCGAGCCCGATGCATGCGATACAGATGAATGGATGCAAACATGCGAGCATAAGGATGCTAATTGAAAGTGACCTAAAACTAACCATCAAAAACAGGTAAGTAAAAGGGAGAAAGACGTGGGGTTGGAAGACATTCACACACTCACGCACACTTATTACAAAAATTGGCCCTCTCGACGGAGGGTCCGAATAAATAATACAAACCAACTAATTAACTAACTAACAAGCTAATTAATTATTATATAACCGAATGAATAACTAGCTACAACTAATTATTACAAAAGTTAATTAATTAACAAATTAACTAATTAAATTGCAAATCAAAGCTAACTAACAAGTAAAGCATTTAAAATAAGCTGCTCCAGCTCTATTTGAAGAAGGAAAGGATGCATGCTCGCACTCGATTTCTCGCCTCAAAACACCTTCCGGTTGTTCTCTTGAGGGCTCTGTCTGCAGGGTGTCCTGGAGAACTAGCTGCGGAATCTTACCAAAACCATACTGAGGAGTGCACCAGTGGCCTGCCAGCCATGAGGAGCTGCTGCCGACCACCTTGCCAGCCAAGAGTAGGCACTGCCGGCCAAGAATGAAGGGCTGCCGGCCATCTGCAAGGCATTGCCGGCCACTGGTGAGCTGTAACACGAAGCTGCAACAGAGCACAAAACAGAGGAAAGGGAGGGTCTCCCAAGGATATGTACGTACTATGCCACCCCATATCACCTCGAAACATTAAGGGAGAGGCATAATCGGATCCAAGACCATCAATCACGCATCTCGATGCATGATGGCCAAAGATCCAACTTGTGCAATTCAATGTAAAATGAATGCACAAAAACACATAAATGCCTAGAACTCTATCATGCATTGTCAAGAGCGTTGGCGACCGAGAACTGAGGCACGTTTCATCACTTGAAGTATGAACCGTCCCTCGTTTCTCGTGCTCAAATTAACACTTAATCCAAACAATATTGCAACACTAGCATGGCATACATAATGCGACTTAAGCATGCAAACGTGCAACTACATGGCATACTCAATGCAATGTAATATGATTAACTTAACAAAGCTAATGATATGTGAACAATGCTAATGCATGCATGCACAATGCAATGCTACAAGGATAAATTAGCAATGTTAGGGACATGCATACTCAATGCTATGCAAAATAAGCATACAAGCAACATGCAAGTGAACATGCCAAATGGACTTAAACCAAAAGGGGTAGACCTCAGTCATACTCCAAATCAGTGGCCATTAGTGCTAGAATGACGGTATAAAAGCATGAAAAGGCAAGGCAAACATGCATGTCAATTGACTCACCAATTAAGGTATAAAGGTGCAACCCTCAAGAACCCCTAAAGCATGAAAAGTATGGAAATGTAACAACACTAAGTGCACTGAAATGAGATAAGAAATGATGCCAAATCATTCAAACAATCACAAGTAAAGCATGCGAAGGTCCTTAAAGCCTGGAGCTATCAAAGAGGACTGCAAAGGAGGCATGCAATACATGGCACAAATGCATAAACCAATCATGGACAGAGCTCAAATAGGTCAAAACAAAGACCTAAACATGCTGAGATGAGGGCTCAAATACCTAGGCATGCAAGCATACAAGCTAAGCCATAAACTAGGCAATAATGCACAACACTCAAAGACACTTAAAGAGTGAATGAAGTGGGAACATGGCAAGGCTAAAAGCTCTGAAATGTAGTATTAAATGATGCCAAATCATCTAAATAGCTCATAGATAGCATGCAATGGTGCTCAAAGCTTAAGGCAAGTAAGAGCATTTATACTACAAGTATACAAAACATGAAGCATGTGGCTAAGACAACCTAAAACAGTCCTAAAACATGTGAAAATGATACTAAAACATGTGAAAATGATACTAAAACATGTATGGAAGGAAGCCAAAATGTGCTAGCATGGAAGGCATAAGACATGGAATGTGCAAGGCAAATAGGGTGGATTACACTACACCTATTAAGGCCAAGCATGGAATGACTCAACCAACAAAAATCAGAGTTATATAATGGTATAATAACCCCAAAAATCCACTGAGATGGCATCCTAAAGACCTAAGCATAGAGGCATGGACAATGATCCATTCATGAGGCATAAAACACAAACTCTCTAAGACATTGAAAGCATGTCAAATGCAAGTGTATGACCACGTTACATGGATTGAAATAACATTTGAAATGATGGCAAAGCATGGAAACATCACATGCATGGCATGGTAGGGGCCTCAAAACCCAAGGCTAGCCAAAGCATTTACACTATAGCTATACAAAACATGAGTGATATGACCATGGTAGCCCAGAACAGTCCTAGAACAGCCCAAAATAAGAATAAAATCATGCTAGAGCAAAGCCAAAACATGCTAGAATGATGAGTCAAAACATCATGCACATAAAGCTAGTAAGCAAGATTTGTTCTACAAGCATATGGAGCATGCAAAAGATGACCAAACCCGCTTTAGATAGAGTTATGTCATGGAAAAAAATCACCAAAAACATGCTGAAATGGACTTAACATAAGCTAGGCAAACATGCTACTTTGATGAGCCACAAATGAGATTACACTACACATACAAGAAGCATGCAAAATATGACCAAACCAGCCATGGACAGAGTCAAGGCAGGTCCTAAAAGTCACAAAAAAAAGGCCTGAATCAAGCCTCAAAAGTAAAGGGATACATGCTCCTTTGATAGGCCAATAATACAAGCAAACAAAAACAAGAAGAGAGGGGGCCACCCCTTCTGATTTGAGACCTCAAAACCACATTCCTACCACTAAAATTCCACTTTATTTCAGTGGCTAAAAGGCCAAATAAATCCTAGCTCAAAGGCCTTAAAGCATGGTTCAAAACAAGGCTAAACAAAGCATACAAGAGGGTTGTACACCCCTAACACCAAAAAGGCCTTAAACAAACTTCGAAAGCACTTAAATACAAAACTTTTCTCAGTTGAAAGCAAGGCCTAAAACAATATGCAAGGATGGCCAAAATAAGGTACAAATAAATACTAAAAAGGGGAAGAAACTCACCCTTGAAGACGAACTTTGAAACCTATAATCTCAGGGGCCAAAAACCAAGTTTCAGAGTTCAAATAACCCCCTCAAGAACCTCAGCTCAAAGATGGTGGTGTATCTCTATGTGTTGTAGTGCAAAAGTGCAAGAAAAATGGACTTTAGAGCACTATTCTATGCAATATATATAGAGAGAGTGAGAAATATATATATAGAGAGAGAGAGAGAGATACAACTCCTTGAAAACTTTCTTCAACCTCTGATATAGAAGAAGGCTCCTTCCTTACGTAGAAGAATACAAGAAGAAGCTTGTTAAACAAGCTTGGCAAGAGCTTCATCCCTCCATACACGTGTACAGAGGGGAGAGGAGTGAAAACCAGCTGGCTCAAAAGATCTGGCGTGAAACCTGCTGAGACAGGGGGTCTGCCGGCCATCAGTGGTGGCCGACAATGGCTTATTGATGGCCAGCAGGCGTCATCAATGGCCGGCAGTGACAAAGGCATGGCCGGCAGGGCCGAAAAGGGGCCGGCAGTGCCTTCTACAAAGCATGCAGAAAGGGCCAATACATGGTCCAAAAATGGGGAAGGAAGGATACAGGGTTTAGAAAGTTCAAACCTGTGACGTTCCGCCGCGGCAATCGAGTACTCGGCGAGCAATCGAACTAGTTGTTGGGTGTACCTGCAAGCATAACCAAGTCTTGAGGACGGTCAAAAATTGGTTGTCTACAGTTGCCCCTCTTTGACAGAGCTCGGAAGTCATGAAATGACGTGAGTAAATGTCAAAGGCCAGAGACGACCCATTTTTGACAAGACCGAAGACTTGGACAAACAAACAAAATAACAAAGAGATGCGCCAGCAGGCAGGGGCAAAATGCAAATGATATGCACGATGCCGAACATAACTTTGATCATGCAAAGAGAGCTGTAACGAAGCAATTATGCAAAATAAATGCAACATTTTAAGCGAATGCTATGCAAGCAAGCAAACATGAACCAAATTACATCCCATGTAGAAAGGATGTAAGAAAATTATACAATTCTCACTGCGTCTCACGCAGAAAAGACTAAGAGCGACCGTTGGGGACCCTCGAGGTCTCAAACAAGATTCCGACGCGTTGCATGCGAAAGGAAAAAGAGTGGCACAAGCATTGGAACATGTTCCAAATGCTCTTAACCAAAGAGAGAGAAACACAGGGACATATCCCGGTGTTTTAGAAAGGTATAAGCATTGGAACGTATTCCAAATGCTCTTAACCAAAGAGGGAGAAACACAAGGACATAGCTCGGTGTTTCGGAAAGGTATAAGCATTGGAATGTATTCCAAATGCTCTTAACCAAAAAGGGAGAAACATAGGGACATATCCCGGTGTTTCGGAAAGAAGGAGAAACATAGAGACGTATCCCTGTGTTTCAGAAAAGGGAGAAGAAACATAGGGACGTATCCCAGTGTTTCGAAAAAGGAAAGAAACATAGGGACGTATCCCGGTGCTTCAAAAAAGGGGAAGAAACATAGGGACGTATTCCGGCATTTCGGAAAAGAAGAAGAAACATAGGGATGTATCCTGGTGTTTCGGAAAAGGGGAAGAAACATAGGGACGTATCCCAGTGTTTCGGAATAAGAAGGAGAAACATAGGGATTTATCCCAGTGTTTTGGAATATGAAGGAGAAAAATAGGGACGTATCCCGGTGTTTCGGAAAAAATGAGAAACATAGGGACATATCCCGGTGTTTCGGAAAAAATGAGAAACATAGAGACATATCCCGGTGTTTCGGAAAAGGGGAAAGAAACATAGGGACGTATCCCGGTGTTTCGGAAAAAGAGAAGAAACATAGGGACGTATCCCGGTGTTTCGAAAAAGGAGAAGAAACATAGGGACGTATCCCGGTATTTCGGAAGAGGTGAAGAAACATAGGGACGTATCCCGGTGTTTCGGAAAAGGAAAAGAAACATAGGGACGTATCTCGATGTTTCGGAAAAGGAGAAGAAACATAGGGACGCATCCCGGTGTTTCGGAATAAGAAGGAGAAACATAGGGACGTATCCCGATATTTCGAAAAAGGAGAAGAAACATAGGGACGTATCTCGGTGTTTCAGAAAAAGGGAAAAATCATAGGGACGCATCCCGTTGTTTCGGAAAAGGAGAAGAAACATAGGGACGTATCCCGGTGTTTCGGAAAAGGAGAAGAAACATAGGGACCTATCCCGGTGTTTCAAAATGAGAAGGGGACACATAGGGACGTATCCCGGCGTTTTGAAAAAGGAGAAGAAACATAGGGACGTAGCCCGGTGTTTCAGAAAGAATGAGAAGAAACATAGGGACGTATCCCGGTGTTTCGGAAAAGGGGACAGAAACATAGGGACGTATCCAGTGTTTCGGAAAAAGAGAAGAAACATAGGGACGTATCTCGGTGTTTCGGAGTAGGGGAAGAAAGATAGGGACGTATCCTGGTGTTTCAGAAAAGGAGAAGAAACATAGGGACGTATCCCGGTGTATCGGAAAAGGGGAAGGAACATAGAGACGTATACTGGTGTTTCGGAATAAGAAGGAGAAACATAGGGACGTATCCCGGTGTTTCGGAAAAAATGAGAAACATAGGGACAAATCCCAGTGCTTTGGAAAAGGGGGAAGAAATATAGGGACGTATCCTGGTGTTTCGAAAAAAGGGAAGAAACATAGGGACATATCCCGATGTTTCGAAAAAGGAGAAGAAACATAGGGACGTATCCCGGTGTTTCGAAAAAGGGGAAGAAACATAGGGACGTATCCTGGTGTTTCAGAAAAGGGGAAGAAACATAGGGATGTATCCCGATGTTTCGGAAAAGGAGAAGAAACATAAGACGTATCTCGGTGTTTCGGAAAAGGGGAAGAAACATAGGGACGTATCCCGGTGTTTCGAAATAAGAAGGAGAAACATAGGGACGTATCCTAGTGTTTCGAAAAAGGAAAAGAAACATAGGGATGTATCCCGGTGTTTCGAAAAAGGGGAAGAAACATAGGGACGTATCCCGTTGTTTCGGAAAAGGAGAAGAAACATAGGGATGTATCCCGGTGTTTCGGAAAAGGAGAAGAAACATAAGGACCTATCCCGGTGTTTCGGAATGAGAAGGAGACACGTAGAGACGTATCCCGGTGTTTCGAAAAAGGAGAAGAAACATAGGGACCTATCCCGGTGTTTCGGAATGAGAAGGAGACACGTAGAGACGTATCCCGGTGTTTCAAAAAAGGAGAAGAAACATAGGGACGTAGCCCGGTGTTTCAAAAAGAAGGAGAAGAAACATAGGGACGTATCCTGGTGTTTCAGAATAAGAAGGAGAAACATAGGGATGTATCTGGTGTTTCGGAATAAGAAGGAGAAACATAAGGACGTATCCCAGTGTTTCAGAAAGATGGAGAAGAAACATATGGACGTATCCCGGTGTTTCAGAATAAGAAGGAGAAACATATGGACGTATCCCAGTGTTTCGGAAAGAAGGAGAAACATGGGGACGTATCTCGGTGTTTCAGAAAGGGAGCGGGCAAAACAAAGCAAGTGGAAAGTGCATGACAACGCAAGTGAAGAGGTGTGCATAACAATGCAAGTGAAAAGGTGCATAACAATGCGAGTAACGTGCGTGACAGCGCAAGTTAAAGAGGTGCATAACAATGCAAGTAATGTGCGTGACAGCGCAAGTTAAAGAAGTGCATGAAAATGCAGGTAACGTGCATGACAGCGCAAGTTAAAGAAGTGCATAACAATGCAAATAACGGTGCATGACAATGCAGGTGGGATGGTGCATAACAATGCAAGGGAAAAGTGCATAACAATGCAAGTGAAAAGGTGCATAACAATGCAATTGGAACGTGCATAACAATGTAGGTGGAGTATGCATAATAATGCAACTGAAAGGGTGCATAGTAATGCAAGCAGCGTGTGCATAACAATGCAAAGAGAACGGTGCATAACAATTCATTTTCAGTGCAACATCAACAGCATGTTTGAAGTAAACTACTGAATAAGGAAATATACGCCTTAACGAGACCAATTCAAACGCAACCTTCGATTTACCTCTCGGAGGACTTGGCAACACGCTCAGCTTAAAAGGGTATACCCTGTTCATATTGGCGAGAGGTAACATCTGCATGTGAAATCCTTAGGTGATGCCTAAATTGCCATTCTGACTTGAAGCAAGCTTGCACTTGGGGTCGAGATACACTCATACTTCAGAGAAACGGTGAGGCCTGAGAAGGTGCATTCGGAATATAATCTCGAAATTTGTTGAAGGTGAAACACACTCAGATGCTCCAAATTTTCCTTCTTTTCTTTTGCTTCGCAGCCTGGAACCTAAATAGCTTCAGATAGGTCCTGATTTTACTGTTCTCACATGACCTGGGTTGAACCCTGCAGTTTTACGAAAGAGCGAATCTTGTTTTGTACAAATGTAGAGAATGGCACATCACTTTGAGCACAAAACAAATCATTTTGAAATTGAAATTGAGAGAAGAGTTCTCGATCGGGTATTGAGCCTACAATTGACCACAGCCAAAACGACTTAACAAAGCGAAAGACGACGTAAAACAACCTAAACACATCTATTGACACTCGAGATGACTCAAACCAAGAATCGAGACAAACAATAACAATAGACACGACACGCACACCACTCGGATGTGTTACAATGGTAAGAGAACTCTCATTTCGCGAGGAGCCAGTTTCTTCGGGTATTGTTTCCCATCCTTCCTTATTTGTGATTCTCACATCACTCTGGCACTCAATCTTTATTTTTCTGAAAAAGCCATTTTCTCACTTTTTCTCTCATCGCACATCTCTCTATTCTTCAATCTCTCTTCTTTTTTTTATCCCTCTCTTAGGTGGTTGGTGGATAAATAGGAAGTTGCTAGCTCTTGCCCCTAGCATTCTGCTAGATTCTTTTCTTCTGCTCCTAATAGTGAACTTCCCCCACAGAGGGGTTGCACTACAACTGGGTGTGTAGCCAATTTGCAGCTGACATCAGTTGACGATGCTCTGCTGGGGAGTGTGGACGTGATCAGATGTGTCTAGACGAGGGAGTGGAATATCTAGATCCATTCCAGTTCGTGCTTCACACTTAGCTTGATACCTCGCTGCTCGGAGGATGAGACAGCTTTCAGCATTTTGCTGTTAACTTTAGTTGTGCCCTTTTCTGGCAGGTAGAGTGCCCTTTCTAGCAAGTATGTTGACAATGGGGAAAAGACAGAACACCTGACTCAACTGTGCCCCTAGTTCATCATTTTGACCATTTTTTTGTTTTTTTGTTTTGGCTTTCTACTAAAACAATTTTGATCAATATAAGAGTTTGATTAACATGCTTGTTCAATTTTCTGATTTGAAATTGTCACGACCCGAACCCGCCCCCGTGGGTTAAGGACGTAACCGGCCAGTAATCATGAGATTACCTACGGCCTCAAACTGTTGTAAACGTATTTTAACAGAGTTAATGGGGGCCAAACGGAAGCAAAATTAAAAACTTTGTCCATAGAGCCGTGCTTATATGCACAACAAACAAACCATACTCAGATACGTTAATAACTCACATCGAAAGTACAGCTTCACAAAATTCATTACAGACAGGATCGTCCAAAACGAGTCAACCTATAACAGACTATGTACAGACATGCACTGGGTCCTTGCCAACAAGACAAAACATAGGTACATAGTAAAAGGGCAAGGATGGTCTCATGCGCGAGGCACAAGGCTGACTCTCCCAAAACTCCTGTTGTTCCTAGCAGACTTCACTGGGGCTGGGTTTGGACTTCCCCTGGCTCACCTACAAATACATGAATGAGCGTGAGCGATAGCCCAGTGAATAATATCAAATATAACAGTTACATAACAATATGTAGATCAACATGCTCCAAACGGCCTTGGGCCCAATTCATACTTCTGTTTAACAGCAAAATATATATATATATAACTATACGAAATGCAAGTCAAGTAACTGTAGTTCCAAACATTCTGGCCTTTGGCCCATCCGGGTTTCCATTCATGGCAAAACGGCCTTTGGCCCATTCATTCATGTCAAACGGCCTTTGGCCCATTCATTCATGTCAAACGGCCTTTGGCCCATTCATTCATGTCAAACGGCCTTTGGCCCATTCATTCATGTCAAACGGCCTTTGGCCCATTCATTCATGTCAAACGGCCTTTGGCCCATTCATTCATGTCAAACGGCCTTTGGCCCATTCATTCATGTCAACCGGCCTTTGGCCCATTCATTCATGTCAAACGGCCTTTGGCCCATTCATTCATGTCAAACTTTTGTCCACAATCCCAATTAACAACTCATGATATTTATAGGGGAATAACAATTGGACATTGACAAGTTTTCAAATATTGATATTACTCACAGTGATCGGCTTGTGGATGCGCCCTGGAGCTTGACCCTACACATTTCATGAATACAAAAGGGTCACTAACAGTTCAATCCGTTCTTTAATTCACATATTCCTCTTTAGGCTTTGTTCTTATCTCATTAACTCATTTACAATGCTTATCACATGCCTAGGAGTGCTTACAAGTGAAAGAGAACGGAAAACGAATCACAAAATGCATGAACAAAATTCCAGGAAACAGGGTCCCCGCTCGAGCGTAAGATTCTCCGCTCGAGCGGACCCTTAAGGCCTGCGAGGAACTGGTTGCACAAAAGATGCGCTCGAGCTGAAGGTCCGTCTACAAAAATCCACGCTCGAGCGTGAAATGTCCCGCTCGAGCGGGCATCCAACTCTGCAAAAATGCTGGGAGCACGATTTTCCCGCTCGAGCGGCCATTACCCCGCTCGAGCGGACCTCAAAAATCTGGGTTTCCCAGATCGTGTTCTTGAGCTCCAAATCAGTTTTCCATCTACATTTCTTGCATGCAATGGTTCAAATTACACATTTACACATGCTAACATGCTACTAATGCAGGTTACAACATCAGGAAGCTCAATTACATGAATTATCTACATGCATGTCCCAAATTGTCTCAAACCCATCATCAACATGCTCAAATTCAACATTCAAGACTTATACTCCCATGATTTGTACATGCATGTGGGAGATGCTCATCATTCTCAACTTAGATGGTACAAATGGCGACTACAATATGAGCTTTACCCAAAACTCCACATGAATCATGTGTTTCAAGCTCAAACATGCAACTTCAAAGTAATTTCTTACATGCATGAGTTCTAAGACTTCAATCTCAACAAAAATCAACTCATTACATGTTCTTGATCACAAACAACCCTTGAACTTACAAATTACAAGTAAGAGTTCATGAAATCACTTACCTAAGAGCTTCAACACTCAAGCCCTAGCCAAATCTTGAGCTAGATCTTCAAATTCCCAAGTCTTGAGCCCTAATTACACAAATCTCTCCCTTTTTCTCTCCATGGCCGGCCTCTCTCTCCCTCTCAATTGTCTAACTCAGATTTTGAGTTTTAAGAGAGCTAAAGGAGAGTGCAATACCAATATACAACAAGCCCCCACTAACAAATATTTTAATATAAAATAATGGGGTACTTAATTTCTCAATTTAATCAGTTTAAATTGACCAGAATCAAATTTCAATTAAATTTCACCGTAGGCCCTAAAAATTATGCCAACCACAATGGCGTAATCAATTTCGGGTTCCGTGGCCGATAAGGCCCTCAATTAAATTTCCAAAACAGACTACTCAAACAGATATTCCTACGATGAACAGATAAAATTTCAAACCACATATTTTCACATAGTGGAACACAAAATCATATCAAAATACATAATCACATCATGTTAAGGACCAATTAACATACTACGGAATAGGGGTGTCAGAGTCTTCCCCCCTTTAGGAAGTTTGGTCCTCCAAACTTAACTTACCTTCGTCGGGAAACAAATGTGGATAACGTAGACGCATTTCCTCCTCTTTTTCCCATGTAGCATCTGTCCCATAGTGTTCCTTCCATTCCACTTTCACCATTGGAATGGATTTGTTTCTCAATTCTTTCACTTGTCGGTCAACAATTCTTTCCGGCCATTCACCATATTCCATATTTTCATCAATAGCAATCCGGTGATAATCAATCACATGCAACGGGTCTCGGAGGTAACCCCTCAACATTGACACATGAAACACATTGTGGATTTGCTCAAATCCCGGTGGCAAAGCAACTCTATAAGCAACTGGACCAAGTTTCTCCAAAATTTGAAACGGCCCAATATAACGGGGCGTCAACTTGCCCTTTTTCCCAAACCTGACTTGGCCTTTCATTGGAGAAACACGGATGAACACATGGTCGTCGACCTCATACTCAAGAGGTCTTCTCCGGACATCTGCATAACTCTTCTGTCGGTCTTGAGCTGTTTTGAGCCTTTGCCGAATAGTTTTGATCTTTTCAGAGGTGTCTTGTACAATTTCAGGCCCGAGCAAAGCTCTGTCCCCAACCTCTGTCCAACAAATAGGTGATCTACACCTCCTACCATACAAAGCCTCGTATGGTGCCATACCGATGCTAGAGTGGAAGCTATTATTATAGGCAAATTCTGCAAGTGGCAGGTAATCTTCCCAACTCCCCTGAAAATCCAAAGCACACATGCGAAGCATATCTTCTAAAGTCTGTATTGTTCGTTCTGACTGCCCATCTGTCTGTGGGTGGAATGCAGTGCTGAACCTTAGTTCTGTTCCCATAGCTTCCTGCAAACTCTTCCACAATCTAGATACAAACTTCGGATCTCTATCCGACACAATGGATACTGGAACTCCATGTAAGCGGACAATTTCATCAACATAAATAGTAGCCAACCTGTAAGCAGTAAATGTAGTTTTGACAGGCAGAAAATGTGCAGATTTAGTCAGTCTATCAACTACAACCCAAACAGAATCCATACCGCGGGAAGTCCGAGGTAGGCCAACAACGAAATCCATGGTCACATGTTCCCACTTCCACTCAGGAATGGGGAGAGGTTGAAGTAGACCGCCTGGTTTCTGATGTTCAGCCTTAACTTGCTGACACTGAAGGCACTTGGACACATGTTCTGCAATCTCTTTCTTCATTTTAGGCCACCAATAGGTTTGTTTCAAATCCCGATACATTTTATTGTTACCCGGATGCATAGCAAATACGGATCTGTGGGCTTCATCTAAGACCCTCTTCTTTAGCTCCGGAATAACTGGAACACATATTCGGTTTCGAAATTTCAACATTCCATTCTCGATACTGAACTCTGCTTTTGGGCTGACTTCAAATTCATCAATTACCTTTCTGAGGAACTCATCCTCTTTCTGTTTTTGCTTGATTTCATCAACAATTGCCGGCTCGGCTGTAATAGCGGCTATCAATCCGCCCTGTTCGCACACTACCACTTCAATTTCAGACTTTTCAAAGTCTTGCAAAATCTCCCTTTGTTCAGTAAGCAAGCAAGCCATACTCCCTGTTGATTTCCTGCTCAAGGCATCAGCCACTGTATTAGCTTTTCCGGGGTGATACTGAATTTCTAGGTCGTAATCTTTTATCAATTCCAGCCATCTTCTCTGACGCATATTCAACTCTTTCTGCGTGAAGAAGTATTTTAGGCTTTTATGATCTGTGTAGACTTCACACTTTGCCCCATACAAATAATGCCGCCAGATTTTCAAAGCAAAAACAACTGCGGCAAATTCTAGGTCATGTGTTGGATAATTCTTCTCATGTGGCCTCAACTGTCGGGAGGCGTAAGCAATAACCTTTCCGTTCTGCATTAACACACAACCCAAACCCTTATAAGATGCGTCACTGAAAATCACAAAATTTTCCGTACCTGAAGGTAGTGTCAAAATTGGTGCAGTGGTCAATCTTGTCTTCAATTCATGAAAGGCTGATTCTCTTTCACTATTCCACTCAAATGGTTGTCCTTTACGTGTCAATTGGGTAAGAGGCACAGCTAATTTCGAAAAGTCCTTTACAAACCTTCTGTAGTACCCAGCTAAGCCCATGAAACTGCGAACTTCTGTCACATTAGTTGGTGTAGGCCAATTCACAATTGCTTCTATTTTCTGTGGGTCCACTGAAATTCCTTCCTTGTTGACCACGTGCCCTAAGAAAATAACCTCATCCAACCAAAACTCACATTTCTTTAACTTAGCAAATAGTTTTCTTTCCCGAAGTATTTGTAAAACAGTCCTCAAATGATGTTCGTGTTCAAGTCTATCTTTAGAGTATATTAAAATATCATCAATGAAGACAACAACAAACTCATCAAGGTAGGTTTTAAAAATTCTATTCATTAAGTCCATAAATGCTGCCGGAGCATTAGTCACTCCAAATGGCATAACCAGAAACTCAAAATGACCATACCTCGTTCTGAATGCGGTTTTCTCAACATCTTCTGCCTTAACCTTCAGCTGATGATACCCGGATCTCAAATCAATCTTAGAAAACACCTGTGATCCCTGCAACTGGTCAAATAAGTCATCAATACGGGGTAAGGGATATTTATTCTTTATCGTTACCTTGTTCAATTCCCGGTAATCAATACATAGGCGTAAGGTACCATCCTTTTTCTTTACAAATAACACTGGTGCGCCCCAAGGCGAAGTACTGGGCCGGATAAACCCTTTATCAAGAAGGTCTTGCAACTGTTCTTTTAATTCTTTCATTTCGGCTGTAGCCATCCTGTAGGGAGTTTTAGAAATAGGTTGGGTGCCTGGCACAGTTTCAATAGTAAACTCTATCTCCCTGTCTACCAATTCCCCTGGTAATTCATTTGGAAACACATCTGGGAATTCTCTAACGATGGGAATATCATTCAATTCAACATTCACGGATTGTTCAGTCAATACATAACACAAATAACCCTGGCATCCCTTCCTGATCAATTTACATGCTTTCATTGCAGATATCAAATATGGTGGAGGTACTACCCCATTTCCCACAAACACAATTTCTTTCTGTTCTGGTGGTTTAAATACAACCCTCTTTGTCACACAATCTATAGTGGCACAGTATTTGGTCAACCAATCCATGCCCAAAATTACATCAAAGTGTCTAAAGTTTAAGGGCAACAAATCTACATACAGGGTAGCATCCTCAATATGCATGTCACAAAACCGATATATATAGTCACATAACACAGATTCCCCCGATGGAGCAGACACACATAACAAATATGGCAACAATTCTAGGGGTCTTTTCAGTCTAGATGCAAATGCATATGTCACAAATGAATGCGTTGATCCAGAATCAATTAACACAAAAGCATCCTGATTACATATCGAGATAGTACCTGAGACAACGGCATTGGCATTCCGTGTATCACCCGGAACGAGTGCAAAGACTCTCCCTTGTCTCACTGTATCCCCAGTAGTAGCAGATCTCAAAGTGTTTCCCGGCTTCGGGATCGATGCAGTGGAGCTAGCAGCCATCTTCCCACTATTCTGATTACAATCTCGGGCTATATGCCCTTGTTTCCCACACTTAAAACAGGCTCCCGATGCACGGTAACAAACTCCACGGTGCCTTTTGCTACAAGTGTTGCACATGGGAGTCGTGTCTCGGGAAGAACTTGAGGTAGTTGAGGAGCCCGTGTTTTGCTTTTTCAGAAATTTCTTCTTCAAAAAGAAGCCTTGTCTTTTGTTGCCTCTCCATTCGGTTGTTGGCTTAGCTTGTCTAGCTATATTAGCCTCTGATATGATGGCCCGGTCAAGCACCCCAATGTAGGTCTCCAATTTCAGGACATTCACCCGCTCTAGGATGTCACTTCGGAGCCCACCTTCAAAATGCCTTGCCTTCTTATAATCAGTGTCAATTACGTGTGGTGCAAACCTGGCCAACTCAGTAAATTTGGCCTCATACTCAGCTACAGTCATACTGTCTTGTTTGAGTTCCATGAACTCTGCCACTTTCCTGTCCCGGACACACTGCGGGAAGTACTTGTCATAGAAGATTTCCAAAAATTTCGCCCAATCAATATCTCTGTGGTTTTCCCTCATCAACATCCACCATCTTCTCGCTTCATCTTCTAGCATAAAGGTGGCTAGAAGCACTTTCTGTGTATCCGAGCACGGAAACACCTCAAACAGTTTTTCAATCCCAAGTACCCAAGCTTCGGCTTTTAAGGGATCTAGTCCACCATGGAACTGTGGTGGTTTCATTTTCTTGAATTCCTTGGTGAGAGCGATTATCCGATCATCATTTTGATTATCTGGCACAGGTGGTGCCGGAGGTGGAGGTGGCGGATGTGGTTGCTGCCACTGTTGTTGCCACTCCTGTTGCTGTCTCAAAGCTTCTGCCATTTCCTGAATCAGTCTTTCCATTCTGTCCAGTCTGGCAGCAGAGGATTCCTCTAACTCATCACCTCTGGTTCTCACCATCTAATTAAACTTGCATTATATTCCATACCAAAGGTACACAAGTACACATACACTAAGGAGCACATATTTCCAGATAATTCGTAATGCAAGTAGTTCACAACTTACACATATAATTATTCATAACAAAACATTTAAGCATATAATCAATGCTTCCAAACTCGTATTTATCACATGAATGCATCCTAGATCTTATCTAGACGCTTATTGCTCTTTTTGGACAAGTGTGTGAGTTATTAACTCGTGCTCTGATACCACTCTGTCACGACCCGAACCCGCCCCCGTGGGTTAAGGACGTAACCGGCCAGTAATCATGAGATTACCTACGGCCTCAAACTGTTGTAAACGTATTTTAACAGAGTTAATGGGGGCCAAACGGAAGCAAAATTAAAAACTTTGTCCATAGAGCCGTGCTTATATGCACAACAAACAAACCATACTCAGATACGTTAATAACTCACATCGAAAGTACAGCTTCACAAAATTCATTACAGACAGGATCGTCCAAAACGAGTCAACCTATAACAGACTATGTACAGACATGCACTGGGTCCTTGCCAACAAGACAAAACATAGGTACATAGTAAAAGGGCAAGGATGGTCTCATGCGCGAGGCACAAGGCTGACTCTCCCAAAACTCCTGTTGTTCCTAGCAGACTTCACTGGGGCTGGGTTTGGACTTCCCCTGGCTCACCTACAAATACATGAATGAGCGTGAGCGATAGCCCAGTGAATAATATCAAATATAACAGTTACATAACAATATGTAGATCAACATGCTCCAAACGGCCTTGGGCCCAATTCATACTTCTGTTTAACAGCAAAATATATATATATAACTATACGAAATGCAAGTCAAGTAACTGTAGTTCCAAACATTCTGGCCTTTGGCCCATCCGGGTTTCCATTCATGGCAAAACGGCCTTTGGCCCATTCATTCATGTCAAACGGCCTTTGGCCCATTCATTCATGTCAAACGGCCTTTGGCCCATTCATTCATGTCAAACGGCCTTTGGCCCATTCATTCATGTCAAACGGCCTTTGGCCCATTCATTCATGTCAAACGGCCTTTGGCCCATTCATTCATGTCAAACGGCCTTTGGCCCATTCATTCATGTCAACCGGCCTTTGGCCCATTCATTCATGTCAAACGGCCTTTGGCCCATTCATTCATGTCAAACTTTTGTCCACAATCCCAATTAACAACTCATGATATTTATAGGGGAATAACAATTGGACATTGACAAGTTTTCAAATATTGATATTACTCACAGTGATCGGCTTGTGGATGCGCCCTGGAGCTTGACCCTACACATTTCATGAATACAAAAGGGTCACTAACAGTTCAATCCGTTCTTTAATTCACATATTCCTCTTTAGGCTTTGTTCTTATCTCATTAACTCATTTACAATGCTTATCACATGCCTAGGAGTGCTTACAAGTGAAAGAGAACGGAAAACGAATCACAAAATGCATGAACAAAATTCCAGGAAACAGGGTCCCCGCTCGAGCGTAAGATTCTCCGCTCGAGCGGACCCTTAAGGCCTGCGAGGAACTGGTTGCACAAAAGATGCGCTCGAGCTGAAGGTCCGTCTACAAAAATCCACGCTCGAGCGTGAAATGTCCCGCTCGAGCGGGCATCCAACTCTGCAAAAATGCTGGGAGCACGATTTTCCCGCTCGAGCGGCCATTACCCCGCTCGAGCGGACCTCAAAAATCTGGGTTTCCCAGATCGTGTTCTTGAGCTCCAAATCAGTTTTCCATCTACATTTCTTGCATGCAATGGTTCAAATTACACATTTACACATGCTAACATGCTACTAATGCAGGTTACAACATCAGGAAGCTCAATTACATGAATTATCTACATGCATGTCCCAAATTGTCTCAAACCCATCATCAACATGCTCAAATTCAACATTCAAGACTTATACTCCCATGATTTGTACATGCATGTGGGAGATGCTCATCATTCTCAACTTAGATGGTACAAATGGCGACTACAATATGAGCTTTACCCAAAACTCCACATGAATCATGTGTTTCAAGCTCAAACATGCAACTTCAAAGTAATTTCTTACATGCATGAGTTCTAAGACTTCAATCTCAACAAAAATCAACTCATTACATGTTCTTGATCACAAACAACCCTTGAACTTACAAATTACAAGTAAGAGTTCATGAAATCACTTACCTAAGAGCTTCAACACTCAAGCCCTAGCCAAATCTTGAGCTAGATCTTCAAATTCCCAAGTCTTGAGCCCTAATTACACAAATCTCTCCCTTTTTCTCTCCATGGCCGGCCTCTCTCTCCCTCTCAATTGTCTAACTCAGATTTTGAGTTTTAAGAGAGCTAAAGGAGAGTGCAATACCAATATACAACAAGCCCCCACTAACAAATATTTTAATATAAAATAATGGGGTACTTAATTTCTCAATTTAATCAGTTTAAATTGACCAGAATCAAATTTCAATTAAATTTCACCGTAGGCCCTAAAAATTATGCCAACCACAATGGCGTAATCAATTTCGGGTTCCGTGGCCGATAAGGCCCTCAATTAAATTTCCAAAACAGACTACTCAAACAGATATTCCTACGATGAACAGATAAAATTTCAAACCACATATTTTCACATAGTGGAACACAAAATCATATCAAAATACATAATCACATCATGTTAAGGACCAATTAACATACTACGGAACAGGGGTGTCACAGAAATCATGCAAGTTAGGCTATGAGCACTGAAAATTTTCCTTTTTTGGGTCTAAGAAATGGTCCAGTTTGGAAAAATGGAGTAATTTCCCAGAAAATTAGTCAACCTCAGTAAAAATTCTCAAAAACTGTTTTTGCAATGGCCACTGCTCGACGAGCACGGAACCTACTCTCGAGATACACAACCTCAGATCCAAAACAAATGGAAAATTGCCCCTTGTCTGAAGGACACTGTATGGCAACCGGAAGTTGTCCCTTGTTTGAATAGCGCCGCAGCATATTGTAACCAGTTCTCATAGTGAAGATCACAACCGAACTCTCGGATACAGAGACGACAAAGATGATCAGAACCATCACATGGACACAATCGATTTGGAACTGTTTATGGCTGGACTTCAGAATGAAGTTGCCTACGTATCCCAAACATGGGAATCAAGCCTTATGTAGTTCCGGTTAAGGTACACTCGGATATTAACCTCTCCTTTTGCGCTCTAACTTTTGCCAAGGCCAACCTTCCGGGTTTTTAACCTTGCGAGCTTTGTTTTTCTTTTCTATTAATTTATTTTCTTTTCTTCTTTTGTTCTTTTTTTCTTTTCATTCTTTGCATTTTTCTTTTTTTGTTCTTTTCCTTCTTTTCCTTGCTCTAACTTTTACCTGGGTCGCCCTTCCAAGTTTTCGGCCTAACGAACCTCTCAAGGGTAAAAGTGTAGCTTGTCCATGTCACATGGTTTTGAGATTTCGAAGCCATCTTAAACCAAGAGAATGGTTGCTGTTCGCTGATGATGTTGGAGTCCAGCCAATAGGAGGCGAATTTGCCCCTAGTGTTGTGGATAGGAACTCAGTTGTCCTTCAGCAATACTTTCTTCTTTCCTCCCTTCTGGGATTTGGCATTCTTGTCGATTTTTGTCAGCTTGAAAAATGTCCTAATTCTTGACTTTTCGAGCACGTTTGACAATTTTGGCCCCTAGTTCAGGGGATGTTTCTGATTTAGCTTTGCAAGCTTCCTTTGATAACATCTGATCTTCTTGCCCTAGTTCGAGGGCTACTTCAAATCTGGGCACACAGGCTTCCTTTGGTGTTGATTGTTGAACATTCGGAATCCAAGTTCAAGGTTTGAAAGTGAGGGGTCGAGTCTTGAGGCTGAGAGCGATCCTAAGCTGTACAATCTCAAGAGCAATTCCACACAGGTCTTCGTAGGACCGCACAAAATATTTTTTGAAATCTTTTAAGAAAGCGACTAGTCGCTCGTGCTGAAGACAGTGTAGAACCAATTTGGATCAAGCTAGGATCCTTCTCAGTACTCACGTTAACAAACATGATCTCATTCATTAATGGGCTTAGCATGCCTCTCTTTCTCTCAAATTGATCAAATTTTACAAATCTCGAGGAATTCCTTCCTCTTCGTTTTCGTCACAGTGTTCAAAAAGTTTTGAAAAGCTTAGGTCAATGCAATGATTTAAAGGTACAGAAAAGTAGGTGAAAATGCACTGCTGTTCCATTCAAATTTCTGGTACAACTGGTGCAAGGCAGAAGCAAACATAAGAGTGTGAAAATTACTGCTGTTTCATTCAGGTCTGTTGACACAACTGGCTCCATGGTAGAAATAGACTAAAAAGAAAGCGAAAAGACAAACACAAAACAAGCAAGTCATATCCGAAGTAACACCCCCAAAATCACCCGACTCTAACAAAATAGGACTGACTCGATACAACAAGACAGACTCAACTGACTCAGTATGAAAAAACTGACTCAATACAAAACTACAAGACTGACCCAATACCCAAGTCAAAAAGCACAAAAGCTAGCATTCACAAAATGCTCAAAACAGTGCATGCCATACGCTACATCTGGCGTAAACTGGGCACCGCCCGCAGGTGGTTCATCTCCCAATCACATCACATTATCCCCCAAGTTCACTGATCCAGTGCCGATAGACTTTGCAAGACTGGTGCGGTGATGAACTTGTTGCCAATCAAATTTTGAATCTTATGGCGAAGACGGACGCAACTATCAATGTCATGACCGGTTTGTTGATGGAAAGCACAGTACTTAGCCGGGTCATGCTTTGGAGGGAGAGGATCGGATAGAGGCCGTTGTTCTAACGGTTTCAGATGTCCTTTCCTGAGTAGGACCCCTAGAGCTTTAGATAAAGGCATATAAAGTAGGGTGAGAACCATCTTACCTCGGGGTAGATAGTTCGAAGTTCGGGGGTTTGGATTGGATGTACCAACAAAGGGGGTGGCTGTTTTCGAAGTGATGGTGACCATTCCAACTTCAAAAGATCTTGCAGCTGTGTCACCACTAGTGGTCGCATTCGAACCGCGTGTATAACCCTTCTTGGGTGACTCCTTTTCGTGGTCAATCAGACCTTGCTTCATTGCGTCTTCAATTTGTATCCCACTCTCGTGTAGGTCCGCAAAGGTGGGAAGAGGTAAGACTATCATTTTTTGCATCAGCCTGGGTTAGAGGTTGCGTACAACCATCCTTATCTGATCTTTGTTGGAAGGCCTTGTAGTCACCATCGAGGCCATTGCTCTCCATCTCGTCACAAACTCTGAAAAACCCTCTTTTGGCTCTTGGCGAGTGACTTCAAGATCATGAGTTGTGACCTCGATCTGTGTGTTGTAGGAGTATTGAGCAACGAAGGCCTTACCCATCTGTTCCCAGTTCTGTTTCACAGAGTTCTCCAATTTTGCATACCAGATTGCGGCTATCCCAGACAAGGTTCGGCCGAATAGTAACAGCTTCTGGGCTGTGGTCAAACCCATTGGCCTCAAGACATCAGAAAACAAGTGGAGGTGCACCATTGGGTCTCCAAAGCCATCGAAGCAGTCGATACGCGGCATTTAAACCGTTCCGGTAAGGTAACTGCAGATTCAGTATACCTGTCCTCTAAATCCGGGATGAAGTTCACTCCTTGTGCTCGTTTGAATAACTTCTCCAGTTTATTGACCTTAAGTGCAGTTGAGTCAATCTCAAACTCAAATGGAGCTTCGCTTTGATGGACAGGAGCTTTAGAGACCTGCTCTAGGATTGGCTCCGCCAGATTGCCTTGAGTCTCTTGGACATTAGCAGTATAGGCAGTGGCTCTGGGTGTCGGGCTACCCGTGGGAGGTGCATGAGATGTAAAAGCTGCAGCTTGCTGTGGCTGTTGTTGATGTAGCTGGGTTATCACTTCGACCTAACGAGCCATGACTTTAGCCTGACGGACTGCGTCCTACTGCAGTGTCTCGATTGTTTGTTGTAGGTGTTGTATCTGTTCTTCCACACTGGCTGGGGGATACTAACCCATGGGAATGGGTGATTGATCTCGTGCTGAGCTGAATACAGACAATTGTTCCCAAACTAGACTAAACTCGGGTGAACTGGGGTGTAACTGCTGTAGAAACTGTACTGGTGAATTCTGCCCGAACCTCCTTCGTCTTGTAACCGGTGGGGGTGAGGCAAACACAGGTTGCTTCTGAACCAATTCTGACCTGACAAAGTCTATCAATACAAGTCCAGTATACGTAGGGGATATTGGAGCCTTCTGAAGCTATGGTTCCGAGACTACCTTGCAAAAGAAGAAAACATACAGCATTTCAGCCTGATTTCACCAAAATAGATATGAGCATAGCTGAATGACTACACTCTTTACTGAATTCTACCCAAAATTCTGCCTGTAAACTGATACCCTCAGGCCGATACTCCAACTTGCAAACTGATACATGCATTCCTATAGAGGCACACTCTAAAAGCACATAGCAAGTAAGTGAGAGCCAAAACACCCCTATGGAGGGGTAGGGTTTCTCTGTCCTATCTTGTCAGGAGCTAGGGTTTCACTACGCACACAGTGGTTTCAAACAACCTATAATTGGGTAAGCAACCGGTCCTAGCTTGGAATAGTCACTATGGATTCCGACATGCACTAGGTTGAATGGTCAAAACGGTGTCCCGGTAAAAATCGAGATTTGTGTTCCCGTTGTGGCAGAGCCCGCAATCGGTCAGCCTTATGGAATGCTTCTCAAAGCAAGCCTCTGACAAACCGTTCAAGAATAGCATACGGCAAACACGGTGTCCTAGGCACACCAATGCAAATGCAATGCAAAGAAACACATAAGCATAATCAAAACAAGATATCATAAGTTCGAGTCAAGTTCTCTAACTGCCCAGCAGAGTCGCCAGAAACTATAGACGCGCCCTCAAGCTTCATGCTACAGTTCGGACTCAAATTGTCACGGTTCTTAATCTGATCTCACAATGTGCAATGTGAGATTGATAAATCACCAAAGAGTCCAAATCTGGCAAATCATTTTGGAAAACTGATTTTTTGTAAAGAAGTGCCAAACATGAACTACTTTGCCAAATACAGAGTCGTCACCTAAATATTTTATTTTGGGGAAATTTAGGAAACCCTGACTTATTGCCTAAGGCCACGTGTCCGTCATCACCAAAGTTGCCTCGGCTCGGGAACTTGGGTACGATTGGGGAAGGTCCTCTATGAGCACCCCCGCTCGCCCGATCAAAGATCGGCCACTACTAAACATGATATCTTGTTTTTGAAAACACATGCGTTCTTATTCCGATTAATTAGCTAATCTTACTATGTGATGCGCACAGCATACAAGTATAGACTAGATCACCTAATTTGGAACAAAACATTGCATATTCGTTTGTTTGAAAATGGTTTGAAGTTTGCTACTCGTAAGTAGGCCAAATCGCAGATTTCAATGAATCGTTCCAATTCAAGTAATCCAACCTTCACCCACAGGCATTCAAGTAGTTTATATCAACTAAGCAGTTAGTCTCATGGCAAGCATGCTTTTATGGCAGTCAATAACACACATGCAGCATGCTAAAGCACGAAAGCTTACCTAGTACTCTGAGCCAAAACAATAACTAGTCTGTAATCAATGCATGATCCTAGCTATGTTAAGATGGCTAATGCAACACATGCAAAATACAACTAGAAATAAGCTCGGCTATTCTAAGATGGCAGATCAGATGCAATTTACATAACATGTATTCAATTTAGAATTTGAAATACAATGCAGTTAGTATGATGCGCCGAGCCCGGTGTATGCGATACAGATGAATGGATGCAAACATGCAAGCATAAGGATGCTAATTGAAAATGACCTAAAACTAACCATCAAAAGCAGGTAAGTAAAAGGGAGAAAGACGTGGAGTTGGAAGACATTCACATACTCACGCACACTTATTACAAAAATTGGCCCTCTCGACGGAGGGTCCGAATAAATAATACAAACCAACTAATTAACTAACTAACAAGCTAATTAATTATTACATAACCGAATGAATAACTTGCTACAACTAATTATTACAAAACTTAATTAATTAACAAATTAACTAATTAAATTACAAATCAAAGCTAACTAACAAGTAAAGCATTTAAAATAAGCTGCTCCAGCTCTGTTTGAAGAAGGAAATGATGCATGCTTGCCCTCAATTTCTCGCCTCGAAACACCTTCCAGTTGCTCTCTTGAGGGCTCTGTCTGCAGGGTGTCCTTGAGAACTAGCTACTGAATCTTACCAAAACCATGCTGAGGAGTGCACCAGTGGCCTGCCGGCCATGAGGAGCTGCTGCCGACCACCCTGCCGCCCAAGAATGAAGGGCTGCCGGCCATCTGCAAGGCACTGCTGGCCACTGGTGTGCTGTGACACCAAGCTGCAACAGAGCACGAAACAGAGGAAAGGGAGGGTCTCCCAAGCATATGTACGCACTATGCCATCCCATATCACCTCGAAACATCAAAGGAGAGGCATAATCGGATCCAAGACTATCAATCACGCATCTCAATGCATGATGGCCAAAGATCCAACTTGTGCAATTCAATGTAAAATGAATGCACAAAAACACATAAATGCCTAGAACTCTATCATGCATTGTCAAGAGCGTCGGCGACCGAGAATTGAGGCATGTTTCATCACTTGAAGTACGAAACGTCCCTCGTTCCTCGTGCTCGGATTAACACTTAATCCAAACAACAATGCAACACAAGCATGGCATACACAATGTGACTTAAGCATGCAAACATGCAACTACATGGCATACTCAATGCAATGTAATATGATTAACTTAACAAAGCTAATGACATACGAACAATGCTAATGTGTGCATGCACAATGCAATGCTACAAGTATAAATTAGCAATGTTAGGGACATGTATACTCAATACAATGCAAAATAAGCATACAAGCAACAAGCAAGTGAACATGCCAAATGGACTTAAACCAAAAGGGGTAGACCTTAGTCATATCCCAAATCAGTGGCCATTAGTGCTAGAATGACGGTATGAAAAGCATGAAAAGGCAAGGCAAACATGCATGCCAATTGACTCACCAATTAAGGTATAAAGGTGCAACCCTCAAGAACCCCTAAAGAGTGAAAAGTATGGAAATGTAACAACACTAAGTGCACTGAAATGAGGTAAGAAATGATGTCAAATCATTCAAACAAACACAAGTAAAGCATGCAAAGGTCCTTAAAGCCTGGAGCTATCAAAGAGGACTGCAAAGAAGGCATGCAATACATGGCACAAATGCATAAACCAGTCATGGACAGAGCTCAAATAGGTCAAAACAAAGACCTAAACATGCTGAGATGAGGGCTCAAATACCTAGGCATGCAAGCATACAAGCTAAGCCATAAACTAGGCAAAAATGCACAACACTCAAAGACACTTAAAGAGTGAATGAAGTGGGAACATGGCAATGCTAAAAGCTCTGAAATGCAATATTAAATAATGCCAAATCATCTAAATAGCTCATAGATAGCATGCAATGGTGCTCAAACCTTAAGGCAAGTAAGAGCATTTATACTACAAGTATACAAAACATGAAGCATGTGGCTAAGAAAACCCAAAACAGTCCTAAAACATGTCAAAATGATACTAAAACATGTATGGAAGGAAGCCAAAATGTGCTAGCATGGGAGGCATAAGACATGGAATGTGCAAGGCAAATAGGGTGGATTACACTAGACCTATTAAGGCCAAGCATGGAATGACTCAACCAACAAAAATCAGAGTTATATAATGGTATAATAACCCCAAAAACCCACTGAGATGGCATCCCAAAGACCTAAGCATGGAGGCATGGACAATGATCCATTCATGAGGCATAAAACACAAACTCTCTAAGACATTGAAAGCATGTCAAATGCAAGTATATGACCACATTACATGGACTAAAATGACATTTGAAATGATGGTAAAGCATGGAAACATCACATGCATGGCATGGTAGGGGCCTCAAAACCCAAGGCTAGCCAAAGCATTTACACTATAGCTACACAAAACATGAGTGATATGACCATAGAAGCCCAAAACAGTCCTAGAACAGCCCAAAATAAGAATAAAATCATGCTAGAGCAAAGCCAAAACATGCTAGAATGATGAGTCAAAACATCATGCACATAAAGCTAGTAAGCAAGATTTGTTCTACAAGCATATGGAGTATGTAAAAGATGACCAAACCCACTTTAGGCAGAGTTATTTCATGGCAAAACATCACCAAAAACATGCTGGAATGGACTTAACATAAGCTAGGAAAGCATGCTACTTTGATGAGCCACAAATGGGATTACACTACACATACAAGAAGCATGCAAAATATGACCAAACCAGCCATGGAAAGAGTCAAGGCAGGTCCTCAAAGTCACAAAAAGAGGCCTGAATCAAGCCTCAAAAGTAAAGGGATACATGCTCCTTTGATAGGCCAATAATACAAGCAAACAAAAACAAGAAGAGAGGGGGCCACCCCCTCTAATTTGAGACCTCAAAACCACATGCACTTTATTTCAATGGCTAAAAGGCCAAACAAATCCTAGCTCAAAGGCCTTAAAGCATGGCTCAAAACAAGGCCAAACAAAGCATACAAGAGGGTTGTACACCCCTAACACCAAAAAGGCCTTAAAAAAACTTCAAAAGCACCTAAATACAGAACGTTTTTCAGTTGAAAGCAAGGCCTAAAACAATACGAAAGGATGGCCAAAATGAGGTAGAAATAAATGCTAAAAAGGGGAAGAAACTCACCCTTGAAGACCAACTTCGAAACCTGTAATCTCAGGGGCCAAAAACCATGTTTCAGAGTTCAAATAACCGCCTCAAGAACCTCAGCTCAAAGATGGTGGTGTATCTCTATGTGTTGTAGTGCAAAAGTGCAAGAAAAATGGACTTTAGAGCACTATTCTATGCAATATATAGAGAGAGAAAGTGAGAAATATATATATAGAGAGAGATACAACTCCTTCAAAACTTTCTTCAACCTCTGATATAGAAGAAGGCTCCTTCCTTATATAGAAGAATACAAGAAGAAGCTTGTTAAACAAGCTTAGCAAGAGCTTTATCCCTCCATATGGAGGGGAGAGGAGTGAAAACCAGCTGGCTCAAAAGATCTGGCGTGAAACCTGCTGAGATAGGGGGTCTGCCGGCCATCAGTGGTGGCCGGCAGTGCCTCATTGATGGCCGGCAGGCATCATCAATGGCCGACAGTGGCAAAGGCATGGTTGGCAGGGCCAAAAAGGGGCCAGCAGTGCCTTCCACAAAACATGCAGAAAGGGCCAATACAAGGTCCAAAAATGGGGCAGGAAGGATACAGGGTTTGGAAAGTTCAAACCAGTGACGTTCCGCCGTGGCAGTCGAGTACTCGGCGAGCAATCGAACTAGTTGTTGCGTGTACCTGCAAGCACAACCAAGTCTTGAGGACAGTCAAAAATGGAGTGTCTACAATTATATACACCTAGAGAAGGACACCAAACCTTCTCGTGAAATGCAACGGAGACTAAATCCTTATATGAAAGAGGTGGCGAAAAATGAGGTATTGAAATTGTTGGATGCGGGTATTATATACCCCCTCTCGAATAGCAAGTGGGTGAGTCCCACACAAGTGGTGCCCAAGAAATCGGGCATCACTGTTGTTGAGAATGAGAGAGGAGAGTTAGTCCCCACACGAACCACTACTGGGTGGCGAGTGTGCATTGATTATAGGAGACTGAATTCCTTGACTAGGAAAGATCATTTTCCCTTACCTTTCATTGACCAAATCCTAGAGCGGTTAGCAGGGCAGGGTTTCTACTATTTTCTTGGGCTATTCGGGGTATAATCCAGTCTTGGTGTACCCTACTGACCAGCAAAAGGCCACATTCACATGCCCTTTTGGCACTTTTGCTTACAGGCGCATGCCCTTTAGGCTATGTAATGCACCGACGACTTTTCAACGGTGTATGATGGCCATTTTCTCCGATATAGTGGATAAATTCTTAGAGGTTTTCATGGATGATTTTTCAGTGTTTGGACCGTCTTTTGAGGAATGCCTTAGGAACTTGACTAGAGTGTTGGAACGATGCACTGAGGCAAACCTAATTTTGAGTTGGGAAAAGTGCCATTTTATGGTTCGTGAGGGTATAGTGTTGGGACACATTGTGTCCCCTCGAGGTATAGAGGTAGACAAGGCTAAGGTTGACCTCATTGCCAGCCTTCCTCCACCCAATTCCATGCGTCAAATTAGGTTTTTCTTAGGGCATGCAGGTTTTTATTGTAGGTTCATCAAAGACTTTGGCAACATATCACGTCGTTTGTGTAGTTTACTGGTTAAGGACGCGCCTTTTATCTTTCATGAGGCATGCTTAAAGGCATTTGAAACACTAAGAATGGCCCTGACCACCGCCCCAATCATGAAATCACCAGATTGGTCACTTCCCTTTGAAATCATGTGTGATGCCTCCGATTATGCTGTCGGGGCTGTGTTGGGCCAAAGGGTCAATAAGGCACCATTTGCTATATACTATGCTATTCGCACTCTCTCGGATGCAGAATTGAACTATACTACCACCGAGAAAGAGCTGCTAGCTGTGGTCTTTGCCTTAGATAAATTCTGGTCCTATCTCCTAGGTTCCAAGGTCATAGTCTTCACTGATCATGCCGCTTTGCGGTATTTACAATCAAAGAAAGAGGCCAAACCCAGGTTAATTAGATGGATTTTGTTGCTTTAGGAATTTGACCTAGAGATCCGAGATAAGAAAGGATCTGAGAAAGTGGTGGTAGATCACCTCTCCAGAATCCCCGTTGAGTATACTAGTGACCCTCTTCTTTTGCATGATTCATTTCCGGACGAACAACTCCTTGAGTTGTCACGAGCGAGCCCCTGTGGTTTGCACATATTGTGAATTACTTGGCCATTGGGCAAATTCCGCAAAATTGGTCTAAGCAAGTGTAGACGTGCTCGAAACGTCCCGGCTCTGCGCTGCGAGGGCACGGAATCCGTTTTGTTCATTAGGCTTACTTCAGTTCGGACTCAATGTCACGGTTCTGAATCTAATCCCGCAAAGTACAATGCAAGACTGATAAATCACCAAAGAGTCCAAATCTAGCAAATCGTTTTGGAAAACTGATTTTTATAAAGAAGTGTCAAACATGGACTGCTTTGCCAGATACAAAGTCGCTACCTAAATATTTTATTTTGGAGAATTTAGGAAACCCTGACTCATGCCTAAGGCCACGTGTCCGTCATTACCAAAGTTGCCTCGGCCCGGGAACTTGGGTACGATTGGGGAAGATCATGCAATGAGCACCCCCGCTCGCCCGATCAAAGATCGGCCTGTACTAAGCATGATATGTTGTTTCTGAAAACACATGCGTTCTTATTCCAGTTATTAGTTAGAATTACAATATGATGCGCACAACACACAAGTATAAACTAGATCGCCTAATTTGGAACAAAGTATTGCATATTTGTTGTTTGAAAAACAGTTTGAAGTTTGCTACTTGCAAGTAGGCTAAATCGAGGATTCAATGAATTGTTCCAATTGAAGCAATCCAACCTTCACCCACAGGCATTTAGGCAGCTATATCACATCAGAAAATAGCCTCATGGCAAGTATGCTAACATGGCAACATACACATCTCATACAGTATGCTAAAGCGTAAACACTCATAGTGTACTCCGAGCCAAAATAAAGAACTAGTTAGAAATCATGCATGATCCTAGTTCATGTTAAGATGGCTAATGCAACACATGCAAAATGCAACTAGAAATAGGCTCGGCTATTCTAAGATGGCATATGAGATGCGACAACTCGATACACGTATTCAAGTGGGAATTGAAATACAATGCAGTTAGTATGATGCGTCGAGCTCGGTGCATGCAATATAGATGAATGATGCAAACATGCAAGCATAAGGATGCTGAATGAATATGCCCTAAAACTAACCATCGTAAGCGGTAAAGTAAAAGGAAGAAAAAAGTGGGGTTGGAAGACATGCATCACACACACGCACGCTTATTACAACAATTGCGCCCTCTCGACGGAGGGACCAAAAGAATAATACAAATCAACTAATTAACTAACTTACATGCTAATTAATTATTACACAACTCTTAACTAATTAAACAAATTAATCAAGCTACGAAAACTGTAAAGCAGCCTCGGGAAGAGGAACAAATGCATGCTTGGTCGGCTTCGCTTGGAAATCTGTTGCCATGCCTCATGTTGCCTCTGTTTGCACTGTTTTGCCCTTTTGAAAACTGCACAAGTCTCTGTGATGCTCCAGAACCACTTCATGGTCATGCTGAGAGGTCATCGGCCAAGAGATGAAGGTCATCGACCAAAAATAAGGCTCTCGGCCAAACATGGTAAGCAGATCAGCACTGAATATGGTCAATCGGCCATTTCTTCCTGTAAAATACTCCTTTTGCTACAGTAGAGGACAAACAGAGCATGGCAATACATTTACAAGACAATGTTTGCAGCTATACCCCTTATCACGTTTGAGACTCAAAGGAGTGTAGTTCTCGACCCTTGGACCACCAATCACGCATTTCAATGCATGATGGCCAACGGAGCCAAGAGTGCAATTCAATGTCAAATGAAATGCACAAAACCACATAAGGGTGCCTCAACCTCTATCATGCTTGATCAAGAGACAGGGGATGCACACATAATGCAATGCAAACATGCAAGCATGATGCGAACAACTCAAGCATGCAACAAGTATGCAACTAGATCATGCAATGCAACTAATGTGCAATAGGCATACTACCTAAACATGTGAAGATACATGGCATGCAACAGCATGCAAAATGAAGCAAGCATGCAACAACATGCAAGACAAGCATGCAACAACATGCAAAGATGGACTTAAACTAAAGTGGACAACTCTTAAACGTGCCCAAATCAATGGCCAAATATGCTAGGAAATAATAGACAAAAGCACATACAAACATGCACATGTGATGGCCTATCACCTAGGCATGGGAGGGAAACTTTCAAGAACACTCAAAAGGGGACAAATATGGACATGTGACAAACATGATAAGCTCTGAAATCATGCATGGAAAGGTGCCAAACCAACCAAATAAAGCAAGAAAATTATGCAAGAAGGCCCAAAACTTGAAACTAGCCAAGGGACTCAAACCATAGCCATGCGAGGCAAGCCCCAAAGGGCCAAGGGCTATCGAAACAGTCCCAAGGCAGGTCAATACAAGACCAAAAACATGCTCGAAATTAGCCAACACAAGCTAGAACACAACACCAAAAGCATGAGGCATGCAAGGCTACAAAAGGGGTGTTACACTACACCTATCAAAACCAAACATGGCATGAATTATCCAATAAAAAACAGAGTTATGGCATGGTAAAAAAAGACCAAGAATCTGCTTAGATGGCATCCAAAAGACCTAAGCATGGAGGCATGTACAATGATCTATTCATGAGGCATAAAACATCAACTCTTTACAGTATTAAATGAGTGATAGGTGCAAGTGTATGAGCATGAAACATGGACTGAAATAACATAACAAATGATGCCAAATCATTAAAATAAGCCAAGTAATACATGCTAGTGACTTGGACACTTGAAGCTAACAAGCTAGGATGCCTTATGGCTATACAAAGCACGGCATAGATGATCAAAACAACATGAAATAGAGTTGAAGCATGGTAAAACATGACTAAAAGATCCTTTGAGTTGAGCCAAAAATGCAAGCATGATGGTCTAAACACAAGATGCATGTTAAGGCAATAGAGAGGATTACAAGACAAGTACATGGTGCATCCAAGAAGCCATTAAACGAACCTTAGTCAGTGGTAAAACATGGCAAAATTACACCAAATACTTGCTGAAATGGAGCTAAAACAAGCTAAGCAAACATGCTACCAATATAAGCCATTTATACTAGCATACAAGACAACAAGGAGAGGGGATGACCCTCTCCTATTTAGGACTCCAAGACCACCTTTCCACCACTGTAAATCCTTTGGATTTCAGTGGTAGAAAGGTCATGCAAAGACAAGAACAAAGGCCAAAAGGGATGGCTCCAAGCAAGGCCTAACAAGGCCTAAGAGGGGGTAAACAACCCCAAACCAAAAAGTGATCTAAAACAAAGATCTAAAGCATCAAAAACTAGAACTTTTATCAGTTAAGAGTCAAGCTTAAAACAATAAGAAAGTATGTCTAAAAGCTTAAGCAAGAATGGCGGTTTAAAAGCAAATAGCTCACCCTTGAAGACCACCTTCAAGAACACAACTCCAACCGCTTTCTCTGATCAAAACCACTCCAAGAACACTAAAATCAACCTCAAGGGACCTCAACTCCAAGAGGGTGGTGTTCTAGTGTGTGTTTGTGTACAATAGTAAGACAAAATGACACTTTTGAACACAAAATAAGAACAAACAAGAGAATGTAGATACAAAACTATATGTATCACTCAACCCTAAATTTTCTGAACCTGTGGAAAGGGAGGAGGAGCTCCCTCTTTATAGAAGTTCAATTCCTAAGCTTGTTGAGCAAGCTAAGCAATTGAATCAAATCCCTCCATACACATGTATGGAGGATGTGAATTGTGCATGCCAGCTACGCCAGCTGGCATAAAATATCTGCATAAAGTAGATGAACAGGGCTCGGCCAGAAAATGAGGCCGATCGACCAAAGAGAGTGCCGATCAGCCAACACTTTTGGCCAATGGAAAGAAAACAAGGCCGATGGCATCATGCCTTAGCCGATGGATTGAGGGGATGGCTAACAAGCCACCATCATCCCTCAAAAACAAAACCACAAGTCCTTGGTCCACAACCAAGCACAAAACAGACAAGTTGAGAGATCCTAAGGCAAGGGGTGCAGCCGAGACTTCCGAGAGCTCAAAACGAACATGAACATGGATGATCATCGAGTGTTCAAGTGATGACGTCCAAATCTTGAGGACAGTAAAAAATGGGGTGTCTACAGTTGCCCCTTTTTGACAGAACTCAAAAGTCATAAGATGACGGAAGTGAATGTCAAAGCCCAGAGAGGACCCATTTTTGACAACGTCGAAGACTTAGACAAGCATATAAGATAGCAAGATATGTGCCCGCGGTCGGGGGCAAAATGCAAAGGACATGCACGGTGCCGATCATAACTTATGATCATGCAAAGGGAGCTGTAACGAAGCATATCATGCAACAGTTTTAAGCAAGCAAATAAGAATCAAACATTGTTTCATGTTGAAAGGGCGTAAGAAAATTATACAATTCTCACTGCGTCTCGCGCAAAGAAGACTAAAAGCGACTTCTGAGGACGCCCGGAGTCTCAAACACAACATCTCTCAACGTAGCATATGCAAGAGAGGAAAGGAGCAACAACAATTCTCAACGTATCGCACGCAAGAGAAAGGAAGCAATTCTCAGCGTATCGCACGCAAGAGAAGGGAAGCAATTCTCGGGGTATCACACGCAAGAGAAGGGAAGCAATTCTCAGGGCATCGCACGCAAGAGAAGGGAAGCAATTCGCAGGGTGTCGCACGCAAGAGAAGGGAAGCAATTCTCAGCGTATCGCACGCAAGAGAAAGGAAGCAATTCTCAGCGTATCCCACATAAGAGAAGGGAAGCAATTCTTAGTGCATCACACGCAAGAGAAGGGAAACAATTCTAAGTGCATCACACCGAGCGCGCCAGGGTGCTTCTAGCTGAAACAAAACAAACTCAAAGGACAGGAAAGGTCTAACCTGGGATTCCTCTGAATGAACCGTACAAATAGTACCGTCTAGTTGCGCGAGCCTCAAATGAACCATACATACAATATCGTGCCCTGCATAAGAAAGAAACTCAACAGGTACAATATAGTTAGAAACATGCATAACAGTGCAAGTGAGAAGTGCGTAACAACGCGAGTGAAGTGCGCATAATAATGCAATGCACTAACAAGTGCAGGTGAGGTGCGTAAGGTAGCACGAACAATGCACTAATAAGTGTAGGTAAGGTACGCAAGATAGCGCGAATGATACTATGTAATGCACAAAACAGTGTGATGAGGTGCGCAAAATAGCACAAATAAAATGCAATGCACTAACAGGTGCACATGAGGTGCTCAAGATAGCGCGATGTGCAAAATAGGACGAATGAAATGCAATGCACTGACAAGTGCACATGAGGTGCGCAAAATAGCGCGAATGAAATGCAATGCACTAACAGGTGCATATGAGGTGCGCAAAATAGCGCGATGCGCAAAATAGAGCAAATGAAATGCAATGCACTAACAGGTGCATATGAGGTACGCAAAATAGCGCAAATGAAATGCAATGCACTAACAGGTGCATATGAGGTGCGCAAAATAGCGCGATGCGCAAAATAGAATGAATGAAGTGCAATGCACTTACAGGTGTGCATGAGGTGCGCAAAATAATGCGATGCGCAAAATAGCACGAATGAAATGCAATGCACTAACAGGTGCATATGAGGTGCGCAAGATAGCGCGATGCGATGATAGATAGTAGATACAAAAAGGGTGACATACTCTAACCATGCTGGAATCATGAGAGGAGGAAAAACAAACAATCAGGCCCATATACAACGCAACCTGAGTCAAATTCCAAACACGCTGAAATCGTGTGAGGAAAGGGACACTCGAACCACGCTGAAATTGTGAGAGGAGGTCCAAAACAACCTACCCAGGTGTGTTCAAAACACAACCTAAGATAAATTCTAAACACGTTGAAAACGTGTAAGGAATAGGGACACTTAAACCATGTTGAAATCGTGAGAGGAGGTCCAAAACAACCTGCCCAGGTGTGTTCAAAACACAACCTGAGATAAATTCCAAACACGCTGAAATCGTGTGAGAAATGGGAACACTCAAACTACGTTGAAATCGTGAGAGGTGGTCCAAAACAACCCGCCCAGGCGCGTACACGACATAACCTGAGATAAATTCCAAACACGCTAAAATCGTGTGAGGAAAAAGGCAGAGTGAGAAACATAGGGACATATCCCAGTGTTTCAGAATAGCTCAGGCATTGGAATGTATTCCAAATGCTCTAAACCTAAAAGGGAGAAACATAGGGACGTATCCTGGTGTTTCAGAAAGAAGGAGAAACATAGGGACGTATCCCCGTGTTTCAGAATGGCACGAGCATTGGAATGTATTCCAAATGCTCTAAACCAAAGAGGGAGAAACATAGGGACATATCCCCGTGTTTCGGAATGGTACGAGCATTGGAACGTATTCCAAATGCTCTAAACTAAAAAGGGAGAAACATAGGGACATATCCCCGTGTTCCAGAATAAGAGAAACATGGGGACATATCCCTGTGTTTCAGAAAGAGGGAGCGTGCATAACAATGCAACAAGAAGAAAGGCACACCTCTCAGCGTATCACACGTGAGAGAGGAAAAGGAAAATCTCTCAGCGTATCACACACAAGAGAGAAAAGGGGAAAACCTCTCAGCGTGGCACATGCGAGAGAGGAAAAGGAAAACCTCTCAGCGTAGCACACGCGAGAGAGGAAAAAAAGAAAATCTCTCAACGTAGCACACGCGAGAGAGGAAAGGTAAAATCTCTCAGCGTAGCACACACGAGAGAGGAAAGGTATCAGTCAAACTGAACCGGAACTTCTCTGAATGAACATTACGTACAATACCGTGCAAGAACGGGAAAGAAACTAGATAGGTAAAAAATGCAACACAATGCATGATGTTTAAGGAATGCAATAAACAAACAAAGCGGCGCTTCAGCAAGCACCTCACGGGGTGAGTGGCGATAAACCGCTCTACTCTGACGGGGATCTCCCCTCGTGTTCCTCGAACACTTATCTTCAACTCACAGTACAAAGGTGCTGAAATACTGACGAGGAGCGACATCTGCGGGGGAAACCACGGATGCCGCTTTTCTTCCTGATCATACTCACAACTTTCCCTATTCTTCAACGGGGTGACAGACTAGGTTGGATCAGTATCCAAAATCGAGATGCATACCCGCTACCTCGACCTATGGGGCTTCCATACAGATTTCAAGCCGGGGATATACCCCTGGGTATCAAACCAGACTTTAGTCTCGAAAATTACAAACCTTTGTGTTCTAGGCAACAACCATTCGAACTCTAGTTTCCACCATCGCAATTGATCTCCTAGGAACTCATTGTAAACACAACCAAGATGCCTCTGGCAGGGATTGGTATTCAGGGAGAGCACTTCTAATCATGATTCTGATACTGAAACAGTCAACACAGTATTTGATTCACTTTGAACACACAGTTCGTACTACACACTGATCATTCTGAACACAGCCCATAACACAGTACTCTGTTTCTCTGAACACACAGCCCATTCTGAACACTGCTAATTCTGAACACATAGCCCATAACACAGTACTCTATTTATTCGGCATACAGCTCATACAATACACTGCTCACTCTGAACACATAGCTTATAACACAGTGCTCGGTTCATTTTGAACATACGGGATGGAAAGACAGAACTTGTAGGAATAAAAACAAATTCAGATGCTCCGAATTTTCCCTCTTTTCTTTTGTTTTGCAACCTGGAACCTATAGCTTCAGATAGGTCCTGATTCTACTGCTCTGAGATGACCTGGGTTGAACCCCGCTATTTTATGAAAGAACGAATTCTGTTTTGCACAAATGTGGAGAATGGCACAGCACTCTGAGCACAAAATGATTCATTTTTGAAATTGCAATGAGAAAAGGGTTCTCAACCGAGTATTGAGCCTACAGCTGACCACAGTCAAAACGACTCAACAAAGACAAACAAAACGGAAACAACCTAGACACATCGAGTAACACTCGAAACGACTCAAAACAAGAAACGAGACAAATGAAACAACAAACACGGCACTCAGACGTATTACAAAGGCGAGAGACCTCTCAGTTCGCAAGGAGCCAGTTCGTTCGGGTATTGTTTGCCACCCTTTCTCATTTGTGATTCTCACATCACTTGGCCATTAGGCTCTGTTTTTCTGAAAAAGCCCTTTTTCCTCACTTTTTCTCTCAGTGCGCATCTCTCTATTCTTCAATCTCTCTTCTTTTCTTTTTATCCCTCCCCTGGGTGGTTGATGGACAAACAAGAAGTTGCGGGCTCTTGCTCCTAGCATTCTGCTAGATTCCTCCTCTTCTGTTCACAACAATGAACTTCCTCCATAGAGGGGTTGCTCTACAACTGGGTGTGTAGCCAATCTGCAGCTGACATCGGTCGACGATGCTCTATTGGGAAGTTTGGACGTGATCAGATGTGTCCAGACGAAGGAGTGGAATATTCTGATCCATTCCAATTCGTGCTTCGCACTCAGCTTGATACCTCGCTGCCTAGCGGATGTGAGAGCATTCGGCCCTCTGTTATTAGCTCCAACTATGCCTTTTTCTGGCAAATACGGTGCCCTTTCTGGCAAGTAGAGTGCCCTTCTGGAAAGTATGTTAACAATGTGGAAATGATAGAACACCTGACTCAACTGTGCCCCTAGTTCATCATTTTGACCATTTTTTGTTTTGGCTTTCTACGAAAACAATTTTGACCAATTTGAGAGTTAGATTAGCATACTTGTTCGATTTTCTGATTTGAAATCATGCAAGTCAGGCTATGAGCACTGAAAATTTTCCTTCTTTGGGTCCAAGAAATGGCCCAGTTTTGGAAAAATGGAATAATTTTTGAGAAAATCAATCAACCTCAGTAAAAATTCTAAAAACTATTTTTGAAAACGGCCATTGCTCAACGAGCACAGAATCTACTTTTGAGATGCACAACCTAGAATTGGAAGCAATGGAAAATTGCCCCTTGTCTGAACGGCATTGTATGACAATGGAAAATTGCCCCTTGCTTGAATAACACAGCAGCACACTGTATGGCAACGGAAAGTTGCCCCTTGTTTGAATAGTACCGCAGCACACTGTATGGCAACGGAAAGTTGCCCCTTTTTGAATAGTACCGCAACACACTGTAACCAGTTCTCAAAGTGGTGACCACAATCGAATTCTTGGATACAGAGAAGACAAAGATGGTCAGAACTATTACATGGACACAATCGATTTGGAACTGTTTATGGCTGGACTTCAGAATGAATTGTCTACGTATCCCAAACATAGGAATCAAGCCTTACGCAGTTCCGATTAAGGTACACTCGGGTATTAACTTCTCCTTTTACGCTCTAACTTTTGCCAAGGCCGCCCTTTCGGGTTTTCAACCTTGTGAGCCTTGTTTTTCTTTTCTTTTCTTTTCTTTTCATTTTCTTCATTTTTCTTCTTTTCTTCTTTTTGCTTTTTCTTGCTCTAACTTTTGCCTAGGTCGCCCTTCCGGGTTTTCGGCCCAGTGAGCCTCTCAAGGGTAAAAGTGTAGCTTTGTCCATGTCAAATGGTTTTAGGATCTCGAAGCCATTTGAATCTAGGAGAATGGCTGTTGTTCACTGGTGATGTAGGAGTCCATCCAATGGGGGCTGAACTGCCCCTAGTGTTGCGGATAGGAACTCGATCATCCTTCAATAATACTTTCTTCTTTCCTCCCTTCTGGGATTTGGCATTCTTGCCAATCTTCGTTGACTTGAGAAATGTCCCAATTTTGACTCTTCGAGCACATCTGACATTTTTTGCCCCTAGTTCAAGGGTTACTTCTGATTTAGCTTCGTAAGCTTCCTTTGATAACATCTGATCTACTTGCTCCTTGTTCAAAGGTTGCTTCTGATCTGGCCATGCAAGTTTCACATTGTGGTTGACCATTGAACATTCTGAATCCAAGTTCAAGGTGTGAAAAGGGTTGAGTCTCTAGGCTGGGAGCAATCCTAAGCTGCACAATCTCAAGAGCGATTTCACACAGGTCTTCGCAAGACCGCGCAAAACATTTTTTTTGAAATCTTTTTAAGAAAGCGACTAGTCGCTCGCGCTGAAGACAAAGTAGAACCAATTTGGATCAAGCCAGGATCCTTCTCAGTACTCACATTAACAAACATGATTTCATTCATTAAGGACTTAGCATGCCTCTCTTTCTCTCAGTTGATCAAATTTTGCAAAACCCGAGGCATTCATCCCTTTTCGTTTTCTTTACAATGTTTAAAAAGTTTTGAAAAACTTAGGTCAATGCAATGACTTAAAGGCACAGAAGAAGTAGGTGAAAATGCACTGCCGTTTCATTCAAACTTCTGGCACAACCAGCGCAAGACAGAAGCAAACACAAGAGTGTGAAAATTACTGCTGTTTCATTCAGGTCTATTGGCACAACTGGCTCCATGACAGAAACAGACTCAAAAGAAAGCGAAAAGACAAACACAAAACAAAATAGTGATGTCCGAGGTAACACCCCCGGAATCACCTGACTTCTGTACAGCAGGACTGGTTCAATACAAGAAGACAGACCCAACTGACATAGTACAAAAGGACTGACTATATACAAGACAACAAAACTGACTGAATACCCACGTCAAAAAGTACAAAAACTAGCATTCGTAAATGCTCAAAATAGTGCGTGCCATACGCCACATCTAAAGTAAACTGAGCGCCGCCCGCAGGTAGTTCATCCTCTGATCACATACTTACACTATCCTTCAAGTTCACCGATCCAGTGACGATAGACTTTGCTGAGCTTGCTGGGGGGACAACCCCGTTGTCAAACAAATCCTGTACTTCATGGCGAAGATGGAAGCAATTGTCAGTGTTATGACCAGTTTGTTGATGGTACGCATAGTACTGGGTAACGTCATGACTAGGTGGAAGACAACTGGGGAGAGGACGAGGCTCGAGGGGTTTGAGATGCCCTTTTTCGGCAAGGATTTGAAGAGCCTTGGACAAAGGCATGTAGAGGGCATCGAAGACCCTGCGACCTCGAGGTAAATACTTTGAGGTTTGTGGATTTTTGTTGGATACACTAGTAAAGGGGTCAACAGGCGCTGGCTTGATCTGCTGATCTTTCCCGGGTGTAGAATTAGGGTTGGAAAGAACAGTTCCGATACGATGACCCTTCTCTCGATTTTCCTTTTGGCTCGAACTGCCCTCGTTCTGAATAACGAAAGTGTCATCCACAGTTTTTGTAGCAACTACGAGCACTTGCTGTTTGTTCAGTGCCCCGGCTTTCAAAGTCTCAACAGCCTGCAGAAGTTGTTCATAGGGATCACTGTCTGCCCCCACCATGTTCTTACTGCTCGCCTCAGCTTGGTCGAAGGTTTGGGTTGCTATATCAGTGCAAAGTCCTGTTGTTGTCGACATGTCATTGCCGGAACTTGGGATGCCTTCGGGTTGACTAAGTTCAATTACAATTCGCCCCAATAGCGGGGGCTCTTCCGGTATGAAGTTCCCAGTATGCGATATGATCGATGACGGAGCCGACATTCCGAAGGCTAGATTAGCCATAGACCTCTGAAGATCACCAATCATTCCCATCAGCTCAAAAGTGCTGGGCTCACGGGTTTGGAATAATTGGGGTTCCCAGATTGGATGTGCGACAGATGACCTGGGTTGGTGTTGCATTTCAACAGCGGTCTCACCTTGCATGGCGATTCCTTGGTTTAATGCTGTTGCCATGACCATAATTTCTTCTGAATTTTGCGTCATCATGGGTCTTCTGAATTGAACAGAGGTGATGTGACTGGTGACTAACGGATCTGATGAACCGGTGAGCCTTGATTGGCCTTTCTCTGCATTGCCTCAGCGAAGGAAAACATTGGTTGTGCTGAACTGAATCTCTGACCTGACAAAGTCTATCAGCACAAATCTAATGAACCTTAGGGATATTGGAGCCTTCTGTAGCTACGGTTCATTAGGCTTACTATAGTTCGGACTCAATGTCCCGGTTCTAAATCTAATCCCTCAAACTACAATGCAAGACTGATAAATCACCAAAGAGTCCAAATCCAGAAAATCGTTTTGGAAAACTGATTTTTATAAAGAAGTGCCAAACATGGACTACTTTGCCAGATACAATGTCGCTACCTAAATATTTTATTTTGGAGAATTTAGAAAACCTTGACTCGTGTTTAAGGCCACGTGTCCGTCATCACCAAAGTTGCCTCGGCTCGGGAACTTGGGTACGATTGGGGAAGGTCATGCAATGAGCACCCCCGCTCGCAAGATCAAAGATCGGCCTGTACTAAGCATGATATGTTGTTTTTGAAAACACATGCGTTCTTATTCCAGTTATTAGTTAGAATTACTATGTGATGCGCACAACACACAAGTACAAACTAGATCGCCTAATTTGGAACAAAGTATTGCATATTTGTTGTTTGAAAAACGATTTGAAGTTTGCTACTCGCAAGTAGGCTAAATTGAGGATTCAATGAATTGTTCCAATTCAAGCAATCCAACCTTCACCCACAGGCATCCAGGCAGTTATATCACATAAGCAAATAGCCTCATGGCAAGCATGCTAACATGGCAACATACACATCTCATGCAGTATGCTAAAGCGTAAACACTCACAGTGTACTCCGAGCCAAAATAAAGAACTAGTTAGAAATCATGCATGATCCTAGTTCATGTTAAGATGGCTAATGCAACACCTGCAAAATGCAACTAGAAATAGGCTCGGCTATTCTAAGATGGCATATGAGATGCAACAACTCGATACATGTATTCAAGTAGGAATTGAAATACAATACAGTTAGTATGATGCGCCGAGCCTGGTGAATGCAATATAGAGAATGATGCAAACATGCAAGTATAAGGATGCTAAATGAAATATGCCCTAAAACTAACCATCGTAAGCAGTTAAGTAAAAGAGAGAAAGAAGTGGGGTTAGAAGACATGCATCACACACATGCACGCTTATTACAACAATTGCGCCCTCTCGACGGAGGGACCGAAAGAAAAATACAAATCAACTAATTAACTCACTTACAAGCTAATTAATTATTACACAACTTTTAACTAATTAAACAAATTAATCAAGCTACGAAAACAGTAAAGCAGCCTTGAGAAGAGGAACAAATGTATGCTTGGTCAGCTTCGCTCGGAAATCTGTTGCCATGCCTCATGTTGCCTCTGTTTGCACTGTTTTGCACTTCTGAAAACTGCACAAGTCTCTGTGATGCTCCAGAACCACTTCATGGTCATGTTGAGAGGCCGTCGGCCAAATGGAAAGGCCATCAGCCAAAAGATGAAGGTCATCAACCAAAAATAAAGCTCTCGGCCATACATTGTTAGCCGATCGGCACTGAATATGGTCGATCGGCCATTTATTGCTGTAAAATACTCCTTTTGCTGCAGCAGAGGACAAACAGAGTATGGCAATACATTTACAAGACAATGTTTGCAGTTACACCTCTTATCATGTTTGAGACTCAAAGGAGTGTAGTTCTCGACCCTCGGACCACCAATCACGCATTTCAATGCATGATGGCCAAAGGAGCCAAGTGTGTAATTCAACGTCAAATGAAATGCACAAAAACACATAAGGGTGCCTCAACCTCTATCATGCTTGATCAAGAGATAAGGGATGCACACATAATGCAATGCAAACATGCAAGCATGATGCGAACAACTCAAGCATGCAACAAGTATGCAACTAGATCATGCAATGCAACTAATGTGCAATAGGCATACTACCTAAACATGTGAAGATACATGGCATGCAACAACATGCAAAATGAAGCAAGCATGCAACAATATGCAAGACAAGCATGTAACAACATGCAAAGATGGACTTAAACTAAAGTGGACAACTCTTAAACGTGCCCAAATCAATGGCCAAAAATGCTAGGAAATAATAGACAAAAGCACATACAAAGATGCACATGTGATGGCCTATCACCTAGGCATGGGAGGGCAACATTCAAGAACAGTCAAAAGGGGACAAATATGGATATGTGACAAACATGATAAGCTCTGAAATCATGCATGGAAAGGTGCCAAACCAACCAAATAAAGCAAGCAAATTATGCAAGAAGGCCCAAAACTTGAAACTAGCCAAGGGACTCAAACCATGGCCATGCGAGGCAAGCCCCAAAGGGCCAAGGGCTATCAAAATAGTCCCAAGGTAGGTCAATACAACACCAAAAACATGCTCGAAATTAGCCAACACAAGCTAGAACACAACACCAAAAGCACGAGGCATGCAAGGCTACAAAAGGGGTGTTACACTACACCTATCAAAACCAAACATGGCATGAATTATCCAATGAAAAACAGAGTTATGGCATGGTAAAACAAGACCAAGAACCCGCTTAGATGGCATCCAAAAGACCTAAGCATGGAGGCATGTACAATGATCCATTCATGAGGCATAAAACATCCACTCTTTAATGCATTAAATAAGTGATAGGTGCAAGTGTATGTGCATGAAACATGGACTGAAATAACATAACAAATGATGCCAAATCATTGAAATAAGCCAAGTAATACATACTAGTGACTTGGACACTTGAAGCTAACAAGCTAGGATGCCTTATGGCTATACAAAGCATGGCATATATGATCAAAACAACATGAAATAGAGTTGAAGCATGGTAAAACATGACTAAAAGCTCCTTTGAGTTGAGCCAAAATATGCAAGTATAATGGTCTAAACACAAGACGCATGTTAAGGCAATAGAGAGGATTACAAGACAAGTACATTGTGCATCCAAGAAGCCATTAAACCAACCATAGTCAGTGGTAAAACATGGCAAAATTACACCAAATACTTGCTGAAATGGAGCTAAAATAAGCTAAGCAAACATGCTACCAATATAAGCCATTTATACTAGCATACAAGACAACAAGGAGAGGAGATGACCCTCTCCTATTTAGAACTCCAAGACCACCTTTCCACCACTGTAAATCCTCTGGATTTCAGTGGTAGAAAGGTCATGCAAAGACAAGAACAAAGGCCAAAAGGGATGGCTCCAAGCAAGGCCTAACAAGGCCTAAGAGGGGGTAAACAACCCCAAACCCAAAAGTGATCTGAAACAAAGATCTAAAGCATCAAAAACCAAAACTTTTATCAGTTAAGAGTCAAGCTTAAAACAATAAGCAAGTATGTCTAAAAGCTTAAGCAAGAATGGGGGTTTAAAAGCAAAAAGTTCACCCATGAAGACCACCTTCAAGAACACAACTCCAGCAGCTTTCTCTGATCAAAACCACTCCAAGAACACTAAAATCAACCTCAAGGGACCTCAGCTCCAAGAGGATGGTGTTCTAGTGTATGTGTAGCCGCGCCCGCATGAGGCGTCGCTACAGTTCAGACTCGATTTGTGTCACGGTTCTTAATCTAAACCGAAGAGTCCAAATCTGGTAAATCGTTTTGAGAAAACAAATTTTTTTTTAGAAAAAGAAGTGCCAAACATGGACTGCTTTGCAAGATACAGAGTCGCCACGTAAATATTTTATTTTGGGGAGAATTTAGGAAACCCTGACTCGGTGCCAAAGGCCACGTGTCCGTCATCACCAAAGTTGCCTCGGCTCGGGAACTTGGGTACGATTGGGGAAGGTTAGCTATGAGCACCCCTCTCGCCCGATCAAAGATCAGCCTCTACTAACCGTGATATCTTGTTTTGAAAACATTACGTGTTCCTATTCAAGTTATTAGCCTAGAATTACTATGTTATGCACACAACAAACAAGTATAGACCAAATTGCCTAAGTTGGAACAAAATATTTCATGTTTGTTTTGAAAATGGTTTGCCACTCGCAAGTAGGCTAAAATGCAGTTTTTGCCACCCTCAAGTGGGCTTTTAGAAAAGATGGTTTTGCCACTGTCTAGTGGGCCTAAAATTCACAGTTTTAATGCGTTATCCCAATTTAAGCAATTCGACCTCCATCCACAGGCATTCAAGCAGTTATATCACATAAGCAGCTAGCCTCATGATAATCATGCAATTATGGCAACACTCACACGCATGCGGCATGCTAAAGCATAAAAGTTCACCTAGTACTCCAAGCCAAAACAGAAACCAGTTAGTAATCACATGCATGATCCTAGTTCATATTTGAAATGGCTAATGCAACACATGCAAAGATGCAATCCAAACAGGCTCGGCTATCCTAAACATGGCATGTGAAATGCTGCAACTAACAAATACTCAACTTGGAATTGAAATACGAGTGCAGTTAGCATGATGTACCGAGCCTGGTGCGTGTAAGACAAATGCATGGATGCACACATGCTAAGCATAAGGTATGCTAATTTAAATATGCCCTAGTCTACCATCATAAGCGGGTAAATAAAAGGGAAGAAAGCCGTGGGGTTGGAAGACATACACACACTCACGCACACTTATTACACAATTGCCCTCGCTCGGAGGGTCCGAATAAATATTACAGTCCGAATAACTAATACTAAATTAAATATTACAAAATTTCTAATCTAATTAACAAATTAAATGCAAAGAGAAGATGGCTGCAGCCCCCCGCCTCGGGATGCGTGAATGATGCATGCTCGGATTTATCTTGACCCGAAAGCCCGTACCATACCACTGCTGCCTCTGTTTACACTGCCCTGCTTCTCTAAAAACTACCAAAATCCTGGGATAGGTTCCCTGAACGCTGTAGGACACCATCGGCTAAAGGGAATGCCCACCGGCCATGTAACTTATCCATCGGGTGGGGTTTCACACTATCGGCCAATAATACATGGCCGGTCGGCACTCTATAGTGCCGGTCGGCAGAAACTCCCTGCAGAAACTGGTTTTTGACATCAACAAGGACAGACAGTGTATGGCATGGAATTTCAAGCAAATGTATGTGCGGGCACACTCCCTATCATGCAAGGGACTCAAGAGAGCATGACCCTCGACCCTCGGGCCATCAATCATGCATTTTGATGCGTGATGGCCTAAGGAGCCAAGGTTGCAATTCAATGAAAATGCATGCAACATATAAATGAAGACCAAGACCCAATCATGCCAAAGTCAAGGGCCTTGGTGACCGAGAGTTGAGATACGTTACATCACTTGTAGTACGAACACTTCTTAACCCTCACACTTGGTTTGACACCCCAAACCAAGTAATGCAATGCATGTTATGCAAACATGGCTCGAAAATGCAACATATCACAAAAAAAAAAAAAAAAAAAACAAGGCATGCCAAATGTAATGCAACACATCATGGCAAGCATACAATGTTCCTACTATGCAATGCTACAATGCAACTCATCACGTAATGCTAATATGGTACAATGCACGCATGTAATTAGAGGCAACAAGTCAAACATACAACCATGTCCAAGAAAGGACTTAGACTGAAATGGGAGGCCTCGAACACCCCCAAAAACAGTGGCTAAAAGTGCCTCAAGTGATGGACAAAATGCACTACAAACATGCAAGCCAAAAGAGGGGTCAAAGCTAAGGCATAACAAAGGGCATTCTACCACCACTAACCCAAACAAACATGGCATGAACTATACAACCAAACACAGAATTTTAGCATGCAAAAGAGCTCCGAAAACCCACACATATGGCATCCCAAATGAAACAAACACCTAGGCATACACAATGCACATTTCAAGGCAAGAGACGGTACAACTTCAAAGCATGAGAGGAGCGATGAATGCAAGTATACAAGCATGGTTTAGGGACTGAAATGATATGCTAAGTGATTCCAAATCACCGAAATAGCCTAACCAATGCATGTTCATAACCCATACCCCTAAGGCTCTCGAGCCAAAATGCAAAGAGGTGACACCAAACATTGCAAGCATGACTGAAACAGTGGCCAACAGATCTTGAACATGGCAAAATGATGCTAATACCTTCATAATATTAGGCTAGATCATGCGAGAATCATGGCCTTAATGTATGGCATACCTCTAGGCAACCTTGAGGAGATATGAAGCAAGTATAATATGCATGAAAGAGAACGACAAACCCACATGAGACAGAGGTAAAACAGTGGATTTCAGTGGTGAAAAGAACCAAACACTCAAGCAAATAAAGCCTAACAATGGAAGCACCAAAAGGGCCAAACAAGGCCTAAGAGGGTGAGTTCGACCCCCCAATGCCAAAACACCCTTAATGAAAGTTCTTAAGCAGGAAAATATAAGACTTTTTTTATGTTATACTCAAAGCTTGAATCAATATGCAAGATAGGTCAAAAGCCAATGTAAGATTGGGGAAACTAAAGTGAAAATCTTACCCTTGAAGAACACTTCAAGAACAGTTGGTCCAGCCACACTCTTCTGAGCAAAATCAGTCCAAAATCTCAAAAAACAACCCTCAATGCCTCTCAATCTCGGAGCAAGGTGTAATGGTGTGTGTATTAGTGCAAAAGTAAGGTCAAAATGCACTTTTAAGCCAAGAAAACACACACAAGGGAGGAGAGAGGGAAATATAGTGAGAGAGAGTGTGTATAAGATGTATATGTATATAAGCTCTGGTTTTTTTTATGTTCAAAACTTCAACCTCAAACTAGGAAGAAGAGAGGTGCTTAAATAGGCAAAAGGGAAATGATTTAAGCTTCTCAAAGAAGCAAAATGAAAGGGGCAAAGGGGGCAAAGGAGTCAAGGCTTCTTGAGGAAGCTAAGACAGCTGGCCAAGCTTCTTGAGGAAGCTTTGACAAAGGGTCAAGCTTCCTCAAGAAGCTTTGACCAAAAAGGGGGCAAAAGGGGCAAAACAGCCACTTCATGCACGAGGAGGAGTGTTGGTGCATTCCAGCTAGCACAACTGGCATGCACCAAGTCTCAAGGGTGCAAAAGGGGCACACCGGCCAGCAAAATAGCTCAGCGGCCCAAAATAAAGTGCTGGTCGGCAAAATATAGTGCCGATCGGCCATTGGTTTTAAGAAACCACTGCCGATGGCACCAATAAACGGCCGGTGATGTGAGGGGACAGTCGGTGGGGTGTGGGAATGGCCAACAAGCCATTCCCTGCCTCTTAAGGCAAAAACACAAGTGTTAGGTGCAAAACCAGACACCAAAAAGTCGAGTCGAGAGATCCTGAGGCGAGGCGCGCAGCCGAGACCTCCGGGAACTCGGGGCAAACACAAGCACGGATGATCACCGAGTGTTCCAACAGTGACGTCCAAGTCTTGAGGACAGTCAAAAATGGGTTGTCTACAGTTGCCCCTCTTTGACAGAACTCGGAAGTCATAACAATGACGGGAGTGAATGTCAAAGCCTAGAGACAACCCATTTTTGACAAGGCCGAAGACTCAGACAAACATGCAAGACAATCAAGATATGCGCCCGAAGGCGGGGGCAAGATGCAAGACAATGCATAGAGCCGGACATAACTTATGATCATGCAAAGAAAGCTGTAACGAAGCATAACACGCGACAGTTTTAAGCTAGCATACACCAAACTACACTATAATGCAGAAAGGATGTAAGAGAATTATGCGATTCTCGATATGTCTCACTTGGAGTATACCATACCTGTCCGGTTCGTCGGGTTGTACCGGCCTTAAATGAACTGTACATACCATATCGTGCCTGCAAAGAAAACAAACTTAACAGGCACAATGTGATTAACAACATGCATATTAATGTACTTGAAAATGCGTGACAACGCAAAGTAAGTGGGAAGAATAACAATGTTGTGAAGGCACAGACATGTAAGTGGAGCACGCAGTCTACGCAGGCAACGAAACTGATCATAAGCATGCGGTCTATGCAAGCAATGAAATTGGTTTCAAACGTGCGGTCTACGCAAGTAGAACATGCGGTCTATGCAAGTAATGAATTTGAACATAATAATGCGGTCCACGCAAGCAGAACATGCGGTCTACGCAAGTAAAGTATGTGGTCTACGCAAGTAAAACATGCGGTCTATGCGAACAAAACATGCGGTCTACACAAGTAAAACATGCGGTCTACGCAAGTAATGAAATTGATTACAAACATGCGGTCTACGTAAGCAAAACATGCGGTCTACGCAAGTAATGAAATTGATTACAAGCATGCGGTCTACGCAAGTAATGAAATTGATTATAAACATGCGGTCTACGCAAACAAAACATGCGGTCTACGCAAGTAACGTGATTAATTACAAACATGCGGTCTACGCAAGTAATGAAATTGATTACAAACATGCGGTCTACGCAAGCAAAACATGCGGTCTACGCAAGTAATGAAATTGATTATAAACATGCGGTCTACGCAAGCAAAACATGCGGTCTACGCAAGTAATAAAATTGATTACAAACATGTGGTCTACGCAAATAGTGTATGAGAAGAGTTGAATGTACACATGTAAGTAAAAACATGTTATTCACGATGCTGGAATGTAAAGTACTGTAACACAGCATAATTGAAACGATTTGTGGAATCCACAAGACATGAAAAGGATACGGGAAGGGACGTTCTTCGTACGTACCGAGCATCGCTCATAGAAGTTGTGGCCTGAGGTCAACTCGAAGGTTCACGTTTCAAAAGTGTGCTTTCCCGCATTGTATTGAGTGATAAAGGTGCCAAACCATGTAGTTGACCCGAACAAAGGTGCGGAAGGTGCGTTGACCGCAAGGGGAGTTTTACTGGTATCAATTCCGACACTTTCCTACCCTGCCATTTTACGCTTTACTTTCCTTTTTACTGGTAGTCTAAGCATGTTGCACTGCCTCGGGCAGGTTTTATTCTTTCTCAAAATTACATATTTTGCAAAACATGTGATGGGAATGAAACGACCATTTTGTTCAAAAGATGTTGCATTTGTAAATTTTCTATGCATCGCATCGCAAGGTATCACACCACACTGTGAGCAAAATTGAACCTGTTTAGAACATTGAGTACTTGCATCGTAATAATCAGGCAGTGAACCGACTTACAACTCGATAAGCAAAACAAAGGCATGATATAACCAATCAAGCGTGAGTACAACTCGATAAACAAATCAAAGGCTTAAAGAGAGTGAAATACAACTCGATAAGCAAATGTACAATAACTCGATAAGTAGACAGATGTGACTTCGCAAGAATCGATCACCGGGGGGGGGGGGGTTGGAGGTGGTGGAGTTCTCCAATCCCTAGCATAAACAGCTCAGGGAACAAAGAGGAAGACCATCGGCCAGGGGTAGAGGCCGTCGGCCACAAGAGATGGCCATCAGCCAAAAATTTGTTCGGTCGGCAAAAAGTGATGACCGGTCGGCACAAAATTTGGCCGACCGGCCATTAATGAAGGAATCACCAGAATGTTGACACCTGTCCTCCACTCAACCTTATCTCCTACAAAAGACCTCAGCTTCATAGTTTTTCTCAATTCCACACTGATTTGCTCTAATGGAAGAGTTTCTTGCTAAAAATCTCACAGCTTGGATTGCTAGCTTGGATGGCTCGGAAAAGTTGAATTTCCGGGGTTTCGGCATAAATGCACTATTCACTCTAGGTCATACCCCGTTGCACCTTCCGTTTCTCCATGCCGCGGTGAGGTTTTGGAATCCAGTGACGTATGTCTTTAGCTTCGCTGGGCAAGAGATATGTCCTACCTTCGAAGACTTCCGAGCCTTAATGGTGTCCGAGCGCGACGAGGAGCTCCTGTCCCAACTTAATTTTGGCCATGCCCAATCCTTAGGGCGAATGTGTGGACTCATTATGCGTGACGCTTGGTCTCTGATTTGTGACGGGATGCTGGATATTCCGAGTTTGATCGATCGGTTTTCTGATGCCGGTGATCGCAACAACCATCATTGGCAAGGCTTCCGGCGACACGCCCTCTATTTGTGCATGCTATCTCATTTTCTGTTTGTCTCAGGCTCCGGATGGTCTAGTGTTCGGCTGACCGAGGTTGCCCAAGGCTTGAAGGAGGGCAAGAGCTGTATTGCCATGACTTTGGCTGAGACGTTGATGAGCTTAGACGCCTTTTATCATCGTGAGACGACCAGATTAGCAGGGAGTCCACTACTACTACAGGTAATGTTTCCCACCCATTCTCATATATGTATCGCTCACATCACTCGGCCCTCAAGCTCGATTTTTCTCACAAAAACCCTATTCTCACTTTTCTCTAATCGTACATCTCTCTATTCTTTATTCTCTCATTTTTCATCCCTTCCCAGGTATGGTTGATGGACAAACTGCCGGTTGTGGACTCTTGCCCAGCATATTCAGCTTGCGGCTACTTCTTCCGGCACCGTCTAGTCAATGCCCTTGATGAGGGATGGTGGTTCGCTTGGATGTGCCGCTTGTCCGCAGACCGTATTGCTTGGCGGTGCCCTTGGCTCAGCCTTCCGGCAATGAGTTACAACATGTCCCGGCAGACTGGGATTCAATTGATTGGTCTCACTCACTGTGTATTCTACTTTCCATTCCGGATTCGACGCCAATTTGGCCATGATCAGACTTGTCCGCCAGAGGGGATAGAGTATCCTGCTGCATTCCCAGCTCGAGGCGCACAGCTTGCTCGGCAGGCCACCGCGTGGAGAACGAGAGAACTCCTGGCCCCCGCTCCTACTTTCAGTTGCACTTTGTCTGATGAGTGCTTGGATTAGCTCAATGAAGAGGCACAGGAAGGGCCCAGCTTGGCATCAGAGGCTTCGACCAGCTCTGGGAGGGGGCGCAGGAACTCTTGACTTAGCTATGCCCCGGATTTATTGCTTTATTAGAACTTTCAAGTTTTCTTTATGAATGTAATAAAAAGCAACTTCAATTTGTATGCAAGAGTAGGAGAACTCTGTATTGAAATCAATGAAATTGAAGGTTGTGGGTATTGAAAATTCTCCACTTTGGTCCAAAAAAGGTCTAAGTTGTAAAAAGATTAATTTTCAACAAAGTCAATTTTTATTAAAACTTTTCAAAACCATTTTCGATATGGATCAGAACTGGACATGTCTGAAATCTGTCACTGAGGGGTACAACCCCGGATCCCAGCAACTAGAAAGTTGCTCCTAGTCTGAAGAGTACCGCAGCACTGCGCAGTAATGGAAAGTTGCCCCTAGTCTGAAGAGCACTGCACCGGAGATCATAACCGCACTCTTGAATGCTGAATAGACAAAGATGGCCGAGATGATCAAATGGACAAAGTCGATCGGGGAAAAGTTTATGGCTGAACTTCAGGATGAAGTTGCCTACGTATCCCAAAGATGGGAATCAAGCCTTACGTAGTTCAGGCTTAGGTTCACTCGAGTATTTTCACTCTCCTTTTACGCTTTAACTTTTGCCAAGGTCGCCCTTTGCGGGTTTTTAACCTTGCGAGCTCAGTTTTTATATTTTCCAATTTTTTGTGCTCTAACTTTTGCCTAGGTCGCCCTTTCGGGTTTTCGGCCTAGCGAGCCTGTTAGGGGTAATATTTCTTCAAATTGTCCATGTTGATCGGTTGGGAAAATTCCAGGCCATCGAGGTCCATCAGAACCACAGCTCCACCTGACCAGATAGCTTTGATGATGTAGGGACCAGTCCAATTGGGTCTGAACTTGCCCCTTGGGTCGTGGATGGGGGCTCGGTTGTCCTTGAGCACCAAATCTCCTTCCTTTAGATTCCTAGACTTAACTTTCTTGTTGAAAGCCCGGGCAATTCTACGCTAATAGCCTTGAACATGGTACAGTGCTTTCAGTCTTCTCTCATCAAAGAGCATGAGTTCCTCAAATCTGCTCTGCTGCCAATCTGCTTCGGCTATTTGACACTCAGCCAATACTCGCAATGACGGAACCTCAATTTCGATAGGTAGAACGGCCTCCATTCCATAAGCCAATGAATACGGAGTCACTCCGGTAGAAGTTCTAATTGAAGTCCTGTAGCCCCACAGAGCAAACGGCAGCTTATCCGGCCAATCCAGGTAGGTTTCCAGCATCTTCTACAGTATGTGTTTGATATTCTTATTGGCGGCCTCGACCGCTCCGTTGGTTTGCGGCCGGTATGTGGATGACCTATGAAAAGCCACGTTGTATTTCTCCAACAAGTCAATCACTTCCTTCTTAAAGTGGGAACCATTATCCGAAATGACCCCGTTTGGGACCCCATAGCGACAGATGATATTGTTTCTGATAAATTTTGCAACGTGCGACGCTTTCAACACTGCATATGATTGGGCCTCGACCCACTTTGTAAAGTAATCTATCGCAACCAAGATGAACTCATGCCCATTCGACCCCTTCGGAGTGACAGCCCCGATCACATCAATTCCCCAAACTGAAAATGGCCATGGCGAAGTCATGTTGTACAGCTTCGACGGCGGGATGTTCATGCGGTTTGCATGGATCTGACATTTGTGGCATCGCCGAACAAAATTGATACAATCCTCCTCCATGGTGGACCAGTAGTAACCCTGTCTGAGGATCTTCCATGCTAGCATTACTCCGTTCATATGCGCACCGCATTCTCCCCCATGGATGGCCTCCATCAGGCGCTTCGATTCTTCAGTTTCAACACATAGCTTATGCATTCCCAGATGACCTCTCTTATACAGCTTACCCCCACAGATGATGAACTGGACGGCCATTCTTCTGATTGCCCTTTTATCCTTGGCACTTACCCCTGGCGGGTATGCTTCCTTCTCCAAGAAATTTCAAATGTCGTAATACTAGGGGTTTTCGTCTTGAACCTCATCTATAGCAGCAATTGACTCATAGGTTGGCACGAATTTCTGATCGATGATGACTGGACGCATCCGGATTCCAGACGGGATGTCTATCATGGAAGATAGAGTTGCTAGTGGATCTGTGAACCTGTTGTTCTCTCTTACTAGATGAGTGAAAGTTAGCTTCTCAAACCGAGGAATTAACAGATCCAAGGTCTAGTGGTAAATTATCATCTTTTCTTCTTTGACTTTCCAATCTCCTTTTGCTTGAGACACAACAAGGTTCGAGTCCCCGATGACGTCCAATCGTCTTGCTCCTAGTTCCAGGGCTGCTTCTAGACCGGCAATGCATGCCTCATATTCTGCTTCGTTGTTCGAGACTTTGAACCGGAGTTTGAAGGCTAAAGGGATACGGGAATTGTCGGGTGCTATCAGCAACACTCCTATCCCATACTCGTACTGATTTGACGCTCCGTCAAAGTACATCATCCAATATTCGTCGTCGATGTGCAAAATGGCTTTATCTGGTAATAAGTATTCAACTGCTTCACCTCCTTCCACTGGATGATCGACTAAGAATTCTACCACTGCTTTTCCCTTGACTGACTTGCGTGTTACATATTTCAGATTGAATTCGGAGAGCAACAGCAGCCAACGAGCTAGCCTACCCGTAAGTGCTGGTTTCTCGAAAAGATATTTGATGGGATCGAGTCGTGAAACCAACATTACGGAGTGAGCTAGCAGGTAGTGCCGCAGCTTCCTAGTAGCCCATACCAAAGCTAAGCAAGCCTTCTCTAATGGTGTGTAGCGAGTCTCATACTCTAGCATCTTCTTGCTCAGATAATAGATAGCCCTCTCCACCTTGTCCTCTGATTCTTGCGCAAGCATGCAACCCATCGTGGTCTCAGTTACTGAAAGATACAATATCAACGGTCTCCCCTGCTCTGGCGGCGACAACACGGGCAGGTTCTGTAAATATTCTTTGATCTGTTCAAAAGCAGCTTGGCATCGGCCGTCCCATTGGAATTTCTTGCCTTTCTTCAGGAGACCAAAAAGTGGTTCACAAGTCAAGGTTAATTTCGAGATAAACCATCTTATGAATTGCACTTTACCCAGAAAGCCTCGCACCTCCTTTTCAGTCCTTGGTGGTGGCATTTCTAAGATGGCCTTGATTTTTGAAGGGTCGACCTCGATGCCCCTTTGTGTAATTAGAAACCCCAGTATTTTTCCCGCTGCAACACCAAATGTACATTTCTGAGGATTCAGCCGCAACCGGAATTCTCTGATCCTTTGAAAGAACTTTCGCAAGGCGGTGTAGTGGCCCTCTCTTTCCTTGGATTTGACAATCATGTCGTCCATGTACACCTCAACCTCTTTATGGATCATGTCATGCAATATTGTGGTCGCGGCCCGTTAATGTGTAGCTCCAGCATTCTTTAACCCAAACGGCATCACTCTGTAACAGTATGTCCCCCATGGGGTGGTGAAAGCAGTCTTCTCCCGATCTTCGGGTGCCATCACTATCTGATTGTAGCCTGAAAAACCATCCATAAACGAGAGCAAAGCATGCCCCGCTGTGAAATCCACCAACTCATCAATATGTGGCAAGGGAAAGTCGTCCTTCGGACTAGCTTTGTTCAAATCCCTGAAATCCACGCATACTCGGATTCTGCCATCCTTCTTTGGCACTGGAACAATGTTGGCCAACCAAGTCGGGTATTCGGATACCAGCAGGAAGCCTGCATCGATTGCTTGGTGACCTCTTCCTTAATCTTGATGGCCCAGTCTGGACGAATCCTTCTGAGTTTCTGCTTGACAGGTCGGGCCTCGGGGTCAAGAGGGATCCGGTGCTGTACAATCTCAGGATCAATTCCAGGCATGTCTTCGTAGGGCCACGCGAAAACGTCTTTGAAATCTTTTAATAAAGCGACTAAGCGCTTGCGTTCCTCCGAAGACAACGTGGACCCGATCTGGACCAGCTGCGGGTCCTTCTCAGTACCAACATTCACAGTAGTGATTTCATCCATTAATGGTTTAACAAATCTTTCCTGCTCTTGATCAATTAATCGTTGCAAAACCGGAGGAATTTCTTCCTCGTCGTTTTTATCAAAATTTTGAAAATCCTGATTTAAGCAATAAATCAAAAGCACAGAGAAATACTCAGAAACCACATCCACATCGTTCTCATTAAATACTTCCAAGCCGTCCGATTTTTCTGTTACAACAGACTCAAAAGAGAAAGAAAAAGATGACCTAGACAGGACTGTGGCATCCGGGTTATCACCCCCAGGAATACCGGACTCAGACTCAGTCGAGCTGGAACTTGATTCCGACTCACAAGACTCGGTGGAATTAGATTCCGGCTCACTACCTGACCCGGTGCTGCTTGATAAAAATCCTTCTTCGTATTGCCAAATGAGAGAGGGTGCGATGGATGCATCGAAAATAGTTGATGGTAGGCCCGCAGCCATTTCATTCCCGATCATGCATACCGAGGAGTTATCCCCCAAGCACTTCTGTTCGATCGGAGGAACTGAAAGTAGACATGCCAGCGCTACCCCCATCTCATTTTCAGCGTCCTCAGATTGCATTTCCTTACTCTGCTCAACCTCAGATGATAGATTTGTCTGCCCTTCGGCAACATCATCCTCAGGTAGCTGCAGGTCAAAGAAAATCTCAAACCCCGGTACACGCTTCCTTTCCGCGTTCAGCCACGGCTCTGGGAAGCCACAGAACGGAAAATCCTTCCCCTCCCGGACGAAATGTCCGTTTAGGGTACCCTGAATGGGCCGGTGCATTAAGTTACAAGGCTTCCCCATCTGTTTCGCTCTGGCTCTTCCAGCCATTTCCTTTCCCTTCCTCATCCAGTCCTCTTTGGTGGGTAGATAACCCAATCCAAAGGCATGAGGGTTGTGTGGCACTTCGGCCAACGCTGCGATGCCCTTCCGGCCGCTCTTTCCCAATCCCATCCCGGGGATGTGTTGGAGCTTGTTCATGAGATAGACTGCTTGAGCACTGACATATACCCCTTCATTAGCTGCCATGATGTTCTGTACAACCTGAGCCTCAGCCAAGGTAAAACCCAATATGAACACATCCTCCATACCGTGCTCAATTTCTAGAACAGGCGTAGATACCTCCGACGGCGGATGAATCGATGAATTTCCGAAAACAATGGCTACTCCCTTCCCATAGGGGTATTTCACCACTTGATGTAGGGTGGATGAGACTGCCTTGACTTGATGCAGCCACGGCCACCCCAAGAGTAGATTGAAAGTAGCAGGAACCTCCAAGACATGGAAATCTATTTCATGCTGTCTCGGCCCAACCTTTGTTTGAATCTTAACTGTTCCCATTACTTCCCGGCTTGTGTTGTCATTTGCCCGAATCACCTAGGCTGTTGGCACAAAGTCTGCGATTTTCAAACCGATCGCACAGGCTGTCCTTGCCAGGCAGACGTTGATGGCGGACCCCGTGTCAACATGGACCACCGGTATCCATTTATTCCTACACTCCACAGAGATGTAGAGTGGCTTGTTATGGTTTGCCCCCTCGGGTGGTAACTCCTTGTCGGAAAATGTTAGCATCGGGGTAGCTCCTCCTGGAAAAACCAATCCAACCAACTGCTCTGGCGTAGTCTCTATCGAGAGTTTGGCCTTGTCCATGGCTGAAAGGACAGTCTGTCTATGTACTCGAGAAGCCATAAGCAGCCCCCAGATGGAGATATCTGCTTGTATCTTTTTCAATTGTCTCAATACGGCCTCATCCTCGAGTTGCTTTTCTTTTTGCTTCTCTGCCTCCCTATCTTTTCCAAACGCCTTTGGTTGATCTAGGTGTGGAGGCTTGAAATACCGTCCACTTCTAGTCATGTGATCGACTTCGCCGATATACCAGGTATCATCTGGTTGGTTACTCCCCCAATCTTTGTCTGTGTGGGCAAGACATAGATCATCATCCTCCCACCACATTCCATCTGCAGCCGACAGGCACCTGTCCGGCTCTGGCATGGCTGTTCTCATACTCGTAGTACCTTCTATCCCTATGCTCGTGGCATTCTCCATTTCTGTGCTCACAGCAGTCTCAGTCCCCACATGGGCTTTTGCCTTCCTGATTCTCTCGGAATCTTCGAATCTTTCCTGTTCCGACTGTGTCAACGCAGCCGACTGTTCAGTAATCCCCGTACTCGAAATGCTCCAATCCCAAGCGAAATTCTTGACACCGGCGCTCTCCGACGATGCACTCTGTTCTTCAACCCTCCCGGCTGTTACTAACATTCTTGCCCCCGCCGGGCCTTGTCCTGGTTGGAACTCTCCTACCACATCTGGTTAATCGTCCAACCATCCCGTAGCCTCTGTTGATTCCTCATAATCGAACTAGTTGACGGCTGAGTCTCCTGGGTCTTGGTTACTGTAAAACTGGAGCTTGGCAAAGTCCTCTTCCACAGCCGTTAAATCATCTGTTCCATGTCCCAGACTGTCCCCTTGGATCACACACAGCTCCCCCTCTGTTGGTAGTTCCATATCTGGCCTATCCTGGCCTATTGACAAAATGTAGTCACCTGGACTATAAGCATTCCCAACACTACTCCCAGATTCCGCAGACTCTGGCTCAACAACCCCCTTCCCCTTTGGAATCTTCTCTCTCCTGTCCTCGACAGCCATCACCGCTGGCTTAGGTCGGGTTATGGAGGTGTCCATCATGCACAAATTGGTGCAATCGGGAAGGAATACTTCCGGCTTAGGCAGGTGGGAAAGAGTGATATAGATGCTAGGATCGTAAGGCATGACCCCAGTTTGGATGAGGTTGACTCTTTTGGGTGGTGGAACTTGGTTATGTGTGGGGAGAGGGTTTGTAGTAACGTTGGGTTTCTCAGGAGGCAAAATCACCCCGTTATCGATGAGATCTTGAATCTCATGACGTAATCGGAAGCATAGGTTGGTGTCATGACTGTGCTGTTGGTGAAATGCACAATATTTGGCTGGGTTGTGGGTAGCGGGGAGTCTTTCTGGTAAGGGCCGCGGCTCTAGGGGCTTCAGATGTCCTTTTCTGATTAAAACCCCCAAAGCTTTGGACAGGGGCATATAAAGCGGAGCGAAGGTTCTGGTGTTTTTGGGTGGTGTAGACGTCCCCGAACGCCCCGGGAGGAACGAGCTCCCGTTCTGTTCATTTGGGGTCACTACAGCTCAGGACTCTCAAATTGTCACGGTTCTAAGTCTGAACCAAAGAGTCCAAATCCGGCAAATCGTTTTGAGAAAACAGTTTTTGAAAGAAGTGCCAAACATGGACTGCTTTGCCAGATACAGAGTCGCCACCTAAATGTTTTTTTAATGGGAAATTTAGGAAACCCTGACTCGGTGCCAAAGGCCACGTGCCCGTCATCACCAAAGTTGCCTCGGCTCGGGAACTTGGGTACGATTGGGGAAGGTCACTTCGTGAACACCCCCGCTCGCCCGATCAAAGATCGGCCACTACTAACCATGATATCTATTTTTGAAAACTTTGTGTGTCCTTATTCCGGTTATTAGCCTAGGTTACTATGTGATGCACACAACATATAAGTATAGACTGGGTCGCCCGAATTGGAACAAAACATTTCATACTTGTTTATTTGAAAGATGGTTTGCTACTCGCAAGTAGGCTTAAAATGAAGATTTTGCCACCCGCAGGTGGGCTTAGAAAAGATGGTTTTGCCACTATCTAGTGGGCTGAAAACAAATAGTTGATGATTTATTCCAATTCAAGTAACCCAACCTTCACCCGCAGGCATTCAGGCAGTTATATCATATAAGCACATAGCCTCATGGTAAGCATGCTATTCATGTCAGTCACTCACACGCATGCAAGGATGCTAAAGCATAAAGCTTACCGAGTACTCCAAGCCAAAACAGAAACTCATTAGAAATCATGCATGAATTCTAAGTATACAGAAATGCCTAATGCAACACATGCAAAATGCAACTATAGCAGGCTCGGCTATTCTAAACATGGCATATGGAATGCTACAACTAACACGTATTCAACTTTGAAATTGAAATACAATGCAGTTAGTATGATGCGCCGAGCCCGGTGCATGCAAAATAGATGAATGAATGCAAACATGCTATCATACTGTATGCTAATTGAAACATGCCCTAATCTAACCATCGTAAGCTGGTAAATAAAAGGGAAGAAAGACGTGGGGTTGGAAGACATACATCACACTCACGCACACTTATTACAATTATGCCCTCGCGCAGAGGGTCCAAATAAATATACAGTCCAAATAATATACAAATTCCTAATTAATTAACAAATTAACTAAGAAAATAAATAAAACTGGCATGCAAGCCAGGGACTGCCTTGCTTCTGATGGATGATGCATGTCCGGGTTGTCTTGCGCGGAAATCCACCGGGATGCCCCAATTAGCCTCTGTTTAGCAGTTATTCTTGGAAAGCGTGCCAAGCTCCGAAAAGTTGCTGATTCTTCATTTTGCTGCAACAGAGAGCAGGAAAGCGGCATAGCAATGTATTTTCACAAATATATGCATGCCTCGATCCTCATGCCACCAATCACGCATACCGAGGCATGATGGCCGAGGAGTCGAAATGCACAATTCAATATAGGATGAATGCACATGAAAACACAGCTAAAACCTAACTCCATCATGGATAATTCGGAGTGTCGGTGACTGGGGAATTGAGACGCGTTCCGTCACTCGGAGTACGAAACGCAACCCGTTTCCCGTGCCCGGGATAACTCCTATTCCGAACACAATGCAATATGCATGACATGCATGAATGCAACTAAGATACAGCCTAGCATGCACAATGCTATGAAAATGAGATGCCTCGAAGTGCGTGCACACGGGCACGCAAACCGAGGAAATGCATGAATGCGATCTAAGATACAGCCTAGCATGCACTATGCTGCGAAAATGAGATGCCTCGAAATGCGTGCACACGGGCACGCAAACCAAGAAAATGACATACGCAATGCAAATGACATGGAAATATGATATGGGCTTACACTAACATTAGAGAGACTCAGCCACACTCACATAAGAGGCCGATGGATGAAAATGAAGTGCCTCGAAATGCGTGCACACGGGCACGCAAACCGAGGCAATGGCATACGCAATGCAATATAGCTAAAATGGCATATAGAATGCAACATGGACTTATACTAACATGAGAGAGCCTCAGCCGCACTCACATAAGAGGCCGGTGGATGAAAATGAAGTGCCTCGAAATGCGTGCACACTGGCACGCAAACCGAGGCAATGGCATATGCAATGCAATAGGGCGAAAATGGCATATAGAATGCAACATGGACTTATACTAACATGAGAGAGCCTCAGCCACACTCACATAAGAGGCTGGTGGATGAAAATGAAGTGCCTCGAAATGCGTGCACACGGGCACGCAAACCGAGGCAATGGCATACGCAATGCAAATGACATGAAATATGATATGGGCTTACACTAACATGAGGGAGCCTCAGCCATACTCACATAGGATGCCGATGGATGAAAATGAAGTGCCTCGAAATGCGTGCACACGGGCACGCAAACCGAGGCAATGGCATACGCAATGCAATATAGCTAAAATGGCATATAGAATGCAACATGGACTTATACTAACATGAGAGAGCCTCATCCGCACTCACATAAGAGGCCGGTGGATGAAAATGAAGTGCCTCGAAATGCGTGCACACGGCCACGCAAATCGAGGCAATGGCATATGCAATGCAATAGGGCTAAAATGGCATATAGAATGCAACATGGACTTATACTAACATGAGAGAGCCTCAGCCACAATCACATAAGAGGCCGGTGGATGAAAATGAAGTGCCTCGAAATGCGTGCACACGGGCACGCAAACCGAGGCAATGGCATACGCAATGCAATAGCATGGAAATGATATGCAAACATGCTAATGGAATTTCAGCACTGAAATGTGGGGGAAAACAGCCCCGAAATGAGGCGAAAACACACCTGATGCATGGAATAGTCCCGAAACATGGACTTTGGCACTCGAAATGGCCTATAGCTATACCAAATATGCACAATATGGACATGCAATGAATAGACAGTAGCAAGGCAGACCCAAAATTAGCATTTTACTAGTACAAATCATGGCCAAACAGCAAGCAAAGCTAGGGCAACAATGGCATGCAAAAATGGCCCTAAACATGAGATTATGAAGCAACTCACAGCTGCTGACTCCAAATAGGTTAGGGCCCTTCAACAACATTGAAGAGGGGGCCAAAATAAGCCACTTTACAGAACTGTAAAAACCCCAAAAACAAACATAGATATGGCTAAGCTCTTATGCAAGAAAATGGGCCAAAAGGTGGCCAAAGAGGCAAGTGGTATATGCAAAGCCCAAAATGAAAAATTCCCTTCTACAACATTGAAGAGGGACCAAAAATATGCACATTTACAGTTTACGGAAGCCCCAAAATCAGTATACAAGCATGCTAGAAATGCAATGCAAAATGAGGCTCAAAAATGGCTATAACATGAGGTATACAAAGCATTCACCAAACAAGCAAAGACCCTGAATAAAACATGTTAATAAGGTCAAAATAAGGCCACTTTCAGTTCTGATCATGGTCCAAAAATAGAAAAATGATAGGCTAGTGAAGCATGCAAGAATATTGACATACAAAGAGATATTGAAACAAGTGTGAGATGGGGTTCTCAAATAGGGTTGAACCCTTCAACAAACATGTAGAATAGCTCAAAATAGACCTAGTTTCAGTTAAGGTCAGAGCCCAAAACAATAAGAAACTTGGCTAAGAAATTGGCACAAAAATGAGCTACAAAAGGGGAAAAGTCTACTTACCCTTGAAGACCAACACTTTTGTTGCTTCTTGGACCAGATTTGATGACTCTAAGCTGCTGGAATCCCTTCCTTTGCTACTGGAATGGAGTGGTGATGGTAGAGCTTGGAGATGATGAAGAAAATGGAGCCAAAACTTGAAGGAAATGGAGTGATATGTATGTATATCCTCAAGCCAATTCTTGTAACCCCCTTTTCTTGAGTTGGGAGGCCATCAATATATGCAAGAGAGGGAGAGAAGAGTCTAGGCAAAAGTGGAGGGAAATGAGACCTCTTTTTCCCTCCAAAAGGGTCCCCCAGATGTAGATATTTTTGGGGGAAAACCAAGGCACAGCTGGAATGCACTCAACCTGAAGAAACAGGTCGGCCAACTTTTTGAGCTGCAGGTGGCCGGCCGGATACTTCCCCTAGCCGGCCGGCTAGGTCAAAGGGAAAAAGTGGCCGGCCACCCCCTAGGATGAATCCCCAGAAGTTAGCTTTCCAATGGCGCAAACCTTGCATTAAAATTCCTCCTTTAGAAAAAGTTATGCCCTTTTCCGTGAAGCCGCGCAGATTCGGTCCAACCAGACTTCAACCAACCACATCTCCCCCCCCCCGGACTTGGACTTGGGAGATTCTTGAGTGCAAAATGAAGCCCCGGAATTAAGCTTTCCAATGGTGGTGGCCTCATATCTTAATTCCTCTTGTGCAGAGAGTTACGCCCGTTTCGGTGAAGCCGCGCAAATTGTTCTCCTTCCCGGATTCATGCTGAACCACTTTTGACCAAAAAAAATTTGGCTTTTCAGCAAAATTGCTGGCCTCCCACCCTCCTACAAGATTTCTAACAGTGAAAATAAGGTGTCCACCAAAAATGAGCCCAAACCGATGCAAAATGAAGGTTCGGGGGCCAAAACGCGCAACCCGAGGTCCTGAAAACTGGCTGTTAGGCACCGGGAGTGGTGTTCGACCACGAAGTGGGTCTCTCAGACCTCAGTGTCCCTCAAAAGGGAGAAAATAATATGCATGCCAAAAATCAAAGCAAATGGAGATGGTTAAGCGGTCCCGAACCGAGGCACACGGCCTGACGGTTCCGAAAACCGGGAACCAGGCTCCGAAATGGGAAAAATGGCCTACAGCCACAAAATGTAGCCCACGGCCACTGAGAGATGGTCTACGGGACCTCCCTCCCCTCAGGAAAAGAAACAGAGAAAACCGAGTCTTGTTCGCAAACCGAGGCAAGGCACAGAAGAGGGTTCGGAAATCCGGAGGCAGGGCTCACGGCCGCGACTCTGAGACTTCTGAACGAGCGCGATATGCAACATCACCAAGCGCTCAATTGGTGACGTCTGAGTCTTAAGGTCGGTCAAAAATGGGGTGTCTACAGGTGGGTATTTGACTGTTTATGGGTTGCTTCCGGACGCACCGGAGAATGGTGCGGCCGCCATAGTTCTTGGGGGAGGGTTGGTGGTGACCATACTCACTTCGGAGGTCCTGGTAGTTGTAGCGCCACTCAGGCCTGCGTTAGTGTTACGATTGAAAGTTCTGCGGGGTTGCTCCCGGTCATTATCAATTAAGCCTTGCTTTAAGGCATCCTCAATCTGCACCTCCATTTCATGTAGATCAAAAAAGGTAGGGAAGGGGAGTACAATCATCTTTTGCATCAATTTCGGCTGAAGATTGCGCACAATCATCCGAATCTGGTCTTTGTCTATAGGCCTTAGGGTCATCATTGAAGCCTTGGCCCTCCATCTAGTCACGAATTCTGAGAAGCCCTCTTTGGTTCTTGCCTCGTTGTCTCGAGATCCCGGGTCGTAATCTCGATTTGTGTATTGTATAAGTACTCCAAGATGAAGGCCTTAGCCATTTTGTCCCCGCTTCTCTTGACGTCATCCTCCAATTTGGCATACCATATGGCCGCTACACCCGACAGGGTTCGGCCAAATAGAGACAGCTTCTGAAGTCTGCTGAGCCCCATTGGCCTTAAAATGTCTGAAAACAATCTTAGGTGCACCATGGGGTCCCCGGACCCATCAAATCGATCAATGTGTGGCATTTTGAATCTGTCAGGCAGCGTCACAGCTGTGTCGGTATACCCATCTTCGATGTCAGGGATGGTCTTGACTCCCTGGGATCTTTTGAATAGCTTTTCGAGCTTGCTCAACTTCAATGCCGTGGGATCTGTCTCGAACTCAAAGGGAGAGTCCGGTAGGTTGGTGGGTGTTTTGGATAACTGGGGTTGCATTTGGGGTAGGATCGGGGGTGGAGGTGGTCCCGTGGGAATGTCCGTGTCATTCTGAACATTAGATGTCTCCCCGGGGGCGGGAATTCCTGGCGGGGGATGAACTTGTTGCGAAGCAGATGCTCCGGTTTGCTGCTGTAACCTTAAGATTAACTCTGCTTGGTCATTCATAATTGTGGCCTGCTGCTTGGCGAACTCTGCCTGTCGGACAACATCCTGCTGCATCATTTTCATGCTTTCTTGGAGTTGGCGCACCATCTCCTCTAAACTAGCCATACTGTTCTGTTCTGACAGAATTATCGATATATGTTCCCTCTCTGTGGGTGAAACAGAACCCTGATCCCTACTGTACATAGGTGGGGTAGATAAAGCCCTCTGTACTGACTGTTGAACTGATGCCCTCTGCCTAGCTATCCTCCGTCTAGTAACCGGCGGTAGAGAACGGTACACTGGTTGTCCGTCTACCAGATCTTTAGATCGATGGAGCCGACGACCTCTAATCCAGAGTGCTTGGGGAATATCTACCGGGTTGGAAGCAATTGCGCTAAACTACCTAGCAAAAAGATAAATAAAGCAATAAATAACCAGACAATTGGACAGCATAACGGCGTAAAATAAACATACACTACGCACAGTTGGATATTTATAACACACAGTTCGTAAGCTGAACACACTGTTCCTCGATACTGATCATTGTTCTCAAATCACCGTTCCCAAAACTAAACTTGATACCCGTAGATAACTGATTTCTCAACAACACTGATACTGGTGCCCTCGGGCCTAATACTCAATCTTGCAAACTGATATGTACGTTACTGTAGAGATACACTCTAAAGCACATAGCAGATAAGTGAGAGCCAAAACACCCCTATGTTGGGGTAGGGTTCCCCTGTCCTATTTCATCAGGAGCTAGGGTTTCACTACGCACGTAGCGGTTTCAAACAACTTAGCATCGGGTAAGCAACCTGTCCTAGTTTGGAATGGTCACTATGGATTCGAATATGCACTAGGTCGAATGGTCAAAAAGGGTGCCCCAGTAAAACCGGGGTTTTTGTTCCCATAATGTCAGAGCCCACAACCGGTTAGCCTTATGGTCATGCCTTGACAAGACAAGCCTCCGGCAAACCGTTCAGGAATGGCAGATGGCAAACACGGTGTCCAAGGCGCACCAATGCACATGCAATGCAAAGAAACACAGAAATGAAATCAAAATAGGATATCACGAGTTCGAGTCAAGCTCTCTAAACTCCCCAGAAGAGTCGCCAGAAACTGTAGCCGCGCCCGCATGAGGGCTCGCTACAGTTCAGACTCGATTTGTGTCACGGTTCTTAATTTGAACCAAAGAGTCCAAATCTGGCAAATTGTTTTGAGAAAATAGATTTTTTTTTTTAGAAAAAGAAGTGCCAAACATGGACTGCTTTGCCAGATACAGAGTCGCTACATAAATATTTTATTTTGGGGGGAATTTAGGAAACCCTGACTCGGTGCCAAAGGCCACGTGTCCGTCATCACCAAAGTTGCCTCGGCTTGGGAACTTGGGTACGAGTGGGGAAGGTCAGCTATGGGCACCCCCTCTCGCCCGATCAAAGATCGGCCTCTACTAACCGTGATATCTTGTTTTGAAAACATTACGTGTTCCTATTCCAGTTATTAGCCTAGAATTACTATGTTATGCGCACAGCAAACAAGTATAGACCAAATCACCTAAATTGGAACAAAACATTTCATGTTTGTTTTGAAAATGGTTTGCCACTCGCAAGTAGGCTAAAATGCAGGTTTTGCCACCCTCAAGTGGGCTTTTAGAAAAGATGGTTTTGCCACTGTCTAGTGGGCTTAAAATTCACAGTTTTAATGCGTTATCCCAATTTAAGCAATTCGACCTCCATCCACAGGCATTCAAGCAGTTATATCACATAAGCAGCTAGCCTCATGGTAATCATGCAATTATGGCAACGCTCACACACATGCAGCATGCTAAAGCATAAAAGCTCACCTAGTGCTCCAAGCCAAAACAGAAACCAGTTAGTAATCACATGCATGATCCTAATTCATATTTGAAATGGCTAATGCAACACATGCAAAGATGCAATCCAAACAGGCTCGGCTATCCTAAACATGGCATGTGAAATGCTGCAACTAACAAATACTCAACTTGGAATTGAAATACGAGTGCAGTTAGCATGATGTACCGAGCCTGGTGCGTGTAAGACAAATGCATGGATGCACGCATGCTAAGCATAAGGTATGCTAATTTAAATATGCCCTAGTCTACCATAATAAGCGGGTAAATAAAAGGGAAGAAAGACGTGGGGTTGGAAGACATACACATACTCACGCACACTTATTACACAATTGCCCTCGCTCGGAGGGTCCGAATAAATATTACAGTCCGAATAAATAATACTAAATTAAATATTACAAAATTTCTAATCTCATTAACAAATTAAATGCAAAGAGAAGATGGCTGCAGCCCCCCGCCTCGGGATGCGTGAATGATGCATGCTCGGATTTATCTTGCCCCGAAAGCCCGTACCATACCACTGCTGCCTTTGTTTACACTGCCCTGCTTCTCTGAAAACTACCAAAATCCTGGGATAGGTTCCCTGAACGCTGTAGGACACCATCGGCTAAAGGCAATGCCCACCGGCCATGTAACTTATCCATCGGCTGGGGTTTCACACTATCGGCCACAAATACATGGCCGGTCGGCACTCTACAGTGCCGGTCGGCAGAAACTCCCTGCAGAAACTGGTTTTTGACAGCAACAAGGACAGACAGTGTATGGCATGGAATTTCAAGCAAATGTATGCGCGGGCACACTCCCTATCATGCAAGGGACTCAAGGGAGCATGACCCTCGACCCTCGGGCCATCAATCATGCATTTTGATGCGTGATGGCCTAAGGAGCCAAGGTTGCAATTCAATGAAAATGCATGCAACATATAAATGAAGACCAAGACCCAATCATGCCAAAGTTAAGGGCCTCGGTGACCGAGAGTTGAGACGCGTTACATCACTTGTAGTACGAACAGTTCTTAACCCTCACACTTGGTTTGACACCCCAAACCAAGTAATGCAATGCATGTTATGCAAACATGGCTCGAAAATGCAACATATCACAAAAAAAAAAAAAAACAAGGCATGCCAAATGTAATGCAACATATCATGGCAAGCACACAATGTTCCTACTATGCAATGCCACAATGCAACTCATCACGTAATGCTAATATGGTACAATGCATTCATGTAATTAGAGGCAACAAGTCAAACATACAACCATGTCCAAGAAGGGACTTAGACTAAAATGGGAGGCCTCGAACACCCCCAAAAACAGTGGCTAAAAGTGCCTCAAGTGATGGACAAAATGCACTACAAACATGTAAGCCAAAAGAGGGGTCAAAGCTAAGGCATAACGAAGGGCATTCTACCACCACTAACCCAAACAAACATGGCATGAACTATACAACCAAAAACAGAATTTTAGCATGCAAAAGAGCTCCAAAAACCCACACATACGGCATCCCAAATGAAACAAACACCTAGGCATACACAATGCACGTTTCAAGGCAAAAGAGGGTACAACTTCAAAGCATGAGAGGAGCGATGAATGCAAGTATACAAGTATGGTTTAGGGACTGAAATGATATGCTAAGTGATTCCAAATCACCGAAATAGCCTAACCAATGCATGTTCATGACCCATACCCCTAAGGCTCTTGAGCCAAAATGCAAAGAGGTGACACCAAACATGGAAAGCATGACTGAAACAGTGGCCAACAGATCCTGAACATGGCAAAATGATGCTAATACCTTCATAATATTAGGCTAGATCATGCGAGAATCATGGCCTTAATGTATGGCATACCTCTAGGCAACCTTGAGGAGATATGAAGCAAGTATAATATGCATGAAAGAGAACAACAAACCCACATGAGACAGAGGTAAAACATGTTGTATAAACACCAAATATGCTTTGAAATGAAGCTAAACAAGATTAGACATGCATGCTACCACATTGAGCCAAATATGCAAACAAGAGAGAGACCAAGGGAGAGGGGTGTCCCTCCCTTATGCAAGACTTCAAACCCTCTTCTTTACCACTGAAAATCCACTGGATTTCAGTGGTGAAAAGAACCAAACACTTAAGAAAATAAAGCCTAACAATGGAAGCACCAAAAGGGCCAAACAAGGCCTAAGAGGGTGAGTTCGAGCCCCCAATGCCAAAACACCCTTAATGAAAGTTCTTAAGCAGGAAAATATAAGACTTTTTTTATGTTATACTCAAAGCTTGAATCAATATGCAAGACAGGTCAAAAGCCAATGCAAGATTGGGGAAACTAAGGTGAAAATCTTACCCTTGACGAACACTTCAAGAACAGTTGGTCCAGCCACACTCTTCTGAGCAAAATCAGTCCAAAATCTCAAAAAACAACCCTCAATGCCTCTCAATCTCGAAGCAAGGTGTAATGGTGTGTGTATTAGTGCAAAAGTAAGGTCAAAATGCACTTTTAAGCCAAGCAAACACACACAAGGGAGGAGAGAGAGGGAAATATAGAGAGAGAGTGTGTGTATAAGATGTATATGTATATAAGCTCTGGTTTTTTTATGTTCAAAACTTCAACCTCAACAAAGGAAGAAGAGAGGTGCTTAAATAGGCAAAAGGGAAATGATTTAAGCTTCTCAAAGAAGCTAAATGAAAGGGGCAAAGGGGGCAAAGGAGTAGAGGCTTCTTGAGGAAACTAAGACAGCTGGCCTAGCTTGTTGAGGAAGCTTTGACAAAGGGTCAAGCTTCCTCAAGAAGCTTTGACCAAAAGGGGGGCAAAAGGGGCAAAACAGCCACTTCGTGCACGGGGAGGAGTGTTGGTGCATTCTAGCTGGCACAGCTGGCATGCACCAAGCCTCAAGGGTGCAAAAGAGGCACACCGGCCCGCAAAATAGGTCACCGGCCCAAAACAAAGTGTCGATCGGCAAAATATAGTGCCGATCGGCCATTGGTTTTAAGAAACCACTGCCAATGCACCAATAAATGGCCGGTGATGTGAGGGGATAACCGGTGGGGTGTGGGAATGGCCAACAAGCCATTCCCTGCCTCTCAAGGCAAAAACACAAGTGTTAGGTGAAAAACTAAACACCGAAAAGTCGAGTCGAGAGATCTTGAGGCAAGACACGCAGCCGAGACCTCTGGGAATTCGGGGCGAACACAAGCACGAGTGATCACTGAGTGTTCCAACGGTGACGTCCAAGTCTTGATGACGGTCAAAAATGGGGTGTCTACAGTATGTTTGTGTACAAAAGTAAGACAAAATGACACTTTTGAACACAAAATAAGAACAAACAAGAGAATGTAGATACAAAACTATATGTATCACTCAACCCTAAATTTTCTGAGCCCGTGGAAAGGGAGGAGGAGCTCCCTCTTTATAGAAGTTCAATTCCTAAGCTTGTTGTGCAAGTTAAGCAATTGAATCAAACCCTCCATACACGTGTATAGAGGATGTGAATTGTGCATGCCAGCTATGACAACTGGCATAAAATATCTGTATAAAGTAGATAAATAGGGCTCGGCCAGAAAACAAGGCCGATTGACCAAACTAAGTGGCAATTGACCAAAGAGAGTGCCGATCGGTCAACACTTTTGGCCGATGGCAAGAAAACAAGGCCGATGGCATCATGCCTTAGCCGATGGATTGAGGGGATGGCCAACAAGCCACCCTCTTCTCTCAGAAACAAAACCACAAGTCCTTGGTCCACAACCAAGCACAAAACAGACAAGTTGAGAGATCCTAAGACAAGGCGTGCAGCCGAGACTTCCGGGAACTCAAAACGAACACGAACATGGATTATCATCGAGTGTTCAAACGATGATGTCCATGTCTTGAGGACAGTCAAAAATATGGTGTCTACAGCAAGACAAAGACCGATTCTTTTCACAGGTCAGGTATTATTTTTGGGAAGATCCGGAGTTGTTTAAATATTGTTCCGACCAAGTGATCCGACGGTGTGTGCCGGAGAGTGAAGTGCGTAGCATTCTCACATTTTGTCACTCTTCTGCATATGGCGGTCATTTTAGCAAGCATAAAACGGCCGCCAAGATTTTACAGAGTGGGTTTTATTGGCCCACAATTTTTAAAGATGCCCATCAATTTTGTAGAACTTGTTTGCACTATCAGCAAATGGGTTCGATATCTCGGCGTGACATGATGCCATTGTCCCCTATTCTTGTGGTAGAGATATTTGATGTTTGAGGGATTGATTTTATGGGACCTTTCCCGTCGTCATTCGGGTTTGAGTATATTCTCTTAGAAGTCGATTACGTGTCTAAGTGGGTGGAGGCGATAGCTATCCGAACAAACGATCATAGAGTTGTAATCAAATTCTTGCATGAAAACATCTTTAGTCGTTTTGGGTTTCCTAGAGCCATAATAAGTGATCAGGGTACGCATTTTTGTAACCGGTTCTTTAAGTCGGTGGTCAAGAAATACTCTATCACTCATAAAGTTGGCACTCCATACCACCCTCAAACTAGTGGCCAAGTAGAAGTCTCAAATAGGGAGGTAAAGAACATAATAGAGAAAACGGTGAGGCCAGATAGGAAAGATTAGTCACAAAGGTTGATTGATGCATTACGGGCCTACCGCACTGCTTATAAGACACATATTGGGATGTCACCATACAGGGCATTGTTTGGCAAAGCTTGCCATCTCCTGGTTAAACTTGAGCACCGAGCATTGTGGGCCATAAAGAAGTTTAACTTCGATATGGCCGCGGCTGGGCTCCACCGGAAATTGCAACTTAATGAGTTGGAGGAAATCCGGAATGACGCATATGAGAGTTTGAGAGTTTTTAAAGCTCGGACTAAAGAATTCCATGACAAGCACATTAATAGAAAATCCTTACAACCAGGCCAAAAAGTATGGATTTTTAATTCAAAATTGAGACTCTTTCCGGGTAAGCTAAGATCAAGATGGGATGGCCCCTTTGTGGTTGTTGAGGCATTTGTTCATGGCGCTGTTGAGGTGCAAGATCCAAAGACTAGCCACACTTTTAAAGTGAACGGCCAAAGACTGAAGCCATATATAGAGGAGATTGGGAATGGGGAAATGATTGAGTCCACTGCTCTGATGGACCAGTTTTACTATTATTAATAGATTAACTTCTTGTTCTTTTTTCTTTCCCTCATATTCTATTCTGTTTTTCTTTATTCTTGATGTGCTTCATTGTGTCTAGGAGACTTTAAATCCGCTAAAGGTGTAATTCCTTTGGTGTTAGCCATCCCCGAACGGCATCTGCCGGTCTGGTATAACCACCTAACCGTGTTTGTAGTGAGTTCCTAGGAGACCAACTGAGACGGTGGAAACTAGAGTTCGAATGGCAAAGCCTAAAACATAAAGGTTTGAAATTTCCGAGACTAGAGTCTGGTTAAAATACCCAGGGGTGTGGAGATTGCTTCAAAACTACCCCGGCTTGAACTCTGAATGGCAACCCCATAGGTTGAGGTAGCTTTATGCGCCTCGATTCTGGATACCGAATCAACCTAGTTTGTCACCCTGTTGGAGAATAGGAAAAGTTACAAACGCAGTTAGGGAGAAAAGTAGTACCCGTAGTTTTCGTGTGAAGATTATACCTCTAGTGGGCATTCCGTTATTTTCTTATTTATTTATTTATTCCGGATGTCAAATGAAGGTAGAAATAGTTTGGCATGCTTTGGGTGGTACTCGATTTTTAATTTCTTATCTTTAATCTTTTAAAAATATACATATACATATACATAGAGTTATTTATATATAAAAAAAATAAATGAAATTTCCGCACGTGCGTGCCGCACGTGCGGCTCAATTCCAAATCCAACAATTGCACAATGCTTTAAAAGCAGGTGCAGAGAGGCGTGGGTAAACCAAATCGCACGTGCGGCTTGACCCCCGCACGTGCGGAGCGTCTTTTTTTTTTTTTTTTTTAAATTCCGGAGTTTTGTTATGCTTATTTATTATTATTTTTAATTTATTTACTTATTATAAATAAACAAATTAGTAAATAAATTTTAAATAGACATAAATAAATATACTATTTTATTTCTTTATTTATTTTTATTTTCAAAAAAAAAAGAAGAAGTAATTTTTATTTAGTTATTTTACTATTTTTCTTAAAAAAGAAAAAATGATTAGGTGTTCAAACACCTAACCCACTATCTCACAATCACTCTAGACTTTGTCCCCCTCTCACTCTACCTCTCATTATTTATCTATCTCTCTCTCTCTCTCTCTTCTCTTCTCTTAACCCCACAACCCACAATCACCATCTTCTTCTTCCTTTTTATTTCTTCTTCTTTTTCCATCTCAACCCTCCTTTCTGCCATCTCACCGCCGGCATCACTATTTCCTCTCCGTCCGACGAATCTCCGATGACCACCATTTTTTCCGGTGAATCTCCATTCTTTTTCTCTTGTTCTCTCATTTTTGAAGGTAAAATTTACTTTTTGTTTAGATTTGTGGGCATAGGAGGAGAGAAGTGGAGTTTTGATTTTATTTTATTTTATTTTTTGTTCAAATCTTGATCTTTGTTTCATACCCAAAAAAAAAAGGGGGGATTTTTTTTTTTTTTTATTGCTTAGCCATGTTTGTTGTTAGTTGTTTATTCTTTCTATTATTTTATTTTATTTATTTAGGCATGTAGTATACTAACTTAGCCATGTTTATTTAGTTTGTTCATCTTACCAAAAACAAAAAAAACAAAAATCTGCGTAGGAAGAAGATGAGAGCCGCACATGTGGTCTCAAAAAAAAAAAAAATTCCTCAGAAATAAAGGCACTAATAATAATAATAATTTAGTTTTTTTTTTATTTACTATATTTGTTTAGTTTAAATTGTTTAGTAGTGATTCTCGTTAGTTTCATTAGTTAGTGGATTGTTCTTTTTATTTTTGTTTACTTGTTTGGTGTCGACCTTCAGGAAGAAATGCTGAGAGACTTATGTTTGCAATAGACAAGGAGGTCGACCCCCGAACCCGTGGTGTCGACCCCAAAAACCAGCAGCTACTTCCAAGACACCGTAGCAAGGTGGTGTTGACCCCAGGAACACTGGTGTTGTCCCCAGAAGCAAAACCAAACATAAAAGGGAAGAAGAACAACCGTTATAGATGTGGTTTCCCGGATTCAAAAGCAATAAATGGATTGGGTCTAAATCAGGATCGCAATAATCCGTACTCCTAAAGAGGTGCTTTAGAAGAGACCATACCTAGCAATCTTGAAGAGGCTAGACCCACGAAAATTCCTAACGCTGAAGAGGTTAGACCCATAAAACAGACTATTATAGTAAGTATAACCAAATCTCCTATTTATAAATCTCTTACAGAGTTATCTCCTCAAGTAGAACCTCCAGAAGAGGAATCTCCTGAAAAGTTATCCTTTGAAGTGGAAAAGGTACCTGAAAATAATGAAATCTGAATACATTATATAACTATAGGAGGTATTTGGTACAAAAATTAAATTGTTGTCAACAACATATTTTCGTTTAAAGTTGCTTTTGACATTACCAGAAGTAATAGTAAAAATATTACCCGAAGTAATGGTGAAAACATTAGTAGAGGTGATGATGATAATAAACCATAAACCATAAAAAAATAACGACATAGAAATAATTAGCCAATGTGGAAAGAAGCAATACAAGCAGAGTTAAGCTCGCTTACAAAACGTGAAGTGTTTTGACCAGTAGTCCAAACCCCTGAAGAGATACATAGCTTTTCTGGTTTAGACCCAACCCATTTGATGTTTTGGATCCAGATTTCATTGTCTTATACAGTTATTCATGTCTTGTTTCCCCTCACTTCTCTTTGAGTTTGGCTATTAGGATGTGTTGGTGGCATTTGGAACAAGTTAGTAGCTTATTTTTCAAACTGTTGCTGTCCAGAATTCTGTTTCTTCGCTTGAGCGGCACTTCTTGCGCTTGAGCTGTCTTTGTGAACTTCCAGTACTTTTGTAGGTCTGCAGAGATACTGGAAGTTGGCATTTTCCGTTCGAGTGGTCTTTCTTGCGCTCGAGTAGTGTTGGCTCAAGCGGTCTTTGTGGAGCTCGAGCGATAGTCTTCTTTCTGCAAAACTTCTGGGAGTTTGTATTCTTTGCTTGAGCAAAAATTCCTGCGTTTGAGCAGTCCCATGTTTTTGTGTTTGGACACTCGAGCGACACTTATTTGGATTAAGTGCGTATATCAATTTGCAAGGTCACTTTTTTGAGTCACTTTTTCACCTCTCTCTCTCTAAACTTTTTAAAAACCCCAGATCTACACCCTCTCTCTCTAAAACTCTCACTTTGTTTACAAATATACCTAGATCCGTCGAGTTCTTCACCCGTGTCCCTTTGTTAAAAAGATAGAGCACGCTCTGGGCTTCATTTTGATCCAAACGAAGTTGGGTTTTGGGCATTGTGAAAGTTCCATCACTCTTTCTCTCATCTTCTAAACTTGAGGTAGGGATTCTTCGTACCTTCTATGAGTTTTAACTTAGTTATTTGTGGTTTCTAAACAATATTGTGATTTTGGGGATTTTTTAAACAAATCTAGGGTTTGGGGTTAAAGATCAAAAGAGTGGTTTTTACAATGGATTCTTGGAAATGATTGTGATGTTGAAAATAAAGTTGAGCTGGGATGAAATGGTTGATTTAGATACTTGGGATTGATTTTGAAAATAAAAGAGATTTTGCCCTGAATGCCTCAATGTTGGCTTTATGTAAATAATGAAATTGATGTTGGAAAAGTGAAATTGGGTTGATACCGATGAGGATTGTGGAGTTGGATATGTATTATCACTCACATCTTGAAAATTTGAAAAGTTTATCTTTATTGAAAATTGTTTATCTGTTTAGAAATATCTGTTTTGGGCTATCGATGGAGGGTAACTATGATTGTTGTAGAAATTGCATGAGAATTAGGAAAATTGAAACTATTTTCTCATCCATTTACATTGGGCATTATTTCATATTTCATATATTAGAAATGTCTATCGTTTTGAGAAAAATAGGTAAATCTAGGAAACATGTATGGTCTCGTTGAAATAAGTTGGCCTGAGTGTCCATGGTGAAAGTCCTAAAAACCGTGCGTATACATGGGTGCCGATCCCACGGACGAAATATCCATAAAATGGCAATAGTAATGCTTGTATACCGTACGTTTACATGGGTGGGGGTTTACGGTTTTCCACGGATGAAATTTCCGTGAAAGGTTGTATTTGTTTGAGATTCCCAGAGTGTGATTCACTGGCTCGTTTTCTATTGTAAAGGAAATGGTTTATGATTCATGATATTAATTTGGCATTGCATAGCTTTGGACAGAGATATAAATTGTTTGGGCACATGCATTGCATATGTATTCACGTGTTAGCTTTGTTAAGATTTATACACTGTGTTGTATTATTTCTACTGGCTTTGGCTCACCCTATATGGGAAAACATTTCAGGTGCTAATGATATGCCTCCACCAAGGCAATAGCTTGGGAGGACTTGGAGCAAGAGATTCATTTTGTTGATATTTGTATATGTTTTGTATAGACCAAGGGTCTTTAATTGTATTGGACTTAAATTCCAGTTTTGACTGTAACCAAGCACTGTCTTAGAAAGTCGTAAGCCTTTAGGGCACTTATTATCTGTTTTATTCTCATATCTTATCTCTTGTTGTAACATATGTTATAGATTCAGGGTTAGACTTGTGAATGTATACCTGCATGTGTTACCCTTTTGTACAAGTAATTGGGATTAATGGAATATTACTGTTTCATCTCATGTTATTACGTAATTAATATTGTGGATGGTTTATTGTTATTATTTCAGGATGTTACAGGATGCAGCCTGTCAGATATAAGTGGGCATTGTCGGATATAAGTGAGTATTTGTGTTAAAGCACAATGAGAAAATGAAATTGTTAGATATAATGCGCGACTTATTACATAAGGTTTCTTTCAGAAACTTGGTATTGATTATGAAAGCACATATTCACCCATAATAAGTATAATTACATTTAGATTTTTAATCATATTGATAATAATAGAAAATTTAGATATGTGTCAATGATCCATAAATATGCTATAACCACATCTATGTAGACCTACAAAAGTACTGGAAGTTCACAACGACAGCTCAAGCGCAAGAAGTGCCGCTCAAGCGAAAAAACAGAATTCTGGACAGCAACAGTTTGAAAAACAAGTTACTAACTTGTTCCAAATGCCACCAACACATCCTAATAGCCAAACTCAAAGAGAAGTGAGGGGAACCAAGACATGAATAACTGTATAAGACAATGAAATCTGGATCCAAAACATCAAATGGGTTGGGTCTAAACCATAAAAGCTATGTATCTCTTCAAGGGTTTGGACTACTGGTCAAAACACTTCACGTTTTGTAAGCGAGTTTAACTCTGCTTGTATTGCTTCTTTCCACATTGGCTAATTATTTCTATGTCGTCATTTTTTTATGGTTTATGGTTTATTATCATCATCACCTCTACTAATGTTTTCACCATTACTTCGGGTAATATTTTTACTATTACTTCTGGTAATGTCAAAAGCAACTTTAAACGAAAATATGTTGTTGACAACAATTTAATTTTTGTACCAAATATCTCCTATAGTTATATAATGTATTCAAATTTCATTATTTTCAGGTACCTTTTCCACTTCAAAGGATAACTTTTCAGGAGATTCCTCTTCTGGAGGTTCTACTTGAGGAGATAACTCTGTAAGAGATTTATAAATAAGAGATTTGGTTATACTTACTATAATAGTCTGTTTTATGGGTCTAACCTCTTCAGGAGCATTAGGAATTTTCGTGGGTCTAGCCTCTTCAAGATTGCTAGGTATGGTCTCTTCTAAAGCACCTCTTTAGGAGTGCGGATTATTGCGATCCTGATTTAGACCCAATCCATTTATTGCTTTTGAATCCGGGAAACCACATCTATAGCGGTTGTTCTTCTTCCCTTTTATGTTTGGTTTTGCTTCTGGGGACAACACCAGTGTTCCTGGGGTCAACACCACCTTGCTGCGGTGTCTTGGAAGTAGCTGCTGGTTTTTGGGGTTGACACCACGGGTTTGGGGGTCGACCACCTTGTCTATTTCAAACATAAGTCTCTCAGCATTTCTTCCTGAAGGTCGACACCAAACAAGTAAAATAAAAATAAAAACAACAATCCACTAACTAATGAAACTAACGAGAATCACTACTAAATAATTTAAACTAAACAAATATAGTAAATAAAAAAAACTAAATTATTATTATTATTAGTACCTTTATTTCTGAGGAATTTTTTTTTTTTTGAGACCGCATGTGCGACTCTCAACTTCTTCCTACGCAGATTTTTGTTTTGTTTTTTTTTTTTTTTTTTGGTAAGATGAACAAACTAATTAAACATGGCTAAGTTAGTATACTACATGCCTAAATAAATAAAATAAAATAATAGAAAGAATAAACAACTAACAACAAACATGGCTAAGCAATATAAAAAAAAAAAAAAATCCCCCCCTTTTTTTTGGGTATGAAACAAAGATCAAGATTTGAACAAAAAATAAAATCAAATCAAATCAAAACTCCACTTCTCTCCTCCTATGCCCACAAATCTAAACAAAAAGTAAATTTTTCCTTCAAAAAGGAGAGAACAAGAGAAAAAGAATGGAGATTCGCCAGAAAAAATGGTGGTCACCGGAGATTCGTCGGACGGAGAGGAAATAGTGATGCCGGCGGTGAGATAGTAGAAAGGAGGGTTGAGAAGGAAAAAGAAGAAGAAAGAAAAAGGAAGAAGAAGATGGTGATTGTGGGTTGTGGGGTTAAGAGAAGAGAAGAGAGAGAGAGAGAGAGAGAGAGAGATAAATAATGAGAGGTAGAGAGAGGGGGACAAAGTTTGGAGTGATTGTGAGATAGTGGGTTAGGTGTTTGAACACCTAATCAGATTTTTTTTTAAAAAAAATAATAATAAAATAACTAAATAAAAATTACTTCTTCTTTTTTTTTTTGAAAATAAAAATAAATAAAGAAATAAAATAGTATATTTATTTATGTCTATTTAAAATTTATTTACTGATTTGTTTATTTATAATAAGTAAATAAATTAAAAATAATAATAAATAAGCATAACAAAACTACCGAATTTTTTTTTTAAAAAAAAACGACGCTCCGTACGTGCGGTGGTCAAGCCGCACGTGCGGTTTGGTTTACCCACGCCTCTCCGCACCTGCTTTTAAAGCATTGTGCAATTGTTGGATTTGGAATTGAGCCGCACGTGCGTGGGTTGTGCTGCATGTGTGGAAATTTCATTTATTTTTTTTATATATAAATAACTCTATGTATATGTATATGTATATTTTTAAAAGATTAAAGATAAGAAATTAAAAATCGAGTACCACCCAAAGCATGCTAAACTATTTCTACCTTCATTTGACATTCGGAATGAATAAATAAATAAGAAAATAACGGAATGCCCACTAGAGGTATAATCTTCACACGAAAACTATGGGTACTACTTTTCCTATTCTCCAACAGGGTGACAGACTAGGTTGATTCGGTATCCAGAATCGAGGCGCATAAAGCTACCTCAACCTATGGGGTTGCCATTCAGAGTTCAAGCCGGGGTAGTTTTGAAGCAATCTCCACACCCCTGGGTATTTAAACTAGACTCTAGTCTCGGAAATTCCAAACCTTTGTGTTTTAGGCTTTGCCATTCGAACTCTAGTTTCCACCATCTCAGTTGGTCTCCTAGGAACTCACTACAAACATGGTTAGGTGGTTATACCAGACCGGCAAATGCCATTCGGGGATGGCTAACACCAAAGGAATTACACCTTTAGAGGATTTAAAGTCTCCTAGACGTAAATGAAGCACATTAAGAATAAAGAAAAACATAATAGAATAGGAGGGAAAGAAAAAAGAACAAGAAGTTAACCTATTAATCATAGTAAAACGGGTCCATCAGAGCAATGGACTCAATCATTTCCCTATTCCCAATCTCCTCTATATATGGCTTCAGTCTTTGGCCATTCACTTTAAAAGTGTGGCTAGTCTTTGGATCTTGCACCTCAACGGCACCATGAACAAATGCCTCAACAACCACAAAGGGGCCATCCCATCTTGATCTTAGCTTACCCGGAAAGAGTCTCAATTTTGAATTAAAAATCCATACTTTTTGGCCTGGTTGTAAGGATTTTCTATTAATGTGCTTGTCATGGAATTCTTTAGTCCGAGCTTTAAAAACTCTCAAACTCTCATATGCGTCATTCCGGATTTCCTCCAACTCATTAAGTTGCAATTTCCGGTGGAGCCCAGCCGCGGCCATATCAAAGTTAAACTTCTTTATGGCCCACAATGCTCGGTGCTCAAGTTCAACCAGGAGATGGCAAACTTTGCCAAACAATGCCCTGTATGGTGACATCCCAATAGGTGTCTTATAAGCAGTGCGGTAGGCCCATAATGCATCAATCAACCGTTGTGACTAATCTTTCCTATCTGGCCTCGCCGTTTTCTCTATTATGTTCTTTACCTCCCTATTTGAGACTTCTACTTGGCCACTAGTTTGAGGGTGGTATGGAGTGCTAACTTTATGAGTGATAGAGTATTTCTTTGCCACCGACTCAAAGAACCAGTTACAAAAATGCGTACCCTGATCACTTATTATGGCTCTAGGAAACCCAAAACGACTAAAGATGTTTTCGTGCAAGAATTTGTATCGGGACTTGGATGCCGATACAAAATTTTATCAAGCTACGAAGATCTTTATCTGTATAAATATATATATATATATATATATATTTAAGATGCCTGAAACATTTCATTCAAAATCCAAAAGTGTTTATTTTATCAAGCTAGAAAGATCTTTTTATGGATTGCAAAAATCTGGGTGCATGTGATAAAATCACCTCACTAAGTATCTATTGAAAGAGGGATATGAGAATGATACAATTTGCCCATGCATTTTTATTAAGTAATCAAAAGGATTTGCAATTGTTGTAGTATGTGTTTGTGATTTGAATTTTGTGAGAACTCCAGAAGGGTTTACATAAACTATAGAACATTTGAAATGAAAGATCTTGGTAAAATAAAATTTTGTATCGGCATCCAAATCGAACAATTGCCAAATAGAAATTTTGATCGTCAATCAAAAAATCATGAAGCACTTTTATATGAAAAAAGCTCATTCATTAAATACTCTAATGGTTTTCTTGCCCTCCAAAAGATGATGATGAAGTTCTTGGTCTTGAAGTATTATATCTCAATGCAATTAGTGCTATTATGTATCTTGCAAATTGTACTAGGCCCAATATTGTATTTGGAATCAATTTATTCGCAAGATATAGTTCTGCACCAACCCAAAGACATTGGAATAGAGTGAAACAGATATGACATTAACTTTTTGGAACAAAAAATATGGGTATATTTTATTAAAAGGAATCAAATCTACAACCAATTGGATATACAAATGCTGGTTATCTTTCTAGTCCACATAAAATTATATCGCAAACATGGCTTGTATTTACTGTGGAGAAGTGGTTTGGAAATACTCTTCTGATCTTGGGGGATGCTAGTGATCCTCTGAAAGTCACTTGAAAAGGAATAAACACTCCGGTCGGGGGTGCCGGAATTAGCACTCCGACGGGCAAGTTAGTTTCTACACTCAGGGCTACTTGTATTCTAAGTTAAGCACAATAATTCTCACATACCTTTCTTTGACTGTTGTTCCTCTATTTATACTCATTTCCAGGGCCTCGGGACCTGGTCCACTTTCCGCTCTCAAACTACTTATTTATTCGGCACCATAGTTACTCGGCCTGTTAATTGTAGTCGGCCTCCTAATCGTGCAGGTTAGAGCTGAACAAATGTCCATCCTTCGAAGCGTATGCTTCTGACTCTGCCCATTATTTGGCTCCCATAATTCCCCCCAAAACTCTCCATTGACGGCAGTTAATTGGTGTGTTTGGTTTTGAATTTGAAAAGTCAAGAGAAACATAAATTAGGCGGCTTCACCTATCCTAATGTGTATGTCAGAACACAGGCCTTTCGGTCATCTTTATACGTTCCCGCCTCATTCGTGCATCTTTTGTATTTATTACGATTTGAAACTCCAGTCTCTTCGAATGTATAATTTTTTAATATTAGGGCCTCATGGATTGCCAGCCGAAATTCCTCCTCTACCTCGCGTCTTCTGCAACTTCTTCCTGTCTCTCTGTGTCTTTTTTGCCTCTCGTAAGTTTTCTTCTCCTATTTATAATCCTATTTTCTGTGTTCATTTTTGATTTAGAATACCCGAATCCTTACTAGAATGTCTAAGCATTTGAAAGACCTCCTTTCCAAGGGTCGTATCTCCGGGTTCCGGAGACATTTCTCTATCCCTGATGATGTCCATATATCTCTAGTGACGGACAATACCCTTGATATGGAGAGGGAGGACCAAAATACCATCGTCTTTCCTCTCCTATCCATTGCGGAGGGCGGGGTTCGCTTTCCCTTGCACCCATTTCTTAGGGCCGTCCTCCGCCATTGGGGTCTGATTCCTTCTCAACCCAATGTGAATTTCTTTCAAATCATAATGGGAATCGTAGAACTGAACCGGCGCCTTAGGATCAACCTTGGCATTCTGGTGATTCGACACTGCTACGCTCTAGCCAAATCCTCCGGTTGGCTTGCGCGCTACTTTCTCAAGGCCAAGGACACCGACCATCACTTGGTAACCATGCTTGCCAGTTCTGCAAACGAGTTTACGAGGTCATGGTCAATGTCCGTGGCAACTGGGAATTGGGCGAGGGCAAAGATCGCCTAGACCCTGTTCCCAGAAAGAGGGGTGAACCAGGTGGCCGAGTAACTCCTTATGTTTGATGATCTTTCATTTACTCGACTATCTCTTCAAGTCTAATCCTTCGTTTTTGCAGGCAGTAAGTTGAAGAAGATTCAGACTTCAGCTGACGACGCAGTCCTTGCGGAGATTAAGACTGCACTCAAGTATTTTGGTTGTCCAAACGTATAAAAGCAAGGGAGAGCTGTCCATATACCTCTGCGGTATGAGCCTACTTATACTACGTTCTCGGCTGCAGACGACATCCCGATGCCATCCAGCGAACACCACCGTACGGCTCTTATCTTCCCCAGCTTCAAGACCCTTAGACAAATTGGTTTCGAAGCTTCTGATTCAGAGCAAGATGCAGAGACGGTGGTCAAGGTAGTTGTCAAACCAATGAGAGAGTTTGCTGCGAAGGCTGAAGAGGTCGACGAGGCTCTAAACTCGATGTTTGAGGCAGTCGATCATAACCAGCCTGACTCACTATCCACTTCGGGTCAGGCAGAGTTTTCCTTCGAAGATATTTTTACAGATTTGGGAGATCTACCCGACAATTTTTCTGAAGGCATGGCTGCGGAAAATCTAACGCAAATGGCGCGAAAGAGAAATGCCGAACGCATGGCCACGCGATGGAAAGCCGAGGCCAGCCATTCTGGGCCTATCCCAATTGAATCTTCACAGCCCGTTATGGTAAAAGAGATGGCTCAAGTTGTTTCGGTCGAGTTGGATAAGGTGGCTGAACAACAAATCCCAGAAGAAAGGCCGATTCAACAAGAGCGGGGTGAAAAACGTACCGCCGAGGGAGAGGCCGGCTCAGAAGAGAGCCCTGCTGACAAACGGCCTTGTCTAGAGGAATCGGATGTGGTTGTTCCTTTCGTTATTCAACCGATGATCAAAAACACACCGATCTCCTCTGACGCGTCTGCCTTGAAGGATCCAGCTGTAACATTGAGCTTGGTCGCCTCAACTTCGTTGTCGGCTGACAAGGCCACCTTTCGAGCAGAGTCGGATTTGGTAGCTATAGCTTTAGCTACCCAGTCGGCCCTTCTAGTATGTGACGATCCTGACTCCTTGTTTTGCAGACGGTTGGAAGGATAGCCGAACTAGGCTTCCACCAGCACGAAGCCATTGAAAGAATTGGCCGCCTGAAGTCGGGAGCTGAAGGTGAGAGAAGCAGGGCTAAGTTCGAGGCGATGAGAGCCGCGATGGAAAGTGATCGAGCCGAAGCTGAGAAGGAGAGGGCTCAGACTACTAATCGGCTCAGATCCGATGCCGAGGAGAAGGTGAACGCGGGTGAGGAATCGCTCAAGTTAGCCAAGGAGGCGCTTGCTAAGGTGGAGGCCGAGTTGGAAGAGTTGAGGAAGGCCAAGGAAAAAACTGACTCTCAGGCTTCTGCGGCGCTCGAGGCTGGAATGAGCGCCGCCCTTAAGGACTACATAGAAGAAGTCCCCAAATTTGAGATTCGGGGATTCAAACATGGGTGGCTCAAAGCCCTTGCTGCCGCTGGAGTTACATTGGCCATGGCAATTCCATACGAGCAAGTGGACGTTGAGCCACTTGAGTCTGATCCCGAGGATTAATTTGGGAGACACTAGTTTTATTAAATATTTTCAATTTCAATGTATGTTTTTGTCTAGTAGATTTTCATCATTTTTGGATTTTCATATGTAAAATGTCTACTGCTAGTGCCCAATTTATGAATGAAAATTTAATATTGTACTCAAGTTATTGCTTGTATTGTTTGTTGTATGAGTACGTAATTAGGAGAATCAGCAATTAGAACAAAATGTCATGATTACGTGAGACAACAAACTTAGAAGCCGATTAAATTTATGGATCTGATTTTGTCAACAAAATGAATTCATGAGGTGCCGAATATCACGAACTTATGAATTTTGTACTGATGAATCGATTCGTGGAACGGCTGGGGCACTCAAGTTAACTATATTGATGAATCTGCCCTTGCCCTAACTGGTTCACGAACATTAAACGCCGAATAACAGCGGTTGGCGGGTCGATCGGGGCATATGACTCAGTCGGTGCCGGGCTGTTGACATTTCAATATTAATGAGATTGCCTCGGAGGTACTGCCCGCATAGGGAATAAATGGGAACGAGGGTCCCATTTATATGCTCAGTCAGCAACTCAGTCCAGCCCTTTGAGGAAGATTAAACAAGTGCGAATGTCACAAAGACTTTTCTTCAACAGCAGAGGTGAAGCGAAGACGCTAGCTGAGCTGGGAGGAGCCATGAATCGAAGTGGTGATTCATGAATATTAAATGCCGAATAACACGTAATAAATCTCGTATTAATGAATCGATTCGTGGAACGGCTGGGGCACTCTAGCCGACTAGATTGATGAATCTATCCTTGCCCCAGCTGGATTACGAACATTAAACACCGAATAACAGCGGCTGACGGGACGATCAGGGCATATGACTCAGTCGGCGCCGGGCTGTTGATATTTCAATATTAATGAGATTGCCTCGGAGGTGCTGCCCACGTAGGTAATAAATGGGTGTGTACTTTGTGAACGAGGGTCCTATTTATATGCTCAGTCAGCAACTTCGTCTAGCCCTTTGAGGAAGATTAAATAAGTGCGAATGTCACAAAGGCTTTTCTTCAACAGCAGAGACGAAGCGAAGACGCTAGCTAAGCTGGGAGGAGCCATGAATTGAAGTGGTGATCCGTCACGCACGGAGAGTAGGACTTCGAGGGATCGGGAGAGACACTAATCTCCTCGTCGTCGAAGTAGGTTGCCCAGGAGGGATAAGCAACCTCAGGGCAAAGCTCCTCAACCTAGTTCTGGAAGGGAATCTAACGCAACTCTGTGCCCATTGAGTTTTGCGGTCTTCGTGGGGAATAGACCAGTGACAGAGGCGGACCCGATCGTTCGAGATCCAAACGTGGCAGTCGAGTTTGCCCGACAGATTTTTCCACTCGAAGCCCAATAGTCGATGGTAGGTCCGCAAGACTTCGAAGTGTTTCGTGAAGGCGTTCACGGGGCGGTGAAGGGGCTGTACACAGCTTATGAAATCGGCATGCGTCTCCGCGTCGCTCGGTGCGATATAGAGCAAAGAGATGAACGCATTCGGAAGTTAGAAGCTCGTGCGGAGAAGGTTGAGCATGAGCTAAGGAAAATCAGGTCTGCCAAGTCTCAATCAGCCAACCAACCCAATCCGATTGTGGAAGAGAGGGTGACTCAAAGACTGATAAGTGATGTTATTGCCGATCGAAACACGGCTAGTATCTTCGTGATTGAGACTGCGAGGGCCGCGGCCTATGAAAAATGTTTTCATGACGGCCAAAAGATCGGAATTCAGAATACCAAGGAGAAACTCGACGAAGAGGTTTGCCGATGTGAAAATCGCGGTTTTAAGCACGGTTGGATCAAGGCATCTCAAGCTGCGGAAGTTCTCCAAGCGTCGGGCATTGATTTAGCATCGCCACTCTACTGACGAAAGCATTTTTTGTTTTCCGCCTTTGAGGTTGAGTAGAGTGAGGATGAGGGCGACGCCGTATAAAAATATTCATTGTAATGTTTAAACGCAGATCACATTCAAAACTATGTAATCATCGCCTGATTGAATAAAATGTTTGTATGTGTTTGCATGTGCTTTATTGTAACTTTCATAACTTTCATTATGACTTTCATTCGGCACACACGTGTTTGCATGTGTTTTATTGTATTAACATCATTCTGAATGTTTATATGTTTCGAAGTATAAAAGGGTTTTGCCGGCTCGAAATGAGAGCATTCTACGTTAAGTATTTAATTGGCATCATTATGTTATGCACAGCCCGAAAATCCACAAAGGGCGCTCCGAATCCGACGGCTTATTTGGCCAGTGGAGCTCCGAATCTGGAGGCTTAATCGGCCCAAGGACGTCGTACGCTGATGGGGCTCCAAATCTGGAGACTTATTTTGGCCAATCGTGATATCCACGAAGGGCGCTTTGAATCTGGAGGATTAATCGGCCTAAGGACGTCGTGCGCCGATAGGGCTCCGAATCTAGAGACTTATTTGGCCAATTGTGATATCCACGAAGGACGCTCCGAATCCGGAGGCTTTTATCGGCCCAAGGACATCGTGCGCTGATGGGGCTTCGAATCCGGAGACTTATTTGGCCAATCATGATATCCACAAAGGGTGCTCCGAATCCGGAGGCTTTAATCGGCCCAAGGACGTCGTGCGCCGATGGGGCTCCGAATCCTGAGACTTATTTGGCCAATTGTGATATCTATGAAGGGCGCTCTGAATCCGGAGGCTTTAATCGGCCCAAGGACATCGTGCGCCGATGGGGCTCCGAATCTGAAGACTCTATTTGGCCAATCGTGATATCCACGAAGGGCGCTCCGAATCTGGAGGCTTTTATTGGAACACCCTTGAACTCGATTTTGAAGTAAGTAGCGATCTTTGTATTACAGAAAATGAGATGTACATGGCGAACCATTCAGAAAAAGTGTCATGCCCCACAAGTCGGGTTAATGATAAAATTTACGTAAATGTGTTGAATTCCAAGGCCGTGGCAGACTCCTCCCTGACATTTCTTTGAGCCGATATGCCCCTACTCCTGCGATCGAATCAATCTGATAGGGGTTGTCCCAGTCAAGACCCAATTTTCCATCAGCCGGTTTCTTGACAGCTGGAAGTACCTTCTTCAGGACCAACTCTCTTGGTGTGTAGCGGCGCAGCTGAACATGTTGATTATATGACTTGGCAAGCTGCTGCTGGTACCGCGCCATCGACGCAAGGGCACGATCTCTTCGTTCTTTGATTAGAATCAAATCCAGTGCCAGCATCATGTCGTTTCGGTCCATATCAAAAACTTGAGATTTTAGGGTTGGGTGGCCGATCTCTAGGGGTATGATCGCCTGGGTTCCAAAGCACAGAGCGAACGGTGTTTCTCCAGTAGATCGCCTCGGCGTAGTTCGATGAGCCCACAATACACTCGGCAATTCTTCGACCCATTTTCCTTTAGCTTTCTCCAGCCTCTTCTTAATGCCGTCCAAGATGGGTTTATTAGAGGTTTCGGCTTGACCATTGCTTTGTGGGAAAACTGGCATGGAAAAGTAAGGTCGGATACTATATTTGCTGCACAGCTCTCGGTAGACGCCACAATCAAACTGGGTGCCGTTGTCTGAGATAAGGGCTCTTGGAATGCCGAATCGCGTTATGATATTTCTCCACACAAAGTGTTTGACATCAGAATCTCGAATGTGCGTTAATGCCTCCGTTTCGACCCATTTTGTGAAGTAGTCTGTGGCGACGATCAAATATCGCTTGTTCCCTAGGGCCCTCGGCAACAGTCCTACAATATCAAGCCCCTACTGGACAAACGGCCAGGGGCTGGTGATAGAGCTCAACTCTTCAGTAGAAAGATGGGTTAACGGGGAGAACTTCTGGCACTGTTCTTATTTTTTCACATAGCATTCGGCATCAGATCTCATTGTCAGCCAATAATACCCCTGTGTTATAGCTCTATGGGCCAAGGAGCGCCCGCCAGAATGGACATAACAACTACCCTCATGTATTTCAGCAAAAAGCTCTTCGACTTTGTCAAGGTACACACATTCCAAATATGGACCAAAGAGGGATTTTTTGTAAAGCCTTCCTTGTGGATCCAAGTAGTATCGTAGGGCTTTGTTTCGCAGCTTGTGCGGTTTTTCTTGTCCTCTGGGAGCTGTTCAGAAGACAGAAATGCAGCAATGGGATCCATCCAACTCGGTCCAGATTCTATAACGTTGACTTGAACTTCCTCCGAAGGGCCGATGCTCGATTCCGGGATGAAACCTACTTCAATGGTCTGTTTAATCTCTAAATTAATGGTGGAGGCTAGGTAAGCAAGGGCATCTGCATGTGTGTTCTAATCACGCGTTATCTGGTTCAATTCATGATGGTCAAATTTTGCCAGCAAGGAGTTGGCCGTTTTCATGTAAGCCGCCATACGGTCGTTTCTTGCCGCATACTCCCCCTTGAGCTGATTGATCACTAGTTTTGAATCGCAAAATACAAGCAAACGCCAAGCACCCAGAAGATGTGCTTTATATTCGGCCTTGTTATTTGATGCTTCGAAGCCGAGCTTGACGGCCTACTCAATTATTGTGCCGTCGGGAGCCATGATTATAACTCCGGCTCCGCTGCCCCGCTGATTGGATGATCCATCACAATACGACTGCCAAATGTCCCCAACATAAATTCTCTAGTTCGGCTTCGGTCGAATCTCATCAGACTTGAAATCGGCAAGACCCCCAGTGAATTCGGCAATAAAGTCGGCAAGCACCTGTCCCTTGATTGCGATTCTAGGTAGAAACTGAATGTCGTATTGGCCGAGTTCAAGTGCCCACTTTCAAACACGTCCTGATGCTTCTGCACTTCGTAGTACTGATCGGAGAGGATAATCTGTTAGCACCCCAATGCTATGTCCCTGGAAGTAATGCATCAGTTTTCTTGCCACCATGACTAGGGCTAGGATGAGTTTTTCTAGCGGAAGGTAGCGTGTTTCGGCGTCAACCATTGCCTTGCTCACATATTACACTGGTTGTTGCTCCCCCAGCTCTTCCTTTATTAGTACGGCGCTGACGGCCCTGTCAAAAACTGCCAAATACAAAATGAGCGCGTCACTACCAGCAGGTGTTGTCAAGAGTGGTACTGAGCGAAGGTAGGTCTTGAGGCCGTTGAAAGCGGCTTCACATTCGGTGGTCCATTCAAAAGCCTTGCCCCACCGTAGTGTATAAAGAATTGTCGGCAGCGATCTGTGGACTCTGACTGATGAACTTGTTCAGTGCGGCGACCATCCCCATTAACTTCTGAACTTCCTTGACCGATCGAGGGGAGCCAAGTTCTAGGATTGTTGTGATTTACCTTGGGTTGGTTTCGATTCCTCGGTGGTTGACAATGTACCCCAAGAATTTGCCAGAGCCGATCCCAAACGGACATTTGGAAGCATTCAGCTTCATTTTGTATTTGCATAAGATGCCGAACGTCTCTTCTAGAACGGCTAGATAGGATTGCTCTTCTCTGGACTTGACCACCATGTCATCAATGTACACTTCCATAGTGCGGTCGAGTTATTCCTTGAACGTAGCCGTGACCAGTCTTTGGTAAGTTGTCCCTGCATTCTTCAGCCCAAAAGGCATAACCTTATAGTAGTAGGTTCCTCTTGGGGTGAGGAATGCAGTTTTTTCTTGGTCCTCAGGATGCATGGCGATCTGATGGTAGCCTCTGTAAGCATTAAGGAAGCTCATACGCTGATGGCGTGCCGTCGCGCCTACAAGTTGGTCAATTCTAGGAAGGGGAAAACAATCCTTGGGGCAGGCTTTGTTCAAGTCCGTGAAATCGGCGCACACTCGCCAAGTCCTGTTTTTCTTCTTCACCACCACTGTATTAGAGAGCCATGTAGGGTAGGTCACTTCCCTGATTGCCCCAGCTTCAAGCAGCCTGTCAACCTCCTCAATGACGGCGACAGTGTGCTCTGTGGCTAATAGCTGGCTTTTCTGAATGATTGGCTTGCACTTAGGATCAACATTCAAATGCTGCTGTGAAATGGACGGATCTATACCCGGCATCTCATACGGAGTCCACGCAAAGATATCGATGTTGCTGAGCAGGAAAGAGATTACTGTTGTCTGTCGGCCTGATTCAGGGGTGCGCCGACCATGAAGAATTTGTCTGGGCTGCCGTCGATTTCAACTCGGTCTAAGCCTTCTGTGGCCTTTTCATTTGGGAGCCACCCAACGTCGTCGAGGCTCTCTCGATCTGGCACCTCAATAGAATTCACCTGCAGCTCCTATGGTGTTTTTTCAGCAAGGATATAACATGCTTGTGCCAATTTCTGGGAGCCACGGATTTACTCAATGCCCCGCTCCGTCGGGAAACGTAGCAGCTGATGATATGTACTCGGCACGGCTTGCATGGTGTGCAACCAAGTTCGCCCCATAATGAGATTGTACAGCGATGACAGCTTGACGACCAAGAATTCTATGTCCACTGTTCAGGAGCCGGCTCGAACTGGTAGTGTGATTTTTCCCAATGGGTATTCTGAATTGGCGTTGAAGCCGAATAATGGATAAGGAGCCAGAAAGAGATCTGATTCTGAGAAGCCGAGTTTGGTGAATGTCTTGTAATACATAACCTCTGATGTGCTCCCCGAATCAATGAGGACGCGCTCAACAGTGAATCGCTTTACGCGTAACTCAATTACCAAGGAATTGATGTGAGGAAGTGTCACTCTGGCCAGATCTGAATCATCAAAAGAAATGCTTGCAGCTTCATGGGACCGCTTAGCCAGAGTGAGTTGACTTTAAGGGTCGGGCTTCGACTAAATCGTATGCACCGCCGATGACATTGGCAAGCTGTATATCATGTGGATCACGCCGAGCGGAGGTGAATCCTGTCTTAAGGCTATTGCTTTGGTTGGGTTACTTTTTCGGACGTACTGTTGTAGGCGGCCATCTTGTACCAATTCCTCCAGGTGATGCTTCAATTCACAATAACTGTCAGTATCATGGCCATGGTCCCTGTGATACTCACACCGTCTATCCCGTCTTCTCGTGTCGGGAGGTCCTACCATTTTCGACGGCCACTTGAAGAACGGAAGGTGTTGGGTTTTGGACATAACCACACTGATCGGCTTTGTCAACTCCATATATTTCTTGTCGGCGCGTCTCGTGCGCCTGGTGTCAACTTGCAATTGTTCACTTTCTCGGTGGGAGCAGTGGTCGCTTGATCGGAGGGAATCCAGTCTCTTATCTCGTTTTGCCGATGACGTGATTCAAGGCTTTGAGGTGCTATAGAGTTTAACGACTGAGCAACTTCAGCAGGAGCTGTCTTGCTGGTCACATTTTCGGTTTTAACCCTTAAGGCATCATCTTCCACTTTACAGTATTCTTCAACTTTCTTCATCAACGACCAAACTGTTTTGGGGGGCCGTCTGGTCAAAGAGCTGCAGAGGGCACTGTTAGGATGCAGCCCCATCTTGAAGGCGGTGATGGCCATGGAGTCATTGCAAGCATCGTCTACCAGATTGAAACATTCCCAATATCGCGCCGAGTAGGCACGAAGGGTTTCCCCTGGTTGAATCTGCATTGCCTAGAGGGAATCGGCTTGCTTTGGCTGGACCTCATTAGTGATAAACCTTGCCTTGAAGGATTTTTGGAGTTGGTGGAAGCTTTTAATCGAAGTCAGCTCCAGTTTGTAAAACCACCTGACAGCTAGTGGTCCCGAACTGCTCGGAAATATTTTGCACATCAAAGCCTCGTCATCTGCATGCAGTGTCATGGCTAGCTGGTAATGGCGGATGTGATCGGTGGGGTCTAATTTACCGTCGTACAAGGTGAATGACGGCGCTTTGAATTTCTTGGGTAGCACTACCTTTGCAATCTGTCGGACAAAAAGATCGTGTTGATCTTTATCCAAACTGTTTCTTCTTCGCTTATGCCTTATACGGGGACTCTCTTCAGAAGAACTAGAAGTTTCAGATTGTCCCTTCTTCTTGGGCTCTGGGGATAATGAGTCGGAGTCGCTATCAGTGTCTTGTTGTCGGGCTCGAGATCGTCGACCACCTGCCCTCACCAGTCGTTTCGGATCTTGGCGTACAGCTTGTTTGGACTTTGCCACTTCCAAGGCCAAATCCTGATGGAGACGTTCGTTCTCTACGATCATGTTCTCTAACCTCTGTTCGTTTTGCTTTGCTTGTTCCATGATCGCCTGCATTGCCTCATGCTCTGGAGTCAAAGGTGAGGCGAAGTTCAAAGTGCGTCTTACAAGGATAGTCTCTGGTCCAAGCATGTTTGTTGGAGTGAGGTCGTCTCTCTGCGAATTTTCATCAGTGACTATCGGAGGGTCTTCTGTTACGCCCGCCATGGATGTGTTTGAGTATTCCCACAGATGGCACCAATTGTGGAGAAGTGGTTTAGAAATACTCTTCTGATCCTGGGGGACGCTAGTGATCCTCTGAAAGTCACCTGAAAAGGAATAAACACTCCAGTCGGGGGTGCCGGAATTAGCACTCTGACGGGCAAGTTAGTTTCTGCACTCAGGGCTACTTGTATTCTAAGTTAAGCACAATAATTCTCACATACCTTTCTTTGACTATTGTTCCTCTATTTATACTCGTTTCCAGGGCCTCGGGGCCTGGTCCACTTTCTGCTCTCAAACTGCTTATTTATTCGGCTCCATAGTTACTCGGCCTATTAATTGTAGTCGGCCTCCTAATCGTGTAGGTTAAAGCCGAACAAATGTCCATCCTTCGAAATGTACGCTTCTGACTCTGCCCATTATTCGGCTCCCACATTTACCTATGGTGGTATAGCTATCTCCCACCAATATGTGAAGCACACATTGACTATCACTTTTTCAAATCACTCGAAGATACTTGCAATTCAGGAAGCATGTCGAGAATATATTTGGCTAAGATCCATGATCCATCATATTCAAGAAATGTGTGGAATCTTTAATAAAAGATAACTAATCATATTATATAAAGATAATGTTGCATGTATCACACAAATCAGGGGAGACTATATGAAAGATGGCCGAACTAAGTATATTTTTTCAAAATTCTTTTATACCTACAACTTTAGAATAGCGAAGATATTGATAATTAGTAAATACAGTCAGGTGAAAATCTAGCAGAATTACTCACAGACACTACCTACAACAACGTTTAAGAAACTAATGCATCAACTCAAATATCAATTATTCAATATTGAAGGGAGTCTCAAGAAACTATTTCATCCTATTGGAATGCATCAACTCAAAATATCAACTATGTAATATTGAGGAGGGAGTCATCAATTTAAGAAGATTTTTAAATTGTACTATTTTTCTTTCATCTACGGTTTTTCCCACTAGGTTTTCGATGACAATGTTTGAATGAGGCAATTTAAGTAAAACGTCATACAAGACTATTATACTCTTCTTCCTTCGCTGAAGGATTTTTTCCTACTATGTTTTCCTAGGTAACGTTTTAATGAGGCATATTCTTAGGGGAAATTCTATTTCCACACACCTAGTTACCTCAATTCACACACTTAACGAAATATTATTTTAATGACAATTATACCCTAAATTAAAATGACTAAAATGGACATCCAGCAATACCCATACTATTATATCAAAATATTTTCTATACACATCTTTTTAAAACTAAAAGAATCTCAATGTGCATCTTTTGAGTAAAAAAAACTAAGCCCTAGTGTAGACCGCCTGAACTTCTTCCGCGTGCCACCCTTTTCGGAGAGGGCGCGGATTTGGGTTCATAGCTACTACAGTTCGGACTCCTATCACGGTTCCGTATCTAGTCTCACAAAATTCAATGTAAGACCAATAAATCACCAAAGAATCCAAATCCAACAAATCGTTTTGGAAAATCGATTTTAATCAAGAAGTGCCAAACATGGATTGCTTAGACAGATTATAGAGTCGCCACCTAAATATTTTGTTTTGGGAAATTTTGGAAACCATGACTCGTGCCTAAGGCCACATGTCCGTCATCGCCAAAGTTGCCTCGGCTCGGGAACTTGTGTGCGAGAGGGGAAGGTCCTGAAATGAGCACCCCCGCTTGACCGATCAAAGGATCGGCCTCTACTACTCATGATATGTTTGTTTTTGAAAACACATGTGTTCTTATTTGATTATTAGCTAAATTACTATGTGAGGCGCATAACACACAAGTATAGACTAAATCGCTCGATTTGGAACAAAACATCTCATGTTTATTTTTTCAAAAATGGTTTGAAGATGTTACTCGCAAGTAGGTTAAAATGCGGATTTGCCACCCTCAAGTGGGCTTAAAACATGATTTGTCAGAATCAAGTGGGCTTAAAACTCACATTTGATGAATTGTTCCAATTCAAGTAATGAAGCCTTCATCCATGGGCATTCATGCAGTTTATCAACTAAGAAAATAGCCTCATGGCAAGCATGCTATCGTGACCGTCACTTACATACATGCAAGGATGCTAAAGAGAAAACACTTACAATGTACTCCGAGCCAAAACAGAAACTTAGTTAGAAATCAATGCATGATCCTAGCTATGTTAAGATGCGTAATGCAACACATGCAAAAATGGAACTAACACTTGATAACATGCTTTGAAACACGTATTCAAGTAAGTGTATTGGAAATACAATACAGTTTGAATGATGCACCGAGCTCGGTGCATGCAAGACAAATGAATGATGCACGCATGCAAGCATAAGGATGCTAATTGAAATATGCCATAAACTAACCATCGAAAGCTGATAAGTAAAAAGGGAGGAAGAAGTGGGGTTGGAAGACATGCACACATATACACACCCTTATTACAACGTTGCGCCCTCGCAAAGGAGGGTCCGAATAATTAAGCTAAGCTTACACTAAGCTAAGCTAATTATTACAAACCAATTAATTAACTAACTCTAGCTAATTAAATATTACAATCAAAATTGAAACAAATAGTAATGCTAAGCTAATTAGAATATTACAAAACAAATCAAATGACTAGTTACACGAACTAAACATAAGCAATGAAATGGTCTCGCGAGCGAGGGAGAGATGCATGCTCGTTTGGCGCCATCCCGGAAATCCACTACCTTGCCTCAAGATGCCTCTGTTTGCACTCTTTTGGACTTCTAAAAATTATGCCAACTTTCAGAATGCTTCTGTCTGATCTTAAGAACACTCTGGGGGATCATCGGCCAGAGGTGGTGGCCAACGGCCACTTCTAATGGCCGGTCGGCTGGCTTTGATGGCCGGTCAGCCACTACTTCCTGTAATTTCTCCTTTTGCTGCAACAGAGCACAAACAAAGGCATGACAGTGTATTTGCAAGGGAATGTGTGTTCAACCACACTCCTTATCATGTCTCAAGCTCAAAAGAGTGTAGTGCTCGGCTCTCAAGCCGCCAATCACGCATCTCAATGCATAATGGCCAAAGAGCCAAGCTTGTACAATGTTAGTGAATGCACACATAAGACTCAAAGTGTCGTCACCCTATCATGCATGATCAAGAGTGACGACGACCAAGAAACGTAACACGTTTCATCACTTTGAGTATGAAACGTGCCACATTCCTTGTGTTTGGATTAACGTCCGATCCAAACACAATGCAATGCATACAACATGCTTATCTACCAATGCTAAAGTGGCATGCACAAGGTTCTATCATGTAAGCAATACATACAAGTCATGCTAAGAGACCAAGAGCACTAAAGCAAACAAAAAGCATAACACTATGGGCATGCAATACCAAACACAAATGATCAAACCAACCCTGGACAGAGGTTAAACATGCCAAAACAGTGGCCTAATCATGTTGAATCTTAAGCTCAAAAGCAAGAAAAACATGTTCATTTGATGGCTCACAAGCAAGGCACAAAGCTCAACTATCAAAAAGCACTTAAAGAGTGATTTAAATGGAAGCATGACAAAGATATAAGCTCTGAAATCATATATCAAATGATGCCATATCATACAAACAACCCAAGTAAAGCATGCTAATAGACTCAAAACTCAAGACTAGTAAAACCAACTATGCCACAGCTATACAAAACAAACCATACATGACCAAGACCACTTAGAATAGAGTTTAAGTAAGCTAAATCATGGCCAAATGCATGCTGAAATATAGCTAAAACAAGCTAGAACAATAGGCCAAAACACTAAGCACACAAGTCTAATGAGTGAGATTGCACTACAAGTGCGAAGAGCAAGTAACCAATGATCAAACAAGCCAAAAACAGAGTTATGGCAGGTCTAAAAAGTCACAAAAATATGCTTGAACAAAGCCACAAAGAAGTAGAAACACATACTTATTTGGTAGGCCATCAACACATGTAAACAAGGTACAAAGGGGGGGGATCACCCCCACCTATTTTGGGTCCCAAAACACATTTTCCACCACTGAAAGTTCTCTGGAATTCAGTGGTGAAAAGGCCAAACAAAGGTGATCTCAAAGGTTTTAAAAGATAGCTCAAAGAAAAGCAAAACAAGCAACAAGAGGGGGTAGACCACCCCTAACTCAAACAAGGCCTCAAACAACCATTCTTAACACTCAAAAATAGAACTTTTTGTAGTTACAAGTTAGGCCTAAAATAGCATGCAAAGAGGGCCAAACTAATGATCAAAATAGAGCTTTTAAGAGGGATTAAGGCATTACCTTTGAAGCACAGCAACAACAGCACCACTTTTGAGCCAAAACTAGCTTTTTGATGTCCAAACAAGCCTTATGGAATCTCAGCTCCAAGGTCAAGATAATTGGCTAAGGGGTTGTAGGCAAAATATGTGAATAACACTCACTTTCAAGCAATATATATATATATATATAGAGAGAGAGAGAGAGTTCTAGAGAGAGAGAGTCCAATTTGCTTCTAAAACATCTGAACCTCTAATAAGGGGGAGGGACTTCCCCTTATATAGAAATACAAGCCTCAAGCTTGTTTGACAAGCTTAGAGCTTGTTCCAATCCCTCCATACACGTGTATAGAGGATGGCCTCAATGCCCAACAACTGGAACACCTGGCACCAAAAATATCTGCAAAAGCAGAAAAAAAGGCTTCGGCCAACACATGTGGCCGATCGGCCATGAACGAGGCCTACCGGCCATTAGTGAGGCCGACCGGCCACAACTGATGGCCGATGGAAAAAAAGCTTGGCCGATGGGTATAAGGCCTGGCCGATGGGCTGTAGGGCTGGCCAACAGGCCACCCTCTTCCCTCAGAAACAAAGTCACGAGCTCTTGGTACGAAACCAAGCACAAAACAGACAAGTTAAGAGGTCTGAAGGCGAGGCAATCCACCATGACCTTTGGGTACTTAAAACGAACACGAATATGGATAATCACCAAGTGTTCAAACGATGATGTCCAAGTCTTGAGGACAGTAAAAAATAGGGTGTCTACAGTTGCCCCTGTTTGACAGAACTCGAAACCCATGAAATGACGAAAGTGAATGTCAAAGCCCAAAGACGACCCATTTTTGACAAGGCCGAAGACTTAGACAAACATACAAGATAACAACACAACGATGCGCCCGCAGGCCTGGGCAAAATGCAGACGACATGCACGATGCAAGAGCATAACTTATGATTATGTAAAGAGAGCTGTAATGGAATTTCTACATGCAAACACCATGCAACAAAATGCTACAACAAACTCGTACATAAGCAAGTAAACATAAACCCGACTATATCTCATGCAGAAAGGATGTCAAAACATTATGTAATCCTAACTACGTACCGCGTAGAAAAGACTAAAAGCGACCATCGAACACACCCGAGGTCTCAAACAAGATTCCGACGCATTCCACGCGAAAGGAAAAGGAGTGGTATAAGCATTGGAATACGTTCCAAATGCTTTTAACCAGAGATAGCCTAGCACACCACGCGCGTAAGGAGAAAGAACAACAATGCCCAGGGCATACAAGATTCAATGCAATAGATACACGAAGTGAACATGTGCGATAGATACACTAAACGAACAAAGTGTGATAGATGGACAAAGCGAACATGTGATAGATACACAAAGTGAACGTGCGATTGATACACAAAGTGAGCATGCGCGATAGATACACAAAGCGAACGCGCGATAGATACACAAAGTGAGCATGTGTGATAGATACACAAAACGAACGTGCGATAGATACACAAAGTGAGCATGTGTGATATATACACAAAGCGAACGCGCGATAGATACACAAAGTGAGCATGTGTCATAGATAAACAAATCGAACGTGCGATAGATACACAAAGTGAGCGTGTGTGATAGACACACAAAGTGAACGTGCGATAGATACACAAAATGAGCAAGACATAAATGATCTTGTACGGAACCTCTCTGAATGAACCGTACGTATCAGCTTCGAATGAACTGTACATACAATATCGTCAGGTTGCGCTAGCTTCAAGCGAACCATACATACAATATCGTGCCTGCAAATGAAAGAAGCTTCATAGGTACAATGCAATAAGAATGCACGTTCCATGCAAAATCAACAGCATCTCCTATGCCAACTTCCAAATGCACGTTCCATGCGAATATAAGAGGTGTATAGTCTACGCAAGTGTGAGAAATGCAAATTCTATGCAAATGTGGCGAATGCATGTTCCATGCCATACTAAGACATGTATTCTATGCAAAAGTGAGCGATGCATATTCTATGTGAAACAACAAAAATGCATGTTCAACGCAACATGCATACTTTATGCAATATAATCATGAATACATATTCAATACAAAAATGCACATGCTATGTAAGCGCGATGATACATGTTCCATGCGATGATGCAAAATACATGTTCCACGCAATGACATAGAGATGCACATATTCAATACAAGCATGGTAAAGGCATGTTTTCCGCAATATCAAGATACAACCTCAAAACGAGTTGATGCGCATTCAATGCGAGAGTAAAAAGCTATATGACAAATGCCGACATTGTAAACGTGACAAGGACATTGGAATGTAACATTTTCAAAAGAAATTTTTGAATCTTGCGATATACAAAAGGATACGAAAAGGATACATTTTGTGCATATCGAGCACCACACACTGAAAACACAGTTCGGGGCTGCCACAGAAGCCACTTATGCTTCAAAAGTGTACTTTCGTGTGCTTTCTTGAGGGATGAGGGAACAAATCAACAAAACAACCTCAAAGAAGAGTATGGGAGGTCCATCAGCCACCACATGGAGCCATCAGAATGCCATCGGCCACCAAATAAGTTAATCGGCCAACAATGTGGCCGATCAGTCAAACATGGTAGATTCAGGGCAGTTTGGTCCATTTTCCTCGGGTCTTTAAGTATGGGGTTTGAAACCCCATTTCTTCACTTTCCCAAAGCCGAAAAACATTTCTCCTCTCATTCTAGACCATTTCTTCCTTCTGATCCGTGCTTTCTACGTGTTTTCACACATCCCACAAACATTCAAATCGCAAAACCCTCATTGTTCTCAACATTTTGAACCGATTAAAAAGTGGTTTCGGTGTCTCTTTCTTGATTTCCATCATTTGGGGTTTGTTTCCCCTGAATCACCCTTGATTTCCGTGCCCTCTTTCGAGCCTTGACCTTTTCTTCCATTTTTACACCCCTCAGAGTTGACTTTTTGTTGACTTTTGGCATTCTCGCCCATTTTTCACATCTTCGACCATTTTCTCATTCATCTTGAGATGACGAATGACATTCCACATTATGGGGCTCCTTCGGGGATGGAGATGGATCCCAAGTTTGAGCCTTTGCCGCTCAGCATTCGACCCTTCGATCCAGCCTCTTATGACCTTGATGTACACGTGTTGCCCCCTGACGGCATCCGCCAGTTCAGGAGATTCGCGCGAGGTGCACCAGAGGACCTCCTGCTACGCGAGCCGGAGTTACACTTATCCTATGGCGCCGCTAAGGTATACTCTTCCGCTTTACTTACTGCAATGTATGTCGTATGTCTTGGATATGTCATACTGCTCTTTATCTGATTATCCTAAACACACTTGTACACCACATGCCTTGTTCATTCTGAGCACATTCACACATTGTACCTCTATCAATTCAAAACACATGCATACACTATATTACTGACACTGCCTTGCATCTTATCTTGGACACAGGGAGATTCTCATGCCTTCCGGGGCTATGGGAACACCATTGCTCGATACTGGTACATGGAGCTGCCCGATGTTGTTCGACACATTGTCGATGAGGTTGGTTTTGCTGCATTCTGTATGGGACTCTTGCGCCTCACTGTGAGTCGGTCTCTTCTAGGTACTCTGGTGGAGAGGTGGGGGGATACCACTGATTCCTTCCATCTCTCTACAATAGGGGAGATGATGATGACTCCCTTCGACTTCTCCATGCCCACCGGCATAGGAGTAGGGGGTGATCCGATCCCTTACGACACTGATATGGGGGAATGGGATGCTGCTCAGATCTTTTAGCTAGGGACTCGCCCACCTCTCTCCCGACCAGGGATGGTGCAATATTCGTGGTTCGTCGACCACTTCAGGGGAGAGACGCCAACGACCCACGAGGAGACCGAGCACTACGCCCGAGGATTTCTCATGTTCTTGCTTGGCACCACTCTTTTCGCCGATCGGGCGAACACCGTTGGCCTTTACCTCTTGAGTGCGCTAGTGGACTTGTCTAGCGTCCGACTCTATGACTGGGGCGGTGCAAGCTTGGCCACCTTGTACGGATACATGAGTTCTTCTTCCCGCCGGAGTGGGCACCTATTAGGAGGCTACTAGAGAGCCTGGGAGGTACATCTTTCCCTTCTGCTTTACAGTCCTACTTTACATCATCTGTACACCACACACACTGCATAACACGCAATCTACTTTACACCAGTTGTACATTACACACACTGCACAAGACATTGCACATCATTCTTTGATTTCTGCTTTATCCGTATGCTGCTTTATTGATAAACATACTCATTATTACCCTTTCACATTCTGTAGTTATGGGTATATGCCTACTTCCCGAGGCTTGCCCCATAGCCAGAGGTAAAGACGTCTCCCATGGTCCCATATTCACATAGGTACGATGTGAGGTGTAAGCGGAGGCCCCGAGAGTCTTTCTCATTTTTTCACCGATATTTTGACACTGTAGCCGTAGCGGAGGTATTTCAAACCTTACTGTTTATCTGAGCTTTGCTTCATATTGCACTTTCAATAGCAGCTAACAACCTATATACCCGTCATTTTTAGATCACCTAGTAGCCCTGGGCAGTACTGCCTGACGCGGTTAGGGATCAGTTTGCTGGCGCTCGGGTGGCCTCACTCTTCCGGATGTTATTCGAGGGCCCGGTCTGTCGGGCATGGTACTTGGGAGAGCGCTTCTTGTGACAGAGCCTCGGCTTGCCTGAGCAGATAGTCCCAATGCCATCCCCCACCTACATGAGGACTATAGAGAGATACACTGAGCAGGAGATGATCGACTTCACCAGAGGTTGGGATACCGACTTCTTCAGGCTCGACGGCAACTATACCGTCTTTATCCAGACATATCTTATGCCGCCTCTGGCCAGTGTTCGCCAAGGTGAGAGAGACAGACTTGTAGCCGCAGCAGGATGAGTGGGAGGATCCAGGGTGACTCAGGCACGTGATAGGAGAGGTTCCCATAGGAGACAGAGGGCGGGGTGGCCAGACCTGCCCACTACTGTGACATGCCGAGGACGTGCTGGAGAGGCTTATCAGATTCCCATCGCTTCTGCCCCAGCTGATCACGAGCTCATCAGAGTTCGAGGCCCGACCCCAGTATGTACCATACTTTGCATTCTGCACATTCAATTCATTTTAGTTTATGCTTCGCAAATTACTAATCATCTCAACATTTTTGCAGGCTTCCATAGAGTACACCGGGCAGACTTTAGAGTTGTCGGCTTCTCTGATAGGGATGGTGCAGACGAGCATGGATCTGCTCAGCATTTACAGTATTCCGATAAGTTGTTTTAACCTCCGTTCCAAAGCCCTCTATAATCTGCTCTATACTAATCTGATGCATCACATTATCAATACTGCATTTTATAGACCGCACTCATATACCGCTCACGGCCCCAATACACTGTATCCCATATACTGGCCACGGCCTTCATACACTGCAATCATTCACCGCTCACAGCGCTCATATACTGCTCACAGCATTCATACACTATAATCATGTACTGTTCACGACATTCATATACTGCATTTGATACCATACTCAGTTTCGCGTATCATAATTGATGCATTTGCCAAATTGTTCTTTTCAGGTCCCATTCTAGATGTCAGTCACAGCGGGTGCCCCAGCGGGACCTTCAGTGCCTCCCCAAGCAGTAGGAAGAGAGAGAAGAGGGACGTCGGCGCACAGCCGAAGTAGAGCTAGGCGTACTCACGCCGGGAGTAGTTCTTGGGAGCCTGCCCCAGATGATGATGAGTTTGACGAGGAGCCAGTGAGCCCATAGTTAGTGTCATCTTAGGGCGGAGATGAGGTTGGCGATGGCTTCGCGGAGGGAAGTAGAGATGGTTCTGGTGCCGACTCCGACTCAGATGCAGACGGCGATGCTGTTGGTGACAGCTCTGAGGCAATGCCCAGGAAAAGGGTGAGGACGGCCTCTCGATCTTGAGGTGGCCGGGGATGATTCAGATGCTTTTTCTTTTTTTCTTTATTTCACTTTTTTTTGCTAGTAGTTTTTGCAGATTATACAGCCTTAGGCAGTTTTGTTTTTCTTTAAAACTTGTACTCTTTTGCAAAAGAAACCATGATGAAATGAAAACAGCTTTTGTTTAAAAAGTGTTACATTTTGCATTCAAAGCATCGCATAACATCGCACGGCGTGAAAATAAGATTGAACTTTGTAGAAAACTGTATATGATGCATTGTCTTAATCAGGTGATGAACCGACTAACAACTGAGAGAACAAAACAACTCGATAAACAAAACTGAGACTTGACAAGCTAATCAAATGTGAATACAACTCGATAAACACGACAAGAACTTAATAATCAGCGTAAATACAACTCAATAAACAAGATTGCAACAACTCGATAAGAAAATAACAGCAAAAGAGACACAAAAGGGTATTAAAAGTAGAATCAGACATATGTTCTCAGCACTTCCAATACATGGACAACTTAGAGAGCAAAATGAGAGGACATCGGCCACAAGAAATGACCCTCGGCCACCAACACTAGCCGTTTCGCTACTAACATGGCCGGTCGGCCACCATCACTGGCCGGTCGGCCACTAATGTCAGGAACCTCCAGAATGCTGCCACATGTCTTCCACTCAACACCTTATCTTCTATTAAGGTTCCAGCTTCGTGGTTTCTCCATTTTAACACTATTTTTGCCCCAAATGGAAGCATTTCTTGCCCAAAACCTCACAAATTGGATTGCAAACTTGGATGGCTCGAAAAAATTAAATTCCCGAAGTTTCAGAATAAATGCCCTATTCACGCTGAGCCGCATCCCGCTACGTTTTCCGTTCCCCCATGCCGCGGCTAGGTGTTAGAACCCGGTAACTCATGTTTTTAGCTTTGGCGGACAAGAGATGTGTCCCACTTTTGAAGATTTCCAAGCTTTAATGGCATCTCAGCGCGATGAAAAGATCTTGCCCCAATTCTATTTCGGACACATCCAAGCCTTAGGACGGATATGTGGGCTTACTTTGCATGACGCTCTGTCTTTGATTCGCGACGGGGAGTTGGACATCCCCAGCCTGATTCATCGGTTTTCTGACATCGGTGACTGCGGCGACCATCTTTGGCAGAGTTTTTGGCGACACGCCCTCTGTTTATGCATGTTGTCTCACTTCTTGCTTGTCCCAGGCTCTGGAGGGTCCAGCATCCATTTGATTGAGGTTGCCCAAGGCTTAAAGGAGGGCAAGAGCTACATTGCCACGACACTAGCTGAGGCATTGATAGGTTTGGATACCTTTCATCGCCGAGAGATAACTAGATTCGCGGGGAGTCCACTACTACTGCAGGTAATGTTTCCCATCCTTCTCAAATGTGTGACTCACATCACTCGACCCTTAGGCTCAGTTTTTCTCTCTTTTCTCTCTTTTCTCTCCACGTACACCTCTCTATTCTTTAATCTCTCTTATTTTTCATCCCTCCCTAGATATGGCTGATGGATAAGTTGAAAGTAGTGGACTCATGCCCAGCATACTCAACACGCAGCTATTTCTTCCGACAACGACTAATTGATGCCCCAGACGAGGGATGGTGGTACGAATGGATGTGCAGTCTATCAACTGTCAACATTGCTTGGCACTACCCCTAGCTTAATCTGCCAGCAATAGGCTACAGCAAGTCTCGCCAGCCAGGAATTCAACTGATTGGCTTGACACACTGTGTCTTCTACTTCCCATTCAGATTTCGGCATCAGTTTGGGCATGATCAGACTTGCCCAAAAAATGGGGTAGAGTACCTTGCTGCATTTCTAGTCCGAGGCTCACATCTGGCTCGGTATGCCATGGCATGGAGGACGAGAGAGCTTTTGGCCCTCGCTCCCACTTTCAGTCTCACCCTTTCTAACGAGTGCATATCTTGGCTCGATGAAGAGGCGCAGGTTGGGCTTACATTAGCATCAGAGGTTTCCACAAGCTCTGGGAGAGGGCGCAGGAACACCTGACTATGCCCCGAGTTTATTTGCTTTAATCAGTACTTTCAAGTTTTCTTTCTGAATGTAATAAAAAAACAACTTCAATTTGTATTCAAGAGTAGGAGAACTCCGTACTGAAATCAAAGTAATTGAAGGCTGTGGGTACTGAAAATTTTCCGTTACGGTCCAAAAATGGTCTAAGTCATAAAAAGATTAATTTGAGCAAAATCAACTTTTATTTAAACTTTTCAAAACCATTTTCGATATGGATTACAACTAGACATGCTCGAGATCTATCACTAAGATGTACAATCCCGGATCCAAGCAATTGGAAAGCTGCCCCTTGCCTTAATAGCACTGCACTGCAGATCACAACCGAACTCTTGAAGATAGAGAAGACGAAGATGACCAACATGATCACATGGACAAAGTTGATTTGGAAGTGTTTATGGTTGGACTTCAGAATGAAGTTGCCTACGTATCCCAAAGATGGGAATCAAGCCTTACGTAGTTCGGTTCAGATTCACTCGTGTATTAACGCTCTCCTTTTGTGCTCTAACTTTTGCCAAGGTCGCCCTTTCTGGGTTTTCAACCTTGCGAGCTCAATTTTTATTATTTCAAATTTTTCATGTTATAATTTTTGCCTAGGTCGCCCTTTCGGGTTTTCGGTCTAGCGAGCCTCTCGGGGATAGTATTTCTTCAACTTGTCCATGTTCATCGGTTAGGAGAATTCAAGGCCATCTAAATCCATCAGAATGACAGCACCACCCAACCAGATAGACTTGATGATGTAGGGACCAGTCTAATTAGGTCTGAACTTGCCCTAGGGTCGTGAATGGGAGCCTGGTTGTCTTTCAGCATCAAGTCCCCTTCTTTCAAATTCCTAGACTTAACTTTGATGTTGAAAGCCCTGGCAATTCTTCGTTGATAACCTTGGACGTGATACAGTACTTTCAGCCTTCTCTCGTCAAACAGCATGAGTTCTTCGAATCTGCTCTGTTGCCAATCTACCTCAACAATCTGGCACTCAGCCTTTACCCGCAATGACGGAACCTCAACTTCGATAGGCAGAATAGCCTCCATCCCATAGACCAAGAAATACGGAGTTGGCCCAGTAGAAGTTCGAATTGAAGTCCGGTAGCCCCAAAGAGCAAATGGCAGCTTATCTGGCTAGTCCTTGTAGGTTTCCACTATCTTTTGTAGAATGTGTTTGATGTTCTTGTTGGCGGCCTCAACAGCTCCGTTGGTTTGCGGCCGATGTGTAGATGACTTATGAAAAGCCACGTTGTATTTCTCCAACAAGTCGATCACCTCCTTCTTCAAGTGGGAACCATTATCCGAAATAATCTCATTCAGGACTCCATAGCGATAGATGATGTTGTTCCTGATGAACTTAGCAACATGCGACGCCTTCAACACTGCGTAAGATTGGGCCTCAACCCACTTCGTAAAGTAGTCTATCGCTATCAGAATGTACTCATGCCCGTTGGACCCTTTCGGAGTGACAGTCCCAATCACATCAATCCCCCAGACTGAAAATGGCCATGGCGAAGTCATGTTGTACAGCTTCGACGGCAGAATGTTCATGCAGTTTGCATGGATCTGGTATTTGTGGCATTGCCGAACAAAGCCAATACAATCTTCCTCCATGGTTGACCAGTAATAACCCTGTCTAAAGATCTTTCAGGCTAGCATCACCCTTCTCATGTGTGCTCTGCACTCTCCTCCATGGATGGCCTCCATCAAGCGCTTAGATTCTTCAACATCAACACATAACTTATGCATCCCCAAATAACCCCTCTTGTACAGTTTACCCCCGCAGATGATGAACTGAGCAGCCATTCTTCGAATTGCCCTCTTATCTTTGGCATTTGCCCCTGGTGGATAAGCCTCATTTTCCAAGAAGTTCCAAATGTCGTAATACCAGGGGTTCTTATCTTGTACCTCATTTATGGTAGTAATCAGCTCGTAGGCCAGCACAAATTTCTGTTCAATGATGATCGGACGCATCCGAACTCCAAAAAGGATGTCTATCATAGAAGATAGACTTGCTAAAGAATCGGCGAACCTTTTGTTCTCTCTTAATAGATGAGTGAAGTTCAGTTTTTCAAATCGAGGAATCAGAACGTCCAAGGCATGGTGATAGATTTTTATTCTTTCTTCTTTAACTTTCCAATCTCTTTTAGCTTGAGATACAACAAGGTTCGAGTCCCCGATAACATCCAACCGTTTTGCCCCTAGTCCCAGGGCGGCTTCCAGTCTAGCAATACATGCCTCATACTCTGCCTCATTGTTCGATACTTTGAACCGGAGCTTGAAGGCTAAGGGTATGTGGGAATTGTCAGGTGCCATCAGCAACACCCCTATACCATACCTGTATTGGTTTGACGCTCCATCAAAGTACATAGTCCAGATTTCTTCTTTAACATGCAGAATGGCCTTATCTGGGAACAGATATTCTACTGCTTCATCCCCGTCCACTGGGTGGTTGGCTAGGAACTCCGCTACCGCTCTCCCTTTCACTGACATGCGCGTCATGTACATCAAATCAAATTCGAAGAGAAGAAGCAACCAACAAGCTAGCCTACCCGTAAGTGTTGGTTTCTCAGAGAGATATTTGATGGGATCTAATCTCGAAACTACTATTACACAGTGAGCTACCAGGTATGTAGACACCCCATTTTTGACCGACCTTAAGACTCAAACGTCATCGTTTGTGCACGCGATGATTGCGCATGTTTGTGCTTGTTTCGAGCACCCGAAGGTCTCAGCTGAGTGCCTTGTCTTTAAGCCTCTTAACACTTTGTGTTTTGGCCTTGTTTTTTGTGCCAACCCTTGTTGCCTCTTGCCTTGGGGAGAAGAGGGCCTTTCCGGCCACTTTTCTCCCTTGTAGGCCACTTTAAGTGGCCGGTTGGCTAGAGGAAGTGGCCGGTCGGACACTTAACTGGCCGGTAGCCACTTTTTCTCCTTTTTAGATATTTGTAAATCTTTTGAGCCAGTTGTGGCTCACTGAACTCATCCTCCACACACGTGTATGGAGGGATTGAGCAAGCCTTTTGGCTTGCTTGGCCTATATAAGGGGAGCCTCCTCCCCCTTGAGAGGGGTTCAACATTTCCAAAGCTAAGAAAATATCCACTCTCTCTAGAATTCACACTCTCTCTTACTATATTGTGCTATTGTGCTTAGAAGTGCTATTTCTTCACACTTTTGCACATAAACACCTAGTCAAACAACATAACTTTGGAGCTGAGGTCCCTTGGAGCTTGTTTTGAGGACTTTGGATTGGTTTTACTCCAAAAATTGTGGCTGAAGTTGTTGTCTTGCCTTTGTTCTTCAAGGGTAAGAGACTAGCCCCTTTTAAGCTTTGTTTTGCTTAAGTCTTTTACCACCTTTGCATGCTATTTAAAGGCTGGTTTTAGCCTCTCAAAAACTTTGATTTTAAGACTTTAAGGTGTTGGTTTGAACCCTGTGGGGTTAGGGGGTGTGTTCCCTCTCTTTTGCTCTTTGGCTTGCTAGGCCTCTTGGGCCAACTCTCTAAGTTTTTGGTTCTTCCCTTGCTTGGCCTTTTTACCACTAAAAGTTGCTCTTGTGGTCCAAAATAGGTGGGGGTGGTCCCACTCTCCTTTTGTCCTGCTTGTATGCATTGTTGGACTCATACTTGAGCATACTCTTTTACTCTTTTGTGACCTAGCTCATGCTGATTTTTGTGGCTTATTAGACCTGCCTTACCTCTATTTTTAGTTGGTTTGGCCATTGGTTGATTGGCTCTTACACTTGTAGTGTAATTCTTGCAAATTAGCATTGTATGCTTAATGCTTTGGTCCATTATTCTAGCATGTATTGGCTCATCTCCAACATGTTTTGGGTGTTATTTTGACATGCCTTAACTCTGATTTTGGTTCGTGGAGTCACCTCTTGCTTGGTTCTTGCACTTGTAGTGTAATCCTCTTTGTTGGCCTAGCATGCACCATGCTTCATGCCTCCAATCCTAGCTTGTATTAGCTCTATCTCAGCATGCATTTGCTACTATTTTAGCATGTCTTAGCTTTGTTTTGAGTGGTCTTGGCCATGTGAGACTTGTTGTGCATGGTTGTGGTTTAAGTGGCCGTGACTAGCTTTGAGTTTCAAAGCCTCTTGCATGCTTTACTTGTGGTGATTGCATGCCTTAGCCTCATTTGTCACATGATTTCAATGTGTATAGCATAGTCACACTCTCACATATTCCACTCTTTCATAGCTTTTGTGAGTTGTGCCTTATGCCTTGTTTATGAGCCAATACATATGCATGCTTGTCTAGGCTTTTGGGCTACCATTTCAACATGTTTTGGTCTTTGTTTTGGCCTAATTGAGCTCTATCCATAGCTGGTTTAATCATTTCTGCCATGTATTGCATGCCTCTTGTGTAGTCCCCCCTACTAGCCTTGTGCCTTAGGCCTCCTAGTATGCCTTATTTGTGATGTTTATGTGATATGGCATCATTAAACACATAATTTCAGAGCATATAGCCTTGTTAAACTCTCATGTTTATCACTCTTTAATTGTGTTTAAGAGTTGTGCCCTTATGCCTTGTTGACGAGTCAATGCATGAACATCATTTGCTTGCCTTTCATGCTATCAGTTCAGAGCATTTTGGCCATTGTCTTGGCATGCATGAGGTCTGTTTAGGGCTGGTTTAGTCCATTCAGCATTGTATTGTATAGCCCTAGTGTTGTGTACTTCACTAGCTTTAATGCTTAAGGACCCTAACATGCTATACCTGTGTCGTTTGCATGATATGTCATCATTCGGCATATGATTTCAATGCTTGTACCTCTGTCATGCTCTCATATATGTCACTCTTTCAATGTGTTTGAAAATTAAGCTTTGTGTCCTGCTTGCGAACAAACGAATGAGCATGCGTTCCTTGCTTTTTGTGCCTAAGTCTTAGTGTGTGTTGGCCACTATTTTGGAGCATCTTAGGTCTGTCCATATGTGGTTTGATCACTTAAGCATTGTAATGCATGCCTCATGTGTAATGCACTTCATTAGCTTTGATGCCTTAGCTTCTAAACATGTCTTACATGCATTGCTTGCCTGATAGAGTCTTGTACATGCCACTTTAGCATTGATAGATAATCATGTTGTATGCTTTGCATCGTGTTTGGATCTGACACTAATCCAAACACAAGGAATGTTGCACGTTTCATACTCAAAGTGATGAAACGTGTTGCGTTTCTTGGTCGCCAACCCTCTTGATCATGCATGATAGAGGTGGAGGCTCTTATGTGTTGTTTCTACATTCACTAATATTGTGCGAGCTTGGCTCTTTGGCCATCATGCATTGAGATGCGTGATTGGTGGCTTGAGAGTCGAGTACTACGCTCCTTTGAGCTTGAGAAATGATAAGGAGACTAGTTGCACACACATTTCCTTGTAAATGCATTGAGGTTCTGGAAAAGGAAGTGGCGCTGGCCACTTGCACTAGCCTACCGGCCAGTTGTAGCGGCCGGCCGGCCACTTGCAGCAAATTTTTCCAAAATGCTCCTATTTTGAGGCAGATGCAACCTGAAAGTGTGTTCGATGCTCCGAGGTCACCGTGAGTGCAAATGGAGACAACTTATGGCAAGGTGATGCATTTTCGGGCGAAGTAAACCGAGCATGCATATCTCCCTCCCCTTGAGGCCATTTTAACTACTTTATTTGGCTAGTTAGTTTGTAGTTTTTGTAATTAATTAGTTAATGTATTTAGCTAATTCAATTCATTATTGTAATATTCTAATTAGCTTAGCATAGCTAGTTTCAATTTGGTTTGCAATTAATTAGCTTAGCATAGTTAATTAATTGATCTGTAATAAGTGGCTTAGCTTAGCTCTTATTTATTCGGACCCTCCGTCGAGAGGGCAAATGTTGTAATAAGTGTGCGTGTGTGTGTGAATGTCTTCCAACCCCACGTCTTTCTCCCTTTTATTTATTTGCTTTCAGTGGTTAGATTAGGGCATATTTTCAATTAGCATACCTTATGCTTGCATGCGTGCATCATCCATTTGTCTTGCATGCGCCGAGCTCGGTGCATCATTCAAACTGCATTATACTTCAATACCTATTCGAATACATATATCAACTCGTTGCATTCATATGCCATCTTAGATAGCTGAGCCCATTTAGTTGCATTTTGCATGTGTTGCATTAGGCACTTAACATAGTTAGGATCATACATTGATTTCTAACTAGTTGTTGTTTTGGCTCGGAGTACACTGTAAGTGTTTATGCTTTAGCATCCTTGCATGTGTGTAACTGACTGCCATGGTAGCATGCTTGCCATGAGGCTATTTGCTTAATTGCTATAACTGTCTGAATGCCTGCGGATGAAGGCTTCGTTGCTTGAATTGGAACAATTCATCAAAATGTGTGTTTTGAGCCCACTTTGCGAAGTGGCAAAATCATCATGCTTTTAAGCCCACTTGAGGGTGGCAAATTCAAACCATTTTCGAAAACAAAGATTGAATTGTTTTGTTCCAATTTAGGAGTTTTAGTCTATACTTGTTTGATGTGCGCATCACATAATAAGTTAGATTAATAATCGGAACAAGAACGTATGTGTTTATAAAAACAACATATCATGTGTAGTAGAGGCCGATCTTTGATCGGCTGAGCGGGGTGTAGACGTTCCCGAACACCCCGGGAGGACGAGTCCCATTCTGTTCGTTTTGGGCTCGCTATGGTTCAGGACTCTCAAATTGTCACGGTTCTTAATATGAACCAAAGAGTTCAAATCCGGCAAATCGCTTTGAGAAAAAACAGATATTTGAAAGAAGTGCCAAACATGGACTGCTTTGCTAGATACAGAGTCGTCACCTAAATATTTTATTTTGGGGGATTTAGGAATCCCTGACTCGGTGCCAAAGGCCACGTGTCCATCATCACCAAAGTTGCCTCAGCTCGGGAACTTGGGTACGATTGGGGAAGGTCAGCTATGAGCAACCCCTCTCGCCCGATCAAGGATCGGCCTCTACTAACCGTGATATCTTGTTTTGAAAACATTATATGCTCTTATTCCGGTTATTAGCCTAGATTTACTATGTTATGTGCACAGCAAACAAGTATAGACCAAATCGCCTAAATCGGAACAAAACATTTCATGTTTATTTTCAAAATGGTTTGCTACTCGCAAGTAGGCTAAAATGCAAATTTTGCCACCCTCAAGTGGGCTTTAGAAAAGATGGTTTTGCCACTATCTAGTGGGCTTAAAACTCACATTTTTAATGCATTATTCCAATTTAGGTAATTCAACCTCCATCCACAGGCATTCAAGCAGTTACATCACATAAGCAACTAGCCTCATGGTAATCATGCTGTCATGGCAACGCTCACACACATGCAAGGATATTAAAGCATAAGAACTTACCTAGTACTCCAAGCCAAAACAGAAACTAGTTAGTAATCATATGCATGGTCCTAGTTCATGTTAAGATGGCTAATGCAACACATGCAAAATGCAACTATGATAGGCTCGGCTAATCTACAATGACATGTGAAATGCGACAGATAACATGTATTCAATTTGGAATTGAAATACAAATGCAGTTAGAATGATGCGCCGAGCCCGGTGCATGCGAAACGAATGAATGGATGAAAACATGCTATCATACTGTATCCTAGTTGAAACATGCCCTAGACTAACCATCGAAAGCTAGTAAATAAAAGGGAAGAAAGACGTGGGGTTAGAAGATATGCACACACTCACGCACACTTATTACACATTTGCCCTTCGCCCGGAGGGACCAAAAGAATAATACAAATTAATTAACCTACAAGCTAATTAAATATTACAGTCCACCTAATTAATTAAGAAAATTAACTAAGCTAAGTATGTGGTAAAAGGCCTCGGGAAGAGGGTCCCATGCGTGCGTGCTCGGGTTTGCTCAGAAATCCAACGCCATGCACAAGTTTGCCTCTGTTTTCCCTGCTCTGCTCTTTTGAAAATTGCATAACTCCCAAGGTATGCTCCATGGACACTGTGGAGCACCACCGACCAAGTGGGAACACCACCGGCCATGTCCGGATGGTCATCGGCCATTTGTTGAGCTCTCGGCCATCAATAATTGGCCGGTCGGCACTCCATGTAGTCGACCGGCCAAATATTCCTGCAGAACTTGTTTTGACAGCAGCAGAGGGCAAAACATGGCATGGCAATACATTTCAAGCAAATGTATGCACCACCACATCCCTTATCATATTTAAGACTCAAAGGGGTATGGTGCTCGATTCTCGGACTACCAATCGCGTATTTCAATGCGTGATGGCCCAAGAAATCAAGTTGTGCATTTTAATGTCAAATATAATGCACACAAACACACAATGAACTCAACCTCTATCATACTCAATTCAAGAGGCAAAGCATGCATGCTTAATGTTATGCAACCTAGGCATGGAAGCTAAGCATGCAATATGAGCATGCGAACAAGCAATGTAAATATGCAAGCATGCAAGTTATGCAAACTAACAAGCATTCAAGATGGATGAGCATGCAACGACATGTGGGAATGGTCTTAAACCAAAATAGGCAGCTCTCAAATAGGCCCAAATCAATGGCCAAAATGATGCAACAAAAGCATGAAAACGCACACACAAGCATGCATGCACAAGGGCCTAAACATGGAGCGTAAGCCATCAACTCTTCAAGGCATGAAAGGGATGGAAAATGCAAGTATGCAAACATGGAACATGGACTGAAATGTGGTTTCCAATGATGCCAAATCATGAGAACAAGCCAAGTAAAGCATACTAGTGACCCACACACCCAAGGCTAGTAAGCTAGAATGCAAGACGACTATACAAATCATGGCAAACATGATCAAAACAACCATAACCAGACCTTAAGCATGGCAAAACAATGCTAAAACCCTCTTGGAACCTAACCAAAATCATGCTAAAATGTCATCTCACAACATGATGCATGTTAGGCCAAAACATAGGATTGCAAAGCAAGCATATGATGCGTGTGAGAGACCATTAAACCAAGCAAAAACAGATCTAAGGCATGCCAAAATATGACCAAATACCCATTGAAATGTGTCCAATACATGCAAGAATAAGGTGCTCCTTTGACAGGCCAATAAGAGGGTTACTCTGCACATGCAAGAAGGACACTCAACATGACCAAAACAACTCTAGAAATGGCTTATGGGGGTCCTAAAACCCACTAAAAAATGCCTAAACCGAGCTTAAGAAGTTTGCAAATATAGGCCCCTTTGTAAGGCCAAAAATGCAAGCAAACAAGACAACAAGGAGAGGGGATGACCCTCTCCTTCTTAGGACCTTAAATCACCATCCTCACCACTGAAATCCCTCAAGATTTCAGTGGTGAGGAGGCCCAAACAAGGTGGTCTCGGAGCTCACCAAAAATAGCACAAAATGGGGCCAAACAAGGCCTAAGAGGGGGTAAACGACCCCAAACACAAAAGTGACCTTAATGAACTATCTTAAACACAAAAAAAAATAGAACATTTTTATGTTATACTCAAAGCTTAAACCAGCATGCAAGATAGGTCAAAAGCTAATGCAAGATTGGGGAAAATAAAGCAAAAGTGTTACCCTTGAAGAAAACTTCAAGAACAGCAGGCCCAGCCACTCTCTTCTGACCAAAATCAATCCAAAACCTCAAGAACAAACCCACAAAGTCTCTCAAAGTCGAAGTAAGGTGTAATGCTATGTGTTTTAGTGCAAAACTAAGAACAAACACACACTTTAGGCCCTCAAACACACACAAAATGAAGAGAGAGAGGGAGATATAGAGAGAGAGGATGATATATATCAGATATATATGTGTATAGCTCTGGTTTTTTGTTGAACCCCAATCAAAGGAGAAGGGAGGTCTCTTATATAGACAAGGGAAAGGTTTGAAGCTTCTCAAAGAAGCTAAACAAAAAAAGGGGTCAAAGGGGGCCAAGGGGGCAAGGCTTCCTGAGGAAGCTAGGACAACTGGCAAGATTCTTGAGGAAGCTTTGACAAAGGGTCAAGCTTCCTCAAGAAGCTTTGACCAAATGGGTGCAAAAAGGGCAAAACAGCCACATGTATGCCCCGGGGCAGGTTTGGTGTATTCCAACTGGCACAGCTGGCATGCACAATGCCTGAAAAAGGTAAAAAGGTGCTATCGGCCAGAAAAGGAGGTCACCGGCCAAACAGATGGCCGGCCGGCCATACTAAGTGCCGATTGGCCAATGGTATAATTCACCAATGGCCGATAGCCTCAAAGCATGGCCGGTGGCCTCAAACCAAGGCCGGTGGGTGTCATGGGTAGCTAACAAGCTACTTTCTACCCTCAGAAGCAAAAACACAAGTGTTTGGTGCAAAACCAAACACAAGTGTTTGGTGCAAAACCAAACACAGAACAGTCGAGTTGAGAGATCCTGAGGCAAGGCGCGTAGCCGAGACCTCCGGGAACTCAAAACAAAACACAAACATGAGTAATCACCGAGTGTTCGAGCGATGGCGTCCAAGTCTTAAGGACGGTCAAAAATGGGGTGTCTACACGGGGGTGCTCATTTCAGGACCTTCCCCTCTCGTACCCAAGTTCTCGAGCCGAGGCAACATTGGTGATGATAGACACGTGGCCTTAGGCACGAGTCAGGGTTTTCTAAATTTCCCAAAAACAAAATATTTAGGTGGCTACTCTGAAATCTGGCAAAGCAGTCCATGTTTGGCGCTTTTTGATTAAAATTGATTTGTCAAAACGATTTGCTGGATTTGGACTCTTTGGTGATTTATCAGTCTTACATTGCACTTTGTGAGATTAGATTCAGAACCGTGACAGGAGTCTGAACTGTAGTAGCTAGAACCCAATTCGCGCCCTCGCATGCAGAGCGGAGTTCGAGCGGTCTATAGTTTCTGGCGACTCTGTTGGGGACTTAGAGAACTTGACTCGAACATCATGATATGTTGTTTTATCTACACTTATGTGTTTCTTTGCATTGCATTTGCACTGGTGCGCCTAGGAGACTGTGTCTACCATCTGCTATTCCTGAACGGTTTGCCGGAGGCTTGCTTGGAAAAACATGCCATAAGGCTGACCGGTTACGGGCTCTGCCACGATGGGAACACAAATCTTGGTTTTTTTACTGAGGCACCCTTTTTTGACCATTCGACCTAGTTGCATACCAGAAATTATAGTGACCATTCCAAACTAGGACAGGTTGTTTACCCGATTGTAGGTTGTTTGAAACCGCTGTATGCGTAGTGAAACCCTAGCTCCTGACAAGATAGGACAGGGAAACCCTACCCCTCTATAGGGGTGTTTTGGCTCTTACTTGCTTGCTATGTGCTTTTAGAGTGTGTCTCTATAGGAATACATGTATCAGTTTGCAAGTCTGAGTATCAGTCTGAGGACATCAATATTTGGGGGTATCAGATTTGATGCAGTGATTTGGGGGCAGCAATCAGTGTTTGAGAACAGTTCTTTCAACTTGTGATTATCAACTGTGTGTTGTGTTTATTTAAGCCGAAATGTTATCCATTTTTTTGCTTGTTATTTCCTTATTTTGTTTTATTTATATTTTTGCAAGGTAGTATAGCATCATTGCTTCCGAGAAGGCAATTTCCCCCAAAGCACTATGGGTTAGAGGTAGAAGGCTTCATCGATCCGAGGATCTAGTTGACAGACAAGCAATGTTCTTTTCATTATCCCCAGTTACAAGGTAGAGGGCAGTTAGGCAGAGAGTATCAGTACAACAGTCAGTTCAGAGGTCTTTGTCTACCCCACATGTGCACAGTAGGGATCAGATTTCTATTTCTACCACAGAAAGGGAACATACACCAATTCAGTCAGATCCACACTTTACAGTCGAAATGGAGGATATGATGTGTCAACTCCAAAAGACTATGTAGGCCATACAGCGGGATGCTGCCCGCCAGGCAGAGGTTGTAGCCCAATAGACAGAACTGATTGCTAGGCTCCAACAATAGCAGCAACCACAACAAGCCAGAGCATCTGCTTCGCATCCACCTCCACCCCCACCTAGGGTTCCAACACCTGGGGAAACAACTCACGTTCAGGAGAATACAGACGTTCCAACGGGGCTAGTTCCACCCCCAATCCTACCTCAGCTGTCTAAAGCACCAACTAATCCAGTGGATACACCATTTGAATTTGAGGTGGATCCGACCGCCCTGAAAGTCAGTAAGCTTGAAAAGCTATTTAAACGGGCTCAGGGAGTCAACTCCATCCCAAATATAGAGGATGGTTACACTGATTCGGCAGTAACATTGCCGGACAGATTGAAGATGCCCCACATAGACCGTTTTGACGGCTCGGGCCACCCTATGGTTCATCTGAGGCTGTTCTCAGATATTTTGTGCCCGATGGGCTTGACAAGACTCTAGAAACTATCACTCTTCGGCTGGATCCTGTCGGGTATTGCGGCCATTTGGTACGCCAAGCTGGAGGACTCAGTGAAAAGGAGCTAGGAGAAAATGGCTGAGGCCTTCGTCGCACAATATTTATATAACACCCAGATTGAGGTCACGACCTGTGATCTTGAAGCAACCAGGCAAGAGCCAAAAGAAGGCTTTTCTGATTTTGTCACTTGATGGAGGGCCAAGGCCTCCATGATGACAACTCGGCCAATGGAGAAGGATCAAATAAGAATGGTTGTGCGCAACCTCCAACCCAAGCTGATGCAGAAAATGATCATCTTACCCCTTCCCACCTTTGCGAACTTACATGAGATTGGGGTACAGATTGAGGACACTATGAAGCAAGGTCTGATTGACCACGAGAGAGAGCAGCCCAAGAGGGCGTTTACCCGCAGTTTGAATGCAGCTACCAGCAGTAGTGCAGCTGCTAAAACTTCTGATGTGGGCATGGTCACCACCACCACCCCAAAAATAGCCACACCTTTCACCGGTATATCCAGAACCACCTCTTAACCAGCAAACTATCCACCCCAAGGCAAGAGGGTTTTTACCCCACTTTATATGCCTTTGTCTAAATCTCTAGGGATCCTACTCAGGAAAGGGCATCTGAAACCATTAGAACAACGGCCTTTACCCGATCCCCTTCCTTCAAAGCATGACCCGACTAAATATTGTGCATTCCATCAACAGCAAGGTCACAACACCGACTTCTGCTTTCGGCTACGTCATGAGATTCAAGATCTCATTGACAACAAGGTGATTGCACCTCCCGACAAACCAAATGTCACCACCAACCCACTCCCACCACATAACCAAGCTCCACCACCCAAGCACATCAACCTGATCCAAACCGCGACCATTTCGTATGACCCAAGCATATACATCACACCCTCCCACCTACCCAAGCCTGAGGTGTTCATCCCAGACAGCACGAACTTGTGTATGTTGAGCATCTCTCAAACCCAACCTGAACCGGTGGTGGTGACCGTCAAATACAGATCCGGGATAACTTTGGAGGCAGATGAGAATGTTGATTCAGAGCCCGAGGGGTCTGGGAGCTTTGCATACAACCTGAGTGGTTATATCACATCAACAGACCAGGCTAAGCCGAGGGTAGGGTTGCCAGCTGGGGCAAAGATCAGTGTGGTTCGGAAGGATGGACCTGGCTAGGGGTTAAATGACCTAGCAGAGCTAGAAGAGGATATTGCCAATCTGCAGTTCTTCAATGAACAAGACCCAGGGGATGTGAACATCAACTGGTTCAACTTGGATGGGTCAGCAGAAAATACTGGGTGGCTCTGCGACGAGCTAGATGCTGTTGAGGTGCCTCAGTCAGAACAGGAACCGTCAGAAACGGAATATCCGTAGTGGCCAGAATGGCCGAAAATCAAAAGGAATCACTGGAGAGCACCGATGTGAAGAATTTTGCTCGGGACGTGGGCAAATTGTGTATGGAAAACACTGAACAGCATGTTACATTGAAGCAACTTAAGTAAGAAAAGATCGAGGATCTTAAGAGGGCTAGGAAGGCCAAAGCCCCTGCGGAACCAACCAGATGACACTTGGTATATTGAGAAGGTCGACCATATGACCAGGAGTGGGCGGTATTTAAGGCCCCCACTTTTGGATCAGCCAAAAGTGTCCGGGAAGGACAAAGAGGCAAAGAGGCAGAAAGAAAAATTACTGGAGGAGGAGGCTGTACTGAAACAGCTAAAGAAAATTCAAGCAGACATCTCCATCTGAGGACTGCTTATGACCTCGAGGGTTCACAGACAAGCGGTCTTTTCTGCCATGGACAAGGCGAAACTTTCAATTGATACCATACCTAAGCAGTTGGTAGGGCTGGTTTTCCCGGGAGGAGCTTTCCCGACCTTGATCTTCACCGACAAAGAACTACCTGCCCGAGGGCTCAGATCATAACAAACCACTATACATCTCTGTGAAGTGTAGAGAGAAATGGATACCGGTGGTCCTGGTCGACATGGGATCTGCAATCAATGTATGTCCGTCAAGAATGGCGTATGCTATCGGGTTGAAGCCCGCGGATTTCGTGCCTACGGCCCAGGTGATACGGGCCTATGATAATACCAGCCGAGACGTGATGGATACTGTACAAATTTGGACTTAGGTTGGCCCGGGGCAACAGGACATTGAGTTCCATGTCTTGGATGTACCAGCAACCTTCAATCTACTCCTTGGGTGGCCGTGGCTGCACCAAGTGAAGGACGTTTCTTCCACCCTACACCAAATGTTGAAGTACCCCCACGGGAAGGGGGTAGCAATCGTTTTTGGAAATTCTTCAATACATCCGCCGCTAGAGGTTTCTACACCAGTTCTGCATATTGAGCATGGTGCAGAGGATGTATTTCTGTCAGGATTTACCCTCGATGAGCCCAAGGTTGTACAGGATATGTTAGCTATTGATGAGGGGCTATATGTCAGTGCACAGTCTGTCTACCTTATGAACAAGCTTCAGCACATGCCCGAATGAGACTAGGGCGAAGTGGCCGGAAGGGCGTTGTAGCATCGGCCGAAGTGCCGCACAACCCATATACCTTTGGCCTAAGTTATCTGCCTACTAAAAGAGGATTGGACGAGGAAATGAAGCGAGATGGCCGGAAGAGCCAGGACAAACCAAGCTGGGAAGCATTATGAGTTGGTGCACCGACCTATCCAAGGGACCCTGAACGGACGCTTTGTCCGGGACGGGGAAGACTTCCCGTTGTGCGGCTTTTCAGTGCCATGTCTAAATATAGGGAGGCAGCGGTTGCCCAGCTTCAAAATATTTTTGATCTTCAATTGTCCGGGGATGAAGTTGCCGAAGAACAGATAAACCCACTAGCTGAGGCTGAGCAGTGCAAGAAGGAGGATTCTGAGAGCATAGAAATTGAGATGGGGATAGTGCTGGCTTGTCTCCTCTCAGATCCTCAGATCGTACTGGAGTGGTTGGGGGATAACTTCTCAGTTTCCACGATTAGGGATGATGCAGCTGTGGGCCCATCTTCAAGCATTCTCGATGCATCCATCGCACCCTCCCTCATCTGGCAATACGAGGAGGGCTTTTTATCGAGCAGTTCCGAGTCAGGTAGTGAGCCGGAATCTTATTCCACTGAGTCTGTGGAGTCGGAATCAAATTCCAGCTCTTTTGAGTCTGAGTCCGGTATTCTTGGGGGTGATAACCCGAATGCCACTGTCTTGTCCAGGTCGTCTTTTTCTTTTTCCTTTGAGTCTGTTATAATCGAAGGATCAGACGAACTGGATATTATCAATGAGAATGGTACGACTGTGGCTTCCGAGTACTTTTCTGTGCCTTTAATTTATTACATTATTCAGGATTTTCAAAATTTTGATAAAAACGATGAGGAAGAAATTCCTTTGGTTTTACAACGTTTGATTGATCAAGAGCATGAGAGGTTTGTAAAACCTTTGGTTGATGAAATCATCTTAATTAACGTTGGTACTGAAAAGGATCCGCGGCGGGTCCAAATCGGGTCCACGTTGTCTTCGGAGGAGCACGAGCGCTTAGTCACTTTATTAAAAGATTTCAAAGATGTTTTCGCGTGGTCCTACGAAGACATGTCTAGAATCGATCCTGCGATTGTACAGCACCGGATCCCTCTTGACCTAGAGGCCCGACCTGTTAAGCAGAAGCTCTAAAGGATTTGCCTGGACTGTGCTCTGAAGATCAAAGAAGAGGTCACCAAGCAAATTGACGCAGGGTTCCTATTGGTATCTGAATACCCTACTTGGTTGGCCAATATAGTTCCAGTGCCGAAGAAGGACGGTAGAATTCGGGTATGTGTGGACTTCAGGGATTTGAACAAAGCCAATCCAAAGGACGACTTTCCTCTGTCGCATATCGACGAATTAGTGGATTTCACTGCTGGGCATGTGTTGCTCTCGTTCATGGATGGTTTTTCAAGCTACAATCAGATTTTGATGGCACCCGAAGACAGGGAGAAGACTACTTTCACCACCCCGTGGGGAACCTATTATTATAGAGTGATGCCGTTCGACTTGAAGAACGCTAGGGCTACGTATCAATGGGCTGCGACCACGATTTTGCACGATATGATCCATAAAGAGGTTGAGGTGTACGTGGATGACATGATTTTCAAGTCCAAGGAAAGAGAGGGCCACTACACTGCCTTACAAAAATTCTTCCAACGGATCAGAGAGTATCGGTTACGGCTGAATCCTCAGAAATGTACATTTGGTGTTACAGCAGGGAAAATACTGGGGTTCTTGATCACACAGAGGGGTATCGAGGTCGATCCTTCCAAAATCAAGGCCATCTTAGAAATGCCACCACCGAGAACTGAAAAGGAGGTGCGAGGCTTTCTGGGTAAAGTGCAATTCATAAGACGGTTTATTGCAAAATTAACCTTGGCTTGTGAACCACTGTTTGGTCTCCTGAAGAAAGGAAAGAAGTTCCAATGGGACAACCGATGCCAAGTTGCTTTCGAGCATATCAAGCAATATTTACAGAACCCACATGTGTTGTCACCGCCTGAGCCGGGGAAACTGTTGATTCTGTACTTATCAGTGACTGAAATGACAATGGGCTACATGCTTGCACAGGAGTCTGAGGACAAAGTGGAGAAGGCTATCTACTACCTGAGCAAGAAAATGCTGGATTACGAGACCCGCTACACTCCGCTGGAGAAGGCTTGTATGGCCTTGGTATGGGCAACCAGGAAGTTGAGGCACTACCTGTTAGCTCACTCTGTAATACTGGTTTCAAGATTAGATCCCATCAAATGTCTCTTTGAGAAACCAACACTTACGGGTAGGCTAGCATGTTGGTTGCTTCTGCTTTTTGAATTTGATCTGATGTACATGACGTGCAAGTCAGTGAAACAGAGAGCGGTAGCGGAGTTCCTAATCGACCACCCAGTTGAAGGGGATAAAGCAGTAGAATATCTGTTCCCAGACAAGGCCATTCTGCATGTCGAAGAAGAGACTTAGATGATGTACTTTGACGGAGCATCAAACCAATACGGGTATGGGATAGAGGTATTGCTGATAGCACCCGACAATTACTGTATACCCTTAGCATTCAAACTCTAGTTCAAAGTGTCGAACAATGAGGCAGAGTATGAGGCATGTATTGCTGGACTGGAGGCCGCCCTAGAACTAGGGGCAAAACGGTTGGATGTCATCGGGGACTCGAACCTTGTTGTATCTCAAGCTAAAGGGGATTGGAAAGTTAAAAAAGAAAAGATGAGAATCTATCACCAGACCTTAGACGTTCTGATTCCTCGGTTTGAGAAATTGAATTTCGCCCATTTGTTAAGAGAGAACAACAGGTTCGCCGATTCATTAGCAAGTCTATCTTCTATGATAGACATCCCTTTTGGAGTCCGGATGCGTCCGATCATCATTGAACAGAAGTTCGTGCCGGCCTATGAGCTGATTGCTACCATAGATGAGGTACAAGATCGAAACCCCAGGTATTACGACATCTGGAACTTCTTGGAAAAGGAAACGTATCCACCAGGGGCAAATGCCAAACATAAGAAGGCAATTCGAAGAATGGTTGCTCAGTTCATCGTCTGCAGGGGTAAACTGTACAAGAAGGGTCATCTCGAGATGCATAAGTTGTGTGTTGATGCTGAAGAGTCCAAGCGCCTGATGGAGGCCATCCATGGAGGAGAGTGCGGAGGAGCGCACATGAGTAGGGTGATGCTAGCTCGGAAGATCCTTAGACAGGGTTATTACTGGTCAACCGTGGAGGAGGATTGTATTGGCTTTGTTCGGCGATGCCACAAATGCTAGATCCTCGTAAGCCGCATGAGCATTCCACCGTCGAAGCTGTACAACATGACTTCGCTATGGCCTCTTTCAGTCTAGGGGATTGATGTAATTGGGGCTGTCACTCCAAAGGGGTCCAACGGGCATGAGTATATTCTGGTAGCGATAGACTATTTTACAAAGTGGGTTGAGGCCCAATCTTACGCGGTGTTGAAGGCATCACACGTTGCTAAGTTCATCAGGAACAACATTATCTGTCGCTATGGGGTCCCAAATGAGGCTATTTCGGATAATGGTTCCCACTTCAAGAAGGAGGTGATCGACTTGTTAAAGAAATACAACGTGGCTTTTCATAAGTGATCTACATATCGGCCACAAACCAACGGAGCTGTTGAGGCCGCCAATAAGAACATCAAACGCATTCTACAAAAGATAGTGGAAACCTACAGGGACTGGCCAGATAAGCTGCCATTTGCTCTTTGGGGCTACCGGACTTCAATTCGAACTTGTACTGGGGCAACTCCGTATTCCTTGGTTTATGGGATGGAGGCTGTTTTGCCTATCGAAGTTGAGGTTCCGTCATTACGGGTATTGGTTGAGTGTCAGATAGATGAGGCAGATTGCCAGCGAAGCAGGTTCGAAGAACTCATGCTCTTTGATGAAAGAAGGCTGAAATCATTGTATTACGTCCAGGATTATCAACAAAGAATTGCCAGGGCTTTCAACAAGAAGGTTAAGTCCATGAATTTGAAAGAGGGGGATCTAGTGCTCAAAGACAACCGGGCTCCCATCCACGACCCTAGGGGCAAGTTCAAACCTAATTGGACTGGTCCTTACATCATCAAGTCTATCTGGTCGGGTGGAGCTGTTGTTCTGATGGATTTAGATGGCCTTGAGTTCTCCCAATCGATCAACATGGACAAGTTGAAGAAATACTATCCCTGAGTGGCTCGCTAGGCCAAAAACCCGAAAGTGCGACCTAGGCAAAAGTTAGAGCATAGAAAATTTGAAATAAGAAAAATTGAGCTTGCAAGGTTGAAAACCTAGAAAGGGCGGCCTTGGCAAAAGTTAGAGCGCAAAAGGAGAGGGTTAATACACGAGTGAACCTAAACCAAACTATGTAAGGCTTGATTTCCATCTTTGGGATACGTAAGCAACTTCATTCTGAAGTCCAGCCATAAACATTCCCCCAATCAACTTTGTCCATGCGATCATGTTGGTCATCTTTGTCTATTCTGCATTCAAGAGCTCGGTTGTGATCTCCAGTGCGGTGCTATTCAGACAAGGGGCAACTTTCCAGTTGCTAGATCCGGGGTTGTACATCTCAGTGATAGATCTCGGGCGTGTCCAGTTTTGATCCATATCAAAAATGGTTCTGAAAAGTTTTAATAAAAGTTGATTTTGCTCAAATTAATCTTTTTACGACTTAGACCATTTTTGGACCAAACGAAAAATTTTCAGTACCCACAACCTTCAATTACATTGGTTTTAGTACAGAGTTCTCCTACTCTTCAATACAAATTGAAGCTACTTTTTATTACATTCATAAAGAAAACTTGAAAGTACTGATAAAGCAATAAACTCGGGACATGGATAAGTCAGGTGTTCCTATGCCCCCTCCTAGAGCTTGTGGAAGCCTCTAATGCCAATGCGCCCAACCTGTGCCTCTTCATCGAGCCAAGCTATACACTCATCAGAAAGAATGCAACTGAAAGCAGGAGCGGGGGCCAGAAGCACTCTCGTCCTCCATGCTATGGCATACAGAGCCAGATGTAAGCCTCGGACTGGAAATGCAGCAGGGTACTCTACCGCATCTTTCGGGCAAATCTGATCATGTCCAAATTGGCACCGGATTCAGAACGAGAAGTAAAAGACACAGTGTGTCAGACCGATCAATTGAATCCCGGGCTGGCAAGACATGTTGTAGCTCATTGCCGGTAAATTAAACCAGGGGCAGCGCCAAGCAATGTTGACAACGGACAGACTGCACATCCATTCGCCCCACCATCCCTCATCTGGGGCATCAACTAGTCGTCGTCGGAAGAAATAGCCGCGTGATGAATATGCTGGGCATGAGTCCACCACCCTCAACTTGTCCATCAACCATATCTGGAGAGGAATGAAAAATGAGAGATTAAAGAATAGAGAGGTGTACGTGGAGAGAAAAGAAAGAAAAGGGTTTTGAGATAAAAAAATAGAGCCTGAGGGCCGAGTGATGTGAGGAATACACATGTTAGATAGGGTGGGAAGCATTACCTGCAGTAGTAGTGGACTTCCCGCGAACCTAGTCGTCTCCCGGCGATGGAACGCATCCAAACCCATCAGTGTCTCAGCTAGTGTCATGGTAATGCAGCTCTTGCCCTCTTTCAAGCCCTGGGCAACCCCAATCAAACGGACGCTAGACCCCCCGGAGCCTGGGACAAGCAAAAAATGAGACAACATGCACAGACAAAGGGCATGTTGCTGAAAATCCTGCTAGTGATGGTCGCCGCGGTCACCTGCGTTAGAAAACCGATGAATCAAGCTGGGGATGTCCAAATCCCCGTCGCAAATCAAAGACCGAGCGTCATGCGAAGTAAGCCCACACATCCGTCCTAGAGCTTGGACGTGGCCAAAGCAGAATTGGGGCAAGATCTCTTCCTCATGCTCGGACTTCATCAAAGCTTGGAAGTCTTCAAAAGTGGGGCACATCTCTTGTCCGCCAAAGCTAAAAACATGAGTTGCCAGATTCCAACACCTTGCTGCGGTATGGAGGAATAGAAAATGCAGCGGGTTGCGGCTCAACGTGAATAGTGCATTTATTCCAAAACTCCAGAAGTTCAACTTTTCTGAGCCATCCAAGTTTGCAATCTAATTCGTGAGGTTTTGGACAAGAAATGCTTCCATTTGGGGGAGAAATGGAGTTCAAATGAAAGAACCACGAAGTTGGAACCTTTATAGAAGATAGAGCATTGAGTGGAGGACAGATGGCAAAAATCTAGAGATTCCTAGAAAAACTGGCCGGCCGGACAGTTTAAGTAGCCGACTGACCACCTTAACTGACCGGCCGACCACTTAAGTGGTTCACAGCAGCAAAAAGTGGCCGGCAATGGCTATAAGTGGCCGGCAGACACTGTTTGTCCCTAGCAGATTTGTCTTAGTTTGTCCATGTGCTGGGAATGCTAAAAAATTTGTGTTTTGTTCCACTCTGGACGCATTCTGCTGTGGTTTTGGCGACTTGTCTTTAATTTTATCACTTTTGTTTATCGAGTTGTTAATCTTGGTTTATCGAGTTGTTATCAAGTTGTTGAGTTTTGTTTATTGAGTTGTTAAGTTTTGCTTACCGAGTTTTTGAGCTTTGCTTATCGAGTTGTTGTAATTTGTTTATCGAATCATTGTCTTGCTTATCGAGTTATTCTTTAAGTTGTTTTGTTTTTCTTGTTGTGTCAGTTCACTACCTGACTTTACAATAAACAAATGTTCAATTTCCATCAATCTCATTTTTGCGTAAAATGGTGCAATGCGAATGCTTAGAATACAAATGCAACACTTTTTGAACAAAAAAGCTGGTTTCATTCCATCATGGTTTCTCTTTACAAAAGTACAAAGTTTTAAAGAAAATAAAACTGCCTAAGGTTGTACAATGTGCTAATTCTAAAGCGAAAAGAGAAATAAAGCAAAAAACAAGAGTGTCTGAATCGGTGCCATCCAACTCAAGACTGAGAGGCCTTCTTCACCCTCTTCCTTGCTCGAGAGGACTCTAGGGCATCGTCACCGTCAGCACCCCTATCTGAGCCAGAGCCATCTCCACTCTTATCCTCGGAGCCCTCTCCTCGGCTGACTTTGACTGAGGACTCGCTGCCTCCTCATCCTCAATGGACTCGTCATCATCACCACGCCTGGTAGGCCTTCGGCGTCTCCCTCGGCTGTGTGCTGCTCGACGTGGTACTGAAGGTCCTGCCGCCACTCCTGCTGGGGCACCTGATGGAGCTGATGTCTCGAAGGGAACTTGAAAAGAAGAAAGAGTTTGTTAGAAGGTACTAATTGCGATATATGGCAGATGCAGTATATTAGATGCAAGAGTCGATGTGCTGTGAGCAGTAAATGATTGCAGTATGTGTAAGTTGTGAGCAGTGTATGGGAACAGTGTATTAATGCAGTGTTTTAGTGCAAAGTATCAGATTAGTGTAGTACGGAACTGTGTAAATGCTAATGCATTAGCGGAGAGTTTCAGGGCATGAAATGCAAATTAAAGAAAGATTACCCGGATCCCGTAAAGGCAGAGTAGATCCAGGCTCCTCTACGTCATCTCTGTCAATGAAGCTACTAAGTCAAGAGCCTGCCCTGTGTACTCAATCGGTGCCTGCAAGTGCATTGAAGAGATTAGTATGCTACAAGGCATAATTGAAATGACGTAAATCTGCAGAATGTAAACTTTGGTACATACCGGGGTCCGACCTCGAACTCCAGCAAGTGCATGACCGGCCGGTGCAGGCTCGATGGGGATCTGGCAAGTCTCCCCTGAATGTCTCCGGTAACTCAGTGATGTAGGCAAGTCTAGCCACCCGGCACTCTGTCTATTGGTAGGCATCTCCCTAGCTCTGTCTCTCTGTGCTAGAGATCTGCTCGTCGAGGGGGTACCCGCCGTTCTAGCCCTGCTCGACGAAGCAGTAGTAATTGTCCTCCATGTGGGAGCGCGAGCACCAGCTAACGGAGGCATGAGGTATGCCTCGATGTAGGCTGTGTAGTCCCCCTCCTCAATGAACCGATCTGCATCCATGCCCTGCATAACATCAGTGAGCTCCTAGGGAGAGATACTCTCTGTGCTCCGCATGGATGGTGGAGGTGCCAAGGGGATCAACTGAAACTCCAAGCCCAATGTTTGGCGCCTGAAGTGCTCTCCAAGAAACCAAGCTCGGCCCACCGGTCCCTCGAACAAGATCCGAAATCGACAGATGCCCCGGGCTCCAGCGAAACGGAATCGGGCGAACTCTGGCATTACCTCCCAGGGTTGCCATGTAATCTGCAAACAACAAGTGGATTAGTTGCCAGTAGATATACAAATGAAGTAAAGCTAAAAGCAAAGGGAAAACCGTGAGTTTTGAATTACCTCAGCTGGTCTCACTGTGTCAAAAAACTAGAGCAGATAAGGAAGAGTCTCCTGGGCCCTCGGCTGGCACCAGCCGTCGTAGCGACGTGAGTAAGGTACCTCCGGAGGTGTCTCGACCTCTAGCTCAGGTGCAAACAATGACAAGTAGGCGTATACCCATAGCTGTGAAAAACAGAAGGGTGGCAGTGAAAATACAGCATACAGATAATGCAGAAAGCAGAGTATGATGCAGCGTGCAGAAAGTACAAGTGCAGAATAAAAATGACACTGCATGTGCCGCGTGCAGTGTATGCAGAATGTGCAAAGCAGAAGGCACATCAGGAATGTAAGCTGAAAATTAAAGCATACCTCACAGGCTCTCCAGCAGCCGCCTACTCTGTTCCCGCTTTTGCGGGAGACCGAGCTCATATAGGATTAAAGAGTGGCTAGGGCGGCGCCTCTCCAATCGTAGTGTCGCACCTGGGACAGGTCCACTATGGCACTCAGCAAATACAGCCCCACAGTGTTCGACCTGTCGGCGAACAAAGTCATGCCAAAAAGGAACATGAGAAAACCACGAGCGTACTGCTCCGTCGCTGCGATCGTCGTGGGCTCTCTCCTTCTGAAGTGGTCGACAAACCAAGAATACCGAACGGAGCCTGATGCGCGATAGATGGGCGGATATACTCCCAATAAGTAGGTCCAAGCTGCCACCCACTCACCCATATCGGCATCATATGGGATTGGCTGGCCTCCCACCTCAAGGCCTGTCAACATCGCAAAATCGAACGAGGTCATAGTCATATCCCCCATGGTAGAGAAATAGAAGGAGTTGATGGTGTCCCACTATCTCTCTACCAATCCACCCAAGACAGTCCAGCGCCCAAAGAGATACGAGAGTCCCGTACAGAACAGGCCGAACCCCGCCTCGTCTATGATCTGCTGGACACCGCCAGGGAGCTCCAGGTACCACTCTCTCGCCGTGGTGGCCTCGTACCGGCAGGTGAAGCGGGAGTCAGCCTACACGGATGAGCAAAAATACGGTATGTACAAATGTTCAGAATGAGTAGAAGTATAGTGTGAAAATGTTCAGAATGAGCAGAAATACAGTGGGTGAAAGTGTTCAAAATGAGCAGGATTACAGTATGTAAATGTGTTCAGAATGAGCAGGTCAAGTACAGTGTAAAAGTGCGAACTATGAGAGAAATGTAAAGTATGTCGTACAACGTATAAAAGTGCAGTGTGTACCTCTGGGGCATCATGGGATAAATGGGACTCTGGTTCCCGTAGCAAGAGATCTACGGGCGCGCACCACGCAAATCCAGTGATGTGAGGCACCGTGCTCGGTGGCAGCACGTGTACCTTAGGGTGGTAGGCTGCTGGATCAAATGGCCGAACTCGAGGCGACAACGGGACATGCTCTGGCTCTCCCTCCACCCCTGGAGGACACCTGCCGTGTGGTACGTCATCTGACATCTGGAAAGAGGGTGAAAGATAGGCAAAAATGAGCGAAATGGCAAAAATGCAAAAAGTCAACAAAAAGTCAACCCTCAGGAAGAGAAAAAGTCAAAAAAGTCAAGGCCCAGGAAAAGAGTGCAAAACTCAAGTTAAATTTGGGAGAAACAAATCTCAAATGGTGGAAATGGAGAAAAAGGCTCCGAAAACGCCTTTTGTTCGTTTCAAAACGTAGAGAATCGAAAGTTTTTCGCGAATCAACTTCGCGAGGGCGTTGGAATATGCGTATAAAGTGTGGATCTGAGGGGGAAAATGGGTCTAGGACGGAAAAATGAAGGTTTTCAGTAGTGGGTGTGTGAGAAAAAGTGTTTCGAGTTTGAGTTTATAAAGACTAGTGCGCAAAAGGTCAAAACTGCCCCGATTTTCCTAAACTGGCCGGCCATCCAGTTTTTGTGGCCGGTCGTCCACTAAACTGGCCGGCAGTTGAGAAAAGTGGTCGGCAAGGTTGAGAAGTGGCCGGCAGGTTCCCAGTGTTCTCTGTGAGTGTTTTCAGACTGTTTTGAGTCCCTGGTTCCCAAGAAAGTGCAAGACGAGCCCACTTTTTCAGCTCAAAATGTTTCTGTGGACGTTTCAACTCATGTCTTCGATGGGTAACTCATCGCTAGCTGGCATGCACGAGGTGTATCCTTTTAGAGTGCATTGTAACTCCTCCGAGATGTAAATCGAAGGTCACAACTGAATTGGTCTTGCCAAGACGTGCATTTCTTCATTGAGCATATTGCATCGAATATGCATTGATTATTGTGTACAGTGTGTGTATGCACTTTTCACTTGCATTGCTATGCACTTTTCACTCGCATTGCTATGCACCACTTCACTTGCATTGTTATGCATGTTTCACTCGCATAGTGTATGCACCTCTTACCCTTGCATAGAATATGCATTTCTTATGTTTGCATAAAGTATGCCTTAACATCGTCGCACTCTTGCATAGAGCATGCATTTTGGTACCTATCAAAGTTGCTTTCTTGTACAAGCACGATATTGCATGTACATTTCATTCAGAGAAGTTTCAGATAAGATTGTTTATGTCTCGGTAAGAGAACGCTTTCCTTCATTTTGTGTATCTATCACACTTTCTTCACTTAGTGTATCTATCACACTTTGTTCACCTAGTGTATCTATCACACTTTACTCACCTAGTGTATCTATCACACTTTGTTCACCTAGTGTATCTATCACACTTTGTTCACCTTATGTATCTGTCACACTTTGTTCACGCAGTGTATCTATCACACTTTGCTCACTTTGTGTATCTACCACACGTTCACTTCGTGTATCTATCACACATGCTCGTTTAGTGTATCTATCACACTTTGTTCACTTAGTGTATCTATCACACATGCTCACTTTGTGTATCTATCACACGTTCGCTTTGTGTATCTATCACACTTTGCTCACTTTGTGTATCTATCGCACATGTTCGCTTAGTGTATCTATCACACATGCTCACCTTGTGTATCTATCACACGTTCGCTAAGATTGTATAATTTTCTTACATCCTTTCTGCATGAAATGTAGTTCGGTCTGTAATTCGCACGCGTGGCATGTTTACTTACTTGCTTATGTACAAGTTTTCCATAGTATTTCTTTGCATAACATTTGCATCTAGATGTTTCATTACAGCCCTCTTTGCATAATCATAAGTTATGTTCTGCATTGTGCATGTCATTTGCATTTTGCCCCTGCCTGCGGGCACATCTATTTTGTTATCTTGCCTGTTTGTCTAAGTCTTCGGCCTTGTCAAAAATGGGTCGTCTCTAGGCTTTGACATTCACTCCCTTCATTTCATGACTTTCGAGTTCTGTCAAAGAGGGGCAACTGTAGACACCCCATTTTTGACCGACCTTAAGACTCAGACGCCATCGTTTGTATACGCGATGATTGCACATGTTTGTGCTTGTTTCGTGCGCCCGAAGGTCTCGACTAAGTACCTTGTCTTTGAGCCTCTTAACACTTTGTGTTTTGGCCTTGTTTTTTGTGCCAACCCTTGTTGCCTCTTGCCTTGGGGAGAGGAGGGCCTTGCCGCCCACTTTTCTCCATTGTAGGCCACTTTAAGTGGCCGGCCGGAAACTTAACTGGCTGGCAGCCACTTTTTCTCCTTTTTTGATATTTGTAGATCTTTTGAGCCAACTGTGGCTCACTAAACTCATCCTCCATACACTTGGCTTGCTTGGCCTATATAAGGAGAGCCTCCTCCCCCTTGAGAGTCAGCATTTCCAGAGCTAAGAAAATATCGCCTCTCTCAAGAATTCTCACTCTCTCTTACTATATTGTGCTATTATGCTTAGAAGTGCTATTTCTTCACACTTTTGCACATAAACATCTAGTCAAACACCATAACTTTGGAACTGAGGTCCTTTGGAGCTTGTTTTAAGGACTTTGGATTGGTTTTGGTCCAAAAATTGTGGCTAAAGTTGCTGTCTTGCCTTTGTTCTTCAAGGGTAAGAGACTAGCCCCTTTTAAGCTTTGTTTTGCTTAAGTCTTTTACCACCTTTGCATGCTATTTAAAGGCTGGATTTAGCCTCTCAAAAACTCTGATTTTAAGACTTTACGGTGTTGGTTTGAACCCTGTGGGGTTAGGGGGGTGGTCCCTCTCTTTTGCTCTTTGGCATGCTAGGCCTCTTGGGCCAACTCTCTAAGTTTTGGGTTCTTCCCTTGCTTGGCATTTTTACCACTAAAACTCAGAGGAATTTTAGTGGTAAAAAATTGCTCTTGTGGTCCAAAATAGGAGGGGGTGGTCCCCCTCTCCTTTTGTCTTGCTTGTATGCATTGTTGGCCTCATACTTGAGCATGCTCTTTTACTCTTTTGTGACCTAGCTCAAGCTTGTTTTTGTGGCTTATTGGGCCTACCTTAGCTCTATTTTTGGTTGGTTTGGCCATTGGTTGATTGCTTCTTACTCTTGTAGTGTAATTCTTGCAAATTAGCCTTGTATGCTTAATGCTTTGGTCCATTATTCTAGCATGTATTGGCTCATCTCCAACATGTTTTGGGTGTTATTTTGACATGCCTTAACTCTAATTTTGGTTGGTGGAGTCACCTCTTGCTTGGTTCTTGCACTTGTAGTGTAATCCTCTTTGTTGGCCTAGCATGCATCATGCTTCATGCCTCTAATCCTAGCTTGTATTAGCTCTATCTCAGCATGTATTTGCTACTATTTTAGCATGTCTTAGCTCTGTTTTGAGTGGTCTTGGCCATGTGAGACTTGTTGTGCATGGTTGTAGTTTAAGTGGCCTTGACTAGCTTTGAGTTTCAAAGCCTCTTGCATGCTTTGCTTGTGGTGATTGCATGCCTTAGCCTCATTTCTCACATGATTTCAATGTGTATAGCATAGTCACAATCTCACATATTTCATTTTTTCATAGCTTTTGTGAGTTGTGCCTTATGCCTCGTTTATGAGCCAAAACGTATGCATGCTTGTCTAAGCTTTTGGGCTACCATTTCAACATGTTTTGGTCTTTGTTTTGGCCTAATTGAGCTCTGTCCATAGCTGGTTTAATCATTTGTGCCATGTATTGCATGCCTTTTGGGTAGTCCCTCTTACTAGCCTTGTGCCTTAGGCCTCCTAGCATGACTTATTTGTGATGTTTATGTGATATGGCATCATTAAACACATAATTTCAGAGCATATAGCCTTGTTAAACTCTCATGTTTATCACTCTTTAATTGTGTTTAAGAGTTGTGCCCTTATGCCTTGTTGATGAGTCAATGCATGAACATCATTTGCTTGCCTTTCATGCTATCAGTTCAGAGCATTTTGGCCATTGTCTTGGCATGCATGAGGTCTGTTTAGGGCTAGTTTAGTCCATTGAGCATTGTATTGTATATCCCTAGTGTTGTGTACTTCACTAGCTTTAATGCTTAAGGACCCTAACATGCTATACCTGTGTCATTTGCATGATATGTCATCATTCGGCATATGATTTCAATGCTTGTACCTCTGTCATGCTCTCATATATGTCACTCTTTCAATGTGTTTGAAAATTAAGCTTTGTGCCCTACTTGCGAACAAACGAATGAGCATGCGTTCCTTGCTTTTTGTGCTTAAATCTTAGTGTGTGTTGGCCACTGTTTTGGAGCATCTTAGGTCTATCCATATGTGGTTTGGTCACTTAAGTATTGTAGTGCATGCCTCATGTGTAATGTGCTTCATTAGCTTTGATGCCTTAGCTTCTAAACATGTCTTGCATGATAGAGTCTTGTGCATGCCACTTTAGCATTGATAGATAGGCATGTTGTATGCTTTGCATCATGGTTGGATCGGACGTTAATCCAAGCACAAGGAATGTTGCACGTTTCATACTCAAAGTAATCAAACGTGTTGCGTTTCTTGGTCGCCAACCCTCTTGATCATGCATGATAGAGGTGGAGGCTCTTATGTGTTGTTTGTCAATTCACTAATATTGTGCGAGCTTGGCTCTTTGGCCATCATGCATTAAGACGCGTGATTGGTGGCTTAAAAGCCGAGTACTACTCTCCTTTGAGCTTGAGAAATGATAAGGAGAGTAGTTACACACACATTTCCTTGTAAATGCATTGCTGTGCCTCTGTTGATCTCTGTTGTAGCAAAATTGAGGTTCTGGAAAAGAAAGTGGCTGGCCGGCCACTTCCATTAGCCTGACGGTCAGTTGTAGCGGCCTGCTGGCCAGTTGTAGCGGCCGACTGGCCACTTGTAGCAAATTTTTCCAAAATGCTCCTGTTTTGAGCCAGATGCAACCTGAAAGTGTGTTCGATGTTCCGAGGTCACCGTGAGTGCAAACAGAGACAACTTATGGCAAGGCGATGCATTTCCGGGCGAAGTAAACCGAGCATGCATATCTCCCTCCCCTCGAGGCCATTTTAACTGCTTTATTTAGCTAGTTAGTTTGTAGTTTTTGTAATTAATCAGTTAATGTATTTAGATAATTCAATTCATTATTGTAATATTCTAATTAGCTTAGCATAGCTAGTTTCAATTTGGTTTGTAATTAATTAGCTTAGCATAGTTAATTAATTGATCTGTAACAAGTAGCTTAGCTTAGCTGTTATTTATTCGGACCCTCCATCGAGAGAGCAAATGTTGTAATAAGTGTGCATGTGTGTGTAAATGTCTTCCAACCCCATGTCTTTCTCCCTTTTATTTATTCGCTTTCAGTGGTTAGATTAGGGCATATTTTCAATTAGCATACCTTATGCTTACATGCGTGCATCATCCATTTGTCTTGCATGCACCGGGCTTGGCGCATCATTCAAACTGCATTGTACTTCAATACCTATTTGAATACATGTATCAACTCGTTGTATTCATATGCCATCTTAGATAGCCGAGCCCATTTAGTTACATTTTGCATGTGTTACATTAGGCACTTAACATAGTTAGGATCATACATTGATTTCTAACTAGTTGTTGTTTTGGCTCGGAGTACACTGTAAGTGTTTATGCTTTAGCATCCTTGCATGTGTGTAACTGACTGCCATGATAGCATGCTTGCCATGAGGCTATTTGCTTAATTGCTATAACTGTCTGAATGCCTGTGGATGAAGGCTTCATTGCTTGAATTGGAACAATTCATCAAAATGTGTGTTTTAAGCCCACTTTGCGAAGTGGCAAAATCATCATGCTTTTAAGCCTACTTGAGGGTGGCAAATTCAAACCATTTTCGAAAACAAACATTGAATTGTTTTGTTCCAATTTAGGCGATTGAGTCTATACTTGTTTGTTGTGCACATCACATAATAAGTTAGATTAGTAATCGGAACAATAACGCATGTGTTTATAAAAATAACATATCATGTTTAGTAGAGGCCGATCTTTGATCGGGCAAGCGGGGGTGCTCATTTCAGGACCTTCCCCTCTCGTACCCAAGTTCCCGAGCCGAGGCAACTTTCGTGATGATGGACACGTGGCCTTAGGAACGAGTCAGGGTTTCCTAAATTTTCCAAAAACAAAATATTTAGGTGGCGACTCTGAAATCTGGCAAAGCAGTCCATGTTTGGCGCTTTTTGATTAAAATTGATTTTCCAAAACGATTTGCCGGATTTGGACTCTTTGGTGATTTATCAGTCTTACATTGCACTTTATGAGATTAGATTCAGAACCGTGACAAGAGTCCGAACTGTAGTAGCTAGAACCCAATTCGCGCCCTCGCGTGCGAAGCGGAGTTCAGGCGGTCTACAAGGTCGTGCCTCAACTTCCTGGTAGCCCATACCAAGGCCAGACAAGCCTTCTCCAACAGCGTGTAGCAGGTCTCGTATTCCAGCATTTTCTTGCTTAGGTAGTAGATAGCCTTCTCCACTTTGTCCTCAGACTCCTGTGCATGCATGCAGCCCATTGTCGTTTCGGTTACTGATAGATACAATATCAACGGTTTCACCGGCTCCGGCGGTGACAACACAGGTGGGTTCTGTAAATATTGCTTGATTTGCTCAAAAGCAACTTGGCACCGGTCATCCCACTGGAATTTCTTTCCTTTCTTCAGGAGACCGAACAGTGGTTCACAAGTCAAGGTTAATTTTGCAATAAACCGTCTTATGAATTACACTTTACCCAGAAAGCCTCGCACCTCCTTTTCAGTCCTTGGTGGTGGCATTTCTAAGATGGCCTTGATTTTGAAAGGATCAACCTCAATACCCCTTTGTGTGATCAAGAACCCCAGCATTTTCCCTGCTATAAGACCAAATGTACATTTTTTAGGATTCAGCAGCAACTGATACTCTCTGATCCGTTGGAAAAATTTCTGCAAGGCGGTGTAGTGGCCCTCTCTTTCTTTGGACTTGACAATCATGTCGTGCACGTACACCTCGACTTCTTTATGGATCATATCATGCAAGATTGTGGTCGTAGCCCGTTAATACGTAGCCCCTGCATTCTTCAAACCAAACGGCATCACCCTATAGCAGTAAGTTCCCCATGGGGTAGTGAAAGCAGTCTTCTCCCTATTTTCAAGTGCCATCAAAATCTGATTGTAGCCTGAAAACCCATCCATGAACGAGAGCAACGCATGCCCAGTAGTGAAGTCCACTAATTCGTCAATATGCGATAGAGGAAAGTCGTCCTTCAGACTGGCTTTGTTCAAATCTCTGAAGTCCACACATACCCGAATTTTGTCGTCTTTCTTCGGCACCGGAACAATATTGGTCAACCAAGTTAGATACTCAGATACTAACAGGAACCCTGCGTCAATCTGCTTGGTGACCTCCTCTTTGATTTTCAGAGCCCAATCGGGGTGGATCCTTCGGAGCTTTTGCTTAACAGGTCGGGCCTCTGGGTCAAGAGGGATCCGGTGTTGTACAATCTCAAGATCGATTCCAGGCATGTCTTCATAGGACCACGTGAAAACATCTTTGAAATCTTTTAATAAAGCGACTAAGCGCTCGTGTTTCTCAGAAGACAACGTAGACCCGATCTAGACCAGCCGCAAATCCTTCTCAGTACCAACATTAATCGAGGTGATTTCATCAACCAAAGGTTTTACAAACCTCTCCTGCTCTTGATCAATCAAATGTTTCAAAACTGGAGGAATTTCTTCCCCATCGTTTTCATCAAAATTTTGAAAGTCTTGATTAATGCAATAAACTAAAGGCATAGAAAAGTACCCAGAAGCCACGGTTGTACCATTCTCATTAACAACATCCAGTCTGTCTGATCATTCAGTTACAACAGACTCAAAGGAAAAAGAAAAAGATGACCTGGACAGGATAGTGGTATTCGGGTTATCACCCCCAGGAATACCTGACTCAGACTCAGATGAACTGGAATCTGATTCTGACTCCACAAACTCTGTGGAATCAAATTCCGATTTACTACCTGACCCAGAACTGCTCGATAAAAGCCTTCCTCGTATTGCCAGATGAGGGAGGGTGCGATGGATACATCGAGAATACTAGAAGGTGGGCCCACAGCCGCTTCATCCCCGATCATGGAAACTGAGAAGTTATCCCCCAAGCACTCCGCTACGATCTGAGGATCTGAGAGGAGACAAGCTAGCGCTACCCGCATCTCAACTTCTGTGCTCTCAGACTCTTCCTCCTTGCACTGTTCAGCCTCAGCTGGTGTGTCTATCTGCTCTTCGGCAACTTCATCCCCCGACAACTGAAGGTCAAAAAAGATTTCGAAACCGGGCAAGCGTTGCTTCTCTGAATTCAACTAGGGCTCCGAAAAGTCGCAAAACGGGAAGTCTTCCCCCTCCCGGACAAAGCGTCTGTTCAGGGTCCCTTGGATAGGCCTGTGCACCAACTCGTAGTGCTTCTCAGCTTGTTTCTCCTTGGCTCTTCCGACCATCTCTTTTCCTTTCCTCGCCTAATCCTCTTTGGTAGGTAAATAACCTAGGCCAAAGGTATATGGGTTATGCGGCACTTCGGCCGATGCTGCGACGCCCTTCCGGCTACTTCGTCCTAATCCCATTCCGGGCATGTGTTGAAGCTTATTCATGAGATAGACAGATTGTGCACTGACGTAGAGTCCCTCATCAACAGCTAGCATATCCTGTACAACCCAAGCCTCAGCTAGGGTAAATCCTGATAAAAATACATCCTCCGCGCCATGCTCAATCTCTAGAACTGGTATAGAAACCTATGGCGGTGGGTGTATTGAGGAATTCTGAAAAACAATTGCCACACCCTTCCCGTGGGGGTACTTCAGCATCTGGTGTAAGGTGGAAGAGACAGCCTTCACTTGGTGCAGCCACGGCCGCCCAAGAAGTAGATTAAAGGTGGCTGGAACGTCCAAGACATGGAACTCAACGTCCTGTTGCCCCGGGCCAACCTGGGTCTTAATCCGTACGGTCCCCATCACCTCTCGGCTGGTATTATCATAGGCCCGTATCGCCTAGGCTATAGGCACAAAATTTGCGGGCTTCAACCCGATAGCATACGTCATTCTTGACGGACATACATTGATTGCAGATCCTGTGTCGACTAGAACCACCGATATCCATTTCTCTCTGCACTCCACAGAGATATAGAGCGGCTTGTTATGATCAGAGCCCTCAGGCGGTAGTTCTTTGTCGGTGAAGGTCAAGGTTGGAGAAGCTCCTCCTAGGAAAAACTGCCCTACCAACTGCTCAGGAGTTGTATCAATTGAAAGCTTGGCCCTATCCATGGCTGTAAGGATGGCTTGTCGGTGAACTCTTGAGGCCATAAGCAGTCCCCAGATGGAGATGTCTGCATGAATTTTCTTTAGCTGTTTCAGCACAGCTTCCTCCTCTAGCAGTTTTTCTTTCTGCCTCTCTGCTTCTTTGTCCTTCCCAGGCGCCTCCGACTGGTCCAAGTGTGGGGGCTTGAAGTACCGCCTACTTCGGGTCATATGGTTGACCTCCTCAATATACCAGGTGTCATCTGGTTGGTTCTGCCCCCAATCCTCGTCAGTGTGGACAAGACATAAGTCGTCGTCTTCCCACCACATCCCATCGGCAACCGACAGATAGCTGTCCGGTCCCGCTGTAGCTGTTCTTGTGCTCACAGCACATTCCGTCCCCGCAGGGGCCTTGGCTTTTCTAGCCCTATTTTCATTTTCGATTCTTTCTTGTTCAAAACGCCTCAGCGTATCTTCCTGCTCTGTGTTCGCTGCACACAAACTACCCAAATCCTGGGCAAAATTCTTCGCACCGGTGCTCTCCGACGATTCCTCCTGATTCTCAGCTATTCCAGCCACTGCAGATGTTCCCGTCTCTGACTAACCCTGTTCTGTTTGAGGTACCTCAACAACATCTGGCTCGTCACTGAGCTACCATGTGGCATCTATTGCTCCGTTCGCATCATACCAACCAAGCTGCACATTCCCCAAGTCCTGCTCATCAAAGAACTGTAGGTTACTGATATCCTCCTCACGGTTGGCTAGATCATCGAGCCCTTGACTCGGGCCATCCTCCCGAACCACATCGACCTCTGCCCCAGTTGGCAATTCTACCATTGGCTTAGTCTGGTCTATCGACACAATATAATCGCACGGGTTGTATACTTCCTCAGTAAAGCTCCTAAATCTATCTGGTGCCAAACCAACATTCCCATTCTCCTCCAAGGTCACCCCAGTTCTGTCTTCGGTAGTCACCACCACTGGCTTGGGTAGGGTTAGGGAAGTACTCATCATGTACAAATCCGTGCTATCTGGGATGAACACCTTAGGCTTGGGCAGGTGGGTAAGAGTGATGTATATGCTAGGGTCATACGGGATGGCCATGGTTTGAATCAGGTTTATCTGCCTGGGTGGAGGATGGGGGTTGTTATGTGGTGGAAGGGGGTTTGTGGTGACGTTTGGTTTGTCAAGAGGTGCAATCACCTTGTTGTCAATGAGATCTTGGATCTCATGACGCGGTCTAAAGCAAAAGTCGGTGTCGTGACCTTGCTGTTGATAGAAAGCACAGTATTTAGTCGGGTCATGCTTTGGAGGGAGAGGTTCGGGTAAAGGCCATTGTTATAACGGTTTAAGATGTCCTTTCTTGAGTAGGACCCGTAGAGCTTTAGATAAAGGCATATAAAGGGGGTAAAAACCCTCTTTCCTTGAGGTGGATAGTTTGCTGGTTGAGAGGTGGTTCTAGGTGTACCGGTGAAAGGTGTGGCTATTTTTAGAGTGGTGGTGGTGACGATGCCCACATCAGAAGTTCTTGCGGCTGCACTACTATTGGTAGCTGCATTCGAACCGCAGGTAAAGGCCCTCTTAGGTTGCTTCCTTTCCTGGTCAATCAGACCTTGCTTCATGGCATCTTCAATCTGTGCCCTAATCTCGTGTAAGTCTGCAAAGGTAGGGAGGGGTAAGATGATCATTTTCTACATCAGCTCGGGTTAGAGGTTGCGCACAACCATCCTTATCTGATCCTTCTCGAGTGGCCGAGTTGTTATCATGGAGGCCTTGGCCCTCCATCAAGTGACAAAGTCAGAAAAGCCTTCCTTCGGCTCTTACCTGGTCGCCTTGAGATCACGAGTCGTGACCTCGATTTGGGTGTTGTATGAATATTGGGCGACGAAGGCCTCGGCAATCTCCTCCTAACTTCTTTTCACTGAGTCCTCCAGCTTGGCATACCATATAGCCGCAATACCCGACAAGGTCCAGCCAAAAAGTGATAATTTCTGGAATCTCGTCAAGCCCATCAGGCGCAAAATGTCCAAGAACAGCCTCAGATGAACCATAGGATCGCCAGAACCGTCAAAGCGGTCGATGTGTGGCATCTTGAATCTGTCCGGCAATGTAACCGCCGAATCGGTGTATCCATCTTCTATATCCGGGATCGAGTTGACTCCCTAGGCCCGCTTGAATAGCTTTTCAAGCTTACTCACTTTTAGTGCGGTTGGATCCACCTCAAATTCAAGTGGTGTGTCCACTGGATTAGCAGGCGCTTTAGACAGCTGAGGTAGGATTGGGGGTGGAACTGGCCCCGTTGGAACGTCCGTATTTTCCTGGACGTTTGTTGTTTCCCCAAGTGTTGGAACCCTACGTGGGGGTGGGGATGGATGCAAAGGAGATGCTTCCGCTTGTTGTGGTTGCCGTTGTTGTTGGAGCCTGGAAATCAGTTCTGTCTGTTAAGCCACAACCTCTACCTGACGAGCAGTGACCTCCGCCTGGCGGGCAGCATCCCGCTGCATGGCTTGCATGGTCTCTTGGAGCTGACGCATCATGTTCTCCATATCAGCCATAAGGTGCTGATCTGTCTCTGCGGTAGGAAGGAAAACCTTAGCCCGACTACACACAGGTGGGGTGGATAATGACCGTTGAACCAACTATTGTTGTACTGATACTCCCTGCCTAATTGCCCTCCGTCTTGTAACCGGGGGTAATGAAAAGAACACTGTTTGTCCATCAACTAGATCCTCAGATCGGTGAAGCCTTCTACCTCTAATCCAGAGTGCTTTGGGGAAAACTGCCTCCTCAGAAGCAATGATGCAATACTACATTGCAAAAAGATAAATAAAGCAAAAATAAGGAAATAACAATTAGAAAAATGGACAGCATTTTGACTTAAATGATGACAACACGCAGTTGATAAATCGTAAGCTGGAAAAACAGCACTCAACACTGATCTCTGTCCCCAAATCACTGCCTCAAATCTAATACCCCCAAATACTGATGTCCTCAAACTGATACCCAGACTTGCAAACTGATACATGCATTCCTGTAGAGACACACTCTAAAAGCACAAAGCGAGCAAGTGAGAGCCAAAACACCCCTATGAAGGGGTAGGGTTTCCCTGTCTTATCTTGTTAGGAACTAGGGTTTTACTACGCACGCATGCGGTTTCAAACAACCTACATTCGGGTAAGCAACCTGTCCTAGTTTGGAATGGTCATTATGGCTTCCGATATGCAACTAGGTCAAATGGTCGAAAAGGGTGCCTCAGTAAAAACCGAGGTTTGCGTTTCCATCGTGGCAGAGCTCGTAACCGGTCAGCCTTATGACACGCTTTTCCAAGCAAGCCTCCGACAAACCGTTCAGGAATAGCAGATGGCAAACATTGTGACTTAAGCGCTCCAATGCAAATGCAATGCAAAGAAACACATAAGTGTAAACAAAACAACATATCATGATGTTCGAGTCAAGTTTTCTAAATCCCCAGCAAAGTCGCCAGAAACTGTAGGCCGCTCGAACTTCTTCCGGGTGCCCCCCTTTTCAGAGAGGGCGCAGATTTGGGCTCATAGCTACTACAGTTCGGACTCCTGTCACAGTTTTGTATCTAGTCTCACAAAGTGCAATGTAAGACCGATAAATCACCAAAGAATCCAAATCTGACAAATCATTTTGGAAAATCGATTTTAATCAAGAAGTGCCAAACATGGACTGCTTTGCCAGATTACAGAGTCGCCACCTAAATATTTTGTTTTGGGAAATTTAGGAAACCCTGACTCGTGCCTAAGGCCACGTGTCCGTCATCACCAAAGTTGCCTCGGCTCGGGAACTTGGATACGAGAGGGGAAGGTCCTGAAATGAGCACCCCCGCTCGCCCGATCAAAGGATCGGCCTCTACTACTCATGATATGTTTGTTTTTGAAAACACATGTGTTCTTATTTGATTATTAGCTAAATTACTATGTGATGCGCACAACACACAAGTATAGACTAAATCGCTCGATTTGGAACAAAACATCTCATGTTTGTTTTTTCGAAAATGGTTTGAAGATGCTACTCGCAAGTAGGCTAAAACGCGGATTTGCCACTCTCAAGTGGGCTTAAAACATGATTTGCCACAATCAAGTGGGCTTAAAACTCACATTTGATGAATTGTTCCAATTCAGGTAATGAAGCCTTCATCCACGGGCATTCATGTAGTTTATCAACTAAGCAAATAGCCTCATGCCAAGCATGCTATCATGGCGGTCACTTACACACATGCAAGGATGCTAAAGCGAAAACACTTACAGTGTACTCCGAGCCAAAACAGAAAACTAGTTAGAAATCAATGCATGATCCTAGCTATGTTAAGATGCCTAATGCAACACATGCAAAAATGCAACTAAATAGGCTCGGCTAATTAAGATGGCATATGAATGCAACACTCGATAACATGCTTTAAAACATGTATTCAAGTAAGTGTATTGGAAATACAATGCAGTTTGAATGATGCGCCGAGCCCGGTACATGCAAGACGAATGAATGATGCACACATGTAAGCATAAGGATACTAATTGAAATATGCCCTAAACTAACCATCAAAAGTTGATAAGTAAAAGGAAGGAAGAAAAGGGGTTGGAAGACATGCACACATACACACATCCTTATTACAACATTGCGCCCTCGCGAAGGAGGGTCCGAATAATTAAGCTAAGCTAGCACTAAGCTAAGCTAATTATTACAAACCAATTAACTAACTAACTCTAGCTAATTAACTATTACAATCCAAATTGAAACAAATAGCTATGCTAAGCTAATTAGAATATTACAAAACAAATCAAATGACTAGTTACATGAACTAAACATAAGCAATGAAATGGCCTCGCGGGCGAGGGAGAGATGCATGCTCATTTGGCGCCATCCCGGAAATCCACTACCTTGCCTCAAGATGCCTCAGTTTGCACTCTTTTGGACTTTTGAAAATTATGCCAACTTCCAGAATGCTTCTGTCTGATGTTAAGAACACTTTGGGGGATCATCGGCTAGAGTTGGTGGCCATCGGCCACTTCTGATGGCCGGTCGGCAGCATTTGTGGCCGGTCGGCTAGCTCTGATGGCTGGTTGGCCACTGCTTCCTGCAATTTCTCCTTTTGCTGTAACATAGCACAAACAAAGGCATAGTAGTGTATTTGCAAGGGAATGTTTGTGCAACCACACTCCTTGTCATGTCTTAAGCTCAAATGAGTGTAATGCTCAGCTCTCAAACCGCCAATCACGCATCTCACTGCATAATGGCCAAAGAGCCAAGCTTGCACAATGTTAGTGAATGCACACATAAGACTCAACGTGTCGTCACCCTATCATGCATAATCAAGAGTGACGACGATCAAGAAACGCAACACATTTCATCACTTTGAGTATGAAACGTGCCACATTTCTTGTGTTTGGATTAACGTCTGATCCAAACACAATGTAATGCATACAACATGCTTATCTACCAATGCTAAAGTGGCATGCACAAGGCTCTATCATATAAGCAATACATACAAGTCATGCTAAGAGACCAAGAGCACTAAAGCAAACAAAAAGCATAACACTATAGGCATGCAATACCAAGCACAAATGATCAAACCGACCCCGGACAGAGGTTAAACATGCCAAAACAGTGGCCTAATCATGTTGAATCTTAAGCTCAAAAGCAAGAAAAGCATGTTCATTTGATGGCTCACAAGTAAGGCACAAAGCTCAACTCTCAAAAAGCACTTAAAGAGTGATTTAAATGGAAGCATGGCAAAGATATAAGCTCTAAAATCATATATCAAATGATGTCATATCATACAAACAACCCAAGCAAAGCATGCTAGTAGACTCAAAACTCAAGACTAACAAAGCCAACTATGCCATAGCTATACAAAACAAGCCATACATGGCCAAGACCACTTGGAATAGAGTTTAAGCATGCTAAATCATGGCCAAAAGCATGCTGAAATATAGCTAAAACAAGCTAGAACAATAGGCAGAAACACTAAGCATGCAAGGCTAATGAGTGAGATTGCACTACAAGTGCGAAGAGCAAGTAACCAATGATCAAACAAGCCAAAAATAGAGTTATGGTAGGTCTAAAAACTTACAAAAATATGCTTGAACAAAGCCATAAAGAAGTAGAAACACATACTTATTTGGTAAGTGATCAACACATGCAAACAAGATACAAAGGGGGGGGGGACCACCCCACCTATTTTGGGTCCCAAAACACACTTTCCACCACTGAAACTCCTCTGGAATTCAGTGGTGAAAAGGCCAAACAAAGGTGATCTTAAAGGTTTTAAAAGATAGCTCAAAGCAAAGCAAAACAAGCCACAAGAGGGGGTAGATCACCCCTAACTCAAACAAGGCCTTGAACAACCATTCTTAACACTCAAAAATAGAACTTTTTGTAGTTGTAAGTTAGGCCTAAAACAGCATGCAAAGAGGGTCAAACTAATGATCAAAATAGAGCTTTTAAGAGGGACTAAGGCATTACCTTTAAAGCACAGCAACAACAGCACCACTTTTGAGCCAAAACCAACTTTTTGATGTCCAAACAAACCTTATGGAATCTCAGCTCCAAGGTCAAGATGATTGGCTAAGGGGTTGTTGGCAAAATATGTGAAGAACACTCACTTTCAAGCAATATATATATATATATATATATATAGAGAGAGAGAGAGAGAGAGTAAAATTTGCTTCTAAAACATCTGAACCTCTAATAAGGGGGAGGGATCTCCCCTTATATAGAAATACAAGCCTCAAGTTTGTTTGACAAGCTTAGAGCTTTTTTCAATCCCTCCATACACGTGTATGGAGGATGGCCTCAATGCCCAACAGCTGGAACAGCTGGCACCAAAAATATCTACAAAAGCAGAAAAAAAGGCTTCGGCCAACACATGTGGCCGACCGGCCATTAACGAGGCCGACCAGCCATCAGTGAGGCCAACCGGCCACAACTGATGGCCGATGGAAAAAAAGCTTGGCCGATGGGCTGTAGGGCTGGCCAACAGGCCATCCTCTTCTCTCAGAAATAAAGTCACAAGCTCTTTGTACACAACCAAGCACAAAACAGACAAGTTAAGAGGTTCGAAGGCGAGGCACTCCACCAAGACCTTCGGGTACTCAAAACGAACACGAATATAGATAATCACCGAGTGTTCAAACGATGACGTCCAAGTCTTGAGGACGGTCAAAAATGGAGTGTCTACACCTAGTTTCTTCATTATTTGTCACTTCTTCTATTGTTTTTTACATTGCTTGCTACACAATCTATACTTCTCTATTGCTTGTAAAACAATACTCTGAAACCAATGGAAGTTTAAAATCAAGTAAAAATATGCCTAATAATAGCAAAAGCAGTAATGAAATTGGAACAAAGTAGAAGTTTTGAGAATGATGAAGATGTTTGAAGATAAAGATGAACTATGATAAACTTGTGTTGAGATTCTTATTCAAATTTTTCTATAAAAGCAATTGCTTGCTAGATGTATTTGGAGGTATGTTAATTAACAAAGAAAATAAATACTTATTCTATTTGGCTTAAATTATTTGTTATTCTATTTTGCCGGTATTTTCTCTTTATTTCTTTAGTTTTGGAACAAGATTGGTATTGTTGCGGACAATAATTATGTAATATTATAAAAGTTTTGCTAATAACAATCTTAGGCCTCATTTTGGAACATATTTTTTTTAATATTTTTTTAATTTTTTGGATAAAATATGATTTAAAATAATTAGTATGTTTGGGATGACTTTTTGATTTTTTAGGAAAATATGTGTAAAAAGTAGAGAGAAAATGGAATGTTTGACTATTTGGCATAGGTTGTTGACTTTTTGATTTTTTTAGTAACTTTTTTACTTTTTAACTAAAAAAATCACTTGCCAAACGAGACCTTAGAGCTTCCCAACAAATACCCTATTATTAATTTTTAACTATTTTAGGAAGTGAGAATTTTAAAAATCATCCTAATTGACTCCATAAAAAAATTCCTAATTTAACAAATGCTATACAATGACACCCTCTATATGGGGAGTTAGGGCATCTCCACCAGAACCCCTACACTCCCTCCTTACCTATTTTGTCTCTGTTTGGGAAGATGGTTTGGGTGGATTTGTGACTATTTTAGTCACAAAAAATAAAATATATTTTTTAACCCAATAAGACGAAATATCACATCCAACCCATAAATCATTATATTCTTTTTCTCACAAAGAAGTCAAAAAAATCAAAAATCCTTCTCAAATCAAGGTTTTTGGCCCCAAGTTAAAATAGCAAAAAAAAAAAATCAAAAGTCAACTCACTTTCTAAACGAAAGCTTAAAGGAGTAGATGGCTCCCTGTACACCTGCATCAGCTCCCCTAAATAATTCTCTAAATTAATTTTTGCTACAGTGACTCCCTATTTGTAAGGAGTTACTGTAGAGAGTCACTGTAGCTCCCATATATATATATATATATATATATATTATTTAGGAGTGTAGTACACATTTGTGATTTTTACTTTTTTAAATTTATAATTAAAAATTATATTTTAATAAAGTAAAGAAAATATAAAAAGCTTGTTAATATAATAGAGAAAGAATAGAGAGTCTGTTGAGAGAAATAGATGAAAAAATGATTCCTAACAAAATGAATAAATCTTTTCATAATATTTTAAAATAAAATTTAAATAAACTCTTGGGGGCAAGCTCCCACTAATCATTCCCTAAACATATAATACTAATTTCTCTCTCCTCCTTTTTCTTTTACTCACTATAATCTAATTGTCACATCAATTTTTTTAAAAACACACAAGTTTAATTAAAAAAAAATAATAAAATAATATTTAAATAAAATATAAAAAAAAATAAAAAATATTGTTAGAGAAAATAATTAAAAGGGTGATCAACCAAAATAATGAATGCAAAATTTGAGGAAAATATAAGTAACATTATTGACTATCAATAAAAAATATTAAATGCCAAAAATTTTATAATTAAAATATACTATTTATATATTTCAAAATATTTTTAGACATTTTAATGTACTTTTATTCATTTTTTCACCACTAAGTCCTAACGTTTTTAGCATTTCCGTATTACAAATTTAAGCAATTTGATACTACTTACCCACATTTAAATGACACCGTTCATTTCTCCAATAAATTAAAAAATTAGCATAAATGGGTATTTTATCTGAAAAAAAAAAAAAAATTATCACCAATTATATATCACGTTATACTTGAGATTAGTTCTTTCCAAAAGATAAGAATAAAAAAAATTACAGTAAATAAAAGAATAATGTTAAAAAATGGTAAAAATAACAAATAAAAAGCCATGACATTGCTTTAGAAATGCTCGATCCAAGTTGTACATCAAATTTTTGAACTTTATGATGCGGTGATCAAAATGGGTTCACCAATAGGAAGTAGGCACGAACATGCAACCTGTTTGTTACTCTAATTTTATTAAATGTCACTGGGTGGATTGATATGTATCAACTTTGCAGCCTGACCTAAAACGTCCTTTAAAAACGCTCCTAGCAGCGCGTATTCTTCAAACGCTCTGACGTCAGCTTTGCACCTCAACAACTGTGGAAAAAACAGCCAAAAGCCGGTAACCATCACAAATGCAACGGTCAGCGGCGTCGAGATCAGCCGAGGCAACTGGCACCTGCCGGTCAGCACCTTCTTGATCGCGATCTCAACCATCACACACACCCCGTGGAGTAAGAAAAACCACGTGATCTCCCACGTGGGCCTCGAGCGGCCCAAATAATAGAATATGAGCTCGTGCATCAGGGCCGACACCACGAAGGTACTGAGCACTGCAGGCAAAGGGGCCCATCTTCGGCCCACAATTCGCGTTGCTACGTAGAGGACCGGATCGTATACGGTGGGGCGCAGAGTACGCGTGACCATGAGGTTCCACCTTCGTCCCCAGAAGTCTTGCAGAGATGTGGAAAGGTACGGGTCGTTGAACTGTGGTTCTAACTCTAAACCCAACATGGCTCGAGCCAGGGCTGCCACCATGGCTAGCATGATCTCCAACATGAAGTATATGTGGAAGCAATAGATGATCAGTATGATCTTTGGATGTATGTGGTCACTATACTGATAGATTTGCACAAACAAACCCACAAGAACACCCTTTATAGCATAATTCCAAAGCGATTTCTGGCCTTTTTGGGTGGTTTTGGGAGGTAGGTTTTCTCTACTATGGCCATTTTGTGATGGGTTTTGGGTGGACTTGGGAGCTGGGTTTTCTTTATTATGGCCATTTTGAGATGGGTTTTGGGTAGATTTGGAATTGGGAGGTGGGTTTTGTTGGATCTTGATTGGGAAACAACCAATTGCAATAAATTTGGGGAGAGAGAGAGGGGGGTCTGAGAGAGGGCCTTTGTGAAAGGCAAACAAGAGGAGTTTGAAAGTGGCAAGCCAAGATATGAAGAAAGCACTTGTGCCTCCAAGGTGCATAGAGTGGAGATTAAGAGGAAGAACTAGAAAGAGAGAGAGCACAGGGATGAATGTAAAGAATCTAGTTAGACCTTTGGGGACAACCTTAGCTGAAACATAGCAGTAGCAGAGAGATACAATCACTGAAAGCCATACCTTGACGAAGTTGCTGATCTCCCACTCTAAGGTGTGGTTCTTGTAGATCTCAACCTCCATCTCTCTCCTAGCTTCACCAAAGCCTCTGTCTCTCCTTTGATTTATAGCTCTCCTTTGGAATGAAAGTTAAAAAAATTATGCTTGGGATAATTTAAATTTTTTTTTTTTAATAGAATTGATGATTGTTAGAGAAAAATAAAATAAAATAATTATGATTAAACGTGATATTTTATCTTATTTATTATTTTAATTAAAAAATTACATCTCAAACAAGCTCAACTATTTATCAATGTGCGCCTCACGCAAGGGACTAAACCAAATAAAAATACCTAAATATGGCACCCCAAGTAGGAGTCACTAATGAGATGGGTCGTGCCTACTTAGTTTGTAATTATTGTGTCTAAATTTTATATTTTAATAAATATTTTGAAGTTGAGTTGTGCTACAGGCCTCGAATGTTGATGGTTGTTTGGCTAGTTATCTGGTCGGTTGTCCGGCAAAAAGGTTGACAGTCGCAGTCGACAATATGACAACCACGGTAGACAAGTGCTTCACCCGGTCGGTCAAGTAGTCGTCCGATCGGTCGTCTGACTGGTCGACTGGTGACCACAAATTCGCGCCTGAAACTCTTGAGGCCGAAAGCATTAATGTTTAGATTTTGGCCAGTCAACGGTATTGTACAAAGTTGGGACTATTTAAAAAACTAAAATTATGTCTCACCCATAAATTCAAATCTTACAGGTTTAAATCAAACCGAATTAGGTTACATATTTTTCATTACAGTTATATTATTAAGTTCTATACATTTTTCATTCACATATTTTTAACATTTTTATTAGTTATTTTTATTTTATAATTCAAGTATTATGATTTTTTTTGTTTACCTTTTCACATCTCATATGATCAAAAAATAATCAAGTAACATAAAATACCTACAAGTGGAGGGGGGGGGGGAAATGCCGGAAAGACAAAGACAAAAAAAAAAAAAAACACTAGACATTTGACCCCAAAAAATAAACTAAACATTAAGGCCTAGTTTGGGAAGACTAAATAAGTGCACTTTTTGACTTTTTATGAAATATGGGTTGGGTTTGGGTTGGGTTTGAAGTGATGTGTTAGAGAAGTGATGTGACTTAAATAAGATGATGTGACTTAAATAGGATAGTGACTTTTTGACTTTTTGTCTTTTTTCAATCATGCCAAACTTGGCCTAAATTTACCTATGCGGGTTCTTATGAGCTAGGTTTATGGGCGAGTTCGGGTTATAAACTTTTATCCAAGGCCCTAAATTATGTTTTATGGGTTGGGATGAACTGGGCACCCAAGCGGGTTGGGATAGGCCATGGAATGGGTTGGTTGGGTTGGGTAATATCAAGTTTTTTCTCCGTGGGCCATTTTGGGAACCCAAGCGCCAAATAAATAACTTCTCAAAGAGGATAGGCTGAAATTAGGGGTGGGCATCGATCCGCTGACCTGCCTAGCCTGCCCAACCTAGCCCAGTCCTATTTTTGTAGGGTTTAGAAATATTATTCTAGTCCATAGGGTTGGATTGTGTTAATATTTTCAATTCAATTGATTAATGGATTAGGTTTGAGATTTATATTTTTGGTTCGGCCCAACCCGACCCGGCCCGCTACATATTTAATTTAATTAATTAATTTATATAGTATATCGAAAATATATATACATTTTTATTGTTGACCATGTGATTTGTAAGATATTTAAGTTGTCACTGTTTTACGGAAGACATTCACAAAAAAAAAAAAAATGTTTGAAGAAATTGGAAATATAAATTATAGATATACATATATATATTTAGTTTGATGCACTACTATCAGTTTGGTTTACAAAAATTTAACCTTTCAGAATTATTGGTGTATTTGGTTTTTTAAAAAAAAAATTGTAATATTCTAATTAATATGGTATTAAATTTTTAATGATTAGTTGCTTTATAGACCATTCTCTATTTATGAAAAAATAACAATACTATGATGTTTAAAATGTTTTTTTATATAATTTATGTATATGACCCGAAAGATGAAGTTGAAAATTATAATTTATTTAGGATTAAGTTTGAATTGATTATATAGACCTGAATATTTAAGTTGGATGAACTTAGGTAAATATCAAATCTCTTATTAGGTAATTTATTAATTAAATAGGACGGACCCAATGTGGGCCTAAATACATTTCATTGACCCGGTCGCAAAGAAATATAGTGTGACTCAGGTACAGAAATCTCCCTGTAGTAGTCAGTGTTCAATAACAAACGTGATTGAGACGCTCACTCCCCACTCTATACACACGTAGAGATTGATGATTGAAGAAGAAAAAAAAAAAAATTTTTTTGACTAATCACAACCCACTGGAGTCCTGGGCCACCCTAGTGGGGTCTGGAACATTTTTATACAAATATATGTCAATTTTGGCAATCCAATAAGATGTTGCCACGTAATTAGGTTCTTTAAGAGTTTTGTTGGTGCTGAAGACCGAACCGAAGCAGAGAAAAACAAAGCATGGTATAAAGTAAGGTTAAGTTTGGCAATTCATAAATAATTCATTTTTTTATATTTTTATTTTTTTTTATCACATCAGCTCTCTATTTTTTTGCACATTTTTTCGTAAAAAGATAAAAAATATATTTATTTAAGTCCTCCCAAACAACTCAAAAGATGGGTTGTTGGAAAATAAAAATTGACATGTGAAAACAGGTGATGGCATCAAGAACCGTTGGGATTTATGTTTGACGAACTTTTTAATTTTTAATTCGCTAATGTTGATTTTGTTATGGGTATATTGGTTCTTCTATATCTCCCATTTGTCTAGTATTGTTGACTTTAATTTACATGGGGAACTTTTTATTTCTTTTTTTTTTCGTTGTAAATGGGATATTTATCATGTAATATCTTATTTAAATATGTTTAATTTAGTTTATGTACAATTTTTTTTTTAACAATATGGGGGTAACAAGCAATTAGTGACGAGATACGAGTACTTAATTTTTTTGAAAAGTCTCAAATCAACTGAATCGTAGGGGAAAAAAATTCTTATTCTCATGGTGTGCAAGTTTATCGTGTGTAGGCTATAAATACATTCTTGTGTCGAATGCAAGTTTTATATTTAAAACAATAAGGTAATTCTATTTATATCACAAAATTAATTCCTTATACCTTTTTTTTCTACACACTTCCAGTAAAGTCAAAATTTCTCTCATTTCTCATTACACTTGTCATAATACCAGACCTATCCTTATCTTCCCAAACCTAAACCCAAACCCAAACCCAATCCCTAGCCTCCACTCCCAACCACTACCTTCGGCAACCAACTCGCAGTCTTTCCTTCACTGGCGATAATCCTTCTCCCCATGTCCGACCAACACAAGCCGTCTTTTTCTTTTCTTTTTTTTTTCTTTGTCTTATTTTGGAAATCTCTTCCTTGCTTTCAAGGCAGTGTAAGGAGGTGGTGCTAGCTTGCGATTGGGATGGGTAAAGCACAACGAGAGAAGGGGCAAAAGAGGGGAGAAAGGGCAATGACAGGTGATAGAGGACGGCCGATGAGCAACGGACGACGGGAGGGTTCATTGTTTGAGAAAGGGGTTAAAGAGAGATACCGTCAATGGGTTTTGGCACCATAGATGGAGGAATTGACAGAGGGGCTCGCCAGAGATGAGAGGTGGCCGCCGGTGCAGTTGCAGTGGTGGTAGCCGAGGAAATTGTGGTGAAAGGTGGGTTAGAGTTAGAATCTTTAGGGATCTTTTGGTAATTTTGAAAAGAGATAAAAGTGTAATTAAAAAAATTGAAAATTTGGGGGTGTAATGAGATAAAATGATGGTGAAAGTAGAATTACCCAAAAAGTTGTCATGTGTAATGCAATTATTTTGACAGTCACTAAATTACTATTTTGCCAAAAATTATTCCCCTTGTTGAGGGTAGTCTTTTGTATGTTTGGGTTGTGAGCTTCATCAAATGCACTCCTTTCAAAGCTACATATATAGGGTTGGTTGAGATCTATTCTCATTTTTGTGTGTATATAAAAGGAAAATGTCTGGTGTAAAGAAATGACACAAAAAATTTCAATGCACCTCTCATATTAATTTCAAGTGTGATCCCAATGCACTTGAAAAGGATCTAGATTAGTAACCTCACCAACAACCAACATCTCATCTTTATCATTTCTTGCAATAATACCTAAGCCTGCTCTCTTCTTTCCTTATTATATGCAATTATAGGTGTAAAAATTGACCCAGCCCAGTCCGCTATTGGGCCTAGTAGGTTCACGTAAAAAATTGGATTGGGTTGGGCCATCCCGCTCATGCAAAATCTCAGCCTAGTCTCAGAAGGTATTCGAGCGAGCTGGAAAGTTGGGCCTCGGGGCTAGGCCGTCAGGCCTAGGCCTAGACAGTTTTTAATTTTTTCCACCAAAATAGCTTGAAAATAACATTAGGCCTGAGCCTCAAACGGGCTGGTGGGTTAGGCTTCGAGCCAAGCTGGGTCTCAAAATTGACGACCCAAGCCCAGGCCCAAGACCTCAAGCTAGGCTTGGGCCTAGCTACGCTGTCGGTAGGCTTTGGGTGGGGCGCGGGCTAGTGGGTTAATTATACACCCCAATATGCAATAACAATGTTAATGATAATATAAAAGGGTGAAGAGACCTTACAACCACTATTATTTTATTGGACACCTTTCATGGTGAAGTCAATCTTAGCCTTCAAAAATTATGTCCATAGTAGCGAGCGACATTGTACGTATTCCTACACAGACAAAATGGCTTGATTTGTACCTTAAAAAGTATTGAAAAATGTCTCGTAACTCAAATTTTGTGACTCAAAAGTGGCTCAAATGGCCAAAACGACGTCGTTTTGGCCATTTTTATGTTGTTCTGTACTCAAAACGACGTCGTTTTGGCCATTTGAGTCACTTTTGAGTCACAAAATTTGAGCCACAAAATTTGAGTTACGTAGTATTGTCGAAAAGTATTATGTTGGATTAGTCATGTGATGGTGATGTAATATATATATATATATATATAAAAGATGAAAATGATAGATGATAGGAAGTATATGCACAATTTACCACATGAACTCGTTTCCTTAACAAAATCTTCTCTTACATCTCCAAAAGAAAATGGAATTAACCAATGTTACCACATAACCTCGTCACTCTCACCTCCACTACCACACCAATATCACCATGGCCACTGTTGCCATCACCGCCACCACCACCCAAATACTACGCCACCACCTCTAGTTTTACCTTCGTCTCACTGTCACCAGCACTAAATATTAAAAAAAAAAATTGTAAAATATTTTTGAAAAAAATTTTTGCTCAAATAAACAGAGCATAATTACTTTTTTATTTTTTTTGTTTCGAAACTCACTTTTATATATATATATATATATATATATATATATATTTTATTCTGAGCAAAGCCTTTCCAAGTTCCAAGCTTCAAACTTTTGTACGGTCAAAGTCCACAAACGCGGACATAAAAGAAAACTAGCAGTGATGAGACGATTCAATAATTTTCTAAGCAAGCCAATGTTGATTCAATATTCTTCTCATACTCTTGACTAGCTCAAATCTCTATCTTAAATTATAATTGTGTGAAGAAGATTTTTATACAATTACACCAATAAAAAATTAAAATAAAATAATAAAAAAATTATATTCACACATAAATTTAGACAGAAAACATCACAAAAATGTTGAGGGTAGCATTATTTTTTTAGGTACATTTGAGGGTAGCATTATTGTTAATATATGTTATCTTCATGGTAGCTTTGTTTTAAAATAAAGAGAAAATTTGTGATAAATCTAATCTAAGAAGTGTATAAGATATTACATTTAGTATATTTTTTTTATTGATAAGAGATTCACGCTTTCTGAAATAATTTGGTGAGAAGTCTTAAAGGACATTTTGTTTTCAATTTTACCCCTTTGACTTTTTTTATTTGTTTAACTTTTCATTGACTATCTGTTCAAATTTATATCTATCAGTTTGAATTTTTTTGTCTATATGTTCGAATGTTTTTTACTATTTGCTCAAATTTATATCTATCTGTTTAAATTTTTTCTATCTATCCAAATTTGTTCTGTGTAAATTTTCTATCTGTCCAAATTTTATTTGTCTAATTTTCTATCTGTTTAAAATTTATCTATTCAATAGCATCAATTTGTTCTCATGTAGTGAAGATTCACAATCTGTACAAATCAAACCCAGTTACTAGTGAGGGATATAAGCTACACAAAACATTTTGAAATCTGTTTATATATTTAAACTATCTGTTTCATCGTCGTCGTCGTCATCATCATCATCATCATCAACAACAACAACAACAGCAGCAGCAACAACAACAACAACTATTACAAATAAATAAATAAATACACCATACACACTCATAGATTAAACTATTTGTTTCATCGACATCATCAACAAGAACAAAAAAAAAGAAAAAGAAAAAGTTTTAAATAGATAAAATATTTTAACAGATTCAAGGAACAGATAGATTCCAAAAATAAAAAGATCAAACAAATTTAAGAAATGAATAAATAAAAAATAATCCATCAAATACGCCATTACCATTCAAACAAAAAATAATCTATCAAACACACCAATTTCAGTGAATCCACTAACAATGAATCTAATTCTTTCCAAATAATTTCAGTGATTTTATGTGTAGATAGAAATTTATGTGATTTTGTACTCTATGTAATGATTGGCTCTTAGGTCTCTCAACCCCAAGATTTCCACGTAAGCCCGATCTTGACTTTTTCTCTTCAAACAGTGCACACTCTACCGTATCATATATATATATATATATATATATATATATATATATATATATATATTCAATCATATAGTTTTATAGTTTTATATTCAATCATATATATTCAATCCCGTTCTCTTACTCTCTTTCCTAACCTTAATGATTCCCTGGTGAAGATACTTGACATTGGCTCCTCAAAGCCTACTTAGAATGCACCTTCACGTGTTTTCAACTTTCCCTCAACGTTAGTTGAACAACTGATGGCTGAACAACTAATGGAGACACAATTTGATATTGAAGCCAATTTCCATACGCTGAAATCGTGTGTGGATACCGTAACTGCGGTATCCAATTTGTTGCGCCAATTGTAGAGTAGAACAAATGAGGTGCAACGACTGATTGCACAACTCACCCTCTTGCAGCTTATGTATCAAGACGCTCGGCGGGAGATAAGCCAGTTGAAGAGACAGAACAAGGAGTTGAAGCGCGGGGCAACAAGCATGGAAAGAGCATTGATGCCTGGGTATACCCCCCTTTGATGGCCAACGGGGATAAATTTCCTTTGGAAGCCCTGCAAATACTGAAAGCAGGGTCTTCAAGGGCCTCTGCAAAATGAAGATGAGGCGAGGCAACCGACGGTAAAGTCGAGCAATGTAGTTGTTTGCAAGTGAAGTCTACTTTTGACCTTTGCGCTCTACATGTTGTCGAAATTTGTGGAATCTGAGATAGACTGACTTTTTTTCTTCTTTATTTTTTTATTTATTTATTTTTGTATTTTAATATTTTTTTTTCATTTCTTTTACTTTTTTTTGTGTTTTTTTGTTTTTGTTTTTAATTTTTTTTTTGCCACTTGTGTTTGAGCTTGGATCCTTGGTCTGAAATAAAACAAATACATATATAAGAATGATGCATGAAAATTATTTATTGGAGCTTCATTATGTATACGAGCAAATTGTATAATGCATATGAGATGATATACCGTATTTTTAATACCAAACATACGAAAAGGTACTGTTTGTATTGGATGCTAAATCACGTATGAAGATTTTTATGGAATGCATGGAATTTGTTGTTGGAATTTTCATTAAGCATATGAGCAAAATATGTCATGCATATGAGATGATATGTTATTTTTGCAATACCAAACATATGATAAGGTATTTGTCTGTATTCGAGGACAAATCGCATACGAGGATTCCATTTGAGATATATGAATGAAATGAGACATATGGATAGATATCTTTTTGAATTTTTTTTAATGAAATTTTTTTCTTAAAATTCCATTATGCATACGAGCAAATTATATCATGCATATGAAATGACATGTCATGTTTGCAATACCAATCATATGAAAAGGCATTGTTTGTATTGGATGACAAATTACATACGAGGATTTCCATTTGAGATTTTCATGCCTACTCTGAATGAAAATCAGATAGCAATAGGTCACATTAACCTGTTATGTGAGGTTATGTTGTCCCTATCTTGGAGTGAAAATGTAATACGATGTAGATACATATATTTACAAGATATGAAATTTTTTTGGATGTGTGTGGATATGACCAAAGTACATGTTTGTGTAATAATAGTGCAATATGATGCATCATTATGTGATGTGTGATTGAATTTGAGCTAATAGATACCTCTACGGGGTATGATGGATTTGATTGATCAGATATGACCATTTTTTTTTTTTATAGCAATGAGAAGGTGACATTTTTGTGTAATACGATGCACTCCAATTGTGCCAAATTATATAACATACCAATACGATGGAATATTGTACTATATGCTAGTCCATGATATAGAATTTATTACCATAAGCTTCTTTTATTCTCGTTTAGTAAAAATTCTACCTCATGATTGATGGAGTGATTTTGAGAAGATTAGCATTTCTTAGCTCAAGGGAATAACGGTACATGCTCATTGTGACTGGTTTCTAATGGCTTTTTTGAAGGCATGGAAAACATTGGTTCTTCAAGCTGATCAAAGGTAATTTGCGTCTCTTTTGACAACGACTTAGAGGTTGAAGTCTTTGTTGATGCTAAATATGTGTCTCAGATATGAGAAATGACAATAGTGCTTCTGCAAAGATCGCCTCCTTCATGAGTCACTACTGTCCCAGATAGACTAATCAATGCCCCAAGATTGACTATCTCTTCTTCCTCTGATAAGAAGTTGATCACTCCATGGTTAAGGAGAGGATTGCTAGTGACATTGGACATGTTTGGAGGAATTACTGTTTGTGTGCCTATAATCTTGGCATCAATAAGGTCTTGTATTTTTTGCTGCAAGGAAAAACCTTACTCAGTATCATGTCTTGTCTGCCCAGAGTGATAGACACATTGGAGATTTGGGTCAAACCCTCTCAAGAGCAGAGTTGGTGGTGGTTGAGCCAGAATTGGTGTTACTTGTCCTGTTGCTAAAAGTTTCTTGAAGGCTTTAGCCATGGGGATTACTAGTGTAGTGAATTATCAATTTCGACGACCGTTTGCTAATTGCTGATTCATTTGTGCAAGAGTAGTGTCTGCTCAGATTGCTATGGCATGAACTTGCAATGGCGGTATAGTTGACGGGAGTTGATGTTGTAACTGTAAAGGCAACACTTGACTAGAGTGATATTGGAAATACTGCTACAGTGGCCTGGGATATTGCATTTGATATGTAGAGTTGTTATTGTTAGGAAAAATTAGAGAAACTTATCCCTCTTCGGGTTTCTTTGCTAACTGTCTTTTATTGGATGTGGATGCTACAACTTCTCCATTTTTAGCATAGGGATTTATAAGACGTCCTATCTTTATTTCATCTTCAATCAACTCACCTTGAGTCATGATGTCAGTATAGCTTTTGCCAATTCTAGCACAAAGCTTATCAAAATAGATCTCTTTGCCCGTTTGGATAAAAAGTGAGGTCGATTCTAAGTCTGGTAATGGCGAGTTCACTTGTGTCGCTGTTTTTCTCTATCTGAGCGCGTGATCTTTCAAAGATTCTTCTAGTTTCTTTGTCATTCTCATTAATGAGCTTCGATCAGTGAGCAAATCGCAATTGTGCTTGTATTGCTTGATAAAGGTATGAGCCAATTCCATCCAAGACCGGATTCGGTGCATTTCCAGTCTGGAAAACCATTGATGTGTAGGCCCCGTTAGGCTATACTGGAAGAATTGCATGAGTAGTTTATCTTTGCTTGCATAGCCACAAAGTGCCCCAGTATACAGCTTCAAATGAGCGATTGGATTTACCGTGCTGTCGTACTTGGAAACTTCTGGCATTTTGCATTTAGGCGGGAGTTGGAAATTTGGAAAGAAGCATAATTCGTTGAAGTTAGTGCTTCCATATATGTCGGTGTCTTGGAGGGTTTTCAATGCTTCCTTTATATTTTGGATTTTTTGGGTAACAGTTCAGTCGATGACTAGGGTAGGAGTTGGTACATTATGAGGATAAGATGGCTTGGGATCGTTGCTTTCCATATCGTCATAAATGGGATGGCCTTGCGTCGGTGGGACCGCATGGAAAACTTCAGGAGGTATTGTTGGAAGGTTAAATTGTGCATCAGGAGTGGCTTAAGTTGTAGGGATCGGTGGAACAACGGGTGGTTGTTCGGCTGGAAACACTGTGGATCCGGCTTAAGCATAGTTGTTGGAATGAGTAGCTATTGGAGGAATATGATGAGCTAATAAAGCTTGCGAGTATATGAAAGTTGCATCATCGAGCAGAGATCCTCAATTTGGCACTTCAGTTCATTGAACTTGGATAGAGGGACCGTGTCTGGATCTGCATAAAAATGTGATTCGACTGAATCGTTGTCTATCTCTTGCAAGTGAGATATGGATCGGGTTATGATTGTCCTCATTGGTGAAGGACTGGTTGGCTGCTTCTTCTTGAGTTCGGGACCAATGTTGCCTGTGGGTGGTTGGGTAGCTCGAATGAATCTCGTGTAAGAGAATTTTATCATTCGTAAAAAAAAATGATATACTGTCAAGAAATCAAGGTAGATCCACTCTAGAAATTAATAGAGAAAATTTGTTATAGCCAAAACCCTCTAATGTCCCTAGCGGAGTCGCCAGCAGTCATATATGAATTTTTGTCCATCATATTCGAGATGAATTAGGACTTTATGCGACGAAAGGAATACAACCCAATGGCTAAAACTCAAACTATAACAGTTTAAATATAAAAAAAAAAATGGAGTCACCACCTAACATATAATTCAGGTGTGTTAGGTCACCTAGAACTCGCAATCTTATTTTGGAAACACATTTTACAAAAATTTGAATTTGATAGTGACTTCCATTTTGGTGTTGAAAAATCCAGAGATGAGTTTAGGGGTTTATTGTTATGGGTAGGGAAGGTGTTAGGCACCCTACACCGCCATTTCGATACTATATTTCCAAATCTATTGATTTCTTTGTGGATGAATCTACCTTTGAAAATATTTATGATGATTAAAATAAAATTTTAATTTTTTAATACGGAAAAATGATTAACAAAATTAATGGTAAAGTGTTTACATACTCATGCACATACGAATATACATATATACATGGGTTAATTTCTACCAAATATATATATATATATACATATGTATACGGATATTATTTTTACATATGTGTGTATATGTACATATATACAGGGGCAATTCCACCAATATATATATATACATATATTATGATAAATAATATCTATTTAATACATACATGTATATATGTATATGGGACAATTCCACCAAAATATATATATATATATATATATATATTATGATAAACACACACACACACACACATATGTAGTGATGACATAAGTATGATAAAATGAATAAAAATGAAATAAGATAGATTAACTTGAATGTCATAAAGGAAGTAAATAAATAATACAAATATTGTTCATTACAATGAACAATGTATACAAATATTCACCTGTGGGTTTTAAACAAAATCAAAATAGCTAACACATTTTTTTTTTTTTTTAATCTTCACACAAATTTTTTTTTTCCTAACTCTCTCAATTCTACATTTCTCCCTGAGCCTCCCTTTCTCTCTCAGCTCTTCTCTTTTTCTCCTCCTAAACTGCTCTATTTACAGAGCTGAAGAAAGGCATGATGATGATGATGTTGCTGTTTGATTAGAAAGTCAAAAAGCTAATTATTTGGTGGAATTTGTCCACCGACTTTTCCTTTTCTTTCTTTTTTTTTTTCAAACTTTTTAGAATTTATTTAGTATGGTTGAGGCACATGAACTTCTTGATTTGGACGGTTGAGATTTGTTTGATGAACAAGGAAATAATTAGATGTAACACAGTACACCATAATTTCGTATTAGCAGGTCAACTTGATATTAAACATTGTTAACTTTATGAGCTCAAACTTTTACTGTTAAAATTTATAAGTGTCATCTCTGAAACAATCTGGTCCACTAAAAAACATTAATATAAGATCATAGCGGCTTTGTCACATTTATCGTAGGAAGACCCATCACAAATACCAATGTTATTAGTGCCATAGATCGAGTATGAATGTGTAGCATGAAAATTTCATGTAAAATGATCTCTTATCATGTCTATTTTCAACTAGTCCAACTTTATAACTCAAAAGAGTTCATGTATTATTTTTTTCAACCTTTATGTTTAACCATAATAGAAAAAAATACATCTTTAGTTTAGAATCATCCAAAAAATTAACAAAAGAAAGAGTAGTATAGACTCCCACTAAGAAAACATACCACTAGAATTAACCACTTCCATATGAGCTACATGCTCATTGAACGCTTTATATGGTAAGCCCTTAGTAAGTGAATCTATAATCATGAAATCTGTCCTAATATACTCAATTGACACATGATGATTCCAAACTATTTTCTTTACAACAAGAAACTTTATGTCAATATATTTTCATTTTGACGAACTCTTGTCATTCTTAGAACAAAGTTCAATACCTTAATTATAACAATAAATCCTTAGTGACTTCTCAATGTAATTTACAACTTGAAGTCCAGAAGTGCATAAATATCTGATAAATATTCCAACTGCATACGCAATATTTGAATGCGTACAAACTTGAGAATACATGAGGCTACCTACTATTGAAGCATGGGGGATGTCCTGCATTTGTTTCTCCTTTATATTGTTATTTGGGTATTGGAGCAAACTCAATTTATCACCTAGTGCACAAAACTTTGCATATCAAATCTACTGAATACCCTTTCGACATATGAGTTGTGATAAGACAACTATACCACATGATTTATCATGGTGAATCTAAATGCCTGTCACAAAACATGCATCACCAAGATCTTTCATCACAAAATTCTTTAAAAGAAATCTCTTAGTTTCATGCAATAGACTTATGTCACTACCAGTCAGTAAGATGTCATCAACATATAGCACTAGAAAAATAACTTTACTCCCACAAATCTTATGATAAGCACATTGATCCATAATATTTTCCTTAAATTCCTAAGAGGAAATCACTTGGGCAAACTTTAGATATCATTGATTAGATGCCTGCTTTAAACCATAGATGAATTTCTTTAGTTTGCAAACCAAATGTTCTGATCCCTTAGTCTCAAAACCTTAAAGTTGCACTAATATGGTTTCTTCAATGTTGCTGTTAAGAAATATAGTCTTTACATCCATTTGGTGAAACTCTAAATCATAATGAGCCACAAGTGCCACAATAATACTAATTGGCCTTTCAATAAAACCGAAGAGAAAGTTTCTTTGTAATCAATGCCTTCCTTTTGAGTGAAGCCTTTATTGAGAAGACATACTTTATATCTTTTGACATTGCCTTTAGAATCCCATTTGGTCTTAAAGACCCATTTATAACCAATTGGTTTTTCTCCTTTATGCAATTCAATAAGATTTCAAATATCATTGTCTCTCATATGCTTTAACTCATTAACTATAACATCTATCTTTTAAGAAGTGAGCACTTTGTTTGGCTTGACTGAAACAAATTTGAACATCTTTCAATCCTTTATCAAACTCATGCTCTTAGAGATAAACAACATAATCAATCAAAATTGTTGATCACTTCTCCCTCTTTAATTTCTTTATAGGCAGTTTCAATTAAAATTATTAAGATTCTTTCATATTAGTAGGAGGCATCTCAGAAATATTTTGGTGAAATGCATCCACATCCTGTACAATATCAGGTGTCACAGTCTCATTATTTTCAATATTTACCATAGGAATGTCAATACTTTCATCTTCAAACAAAATATTATTGGGTTGTAAACTCTCACTACTTTTAGCATTCTCAATAATTTAGACATTATTCATCTCAATAATGGTATTACTGAATGGGTAATAAAACTTAAATCCGCTTAACCTTTTTCGAGTATCCGATAAAGTAGCAACTATAGTTCTTGAGTGTAATTTTCTTTCATTTGGCTCATAAAGCCGAACTTTAGTTGGACAACCCCAGACATGAAAATGCCTAATAATAGGTCTTTTTCCAGTCTATAATCCATATGAGTTTTAGCTACTGCCATACTATATGCTCGGATAAGAATGTAGATTGCAGTCTTTAAGACCTCTTCCTAAAAGAGACTCAATCAAAGAAGAATGATTTATCATACTTCTAACTATATTTTTTAGGATCCAATTTCATTTCTCGACTACACCATTTTGACATAGGGTCTCTGAGATGGTGTACTGAGTAATGATACCACATTCCTATAAGTATCTCACAAATACCGTACACGTTATTCACCTAATCCATCATGTCTACCATAGTATTCACCACCATGATCAAATATAACGTCTTTCATTTTCTTATCAAGCTGATTGTGAACCTCAGCTTTAAATACCTTGAATACATCCAATACTTGTGATTTTTTATGTATTAAGTATAGATACCCATAATGAGAACTGTCATCTTGAAAGTTATAAAATACCATTGACCATTGCAAGAAACAGTAGGGAAGGGATTACAAATATCGATATAAATCATTTTAAGACATTTGAACTCCTACTGGCATCTAATTTCCTTATATTTGTTTGTTTCTTCTTTATACATTCAGTATAAATTTTAAAATTTGTAAAATTAAGAGGACCAAGAACTCCACTTAACACAATCGTTTCAGATCTCTATTAAGATATATGACCCAGATGCTTGTGACACAAAATAGAAGAGCTCTCACTAATTAATTTTTGCTTTGTACCATAATTTATTACATGCAAAGTTTCATTTGACTTTAAGTGAGAGGTATCAAAGTATAACATATATAGATTTTCAATCAAAGAATCATTACCAATAAAATTTGAATTTTGAAAGAGACTAAATCTTCCTTTTCCAAATGAACAAGAATAACATGATTTGTTCAAATAGGAAAAAGAAATCAAAATTCATCTAAATAACAACACATAAACAATCTCATCTAAATTAAAATAAAAATCAGATTCTAATTTATTTTATGGACTTTACTTACCTCAACACATACTTTATTGTCATCTCCCATGTAAATAAACCTTTCGACATTCACAGGCTAAACAACTCCTTAGGCAACTCTGCATAGTAACACTAATGTAAATAGTAGTTTCCGTATCTATTCACCAAGTGTGCGTTGGTACTTTAGCTAAATTAAATCTGCAACAAATAAAAAATAGAAATTGTCACCTTTCTTTACGAGCTACAATGGTACTTGGGACAATCCTTTCTCACATGACCAGTATCCTTCTTGCAAAAGAAACAAGAAATAACATTATCATGTTTCTGTTGCACTTTTGCTTTTGAAGTCCCAATAGCTACAATTTCTGTACCTTTACTATCTCTTGTCATTTTTTCTTAGCACCTGAATTGTCATGTGAAAAATTTTCAAGTGAGCACTTTTATCTTTTCTTGTTTTAACCTCACTTTCTCTTGCACTCTTGCACACTAAGTAATAAGCTCATTAAGAGTTGACTTTTCCCTTTAAATTTTATAATTAATTTTAAAGGGACCAAATTGTGCCATATATGAAATCAAAATGAGACGCACATGAATTTCATCTAAAAATTCTAACTTTAGTGCTCTCATTCTGGTAACAAGATTAGATATCTCCATAGTATACTCCCTTATATTTCATTTTCCATTATACCATATGGTGACAAGTTTGTTAAAAAGCATACTTGTCTCCACCTTTTCCGATGCAACAAATTAGTTTGCAATTTGGCTTAGAAATTTATTGACATTTTCTTCCTAAGTGTTTATATAAATGGTGGAGTTGGATATATATTATCACTCACCCATGGAATTTGGATAATTTATCTTCCTTGGAGATTGTATATCTGTTTTGGGCTATCGGTAGAGGATAGCTATGATTGTTATATAAATTGCATGAGAATTAGGTGAATTGAAACTAATTTTCTCATCCATTTGCATTAAGCGTTGTTACATCTTTAATACATTGTAAATGTATGATGTTTGGGAGAAGAAAGGGGATGTATTCCATGTTTGTGAGAAGGAAGGAGATATACTCTATTGAATTAAGTTGGCCAAAGTGTCTGGGGTGAAAGTCCTGAAAATCATGACAAAATATCTGTAAACTGGCAAATAGAAGTGATTTTATGATGGTTGTACTAGTTAGAAACCTATTAAGTTGTATTCTCAGTTTGGTTATCTGAATGAAATGGAACTGATTTCATGAATTAAAATATATAGTTGGTACTGCATGGTTTGCAAAAGAATTATGAAACGGTTTATCAATGGCTTTGTATATGCATATTACCTTTATATCTTCGTTAAGTTTCATATGTTGTATTGGATTATTTCTACTGGGCTCTATCTCACCCTCTATGGGAAAACTATTTTCAGGTGTTAGTGATATACCTCCGCCAAGGGCTTAGCTTGGGAGGACCATGGAGCTGAAGGCTCATCTTGTTATTTTGCTTTTACCTTGTATTTGAACAAGCCTCGGGCTTAGACTTATATTGGATTGAAATCCACTTTTGTTGTACCCAAGCAGTGACTTGGAAAGATGTAAGTCTTTAAGACATATGATTACTTGTTTACCTTTTATTACATTATTACTATTTGGTAACATATGCTGTAGATTCATGATGTACTATTTATGAATGTATATCGCATGTGTCACCCTTTTGTACAATCGAATATCATGTAATAGAAGAACATTATACTCTGATTCATAATGTTATTTCCTTATTGTTTTGGATGGTATATTGCATTTATTTCAGGGCGTTACACATAGCATGGCCAAAGATATGTATTATTGGAGATGTGTCCATGACCCGATCATGTTTTTGTATGGATCATAATTTAATGGGTCTTGTCGACACCACCCATACTTTATTTAACAGTATACAATGTATAATTATCTGATCTATGTAGATCACCTATAGAAAATTCCTTACATAGAAAACTCAAAATCAATAGGGAGAGAGAGAGAGAGAGAGAGAGAGAGAGAGAAAGAATTTGCAAAATTATTTTATGAATTTTTTGGATGACTAGTTATAGTGCAGGTGCGTTGAATAATTATGTTCTTAAAATAAAATATTAGAAACTTTAAAAATAATAACAAACTATAAACAATACAACAAACAAATACTTAATGTTAAAAGTTAATGAGGTTTAAAAATTTTAATAATCATAAGCATAGAAACAAAAAATGCGATCTCCATGTTTTCACCCAAAAAAAAAAAAAAAAAAAATCTCTCTTTCTATTTTAACAAAATTCTGGCACAATGTCCAAAACTTTGTTGTTATTCAATGCTTCATCATCATAAAAAAAAAATGCAATATAAAGCACATAGGAAGTGTGCCGCCTCATAGGTAACTTTAAAATTTCAAAGGAAATTGAAATAAATTATGAAAATCAAAGTTTAAATAAGGGAATATGTTTTCGAAAAATAAGCCTATTTAGAAGTTTGAAATTATGAATTTTTGGTGCAAAATGATGCAGTATAAATCATCATAAAATCAAAACAAGGAGGCATGGCATGAAAAAACTCATGAAATTTGGAGAGGAAAATCATGCAAGTTCGAATACAACTCAAAATAGTTATAGCATCCATATCCACAATACGCATTGTAGGAGTTACTAGTATAGAAGCAAAGAGAGAAAATAGAGGGGGCAAAATCTCATAGTTTTTGTATATTAGAAGGGAGAGCCTGTTTATAGGACTTTTTATGCCTATTGTAATTTGCATAACTGGGTTGTGTTTAAATCCAAAACATTTTAAATTTAAACAGATACCTATTCAATTCAAAGTAATGTTCATTAATTTGAAGCAAACACCATTTGGTCTAATTAGAATTGTAAATTCAAATTTTGATTTCCAATAAACTAAAGAATTGTTTAGAATTAATTAATTTTTTTTGAAAATAATTGTACAATTATTTATTTTATATTTACATTTATACATACATAAATTTCAAAAAAAAAAATCACTTTAACTCAACATTAGTAAAAATTTAATTCAAAGATGTATCACATTCGCCATTATCCAATTTATTCTTCCTTCTTTTGTTACTGAGATGCTATGTTGTTTTGTGGTGTTGTTGCATCATTGACAATTATTGTGAAGTATGTGATATATTGTGATTTGAGTACTCTAGGTGCAATTTGGATGGAATAAGAATATCCATAAATTTTCCTTCTGCTTCTTATTGATGTAAAAACAAAGTGTGAAACATTTTCTTTGATTTGTCGGTAAAATCATTATTTTTGTTAAGTTTCCTTTCTTTCAAGTAAGACCAATAGCAAGTAGTCATTCAAAACTGCCGTGTTTTTTTATTGAATGTAATTGTTTGAAAATTCTAAAATCAATGTGGTTTTGGTTAGAAGGGGTGGGTATTTTAGGAATGAGAAAAAGTAGAAAACAACCTGCAGGTTCACATTTTTAAAGTAGTAGAGATTGGAATGTCTAGATTCACAACCTATTTATATGCCTAGATGCACCTGATTAAATGGGTCACGTCTCTTGATCGCATTCGATCAGATTAAACACACGGTCGTGCAATCGACTAGTTGACTCACCACTAATGAATGCCACGTCATTGCCATGTGATGCTGATTGTGTTCCATGTCAGCTATGCCACGTCAGATCCACATCATCACCCCGCGCTAAGTGCAAAGTGTTCAAATCCTCCAGAGTTGCTTCTCTAGAGTTATTCCTACAATCCATGTGTAGACACCCCATTTTTTTTTTGACCGTCCTCAAGACTTGGACGTCACCGTTTGAACACCCAGTGATCATCCATGTTTGTGTTCGTTTGGAGTTCCCGGAGGTCTCGGCTACGCGCCTTGCCTCAGGATCTCCGAACTCGACTGTTTAGTTTTTGGTTTTGGCACCAAACACTTGTGTTTTTTGCCTTGAAAGGTGGGGAATGACTTGTTGGCCATCCCCACATTCCACCGGCCTTCCCCTAGCATCATCGGCTGCTTATGGGTGCCACAGGCCATGGTTTCTTAAAACCAATGGCCGGTCGGTACTATATTTGGCCGGCCGGCACTTTATTTTGCCGGCGACCTCTTTGCTGGCCGGTGTGACTCCTTTGCACCCTTGAGGCATGGTGCATGCCAGCTGTGCCAGCTAGAATGCACCATCACTCCTCCCCGTGCAGTTTTTGGCTGGTGTGAACCTTTGAACCCCCTTTCCTTCTAGAAGCTTGAACCCTCTGGCCAAGCTTCTTGGGGAAGCTTGGCCAGCTGTTTTAGCTTCACCAAGAAGCCAAGAACCCTTTTGCACCCTTTGCCCATTTCATCTAGCTTCTTGGAGAAGCCTAGAACCTTGGCCTTTGCCTATTTAAGCACCTCTCTTATTCCTTGGGAGAGGTTAGAGCTTTTAGACCAAAAAACCAGAGCTTCTATATCTATACATCTGATATATCATCCTCTCTCTCTATATCTCCCTCTCTCTCATCCTTAGGGTGTGTTTGGAAGCCTAAAAGTGCATTTTGACCTTACTTTTGCACTAAAACACACACCATTACACCTTGCTCCGAGATTGAGAGGCATTGAGGGTTGTTTGTTGAGGTTTTGGACTGATTTTGATCAGTAGAGAGTGGCTGGATCATCTATTCTTCAAGGCTTCTTCAAGGGTGAGACACTTGCTTTAGTTTCCCCAATATTGCACTAGTTTTCTACCTGTCTTGCATGCTGATTTAGGCTTTGTGTTTAACATGAAAAAGTTTTGTATTTTTGTGCTTAACATCTTTCATTAAGGGTGTTTTGGCATTGGGGGTCGAACTCCTCCCCTTAGGCCTCTTTTGGCCTATTTTGGTGCCCTTTTCTTTAAGCTTTGTTTACTTTGTTGTGTTGGTCTTCTCACCACTGAAATCCAGTGGATTTTCAGTGGTGATGGAGTGATTTTGAAGTCTTGTGTAGGAGAGGGACACCCCTCTCTCCCTTGTCCTTCTTTTACCTTTGTTTTGGCTTAAAAGGGCAACATGCATGCTTGATTATTTTTGGTCCCATTTCAGAAGTTTTTTGGGTGTTTTGGGTCATATTATATCTCTGTCCAATGGTGGTTTGTTGACCCTTAGCATGCATTTTATACTTGCTTTGAAATTCTCCATCTTGCCTAGAAGTGTACTATGTGTTTAGCCTAGCATATCCTCTTGTTTTGACTTAACCTTGTGAAGTATTTGGCCATGTTTTGTCATGCTTAAAGCCTGTTGGCCACTGATTTTGTCATGTTTGGCATGCTTGATATAGTTGCTTTGCATTTTGGCTTGTAAGCCTTGGTTGTATGGGTCACCAACATGCTTAGCATAAGCTTGTTATCATCATTCGGCATCATTTAATATCATGTTTCAGTCCATGTAATGTGATCTTACATTATCATTTGCGTCTCATTCATTGCCTTGAAGTGTTGTAGTTTTGCGCCTAAAAGGGTGGTCATTATGTATGCTACCATGCTTAAGCATTTGGGCTGCCATATCATGGGGCCGCGGGGACTCATTTCACATGTTAAAAACCTTTTTTTGTTGCTTAGTTCATGCCATGAGTGGCCTTGTTAGTGGTAGCAAAGTGCTCCCTCCTGTGCCTTACTCCTTGGGCCTATTGGCATGCTTGTCTGCATTGGGTGTTTGTCCACTTTTTGGACATTTTTGGCCACTGTTTATGGCAAGGTTGAGGTCTGCCATTTATGGTTTAAGTCCACCATTGCATGCTTATCATATGCTTGTTGCTTACTTGGCTCATTACATGTTGTCCCATGCTAGCCTTAGGGCATACTTGTCCATGTTTGCATTACATTTGCATCTCATATGATTAGCACTTTGCATACTTAACATGATAGGTTGCATCATATTTGACATGTTTTTCATCTTAGCCTCATGTTGCATAACTTGAATCACAAGTGCATACACGCATTACATTGTTTGGTTTGGGGTGTCAAACCAAACTTGAGGGATGAGGGGTGTTTGTACTTCGAGTGACAAAACACACCTCAACCTTCGGTCACCGAGGCCCTTGACTTTGGCATGATAGGATCTTGGTCCTCATTTGTGTGTTGCATGCATTTTTACATTGAATTGCAACCTTGGCTCCTTAGGCTATCATACATCAAATGCACAATTGATAGGCCGAAGGTCAAAGGCCATACTCCCTTAAGTCCGTTACATGATTGGGAGAGTAGCCATGCATACACTTGCTTGAAATTCCATGCCATACACTGTCTGTCCTTGTTGTTGTCAAAACCAGATTCTGCAGGGATTTTTGGCCGACCGGCAGTATAGAGTACCGACCGGCCATTGGTGAATGGCCGATTACTTCATCAGCAGCCGATGGATATTTTCAATGGCCAGTGGACATTTCCTTCAGCCGATGGTGTTCCACAGTGTTCAGGGGACCAGCCCCAAGACTTTGGCAATTTTCAGAGAAGCATGACAGTGTAAACCGAGGCGGCAGTGGTATGGTACGGACTTTCCGGGCGAGACGGGTTCGAGCATGCATCATTCATGCATCCCGAGGCGGGGGCTGTGGCCACCTTTCTTTTTTTGCATTCATTCTATTAATTAATTAGAAATTTCGTAAATAATTAATGTATTATTTATTCGGACTGTAATATTTATTTGGACCCTCCGAGTGAAGGCAATTGTGTAATAAGTGTGCGTGAGTGTGTGTATGTCTTCCAACCCCACGTCTTTCTTCCCTTTCATTTACCCGCTTATGATGGTAGACTAGGGCATATTTAAATTAGCATACCTTATGCTATGCATGCGTGCATTCATACATTTGTCTCGTATGCACCGGGCTCGGCGCATCATTGTAAACTGCATTTGTATTTCAATTCCAAATTGAATACGTGATAGTTATAGCATTTCACATGTCATTGTGTATTAGCCGAGCCTATCTTAGTCGCATCTTGCATGTGTTGCATTAGTCATCTTAACATGAACTAGGATCATGCATATGATTACTAACTAGTTTTTGTTTTGGCTCGGAGTAGTCGGTATGCATTTATGCTTTAGCATACCGCATGCGTGTGAGTGTTGCCATAACAGCATGATTACCATGTGGCTAGATGCTTATGTGATAAACTATTTGAATGCCTGTGGGTGAACGTTGGATTGTTTGAGTTGGAAAAAACTCATTAAAATCCGTATTTTAGCCTACTTGCGAGTAGCAAATTCCAAAAGATTCTTCAAAACAAACGGATATGCAATGCTTATTCCCAAATTAGGCAATCTAGTCTATACTTGTTTGCTGTGCGCATAACATAGTAATTCTAGGCTAATAACCGGTTTAAGAGTACATAACGTTTTCAAAACAGAATATCGCGATTAGTAGAGGCCGGTCTTCAGACCGGGCGAGAGGGGGTGCTCATAGTTGACCTTCCCCGATCGTACCCAAGGTCCCGAGCCGAGGCAACTTTGGTGATGACGGACACGTGGCCTTTGGCACCGAGTCAGGGTTTCCTAAATTCCCCCATAAAAAAATATTTGGGTGGTGACTCTGCATCTGGCAAAGCAGTCCATGTTTGGCACTTTTTTTCAAAAATCTGTTTCTCAAAATGATTTTCCGGATTTGGACTCTTTGGTTCAGATTTAGAACCGCGAACAAAATCGAGTCCGAATTGTAGCGAGGGCCCCTCGCAGGCGCGTGCTACACCATGAAAGCAGCGTCATTTTGATTATTGAAAAAAATGTGAAACAGAAAAGAAGATGGAAGAAGATAAACATACAATAGAGAGAGAGAGAGAGAGAGAGAGAGAGAGAGAGAGAGAGAACGAGAGTTCCCAGCATAACCAGCATCACTTGCGTTCTTCACTGGCGAGCATCGTCCTTCATCCTCTGCCATTGTTGTCCATTGTCGTCGTGTAGACATATAGAATTATAAACCTAGATGAGAATGATAAGAACCAAGAAGCAAAAGAAATAAAACCAAGATGAAATTAACAAGGGTTGCATTCGATTTCAAGAAAATTCTAGCAATAATGAATTAAAAGATGAGCATCAATGTAGGCAGAGGTGCATGATTGGGGTTTATAAACTCAACTACAATAATCATAATAATCCTCTAATAACTCATAAGAATGATCAAGATTCAAAACCAAAAACACAAAACAACGAAAACCCAGAAGAAGAAAAGATTAACTGGGGTTGCATTCGATTTCAAGAAATTTCAGCCAAGGATGAATTAGGATCAATGCATACAGATACAATTATAAACCCAGATGAGAATGATCAAGATTTAGAACCATGAAGAAAAAGAAGTAAAACCCAGATGAAATTAACTAGGGTTGCATTCAATTTCAACAAAATTCAGAGAATAGTGAATCAGCCTCTGTAGATCTTCTTCTTGCCCCATTTTACTCTCCACTTCTCTCTCCCTTTCTTCTTAAAACACAACACAACACAACACAACACAAACACCTCAAAATATTTCTTTTTTCTCTCTTCGTTTTGCTTCAGAAGACACCAATACGGTGGAGGACGGAGGACGATGCTCGCCGATGGAGAACACAGGTGATGGTGGTTGTGCTGGGAACTCTCATTCTCTCCTACTATGCATCTCTCTCTCTTCCTCTCTCTCTTCATTTATCTTCTTCCCTCTTCTCTTTTATTTCATGTTCTCTTTTTCAATATCAAAATGTGGGAGCCGAATAATGGCAGAATCAGAAGGTGCGTACCTTAGAAGACTGATATTCATCGGATGTATCCTACGGGAATGGGAAGCCGAATATAATATATGTGCCGGATAAATGTAGATCCTTAGAGCCGGATAAGAAAAAGGACAATGATTAAAAAGTAGGCCCTGGCCTCGAGGATCAAAAGAAACAGGTATAAATACAGGAACAATGGATTGAGAAAGGTGTGTAAGAATCACTTCACTTAACTTAGTAAAGAAGCTATCCTGAGCGTCTGAACTGACTTGTCCGTCGGAGTGCTAATTCTGACACCCCCGACCGGAGTGTTTGTATCTTTTCAGGTGACTAGCTGAGGATCACTAGCATCTCCCAGGATCTGAAGAGCATTTCCAAACCACTTCTTCACAATTGGCGTTGTCTGTGGGAATACTCAAATACATCCATGGCAGGCGTGACTGAAGATCCTCCGATAGCCACTGATGAGACCGCATAGGGAGATGACCTCACTCCAGCAAATATGCTTGGAAAGGAAACCATCGTTACAAGACGTACCTTAAACTTCGACTCACAAATGACTTCAACTCAAGAGACAATGCAAGCGATCATGGAACAAGCAAAGCAGAATGAACAAAGGCTGGAGAACATGATCACTGAAAATGAACGTCTCCGTCAAGATTTGGCCCTAGAAGTAGCAAAATCCAGAGAAGCCGTGCGCCAAGATCCCGAACAACCTCCGAGGGCAGGTGGACAATGACCTCGAGCCCGACTAAAGGATACCGATAGCGACTCCAACTCATTACCCACAGAGCTTAATAAGAAGGGACGATCTGGAACTTCCATCTCCTCCAAAAAGAGTCTACATACAAGGAACAAGCGCAGAAGAAGCAGTTCAGACGAAGAGGACCAGCACGATCCTTTTGTCCAACGGATTGCAAGGGCGGCCCTGCCCAAGAAGTTCAAAGCTCCGTCATTCACTCTTTACGATGGAAAATCAGACCCCACTGATCATATCTGTCACTACAAGCAGGCCATGACATTGCATGCAGACAACGAAGCCCTTATGGGCCGAATATTCCCCAGCTGCCTAGGGCCATTAGCTGTCAGGTGGTATTACAAGCTGGAGCCGGTTTCGATCAAATGCTTCCATCAATTATAGAAATCCTTCAGGGCTAGGTTCATCACCAACGACGTATAACCGAAACAGGCCGACTCTCTCTGGGCTATGTAGATCCAGTCAGGAGAAACGCTCAGAGCGTATTTAGCGCGCTATTGGGAGTGTTTCAACCTCGTCGACGACGCTTGCAATGACTCCATGGCCATCACCTCCTTCAAAATGGGACTATATCCTGACAATGCTCTTCGCAGTTCCCTGACCAGACCCCTCAAAACAGTCTGGGCGTTGATGAAGAAAGTTGAAGAGTATTGCAAAGTGGAAGATGATGCCTTGAGAATAAAAGCCGAACAAATGTCCAACAAAACGGCCCCCCTTGAAATTGCTCAACCAATAAGTTTCGTGCCACCTTCGAGCCCTGAGCCACGACAACGCGCTAAACAAGACAAAAAGCGAGACTCTCGCCGATCAAGCGATCAATGCTCCCACCGGACGAATGAACAACTGCAAGTCGACAGCAGGCGCTCGAGGCGTGCTGACAAGAAATACACAGAGTTGTCAGAACCAATCACTGCAATAATGACCAAAGTCTAACACCTTCTATTCTTCAAATGGCCGTCAAAGATGGTGGGGCCACCCGACACGCGAAGAAGGGATAGGTGGTGCGAGTATCACAAAGATCACGGCCACAAAATTGAGAGCTGTTATGCATTAAAGGATCACCTGGAAGAACTGGTGCAAGACGGCCGACTGCAACAGTACGTGAGAAAGGGAAAGCCAATCAAGGCATTAGCCTTGAGGCAGGACTCACCTCCACTTGGCGTGATCCATATAATCTACAGCTTGCCTACATCCCCAACCGTGCACCCAATTCAATCGCATCCAATCCCCCAAAAGCAACGTATTCCGACCGAATGGCCTAGAGAAGCTCCGACAATTACTTTCAATGACTCCGATCTTAGCGGCACAACAACCTTCCACATCGATCCGTTGGTCATCATATTACGTGTAAATCGGTTCACCATTGAACGCATTCTCATAGACCCAGGGAGTACTTCAGAGGTTATGTATTACAAAATTTTCATCAAACTCGGTTTCAACGAGTCAGATCTGTCTCCGGCGCCTCACCCATTGTTCGGCTTTATTACGAATCCTGAGTACCCGTTAGGGAAGATCGTACTACCTGTTCGAGCGGGCTCCAAAACAGTCGAAGTAGAATTCCTGGTCGTAAAGCTCCCTTCACCGTATAATGTCATCATGGGGCGAACCTGGTTACATATTATGAAGGCCGTTCCAAGCACTTATCATCAGCTTGTGCGTTTCCTGACAGCCCATGGCATTGAAGAAATCCGTGGATCCCCGCAATCGGCACAAGCAGAGATTTTATGAAAACCCTATCAATGACCCAACCTGTGGGCATTGATACTTGTATATATATCACTTCGGCAATGCAAACCATTTTTCTTCGTCGCTCAATTCATTTCTCAAAGCCCCCCGTGGTGCAAGACACCTTAGGGCCGAATAAGACTACGGATTCGGAGCGCCCTTCGTGGATATCATGATTGGCCAAACTAAGACTCCGGATTCGGAGCCCCCTTTGGTGCATGACACCTTAATGCCGATTAAAGTCTCCGGATTCGAAGTCCTCTTTGGTACATGACACCTTAGGGCCGACTAAGACTCCGGATTCGGAGCGCCCTTCATGGATATCACGATTGGCCAAACTAAGTCTCCGGATTTGGAGCCCCCCTTGGTGCATGACACCTTAGGGCCGACTAATACTCCGGATTCGGAGTGCCCTTCGTGGATATCACGATTGGCCAAACTAAGTCTCTGGATTCGGAGCCCCCTTTGGTGCATGACACCTTAGGGCCGATTAAAGTCTCCGGATTCGGAGCACCCTTTGGTGCATGACACCTTAGGGACGACTAAGACTCCGGATTTGGAGCGCCCTTCGTGGATATCATGATTGGCCAAACTAAGTCTCCGGATTCGGAGCCCCCTTTGACACCTTAGGGTCGATTAAAGTCTCCAAATTCGGAGCCCCCTTTGGTGCATGACACCTTAGGACCGACTAAGACTCCGGATTCGGAGCGCCTCGTGGATATCACGATTGGCCAAACTAAGTCTTCGGATTTAGAGCCCCCTTTGGTGCATGACACCTTAGGGCCAATTAAAGTCTCCGGATTCGGAGTCCCCTTTGGCGCATGACACCTTGGGGCCGATTAAAGTCTCCGGATTCGGAGCCCCCTTTGGTGCATGACACGTTAGTGCCAAATAAGACTTCGGATTCGGAGAGCCCTTCGTGGATATCACGATTGGCCAAACTAAGTCATCAGATTCGGAGCCCTCTTTGGTGCATGACACCTTAGGGCTGACTAAGACTCCGGATTCGGAGCGCCCTTCGTGGATATCACGATTGGCCAAACTAAGTCTCCGGATTCGGAGCCCCCTTTGGTGCATGACACCTCAGGGCCAATTAAAGTCTCCGGATTCAGAGCCCCCTGTGGTGCATGACACCTTAGGGCCGACTAAGACTCTAGATTCGGAGCGCCCTTCGTGGATATCACGATTGGCCAAACTAAGTCTCCGGATTCGGAGCCCCCTTTGGTGCATGACACCTTAGGGCCAAATAAGACTCCGGATTCGGAGCGCCCTTCGTGGATATCACGATTGGCCAAATTAAGTCTCTGGATTCCGAGCCTCCTTTGGTGCATGACACCTTAGTGCCGATTAATGTCTCCGGATTCGGAGCCCCCTTTGGTGGATGACACCTTAGGGCTGACTAAGGCTCCGGATTCGGAGCGGCCCTCATGGATATAACAATTGGCCAAACTAAGTCTCCGGATTCGGAGCCCCCTTTGGTGCATGACACCTTAGCGCCAATTAAAGTCTCCAAATTCAGACCACCCTTTGGTGCGTGACACCTTAGGGCCGACTAAGACTCCGGATTCGGAGCACCCTTCGTGGATATCACGATTCGCCAAACTAAGTCTCCTGATTCGGAGCCCCCTTTGGTGCATGACACCTTAGGGCCTTAAAGTCTCCGGATTTGGAGCACCGTTTGGTGCATGACACCTTAGGGCCAAATAAGACTCCAGATTCGGAGCGCCCTTCGTGGATATCACGATTGGCCAAACTAAGTCTCTGGATTCGGAGCCCCCTTTGGTGCATGACAACTTTGGGACGATTAAAGTCTCCGGATTCGGAGCCCACTTTGGTGCATGACACCTTAGGGCTGACTAATACTCGGGATTCGGAGCGCCCTTCGTGGATATCACGATTGGCCAAACTAAGTCTCCGGATTTGGAGCCCCCTTTGGTGCATGACACCTTAGGGGCGACTAAAGTCTCTGGATTTGGAGCCCCCTTTGGTGCATGACACCTTAGGGCCGACTAAGACTCTGGATTTGGAGCGCCCTTCGTGGATATCATGATTGGCCAAACTAAGTCTCCGGATTCGAAGCACCCTTTGGTGCATGACACCTTAGGGCCGACTAAGACTCCGGATTCGGAGCGCCCTTTGTGGATACCACGATTGGCCAAACTAAGTCTTCGGATTTGGAGGCCCCTTTGGTGCATGACACCTTAGAGCCGATTAAAGTATTCGGATTCGGAGCCCCCTTTGGCGCATGACGCCTTAGGACCGATTAAAGTCTCCGGATTCGGAGCCCCCTTTGGCGCATGATACCTTAGGGCCGAATAAGTCTTCGGATTCGGAGCGCCCTTCGTGGATATCATGATTGGCCAAACTAAGTCTTCAGATTCGGAGCCCCTTTTGGTGCATGACACCTTAGGGCCAATTAAAGTCTCTGGATTCGGAGCCCCTTTTGGTGCATGACACCTTTGGGCCGACTAAGACTCCGGATTCGGAGCGCCCTTCGTGGATATCATGATTGGCCAAACTAAGTCTCCGGATTCGGAGCCCCCTTTGGTGCATGACACCTTAGGGCCGATTAAAGTCTCCGGATTCGGAGCCCCTTGTGGTGCATGACACCTTAGGGCCGACGAAGACTCTAGATTCGGAGCGCCCTTTGTGGATATCGTGATTGGCCAAACTAAGTCTCCGGATTCGGAGCCCCCTTTGGTGCGTGACACCTTAGGGCCGAATAAGACTCCAGATTCGGAGCGCCCTTCGTGGATATCACGATTGGCCAAACTAAGTCTCCGGATTCGGAATCCCCTTTGGTGCATGACACCTTAAGGCTGACTAAGACTCCGGATTCGGAGCGCCCTTTATGGATATCACGATTGGCCAAACTAAGTCTCCGGATTCAGAGCCCCCTTTGGTGCATGACACCTTAGGGCCGATTAAAGTCTCCGGATTCGGTGCCCCTTTGGTGCATGACACCTTAGGGCCGACTAAGACTCCGGGTTCGGAGCGCCCTTCGTGGATATCACGATTGGCCAAACTAATTCTTCGTATTCGGAGCCCCCTTTGGTGCATGGCACCTTAGGGCCGATTAAAGTCTCCGAATTCGGAGCCCCCTTTGGTACATGACACCTTAGGGCCGACTAAGACTCCGGATTCGGAGCGCACTTCGTGGATATCACGATTGGCCAAACTAAGTCTCTGGAATCGGAGCCCCCTTTTGGTGCATGACACCTTAGGGCCGATTAAAGTCTCCGCATCGAAACGTCGGTTACGGAGCCCCATCAGCGCAAGATATCTTCGGGCCGATTAAGACTCCGAATTCGCAGCGCCTCTGACGCGTAACACCCTAGGGTAGATCATACCTCCGAATTCGGAGCACCCTTCGGCACGAACAAAATGAAACAAAATATGCCCACATTCGAAATAAGGTGCTTAGCTAAGTATACAAAAAATCCAGAGTAAGACGCAAATGTTCGAAATAAAACTTTTTATTTGATCAAACAGTTGTTACATAGACGCAATCCGTGTTCGAACATTACAATATCTATCTTTAACTTCTAAGGAGAAAAGGGGAATTAATCACGTTGATACAGTGGAGGCCCCGAATCAATGCACGTCGTTTGGAAGGCCTTCGTGACTCAAAATGCCTTGATCCAACCATGCCCGAATTAGCGTATCTCTGGACCTCCCTCTGACACCATCGACAATGTCAAGGCCAAGTTCCAAGACAAGGAAGGTTATGGGCAACGGTCGTTGTGTCTCCTTTCGGGGCGATCTGCTTCGACAACTTGGAGGCTGACGCGCCTCCCATTTCTTTTTTAACGACCTACCTCCCACACCGGAGAATTCTCCGTTGCGATCCATTGCGGCATCAAGCTCGGCCAAAGTTCGAGTTTGGCTGATTAAAGAAACTTTGTTTTACATCCACAATATTATATAACCCCACGCAACAAATGGCGTTATATTAGTGAGGTCACTGGCACGAAGAGTCCATTCCATTTATTTTTAAATGCTGGCAGTGACCCCGAGTCAATTTCATTAACGCCAGAACCCCAAGAGACGAACGTCGGTTGACATTCACCACAGCCTAGGTACCCAAACGGCTTTTTGAAACACATGCAGTAACTGGGACAGGGGCAGCGCTATCAATCCAACCAGCCAAGCATTTAGACCCCGCGCCGACGGGAATTTGCCATAACCACTCCACGTACTGGCTTTTGGCCTCTTGAAATTACAGTGGCCACATTCAAGAATAAACGGCCATCACGATTGGGCTGACCCCGCCTATAAGCCTGCGTATCAACTATACAATCAATGTTTGTACATTCATTCAAACATCCATGTAATAAAACGAAACACGTATATACCGAATACGAACTACGACGAAATATTTATAATAGAACGTTTCTATTCAATCCAACAATAAATTACATAGTTTTTATTGCGATTCAACCTTACAATGAGTATTCTTATACGGCGTCACCCTCATCCTCACTTTTCTCGACTTCAAAAGCGGAAAACGAAAAATGTTTACTGTGGTAGAGTGGCGATGCCGAATCAATGCCCGACGCTCGAAGAGCTTCCGCGGCTTGAGATGTCTTGATCCAACCGTGCCTAAATCTATGATTCTCACATCGGCAAACCTCTTCGGCAAGCTTCTCCTTGGTCTTTTGGATTCCAACTTTTCGGCCTTCATGAAAACCTTTTTCATAGGCCCTCCCCTTCGCAGACTCCATTGCAAACATACTCGCCGTCTCACGATCGGCGAGCACTGTACTGATGAGCCGACTGGTAATCCTTTCCTCCATAATTGGGTTTCCCTACCCGGTGGGTTGTGCCTGAGCCGCCCTGGTCTTCCTTAAGTCATTCTCAGCCGCCTCTGTGCGAGCCTCCAAACTTCGAATACGTTCCTCCTTCTTCTCAAATTCTCGACGGGCAGCGCGCAGCCGCATGCCAATTTCATAGGCAGTGTAAAGCCCCTTCACCGTCCCGTGAATGCCTTCGCGAAATACGTCATAGTCCTAGAGACCTACCATTGATTGTTGAACCTCAGGAGGAAAAATTTGTCGAGCAAACTCGACTGCTACATTTGGGTCTCGAACGATCGAGTCCGCCTCTATCATGTGTCTATTCCCCACAAATACCGCAAAGCTTAATGGGCACGGATTCGTGTCAGATCCCCTCTCGACTCGGAGTTACGGAGATCTGCCCTGCGACTTCTTGTCCCGCCTGGGTGACTTGCTTCGACGTCGAGGAGACTGACGCCTCTCTCGATCCCTAGAACTCCTACTTCCTGTGCGCGAAGGTTCACCACCTCGATTCATGTCTCCGCCCAGCTCAGCTAGTGTCCTCGCTTCCCCTCTGCTGTTAAAGAAGAGTCTGTTCGACATTCACACGATAAATCTCCTCCAAGAGCTGGAGTCAGCTGTTTACTGAGCTCATAAAGGTTGTACCTTTGTTCATTTATCCTTTACAGGGCAGCGCCCTCGAGGCAATCTCATTAATTGAGAAAACTTCAATCGTCCGATGCCCAAATGATCATGCACTGCCTGGGGCAAGGGTAGAATCATCAATCTATTCGGCTCAAGTGCGCCAGATGGCTCATGAATCGAGTCGTCTTTTTATTGACGAACGACATGGCGTGAAAGGCTGCGTTGTCAGCCGGCAAGGAAATTGATCCTCAATGGCTGAAGCGTCAGAAGAGATCGGCGTATCTTTGATCTTTGGCCGAACAATAAAAGGAGCAACCACGTCCAACTCTTCTAAACGAGGCCGTTTGGAAGCAGGGCTAATCTCCGACCCAGCCTCTCCCTCGACACTACGCTTTTTGCCTCGCTCCTCCAGAATCAACCGTTCGTCAATGACCTGTTGTTCAACCTGTTTCCCCGCTTCGGCCACAGCAACCTGAGCCGTCTCTTTAATAACGGGTATGAAAGTTTTAATCAAGGTGGGCTCAAAATGGGCGGCCTCAGCCTTCTTTCGAGCAGCCATTCGCTCGACATTTTTCTTTCGTGCCATCGGCGTAAGGCTTTCCCCAGCCATACCTTCGGAAAAATCGCTGGGTAGGTCTCCCAAATTCGCAAAAACATCTCCAGAAGAAAACTCTACCCGACCCGAAGTGGACGGTGAAGGCTGGTTAAGTCCGGCAGCCTCGAACGCCGAGCGTATCACCTCGTTGACCTCTTCGGCCTCCTCAACGACCTGTTTGGTTGGTTCGGCAATTACCTTTACCACCGGCGCCGCGTCTTCCCCCGACTCCAAATCTTTGAGGCCAATTTGCCTAAGGCCCTTGAAGCTGGGAAAGAGGAGAGTCGAAAGGTGTTGATCGCCGGATGGAATTGGAATGCCATCCATGGTCGAAAATGTAGTATAAGTAGGTTCGTATCGGAGGAATATGTGAGTAGCTCTCCCTTGCTTTTGTACGTTCGGACGGCCGAAGTATCTGAGTGCAGACTTAATTTCCTCAAGGACTGCGTCGTCGGTTGAGGGAAGAATCTTTTTCAATTTGTTACCTGCAAAGAACAAGGGGTGATTAAAGGAAAAAAGCCGAATAAAAGGCAGATCAACAAACACGAGGCGTTACATGGCAACCTGGATCACCCTTTCGTCTGGGAATAGGGTCTAGGTGGTCTTCGCCTTCACCGAACTCCCAATTACCTCGGATATTGACCATTACGTCGTCAACTTTCTTACCAGAACTGGCAAGCATGGTTATCAAGTAATGGTCAGTGTCCTTGGCCCTGAGAAAATATCGCCCCAGCGGACCAGAAGATTTGGCCAAAGCATAGCAGTGCCGAATCGACGAAATGCCAAGGTTGATCCTAAGGCGTCGGTTCAACTCTATCACCCCCATGATGATTCGAAAGAAATTTACGTTGGGTTGAGAAGGAATCAAACTCCAATAGTGAAGGACGACCCTAAGCAATGGATGTAAGGGAAAACGGACTCCGCCCTCCGCTATGGATAAGAGAGGGAAGACGATCGTATTTTGATCCTCCCTCTCCATATCAAGAGTACTGTCCGTCACAAGAGATAAGTGAACATCGTCAGGAATGGAAAAGTGTCACCAGAATCCGAAAATACGACCCTCAGAGAGGAGGTCTTTCAAGTGTTTAGCCATTTTCACGGGGATTCAAGGTTCTGCCGAAATCAAAATGACAAATAGAAAATAGGATTGCAAAGAAGAGAGAAGAAGACTTACGAGGAGCAAACGGGGCAAGGATAGACGGAGAAGAATTGCAGAAAATGCTAGTCAGAGAAGGGATACCCGCTGGCAGTCCAAGAGTCTCGAATACTCGACGAAATGTGCACTCGAAAGGACTGAAATTTCAAATCGTAATAAATACGAGACGCACGAATGAGGCAGGAAAGCGTAATGATGACTGAAAAGGTGTGCGCGTTCTGACATCTGTATTGGGGTACGCGAAGTCGTCTGACCTATTTTGACTTTTCCAATTCAAGACCAAACACACCGATTAACTACCGTCAATGGGGAGTTCGGGGGGAAATTGTGGGAGCCGAATAATGGCAGAATTAGAAGGTGCGTACCTTAGAAGACTGATATTAATCGACTGTATCCTACGGGAATGGGAAGCCGAATATAATATATGTGCCGAATAAGTGTAGATCCTTAGAGCCAGATCAGAAAAAGGACAATGATTAAAAAGTAGGCCCTGGCCCCGAGGATCAAAAGGAACAGGTATAAATATAGGAACAATGGATTGAGAAAGGTATGTAAGAATCACTTCACTTAACTTAGTAAAGAAGCTATCCTGAGTGTCTGAACTGACTTGTCCGTCGGAGTGCTAATTCCGGCACCCCTGACCGGAGTGTTTGTATCTTTTCAGGTGACTAGCTGAGGATCACTAGCGTCTCCCAGGATCTGAAGAGTATTTCCAAACCACTTCTCCACACAAAACAGTGCCATTTTCATGGACTGTAGGAACAAATCTAGAGAAGGGACTCTAGAGGATCCAAACGTAAGTGGAAAATACACCATCAAAGTACCACATAATCTACTAACATCCATATCATAATTTCATATTCAAATGAATATTTCATATTTCTCTTTATTCAGAGCTTCATATTTTTCTCTTTTTTCAAAATGGATAAGTTCTTGTGGTGGCCGAATAAATGAAACTGAGTCATAAACTGGCCGAGTACGAGTTGGCGGCCCATACAAGATCCATTATTGCAGACAAGTCGGCCCATACTAGGTCTAGTGGAGGGCCGTAGCGGAGTAAAATTGAGTTAAATGGCCGTCAAAGCAGAGTACCCCATGGGCTATGTAGAAGGCCCAGGAATGAGGTCAAAGCCCAGAAGGAGGTAGTGGGCCCATAGAGGGTCCTTGGGGAAACAATATAAAAGAGAGGAGAGGAGAAGGAGTAATGGGTTCTGTTTTTGGATGAGAGAGTGTTTCTAAATCTATTACACCACAATTGGCACTGTCTGTGGGAATACTCGAGCGCATTCATGACAAACTTAACAGATGATCCTCCATTGGTTGCTGATGATGTTACACCAAGAACCATGCTTGGTCCGGAGAACATCACCGTACAAAGAGCTTTGAAATTTGATCTAGAAACTCAGTCTTCACCTTCAACCTCGATGTAGGAAACCATGTAGACGATAATGGACCAGGCAAAATGAAATGAACAACGACTAGAAGAGATGGCGGCTGACAATGAACGATTATGTAAGAGCTAGCTCTAGAGTTAGCCAAATCTCAGCAGATCACACCGCATCACGAGTGGGGTCTATCGCAAGAACAGAAGAAGGATAATCCACCACGTCAACATCGAAGATACAATAGTAGCATCGCCTCCGACTCGTCAACTTAAGAACCCAGAAAAAAGGGGTGTGTTGGCGCTTTTAGATCATCTAAGGAGAGACCATATGTGTGACACAGACAAGGAAAAGGTGATGGTTCGGACGGGGAAGATAGACATAATCCTTTCGCACAACAATTTACAAGGGTTGTCCTGCCTAAAAAATTCAAGGCATCGGCGTTTACGTTGTATGATCGTAAATCGGATCTTACGGATCACATTCGCCATTACAAGCAGGCAATGACGTTGCACGCTGACGATGAGGCGCTTATGTGTCGCATGTTTCCAAGCAACCTGGGGTTGTTAGTAGTCCAATGGTATTATAAACTCAAACCGACCTCAGTTAAAAGTTTTCATCAGCTCCGAAAATCCTTCCAGGCAAGATTTATCACCGACTAACTCTAGGTGATGCAAATTCTCCATGAGTATTCGGTGCGCTATTGGGAATGCTTCAACCTGGTTGATGATTCCTAGAATGACTCCATGGCCCTCACTGCCTTCAAGATGGGCTTACACCCTGACAGTCCGCTTCGGAGCTCGTTGACAAGGTGACCTCCTAAAACTGTATGGGCCTTAATGAAGAAGGTTAAGGAGTATTACAAAGTGGAGGACGATGCTCTCCGCATCAAAGCAGGTCAGAAGGTCATGGAAACGACGACACCTACCCTGGTATAATCAATAAGTGTAGCCCCGCCAGAAAGAAGCCCCGAGCCATGAAGTAGGCCAAAACGAGAAAATTGTTGAGACATACACCGATTGAGGGACTAGCATTCATGTCGATCAAGCGAGCAATATCAAGTGGAGAGCAGGTGTCCCAGGTGGTTTGACAAGAAATATACCGAGTTGACCAAGCCGATCAGCAAGATACTCCCCAAAGTCCAGCACCTACCCTTCTTTAAGTGGCCAACTAAGATGATTGGGACCCTCGACGCAAGACAAAGGGACGATGATGTGAATACCATAAGGACCATGGGCACGAAACCGACAGGTGCTATGCCTTGAAAGATCATCTTCAAGAGTTGGTGCAGAATGGCCGATAGGTTCAATAATTCCCCAGTAAGGTCAACACACCTAATGCGGTGGCTCTGCACTCGGAGTCACCACCACTGGCTGTAATTCATATGATATATTCCATCACCAAATAGTGTCCATGCGATTTAGTTTCAGCAATCTCAACCATGCCCATCCAAGCCGTTCACACCAGCCAAACGGCCTCATCACATCGGCAAGATTAGCTTCGATGACACCGATCTCGAAGGGTTGATCCTTCCCCCTGACGACCCTCTCGTCATTGAGTTACACGTAAACAAATTTGTTATTGAACGCATTTTGATTGATCAGGGGAGTATATCAGAGATAATGTATTATAAGACATTTCTTAAACTTGACTTCACAGAATTAGACCTACTGCCGAAAAAAAACTCCCTGTTCGGCTTCAAGGCTAATCTTGAATACCCTCTGGGCAAGGTCAGGGTTGCGGTCCGTGCAGGCACTAGGATGCTCAACGTGGAGTTTCTGGTTGTAAAGCTTCCATCGCCATACGACTTAATCATGGGGAGAACTTGGTTGCACACAATGCAGGCCATACCAAGTACTTACCATCAGCTACTCCGCTTCCCAATACAACACAACATTGAGCAAAATTGCGGCTCTCAGAAGTCAGCAAATGAGTGTGTAGACGCGCCCGCGTGAGGCCTTCGTGCTACAGTTCTGACTCAATTTGTGTCACAGTTCTTAATCTGAACCAAAGAGTCCAAATCCAGCAAATCGTTTTGAGAAACAGATTTTTGAAATGAAGTGCCAAACATGGACTGCTTCGCCAGATACAGAGTCGCCACCTAAATATTTTTTATGGGGGAATTTAGGAAACCCTGACTCGGTGCCAAAGGCCACGTGTCCGTCATCACCAAAGTTGCCTTGGCTCGGGAGCTTGGGTACGATTGGGGAATGTTAGCTATGAGAACCCCCTCTCGCCCGATCCGAAGATCGGCCTCTACTAACCGTGATATCCGTTTTTGAAAACATTATGTGTTCTTATTCCATTTATTAGCCTAGAATTACTATGTTATGCGCACAGCAAACAAGTATATACCAAATCGCCTAAATTGGAACAAAACATTGCATGTTCGTTTTGAAGATGGTTTGCTACTCGCAAGTAGGCTAAAATGCAGGTTTTGCCACCCTCGAGTGGGCTTTTAGAAAAGATGGTTTTGCCACTATCTAGTGGGCTTAAAAAATTCACAGTTTTAATGCATTATTCCAATTTAGGTAATTCAGCCTCCATCCACAGGCATTTGAGCAGTTATATCACATAAGCAGCTAGCCTCAGGGTAATCATGCTTACCGGGTACTCCGAGCCAAAACAAAAACTAGTTAGTAATCATATGCATGATCCTAGTTCATGTAAAAATGGCTAATGCAACGCATACGGAATGTCACTAGAGTAGGCTCGGCTAGTCTATGAATGACATGTGAAAATGCACAAACAGCATGTATTCAAGTTAGATTTGAAATACGATACAGTTAGCATGATGCGCCGAGCCCAGTGCATGCAATACTGATGAATGATGCACGCATGCATAGCATAAGGTATGCTAAAGTAAACATGTCCTAATACTAACCATCAAAGCAGGTAAGTAAAAGGGAGAAAGAAGCGGGGGTTGGAAGACATGCACACACGCACCCACACTTATTACATAATTGCCCTCGCTCGGAGGGTCCGAAAGAATAATACAGTCCGAATAACAAACCGACTATCCTAGCTAATTAATTATTACAGACCAACTAAATTAGTTAAGCAAATCAACTAATCTAAGAAAGCGATAAACGGCCTCGGGAAAAGAGCCCAATGTAATGCATGCTCGGTCTTGCTTGGAAGTCCACTGCCATGCACAAGCTGCCTCCGTTTTCCCTGCTATACTCCTCTGAAAACTGCCAAAGTCTCAGGATATTCTCACTGGATGCTAGGGAATGCCATCGGCCAAAGGGGATCATCACCGGTTGTGATTTGGTGGTCATTGGCTAAAGATGAATCCATCGGCCACCGATGGATGGCCGGTCGGCACTCTGTGTAGTCGATCGGCCAAAAATTCCTACAGGACCTGTTTGACAGCAGCAGAGGGCAAAGCTTTGCATGGCAATGCAATTCAAGCGAATGTGTGCACCGACACATCCCTTGTCATGTTTGTGACTCAAAGGGATATGGCCCTTGGTTCTCGGACCACCAATCGCGCATTTCAATGCGTGATGACCCAAGAGACCAAGTTGTGCATTTTCATTTCAAATGTCATGCAATGCACATAAACAAACAAATTGAACTCAACCTCTATCACAAGCAATTCAAGAGGCCAAGCATGCATGCTAGTACAATGCAACCTAAGCATGTGAGCCTAAGTGTGTAACATGGAGATGCAATGCACAATGATCACTAGGCATGCAATACATGCAAGCTAATCAAGTATGCAATGTGCAACTCAACCATGCAAACATGCAAGTCATACCAATATGCTAGCAACTTGACCAAGAGGATGCATACCCAATGCAAGTGATTTTAAGCATGCGGCACATGCAACCAAAGTATGCAACCATGGAATAATGTTATGACATTTAAATGGCATGCAAGGAAGGGACTTACACTAATTGGATAGCCCTAAACTAGGTCCAAAACAGTAGCCAATGCTATGGAAATGAGGGCCAACACACACACACACATGCTCATGCTAATGGGCCAACACTCAAACATCAAACATGCAACCTTTAAGCACACTTAAAAGCGACAAAACATGGATTAATGGCATGCACATAAAGCTCTGAAAAACATGTTATAAAGGTGCTAAACCAAGTAAATAAGGCAAGCCAAACATGCAACAATGGTCCAAGACTTAAGGCAAGCCAAAGGGGAGGTAAACCAAGGCTAGGTCAACCAAGCCTCACAAGGCCAAAGGGACTTAAAATAGGTCTAATGCAGACCTAAACAAAGCTAAGGATGTACTTAGATGGCATCTAAGTGGTCTAAAAATGCAAGCATACTCCAAGGCTTAAACAAGGGGCATAAGGCAACAACCTTTAAACACATTGAAGGGGGATGAAATGCAAGCATATGGGCACATCATGAGGTCTGAAATAACATGTCAAGTGGTTCCAAACCACTGAAACAAAGCAAGGATGGCATGCTAGAAGGGCCAAGGCTTAAGGCATACAAGAGGGGTTACATGGTAGCTATACAAAGCAAGGCATGGATGACTCAAATGACTTAAAACAGTCCCTTAGCACATCAAAATATGCATATAAGCTTCACAAAGCTTGGCCAAAACACAAAAGCATGGTAGTCTAAATGCTATGCATGTATTGAGGCAAATCATGGCATTACAAGGTATGTATGCTAGACAAGCATGGTGTACCAAAACCAACATACAACAATGCTATATTATGACATAATGAGCCTGAAAATCAGCCAAGGCATGGTCAATACATACTCAAACTATATGTTCCCTCAAGAGGCTAAAAAAAATGGCCCTTTTCAAGGACAACAAGGAGAGGGGGTGGCCCTCTCCTTCTTGGGACCTCAAGGCACCATCCTCACCTCTGAAATCCCTCAAGATTTCAGTGGTGAGGAGGCCCAAACACAATGATCCTGGAGCTCAACCAAAATGGCACAAAATGGAGCCTTTCAAGGCTTAAGAGGGGTCAACAACCCCAACGCTTGAAACACCCTTAAGCAAGTACTTAGAGCAAGTAAAAACACAACTTTTATATGTTGTACACTAAGCTCAAAAACAGATGCAAGATAGGTAAATAAGCTATGCAAAAATGGGAGAAAAGGGACAAGTTTCTTACCCTTGTAGACCCTCTTCACAAATGGTGGACCAGCAGTCCCCTTAGGTCCAAACCAGCTTCAAAACTTCAAAAACAACCCTCTAGAACCTCAGTTCCAAGAGAAAGGTGTAGTAGTAGGTGTTTGTGTGCAATACTAAGGCCTAAAACACACACAAATACACCAAGAAAGAGAGATATAGAGAACCCTAACCCTAGAACTCAAATCTCTGAAAAATAATGCCTAACTTGTCTAATTTGTCTAACCCCCCAACAAGAGAGAAGACCCTCTCTTTTGTAGACAAAATGGTCTTGTAAAGCTTCCAAATAAAGCTAACAAGAGGGCAATCCCTCCATACACGTGTATGGAGGGGGTGAAAGTGTATGCCAGCTGCACAAAAATATTTGCAAAAGCAGATGCATAGTAATCGGCTGGCCAAAAATACAATTGACCAAAAAAAGATAGCCGGCCGGCCATCTATAGTGCCGGCCGGCCAAACATTTGGCCGGTGGAAGCAAAACACAGCCGGTGGCCTCAAGCCCTTGCCGGTGATGTGTGGGGATGGCCCACAAGCCATTCCCTGCCCCTCCAAGGCAAGGCACAGGTGTTTGGTGCAAAACCAGACACAAAACAGTCGAGTCGAGAGGTCTTGAGGCAAGGCGGGTAGCCGAGACCTCCGGGAACTCAAGACGAACACAAACATGGATGATCACCGAGTGTTCAAGCGGTGACGTCCAAGTCTTGAGGACGGTCAAAAATGGGGTGTCTACTGTTGCCCCTCTTTGACAGAACTCGAAAGTCATAACAATGACGGGAGTGAATGTCAAAGCCCAGAGACGACCCATTTTTGACAAGGCCGAAGACTTAGACAAACATGCAAGACAGACAAGATATGCGCCTGAAGGCAGGGGCAAAATGCAAGACAATGCACAAAGCTGAACATAACTTATGATAATGCAAAGAAAGCCATAACGAAGCATAATAATGCAACAGTTTTAAGCTAGCATACACCAAACTACACTACTATGCAGAAAGGATGTAAGAGAATTACGTAATTCTCGATACGTCTCACTCGGAGAATACAATACCTGCGCGGTTCGTCTGGTTGCACCAGCCTCAAATGAACCGTACATACAATATCGTGCCTGAAAGAAAGCAAACTTAACAGGTACAGATATCATTAGCAATATGCAAAATGAATGCAAAATGATATGCGATATACAAAACTACGTATAGTAATGCAGATGAAAATGCAATGCAATTGAATCATAATCAAATCATGAGTGGTTCAAAACCACACAAATGTCAAATAGATTGATGGAAGTAACAAGTCCGTCTACCATAGAAAAGGTGCCGCAACCCTCAAACCAACATACCAACGTGGAATAGGCGCGTACACATGCAGAACTATGAGTGATGTAGACGGACACAAGAACAGGTAATTGGGTGGAATGACATAAGTGGGGAAACAACCCGCTAACGAAAGGACATGATCCTAATGCAGGATGCAAAAATTACACTATAATGTAATATCTATGATGGATATGGCGCGCGGACCAAACCAAATCTTGCCTAGGAAAGGCATGGACACAAACAAACCACGTCTAACATAGAACGGTCATACAGAACTATGAGTGTATAGACGTGAAAAGTATGGGCACATACCAGTCCAGGCTCAACATGGAAAGGCGCAAACCCTAGATAAAGGTGATGCAATGAATGCATGCAAGCTACAATGCACTATCTACAATATGCAATGGAATGGAATATAAACAATGGATAAGGCAAACGGGCCAAACCATATCTTGCCTAGGAAAGGCATGGACACAAACAAACCACGTCTAACATAGAACGGTCATACAGAACTATGAGTGTATAGACATGAAAAGTATGGGCTCATATCAGACCAAGCTCAACAAAGAAAGGCGCAGACCCTAGATGGAAGTGATGCAATGAATGCATGCAAGCTACAATGCAATATCTACAATATGCAATGGATGGGCGTAGTGGGATGCATGACATATGCATTATATTACGGTGAAATGCATGGCATATGCATTACATATAATGATGTACGACATATGCACTATCTACAATGATGCACGACATATGCACTATCTACAATGTAATGCATGACATATGCAGTTTTTTTAATGATGCATGACATATGCACTATTTTTTGATGAAATGCGAATGATGCATGTTGCTTTTTTGAAATGCGCGACAGCACGCGACGTAGGACGCATGATAATACATGAACTTTAAACGCGCGACAACGCGCGGTTATTGAGATACATGACAATGTAAATGGACTGTGCACATCAATGCACTAAAGGTCTTGCACCTTCCGAGGATATAAGGTCTCCTAGACCGTCGTATGTACAGGACGGTGTAATGCGCAAAATGGCGCGATTGAATGCACGCAAAATGCAATGAGACGCGCAAAATAGTGCGATTGAATGCATGCAAAATGCAATGAGATGCGCAACATAGTGTAGACACCCCATTTTTGACCGTCCTCAAGACTTGGACGTCACCGTTTGAACACCCGGTGATCATCCATGTCTGTGTTCGTTTGGAGTTCCCGGAGGTATCGGCTACGCGCCTTGCCTCAGGATCTCCGAACTTAACTATTTAGTGTCTGGTTTTGCACCAAACACTTGTGTTTTGCCTTGGAGGGGCAGGGAATGCCTTGTGAGGCATCCCCACACATCACCGGCCATGGCCAGAGGCCACCGGCTGGTGTTTTGTTGCCATCGGCAATGTATATTGCGGGTCGGCATTCTTTGTTGCCGGTCGGCAGTCCATTTTGTCAAGATGGCAATTTTGAGCAGCCGACTACTGTTCATCTTCTTTTGCAGATATTTTAATACAGCTGTATGGCATTTTGTTCCCGATGGCCTTCTTGTTAGCTTACCTTGTAAGCTTTACAAGATTGGTTCCTCTATAAGAGGAGCTCCCCTCTCCCTTGCTTAGGGTTAGACATTTTAGAGAGAAAAGACATTGTTGGAAGCTCTGGTTCTAGGGTTAGAACTTATACATATTCTATCTCTATATCTCTCCTTCCCTTGAGTGTTCTAGGTGTATTTGTTCATAGTATTGCACATAAACACCCACCATTACACCTTCCCTTGACTATTGAGGTTCTAAGGGATTGTTTTCAGAGTTTTGGAGCTGGTTTGGAGCTTAAGGAGTTGCTGGAGCTTCATTCGTGAAAGAGGTTTTCAAGGGTAACAATCTTGCCCTTTTATTCCCCATTCTTGCATACTATTTTTGCCTATTTTAGAATTGTTTTTGAGCTTAGTGTATAATATAAAAAAGTTCTTTTTTTGGGCCCTCTAAATAGTTTGTTTAGAGTGTTTTGTGGCTTGGAGGTGTTTGACCCCTCTTAGGCCTTGAGAGGCCCCATTTTGTGCTATTTTAACTGAGCTCCGGGACCTTGGTGTTTGGGCCTCCTCAGCACTGAAATCTTGAAGGATTTTAGAGGTGAGGATGGTGCCTTGAGGTCCTAGGGTGGAGAGGGGCACCCCCTCTCCTTGTTGTCCTTAAAAAGGACCATTTTTGGCCTCTTGAGGGAGCACCTAGCTAAGCTTCATGTTGACCATGCCTTAGCTGATTTTTGTGCTTATTATGTCAAAATATGCCTCTTTTTTTAGTTGGTTTTGGTACACCATGCATGCTTAGCATACCTACCTTGTAATGCCATGTTTAGGCCTTAATATGCCTTAGGTTGTAAACCATTGTTCAAGCATATTTTAGGCTTAGCTTTGTGAAGCTTTTGTGCTTATTTTGCCATGTTTGAGGTCTGTCCTTAGTCATTTTGGTCGGCCAAGACATGTTTAGTATAGCCCTTTTGCATTTTGGCTTGTTGGCCTTGAGTATGTGAAGGTATAGCATGCATTACTTGCTTTGTTTTAATGATTTGGCACCATTTATAGCATCATTTTAGTCCCCTTAGCATGCTTGTATGTTTGCCTTGGATGCCCCTTCGATGCCTTATGAGCTTGTGTGGTATGCTACTTGAAAGTGCATTTGTGCATGCTTTTGAATTCAAGCCATTTAGATGCCATCTAAGTGGTCTTTTGGGCTTTGTTTTATGTACTAAAACTCTGTTTTGGTCATTAAATCCATGCCATGTTTGATCTTGCTAAGTGTGGTCAAATACCCCTTTTAGCTTGCCTTGAATCTTGGACCATTGTCCCATGCTTAGCCTATCTTGTTTGCTTGGTTTGGCACCATGTTCTTGCATGATTTTCAGAGCTTAATGCATGACGTTAGTCCATGTTTGCATCCTCTTAAGTGTGCTTGAGAATTGCCTTTAAATGCTTGAAGTATTGGACACCCATTGCATGCATGTGCTCGTGTGTGTTAGTCCTTCATTTTGGGCACTTTGGCCACTGTTTTAGGCCTAGTTAGGACTTCCTAAATCATGTTTAAGTCTACCTCTTTGTTTGTTGCATGTACTCCTTGTATGTTGTAGCATATTGGTGAGTTGTTGCATAGTTGAACTTGCATGATTGAATGAAGTCACATGTTTGATTACATGCTTAAACACCCACATTGTGCCTTGCATACTTGTTGGTTGCATTATCTCATGCCTTGCATGTCTTGTATGATTGCTTGCATTATCCATGTTACATACTAGTCAACATGCTTAAGATTGCATTGCATTGGCATGCATGCTCTACCTCTTGACCAAATCATGATAGAGGTTGAGTCCCATTGGTTTGTTGGTTTGCATTGCATTTGACATCAAAATGTGCACACTTGGTCCCTTGGGCCATCACACATGGAAATGCGCGATTGATGGTCCGAGAACCAAGGACCATGTCCCTTTGAGTCATACACATGATAAGGGATAGGATTGGTGCATATATTGCTTGAATTGCATCACCATGCTATGCCTTGCCCTCTGTTGCTGTCAATTGCAAATTCTGCAGGAATTTTCTGCCGACCGGCAGAGTTTAGTGCCGACTGGCAATCCTTCCTGGGCCGATAGCTTCATCAACAGCCGATGATCACATAACACTGCCGGTGGCTATTCTACTCAGCCGGTGGTGTCTCCCAATGCCCAGGGAAACAATTCTGAGACTTTGACAGTCTTTCAAGAGGCAGTGCAGGGAAAACAGAGGCAGCTTATGCATGGCGGTGCACTTCCGAGCAAGACCCGAGCATGCGCGCATCGAACCCTCCTCCCAAGGCCCCTTTTATTGCTTTTCTTATGCTTAGTTAATTTGTTAATTAATTAGGTGATTTGTAATAATTAATTAGCTTGCGAGGTAGTTAATTTGTATTATTCTTTCGATCCCTCCGAGCGACGGCAAATTTGTAATAAGTGTGGGTGAGTGTGTGCATGTCTTCCAACCCCCACTTCTTTCTCTCTTTTACTTACCTGCTTTGATGGTTAGTAATAGGTCATGTTTAAATTAGCATACCTTATGCTATGCATGCGTGCATCCATACATTTGTCTCGCATGCACCAGGCTCAGTACATCATTCTAACTGCATTTGTATTTCAATTCCAAACTGAATACGTGCATCAATTGATTGCATTTCACATGCCGTATTTAGGTTAGCCGAGCCTACCCTAATTGCATCATGTATGTCTTGCATTAGTCAATTTAACATGAACTAGGACCATGCATGTTGGCTAACTAGTTTATTGTTTTGGCTTGGAGTACCCGGTAAGCATTTATGCTTTAGCATATCGCATGCATGTGAATGCTATCATGACAGCATGCTTACCATGTGGCTAGATGCTTATGTGATAAACTGTTTGGATGCCTGTGGGTGAAGGTTGGATTGTCTGAGTTGGAATAGCTCATTGAAATCCGTGTTTTAGCCTACTTGCGAGTAGCAAATTCCAAAGTGTTTTTTTTTCAAGACAAACGGGTATGCAATGTTTATTTCCAAATTAGGCAATCTAGTCTATACTTGTGTGTTGTGCGCATAACATAGTAATTCTAGGCTAATAAATGGAATAAGAACACATAATGCTTTCAAAGCAAGATATCACGGTTAGTAGAGGCCGATCTTCGGATCGGGCGAGAGGGGGTGCTCATAGCTGACCTTCCCCAATCGTACCCAAGTTCCCGAGCCGAGACAACTTTGGTGATGACGGACACGTGGCCTTTGGCACCAAGTCAGGGTTTCCTAAATTCCCCAAAATAAAATATTTTGGTGGCGACTCTGTATCTGGCAAAGCAGTCCATGTTTGGCACTTCTTTTCAAAAATCTGTTTCTCAAAACGATTTGTCGGATTTGGACTCTTTGGTTCAGCTTAAGAACCGTGACACAAATCGAGTCTGAACTGTAGTGAGGCCCACGGGCGCGTCTACAGTTTCTAGCGACTCTGCTGGGGATATCAGAGAGCTTGACTCAAACTCGTGATATCCTATTTTGATTTCATTTATGTGTCTCTTTGCATTGCATGTGCATTGGTGCGCCTAGGACACCGTGTTTGCCATCTGCCATTCCTGAATGGTTTGCCGGAGGCTTGTCTTGTCAAGGCATGACCATAAGGCTGACCGTTTATGGGCTCTGACAGTATGGGAACACTTGGTTCTATCGGGGCACCCTTTTCGACCATTCGACCTAGTGCATATCGAAATCCATAGTGACCATTCTAAGCTAGGACAGGTTGCTTACCCGATGTTAGGTTGCTTGGAAACTGCTGCGTGCATAGTGGAACCCTAGCTCCTGACAAAATAGGACAGGAAAACCCTACCCCAACATAGGGGTGTTTTGGCTCTCTTTACTTGCTATGTGCTTTTAAAATGTATCCCTACAGGAACGTACATATCAGTTTGCAAGATCGAGTATTAGACCTGGGGGCATCAATATCAGTTTATGAGAATCAGTTATCTGCGGGTATCAGGTTCAGTTTTGGGAATAGTGATTCTGGGGAACAGTGATCGGCAATAGAGTGCCGTTGTTCGGCTACACCTGTGTTTGATCTGTTTGGGCTGAAATGCTGTTTGCTTTTCCTTTCAGTTTAGAGTGTCCAGAGAATTGATACAGAATAGCTAGTGTTCCCCCTTGCTGAGGCAGGACTTTTGATGACGCAGAATTCAGAAGAGATTGTGGTTATGACAGCTACACTGGATCAAGGGATCACCCTACAGGATGAAACCAATGTTGATGTATCGCATCCGCCTAGGTCGCCTGTCGCGCACCCGATCTGGACTCCCCAGTTGTATCAGGCTCGCTAGCCCACTACATTCGAGCTGATGAGAATCATTGGTGACCTCCAGAGATCCGTGGCCGATCTGGCCTATGGAATGTCGACTTCGCCACCAGCGGCACCGTATGCCGAGAATTTCATACCACAGGAGCCCCCGCTACTGGGGCGGATTGTGGTAGAGCTCAGCCAGCCAGAGGTGGCTTCCAACTACAGCCACGACATGTCAGCAACAACCGGGCTTCACTCTGAAGTAGCAACCCAAACCCTTGACCAGGCTGAGGCTAGAGGCAAGAACAAAATGAAGGCAGATGCCGATCCCATTGAACAACTGCTGCGGGCAGTCGAGGCTTTGAAAGCCGGGGGGATGAATAAGCAACAGATATCCGCAGTTGTGGCAAAAACTGTGGAGGATGCTTTCCCCACTCCACCTGAGGGTAGTTCAAGTCAGTCAGAAAATTGGGATAGGCCCCGTCATGCCAGAACAATTCCTCCTATTCCCAGCCCTGCACCTGGGAAAGATCAGAAAGCCAAGGCAGTGCTTGCCGACCCTTTTGCTAGTGCATCTAGTAAGAACGCTCAGACTTCAAAATACCTGCCCCGAGGGCGCAGGGTCTTTCATGCTCTCTACATGCCTCTGTCTAAGGCACTTCAGATCCTTGCCGAGAGGGGACACCTTAAACCCTTGGAGCCTCGGCCTCTCTCGAAGAATCTCCCTGCTATGCATGATGCTGCCCAGTACTGCGCGTACCACTAGCAGACAGGCCATGCAACCGACAATTGTTTCCGCCTCCGTCATGAGGTGCAAGATTTGATTGACAACGAGGTTATCCTCCCGCCCACCTCAGCCAAGTCCGTTACCACCAGTTATTGGATTTCGAGGACGCAGATACTGCAAGTATGTAATCAGAAAGTGAACCACCTGTGGGCGGCATTCAGTATATTTTGGATGTGGCGTCTGGCACGCATTTTTGAGCATCTGCGAACGCTAGCTTTGTAAATTTTGGCTCGGGTATCGAGTCAGCCTTTTGTTTTGAGACTGTCTCTTTGTCTTGAGTCAGTCTTTTTGCTTAAGGGTCTGTCTTATTGTAGCAAGTCAGTCCCCTTTGTATAGAATACCAGGTGATTCTGGGGTTGTTGCCTCGAACACCATTTTGTCTTGTAATTATCCGTTTTTGTTTTTGAGTCTGTTTCAGCCGAGGAGCCAGTTACATCCGAGAAACCTGAATGAAACAGCTGCGTCTATCATGTTTCCGTGCTTATTGTTTGTTTTGGGCTAGTTGTGCCAGGGGTTTTGAATGGAACGGTCCTACAATCCACCTGCTCTTCTGTGCCTTGAGAATTATCGCATTGACCTAAGTTCTCCAAAACTTTTTTTCAAAACATTGTGATAAAAACAAAGAGGAAGGAATTCCTCCGGTTTTACAAAATTTGATCAATTGAGAAAAAGAGAAGCATGCTAAGCCCTTAATGAATGAAACCATGCTTGTCAGCGTAAGTACTGGGAAGGACCCTGACTTGATCCAGATTGGTTCCACACTATCTTCGGCGCGAGCGATTTGTTGCTTTCTTAAAAACTTTCAAAAACAAATGTTTTGCGCGGCCCTGTGAAGACCTGTGTGGAATCGCTCTTGAGATCGCGCAGCCTAGGATCGCTCCCAGCCTTAAGATTCGACCTGTTTGTTTTGAACCACGAACTCATCCGGAACATTCAACGGTCAACTGTTGGAGGAGGCCCGCGTGGCCAGTTCTGAAGCAGCCCTCGAGCAAGAGGCACCAAAGCCGAATAAAAAAGATTAAATCTCACCAGAAGAAGCTCGTGGAACAGCCATGATGGATTCTTCTACAAATCATTGCAACAGCCGTTCTCCTAGATATAGAGAGGCTTCAACTTCAAAAACCATTTGGCATGGACTTGTTACGCTTTTACTCTTTGAGAGGCTCGCTGGGCCGAAAACCCGAAAGGGCGACCCAGGCAAAAGTTAGAGCAACAGAAAAATACAAAAAGTCAAAAAATACAAAAAAGAAAAGAAAAAGAAATGAACAAAAAAAAGGAAAATAAAAAGAAGCTCGCAAGGTCGAAAACCCGTATCGGGCACCTTGGCAAAAGTTAGAACCTGAGAAAGTGAAGGTTAAAATACCAGAGTGTACCTTAACCGGAACTACGTAAGGCTTGATTCCCATGTTTGGGATACGTAGGCAACTTCATTCTGAAGTCCAGCCCCCAACGCTTTCATAGCATCTCAGTCCATACAATGGTTTTGATTTCATCCCAAAGTCCAGTCGCCAACACTTTCAAAGTGACTGTGTCCATATATTGGTTTTGACCATCTTCGTCTTCTCTGTGTCCGAGGGAGTTCGGTCGTGATCATCACTAGTGAGAACTGTTTACAATATGCTGTGGCATCATCCAAACAAGGGGCAACTTTCCGTTGCCGTGAGCCGCCGTTCAAACCAGGGGTAACTTTCCGTTGCCGTGCAGCGTTCTTCAAGCCAGGGGGCAATTTTCCATTGCCTCCGATCTGAGGTTGCGCATCTCCAAGAGTAAGTTCCATGCTCGGTGAGCATTGACTGTTTGCAAAATAGTTTTTGAAAATTTTTACTGAGGTTGACTATTTTCTCGAAAACTATTCCATTTTCCAAAATTGGACCATTTTCTTGGACCCAAAAAGGAAAATTTTTAGTGCTTACAGCATGACTTGCATGGTTTTCAAATCAAAAATCGAACAAGTATGTTAATTCGACTCTCATCTTGATCAAAATTGTTTTAGTAGAAAACCAAAACGAAAAATGGTCAAAGTGATGCACTAGGGGCACAGTTGAGTCAGGTGTTTTGTCTTTCCCCCCATCGTCAACATACTTGCTAGAAGGGCACTCTACCCACCAGAAGAAATAGCTGTGAGCTAACGACATCGGGTACGAACCCGCAACTTCCTATTCACTCATTAATCACCTTGGGAAGGGACGAAAAATGAGAGAATAAAGAATAGAGAGGTGTAAGTTGAGAGAAAAAGCGAGCCAAAGGGTTTTGAGAGAAAAACTAAGCTTGAGTGCCAGAGTGATGTGAGAATCACAAATGAGAAAAGGGTGGGAAACAATACCCAGAGAAACTGGCTCCTCGTGATTTGAGGTCCCCTGTCTTCGTTAACGCGTCTGTATGTCGTGTCTTTTGTTTTGTTTACCTCAACCTTTGTTTTAGGTCTCTCCCGAGCGTGTCTCGTTGTGTTTAGGTCGTGTATCCTTTTGTTTGAGTCCTCCCCGTTGTGTTCAGTTGTAGGCTCGATACCCCGGTTGAAAACCCTTATTTAATTTCGAAAATTAGTCGTTTATGCTCAGAGTGCTGTGTTATTCTCTACATCTGTGCGAAGCCAAAGAAAAAATTTTCGGGGCATCTGAGCGTGCTTCAACTTCAACTGGTTCCATCTTTTGTGTTCCGTCTCGTCAGATTGGGCCGTTTGCTCAGGATTTGCTATGTGCAGGATGAACTGAGTGTGGCGTTAGGGGCTGTATGCAGACTAATCCCCAATAGAGTATGGGCTGTGCATTCAGTTTGAGCAGTTTGTTGCCTGGGCTGTTTTCCTATGAGGCCGTTTGGTTATCTGATTATTACAATGCAAGTGTTCAATTTTTCAGACAACAGGTCAATTCCATTTACATTGAGGTGTAACATGATGTGATGCGATGCAATACATGAGATATGTAAATGTAACACTTTTTTAAAAAAAAAATTGTTCATTTCATTATCTTTTTTAAGTACATAGCTTTGAAAACAAAAATCTTCCTGCGGCAGTACAGGGTAATCTAACTACCAGCAAAGAAAAAAAGAAAAAAAGTACAAAAAAAAACAGCAATCTGAGTCATCATCAGTAGTCTCGGGCCCGGGGATCTGCCCTCGCCCTCTTCCTGGACGAAGGTCCAGGGGCATCGTCATCAGCATCGCCGTCTGAGCCTGAGTCTGAGTCATCTCCAGCCTCCTCAGATGACCCGGCCTCTGCCTCTGCCTCGGACTCATCATCGTCATCACCATCATCATCAGGGGTCAGCGCCCGAGAACTACTCCCGACATGAGTACGCCCTCCCCTGGTACGGGGACGTGCAGTGTCTCCACGCCCTCCTCGAGCAGGAATAGAAGGCCCAGCTGGAGCACCGCCCATCGGAGGAATCTGGAAGGGAGGCTGAAAAGCATAAAAAGGTAAACACATCAGAATGCCATAAGCAGTTTATCAGTGCAGGATGCAGTGTACGAGTACAGTGTATGAACGCCGTGAGCAGTTTATCAGTGCAGAATGCAGTGTACGAGTACAGTGTGTGGACGCTGTGAGCAGTTTATCAGTGCAAAATGCAGTGTATGGGTATGGTGTGTGGACGTTGTAAGCAGTTTATCAAGTGCAGAACGCAGTGTATAAATGCAGTGTATGCAGTGTATCAGATGTTGTGAGATCACTGTGTCAGGTGTTGTGTCATGCATCAGATTACGCGAATCAGCTTATGAATAGTTTGAGACTATCGTCAGAAGAGCATACCGGAATACTATAGAGGGCCAGGAGGTCAAAGGTCCGTTGTAGCATCCCCATCATGGAGGCATTCAACTCTACGGACTGCCGGGTGTACTCGGAGGACGCCTGCAAAAGTATAAGATACATCAGTGTTCTGCAGAATATCAAATAAACTAAAATGAAATGCCAATGCAAGATGCAAAATGAAGTAATACATACCGGAGGCAAGTCGGGGATACTGGCTAACTCATGATCAGCCGGGGGAGGAGCAAAGGGGATCTGGTAGGTCGCCCCATCCTGCCCTCTATATGACAGTACAGTAGGCAGGGCGGGCCAGCCAGTTCCCCGTCCCCCCTGAGCTCCGCTCCTGCCATGCACTCGAGCCCTCCTCGATGTGCCTGCTCCAGCCCCAGCTCCCGCTCCAGCTACTGGCGCCGCTGGCCTCTCCTCCTCAGCCCGGCGACCACCGCTCAAGGGTCGCATAATGTAGGTCCAGACGTACTCTGCGTAGTCACCCTCGCCTCTGTGATGCTCTGCTTCCCAGCCAACGGTTCCCTCATCTCCTGGGCGACGAACCTCTCTGTATGCCTCATATGTGCAGGAGGCGGACCCGACACTATCTGCTCCAGTAAACCCAGGGTCTGACGCAAGAAACGCTCGCCCAGGTACCAAGCCCGACAGACCGGGCCCTTCAACAGGATCCGACAACGGGCAGTCTCCCCTGCGCCCTTATAGTGATCCCTCACCATGGCCGGCAACGGAGCCCAGGGCTGCCAAGTGATCTGAAAATGAAATGCAGTTTATTATCTGTCTGTTATTGAAAACATACAGTGCTAAGCGAAGCCTAAGCAAATTCTAAGGTTGAACATACCTCCGCGGCGGTGATGGTGTCGAAGTATCGGCGGAAGAAAATAAGAGACTCCCGTGGTCTCCGCACGCATCGCACATCAAAGCGATGAGAGAAGGGGACGCCGAGTGGGATCTCCTAATCGGGTACGGGAGCAAGCCTAGGAAAGTAGGCATACACCCACAACTGCAGAACAGATATCAGTATGACTATCAGATAAGGCAGAATACAGAATGAAGCAAAATAGCAAAACCGTGTGTTGTGCAGTGTATTGTGTAGAGTGTACAGTGTATGCAGTATACAGTCAGTGTAAAGCAGAGTATATGTGTGTCGGGTGTGCAGTGTACAGTCAGTGCGGGGCAGTGTACAGTATATGTGCAGTGTACAGAATACAGAAAGCAGAAGGCAGGAATGTAAAATGGGAAGAAGACGTACCTCCCAAGCTCGCCAGTAGCCGCCAAGAAGCTGTCCGCTGAGGCGGGAAGAAGAGCTCATATAACCATACAATGTGGCCAAGCCTGCGCCACCCCAGTCATAATGGCGGATCCGCCTGACATCCACCAGTGCGCTCAACAGGCATAGAGGCACGGTGTTCGCCCGGTTGGCGAAGAGAGTCGTCCCGAAGAGGAACATGATGAAGCCCCGCGCATACTGGTCCACCTCCTCTGGGGTCATCTGCGCCTTCTCCGCCAAGGCCGGCTGGACCCGAAAGTGGCTTTCGAACCAGGAATACCTGACGACCCCGCTCGAGCGAGGGGAGGCTGAGTGCCGAGCAGGTACAGCTGGGCAGCGTCCCACTCATCCATATCCGTGTCGAAGGGGATCGGATCACTCCTACCCCAATGCCAGTAATCATCGAGCAGTCGTAAGGGGTCATCGTCATGTCCCCTACGACAGAGAAATGGAAGGAGTTGGGGGTATCCCACCACCTCTTCGCTAGAGCAGCAAGCAGGGGCCTGCATGTAGTTAGTCGAGAAAGCCCCCTGCAGAAGATGCCGAAGCCGGCCTTGTCGACGATGTCACGAACCGCGTCTGGCAGCTCTAGGTACCAGTCTCGAGCAACGGTGTTCCCATACCCGCGGATGGTATGGGAATCCCCCTATGATCAAAAACAACAATTGCGAGGCAATATTCAAAATGCAGTTCTAAGAAGCATACAGTGAACTACAACGTGTGATGTGTCAGCGTGTTCGGGTGGTTCAGGGCAGATGTAGCTTGCGTGCAAGTTTTAACAGATTCAAACAAACACTGGGTGCCCGTGTGCTTACAGTGAACTACAACGTGTGATGTGTCAGCGTGTTCGAATGGTTCAGTGCAAACGTAGCATGCGTGCATGTTTTCAGACTCAAGCAGATACCGGGTACCAGTGTGTATGCAGTGAATACAGTGCGTGCCGTGTGTTTGGGTGATTCAGGGTCAGTGCAGTGTGTGTGCACGTGTAAGTTTCAAATAGATAACGGTTGTAAGTTTGTGTGCAATCAACTACAGTGTATAGTATATCGGTGCATCCGGACTAAGCAGTTAAAGAGCACAACTAGCTACGGCAGTTTTGTATCCTACATTGCAGAAAGTAAAGCAGAGAAAGAAAGTTACCTCGGAAGCGCTGAAGGACAGGTGGGAGGTAGGCTCACGCAGTAGTAGCTCGGGTGGCACGTGCCTATCAAAACTCCTGAACTGGCATAGTCCGTCAGGAAGCATCACGTGAACTGCGGGCCTGTAGGTCTCCGGATCAAACGGCCGGACGCGGAGTGGCAAGGGCTTGGCCTCAGGATCCATCTCGTGCTCTGGAGGGATCCCGCCCTGTGGAAGGTCGTCCGCCATCTCGAAGAAAATGTGAAAATGGCCGGAAGACGGAAAACCGGGCAATAATGCGAAAAGTCAACAAAAAGTCAAACCCCGAGAGGGTCGAAAAGGACCGGAAAAGCCGGAGTGTGGAAAAGGTATAGAGATCGAGAGGAACTCGAGGGAAACAAGCCCCGAGTGGCGGAAATCAAAAAACAAACACCGAAACGAAGTTTCGTTCGGTTAAAAATGTCTGAAATGCGAAGGAGATCGCGAATCGAACAACGAAATGGGAGCTAGAACGCAAGAAAATGAGGAGATCGAAGGACGAAAACACTCTAGAGAGAGAGAGAGGCAATTTTCGAGCAAAAGGATGTGAGAAATATAGGGCTAGAGGCCCTATATTTAAAGACCCGCGGCCGAAATGTCAAAACTGCCCCGAACAAGGAGTTTTTGCCGGTCGGCCACACTCTTTGCCGGTCGGCAATATATTGTGCCGATGGAATTTTTATGATGGCCGATGGACGGCCGGTGATGCATTCTGATGGCCGGTGGGCATCTGGCGGCCTCCTACAATGGTTTTTGATCCTCCTACATCCTTGTTTGGGTTATATGTATGGTTCAGGGCCTTCAGTGATCAAAACAGTGCAAAACAGTGCATTTCCGACGCTCAATCGGCCTTCGTTTCGACCTCAGATCGTGTCTTCTGTGCGTGGCACTCGAATTCGTGCAAGGTGTATCCTTTTCCTACCCTTTTGGCTTTTACAAAACTCAAAAGTTGCCCCATGCGTATCGCATATCAATCGCACTGTCTTGTGCGCTCGCGTTGTCTGAAACGCATCGCGTGGTTTCGCGCATCTCATTGCATTTTGCATGCATTCAATCAATTCATTACCTGCGTAGACCGCATGTTTTGCTTTGCATAAACTGCATGTTTGTTCAATTTCATTACCTGCGTAGACTGCATGTTTTGCTTGCGTAGACCGCATGTTTGTTCAATTTCATTACCTACGTAGACCGCATGTTTTGTTTGCGTAGACCGCATGTTTGTCCAATTTCATTACCTGCGTAGACCGCATGTTTTGCTTGCGTAGACCGCATGCTCGTAATCATTTCATTACCTGCGTAGACCGCATATTTTGCTTGCGTAGACCGCATGTTTGTTCAATTTCATTACCTGCGTAGACCGCATGTTTTGCTTGCGTAGACCGCATGTTTGTTCAATTTCATTACCTGCGTAGACCGCATGTTTTGCTTGCGTAGACCGCATTCTCTTGTTCGAATTCATTACCTGCATAGACCGCATGTTTGCACTCAATCACGTTACTTGCATAGACCGCATGTTTTCCTTGCGTAGACCGCATGCTCTACTTGCGTAGACCGCACGTTTGAAACCAATTTCATTGCTTGCGTAGACCGCATGCTTATGAACAATTTCGTTGCCTGCGTAGACCGCGTGCTCCACTTACATCATTGTGCCTTCACAGCATTGTTATGCTTCCCACTTGCTTTGCGTTGTCACGCATTTTCAAGTACATTATTGTGCACATTGTTAATCACATTGTACCTGTTAAGTTTGTTTTCTTTGCAGGCACGATATTATATGTACGGTTCATTTAAGGCTGGTGCAACCAGACGAACCGCACAGGTATATACACGGTCTAGGAGACCCTAAATCCTCTGAAGGTGCAAGTCCTTCGGTGTTTGTCGTGCCCGAACGACTTTTGATAAGTTGCATCATACATGTATTTTAAGCCGCACATCGTTGCGCATTTCAAGTCCACTTGCATTGTTAGTTCGTTCGCATTGTCGTGCATCTCAAAAGCCGCGTGTTGTCGTGTATTCCATGCAACATGCATTTTATACATCATTTGCATTTCAAAAACAAAAAAAAAAAAACATGCATTGTCATGCATCATCGTAAATAGTTGCATTGTCATGCATCATTAGAATATAGTGCATATTGCATTGTAATTTGCATGCATTCACTGCATCACCTCCACCTATGGCTCGCGCCTTTCCATGATTGAGCTTGGTCTGGTATGTGCCCATACTTCTCGTGTCGAAGCATAGTTCAGTGGACCATTTTATGTTAGACCCGGCTTGTATGGGTACATGCCCTTCCTAGGCAAAGATTTGGTTTGGCCCGCGTGCCTTATCCATCGTATCTTCTCCATCCCAGTGCACATTGCATTGTAATTTGCATGCATTCACTGCATCACTTCCGCCTATGGCTTGCGCCTTTCCATGTTGAGCTTGGTCTGGTATGTGCCCATGTAGTTCAGTAGACCGTTCTATGTTAGACGAGGCTTGTATATGTACATGCCTTTCCTAGGCAAGATTTGGTTTGGTCCGCAGGCCATATCCATCATATTGCATTTCTATTCCATTTGCATATTTGTAGATATTGTATTATAGCTTGCATGCATTCATTGCATCACCTCCGCCTATGGCTTGTGCCTTTCCATGTTGAGCTTGGTTTGGTATGTGACCATACTTCTCGTGTCGAAACATAGTTCAGTAGATCGTTCTATGTTAAACATGGCTTGTATGCGTATATGCCTTGCCTAGGCAAGATTTGGTTTGGCCCGCGTGCCATATCCATTACCATTTCCCCAGCATTTTCATTATATATTACATTGTAGTGTAATTGTTGCCATCCAGCATTAGGATCGTAGTCCTTTCCCCAGCGGGTCATTTCCCCACTTATGTCATCCCCCCCAATACTTGTGCCTGTGTCCGTCTACATTACTCATAGTTCAGTTGACCATTCTATGGTAGACAGACTTGTTCCCTCCATCAATCTATTTGACATAGGTGTGGTTTCGAACCACTCATGATTGGATCATGATTCAATCGCTTTGCATATAGTTCGCATTATTTCAATTGCATTGCATTGTCATTTGCATTGTTTATACATTGTTTTGTATATATTGCATATCATTTTGCATCCATTTTTTTTTGCATTGTCATGCATGTTGCTAATAACATCGTACCTGTTGAGTTGTTTTCTTTACAGGCGCGATATTGTATGTACGGTTCATTTGAGGCTGGTGCAACCAGACGAGCCGCACAGGTATTGTATCCTCCGAGTGAGAGTATCGAGAATTGCACAATTCTCTTACATCCTTTCTACATTTGTAATGTAGTTGCATCGGTGTATGCTAGCTTAAAATTGTCGCATGTATGCTTCATTACAGCTTTCTTTGCATGATCATAAGTTATGTTTGGCTCTGTGCATTGTCTTGCATTTTGCCCTTGCCCTCAGGCACATATCTTGTTTGTCTAAGTCTTCGGCCTTGTCAAAAATGGGTCGTCTCTGGGCTTTGACACTCACTCCCGTCATTGATATGACTTTCGAGTTCTGTCAAAGAGGGGCAACTGTAGACACCCTATTTTTGACCATCCTCAAGACTTGGACGTCACCGTTTGAACACCCGGTGATCATCCATGTTTGTGTTCGTTTGGAGTTCCCGGAGGTCTCGGCTACGCGCCTTGCCTCAGGATCTCCGAACTCAACTGTTTAGTGTCTGGTTTTGCACCAAACACTTGTGTTTTGCCTTGGAGGGGCAGGGAATGCCTTGTGAGGCATCCCCACACATCACCGGCCATGGCCAGAGGCCACCGGCTGGTGTTTTGTTGCCATCGACAATGTATATTGCCGGTCGGCAGTCCATTTTGTCAAGATGGCAATTTTGAGCAGCCGACTACTGTTCATCTGCTTTTGCAGATATTTTAATACAGCTGTATGGCATTTTGTTCCCCTCCATACATGTGTATGGAGGGATGGCTTCTTGTTAGCTTACCTTGTAAGCTTTACAAGATTGGCTCCTCTATAAGAGGAGCTCCCCTCTCCCTTGCTTAGGGTTAGACATTTTAGAGAGAAAAGGCATTGTTAGAAGCTCTGGTTCTAGGGTTAGAACTTATACATATTCTATCTCTATATCTCTCCCTCCCTTGAGTGTTCTAGGTGTATTTGTTCATAGTATTGCACACAAACACCCACCATTACACCTTCCCTTGACTATTGAGGTTCTAAGGGATTGTTTTCAGAGTTTTGGAGCTGGTTTGGAGCTTAAGGAGTTGCTGGAGCTTCATTCGTGAAAGAGGTCTTCAAGGGTAACAATCTTGCCCTTTTATTCCCCATTCTTGCATACTATTTTTGCCTATTTTAGAACTGTTTTTGAGCTTAGTGTATAATATAAAAAAGTTCTGTTTTTGGGCCCTCTAAATAGTTTGTTTAGAGTGTTTTGTGGTTTGGAGGTGTTTGACCCCTCTTAGGCCTTGAGAGGCCCCATTTTGTGCTATTTTGAGTGAGCTCCGGGACCTTGGTGCTTGGGCCTCCTCATCACTGAAATCTTGAAGGATTTCAGAGGTGAGGATGGCGCCTTGAGGTCCTACGGAGGAGAGGGCCACCCCCTCTCCTTGTTGTCCTTAAAAAGGACCATTTTTGGCCTCTTGAGGGAGCACCTAGCTAAGCTTCATGTTGACCATGCCTTAGCTGAATTTTGTGCTTCTTATGTCATAATATGCCTCTGTTTTTAGTTGGTTTTGGTACACCATGCATGCTTAGCATACCTACCTTGCAATGCCATGTTTAGGCCTTAATATGCCTTAGGTTGTAAACCATTGTTCAAGCATATTTTAGGCTTAGCTTTGTGAAGCTTTTGTGCTTATTTTGCCATGTTTGAGGTCTGTCCTTAGTCATTTTGGTCGGCCATGACATGTTTAGTATAGCCCCTTTGCATTTTGGCTTGTTGGCCTTGAGTATGTGAAGGTATAGCATGCATTACTTGCTTTGTTTTAATGATTTGGCACCATTTATAGCATCATTTCAGTCCCCTTAGCATGCTTGTATATTTGCCTTGGATGCCCCTTTGATGCCTTATGAGCTTGTGTGGTATGCTACTTGAAAGTGCATTTGTGCATGCTTTTGAATTCAAGCCATTTAGATGCCATCTAAGTGGTCTTTTGGGCTTTGTTTTATGTACTAAAACTCTGTTTTGGTCATTAAATCCATGCCATGTTTGATCTTGCTAAGTGTGGTCAAATACCCCTTTTAGCTTGCCTTGAATCTTGGACCATTGTCCCATGCTTAGCCTATCTTGTTTGCTTGGTTTGGCACCATGTTCTTGCATGATTTTCAGAGCTTAATGCATGACGTTAGTCCATGTTTGCATCCTCTTAAGTGTGATTGAGAATTTCTTTTAAATGCTTGAAGTATTGGACACCCATTGCATGCATGTGCTCGTGTGTGTTAGTCCTTCATTTTGGGCACTTTGGCCACTGTTTTAGGCCTAGTTAGGACTGCCTAAATCATGTTTAAGTCCACCTCTTTGTTTGTTGCATGTACTCCTTGTATGTTGTAGCATATTGGTGAGTTGTTGCATAGTTGAACTTGCATGATTGAATGAAGTCACATGTTTGATTACATGCTTAAACACCCACATTGTGCCTTGCATACTTATTGGTTGCATTATCTCATGCCTTGCATGTCTTGTATGATTGCTTGCATTATCCATGTTACATACTAGTCAACATGCTTAAGATTGCATTGCATTGGCATGCATGCTCTACCTCTTGACCAAATCATGATAGAGGTTGAGTCCCATTGGTTTGTTGGTTTGCATTGCATTTGACATCAAAATGTGCACACTTGGTCCCTTGGGCCATCACGCATGGAAATACGCGATTGATGGTCCGAGAACCAAGGACCATGTCCCTTTGAGTCATACACATGATAAGGGATAGGATTGGTGCATATATCGCTTGAATTGCATCACCATGCTATGCCTTGCCCTCTGTTGCTGTCAATTGCAAATTCTGCAGGAATTTTCTGCCGACCGGCAGAGTTTAGTGCCGACCGGCAATCCTTCCTGGGCCGATAGCTTTATCAACAGCCGATGATCACATAACACTGCCGGTGGCTATTCTACTCAGCCGGTGGTGTCTCCCAATGCCCAGGGAAACAATTCTGAGACTTTCGCAGTCTTTCAAGAGGCAGTGCAGGGAAAACAGAGACAGCTTATGCATGGCGGTGCACTTCCGAGCAAGAACCGAGCACGCGCGCATCGAACCCTCCTCCCAAGGCCCCTTTTATTGCTTTTCTTATGCTTAGTTAATTTGTTAATTAATTAGGTGATTTGTAATAATTAATTAGCTTGCGAGGTAGTTAATTTGTATTATTCTTTCGATCCCTCCGAGCGAGGGCGAATTTGTAATAAAAGTGGGTGAGTGTGTGCATGTCTTCCAACCCCCACTTCTTTCTCTCTTTTACTTACCTGCTTTGATGGTTAGTAATAGGTCATGTTTAAATTAGCATACCTTATGCTATGCATGCGTGCATCCATACATTTGTCTCGCATGCACCAGGCTCGGTACATCATTCTAACTGCATTTGTATTTCAATTCCAAACTGAATACGTGCATCAATTGATTGCATTTCACATGCCATGTTTAGGTTAGCCGAGCCTACCCTAATTGCATCATATATGTGTTGCATTAGTCAATTTGACATGAACTAGGACCATGCATGTTGGCTAACTAGTTTATTGTTTTGGCTTGGAGTACCCGGTAAGCATTTATGCTTTAGCATATCGCATGCGTGTGAATGCTATCATGACAGCATGCTTACTATGTGGCTAGATGCTTATGTGATAAACTGTTTGGATGCCTGTGGGTGAAGGTTGGATTGTCTGAGTTGGAATAGCTCATTGAAATCCGTGTTTTAGCCTACTTGTGAGTAGCAAATTCCAAAGTGTTTTTTTTCAAGACAAACGGGTATGCAATGCTTATTTCCAAATTAGGCAATCTAGTCTATACTTGTGTGATGTGCGCATAACATAGTAATTCTAGGCTAATAAATGGAATAAGAACACATAATGCTTTCAAAACAAGATATCACGGTTAGTAGAGGCCGATCTTCGGTTCAGGTGAGAGGGGGTGCTCATAGCTGACCTTCCCCAATCGTACCCAAGTTCCCGAGCCGAGGCAACTTTGGTGATGACGGACACGTGGCCTTTGGCACCGAGTCAGGGTTTCCTAAATTTTCCAAAATAAAATATTTAGGTGGCGACTCTGTATCTGGCAAAGCAGTCCATGTTTGGCACTTCTTTTCAAAAATCTGTTTCTCAAAACGATTTGCCGGATTTGGACTCTTTGGTTCAGCTTAAGAACTGTGACACAAATCGAGTCCGAACTGTAGTGAGGCCCACGGGCGCATCTACACATAGCGCGATTGAATGCATGCAAAATGCAATGAGATGCGCAACATAGCACGATTGAATGCATACAAAATGCAATGAGATGCGCAACATAGCACCATTGAATGCATGCAAAATACAATGAGATATGCAGCACAACGCGATACGTTAGACAACGCGAGTGCACAAGACAGTGCGATGTGCAAGATAGCGCGATTCGCAAGATAGCGCGATTGAATGCATGCAAAATGCAATAAGATGCGCAACATAGCGTGATGCGTTAGACAACGCGAGTGCACAAGACAGTGCGATGCGCAAGATAGCGCGATGGAATGCATGCAAAATGCAATAAGATGCGCAAAATAGCGCGATGCGTTGGACAACGCGAGTGCACAGAACAATGCCATTGATTTGAAATGCACAAGACAGTGCGATTGACATGTGTATGATACTTACAAGATATGTGCGCAACAATGCGAACTAGATAACGCATAACCAGCGCGTTCACGACAAAGCGTCGTAATGCAATGCAAGTAAGGCAACTTTCATATCTTGTAAGGGACAAAAGGATACAGAAAGAATACTCCTCGCACATATTCGAGTGCCACGCACAGAAGACACGGTCTGAGGCCAAAATGGAGGCTGGTTGAGCTTTAGAAATGCACTATTCTTGCACTGACTTGAGCAATGAAAGTCCCAAACCACTCATTTGACCCAAACAAGGCTGTAGGAGGCTCACCGGCCGAAAGGAGAAGTCACCGGCTGTCCACCGGCCAGCAAAACACATAACCGGCCAAATATTTGGCCGGTCGGCCAAAAATGTAGCCGACCGGCCAAAAATGCCTGAATCGGGGCAGTTTTGACTTTTCACCTCGGGTCTTTTAAAATAGGGTTTCAAACCCTATGTTCTTACTTCCCTTTAGCTGAAATTTCATCCCCTCTCTCTCTAGAGCATTTTCCCCTCTTCCCTTCTCCGTTTTCTTGCATTTCACGCCCGTTTCATTGTTGGATTCGCAAAGTTCTTCGCGTTTCGAATATTTTGAACCGAACATTTCTTTGTTTCGGTGCTTGCTTTGCCATTTCCAGTTTTTGGGGTTTGTTCCCCTCATTTTCCTCTCGATTCCTATACCTTTTTCACTTCCCGACTTTTCCGGCCATTTTCCACCCTCTTGGGGGTTGACGTTTCATTGAGCTTTCACATTCCAGCCTGATTTTCACTTTTCCGGCCATTTTCTCACGACCATTGACATGGCGGATGATATCCCACAGGGCGGGACTCCCCTGGATCACGAGATGGACCCCGGGGCCGAGCTCCTCCCCTTGAGCGTCCGCCCATTCGGCCTGGCGACCTACCGGCCGACGATTCACATCCTGCCTCCTGATGGACTGCACCAGTTCCAGAGTTTCGAGAGGGGTGTGCCTCCAGAGCTTCTCTTGCGCGAGCGTACATCTCATTTGTCCTTCGGTGCTTCCGAGGAAACATTCTTCCCTCTGCTTTACTTTCCGCAATGTAGAACACCTAGTTGCCATAACTGATTATGCTCTTTAACTGCTGAGCCCAAATGCACTGAGGCACTGTACACTGTAATTGACCATGAACACACTTGCAACTGATATTTGTTCGAATCTAAACGCGCACGCACACACTGCACTTGCCTTGAACCACTCAAACAAACTGACACACCAGTCATTGTAGTTCACTACAAGCACACCGGCACCCGATATCTGTTCGAATTTGAAAACATGTACACATGCTATACTTGCACTGAACCACTCAAACACGCCGACACATCACACGTTGCAGTTCACTGTAAGCACACCGGCACCCGGCATCTGCTTGAATCTGAAAGACCTGCACACATGCTATATTTGCCTGAGTTCTGAATGCCTTTCAAAACTGGTATATTTATCATTGCTTCGCAATTGTCTGTTCGAAAACAGGGAGATTCCCATACCGTTCGGGGGTATGGGAACATCGCCGCTCGTGATTGGTACGCAGAGCTACCTGATGTGGTCCGCCACATCGTGGACCAGGCCGGTTTTGGTGCATTCTGCAGAGGGCTGTCCAGACTTACTACGAGCAGGCCTCTCCTTGCTGCTCTAGCGGAGAGGTGGTGGGACACCACCGACTCGTTTCATCTTTCTGCGACGGGAGACATGACGATGACTCCCTACGATTTCTCGATGCTCACAAGCATCGGGGTAGGGGGTGATCCGATCCCCTTTGATACTGATATGGATGAGTGGACGGCTGCTCAGATCTATCTGCTCGGCGAGGTGCCGCCTCTTGCGTGTCCCGACTTTGTCTGATATTCGTGGTTCGAGGTCCAGTTCAGGGTCCAACCGGCTTTGACCGAGGAGGCTTTGATGACCCAGGAGGCAGTGGAGCAGTACGCCCGCGGCTTTCTGATGTTTCTGCTGGGGACTACCATTTTTGCTGACCGGGCGAACACTGTGCCGCTTTGTCTGCTCAGTGCACTGGTGGATGTCAGGCAGATTTTGCACTATGACTGGGGTGGTGCCGCTCTGGCCACCCTCTACGGGTACATGAGCTCAGCTTCCCGCGGCAGTGGACAGTTGCTCGGGGGCTATTGGCGCGCTTGGGAGGTACATTTCCTTTTTCTTCTCCACATTTCATTTTTGCTTTCTATCATCTATACTCTGTACTGTACTCTGTACACTGCACACACTGTGGCCTGCTTTATACTAACTGTATACTGTACACACGGCACACACATACTCTGCTTTACACCGACTGTACACTGCTCACACTGTACACTCTGCTCAACACATTGCACACGGCTCTGCTATTTCTATTTTATTCTGCATCCTGCTTTATCTGATGATCATATTGGTATTTGGTTTGCAGTTGTGGGTCTACGCTTACTTTCCCAGGTTAGCCCCAGTACCCAACGCAGAGACCTCTCTCGTCGTCCCGTTCTCACGCCGCTTTGACAGGAGGTGCGTGCGGAGGCCCAGGGAGACATTCACCTTTTTCCGTCGCTATTTTGACACCATCACCCCCGCGGAGGTATGTTCGACTTTAGAGTTTATTTGAGCTTCACTTTTCACTGTATGTTTTCAATAACAGTAGATAACAAACTGTATTTCATTTTCAGATCACCTGGCAGCCTTGGGCTCCGTTACCAGCCGTGACCCGGGATCAGTTTGCCGGGGCAGAGGAGACTGCACGCTTCCGGATCTTGCTGGAGGGCCTGATCTGTCGGGCTTGGTACCTGGGCGAGCGTTTCCTATGCCAGACCTTGGGGTTACCAGAGCAGATAGTCCCGGGTCCACCTCCTGCCCACATGCGGGACACCGAGAGGTTCACCGCCAAGGAGATGGCCGATTACACGATCAGTTGGGACGCGGAGGACTTCAGGGGCGAGGGCGACTTCAGAGAGTACGTCCAGACCTACATTATACGGCCTCTGAGCAGTGGCCGTCGAGCTGAGAGATGAGGACTTGCGGCGCCAGTAGTTAGAGTAGGAGCTGGGGCAGGGACGTCGAGGACGGCTCGTGTTCGTGGCAGGAGCGGAGCTCGGAGGGGTCGGGGGGTTAGCTGGCCAGCGCTACCCACGATGATGACATGCCGAGGGCAGGGTGGGGCAACGTACCAGATTCCCTTTGCTCCTTCTCCGGCTGACCATGAGTTGGTCGGGTTCTATGACTTACCTCCGGTATGTACTACTTCATCTTGTATCTTGCATTGTCATTTTATTTCAGTTTATTTTGATATTTCGCAAAATACTGATGCATTTGATACTTTTGCAGGCTTCTTCCGAGTATACCCGGCAGTCCTTGGAGCTGAATGCCTCCATGATGGGAATGTTGCAGCGGCCTTTCGAACTCCTGGCCTTCTACAGCATTCCGGTATGTTCTTCTGATCACGGCCTCGAACCATACTCATAAGTTGCTTCACATAATCTGGTGCACAACACAACACTTGATAAGCTGCTCACGTCATTCATACACTGTACTCATACACTGCATTCTGCATTGATAAACTGCTCACGGCATTTGCACATTGTACTCATACACTGCACTCTGTACTGACAAACTGCTCACGGCATTCGCATGTTGCATTGTATTCTGCACTGATAAACTGCTCACGGCACTCGAACACTGTACTGCATACATTGCATTCTGCACTGATAAACTGCTCACGGCATATTGATGTGTTTGCCTCTTATACTTTTCAGCCTCCTTTCCAGATTCCCACTGTGGGAGGTGTTTCAGCTGGACCTTCTATTCCTACCGGAGGAGATGGCAGAGCATACCCCCACACCAAGGCGGGGCGCACTCACGTTGGGAGTAGCTCACGGGCACCCGTCCCTGATGATGATGAGGAGTCGGAGGCGGAGGCGGAGGCAGAGTCGTCGTCGGAGGAGACCGGAGACGGCTCGGACTTGGACTCAGATGACAGCGCTGATGATGTTCCTGGACCTTCGTCCAGGAAGAGGACGAGGACGAACCCCTAGACCCACGGCCTTTTATCATTGATCCAGACTTTTGCTGGTTTTTCTTTTTTCTTTTTCTTTTGTACTTTTTGCTGGTAGTTAGAGTACCTTGTACTGCCGCAGGCAGATTTTTATTTCTAAAGCTGTGTACTTGAAAAAGATGATGAAATGAAACAAACCTTTTGTCTGAAAAAAGTGTTGTATTTGTACATTTTATGTATTGTATCGCATTGAATCATGTTGCACCTCAATGTAAATGAAATTGATCTGTTGTCTGAAAATTGAACAATTGCATTGTAATAATTAGATGACGAACCAGTCAACAGCAAAACAACCCATACCAACCACTGCACATTTTGAACATTCGGCTCATACTCTACTGGGAATTAATCTGCATACAACCCATAACACAGTGCTTGGCTCATTTTGCACACAGCGGATCCTGAACAAACAGCCCAAATCTGACAAGACGGACCATGAAGGTTGAATCCACTGAAGTTGAAACACACTCAGATGCGATCTGAAACCCAGAAGCTTCAAGGAGGCCCAGGTTTTCCTGTTCACACTTATCGGGGGTGGACCTTGCAGTTTGTATGAAAGAACTAAATCATGTTTTTGCACAAATGTGGAGAATGACATAGCATTCTGAGCACAAAACGATTAATCTTTAAAAATGAGAAAAAGGTTTCTCAACCGGGTATTGAGCCTACAACTGAACACAGCATACTATGACTCAACAAAAGGCACACGACCTAAACACGTCGAGTAACACTTGAAAAAGACTCAAAACAAAAGTTGAGGTAAACAAAACAAAAGACACGACACATAGACGTGTTAAAGAAAAAAAAAAGACCTTAAATCACAAGGAGCTAGTTCCTCCGAGCATTATCTCCCACCCTTTCTCATTTGTGATTCTCACATCACTCGGCCCTCAGGCTCGGTTTTTTTTTCACAACCCTTTGGCTGGCTTTTTCTCTCAACTTATACCTCTCTATTCTTTATTCTCTCATTTTTATCCCTCCCCAGGATTTTTTAATGGATGAATAGGAAGTTGTGGGTTCACGCCCGACATGGTTAGCTCACGGCTGTTTCTTCCGGTGGCGCTTGGTCGATGCCCCAGGTAAGGGAACAGAGTACCTTGATCCCTTCGGATTCGTGCTTCGCACTTGGTTCAATACCTCGTTGCTCGGAGGTTGAGAGAGCTTTCTGCCCTTTAATGACAGCTTGAGTTGTGCCCTTCTTGGCAAGTATGTTGGTGATGGGGGAAAAACAGGAAGCCTGACTCAACCGTGCCCCTAGCTCATCATTATGACCATTTTTGTTTTGGTTTTCTACTAAAACAATTTTGACCAATATCAAAGTTAGATTAACACACTTGTTCGATTTCTGATATGAAAATCATGCAAGTCAAGCTATGAGCACCGAAAATTTTCCTTTTTTGGGTCCAAAACGGTCTAAGTTTTGGAGAAATGAAATAGTTTTCGAGAAAATAGTCAACCTTAGTAAAAATTTTCAAAAACTATTTTCGCAAACGGCCGCCGTTCAACGAGCGCGGAGCTTACTTTCGAGATGCGCAACCTCGAACCGGAGGCAATGGAAAATTGCCCCTTGTTTGAAGGACGCTGCACGACAATGGAAAGTTGCCCCTGGTTTGAACGGCGACTCAAGGCAACGGAAAGTTGCCCCTTGTCTGGATGATGCCGCAGCATATTGTAAACAGTCCTTACCAGTGATGATCACGATCGAACTTCCTCGGATACAGAGAAGATGAAGATGGTCAAAACCAATATATGGACACAGTCACTTTGAAGGTGTTGAGGGTTGGACTTCAGGAGGAAGTTGCCTATGTATCTGGTTGTCACAACCGAACTATCGGATTCGAGGAGGGCAAGAATAATCATAACCATTACATGGACTGAGGCGCTATGAAAGCGTTGGGGGCTGGACTTCAGAATGAAGTTGCCTACGTATCCCAAACATGGGAATCAAGCCTTACGTAGTTCCGGTTAAGGTACACTCAGGTATTTTAACCTTCACTTTTTAGGCTTTAACTTTTGCCAAGGCGCCCGTTGCGGGTTTTCGACCTTGTGAGCTTTTTTTTTTGGTATATATATATTTTTTCTTTTTTTGTATTTTTCTTGTATATATATTTTTTTCTCTCTTTTTTTTGCATTTTTCTTTTTCTTTTTCTTTTGTATTTTTTCTCTTGCTCTAACTTTTGCCTGGGTCGCCCTTCCGGGTTTTCGACCCAGCGAGCCTCTCAAAGGGTAAAAGTGTAACAAGTCCATGCCAAATGGTTTTGAGATCCTGAAATCATCTGAATCCAGGAGAATGGCTGTTGCGTCGATTTGCAAAAGGATCTATCACGGTTGCTTCACACGCTTCTTCTGGTGAGATCTGATCGTCTTGATCTGATTTTGGTGCCTCTTGTTCGAGGGCTGCTTCTAATCTGGCCACACAGACCTCACATGGTGGTTGACCGTTGAACTTTCTGAACGGGTTCAAGGTTCGAAAACGAACGGGTTGAATCTTGAGGCTGAAAGCGATCCTAGGCTGCACAATCTCAAGAGCGATTCCACACAGGTCTTCACAGGGCCGCGCAAAACATTTGTTTTTGAAAGTTTTTAAGAAAGCGACAAATCGCTCGCGCCGAAGATAGTGTGGAACCAATCTGGATCAAGCTAGGGTCCTTCTCAGTACTCACGCTAACAAGCATGGTTTCATTCATTAAAGGCTTAGCATGCCTCTCTTTCTCTCAAATGATCAAAGTTTTGCAAAACTCGAGGAATTCCTTCCTCTTCGTTTTCACCGCAGCGTTAAAGAGGTTTTGAAAAACATAGGTCAATGCAATGATTTTCAGGGCACAAGAGAGCAGGTGGAATGCACGGCCATTCGGTTCAAATCCTTTGGCACAACTAGCTCAAAATTAGCAATAAGCATGGAAACATGATAGCCGCAGCTGCTTCATTCAAATTCCCTGATTGTAACTGGCTCCATAACAGAGACAGACTCAAAACAAAAGGGTATTTACAAGACCAAAACGGTGTTCGAGGCAACAACCCTAGAACTACCTGACATCCTATACAACGGGACTGACTCGGTACCACAAGACAGACCCAAAACAAAAAGACTGACAGAAAGCAAAGAGGTAGACTCAAAAACAAAACAGAGAACTGACTCAAAACCCAAGCCAGAAGCTACAAAACTGCATTTACAAATGCTCAAAAAGTGTGTGCCAGACGCCACATCTGAAATACACCGAGCGCCGCCCGCAGGTGGTCCAACCCCTGATCACATACTCACAGTATCCTCAAAGTCCAACAGCTCGGTGGTAACAGACTTCGCTAAGGTAGGTGGAAGAATGACCTCATTGTCGATCAGATCCTGCACTTCATGGCGAAGGCAGAAACAGTTGTCGGTGGCGTGACCGGTCTGTTGGTGGTACGCGCAGTACAAAGCAGTATCATGTGTGAGAGGGAGATTCTTCGGGAGAGGCCGAGGTTCAAGGGGTTTGATGTGCCCCTTTTCGGCAAGAATCTAAAGTGCCTTAGACAGAGGCATGTAGAGAGCATGAAAGATCCTGCGCCCTCGGGGCAGGTACTTTGAAGTCTGAGTATTCTTACTAGACGCACTAGCAAAAGGGTCGGCAGGCACTGCCTTGGTTTTCTGATCTTTCCCAGGTGCAGGGTTGGGAATAGGAGGAACTGTTCTGGCATGACGGGGCCTATCCCGATTTTCTGACTGACTTGAACTACCCTCAGGTGGAGTGGGGAAAGCATCCTTCACAGTTTTTGCCACAACTGCGGATATCTGTTGCTTGTTCATTCCCCCGGCTTTCAAAGCCTCGACTGCCCGCAGCAGTTGTTCAATGGGATCGGCATCTGCCTTCATTTTGTTCTTGCCTCTGGCCTCAGCCTGATCGGGTGTTTGGGTTACTACAACAGAGTGAAGCCCGATTTTTGCTGACACGTCGTTGCTGTAGCTGGAGGCAACCTCTAGTTGGCTGAGCTCTATCACAATCCGCCCCAGTAGCGGTGGCTCCTGTGGTATGAAATTCCCGGCATACGGTGCCGCTGGCGGCGAAGCCAACATTCCATAGGCCAGATCGGCCACGGATCTCTGGAGGTCGCCTATCATTCCCATCAATTCAAATGTGGTGGGCTTACGAGCCTGATACAACTGGGGGGTCCAGACTGGGTGCGCGACAGGTGACCTGGGTGGATGCGGTACATCGACATTGGTCTCACTTTGCAGAGTGATTCCTTGATCTGATGCGGCCGTCATAACCACAATTTCCTCTGAATTCTGCGTCATGATAAGTTCGCTGTATTGCACGGTGACTGACGAATCAAATATCTGTCTTGTCTCAGCAAGGAGGAACACTAGCTATTCTGTATCAACTCTCTGAACTGAAAGAGAAAACATGCAGCATTTCGGACCAATCAGAACGGACGCTAGTATAGCTGAATAACTGTACTCTACTACTGATCACTTTTGCCCGAAATCACTGCCCCCAAAATACTGAATCGGATACCCACAGATATAACTGATTCTCATAAACTGACACTGATGCCCTCAGGTCTGATACTCAAACTTGCGAACTGATATGTGTGTTCCCCTGCATAGATACACTCTAAAACACATAGCAAGTAAAGAGAGCCAAAACACCCCTATAGAGGGATAGGGTTTCCCTGTCCTATTTTATCAGGAGCTAGGGTTTCACTACGTACGCAGCGGTTTCAAACAACCTATAATCGGGTAAGCAACTTGTCCTAGCTTGGAATGGTCACTATGCTTTCCGAATATGCACTAGGTCGAATGGTCGAAAAGGGTGCCCCGGTAGAACCGGGGTTTGTGTTCCCATACTGTCAGGGCCCATAACCAATCAGCCTTATGGCATGCTTTGACAAAGTTAAGCCTCCGGCAAACCGTTCAGGAATGCCAGATGGAAAACACGGTGTCCTAAGCGCACCAATGCACATGCAATGCAAAGAGACACATAAATAAAATCAAAACAGGATATCACGAGTTCGAGTCAAGCTCTCTAAATCCCCAGCAGAGTTGCCAGAAACTATAGACGCGCTCGCGTGAGGCCTTCGTGCTACAGTTCGGACTCAATTTGTGTCACGGTTCTTCATCTGAACCAAAGAGTCCAAATCCAGCAAATCGTTTTGAGAAACAGATTTTTGAAAAGAAGTGCCAAACATGTACTGCTTTGCCAGATACAGAGTCGCCACCTAAATATTTTTTATAGGGGAATTTAGGAAACCCTGACTCGGTGCCAAAGTCCACGTGTCCGTTATCACCAAAGTTGCCTTGGCTCGGGAGCTTGGGTACGATTGGGAAAGGTCAGCTATGAGCACCCCCTCTCGCCCGATCCGAAGATCGGCCTCTACTAACCGTGATATCCGTTTTTGAAAACATTATGTGTTCTTATTCCATTTATTAGCCTAAAATTACTATGTTATGCGCACAGCAAACAAGTATAGACCAAATCGCCTAAATTGGAACAAAACATTGCATGTCCGTTTTGAAGATGGTTTGCTACTCACAAGTAGGCTAAAATGCAGGTTTTGCCACCCTCGAGTGGGCTTTTAGAAAAGATGGTTTTGCCACTATCTAGTGGGCTTAAAAAATTCACAGTTTTAATGCATTATTCCAATTTAGGTAATTCAGCCTCCATCCACAGGCATTTGAGCAGTTATATCACATAAGCAGCTAGTCTCATGGTAATCGTGTTGTTATGGCAACACTCACACGCATGCGGTATGCTAAAGCATGAATGCTTATCGGGTACTCCGAGCCAAAACAAAAACTAGTTAGTAATCATATGCATGATCCTAGTTCATGTTTAAATGGCTAATGCAATGCATACGGAATGTCACTAGAGTAGGCTCGGCTAGTCTATGAATGACACGTGAAAATGCACAAATAGCATGTATTCAAGTTAGTTTTGAAATACGATACAGTTAGCATGATGCGCCGAGCCCGGTGCATGCAATACTGATGAATGATGCACGCATGCATAGCATAAGGTATGCTAAAGTAAACATGTCCTAATACTAACCATCAAAGCAGGTAAGTAAATGGGAGAAAGAAGCGGGGGTTGGAAGACATGCACACACGCACCCACACTTATTACATAATTGCCCTCGCTCAGAGGGTCTGAAAGAATAATAAAGTCCGAATAACAAACCGACTATCCTAGCTAATTAATTATTACAGACCAACTAAATTAGTTAAGCAAATCAACTAATCTAAGAAAGCGATAAACGGCCTCCGGGAAAAGAGCCCAATGTAATGCATGCTCGGTCTTGCTCGGAAGTCCACTGCGATGCACAAGCTGCCTCTGTTTTCCCTGCTATACTCCTCTGAAAACTGCCAAAGTCTCAGGATATTCTCACTGGATGCTGGGGAATGCCACCGGCCAAAAGGGATCATCACCGGCTGTGATTTGGTGGTCATCGGCTAAAGATCGGCCACCGATGGATGGCCGGTCGGCACTCTGTGTAGTCGATCGGCCGAAAATTCCTGCAGGACCTGTTTGACAGCAGCAGAGGGCAAAGCTTTGCATGGCAATGCAATTCAAGCGAATGTGTGCACCGACACATCCCTTGTCATGTTTGTGACTCAAAGGGATATGGCCCTTGGTTCTCGGACCACCAATCGCGCATTTCAATGCGTGATGGCCCAAGAGACCAAGTTGTGCATTTTCATTTCAAATGTCATGCAATGCACATAAACAAACAAATTGAACTCAACCTCTATCACAAGCAATTCAAGAGGCCAAGCATGCATGCTAGTACAATGCAACCTAAGCATGTGAGCCTAAGTGTGCAACATGGAGATGCAATGCACAATGCTCACTAGGCACGCAATACATGCAAGCTAATCAAGTATGCAATGTGCAACTCAACCATGCAAACATGCAAGTCATACCAATATGCTAACAACTTGACCAAGAGGATGCATACCCAATGCAAGTGATTTTAAGCATGCGACACATGCAACCAAAGCATGCAACCATGGAATAATGTTATGACATTTAAATGGCATGCAAGGAAGGGACTTACACTAATTGGACAGCCCTAAACTAGGTCCAAAACAGTAGCCAATGCTATGGAAATGAGGGCCAACACACACACACACACATGCACATGCTAATGGGCCAACACTCAAACATCAAACATGCAACCTTTAAGCACACTTAAAAGCGACAAAACATGGATTAATGGCATGCACATAAAGCTCTGAAAAACATGTTATAAAGGTGCTAAACCAAGTAAATAAGGCAAGCCAAACATGCAACAATGGTCCAAGACTTAAGGCAAGCCAAAGGAGGGGTAAACCAAGGCTAGGTCAACCAAGCCTCACAAGGCCAAAGGAACTTAAAATAGGTCTAATGCAAACCTAAACAAAGCTAAGGATGTACTTAGATGGCATCTAAGTGGTCTAAAAATGCAAGCATACTCCAAGGCTTAAACAAGGGGCATAAGGCAACAACCTTTAAACACATTGAAGGGGGATGAAATGCAAGCATATGGGCACATCATGAGGTCTGAAATAACATGTCAAGTGGTTCCAAACCACTGAAACAAAGCAAGGATGGCATGCTAGAAGGGCCAAGGCTTAAGGCATACAAGAGGGGTTACATGGTAGCTATACAAAGCAAGGCATGGATGACTCAAATGACTTAAAACAGTCCCTTAGCACATCAAAATATGCATATAAGCTTCACAAAGCTTGGCCAAAACACAAAAGCATGGTAGTCTAAATGCTATGCATGTATTGAGGCAAATCATGGCATTACAAGGTATGTATGCTAGACAAGCATGGTGTACCAAAACCAACATACAACAATGCTATATTATGACATAATGAGCCTGAAAATCAGCCAAGGCATAGCCAATACATACTCAAACTATATGCTCCCTCAAGAGGCTAAAAAAATGGCCCTTTTCAAGGACAACAAGGAGAGGGGGTGGCCCTCTCCTTCTTGGGACCTCAAGGAACCATCCTCACCTCTGAAATCCCTCAAGATTTCAGTGGTGAGGAGGCCCAAACACAATGATCCCGGAGCTCAACCAAAATGGCACAAAATGGAGCCTTTCAAGGCTTAAGAGGGGTCAAACAACCCCAAAGCTTGAAACACCCTTAAGCAAGTACTTAGAGCAAGTAAAAGCACAACTTTTATATGTTATACACTAAGCTCAAAAACAGATGCAAGATAGGTAAATAAGCTATGCAAAAATGGGAGAAAAGGGACAAGTTTCTTACCCTTGTAGACCCTCTTCACAAATGGTGGACCAGCAGTCCCCTTAGGTCCAAACCAGCTTCAAAACTTCAAAAACAACCCTCTAGAACCTCAGTTCCAAGAGAAAGGTGTAGTAGTAGGTGTTTGTGTGCAATACTAAGGCCTAAAACACACACAAATACACCAAGAAAGAGAGATATAGAGATAGGATATATACAAACCCTAACCCTAGAACTCAAAGCTCTGAAAAATAATGCCTAACTTGTCTAATTTGTCTAACCCCCCAACAAGAGAGAAGACCCTCTCTTTTGTAGACAAAATGGTCTTGTAAAGCTTCCAAAGGAAGCTAACAAGAGGGTAATCCCTCCATACATGTGTATGGAGGGGGTGAAAGTGTATGACAGTTGCACAAAAATATCTGCAAAAGCAGATGCACAGTAATCGGCCGGCCAAAAATACAATTGACCAAAAAAAGATAGCCGGCCGGCCATCTATAGTGCCGGCCGGCCAAACATTTGGCCGGTGGAAGCAAAACACAGCCGGTGGCCTCAAGCCCTGGCCAATGATGTGTGGGGATGGCCCACAAGCCATTCCCTGCCCCTCCAAGGCAAGGCACAGGTGTTTGGTGCAAAACCAGACACAAAACAGTCGAGTCGAGAGGTCCTGAGGCAAGGCGTGTAGCCGAGACCTCCGGGAACTCAAGATGAACACAAACATGGATGATCACCGAGTGTTCAAGCGGTGACGTCCAAGTCTTGAGGACGGTCAAAAATGGGGTGTCTACAGAGTGCTACCTTACTGCTTCTGTTAAAAAGCCAAGGGAGGTGGAAGTAAACTCCATTGAAATTTCAGACCGAGAAAGCCTCAAGGACATTGGGAAACCTCCTGCGGATAAGGCGACCGAGGATCTTGATCGGATTTGACTTGCAAATGACCCATATAAGTTCTTCCTGATAGGCACTCGTCTCAACGCTAATGACCGCCAAGAGTTGATTTCACTCCTACTCAGCAATATTGATGTATTTGTTTGGATACCTTACGAGATGTCGGGCGTGGGCCCTCGCGTGGCACAACACCATTTGAATGTTGACCCAAAGGCTAAGCCTGTCATCCAGAAGAGCCGCCGATCTATAACTGAGCATACTTCAGTTGTTGTTGCTGAAGTCGACAAACTTTTAGAGGTCGGCGCAATTAGCGAAGTGAATTACCCCACTTGACTATCCAACATTGTTGTTGTTAAGAAGAAAAATGGATCCTAGCGTATCTGCATAGATTTCACGAACCTGAATAAGGCCTGTCCCGAGGATTGTTTCCCTTTCCCCAGAATCGACCAACTAGTCGATGCAACAGCCCACTATCAACGTATGAGCTTCTTAGACATGTACAAGGGTTATTACCAAATTGCCATGCATCCTGAAGACTAGGAAAACATGGCATTCCTCACCCTAGGGGGCATTTATTGTTATAAAGTCATGCCCTTCGGCCTGAAAAATATTGGGCAACTTACCAGAGGCTTGTCACTACCATGTTTAAAGAGCAACTTGGCTATACCATGAAAGTGTATATCGACGAGATGGTAGTAAAATCCAAAGAAAAGCATAGCCACTTGGCCGACTTGTCCACAACCTTTGATATTCTCCGGAAGTACAGAATGAAACTTAATGCCTCAAAGTATGCGTTTGGCATTAGATCTGGCACATTCCTTGGCTATATTGTGAATCATCGTGGAATAGAGGCCAACTCGAAGAAAATTGCGGCAATCATGGAACTCGGCTCACCACAATCGGCCAAAGAAGTGCATAAGTTAATGTGTGTGGCAGTAGCTCTCAATAGATTCATCAGCCGTTCATCAGATCGGTGTTGACCGTTTTTTCACACCCTTCAGCGGGGAAAGGCATTTCATTGGACCCCCGAATGCCAGTCCACCCTTGATGGATTGAAAGCTTATCTCCATTCGATGCTGCATTTAACAACTTCATCACCGGACAACCCATTCATCCCGTATCTTGCGGTATCGGATCGGGCGGTCAGTGCTGTGTTCCTAAAAGAAGAGCTAGGTGAGCAAAGGCCCGTTTTCTATGTTAGCAAGGCAACGGTGGACTCCGAGACACGGTACCTACCATTGGAGAAGCTGATTCTAGCCCTTGTGGTGGTTGCCAAGATGTTAATGCACTATTTCCAAGCCCATACAATAACTGTGCTGACGGACTACCCTCTCCGAACGTTACTTCGCAGTACGGAATCATCAGGACGCGTTTCGAAATGGGCTTTAGAACTCGGCTAGTAAGACATCCAATTCTCTCCTAGGACAGCTATCAAAGGTCAGATTTTGGCCGGCGTCATTGTCGAGTTCACTGGCTATCATGCCGACTTTGAACCGGCTCAGCCAGCCTTCTGACCCCAATAGGAGTGGCGAATGTATGTTAGGGATATTTGGCAAATGTACTGCGATGGTTCATCTAACCAATGTGGTAGCGGGGCAAGAGTTGTGATTATGACCCCTGAGGGCGCAAAAATCGAGCAAGCAGTAAAACTTGGTTTCGATGCATCAAATAACGATGCCGAGTACGAGGTTTTGTTAGTCGGCCTTCGTAATGCGCTTCACCTGAGTGCTAAGTGATTACAGGTCTTCTGCAATTCAAAGCTGGTCTTCAATCAATTGAAGGGGAAGTATGCAGCTAAGAACGACCAAATGACAGCTTACATGAAGCCGACAAATTCACTGCTCATACAATTCAATCACCACGAGCTGAATCAGATTACCCGTAACCAAAATACCCATGCAGATGTTCTCTCGTCTGCTCGGCTTCTGTCATCAATTCAGAAGTCAAACAAACCATTGAGATTGGATTCATCCCTGAGCCGAGTATTAGCCACCCTGAATTCGCTAGTGTCAATGTCATTGATCTGGGCCAAGTTGAATATCGCTGCATTTTTATCCATAGAACAGTTGCCAACAGATAAGAAAGAGGCCCATAAGCTGTGGAACAAAACCCTACGCTACTAGTTGGATCCCCATGGAAAGCTCTACAAGAAGTCTCTTTCAAGGCCGTATTTGGAATGTGTGCATCCAAACCTAGTGGAGGATTTTTAAGCCGAGACACAAGAGAGCAGTTGCAGCGCCCATTCCAGTGGATGTTCACTGGCCCATCGAGCCGTAACCTAGGGGTATTATTGGCCAACCATGCGAACTGATAGAAAGAATTACGTGAAGAAGTGCGAACAATGCCAACAATTCTCCCCCTTGACTCATTTGCCCGCAGAAGAATTGAATGCCGTCACTAGCTCTTGGCCTTTTGCCCAATGGGGACTGGATATCGTCGGACCATTCTGAAGAGCACCAGGGAGTAAACGGTTCTTGATTGTCACAACGGATTACATCATGAAGTGGGTCGAGGCGGAACCATTGGCACATATCCGAGACAAAGACGTGAACCACTTCGTATGGAGGAACATTATAACACGATTTGGCATATCACGAGCACTTATTTCTGACAACGACACCCAATTCAACTGCGGTGTCTATCGCGAATTGTACGACACATATGGTATACGACCGTACTTCTCCTCACCAGCTTATCCGCAGAGCAACGACCAGGCTGAGTCCACCAATATAGCGATCCTAGATAGAATCAAGAAGCGCTTAGAAAAGGCCAAAAGGAAGTGGGTTGAAGAACTGCCCAGTGTGTTGTGGGCTCATCGCACCACGCCAAGGCGACCTACCGATGAAACACCATTCGCCTTGTGTTTTGGTACATAAGCTACTATTCCTCTTGAAATCGGCCTGCCTACTCTAAGATCAAAGGCCATTGACACGGGGCAAAATGATGTGATGTTGGCCTTAGACCTCAATCTGATTAAAGAGCATCATGATCAAGCTCTTATGCATATGGCACGATGCCAGCAGCAGCTCGCCAAATCGTACAATCAGTGCATGCAGTAGCACCGTTACACCCCAGGGAAATTGGTTGTCAAAAAGGCGCTTCTTGCCACCAAAAATTTGGCAGACAGCAAACTAGGTTCCAACTGGAACGATCCTTACCAAGTTAACTCAATTGTTGGGGTAGGAGCATATCTACTCTTAGACATGGCTGGCAAGAAACTTCCCCAACCATGGAATGCGACTCACTTGTGCAAATTTTACCATTAAACGGCATGGAAACCAGCCTTTTGTTATGATATAATGATTCAGTTTTCTTTTCGCAAATGTATCTATACAGTTCTCAATGAATCTTCATCGCTCATATTTGCTTGGTTCTTACTCTAATGGTTGACCAAATATGCCTTTGAATTGGCCATTACAAAAGACTCCGAATTCAGAGTGCCCCTCGTGCAAGCCATGATCGGCCGAATAAGCCTCCGAATTCGGAGCGCCATTTGTTCTTAGCATAATTGGCCATTACAAAAGACTTTGAACTCGGAGCACCCCTTGTGCAAGCCATGATCGGCCGAATAAGCCTCCGAATTCGGAGCGCCCTTTGTGTTTGGTACAATTGGCCATTACAAAAGACTCCGAATTTGGAGCACCCCTCGTGCAAGCCATGATTTGCTGAATAAGCCTTCGAATTCGAAGCACCCTTTGTGCTTGGCACAATTAGCCATTACAAAAGACTCCGAATTTGGAACGCCCCTCGTGTAAGCCATGATCGGCCGAATAAGCCTTCGAATTCGGAGTGCCCTTTGTGCTTGGCACAATTGGCCATTATAGAAGACTCCAAATTTGGAGTGCCCCTTGTACAAGCCACGATCGGCCAAATATGCCTCCGAATTCAGAGCGCCCTTTGTGCTTGGCACAATTGGCCATTACATCGAACTCTGAGCCAAGTTGAGTGCACAGTTGGCACTCCATAACTGGCGGAGTTCCATATCACAATCAGAATTAGACTTTTCCAAATTAAGTATAAAATTCATGCAAGCGACACATCATATTGTACAAAAGAAATAAACACAATAGGCATTAAAATAACATGAGTTTTATTACAACAAATGCCAATAGTTGTGACAAAGCTAAATTACTGCACTCTGTGAGAGGTAGCAGCGACCTCCCCTTCGTCTGCCTCCTCTTCATCGTCAGTCTTCTCGGCATCATAGGCTTCGAATTTATAACTTTGGTACAGGGGCGACACTGCGTCAATACCAGCGGCCTAAAGAGCCTTAAGCCATCCATGTTTGAAACCACAGTTCTCGCAACGCACGACAAACATCATCAGCCAGCTTCTCCTTGGTCTTCTTGATGTCGACTTTTCGCCCGTCAAAGAAGCCTTCCTCATAAGCGTGGGATCGTATGGCTTCTTTGGAAAACATGGCAGCCGTATCCCAATTGGCTATTGCATGGTCTATCAATCGCTGGCTTACTCTATCGGTAACGGCTGTATTCACCGACCCTGCAGGCAGTTTCTCGGCTGCTCTGGTTCTACACATTTCACTCTCCGCCTTCTCGGCATGGCCTTCCAAATCTCGAATCTGCCCATCCTTGTGAGAAATTTCTTTTTGAGCGGCCCGGAGCCGCATGCCGGTCTCATATGCACAGTAGAGTCCTTTGATTGACCCATGGACACCGTCTCTAAAAACTTCATAGTTGCGTCGCCTGATCATAGATTGTTGTACTTCGGGTAGAAATGTTTTCCAGGTAAAGTCCACCGCCACATTGGGATTGTGAATGATCGAGTCTGCTTTAGTCATGGGCTTATTGCGAATAAAGACAACAAAACTTAGAGGGCATGGCAATTTGCTCGACTCCTGTCGTACGGATGCCTATGCACTTTCCGCCTTGGCGTTACCTTTTTGTTATGCCCCGCCTCTGGGCGATTTCTCCACCTCATTCCTTCTTGTGGAGCTGCTTCATTGGTAGGGTAAACATCGTCTCCCCTATTCCTCCGACACTATAGTACTCGCTCGAGAAGCTGCTCCACGATTTATTTCCGCATCCAGCTTTGCCAAACTTTTTCCTTGCCTTTACTGTTGAAAAATAATCTTTTAGACATATGTTCACACTAATTACTGCGCAGATGCTTTTGCCTCTTCCACTTGACTCGTTGTTCACTGTGGCTGGATACGAATGGCTATTTAATGATGTCTCCTTCATTAATTACAAAATGCACCACTAACGGTGTGCCCGCGGTTGCTGTCGTCATCGCTTGTAATCGGCGGAGGTCTCATGCTCAAATGGTGCAAGGGCAGATATTCTCATCTATTCGGCTCATCCATCTATATTCCACTGCCTCACTTGACCATGGAGGTTCTGTGATATAATCAGCGAAGGTCTCATGCTCAAATGAGGCAAGAGCAAATATTTTCATATATTCGGCTCATCCATCTGTGACCGAATTACTCCACTGCTCCACTTGACCATGGAGGTTATGTTATGTAATCGGCGGAGGTCTCATGCTCAAATAAGGCAAGGGAAAATATTCTCATCTATTCAACTCATCCATCTATGGCCGAATTGCTCCACTGCCCCACTTGACCATGGAGGTTATGTTATGTAATCGGCAGAGGTCTCATGCTCAAATGGGGCAAGGGAAAATATTTTCATCTATTCGGCTCAACCATTTGTGGCGAAATTACTCCAATGCTCCACTTGACCATTCATTGTAGTGCGCTTTTTTACATTGTGCATAGTTCGGTGCTTTAGACTGCTTATCTAACACTAGGCATACAAACGCACCATACAAAAACACAACATACAAACCATTACTATAATTTCATTTTCATACACACGTCACTTCACAAAATATGCATTTTTCATTTATAAACTATATACGAACAAAGTATCTTTTATCAATGAAAACCGCCCTAATATAAAACATTACTAATACTATACTAATACTAAAACAGCTACACATAAATAGCAAAAATAATCAAACTATCTTCAAACATCTTCAAAGTCCTCTGGGCCCGACTCCAGAGGTTCAACGTATGGAATGGAGATATCAAGAGTCACTTTGGAAACCGCCAAAGCCTTGAGCCAGCCATGCTTAAAGCCTCTATTTTCAAACTTCAATGCTTCATCTGCATATAATTCTTTGGCTTGAAGCTTGCCGGCATCAGACACTTTGGCTGCATCCGCCCTCGCGCTCTCTTGGGCTCTCTTTGCCTCCTCCAACTCGGCCCTTAATTTGGCATTCTCTGCATTGGCGAACCTCAACACGCCATCTATATAGGTAGCTCTCTCCTTAGCATGCCTTGATTTCTCCTCTTCGGCAGTAGCCTTTGCCCACTCTTCTTCTGGCCACTTGGCTTCGGCCTCCACCTTTGCCTTTGTCGCCATCAAATTAGCCATTGCGGCCGTAGCCTTATTTCTTTCATCCTCGAGTTGGCCTTTGATCACGCTGAGTCTCTCCATGGAGTTGTATTGATGACGATCAATCTCTGCTATCGTGTCTTCCACCTAACAAGCATGATATAACAGTCACATTAGTCAACATAAAAATGGCAGAAAAGATTCACCCCAGTGCATGCTACTTACCAATATAGCCAACTGCGCCGCGAAGGCAATGGAGACAATGTCTGGCTCGACACGGAACAAGACTTTGTCCAACGGAAGTGAAAGCGCTGATGTTACACCTAAAGCCACGGCGAGATCTTTAATGGCCAACCCACTACCCAGAATCAATGCACTTTTCATCATTGGCTGGATAACGAAAGGCTCGGCTGAATTCAGAGAAAACGCCTCCAATGTTTTCCATTTATCAATCGATTTTTCTGGCAACTCGACAAGGAATTTGGCAGGGCACTTTTCGCCCCTTTGATCGGTTTGATCGGAGCATGAGGTTTCCATTGGTTAACGATTAGGAACATCATCAGCCGTGAGCAATTCGTGAGTTGTTTCTGGAACGGCCACTGGAGAGGGAGTTTCTAGGTTCCCCTCCAGTACCACTGGCTATCCTCCTTGCCGCCATCTTCTCGGCATTTCTTCTTTTGGCAAACTGGGCAAGTGACTCTCCGCCGATCTCTTCAGAGTCAGCCCCAGGCAAGTCCCCTAATTCGAAATAGATGTTCTCTGGAGAGGCAATCTCCACTCAGCCCGAAGTAAAGAGTTGGTCGTTGCCCTCTTAGTTGAGTTGTTCAAAAGCTAACTCAACTTCTTTGTTCAACTCTTGTTCTTCCAAATGGCTCCCTTGTCCAACGTCTTTCGCTTCTGAACTTTCTTCTTCTAAATGGCCCTGCGGTCCAGTCTTTTCGGCGTCTGAACCCTCAAGGCCGATGTCCCTTAAGCTCTCAAAATTAGGGAATATGAGTGTCGTAAGTTGCTGTTCTCCCCACGACATAGGGATACGATTTGCCACCAAAAAAGTTGAGTAGGTTGGGTCGTATCTTAATAGAATGTGCGCGGCACGACCCAGTCCATAAAGATTGGTCCACCCTTTGTATTTAAGGACTGTCTTCACCTGGTTAAGAACGGCTTCGTTTGTCGACGAGAGGACTCTCTTTAAGTCGTTACCTACGCACAACAAAACTGGTTAGCAATCTATTAGCGCCGAATAGAATGGTTAACTAAGAATTATTTTTAGCCACCCAGCTTGCCTTTCTGTCTCGGCACAGGGTCTTGGTGATTTTCTCCCTCACCGAATTCCCAATTTCCTCAAACGACGACCATAACATCGTCAACTCTTTTTCCAGAGCTGGCAAGCATACTCACCAAGTGGTATGTCCTTGGCTCTAGGAAAATAACGGCCCTGACGACCAGTTGATTTTGCCATGACATAGCAATGCCAAATCGCTAGAATTCTCAGGTTAAGCCCTAGTCGACGGTTCAGTTCCACTAAACTCATGAGTATATGGTAAAAATTCACATTGGGTTGAGAGGGAATGAGACACCCTAGTAGTGCAAAATAGTCCTGAGGAAAGGGTGTAAGGGGAAACGAACCGTACCATTAGTAATTGACAGGAGAGGGAAGATGATGGTGTTTGCATTAGCCCTCTCCATATCAACCACACTATCTGCAATGAAGGACAGGTGGACATCGTTGGGGATCGAAAAGTGACGACGAAAGGCGGCGACTCGCTCCTCAGAAAGGAGAGCTTTCAAATGAGTCGCCCTTCCAGACGAAATAGAAGATATACAAATAAAAATACACAAACGGACTGGAATGCAAACAAAAGAGGAAGAGAGGAAGGGACTTATAGGTCAGAATGAGGAAGCAAAGCGAAGGAGCGATATGAAGCAAACTTGAAACCTAGGAGTCATGTGAGGAAGGAAGAATGTTGTGAAGAATGCCAAGGAGTCAAAGTTCAATGCATACAATTTTCAAATTGCATTAAATGAATGTCAAATTACGAAGGAGCAGGAAGTATTGATGACTTCATATTGCGTCTGATTTGACGTATCAGTACTAAAAGGCGCGCGTGCGCCGTATTTCTGACTTTCAAGGTCTGTTAAATCTATAAGTCAAAAAATATTCTCGGAAGCTAACCATGCCAAATAACAAATGTTAATAAGATGTTTGGGGGGCAATTGTGGTGGCCGAATAAATGAGACTGAGTCATAAACTGGCGGAGTACGAGTCTGTGGCCCATACCAGATCTATGGTTGTAGACAAGTCGGCCTATACCAGGTCTAGTGAAGGGTCGTAGCCGAGTAAAACTGAGTTAAAGGGTTATCAAAGCCGAGTACCCCATGGGCTATGTAGAAGGCCCGTGAATGAGGTCAATGCCTAGAAGGAGGTAGTGGGCCCTTAGAGGGTCCCTGGGGAAACAATATAAAAGAAAGAAGAGGAGAAGGAGTAATGGGTTTTGTTTTTGGACGAGAGAGTATTTCTAAATCCATTACACCACAGTTCCCAAGTTTTTTTCAAGCTTTTCAAAATAAAACAAGGAAGATTTTGAAAATACCCATAAAACGTTTTTAAAAATTGCCCAACAAACGCTACAAGAAGATGACAAGTGGAAGAACTTGGGCATTCAAAATAGAAGTAAAAATTTAGTGTCACAGTGGAAAACTTATGTGCAATGGTGATACCACGTAAGCATTGACATGTGGTATCACTACCTAATAATAAAACATCACATAAGAGGGTCAACTTCTCAATGTAAGTGTAACTACCTTCCAACTCACCCCACAAACCTACCATATCTACATTGTGAGGTATGTCATGCGCACATGGTATATTATGATTTCATGGTGATACCATGTGTCAATACTGACGCAAGATGAATTTTTCTTGTCACAGTGATGCACTAACTAACAATGAACTTACATATGGAAGGAGAACTCTACTTCTTACCTTCGTGCATATATATGAGAGGATAACTAATAAAAAACTATTAGTTAGTGATGATATCGATGATGTGATATCACCATTGTATTGAATTTAATTTCCCTAAACAGATTGTCGTGTATGGGAGAAATTAGAGGCATTATGGCACTTATGAAAGGAAAAAACATTCATATCATGAGAGTTATGCACAATCGATATGGAAGAAGACTTAAAAATGGAGAAGAAATAGAGAAAAGGATCATTTGACAAAATTCGCAATTGTATTAGATGTTAGAATAAGATAATAGCATTAGTTATTGCAAAGTCGCGTTCAATTATATGTAACTTGGTGATTGCATAATTAAAGTTCCATTTTCAACTTCATTTCTAGTTTAACTTCTTGAAGTTGCTCCATTACCATTCATTTTTCTTAGGAAAGTTATATTATTTACAATACAAAAATAATTTCTAACTCAGGGGAAAAGGGATAAGACTCAAAACTCAAATCTTGGGTCGACCTTTACCACTTAGGCTACCCCTTTGTCTCCATTGTCTTTCATTTGATTCATTTTTTTTCCACAGAGAGAGTGGGGGGAGGGGTTCAAAAGAAGTCTTTGAAGCTTGTCAATGAATTAAAACCCCAATAATTGCTTCATTTTTGTTAGTTAATTTGTTGTTAAGATATTATCGATCACATCTTAATAGGAAAATTTACTAACACAATCAAAGTTTATTTTATATGTACTAGTAGTTCTCAAATGGAATGTGTGTGCAACCTGGAAAAAAGTAATAGTATAAGAATAATGACAAAGAAAAATGAATGCATAGTATGTGTTGCTCAAGTAGTAATAAGGGCCTTCTTCGCCAAACCCATGATCTCAGTTTCAAGTCGTGTCCTCCTCAAATATGAGACACTTTGTGTCAACACCATCTCAAGTCTTCATATATATAATAAAAATATAGATATATATAATATATAAGATGAGAAGAATTACATCAATCAAGGAAGAGAAAAACACATATTTTGAAGTAATGACTAAATACAACATAGAAGAAAAAATAATTATTTTTTGCTTTTGAATTGAACTTTGAACTTTTCAATTGAGTCCCATCATATAAAAATAATATATATATATATATATATAAAGACTTTTCCATTAAAAAGATACATGAGTGAGAAATTGAGTTAGACTCTATTGGTATAAAGCAAAGAGAGAGGCATAATGGAGAAAGGACAATGACGGTCTTGCTTGGAGCGAAGGCTACTGGTTGGCCAAAGTAACAGAAAAAAAAAATGGTAGAAAAAATCGGCATGGATAGCTATACTATATTGATTTGGGATACTCTAAGGACACCCTTAGTACAATATTGATGATCTCACAAAGATTGAATTTGAGTAAATTTCCATTTAGTGATCTCATCTTTTACGAAATAGTAAAATCAATTTCTAACATTTTCACAAACAAATTTAAGCATATCAAACACACTCACCAAACATAAATGCATCTCTCTCTCTCTCTCTCTCTCTCTCTCTCTCTCACACACACACACACACACACACACACACACACACGCACACACTCACACTCACACTCACACAGTATGCTACTTTAATTAGTTGGTGTGTTTTTTGAATTCTTATAAGTTGGACCTTATAAAATTTAGAGGTTTGATCTCTTCAAACATAAACCCCCCCTTTCTCACTCTCCGAATGTTGTCCTGATTTTGTAAGATTACTAAGATATCAGCAGAAATGAAAAGGTTTTCAAAAATCACATTGTTCCAATAACCAACGTCATATTGAAAAATGAAAGATGAGATATTTTTGTATTTTGCTAAACATTGTATAACCTAAATTATTAGGGCAACATATATACAATCCGATGCAAGAAATAAAAAATTGAAGCAAAAGGCATGAGTCCAAATAATAAATGAAAAAAATACCCATGAAAAATTGGATTTTTTGCTTAATCTTGCAAAAATTCAATTCAGTCTCAGCTACTCCAACAAACACTCACGTTTCAAAGATCACAACATCAACATCAACATCATTCTTTGCCTCAAATGTTACATAATAAACACTACCGCCAACTGTAAGTGTCCCGGGGGTACCTGAGCACGCTTGACAGTTCAAACTCCCGATTTCTGATATGATATCACTAGTGCAGTGTAAAATAGAAAATAAGAGTCCAGATTTGGAAACTTTATAGAAAATCCATTTATTACAAACTATGCCAGAATGGACTACATCACCCAATGTCAGAGTTGCCACCTAATATTTTTAGGAATACTAGGAAACCCGTGACTCATGTCAAAGGCCACTGTTCGTCATAACCAAGGATGCCTCGATTCAGAACATTAGGTATAAGGAAGGAATGTCATGAATTGAGCACCTCCGCTCACCTGATCAAAAGATTGGCGGCCTCTACTAAATCATAAGATGAGTTTTACAAACATTATGTGCTCACTGTGTATTAATTAATGCTACAGATTACTATGTGAAGCAATCAAGTATAGATTGTGTTATTCATTTTGGAATGTTTTGATCTCATGTGTTTTGAAAGAGTTTTGAATGTGTACTACTCAAATGAAACTGAGCCCACATGCATAAGAATTAACACCATTCCAAATTAAATGACACAACCTACATGAATTGGCAACCATAAAGATATATCAGTTAAGCATATAACCACATAGTGAGATGCTAAACATAGTAAGAAATGACATACACAACCGAGATGCTAAAATTGGAAATACTCACCTAATATTCATCCATAGTGAACCAAAATAATATATCATACACGTATGCATGATCATGTATACAAATAGTTAATGCAATACGTACTCAAAATGCGACTAAAGATACGACTACTAACATTTTATACATGAAGCATCTCAAGGCATGGATTAGCATACAAAGGCACATAAGAATTGATGAAACCCACAAATGCAAATTAGTCGAATCTTAAGGCACATAAGAATGTTAAAACATGATGTTATGTATATACAGAAAGCACAAAAATAAAATGGATAGAAAGAAGTGGGGTTAGAAGTTATTACAACAATTCAAATGAATAAGAAAGGAAGACAAGAGAGAGAGAGATTATTACAACAATTGGATAAATAATGAAATAAAAGGATGAAGGATGTATTGGAGAAATTATTATAACAATGAATAGATTTAGCCAAATTACTTCTAAATCTAACAAATCATATTAAATAAATAAAGGAAATTGATCAACAACTCCAGAACCACCCGGGAAAGCACTTTCCAGAAACTGTCTATTATGTTCTTGAAAAAATCATCCAACTAGACACAAATTTGTCTAACTGACTAAAAAAATGTCCAACCGAACATAAGTTCTGGGGAAAACTCTGTTTGGTGTAAAAAGTCTAGAACAGAAGCAAAATACATATTCTAAGGGGTGCTTATCCCTTCTACCTCTCCCTATTGCAGAAAACATCTAAGGAAAAGGTAGATAAGCCTCAATCCTTATTTAACAAAACAAGAAGCTATATACAACATGCTGTTTATAACAATGTATCCAATTAAATGAATTAAAGTAAGAACAAATTTAAGCCTAAGAAAGAGATGGGAACCTATATCATCTTTTTGTGAATAAGGGCAAGTTAATACTATTAATTGGAGAGGGGAGATTAGTGCACACCATTTCTTAGTGAAAGCTTAGCCTTTAAAGTAAGAGATTGATTAAAGACTATTGAAGACTTCTCTTCTATTCATGAAACAAGGGTGTTACCATCCCTTTCCATGTTCACAAATGACTGAGAAGAGAGTTTTCAACACCTTTGACCCAAAATCTCTTACTTTACTTCCAAGGAAAATCAATAAAAATGAAAACCAACCACTTTCTCAACATCAAATCTCAAAAATCATCCAACTAACCCTATGAAACTACCTCCACTATTCATTAAGACTGAGCATGGGTTGAAGCATATGGGCCAATATGCTTGAATGGTAGGATATATGATGAGAACGTGTATAAAGAAGAAAAAATCTACTCTATATAATCAAACTGGTGGATGGGTGGCTATTTTCTACTCTTTCCATATCCACAAGGTTCCAATCAACACATCTATATACAACAACAAAGAACTATAGCACTAAAAAACAAGAAAATAGAGGAAAACTATAGAAAAGCAAAGAGAACAATCAACTCGATAGATAAGTGGCTACTTTTTGATTCCCTCAACATCCATGAGGATTCATCACATGATTAGAACAAGCTGACAGTGAGATACAAAGCTTATAAATGAAGAATAAGAGAGAAAATATGAGAAAATGTTCAAAAGTTTCACCTCTTGAAAGAGGGTGAACTTCTTTATTGTCAAACTCTTTCTTGGCACCCTCAAGGTCCTTTAGGTATTGCTTAGAGTTCTTAGGATCCTTAGCAAGAAGCTTGGAGTCAAGCTTTAATAGAGTTTTAATGGTTGGTGTATGAGAAATAGAGGTTGAAGATGAAGCGTAGGAGGAGGGCACTTAAACAAGTCTCTTAGCTTTTAGAAATATTTTGTAACCCTTTAAAATGAAGAGGAAGAGTCATATTTACAGAGTTTTAAGGCAAAGAAAACATTTGAGAAACTTGCAAAGGAAGTCTAGAGGCAAAATATCTGTAATGCCCCAAAAAATAATACAATAAACCAACCAAGACAATGAGTGACAATAAGCATTAGAGTATAAAGTCCTTCTATTACATGAGATCCAATTATACAAGGAAGTGACATATGCAATTATACATTCATGAGCCTGTCCCTGAATTTGCTGCATATATCACAACATGAGATAGAACTGGAAGCAAAACAAAGAATAAATGCCCTAAAGGCTCATATCTTTCCAAGATAGTTCTTGGTTAGAACAAAAGTGAACTTTCAATCTAATACATTTAAAGCCCCTTTGGCTGTACAAAAGTTAAGTACAAAAATAATAAGATTAAGCCTTTAGCTCCACAGTCCTCCCAAGCTAAGTCCTTGGTGGAGGCATATCACCAGCACCTGAAAATAGTTTTTTCCAAGTAAGGTGAGCCAAAGCCCAGTAGAAACAATTTAACACAATATATGAATTTTAACAAAGGTATAAGTAATATGCACATGTTTAATGTCAAATGACAAAGTCTTTTACAACTCTTTTCCAAAACTATGTTATGCCAAACTTACATCTTAATTCATTTTATCTCGGTTCATTAGTTATACCCACTTCATTTAGTCAATCAAACAGAGGATACACCTCCTAGGTCTCCAACCAATATAATCATCATACAAATACATTAGCTTGCCATTTTACGAAAACTTCATCCGCGGGAATCAGCACCCATGTATAGGCGCGATTTTCGGGACTTTCACCCTGGACACACAGGCCAACTTAGTTTAATGGAGTCCATTCCTTTTCTTCTCCCAATCATGGAGTACATCTCATTTCTCATCCCAAACATCATACAAATACAATGTATACAAATCATAATCATATTCAATGATAACGGCTAAGAGAATAGTTTCAATTCGCCTAATCCTCATGCAATTTTTACAACAATCATGGCTATCCTCCATCAATAGCCCAAAACAGATATTTATAAACAGATATACAACCTTTAAATTAGATAGATTATCCAAATTTCTATAGGTGAGAGGTAATACATATCTAACTCCACCATTTATATAAACGTCCATCTAATTTCATATTCCCATTGCCAATTTCATTATTTATACAAAATAATTATTTGAGATATTTTAGGACAAACTTCTCTTTTTTCCAACACCCACTCCAAGTACCAAAATCAATCATTTTAACATAGCACAAGCTTATATTTACTCCCATAACCGTTTCCAATGTATTCATTCAAAAACCCCTTTTTTGATTTTAAACCAAAACCCTAGGTTTGCTCAAAATCACCACAAATTCCAATATTTCTTACACATCAACAAATAACCAAGTTAAAACTCATAAAAGAGTGTAGAAAGTGCCTACCTCAAGTTTAGAAGTCAAGCAAGCAAAGAGGAAGGTTCAAAGATGCTCAAACACAACTCTATTAGGATAGAAATGTAGCCCTGAGATGCTCTACCTTTTTAACAAAGAAAGTAGAGTGGAGAAACTAACGGATCTAGGTGAAAATGTGTAGTGAAGATGAGTTTTAGAGAGAGAGAGACTCTAGTTCTAGGGTTTTGAAATGTTTTAGAAAGAGAAAGAGATGAAAAAGTGATGTAGTTAAACCCTTCTTTGAATACGTGCTTAGAACGCATGCTATCAAATTGATTCACATGTCATAATTAATAACCGAGCCTATTAGTCGCATCATTGCATGTGTTGCATTAGCCATGATGCATTAGTTAGGAGCATAAATGTTTTCTAACTCTTTTGTTTCTTTTTGGCTTGCCTTGGAGTACTAGGTGAGCATTTTATCTGCTTCAGCATATCGTATGTTTGTGGTTGTTGACATGTCTAGCATGCTTGCCATGAGTCTAATTTCTTAATTGATATACATGCTTGAATGCCTGTGGATGAAGGAAAATTGCTTGAATTGGAATAATTTGAGTAATGTACGTATGCTGTCACTTTTTCAAGTGGTACATATTCGAAACAATTTTCAAACAAACATGAATCAAAGTGTTCCAATCTTTGCAAATTAGTCTATACTTGTATGCACATCACATAGTAATGTTAGCCTAATAAATTGGAGCAAGAGCATATAATGTAAATAAGATTCACATCATAATTAGTAGAAGCCGATCTTTGATCGAGCGAGGGGGGTGCTCAATTCATGACCTTCCCCTCTCGTGCCTAAGTTGCCGAGCCGATACAATCTTGGTGATGACGGACACGTGGCCTTTGGCATGAGTCATGGGTTTTCAAAATTTTCCAAAAATATTTAGGTGGCAACTCTGTATCTGGCAAAGCAGTCCGTTTTTGACATTTTGATTGAAAATTGATTTTCTAAAAGCTTTGCCGGATTTGGACTCTTTGGTGTTTATCTATTTCACATTGCACTTGTGAGATCAGATTCGAAACCGCAGGAGTCCGAACTGTAGGGATAATCGTCTTCCGAAAGGAGCACGAAAAGTCGAGCGACAGTTTCTGGTGACTTTACTGGGGATTTAGAGAACTTGACTTGAACTTCATGATGTGAAATTTTATCTACATATATATGTTCTTTACATTGCATTTGCATTGGTGCGCTTAAGTCACTGTGTTTGCCATCTGCTATTTCTGGACGGTTTGTTGGAGACTTGCCCAAAAGCTTTCCAAAAGGCTGACCGGTTGTGGGCTCTGCCATGTTGGGAACACAACCATTGGATTTGGACTACCGCTGTACCATTTGATCCTCCTTTCACTTCTCAGTGTTAGGTGTGAGAGGTATATTAGATAGTCTTGCCGAGGCACCCTTTTTGACCATTTGGCCTAGTTGCATATAGAAAAGCTATAGAGACTGTTCCAAACTAGGACAGGACGTTCACCCTAATGCAGGATTGCGTGAAACCGCTTGATTGAAGTAGTGAAATCCTAGTTCATGACGGAATAGGGCAGGGTAACCCTACCCCCTCATAGGGGTGCTTTGGATTTCTTTAACTAGTATGTGCTTTGTAGTGAAACTATACAAGGGTGCTTCATATCAGTGGTACAGTTGGTATCTATTTTAGGGAAAAATTCAGTGTGGAGTATAGTCACTCAGCTGTGATCATATCTGTTCTAGTGAAATTGGGCTGAGGTGCTATCTGTTTTCTCTTATGCAAGGTAGTCCTAGAACCATAGCTTCAGAAGGCTTCGATATCTCACAGGTACTATGGACTCGTATCGATAGACTTCGTAAGGTTGGGAACTTAGTTTAGGGGCAACCAGTGTTTGCTTCACTGCCACCGGTTACAAGGCGAATGAGGATTAGACAGAATTCACCAGTCTAGTTCCTACAACAGTCACCTCTTGTAGAAACCCCATTTTTGACCGCCCTTGCGACTTGGTCACCATCACTTGCACACCCAATGATGAATATATATGCTTGTCAAGTGCTCAAAAGTCCTCGACAGAATGCCACAGCTCTAAGCCTCAAAACCTTGCAAACCTTGTGCCTTGTTTTTGCACTTTTTGCACCAAAACCCCGGCCTTTCAAAACTGAAAACTTGGGACCTATAGGCCCATTTTTGTGGGTTGTCGGCCACCCTTGTGCCTTGCCGGCCAAGAGTGTGACCTGCCGATCACAAGTGTGTTTTGCAGATATTTTATGACAGTTATGCCAGTTGTTTACACAGATGCTTGCATCTGCTCCCACATGTATGGATGAATGTTTCTAAGGGAGTGACATGTTTTTTTATAAATATAGGACCTCCTCTCCCATTTTTAAGGGTTAGAAAATTTGAAGCAAAATTAATTTTCTCTCTCTACAATTCTCTCACTCTCTCTCTATCTCTTGAAATTTCATGAGTTTTTGCTTATACACTCTTAACCAAACCTTGCCATCTTTGAGCTGAGGTACTTTTGAGCCTATCTTGAGCTCTTGAGGGTGTGTATGTGTTGAATTATTACTTAAAAGTGTTCTTCTCTTCAAGAGTTATAAGGCTTTTATTGTCTCATTGCTTCAGTTGCTTATTTTCTTACTATTTTTCCACTCTTTTTGGGCTATATAAACTCTGTATTTTTGGGCTAAAACTTGTGGTTTAAGGCCTTAAAGGGTGGAGGGATGTATCACCTTTCTTTCCACCTTGCTTCCCTAGCATTTACCCTTGTGTTTCCCACCTTTACACTATCTTTTTTTGAGCTTTTAAACACTGATTTTTAGAGTTATTTTAGTGGCTAAAATGTTGTTTTGAAGCCGAAAATTGGAGGGGTTAGCCTCCCCTTCTTGTGTCTTGCTTACTAGCCTAGCATGCTCTATGTTTTAGCTTATTATTCTAGTTATTTTTGTCTTAATTCCAGCATGTTTTAGGATTTATTTAGCATTGTTTTAGGACTGTTTTTAAGTGTTCGTTGTATCTGAGCCATGTATTGCATGCTTGTAGTGTAATTGTCCTCATAGGTTTGGTGCTTTAGACCTTAGCCACCATCCTATTTGAGTTGATAGCACTTATTTATGGCTTTCCATACTTGTTTTCACCGCTAATTACTTTTGAAACCTCCCTCCTTTCGTGGCTTTTGCTTTGTTTTGAAAGTTGGTTCAAACTAGTTGCTTGTTTAAGCTTGAGATAGAGGTCTTGTGCTTAACGGTTTAATCCCTTTGGGGGTTCATTACCAATGGCATGCCACTTCTCTCATGCCTAGAATAACTCATGGTTTGATGCTTCTTTCCATTAGAGGACTCAATCTTCACCTTCGGACTTAATTTGTTAAGGAATTGTCAGTAAATTAAAATGGAGTAATAAAATTAGGGGCTAAAAATGATGCAAGATAATAACTTGGTTAGGGTTCAATCGAACGCTAATTGAACCCTTGAGTCTTGAGTCGTTTCATACTCATTAGTGATGAAAACGGTTCAAGAGTTATTGTCAACCACTTTCCTTGATCATCTATGATACAAAGGAGGTTTGAGAGTCTTTATTTGTTGCATTTATTGAACTTGCACACTTTGGTTCATAGGCCATCATGCAAATGAAATTGCATCCATTGATGGTTTGTGAATCAAATTTACTACTCCTTTGAGTTGTTTGATGATAAGGAGGGGTAAGTTATGCAAAAAAAAAAACACTTGAGAATACCCTGTGCTTGCTCTATTTGTTCTCTGTTCCAGCAGGAAAAACAAGACATAAGTGGCCGGTAGGCCATTTTTGTGGACGGCAGACCCTCATCTGTGGTCGGCAAGCCACCACTTCTGGCCAGCCGGCCACCTTTGCAAAATTCAGCAGTGTACTTTTTCTAGCAAAACAGAGTTGGTTTTGAGGTGAAAAATAGTGCAAGTGTCCTACTGTGCAACAGAGGCATCTGGCAGCGAAACAGTGGCCTTTTTTGGGTGAAAATCTACGCATGCATGAGCATTCCTCGTTTCCCGAGGCAGAGTAATTAGAATAACTAATTTAGCACTTCTTTCACATTGTATTCATGTGACTAGTCAGTTCATTTTGATTTGTAATTAGTTTAATTAGTTGGTTCAATTAGTTAGTTAATTTGCTGTAATGTTTAATTAGCTAGTTTAGTTGGTTTGTAATAGCTAGTTAATTAGTTTAGCTAGTTTATTCATTTGGACCCTCCTGCATGAGGGCGCAATGTTGTAAAAACATGTTTGTCATCAAACCCTACGTCTTTCTCCCTTTTATTTAACTGCTTATGATGGTTAGTTAAGGTCATCATGTTTTGTCTAGTATCTTTCATGCCTTGCGTCCATTGTTTTGCATGCACCGAGGCTCGACGCATCATTCTAACTCACATTGTTAGTTTAATACTTCTTTGAAAAAGGTGCTTAAATTGCATGCTATCAAATCGATTCATATGCCATATTAGTAGTCGAGCCTAGTAATTGCATATCGCATGTGTTGCATTAGTCATATTACATTAGTTAGGATCATGCATTTTTTCTAACTCTTTTCTTTTGGCTTGCCTTGGAGTACTAGGTGAGTATTTTCGCTTTAGCATATTACATTTTTATGTTAGTGTTGCCATGTTTAGCATGTTCACCATGAGGCTAAGTGCTTAAGTGATAAACTGTTTAAATGTCTGCGGATGAAGGCTAGTTGCTTGAAATTGGGGTAGTTTGATTAATGTACATTTAAGCCCACTTTTTCAAGTGGCACATTCACAAACTCTTTTCAAAAAACAAAGCATGAAATCAAATGTTCCAATTCTTGCAAAATTAGTCTATACTTGTGTGCAACACATAGTAAAGGTAGCCTAATAACCGAAATAAGAGCATATAATGTAAATAAAAATCACATCATGAATAGTAGAGGCCGATCTTTGATTGGGCGAGGGAGGTGCTCAATTCATGACCTTCTCCTCTTGTACGTAGCTTCCCGAGCCGAGACAACTTTGGTGATGACGGGCTAATGGCCTTTGGCACTGGTCTTAGGTTTCATAAATTTCCCAAAAATATTTAGGTGGCGACTCTGAAATCTGGCAAAGCAATTCATTTTTGGCATTTTATTCGAAACATCGATTTTTCAAAAAAGAATTGCTGGATTTGGACCCTTTTCGTGTTTTCACTGTTTCACGTTGCACTTGTGAAATCAGATTCTGAACCACAGGTAGAGTCCGAACTGTAGGGCTTATTCGTCTTTCAAAAGGGGGCACGAAAAGTCAAGCTACAGTTTCTAGCGACTCTATTGGGGACTTAGAGAACTTGACTTGAACTTCATGATGTGAAATTTCATCTACACTTATATGTTTTTTTGCATTTCATTTACGTTGGTGCGCCTAAGTCATTGTGTTTGCTATCTGCTATTCCTAGACGGTTTACCGGAGGCTTACCTAAAAGCTTGCCAAAAGGTTGACCGTTTGTGGGTTCTGCCATGTTAGAAACACAACCCTTGGATATGGGTTACTACTGTACCGATTGATCCACCTTTTATTTCTCGGTTTTAGGTGTGAAAGGTATATTACGTAATCTTGATGAGGTACCTTTTTACCATTCGACCTAGTTGCATATAATGAAGCTGTAGTGACTATTCCAACTTAGGACATGATGCTACCCATTTGTAGGATATTGTGAAACTCATTGTTTGAAATAGTGCAGCCTAGATCGTGCCAAAATCTAGGACAGGGTAACCCTATCCCCCTCATAGGGGTGTTTTGGTTCTTTTACTTGATATGTGCCTTATTAGTGAAACTGTGCAGGATGGTTCATATCAGTATGAGATTAAGAACAGAGTTCAGTGGGGATTACCGTTCGACTATGTGTTATGACTATTGTGAATAGGGGTCGAAGTGCTGTCCGAGTTTTGAATGTGTTTTTCTTTCTTTCTTTTTTCTAGATAGTTTACTATCATAGCTTTAGAAGACCTGATATTCTCCAAGTTGTGTGGACTCACTTTGGCAGGCTTTGCAAAGCTCAAGACCTTATTGGTGGTCAACCCGTGTTAGTTTCGAATGTGTTTTTCTTTCTTTTTTTTTTTGCTAGATAGTTTACCATCATAGCTTTAGAAAGACCTGATATTCCCCAAGTTGTGTGGACTCGCTTTGGCAGGCTTTGCAAAGCTCAAGACCTTTTTGGTGGTCAGTTCGTGTTAGTTTCGCTTCTGCCAGTCACCCGATGAATAAAGAATAGACAATCAGTAGTATCAGTACGGAGCACTCCGTAAACACTTACCCGTTCTCACTCAATCAGTTCACCAGCATCTAGTTCACCCAGACCAGCAATGGCACAGAATGTAGCACAGAACTTGAAGGTATTTGCTGCCATGATGACGACCTTTCAAAGAACCATGCACATTGTAAACCGGAGGATGGTTGCACAAGATGCAATTATTGCCGATCTACGATGTACATCTGGGGCATCCGCATCAAATGTGCATCCGATCTCAACTGCTCAACCAAACCCGAATCTAGCCCCGTCAGTTGAAATTCTGCTAGTCCCGGATCCTCAAGACATGTTTTCCCCAGCTCCAGCTTATAGGCCTCCGGTTCAACCTCCCGCAGGAATCTTTCCTCTTGATATCAATGAAATTGATCCAGCCTTAGTCAAGATTGCTAGATTGGAGAAAGCATTGAAGAATTCCGAGGGCTTCAACTCTATTCCAGATATCGAAGATGGATACACTGAAGCTTCCGTCAGATTATTGGAGAAATTTAAGATGCCCCAAATTGACAGATTCGATGGGAGTGGGGATCCGATTGTGCATGCCCGGCAATTTTTAGACGTATTGAGGCCCATGGGTTTGTCTCGGGCATAAAAGCTTTCTTTGTTTGGGAGAACCCTGTCTGATACAGTGGCCATTTGGTATGCTAAATTGGAGGACTCTACAAAGCGAAATTGAGATGAGCTATCTGAGGCGTTTGGCAATCAGTACTCATATAACACCCAGATAGAAGTAACCATTAGTGAGCTGGAGGCTACTACCCAAAACCCCAAAGAATAATTCATTGATTTTGTCGCCCGGTGGAGAGCCAAGGCGGCCCGAATGACAAATAGGCCTGCCGAAAAAGAGCAAGTCCAATTGGTGGTCTAGAACCTTGAGCCAGACATGTTGCAGAGAATGATTGTGGCTCCGTTGTCCACATTTGCTTCCTTACATGAGTTGGGGGTCCAGATCGATAGTGCATTCAAAAAGGGTACCATCCACAGAACAAGTGAACCCGCAAGAAGGCCATTCTCTCGTAATACCAATGCTAGTAATAACACTATTCCACGGCCTGCGGATGTCAGTACTATCATTTCAACAGCCAAGATGGTTGATCCTTTTGTTATTGTCGTAACCTCACAACCTTCACAAAACATCGGTCCACCCTGAAATCGAAGAGTTTTTACTCCCCTCCATATGAGCCCAACCCACATCCTCAAGCTATTTATGTAAAATGGGCATCTCAAGCCTCTTGATCCTCGTCCACCTCTAGACCCATTGCTACCCAAACATGACCCTACCCAGTATTGTATCTTTCACCAACAACATGGCCATCCTACGGACATGTACTACCATCTACGTCATGAGATCCAAGATCTCATTGACTACAAAGTCATCGCCCTACCTTCCAAACTCAATGTAACAACTAACCCACTTCCAGCACACAATCAAGTCCCCCCACTCAGAAAAATTAACCAAATCCATACACTACAGCCCACCTTCAATCCTAGCACATACATTATCTCATCCCACCTACCAAAGTCGGAGGTTGTCATTCCAGAAAACACAAACATGTGCATGATGGATCTAACACCACAAACCAAATCCAAGCCCTTGCCAGTAGAAACAGAGAAAGAGAAGAATGCACTGAAGAGAGGGTCATCTGATACCCGTGTCATAAAGAAGGGGTTCTTGCTCGTGGAGGAGTATGATCCCAGTTTATATATTGTGGCCATCGATTAACCGAAGCCAGTGGTCACATTGTCGGACTTTCTTAGCATTAATGCTATTGGGGAAGACCACATGGCGCATAATCAAAATAAGTGGCCCGAGCAAGGCCTGAATGACTTGGCAAACCTAGAGGAGGATCTGGTAGAATTGGAAGAGGATCTGGAAGATCTTTACTTCTTCAAGGAAGAAGATACGAGCTGTGTGTAGATGGGGTGGTGGGACCCAAGCCAACCAGAAACAAACAATGGATGGTTGAGTGAGGAAGAGTCTGATGTAGAGGAACAAACAGGAGAGACTGGGACAGAAGAGAAAAACACGGTTAGGGGCAAGGCTGAGGCTGCCCCTCTGACTGAGAAAGAACAGGCACTGGAACAATTTCAAAGGGAAAGGATAGAGGAGATCCAGACGAAGATAGCTCTGGAACAGAAAAGGGGAAAAGAGAAAGAAGAGGCTGAGTCCACAACCGACAGTGTTCAAAATGCCAAGAAAATTGAGTGGGAACCCAGTGATCAGAAGAGAATGTTAAAGAAACTCAGAAAATACCGGGATGTCGAAACCCGAGTTGTGATGGAGAAAGAATGGTATGTTAACGGGGCATGTGATGTTAGCATGCTTAGAATAGAACCTGATAGCAGCCTAGCCATGACCGCAGGAGAGTGGTGGAAAGATAGCGATCTAAGCCACGCATACACGGATGAAGGGTCCCACCACCCCATCTACAGTGGTCCGTACTTTAAACCCCTGACTTTAGATTAGCCAGAATCTTCAAACAGAGAGACTGAGAAAGCAAAAAAGAAGGATGTTGAGGAAAACATGGTCTTGAAACAACTAAAGTAAATTTAGGCCGACATATCTATCTGGGACTGCTAATGGCATCTCGGGAGCATAAAGAAGCCCTGCTCAAAACAATGAACCAAACCAAACTGCCCATTGACACCACCGTTGACCAATTGTTGTTGTTGGTCACCTATGGAGACGTTATGCCAGTGATATCCTTTACGGATAAAGAGTTGCCACCCGAGGGCACCAACCACAACTGTCCTTTATATGTAACCTTGGAAAGTCAAAAAAGTGGATTCCGGTGGTGTTAGTAGATATCGGGTCAGCGATTAATATATGTCCAGTGAGAACTGCCTATGCCATCAGTGTGAGGCTGATTGACTTTACATCCATGACCCAAGCTGTTCGGGCTTATGACAATACAAGTCGGGATGTTATGGGAACATTCAAATGCCATATCCTAATTGGCCCGTCTGAACATGAGGTGGAATTCTATGTCATGGATGTTCCAACAACCTTTAACTTGCTACTAAGAGGGCCCTGGCTCCACCAGATGAAGGTTGTGTCGTCAACCGTTCACCAACTAGTAAAGTACCCCTTTCATGGTGGGATTGCTACTGTGTATGGAAATTCTGCAATTCACCCTCCCCGAGGAACTACCATACCAGTGCTGGGAATCATACATGGAGAAATTGATGTATTTCTCCCCGACTTCTCTTTGGCAGAGGCTCGGTTGGTCCAGAACATCATGGCAGAAGATGAGGGGAATTATGTGAGTGCTCAGTCTATCTATATGATGAATAAACAGGGGCATGTGCCTAGATCAGGACTAGGTAGAAGTAGTAGATAGGGAGGTGTCGTTGCCAAGGAGATGAGTCATAATCCTCACGCTTTTGGGCTGGGATACAAACCTACCGCTGTAGACTGGCAAAGAAAGGGAGAGGAGTTGAGAGGAAGAATCAAAGCAAAGAGGACTAGGAAGCAATATAAGTTAGTCCAAAAACCTATATGGGGAACCCTGAATGGACGTTTTGTCCGCCAAGGGGAAGATTTCCCCTTATGTGGATTCCAGGAGCCTTGGTGTGACTGTGAAACGAAGACTAGGTATCCTGGGTTTGAAATCTTCTTCGAGAACCAGTTACCAGAAGAGGAGGATGAACAGGCAAACCTAAGCACTGGTACAGATCAAGGAAGGGTTGTGAGCTTGGTTATCAAAGAGGAGGAGTTGCTGGGAAAGGCACTAGCTGACTTACTAGCGAGTTCTACTCCTGGAGTTAAGTCCACCAACTTGGGAGACAGTTTTACTATCTCAATGATTGGGGATAAACTAGCAGAGGATTTTACTAGCCTCATCATGGATGCATCTGAGGCTCCGCGCCTGATCTAGAAGTTTGAGAAGGGCACTGTCAGCAGCTTTGAATCAGATAGTGAGTCCGAGTCTGTGGAATCAGAATCAGATTCATGTTCTTCAGAGTCTGGCATCTCCGGGACTGGTAACTCGAATGCCAAAGTCCTGTCCTGGTCCTCTTTTTCTTTTTCTTTTGAGTCCACTGTAACCGAAGATCCAGACTTTTTGAATGGGAATGTTGCCTACTTCTCTGTGCCTTTGGTTTGTTATGTTGATCTTAATTTTCAAAATTTTGATATAAACGGAGCGGAAGAAATTCCTCGGGTTTTGAAAAATTTGGTTGATCATGAGGAGGAGAGACGTATTAAGCCCTATACAGATGAAATCGTATCAATTAACGTGGGTACTGAGAAAGATCCTCGCTTGGTCCAGATCAGGTCCACGTTGTCTTCGGAGGAACGCGAGCGTTTAATCATTTTATTAAAAATTTCAAAGATGTTTTCACATGGTCCTACAAAGACATGCTTGGAATTGATCTTGAGATTGTACAACACCGAATCCCTTTTGACCCTGAGGCCCGACCAGTTAAGCAAAAGCTGTGCGGAGTATGCCCAGATTGGGCTTTGAAGATCAAGGAAAAAGTTACCAAACAAATTGAGGCAGGGTTTTTTCTGGTAGATGAGTATCCAACGTGGTTAGCCAATATTGTTCCAGTTCCAAAGAAGGATGGTAGAATCAGAGTCTGTGTCGACTTCAGCGATCTAAATAAGGCTAGTCCGAAGGATGATTTTCCACTGCCGCATATTGATGAGTTGGTAGATTTCACCGCATGCCATGCATTGCTCTCGTTCATTGATGGGTTTTCTGGGTATAACCAGATTTTGATGGCACTCGGGGATAGCGAGAAGACCGCTTTCACTACTCTGTGGAGCACTTACTACTATCAAGTCATGCCGTTTGAGTTGAAGAATGCTAGGACCACTTATCAAAGGGTTGTAACTACCATTCTACCCAACATGCTCCACAAAGAGGTTGAGGTGTATATGGACGACATGATTGTCAAGTCCAAAGATCAAGAGGGCCACTACACTGCCTTAGAGAAATTTTTTCAGTGGATTAGAGAGTATAGATTGTGGTTAAACCCGCAAAAAATGCACTTTCAATGTAACAACGGAACAAATGTTGGGATTCTTAATCACACAGAGAGGAATTGAGGTTGATCCTTCCAAAATTAGGGCCATCTTAGAAATGCCACCACCAAGGACTGAAAAGGAGGTGCGCGACTTTCTGGGTAAAGTGCAATTCATAAGATGGTTTATTTCCAAGCTAACCTTGACTTGTGAACCACTATTTGGTCTCCTGAAGAAAGGAAAGAAGTTCTAATGGGACGATCACTATCAGTTCACTTTTGAACAGGTCAAGCAGTACCTGCAAAAGCTGCCTATGTTATCACTGCCAAAACTGGGAAAATCGTTGATTTTGTACCTATCAGTGACAAACTCAACCATGGGGTGTATGTTAGCTCAGGAGTTGGATGCTAAGGTGGAGAAAGCCATTTACTGCTTGAGTAAGAAAATGTTGGATTACGAGACCTGTTATACTTCCCTCGAGAAATCTTGTCCAGCCTTGGTATGGGCTACCTGGAAGTTGAGGCACTACCTGTTAGCTCACTCTGTAATCTTGATTTCAAGATTACATCCCATCAAATATCTCTTTGAGAAACCAGCGCTTGCAGGTAGGCTAGCATGTTGGTTGTTTTTCTTTCCGAATTCGATCTTACATATGTTACACGCAAGTCGGTTAAAGGGAGAGCTGTAGCGGAATTACTGGCAGATCACCCAGTAGAGAGGGATGAAGTGGTGGAGTACTTGTTCCCAGATGAAGATATTCTGCAAATAGAGGAGAAAATGTGGACAATATACTTTGACAAAGCAGTCAATCAATACGGTTATGGGATCGGTGTGTTGCTGATAGCATCTAATGACTCCCATATACCCTTAGCCTTCAAATTCAGATTCAAGGTATCTAACAACGAGGAAAATTATGAGGCGTGTATTTCTGGCTTAGAAGCTGCCCTGGAACTAGGGGCAAAAAGGTTAGACGTTATCGGGGATTCGCATTTGGTTGTGTTTCAAGCCAATAGAGATTGGCGGGTTAAATAAGAGAAAATGACGGTTTACCATCAAGTCTGGGATATGCTGATTCCTAGGTTTGAGAAGTTAATGTTTACCCATCTGCTAAGAGAGAACAACCGATTCGCTGATGCACTAGCAACTCTATCTTCTATGGTAGACATTCCATTGGGAGTCAGGATGCGTCCGATTATTATTGAACAGAAGTACACGCCGACCTATGAAACCATTGCCATAATAGATGAGGCTTCAGACAAAAACCCTTGGTACTATGATATCTGGAATTTCCTAGAAAAAGGAGGTGTATCCGACAGGTGCAAATGCCATGGACGAAAGGGAAATACGGCGTCCGGCCGTTGAATTTGTCATTTGCGATGCAAGTTGAAAAAAGAGGTCATTTGGGAATGCACAAGTTATGTGTTGAGAAAGAGAAATCAAAGCGCCTTATGGAGGCCATCCACAGAGGAGAGTGTGGAGCCCACATCAACGGTGTGATGCTCGCTCGAAAAATCCTTAGACAAGGCTACTATTGGTCAACCATGGAAGAGGATTGTATTGATTTTGTTCGGCGATTCCACAAGTGCTAGATTCATGCCAATCGCATGAACATAGCACCATCTAAACTCTACAACATGACTTCACCATGGCCATTTTCTGTTTGGGGAATAAATGTTATCAACGCAGTTACACCAAAGGGGTCAAATGGGCATGAGTTCATTCTGGTAGCAATCGACTACTTCACAGAATGGGTAGAAGCCCAGTCCTACTCCGTGTTGACAACGTCGCATGTGGCTAAGTTTATCAAGAACAACATCATCTGTAGGTATGGGGTGCCCAATGAGATTATCTCCGATAATGGGACGCACTTTAAGAAAGAGGTGATAGATTTGCTTGAGAAATATAATGTGGCTTTCCATAAGTCATCAACCTACAGGCCACAAAGCAATGGAGTCGTTGAGGCTGCGAACAAAAACATCAAAAGAATTCTATAGAAAATGGTGGGAACCTACAAGGACTGGCCAGATAAATTGCCATTTGCGCTCTAGGCTATAGGACCTCAATCCGAACATCTACAGGGGCGACCCCTTATTCTCTTGTCTATGGGATGGAGGTTGTTTTGCCGATTGAAATTGAAGTGCCGTCGCTGCGGGTTATGGCAGAGTGTTAGATAGCGAAGGCAAATTGGTAAGGAAGTAGATTTGAGGAGTTTATGTTGTTTGATGAAAGAAGGCTAAAAGTATTATATCATGTTCAGGGCTACCAATGCAGAATTGCCAAGGCTTTTAACAAGAAAGTTAAGTCCCGGAATCTCAAAGTAGGAGACATGGTGCTGAAAGACAACCGAGCTCCCATTGATGACCCTAAGGGCAAGTTCAGACTCAATTGGACTGGTCCTTACATCGTCAAAGCTATCTGGTCGGGTGGAGAGGTTATTCTCATGGACTTAGATGGCATACAGTTTTCACACCCGATCAACATGAACAAGTTGAAGAAATACTATCCCTGAGAGGATCTTTAGGCCGAAAACCCGAAAGGGCAACCTATGCAAAAGTTAGAGCATGACAAATTAGAAATAAAGAAAAACTGAGCTCGCAAGGTTGAAAACCCTAAAGGGCGACTTTGGCAAAAGTTAGAGCACAAAAGGAGAGAGTTAAAACCCAAGTGAACCTGAACCGAACTACATAAGGCCTGATTCCCATCTTTGGGATATGTAGGGAACTTAATCCTGAAGTTTGGTCGTAATCATCTCCAACTCAACTGTCCTGTCCATTTGTTTGATTAGGTCATCCTTGTTTGTTATTTATTAGCTTGGTTGTGATGTTTGTTCTGAGAAAAAGACTCATTGTACAATGTATAGTAGTGGTGGTATTCAATTAGGGGCAGTTATAATCTTCCGATTTGGGGTTGTACATCTTGAGGATCAATTTTGCGTGTGTCAGGTGGTGATCAGTTTCGAAAATAGTTTTGAAAAGTTTAATAAAAGTTTATTTTGTTGAAAATTTTAATTTTTACAACTTGGACCATTTTTGGGACCGAAAGGAAAATTTCAGTACTCACAACTTCAATTTTATTGATTTCAACATCTATTACATTCTACAACTCTTTGCTACAAACTGAAGTTGCTTTTACATCATAAAACTTGAAAATAAAGATCAAAGCAATCAAACTAGGGGCACATGAGTCAAGTGTTCCTGCACCCTCCGCTCGTACTGGCAGAAGTCCCTGTAGCTAAAGTTGGTCTAGCTTGTGCCTCGTCCTCGAGCTAAGCCAAGCATTCTCCAGAAAGCGCATAACTGAAACTGGGGGTAGGGGCCAGAAGCTCTCTTGTCCTCCAAGCAGCGAGGTACCTAGCCAAGTGTGAAGCACGTATCGGGAATGAAGCTGGCTATTCTACCCCCTCCTCTGGGCGGGTTTGATCATGCCCAAACTCGCGTCTGAACCAAGAGGAAAAGTAGAACACACAGTGCATGAGGCCAATCAAATATATGCCACGTTGTCAGGTCATGCTGTAGCTTATCTCAGCTTCGTCAAGCCAGGGCAACACCAAGCTATGTCAACTACAGTCCTGCGACACATCCAGTTGCACCACCATCTCTCATTGAGGAAGTCCACTAAGAGTTGGTGAAAAAGTACGCTCGAGTTGAGTAAACTGGGCAAGGGTTCACCACATTTAGCTTGTCCATCAGCCAAACCTGGGAAGGGATGAAAAATAAGAGAGATTAAAGAATAAAAAGATGTATATTGAGAGAAAATAAAGGAAAGGAGTTTGAGAGAAAACAGAGTGCGAATGTCGAGTCATGTGAAAAATATATATGAGATAGGGTGGGAAACAATACCTGGAGCAGTAGTGGACTCCTAGTGGACTCCTCGCAAACCTAGTGGTCTCTTGCCGATGGAAAGCGTTCATACCCATCAGGGTCACGGCCAATACCAAACCGATGCAACTCTTACCTTCTTTTAGGTGTTGGGCTACCTTAATCAACTTGATATTGGCTCTGCCGAAACTAGGGGCAGGAAGGTAGTGTGCAAGCATACACAAGCAGAGGGTGTGTTGTCGAAAGCCTCGCCAGAGGAGGTTGCCTCGGTCACCGATGTCAGAAAATTGATGAATCAAGCTTGGTATATCTAGCTCTCTGTCATGGGCCAAGGATCGAGCTTCTTGCAAAATATGCCCACACATTCGTCCCAAGGCTAAGGCATGGCCAAAACGGGGCTGAGGTATGATTTCCTTATCGTGCCAGGATTCCATTAGTGCTTGAAATTCTTCAAGAGTCGGGCATGTTTCTTATGTCCAAAGCAAAAGATATGCGTAATCGGGTACCAACATCGGACCGCGGCATGGAGGAACGGAAAACAAATGGGAGTATGGCTCAATGGAAAAAGCGCATTTAGGCCGAAACCCCCAAAATTTACCTTTTATGTGCCGTCTAAAGTGGCTATCTAGTCCGTGAGTTTCTCGGCAAGAAATGGCTCCATTTGTGGAAGAAACAATAACTAAAACGAAGTTATGGAGAAGAAATCACGAAGGAGGACCTTTTGTAGAAGATAAGGCTATAGTGGAGGCGAGCTGTTAGCTTTCTGTTGGTTTTTCACATTGGTGGCCAACAGGCCACTTCTCCTAGTCGGCAACCTCTCTTTTGTGGCCGGCAACTCCCTCTTCTAGCTTGCCATCCACTTGTGTGTTGGGTAGTGTTGGCAGCCTGGTTTTTGTTTTGGTCTTTGTATTGTTCGGTCTTGTTTTGAGTCTTTTGGTTTTCACAAGTGTGTATGGCTGTTTTTGGTCTGTGTTCGAGTTGTCGCTTTATTTATTGAGTTGTATGTTGTATTTTTGTCATTGGTCCACTCATTATCCGACTAAGAACATTATTCCAATGCAAGCATGTTCGGTTTCAAATTCAACTTCATGTTCTTTTTCATGCAAGTATGTTACTTGTGGTGCAGTGCTCATTTTGAAGAACCAAAACTCTTTTTCATAAAAACTGTGAAGGTTTTATTCCGATCATAGATTTTACAAAAGAAGTACAAGTCTCATAAGTAAAAGTAAAACATATCTAAAGCTATACATGTGTTAAACTACCAAAACTAAAAGAAACTAAGCAAAAAAGTCAAAAACAATGTCAATCATCTCAAGTTCAAGAGGCCCTCTTCGTCCTCTTCCTTGGAGGGGATTCAGAGGCATTGTCTCCATTGGTGCCGCTGTCAGAACTAGACTCTGAGCCTCCGCTTCCTGTCTCAGAGCTGGCCTCGGTGTCATCTCCACTCTCCGATCCTGAGCGGGCATCACTGTCCTCGCGCTCAGACTCAGAATGTCCACTCACTATGCCCTTGGAGGCGCTAGCCTCGTCATCATCATCACCACTCAGAATGGACTCCGAAGGATTGCTCCAGCCTCGGCCACCCCTATCCCCACCTCGACCGCAACACTTGTCTCGGCTGCATGCTGGGGCCTGTCTCTCTCACCCCTCTGCTGCTAGAGGAGGTACTGCTGGTGCTGATGCCGCTGTCGCCACTGGTGCCCTCGATATAGTTAGGATCTAGAAAAACAGTTGTCAACATATCAGCAATAGTGTGTATATCAGATACAAGCATAGTATGCAGAATGAGTGTCATGCAGAAACTAGGTACATAATGAGTACAATGTGTGAGTACAGTGTGCCAATCCAATGCATCAGTATAGTTTGGGGAAGACTACAATGGAGATGCCAATGTATGAATGTAAATGTGATAGTGTGGTGCACAACAAAATTAATAATGAAATGCATGCTAAAATGAGGGAAAATACCGTAATACCGTGAAGCCCAAGCAGTGTCTCTCTCCTCTGCACCATGCCGATCAAGGAGGCAACCAGCTCGATGAGGCTCTCAGCATACTCTGTAGCGGGTGCTTGCAAGTGCATATTGATCGATCAATATTTGGAATAAGCATATCTGAAATGGAAAATATGGGGTAAAATTGAGAAGTGTGGTCCATTCCTGAAACGCGCCTCGAGTTCTAACATACTCATGCCCTGCCTATGCCGGCTCTATTGGAATCTGGTAGACAGTCCTAGTCGGCCGCCAACATGTGAGTGTAGTAGGAATCTTTGGCTAACTGGTCATCTGCACAATAGGAGGGGACCCTCTAGTATAGGCCCTAGTCGCCCGAGTTGTGCCACCTGCTGCAGGAGCTCCCGCTCCCTCGCCAGCGCGAATACCCGTCAGAGGAGGCATGAGATAAGTCTGGATGAATGTGGCATAATCGCCCTTTGCTCTGAAGAAGTCCGCATCTAGGCCCGTCATGAACAGAATAATAGCCTCAACTAAAAGGCTATCTGATGTTCGCATAGACGCAGGGGGTGGCATAGGAATGAATGGATCAGGCGAGCCCACGGTCTGGCATACAAATAACTTGCTCAGAAACCATGCCCGACAGACTGGGCCCTCCTGCAGAATCTGGAAGCGAGATGTGCCACAAGCTCCCGCATAATGGTCCCTCACCCGGGCCGGCATCGTTGCCCAGGGCTACCACGTGATCTGCAAACAGAGAATGTACAAATTATTAGCTGCTGTTAGTTGTTAAGGTATGAATCAGAGCGGTATTAGAGAAAAAATGATTGTGAGTTTTGGGTTACCTTGTCGGCGACCACTGTGTCAAAGTATCGGCGGAAGAAGGCGAAGGTCTTACAACTCCGGCACTGGCACCAACTATCGTACTGTTGCAAGTAAGGGACAACAGGGGGGATCTCCTTTATGGTGTGGCTCAGCTTTTTCGTGCCCCCTTTCGAAAACATGGAAAGAAGCTCTACAGTTCGGACTCCCGTGATTCTAAATCTAATCTCACAAGTGTAATGTGAAACTGATAAACATCAAAGAGTCCAAATCTGACAAATTGTTTTGGAAAATTGATTTTGAATCAAAAAGTGCCAAAATTGGATTGCTTTGCTAGATATAGAGTCACCACCTAAATATTTTATTTTTGAAAAAATTTCGGAAACCCATGACTCGTGCCAAAGGCCATATGTCCGTTATCACCAAAGTTGCCTCGGCTCGAGAACTTAGGTACAAGAGAGGAAGGTCATAAATTGAGCACCCACACTCGCCTGATCAAAGATCGGCCTCTACTAATCATGATATGATTTTTATCAACATTATGTGCTCTTGTTCTGGTTATTAGACTAGCTTTACTATGTGATGCGCACAAGCAAGTATAGACTAGTTTGCTCGATTTGGAACAATTCAACTCATGTTTGTTTGTGAAAATGGTTTGAATTTGCACTTTCAAATGGGCTTAAAGTTTGTGGATTTGCCACCAAACATAGTGGGCATAAAATTGATTTGCCACTTAACAAAGTGGGCTTAAAATGCACATTATTGAATTGTTCCAATTCAAGCAATAAGCCTTCATTCACAAGCATTCCAAACAGTTTATCAAGTAAGCATTTAGACTCATGGCAAGTATGCTAGACATGGAAACATTCACACTCATGCAAAATATGCTAAAGCATAAAAACTCACCTAGTACTTAGAGCTAAGAAGATATGAGTTAGAAAAATATGCATGATTCCTAACTATACAAGATGACTAATGCAACACATGTGATATGCAATTAATAGGCTCGGCTACTAATATGGCATATGGATCTATTTGATAACATGTGGTTAAACACGTATTCAAGGAATTATTGAAACAACAACGCAGTTTGAATGATGCGCCGAGCCTCAGTGCATGCAATACGAATGAATGAATGCAAGTATAAGGTATGCTAATTGAAAAGTGTCCCTAATCTAACCATCAAAAGCAGATAAATAAAAGGGAGAAAGACATGGGGTTGGAAGACATGCACATTATTTCATTTTGCTCTCATGAAGGAGAATCCGAATGAATAAAACTAAGCTAATTAGCAACTAATTAGGGCAAAGATAATTAAGCTAATCTAATTAAGCTAATTATTACAAACCAAAATAAAAAGCTAAACTAATTAATTAATTATTACAACACTTCAATGAATTAACTAGTAAGCTAAGTAATTAATTTACAACACAAATGTAAACAACCTAAGCAATTAAGATAATTAACTACGCTGCCACCACTCCGCCTTGGAAAGAAGAAGATGCACATGCTTGGTTCTCGCCTGAAAAGACATCCGTTTTGCTCTCGAAAGCTTCTGTTTCCAGGGTTGAACATTTCCAAAACCTTTATGCTCCACCTTACCAACATTTTTTTTAGGCTTACATTAGTGGCCAGCTGGCCATGGATGAATGTTGCCGGCCACCTGCCGACCAAAAAGGTGATCTGCCGGCCATCTATGGTGCACTGCCGGCCATGGATTGTGGCCTGCTGGCCATTGATGCACTGGATCACTATGCTACAACAGAATACAAACAGAGCAAAAAGAGGGTTTTTCCAATGATTATTTGCACAATTCACCCCTCCTTTTCATGGACAAATCCAAGGAGTTGTGAACTTAAACCACAAACCATCAATCTGAACAATTTCATTGCATGATGGCTTGTGCTTCAAGGTGTGCAAGCTCAATGAATGCAAAACAAGACATTCAAGAACCATCACCCTATCATGCATGATCAAGGGCAATGGAGACCTAGGAAAGTTGAGACATTTCATCACTTTGAGTATGAAATGTCACAATTTTCCTTGTATTCAATTAACGTCCAATTGAACACACAGCATACAAGTTATTATCTTGCTCAATTTTACTCTGAAGTTGTTAGTTACTCATTTAACTTACCAACCATTACTTAATCTAATTAAGTCCAAAAGGGTGAGTTAGAGCCCCCTAATGGAAAGAAGGCTCAAAACACATGTTGTTTTGGGTATGAAAGAAGTCTCATACCGTTGGTAATGAACCCCCGAAGGGATTAAACCATTAAATATGAAATCTCAATTCCATACTTAGGCAAACAAATGACTTGAAACCACTTTCAAAGAAAAATGAAAAGCCAAGAAAGGTGGGAGGTTGTAGAGGTGATTAGTGCTGAAATGAAGTACAAAACAACATCAAAGCATGCAATCAACTCGAACAAGAGGTGCCTAATGGCCTAAAACACCAAGCTTGTGAGGACTATTACACTGTAACCATGCAAAACAAGACTTAACTGACCCAACCAACCCAAAACAAAGCTAAAATAGTCAAAAACAGAGGCAAAAACATGCTGGAACAAACCTACAAAAAACTAGAAAAACATGCTAACACATGGAGTTAACTAGGCTAGCAAATAAGACACAGAGGGGAGGCTAACCCCTCTAATTTTGGATTTCAAAACAAGTTTTTTGCCACTGAAAATACTCTAAAATTCAATGGTTAAAATCCTAAAAAATATGGTTTAAAGATGGGAAACAAAGGTGCAAAAGCCTTACAAGCAAGGAATAAAGAAGGGTGAGACACCCCCTAACCTCAAATGGCTTAAAACACCAATTTCAGCCAATAAAAATAGAGTTTTTTACAATTAAAAAATGGCCCAAAAACAGTGGGAAAAGATGGAGAAGCAAGCATACTAAAACAAATTACAAGACAAGTATTATACCTCTTGAAGCCAAACACAACTTCAGGCACAAATACAAGCCAAAACCACCTTCAAGAGCTCCAACAAGACCTCAAGGGACCTCAGCTCAAAGGTGATCAAGTTTGGTTGAGGAAGTCAAGGCAAGAGTGTAGTGTAAGTAGGCAAAAGTGTTGAGAAATGCAAGAGAGAGAGAGAGAGAGAGAGAGAGAGACAGAGAGACAAAGAGAGAGAGAGAGAGAATTTTTGAGTTTGAAATCTTCCAACCTCAAAACATGAGAGAGGGCCTCCCTATATATAAAAAATATGAATTCTATACAAAGAGATCTAGCCCTCCACGTGTGGACAGATGCAAGCATCTGTGCAAATAACTGGCACAACTAACACAAAATATCTGCAGAAAACACTGGTGGCCGGCCGCCCATTAGTGATGGCCGGTAAGGCAACATTGATGGCCGACATACCAAAAGCTCTAGCAGGCAGCCTTCATAGATGGCTGGTAGGCCACCAAAGAATGAAGGAGGGAAAGACCAAGACATGGTCCAAAAAGGAGACAAAATGAATGTAGGGTATGAAATGTCCAAACTTGTGGTGTTCCGCTGAGGGCTTCGAGCGCTCGGCGAGCAATCAGACTCATCATCGGATGTACCTGCAAGAACATCCAAGTCTTGAAAGGCCGTCAAAAATGGGGTGTCTGCAGTTGCCCCTCTTTGACAGAACTCGGAGTCATGACATGACGTGAGTGAATGTCAAAACCAAGAGACAACCCATTTTGACAAGGTCGTAAGACTTGGACAAACAATCAAGACAGAAAACAAAATGGTTGCGCCCGTAGGCTGCCTACGTATCCCTTTGCAAGGAATCAAACCAGCATAGGTCTGGGTCAAAATGCAAATGATATGCATGATGCAAGAACATAACTTATGATCATGCAATGAGGCTGCGTAATGAAACATTTAAATGCAAATGCTATGCAAAGAAATGCCACAGTTAGACAAACTGAAACAACGCACAATAATCCCAAACACAAAAAAAACACGTGCCACGCGCGAGAAACACAAACCCAAGCTACATTTCATATAGAAAAGATGTAAGAAAATTATGCAAGCTTAACTATACGTTACGTAGGAAAGGTGAAGAACGACACGACCAATGGGCGCACCTGAGGTCTCAACAAAGATCCTAACGCATCGTACGCAGAAGGAGGAAGAGGACAATGTGAACACTGAGCGCACCTGAATGTTTTTAACCAATGCAAACTATTCTAACCGTCTCATGTGATAGGAGGAAGAGGTGGTGTGAACACCGGGCGTACCCAAGTGTTTTTAATAGAAGGGTGGTGTGAACACCGGGCGTACACTAGTGTTTTTAACCGAAGGGTGGTGTGAACACCGGGCGTACTAGAGTATTTTTAACTGAAGGGGTGGTGTGAACACTGGGTGTACCCGGGTGTTTTTAACCGAAGGGTGGCGTGAACACCGGGCATACCCAGGTGTTTTTAACCAAAGGGTGGTGTGAGCACCAGGCGTACCCGAGTATTTTTAACCGAAGGGGTGGTGTGAACACCGGGTGTACCCGAGGGTTTTTAACCGAAGGGTAAAAGGATGCGATCCAAATATGGCACGAATGATTTTATCTAGGACTCCTCTGAATGAACTGTACATACAATATCGTGCATGTGTAGGAAAAAGACTTAACAAGTACGATACAGTAAGAATGCATGTTCTATGCAAGAGAAACAATCAAGATACAATGTTCATGGCATGTTCTATGCGAGAAACAAAAGCATAAGCATATTCTATGCATGATTAGTAATGGGAGCATATTCTATACATAAAAGCATATGCACGCTCCATGCATGATTCAAGAGCGAACGCAAGCCGAGCATGCAATTCCCACGAGATGTACATCTTACAACAACATATGTGAAATGCATATTCTATGCCACAAAGTGAATTACATATTCCACGCAACAACGAATAAGAATTGCATCTTCTATGCAAGATATTAAAGCATGATTCGACGAAAACAAACTTGAAGGCAACTTCCGAATCACCTCTCGGTAGAATTACAATGCCTTTAAAGGATACATCTCGTTTATGTTGACAAGTCATGAACATCACGCACCGAAAACACAGTTTTAAGCTTCCGCAGAGGCATTCTGAACTCAACAACAAACAATCCCTCCAACTCTTAGAAACCAAGGACACAAAACAGCATCAAGAACCCCAGGAGAGCTTCTGGCCACCTGTCGGCCATGAGGGAAGGCAACCAGCCAGGTGCTAGCCATCACTAGACCTTGCCAGCCATTGATGAGCCTTGCTAGCCATCGATGGCAAATTGAGGGAAAAATGGGCTTTTCGGCTCAGGCCTTTAAGTATGAGCAACTAGGGCTCATTTCCTCACTTCCCTTTGCCCAAAAATCATCTCCCCCTCTCTCTAGACCTTCCTTCTCTCTAGATTTGCACTTTCTACGCGTTTTCTAACACCCTACACGAAGTTGATTCCCTGAATCCCCTTTGTTCTCTTCACTTTGAAACGATTGGAACTTGATTTCGAAGCTTCCTTCCTCATTTCCACCATTCTAGGCTCATTCCCCTCGAGTTTCTCTCGAGTTTTGTGCACTTTTCCTGACTTTGACTTTTTTCTTCATTTTCTCTCTCTTGGGGTTTGACTTTTTCCAAGTTCACCATTTTTCTCCATTTTTCTTCACTTTTCACCCATCTCGCACCTATTTTCAGATGGCAGATGAGGTTCCTCATGACGGGGTTCCTCTGGAGGTTCCCCCAACAGTTCCACCTATGCCGGAGGTAGAGGAGCCGATAGCTGAACTTGAGGCTGACTTAGAGGTGGAGTTCGAGCCCGAGGCCGAGCTGGAGCCGCTACCACTGAGGGTACGACATTTTGACTCGGCTAGATATCACCCACAAACACACATACTGCCCACTTCTGGCGGCATCAGATGCTTCACCGAGTTCGCCCATGGTACACCGGAGGACCATTTGTTGAGGGAGTCAGACTCTCACTTATCGGCCATTGCCATCGAGGTAAGAACCCTGTTTCCATGTATTTCTGCTTCATGTATTTATGCATTCAGCTACTTGCAATTCCTGCACTACCTAGTCCACCCATACAGTGCCTTTATCTGACCATGCACTACTTTTATCTGATGCATTTTCATGCACTGCCTTTATCTGATTGCATTGGTTTTCTGCCACAGGGCGAGTCTTGCGCTTTCAGAGGCTATGGTGCTACGACTGCAAGAGATTGGTATAACGAGCTCCCAGCTAGAGTTCGAGACATCATCGACGGGGCAGGCTTTGACCTCTTTCGCTCTGGCTTGACTCAGGTCCTCACAAGTCCTCTCCTCCTAAGAGCACTGGTGGAGAGATGGTGGGATACCACCAACTTCTTCCACTTTTCCACCACAGAGGAGATGACGATGACTCCTTACGACTTTTCCATGATCACCGACTTAGACGTAGGGGGCAATCTGATCCCTATTGGCATAGATATGGAGGAGTGAGAGGCAGCCTGGTTCGAGCTGCTGGGGGCATACCCATCCATATACCGGACGGGGATGGTGAGATATACTTGGTTCGCTGAGTGGTTTAGAGGGACTGAGCCCGAGACGGTAGAGGAGACCGAGCAGTATGCCAGGGGCTTCTTAATGTCCATCTTTGGTACCACCTTGTTTCGAACAGGTGAAACACCATTGGCCTCTATTTGCTGAGTGCCCTGGTGACCCTTCCTTGGGTTCGTTTCTATGACTGGGGTGGAGCTGGCCTCACCACACTGCATGGATATATAAGCTCCACCTCCCATCTGTAGGAAGGCTTGATTGGAGGCTATTGGCAAGCCTGAGGGGTACAGATTTCAGTTCTCTTTCTGTACTTCTCATTTATTTTACAATTTCTTGCTTTACATCTATTTGAATACATGCTTTCTGCTTCGCATTTCTGTATCTTCTCAAATAATATTTATACACTGTGCTTTCTGTTTTGTAATTTCTGCATCTACTCAAACACTGTACAGATCACATACCACTGCACTTTCCCTCCAGTTATGGGTATACGCATACTTCCCGTCTCTTGCCCTGAAGCCTGTAGTGGAGTTTCCATTGACGGTACCCTACTTGCGGATATACGACGGTCAGCTTCACCGTAGGACTCACGAGCCTTTTACATTCTTTCGGCGGTACTTCGACATAGTAGGCACCCATGAGGTAATTCCAAACATAGTCATTTTGTCTTGAAACTGCTCACTTAGCAATTGACAGCAGGTAATAATCTGTACAACTTTTGTTTGTAGATCACGTGGCAGCCTTGGGCCTTGATGCTAGGAGGCTCTAGGGTTAGTTTGCCGGCACTTGGGTTGTCTCCCACTATCACATTCTGCTTGAGGGTCCGATCTGCCAAGCCTGGTTCTTGGGTGAGTGCTTCGTGCGCTAGATTATGGGTGTGACAGACCTAGTCATCCCGATGGCTCCACCAAAGTCCATGCGGTCCACAGAGAGACTATCTGCTGAGGAGGTCATCCAGTTCATGGTGGGCCTCGACGTCAACTTCTTTTGAGCAGAGGGCGACTATGCATATTTCATCTTGACACACTTGATGCCACCCCTGACGGGTGTTTGTGGACAAGAGGAGGCGGGGGCTCCTGCCGCGAGAGTGAGGCGTAGAGTAACCTGGGCGAGTAGGGCCCATGGCAGAGGGGCTTCCCGAGCGGGGCTTAGGGCTGATTGGCCAGAGCTCCCCTCCACGTTGACTAGCTAGCGACACACAAGGGAGGCCTACCAGGTCCCCATTGAGCCCGCAGCGGTTGGTCATGAGCTTGTTAGGATCTGAGACCCGACTTCGGTATGAACCACACTCTAGCACTTGCACTCCATATTTCATTTCAGATATATCTATGGCAGATACTAATCATTGAAATACATTTGCAGGCATTGATCGAGTATACAAGAGGCGCCCCCTTACTGATAGCCTCGATGATGGGGATAATATAGAGGATAGAGACGCTGCTCAGCCTCTACGGTGTTCAGGTAATTTCTTCAGTTTTACATTCCAAGCATCAACTTTCCACTGACAATAACATTAAAAACTTCCAAAACTGCACTGATACATTGCATCGATAGACCACATCTGACACACTGCACTTGCACACTGTATTCACACACTGTATCTGACTTTTGCATATACTCATTCTGCATGCTATGCTTGCATCTGATACACATGCTGTAACTAATACGCAACAACTGTCTTTCCAGATCCCACCCATGCCGATGGCGCCAGCGGGAGCTGTAGCACTTGCACCAGTAGTTCCTCCTCCAGCAATAGGAAGGAGAGAGGGACAGATTCCGGCATGTGGCCAAGGTAGGGCTAGAGGCACCCGAGATGGGAGCGGTCCTTCAAAGCCCATTCTGAGTGATGATGATGCTGAGACAAGTGACTCTGAGGAGGCAGTGAGTCAGCATTCTGAGTTATCTGAGCATGGAGATGATGACGCTAGCTCGGGTTCTGAGAGTGGGGGCAATGCCGAGGCTAGCTTCGAGGCGGAAAGTGGAGATGACTCTGGTTCAAACTATAGTCTAGATTCAGACAACGACACCAACGGAGACAGTGCCCCAGTGTCCTCTCCTCCGAGGAAGAGGACGAAGAGGGCTTCTCGGGCCCGAGGCATCTAGTGCTGATTTATGTAGTTTTGCTTAGTTTCTTTTTGTTTATAGTTTTAGCACATTGTACAGCTTTAGATAGGTTTTATTTACTTTAAAAACTTGTACCGCACTTTTGTAAAAACAACTATGATTGGAATGAAAACCAGTTTTTATTTGAAAAAGTGTTGTATTTTGCATGAAAATGAGGTTGAACTCGATATCGAAAACTAAGCACTTGTATTGGCACAACAGTCTTAATTGGGTAATGAACCGACCAACAACTAAAATAACAATAATGTACACCTTGATAAACAACACAACGACAACTTGATAAGCAACTCAACAACAACTCCATAAGCAAAACAAAACGAATAAAACTCAACAAACTTGCTAAAGCCTAAAAGGACTCAAAACAAGACTCTAAAACACACAAAGAATAAAACAAAACACATGCTTTAAGTGCTTTCCAGCACAAATAAGGACAGCAGGCTAGAGAGGGAGACTGCTGGCCATAAGTAGTGATTGCCGGTTATGTGTCGGCCATGTGAGGTGGCCTACCGACCACTAATGAGCCTTGCCGGCCACCACTGCGCAAGTCCTTTGAAATGTTAACACCTGGCTTCTACTCACTGCCTTATCTTCTACAAAAGGTTGGACCTCGTAGTTTCTTCATTTTAGCTGCAAATTCTTCACAAATGGAGCCATTTTTCGCCGAAAAACTCTCGAATTGGATTGTGACTTTGGATGGCTCAGAAAAGGTGAACTTCCAGAGTTTTTGCATAAACGCATTATTCCCGCTGAGCCATTGTTTGCATTGTTTTCCATTCCTTCATGCCACAGCTAGATGTAGGAACCCGATTACACACGTCTTTAGCTTCGGGGGACAAGAGATATGCCCGACAATTAAAGAATTTCAAGCACTAATGGAATCCCGACGCGATGAGGAAATCATACCTCAACCCCACTTTGGGCACATCCAAGCTTTGGAACGGATGTGCGAACTTACACTTCATGAAGCTCGATCCTTAGTTCAAAACGGGGAGCTGGACATCCCCAGTCTGTTTTATCGATTTTCTAAAGTTGGTGACCGAGGTAATTTTCTTTGGCGGGGTTTTCGGCAACACACCCTTTGCTTGTTCATGCTGGCTCATTTCCTTCTTGCCCCTAGTTTCAGGGGGTCTAGCATTCGACTCATCAAAGTGGCCCAAGGTTTGAAAGAGGGCAAGAGTTGCATTGGCTTAGTGTTAGCCAAAATTTTGATGGGTTTAGATGCCTTCCATTGGCGAGAGACAAACAAATCCCACTACTTCTTTAGGTAATATTTTTCACCCTTTCTAATATGTGTTTCTCATATCTCTCGGCACTCATGCTCTATTTTTCTCTCAATGCCCTTTTTCCACTTTTCTCTCAACATACAATTCTCTATTCTTTAATCTCTTTTTTTTTCATCTCTCCCCAGATATGGCTAATGGACAAGCTAAAGGTAGTGGACTCTTGCCCTGCATACTCAGCCCAAGCGTATATTTTCCACCAACGGCTAGTGGATTTCCCCAAACGAAGTATGGTGGTGCCATTGGATGTGCATCAGGTTTGCTGCTGACATTGATTGGCATTGCCCCTGGCTTAATCTGACCAAAATGAGCTACAACATGGCTCGGCAACCTGGCATTCAGCTGCTTGGCCTTACACACTGTGTATTCTACTTTCCATTCCGGTTTAGGCGTCAGTTTGGACATGATCAGACTTGGCTAGATGAGGGGGTAGAGTACCTGGTTTCATTTCCTTTCCAAGGTTCACATTTTTCTAGGTACCCCACTGCTTGGAGGACAAGAGAGCTTTTGGCCCCTGCCCCTAGTCTCAGCTGCGCACTTTCTGGCGAGTGCCTGACGTGGCTCGAAGATGAGGCACAATTTGGGCCCGCTTTAGCATCAGAAACTTCCACAAGCACAAGTGGGGGATGCAGGAATACCTGACTCATCTATGCTCCTAGTTTATTGCTTTGATCTTTACTTTTCAAGTTTTATGAATGTAATAAAAGTAACTTTGATTTATATCAAGAGTTGGAGAACTTTGTATTGAAATCAATGAAATTAAAGTTGTGAGCACTGAAAGTTTTCCTTTTGGTGCAAAAATGTTCTAAGTTGTAAAAGGTAAATTTGAGCAAAAATCAACTTTTATCGAAACTTTTTCAAAACCATTTTCAATAAGGATCACAGCTTAACACGCACAGAATCTATCCTCAAGATGTACAACCCCGAATCCAAAGATCACAAATTGCCCCTTGATTGAATAATACTGCTCAATACTGTAACTAGCTCTCAGAATAAGGATCACAACCGAACTTTCAGATAAAGAACAGATAGAGATAACCTGATCAACACATGGACATGACAATTGAGTTGGAGGTGCTTACGGTTGAACTTCAGGATGAAGTTGCCTACGTATCCCGAAGATGGGAATCAGGCCTTAAGTAGTTCAGTTCGGGTTCACTCGAGTATTAACGCTCTCCTTTTGCGCTCTAACTTTTACCAAGGCCGCCCTTTAGGATTTTTAACCTTGCGAGCTCATTTTTCCTTTATTTCTAATTTTTTTTGCTCTAAATATTGCCTAGATTGCCCTTCTAGGTTTTCAGCCTAGCGAGCCTCTCAGGGATAATTTTTTTTAACTTGTCTATGTTGATCGGTTGGGGGAATTCTAGGTCATTCAGGTCCATGAGAATAACAGCTCCACCCGACCAGATAGTTTTGACGATGTAAGGACCAGTCCAATTGGGTCTAAACTTGCCCCTAGGGTCATGGATGGGAGCTCAGTTGTCTTTCAGCACCAGATCCCCTTCTTTGAGATTCCGGGGCTTAACTTTCTTCTTAAAAGCCCTAGCAATCATGCGTTGATAACCCTGAACGTGGCATAATGCTTTTAGCCTTCTCTCATCAAACAACATCAGTTCTTCGAACCTGCTCTGTTGCTAGTCCGCTTCTGCTATCTAACACTCAGCCATAACCTACAGCGACAGAACTTCTATTTCGATTGGCAGAACAACTTCCATCCCATAGATAAGAGAATAGGGCGTTGCCCCAGTAGACGTCCAGATTGAAGTTCTATAGCCCCAGAGTGCAAATGGCAATTTGTTTGGCCAATCCTAATAGGTCTCAACCATTTTCTGCAAAATATTCTTGATGTTCTTGTTGGCGGCCTCAATAGCTCCATTGGTTTACGGCCGGTATGTGGCTGACTTTTGAAAAGCCATATTGTATTTCTCTAACAAGTCAATCACTTCTTTCTTGAAATGGGAGCCATTATTTGAAATGATCTTGTTTGGGACTCCATATCGGCAAATGATGTTGTTTCGGATGAACTTAGCCACATACGCTGCTTTTAACACTACATAAGACTGAGCTTCCACCCACTTTGTAAAGTAGTCAATTGCCACCAGAATGTATTCATGCCTATTTGACCCTTTTGGCGTGACTGTGCCAATGACGTCGATTCCCCAGACCAAGGAAGGCCATGGTGAAGTCATATTGTACAGCTTCGACGGCGGGATATTCATGCGATTTACATAAATTTGGCATTTGTGGCATCGCCGAACAAAACCGATACAATCCTCCTCCATAGTAGACTAGTAGTAACATTGCCTGAGAATCTTCCGGGCTAACATTACTCCGTGCATGTGCGCCCTGCACTCTCCTCCATGCGCTTTGATTCTTCTGCATCGACACACAACTTGTGCATTCCCAAATGACCCCTCTTATATAGTTTACCTCCACAGATGATAAATTGAATGACCATCCGCCGTATTGCCTTCTTATCTTTGGCATTTGTCCATGGTGGATAAACCTCATTTTCTAAGAAGCTCCAGATATCATAGAACCAAGGGTTTTGATCTTGCGCTTCATCTATTGCAGCGATAGACTCGTAGACCGGCGTATACCTCTGCTCAATGTTGATCGGACGTACCTGGACTCCAAGCGGGATGTCTATCATAGATGATAGAGTTGATAAGGCATCAACGAACCTGTTGTTCTCCCTTAGTAGATGCATGAAAGTCAGCTTCTCAAACCTAGGAATCAGAACATCCAGGGTTTGGTGATAGATCTTCATCTTTTCTTCTTTAACCTTACAGTCTTCTTTTGCTTGAGACACAACTAGGTTTGAGTCCCCAGTGACGTCCAACCTTTTGTCCCTAGTTCCAGGGTGGCTTCCAAACCAGCGATACATGCTCATATTCTGCTTCGTTATTAGATACCTTGAACTGGAGTTTGAAAGCTAACGGTATATGGGAACTGTCAGGTGTTCTCAACAACGCCCTTATTCCATAACCATATTGGTTAAACACTTCGTCAAAACACATTGTCCAAATCTCTTCCTCGACTTGTAGAATAGCTTCATCTCGGAACAGGTATTCTACCGCTTTATCCCCTTTTACTGGGTGATCCGCCAAGAACTTTGCTGCAGCTCTCCCCATGACCGACTTGCAAGTGACATACTTCAGATCAAATTCGAAAAAGAGAAGCAACCAACGGGTTCGCCTACCCGTAAGTGCTGGTTTCTCAAAGAGATATTTGATGGGATTTAATCTTGAAACCAGAATTACGGAGTGAGCTAACAAGTAGTTCCTCAACTTCCTGGTAGCCCAAACCAAGGTAGGCATGCTTTTTCCAGCAGGGTGTAACGGTCTCATAATCCAGCATTTTCTTGCTAAAATAGTAGATGGATTTCTCCACCCTATCCTCAGATTTCTAAGCAAGTATGTATCCCATCGTTGTGTCTATTACTGACAGATACAAAATCAAAGGCTTCCCTAGCTCTAGCGGCGACAACAACACATGTGGATTCTGAAGGTACTGCTTGATCTGCTCGAAAGCGAACTAACATCGATCATCCCATTGGAATTTCTTTCCTTTCTTCAGGAGACCAAATAGTGGTTCATAAGTCAAGGTTAATTTAGAGGTAAACCGTCATATGAATTACACTTTACCTAGAAAGCCTCGCAACCTCCCTTTTAGTCCTTGGTGGTGGCATTTCTAGGATGGCCTTCATTTTGGAAGGATCTACCTCGATGCCCCTCTGTGTGATCAACAAACCCACTATTTTCCCTACTATTACATTGAATATACACTTTTGTGGATTCAACCTCAGTTTGTATTCTCTGATCCATTGAAAGAATTTCTTCAAGATGATGTAGTGGCCCTCTCTTTCCTTGGATTTGACAATCATGTCATCCACATACATCTCAACCTCTTTATGATGCAGGATTGTGGTTACAACCCGTTGTTAGGTAGCCCTAGCATTCTTCAGTCCAAATGGCATCACCGTGTAGCAGTAGGTTTCCCACAATGTAGTGAAGGCGATTTTCTCTCTATCCTCGAGTGCCATCAGAATTTGGTTATATGCCGAAAATCCATCCATGAAGGAGAGCAAAGCATGGCCTGCGGTTAAGTCCACTAATTCATCAATATGCGGCAAGGGGAAGTCATCCTTTGGACTAGATCTATTCAGATTCCTGAAGTCCACACACCTCCAAATTCTGCCATCTTTCTTTGGCACTGGGACAATGTTGGCCAACCAAGTTGGATACTCAGATACTAGCAAGAACCCTATATCTATCAGCTTGGTGACCTCCTCTTTAATCTTCAAAGCCCAATCCGGGCATATTCTCCGCAACTTCTGTTTGATGGGTCGAGCCTCGAGGTTAAGAGGGATCCGATGTTGTACAATCTCAGGATTGATTCTAGGCATGTCTTCGTAAGACCACGCAAAAGCATCTTTGAAATCTTTTAATAAAGTGACTAAGCGTTTGCGCTCCTCCGATGACAACGTGGACCCGATCTGGACCAAACGTGGATCCTTCTCAGTACCCACATTAATTGTAATGATTTCATCAACAAGGGATTTTACAAACCTTTCCTCTTCCTAATTAATCAATTTTTTCAAAACTAGAGGAATTCCTTCCTCATCGTTTTCATCAAAGTTTTGAAAATCATGATCAATGCCATAAACAAGCAGCACAGAGAAATACTTGGAATCTGCAGTGGCATTCTCATTCACAAGGTCAAGCTCACCAAATTTTTCAGTTACAACCGACTCAAAGGAAAAAGAAAGGACGACCTAGACAAAACCTCAGAATCCAGGTTATCAACCCTAGGAATACTGGACCCAGGCTCAGAAGAACCGGAATCTGATTTCGAATCCATAGACTCTGTGGAATCAGGTTTTAGTTCACTACCTGACTCAGAACTGCTAGACAGGTAGCCTTCCTCCAACTGCCAAACGAGAGATGGTGCGTCAGATGCATCTAAGATATTGCTAGAAGGGTTCACACCCAGTTGGTCTCCAATCATGAAAACGGTCAGGTTATCCCCCAAGCTCTCTAAGTCGATCAGAGGATTCGAAAGGAGACATGCCAGTGCTGCCCCTCTTTCAAACTTGCTTCTGTTGGAATCACTTTCTATGCTTTTTGCAGCTTTAGCAATCGATTCATCCATTTCCTCCGTATCATTGTCTTGCAACTACAAGTTGAAGAAAATCTCAAAACCGGGAACCCGCTGCTTCTCAGAGTTGAACCAGGGCTTGGGGAAACCACAAAATGGGAAGTCTTCTCCCTCCCAAACAAAATGACGATTTAGGGTCCCACGAATTGGTTTGTGCACAAGTTCACAGAACTTCCTGGTTTGCTTAGTTTTGGTTCTACCGGCCATCTCTTTTCCTTTCCTCACCCAGTCCTCTTTGGTGGGCGTATAGCCATGACCAAAGGCATGCGGGTTATGTGGCACATCGGCCAATGCAGTAACGCCCTTCCGGCCACTCCTTCCCAGTCTCATTCCTGGCATGTGTTGGAGCTTGTTCATGAAGTATACAGATTGGGTGGCGACATACAAGCCCTCATCAATAGCCAAAATATTCTGCACTACCTAAGCCTCAGCTAAGGTAAACCCTGAGAGGAAAACATCCTCTTCGCCATGCACAATCTCTAGCACAGGTGTAGTGACCTCTGGCGGAGGATGTATAGATGAATTCCCGAAGACTATGGCCACCCCTTTCCCATAGGGATACTTTAACATTTGGTGAGGGGTGGAAGAGACAGCTTTCACTTGGTGTAGCCAGGGTCACCCAAGTAGTCGATTGAAAGTGGCTAGAACATCCAGGACATGAAACTCGATATCCTGTTGAGCTGGGCCGACCTGTACTCTGATCTGCGCTGTTCCCATTACCTCTCTGCTTATATTGTCATATGACCGTTTCACATGGTCTGTAGGCACGAAATTCGCCGGTTTCAGGCTAATTGCATAATCTGTGTGACAAGGGTAGACGTTAATTGCTAACCTGGTGTCGACCAATACTGCAAATACCCACTTTTCTCGACACTCCACTGATACATACAGAGGTTTGTTGTGTGTAGAGAGCCTTCCGGTGGCAGTTCCTTGTCTGAGAAGGTTAGAGCTGGCGTAGCACCTCCCGGGAAAACTAATCCCACCAGTTGTTCCAGGGTAATGTCGATGGACAACTTAGCTTTATCCATCACCGATAGTACAGCCTGTCTATGCACTCGTGAAGCCATAAGCAGACCCTAAATAGATATGTCAGCTTGAATCTTTTTCAACTGTTTCAACACAACCTCTTTTTCCAACAGTTTTTCTTTATGTTTCTCTACTTCTTTATCCTTCCCGAATGCCTCGGGTTGATCCAGATGTGGTGGTTTGAAATATCGACCATTTCTTATCATATGGTCGATCTCTTCCACGTACCAAGTGTTGTAAGGAAGGTCTTCACCCCAATCTTCATCAGTATGAGCCAGGTGTAAGTCATCGTTATCCCACCAGATTCTTTCGGCAGCCGACAAGCATTTGTTCAGCTTCGTTTGGATCATCTTCTCATCACAAATATCCCCTGTAGGGTGTTGGGCTTTTCTAGCTTTCCGGTTGCTTTCATCCATTTCTTGCTCGAACTGCTTCAGCGCGGCTTTTTGTTCAATATGTACAGTACTAACAATGCCTAGTTCCTAAGCCGATTGTTCTACACCGGTGTTTTCTGACAGTTTACCCTTTCCATTGGCCATTCCGGCCATTGCAGTGGTTCCCGCTTTCTGTTCTTCCAGCTTCAATTCAGCTCCCTCATCTCTATCGGGTTCGTCACTTAGCCACCCAGAATTGTCTGTCGACCCGTTTAGATCAAACCAATCAATATACACGTCCCATTAATCTTGGTCATCAAAGAACTGCAAATTGTCTATGTCCTCCTCTAGGTCGGCTAGATCATCTAATCCCTTACTTGGGCCATCATCTTGAACTACACTGACCTCCATCCCAGTCCACAACACCATTTCTGGCTTAGCTTGATTGATTGGCACAATATAGCAGTACGGGTTGTACCCCCCGTCACTTAAGTCCTTAGAGCCCTCGGACAATGAACTTGTACTCTCCTCGACTAACCCCTCTTCTTCTACCTTCGTCACCAGCACGGGTTCTGGTTAGAGTGTAGATGTGTTCATCATGCACAAGTCCGTGCTCTCAGGGATGAAGAACGCCGGTTTAGGTAGGTAGGAAGGGATGATATTTATACTGGGATCATAAGGGACGACCAGTGTATGGATGAGGTTTATTTGCCAGGGTGGAGAGACTTGGTTATGTGGTGGGAGAGGATTTGTAGTGGCGTTGGGTTTTTGAGGAGGTGCTATCACCTTATTCTCAATGAGATCTTGAATCTCATGACGCAGCCTATAACATTGATCAGTGTCATGACCGTGCTGCTGGTAAAAGCACAGTATTCGGCCGGGTTGTGTTTTGGAAGGAGAGGATTGGGTAGTGGGCGTTGTTCTAACGGCTTAAGATGCCTCTTTCTGATCAGGACCCCTAGGGCTTTGGATAAAGGCGTGTAGAGTGGGGTAAAAACCCATTGAGATTGGCCCTGGATGGTTGAGGTTTGTGGAGTTGTGTTGGATGTGTTGGCGAAAGGGTTGGCAATTTAGGTGTGGTGGTGACCATACTCACATCTAAAGGTCGTGCAGAGGTGCTACCACTCATGGTTGCATTGGAACTGCATGTAAAGGGCCTCTTGGGCTGTTCATTCTCGTTGTTTATCAGCCCCTGTTTTATCGCATCTTCAATTTGCACCCCTATCTCATGGAGCTCAGCAAATGTAAACAAAGGCAAGACTATCATCTTCTGTAACATTCTCCCTTGCAAGTTACGGACCACCATTCTGATTTGGTCCTTTTCAGATGGCTTGATAGTCATCCTAGAGGCTTTAGCCCTTCATCGGGTTACAAAATCCGAGAAGCCCTTATTTGGCTCCTGGCGGGTCGCTTCAAGATCACGGCTGTGACCTTGATTTGGGTATTGTAGGAGTACTGTGTGATGAAGGCCTCGACCATTTCCTTCCAACTCTGTTTCACTGAGTCTTCAAGCTTTGCATACCGGATGGGCGCTATACTCAATAGGGTCCGGCCAAAAAGCGACAGCTTCTGAAGCTTAGTGAGACCCATTGGTCGTAGGATATCAAAAAATAACCGTAAATGGACCATAGGATCCCCGGAGCCGTCGAACCGGTCTATGTGCGACATCTTGAATCTGTTCGGTAGAGTTACTGCGAAGTCTGTGTATTCATTCTCAATGTCAGGGATCGAGTTCATGCCCTGTGCCCGTTTAAAGAGCTTTTCTAGCTTGTTGACCTTTAATGCAGTGGGGTCAACCTCGAATTCAAATGGCGCCTCCGTTTGGTACACTGCTGCCCAAATTCTCTTGGACATTGACAGTGACTCCGGGTGCTGGAATATCTACTGGAGGTGCATGGGATACGGAGTCTATTGCCGGTTGTGGTTGCTGTTGCTGACGCCTATTTATCACTTATGCTTGGCGGGCTGTGACCTCAGCTTGGCAGGCAGCATCTAGTTGCATGGTCTTAATGGTCTGCTAGAGTAGACGAAGCATATCTTCCATGCTAACTGGGGGATGTTGAGCTATCAGAAATGGTGAATACTCTCTTTCTATAGTAGTAGAAGAAGACTGAGGCTGACTAGGCGCAGGTGAAGTAAAAGGTGACTGCTGGACTAGCGAATTATGCTTGATCCTCCTTCATCTGGTAACCGGTGGGAGTGAAGCAAACACTGGTTGTCCCCTAAAAAGATGCCCAGATCTGTAAAGTTGCCTTACACGGGTCCAGAGTGCTTGGGGGTTAACAGAATCGTCCGAAGCAATGGTGTAAAACTACTTTGCAAAAAGAAATAAAGCAAATGAAAACAAAAATAAAAAACAGCACCTCAGCTTAGACACTAGCAATACGCAGTTGCAATTATAAGCGGTGGAACTGTACTCAACACTGATTTCTGTCCCAAAACTGATACCCAAACTTGCAACTGATACATACATTCCTGTAGAGTTTCACTCTAAAAGCACGTACCAGTTAAGTGAGAGCCAAAACACCCCTATGAGAGGGTAAGGTTTCCCTGTCCTAGTTTCATTAGGAACAAGGGTTTCACTACTCAAGCAAAGTGTTTCACACAATCCTGCATTCGGGTAAGTAACCTATCCTAGTTTGGAACAGTCTCTATGGTTTTCGATATGCAGCTAGGTCGATTGGCCAAAAAGGGTACCTCAACAAGACTACCTAATATACCTCACACCTAACACCGAGAAGTGAAAGGAGGATCAAACGGTACAGTGGTAGTCCAGATCCAAGGGTTGTGTTCCCATCGTGGCAGAACCCGTAACCGGTTAGCCTTTTGGCAAGCTTTTCCAAGCGAGTCTCCGGCAAACCGTCCAAGAATAGCAGATGGCAAACACTGTGACCTTAGGCGCACCGATGCAAAAGCAAAGAAACACATAAGTGTAGATAAAAAGTCATATCATGAGTTCGAGTCAAGTTCTCTAAGTCCTCAATAGACTCGCCAGAAACTGTAGCTCAACTTTTTTGCTCTCCCTTTTGGAAACTCAGGAAAAGCCCTACAGTTCAGACTCTCGTGGTTTTGAATCTAATCTCACAAGTGTAATGTGAAACTAATAAACACCAAAGAGTCCAAATCCGGCAAATCATTTTGGAAAATTGATTTTGAATCAAAAAGTGCCAAAATTGGACTGCTTTTCCAGATACAGAGTCGCCACCTAAATATTTTATTTTTGGAAAAATTTAGGAAACTCATGGCTCATGCCAAAGGCCACGTGTCCGTCATCACCAAAGTTGCCTCAGCTCGGAAACTTAGGTACGAGAGAGGAAGGTCATGAATTAAGCACCCCTGCTCGCCCAATCAAAGATCGGCCTCTACTAATCATGATATGATTTTTATCAACATTATGTGCTCTTGTTCCTGTTATTAGACTAGCATTACTATGTGATGTGCACAAGAAAGTATAGACTAGTTTGCTCAATTTTGAACAATTCAACTCATGTGTTGTTTGTAAAAATGGTTTGAATTTGCCACCTCAAGTGGGCTTAAAGTTTACGGATTTGCCACCAAACATAGTGGGCTTAAAACTGATTTGCCACTCAACAAAGTGGGCTTAAAACGCACATTATTGAATTGTTCTAATTCAAGCAACAAGCCTTCATCCATAGGCATTCCAAGCAGTTATCAAGTACGCATTTAGCCTCATGGAAAGCATGCTAGACATGGAAACATTCACACTCATGCAAATAAGCTAAAGCATAAAAACTCACCTAGTACTCCAAGCAAAGAAGATATGAGTTAGAAAAATATGCATGATTCCTAACTATACAAGATGACTAATGCAACACATACGATATACAATTAATAGGCTCGGCTACTAATATGGCATATGGATCGATTTGATAACATGTGGTTAAACAAGTATTCAAGGAATTATTAAAACAATAATGCAGTTTGAATGATGCGTCGAGCCTTGGTGCATGCAATACGAATGAATGAATGCAAGCATAAGGTATGCTAATTGAAACGCGTCCCTAATCTGACCATCAAAAGTAGATAAATAAAAGGGAGAAAGACGTGGGGTTGGAAGACAAGCACATTATTTCATTTTGCTCTCACGAGGCAGAGTCCAAATGAATAAAACTAAGCTAATTAGCAACTAACTAGGGCTAAGATAATTCAGCTAATTATTGCAAACCAAAATAAAAAGCTAAACTAATTAACTAATTATTACAACACTTCAATGAATTAACTAGTACGCTAACGAATTACTTTACAACACAAATGTAAACAACCTAAGCAATTAAGATATCCAACTACACTGCCACCACTCCGCCTTAGGAAGTAGAAGATGCACATGCTCGGTTCTCGTCTAAAAAGACATCTGTTTTGCTCTCGAAAGCCGTTATTTGTAGGGTTGAACATTTCCAGAACCTTTCTACTCCACCTTACCAACATTCTTCTGAGGTTTACATTAGTGGCTAGCCGCTATGGATGAATGCTACCGCCTATCTGCCGGCCAAAAAGGTGGTCTGCCAGCCATCTATGGTGCACTGCCGACTATGGATGGTGGCCTGCCGGCCACTGATGCACTGGATCACCATGTTACAACAGAGTACAAACAGAGCAAAATGAGGGTTTTTCAAGGATTATCTGCACAATTCACCCCTCCTTTTTCACGGACAAATCCAAGGAGTTATGAACATAAACCACAAACCACCAATCTGAGCAATTTCATTGCATGATGGCTTGTGCTTCAAGGTGTGCAAGCTCAATGAATGCAAAATAAGACATTCAAGAACCATCACCCTATCATGCATGGTCAGGGGTAATGAAGACCTAGGAAAGTTGAGACATTTGATCACTTTGAGTATGAAATGTCCCAATTTTCCTTGTGTTCAATTAACGTCCAATTGAACACACAATACACAAGTTATTATCTTGCTCAATTTTACTCCCATGTTGTTAGTTACTCATTTTAACTTACCAACCTTTACTTAATCCAATTAAGTCCAAAAGGGTGAGTTAGAGTCCTCTAATGGAATGAAGGCTCAAAACATAAGTTGCTTTGGGTATGAAAGAAGTCTTATACCGTTGGTAATGAACCCTCAAAGGGATTAAACCATTAAGTATGAAACCTCGATTCCACACTTAGGCAAACAAATGACTTGAAACCACTTTCAAAGAAAAATGAAAAGCCAAGAAAGGTGGGAGGTTGTAGAGGTGATTAGTGCTGAAATGAAGTACAAAACAACATCAAAGCATGCAATCAACTCAAACAAGAGGTGCCTAATGGCCTAAAACACCAAGCTTGTGAGGACTATTACACTGTAACCATGCAAAACAAGACTTAACTGACCCAACCAACCCAAAACAAAGCTAAAATAGTCAAAAACAGAGGCAAAAACATGCTGGAACAAACCTACAAAAAACTAGAAAAACATGCTAACACATGGAGTTAACTAGGCTAGCAAATAAGACACAGAGGGGAGGCTGACCCCTCTAATTTTGGATTTCAAAACAAGTTTTTTGCCACTGAAAATACTCTAAAATTCAATGGTTAAAATCCTAAAAAATATGGTTTAAAGATGGGAAACAAAGGTGCAAAAGCCTTACAAGCAAGGAATAAAGAAGGGTGAGACACCCCCTAACCTCAAATGGCTTAAAACACCAATTTTAGCCAATAAAAATAGAGTTTTTTACAATTAAAAAATGGCCCAAAAACAGTGGGAAAAGATGGAGAAGCAAGTATACTAAAACAAATTACAAGACAAGTATTATACCTCTTGAAGCCAAACACAACTTCAGGCACAAATACAAGCCAAAACCACCTTCAAGAACTCTAACAAGACCTCAAGGGACCTCAGCTCAAAGGTGATCAAGTTTGGTTAAGGAAGTCAAGGCAAGAGTGTAGTGTAAGTAGGCAAAATTGTAGAGAAATGCAAGAGAGAGAGAGAGAGAGAGAGAGAGAGAGAGAGAGAGAGAGAGAAATCTAGAGAGAAAGAGAGAATTTTTGAGTTTGAAATCTTTCAACCTCAAAACATGAGAGAGGGCCTCCCTATATATAGAAAACATGAATTCTATACAAAGAGATCCATCCCTCCACGTGTGGACAGATGCAAGCATCTATGCAAACAGCTGGCACAAAATATCTACAGAAAACACTGGTAGCCGACCGGCCATCAGTGATCGCCGGAAAGGCAACATTGATGGCCGTCATACTAGAAGCTCTAGCCGGAAGCCTTTATAGATGGTCGGCAAGCCACCAAAGAATGAAGGAGGGAAAGACCAAGACATGGTCCAAAAAGGAAACAAAATGGATGTAAGGTTTGAAAGGTCCAAACTTGTGGCGTTCCGCTGAGGGCTTCGAGCGCTCGGTGAGCAATCAGACTCGTCATTAGATGTACTTGCAAGAACATCCATGTCTTGAAAGGCCATAAAAAATGGGGTGTCTACATATAAGCTCTGGAGCAAGGGCCGAAAAATATGCGTAAACCCACAATTGAAAGGAAACGACAGTAGTGTTATCAACGGTGTCAATAGATATAGCAAGTGCAAAGCAGAAGGCACATAGCATGAACAGATATAGAAAGTACAAAGAAAAAAGAACAGGTGTTGAACATATATAAAGCAGAAAATATGAAATAGAAAGCATAAGTACAAAGTAGGAAGCAAGGTCCATACCTCCCAGGCTCGCCAGTAGCCCCTACCCGCTCTCCCCTCATGCGGGAAGTGGAGCTCATGTAGCCGTAAAGAGTGGCAAGGCCAGCTCTGCTCCAGTCATAGAATCAGACCTGGGGCAAGGTCACTACGGCACTCAGTAAATACAATCCTACGATGTTCCACCTGTTCGTAAACAAGGTGGTACCGAGGAGAAACATCAAGAAGCCCTGGGTGTACTGTTCTATTTCCTCCAAGGTCACGGGCTTGCTCATACGAAAATGCTCAAAAAACTAACTATACCGCACAATCACTGGCCTGGATATAGGTGTGCGTGCTCCAAAGTAAGAAGATCCAAGCTACCTTTCATTCGCCCATATCCGTGTCGAAGGGGACCAAATCACCCCCTACTCCTAAGCCTGTCAGCTTGGAGAAGTCATAGGGATTCATCGTCATCTTCCCAATGGAAGAGAAATGGAAAGAATCCGTGGTGTCCAACAATCTCTCTACCAACGCTCCAATGAGGGGTCGGCTCGCTATGAGACGTGAAAGTCCGGAGCAAAAAAGGCCAAAGCCAACCTCGTCGACAATATCACGGACCTCCGCGAGGAGCTCGTAGTACCAGTCCCTGGCCGTCACCGCTTTGTACCCCCTGTAGGCACGGGAGTCTCCCTGTGATAAAGAAAAGTGAATCAGATGAAAGACAATGATAAATGAACATTCAAAATACAAACAATGCATAAATGCAATTCGAGGGAAGGCATAAATACATGAAAATAGAGTTTTTACCTATGTAGTGCCATAAGAAAGATGAGAGTCTAGCTTCCTCAACAGAAGGTCCTCTGGCATACCGCATACAAAGTTGCTAAAGTGCATGACCCTTCGGGTGGTAATATGTGCGTATGGGGATGGTATGTTTCTGGATCAAAGGGCTGAATCCCTAGTGGTAATGGCTCAGGCTCGAGTCCCGGAGTGAACTCTGCCTCCAAGTCAACTGCAATACCCTTCGCCGCTAACCCCTCAACCTAATCAGCAGGTGATGGTGGAGGCAGAACCTCGGGAGAAACCCTGTCATGTGGAATATCATTTGCCATTTGGGAAAGTAGGTGAAAAGTGCGCGAAAAATGAAGAAAAATGGAAAAAAGAGGAAAAACTTGGAAAAAGTCAACCCTAGGAGAGAGAAAATGGGAGAAAGAGTCAAAACCCTAGAAAGTTCACCAAACCCAAGAGAAACTTGAGGGGAACAAACCTAAAGTGGTGAAAATGCAAGAAAAAGTGGAGAAATCAAATTTTGCTCGGTTTCAAACGTACAGAATTAAGAGGGTTTTACGAAAAAAGTTTACGTAGGGCATTGGAAAGCGTGTATAAAGTGCAAATCTAGAGAGAGGAAGCACCTAGAGAGAGCGAGGGAGGATTTTCGGTCAAGGGTTTGTGAGGAAATGAAATATGGAAATATATATTTAAAGACCCATGTGTGAAAAGTCAAAACTGCCCCGATTTGGCACGGGTGGCTGGCAGGCCACATCTATGGATGGTAAGAACAAATGGTGGCCGGCGGCTTCCCCTCGCGGCCGACAGATGGCTGGTGGCCCTCACTTGTGTCCTGCTGCTGAATTGTGCCTCTGTTTCCCAAGTGGTGTATGGAAGGTTCTTGTTTTGAGTTCAGCTTGATTCTGGAGGGAACCTAAAACTGCGTTTTAGTGCGTAAATGTACCCCTCTTGCCTAGATGAATGCGGTGTATCCTTTTTGAGCATGTTGCAATGTCTCCGAGAGGTAAATCAGAGCCTATTACCTTCATTACTCTTGCACGCTCTGCCAAATTACACGTATTCGTTCTCGTTTGTCACAACAAATATGCGTTTTCATTTACATTTGTACATGCATTGAGTGTGCGCATTGAGTACGCCTGTATAGAATATGCTTTCAATTAACATTGTACATCGGTTGTCTGTCTTGCATGGAACATGCATTTTCATTATGTTGAGTTGTCATCCTGTTTACTTTGTGCATCTATCGCATTTGTTTGCTTCATACCTTGTTTTATTTTCTCCGTGGGTTTCATTCGTCGAGGCCAAGGCCTTCCCAGGGAGAGATAATCCTGCTTAAGTTTTGATTGTTTAATTGTTCCTTTGTTGACTTGCAAATCGGTTAAAAATAGCAGGTGCACCTGTTTGTTCACACTACCCTTTCTCCTCTCACGTGCCACGCGTTAGGATTGCAAATCGGTTAAAAACAGTAGGTGCGCCTATTTGTTCACACCACCCTTCCTCCTCTCGCGTGCGACACATTAGGATTTCAAATTGATTAAAAATAGCAGGTGCCCCTATTTGTTCACACCACCCTTCCTCCTCTCGCATGCGACGCATTGGGATTGCAAATCGATTAAAAACAATGGGTGCGCCTATTTGTTCACACCACCCTTCCTCCTTTTGCGTGCGATGCGTAAGGATTACAAATCAATTAAAAACAGCAAGTGCGCCTGTTTGTTCACATCACCCTTCCTTCTCTCGAGTGCGATGCGTTAGGATTGCTAATCGGTTAAAAATAATAGGTGCGCCTGTTTGTTCACACCACCCTTCCTCATCTCCCGTGCAACGCGTTAGGATTGCAAATTGGTTAAAAAGAGCAGGTGCGCCTGTTTGTTTACACCACCCTTCCTCCTCTCGCGTGCGATGCATTAGGATTGAAAATCAGTTAAAATAGCAAGTGCACTGGTTTGTTCACACCACTATTCCTCCTCTCGCGTGCGACACATTAGGATTGCAAATCGGTTAAAAATATCCGGCGCACCTGTTTGTTCACACCACCCTTCCTCCTCTCACATGTGACGCGTTAGGATTGCAAATCGGTTAAAAACAGCAGGTGCACCTATATGTTCACACCACCCTTCCTCCTTTCACGTGCTACGCGTTATGATTGCAAATCAGTTAAAAACTGCAGGTGCATCTGTTTGTTCACACCACCCTTCCTCTTCTCTTGTACAGTGCGTTAGGATTGTAAATCAGTTAAAAATAACAGGTGCGCCTGTTTGTTCACACCAACTTTCCTCCTCTCGCGTGGGATACGTGAGGATTGTTTACCTCGGTTAAAAACATCAGGTGCGCCTATTTGTTCACACCACCTTTCCTCCTATCGTGTTAGATACGTTAGGATCTTGGTTGACACCTAGAGTGCGCTTGATGGTTACATTGTCCTCCTCTCTTCTTGCGTTAGGCGTAGTTAGGCCTATATTTTCTTACATCCTTTCTACGTATAACGTAGTTTGGTTTGCGCTTTTGATGTCTCGATCGCATGAAACGTGTTGATTTATCCGCGTCTTTTCATGTGAGGCACGGTCTGATTCATTTTGCTTTAATTTATGTTGCATTGCTTAGTTTCATTGCATGATGATAAGTTATTTTTCTGTGTGTGATTTGTTTCTTGTCCCTAAACTACGCTGGTTTGATTCCTTGTAAAGGGATACGTAGGCAGCTTGCGAGTGCAACCATTTACTTTATGCCTTGTTTGTTTTGCCCAAGCCTTACGGCTTTGTCAAAATGGGTCGTCTTTGGGATTTGACGTTCACTCACTTCATTTCATGACTTCGAGTTCTGCCAAAGAGGGACAACTATAAACACCCCATTTTTGACCGCCCTTACGACTTGGGCACCATTGTTTGCACATAAAATGATGAACGTATATGCAGGTCAAGTGCTCGACAATCCTCGACAGAATGCCACGACTCTAAGCCTCAAAACCCTGCAAACATTGTGCCTTGTTTTTGTACTTTTTGCACCAAAACCCCGGCCTTTCAAACCTGAAAAACTTGGGACCTGCAGGACCATTTTTGTAGGCTACCTGCCACCCTTGTGCCTTGCCGGCCAAGAGTGTGGCCTGCCAGCCACAAGTGTGTTTTGTAGATATTTTATGACAGTTGTGCCAGCTGCTTACACAGATGCTTGCATCTACTCCCACGTGTATGGGTGGATGTTTTTGAGGGAGTGGCCTTTTTTTCTATAAATATAGGACCTCCTCTCCCATTTTTGAGGTTTAGAAAAATTAGAGCAAAATCAATTTTCTCTCTCTCTACAATTCTCTCTCTTAAAATTTCTCGAGCTTTTGCCTATACACTCTTAACCAAACCTTTCCATCTTTGAGTTGAGGTACTTTTGAGCCTATCTTGAGCTCTTGAGGGTGTGTATGGGTTGAATTATTGGTTCAAAATGTTCTTCTGTTCAAGAGGTATAAGGCTTTGCTTGTCTCATTGCTTTAGTCGCTTCTTTTCTTACTATTTTTCCATTGCTTTTGGGCTGTATAAACTCTATGTTTTTGCGTTGAAACTTATTGTTTAAGGCCTTAAAGGGTGGAGGGGTGTTTCACCTTTTTTTCCACCTTGCTTCTCTAGCCTTTACCCTTGTGTTTCTCACCTTTACACTATCTTTTTTTGAGCTTTTAAACACTAATTTTCAAAGTTATTTCAGTGACTAAAATGTTATTTTGAAGCCCAAAATTGGAGGGATTAGCCTCCCCTCCTTGTGTCTTGCTTACTATCCTAGCATGCTCTATGTTTTAGCTTATTATTCTAGCTATTGTTGTCTTAATTCTAGCATGTTTTAGGACTTATTTAGCACTACTTTAGGACTATTTTTAAGTGTTCGTTGCATCTGAGCTTTGTAATGCATGCTTGTACTGTAATTATCCTCATAGGTTTGGTGTTTTAGGCCTTAACCACCATCCTATTTGAGTTGATAGCACTTGTTTATAGTTTTCCGTACTTGTTTTCACCCCTAATCACTTCTATAACCTCCCTCCTTTCTTGGCTTTGATTTGCTTTCAAAGTTGGTTCAAACTAGTTGCTTGTTTAAGCTTGTGATAGAGGTCTTGTGCTTAAGGGTTTAATCCCTTTGGGGGTTCATTATCAACGGCATGACACTTCTCTCATGCCTAGAACAACTCTTAGTTTGATGCTTCTTTCCATTAGAGGACTCAGTCTTCACCTTCAGACTTAATTTGTTAAGGAATGATTGGTACATTACAATGGAGTAATAAAATTGGGGACTAAAAATGATGCAAGATAATAACTTGCTTAGGGTTCAATCGGACATTGTCAACCATTGTCTTTAGTCGTTTCATACTCATTGGTGATGAAAACAATTCAAGAGTCATTGTCAACCACTTCCCTTGATCATCCATGATAGGGAGGAGGTTTGAGAATCTTTATTTGTTGCATTTGTTGAACTTGCACGCTTTGGTTCATAGGCCACCATGCAAATGAAATTGCATCCATTGATGGTTTGTGAATCAAATTTGCTACTCCTTTGAGCAATTTGATAATAAGGAGGGATAAGTTATGCAAACAAACCCTTGAGAATATCCTGTGCTTACTCTATTTGTTCTTTGTTACAGTAGGAAAAACAAGACATCAGTGGCCGACATGCCACTTTTTGTGGCCGGCACACCCTCATCTGTGGCCAGCAGGCCACCACTTTTGGCCGGTCGGCCACCTTTGCAAAATCCAGTAGTGTACTTTTTCTAGCAAAACAGAGTTGGTTTTGAGGTGAAAAATAGTACAAGTGTCCTACTATGCAATAGAGGCATCTGGCAGCGAAATAGTGGCCTTTTTCAGGTGAAAATCCACGCATGCATGAGCATTCCTCGTTTCTCGAGGCAGAGTAATTAGAATAACTAGTTTAGCACTTCTTTCACATTGTATTCATGTAACTAATTGGTTCTTTTTGATTTATAATTAGTTTTATTAGTTGGTTCAATTAGTTAGTTAATTTGTTGCAATGTTTAATTAGCTAGTTTAGTTGGTTTGTAATAGCTAGTTAATTAACTTAGCGAGTTTATTCATTTGGACCCTCCTGTGTAAGGTCGCAATGTTGTAATAACGTGTATGTCATCCAACCCCACGTCTTTCTCCTTTTTATTTAACTGCTTATGATGGTTAGTTTAGGGCATCATATTTTGTTTAGCATCTCTCATGCCTTGCATCCATTGTCTTACATGCACCGAGGCTCAGCGCATCATTCTTACTTGCATTGTTAGTTTAATACTTCTTTGAAAAAGGTGCTTAAACTGCATGCTATCAAATCGATTCATATCCCATATTAGTAGCCGAGCCTAGTAATTGCATATAGCATGTGTTGCATTAGTCATATTGCATTAGTTAGGATCATGCATTTTTTCTAACTCTTTTCTTTTGGCTTTCCTCGGAGTACTAGGTGAGCATTTTCGCTTTAGCATATTGCATTTGTATGTTAGTGTTGCCATGTTTACCATGTTCATCATGAGGCTAAGTGCTTAAGTGATAAACTATTTGAATGCTTGCAGATGAAGGCTAGTTGTTTGAAATTGGGATAGTTTGATTAATGTACATTTAAGCCCACTTTTTCAAGTGGCACATTCACAAACTCTTTTCAAAAAACAAAACATGAAATCAAATGTTCCAATTCTTGCAAAATTAGTTTATACTTGTGTGCAACACATAGTAAAGTTAGCCTAATAATCGGAACAAGTACATATAATGTAAATAAGAATCACATCACGAATAGTATAGGCCGATCATTAATTGGGGGAGAGGGGTGCTCAATTCATGACCTTCCCCTCTTGTACCTAAGTTCCCGAGCTGAGACAACTTTAGTGATGACGGACTAATGGCCTTTGGCACGAGCTTTGGCTTTCCTAAATTTTTCAAAAATATTTAGGTGGCAACTCTGAAATCTAGCAAAGCAGTCCATTTTTGGCATTTTATTCAAAACATCGATTTTCCAAAAAGAATTGCCGAATTTGGACTCTTTTTGTGTTTTCACTATTTTACATTGCACTTGTGAAATCAGATTCAGAACCACAGGTAGAGTCCGAACTGTAGGGCTTATTCATCTTCCAAAATGGGGCACGAAAAGTCAAGCTATAGCTCTCGACTCACCCGTGTCCAGTCCGATTCAGGAACAGTCATCTACTTCCAGTCCAGCACAAGACCAATCACCTATTCCAATGGCACAGTATCCCCCGGCTAGTATGAAGAAACTAATACATCATTTGCAACAGACAGTCAAGACACTACAGCATGACGCAGTCTGTGAAGCAGAGGTTACGGCCCGTCAAGCTAAGGTTACAACCAGGCTACAGCAACAGCAACCACAGCCAACAGCTGCTTCTGTATCACATGTACCCATCGCAGCTATCCCTGTTCCTGGTGCCACTGCTAATATTGCCAATGTCTAAGAAAACTTAGGCAATCTAACAAAGCCAATCCCAGCACAAGCTTCCAAAGCACTGGTTTATCAGACTGAGGCACCATTTGAATTTGAAGTCGATCCAACTACGCTCAAAAACAACAAATTAGAGAAGTTGTTCAAAAGAGCACAAGGGATTAACTCCATCCCTGACATCGAGGATGGATACACTGATTCTGCGGTTACATTGCTAGATCGGTTTAAGATGCCGCACATTGACCGTTTTGATGGATCTGGGGATCCGATGGTCCACATGCGATTGTTTTCTGATATCTTGCGGCCGATGGACTTAACTAGACCATAGAAGCTATCTCTCTTTGGTCGCACCATGTCAGGTATAGCGACCATTTTGTATGCTAAGTTGGAAGATTCCGTCAAATAGAATTTGGAAGAGATGGCCGAGGCCTTCGTTGCTCAGTACTCTTACAATACACAGATTGAGGTCACAACTCGTGATCTCGAGGCAACTTCTCAAGAACCGAAGGAGGGTTTCTCTGAGTTTGTGACTAGATGGAGAGCCAAAGCCTCAATGATGACCACTCGGCCTTTAGAAAAGGATCAGATCAGAATGGTTGTCCAAAATCTGTATGGCATGTTGTTGCAGAAGATGATTATTCTACCTCTATTTACCTTTATAGAGCTTCATGAAATGGTGGTTCAAATTGAGGATGCCATCAGAGAAGGGATCATTGTGGAAGATAATAAATCTTTGAAGAAGAATGTTGTTCGCAGTTCCAATACTACTATTTGTGGTAGCACAGCTGTGAAATGCTCAGAAGTAAACACTGTCACCACTCTCATCAATAACCACAAACCAACCACTTCAACTCGGCCCCAAGCCCGAAATTTCCATCCTTTTTGCATGAGTCTCTCTCAAGCCTTGAAAGCGCTGCTAGAAAAAGAGTACCTAAAGCTCCTAGAACCCTGACCCCTCTCAAATCCTCTTCCACCAAGATATGACCCCACTAAATACTGTGTCTATCATCAGCAGCACGGTCATAATACAAACCGTTGCATCTACCTCCGTCATAAGATTCAGGATCTTATTGACGAAGAAATCATAGCCCTACCAAAAGGACCTTAGGCCACCACTAACCCATTATCTTCACACCTTAACCTAATCCATTCACTACCATCCACCTACAACCCCAGCATATACATCACGCTAGCCCATTTGCCCAAGCTTGAGGTGTTCACCCCAGAAAGTACGGACTTGGGTATGATGGATGCACTTGAACCCTAATCATCTCAAACCCATGAACCCACTACTTCTGAGCTAATGAGCATGATTGAAGATTTGCAGAGAACTGTGGCAGATTTAGCCTTTGGGATTTTGGCTTCCTCGTCGACCACATCACATACTAGAAATTTCATGCCAAAAGGCTCCCCAATCTTAGGGCGAGCCGTATTTGAAGAAGGCCAACCCGAAGCTGTTTCAAGTCTGGGAGATCACATGTCAACAATGAATGGACCTCACTTCGATATAGCCACCCAATCTCTTGGCAAAGCTGAAGCAAGGGGCGGGAATAAGGACGGGGCAAGTATTGATCCTTATGAACATCTTCAATGGGCTATTGAGGCTTTGAAAGTCAAAGGTTGAACAAACAGCAAGGGCTTGCAGTTGTTACAAAAACTGTAGATGACACTTTTGTCGCTCAGGTTAGGGGCACTTTGAATTTGGGGCTAAACCATAAAAAAGGATGCCTGACCAGAAACACCCATTCCAGCTCTAGTTCTACACTCGTAAGGGATCATCAAACTAAGGCAACACCTGCCAAGCCCTCCATCAATCTTGTTAGGATTGGTAACCTCACCTTCAATCCCCTTTTTATGACCTTATCCAAAGCTCTCCAAATCCTCATAGGACAAGGCCATCTCAAACCCCTGGACCCTTGGCCTCTCCCTGATCCCTTTCTAGCCAAGCATAATGCTGCCAGGTACTGTGCCTTCCATCAACAAACCGGCCATGACACTGATAGTTGTTTTCGTCTTTGCTATGAAGCTCAAGATCTGATTGACGATAAGGTCATTACTCCACTGGGTCCTACAAAGTCTATCGGCACTAGATCGATGAACTTGGGGGATAATGTGACTATGTGACCAGGGATGAACCACCTGCTGATGGTGCTCATTTTACACCAGATGTGGTGGATGTCACGCACTGTTTTAGCACTTTGAAAATGCTGTTTATAGTAACTTGGGTATTGAGTCAGTCTTGTTGTATTGTATCCAGTCAGTCTTGTTGTGTCAGAGGTTGGTGATTTCGGGCTTGTTAACTCGGACATCACTTCTCCGTTTGTTATGTTTGTCTTTTACACTCTTTCTTTTGCATATGTTTCTGTCATTGAGCTAGTTAAGCCAGCAGATTTGAATGAATTATAGTTATTTTCACTTACTTCTACTGTGACTTTAAATCATTGCATTGACCAAAGTTTTTCAAAACTGTAGTGAAAACAAAGAGGAAGGAATTCCTCTGGATTTGCAAAAATTTGATCAACAAAGAGAAAGAGAGACATGCTAAGCCCTTAATGAATGAAATCATGTTTGTTAATGTAAGTACTGAGAAGGATCCTGGCTTGATCCAGATTGGTTCTACATTGTCTTTAGAAGAGCACGGGCGACTAGTCATTTTATTAAAAGATTTAAAAAAATATTTTTGCATGGTCCCACGAAAACATACCTAGAATTGATCTTGAGATTGTACAACATAGGATCACTCTCGGCCTCAAGACTCGACCCCTTTGCTTTCAAACCTTGAACCTTAATTCAAAATGTTCAACGATCAACCAAAATATGAGGCTTGCATGGTCAGATTGGAAGTAACCCTTGAACTAGGGGCAAGAAGGTTAGATGTGATCAAAGGAAGCTTGCATGGCTGGATGAGAAGCAGCCCTTGAACTAGGGGCAAAAAATGTCAGATGTGATCGATGATTCAAAATTGGGTCATTTCTCAAACCAATGAAGATCAGCAAGAAAGCCAAATCCCATAATCTAAGAGAAGAAAATTTTTGTTGAAGGACAATCAAGTTTCTATCCACAACACTAGGGGCAAATTCAAACCCAATTGGATGGGCCCTTACATCATCAGGACTATTTAGTCAAAACAACAGTCATTCTCATGGATTCAGATGGCTTAGAGATCTTACGGCCTATCAACGTTGACAAGTTAATTTTCTCATTTTTTAAGAGGCTTGTTGGGCCGAAAACCAAAAAGGGTGACCCGGGAAAAAGTTAGAGCAAGAAAGAAAAAAGAAAAGAATAAAAATGAAAAAAATGGAAACAAAAAAAAAAGGAAAGAAAAACGAAAAGAAAAAAAATAGAGCTCGCAAGGTTGAAAATCCGGAAGGGCGGCTTTGGCAAAAGTTAGAGCGCAAAAAGAGAGTGTTAATACCCAAGTGCACCTTAACCCCGGGAACTACGTACGACCTGATTCCCATCTTTCGGATACGTAGGCAACTTCATCCTGAAATTTGGCCCCAACCATTTTCAACCTGCTTGTCTCATCCATGTTGATTGGCTTATCCTTGTTCAAATCGGCTATCCTATCCATGTCCAATTGGCGCATCTTCGTTCAGATTCAGTTGTCCTATTCCGTTGGAAGATTCAACTAGAAGACAAATCAAGTTCGTATTTGAGGTTGCGCATCTCAAGAGTTAATTCCTCGTTGGCTGGGTAGTGGCCATTTGCAAAAATAGTTTTTGAGGATTTTTAGTAAAGCTGACTAATTTTCTCAAAAATCATTCCATTTTTCCAAAACTGGACCATTTCTTAGACCCTAAAAAGGAAAATTTTCAGTGCTCATAACCTAACTTACATGATTTCAAAGCAGAAAGTCGAACAAGCATGTTAATCTAACCCTCATGTTGGTCAAAATTGTTTTAGCAAAAATGAAAAACAAAAAAGGTCAAAATGATGAACTAGGGACATAGTTGAGTCAGGTTTTCTGTCTTTTTCCCGTTATCAACGTACTCACCAGAAAGGGCACAACTGAAGCTAGCAGCAGAGGCCAAAGGCTTTCTCATCCTCCAAGCAGCGAGGTATCGAGCCAAGTGCGAAGCATGAACTAGAAATGGAGCAGGATATTCGTCCTCCCTCATAAGGGCTCACAACTTTCAGCTTATCTATCGACCACACCTGGGAAGGGATAAAAAATAAGAGATTTAAGAATAAAGAGATGTGCACTGAGAGAAAAAAGTAAGAAAAGGGCTTTTGAGAGAAAATAGAGATTAAGTGCCAAAGTGATGTGAGAATCACAAATAAGAAAGGGTGAAAAACAATACCTGGAGAACCAGTGGGCTCCTCGTGAACTGAGAGCTCTCCCACCAGTGGTAAACATCCAAGTGTTGTGTTTGTTGTTTTTTGTCTCGATTCTTGTTTTGAGTCGTTGTGAGTGTAAATAGACGTGTTTAGATTGTTTTTCCTTTGTTGAGTCGCAGTGTACTGTAGTCAATCAGAGGCTCAATACCCCGATTAAGAATTCATTCTTGGTTTCATTTTCAAAAATAAAATTTTTTGTGCTCAGAGTGCTGTGTCATTCCCAACAATATGTACAAACAAAATTCCTTCTTTCATAAACTGCAGGATTCAACCTCGATCAAGGGAAAGCAACACAACGAGGACCTATTTGAAGCTACGTAGGTTCTAGACTACAACGCAAAAGAAAAGAGGGAAAATTAGGGCATCAAAGTTTGTTTGAACTTCTAAAAATTCTGAGACTGCATTCCGGGTGCACCTTCTCAGGCCTTGTCATTTCTCTGAAGTGTGAGTGTACCACGACCTCAAGCTCAAAACCTGCTTCAAGTCAGAATGGCGATCAAAGTGCTCTCCCAAACACCATTCCCCATCAGAGGCATCTTGGTTGTGTTTGCAATGAGTTCCTAGGAGACTAACTGCGACGGTGGAAACTAGAGTCCGAATGGCGATGCCTAGAACACAAAGGTTTGGAATTTCCGATACTAAAGTCTAGTTTGAATACTCAAGGGTGTATCCCCCGCTTGAAATCAGTATGACAGTCCCATAGATTGAGATAGCATCGTGTGCCATAATTCTGGATCCTGAACCAACCTTGTCTGTCACCCCATTGCAGAATAGGGAAAGTTGTGAATATGATCAGGAAGAAAAATGACATCCGTCGCTTCTGCATGCAGATGTTACCCCTTGTCAGCATTTGAGGGCCTTTAAACTGTGAGTTGAAGGGAAGAGTTCGAAGAACACAACAGGGAGATTGCCATCAGAGTAGAACAGCTCATCACCACTCACCCATGAGGTACTTTCTAAAGCGCCGCTTTGTTTGTTTACTGTAGTCCCCGAGCATTATCTACTACATACTACCATCACCTTCATGCATCTATCGTACAATCACATCACCTTCATTTATTTATCACACAAACTTATCATACTCTTTGCATCCATCTCATCATTTCAGGACCTCTTCTCACGATTTCAGTATGGTATGAGTGTTCATTTTCTCACACGATTTTAGCTTGTTTTGAATTTATCTCGGGATGAACGGAACGCGGCTCTGAGCGGTTTTCTCAGGACCTCTTCTCACGATTTTTGCATGATTTGAGTGTTCTTTTCCTCACACGATTTCAGTGTGTTTGGAATTTATCTCTGGACACGTGCAATACTACCCTAAGTGGTTTTTCTCAGGACCTCTTCTCACGATTTTAGAGTGGTTAGAGTGTTCTCTTCCTCACACAATTTCAGTGTGTTTGGAATTTATCTCAGGACACGTGGAATACTACCCTAAGTGGTTTTTCTCAAGACCTCTTCTCACGATTTTAGCGTGGTTAGAGTGTTCTCTTCCTCACACGATTTTAGCATGTTTAGGATTTATTCCTCCTCTTCTCACGATTTCAGCGCGGTTAGAGTGTTCCTTTCTTCACATGATTTCAACGTGTTTGGGATTTATTCTTCCTCTTCTCACGATTTCAACGTGGTTAGAGTGTTCCTTTCTTCACATGATTTCAGCGTGTTTGGGATTTATTCTTCCTCTTCTCACGATTTCAACGTGGTTAGAGTGTTCCTTTCCTCACACGATTTCAACGTACTTGAGATTTATTCTTCCTCTTCTCACGATTTCAGCGTGGTTAGAGTGCTCCTTTTGTCACACTATTTCAACGCGTTTGGGATTTATTCTTCCTCTTCTCACGATTTCAACATGGTTAGAGTGTTCCTTTCCTCACACAATTTCAGTGTGTTTGGGATTTATTGTTTCTCTTCTCAGGATTTCAGCGTGGTTAGAGTGTTCCTTTCCTCACACAATTTCAGCGTGTTTGGGGTTTATTCTTCCTCTTCTCATGATTTCAACGTGCTTAGAGTGTTCCTTCCCTCACACAATTTCAGCGTGTTTGGGATTTGTTCTTCCTCTTCTCACGATTTCAGCGTGATTAGAGTGTTCTTCTCCTTACACAATTTCAGCGTGTTTGGGATTTATTCTTCCTGTTCTCACGATTTCAGCGTGGTTAGAGTGTTCCTTTCCTCATACGATTTCAGCATGTTTGGGATTTGTTCTTCCTCTTTTCACGATTTTAGCATGGTTAGAGTGTTCCTTTCCTCATATGATTTCAGCGTGTTTGGGATTTGTTCTTCCTCCTCTCACGATTCCAGCGTGGTAGGAGTATGTCGCCCTATTCATCTACTACATTATCCATGCCACCCTGAGGCCAGTATTGAGGGTGTCAACACCTTTTCTGTCTTAGACGTGGTTTGTCTTGTGTCCATGCCTTTTCTAGGTAAGACGTAGTTCAGCTTGTGCCCCTTATTGCATCCATTGCATCCATTACATCGTACTTTGTCTTATTACATTTAGTATTCAGCATTATTTTTCTCCGACTGATCATTCCTCACTTATATCATACCACCCAATTACTTGTACTCTTTCTGCGAAAAACATAGTTCTGCATGTGCTCACACCCTTTTCACATTAAAACATGGTTCTGTTATGTGTAAGCATCCATGCTGCGTTGAGGCCAGTATTGAGGATGTAGGCACTTAGCCTGTGTTAGGCGTCGTTTGGCTGTGCCCACTTCTTTTCTATATAAAACATAGTTTGATTTGCATCGCCATTCCTTTATAGTATTCATGTGTGTTGCACTGCTTATGGTTTGATTATTTCATTACATTGTATATCATTTGCATGATTTCATTACAATTGTGTATCATTTGCAGCCTGCCTCTGAACTACGCTAATTTGATTCCTTGCAACGGGATACATAGAAAACCCTTGGGTTCAACCAATTGCATCTACATTTTGTTTGTTTGCCCAAGTCTTACGGCCTTGTCAAAATGGGTCGTCTTCAGACTTTGACATTCACTCACGTCATTTCATGATTTCGAGTTTTGTCAAAGAAGAGCAACTGTAGGCACCTCATTTTTTACTGCCCTTATGACTTAGGCGTCACCGCTTGCGCACCCAATGGTGAATTTGTATATGCTTGTCAAGTGCTCGAAGTCCTCAGCAAAATGCCACACCTTTGAGCCTTCAGACCCTACTCACCTTTTGCCTTGCTTTGGACCAAAACCACAATTTTTCAAGCCTAAAAACCCTAGGACCTACAAGCTCACGTAGTGTGGGCTGCCGACTATTTGTGTGTTGCACTGCTTATGGTTTGATTATTTCATTATATTGTATATCATTTGCATGATTTCGTTACATTGTATATCATTTGCATGATTTCATTACAATTGTGTATCATTTGCATCTGCCCCTGAACTACGCTAGTTTGATTCCTTGCAACGGGATACGTAGAAAACCCTTGGGTTCAACCAATTGCATCTGCATTTTGTTTGTTTGCCCAAGTCTTATGGTCTTGTCAAAATGGATCGTCTTCGGGCTTTGACATTCACTCACGTCATTTCATGATTTTGAGTTCTATCAAAGAGGAGTAGCTGTAGACACCCTATTTTTGACTGCCATTATAACTTGGGCGTCACTGCTTGCGCACCCAATGGTGAATTTGTATATGCTTGTCAAGTGCTCTAAGTCCTTAGCAAAATGCCACAGCTTTGAGCCTTCAGACCCTACTCACCTTTTGCCTTCCTTTGGACCCAAACCATAGTTTTTCAAGCCTAAAAACCCTGGGACCTGCAAGGTCACTAGTGTGGGCTACCGGCCAACATTAGTGGCCTGCCAGCCACTTGTGTGTTTTTGCAGATATTTATGTCAGGTGTGCCAGCTGTTTCCACAGGTGCATGCATGTGCCCACACGTGTATGTATGGATATTTCTAAAAGAGTTTCATGTATATCTATAAATAGAAGACCTCCCCTTCCATTTTATAGGGTTGGAAATTTTGGAGCAAAAATATTTCTCTGTTTACAATTCCATCTCTCTCTCTCTCTCTCTCTCTCTCTCTCTCTCTCTCTTGCAAATTCTTAGGCCTTTGCCTATACACTCTAAACTAAACCTTGTGGTATTTGAGCTAAGGTACTTTTGAGCTTACTTTGAGCTCTTGAGGGTGAGTAAGTGTTGGTTTGTCACTTAAAAAGAGTTCTCGTCTTCAAGAGGTATAAGTCTTGGCTTGTTTCTTTGATTTATTTTCTATTTTTCCTACTACTTTTGGACTGTTTTTACACTGAATTTTTGGGTTGAAACTTGTGGTTTAAGGCCATTTAAGGTAGCGGGGTTCATAGCCCTTCTTTGAACCTTGTTTCTAAGGTCTTTGCCCTTTTGTTTCCCACCTTCTCAACACCTTTCTTGAGCTTTTTACCACTGATTTCTAGAGGTTTTTTAGAGGCTCAAATCATGTTTTGAAGTCCCAAAAATGGAGGGGTAGCCTCCCCTCCTTGTGCTTGCTTACTAGCTTAGCTTGCTCCATGTTGTAGCTTATTGTTTTAGCTATTTTTTTCTTAATTCCAGCATGTTTTAGGGCTGTTTTAGGACTATTTTTAGTTGTTCATTGCATTTGAGCTTTGTATAGCATGCTTGTAGTGTAATTGTCCTCATAGGCTTGGTGGTTTAGGCCTTAGCCACCAACCTATTTGAGTTGATAGCATTTATTTCTTGCTTTCCATACTTATGATCACCTCTAATCACTTCTGCAACCTCCCTCGTTTCTTGACTTTTTCTTTGTTTTGAAAATTGTTTCAAACCAAGTGTTTGTTTAAGCATGAGATTGAGGTATTGTGCTTAATGGTTTAATTTCTTTGGGGGTTCATTACCAATGACACGGTGTCTCTCTCATGCCCAAAACAACTCTTTGTTTGATATTTCTTTCCATTATAGGACTTAATGATCACTATTGGACTTAATGAACTAAGGAATTGTTGGTAATTAAAATGGAGTAATAAAATTGGGACTAAAGATGATGCAAGATAATAAGCAATTTGGTGTTCAATCAGACGTTAATTCAACACATGGAAACTTGAGGCATTTCATACTTGCTAGTGATGAAATGGTTCAAGTGTCCAAAGTCAACCACTTCCCTTGATAAATCCCTGATAGGGATGAGGTTTGAGAGTCTTTTATTCTGAATTTATTGAAATTGTCCCCCTTGATTCATAGGCCATCATGCAATGAAATTGCATCGATTGATGGCTTTCGAATCAAGCGTACCCCTCCTTTGAGCTGTTTGATGATATGGAGAGGCAAGGTGGACAAACATACCTTGAGAATACCCTTTTTGTGCTCTGTATGCTTTGTGTTGTAACAGGAGGAATTAGGCTTTAGTGGCCGGCAGGCCACTTCTTTTGGACGACAGGCTAACTTTTGTGGCCAGCCGACTACTACTTCTGGCCTGTCGGCCACTTTTTTCAAATTGAGCAACAACTTTTTGGAACAGAACAGAGTAGAGGCTGAGGTGAAAATATGTTCTAACTGTGCAACAAAGGCATTCTGCCAGCAGAACAGTGGGCTTTTCGGGTGAAAATCCACGCATGCATTAGCATTCCTCGCTTCCCGAGGCTGATTAGTTAGCTTAGTTACTTCTTTCATGTTGTAATTAATTAGTTAATTCTAACTTGTAATTAATTAACTAGTGTAATTAATTAGTTAGTTCCATAGAATAGTTAATTAATTAATTGGTTTTGTAATAACCAGCTAGTTAATTCGGTTTGTAATAATTAGTTTATTCGTTTTGTAATAGTTAGTTAATTAGGTAATTAGCTTAGCTAATTAGTTTATTCTGACCCTCCTGTGCGAGGGCACAATTGTAATAATGTGTATGTCTTCCAACCTCACGTCTTTCTCCCTTTTGTTTACCTACTTATGATGGTTAGTTTAGGGCATCCTATTTCATTTAGCATCTCTCATGCCTTGCATCCATTGTCTTGCATGCATTGAGCTTAGCGCATCATTCTAACTTGCATTGTAGTTAAACACTTCTTTGAATACTTGCTTAGAATGCATGCTATCAAATTGATTCACATGTCATAATTAATAGCCGTGCCTATTAGTCGCATCATTGCATGTGTTGCATTAGCCATGTTGCATTAGTTAGGAGCATGAATGTTTTCTAACTCTTTTGTTTCTTTTCGGCTCACCTCGGAGTACTAGGTGAGCATTTTATGTGCTTTAGCATATCGCATGTGTGTGGTTGTTGCCATGTCTAGCATGCTTGCCATGAGGCTAATTACTTAATTGATATACCTATTTGAATGCCTGTGGATGAAGGCTAATTGCTTGAATTGGAACAATTTGAGTAATGTACATATGTGGTCACATTTTCAAATGATACATATTCGAAACAATTTTCAAACAAACACTAATCAAAGTGTTCCAATCTTTGCAAATTAATCTATACTTGTGTGCACGTCACATAGTAATGTTAGCCTAACAAATTGGAGCAAGAGCATATAATGTAAATAAGATTCAGATCATGATTAGTAGAGGTCAATCTTTGATCGGGCAAGTGGGGTGCTCAATTCATGACCTTCCCCTCTCGTACCTAAGTTCCTGAGCCGAGACAATCTTGGTGATGACGGACACGTGGCCTTTGGCACGAGTCATGGGTTTTCTAAATTTCTCAAAAAAATTTAAGTGGCGACTCTGTATCTAGCAAAGCAGTTCATTTTTGGCATTTTGATTGAAAATTGATTTTCCAAAAGATTTGCTGGATTTGGACTCTTTGGTGTTTATCTATTTCACATTGCACTTGTGAGATCAGATTTAGAACCGCGGGAGTCCGAACTGTAGGGCTAATCGTCTTCCGAAAGGAGCACGAAAAGTCGAGCTACAAAGGGTCGAGTCAAAATCAGAATCGCTATAACCTCCCCCCTTAAAGAATTTCGTTCCCGAAATTTCAAATCAAGTTTCACAGTTATGTTTAAACCAAACACAATAACGATAGATAATCAGTTCCAATACCATGACCCATTCTCCGGTCATCTATTTTCATCAACTTGATACACAAGTTACAATATTGAAAGTAAAAATCCACATTTCCCAAAACATTTACAATGTTTGCATTAAATTCATGTTTCCAAAACATACATAACATATACAATGTTCCAATATATCCAAAACATATACAATGTTTTCATATTTCATTAACGTAGTACAATCTCAATACATGTTCAAACATCTATAAATAAATCCGAATATTTCTCATGGACTTCCAACTCACGTTCCCAAGTTGCTTCCTCAACTCCGTGACATTTCTACAATACCTTAACCAACAGAATTGTCTTACCTCACAAGTGTGAAGCCCCTGAAAAAAATTGTACTCTCTTTAAAAACCCTCTTGTTTGAATTATTTCCTTGAAAGCCCTTAGTTTCTTAAATTATTTCGAACCTTGTCAGTTAGCTTTTTTTTTTTTAATTTTTATCGAAACAGGAATATCCTAGGAATTAGGTTCCTTAGTCTAATTTAATTTAATTCTACATAAATAAGGTTCCAATACATGAGTTTAATTCCATGCCCCCACTTCTTTTATTAATTTCAAGAATTACCCCAGAAATAGTACATGTATTTTTTATACTATAGGTACCATCAAATCAATTTGAGATCTATATATATATATATATGTATCTCTTATTCATCAAATCTTATTGTACACAATATCTATGGAATTAGTACACATAATAGATAGGAAAATCTCTCCAAATCTTGAGCACATGGCTAGCCATCATACCTCCTAGGCCATAATCATTGCACTTTAGTACAAACAAATCCCTTGAAATCTTGGAGCAATGATGACCTTGGTACCAATTCTTTATATATGCATTGGTAATATGTCCATACTACACATATATTGAATAAAATATTCTCCTTTTCCCTTCCCTATGGCCGGCCAACCTATGGGAATGTGAGGGACCTATTTTCAAGACTTGTAATTATGACATTCTAGAAGCTCTAGTACCTAGTACCCTTAAATCTAGGGTGGTGTTCCCAACACTAGTTCCATTCCAACTAGAGGCCAACTAAATATTGTCTATTCACATGATTAAGTTCCCTAATCACTCCCTATTCCATTAGACTCCAAGTAAATCCAAACTTTTCAATCCAATTCCAACTAGTGGGCCTTTATGTCTTTTTACACCAAAATTGCCTATAAATGCAACCACCCCCCTAGCATAGCATACACAAACAACACACACTTACATACATTCGGCTTAGAGGAGAGAAAGGAGAGCAAGAGAGAAGTCTTGAGAGGGAGAGGAAGGAAGAGGAGAGCAATCTTGTTCAAGCCTAGCAAGTAAGCCACAACACAACTCTCTCTTTTATTTTTCTTTTTCAAAAACATGTTCTTAAGGGATCTACCCATTGTTTTCGAATATGTTATTAATGATTTCCTTGTGTTAAAAATGATAAGATTTGAGCCATGATTCTACCTCTTTTGTAGTTCCACTCATTTCAATACAAAACTATCTTTTTCATAGCAATCTCTCAAACTTTCCAAAGGCACACCTTCAAGCTAATTTTTTGAGTTATATATATTAGTTATCATGTTTTAATCACAAAAGAAATGAAAAATTTCCCATAGTAGATCCCAATCTCAAAAACTTTCTTGTTTTGACTATTGTGCATTAAGAATCTATTTTCACAGCCAACTTTCAAAATTACTAGAAACATGTAGAAAATTATTCTGGACCTCCATTTTATGTCAAAAATCTTCCTTAAGGAGTTATCTTTCAACTAAAATTGGTTTCATTGAAAATGAGTGAGCGATTTGTGAGAAACTCCAATTTTTGAAACAGTCGACAAATCTGGACAGCACTGGAACATTTCTTAATAACTAAATATCTAGAAAACCTATCCCATTTATGAAACATGTTCTAAAGCCTAGATTAAATTCTCTACGAACCATAGGGAGGCCGAGTTCGGAAAAAATCTAAAATAGTCCTTTTGATTTTAATCTTTCAATGGTACTAAATCTGGAAATTTAGTTTTGCATGAGTGTTTTATGCTTTTGTGTACATGAATATGCTTATTAGTTCATGATCATGTCTTGGTATGGTATTTCATGTGTTATGGTTATGCTCCTTATCTTCTTCATTTTAATGATGCTCATGCTTATGTGGATATTATTATCTTGTTGAGTTTGTTCTAACATGACTTAAAACGTTGATCCAAACAGAAAACTTAATTGGGATGGTATTGGATTTTCGATGTGTTATGTATGGATTGATAGGATGTGCTCCCTAATTGAAGTTTAAGTCTTGCGCAAGCAGTTGTCGCGTAAACCCTGGAACGGAACGAACGTATTCGGACTCTTTGCGATGGTTTAATTGGTGAGATAAGGTTGGGTCCGAATGGGACATTCAGGAAGATAAAACTCTTTTTGGAAGGATAAGGTTGGATTCAGGAGATAAAACCTTTTTCTTTTCGCTGTCCCTTTTGAGGCCCTACGGTTGGCGCTATTTAGTATATAACCGTTGGTAGGCATCCGAGGTTAGTTCTGCAACAAAGCAACAAAAGGGGGAGTTTCGAATAGTCCAGTGTCCAATTCTTGTGGTTGGGAGGATGAAATCTCTTTGGGGGATTTCTAGAATACTAACCACTAACATTATAACCTTGTTATCTATTTGAATGACATGCTCATTTTCTCTATTATTGAAATTGCTGTTATTGACTTGAATATCATGCTTCACTACTTGTTTTCCACAAATGTGATGGTGTATTGGATTGGAAAAAAGGGACGCAGTGTTTGTGCGTTTACTAGGCATTCAAAACTCACAGCGTTTCATGCCACGTATTGAAGACTATTAGGCCGGTCGAAGGCAAAGCTGAAGTATTTGAGGACGTATGGCTATCCTATGAGGGTTAAAAACTAGTTATGTTAAACGTGTTTTGAGATTGTAAGTGATAGATCCCATATTGTATTTAAGACATGATTTTTATAATTTGTATGTATATATATAACATTTGTAACCTATCCTTATACTCCGTTAACTCATGTAGGCCTTGTGTTAATACCCTGTCAAGATCTGTCAAAAGGGTAGCTTTGCTATCTAAGGTGGGTGGACTTAGAAGAGAGGCTATTTTGACTCCTCCGACCTTCCTAGGATCTTGCTTGGTTAATAGCCAAAGGACTCATTAGTGACTTTTCCTACTCTTGTAACTTTAGATAAACCCTGTATTTAATGGTTAATATATTATCTGATGTTCCCGATTTTTGGGGCGTCACAACTTGGTATCGAGCCTAGGTTCAACCCTTACCCACGTGTTTCGACTTACGGTTAGAGATTTCCCTGCCTCAACTATGTTATATTATTACAACACTATTTACTCTATCAACTAAAAGACATTAAAAATCAATCTTTGCTTAATCGACCTTAGGACGTTTCTTTGGATTTCAGGCATGGCAACATCGGCTCGTGAAGCTGTATAGTGGTGCTCTAGTTGGAATCGGGGAGCTGATGAAAGCATCTGAATATAAGACCAACAGAACCAAACTTTCATAATGAAGAAGGGGAACCTTGATCAATAAATCAGGACATGTGGTTTGTCCAGAACTATTGAGAATAGCGACAGAATCGGTAGTTGAGTAGGACTATGTTAGGAAACATAATATGAATTACTTGAATTAGAAGCATTTCACCTTAGAAATTCCCTTAACTAACTGTGTTAGTAAAGCCCTAACCTACACCTAACTGTACGTTGGCAAATGGTGAACCACACACGAGCAAACAATTACACTGGTACCAGCGACAACACCAACCACAACGATGATGTCAATATTAATAGGAACGGCACAGCTGGGATCAATAATCACATTCCTACACCCATAACCAACCTACCCAGGAATATCAAAAATCAAATTTTGGAAGAATTAGGAAGGCTGAAGAGCACACGTCAGAATGAGAGGACACATTTATTCTCCGAATTTCGCAAACAGAGACCGCCGATCTTCTCTAGTGAGCCCAATCCTAAGATCGCTGAAAATTGGATTCGACAAATTGAGAAGGTACTGGAGACAATGGGAATAGTCGAGCATACAGACAAGATCGCTCTGGTCGTTTACCAGTTGGAAGGTGAGGCAGACCATTGGTGGGCATTAATCAAGGAATCTAGGGACATCACGACTATGACTTGGGTGCAATTTAAAGAATCATTTCTGAGGAAGTACTTCCCACACACTGTTAGATAGGAAAGAGTTCATGAGTTTCAATTGCTAGAGTAAGGCACGATGACGGTGACCCAATACGTGGCGAAGTTTGAGGAATTAGCTCGTTATGCGACTCGATACGTAGCCGATGACGAAGAGAAAGCACAAAAATTTGAGTGGGGTCTAGACCCTATAATCAGAGGAAGGGTTTTGCCCTTGCGACTTCCTACTTTTGCAGATGTAGTGGACATAGAACTAGACGCAGAACGAGAGGCGGAAGATACCAAACGGATTTGGAGCTTGAAGAAAGAAAGTCAATCCCATGTGGGACCAGAAAGAAACAGCCGAAGACATGCAGTACCAAAATCGTACTCTAGGGCACAACTACAACAACAACCACAACAGCAGTACCAGAAGGAAAGCTTTCAAACAAGATCAGCTTGGCCGATCCAGTGTTACTATTGTCATCAATAGGGGCACAAGAAGAATGAATGTCCCCAACTCGTCCAGTCAGGAAATCAAGGAGAAGGTCCAAAAGCAAATGCACAGGGGATTGACGAACAGAAGACATGGAAGAACAAGCCAGGTCCAGCCAGTCAACAATACCAGAGGAAAGGAGGCAACAAAAGGCCTGGGCTCAATAATAATCAGAGGCCAACTGGCAGAATATTTGCACTACAAGAAGAAGAAAACGAAGACCTCACTAAGCAGTACCCTGAGAGCGAGATATACAGCGCATATGAACCCGAGGAACTGCAGTACGAGCCTTGGTTAACCTAGAAAAAATGTAACTAAGTAGTTAGAACTCCTTTGGAATGACTTTTTGTAATCTGAACGTAGATGGTGTAAATTTCCCTTATTTAATCCAGTCTTAGAATTTTTGGGTACACATTTTATTCGTCGCATTCCTTCATATCTGCAATTTGTGTTAGGACATTGGAATTATTTGTGCAATTTTCGATGCACCCGACTCCGACCTCATCTTAGAAATAGATTCGTTACTCGTACCTTAGCAATTATCGATATTTACCAAAAGAAGGAGATGACTTATCCATCCAATGGAACGCTTTTATTATTTAAGGGAGATAGATTAGTTTCCATGATTCAACACAACAATTTGACAAACGCAATGGCATCAGCAAATTACCAAGGGATCAATTCTTAGCAAGAGCATAGATCACCAAATCAGGAATTTGGTAATACAAGCCCTCACATTGGAACAACAACATCATTACCCATATAGTGAACATTTCAAGAAGCGCGGGAGATTAGCTTATCTCCTTACTCATTAATCAGGGAGGAATTCGATTCAAAATGCTATTATTAGAATAAGACCAATGGTGGCATGGACAAAGGAAGAAGAACTTGAGAGAAGAAGATGATCTGGCTAATTGCCCACAATAATTTGAGACATGAAGAATGACTGAAATTTCGGGGACAAAATTGTTTTAAGGGGGATAGGTTGTGAAGCCCTTGAAAAAAAATGTATTCTCTTTAAAAACCCTTATGTTTGCATTATTTCCTTGAAAGCCCCTCAGTTTCTTAAATTATTTCGAATCTTGTCGGTTAGCTTTTTTTTTTTAATTTTTATCGAAACAGGAATATCCTAGCCGAATTAGGTTTTGTAGTTTAATTTAATTTAATTCTACATAAATAAGGTTCCAATACATGTGTTTAATTCCAAGCCCGCACTTCTTTTATTAATTTCAAGAATTACCCCAGAAATAGTACATGTACTTTTTAAACTATAGGTACCACCAGATCAATTTGAGATCTATATATATATATATACTTGTATCTCTTATTCATCAAAACGTTTTGTACACAATATCTATGGAATTAGTACACATAATAAATAGGAAAATCTCTCCAAATCTTAAGCACATGGCTAGCCATCATACCTCCTAGGACATAATCATTGTCCTTTAGTACAAACAAATCCCTTGAAATCTTTGAGCAATGATGACCTTCGTACCAATTCTTTATATATACATTGGGAATATGTCCGTAGTACACATATATTGAATAAAATATTCTTCTTTTCCCTTCCCCATGGCCGGCCAACCTACGAGAATGTGAGGGACCTATTTTCAAGACTTGTAATTATGACATTCTAGAAGCTCGTACCTAGTACCTTAAATCTAGGGTGGTGTTTCCAACACTAGTTCCATTCCAACTAGAGGCCAACTAAATATTGTCTAATCACATGATTAAGTTCTCTAATCACTCCCTATTCCATTAGACTCCAAGTAAATCCAAACTTTTCAATCCAATTCCAACTAGTGGGCCTTTATGTCTTTTTACACCAAAATTGCCTATAAATACAACCACCCCCCTAGCATGGCATACACAAACAACACACACTCATGTACATTCGGCTTAGAGGAGAGAAAGGAGAGCAAGAGAGAAGTCTTGAGAGGGAGAGGGAGGAAGAGGAGAGCAATCTTGTTCAAGCATAGCAAGTAAGCCACAACACAACTCTCTCTTTTATTTTTCTTTTTCAAATACATGTTCTTAAGGGATCTACCCATTGTTTTCAGATGTGTTATGAATGATTTCCTTGTGTTAAAAATGATAAGATTTGAGCCATGATTCTACCTCTCTTGTAGTTCCCCTCATTTCGGTATAAAACTATCTTTTTCATACCAATCTCTCAAACTTTCCAAAGACACACCTTCAAGCTAATTTTATGAGTTTAATATATATTATTTAGAATGTTTTCATCACAAAAGAAATGAAAAATTTCCCATAGTAGATCCCTTTCTCACAAATCTTCTTGTTTTGGGTATTGTGCCCTAAGAATCTATTTTCACAGTCAACTTTCAAAATTTCTAGAAAAATTCATAAAATTATTCTGGACCTCCATTTCATGCCAAAATCGTCCTTAAGGAGTTAGCTTTCAACTAAAATTGGTTTCATTGAAAACGAGCAAGCGATTTGTGAGAAACTCCAATTTTCGAAACGGTCGACGAATCTGGACAGCGTTGGAACATTTCTTAAATAACTAAAAATCTAGAAACGCTATCACATTTCCGAAACATGTTCTGAAAACTAGATTAAATTCTCTACGAACAATAGGGAAGTCGAGTTCAGTAAAAATCTAAAATAGATCTTTTGATTTTAATCTTCCAATGGTACTAAATCTGGAAATTTAGTTTTGCATGAGTGTTTTATGCTCTTGTGTACATGAATATGCTTATTAGCTTGTGATCATGTCTTGGTATGGTATTTCATGTGTTATGGTTATGTTCCTTATCTTCTTCATTTTAATGATGCTCATGCTTATGCGGATATTACTATCTTGTTGAGTTTGTTCTAACTTGACTTAAAACATTGATCCAAACGGAAAACTTAATTGGGATGGTATTGAGTTTTCGATCACTTGAATATTGAAGAGATGATAATGTGTTATGTATGGATTGATGGGATGTGCTCCCTAATTGAAGTTTAAGTCTTGCACAAGCAGTTGTCACGTAAACCCTGGAATGGAACGAACGTATTCGGACTCTTTGCGATGGTTTGATTGGTGAGATAAGGTTGGGTCCAGATGGGACATTCAGGAAGATAAAACTTTTTTTGGAAGGATAAGGTTGGATTCAGGAGATAAAACCTTTTTCTTTTCGCTGTCCCTTTTGAGGCCCTGCGGTCAGCGCTACGCGGTATATAACCGTTGGTAAGCATCCGAGGTTAGTTCTGTAACAAAGCAGCAAAAGGGGGAGTTCCGAATAGTCCGGTGTCCAATTCTTGTGGTTAGGAGGATGAAATCTCTTTGGGAGATTTCTAGAATGCTAACCACTAACATTATAACCTTGTTATCTATTTGAATGACATGCTCCTTTTCTCTATTATTGAAATTGCTGTTATTGACTTGAATATCATGCTTCATTACTTGTTTGCCATAAATGTGATGGTGTATTGGATTGGAAAAAAGTGACGGGGTGTGTGTGCGTTTACTGGGCATTCAAAGCTCACGGCATTTAATGCCATATATTAAAGACTATTAGGCTGGTCGAAGGCAAAGCTGAAGTATTTGAGAACGTATGGCTATCCTATGAGAGTTAGGAACTAGTTATGTTAAACGTGTTTTGAGATTGTAAGTGATAGATCCCATGTTGTATTTAAGACATGATTTTTGTAATTTTTATATGTATAACATTTGTAACCTATTCTTATACTCCGTTAACTCATGTAGGCCTTGTGTTAATACCCTATCAAGATCGATCAAAAATGTAGCTTCGCTATCTAAGGTGGTTGGACTTAAAAGGGAGGCTATTTTGACTCCTCCGACCTTGCTGGGATCTTGCTTGGTTATTAGCCAAAGGACTCATTAGTGAATTTTCCTACTCTTGTAACTTTAGATAAACCCTGTATTTAATGGTTAATATATTATCTGATGTTCCCGATTTTTGGGGCGCCACAACAAGACTTGGTCTTGGGTATCCAAGACTCTCATCGGTCTCTCCTCATACGAGGCATCTTCATCTACCTCTAAGTTAGTCTAATCCAACATGTTCGATGGATCCGGCTCATACTTTCGAAGCATGCTAATATGAAACATATCGTGAACCCCGGAAAGCTGTGGCAGTAAGGCCAAACGGCAAGCTACCTCTCTGATCTGCTCAAGGATCTTAAAAGGCCCAATGAATCGAGGGGACAATTTCCCACTCTTTCCAAACCTCATCAAACCCTTCCTAGGTGATATCTTCAGGAATACATAATCTCCCACCTCAAGAGACAAAGGTCTCTTCCTACAGTCGGCATAACTTTTCTGGCGACTCTGAGCCGTAACCAACCTCGTGTAGATAAACGCGACTTTCTCAGTCGTTTCTCAGACCAACTCTGGACCCAACATAGGTGCATCACTCACCTCAGCCCAACACATAGGAGATCTATAGGGTCGACCATGCAAGGCTGCAAACAATGCCATGGCAATGCTAAATTGGAAACTGTTATTATAGGCACATTCCACAAAGGGTAAATGCTTTTCCCACGACCCCTTAAAGTCAAGGATACAAACTCGAAGCATATCCTCAATGGTCTGAATGGTACGCTTGGACCGCCCATCGGTCTGAGGATGATATGCAATGCTAAAGGTCAATCCCGTGCCCAAGGCACTCTGTAGGCTCCGCCACAACCGAGCCGTAAAACGCGGATCTTTATTCGAAATAATCATCACAAGGACCCCGTGCAACCTCACTATCTCCCTAATGTAAAGGTCAGCAATATAATCTACCGAGTCACTCACACGCATAGGTATAAAGTGTGCTGACTTGGTCAACTGGTCAACTACTACCCAAATAGTATCACTACCCCATTGAGTCCTCGAAAGGCCCCTAACAAAATCCATCGTGACATGTTCCCACTTCCACTCGGCTATAGGTAAGGATTGCAACAAACTCGGTGGCCTCTGATGCTCAGCCTTTACTTGTTGACAAGTACGGCATCTCGATACAAACACGGCTACATCCTTCTTTATACCTCTCCACTAAAACTGGCGACTAAGATTGTGATACATCTTTACAGTCACGGTATCTCACACTCAGGTTGGGACACACATTCAACCCTCTTTCTACCTTCCCGCTAGAAATCTTCTCCTGGAGGGATTCCATCTTAAGGTCATCCTTCTGTGCTTCTAACACCCGGTTCACAAGTGTAGGTTGTACAACTATCGAAAACAAGCTTGCAGACTCAACAGACTCGCCAAGATACAAATCAAACTTCTAATGGCACCCAACATCTCCCATTCCCGAATGGTAATAGAAGCCACACTGCTAATAGATTTCCTACTCAAAGCATTGGCCATAACATCGGCCTTCCCCAGCTGATAGTGTAACTCAAAGTCATAGCCTTCTATAAACTCCATCTACCTCATCTGCCTCAAATTCAAGTCTTTCTGCGTAAACAGATATTTCAGACTCTTATGATCAAAAAATACCTCAAACTTCTCTCCATACAGATAATGCCTCCAAAACTTCAAGGAAAAGATCATTGCTGCTAACTCTAGGTCACAAGTTGGGTAGTTTCTCTCATGTGTCTTCAACTGCCGCTAGCCATAGGCTACTACCTTTCCCTCTTGCATTAGAACACAACCCAAACCTTCCTGTGAGGCATCACAATATACCGAATAGCCCAAGCCCCTCTCCGAAAAAATCAATATTGGAGCAGTGGTAAATTTAACCTTAAGCTCTAGGAACGACTTCTCACAAGTCTCATTCCACACAAACTTAACTTCTTTCCTCGTCAATCTAGTAAATGGTGAAGCTAGCCTAGAGAAATCCTTCACCAATCTACGATAATACCTGGCCAATCCCAACAAACTACGGATCTCAAAAGCATTCTTAAGTTGCTCCCAATCTTGCACTGCCTCTATCTTGGATGAATCTATAGTCACCCCTTTTCCTGGATACTACATGGCCTACGACCTTAACTTCTTTCAACCAGAATTCACACTTCCCAAACTTAGCATACAATTTTTGGACTCAAAGTAACTCAAGTACTACCTGCAAGTGTTCCTCGTGCTCCTCCTCAGAGGGTGAGTAAATCAAGATGTCATCCACAAAGATAACCACGAAATGGTCTAGGAACTCACGGAAGATCCGATTCATCAAATTCATAAATACAGCTGGTGCATTGGTGAGCCCAAAGGGCATCGCTAGAAACTCATAATGGCCATACTGTGTACGGAATGTCATCTTTGGGATATCCTCCTCCCTTACCCTCAACTGATGATTGCCCGATCTCACGTCTATTGTAGAGAAGCAACATGACCCCTTCAACTAATCAAACAAATCATCTATACAAGTCATTGAGTACTTGTTTTTAGCAATTACTCGATTCAACTTCCGGTAATCTATACAAAGTCGTAACGCACCATCTTTCTTTTTGGAAAAAAGAGCAGGTGCTCCCCAAGGTGAAGTACTAGGCAGATAAAACCCTTATCTAACAATTCCTGGAGTAGAATCTTCAACTCATTCAACTCAGCCGGTGCAAACATATACGGTGCCATGAAAATCGGTGTCGTACTAGGTACTAGATCAATAGTGAACTTGATCTCTCGATGAGGTGGTAAATTAGAAAGATCCTCCCAAAAAACATCTGGGTATTCACAAACTACCCTTGGCAACTCAACTCGGACTTCATCATGCCCACTACTCAAGAAGTTGGCAAGAAGGAAACTAAGCTCACTCCACCCACGTGGATCACACACCAGTGATAAGGCCTTATCCACCCAGTCCCCCAAGTGATAAAAGCAGTCACCGCTCAAGGTACATACAGTAACCCTCTGATGGTAGCAGTCTATAACAGCCCGATAGGATGACAACCAGTCCATACCTAATATAATGTCAAAACTAGACATATCAACCAACACAAATGCAAAAGGGAGTCTGCGACCGACAACCTCTATGTCACAACCCCGACACCCCTGGTTCAAAATAACCTCACCACCAATAGGTGACTCTACACAGATAGGAGATGTTAACTAAGCCAACTCTAACCCCAAAATCGATGCAAATGTAGACAAGATAAATGAATGGGATACACTCGTATCAATCAACATATTAGCAACTGAATTGGAAAACAATAAGGCACCTCTCACTACGGAAGGCACTGGTACTAGATCTAGCGTAGTAACAACATACACACGCCCTATCAGTCTCTGATCAACGTACTCACCCCTCGGAGCATAAGCCTGATATACTAACTAAGCTGAAGAGGCTTCCTGATTGGCCCTCGAGGCCTGTACTGACTGTGCAGGCTGGTGGCTCTATGTCTGTCTCGAACTAGACGCACCAGGCATGCCACCCAACTGAGGGAAAAATCTCTTCATGTGCCCTGCCTGCCTATACTGGTAACAAGTGAGCGGCTGGCTTTTCTCCTGACTCTAGCTCTGAGAAAGAGTCGAAGACGATGCAGACCGCTGCCCTTCTCCCTTTTGCGGACAAGCAGGAGACTTGTGGCCCAACTGACCACACTTATAACAAGTAAAATCTCCCTGACCACATCTCCCCGAACCCTAGCTCGGCACTGGAAAGGTAGACCTCGATTGAGCTTCCTAGGACGGCTGTGGGTTAGAACCCCTCTGCCTTTTACTGTCCCCCTGAATATCCTGGCTCCTCTTGGAGCCCCTCATCCTCTCCTCCTCCATCTGCATAATGGTCTCCAGATGAGCCGCTGCCTCCACAAGGCGTCCATAGTCCCTAATCATTGACCCCGGCCACCTTGAACATGAGCCTGGTCCTCAACCTCTTCTCAAACTCCAAACAGCGGCGCTCCTCTATTGCCACTAACTCTGGTGCAAACCTAGAGAGGCTAGTAAATGTGGCCTTAAACTCGGTTACCAGAGTGATTAACTGCACCAGCTTCGAAAACTGGTCTCTCAACTTCTTCTTAACCGTAGGAGGTAGAAACTTGTCCTGGAAGGTGCTGACAAAAGATTCCCAAGTCACCCAATGCACCTATACGCATACTTCCACCACTGATCTGCATCTTCCTTCAGCTGGAAAGATACCAAGGTCACTCGCAACTAATCATCCTCAATGCCAAGCATCTAAAACATTTTCACCATCTGTTCTAGCCACTCATCTGCCTTCAATGGCTCCCTAGGATCACCCATAAAGTCTCCCAGATTCGATTGGAAAAACTCCCTCTTCAAGGAGACGGCCCTGCATTAACTATTTGGGTATGGACTTGATTCTCAGCTCTGAGAATGTCCATGGATTCCCACAATGCTCTAACCATTTAGCGAGCTAATGAGCCCATGGCCTATTGACCAACTAGTTCAGCCACATTGGCCTGACCAACCTCTTCTTCCTGTGCCAGAATTTCATCCGATAAAGACACCTCATGCCTCCTAGGACGACCACGCCTACCACCACCACGTCTACGTCCTAGTATCCTAATGAAGGTAACAAAAGAGATTAGTACATTTACAAATGTTCTGAACCTCACTCACTCGCGTCCTAATGCGATGGACAATAGTAATTCACTCCACATAAGCACGTAGTCACATAAACACATACGAATTTTATTCTCGGATAATGACCATCCCGCAGCATTGCCAGAGTTCCAATTAGAAACAGCAGTGATCAGGTGCCTTTCTAATAGGACTCCTAGAAACCCGTAGACGCGATCAACATCCTAGAAATTAGATTTCATACCCATATAATCACATAAACATGTTATCAGATAGCACTGCAAACATATAAACATCTTTGTCAAACGAGATAAACCCGTAGTGGTACTAACCATTTCCCACGTACCCAAAGTATTCAAACCTGATACGCTCTGATACCAAGTTGTAACCCCCAGAAAAATAATACAATAAACGAACCAAGACAATAAGTGAGTGACAACAAGCCTCAAAGTATAAAGTCCTTCTATTACATATCCAATTATACAAGAGAGTGACATATGCAATTATACATTGATGAGCCTGTCCCTGAATCTACAACATATATCACAGCATGAGATAGAACTAGAAGCAAAACAAAGAATAAATGCCCTAATGGCTCACATCTTTCCAAGATAGTTGTTGGTTACAACAAAAGTGAACTTTCAATCTAATACATTTAAAGCCCCTTTGACTATACAAAATTTAAGTACAAAAACAATAAGATTGAGCCTTCAGCTCCACAGTCCTCCCAAGCTAAGTCCTTGGTGGAGGCATATCACCAGCACCTAAAAATAGTTTTTCCCAAGTAAGGTGAGCCAAAGCCCGGTAGAAACAATCTAACACAATATATGAATCTTAACAAAGGTATAAGTAATATAGACGTGTTCAATGTCAAATGACAAAGTCTTTTACAACTCTTTTCCTAAACCATATTATGCCAAACTTACATCTTAATTCATTTTATCCCAGTTCATTAGTTATACCCACTTCATTTAGTCAATCAAACAGATGATACACCTCACAGGTCTCCAACCAATATAATCATCATACAAATACATTCACTTGCCATTTTACTGAAATTTCGTCTGTGGGAATCGGCACCCATGTATACACGTGATTTTCAGGACTTTCATAAGTTCTCGAGCAGAGACATTTTGGTGATAACGAATAAGTGGCCTTTGGCACCAGTCTCAAGTTTCCTAAATTTCTCAAAAATATTTAGGTGGCGACTTTATAATCTGGCAAAGCAGTCAATTTTTGATATTTGATTCAAACATCGATTTTTCAAAATAGAATTGTCGGATTTGGACTCTTTTTATGTTTTCACTATTTTACATTGCACTTGTGAAATAAGATTCAGAACCACAGGAGTCCAAACTATAGGGCTATCGTATCTAAAAGGAGCACGAAAAGCAAGCTACACACCTCGACTAATTTTGAAACTCATGCAAAGTGTCCATTCCACGTGGATCGAAAAAATCTCAGACAGAGCTCACGAACGTAACCCCAAGAGTTGATAGCCCTAGTGGGAGTTAAACATATAAGAATATCCATAAAGTGGCCCATATGCCACATGTTTTATTTATTTATTTATATTATTTTATAAATAATATATATATATATTTATTAAATATATTTTAATCAGAAAAGAATTAGGTAACTAACGCAAATCATGTCTACTACCCCATAAAGTGGTTTTATGGGAAGTTACAACTTCTCTGATGGTGGGAAGTTATGAGGAGTTACACTTTGATCATGGGTCCAAGCCTATCTATATATGCCTCTGGTAGCCATCAAAACGTAGATGTTGTTTTGTGAATAGACATAAGCTTGAAAATCTATTCCTTCCACTTTTCCATATGGTTTTGTGAAAGTGTTTTGTATAGCGACCCTGGTTTAAATCCGACCCGTTGATGTTTTGGATTCGGGTTTCATTGCCTTTTATGGTTGTTCATGTCTAGCTTCTGCTCTCTTTTCTTATTGGGTTTGGTTATTGGAGTGTCTTGGTTATGTTGGGAACTAGTTGGTGACTTGTTTCTCAAGCTGCTATTGCCCAAAAAAAATTTCTATGCTCGAGCAGCACTTCTTGCACTCAAGCAGTCATTGTGAACTTCCAGCACTTTTGTAGGTATGCAGAGATACTAGGAGTCGTCATTCTTCGCTCGAGCGGCCATTCTTGCACTCGAGCGGTACTTCTTGTGCTCGAACGATGGTCACCTTTCTGTAAAACTTCTAAGAGTTTGTATTCTACGCTAGAGCGACACTTCCTACCCTTGAGCAGTCACACTTTTTGTGTCTGGACGCTCGAGCGTCACTTCTTGCACTCGAGCGGTCTGCGCATCTATATAAGGTCGTAGTGTGCAAAAAAAGTCACTTTTTGCTTCTCTCTCTCTCTCTCTCTCTCTCTCTCTTCGTCATTCTAGGGTTTCTTGGACCTAAAAGCATAGGTTTCATCTAGTTACACCCATTTTCTACCCCTAGTCCTATAGATCAAAACGTAGAGGGTCGTGAGGGCTTCCTTTTGATCTGAGCGGATCGTGTTTTCGTCGCTGGTGGATTTTTGACTTCTCTTCCTTCGCTTCAAGAGGTAAGGATTCTTGAGCTTTTTTTCAATACCTCTCTATAAATAGACTTGTTGTATTTTTACCATGTTTAAAAATATAGTCTATGGTTGATTTTGTTAAAAAAACATATGAGTTGATTTGAGTTTAAATTGGTGGGTTTATGGGTTATGTTTACATTTGATTTTGGGTTGTAAAAGTATGTTTAGGACATGGGATTGGAAGGGTTTGGTATTCCATTCATAAATTGTAAAATGTTGAAGAAAGGTTGTAGGTAAATTGTAAATTGGGGTTATGTTGTAGTTGTTTAACAAATTGGGATTTTGGGGCTAATGGTAACAGATTTTGGTCATTGTGGCGTATGTTGGGAATTAGAGTGGAGAAGCCCTATTTTTTTTAAAAACAAATTGCGATTAGCTATCTTTTTATAAAATGAGAGAGTTTCCAATGAACTGGAACATGAAATTACCTAAAGGGTATTTATTATTTCGAATTATGTGATTGACGTCTAGAGTTTTGTCCTTGGCCATTGGTGGAGGATGGTATTCCTTGTTGCTAGAGATAGACTATGAGTACTATTGCAGGATGGGCTATGTGATGTAACACGATGTATTGTTGATGATAAATGAACATTGTGAATAGACAATTTCATTGTTGAGTTATGGAGCATGTTGTTAAAGAGGTAATTGTAACATTCATAAATGTATGTTTATTGTGAGATGGTTGTCTGATAGTATGATTTTGGTATTTAATAATTCATGTGGTGTTTGGAAACACTTTAAGAATGTAAGAAAAAAAAAACCGTTGTTGAACAACGGTGCGTGGAGCATATTTTGATGGAAATGGATAAACGTATTTAACTATTAATAGTCGGGATTGTGATGATTGGACTAGGTGTATGTATTACACCGCATGTATTATTCATGATTGGTTAGCTTGTTATGCTTTTAATGTGATGTTGTTTGTGAGGTCCGTTTCTCTTAGGGTAAGCTGGTAAAGCGTGGTGCTTTGACAGAGGTTTCCTTGTCCTTTCCGGTTTGCTCCTAGTAAAGTGTGAAAAGGGGGTCCGTTTCCCACCGTATCTTAGCCGACAAAGGGTGGTGCCTTGTGATAGGTTCTTCGTTCCCTTTCAGGTCGCTCCCAATAAAGTATGACCTGAGGGACACTCCTTTTCAGGCGAGGCAGGTAAAGTGTTATGTGTTATAGGTATTGTTGGATCTGCCATCATTGTTGGAGGCTGGTGGAGATGAGATTGGTAGTATGTATTATTTCAGTTATCTCATTTGAATGTATATATATGTTAATGGTTCTCATATTAGCCTTTTTTTTTTAAATCCTTGGGCATATGGTCAGGGAAAGTTGTAGATATATAGTGGGATGTAAATGCTTATGGTGTATTGAGAGGTAGGATGGGGATTATGATTTGCATGTGGGGTTATATTTTTAGAACGGTTGTTTAAGTGAGATTCTTTTATGTTAACATGAGAAGTCTTATCAAAGAAAAGAAGCAATGAGGTTTTAAAACATTTTCTTTTGGAAGTAATGATGGGAATGTGAAAGAGAAGAAATGGTTTTATACTGAATTGTGTCAAGAGGAACGTTTTGAGAAAAACACAGTTATATGAGTATATTTTGGATATTAAATGTCACATCACTTATATGGTATGTCACTATGCATTCATGATCAATTTTATCTATATGTTGAGATTGGTTAGGATCTTTGAGATCTCTACTAGGCTTAGTGCTCATCCCACGTGTTGATAAACTTTTTCAGGTACAAGGCTGGAGGAATTGTGTATGACTTGAAGTCTTTTAATTGTTGACCACGAGACCCTTTATTTGTTGGTCGTGTGCCACGTAAGGGTAAATCCTTTTGTTTTATTTATTGTTATTCAATGTAAGCCTAAGGGCACTGTACCATGTCTTATTTATATCATCATTGTTGTTGTGAGAGAATGTTATTATTTATTCTTGTTCATGTCCTCAACTAAATGGATCTTTTATAGTGGATTTGGTAATGGATTAGAATAATAAAAGTCGGGGCGTGACAATTATAAGTGTTGTGTTTATACATTCAAGACTTGATCAATCAAGAACAAGATTCGAAGAGGCTTGAACATCATGGCGGGATGTATTCTTCTTTCTTATTGAATTATTTTAATTCTCCTAATTGGTATCAGAGCCTCCTTCTATCTTTGTTGTTTAGCGTTATTGTATTTTGTGGAGGCCAAATCATATTGCGTTCTATTTTGTACACTTGCCTGGACCTCTGTTACGTTATGATTTCGACATGACAATTTTTCTTCGTTTGTTCGATTTGTGCGTTGGCTATAAAATATTATTCTATTTTACAATTCCTAATGTTTTGACCAATCTAAGCACACCATTTCTCTACTTTTAGCCCTTTATTTATTTTCTCCTATGAAAGAGATTTTGGAACTTGCAAGCCATCATACTTTTGAATATAAATATGATAGTTTAGTACTTAAGAGTATATATGACTTGTGATTGAAATGTATAGTTTAGTGTTATTTAAAGTTTGAGTTTTCATATCAATATGAACATTCATTGTTTGGTTCATCTTAATATTTATATGTATGTGAAACTTGATGGATTAAAATATTGATTTGATGTCTACCAATATTAAAGATGAACTATTGCATGATGTATTACTTAGAAGGGATAGTAGAATTCATTTTGTTATGTAATTGTAGTATTTACATTAATTTAAAATTACTCCTATTTTGAATCTATTTCATTTTGGAGACTTGTTGTATGTCATTAAGTATTAATCTCTATTTATTGACAAAAATTAAATAAAAAAAATCCAAACTGCTTCATCTTTTTTTTTTTTGTTACAGAAACTGCTTCATCTTATTTTGTATAAATTCTAGAAATTATCATGCTTTCATTTGGACTCATTTGGTTAATTTTAAAAGGTATAAAAGACTTGAATTTATTTCTAGAATTTTCATGAAGAAATTTTAACGTGCTAAAAATATTTTGTTTATTGTAGTTACATGTTTAAATTGTAAGCAAATTCTTTTGAATATTCATACAGTGGACTATTCCTTTAAAGCCCTATGAATTTTCATATTCATTTGCATGCTCTCTAGTATAGTGTAATATCATATTACATGTATTAAGATTATTTATGCCATGAAAATTTCTGTGAAATAAGAGTATGTATACACTGCGTGTTGGACTTATGGAATTTATTTTGGTCCAATTTTTAAGCAAAATCTAGTGTAAGGTTGAATTACATGTGTTTGGTCTTGGGATTTTTCAATGTGATATTACTTTGATTGCATGTATTATATATTATGTGCATTAAATGCTTATGTACTTGTTGTGACCATAAGGATTTGCTCACATTAATAAATTACGCCATAAATATATATATATATATATATATATATATATTATTCTGTTTTTAGAATAGCTACAACATCTAAAGACATAAAGATGCAGTGATCCTCAGTATTTTGATCATATAAAGTTAAAAAATAATTTGGCATTTTTATATTGCAATTATGTTTTATAAATAATTTCTCGGTCTCACAGGAAAGTAGTTATTTATGAAATTTAATTGGAATAAGATAATGGATTGGGTATTAAAGGAATTGAATACTCTAAACCCGTAGGTATGAGTTTCTTTTCCTTAAATATTTTGGAATCCATTAGTCTTATTATAAAATAATAACAAATCTAATAAAGTTTAGTGACCTCTACCCACAAGGAGGTTTAGATTTGTTACTGAATTTGACATTGGTTGATTCAAACGACAGTTATTGTTTCAAAGCATTAATTATGTTCTTGGTAATTACAGTGATTTCTACCTCTGTACAATCTAATGAGTCTTCTCATATTCCATTCTTGAACGGTGATAATTTTTCGGACTGGAAGAACAAAATCCTTCTAACATTAGGGTACATGGACCTCGATCTGGCACTCCATGCGAATGAACCTCCTAAACCCATAGATGAAAGTTCTGCTACAAAAAAGAGTGCTTATGATAAGTGGGAGTGATCTAATTGCTTAAGCCTAATTCTCATAAAGTCACATATCAGCCAGAGCATTAGGGGTGCAATCCCACCATCTGATAAGGTCAAGAACTACATAAGGGCCACAAATGAGCAATTTGTCAGTTTTGACAAGGCATTGGCAAGCACCCTAATGAACAAACTATCAGGAATGAAGCATAACAATTGTAAGAGTATGCGTGAGCACATTATGGAATGAGAAACATTGCAACTCGTCTTAAGTCCTTAGAGATTGAGATTTCTGAGTCATTTCTTGTCAATTTCATACTCAATTCTCTTCCTATAGAATATGGAGCATTCCAAATTTCTTATAACACACAGAAAGCAAAATGGTCTATCAATGAACTTTTGACCATGTGTGTTCAAGAGGATGAGAGATAGAAGTATGGAAAACTGGAAAGTGCTCATTTAGCAACACATAAAGGAGGGCAATAGAAAAAGGGAAATAGGTGATCAAAAATGAAAGAAGCTTGGTAAAGTACCATTTAAAATTCATGGCAATAAGGATGCATGCTTCTTCTGCAAGAAAAAGGGTCACATGAAGAAAGACTATCCCACATATAATAAATGGCTTGAGAAGAAAGGTAATCTCATATCTCTTGTGTGTTATGAATATAATTTTGTTAATACTCATCAATATGATTGGTGGATTGATTCGAGTTGTACAATTCACATTGCTAATACCATGTAGGGCTTCCTTTGCCTAAGGAAACTGATGGGAAGTGAACAAGGCATCTATTCAAGCAATGGGATACGTTTGCATGTCAAAGTTGTAAGAACTTTCATACTTGTTTTAAAGAGTGGCTTTATTCTGGATCTTGAAAACACTTTTTACATTCCATTTTTTTCTAAAAATTTAATTTTGTTTCTAGACTAGTACCGTTTGGATTTGAATTTCAGTTCGTTGGTGCAAATTTTAGTTTGTTTAAAGACAATGTTTCTGTAGGATTTGGTACTTTAATTAATGGTTTGTACAAATTAATTTTGGATCCTGTTTTTGAACAACATCTTTTAACCTTACATGGTGATATTGGCATTAAGTGTAATATTGTTGATGAGTCCTCCTCTTTACTTTGGCATAGGAGATTAGGACATATCTCCATTGAGAGAATAAAGAGGTTGGTTGATGATGAAGTCCTTTTGACCCTTGATTTTACCAACTTTGGTATTTGTGTGGAATGCAGAAAGGGAAAGCAAACCAACAAGACCAGTAAAGGTGCCAAAAGGAGTGAAGAAATTCTTAGAATCATGCACATTAATATTTGTAGACCATTTACTCCACTTTGTCTGAATGGTCAGAGATATTTTATCTTATTTATTGATGACTATACATGATACATGTATCTCTACCTGTTGTTTGATAAGGTCGAGACACTTGACGCCTTTAAAGTTTATAACGCAGAGGTAGAGAAACAAATAGAAAAGAAAATTAAAATTGTGAGGTTAGACGTGAAGAATATTATGGGAGGTACACCAAATTGGGACAATTACCAAGTCCATTTGCTAAGTTCCTTAAGGAAGAAGGCATTATTGCACAATATTCAATGCTTGGCACACCACAACAAAATGGTGTTGTTGGAAGAAGAAATTGAACACTTATGGACATGGTGAGGAGCATGCTTAGTTATTTTAATGTGCCTATAAATTTGTGGAGTGAAGCTTTGAAAACCGTTGTGTATATCTTAAACAGGGTTGCGTCCAAGGTTGTTCCCAAAACACCATTTGAGTTATGGAAAGGATGGGAGCCAAGTTTGAGACACTTACATGTTTGGGGTTGTCCAATTGAAGTGAGGGTGTATAACCCACATTTAAAGAAATTTGACCCCAGAACAGTTAGGGGTTTTTTCATAGGCTATGCAAAAACTCCAAGTGTTATAGATTTTATTGTCCTTCAAATTCACTTAGAATTTTTGAAGCCAGAAATGATAAGTTTATTAAGGAAGTTGACCCTAATGGGAGTTACCCTCGAAAGATAGAGTGGGAGGAATCACGGGGTCCAGATACAACACCCGTAAATATAGGTGAATTAGTTGTCTTTTAGGATAATCAACCTAATATCCTTGAAAATCAACAAATTCAAGAACTTCCACCGCAAGAGGAACAAGTCAACATAGAGCATGTAGCTCAAGTCCCAATTGCGACTACAAAATTAAGAAAATCCTCATGAGCTAGAAAGTCAGCAATTTCTGGTGATTATTTGGTATACTTAATAGAGTCTGATTTTGACATTAGACTGTAGACACCCCATTTTTGACCGTCCTCAAGACTTGGTTGTGCTTGCAGGTACATCCAGTAACAAGTTTGGTTGTTCGCCGAACACTCGAACTTCGCAGCAGAACGTCACAGGTTTGAGCTTTCCAAACCCTGATTCATTTCTGCCCCATTTTTGGACCATGCTTAAGTCCCTCCCTAGTGCTTGTTTTAGTGCACTGTCGGCCATGATCAAGGGCTGCCGGCCATGGTATCTGCCTTGCCGGCCACAGATAGGCCCTGCCGGCCATCAATGAGGCACTGCCGGCCATCACTGATGGCCGGCCGACCACCAACTTTCAGTAGATATTTGCTCAGATATTTTTGAGCCAGCTGTGGCTCACTGAGCCATCCTCCATACACGTGTATGGAGGGATGGAAGCTTGCTTCAAGCTTGTCAAGCAAGCTTTTGCTTGCATTGCCTATATAAGGGGAAGCCTCTCTCCCTATTCCAGGTTCAAAAAAATTTAGAGCTAAAATATCCCTCTCTCTCTAGAATTCTCACTCTCTCTCTATATTTGTGCTATTTTGAGCCTTAAGAGTGTGTTTTTCTTCATATATTTGCACTATAACACCTAGCCAAGCACCACAGCCTTGTTGCTGAGGTACTTGAGGGTCTTGTTTGGACTCAAAAAGCTGGTTTCAGCTCAGAGAAGTTGTTGTCTTGCTGTGGTTCTTCAAGGGTGAGCATCTTCCCCTTTTAAGCTTATTCTATCTTGGCCACCTTTACATATTGTTTTAGGCCTACTTGTCAACTACAAAAATCTCTGTTTTTAAGTGTTTAAAATGGTGGTTTGAAGTCCTGTGGGGGTTAGGGGTGTTCCATCCCTTTGTGTGCCTTATTTGCTTAAGCCTTGTGCCATCTCTTAAGGCTTTTGAGGCACTCTTTGTTTGGCCTTTCTACCACTGAAACTCAAAGAAATTTCAATGGTAGAAACCATGTTCTAAGGTCCAAAGTAGGAGGGGGTGGCCTCCCCTCTTTGCTTCTTGGTTGCATGTCTTGTTAGCCTCATATTTGAGCATGCTTTTCTATTATTTTGTGACTTAGCTCAAGCATGATTTTGTGACTTTTTGGACCTTCTATAACTCTATTTTTGGCTAGTTTGGTCATTGGTTGCTCACATCTTACACCTCTAGTGCAGTCCTGCTTGTTAGCATAGTATGCTTCATGAGTTAGTCCATTATTCTAGCATGTTTTAGCTCTATCTCAGCATGTTTTTACTCATGTTTTGTCATGCTCTAACTCTATCGTGAGTGGTCTTGGCCCTTTGAGGCTTGCCTTGCATGGTTGTGGTATAAGTGGCTTTAACTAGCTTTGTGTTTTGAATCCTCTAGCATGCTTTGCTTAGGTTGTTTGTTTGATATGGCATCATTTGATATGTGATTTCAGAACATGTTTCACTGTCATACTCTCATAGGTATCGCTCTTTCAATGCTTTTGAGAAGTTAAGCATCATGCCTTGTTTGTGAGCCAATACTTGAGCTTATTTTTCTAGCCATCTATGCTGCAAGTCTAGCATGTTTTTGCCACTGTTTCGACCTGCCTTAGGTCTATTTTGAGTGGTTAAAGTCATTTGAGCATTGCTTAGTATGGTTGTAGGGTAAACGACCTTGACTAGCTTTGAGTTTTGGGGCCTTTAACATGTTGTGCATGTGATGTTTGCATGGTATGGCACCATTTGGCATGTAATTTCAGTGCATATAGTGTAGTCACACTCTCATATACTTCACTTCTTCATAGCTTTTGAGGGTTGTGTATTATGCCTTGTTTGTGGCCTAACATGTATGCATGTTTGTCTAGTCCTTTAAGCTTCAATTTCAGCATGTTGTAACCTCTGATTTGGCATGTTTGAGCTCTGTCCAGAGCTTGTATGGTTGTTTAGGCTATGTATTTCATGCCTCTTGTATGATGCTCTTCATTAGCGTTAGTGTTTTGGGCCCTTAACATGTCTTGCATGCATTGCTTACATGATTGAGTCTTGTGCATGCCGCTTTAGCATAGCATGTTGTTTGCATTGCATGGTGTTCAATCAGACGTTATGTTGAACACAAGGTGGATTGGTCCACTTCATACTCAAAGTGATGAAAGTGAGCCAATCCCCTTTGTGTCCATTGCCTTTGATCTTCCATGATAAGGCAATGGTCTTAGAGTCTTGTTTGCATTGCATTTATTGAATTTGTGCGAGATTGGGTCTTTGGCCATCATGCATTGCATGCTTGATTGGTGGTCTTGGATCCAATAATGCCTCTCCCTTTATGTTTTAAGGTGATATGGGGTGGCATAGTACACACATGCCCTAGGGAGACCCTCCCTTTCTGTTTTTATGCTCTATTGCAGAATGGTGTCACAACACACTAGTGGCCGGTAGTGCCACATTGATGGCCGGCACCCTTCCATTGTTGGCCGGCAGAGGTCCACTCTTGGCCAGCAGGTGGTCGGCAGCCACCTTTCGTGGCCGGCAGGCCACTGGTGCACTCCCCAACACTGTCTTGGTAAGTTTCAGCAGCTAGTTCTTGAAGACACCCTGCATACAGAGCCTCAAGAGAGCAAACTGGAGAGCTTTTCAGGGCAAAAACCGAGGCATGCATGTTCAAACTTCTTCAACTTGCTGGGGTAGCATAGTTTAAAGTTTCAATTATTAGTTAGCTTGATTTTGTAATGTAATTAATTAATTTGTTAATTAGTTAATTGTTGTAATAATTCATAATTAGTTTGCTAGTTATTCGTTTAATTTGTAATAATTAGTTTAATTAGCTTAACTAGATTAGTTGGTTAGCTTAGCTTAGATTAGCTTAGTGTATTTATTCAGACCCTCCGTCGAGAGGGCAAATGTTGTAATAAGTGTGCGTGCGTGTGTGAATGTCTTCCAACCCCACGACTTTCTCTCTTTTATTTACTTGCTTTCAGTGGTTAGATTAGGGCATATTTTGATTAGCATACCTTATGCTTGCATGTTTGCATCATTCATTTGTATTGCATGCATCGGGCTCGGGGCATCATTCAAACAGCATCGTATCTCAATTCTTATTTCAATACATGTATCAATTGCTGCATTTCATATGCCATCTTAGACAGCTGAGCCTGTTTTAGTTGCATTTTTTCATGTGCTGCATTAGGCACTTAACATAGTTAGGATCATGCATTGTTTTCTAATTAGCTTCTGTTTGGCTAGGAGTACACTGTAAGTGTTTACGCTTTAGCATCCTTGCGTGTGTGTAAGTGACTGCCATGATAGCATGCTTGCCATGAGGCTATGTGCTTATTTGATAAACTGCATGAATGCCTGTGGATGAAGGCTTGATTGCCTGAATTGGAACAACTTGATGATTGTGAGTTTTAAGCCCACTTTGCGAAGTGGCAAAATCATGTTTTAATGCCCACTTGAGGGTCACAAATCCACACTTTAGCCTATTTGCGAGTAGCACTTTAAAACCATTTTCGAAAAACAAACATGAATTGTTTTGTTTCAATTCTCGTGATTGAGTCTATACTTGTGTGATGTGCTCATCACGTAGTAAGTTAGCTAAATAGTTGGAATAAGAACACATGTGTTTTGAAAAACAACATATCATGGTTTAGTAGAGGTCGATCCTTTGATCGGGTGAGCGGGGGTGCTCATTTCATGACCTTCCCCCATCATACCCAAGTTCCCGAGCTGAGGCAACTTTGGTGACGACGGACACGTGGCCTTTGGTGCAAGTCAGGGTTTCCTAAATTTCCCAAAACGAAACATTTAGGTGGCGACTCTGTAATCTGGCAAAGCAGTCTATATTTGGCGCTTTTTGATTAAAATCGATTTTCCAAAACGATTTGCCAAATTTGGACTCTTTGGTGATTTATCAGTCTTATATTGCACTTTGTGAGATTAGATACAGAACCGTGACAGGAATCCAAACTGTAGTAGCTAGAACTCAATCCGCGCCCTCTCCAAAAAGGAGGGCGCACAGAGAGAGTTCGGGGTGGTCTACAGTTTCTGGAGGATGATTCTATTTCATTTTCCAATGCCATGAATAGGGATGATTCTAAATTGTGGTATGATTTCATGAAGGAAGAGTTGGAATCGGTGGCCAAGAATCAAGTTTGGGAAATTGTAGAGTTGCCTAAGGAGTTGAATATAAATGAATCTATAAGACTGAGAAAGACTCAAATAGCAACGTCAAACGCTAGAAGGCCAGACTTGTAGCTAAGGGTTTTAATCAAAGAGAAGGCATCGATTATCATAATACCTTCTCTCTAGTTTCTAAAAAGGATTCATTTAGAATTATCATGGCATTAGTAGCTCATTTTGATTTAGAGTTACATCAAATGGATGTGAAAATGACATTTTTAAATGAGGATCTTGAGGAAGAAGTATACATGAAGCAACCTGAAGGTTTTTGTTATGTTAGTTTGCATGCTCAAGAAATCCATATATGGACTAAAACAAGCTTCCCGACAGTGGTATTTAAAATTCCACAATATTATTACTTCATATGGTTTTACAAAGAACATTGTGGACAACTGTATATACCTTAAGGTTAGTGGGAGCAAATATATTTTTCTAGTTCTATATGCAGATGACATTTTACTTGCATCTAATGATTTGGGTTTGTTGTATGGTAGTAAACAATTTCTTTCCCAAAATTTTGAAATGAAGGATATGGGTAAAGCTTCTTATGTCATTGGTATAGAGATTCACAGAGACATGTCGAAAAAGACATTAGGATTGTCGCATAAAAGCTACATTGAAAGAGTTTGGAGAAATTCAGGATGAGTGATCGCACTTCTAATGCAGCACCCATTTTAAGATTAGGTTATCACCAGTTGAGAGTAAGTGAGGAAGATATCCAAAAAACGGCCTTCCATTCGCGGTATGGCCATTACGAGTTCCTAGTGATGCCTTTTGGGTTACACCAGCCATATTTATGGATTTGATGAATCGGATCTTTCGTGAGTGCCTAGACCATTTTGTAGTTGTCTTCGTTAATGACATCTTGATTTACTCACCCTCCGAGGAAGAGCACAAGGAACACTTGCGAGTTGTACTTGAGTTTCTTAGAGCCCAAAAACTGTATGCTAAGTTCGGGAAGTGGGTATTCTAGTTGAAAGAAGTAAAGTTCTTAGGCCATGTGATATCCAAAGGAGGAGTGACTGTAGACTCTTCTAAGATAGAAGCAGTACGAGAGTGGGAACAACCTAAGAATGCCTTTGAGATCCGTAGTTTCTTGGGGTTGGCGGTATTATCGTTGGTTTGTGAAGGATTTCTCTAGGTTAGCCTCACCGTTGACTAGACTGACGAGAAAAAGAATCAAATTTGTTCGGAGTGAGACTTGTAAGAAGTCATTTCAAGAGCTTATGGTTAGACTTACCACTGATCCAATGTTAAATATTTCGAAGAGGGATTTGGGCTATTTGGTGTATTGCGATGCTTCACGGGAAGGTTTAGGTTGTGTCTTGATGCAAGAAAGGAAGGTAGTAGCCTATGGCTCACGCCAATTGAAAACACATGAGATAAACTATCCTACCCATGATTTAGAAATAACAGCTATGATCTTTGCCTTGAAGATTTGGAGACATTACCTATATAGTGAGATGTTTGATGTGTTTTCTAATCACAAGAGTTTGAAATACCTATTTTCACAAAAAGATCTATATTTGAGGCAGAGAAGGTGGATGGAATTTATGGAAGACTATGATTTTGAGTTACACTATCATCCGGGAAAGGCCAATGTAGTGGCTGATCCCTTGAGTAGGAAATCCATTAGCAGTGTAGCTTGTATTTCCATTCAAGAATGGGAGATGTTGGGTGCTATTGGTGAGTTTGACTTACATCTTGGCGAGTTTGTTGAGTCAGCAACTTTGTTTACAGTAGCTTCACAAGCTACACTTATGAGCCGAGTTATAGAAGCACAGAGGGGTGACCTTGAGGTAGAAACCCTCTGGAAGAAGATCTCTAGTGGAAAGGTAGATAATGGCTTAAACGTGTATTCTGACTCAAGTGTTAGATACCTTGACCATCTTCTCATGCCGAAGTCTTGTCAAGAGGAAGTACTCTGAGAGTTTCACCATTCACACCTTGCGGTGCACCCAGGAGGCACAAAGATGTATCACGACCTTAGTTGCTAGTTTTGGTAGAAGGGAATGAAGAAGGATATAGCTGTGTTAGTGTCAAGGTGCCTTACTTGTCAATGGGTAAAGACCGAGCATCAGAGGCCAGCTGGTTTGTTACAACCCTTGCCTATAGCCAAATGGAAGTGGGAGCATACCACGATGGATTTTGTTGTGTGTCTTTCGAGGACTCAATGGGGGTAATGACGCCATTTGGGTGGTGGTTGACCGATTGACCAAGTTAGCACACTTTGTACCTATGTGCACAAGTGACTCGATAGATTATCTAGCCGACCTTTATATTAGGGACATAGTTCGACTTCATGTGGTCCCTGTGACTATTGTTTTAGATAGAGATTCGCATTTTACAGCTCGATTGTGGCAGAGCCTACAGAATGCCTTGGGCACTAGATTGACTTTTAGTACCGCCTATCATCCTTAGACTGACAGGCAGTCGGTGCGTACTATTCAAATCTTGAGGATATACTTCAAGGTTGTGTCCTTGACTTTAAGGGACCGTAGAAGAGGCATTTTCCTTTAGTGGAGTTTACTTATAACAACAGTTTTTAGTCGAGTATTGGTATGGCACCGTTTAAGGCCTTGTACGACCTACCGTGCAGATCTCTTGTGTGTTGGGCTGAGGTGGGTAATGCACCTATGTTAGGTCCAAAGTTAGTCCGGGAAATGACAGAGAAAGTTGCACTTATCCGAAAGAGGTTGGTTACGGCTAAGAGTCGTCGGAAGAGTTATGCCAACCGTAGGAGGAGACCGTTGTCCTTTGGGGTGGGAGATCACGTCTTCTTGAAGTTATCACATAGAAGGGGTTTGATGAGGTTTGGGAAGAGCGGGAAGTTGTCTCCTAGGTATATTAGGCCTTTTGAGATCCTAGAACTAATTGGAGAGGTAGCTTATGGTTTGGCCTTGCCGCCACAGCTTTCAGGGGTTCATGACATGTTTCATATCTATATGCTTCGAAAGTATGAGTTGGATCCATCACACATGTTGGATTGGACAAAATTAGAGGTAGACGAGGGTGCCTCGTCTAAGGAGAGACTGGTTAGAGTTTTAGATACTCGAGACCAAGTCTTACGAGGCAAGACAATTCCTTTAGTAAAAGTGTTGTGGCGACACCACGGGGTTGAGGAGGCGACCTGGGAGTGTGAGTCGGAAGTCCGTAAGAAGTATCCGGACCTATTTATTGATGTTTGAACATGTATTAAAAACTTTGTTATGTTAATGAAATATAAACATTGCAATTGTTTTGGAAATGTGAATTGTATATTCAGTATTGAAAATTAGTTTCTTATGTTGATGGGAGTAGATGACTGGTGGATAGGTCATAGTGTTGAGTTTGAATTACTATCATTGTGATAATCGGTTTAAGCTCGGTTTTAAATGTTTGGTTTAAATTTCGGGGACGAAATTCCTTAAGGGAGGAGGTTATAACGTTTCTGGTTTAGACCCGATCCATTTGATGTTTTGGATCTGTGTTCTTTTGTCTTATACAGTTGTTCATGTCTTGTTTCCCCTTACTTCTCTTGGGTTTAGCTATTGGGTTGTGTTGGTGGCGTTTGGAACAGGTTAGTAGCTTGTTTTTCAAACTGTTGTTGTCCAGAATTCTGTTTCTTTACTCGAGCAGCACTTCCTGTGCTCGAGCGGTCTTTATGAACTTCCTGTACTTTTGTAGGTCTATAGAGATACCGGGAGTTGGCATTTTCAGCTTGAGCGATCTTTCTTACGCTTGAGCGGTGTTGGCTCAAGCCCTCTTTGTTGAGCTCGAGCGATGGTCTTCTGTCTGCCAAACTTCTGAGAGTTTGTATTCTTCGCTCGAGCGAAAATTCCTCCACTCGAGCGGTCCCCTGTTTTTATGTTTGGACGTTCGAGCGACACTTCTTGCGCTCAAGCAATCTGTGCGTATATGAGTTCGTAAACAGCCATTTTTTATTCACTTTTTCATTCCTCTCTCTCCATCTCCAAACATTTCAAAACCCTAGATCTTCACCCTCTCTCTCTAAAGCTCTACTTCTCTCTACAAATACACCTAGTTCAGTCGAGTTCTTCACCTGTGTCCCTTTGTTAAAAAGGTAGAGCACGTCGTGGGCTTCCTTTTGATCCAAACAAAGTTGGGTTTTGGGCATTGTTGACGTTCCATCACTCTTTCTCTCGTCTTCTAAACTTGAGGTAGGGATTCTTCGCACCTTCTATGAGTTTTAACTTGGTTATTTGTGATTTTTAAACAACATTGTGATTTTGGAGATTTTTTAAACAAACCTAGGGCTTTGGGTTAAAGATCAAAAGAGTGGTTTTTGCAATGGATTCTTGGAAATGTTTTTGGTGTTGGAAATAAAGTTGAGTGGTGACAACATGGTTGATTTTGGTACTTGGGATTGATATTGGAACTAAAAGGGGTTTTGCCCTAATAATGTCAAATGTTAAAAATTATGGAATTGGTGTTGAGAATATGAAATTGGATTGGTTTTGATGAGAATGGTGGAGTTAGATATGTATTATCACTCATATCTCAAAAATTTGGGAAGTGTATCTTTAATGAGATTTAAATATTTGTTTAGAAATATCTGTTTTAGGCAATCGGTAGATAATAGTCATGATTGTTATAGAAATTGCATGAGAATTAGAGGAATTAAAACTATTTTCTCATTCATTTGCATTGAGCATTATCTCACATTTATACATTGAAAATGTTTATCGTTTTGAGAAAAAAAGGTGAATCTGGGAAACATATATTGTCTCATTAAAATACGTTGGCCTGAGTATCCATGGTGAAAGTCCTAAAAACCTCGCATATACATGGGTGCCGATCCCGTGGACAAAATATTCGTAAAATGCCAATAGTAGTGCTTGTATGGCCTACGTTTACATGATGTAGACATCCTATTTTGACCTACCTCAAGACTTAGACATTATCGCTTGTGCACCTGATGATTACGATTGCATTTGTTCACTTTGAGTGCCCAAAGTCCTCGGTGGAGCGCCCTGTTTTTGAGCCTTTAAAATTTGTCCATTTTTTGCTTTGTTTTGGACCAAAACCCTGTTGTTTCAAGCCTGAAACTTGTGGTGACCTGTCGGCCACCACCATAGGCTGTCGGCCATGGCTCATGGTTGTCGGCCATTTGGTGTGGCCGGTCCGCTACCAATGGTGGCCCACGGCCACCAGTGTCTTTTTCCAGATATTTGTTAACTGCTGTGACAGCTGTTAGCACACATAGTTGCATCTCCCTACACGTGTATGGTAGGATATTTCTAAGTTGAAGGCTTGTTTTTCTATATATAGAGGGGTTCCTCCCCCATTTTTGAGGGTTAGCAATTTTGGAACAAAATTCTCTCTCTGTCTCTCTACACTTCCCTCTCTCTCTCTCTCTAACACTTTTGTGCATACAAGTGTAGATACACTCCACTTTTGTCTATCAATCCTTAACAAGAGTTGCTAGTCTGTGGGCTAAGGTAGCCTGGGACTTGTTTTGAGCTCTAGGATGAGGTTGTGACTTGAATTTGTGCCTAAAATTGTGTCTTGGCTACAAGAGGTATAGCACTCTCCTTTTATACTTGTTTTGCACACTTGCTTTGCCACCTTTTTCAACTATTTTGGGGATGGTTTTGAACTTCCAAAAACTCTGTTTTTGTGGCCTAAAAGTGTTGGTTTGAAACCATTTTCAATTAAGGGGTGGTTCACCCTTCTTACTTCTTAGTTTGTAAAGTTTTTGTACCTTTGTTCACCACTTTCAAATCATCTTTTTTGGACTTTTTAACCTCTGAATTTTAGAGGTTTTTCAGTGGTAAAAAATCCATTTTGAAGTCCAAAATTGGAGGGGTTAGCCTCCCCTCCTTATGTCTTGTTTGCATGCCTAGTTAGCCCCACGTTTTAGATTAATGTTTTAGCTTTTTGTGGCGCAAGTCCAGCATGTTTTGAGCACTGTTTTGACCTGTTTTGCCACCGTTTTGGCTGTTTGGTACCTTTTGAGTCTTGTATTGCATAGTCGTAGTGTAAGTCCTTTCACTAGCTTGGTATTTTAAGGCTTTAACCACCATTGGTTTGAGTTGATTGCATGTTTTAGTTCTTTTTCTCACCTAATTGCGGCACTTATAGTCTCTGCAATCTCCCTCATTTCTTTACTTTTTCATTTACTTTGAGGGTTGTTTCAACCTTAGGGTTGTTTATGCTTGAGATTGAGGCTCATGCTTAATGGCTTAATCCTCCATTGAGGGTTTATTACCAACTGCATGAAGCTTCTCTCATGCCTTAAACTATCCCTTGGTTAACACTTCTTTTATCTTAGAAGACACTCACCAATGGACAAATTGATTAATGAATGGTTTGCTAACTAAAATGTATAAACAAAATTGACAAGTAAAAGAGGCAAGATAAGCATTCTTTTGTGTTGCATTACATGTGTTCAAATCGGACGTTAATTTGAACACAAGGAAAATGGGACATTTCATACTCAAAAGTGATGAAATGTGCCATTTTCCTAGGTCTCCATTGCCCTTGATCATGCATGATAGGGTGATGGTCATTTGAGTCTTGTTTTTGCATTTATTAAACTTGCACAATTGGTTTTTTAAGTCATCATGCAATGAATTGCTTGATTGATGGTTTATGAACCAAATTTTGTCCCTCCTTTGATTTCTCCATGAAAATGAGAGGCAAAGTGTGCAAACAACCCTTGAGAAATACATTGCTTTGCTCTGTTTGCTCACTGTTGCAGTAAGGAAGTTCAAGTTATCAGTGGCCGACAGCCATCACCAGTAGCCTACCGGCCACCAGTGGTAGCCGACCGGCCCCTTGTCGGCCATCAGTGAAATTTGCACAGTGTGTTGCTAAAGTGGAGCAGAGGTATTCTGGAAGTGGGCCGCATTGTCAGTGTTCAGATATGCAAACAGAGGCTTGCAGCAGCAAAACAATGGTTTTTTTGGGTGGAAATCGAGCACATGCCTATTTAACAAGCTTATTTAACGTTTAAATATCTAGCTTAAATGTGTGTTGTAATTAATTAGTTGTAGCTAATTAAGTGTTATAAATAATTAGTTAGTTTAACTAGTTATTCGATCTAATTTTGTAATTAGTTAACTAGAATAGTTAATTAATTCAAGTTTTGTAATAATTAGTTAGCTTAATTAGCTTAGCTAACTAGTTAGTTTTTATTCATTTGGACCCTCCTTCGCGAGGGTCTAATGTTGTAATAAGTGTGCGTGCGTGTGTGCATGTCTTCCAACCTCACGTCTTTCTCCCTTTCATTTACCCACTTTTGATGGTTAGATTAGGGACATGTTTCAATTAGCATACCTTATGCTTGCATTCATTCATTTGTATTACATACACCAAGGCTCGGCGCATCATTCAAACTACATTGTCATTTCAATACCATCTTTGAATATGTGTTTTAATCACATGTTGTTCAAATCGATCCATATGTCATATTAGTAGCCGAGCCTATTAATTGCATTCTTTGCATGTGTTGCATTAGGCCTCTTATATAGTTAGGAATCATGCATATTTTTCTAACTCATGTTTTCTTAGCTTGGAGTACTAGGTGAGTTTTTATGCTTTAGCATACTTGCATAAGTGTGAATGTTACCATGATTAGCATGCTTGCCATGAGGCTATGTGCTTAAAAGCTAAACTGCTTGAATGTCTGTAGATGAAGGCTTGTTGTTTGAATTAGAACGATTCAACAGATGTGAGTTTTAAGCCCACTTTGTTGAGTGCCAAATCATGTTTTAAGCCCATTATGTTTGGTGGAAAATTCGCAAGCTTTAAGCCCACTTGAGGTGGCAAATTCAAACTATTTTCGCAAACAAACATGAGTTGAATTGTTCCAAATTGAGCAAACTAGTTTATACTTGATTGTGCGCATCACATAGTAATGCCAGCTTTATAATCCAAACAAGAACACATAATGTTGATAAAAATCATATCATGATTAGTAGAGGCTGATCTTTGATCGAGCGAGTGGGGGTGCTCAATTCACGACCTTCCCTTCTCGTACCTAAGTTCCCGAGCCGAGGTAACTTTGGTGATGACGGACACGTGGCCTTTGGTACGAGTCATGGGTTTCCTAAATTTTTCCAAAATAAAATATTTAGGTGGCAACTCTGTATCTGACAAAACAGTCCATTTTTTACACTTTTTGATTCAAAATCAATTTTCCAAAATGATTTTTCGGATTTGGACTCTTTGGTGTTTATCAGTTTCACATTGCACTTGTGAGATTAGATTCCAAACCACTAAAGTCCGAACTGTAAGGCTTTCTTTCAAACGTTCCGAAAGAGGAGGCGAAAAGCCGAGCCACAGTTTCTGGCGACTCTGCTGGGGATTTAGAGAACTTAACTCGAGCTCATGAGATTTTTTTTTTCCACAATTATGTGTTTTTTTGTATTTGCATTTGCATCAGTGCGCCTAAGTCATAGTGTTTTCCATCTGCTATTCTTGAATGGTTTCCCAAAGGCTTGCTTGCAAAAGCTTGCCAAAAGGCTAACAGAATGCGGGCTCTGCCACGATGGGACCACAACCCTTGGACTAGACTACCGCTGTATTGTTTGATCCTCCTTTTCACTTCTCGGTGATAGGTGTGAGAGGTATATTAGGTAGTCTTGCTGAGGTACCCTTTTTGACCACTCGACCTAGTTGCATATCGGAAGCCATAGAGATTGTTCCAAACTAGGACAGGTTGCTTACCCGAATGCAGGAATTGTGTGAAACCGCTTGTTTTGCATAGTGAAACCCCTAGTTCTAGATGAAACTACGACAAGGTAACCCTACCCCATCATAGGGGTGTTTTGGCTCTCACTTGACTATTATGTGCTTTTAGAGTGAAACTCTACAGGAATGTATGTATCAGTTGAAAGTCTGGGTATTAGTTTTTGGGAGGCAGGATTCAATATTGAGCATGGTTATACAGCTTTGATTACATTAGTGTACCAATTAGAATCTGAGCAGAGATGATGTGCGGTTTCTAATTTTTGTTTTTCTTTTGCTTTATTTCTTTTTGCAAGGTAGTTTTTCATCATTGCTTCAGACAATCCTATTACCCCTCAAGCACTCTAGACCCGAGTGAGAATGACTTGTAGATCCGGGGATCTTGTCAGGACACAACCAGTGTTTGTTTCACTCCCACTGGTTACCAGATAGAGGAGGATCATGTAGAATTTACCGATCCAACAGTCACCTTTTACTTCACCTGCACCCAGTCAGGCCCAGTCTTCTACTTCTACTCCAGAAAAAGAGTATTCGCCGGTTCTAATAGCTCAACATCCTCCAGTCAGCATGGAAGATATGCTTCATCAACTCCAGCAGACCATTGAGACTATACAGCTAGATGTTGCCCGCCAAGCTGAGGTCACAGCCCGCTGTAGACATCCTATTTTTTACTGTCCTCAAGACTTGGACATCATCGTTTAAACACTCGATGATCATCCATGGTCATCTTCGTTTTGAGTTCCCAGAAGTCTCGGTTGCACGCCTTGCCTTAGGATCTCTCAACTTGTCTGTTTTATGCTTGGTTGTGGACCAAGGACTTGTGGTTTTGTTTCTGAGGGAAAAGGGTGGCTTGTTGGCCATCCCCTCAATCTATCGGCTAAGGCATGATGCCGTCGACCTTGTTTTTTTGCCATCAGCCAAAAGCGTTGGCCGATCGGCACTCTCTTTGGTCGATCGGCACTTGGTTTGGTCGATCGGCCATTTTTTTAAGCCGAGCCTTGTTTATCTGCTTTATGCAGATATTTTGTGCTAGCTGTCACAGCTGGCATGCACAATTCACATCCTTCATACATGTGTATGGAGGCATTTGAACCTTGTTTTAGCTTGCTTGAGAAGCTTTGGAATTGAATTCCTATAAGAAGGGAGCTCCTCCTCCCTTCTCAAAGGTTCAGAAAAATTGGGATAGAAAATATATATCTCTCTCTCTATATCCCCCTCTCTCTTGATATTTGTGTGTGTGTTTGTGCTCTACAGGGTATTTTGTTCATACTTTTGCACTAGAGCACCTAGTAGAACACCATCCTTGGTTGCTGAGGTGCTAGGGAGTTGGTGTTCGAGTTCTTGAGATGGTTTAAGCCTGGAAAACATGCTGGAGCTTTGTTCTTGAAGGTGTTCTTCAAGAGTGAGCAAACTTGTTTTTAATTCCCCATTCTTGCTTAAGATTTTAGACCTTGTTGCATATTGTTTTAAGCTTAACTATAAACTGAAAAAAGTTCTGATTTTGTATTCTTTAAATGATTGTTTAAGGTCACTTTTTGGTTGGGGGTTGTCTACCCCCTCTTAGGCCTTGTTTGGCCTTGTTTGGAGCCATCCCTTTTGGTCTTTGTTCTTGTCTTTGCATGACCTTTCTACCACTGAAATCCAGAGGATTTTTAGTGGTGGAAAGGTAGCTTTGAGGTCTTGAATAGCAGAGGGACACCCCACTCTCCTTGTGTCTCATTTGCTTGTATATTTGGCTCATAATGGTAGCGTGTTTGCTTAGCATGTTTTGGCTTCATTTCACCAAGTATTTGGTGTTATTTGGCCATGATATACCTCTATTTTAAGTTGGTTTGATAGCCTCTTGCATGCATCATACACTTGTCTTGCAATCCTCACATTGGCCTTAACATGCACCATGCATCTGGACCATCATGCTTGCATATTTTGGCTCAACTCGAAGGAACTTTTAGTCATGTTTTGCCATGTTTAAACTCTGTTTGGTGTTGTTTTGATCATATATGCAATGCTTTGTATAGCTACCATGCATTCTAGCTTGTTAGTTTTAAGTGTCCAAGTCATTAGCATGCATTACTTGGACCATTTTTATGATTTGGCATCATTCCATATGTGATTTCAGTCCATGTAGTGTAGTCATCTTTTCCAAGCATTGGGAGGTTGATGTTTTGTGCCTTAAGGTTGGGTCATTGTGCATGCCTCCGTGATTAGGTCTTTGGGATGCCATCTAAGTGGGTTTTTGGGCCTATTTTGACATGCCATGTCTCTGTTTTTCATTGATCAAGTCATGGCATGTTTGGTTTTGATAGGTGTAGTACAATCATCCTTATTGGCCTTGTATGTGTCATGTTTTGTGCTCACCTTTCTAACATGTTTTAGCCTGATTCCATGCACGTTCTAACCTTGTTTTGGTCTGCCTTGGGACTATTTTAAGTCACCTTGGCCCTTTGAGGCTTGCTTGTTATGACCATGGTGCAAGCTCCTTGGCTAGCCTTAAGCCTTGAGCTTTCTTGCATGTCATACTCGCTTTGATTCGTTGATTTGGCATCACTCCTCACATCATTTCAGAGCATGTAGTATTGTCATACATCCATGCTTGTCACTCTTTAGGTGTGCTTAAGAGTTGCATCTTTATGCTTTAGTCCTGGGGCCAATTGGCATGCATGTTTTTACCATGCCTTTTTCATGCTTCATTTCCATCATTTCTTGGCATTTTGGCCACTGATTTTGGGCATGGCTGAGGTCTGTCCATTTTTAGTTTAAGTCCATTTGCCATGTTGTTCAAAGTCGCTACTTTATATCATGCTTGTATGCCTGTCCATCTTTGCATGCCATGCATGTTTGTAGGATTATGGTTGCATTTTGCATGCTTGTTAGCTTGCATTTTATCACATGCTTGTTTAGGTCGCACTGCATTTGGCATGCTTGTTACCTTAGCCTTGTGTACATGTTTGAGTCATATTGCATTTGGCATGCTTATGATGCATTACATAGCTTTTCCATTGTTGCATACATTGCATTATGTTTGGTTTGGGGTGTCAAACCAAACATGAGGAATGAGGGACGTTTCGTCCTTAAAGTGACGAAACGTGCCTCAATCCTTAGTCGTCGGCATTCTTGATCCAACATGATAGAGTGTGAGACATTCATTTGTTTTGTGCATTCATTCCATATTGATGGTTGCACACTTGGCTCCTTTGGCCATCAAGCATCGAAATGCGTGATTAGTGGCCCGAGGGTAGAGAACTAGACACCTTTGAGCCTTAAACACGATAAGGGGTGTAGCTGCAAACGTTATCTTGTAAATGCATTGCCATGCTCTGTTTGTCCTCTACTGCAGCAAAGGAGCAGTCCACAGGAAGGAATAGCCGATCGACTATATTCAGTGCCAATCGACTAACAGTGTTTGGCCGATAGCCTTATATTTGGTCAATGACCATTATCCACTGGCCGATGGCCACCCCACTTGGCCAATGACCTCTCAGAGTGTCCATGAGGTGGTTCAGAAGCATCACAAAAGTTGGCACAGTTTTCAGAGGTATATAATAGTGCAAACAGAGGCAACATGAGGCATGGCAACGGATTTTCGAGAGAAGCCAACTGAGCGCACATGCATTCCTCGTCACGAGGACATTTCAGTGCTTTTGATAGCTTAGAATAGTTATTTGTTTCAGTTAAGGTTTTGTAATAATTAATTAGCTAGGATAGTTAATTAATTAGTTGATTTGTATTACTTATTCGAACCCTTTGTCGAGAGGGCGAATTTTGTAATAAGTGTGCGTGAGTGTGTGAATGTCTTCCAACCCCACGTCTTTCTCCCTTTTACTTACCTACTTCAGTGATTAGTTCTAGGTCATATTTCAATTAGCATACTTATGATAGCATGTTTGCATACATTCATTCGTATTGCATGCACCGGGCTCGGCGCATCATACTAATTGCATTGCATTTTAATTCCTAGTTGAATACATGATTATCAAGTCGCATCTCATATGACATCTTAGAATAGCTGAGCCTATTTCTAGTTGCATTTTGCATGTGTTGCATTAGCCATCTTAACATATGCTGGGATCATGCATTGATTTCTAACTAGCTATTGTTTTGGCTCGAAGTACACTGTAAGTGTTTACGCTTTAGCATCTCGCATGTGTGTGAGTGGTAACATGACAGCATGTTTGCCATGAGGCTAATTGCTTATGTGATATAACTGTCTGAATGCCTGTGGGTGGAGGTTGGATTACTTGAATTGGAACGATTCATTGAAATCCATGCTTTAGACTACTAGCGAGTAGCAAACTTCAAACCATTTCCAAACAAACGGATATGCGATGCTTTGTTCCAAATTAGGCGATCTAGTCTATACTTGTGTGTTGTGCGCATCACATAGTAATTCTAGCTAATTAACCGGAATAAGAATGCATGTGTTTTCAAAAACAAGATATCATGCTTAGTACAGGTCGATCTTTGATCGGGCGAGCGAAGGTGCTCATTGCATGACCTTCCCCTCTCGTACCCAAGTTCTGGAGTCGAGGCAACTTTGGTGATGACGGACAAGTGGCCTTAGGCAACGAGTCAAGGTTTCCTAAATTTTCCCAAAAATAAAATATTTAGGTGGCGACTCTATATCTGGCAAAGCTGTCCATGTTTGGCACTTCTTTATAAAAAATCAGTTTTCCAAAACGATTTGCCGAATTTGGACTCTTTGGTGATTTATCGGTCTTGCATCGCACTTTGCAAGATTAGATTCAGAACCGTGACATTGAGTTTGAACTGTAGCAAGCCCAATGAACAAAACGGGATTTTTCCAGGACGTTCGGACACGCCTACACCCACCATGGTAAGGTGGCAACCCCCAAGCAGAAGTGATAGATAGGCTTCAGCAATAGCAACCATAACCAGCAGTAGCCTCTGCATCCCATGTATCCTCAGTGGGTATGCCGGCACCTAGGGTTACAATCAATGTCCAAGAGAATATGGGCATTCTGACAGATTCGATCCCACCTCAGACCTCCAAAGCACCAGTATACCAAACAGAAGCGCCATTTGAATTTGAGGTTAGCCCCACTGCATTGAAGGTCAACAAGCTAGAAATGCTCTTTAAGCGGCACAGGGTATGAATTCAATCCCTGACATTGAGGATGGATACATAGACTCCGCAGTGACTTTGCCGGACAGATTCAAGATGCCGCATATAGACCGGTATGACTGCTCCAGGGATCCTATGGTCCATCTACGTTTATTCTCTGACATCCTACGACTAATGAGTCTCACCAGGCTTCAGAAGTTGTCACATTTTGGCCGGACCCTGTCAGGCATAACAGTCATCTGGTACGCAAAGTTGGAAGACTTCGTGAAACGGAACTGGAAGGAAATGGCCGAGGCCTTCATCGCGCAGTACTCCTACAATACCTAGATCGATGTCACTACCTATGATCTTGAAGCGACCCATCAGGAGCCGAAGGAGGGCTTCTCAGCCTTTGTGACTCGGTGGAGGGCTAAGGCCTCTATGATGACTATCAGGCCATCTAAAAAGAACCAAATCAAAATGGTGGTCCGTAACTTGCAAGGAAGGTTATTACAAAAGATGATAGTCTTGCCTTTGTTTACATTTTCAGAGCTCCTTGAAATTGGGGTGCAAATTAAGGATGCAATGAAGCAGGGGCTAATAGACCATGAGAAGGAACAGCCCAAGAGGCCCTTTACACGCAGCTCCAATGCAACCACGAGTGGTAGCATCTCCACACGGCCTTTGGATGTGAGTATGGTCACCACCACACCCAAAACTGCCAACCCGTTCGCCAATACATCCAACACAACTCCATAAACCTCAACTAACTAGGCCCGATCTCAAAGGGTCTTTACCCCGTTTAACATCTCTCTATCAAAAGCCCTAGGGGTCCTGATCAGAAAGGGGCATCTTAAACCACTAGAGCCTCGCCCTCAACCCGATCCTCTCCCTCCGAGACATAACCCAGCCAAATACTGTTCTTTTCACCAACAGCACGGTCATGACACCAATCAGGTTGCGTCACGAGATTTAAGATCTCGTTGACAATAAAGTGATAGCGCCTCCCCAAAAGCCAAACGTAACTACAAATCCATCCCACCACATAACCAAGTCCCTCCACCCTGGCATGTAAACCTCATCTACACACTGGCCGTCCCTTATGACCCCAGTATATACATTACCCCTTCCCACCTACCTAAGCCGGCGTTGTTCATCCTTGAGAGTGCAGACTAATGCATGATAAGCACATCTTCACTCCAACTCGAACCAGTGGTGGTGATAGTGGAAGATAAAGGGAGGTCAGCCTTTGTGGAGAATATCAGTCCATTGCCTGAGGGCTCTGAGGGCTTATCTGAAGAGGTGTGCAACCCGTGCTATTATATTGTCCCAGTGGACCAAGTTAAGCCGAAAGTGGTGTTGCCGACTGGGATGGAGGTCAGTGTAGTTTGAGTGGATGGGCCAAGTCAGGGATTAGATGATCTTGCCGACCTAGAGGAAGACAGACAATTTGCAGTTCTTTGATAAGCAAGACCAAGGGGACGTGCATATTGATTGGATCGATCTAAACGAGTTAACAGACAATTCTGGGTGGCTAAGTGATGAACTCGATATAGATGAGGGAACTGAATTGAAGCTGAAAGAACAGAAAGAGGGAACCACTACAATGGCTAGAATGGCCGAAGACAAGGGGAAATTGCCGGAGAGCACCAGTGTCAAGAATTTAGCTCAAAATCTGGGTGCCGTGAGCACTGCTGATACAAAGCAAGACACCTCGTTGAAGTGGTTTGAAAAAGAAAGGGATCAAAACAAACAAGAAGCTGGAATAGCTCAACACCCTGTGGGGAATCTTTCTACTGAGAGAACACTTAGACCGGAACCGGACAATTGCTTATCGATTGCCGAAGGTATATGGTGGGAAGATGATGATCTGCATCTTGCCCACATTGACGAGGATTGGGGTAAAGACCTTCCTGACAATACTTAGTATGTGGAAGAAGTCGACCACATGACAAGAAGTGGCTGATACCTCAAACCACCGCATCTGGACCAACCCGAGGCATCTGGAAAGGATAAAAAAGTAGAGAAATAAAAGGAAAAGCAGTCGAAAGAAGAGGTCGTGCTAAAACAGTTGAAGAAGATTCAAGTTGACATATCTATCTAGGGTCTACTTATGGCTTCGCGAGTGCACAGACAGGCTGTGCTGTCAATGATGGATAAAGCTAAGTTGTCCATTGACACCACCCCCGGAACAACTGGTGGGATTAGTCTTCCCGGGAGGCGCTGCGCCAACTTTGACCTTTTCAGACAAGGAATTACCGCCAGAAGGCTCTGCACACAACAAGTCTCTATACATATTCGTAGAGTGCCGAGATAAGTGGATACCAGTGGTACTGGTCGACACCGGGTCAGCAATCAACACCGGGTCAGCAATCAACATCTATCTTTGTCGTACAACTTATGCTATTGGTTTGAAACCGGCCGGTTTTATGCCTACAACCTAGGTGATCTGGGCATATGACAATACAAGCAGAGAGGTGATGGAGACATTGCAAATCAGAGTACAAGTTGGCCCAGCTCAACAGGACGTCGACTTCTATGTCCTGGATGTTTCGGCCACTTTCAACTTACTACTTGGGCGACCCAGGCTACACAAAGTGAAAGTTGTCTCTTCCACCCTCCATCAAATACTGAAGTACCACCACGGAAAAGGGGTAGCTATAGTCTTCGGGAATTCATCTATACATCCTTCACCAGAGGTCACTACACCAGTGTTGGAGATCGTGCATGGCGAAGAAGATGTTTTCCTTCCTGGGTTTACCTTGGCTGAGGCTCGAGTAGTTCAGAATATTTTGGCTATTAATGAGGGTTTGTATGTCAGTGCTCAATCTGTGTACTTCATGAACAAGCTCCAACACATGCCCGAAATAGGATTAGGAAGAAGTCACCGAAAGGGCATTATTGCATTCGCCGATGTGCCACATAACCTGCATGCCTTTGGTCTTGGCTATACGCCCGCCAAAGATGACTGGGTGAGGAAAGGGAAAGAGATGCCCGGAAGAGCCAGAGCTAAGTAGACCGGGAAGCACTACGAATTTGTGCATCTACCTATCCGGGAAACCCTGAATGGCTATTTTGTTCGAGAGGGTGAAGACTTCCCATTCTGTGGTTTCCCTGAACCCTGGTTCAACTCTAAGCAACAGCGAGTTCCCAGCTTTGAGATTTTCTTCGACTTGCAGCTCCAAGAGAGTGATACAGAGGAACAGACTGAACTAACTACTATAGCTGTGAAGAGCACAAAAAGTGATTCCGATAGCAGTGAGTTTGAGATAGGAGCAGCACTAGCATGTCTTCTTTCGGATCCTTCGATCAACTCAGAAGGCTTGGGGGATAACCTGACCGTTTTCATGATCGGGGACCAATTGGGTGTGAACCCTTCTAGCAGTATCTTGGATGCATCTAACGCACCATCCCTCATTTGGTAGCTGAAAGAGGGCAACCTGTCTAGCAGTTCTAAGTTGGGTAGTGAACCAAAATTTGATTCCACAAAGTCCGTGGAGTCGGAATCAGATTCTAGTTCTTCTAAGTCCGAGTCCAGTATTCTTGGGATTGATAACCCCAATGTTGAGGTTTTGTCCAGGTAATCCTTTTCTTTTTCTTTTGAGTCGGTTGTAACTGAGGAATTGGATAAGCTGGACCTTTTGAATGAGAATGCCACTGCAAATTCTGAGTATTTCTCTGTGCCTCTTGTTTATTGCATTGATCATAATTTTCAAAATTTTGATGAAAACAATGAGAAAGGAATTCCTCTGGTTTTGAAATTTTTGATTAATCGGGAGGAGGAGAGGTTTGCAAAACCCCTCGCTGATGAAATCATTACAATTAATGTTGGTATTGAGAAGGATTCGCGTCTGGTCCAGATCGGGTTTACGTTGTCTTCGGAGGAGCACGAGCACTTAGTCGCTTTATTAAAAGATTTCAAAGATATTTTTGCATGGTCCTACGAAGACATGCCTGGAAACGATCATGAGATTGTATAGCATTGGATCCCTCTTGACCTTGAGGCCCGACCCATTAAGCAGAAGTTGCAGAAAATACGCTCGAATTGGGCTTTAAAGATTAAGGAAGAGGTCACCAAGAAAATAGACATAGAATTTGAGTGTGTGTGGATTTCAAGGATCTGAATAGAGCCAGTCCGAAGGACGACTTTCCCTTACCACATATTGATGAATTGGTGGACTTCACCACAGGCCATGCATTGCTTTTCTTCATGGATGGATTTTTCGTAACCAGATTCTAATGGCACCCAAGGACAGAGAGAAAACTACTTTCATTATGTCGTGGGGAACCTACTACTATCGAGTGATGCTGTTTAGGCTGAAGAATGCCAGGTGTACTTATCAATGGGCTGCAACCACAATTCTGGATGATATGATCCATAAAGAGGTCGAAGTGTACGTGGACGACATGATTGTCAAATCCAAGGAAAGTGAGGCCACTGCACTGCCTTGAACAAATTATGTCAAAGGATCAAAGAATACCGGTTGAGGTTGAACCCACAAAAATGTACTTTTAGTGTAACAGTAAGGAGAATGCTAGGTTTTTGGATCACACAGAGGGGCATCAAGGTAGATCCTTCCAAAATCAAGACCATCCTAGAAATGCAACAACCAAGGACTAAAAAGAAGATGCGAGGCTTTCTGAGTAAAGTGCAATTCATAAGATGGTTCATTTCAAAATTAACCTTGACTTGTGAACCACTATTTGGCCTCCTGGAGAAAGGAAAGAAATTATGATGGAATGATCGATGCCAGTTCACTTTCAAAAGACTAAGCAGTACCTTCAAAATCCACCTGTTTTGTCATCGCCAGAGCTGGGGAAGCCCTTGATTTTGTATTTGTTAGTAATAGACGCAATGATGGGATGCATGCTTGTTCAAGAATCTGAGGATAGGGTGGAGAAAGCCATCTATTACTTGAGCAAGAAAATGCTAGATTATGAGACTCGTTACACCCCGTTGGAAAAAACTTGCTTAGCCTTGGAATGGGCTACCAGGAAGTTGAGGGATTACCTATTAGCTCACTTTGTAATTCTAGTTTCAAGATTAGATCCTATCAAATATCTCTTTGAGAAACCAGCACTTACGGGTTGGCTAGCCCATTGGTTGCTTCTCCTTTCTGAATTTCATCTGAAGTATGTTACTCGCAAGTCTGTCAAAGGGAGAACAGTAGCTGAGTTCCTGGAAGATCACTCAGTAGAAGGGGATGAAGCGGTAGAATACCTGTTCCCAGATGAAGCCATTCTGTAAGTCAAGGAAGAGATCTGGACAATGTACTTTGATGAAGCATCTAATCAGTACGGTTATGGGATAGGCGTGTTGCTGATAGCACCCAACAATTCCCATATACCCTTAACCTTCAAACTCCGGTTCAAGGTATCTAACAACGAAGAAAAATACGAGGCGTGTATCACTGGTTTAGAAGTCGCCCTGGAACTAGGGGCAAAAAAGTTAGACAGCATTGGGGACTCAAACCTAGTTATGTCTCAAGAAAAAGGAGATTGGAAGGTTAAAGAAGAAAAGACGAAGATCTATCACCAGACCTTGGATGTTCTGATTCCTAAGTTTGAGAAGTTGAACTTCACACATCTACTAAGAGAGAATAACAGGTTCGCTGATGCTTTATCAACTCTATCTTCCATGATAGACATTCCGTTTGGAGTCCGGATTCGTTCGATCATCATTGAACAGAGGTATACGCTGGCCTACAAGACTGTCGCTGCAATAGATGAAGTTTAAGATCAAAACCCTTGGTTTTATGATATCTAGAACTTCCTGGAAAAGGAGGTTTATCCACCAGGGGCAAATGCCAAAGATAAGAGGGCAATACGGCGAATGGCCGTTCAATTTATCATCTACGGGGGTAAACTGTACAAGAGGAGTCATCTGGAAATGCACAAGTTGTGCGTCAACGCAGATGAGTCAAAGCGCCTGATGGAGGCCATCCATGGAGGGGAGTGCGGAGCGCACATGAATGGAGTAATGTTAGCCCGGAAGATTCTCAAACAAGGTTACTACCGGTCTACTATGGAGGAGGATTGCATCGGTTTTGTTTAGCGATGCCACAAATGCCAAAGTCATGCTAATCACATGAATATCCTGCTGTTGAAGCTATACAACATGACTTCACCATGGCCTTTCTCAGTCTGGGGAATTGACGTCATCGGCGCAGTCACACTGAAAGGGTCAAACGGGCATGAATACATTCTGGTGGCAATTGATTACTTCACGGAGTGGGTGGAAGCTCAGTCTTATGCAATGTTGAAAGCAGCACATGTGGCTAAGTTCATCCGAAACAACATCATTTGCCGTTATAGAGTCCCAAATGAGATTATTTCAGACAATGGCTCCTATTTCAAGAAAGAAGTGATCGACTCGTTGGTAAAATACAACGTGGCTTTTCATAAGCCATCCACATACCGGCGGTAAACCAATGGAGCTGTCAAGCACGCCAACAAGAACATCAAGCATATTTTGCAAAAGATGGTCGAGACCTACAAGGACTGGCTAGACAAATTGCCATTCACACTCTGGGCTATAGAACTGGGCCAAGAAAATCTGAACCTAGAGGAGGGAGGGGGAGGTTCCCTCTTATAGAGAACAACCAACAAGCTTGTTGGACAAGCTTTTGGCCTAAAGCCATCCCTTCATACACGTGTATGGATGATGGCTTCTGTGCCTTCCAGCTGTAACAGCTGGCCTAAAAATATCTCTAAAAAGGTAATGGAAAGCTGCCGACCACTTGAAGTGGTCAGCCAGAGAAGAAAGTGGTCGGCCATGGTGGGAGATGGTCTGCAGCATGAAAGCAAGGCAATGGTGTGGCGGCCAACCAGAAAAGGTGGTCCAAAGATCAAGAAAACCAGTTTGCCGACCAAAAAAATGGCTGGCAGGAAGAAAAGTGGTCTCCAAGGGGAAAAACTGGCCTCCAACCCTTTTACCACCTTCCAAACAAGGAAAACAAGGTTTGTAGCAAAAACAAACCAAAACGGATGCAAGACGAAAGTCCGGGAGGCAAGGCACGCAACCGGGAGCCTCGAAAACTAGTCTAGCGGCACCAAAAGTGGTTTATGACCACAAAAGTGGTCTCCCAGACCACAGTGGCCCTCTAGGCCAAGGAAACAAGGCATGGTTCGAAAACCAAGCCAAACGGAGAACGTTAAGCGGTCCCGAGACAAGGCGCGCGGTCAAAGGCTCCGAAAATCAGAAACTAGTCACCAAGCAGGAAAAGTGGTCTACAACCACAAAAAGGTGGTCCACAGACCTCTCCCTCCCTCCAAGGAAGGGAAACAAGGCTTGGTCCACAAACCGAGCCAAAACACAAAGAGTTCAGAGGCCTGGAGGCAAGGCTCTCAGCCAAAACTCCAGAAACTCGAAATGAACACAACATGCATTATCACCGAGCGCTCAATTGATGACATCTGAGTCTGAAGGTCGGTCGAAAATGGGGTGTCTATAGTATGGTTTATTGTAATTATTTCGGGGCGTCACAGTTAGCATTCCATATGCGTCTACCATAGGCAATTTAATGTATGCTCTGGTTTGTACATGACTTGACATTGCATTTGTAGTTGGTATGCTTGGAAGATACCACAGCAATCTAGGAATGGAGCATTAGAAGGCTGCAAAGAAAGTCATGAGGTACTTAAAGGGAACCAAGGGCTGCATGCTTACATACATGCATGTTAACTGTCTTGAGGTGGTTAGATATTCAGACTCGGATTTTTGCAGGTTGTCAAGATTCGAAAAAATCCACTTTAGGATATGTCTATCTGCTAGCAGGCGGTGCTATTTCATGTAAGAGCGCCAAAGAGACGATAATTGCATCGTCAACAATGGAAGCAGAGTTTATAGCATGCTTTGAAGCAACATCATAGGCTATTTGGTTAAGGAATTTTATCATAGGGCTTCGAATTGTAGATTCAATTTCTAAGCCATTAAAGGTTTACTGTGATAATTCGGCTGTGGTTTTCTTTTCTAACAACAACAAAAGTGGCAGCCGAAGCAAGCATATCGACATAAAGTATCTTGCTGTCTGAGACCGTGTTAAGAAGCAAAAGGTCAGTATTGAGCATTATCATGACCCGAAGCCGCCCCTATGGGTTAAGGACATAACCGGCCAGTAATCTAGACATTACCTACGGCCTCAAACCAAATAAGACATAACTCATCAGAGTAAAGGGGCCAATCAGAAACAAATATTTAAAACTTTGTCCATAGTGCTATGCCTATATGCACATCATAACGTTTCACATAAGTATTCATAAATAACTCACATCAAAAGGAAATTAACAGACAAACTGTAAATACAGGATCATTCAAGTCCAAGTCAGTCAAACCCAAAGTTTATATACAAAAGTGATCCAATGTTTTTGCCAACATAACAAAACTATAACAAAAGAACAAAAGAGGCGAAGACAAGTCTCGTGCGTAAGATGTTGGGCTGACTCTTCAAAACCTTGACTGTTTCTCACATATTTCACCGAGGCTGGGTTTGGACATCCCTTGGCTCACCTACATACACATGAATGAGCGTGAGCGAAAGCCTAGTGAATAATATCGAATAAAGAAGATACACTATAACAATGTACAACAGACGACCTTGGGCCTAATCGTTCCTGTTCGACGGCCTTTGGCCCAATCATTTGTGTCAAATGGCCTTCGGCCCATTCGTTCGTGTCATACGGCCTCTGGCCCATTCTTTCGTGTCATACGGTCTCTGGCCCATCCATTCATGTCATACGGCCTCTGGCCCATTCATTCATGTCCAACTGCCTCTGGCCCATTCGTTCATGTCATACGGCCTCTGGCCCATTCATTCATGTCCAACGGCCTCTGGCCCATTCATTCATGTCTAACGGCCTCTGGCCCATTCATTCATGTCCAACAGCCTCTGGCTTATTCATTCATATGTCAGACTATCATTCATGTTAGACTATCATTCGAGTCAGACTATTATTCATGTTAGACAGCCTTAGGCCCAACCATATAGCATAGCAAACATTTGTCCACAATTCAAATTAACAACTTATAAGACTCATAGGGAAATAAGTAATTGGACAAATAACATACTTCAAAATATCTTTATTAAGATATTACTCACAGTGTTCTGCCAGTGGATTCACTTTTGAGCTTGACCCTACACATTACATAACACATATGGGTCACAAACGATTCAATCCGTTCTTAATTCATACATCCCTCTTAGGTTTCTTTCTTATCCTTTTAATTCATTCATAATGCTCAATGCATGCCTAAGAGTACTTAGAAGTGAAAGAGAACGGAAAATGAAACACAGAACACTTTTACAAATTTTCTGAAACATGGATCCCCGCTCGAGCGTGGACTTTCCCGCTCGAGCGGACCCATTAGGTCTGCAAAAGTACTGGTTGTCTCATTTTTACGCTCAAGCGTGAATTCGGGCGCTCGAGCTGAAAGTCTCACTACATGGCTCCCAACTCGAGCGTGAATCTCCCCACTCGAGTGGACATCCATGTCTACAAAAAGTTCTGGGAGCTTGCATTTCACGCTCGAGCGGCGCTTTCCCCGCTCGAGTGGACATGCTGAATTCTGGGTTTTCCAGAACTGTTCTTGAGCTTCAAACTTGCATTCAAAGGCTCCAAAGCTCGAATTAAGGTACCAAAATAGGGAAACACATTATATATCATGAGTACACAAACAATATGAGGCTAATTGCTCAAAATCATGGTCCAATCTTCAAAATTAATCAACATTTCTTTAGTATAATCAAGGCTCATGCATTCAACCCTCATATGAGCTCCATATCTTCCATATTCAAACATGCATGCAAATTTTTGACTTCATTTCTATTTCAAATCATGCAAATGACAATTATTATTATGGAACCCATGAAAATTATGCATGCATGTGAAGATTGGTGTCCAATTCTCCATGTTCAACATTATTACAAATTTCAAGCTCAAACATACAATTCATGGCAATCTCCTACATGCATGTGTATATTGACTCCCAATTCATCAAAACTAACTCAATTCATGTTCTTGATCACCATTCAACTTTGAATTCACAAAGTTACAAACTAAAATCTATGAATTTACTCACCTAGGAGCTTCAAACACCCAAATTCTAGCCAATTCTTGAGTTAATCTTCAAGATTTCCAAGCCTCTTGCTCAAATCTCCAATTGTTTCCCTCTCTCTTTCTCTAGCCAACCCTCATTCTCTTTCCTTAGAGCAATCTCAGCCAAGTTGAATAAAAAGAGAGGAATTGAGTGTATAATGGCCCTTTTATAGCCCCACTTACTCAAATTTGATTATAACCAAATAAGGGCACTTAATTAATCATTCCGAATCTAATTATTTTGATCCGAATCAATTTTCAATTAAATTTCACCGCAGGCTCTAAAAATTACGCCAATCACAATGGCGCAGTCAATTTCGATTTTTGTGGCCGATAAGGCATTCAATTTTCAGTTTGTAACAGTAAAACGGTGAATAGATAGAAATTCAAAACCACATATATTCATATAAATGGCACACCAAATTATATCAAACACATAATCACAATCACAATTAAGGTTAATTAGCATAATACGAAACAGGGTTATCAAAAGCATATTAGTACCGATATGATGGTTGCAGATACCATAACCAAAGGTTTTTCTGTAAAGGTGTATTCAAAACATGTTGAGGGCATGACATTGATTGGTTAGCTCAATAATTTTTCTAGTTGTTGTTTTGTTTTATTTTATTTTGTCATGACATTTTGATTATTATTACTGAAAAGCATCATTTTTTGCACCTAAAGTATTTGTGATGCTATGCAGTCCATTGAGACTATTGATCCATAGGGATCATTGGATTCAGAATAACTTATTAGAAGTCATTTATAAAGAATGACACCACATAAAGTTGAGAGTATCATACAATGTAATACATGGAAGGAAATGCTCAATTGATAGAGTATAACCGCCATGATTCATATATTATGACTCTTTATAATGTTTTGGTATTTTTATTTAATGGTCATAATCAGTTTGTCAGTTAACTGAAAGTCAACAAAATGTGTCATATGTGCCAAGTGGGAGAATGTAACCATATTCATAAAGTGGCCCATATGCCACGTGTTTGTTTTATTTATTTATATTATTATATAAATAATATATATTTATTAAATATATTTTAATCAGTAAAGAATTGGGTAACTAACGTAAATCATGTCCACTACCCCATAAAGTGGTTTCATGGGAAGCATATATAGACAGGCTTGGACCCATGATCCAAGTGTAACTCCTCATAACTTCCCACCATCAGAGAAATTGTAACTTCCCATGAAACCATTTTATGGGGTAGTGGACATGATTTACGTTAGTTACCCAATTCTTTACTGATTAAATTATATTTAATAAATATATATATATATTATTTATATAATAATATAAATAAATAAAACAAACATGTGGCATATGGACCACTTTTTGAATATGCTTACATTCTCCCACTTGGCACATATGACACATTTTGTTGACTTTCGAGTAACTAACAAACTGATTATGGCCATTAAATAAAAATACCCAAACCTTATAAAGAGTCATAATACACGAATTATGGCGGTTATACTCTATCAATTAAGTATTTCCTTCCATCTATTACATTGTATGATACTCTCAACTTTATGTGGTGTCATTCTTTATGAATAAGTTCTAATAAGTTATTCTGTGTCCAATGATCCCTATGGATCAATAGTGGTATTGGTTATGACCTATTGTGATTGTTATTTTAATCATGGTCGAATGAGTCTTTGCCTCAAATAGTGTTTACTTATGATTTATTGTAGTATTAGTTATGGTTGAGCTATGAGTTATAACCTATTGTGATTATTATTTCAGTTACAATGAAATCTTTGTTATGCTTCAAGTGATATTTAATTATAATTTATTATGATTCTTTTAATTATCACAAAAAGTAACTTAATTACGATACAAAATTGTAACAAAACCACAATATATTGCATATTGTAAGGGATCCCTATTTTATTGCATTTTAAGGGATTGAGACAGATTCTCCGTTTGAACCATATTTTCATAACCACATGATAAATTTTATAAAAAAAAATTACACTAAATTGAAATTTCCCCTAAATTATTTTAGTCTCTTTTTGTAATAAAAAAGACCTTGGGGATATGAAAGATCTGATCCGAACAAAATATATCCAAAGCCTAACCTAATTGAGGTTGGGTTTAGCAATTTTTTTTTTTGGAATTTTTTATTGATTTTTTTTCATCTGTAGTAAAAAAAAAATTACAAAATTTTTAAAATAAATAAATAAACAATCACTTTTAAATTTTACTAAACTAGATTGATTTCAAAATGTGAAAAAATAAAAACTAAACTAACAATAGTTAACTTTTTTTTGTATTAACTAAGAATTTTATGAATCTTTTTTTAAAAATTACATTTTATATTCTTCTGGTTAGACAAATATGAAAAGGGAGAAAAAAAAATGGGAGTTATTTTGATAAATCCCCTTCCTAAGAGTTTTATAATCATAAAACCCAAACCCTTTTTTATTATCCCATCAGGTCCCATTCAGTGTAATAAGACCAAAAAACCCCCTCAAGCCTCTTGCGCTTGTTTGTATGTTTAAATTGAAACATAGAAACAGCTACTCATCAACGACTATCTCCCTGAATATATCTCTCCCTTCCAAAACCCCAACCCCCAGGTCAATATTCTATCTCTCCTATTGTCTCATCGTCACACCGCGAAGCCGGTTGTCGTTGTGCCGTGCTTCACCATTATCACAGTCAATTCACCAAAAACCGACATCGTCACATATTCTCATCATCGCATCTGTGGCAACCCAATCCTCAAAAGCACCATGAAGCCCGTCGTCGCTATGCCTTTATTCCCTATTATTACCGCCGATTTTCTAGAAACCTCCATCGTTACATCGTCGCATTAGTGGCAACCTAATCGTCAAAACACCATGAATCCCGTCGTCATGTCATCATTATTACCCATTGTTAGTGTCATTTCACTGGAATCACCACTATCTCATTATCTCATCATCTCATATGTGGCAACCCAAATCGTCAAAAATGGTCAATAAACGTATGTGTTCATCACAAATCTTATATACAAACCATAACCCTCAATTTTTTATAATTTCAACTTTCACCCATCCTATTCGTACAATGTGTGAAGTTCATACTATTGTTGTTATTCCCCTTATTGTTCAATTGTTATTATTAACACTATTTATCATTGAATGTGAAACCCTCACCCCCCAAAAAAATTGCAATAGCAGCTTATATGTTAATAATAGTGAACATTCACATGGGGAAAAAATATGTGGACCAATACAGTTGTTTCCACTATGTTCTTGTTTTATGATACTCATATGTGAATATTCACACCATATGTAGTTTGATTATCTCAGTTTCGTAGTCTTCAATGTTTGTGTGAATATTCACATTGCTCAATTTGCTTCTATGCATGTTGACACTATGCAAGCCACCTTGATTTTAACATAATGGTCTTGTCTTGCTATAATTGTGGCTCAATTAGAGTTTTTTGAAGTTATGACATTATCCACAATATGAATCATGTAAATATTAGTGTGAACATTCACATTATACTTATTGCTAAAATAATGGTCATATGGGTTCGATCAATGTGGTTATGTGAATATTGATGATGAGCTAGTATGCAAATGTTTCCTTTATGTTGTGAAATTTTGTTCCTATCAATATGAGAAATCAACATATGTTGGTGCTATCTCAGTGGCCTATGTGAACATTCACACATTGATTAATTCCACTATTGCCTTTGTTTTTCATATCCATATTTATGTGAATATTCATATCTCTACTATTGATGTTAACGTTAGTATTGTAAGCTGTATTTCAATGTTGATGTTAACAATCCTATAAATGTTCACATCAATGGTGTGGATGTTCTCAACACTGTTGGTGTCACCAAAAAAAATGAACTTTTTCGCTCTTGTGGTCTAAATGTGAACATACATGCCAAATAAATTTGTGCTAATGCCGACACAAATGCATAATCCACCTCAATTCCATTCAAACCTTTATCAGATGTGAATGTTTATGTCATTGTCCATAGATGTGAACATTCACATCAATGCCCAAAGATGTGAATGTTCACACTTGTGCTCAGATATATGAATGTTCACATCAGTGCCCAAAGATGTGAATCGTGTGAATCTCCTATTCTAATTACACCAATATGAACTTCCACAAATAGCCCCTATTTCTATTTGTACAATATGTGGAATTTCATATTATTACTGTTCTTGCCCCTATTATTGTTATTGTTGATACGAGTGAACATTCACATGAAAATAAAGAATCATGGTCCAACTTGCTTGTTTCAGATGTTGTTGTTATATATAATTATGTTGTGAACATTCATAACATATGTAAATTGATCGTACACTGTGGACATTCACCGCTGTGTTTAGGGCAAACATATCACTTTTGTTATTTCCATGTTAACTTTAATGTTTTAAAATGTATTTCAATTTTGATGTTGAACTGTAACATTGGCATTGCATGATTGTAATAAGTATTCGCATTGTCATCTAAATTACAAGTGTGGATGTTCACAACATAATTTGATCTGTTGGGTTAACATTTGACAAATGTGGATGTTCACATCCACCAACTGTGAATGTTCACATCATTATGTTGAATGTTCATATCACTGATGTTGTTAGCAAAATATATCACTTGTTACCTATTCATGAGTATTGTGTTTATTTTATGCTCCATTTAGCAGGTGTTGCATAGAAGAAATCATCCAAGAAAAAAATAGAGGAATATCATGTCAAGGAAGAAAGCCCACCTACAAATAATAGCAGCAATGCTGACATGCGTCGTGTCAACTACAGATCGAACATGATAGGGTTGGTGAAATTAATGAAAAGCACAAAGTTCACAGAAGCACAACTCGGCTACCTACGGTGAACACCTTTTTGGAAATTATTAGATGCATTGAGACCTGGTGAGATCGACATCAACAAGTACATGAAGTATGATGATGTTGTTGTGTATGTTCTGCAGACGTACAAGGCATCCAAAGATATGCCTTCTACATTGGTGAGAAAAAAAAATGAACGTGCACGATAGCCATATTAAACTAATTTTTGGTGTGGACTATGGCACCAAACCAATGGACATATCATAAGCTGCGAAGCCAAAGATAGGAATTATAAACAAAAGGTGCAAAAATGTCAGCCGATTGACTTCAAAATGGATACGTACCCTTTTGAACGAGGCATTGTAGCTTGACTTTTAGCGCTCCTTTGGGATACGACTAGCCCTATAGTTCGGACTCTCGTGGTTCTGAATCTGATTTTACAAGTGCAATATGAAATAGCGAAAACATAAAAAAGAGTCCAAATCCAGCAAATCTTTTGAAAAATTAATGTTTGAATCAAATGCCAAAAAAGGACTTCTTTGCCAGATATATAGTCGCCACCTAAATATTTTTTGGAGATTTAGGAAACCCGAGATTTGTGCCAAAGGCCACTTATCCATCATCACCAAAGTGTATTAGTTTAGGAACTTAGGTACAAGAGGGGAAGATCATGAATTGAGCACCCCACGTGCCTGATCAAAGATCGGCCTCTACTAATCATGATGGACTCGACATAAAATTCGGCCGAACCTAAGCAATATAACTTATGTTCTTTTTGTTCGTTGGGTCATTTTGAGCCAAATTCATTAGTCTTTGCCATTCTTTAATCCATTTGTCCAAGGTGATAAAGATTACGTCCACTAAATGAGAAGCATGTCAAACGAAAAGTGACTCTCAACATGAAAGAGAGACCATGCAGTTGTTGATGAACCTCCGTAGAGATTAAGCCATTAAACATAGATCTCTAGCTCATGTTCTGAATAACCATCAACCGATTGAAACAACTCTCAAATGAAAGAAATGGATAATAAGTTGCTTATTAAAACGAGGCGCTTAAAATGGAAATCAATTAAGGAAAAGCTAAGAACAACATACAACAAGCCATATATGAGAACTTATGATACAACAAATGAACTAATCAAAGCTTGAACCAATTAAATAACCTAGGACAGCCCTAAAACAGCCGCTAATAGGTGCAAAATAGTGGCTCAAAATGCATGAAAAGAGCCCAAAAAACTAAACAACAAGCAAAGAAAATAAGGCTAGTAAGCAAGAACAAGGAGAGGTGGCCAACCCCTCCACCTTTGAAACCTCAAAGCATGATTTTTAGCCTCTTTTAAACTCTAAAAATCAATTTGGAAAGCAAAGAAAAGGGTGTAAAACAAGGGTTTGAGCTACAGGAGAAGGTGCAAGAAAGAGTGTTAACTCTCTCTACCCTTGGGTAGCTATCCAAACCCAAGCTTAAACACTTGAAATAAGCTCAAGACAATATAAAAACACAAGAAATAGATAGCAAGAGACATCAAAGAGAGCAAGAGAAGAAGTAGTAAGCTTATATCTCTCAAAGAAGGTAAGCTCTTGTTTGTAACACAAACTTGATTCAAGCACACTCTCAAGCTTGAATTGTGATTCACAAAGCTTAACCAAGGTTCTAAGGTTATGATCTAAGGTGGTACATGATGTATAGATATACTTCAAGAGAGATAGGTTTGCTCAAAGATGACTTGTGTAGGAAGAAGGAGTTCTCTCTTATGTGTATAGGCTTTTGGAAATTTTCAACCCTCAAAACAGAGCCAAGAGCTCGTATTTATAGAATTTGGGCCAAAAAGATCATAAATATCTTCAAAAACAGACAGTTGTCCCATTCCTACCCAAAACAGTGTTTCTCACCAAAGAGAGCCGGCCGGCTCCCACTGTGGGCCGGCTGACCTCCAATGTTTTCCCCTGTTCCTCTGTTTTACAGTCAGTGCAGGTTGATACAATGCTCAAAAATGAAATTCTAGGATACAAACAGTGTAAGTACGTAAGGTTTGGGATTGGTTCGAGAGCTTAGACTTAGGCTTCCTTCGTTGAGAATTTGAGTCATACATAATACACTTTTCATCATCGAGTGCGCTGGACCAAGCGCCGAAGTCTTACGGACGACCAAAAATGGGATGTCTACAATTGCCCCTCTTTGACAGAGCTCGAAGTCATGGAATGACGTGAGTGAATGTCAAAGCCCAGAGACGACCCATTTGACGAGGCCGTAAGACTTGGGTAACAAAACAAATCGAAATACAATTGCCAAGGGTTGAACCCGAAGGTTGCCTACGTATCCCTTTGCAAGGAATCAAACTACGTAGTTCAAGGGCGAAATGCAAAATGATATGCATAAAACATAACTTATGATCATGCAATGAAACACAAATGTAAATAACAAACGACAAAGCAATGCTGTAAGAAAAAGTAGGTATGCAATGTCTGAACGAAAGAAAATAACTCAAGGTGCGTCTCACACGGAGATAGGCAAGTAAACCAACATAGGAGCAAAGAGGGTGCGAACCAAACCACATCCCACGTAGAAAGGATGTAAGAAAATGTACACCCAACTACACCTCACGTAAAAAGGGTGAAAAGCTACAAGGGCAGTGTAAACACCAAGCGCACCTGTTGCTTTTAACCGAGGAAAACAATCTTAACGCGTCTCACGTGAGATGAGGAGAAGTGGAGTGAAAAAATAGGCGCACCTGTTATTTTTAACCGAGTAAAACAATCCTAACGCGTCGCACTCGAGAGGAGGAGAAGTTGTGTGAACAGACAGGCGCACCTGCTATTTTTAATCGAGTAAAACAATCCTAACGCGTCGCACGCGAGAGAAGGAGAAGTGGTATGAACAGACAGGCGCACTAGCTATTTTCAACCGAGTAAAATAATCCTACTGCGTCCCACGCGAGAGGAGGAGAAGTGGTGTGAACAAACAGGCACACCTGCTGTTTTTAACCGAGTAAAACAATCCTAACGCGTCACATGCAAGAGGAGGAGAAGTGGTGTGAATCGACAAGCGCACCTGCTATTTTTAACCGAGTAAAACAATCCTACCACGTCGCACACGAGAGGACGAGAAGTGGTGTGAACAAACAGGTGCACTTGCTATTTTTAACCGAGTAAAACAATCCTACCACGTCTCACGCGAGAGGATGAAAGGTCAAACAACGGAAAAGCAGAAAGATCCCATGCAGATCGAGATTATCTTCTCCTTGGGAAGGCCTCAGAAAATGAAGACATGAAGTCTACGGAGAGAACAGTACAAAACACAAAGCTATTTCAATAATTCAAAAAGAGACACATAAACCAAAACCAGGCTTGATTTTAGCAAAATTTTATAGGTAATTTTACCAATGTTGAAAACAAATTGTAACAGAAACAAATTAAACAACGTATAATTATGAACAAATCATTACACTTTTTCCTTTTTCCCTCCTTTTCCTGTTTGTTTTCTCTTTTCTTCTTTTCTTTTCCTTTCTTTCATCTATTTCATTTCTCTGTTTTCTTCTTTGCTCTATTTTTGTCTTTTCTGCTCTGTGTGTTTTTTTTAACCTCCAAACCCAACACTAAGTCAAACAACAAATGAAAAAAACTGAACAGAACTAAACTGGTTTGCATTAGGAGTCGACCGGCTTGAAATGAAGTATGACCGGCACTAAATAGAGCCAGTCGGCTCATGATAGCGGCAGGGGCAGAATTGGGAAAGCCGAACGACATGGTTGATTTAAACACATTCCAACCTTCATTCCACATACACCCACATCCGAAAACAACCCTCCTCTCTCTCTAGGACTCCCTTCTCTCTAGATTTTCCCTCTTTTCACAAAATCCATGAACTCTTGCAAATTTTTCCTTTGAAACCCTCTTCTCCCTCTTCATTTTCAATCAAATAAAAAAGGATTTGGTTGAGTTCAGGGTTTTCTCTTGGTTTTTCCCTTTGCTTGCCCAAGTGTTTGCCCACACTTTCTCCTCTCCCTCTTCTTTTTCTCTTTCTCTTTGTTTTCCTTGTCCTAGGGTTTTGGGATTTTGGGATTTTCTCTCAATTTCACCCATTCGCTCACTTTTCCTCACCCTTTCCACTAGTTCCCTCATGGCTAGCGGTGAACTTTCTATTTCTAACCCAACTGTTGATATTGGAGCCGTCCTAGTCGCAGATATAAGAGCCGAGGACCTTGTCCCTCCCATTCCTGAGCCAACGTTGCCTCTCTTTGCTGATAGACCATTTGACGCGGCCGCCTACCAGCCGCGCACACATGCTCTGACCCCAGGCGGTATTCAACACTTTAAGGGCCTTATTCCGGGGATTGACAAGGTCATCCTACTACAGGAGCCCACCAAGCACTTGTCTGTTGATGCCTCCACGGTATGCACTATTCTCTCCTTGTTTGAACATATTTGAATCTTGTAAACAAAACTCCCTTCCCATGCACTGTGAACATTAACAACATTCCAACATTACACGTGATGGTGATGAAGATCCAAGGTTACGGATCTATCTCTAGCCCTAGGCACTGGTACGAGAAGCTTCCTGTAGAGGTTCGTGCATTAGTTAACGTAGCTGGCTTCGGACCTTCCTACTTGGGACTGGTGCAAATGAGGGCTGACCCAATACTTCACGGGGCCCTAGTGAATCGATGGTGGGACACCACAGACTCATTCCATTTCCCATCGATCAGGAAGATGACTCTAACCCCGTATGATTTCTCAATGCTCACTAGCCTACAGGTCGAGGTTGGCAGCCCGATCCCCTTCGATCCTAATATGGAGCAGTGGCAAACCGCACAGCTTCACCTCCTCGGAGTGATCGCAGTCACTGTCGATCTTGGGATGGTGAGGTACAGTTAGTTCTTAGAGAATTTTTTTGATCTTTAGCCAGCGACTCCGGAGGAGGTCATCCTGGACGCTCGTGAATTTCTAATATATCTCCTTGGTCCTACTCTATTTGCGAACAGGGAAAATACCGTGGGGCATTATCTGTTGGGAGCACTGGTGCATTTGTCGCGGGTGGAGGAGTATGACTGGGGTGGCACCGGCCTAGCCACCTTATACTGCTATATAAGCTCCGTATTCCACCGCAAGGCAGGCTTGCTAGACAATTACTGGCAAGTTCAGGTGGTATACCTTACACTTCTTCTTTTCAATTTCACTTTCTACTTCTTGCTTATCTTATCTGCTCTGTTTATAACTGCTTATTTGTTTTCTCGCAGCTGTGGGTTTACACATATTTCTCCTGTCTTGCTCCAATTCTAGTACGACCACTTGAGTTGTCAGTACCCCGCTCTCGGTACTCTAACTCTTGGTTTAAGCGGCACCAGCGCGTAGATTGAGATTTCTCTTATTTTCGTCGCTTCTTCGATACTGTCACAGTAGATCAAGTACCAATACTAATTGATAACTTTTACATATTATGTGCATACTACAATGATTCCATACTGTTGTCCCACACTGTACTATTTCCATATTATTGGTTTCACACTACATTGTTACCATCATTCCATATTGTATTGTTATTCTCATACTGTTGTCCCCATACTGCGTAGACCGTTGACATCTGACACCTACTTCCACAGGTCGACTAGCACCCTTGGGCAGGCATCTCTCAGGCAACGAGGACGACCTACGTCGCTGCATGGCATGCCTCTACTATGAGGATTTTGTTCGAGGGTCCGTTTAGCCAAACTTGTTACCTGGGGGAGAGGTTTATTCGTTAGACGCGAGGCATAGCGGATCCTGACATTCCATATCCTCCTCCTCCCAACATGAGGGTAGTTGATGACCTCCACGACGGACCCCAGCTTGACTTCCTTATGTTGGAGGAGGATGGTGACCTATACAACGAGCTCGGCGATTTCATCACATTCTTACAAACTTGGGTGATGGCTCCGCTTACCAGGGGCGTGGCTCGCATACTTCCCGAGGCTACTGCCATTACCGAAGATGCTCCCGTTGTCAGAGGCGCTCCCGCTGCAGCTCCTATTCCCGAGCTTCCTGCTATTCTTACCGAGGTTGTGTACATGCGATCGGATGGAGTGATCAAGCAAATCCCTCTTGAGCATATCGTAAAGAGAGACCGTAGGCTGGTGTTTGCTCCTAACATTGAGCAGGTACATACTGCTTTATACTTCTACCCATTATACTTTCTCAATTCTTTTCTGTATTTTGTGATTTTGTCCATTGTGCTCTGTTATTTGGTTCTCAATTCAAATGCTCTCTCTTTTCCAGGTACTTGCAGCATATGCTAGTGACCTTCACCGGACGATTAACTGACTGCTTCTCATGGTATGATGGAGGCAGACTGTTATGGCCACTCACGGGATTGAGGTATACTATTCACTCTTGCTGCAATCCTGCCTACTATTTTGTTGAATCCATATTGATATTGATGCTATTTTTAGATTGGGCCAGCACTAGTAGCACCCACAGGATCTTCTCCAGCCGAGAGAAGAAGAAGACAGGGCCTAGTGAGAGGCCGAGGATGGGCTGATCGGGAAGAGGTCGAGCGAGGCAGTGCTCACCTTCTGAGGAGTCTTTTGATGGATCTATGACCCTCGAAGACGAGGTAGGAGGAGGTTGACTTGCAGCCTAGCAGCCCCAGTGATGACAGTGATATGCCTCCTCCATGACTAAGGATGAAGAGGACCAAGATAGGTTGATTTGTTTTTCTTTTCTTTTCTTTTCATTTACTTTGTAGTTAGGAACTATATAGCTTCAGAGAGACCTATGTATTTGCTTTTGAAGACTTTTCTTTTGTTTTGCTTGTATAAGACAATGATCGAGTTTGGACCCTCTAGTTATAAAAGAATATTTTTGCAATGATCTTCTCGCATGATATGTGATGAATGGTGTAAGGTTTGCATGGTAACTTTGCACAAGGCTTTGGAACTACGAACACTAGCTTTTACATTATTCTTAAATTACATAACACCATATAACCAGACAAAATATAAAATACAACTCGATAACACGAAAACGAAATGAAAAATACTCAAAAATACTAACAAACACTTGGTATAATGAAACCAGGACTCAAAATACAGCCTTACTACCTCGAAGAAAAGACCGACCCTTTCTACAACTGCTCTGTGCTAGGCAGTCATTAAGAGCTAGCTAGCTCTTGCTAGGTACGGCCGGCTTCCAATGAGAGCCGGTTGGCTCTAAAAGTGATGTCGGTCAGTGTATTCCAGCTATCATGCACTACTCCTTATACTCTATAAAAGTGATCCCAAGCTGTTTTCCTCGCAGAACAACAAAATTTTGATATTTTGCTCTCAAGATGGAGATTCTTCTCAACAATAGGCTTTGAGACTGGGTTGCCACTTCAGGCAGCTCGAAAAAGGTAAACTTTCACAGTTTCAGTATAAACATTCTTTTTCCTTTGAGCCGTACTTTGCTTTGCTTTCCGTTCCTCCATGTCGCGGTTCGATGCTGGAACCCGATTACACATGTATTTCACTTTAGCTCACAAGAGATGTGTCTGACGCTCAAAGAATTTCAAGCATTGATGGAATCCCGGCGTAACAAAGAGTTCAGGCTGCAACCTCGTTTTGGCCATGCTCAAGCACTCGAACAAATGTGCGGGCCTTCATTACACGAGTCTTGGTCTTTGGCTCATGATGGGGAATTGGACATCCCCAGTTTAATTCACCGATTTTTTGCTATTGGAGATAGGAGCGACCTTCTCTGGTGAGGCTACCGCCAATATGCTTTGTGTCTATGTCTACTCGCACACTTCTTGCTTGCCCCTAGTAACAGTGGAGCCAGTATCCAATTGATTGAAGTGGCCCAAATTTTAAAAGAGGAAAAGAGCTGCATGGGTTTGGCACTGGCTTAAACCTTGATGGGCCTTGATGCTTTCTGTCAGCAAGAGACTACTCGGTTCGCAAGGAGTCCACTGCTTCTTCAGGTATTGATTCCCACCCTCCTATTTATAGGGGTGGGCGCGGGTCAGTTGCGGGCATAGAACCTCCAATCCGCCATTCGTCTGCCAGATTGGCGGATTGAAGAAAATTAATCTGCATTCGTCCGCCAATCCAGTGGATATGGATTGAGCGGATTGGCGGTTTGGCGGATGGAAGCGAATCGGTTTGGCGGTTTAAAATTTTATAAATTTTCAACATAATTCAACTTGTGCACTTTCTCAAAAAAAGAAGAAAAAAGTATTACAGTCAATGAATTAAAAAAATATTACAATCACTGCATGCCTCATCCAAAGTAAGAAAGTTTGAAACTTGAGAATATCACAATTACTACATGCCTCATCCACATACTACAATCACAGCATGCCTCATCCACATAAAGTATTACAATCTGTGGTTCTTAAAATATAAAAACAATTCAAACCACCAAAACCATGAACAGAGCAGTAGTAGAGATTGTATGTCTTTGCATTGTTGCATCTATATCTGTTTTTAAAAAAAAAACCAACCACCATATATCATATTTTCTATTTATTATTTTTAGAGATAGTTTTAAAAACCAAAAAATATAGATAAATAATACATTTATGTTTTTCAATTCAAAAAAGATATTCAAGTTTAAAAAAAATTTTCAACAGAATGTTTAAACTCTTTTTTAATTGAAAACACAAACAGAATATTTAAACAAACTGAAAACACAAAGTCTTATAAATTACTAGGGGGTGCTCGCGGTTTGGCAGTTCGGTTGCAGCCAAATGAATCTCAAATCCGCCGTTCGTCCGCCAGATTGGTGGATTGGAGAAAATCAATTTGAAACAGTCCGCTCGTCATCACGCATCTGTCCAAAATGCAGCGGATCGGTTCAATTTGGTCAGTTTTGGCGGATCAGTATATCCGCTGCTCACCCCTACCTATTTATTTATCATTCTCACACTACTCAACACTCATTCTCTATTTTTCTCTCCAATCATTTCCTTACTTTTCTCTCAATACACATCTCTCTACCCTTTAATCACTCTTATTTTTCATCCTTCCCTAGGTATGGCTTATGGATAAACTGCAAGTAACGGACCCTTGCCCTGAGTACTCGGTCAGAGCTTACTTCTTTCGCCAACGGATAGTGGATTTCCCTTCAGAAGGGTTGTGGTGTGACTGGATGTGCAGCAGAGCCGCAGCTAACATAATTTGGCATTGCCCCTAGCTTACTTAGACTGAGATAAGCTATAGAATGTCCCATCTACCGGGTATACAGTTGATTGGCCTTACACATTACGTGTTCTATTTCCCCTTCTGGTTCAGATGCCAGTTTGGACATGAGCAAACACGTTCAGATGAGGAGGTGGAATACGCGGCGTCATTTCCCATTCGTAATTCACACCTGCCTCGATACCTTACTGCTTGGAGGACAAGGGAACTTCTGGCCCCTGCCCCTAGCTTCAGTTACGCCCTTTCTGGTGAATGTTTAGCTTGGCTTGAGAACGAAGAACAAGTTGGGCTACCTTTAGCTGCTAAACCATCCACAAGTGCAAACAGAAGACATAGAGCTACCTGACTTGGTTGTGCCCCTAGTTTTATTGCTTTAATCTTTCTTTTCAAGTTTTAATGATGTAAAAGCATTTTTCGATTTAAATCAAAGAGTTGGAGAATGTACTTGTGTTGAAATCAATAAAATTAAAGTTGCGAGTACTAAAAATTTTCCTTTCGGTCCCAAAAATGGTCCAAGTTGTAAAAGGGTAAAATTTAGAGAAAAATCAACTTTTATTAAAACTTTTCAAAACCATCTCTGGAAATGGTAATTACCTAACACACTCAAAACCCATCCATGAGATGTACAACCTCGAATCAACAAATCAAGACTACCCATAACTACATTCACCATACCGGCCCTTCTGCCAAACTGATGATCACACAACCGAGCCAACCGATAATGGAGAAAGATGGCCTGATCAAATATGAATGAATAGGACAGTTGAATTGGAGATGGTTATGGCCAAACTTCGGGATGAAGTTACCTACGTATCTCAAAAATGGGAATCAGGCCTTACGTAGTTCGGTTCTGGTTCACTCGAGTATTAACTCTCTCCTTTTGCGCTCTTACTTTTGCCAAAGTCACCCTTTAGGGTTTTCAACCTTGCGAGCTCAGTTTTTCTTTATTTCTAATTTTTCATGCTCGAACTTTTGCCTAGGTCGTTCTTTCAAGTTTTTGGCCTAGCAAGCCTTTTAGGGTTAATACTTCTTTAACCTGTCTATATTGATCAGTTGTGAAAATTCCAAGCCATCCAAGTCCATGAGAATAATCGCCCCTCCTAACCAGATTGACTTGATGATATAAGCACCAGTCCAATTGGGTCTAAACTTTCCCCTAGGGTCATGGATAGGAGCCCAGTTCTCTTTCAGTACCATGTCTCCCTCCTTGAGATTCCTGGACTTAACTTTCTTGTAAAAAGCGACGTCCCCGAACGTCCCGGGAGGGAATCCCGTTTTGTTCATCTGGGCTTACTACAGTTCAGGACTCAATGTCACGGTCCTATATCTAATCTCGCAGAGTGCAATGCAAGACCAACGAATCATCAAAGAGTCCAAATCCGGCAAATCGTTTTGAAAAACTGATTTTTTTAGAAAGAAGTGCCAAACATGGACTGTTTTGCCAGATACAGAGTCACCACCTAAATATTTTATTTTGGGAAATTTAGAAAACCCTGACTCGTGCCTAAGGCCACGTGTCCGTCATCACCAAAGTTGTCTCGGCTGGGGAACTTGGGTACAATAGGGAAAGGTCGCTTCGTCAGCACCCCCGCTCGCCCGATCAAAGATCGGCCTCTACTAACCATAATATCGAGTTTTTGAAAACACATGTGCTCTTATTCCGGTTATTTAACCTAGAATTACTATGTGATGCGCACAGCAAAACAAGTATAGACTAGATTGCCTAAGTTGGAACAAAGCATCGCATATCCGTTTGTTTTGAAAATGGATTGAAGTTTGCTACTCGTAAGTAGGCTAAAACAGGGGTTTCGACGAATTATTCCAACTCAAGCAACCCAACCTTCACCCACAGGCATTCAGGCAGTTATATCACATAAGCACATAACCTCATGGTAAGCATGCTATCATAGCAGTCACTCACACACATGCAAGGATGCTAAAACATAAATACTTACCAAGTACTCCAAGCCAAAACAGAAACTAGTTAGTAATCAATGCATGATCCTAGTTCATGTTAAGATGGCTAGTGCAACACATGCAAAAATGCAACTAGGATAGGCTCGGCTATTCTAAACATGGCATATGAAATGCAACAGATAACATGTATTCAACTTGGAATTGAAATACAATGCAGTTAGCATGATGCGCCGAGCCCGGTACATGCAATACAAATGAATGAATGCAAGCATGCGAACATATAGATGCTAATTGAAACATGCCCTAAAACTAACCATCATAAGATGGTAAATAAAAAGGAGAAAGACGTGGGGTTGGAAGACATGCATCACACACACACGCACATTTATTACAACATTGCCCTCCTCGGAGGGTCCGAATAAATAATACACAACGAAATAAATAACTAACCACAACTAATTATTACACAACGCAAACTAATTAACAAATTTAACTAAGCAAGCAATGAAACTATCATGCAAAGTACATGAAATGGACTACCTCAACTCTGCCTTGGATGGCAATGAATGCATGCATGCTTGAATCGCTTTGTCGAAAAATCCATCGCGATGCTCTGACTTGCCTTTGTTTGCAATTGACCTCAGAACACTGCACAAGGCTCCAGAAGGCTGAAACTCCACCCTGGGAAGCTGTGGGAAGGCTATCGACCAGCCCTTGGACTTGGAGACCACCTGCCGACCACCTTTTGTGGTGGAGACCAAAAAAGGTGGTCGGCCTGCCAGAGAAGCTGGTCAGCCGACCAGTTTCTGCCTCCTGTTCCTGGTTTTCTGCAACACAAAGCAAGAGAGAGGCATAGCAAGGTATTTTCAACATATGTATGCACAACCACTCTCCCCGTCATTGCATGAGCTCTAGGGAGTGTAGTCCTCGATCCTCGTGCCACCAACCACGCATCTCGATGCATGATGGCCGAGGAGTCGAATTGCACGACTCAATGTGAAATGAATGCACAAATGGACACCTAAAGCCAAAAACTCTATCATGGATAGTCAAGAGTGTCGGCGAGCGGGAATTGAAGCACGTTTCGTCACTTTGAGTACGAAACGTCCCTCGTTTCCCGTGTTTGGACTAAACCCCACTCCAAACACTATGCAACAACTAGAATGGCATGGCATGCAAACACAATGCAATAACTAGCATGCAATCCTAAACGAAATGCAACTAAGACACGCAAACATACAAGGAGTGATATGCAAAGGTGCAACTAGCATGCGCAATGCTATGAACTATCAATGGCATACTCAATGCGCATGACATAATATGGCATACACAATGCAAGATGGACTTAAACCAATATGAGTGGACCTCAGCCACACTCAAATCAGTGGTCAAACATGATGAAATGAAGCAACAACACTCATGCAAACGTGCCCAAATGCAAGGGACCAAAACTAAGGCACCAAGTGCAACTCTATCAAAGCATGGCAAGGGATGAAATATGATATACAAACACACAATTTCCAGCTCTGAAATGACATGCAAGATGGCCTCGAATCATGCAAACATGTCACACAATGCATGCTAGATGGCCCGAATACCGAAACTAGTGAAGTGCATTACACTAGAGGTATACAAAGCAATGCTCAAATGACCCAACCAGCCCCAAACAGTCCCTATGCAGGTCCTAAACAGTGGGAAAATGGTCTAAAATGATGGCTCAAAATGCAAAGAAATAGGGCTCATGCAATGGTCTAAAAACGAGGCATACAAGCACGACTCTCAAACGCATTAAGAGTGGAAAACATGGGAATATGGCATATATGTAACCTCTGAAATATGATGCACAATGGCCCCAAAACATGGAAACACCTCAACATAAGCATGCGATAGGCTCCAAAACTCAAAGCTAGTCAAGGGTATTGAACTACAACCACGCATAGCAAGCACTATTTGACCATGAGGCATAAAAACAGAGCTAAGGCAGTCCAAAACATGCACAAAATCAGTTCAAAGCATAGCCAAAAAGTGCTAGAATCAAGGACCAAAATAGCATGCAACACAAGCTAGTAAAGAGGATTTGCACTACAAGTATATGAGGCAATCAAGTGGACACCAAACCAGCAAAATTCAGAGGTATGACATGCCAAATAAAGCCCAAAAACTCACTGAAATATGGTCCATGCATGCAAGAATGATAGGCTCCTTTGATGGTTTATAAAGAGGGTCGTTCTACACATGCAAGACAGACACCTAAAATGGAAAAATGGGCTCTGGACAGAGCCTATGCAGGTCCTAAAACCCACCAAAAAAGGCCTGAAACATGGCTTGGAAACATGCAAATAGGGGCTCCTTTGTTAGGCCAAAAGTGTTAGCAAACAAGACAAAGGGTGAGAGGGTCACCCCTCTCTGATTTTGGTGCTCAAAAACGCATAATAGCCACTGAAAATCCGTTGGATTTCAGTGGTCAAAAGGGCCAACAAAACTCAACACAAAGTCCCTAATGCATGGCTTAAAGCAAGATGAAATGAAGCATGCAAGGGGGTAGATGACCCCCAACAGAAAAATGATCTCAAACAAACGTGTTAAGGACCTCAAAATAAGACTTTTTTTTAGTTTATGACAAAGCCCAATTATGCTTGAAAACTAGGCTAAGAGATAGAACAAAACAATGCCAAAAAGAGGGAAATAGAGTGTTACCCTTGTAGCCAAAGGGACCAGCAGCTTCTGGACCAAAACAGCAAGCCTTCAACCTCTGAAAATGGGCTCCAAGATGCTTAGGTTGATAGTGGAGGTGTTGTGCTAGGAGGTGGTATGCAAAAGGGGCAAGAACTATGGAGCTTTGAAACTAAAATATAGAGACAAAGGAAGAGATATAGTGTATGCCCAAAAACCAACTTCTCAACCCTTGCAAATGAAGAGGAGCTCTTCTTTTATAGAGACAAGGGTCTAAAGATTCTCCTAGAAGCTTAAAACCAAGGTCAAACATCCTCCATACAATCTGTGGCTTCCAGCTGGCACAGCTGGCACCAACTCAGTGAGACAGAAAAGGAGAAAGCTGGCCGACCAGTTCAGGTGGTCGGCCGACCACTCCCCCTGGTCGGCTGACCATTGTCAAAAGGTTCAGGTGGTCGGTTGGCTCCTAAGGTGGTCTCCACACTCAATGCAAGCAAGTGGTGTGGTAGGAGACTAGCAATTGTGGCCCAAAAGTGAAGGAGACCACTTACCTGACAAGAAAACTGGCCGACCGGGGAAAGGTGGTCTCCAAGGAGAAAAGGTGGTCTCCCACCCTTGTACCACCTTCCAAACAATGAAAACAAGGTACATGCCAAAAATGAACCTAGACAGATCCAAAACGCGGGTTCGGGGGCCAAAACGCGCAGCCGGGTGCCCCGAAAACTGACCGTTAAGCATTGAAAGTGGCGTGCAACCACGAAGGTGGTCTCCCAGGCCACAGTGTCCCTTTAGAGAGAGGAAACAAGGTGTGTGCCAAAAATCGGAGCAAACCGAGAAAGTTAAGCAGCCCCGAACCGAGTCGCACAGCCGACGGCTCCGAAAACCAAAAACTAGTCTCCAAACGGGAACAGTGGTCTACGACCACGAAGAGTAGCCTACGGCCACTGAGAGATGGTCTATGAGACCTCTCCCTGCCTTCGGGAAGAGAAAACAGAACTTGGTTTGCAAACCGAGGCAAAGCACGAAAGAGTCCCGAAGTCCGAAGACAAGGCTCTCAGCCGAGACTCCGTAACCTCAGAACGAGCACAACATGCGCAATCACCGAGCGCTCAATCGATGACGTCTAAGTCTTAAGGTCGGTCAAAAATGGGGTGTCTACAGTTGCCCCTCTATAACAAAACTCGAAAGTCATGCATGACGGGAGTGAATGTCAAAGCCTAGAGACGACCCATTTTTGACAAGGCCAATGACTTAGACAAATAGGCGAGATAAAAGAGATGTGCCCACAGGCGGGAGGGCAAAATGCAAAATGTTATGCAGGAAGATTTTGATAATTGGGCATATACGCTACGCGAAGCTGGTTTGATAATTATGGATGTAACAGATAGAGCAATAGATGCAAACGGGGTAACGCACTCCAACCACGCTGGATTCGTGAGAGGAGGAAGAACAGAGAAAATTAATCAGGAGCGCGTTCCACGCAACCGGAGATAAATTACAAACACGCTGAAATCGTGTGAGGAAGGGGACACTCTAACCACATTGAAATCGTGAGAAGAGGCCTGAAAACAACCGCCTAGGTGCATACACAATGCAACCTGATATGAATTCCAAACACGCCGAAATCGTGTGAGGAAAAGGATACTCTAACCACGCTAAAATCGTGAGAAGAGGCTCGAAAACAACCGCCTAGGTGCGTACACAACGTAACCTGAGATAAATTCCAAACACGCTGAAATCGTGTAAGGAAAGGGACACTCAAACCACGTTGAAATCGTGAGAGGAGGTCCGAAAACAAACTGCCCAAGTGCGTACACAACGCAACCTGAGATAAATTCCAAACACACTGAAATCGTGTGAGGAAAGGGATTCTCAAATCACGCTGAAATCGTGAGAGGAGGTCCGAAAACAAACTGCCCAGGTGCGTACACAACACAACCCGAGATGAATCCCAAACACGCTGAAATCGTGTGAGGAAAGGAACACTCAAACCACACTGAAATTGTGAGAGGAGTTCCAACAACCCGCCCAGCGCGTCTACAATGCAACCTGAGATAAATTCCAAACATGCTGAAATCGTGCAAGGAACGGGACACTCAAACCATGCTGAAATCGTGAGAGGAGGTCCGAAAACAAACCGCCCAGGTGCATACACGATGCAACTTGAGATAAATTCCAAGCACGCTGAAATCGTGTAAGGAACGGGACACTCAAACCATGCTGAAATCATGAGAGGAGGTCCGAAAACAAACCGCACAGGTGCGTACACGACGCAACCTGAGATAAATTCCAAACACACTGAAATCGTGTGAGGAAACGGACACTCAAACCACGCTGAAATCGTGAGAGGAGGTCCAACAACAAACCGCCCAAGTGCGTACATGACGCAACCTGAGATAAATTCCAAACACGCTGAAATCGTGTGAGGGAGGGGACACTCAAACCACGCTGAAATCGTGAGAGGAGGTCCGAAAACAACTGCCCAGGTGTGTACACAACGTAACCTGAGATAAATTCCAAACACGCTGAAATCGTGTAAGGAACGGGACACTTAAACCACGCTGAAATCGTGGGAAGAGGCCTAACAACAAACCGCCCAAGCACGTACACGACGCAACCTGAGATGAATTCCAAACACGCTGAAATCGTGTGAGGAGACGGACACTCAAACCACGTTGAAATCATGAGAAGAGGTCCAAAACAAAGTATCAAGTGCATGCTCGGCACAACCTGAGAAAGTCCCGGAGGACAACGATCCTAAACGCAGCTCGGCGTAAAAGGATAAATGGTAGAAGATAACACAAGATGCAAATAAACGCAATAAATGCGATAATACAGTACATGTTACAAGCAATGTAGAGCATGATGTTTAGGGAATGCAATAAATAGACAAAACGGCGCTTTAGAAAGCACCTTATGGAGTGAGTGGCGGTAAACCGCTTTACTCTGACGAGGATCTTCCTTCCATTGTGTTCTTCGAACACTTACCTTCAACTCATAGTATAAAGGTCTTGAAATGCTAACAAGGGGTAGTTTCTGCATGCAGAAACCACAAATGTCGTTTTCCTTCCTGATCATATTCACAACTTTCCCTTATTGCAAACATAGCCAAGATAACTTTGACGGGGAATGGTACTCAGGGAGAGCACTTCTGATCGCCATTCTGGCCTGAAACAGTGAAACAGTCAACACAGTATTCTGTTCACTTTGAACACACAGCTCCGATCAGCACACTGCTCATTCTGAACATGCAGCTCATAACACAGTATTCGGCTTATTCGGCACACAGCTCACAGCACAATACTTTGTTTGTTTGGCACACGGCTCACAACACAATATTCTACTCATTCGGCATGCAGCTTGAAACACAGCACTCTGTTTATCTGGGCACACAGCTCTTTTGGGCACACAACTCATTTCGGGCACGCAGCTCATTTTGGGCACACAGCACATTTCGGGCACACAGCACATTTCGGGCACGTAGCTCATTCTGAACACACAGTTCATTTCGGGCACACAGCTTCTTTTGGGCACACGGCTCGTTTGGGGCGCATGGCTTATTTTTCGGGCACACGGCTCATTTCGGGCACACAGCTCATTTCGGGCACTCGGCTCATTTCGGGCACACAGCTCATTTTTCGAGCACACAGCTCATTTTCCGAGCACACAGCTTCTTTCGGGCACACGGCTCGTTTGGGGCACACAGCTTATTCTGAGCACACAGTTCATTTCGAGCACACAGCTCATCTTGGGGGCACACAGCTCATTTTTCAGGCACACGGCTCATTTCAGGCACAGCTCATTCTGAACACACAATTCATTTCGGGTACACAGCACATCTTGGGGGCACACAGCTCACTTTTCAGGCACACAGCTCACTTTTCAGGCACACAGCTCATTTTTTTGGGCATGCAGCTCACTTTTTGGGCACGCAGCTCACTTTTCGGGCACGTAGCTCATCTCAGGCACGCAACTCATTTGGGGGCACACAGCTCATTTTTGGGCGCACAGCTTATTTAGGGGCACACGGCTTATTCTGAACACACAGTTCATTTTGGGCACACAGCACATTTTCAGAGCACACAACTCATTTCTTTGGGCACGCAGCTTGCTTTTCGGGCACACAGCTCATTCTTTGGATGCGCAGCTCGCTTTTCGGGCACACAGCTTATTCTTTGGGCACGCAGCTCATTTTTCGGGCACACAGCTCATTTTTTTTTGGGCACGCAACTCACGTTTCGGACACACAGCTCATTTTTTTTTTGGGCACGCAACTCACTTTTCGGGCACACAGCTCATTCTTTGGGCACGCAGCTCACTTTTCGGGCACACAGCTCATTCTTCGAGCGCACAGCTCGTTTGGGGCACACGGCTTATTCTGAACACACAATTCATTTCGGGTACACAACACATTTTTCAAGCACACAGCTCATTTCTTTGGGCACGCAGCTCGTTTTTTGGGCACACAGCTCATTCTTTGGGCACACAGCTCATTTTTTGGGCACGCAGCTCATTCTTTGGGCACGCAGCTCATCTCGGGCACACAGCTCATTTGGGGGCACACAGCTCATTTCAGGGCACACAACACATTTTTCGAGCACACAACTCATTTTTCGAGCACACAGCTCATTTTTCGGCCACACGGCTCATTTCAATTCTAAACCCACAACTCATACACTTCATGTTGAACACGTAGCTCACACATTTCAATTCTGAGCACACAGCTCATACACTTCATGTTGAACACGCAGCTCACACATTTTAATTCTGAACACACAACTCATATGTTTGAACACGCAGCTCACACTTTTCAATTCCGAACACACAGCTCATATGTTGAACATGGAACTCACACTTTTCAATTCTAAACACACAGCTCAAATACTTCATGTTGAACCCGCAGCTCACACATTTCAATTCTGAACCCACAGCTCATATGTTGAACACGCAACTCACACTTTTCGATTCTAAACACACAGCTCATATACTTCATGTTGAACACGCAGCTCACATATTTCAACTCTGAACCCACAACTCATATGTTGAACACGCAGCTCACACTTTTCAATTCTGAACACACAGCTCATATACTTCATGTTGAACACGCAACTCACATATTTCAATTCTGAACCCACAACTCATATACTTCATTTTGAACACGCAGCTCACAACACAACACTGCTCGATCTTAACACACGACTCATAACGCAGTATTCTTTTAATTTTGAACACACAACTCATTCTGCACATACAGGATGCGATAACGGAACTTGTAGAAGTTGAAACAAACTCAGATGCCCGACATTTTCCCTTTTTTTCTTTTGCTTCGAAGTCTGAAACCTATATAGCTTCAGATAGGTCCTGGTTTTACTGTTCCTACATGACCCAGGTTGAACCCTGCGGTTTTTGAAAGAACAAAATCTTGTTTTGCACAAATGTGGAGAACGGCACGGCACTCTGAGCACAAAATGATTTTTTGAAATTGAGAGTGAGAATAAGTTCTCAACTAGGTATTGAGCCTACGATTGAACACAACACACCACGACTCAACAACAAAGAGAAAGACGAGGTAAGACAACCTAAACATATCTATAGACACCCGAAACGACTCAAAACAAGAATCGAGACAAACAAAATGACGGACACGACACACAGACGTGTTCTAGTGGCAAGAGACCTCTCAGTGCACGAGGAGCCAGTTTCTTCGGGTATTATTCCCCACCCTTTCTTATTTGTGATTCTCACATCACTCGGCCCTCAAGCTCTGTTTTTCTCTCGAAACCCTTTCCTCGCTTTTCCTCTCAGCACACATCTCTCTATTCTTCAATCTCTCATTTTTTATCCCTCCCTCTGGGTGATTAATGGATAAACAAGATAGTTGTGGGTTTATGCCCAACATTATCTGCTCGTGGCTACTTCTTCCGGTGACGTCTAGTCGGTGCCCTAGATGAGGGAGTGGAATGCATTGATCCATTCCAATTCGTGCTTCGCACTTGGCTTGATACCTCACTGTTTGAAGGATGAGAGAGCTTTTAGCCCTTCATTGTTATCCTCAGTTGTGCCCTTTTCTGCCAGATAGAATGCCCTTCTTGGCAAGTAGAGTGCCCTTTTTGGCAAGTATGTTGACAACGGGAAAAAGACAGAACACCTAACTCAACTGTGCCCCTAGTTCATTTTTTTGACCATTTTTTGTTTTTGCTTTCTACTAAAACAATTTTGACCAACATGAGAGTTAGATTAACACATTCGTTCGATTTTCTGATTTGAAATCATGCAAGTTAGGTTATGAGCACTGAAAATTTTCCTTTTTTGGGTCCAAGAAATGGTCCAATTTTGAAAAATGAAATACTTTTCGAGAAAATTAGTCAACCTCAGTAAAAATTATTTTTGCAAACGGCCACTGCTCAACGAGCACGGAACCTACTCTCGAGATGCACAACCTCAGATCCGAAGGAGAATTGCCCCTTATCTGAACGGCACTGCATGGCAACGGAAAGTTGCCCTTTTGTTTGAATGGCACCGCAGCGCGCTGTACGGCAACGGAAAGTTGCCCCTTGTTTGGATAACACCGCAGCGCATTGTAATTAGTCCTCAGAGTGACAATCACAACCGAACTCTCGGATACAAAGAAGACAATGATGATCAGAACCATTACATGGACACAATTGAATTTGAAGTGTTTTACGGTTGGACTTCAGAACGAAGTTGCCTACGTATCCCAAACATGGGAATCAAGCCTTACGTAGTTCGGGAGGAGGTACACCTTTTGCGCTCTAACTTTTGCCAAGGCAGCCCTTTCTGGGTTTTCAACCTTGCGAGCTTTGTTCTTCTCTTCTTTTCATTTCTTTTCTTTTCATTTTTTCTTCTTTTCTTTTTTTTTTTTTTTTTTTTTTGCATTTTTCTCTTTGTTCTTTTTCTTCTTTTTCTTGCCGTAACTTTTGCCTGGGTCGCCCTTCCGGGTTTTTGGCCCAGCGAGCCTCTCAAGGGTAAAAGTGTAGCTTTGTCCATGGCAAATGGTTTTGAGATCTGAAGTCATTTGGATCCAGGAGAGTGGCTGTTGTTCGCTAATGATATAGGAGTCCATCCAATGGGGGATCCGAATTCGCCCCTAGTGTTGTGGGTAGGAACTCAGTTGCCCTTCGCAATACTTTCTTCTTTCCTCCCTTCTGGGATTTTGGCATTCTTGCCGATCATCACTATCTTGAGAAATGTCCCAATTCTTGACTCTTCGAGCACATCTAACATTTTTGCCCCTAGTTTGAGGGGTGCTTCTGATCTAGTTTTGCAAGCTTCTTTTGATTACATCTGATCTTCTTGATCTGACTTTTCTTACCCCTAGTTCGTGGGCTGCTTCAAATATGGCCACACAGGCCTCTTTTGATGGTTGACCATTGAACATTCTGAATTTAAGTCCAAGGTTTGAAAATGAGGGGTCGAGTCTTAAGGCTGAGAGCGATCCTAAGCTGCACAATCTCAAGAGCGATTCCACACAGGTCTTCGCAGAACCGCGCAAAACATTTTTTGAAATCTTTTAAGAAAGCGACTAATTGCTCGCACTGAAGACAATGTAGAACCAATCTGGATCATGCCAGGATACTGCTCAATACTCACACTAACAAGCATGATTTCATTCATTAAGGGCTTAACATGCCTCTCTTTCTCTCAGTTGATCAAATTTTTGCAAATCCCGAGGAATTCCTTCCACTTTGTTTTCAACACATCGTGTTAGAAAAAGTTTTGAAAAACTTAGGTCAATGCAATGATTTAAAGGTGCAGAAGAGCAAGTGAGATGCTCCGCCAATTCATCCTAGATTTTCTGGCACAACCGACACAAGGTAGAAGCAAATGCAAGAGTGTGAAAATTACTACTGTTCCATTCAAATTTGTTGGTGTAACTGGCTCCAGGCAGAAACAAACTCAAAACAAAACGAAGAGACAAACGCAAAACAAAATGGTGATGCCCGAGGTAACACCCTCGGAATCACCCGACCTTGTACAATAGGACTGACTTGATACAACAAGACAAACCCTTAATCAAAAAGACTGACTCAAGACAATGAGACAGACTCAAAACAAAACTACAGAACTGACTCAACACCCAAGTTAGAAACTACAAAACTAGCATTCGCAAATGCTCAAAATAGTTCGTGCCATATGCCACATCCGAGGTAAACAGTGCGTTGCCCGCAAGTGGTCCAACCCCTGATCACATACTTGCATTATCCTCGAAATCCACCAATCTGGTGGTGATAGACTTTGCCGAGCTTGGCGGGAGGATGACTTCATTGTCAATCAAATCTTTCACTTTGTGGCGAAAACGGAAGCAGTTGTCGGTGCTGTGACCGGTTTGTTAATGGTATGCACAGTACTGGGTACCATCATGCTTAGCTGGAAGGGGACTTGGGAGAGGCCGAGGCTCGAGGGGTTTGAGATGCCCTTTTTCGACGAGGATTTGAAGGGCCTTAGACAAAGGCATGTAGAGGGCATGGAAGACCCTGCGACCTCGGGGCGGATACTTCAAGGTTTGCTGACTTTTGCTGGACGCACTCGAAAAAGGATCGGCAGGTGCTGCCATGGCTCTCAGATCTTTTCCAGGTACAGGGTTAGGATTGGAAGGAACTGTTCTGGTACGACGGTCCCCATCTCAATTTTCCCACTAACTTAAACTGCTCTCTGCCTAAGTGGGGAAGATGTTATCCACAATCTTAGCCACAACTGCGAGTACTTGTTGCTTATCCAATCCCTCAGCTTTTAGAGCCTCAACAGCTTGCTGAAGTCATTCATAGGGATCAGTGTCCACCTTCATCTTGTTCTTTCTGCTAGCCTCAACTTGGTGGAAGGTTTGGGTTGCTTGACCAGTGCGAAGTCCGGCTGCTGTTGACATATCATTGCCAGAGCTCGAGATAGCTTCAGGTTGGCTGAGCTCAATTACAATTCGCCCCAGTAGCGGGGACTCCTCTGGCATGAATTTCCTGACATACGATTTGATTGGTGGCGGGGCCGACATTCTGTAGGCCAGATCAGCCACAGACCTCTGAAGGTCACCAATCATTCCCATCAACTCAAAGGTGGTGGGCTCACGAGCTTGAAATAATTGGGGTTCCCAGATCGGACGCGCGGCAGGTGACCTGGGTGGACGTTGCATTTCAACATCAGCCTCACCCTGAATGGTGATTCCCTGGCCCTAGCTCAATGCTGCTGTCATGACCACAATTTCTTCTGGACTTTGCGTCATCACGAATCTGCTGAACTGAACAGAGGTGATATGACTGGTGACTGACGGACCAGATGGACTGGACTGGTGACTGACGTATCTGATGGACCGGTGAGCCTCGACTGGCCGCTTTCTGCCCTGCCTCAGCGAAGGAGAACACTGGTTTCTCTGAACTGAATCTCTGATCCCCCTCCCCTAAAGAGAAAACAGGCAGCATCTCAGCCCAATTTTACCAGAACAGATGTAAGCATAGCTGAATAATTGTATTCGACCACTGATCACTATTCTCAAATCATTGCCCCAAAACTGAATCTGATACCCGCAGATATAACTGATTCACAAAACACTGATGCCCTCGGGCTTGATGCCTAAACTTGTAAACTTGATACATGCATTATTGTAGAGACGCACTCTAAAAGCACATAGCAAACAAGTGAGAGCCAAAAACACCCCTATGTTGGGGTAGGGTTTCACTGTCCTATTTTGTCAAGAGCTAGGGTTTCACTACACACACAGCGGTTTCAAACAACCTATAATCAGGTAAGCAACCTGTCCTAGATTGGAATGGTCACTATGGATTTCAAATATGCACTAGGTCGAATGGTCAAAAAGGGTGCCCCGGTAAAAACTGGGGTTTGTGTTCCCATCGTGGCAGAGCCCGTAAGCGGTCAACCTTATGGCACGCTTCTCAAAGTGAGCCTCCGGCAAACCGTTCAGGAATAACAGATGGCAAACACGGTGTCCTAGGCGCACCAATGCACATGCAATGCAAAGAAACACATAAGTGTAATCAAAACAAGATATCATGAGTTCGAGTCAAGTTCTCTAACTCCCCAGCAGAGTCGCTAGAAACTGTAGACGTCCCCGAACGTCCCGAGAGGGAATCCCGTTTTGTTCATCTAGGCTTACTACAGTTCAGGACTCAATGTCACGGTCCTATATCTAATCTCGCAGAGTGCAATGGAAGACTGATGAATCATCAAAGAGTCCAAATACGGCAAATCATTTTGAAAAATTGATTTTTTTAGAAAGAAGTGCCAAACATGGACTACTTTGCCAGATACAGAGTCGCCACCTAAATATTTTATTTTAGGGAATTTAGGAAACCCTGACTCGTTCCTAAGGCCACGTGTCCATCATCACCAAAGTTGTCTCGACTCGGGAACTTGGGTACGATTGGGGAAGGTCGCTTCGTGAGCAACCCTGCTCGCCCGATCAAAGATCGGCCTCTACTAACCATGATATCGAGTTTTTGAAAACACATGTGCACTTATTCTGGTTATTTAACCTAGAATTACTATGTGATGCGCACAGTGAAACAAGTATAGACTAGATTGCCTAAGTTGGAACAAAGCATCGCATATCCGTTTGTTTTGAAAATGGATTGAAGTTTGCTACTCGTAAGTAGGCTAAAACCGGGGTTTCGACAAATTATTCTAACTCAAGCAACCCAACCTTCACCCACAGGCATTCAGGCAGTTATATCACATAAGCACATAACCTCATGGTAAGCATGCTATCATGGCAGTCACTCACACACATGCAAGGATGCTAAAACATAAATACTTACCGAGTTCTCCAAGCCAAAACAGAAACTAGTTAGTAATCAATGCATGATCCTAGTTCATGTTAAGATGGCTAATGCAACACATGCAAAAATGCAACTAGGATAGGCTCGGCTATTCTAAACATGGCATATGAAATGCAACAGATAACATGTATTCAACTTAGAATTGAAATACAATGCAGTTAGCATGATGCGTCGAGCCCGGTACATGCAATATAAATGAATGAATGCAAGCATGCGAACATATAGATGCTAATTGAAACATGCCCTAAAACTAACCATCATAAGCTGGTAAATAAAAGGGAGAAAGACAAGGGGTTGGAAGACATGCATCACACACACACGCACACTTATTACAACATTGCCCTCATCGGAGGGTCCGAATAAATAATACACAACGAAATGAATAACTAACTATAACTAATTATTACACAACGCTAACTAATTAACAAATTTAACTAAGCAAGCAATGAAACTATCATGCAAAGTACATGAAATGAACTGCCTCAACTTTGCCTTGGATGGCAATGAATGCATGCATGCTTGAATCGCTTTGTCGGAAAATCCATCGCGATGCTCCGACTTGCCTTTGTTTGCAATTGACCTCAGAACACTGCACAAGGCTCCAGAAGGCTGAAACTCCACCCTGGAAAGCTGTGGGAAGGCTGCCAACCAGCCCTTGGCCTTGGAGACCACCTGCCGACCACCTTTTGTGGTGAAAACCAAAAGAGGTGGTCGGCCTGCCAGAGAAGCTGGTCGGCCGACCAGTTTCTGCCTCCTGTTCCTGGTTTTCTGCAACACAAAGCAAGAGAGAGGCATAGCAAGGTATTTGCAACATATGTATGCACAACCACTCTCTCCGTCATTGCATGAGCTCTAGAGAGTGTAGTCCTCGATACTCGTGCCACCAATCTCGCATCTCGATGCATGATGGATGAGGTGTCAAATTGCACGAATCAATGTGAAATGAATGCACAAATGGACACCTAAAGCCAAAAACTCTATCATGGATAGTCAAGAGTGTCGGCGAGTGGGAATTGAAGCACGTTTCGTCACTTTGAGTACGAAACGTCCCTCGTTTCCCGTGTTTGGACTAAACCCTACTCCAAACACTATGCAACAACTAGAATGGCATGGCATGCAAACACAATGCAACAACTAGCATGCAATCCTAAACGAAATGCAACTAAGACACGCAAACATACAAGGAGTGATATGCAAAGGTGCAACTAGCATGCGCAATGCTATGAACTATCAATGGCATACTCAATACACATGACATAATATGGCATACACAATGCAAGATGGACTTAAACCAATATGAGTGGACCTGAGCCACACTCAAATCAGTGGCCAAACATGATGAAATGAAGCAACAACACTCATGCAAACATACCCAAATGCAAGGGACCAAAACTAAGGCACCAAGTGCAACTCTATCAAAGCATGGTAAGGGATGAAATATGACATACAAACACACATTTTTTAGCTCTGAAATGACATGCAAGATGGTCTCGAATCATGCAAACATGTCACACAATGCATGCTAGATGGCCCGAATACCAAAACTAGTGAAGCGCATTACACTAGAGGTACACAAAGCAATGCTCAAATGACCCAACCAGCCCCAAACAGTCCCTATGCAGGTCCTAAACAATGGGAAAATGGTCTGAAATGATGGCTCAAAATGCAAAGAAATGGGGCTCATGCAATGGTCCAAAAACGAGGCATACAAGCACGACTATCAAATGCATTTAAAGAGTGGAAAACATGGGAATATGTCATACATGTAAGCTCTGAAATATGATGCACAATGGCCCCAAAACATGGAAACACCTCAACATAAGCATGCAATAGGCTCCAAAACTCAAAGCTAGGCAAGGGTATTGAACTACAACCATGCATAGCAAGAATTATTTGACCATGAGGAATAAAAACAGAGCTAAGGTAGTCCAAAATATGCACAAAATCAGTTTAAATCATAGCCAAAAAGTGCTAGAATCAAGGACCAAAATAGCATGCAACACAAGCTAGTAAAGAGGATTTGCACTACAAGTATATGAGGCAATCAAGTGGCCACCAAACCAGAAAAATTCAGAGGTATGACATGCCAAATAAAGCCCAAAAACCCACTGAAATATGGTCCATGCATGCAAGAATGATAGGCTCCTTTGATAGGCTATAAAGAGGGTTGTTCTACACATGCAAGATGGACACCTAAAATGGAAGCATGGGCTCTTAAAAGAGCCTATGCAGGTCCTAAAACCCACCAAAAAAGGCCTGAAACATGGCTTGGAAACATGCAAATAAGGGCTCCTTTGTTAGGCCAAAAGTGCTTGAAAACAAGACAAAGGGTGAGAGGGTCACCCCTCTCTGATTTTCGTGCTCAAAAACACATAATAGCCACTGAAAATCCATTGGATTTTAGTGGGGAAAAGGGCCAACAAAGCTCAACACAAAGGCCCTAATGCATAGCTTAAAGCAAGATGAAATGAAGCATGCAAGGGGGTAGATGACCCCCAACAGAAAAATGGTCTCAAACAAATGTGTTAAGGACCTCAAAATAAGACTTTTTTTAGTTTATGACAAAACCCAAATATGCTTGCAAACTAGGCTAAGAGATGGAACAAAACAATGCCAAAAAGAGGGAAATAGAGTGTTACCCTTGTAGCCAAAGGGACCAGTAGCTTCTGGACCAAAACAGCAAGCCTTCAACCTCTAAAAATGGGCTCCAAGATGCTTAGGTTGATAGTGGAGGTGTTGTGCTAGGAGGTGGTATGCAAAAGGGGCAAGAACTATGGAGCTTTGAAACTAAAATATAGAGACAAAGGGAGAGATATAGTGTATGCCCAAAAACCAACTTATCAACCCTTGCAAAGGAATTGGACCTCTTCTTTTATAGAGCCAAGGGTCTAAAGCTTCTCCTAGAAGCTTAAAACCAAGGTCAAACATCCTCCATACACGTGTATGGAGGATGCAATCTGTGGCTTCCAACTGGCACAACTGGCACCAACTCAGTGAGACAGAAAAGGAGAAAGCTGGTCGACCAGGGTCAAAAGGTTCAGGTGGTCGGTTGGCTCCTAGGGTGGTCTCCACACTCAATGCAAGCAAGTGGTGTGGTGGGAGACCAGCAATTGTGGCCCAAAAGTGAGGGAGACCACTTACTTGACAAGAAAACCAGCTGACCGGGGAAAGGTGGTCTCCAAGGAGAAAAGGTGGTCTCCCACCCTTGTACCACCTTCCAAACAATGAAAACAAGGTCCATGCAAAAAATGAACCAAGACGGATCCAAAACGCGGGTTCGGGGGCCAAAACACGCAGCCGGGTGCCCCGAAAACTAACCGTTAAGCATCGAAAATGGCGTGCAACCAAGAAGGTGGTCTCCCGGGCCACAGTGTCCCTCTAGAGAGAGGAAACAAGGTGTGCACCAAAAACCGGAGCAAACGGAGAAAGTTAAGCAGTCCCGAACTGAGGCACACGGCCGACGGCTCTGAAAACAAGAAACTGGTCTCCAAACGGGAACAGTGGTCTACGACCACGAAGAGTAGCCTACGGCCAATGAGAGATGGTCTACGAGACCTCTCCCTCCCTTTGGAAAGAGAAAATAGAAATTGGTTCACAAACCGAGGCAAAGCACAAAAGAGTCCCGAAGTCCGGAGGCAAGGCTCTCAGCCGAGACTCCGTAACCTCAGAACGATCACAACATGCGCAATCACCGAGCGCTCAATCGATGACGTCTGAGTCTTAAGGTCGGTCAAAAATGGGGTGTCTACACCTAGTAATTCAGCGTTGGTGGCCCTGGACATGATACAATGCCCTCAGTCTTCTCTTATCAAACAACATTAACTCCTCGAACCTACTCTGCTGTCAATCTGCCTCTACTTTCTGACACTCGGCCATAACCCACAGCAACGGCACTTCAATTTCAATTGGAAAAATAGCCTCCATCCCATAGATGAGAGAAATAAGGGGTTGCCCCTATAGATGTTTGAATATAGGTTCTATAGCCCCAAAGTGCAAATGGCAATTTATTCGGCCAGTCCCTATAAGTCTCGATCATTTTTCGCAAGATATTCTTGATAATTTTGTTCGCGGCCTCAACAGCTCCATTAGTCTGCAGTCTGTATGTTGATGACTTGTGGAAAGCCACGTTATATTTCTCAAGCAAATCTATCACCTCTTTCTTGAAGTGCAAGCCATTATCAAAAATGATCTCTTTCTTAACCCCATATCGGCAGATGATGTTGTTCTAAATGAACTTTGCCACATGTGATGCTTTCAACACAAAATAGGACTGGGCCTCCACCTATTTAGTAAGGTAGTCAATTACTACCAGAATGAACTCATGCCCATTTGATTCCTTTGGCGTGATTGCACTGATAACGTTGGCGTGACTGCACTGATAACGTTGATTCCCCAGACTAAGAAAGGCCATGGTGAAGTCATATTGTAGAGCTTAGACAGTGGTATGTTCATGCGATTGGCGTGAATTTGGCATTTGTGGCATCGCCGAACAAAACTAATACAATCATCTTCCATGGTTGACCAGTAGTAACCTTATCTAAGATTTTTTGGGCCAACATCACACCGTTCATGTTGGCTTCGCACTCTCTCCCGTGAATGGCCTCCATAAGACGTTTTGCTTCTTCTTCTTCAACACATAGCTTATGCATTCCCCGATGGCCTCTTTTGTATAATTTACCCACGTAGATGATAAATTGGATGACTAGACGTCATATTCCCCATTTGTCTTTGGCATTTGCCCTTGGTGGATACGTCTCTTTTTCTAGAGAGTTCCAAATATCGTAATACCGGTGGTTTTTGTCTTGCGCTTCATCTATTGCGGCGACGATCTGGTAAATAGGGGTACACTTTTGCTCAATAATGATTGGACGCATCTTTACTCCCAGCGGGATGTCTACCATAGAAGATAGAGTTGCTAATGCATCAGTGAACCGATTGCTCTCTCTCAACAAATGTGTAAACATCAATTTTTCCAACCTAGGAATCAGAATATCTAAGGCCTAATGATACATCTTCATGTTCTCTTATTTGACTTTCCAATCCCCGTTAGCTTGAGAGAGAACCAAATTCGAATCTCTGATGACGTCCAGCCTTTTTGCCCCTAGTTCTAGGGCAGCTTCCAAACCAGCAATGCACGCCTCATATTCTGCTTCATTGTTAGACACTCTGAACCGGAGTTTGAATGCTAAGGGTATATGGAAATCATCGGTGTTATGAGCAACACGCATATCCCATAACCGTACTAATTAGCCACCCCATCAAAATACATCATCCACGTTTCCTCTTCAATATATAGAATATCTTCATCTGGGAACAGGTATTCCACTGCCTTATCTCCCTCTACTCGGTGGTCTGCTAGAAATTCTGCTACAGCTCTTCCTTTAATGGACTTGGGCACGACATATTTGAGATCAAATTCGAAGAGAAGAAGCAACCAACGAGCTAGCCTACACATAAGCACTGGTTTCTCAAAGAGATATTTGATGGGATCTAATCTCGAAATCAGAATTACAGAGTGAGCTAACAGGTAGTGCCTCAACTGCAGGTAGCCCACACCAAGGCTAAACAAGCCTTCTCAAGGGGAGTGTAGTGGGTCTCGTAATCTAGCATCTTTTTGCTCAAGTAGTAGATGGCCTTCTTCACTTTGGCTTCAAATTCTTTAGCTAGCATGCACCCCATAGTCGAATTTGTCATTGAAAAGTACAAGATCAATGGTTTCCCTAGTTCTGGTAGTGATAACACAAGCAGATTTTGCAAATACTGTTTGACTTGCTCAAAGGCAAACTGATAGCGATCGTTCCATTAAAATTTATTTCCCTTCTTCAGAAGACCAAATGGTGGTTCACAAGTCAAGGTTAATTTTGAAATAAACCGCCTTATGAATTGCACTTTACCTAGAAAGCCGCTCACCTCCTTTTCAGTCCTCGGTGGTGGCATTTCTAAGATGGCCTTGATTTTTGAAGGATCTACTTCAATTCCCCTCTGTGTGATTAGAAAACCCAATATCTTCCCTGTCGTCACCCCAAAGGAGCACTTCTGGAGGTTCAGCCTCAATCTATACTCCCTGATCCATTGAAAGAATTTCTCCAGTGTGGTGTGGTGGCCTTCTCGCTCCTTAGATTTGACAATCATGTCATCCACATACACCTCAATCTCTTTGTGGATCATATCATGCAGAATGGTGGTTGTAGCCCTTTGATAGGTAGCCCCAGCGTTCTTCAACACAAATGGCATGACTCGGTAGCCGTAGGTACCCCATGGAGTAATGAAAGCAGTCTTCTCCCTATCCTCGGTTGCCATTAGAATCTAGTTATACCAGGAAAATCCATCCATGAATGACAACAACGCGTGGCCGGTGGTGAAGTCTACCAACTCATCTATGTGCGGTAGGAGAAAGTCATCATTTGGACTGGCCTTATTCAAATCCATGAAGTCGACACAAACTCTGATTTTGCCATCCTTCTTCAGAATTGGAACAATATTGGCCAACCACGTTGGATACTCAGATACAAGCAACAACCCTACCTCAATCTGTTTGGTAACGTTTTCCTTGATCTTCAAAGCCCAATCTGGGCAGACTCTGCGCAGCTTCTGTTTAACTGGTCGGGTCTCAGGGTCAAGAGGGATCCGATGCTGTACAATCTCAGGATCGATTCCAAGCATGTCCTCGTAGGACCACGCGAAAACATCTTTGAAATCTTTTAATAAAGCGATTAAACGCTCGCGTTCCTTCGAAGACAATGTGGACCCAATCTGGACCAAGCAAGGATCCTCCTCAGTACCCATGTTAATTGATACGATTTCATCTGTATAGGGCTTAACACACCTCTTCTCCTCATGATCAACCAAAATTTTCAAAACTCGAGGAATTTCTTCCTCTTCGTTTAAGTCAAAATTTTGAAAATCAAGATCATTACAACAAACCAAAGGCACAAAAAAGTAGGCAAAGTTCTCAACATTCTCATTCAAAAGGTCCGGATCCTCAGTTACAGTGGACTAAAAAAAAAAGCTGAAAGACAACCTGGACAGAACCTTGGTATCCGAGTTACCACTCCTGGAAGTACCAGACTCAGAGGAACTTGAATCTGACTCCGACTCCACAAACTCAATGGAATTAGATCCAGATTCACTATCTGATTCAGAACTGCTGATGACGCCTTTCTCGAACTTCCAAACCAGGCATGGAGCCTTAGATGCGTCCACGATGAGACTAGTGAAATCTGCTGCCGGTATATCCTCGATCATTGAGATAGTAAAACTATCCCCCAAGTTGATGGACTCAGCTCTAGCAGTAGAACTTTCCAATATGCCAACCAGTGCTTTTCTCAACAGTTTTTCCTCTTTAATGTCCAGGCTTGCAGCCCTACCTTGATCTGTGTTAGGGCTCAAGTTTGCCTGCTCATCCTCCTCTTCTGGTAATTGGTGCTCGAAGAAGATCTCGAACCCTGGATACATTGTTTTTGTTTCCCAGTCATACCAAGGCTCTGGAAATCCACAAAAGGGGAAATCTTCCCCTTTAGCGGACAAAGTGTCCGTTTAGGGTTCGTTGTATTGGTTTGTGGACTAACTCATACTGCCTTGCAGTCCTGTTTGCTTGGATTCTTCCTCTTAACTCATGCCTCTGCCCTTGCCAGTCTGCAGTGGTTGGTTTGTATCCCAACCCGAAAGCATGAGGGTTGTGACTCATCTCTTTGGCAACAATACCTCCCTACCTGCCACTTCTGCCCAATCCTGATCCAGGAATATGCCCCTATTTGTTCATCATGTAGATGGACTGAGCGCTCATGTAATTCCCACCGTCCTCCGCTATGATGGTTTGGACCAACCGAGCCTCTGCCAGAGAGAAGCCAGAAAGGAACACGTCCTCCTCCCCATGTATGATTTCCAATAATGGTACGATAGTTCCCTGGAGATGATGGATTGCAGAATTGCCGTACACAGTAGCAATCCCATCTTTGAAGGGGTACTTTACCAACTGATAGACCATTGATAACATTGTTTTCATCTGATGTAGCCAAGGCCTTCCCAATAGTAGATTGAACGTGGCCAGTACATTCATTACATGGAATTCCACCTTATGTTCGGACAGGACAATTAAGATATGGCTCTTGAACGTTCCCATAACATCCCGACTCGTATTGTCATAAGCCCGGACGGCCTGAGTCATAGGTGTAAAGTCAATCGGCCTCAAACTGAAAGCATAGGCAGTCCTCACTAGACATACATTGATCGTTGATCAGGTATCTACTAACACCACTGGAATCCACTTTCTCCAACTTTCCTGGGTTACATATAAGGGTCGGTTGTGGTTGGCACCTTCTGGTGGCAACTCCTTGTCTATAAAAGATATCACCGGCGTAACGTCCCCAAATGTAACCAATGATACCAATTGGTCAGCAATGGTGTTGATAGGCAGTTTGGTCCAGTTTATTACCTCTAACATTGCTTGCCTATGCTCTCAGGAAGCCATAATTAACCCCCAGATTAATATGTCCTCCTGAATCTTCTTGAGCTATTTCAAGACCATGTTTTCTTTAACATCCTTTTCTTTTGATTTCTCAGCCTCTTTGTTGGAGGACTTCGACTGATCTAAGGCTACAGGTTTAAAGTACCGACCGCTCCAAGTCATGTGGTTAATCTCGTCAGTATACCAAGTGTCATTAGGCTTATCATCCTTCCACCCTTCGTCAGTGTATACATGACTTAAGTCGTTACCTTCCTACCACTCTCCGGCAACCACGGTCAAGCCATTATCTGGTTCTATCTTAAGCATGTTCACATCACGTCCCCTGTCATCATACCATTCCTCCTCCACCATGATTTTGGTTTCTGCATCCTGATATTTTTGGAGCTTCCTTAACATCCTTTTCGTATCACTAGGCTTCCATTCAACCTTTTTGGTAGCTTGGACATCACCTACCGTTGCCTTGAGTTTTTCTTTCCCTTTTCTTTTTCCTTGCTCCAGAGCTATCTTTGTCTGGATCTCTTCTATCCTTTCCCTTTGAAATTGTTCCAGTGCTTGTTCTTTCTCAATCAGATGTGTAGCCTCAGCCTTGCCGCTAGCACCAATTCTCTCTTCTTTCCTAGTCTCTCATATATATCTCTCCACATCTGACTCTTTCTCACTCAGCCACCCATTGCTTGTTTCCAGCTGGCTTGGATCCCACCATCCCAGTTGTACACTACTTGTATCCTTTTTTTCAAATAAGTAGAGGTTGTCTAGATCATCTTCTAGCTTAGCCAAGTCTTCTTCCAGTTCTACCAACTCATTTAGGCCCTGTTCCGGCCAATCATTCTGATTCTGCTGTAGCTAGTCCTCTCCAATAGCATTAATGCTGAGGAAGTCTGACAATATAAATACGGGCTTCGGCTGATTGATAGCCACGATGTATAAGCTGAGGTCGTACTCCTCTGTAAGAGAGACTCCTTTCTCTATGACTCAGGTGTTAGATAAGCCCTTCTCTAGTGCACTCTCTTTCTTCTCTGTTTCTACTGCCACGGGTTTGGGTTGGGTCCATAGTGTTAAATCCATCATGGATGTGTTCGTGCCTTCTGGAATAATCACCTGTGGCTTGGGTAGATGGGATGGGATAATGTATACACTGGGGTTAAAGAAATACGATAGTGTATGTATTTGGTTAATGCTTCTGGGTGGAGGGGACTTGGTTATGAGCAGGAAGTGGATTGGTGGTTATGGTTACATACGGTTTGGAAGGTGGGGTGATGACTTTATTGTCAATGAGATCCTGGATCTCATGACGTAAGCAGTAACACAAATCTATGGAATGGTCGTGTTGCTGGTGGAAGATGCAATACTGGGCAAGGTCAAGTTTAGGTGGTAATGGGTTAGGAAGTGGTCGAGGATCGAGAGGCTTAAGATGTCCCTTTTCCATTAACAATTTGAGGGCGCGAACTGGGCTCATATGGAGAGGGGTAAAGATTCTTCGATTTCGGGGTGGGCCGGTATTTTTTGAAGGTTGTGAGGTTGTTCTAGTAGCAAAGGGATCAACCATCTTGGTTGTTGTGACAACAGTACTAACATCTGTAGGCCGCGGAATAGTGTTATTGCTAGCATTGGTACTCCGAGAAAATGGCCTTCTGGCAGGTTCACTAATTTTGTGAATGATACCCTTCTTGAATGCACTCTCAATCTGGACCCCCAACTCGTGTAGGGAAGCAAATGTGGACAACGGTGCCACAATCATTCTTTGCAACATATCTGGCCCAAGGTTCTGGACCACCAGCCGGACTTGCTCTCTTTCAAAAGGTCTATTTGTCATTCTTGCTGCTTTTGCCCTCTATCTGGCAAGAAAGTCAATGAATGATTCTTTAGGGTTCTGGGTAATAGCCTCCAGCTCACTGATGGTTACCTCTATCTGAGTGTTATAAGAGTACTGGTTGACAAACGCCTTAGATAACTCCTCCCAATTCCACTTTGTAGAGTCCTCCAACTTAGCGTACCAAATGGCCGCCACATCAGACAAGGTTCTCCCAAATAGTGATAGTTTTTGAGCCCGAGCCAGGCCCATTGGCCTTAGCACATCTAAAACAAACGGACGTGCACAATCGGATCCCTACTTCCATCAAATCTGTAGATGTGGGGCATCTTAAATTTCTCCGGTAATCTAACCGAAGCCTCAGTGTACCTGTCTTCAATATCCGAAATGGAATTGAAGCCCTGGGATTTTTTCAATGCTTTCTCCAATCTAGCAATCTTAACTAGGGCCAGATCAATTTCATTAATATCAAAAGGAAAGATTCCTACAGGGGGTTAAACCAGATGCCGATAAGCTGGAGCCGGGGGAAACATTTTTTGAGGATCTAGGATTTTGGGGATTTTCTACTGGTGGAGGTGGATCCGGGTTTGGCTGAGCAGTCGGGATCAGATGCACGGTTGATGCGGATGCCTCAGATAACAGCGATGACTTCATCCTATGCAGCCATCCTTTGGTTTATGGTATCCATGGTTCTCTAGAAAGTTGTCATCATGGCAACAAATTCTTCCGTGTTCTGTGCCATTGCCGGTCTAGATGAGTTAGATGCTGGTGAACTGATCGGGCGAGAACAAGTAGGTGTTTAATGAGTGCTTTGTACTAGCATTGCTGACTGTATGTTCCGTCTTCATCAAACAACTGGCGGAAGCGAGACTAACACTGCCTGACCACCAACAAGGTCCTGAGCTTTGCAAAGCCTGCCAAGGCGAGTCCACACAACTTGGGGAATATTGGGTCCTTCTTAAGCTATGATGGTAAACTACCTAGCAAAAGAAAAAAAAAACAATAATCAAAATCAGAAAATACTTCAACCCAATTTGCAGCAGATAAAAACAAAAGCTTGAAGAACTACAATCCCCACTAAACTCTGTGTTCCAAACTGATACCCCCTCACTGATATGAACCATCATGTACAATTTCATTGTAAAAGCACATACCAAGTAAAAAAACCAAAACACCCCTATGAAAGAAGAGGGTTACCCTGTCCTAGTTTTGTCATGAACTAGGATTCGCTAATTCAAACAAGGTGTCTCGTAACATCCTGCATATAGGTAGCATCCTGTCCTAATTTGAAATAGTCACTATGGCTTTACTATGTGAAGCTAGGCCAAATGGTCAAAAGATACCTCGACAAGATTACCTAATATACCTCTCACATCTAACACCGAGAAGTGAAAGGAGGATCAAGCGGTACAACGATAATCCAAATCCAAGGGTTGTGTTTCCAACATGGTAGAGCCCATGACCGGCCAGTCTTTCGGCAAGCTTTTTAGGCAAGCCTCCAGCAAGCCGTCCAGGAATAGCAGATGGAAAACACAGTGACTTAAAGTAACAATGAAAATGCTATGCAAAGAACATATAAGTGTAGATAAAATTTTACATCATGAATTTCAAGTCAAGTTCTCTAAATTCCCAATAGAGTTGCCAGAAATTATAGCTTGACTTTTCGTGCTCCTTTCGGATAGGACTAGCCCTACAGTTCAGACTCCCGTGGTTCTGAATCTGATTTCACAAGTGCAATATGAAGGATGAAAACACAAAAAAGAGTCCAAATCTGGCAATTCTTTTAGAAAATCGATGTTTGAATCAAATGTCAAAAATGGACTTCTTTGCCAAATACGGAGTCGCCACCTAAATATTTTTGAGAAATTTAGAAAACCCAAGACTCATGCCAAAAGCCACTTATCCGTCATCACCAAAGTGTCTCGACTCAGGAACATAGGTACAAGAGGGGAAGGTCATGAATTGAGCAGCCCACTCGCCTGATCAAAGATCGGCCTCTACTAATCATGATGTGATTCTTATTTATATTATATGCTCTTGTTCCGATTATTAGACTAACATTCCTATATGTTGCAAACAAATATAGACTAATTTGCAAAAAGTTGGAACGGTTTGATTTCATATTTGTTTCAAAATTGTTATGATACTCGTCACTTGAAAAAAGCGAGCTTGTACGTACATTAATCAATACATCCCAATTTTAGAAATTAGCCTTTATCCACAAGCATTCAAAGAGTTATATCACTTAACCAATTAGCATCATGGAAAGCATGCTCAACATGGCAACAATCACACGCGATGCAATATGCTAAAGCATGAAACGCTCACCTAGTACTCCAAGGCAAGCCAAACAAGGAAAAATAATTAGAAAATATGCATGTTCCTAAACAATGCAATGTGACTAATGCAACGCATACATTTATGCAATTTTTATAGGCTCGGCTATGAGCATGGTATATGATTCGATTCAAAACATGTGATAAATCACGTATTCAAGCAATGAAATTGAATTTTGACACTGGTTAGTGTGATGAGCCAAACCCAAATGCATGTGATACGAGTGTATGCAAACATGAGAATGCTAAGTAAACATGACGCTATACATTACCATCATAAGCGAAGAAATAAAAGGGAGAAACAAATGGGGGTTGGAAGACATACATGCTTATTACATATTTTTTCCTCGTGTAAGAGGGTCCAAATAAATGTCCACGTGCCCGAATTAACTAGCTATTACAAATTCGAATGAATAAATTAAATAACTAACTATCTAAGTTATTACAACAAGAATGATAATGAGAAACAATGACAATTCTTATAACACTACTCAACTAATTATAGCAATAAAATGACAATAATAAGGACAATGACAATAACAATTTCAATGATATTACAAGAATGATATTAATTAATTACAACAATGAACAATCAACAAGGCATAATGACCGCATGCACAGGGTCCAGAAGCTGCACTGTCTGCCTAGATTGCTCTGCCTCACCCTTAGCCACTTCCCTCTGCTTCTGCTAACAGCTCACTGCTTACCACATATTTTGGGCCGACTGGCCCCAAATGAGATCCGGTCAGTACTGAAGAGAGCCGACCGGCCCCTAATTTTGTGCCGAAATTGTTTTTATGCTCTGGGGTAAGAACAGTGCAGACAGAGCCTTTCTAGGTCCTATTTGTCCCTTCTGGTCTTCTCTGTCATGGGAAACTCAAGAGAAAAACGAAGCCATTTCCAAAACCATCAATGAGCAAGTTGGTTACTTGATGACTTCGGATATGATTTTGGACAAAAATCAATGAATGCAATGAATAATAACCACCTCTCCCTCCTATCATGGAGTGAGCTCAAAGAGGGAGGTAGAGATGTTTCAAGGTTCATCAAAACATCATAAGTTAACGTATGACGACCACTAACACGATGGAGTCGGCATAACGTCCAGCCAAACCCAAGCAATATAACTCATGTTCTTTTTGTTGGTTGGTTCATTTTGAGCCAAATTCATTAGTCTTTGCCATTATTTAATCCATTTGTTCAAGTGATAATTACGTCCACTAAATGAGAAGCATGTCAAACGGGAAGTGACTCTCAACATGAAAGAATGGCCATGCCGTTGTTGATGAACCTCCGTAGAGATTAAGCCATTAAGCATAGATCTCTAGCTCATGTTTTGAATAACCATCAACCGGTTGAAACAACTCTCAAACGAAAGAAATGGATGGCAAGTTGCTTATTAAAACGAGGCTCTTAACATGGAAATCAATTAAAGAAAAGCTAAGAACAATACACAACAAGCTATATATGAGAACTTATGATACAACAAATGAGCTAATCAAAGCTTGAACCAATTAAATAACCTAGGACAGCCCTAAAACAGCCCCTAGTAGGTGAAAAACAGTGGCTCAAAGTGCATGAAAAGAGCCCAAAAAGCTAAACAACAAGCAAAGAAAATAAGGCTAATAACCAAGAACAAAGAGGGATGGCTAACCCCTCCACCTTTGAAACCTCAAAGCATGATTTTTAGCTTCTTTTAAACTCTAAAAATCAATTTGGAAAGCAAAGAAAAGGGTGTAAAACAAGGGTTTGAGCTACAGGAGAAGGTGCAAGAAAGATTGTTAACTCTCTCTACCCTTGGGTAGCTATCCAAACCCAAGCTTAAACACTTGAAATAAGCTCAAGACAATATAAAAACACGCAAGTAGGCTAAAACACGGATTTCAATGAGTTGTTTCAACTCAAACAATCCAACCTTCACCCACAGGCATTCAAGCAGTTTATATCACATAAGCATATAGCCACATGGTAAGCATGTTGTCATGTTTAACATTCACACTCATGCGAGATGCTAAAGCATAAAAACACTCACAGTGTACTCCAAGCCAAAACAAGAAACTAGTTAGTAATCATGCATGATCCTAGTTCATGTTAAAGTGGCTAATGCATCGCATACAAAATGTCACTAGAATAGGCTTGGCTAATCTATGGATGGCATGTGAAATGCGACAGATAGCATATATTCAAGTTAGATTTGAAATACTATGCAGTTAGCATGATGCGCCAAGCCCGATGCATGCAATACTGATGAATGATGCACGCATGCATAGCATAAGGTATGCTAAATTGAATATGTCCTAATACTAACCATCAAAAGCTGGTAAATAAAAGGGAGAAAGACATGGGGTTGGAAAACATACACACACTCACGCACGCTTATTACACAATTGCCCTCGCTCGGAGGGTCCGAAAGAATAATACAAATTAATTAACCTACAAGCTAATTAATTAATTACAGACCAATTAACTAGTTAAGCAAATTAACTAAGCTAATAAAGCGATAAAACTGCTTTAGGAAGAGGGCCCAATGCACGTATGCTCGGCTCCGCTCGAAAACCCACCGCCATGCACAAGTTGCCTCTATTTTCACTGTTTTCCTCCTCTGAAGACTGCACAAGTCCCAAGGTACACCCTCTGAACACTGGGAAATGCCACCGACCATGAGGAATGGTCACCAGCCAAAGTTAAGTGGTCATCGACCATCTATGAAGCCATCGGCCAGAAATGGATAGCCGGCCGGCACTGGAAATGTCCGACCGGCCATATCTTCCTGCAGGAACCTGTTTTGACAGCAGCAGAGGGCAAAACAAGGCATGGCAATGCATTTCAAAGCAATGCTTGTATCACCACACCCCTTATCATGTTTATGACTCAAAGGGGTATGGTACTCGATTCTCGGACCACCAATCGCGCATTTCAATGCGTGATGGCCCAAGAAACCAAGTTGTGCATTTTGGTGTGGAATGAAATGCACATAAACAAACAATGGAGGTGCAACCTCTATCATAATCAATTCAAGAGGCAAGGCATGTGTGCTTAGTGAAATGCAACCTAGGCATGTAAGCTAAACATGCAACATGAGGATGCAAACAAGCATGCTAAGATGCAAATATGTAACAAGTATGCAAGTTAACGAGCATGCAAAGATGCAATGTGAACATGCAAACATGCAAGACATATAACATGCTAAGCAATCAAAACAAAAGGAAATGCATGCCAAATGCAATGTGATTCAAACATGCAACACATGCGATAGGCCAAGTATGTAACAACATGCAAGGCTAGCATGCAACAACACGCGAATGAGGGTCTTAGACTAGTTTGGGCAGCTCTCAAATAAGCCCAAAACAGTAGCCGAATGCTAAGGAAATGAAGGCCAAAATACGCACAAACATGCATGCACACATGGTTCAAAACTTAAGCATCAAAGAGCAACTTTTAAGCACACTTAAAAGGGACAAACATGGACATATGGCATGCATACTAAGCTCTGAAAATCATGTTATAAAGGTGCCAAACCAAGTAAACAAGACAAGCCAAGCATGCAACAATGTCCAAGCCTCAAAGGGGCTTAAACCAAAGCTATATGAAGCAAGCCCTAAAGGGCCAGGAGGACCTAAAACAGGTCCAATACAGGTCTAAACTAGACCAAAGACGCACCTAGATGGCATCTAAATGGTCTAAACGTGGAAGCATATATAAAGGTCCAAACATGGAGCATAAGACACAAGCCTTTTAAACCATTAAAGGGGCATCAAATGCAAGCATACAAGCAAACCACAAGAACTAAAATGATGCTATAAGTGGTGCCAAACCACTAAAACAAGCAAGTAAAGCATGCTAGAGGGGTCAACACTCAAGGCTCACAAGGGGGATTACATGGTAGCTATACAAAGCAAAGCATGGATGACCCGAGCAACCAAAAATAGACCTTGGGCACACTAAAACATGCATAAAAGCTTCACAAAGCTAGGCCAAAACAAATAAGCATAGTGGTCTCAATGCTAGGCACATGTTAAGGCAATTCATGGCATTACAAGACAAGTATGCTAAGCATGCATGGTGTCTCTAAACCAATTAAAAACAGCGCTATATCATGGAAAAATAAGCACAAATAACACTTAAGACATGGCCAACATGCACTTAAACAAGATGCTCACACGTGAGGCTAAAATGGCCGACATTGAAGGCAACAAGGAGAGGGAATGGCCCTCTCCTTCTTAGGACCTTAAAGCACCATCCCCACCACTGAAATCTAGGATTTCAGTGGTGAGGAGGCCTAAACAAGGTGGTCCCGGAGCTCACCAAAAATGCACAAAATGGGGACCAAACAAGGCCTAAGAGAGATCAAACAACCCCAAACAACAAAGTGACCTTAAACAACTATTTAGAGCACTCAAAAAAAAACTTTTATTAGTTATACATAAAGTCTAAAAACAGATGCAAGGTAGGTTAAAAGACTATGCAAAAATGGAGAATAAAGAGCAAGAATCTTACCCTTGTAGACCCCTTCAAGGATGGAGCTCCAGCAGCCTTTCTTAGCTCGGAACCAGCTCAAAACTTTGAAAACAAACCTTTGGCACCTCAGAAACCAAGGTAAGGTGTAGCACTAGGTGTTTATGCACAAAAGTAAGACACAAACATACTTATACACACACAAAGGCAAAAAGAGAGAGAGGGATATAGAGACAGGTGATACACAAACCCTAACCCTAATCCAGACCTCTAGAACTCAACCTTCTAACCCTTGAGAAGGGAGGAGAAGGCCGCCCTTTATAGAGGATCACTCTTGCAAAGCTTACAAAATAAGCTAAGCAAGAGTGAAATCCCTCCATACACGTGTATGGAGGGGGGGCAAAGTGGGTGCCAGCTATCACAGCTGGCACAAAATATCTGCCAAAAGCAGATGCACAGTGGTCGGCCAGCCAAAGATGCCAAATTGGCCAAAACAATGGTCAGCCGACCATCTATAGTGCCGACCGGCCAAACATTTGGCCAATGGCAACAAAACAGTGGCCGGTGGCCTTAAGCCATGGCTGGTGAGGTGTGGGGATGGCCAACAAGCCATTCCCTACCCTCCAAAGCAAAAACACAAGTGTTTGGTGCAAAACCAAACACAAAACAGTCGAGTCGAGAGATCCTGAGGCAAGGCGCGTGGCCGAGACCTCCGGGAACTCAAGACGAACACAAACATGGATGATCACCGAGTGTTCAAACGGTGACGTCCAAGTCTTGAGGACGGTCAAAAATGGGGTGTCTACAGTTGGCCCTCTTTGACAGAACTCGAAAGTCATAACAATGACGGGAGTGAGTGTCAAAGCCCAGAGACAACCCATTTTTGACAAGGCCGAAGACTTAGACAAAGTATGCAAGACAATAAAGATATGCGCCCGAAGGCGGCGGCAAAATGCAACTGACAATGCACAAAGCCGAGCATAACTTATTATCATGCAAAGAAAGCTATAACGAAGCATAACATGCGACAGTTTTAAGCAATCAAATACAAATCCAACTACATTACAATGCAGAAAGGATGTAAGAGAATTATGTAATTCTCGCTACGTTTCACATGGAGAATATGATACCTGTCCGGTTCGTCTAGTTACGCCAGCCTCAAATGAACTGTACATACAATATCGTGCCTGTAAAAGAGAGAAACTTAACAGGTACAATATTGTTAGCAACATGCATGACAATGCAAGTTAAGACTGCGTGACAACGCAAGTGTAGGAGTGCATGACAGTGCAACCTATTCCCAAAATGATGTACAATATTTACCAAACTATGTATAAACAATGCAAATGATATGCAATGCATTTGAAACATAATCAAACCATAAGCGGTTCAAAACCACACAACTATCATAAAGATGATGGAGATGCAAAGTCTGTCTACCATAGAAAAGGTGCCGACACCCTCAAACCACAATACCAGCAGTGGAATAGGCACGTACACATGCAGAACTATGAGTTGTGTAGACGGACACAAGATACAAGTAATTGGGTGGGATGATATAAGTGAGGCATGCTCTGCTGAGGAAAGACCATGATCCTAAATGCTGGAAGCAACAAATTACACTACAATGTAATATATACAATGGATAAGGCATGCAGCTGTAACATGCCCGGGGGGTACCCGCGCGCGTTAAACAGTTCGGACCCCCAAGATCTCTTTGATCTATTCTCACGAGTGCAATGTGAAACGTAGATGAGAGTCCAGATTTGGCAACTTTTATTGAAAATCCATTTTTATTGCAATTTTGTCAAAAATGGACTGCGTCATCAGATCTCAGAGTCGCCACCTAATATTTTTGGAAATTAGGAAACCCATGACTCGGTGCCAAGGCCACTGTTCGTCGTAACCAAGGATGCTTGGCTCGGAACCTTAGGTATGAGAGGGGAAGGTCAATAATGAGCACCCCCGCCCACCCGATCAAAGATCGGCCTTTACTAACCACGATATGAATTTTATTTTATTTATATGTTCATGTTCTGATTAGTTAATAAATCCTAAAATTTACTATGTGAAGCATACAAGTATAGACTATGTCACCCATTTTGGAACAACTTGATTTCATGTAGTTTTGAAAGAGTTTTGAAAATGTATAACCCAAATAAATTGAGTTTACAAACATGAAAATCAACATCATTCCAAATTAAGCGACACAACCTCCATCCACTGGCATTCATACAATTATATCACATAAGCAAATAGCCACATGGTAGAATGCTTAAACATAGTAAGAAAAACATACACAAACGGGATGCTAAAGCATAAAAACTTACATGTTTGACGACCCGCGAACAAGCTACAAAACAAAGTTAGTAAAACATGCATGATCTTATATACAAAATCCTAATGCAATTCACTCATGAGATGCAACTAAAGATTCAGCCTCTAAAATATGATATGTGAATCATCTCAAGAACATGAGGTAGCGCACATAATCACATAGGAATTGATTAAATCCACAAATGCAAACTTAGCAGAATCAAGATGCATGAAACATGGATGCAAAGCATAACTATGATGAAAAATAAATATGATGTTTATGTACAAATAAAGAAAGCAAGTAAAATAACGGGATAGAAAGAAGCGGGGCGGGAAATTATTACAACATTTAAAGAATAATTACAAACCAAATTAGAGAGGGATGAGAAGAATATTACAACAAAATAAAAACCTCACAAACTCTCAAAATAAAAAAATAATAATAATAAAATAAAGAAACTTCATGTGCGCCGGAAAATATTTTGCTTGACGTAGGAAGACTGCTCCGTTCTGTTCGGGGAAACTTATTTTTGCGGGAGCACTATTCATCCCGAGATACTATTCACTGCCGGAAGTTACTATTCATCATGACAATTACTATTCACCTTTCTTGATCGTTATTCATCTTACCGGGCATTTTTCATCCGCTGTTACTATTCATCGCCGGAGGTACTATTCATCGATGGGGCTATTATTCATCGTCGGGGTTATTATTCACCGCTGGAAGTTACTATTTACCGCCGGAAGTTACTATTTACCGCCGGAGGTTACTATTCACCACCGATCACTATTCATTTGGCGGGGTCACATCTTTTAACAAATTAGGTGGTTCGACCAACCATTTAAAGTGATAAAATTACAACAATTTATAAATAGTAAACTACAACATTTTATGTAAATTACAACAGTTTATATACAACAGTAAATTACAACAAATAAAGTAGTAAAATTAGGTGGTTCAACCGACCATTTAAAGTGATAAAATTACAACAATTTATAAATAGTAAACTACAACATTTTATGTAAATTACAACAGTTTATATACAACAGTAAATTACAGCAAATAAAGTAGTAAAATTAGGTGGTTCAACCGACCATTTAAAGCGATAAAAAAAATTATGAAAAAACAATAAATAAAGTACTTAAACAAATTATATCACATTTTGAAATTAAATGAAAGTTTGCGAAACCTCACCTTTCGGGGACATGATGAATTTTCTTATTCACAAACTTTCTTTTGATTACCCTCAAGTCTGTGGAATGTGTTCTCAATTCTCAGTCAAAATTTGGAATTACAACTTTAGCGGTTCCTTCTTTCTGATTCTTTTTCTCTCAAAATTCCCTCGCACCAATCCCCTTTTTTTTATTCTCTCTCACAATTTTTTTTGACTCTTCTAATCTCTCCCCTGCCAAAAATCCTCCTCTTCCTTCCCTGATCTTCCCCCTTTTATAGAAAATAATTGTAAGAAAAAGACAAAAGAAGAAACGGTGGTGGAAGGAGTTGATTTCAAAAGATGCACAGTAAAATTACTATGCACTTTACAATATAATAATATATAAAAGAGATTATTAGCATAAATACATGTACAAATACCCAGAAAAATATATAAAAAAAACACACAAATACGTAAAATTAAAATACATGGACTAATAAAATATATTTTAGTAGACCAAATATGCAACATAATTTGACCAAAGCGGGTCTAAAGGCACAGAAAACAAAAAGACGCACGATGGGAGTGTAGTGAATTTTTTTTCAAATGAGGAATAATACCCTTATATAATATAATATTATATATATACAAAAGTATGGTGCGTGGGTGAAACCAGGGTACTGAATAAATTTAATAAAATATTATATAATAATATAACATAATATATATATATATATAATACATAATAAAGGGAAAGAAAATGGAGAAAATAATTTGGCAAAAACAGGTGTAAGACTAGGATTAAAGTTTATATTCCATCTTTTTACTGAGAATTTTGTGAGATAGCATATTCCTGTTTTCATCATTGAGTAATCAAAAGAAAGCGCCCAAGTCTTAGGGCCGGTCAAAATGGGGTGTCTACAGCAGCCAAAACATATATTTCCTAAGAAAGGCATGGACACATACAAACTGCGTCTAAACACAGAAACGGTGCCATCACCCTCAAACCACAATACCAGCAGTGGAATAGGCGCGTACACATAATATCATAACTGTGCTTCGACGTGAAAAATATGGGCACATACCAGACCAAGCTCAACATGGAAAGGCGCAAGCCATAGATGGATGTGATGCAGTGAATGCATGCAAGCTACAATGCAATATTTACAATATGCAATGGATGCAGCGGATAAGGCCTACGGCCAAACCGTATCTTGCCTAGGAAAGGCATGGACACATACAAACCGCGTCTAACACAGAAACGATGCCGTCACCCTCAAACCACAATACCAGCAGTAGAATAAGTGCGTACACATAATATCATAACTGTGCTTCGACGTGAAAAATATGGGCACATACCAAACCAAGCTCTACATGGAAAGGCGCAAGCCGTAGGCGGGGGTGATGCAGTGAATGCATGCAAGCTACAATGCAATGTATACAATATACAATGGATGTAAATGTAATATTTACCGTGATGCATGACATATGCACTATTTATAATGGAATGCATGACATATGCATGTTGGTTTTTTTGTTTTGTTTTTTTGAAAAATGCATGAAAATGCAAATGGAGGAAAAATGCATGATAATGCATGTTTTTGTTTTTTTTTTTTTGTTTTCATTTTTTTTTAAATGCATGATAATGCAAATGAAACGAAGAATGCGTGATAATGCATGTTTGTTTTTTTTGTTTTTGTTTTTTTTTTTTTTTTGTAATGCATGAAACGTGCATGATAATGCAAATGAAACGAGTGCGTGACGACGCACATTTTTGAGACGCATGACAATGCGCATGATTTTGAATACGCGACAACGCGCGTCTTTTGAAATGCATAACAATGCACAATGAATTTGAATGTGCGACAACGCATGGTAAGGAAGATGCATGATGATGTATGTAAGGTGCGCATGACGATGTGGCCAAAAGAATATACATAATAATGCGAGCATGATATGCGCTACAATGCACAAGGTGTGTGCATAACAATGCGAGTGAGGGATGCATGACAATGCAACCTAAGATAAAATTCGCCAAGAGTCATTCGGGCACGACAAATACCAAAGGACTTGCACCTTCAGAGGATTTAAGGTCTCCTAGACCGAACGTATTTAAGGTCTCGCCAGACCGCGTGGAGGTGCATAACAATGCAAGTCAGCGTTTGCATGATAATGCATCTATGCATGCATAATGATGCAATGCATTTGAAGTAGTTTCCGAATGTTTGCAAGATACAAAAAGGATACGAAAAGGATACACCCTTGCACGCATTCGAGTGCTACGCATAGAAAACATGGTCCGAGGTCAAAACGGAGTCCGGTTGAGCTTCAAAAATGCACTCTCTTGCACTCTGTTGAGCAATAGAGGCCCCAAACCACATCAAAGACCCAAACAAAGGTGTAGGAGGTTCACCGGCCATAGGGGGAGGTCACCGGCCATCAAAAAATTCCACCATCCATCTATTTGGCCAACCGGCCAACAATGTGGCCGACCGGCCAAATATGCCTGAATCGGGGCAGTTTGGTCAAACCGGCATGGGTCTTTAAATATAGGGCTTCTAGCCCTATATTTTCACTTCCCTCTTGCTCGAAATTTCCTCCTCCTTCTCTCTAGGCTATTTTTCTTCCTTCGATCCGCCATTTTTCTAGGTTTTAGGGCCCGTTTCAACATTCGATTCGCGAATACCTTCGCGTTTCGAATATTTTGAACCGAAGAAATCTTTGTTTCGGCGTCTTTTTCTTGATTCTCACCACTCGGGGTTTGTTTCCCTCGAGTTTACCTCGATTTCTGTGCCTTTTCTACACCCCGACCTTTTTGGCCATTTTTTACCCTCCCGGGGTTGACTTTTCATATTCTTGCTCGGTTTTCACTCTTCCGGCCATTTTCGCACCATTCTCGAGATGGCAGACGACATTCCAGGCAGTGGGGCTCCCCCAGAGGTAGATATGGACCCAGAGGTTGAGCTCTTGCCACTTCACATCCGGTCGTTCGATCCGGCGGCCTACAGACCGGTGATTCATGTGCTGCCTCCTGACGAACTTCGCCAATTCAGGAGTTTTGACAGGAAGGTGCCACCAGAGCTACTTCTGCGCGAGCTAGAGACGCACCTTTCATACGGCACTTCTGAGTTATATTCTTCCCCATTTCATTTTCTGCAAAGTAGAATACCTAACTGCCATAGTCGATTCTGCCTTTAACTGTTTGATCCGGATACACCGATATACTATATGCTGTAGTTGACTGTGAACACACCTGCATTCGATATCTGTTTGAATTGGAACACGCGCATAGACACTGTATTTGCCCTGAACCACTCAAACACCCTGACACATCATATACTGTAGTTCACTGCGAGCACACCGGCACCCAATGTCTGTTTGAATCTGAACATGTGCACACACGCTACATCTGTACTGAACCACTCAAACACACTGACACATCATATGCTGTAGTTCACTACGAGCATACTGGCACCCGATGTCTGTTTGAATTTGAACACGTGCACACACGCTATATTGTTACCAATTCTGAATGCTCTTCAAAACTATACATTGAATATTGCTTCGCAACTATTTGCTTTTGAATACAGAGGGATTCTTATGCCTTCCGGGGGTATAGGAATGTTGCTGCCCATGGATGGTACATGGAGCTACCGGACGCATCCGTCACATTGTCGACCAGGCCGGCTTCGGTGCCTTCTGCAGGGGACTCTCACACCTTACCGCAAGCAGGCCTCTTCTTGCCGCTCTGGTGGAGAGGTGGTGGGACACCACCGACTCCTTCCACTTCTCTGCCACGGGAGACATGACGATGACTCCCTATGACTTCTCGATGCTCACCGGCATTGGGGTAAGGGGTGATCCGATCCCCTTTGACACAGACATGGATGAGTGGGAGGCCGCTCAGATATATTTGCTCAGTGAGCTGCCGCCTCTTGCTCATCCAGGCTTCGTCAGATACTCGTGGTTCGAGGACCACTTCCGGATTCAGCCAGCTTTAGCTGAGGAAGCACCGATGGCCCAGGAGGAGGCGGAGCGGTATGCACGCGGCTTCCTCATGTTCTTATTGGGGACGACCATCTTTGCCGACCGGGCGAATACCGTGCCTCTCTATCTGCTGAGCGCTTTAGTAGACGTCACACGGATCCTGCGCTACAACTGGGGTGGGCAGCCTTGGCCACACTCTATGGATACATGAGCTCATCCTCCCGGTGCAGTGAGCAGTTGCTCGGAGGCTACTGGCGGGCTTGGGAGGTACATTTTCTTCCTCTTTTACATTTCTGCTTTACATTTCTTGTACTCTGTACACTGCACACACTGCGGTCTGCTTCACGTTGACTGTATACTACACCCACGGTACATATATAATCTGTTTTACATTGACTGTACACTGCACACACTGTACATTCTGCACAATACACTGCACGATACACGGTTTTGTGATTTCTGCTTCATTCTGCATTCTACTTTATCTGATAAGCATACTGATATTTGCTCTGCAGTTATGGGTCTACGCCTACTTCTCGAGGCTTGTGCCAGTGCCTGACGAGGAGACTCCCTCAACGTTTCATTCTCTTGACACTTCGATGTGAGATGCGTGCAGAGACCCCGGGAGGCGTTCATATTCTTCCACCGCTACTTCGATACCATTACCGCCGTAGAGGTATTTTCAACTTTAGAGTTTATTTCAAGCTTTGCTTTGCACTGTATTTTCAATAACAGTAGATAACTGACTGCATATCATTTTCAGATCACCTGGCGGCCCTGGGCTCCATTGCCAGCTGCGGTTCGGGAGCGGTTTGCCGGTGCTGAGGAGATCGCCCCGATTCAGGATCTTGCTGGAGGGCCCGGTCTGTCGGGCTTGGTACCTGGGTGAGCGCTTCCTGTGCCAGACCCTGGGTTTACTAGAGCAGATAGTTTCAGGTCCGCCCCCTGTCCATATGAGGGACACCAAGAGGTTCACCCTTGAACAGATGGCCGATTACACGATCGGCTAGGATGCTGAGGGCTTCAGGGGCGAGGGCGACTACACAGAGTACGTCCAGACCTACATCATGCGGCCTTTGAGCAGTGGCCGTCGAGCTGAGAGAGAGAGGCCAACGGCGCCGGCGGCTAGGGTAGGAGCGGGAGCAAGAGCGCCAAGGGTGGCTCGGGTCCGTGGCAGGAGTGGGGCCCGGAGAGGACGGGGGGCTAGTTGGCCAGCACTACCCACGATGATGACATGCCGAGGACAGGGTGGGAAGACCTATTAGAACCCCTTCGCTCCCCCTCCGGCTGATCACAAGTTAGTCGGGTTCTACGACTTGCCCCCGGTATGTACTTTTGCATTTTGCATCTTGCATTGTCATTCCATTTCATTTGATATTTCACAGAATACTGATGTTTCTAACACTTTTGCAGGCTTCCTCCGAGTACACTCATCAGTCTCTGGAGCTGACCGCCTATGTGATGGGGATGCTCCAGCGGAGCCTCGACCTGCTGGCCATTTACAGTATTCTGGTATGTTCTTCTGACCACAATCTCAAACCATACATAAACTGTTTCACATAATCTGATGCATCGCACTGTCAACACAACACTCGCCCTCATGGCATCTGATACACTGTAGCCCACAAACTGTTCACAGCATTACTCACGGCATTCATACACTGCACTCAGTCACTGCATTTTGTACCGACACACTGTTCACAGCATTCATACACTGTATTCATACACTACATTCTGTACTGATACATTGCTCACGACAGTCACACACTGTACTCACACACTATATTCGACATTCATACCCTGCTTTGCGTAGCATACTGATGCGTTTACCATTTGTGCTTTTCAACCTCCATTCCAGATTCCTATTGCAGGAGGTGCTCCAGCTGGGCCTTCTGTTCCTGTCCGAGATGGCAGAGTATATCCCCGCACCAAAGCGGGGCGCACTCATGTTGGGAGTAGCTCACGAGCACCAGTTCCCGATGATGATAAGTCGGAGGCCGAGGCAGAGACGGAGGCAGAGTCGTCCGAGGAGGAGATCGGAGATGGCTCGGGCTCAGATGACAGTGCTGATGACAATGCTCCTGGACCTTCATCCAAGAAGAGGACGAGGACAAACCCGTAGGCCTGAGTTGATCGATGTTGATCCGGACTTTTGTTGCTTTTCTTCTTTTGTTTGTACTTTTCTTTTTTTGCTGGAAGCTTGAGTACCTTGTACTGTCGCGGGCAGGTTTTGTTTTCTCCAAAGCTATGCACTTGAAAAATGGTGAAATGAAACAAAATTTTTGTCTAAAAAAGTGTTACATTGGTACATTTCGTACATTACATCGCATTGCATCATATTACACCTCAATGTAAATGAGATTGATCTCCTGTCTGAAAATCAAAAACTTGTATTATAATAACCAGATAATGAACCGACCAACAGCAAAACAACTCAAACAACCCACTGCTCATTCTGAACACTCGGCTCGTAACATAGTGCTTGGTTTAATCTACATACAGCCCATACACGCAGCCCACACACGCAGCTCATACAACACGCTGCTTATTCTGAAAACCGTTCATTCTAAACTCATAGCCCATAACACAGTATTCTTAGTTCATTCTGCACACGGCGAAAACAGTCCAAATCTGAAAAGACGGAATACAAAGGTATAATCGGCAGAAGCTGAAACACATTCAAATGCAATCCGGAACCCATTTGTTCACTGTTTCCAAGTGACCCGGGTTGAACCCCTGCGGTTTTACAAAAGAACCAAACCTGTTTTGCAGAAATGTGGAGAATAGCACAGCACTCTGAGCACAAATGATTTGAGAAAATGGTTTTCAACCGGGTATTGAGCCTACGACTGAACACAGTGAAAAAAACTCAATAACGAAAAACAAAATGTAAACAACCTAAACACAACGAGACACGCTCGGAACCGACTCAAAACAAGAGTTGAGGTAAACAAAACAAAACAAAAGACATGGCACACAAACGTGTTACAAAGACGAGAGACCTCAGATCACAAGGAGCCAATTTCTTCAAGTATTGTTTCCCACCCTTCTTATTTGTGATTCTCACATCACTCGGCCCTCAGGCTCGATTTTTCTCTCAAAACCCTTCTGCTCACTTTTGTTTCATCGCACATCTCTCTGTTCTTCAATCTCTCATTTTTCATCCCTCCCTAGATATGGTCGGTGGATAAACAAAAGGTAGTGGGTTCGTGCTCAACACTGTTAGCTCACAGTTATTTCTTCTGGTGACATTTAGTCGATGCCCTGGACGAGGGAGTGGAGTGTCTTGATCCATTCCAATTCGTGCTTCGCACTTGGTTTGATACCTCATTGCTCAGTGGGTGAGAGAGCTTGTAGCCCTTTACAGACAGTTCCAGTTGTGCCCTTCTGGCAAGTATGCTGGCGATGGGGGAAAGACAGGACGCTTGACTCAACTGTGCCCCTATTTCATCATTTTGAGCATTTTTTGTTTTGGTTTTCCACTAAGACAATTTTGACCAATATGAGAGTTAGATTAACATACTTGTTCGATTTTTGATTTAAAATCATGCAAGTTAGGCTATGAGCACTGAAAATTTTCCTTTTTTGGGTCCAAGAAATGGTCCTGTTTTGGAAAAGATAGAATAATTTTCGCGAAAATTAGTCAACCTCAGTAAAAATTCTCAAAAACCATTTTGGCAAAGGGCCACTGCTCAACGAGCACGGAACCGACTCTCGAGATGCACAACCTCGAATCGGAGGCAATGGAAAATTGCCCCTTGTCTGGATGGCACTGCACGGCAACGGGAAGTTGCCCCTGGTTTAAATGGCGACTCATGGCAACGGAAAGTTTCCCCTCGTCTGGATAACGCTGCAGCATATTATAAACAGTCCTCATTAGTGATGATCGCAACCAAACTCTCGGATACAAAGAAGACGAAGATGGTCAAAACCAATATATGAACACAGTCGCTTTGAAAGTGCGTGTGGCTGGACTTCAGGATGAAGTTGCCTACATATCCCAAATATGGGAATCAAGCCTTACGTAGTTCAGGTTAAGGTACACTCGTGTATTAACCCTCACTTTTTTATGCGCTAACTTTTGCCAAGGCCGCCCTTCTGGGTTTTCAACCTTGCGAGCTTTGTTTTTCTTTTATTTTCAACTCTTCTCTTTTTTTTGTATCTTTTCATTCCTTTTTTTTTCACCTTTTCTCTTCTCTTTTCTTTTGCATTTTTTTCTCTTTTTTTTTGTATTTTTATCTTGCTCTAACTTTTGCCTGGGTCGCCCTTCCGGATTTTCAGCCCAGTGAGCCTCTCAAAGGATAAAAGTGTAACAAGTCCATGCCGAATGGTTTTAGGGTTTTGAAGCCATCCGTATTCAGGAGAGTGGATGTTGTATTGATTTATAGAAAGATCCATCTTCGACTCTTCGAGCACATCGGACATTTTTTCCCCTAGTTCAAGGGGCGCTTCTGATTTAGCTTTGCAAGCTTCTTCTGATGAGGTTTGATCTTCTTGATCTGACTTTGGTGCCTCTTGTTCGAGGGCTGCTTCAAATCCGGCTAGACAAGCCTTGCATTGCGGTTGATCGTTGAACAGTCTGAACCCAAGGTCCAAGGTTTCAAAGTAAGGGCTCAAGTCTCGAGGCTGAGAGCTATCCTAAGCTGCACAATCTCAAGAGCGATTCCACACAAGTCTTCGCAGGACTGCGCAAAACATTTTGTTTTTGAAAGTTTTTAAGAAAGCGACAAATTGCTCGTGCTGAAGATAGTGTGGAACCAATCTGGATCAAGCCAGGGTCCTTCTCAGTACTCATGTTAACAAACATGATTTCATTCATTAAGGGCTTAGCAAGCTTCTCTTTCTCTCAATAGATCAAATTTTTGCAAAACCCGAGGAATTCCTTCCTCTTCGTTTTCATCACCGCAGTGTTCAAAAAGTTTTGAAAAACTTAGGTCAATGCAATGAGTTTGGGGTGCAGAAGAGTAAGTGAGATGCTCCGCCGTTTCATTCAAATCCTCTGGCACAACTAGTTCAAGGTAGTAATAAACACGAAAAACATGATAGCCGCAGTCGTTTCATTCAGATTTCCCTGGTTGCAACTGGCTCCACAGCAGAGACAGACTCAAAAAGAAAGCAAAAAGATAATTACAAGACAAAATGGTGTTCGAGGAAACAACCCCGGAATCACCTGACATTCTATACAATGGGACTAACTCGATACAACAAGACACACCCTTGAGCAAAAAGACTGACTCAAGACAATGAGACAGATTCAAAACAAAAACAAAGAATTGACTCAAAACCCAAGCCAAATATTACAAAACTGCATTCACAAATGCTCAAAACAGTGCGTGCCAAATGCCACATTTGAAATACACCGAGCGTCGCCCGCAGGTGGTCCAACCCCTGATTACATACTTGTAGTATCCTCGAAGTCCAACAGCTCAGTGGTAACAGACTTTGCTGGGGTAGGTGGGAGGATGACCTTATTGTTAATCAAGTCTTGTACTTCATGGCGAAGGCGGAAGCAATTGTCGGTGGGGTGACCGGTTTGCTGATGGTACGCGCAGTACTGAGTAGCGTCATGGCCTGCTGGAAGATAACTAGAGAGAGGCCTAGGCTCAAGGGATTTAAGATACCCCTTTTCAGCTAGGATTTGAAGTGCCTTAGACAGAGGCATGTAGAGAGCGTAAAAGAGTCTGTGCCCTCGGGGCAGATACTTCGAAATCTGTGGATTCTTGCTAGACGCACTAGCGAAAGGGTCGACAGGCACTGCCTTGGCTTTCTGATCTCTTCCAGGTGCAGCGTTATGAGTGGAAGGAACTGTTCTGGCATGACGGGGCCTATCCCGATTTTCTACCTGGCAGGAACTCTCCTCGGTTGGAGTGGGGAAAGCATCATCCACAGTCTTGGCCACAACTGTAAATACCTGCTGCTTATTCATCCCCCCGGCTTTCAAAGCCTTGACTGCCCACAACAGTTGTTCAACGGGATTGGCATTTGTTCCCACTTTGTTCTTACCTCTAGCCTCAGCTTGATCGAGGGTTTGAGTTGCTATATCAGAGCGAAACCCGATTGTTGTTGTCACGTCATTGCTATGCGGTACATCGACATTGGTCTCATCCTGTAAGATGATTCCTTGGTCTAATGCGGCTGCCATAACCACAATTTCTTCTGAACTTTGGGTCATCATAAGTCCGCTGAGCTGAACGGTGACTGACGGATGAGATATCTACCTTGCCTCAGCGAAGGAGAATATTGGCTATTCTGTACTGAATCTCTGAATTGAAAGAGAAAACACGCAGCATTTCGACCCAATCAGAATAGACACAAGCGTAGCTGAATAACTGTACTCTATTACTGATCATTGTTCCCCAAAAATCACTGCCCCAAAAACTGAATCTGATGCACGCAGATATAACTGATTCTCAGATTCCGATACTGATGCCCTCAGGTCTGATATTCAGACTTGCAAACTGGTATATGCATTCCCTGTAGAGATACACTCTAAAAGCACATAGCAAGTAAATGAGAGTCAAAACACCCCTATGTTGGGATAGGGTTTCCCTGTCCTATTTTGTCAGGAGCTAGGGTTTCACTACGCACGCAGCGGTTTCAAACAACCTATAATCGGGTAAGCAACCTGTCCTAGCTTGGAATGGTCACTATGGATTCCGAATATGCACTAGGTCAAATGGTCAAGAAGGGTGCCCCGGTGTCAACCAGGGTTTGTGTTCCCATCGTGGCAGAGCCCGTAACCGGTCAGCCTTATGGCACGCTTCTTGAAGCGAGCCTCCGACAAACCGTTCAGGAATAGCAGACGGCAAACACTGTGACTTAGGCGCACCAATGCACATGCAATGCAAAGAAACACATAAGTATAATCAAAACAGGATATCATGAGTTTGAGTCAAACTCTCTAACTCCCCAGCAGAGTCGCCAGAAACTGTAGACACGCCCTTGGGCCCCTTGCTACAGTTCAGACTCGATTTGTGTGTCAGTTCTTAATCTGATCTCACAATGGCCCCATTTGGTAGAGCTCTGGGAAAGTGATTATAACTTATAATCTAACAACTTATAGCTTATAGCTGTGAACATAAGCTGATTTTTTACTTATAAATTAAGCTTCTCCTCCCCCACTTAAAGAATAAGTTGATTTTTTACTTACAAAAATCTATAAGCTGTATTGTTAAGCAGAACCAAACACATCAAAATAGCTTAAATTAAGCTAAAAGATGAAATAAGCTGAAAATAAGTCCTACCAAACAGGGCCAATGTGCAATGTGAGATTGATAAATCACCAAAGAGTCCAAATCCGGTAAATCGTTTTGGAAAACAGATTTTTTAGAAAGAAATGCCAAACATGGACTGCTTTGCCAGATACAGAGTTGCCACCTAAATATTTTATTTTGGAAAAATTTAGGAAACCCTGACTCGTTGCTTAAGGCCACGTGTCCGTCATCGCCAAAGTTGCCTTGGCTCGGGAACTTGGGTACAATTGGGAAATGTCAGCTATGAGATGCGCACAACACAAAAGTATAGACTAGATCACCTAATTTGGAACAAAGCATCGCATATCCGTTTGGTTGAAAAACAATTTGAAATTTGCTACTCGCAAGTAGGCTAAAACACGGATTTCAATGAGTTATTCCAACTCAAACAATCCAACCTTCACCCACAGGCATTCAGGCAGTTTATATAACATAAGCATATAGCCACATGGTAAGCATGCTGTCATGTTTAACATTCACACTCATGCGAGATGCTGAAGCATAAAAACACTCACAGTGTACTCCAAGCCAAAACAAGAAACTAGTTAGTAATCATGCATGATCCTAGTTCATGTTAAAGTGGCTAATGCATCGCATACAAAATGTCACTAGAATAGGCTCGGCTAATCTATGGATGGCATGTGAAATGCGACAGATAGCATATATTCAAGTTAGATTTGAAATACTATGCAGTTAGCAAGATGCGCCGAGCCCGGTGCATGCAATACTGATGAATGATGCACGCATGCATAGCATAAGGTATGCTAAATTGAATATGCCCTAATACTAACCATCAAAAGCTAGTAAATAAAAGGGGGAAAGACGCGGGGTTGGAAGATATACACACTCACGCATGCTTATTACACAATTGCCCTCGCTCGGAGGGTCCAAAAAAACAATACAAATTAATTAACCTACAAGCTAATTAATTAATTACAGACCAATTAACTAGTTAAGCAAATTAACTAAGCTAATAAAGCGATAAAACCGCTTCGGGAAGACAATGCACGTATGCTCGGCTCCGCTCGGAAACCCACCGCCATGCACAAGTTGCCTCTATTTTCATTGTTTTCCTCCTTTGAAGACTGCATAAGTCCCAAGGGACACCCTCTGAACACTGGGAAATGCCACCGACCATGAGGACTGGTCACCGGCCAAAGGTAAGTGGTCATCGACCATCTATGAAGCCATCGGCCAAAAATGGATAGCCGGCCGGCACTGGAGATGGCCGACAGACCATATCTTCCTGCAGGAACCTGTTTTGACAACAGCAGAGGGCAAAACAAGGCATGGCAATGCATTTCAAATCAATGTTTGTACCACCACACCCCTTATCATGTTTATGACTCAAAAGGGTATGGTACTCGATTCTCGGACCACCAATCGCGCATTTCAATGCGTGATGGCCCAAGAAACCAAGTTGTGCATTTTGGTGTGGAATGAAATGCACATAAACAAACAATGGAGGCCCAACCTCTATCATAATCAATTCAAGAGGAAAGCATGCGTGCTTAGTGAAATGCAACCTAGGCATGCAAGCTAAACATGCAACATGAGGATGCAAACAAGCATGCTAAGATGCAAATATGTAACAAGTATGCAAGTTAACAAGCATGCAAAGATGCAATGTGAACATGCAAACATGCAAGACATATAACATGTTAAGCAATCAAAACAAGAGAAAATGCATGCCAAATGCAGTGTGATTCAAACATGCAACACATGCGATAGGCCAAGTGTGTAACAACATGCAAGGCTAGCATGCAACAACATGCAAATGAGGGTCTTAGACTAGTTTGGGCAGCTCTCAAATAAGCCCAAAACAATGGCCGAATGCTAAGGAAATGAAGGCCAAAATACACACAAACATGCATGCACACACGATTCAAAACTTCAGCATCAAAGAGCAACTTTTAAGCACACTTAAAAGGGACAAACATGGACATATGGCATGCATACTAAGCTCTGAAAATCATGTTATAAAGGTGCCAAACCAAGTAAACAAGACAAGCCAAGCATGCAACAATGTCCAAGCCTCAAGGGGGCTTAAACCAAAGCTATATGAAGCAAGCCCCAAAGGGCCAGGAGGACCTAAAACAGGTCTAATGCAAGTCCAAACTAGACCAAAGACGCTCCTAGATGGCATCTAAATGGTCTAAACGTGGAAGCATATATAAAGGTCCAAATATGGAGCATAAGACACAAGCCTTTTAAACCATTAAAGGGGCATCAAATGCAAGCATACAAGCATACGACAAGAACTAAAATGATGCTATAAGTGGTGCCAAACCACTGAAACAAGCAAGTAAAGCATGCTAGAAGGGTCAACACTCAAGGCTCACAAGGGGGATTACATGGTAGCTATACAAAGCAAAGCATAGATGACCCGAGCAACCAAAAACAGACCTTGGGCACACTAAAACATGCATAAAAGCTTCACAAAGCTAGGCCAAAACAAGTAAGCATAGTGGTCTAAATGCTAGGCACATGTTAAGGCAATTCATGGCATTACAAGACAAGTATGCTAAGCATGCATGGTGTGTCTAAACCAATTAAAAACAGCACTATATCATGGCAAAATAAGCACAAATAACACTTAAGACATGGCCAACATGCACTTAAACAAGATGCTCACACATGAGGCTAAAATGGCCAATATTGAAGGCAACAAGGAGAGGGGATGGCCCTCTCCTTCTTAGGACCTTAAAACCCCATCCCTACCACTGAAATCCAGAGGGATTTCAGTGGTGAGGAGGCCCAAACAAGGTGGTCCCGGAGCTCACCAAAAATGCACAAAATGGGGACCAAACAAGGCCTAAGAAGGGTCAAACAACCCTAAACAACAAAGTGACCTTAAACAACTATTTAGAGCACTCAAAAAAAAGACTTTTATTAGTTATACACAAAGTCTAAAAATAGATGCATGGTAGGTTAAAAGACTATGCAAAAATGGGGAATAAAGAGCAAGAATCTTACCCTTGTGGACCCCTTCAAGGATAGAGCTCCAGCATCCTTCCTTAGCTCCAAACCAGCTCAAAACTTTGAAAATAAACCTTTGGCACCTCAAAAACCAAGGTAAGGTGTAGCACTAGGTGTTTATGCACAAAAGTAAGACACAAACACACTTATACACACACAAAGGTAAAAAAAGAGAGAGATATAGAGATAGGTGATACACAAACCCTAACCCCAATCTAGACCTCTGGAACTCAACCTTCTAACCCTTGAGAAAGGAGGAGAAGGCCTCCCTTTATAGAGGATCACTCTTGCAAAGCTTACAAAACAAGCTAAGCAAGAGTGAAATCCCTCCATACACATGTATGGAGGGGGGGCAAAGTGGGTGCCAGCTATCACAGCTGGCACAAAATATCTGCCAAAAGCAGATGCACAGTGGTCGGCCAGCCAAAGATGCCAAATTGGCCAAAACAATGGTCGGCCGACCATCAATAGTGCCGACCGACCAAACATTTGGCCGATGGCAACAAAACAGTGGCCGGTGGCCTCAAGCCATGGCCGGTGAGGTGTAGGGATGGCCAACAAGCCATTCCCTGCCCTCCAAAGCAAAAACACAAGTGTTTGTTGCAAAACCAAACACAAAACAATCGAGTCGAGAGATCCTGAGGCAAAGCGCGTGGCCGAGACCTCCGGGAACTCAAGACGAACACAAACATGGATGATCACCGAGTGTTCAAACGGTGACGTCCAAGTCTTGAGGACGGTCAAAAATGGGGTGTCTACAACTGCCCTTTACATACACACTATGCACACTGATTTCTGTCTGAAACAATGGACATCCACATCCATGCACACAACTGTGAACATCCACATCTATGCCACTATTATGAATATTCACATCTGTAGATATTGCCCTTAAATTGTTGAATAACATAGGTCTTTGTTGTTTGATGCAGTACTGGTTATGTGAACACACAACCATCCTACAACCCCACAAGCCCAATGCCATTCCTCGTTGTGTGAAGTGGGACCTGATTGCTTTACACAAGAAGATGAAATCCACGTCTTGGATTGAGCTTGGTTTTAATGAGGTACGACCTTCAAATGTTTTTGCAAACATTCATAACATGACACCAACCGAACATGTCGGTTTACTAAAATGAATTTTTCAGTTCAAGTTAATGCCGGCGAGATGTACGTAACCCAAATGGAATTGCAAAAGTTCAATCGTACAACATTGAAGGTGGAGCCCGAATGTGATGAACCAACCACCACATCACCCCAACGCGATAACATCAAGGATAAACAACATTGTGATAGCAATTCTGAATTTTCTAGGGAGGATGTTGACCTAAATGATAGTGACGATGACATCAACATTTCCTTTAGCAGCCCACGTAGTGAGAGACCTATTGTCATAGCAAATACAACCCAACCCGATATCATCGATATGCTTGTCGAAGAAAATCGGAAGGCTTGGGGCATCATAAGGCAATGGGAAGCAAAATACCAAAACCTTGAATCCTCATGGGAGTTAAGGGCAAGAGTGATAGTTGATCTTGAAGATAAACTGTTCAATCAATCAACCCCACCCAACATGAACACTGAAATCAAGAATTGCATGAAATGAAAGGATGCTGAAATTCGACGCCTAACGCAGCTAGTCATCGACGTAGAATGCGAGAAAATAGTTCTTTAGGACCTATTCAATGATCAGTCCATCCATATTGTCACACAGGTCGAAGCGCAGAAGCATCATGACATCCTTAACAAGCAACCCCCCCAATGGAACACAATCTCAGACCAGCTTCTAGGGTGAAGCGTATCGAGGAGAAAGAACGAAAAGAGCACCATTTGCCTGACTTCTAGTACCCAAACCTACTTGGCCAAAAGAAAGAGCAAGAGTGAGGTCCAAACCAGTCCCATATAGTCCACATAGTACAAGATGTGGACAAGCATCCACCGGCGAAGCACCCAAAAAAATTATTGGCATTGACCAACAAGTTCAAGGTCTGGAGCATGATGTCCAAATAAGACAAGCAAAAGGTCCAGAATTTGCAAAAGAGTGGAGGCAATGAGTAAGTGACTATACAAACACCTAATGTGAACATTCCCATTTCATAAATGTGAATATTCATAGTTATACTTGATGATTTGGTTTAGTTTACTTATGTACAATGTTAACATTCACATTGGTATACTACAAATACACAGGTTGCTTGTGTGGAAAGGGGATTCGAAGTCTACATACATGTATTTTGATAACATTGTGTACCTTATCAAGGAGGAATCAATACACAGCAACGTACGCCATTACCAAAAATTATTCACTGTTCACACACACACACATACACACACACACACACACTGTTCACCCCCCACAAATAATGTAATACAGCCTTATGTTTGTGCAGGTGATAGATACATATGCCGAACTACTACTTGAACAACAAGAGGTGGTCAACCCAACTTTAGTGGAAGCCTCATTCATCTTTACCAGCATGTGTTTGGTAACAACTCTAACACTGTTCGTTTTTCTTGATGTAAATGTGAATCTTCACATTCCATTAATGTGACCATTACATGATTACCATATTTAAATATGATCATATAATTAAATGTCCAATGTATGCAGAAAGTGATACAATAGTACCCTTCTTGCAAAAGAAGTAAACATATTGATGTACATATGAAACACTACCAAGGAGAGAGATATCTACTATTCCCATTGCACCACAACTTCCACTAGATGATTGTTGTGTACGACATTAAAGACAAATTGTGGAGGCATTATAACTCGTTGCGACCAAGGCCCGGCATACATGACCCACATGTCGACCAAGCACAGCAAGTTGTAACTGGCTCTTGTTTAACACATGAATTGTTGTAATGTGTTAAATTCCAAAATACATGTACGCACATATATGTTCATTGGTGCCTAAAGTGAAATTCCTTACACTGAGGGACTATATTGAGAATGTTGTGCGTGTTATTGGCCAGTCATCACCATTATGGACTAAGTTCACAAGCCAAGATCCATCACAACTAATCATATCAGTTGATGCATGTCCTCAACAAGCTGACACCTCGTAAACCTCACAACATTTTGTACAAATCATCCACAACCATTATACAAAACATAAATGTCAAGTGCTAACCATAACCATTTTGCATTTACAGGGTGGACTGCGGGCTCGCAGTATGTTATATCATACGGGCACACATATACCATGAAGACATTGTTGACAGCCTCACTCATTCTGAATGGTGTGGATTACAAGACTTATTAGTACACTGTTTTTTGAATGACAAAAAATGAGTGCACCATGAAAACCTATAGGTGAGGGGTGTCTACCTACACACTAACCTACACTCGATGTGAATGTTAATATCAATTCCTTTAACATTTTGACAAAAAAAATAAATAAATAAATTGCAAATCAACGATTTGACATTTATTAATGTTCCAATATGCCACTTGTGCATTTTGATCTACATTTGGTGTTGATCTATTAGTTTATGTTTTTGTTTGAACCACATTGTTCTATAATACACATATTGTGTGCAAGAATATTCACATTGTCTTCAAGACAACATTACGAAAGTCATTGACAGATATGAATATTCACATCTGTTGTGATTCACATCAGTCACGAATATTCACACCATGTTACACTGAATGCATGTGAAAGTTTACATCCTAGATTATATTCATGTCAACATTCACAACAATAATGTGAAAAGTTCAACCCAAGTGCGAATATTTTCATAGTGTGAATATTCAACATAAGTGTGAATGTTCACATCATCACACTGTATATATATGTGAAAATTCACATTTTTCATTAGAACTCTTGTGTACTTGTACAGTATGATGTGAATATTTACATCAGTACATGCATTCATCATCAAAATACCAATGAATATCAGTTGGCCACCCAAAAAACAACAAACAATGTCCTCTCTTTTTGCACCCTCATTCCAAAATATTACAACACAAATGAAATACTATGAAAATTGAATAAAACGCATTATTATGTTTGTCAACACAACGTAATCTTATTCCAAACATCAATAAAAGAATCCCACGTAAAACACAATGTCGTATACCCTATATCAGCTCCTTGCATGATCTCTAATTGTGGCTTCCCAACTTATCACACCTTTTGCACCTTATTTGCTTCAGTTTCTCACCCCTTGATGGAATTCTATTCTTCTTTGGCCTACTGGGTGGTCTTTTCACAGTCTGTGGGTATATGGTGAAGTTCATGAGATCAAAAGGCGGCTTTTCCACCGACGGTATGGAAAATATAGTACCCGAATAGGCTGCACAATACATCTCTACATGAAAGTAATATTCAACACAATCATTGAGATTGTACTGATAGCAATAACAGCATGGTCACATGGGAATCTGTTGATTTTCCATTAGAAGCAAGAACACGTACGCCTTGCAATATCAACTGTGACAGATGGTATTGAATGAACTTCGAATACATCATCATTGTCTTTGCTAACCTGCCAAGACCTGCTGTCATTGAATGAATCAAGAAGCAAGGTTTCGAATGTAGAACAAATAATGACATTCCACCTGTTTGCTTGGTCATGCCGCGCCGACATTTGTTGCATCAACTGAGTATGAATTGTGTCCACCATCCAAGTGATAAGAAGAGTACGTACTTCTTAAATCCAATTATTAAATGACTCCGCCTCCTTGGATGTCATCTCCTCATAACGCATGCCCTTGCATAATATCACAACATTGTACAACACTAAAATTAACTTCTTCAAAACTAATTATGAAATTTCACATCGCTAGAAGACATGACTGAATTTTGTACAAGCTACCATTCTAAACTTGACAAATGGAATACATCAGGTGACTACTATTACCTAAAATATGAATTCGCCCAGTGCTCAGGTACTAACTCCTTGACAAAACTATGTGCTCGTTGCTTACCATAGTTAGCTTTTCATGGAACCCCACCATAGTTAGCTTGTAAGCACAATCACCCAAACTACTAACCAAGGGGTCCCTAAATCCATTATCAATCCCCTTCATCTAGTCTCTTAAATTGTTCTTCAAGTGTTGTAAGCAATAACTGTGGTGAGCTGATAGAAACACCTTCGGCATCATTTCTAACAGACCAAGATTACGGTCAAAAATAAAAGTAATATGTCGCTTACCATCAACAACCTTCCTAAGTTTATGCAAGAACCATGACCAATTGGTCGTGGTCTATGAATCAACAATCGCAAATGCAACAGGGAATAGACCTACAACACAACAACATTAAACAACTGATCACAATATTCCAATGTGAATATTAACACCAGTAGTTTACAAAAACAATAAAAAGCCAACAAGGGTTATGAACATTCACATTGTGTAATTGTAAGGCATATATCGCTCAATATGAATAGTTACATGGGCACACACACAATAACAAAAAAAACCAACCATTGCTCCCATCTTTCATCGTTGCCGCAAGTAGCTGCCCTTTGTATCTTCCTTTGAGGAACATTCCGTTAAGGAACAACAAAAGCTGACAAAAATTGTATCTAGAAATACATACATCAAATGATACAAAAAAACGACGAAACTGTTGACTACTGACATCGTAGTCAATATTGACATAACTCCCCAGATTGTAATGCATTACAGCATTTGAATACCACCACAGTTGGTCAAACGACAATGAGTGATCTCCATAAATGACAGCCTTTGCTTTCTCCATGCCCAACCACACCACGTGGTAACTGACATCCAATCCATAATCCCGGTTCAAAATAGTCACCACCTCACACGGGCGAGTCAAAGCTTGTCCCTCACAATTTCAAATATAGTACTCGACACCAAATCAGAACTAACTCTCGGATTCTTCAACATTCGAACATCCGTACCACAACTATGCACATCACTGAACCTCTTGATGTAGAAAAATCCATTTGCTCGTTGTGCTCTACAATGCATAGCCCACAAGTAACCTCTATCCTCGCGCATCACACACACTGCAGTAACCCCCGTTGTCTCGTTCTTGACATACTTAAACTAGAACCTGCATGGATTGCATACTTGCATAAAACATCATGAAATTCTTGTGCACCTCCTACAAACCGTTGTCCCACATACGTAATAACATTTGTCTAAGGGATTAACAACAACACCTTCTCCTTATGGTGGCAAAATCTCCAGAGTGCATCAATTTCTTCCCCACCCCCCATATACAGTGACCCAGAGCTACTCGACTGACCAATATCACTTTTCAAATCAATGACAACCTCTACATATTGTACCCCCATTGATTTGGTAAGCAATAACATGTTCTAAAATTCTTCGTCATTTTTCAAATCACACCTATTAATCCCAGGCAGGTGACAAAACAATGAAACAGAACGGGCAGATAACTCACCCCATTTTTCATACAAACACTCCACCAAACGCGAATAACACAATGCACGAATCATACTTATTACAGTTGTACTGAAACCATATGTGCACACCAATATCATAAAGGTATCCATCTCCTGTAAAAACACAACAATGCAAAAGTCAACAACCACACTACAACCATACGAACAACAATGCATACAATAATCCATACTAGATGAACATTCACGTTATGCAAAGTAAATGCATATATGTACAGTTCCACTGCTAAATCCATAATAAAAACTATCACCACCATCCTTACACAATATAAAACATTTGACAGGATCAAAATCACACCACCAGAAATGAGGTGACAGTAACAACATGCAAACAACCCTCCATAACTTCATATTAATAAGATGTGAACATCCACATTTTTCACATACTTTGAATTTCCTCGCCCAGCAAAGCCTCATTAAGCAAATATCAAAAACTCATCAAACAAACACTTGCATTACCACATAAATCAAAACATAACATAAAACAAACATGCATTACCAATAAGATGCCTATATGTACATTTTACACTTCTAAAACCAAACTCAAAATATCACCACCATCATTACCAATAAGATGTGAACATCTACATTGTTTACATAATCTGAATTACCTCTCCACCACAAAGCCACGTAAAATGCATATAATTCAAAAAACAGAGCATCTTATCCATATAATTCAAAAACAGAGTATCCAATCCATCACATAAATTGAAACATAAACTGAACATGCATTCATAACCAAAATGATACTAACCTTAATCATGCAATTCTGCACTCGTCCTCTACCTCTACCTCTAAAACAACTAATTTCACCCAGTTATACTCCAAACAATGTCACAATCGAACACCGTTTGAGCCATCGTCTTCACTCCCAAATCACTGAACCCTACCACAACAGCAACAATGAAACCCTAGCATACCAAAACCTTCAAATGAGCCACCAAATTGAAATGTATCCAACTGAATCATAATCATAATCAAAAGCGTGAATACAGCAAACTACCAAAACAGAATGAACAAAAAAAAAAAAGGAAACATCTATATCTGTTATGTGTATCAACACTATAGATAAGGGCATAATAGTCCATTAAAAAATATATAATTAGGAAAAAGGATCTCATGGAAGAAAAAAAGATAAATACATAGGACTAATCAAGCTATATTAATCCTTTGTGGACCTAATGGGTAACAACAATTCTAAAATGGATTTATCAATAAAAATCCCAAAAAAAAACTAACACAAGTTTCAAAAACTTTTGCTAAAAAAAAAAAAAAATCAAACTATATATATGTATTAGAGAAAATTCAATGTAACTCTTCATTTTTCACTAGTTAAAGTAAAGATGTAAGAAAAATCAACCAAACCAATTGACCCAGACCGAACCACCTATATTTGGTCTATTTTTTAACAAGAATTGGTCTATACGATTTTGTAGTTTGACCTTTTTTCGATTTTTGATTTGATATCTATTAAAGCACCTTGTGTATCGAACTAAACTAAAACTAACTACTTCAACATTTATTGTATTTAATATATATATATATATATATAATCTAATAATATAATGATATTAACAAGTATAAGGGTAAATTACACTTACCTCCCTTAAGATTTCTGACAATTACAGGAACCCCCTTGAGGTTTTGAAAATTACACTAACCTCACTTACTTTAGCTGACAATATACAAATACCCCCTTTCTATTAATTTTTCCTTAGACACCGTTAATTTTACAATGAAATGCCCAAAATACCCTCTATTTGCTCTTTTTCTTATATCTTTTCCTCCACCAACCATTAATTATTCCCCCTTCCAATTTGCAACTATCCTAGCCACAGCTTCCTACTTGCAATTCAATTTGTAAAGTGAAATTAACGTGTTAATTTTTTTAATGTATTTTTATGATAATGTTATACCTTTTTATGGAAATGTTACTTAATAATTTAGAATATGATATAATCTATTATGATTGAATAACATTTTCCTAAAAAATTAATAAATGAAATGGGTGATGCTTATTAAAATAATATCTAATAATAAATTATCATCACACTATCAGAAAATTAGTTAATATTTGCTACAAATTTTTGTAATATTTATCCAAAATAAATACATAATAAAATGGGTGATGCTTATGGAAATTATGACACTTATGGTGCTAATTATCACAAATGTCATAACTAAAAAAAATAATAATTATTCATAATCAAGCACAACATAAGGTATAAGCAAAGACATTTTCGATCAAAAACAAAATAATAATCACAATATGTAATCAACATCACAATGAGTTATAATCATCAGTAACTCCAAAATAAGTCAACCAAAAATTACAAACGTTACACACCCCAAAATTAGTGTGTATTACAAGTTTTTCCTAATAAAATACATACAATATACCCATTTTTCATAATTTTTTTACAATTTTCATATATATATATATATATATGGCAAAATTCTAACAGTTTACAAAATATCAGCATATAATTTCTTCGCCCAAAATCACCAGGCCCACCATAAAATTTGATCAATTCAGTTCCTATTTTTCGATTTCTCATTCATTTAATTGAGATTCATCATTCTAAAATTTTTATTTCTTTATTCAATCATACATTCATGCTCTATCAAGAACACTAAACCCAAATGGGTTTAATTTCAAAATCACCATTCAACCTACCATAAAATTAAATCATGTTAATTCGTCATTTTTGGTATCTGTTAGTTTGGAGACATAAATTGATTGATACAATTACCACCACCACCACCACCACACCATTTTATTATATATTTGTTTTGATAAACATTACAAATTTTAGTAGCAAATGTTATCTAATTTTTTGATAGTATAATGATAATTTGTTATTAAATATTTTTTTTATAACAATTGTGATACAGTTATGTATTTTTATGGTAATATTATTTTTTTATCAAAATGTTACTAAATCATAATAGATTGTAGGTTACTCAGTCCATAAATCTAATTTTGGATTTTGCTTGGTCACAAGTCGAGTTGCCTAAATACTGTCCAAAAGGATAAGATTAGATAAAATGACCAAAATACCCTAGGTATATATATGCTATATACCCCTAACTAGAGGTGTGCACGATGCGGTTCGGGCGGTTTGAGAATAAAATTACAAATTGAATGGAAAATTAGCAGATTGGGAAATCGCAATTTGGGTGATTTTTGGCAGATTGAAGAATATTCTAACCAATTATCAAACATTTGCATAATATATAACACTAATTTGCATAATATTTCTATATATATAATACAAATTAATTTTACATAATATGTTTCATATATATAACTACTAATTTGTAACAAATTTCGCAATTTAAATTTCTCTCACACTCATTTTTACTTTGATATTTCATTGGAGGTTAAAAAATATATATGTATTAACTATAGTAGGGCAGAATGGTTTGAAAGGTGGATTGTAAATTTTATCCACGGTCGACAAATAGAGCGGTGCGGATTGATGCAAATCAGTGTGATTTTAGCGAATTAGGCAGTATTTTGCACAGCCCTACCCCTAACCAAACCCAAACCTCCTCACCACTATTCTCTCTTTCTACTTTCCATTCTTCGTCAACTCTGATCACCGCCATCCACCTCCACTCACCATCGTAACCAAGCCTCCTCCTCGAAGCCTCCGACGCCGCCAGCAGTTGAGTTCTAACCAACTTTGTCAATGGCTTCCTCTTAGACCACAGCTTCTAGATCTTTTTCACGGCTCATCCCTCCAGTATCATTGTCGCCTCCCTCGCCACCGTCCTTTGTCTCAATCGAAGCAGCACTAATCCTCATCTCTCCAATCATCAAAGCTCAAAAATATATCTATTTCATCTCAGTGATACTCTCATCTCGGCGATCCTCAGATATGTTTCATCATCTACTTGAGATCTGTCTTTATATATATATATATATATATATTGCGAAATCGTATTTGAGAAATATATATACATATGTTTATTTATATATGAATATGTTTATATATATATGTGAAAATGGTAACTAGCAAGAATTTTACTGTGCTTTTTATTTTCTTTTGGGACTCGATAAGAAATGTTTATGCACTTTCTAAGAACACTTATGCTGATTGACATATTATTTATATAGTTCTCAAATTATTTTACCTCATTATATTCCTTACATGAATATCAGATGTTTATATTCAACTAGAAAAAAAACTTAAATGAAGTGAAAATTGAATGCAAGGAATTACCACAATTTATGTAGTTTATGAGTGCAGATTTGAGAAATTAAGATATGAAAAATCAATCTACTTCTCAGATCTGAGAAATCAAGATGAAGATGCTATTATTCAATGTGTACAGATTTAGTTTGTTTAATTTTGTTTTCAACAGATCTCTCAATTTGTTAGTTTAGTTTGGACAGATTCAATTTGCTTCTTGTTGTTGTTGATTGCAATAGATAAAAAATTTTGTACATATAATTTTTTTTTTTTTTTTTGAATTTGAACAAATAGATTTTTAACAATAAAGAATGATTTTTAACAAATAGATTTATTGTTGTTGAATTTGAATTTTATTTGTACAAATAGTAGGAAGAGAAAGAGAGAATTTGAACAGATAAATTGGAATAAGTAAATTGTCAATATTTACTTGTTAAATTGTAAGCAATAATTGATTTGGAGGTTATTATTTTACCAATTTTGGGTTTTCAATGAATGATTGTGATGTTAGATCGATCTATGCAGAGATAGGGAATGTATTGAATGAATGATTGTATCTATGTGGAAGGGATACAGAAGTTTGTTTTACCATTTTTGTGGATTTTAAGGTGATAAATACAGTAGTTTGTATTCAATTTTTGAGTGAATAGTTATCATTTATTTTTTTCCTTTTTCATGACTATAATATATATTCCTTTTTGTAGATTTTCTCAACAACCAAGCAGATCGATTTATGGAGAAATTGAACAGATGTTTTCTTAGCAACCAAGCATATTCTTTGTTGTTGTTAATAGATAATTTTTTTTTTTTTTTTGTTGAATGACATCTTTATATATATATATGTGAGTGTGTATATGAGATCTTCGTACAGATAGGCAGTATTTTGAACAGATAAAATTATAGGACCTTTCTCTCTATATCTCTTTGTCTATGTATAAAAATTTGAACAGATAAAGATAAAAAAAAAAATTGAATAGATAAATTTTTTGAATAGATAATTCCAACAGATAGAAAACAAGTTTGTGAAATTTCAGTGGATAATTCAAACAGATAAAAAAATTAGTGAAATCTACAAAGAATTGAGAACAGATAGGGTGAAATCTTCAAAGCACTGGAACGAAAAGAATTTTATTTGAACAAAATATTTAAACAAATAAAGAAAATTTGAATTGAAAAGATTAAAAAAATTAAAAAGATAAGGTAAAAAACTGAGCAAGTATGAAAAAAATCTGAAAAAAATAGTAAACATTTTAAACAAATAGGGAAAAAAATTGAACAAATAGTGAAAATTTTGAACAAATAGGAAAAAAAATTGAACAAATAGGAAAAAAAAATTGAACAGATAGGAAAAATTTTATAACGACCTTGTTTTGAATCCGACCCATTGATGTTTTGGATCTGAGTTTCATTGTTTTTTTTTTTTTTTTTTTTTTTTGGTTGTTCATGTCTTGCTTCTACTCATTGGTTATTGGGTTTAGTTATCGAAGTGTCTTAGTTGTGTTGGGAACAAGTTGGTGACTTGTTTCCCAAGCTGTTGTTGCCCAAAATTTTTTTTCTGCGCTCAAGCAGTCATTTTGAACTTCCAGCACTTTTGCAGGTCTGCAGAAATACTGAGAGTTTTCATTCTACGCTTGAGCAGTGTTCGCTCGAATAGTACTTCATGTGCTCGAGCAGTGGGCACTTTTTTGTAAAACGTCTAAGAGTTTGTATTCTACACTCGAGCGGCACTTCTTGCGCTTGAGCGGTCACACTTTTTGTGTCTGGATGCTCGAGCGTCACTTCTTGCGCTTGAGCAGACTGCTCGTCTATATAAGGTCGTAATGCCCTGAAAAAGTCACTTTTGCTTTTCTCTCTCTTCTCTCTCTTCCTTTTTTCCATTGTTAGGGTTTCTTGGACCTAAAGCTGGGGTTTCATCTAGTTACGCCCATTTTCTACCCCTAGTCCTATAGGTCAAAACGTAGAGGATTGCGAGGGCTTCGATTTAATCTGAGTGGATTATGTTTTCATTGCCGGTGGACTTTCGGCTTGTCTCCTCTTCACTTCAAGAGATAGAGATTCTTGAGCTTCTTTTCAATACCTCGTTATAGATAGACTTGTGGTATTTTTACTACATTTAAAGGCATAATTTATGGTTGATTTCTTACTTACCCAAAAAAGATTTCGTTAAAAAAACATATGGTTTGATTTGGGTTTAATTGGTGGATTTATGGGTTATGTTTATAATTCATTGTGCATTGTAAAGGCCTGTTGGGATATGGAATCAGAAGGGTTTGGTGTTCTATTCGTAAAGTTTAGAACGTTGGTGGAAAGCTTGATGTTAATTGGAAATTGGGATTTTTGGGTCAATGATAGTGGATTTTGGTTATTGTTGCATGTGTTGTAAATTGGAGTAGGGGAGTTTTATCTTTATAAAACATATTTTACAAAACTTGAGAGTTTACAATGAACGGGAATTTGGAATCACCTAAAGATGTATTTATTATTTCGGATTATGTGATTGGTGTCTAGAGTTTTGTCATTGGCCATCAGTGAAGGATGGTATTGCTTGTTACTAGATATAGACTATGAGTACTATGACCAGATGTTAATATGATGTTGGATAGTATGTTATTGATGATAAATGAACATTATGAATAGACAATTCCATTGTTAAGTTATGGACTTTGTTGTTAAAGAAGTAATTGGAATGTTTATAAATGTTGTTTTTATTATAAGACTATTGTTGAATAGTTGTGGCTTTTGAGGTGTGGTACTCCATGATGTGTTTTGGGAATGTTTGAAATAAAGAAAAACCCATGTAGAACAGTGGTTCACGGAGTATATTTTAAAAGAAATGAGTTAGTGTAATTAGCGGATTGTGGCTATTATGATGATAATTGAACTAGGTGTATGTATTACACCCGTGTAATATTCTGTTGATTAGCTCATTATGCTTTTAATGTGATATTGTTTGGGGGTCCGTTTCGCGCCGTATTGCAACCGGCAAAGCGTGGTGCCTTGACTGAGATTTCCTCGTCCCTTTCGGTTTGCGCCCGTTAAAGTGTTAAAATAGGGTCCGATTCCCGCCATATCTTAGCTGGCAAAGCGTAACGCCTTGTGATAGGTTCTTCGTTCCCATCCGGTTTGCGCCCGATAAAGGATAACCTGAGAAGCACCTCCGTCCAAGTGAGGCAGGTAAAGTGTTGTGTGTTATCGGTATTGTTGGATCTGTCATCCGTGCTGTAGGCCGGTGAAGAAGAGATTGGTAGTACATATTACTTCAGTTATCTCGTTTGGATATTCATACATGTTGTCGGTTTTCATATTGTGGAGATGAGATTGGTAGTATGTATTACTTCAGTTAACTTGTTTGAATGTATATATGTGTTAACGGTTTCATACCGGTCACCTTTTTAAATCCTTAGGCCTATGGTCAGGGAAGGTTGTAGATATATATGTTGGGACGTAAATGCTTATGGTGTATCGAAAGGTAGGATGGGGATTATGATTTGCATGTGGGGTTATATTTTCATAACGGTGGTTCAAGTGAGATTCTTTTATGTTAACGTGAGAAGTTTTATTAAAGAAAGAATGAGGCTTTAAAATATTTTCTTTTGGAAGTAATGATGGGAATGTGAAAGAGAAGAATTGATTTCATATTGAAATATGTCAAGAGGAACGTTTTTAAAAAAAAAAAAAAAAAACACAGTTATATGAGTTTATTTTGGATATTAAATGTCACACTACTTATATGGTATATCTTGATGCATTCATGATCATTTTTATCTATATGTTGTCATTGGTTGAGATCTTTGGGATCTCTATTGGGCTTAGTGCTCATCTCACGTGTTGATAAACTTTTTCAGGTACAAGGCTGGAGGAATCGTGTATGACTTAAAGTCTTTTAATTGTTGGCCACAAGGCTCTTTACTTGTTGGCTGTGTGCCATGTATTGTATAAGGGTAAATCCCTTCTGTTTTATTTATTATCTTTCAATGTAAGCCTGAGGGCATTGTACCATGTCTTATTTATATATTCATTGTTGTCGTGAGAGAATGTTGTTATTTATTCTTATTTATGTTCTCAAATAAATGGAATTATTAACATGGATTCGGTTAATAAAAGTTGGTACGTGACAAATTTTGAACAGATAATCAACGAAAGTCAACAGATAAAAAAAAAGTCAACAAATAAAATAAGGGGTAAAATTGGAAATAAAATGTCCTTCAAAATAAATAAAAAGATTTCTCACCAAATTATTTCACAAATGGTGAACTTCTCACCAATAAAAAAAATCCACTGGATCTAATGCCTTACAACCTTGTTAGATTGGATTTATCACCAATTTACTCTAGATTAAATCATATTCCAAATTATTGAGTAATATTTAGATAAAAAAGGCATAACATTATCATAAAAATACATAATTGTATCATTAATTTTTTTTTAAAACACAATAATTGCACTTTAGAAATTGATTTACAAGCAAAGAGCAGTAGCTAGGATAGTTACAAAGTAGGAGGGAAAATAGGCAACCGTTGGTTTGGGGAGGGGGGAAGAGCAAATAGAAGGTATTTTTGGCATTTAGAAATTGATTTACAAGCAAAGAGCAGTAGCTAGGATAGTTACAAAGTAGGAGGGAAAATAGGCAACCGTTGGTTTGGGGAGGGGGGAAGGGCAAATAGAAGGTATTTTTGGCATTTGGTGTGTAGGGAAAAATTAACAGAAGGGAAGTATTTGTATATTGTCAGCTAATAATTTTTAAAACTTCAGGAAATGTCCCTGTAATTGTCATAAACCTAAAGGGAGGTTAAATGTAATTTACCCCAAGTGTAATAAATTATAAACCTCAATTAATTAATCTTCCTTATAACCTAAGTTAGTAAACATTTATTGCATATAATCTTAACTCTAACTCTAATTCACTATTCCCAAAGCATTATTATTATTATTATTATTATTATTATTATTATTATTATTATTATTATTATTATTGTTAATTTAGGAATTGGAAAGTATTCATTAAATGGATAGATTTGATATATTTGAAAAACAAATAACTAATTCAATATTTTTACATAGAATAGTGACTTTATTTTTTGTATTTTTTTAATCTATGAATTGGAAAATATTTACTAAATAGATGGAGTGGATATGTTTGAAGGACCAATAACTAATTCAATGATTTTACATAGATTAGGGATTGTAATATAATTTTAAAAATTGGCTCAAATTTGAAAAATTCTAAATCAATTAAACTTCGTTGAACGGAATCGTTTCAATTGGTGCAATTTGATGCAGTTTGATGAGAGAAACAACCTATCGGGGTTCCAACATCACTCTTTATTTTACATATTTATTCACACAAACTAGTTTAAAGAGCCTTTTAAGGCTCTCCTAATATAGCTAGCTTGGAAGAATTTTGTTAAAATGACTACTGCATTAATTAATCCGTTAGAGAGAACAAAAAATGATGAGATTACTTATAACACCTAATAAGTGTTTTTTTTTTTTTTTTTTTTTTTTTTTGGAAAAAGAATCTAGTGAGGATGCTCTTGTGTAGCACTTTTAGTTCTTCCCAAAAAGAAACTGGGGCCGGTGTCACATATACACATTAATCAATTATTTTTTTCTCACAATTATCTATTTAACTAAAAAAATCATTTTGAACACACTAATTTTTTTTTTTAGCTCAAAAAAAAAAAAAAAAAAATTCAAGTTGTCAAACGGGCATTGAATTGTCAAAACTCATTCCACAAATATGCTTTCTAGATGTGGGTATGGATCCTGCTTACTACCACCATAAAGGCATTGATTAAGAATATAATCTTACCGCTAAGAATATAATTTGAATCTACGGCAGATCTATAACTTAATGTGACAGTTATTTTTTTTCATATATTTATTAAATCTTACTAGTAAAATATATTTTACTGATGTGACTTGTCAGTAAATCTCAACCACACAATGTAGCACTCTAGAGTGACTTGTCAGTAAATCTCAACCACACAATGTAGCACTCTAGGAAACTTTAGGAAAAAATTACTTTAGAGGATCCTTGCTCGGATGGGATGGCTAAAAAAATGTGTTAAAGTGTATATTATATGACAAAAAGTGATAAAAGTGGGATCCAAAAATATGTGTTGAGGTGTGTTAAGAGTTTGTTAATTTTATAAAGTAAGTGGTGGTACAATGGATGTGTTAAGATGTGTATTAAGAATATATATATATATATATATATAAACAATAAATAAAATAAATAATAATTGAAAAGTACAGTAGGCCTCCACCCCACTGAACTGTCAGTGTCCCTTTCTGTCTTTTTCTTTTTTTTTTTTTTCTCTCACTGTCTCCTTCCTATGCTTGTTCAAAGTTGGTTGGCAAAAAAATCTCCAAAAATTTTGTTTTTTTACTTGAAGGTCCAGATGTCAGGGGAGCCGACCAACCGGACATCCGACCAAACGACCCGCAGCACCTCCCACGTCCTCCTCTCTCTCTTTCTCACTGGCTAAAATGCTAGCTACAGTTAACAAAGAAGTTAACAGCTGACACTAACATAACCCACTAACACACTCCTTAACACTTTCATTGTGAAGACAAAAGTTACTATACCTCTCCCAAAATTTGGTCACTGACACTATCACAGCTACTAGCACATCCATTGTGGATGCTCTAAGGACGGTGATTAGTATTCTCCATATACTCTCTCAAATGCATGCCAGCAAGAAGCAATACATGTATTGCTGAAATATTTGGAGACTTTGATCCTCTCTATTACAATTATATATTTGTAATAAAAAAATTATTATATATTTAATGGCTATAAAGTATAAATACAAATTTATAATTATTTTAAATTAACAAAAAAATTATTATATTTACTGTTGAATGATGTAATGAAATTTCCCATTACAAATGTGCAATGAAAATTATCGTAATCCAACATTTGAAATGTAGAACAGTATAAGACATTAACAAATGTACCACCATAACACTACCTAAAAAAAAATGCACCAACATACATTATTATTATTAGGTGGTATAATTTACATACAAGTCTTTAGGTCTTAATTACGCTATGTTTGGCAGGTTAGTTTTGGGTTAAAATAGTCACAAAAAGACAAAACAAGCTAAAAAATTAATAAAATAAAATGTCACATTCAAATCACAATCACTTCATTTTTTTCTCTTATAAAAGTCAAAAAAGTCAAAAAACCTATACCAAACAAGACTTTTTAGCCTTAGGCTAAAATAACCAAAAAACCAAAAAGTTAACTCACATCCCAAATGAAGGTTAATATACTAATTAGTGCGACAAATGTTTTGCTAAAATGTCCAAATCTCTGGAGCAACATGAGGTCTTGATTGGTCTTGCATTTGACCATCTCCAATAGTTCATCAAATTTAAATTTAATGAAAAAACTTACTTTTTGCTCCTCTAAGGGCATCTTTAACGGTTCACCAGAAATTTTATCAAATTTGAGTAAAAAAAAGACAAATTTCTCAATTTGATATTAGTCACTCCAACAGTGAATACTATAACTTTCATGAAGGCACTAGACATCCGGAAGGACAACCGGCGGTCGACCGAAAAGAGGTAAAGTTTGAATTTGTTTTTGCAGCATCCTTGGAGACTTCATCGGACTTCTCTTTTTCAACAGAGGATGGATGGTGTTTGGCTTTGATACCCAAGAGAGAGAGAGAGAGAGAGAGAGATGAAGATTTTAGCAAAACCCATGTTGAGTAGTCCGAGCAGGATAGACAAGTTTCCACCGCAATTGATGAGATTTCTGAGAAGCAATGTTGGAAGCAAAAGCAGAGGCAAGTCTCGCTCGAGCGCAATGTTCATGCGCAAGAAGAACAACACCACCACACCAATGATCGAAACGACCCAAGAACCATCTTCCCCAAAAGTCACTTGCATCAGCCAAGTTTGAGCAAGTGTTTGTGGTTTTTTCAATTTGGGTTTCGTAGGAAAGTTGAAATTAGAGAAGTTTCGTCGAAAATGGAAACGAATGGGAAAGAAAAGTACAAAGAAAAGGAGACAGAAGATGCAGAAGATGAAGCTCAAGAAGAAGAACTACCAAGAAAGGCTTTGAATTCTTCTTTACCACCCAAGAATGCTTTGCTTTTAACTAGATATAGATCTGCTCCAAACAGATCTTCATCATTGGCCAGCAGATTTCTAGGTCCGCCATTGGGGACCTTAGAAACAGAGGACGATAATGGAGAAAACAGAAAACTAGAGAAACCCGCATCGGAGGACGAACTCAATTGCAAAGATTCAACTTTAGAATCGAAAATGGATCAAGAAAACGAAACAAATTTGGAAGATTCCGGAGAAATTGAAGGTTCAATTTCTGGAAAAACCAGAGAAATTAGTGATCAAGAACCAGAAATAGGAAAAGGAGACAATGCTCGGCCTCTGATACTTACAAGGTGTAAATCTGAGTTACTTATTTTTGTGGGAATTGTTGAAGTGACCAGATGACCGGGGGGAAAATCGGCCGAACATCCGGCCGGTAGTCCGGTGTGTCAAATCACCAACGGTCTTGCACAGTAAACTGGTGAAAGATGCCCAGATCCTTAGTTTGGTGAAATATTTACTATTTTTTTAATTTGATATTGATTTGGTGAAATCATTGGAGCACAAAAAAGATACTTTTTCACCAAATTTGAATTTAATGCTGGATTTGGTGAAGTGTTGGAAACGGCCTAACGGTTTCATTAAACCCATCATCAAATCTAGAATTTCACTTTTCTTTCATCAAACTGAAAAACAAATATATCTTTCATTAAATCACTATACATTGCCGTTGGATTTTCACCACCGAACATCCCTCGAATGACCACCTCAAGGCAAAAATTCATCAAAAAATTACACTAGCCGGTCATCCGTCTGATTATCCTCCCAATCGACCACTGATTTGATGAAATTATAAAACTCTCCATCAAAATACTTGATATCAAAAGGAGATTTTATTCAAATTTTTACTTAAATTTAATAAAAAAAATTGATATACCATCTAAGATACCCCTATGAATTTCAATATCATAGCTTGATCACACTTGATCAAAGCTTGATCACAGACAAAGTGCAAATTTAGAAAGAAAAAACAAAACAAAATTCCTTCGGTTTTAAATCAAATACTATTGGATCGACAATCAGACAATGATTACACAAATCCCAAGGCCATCACCAACCACATTTTAAGTTTTTGTGAACAGAGTAATTTAGACATTTTGAGACGACAATCTTGTCTCCACATAAGTTGTCCATCTTTATCCTAGGACAAAATAATCTTGTCTATACAGGACAAAATGAATCCCAAAATAAATTATTCCGAGTCATAAAACCTGAGAATAGCTCCTTAAACTCTTATCCTCCATATTTTATATTTTATTTTTTAAACTCCATTTTAAAATCACATTAATAATTTAAATCGTTCATCTCATAATTTTAATAATTTATATAAATTACGCAAAACATTAATTTCATCGAATATTACTAAATATATGAATAAATTACATCTTATTTTTTAAAATGAACAGTAATTATGAATCTAAATTTAAACCTTACATTTTATAAAATAAAAAATGATTTGTTTATGCATTCATCAATATCCAATGAAATTGATTTTTTACTGAAACGATTTTTATTGTGAGATTTACAAAATGAGCAATTTAGATTATCATTGTGGGTCTAGAATAGACCTTAAAAAAAATTATGAAAAAAATATAGAGGATAAGAATATAGAGGGAAGTCATTCTCATAAAACCTAAACTAAACACAGGATAATTTTATTCTAATAAAATAATCATTACCCCATCTCTTATCCCCAAACGAAACGTGGCATAATTTCCCTAGTGCACCCCAAGAGAGAGATGAAAATCAAATCAAACCTTTGAATTGCAATTCAAGAGGAACTCATGCAATTAATCATTTTAACAATTTGGTACATACACTATCAAGTACAAAATTGAAATTGAGTTCACAAGGCAATGTTATTCCCATAGCAGCTGATGGTTTAATCCCCAAAGACAATACAAGTACAAATATATATTTCCATAAAAAAAAAAAAGGCAGTTTCACGTTATACAAGGATGAGGACTAATAAACTGCACTTTTCAAAATTTATAGTTCTGAGCTTACTCATAGATTTCCGCCATGGCCTTCCAAGCTTTCCAAATCTGCCATTCCGTAAGGTACTCAATTTCTTTTTTTCTCATTTGTGCTGCTCATATATCTGCATGTAAGCTTCGGAGAGGGCAACCATCTGAGGAAGAGTTTCTGACACGTGCAGGTCCTGCATCTCATACCTATATAATACATAATGAATATGCCAAACTGGTCAGTTCAAAGAAATTCGGAATTTTCAATCAAGTTTTATAAAGGGAAATCCTACCATAGCTCTTCTGATTTCCGCTGTACAAATACCCTGTAGGATCCTTCACCTGGCTTGCCATCATGAACAATATTTGCAATCAAATCATATTTTGAACGCAATTTCTCATTCTCTTTGGGTGTTGGCAAAGGAATGTAATCTTTCAGCTCCAAATTCTTCACAGGGAAATTAACTGTGAGACCAAAAAAAAACACTCCAGTAAGAAACACAAGCAGCCAATTAACCTTATTAATATAGCTGGAATTGACATTTTAATAAAATTAGAATCTGTTACAGAAATTTTCCAAAATTATGAACCTCATTTGCCATGATGGACAAGTAGAAAAGAGAAATGGCACATAAAACTGCAGGCCAGTTTTGAATTTCTATACCCATACTGAGCTCTTTGTCGCCTTTCAGAGTCAAAAAGGTAGCAAAGAAAGGGTTAAAGGTCGCCAAATGTGAGGTCAAAGGTCCCAACCTTTCCCAAACCTCACTCACTAGCATGATACATTATAATATTTGGCCAACACGCTACACATTCAGCTTATGACCCAAGAAGTAATTTCAAGTCAAAAGTAGAATTCAATACGCTATTTCGCGGGTATTAAGCAATAAGTCACAAAAGAAGTAACACAAATTTCAGCCAGAAAATGACAATCTTGAGTGACCCATAGATCCATTTTCCAAATCAGTTTTTTTTTTTTTTTTTCCAAATGCTGTGATAAATAAGGGCAAGTGACAATTTACCACCCAGTTCCGTTACAAATTTCAAGTTCATATTTCAACAATATGGTACTCACCAAGAGTAGGATTTTTTTCCACAAAGAAATTGTTCTTTGTAAACCGCCGCATGTGGAGAATTAGATACTGTGGCAGTCTGGTAACACGATATCTCATCCTTGCAATACGAGGACGCACAACTTCTGTGACAGACTCACCATCAAACTTCTTCAGTATGTTGAAAAGTGGAACCTATGAGCATACAACAAGAAATAATGAGTTCATATAGAAAATTAAGCTAACAACAAACACACTAGAACATTTATTACACCTCGAGTCATCTTTTATTAGCTTCCTTTAGGCCTACCAACATTCTACACCCTAGGAATTAATGCTACACTATACTCTTTAAGGCCAAGATCATACTAACAGACAAGACATTTTCTCAAATAATATAACACTATGAGGCTCATTTTATTTCAGTAACAACCCAGTACCAAGATAAGACATATCTATCTTACGAAAAAATTGACGATACCAACCATCAATATAGTGATGCAAAGCATGAACTGGATGAGGTATTTACCAGAAGCCAATATAGATGGAAGAAGCACTAATCTTGAAACAATTAAATATAAAGGCTAGTTGAATTGGCTGAACTTTAGGACATGGATTTTTTTTTTTCTTTTTTATGGTAAAGCTCGCAGAAACAAATAAAGAAAACATAATACCAATTGTTTATATGTTATTTAGGTGGAGTGTCTGTCTTTATTGGTTGGGGATGGGAGTGTTGTAATGCCCCGAAAGTAAACCAACATGAATTGACCACATCAATCCTCAATTTCTAGGGTTTTCATCAAAAACCCAACATTTGCCCACTTCATAGTGAAACCCAACCCAAAATCACATTTCTTGAGTCAAATGATAGGAAAGCCCTCTAGGAGGAACAAAAGAGTTGAGATTTAAACCCACTCTCAATACCCTCCAGGTTTTTAAATCTCAAAATAAAGATGAACATGAGATCTTCAAGAAAACTTTTAAAATCAACATATATATAGCAAAACATGTATATATGACTCAAGAAGTCCCTACCTCAAAGTTTTTGATGAGCAAGAAGAGTTGAAACCCTAGGAATGATGGTGCCAAGAACCAAACCTCCACCTCACACAAGAGAGCTCTTGAGGAGTTCTATATCTTTGATGTAGAAACTATGGTTAGATTCCAAGTGAATGGAAGAGGATCAAGTGGTTTGATCTTGTTTTTGAGGTAGAAATGTAGAAAGAAGGGAGAGAGATGTATTTTTAGAGAGAGAGAGGGGTGTAGCTAAAGTGATACATTCAGCCAAAATAGAGAAATAAAAACAGGGATTTCGGACTGCCAGTCGTCCCGCATGTGCGGCACGTGCCCCGCACGTGCGGCCCCCAACCCCGCACGTGCAGCCCTCCCTGCACCTGCATATATTGCAGTGTGCTGCCCCAGCTTTCCCCTGAAATCCGCATGTGCGGCCTCACTCCCTGCACAAGCGGCCCTCTCCCGCACGTGCGGCCCTAGGCCTCTGCACATGCGGCTAGCCAAACAGTCCAGAAAAAAAAATTTGGTTCAACCCCCGGGCGCTCCGGACCTAACCTCCCGCTCTCCGAAACAAGTGAAAATCAACACCTGAATAAATTTTGAGAGAAAACTTCCGAACATCTCAAATCCATAAGGATTAACAAGGCTCTAATCAAAACTTGACACACTAGCAAGGCAAAATCGAAGTTAAACAAGAGGAACAAGACGGATAACACACCGGGCCATCACAAGTGTTGTCCTAGACAATAGCAAGCTGTGAAGCATTTGCAAATGATCAGCACATCTATGCCCATTCATAGCCATATGTAACCTTCAAATTTGGCATCCCCATCAAAAACAATGAGCGAAACCCAAGTATCACAACTATCAGCAAAGGAGGGGGTAACTATCAGCAAAGGAGGGGGTTTTGTGCCTGCATGCATGAATGTGATGTCTGAGTCAAGCAAGTATTGACATCAATCACAACTACACAATTACACCCCACCATCTCACTCAAAAGAACACGCTATCCAATTTGCCCATGTATATTTTAAATAGCTAAACATCATTGAAGAGCTTAAGGCATATCCTTTAACAAACATTCCTTTCTGTTTACTTATTGCCCCCATCTTTAAACCTGCAATGGTTAGCACCAAAACCCCATCTGGAGTAGATCAATTCTTTCTCTGTTCCTTGCGCACATGTGCACACACCAAATTGAAAAACACTAGGAAGATGAAAATGTCATCTCTGTGGTCATGCAACAGATTTATAGGCAAATATATAAATGTGTTATTGCCAGAGACAGAAAGACTGCACCATGGCTCATTAGTTATTTATAATGTGGAAGTACATATCTACCCTCGTAAGCTAGAAGCAAAATGCAAGGACAACACCTCATCAATGGCTTCTCTGAAGCTTTCACTTCTAATGAATTCCCCAATAATAATCTATCTACATAAAAAAACCTCCAGCCATAACACTCTCCAAAATGCCTGTTCCACGCCAATGCTGCTCGTATTCCAGACTCATTGGAAGCAAAAATGTCACAGCAACAAGAACACAGTTCTCAGGTTCTTTCAGTGAACTGGGTTTTTTGCTCATGTCTACCGTAGTTGATAGAGTAAAAATGAGTGGAAAACAAAATCATCAGTAAATGACACTACTGGAGATGGAAAAAATCATTTCAGCCCGATGTCATGACCAGCCAAATGGGTTTTCAGATTACGGCAGGTTTAAACAAGGCTGAGTTTATTCATTGAAAGCTTGATTTGGATTGATTTCATACAATTTAATTTGGATTGATTTCTATAATTTGAGGAATGAATCCTCAAAATTGTTTAGTGTTTGACATGATTGATTTCTATCATGTTGGTGTTCAACACGACACAAAACGCCACCTTCTCTAAAGTGTCCATGCTTCTCAGCCTAAATTATAACTAATTGATGCATTGATTATCTTAATTGGACAAAATGTTTAATTAAATGAATTATGCATGATGATTAACATAGCTTGATATGCAAACCAGTTTTCTAACGAATTTTCCTATAAGGATGCATTATAATTAATAAATATTTTTTTTTTAATTATTTTATTTGGCCACACAATGATTAGGAGTGAAAATGAGCCGAGCCGAGCCGAGCCAAGCCAAACCAATTGATTGTTCAAATTTGGCTGGCTGGTTCATATTTGAACTACACTTGAGCTTGATCCACATTTAGTTATTATAGCTAGTTATTATTGCTTGAGCTCAGTTCCATACCTCACACAATAAGTTCAAAGTGGGCTCGCCTTGGCTCAATAAAAATTACCACCAACCAATCTAGGCAATAAAATCGTGTAAATGTAAGGCAAGATGTTCCATAATTGCACGAAGCGACTTAGTGGAATAGACTTGGAGAGAGAAAGTAATGGTGGCCCATCCCTCAGACAACACCATCACGAACAACTCTCACACCCCAGGTGACCTTCGCGAACCTTCTAATCAACGAAAATCTGCTAAGGAAGAGGATCATCTCATCAGAAGTACAATGAAAATCAAAAGTTCCGATGTAGACAAGAAAGACAGCATGACAAATGTCTCTGATGGATACGGAAGTACTCCATGAAGTTCATGGAGACCAAGAAGCTGCAGCCTTGGGTCCTCTCCCCCCAAATCCTTCAAAGAGGCTCTGGCCACTAGCAAAAATAGTGACTATACAATTGATAGCCGAGTGGAACTCCTCTCGTCTGACGAAGAAGATGATGTTGATCAAGCGGGTCACTCTAGGATCCAGAACACTTATCCACAGCACCGGGGCCTCCCCACCATACCTCTACCTAAGAAGCTACTAGAGAAGATCAGAAAACCCTGGGAAAATGCCCTAATTATCAGACTGCTGGGCAAGAATATCGGGTACAGAATGCTCTGCTCTAGGGTTAAGAATATTTGGGGCCTCCAGGGTGAATTTAATGCTATTGATATCGGCTGTAATTACTTTATCTTTAAATTCTCTGAGCAGGAAGATTGTGCTCGAGTCTTCACAGGAGGCCCATGGGCTAGGAAGCATGGATACGAATACGAGATACGGGTACGATACGATACAGATACGGTGATACGACAAAATTTGAAAAACTAGGATAACAGTACGGCAGGGATACGTTTATAAAAAATATTATTTTTACAACTTTTAGTAATGTAGCATACATAAAAATAAAACTTCAACAATTTTTAGGACATTTTAAATATGTATGAACAAATAAGTGACATAAATTTATTTTAAATATGTATGAACAAATAAAGTGACATACATTTATTTTAATTATAACTTTTTAGGACATTTTTTATATTTTTTGCACAAAAAAAAAATGTGACAATTTATTTAGCCAAATAGATTCAACTTTTTTCATAACCAAACGCATTTACAACTTATTTTAATTCTTTTAAACTAATAATCAAAAATTTTATAAATATAAAAGCTAATATATATATGATACCAAATAGGCCAAAACAGGTTATAGATATACTAATAAAAAAAATTAAAAAAATGTATATCAAATGGGGCCAAAATAGGGCATTACAGTCTACAGTCTATAGAGATCGAAAGGGAGAGCGAGAGGCGATAGAGGGAGAGGGAGAGATCAACCGAGACGGAGAGAGAGAGAAAGAGAGTCAGATCGACTGAGATCTGTCCATCCAGACTAGAGAGATCGAGGGAGAGGGAGAGGGAGAGGGAGAGGGAGAAGGAGAGAGTGAGATCGAGCGAGAGAGAAAGAGAGAGGGGGCAAAAGGAAGAGAAAGAGGGACAAACCTGATCGATCGATGAGCTGTTGTTCGATGAGTTGCTGGTTAGTTGGTAGAGACGACGACGACTCCTCTCCTCTACTACTGCTGTCGCAACCTAGGTAGGGTTTGGTTGATTTATTTTTTTGTTTTATTTTACCTTACTTTTGTTATTTTATAGTTTGACCCCCATTTTTAAGTTTTTAAAATTACTTTTTTGCCCCGCCGTATCTCGAAAGTATCCCGACCGTAACCATGAAGTATCCTCACATATCCCAAACGTATCCGAAATTTAAAAAATTAAAAAAAAATAAGATGCTTCTTTTGTTGTATCTGATACGTATCTCGCCGTATCGAATGCGTATCCGTATCCGATACGTATCCGATATGCGTACGGGGACCATTTCGGAGTATCCGTGCTTCATTGCCCATGGGTCATCATGGACCATTACCTCACTGTGTGACGATGGGAACCAAACTTTAAACCATCGAAAGCTTTTGAAACCACAACCGCTGTCTGGGTTCGGTTTCCCGAGCTTCCGATTGAATACTATCAAGAAAAAGTCCTCTTTGTGATTGCTAAATCCATTGGTCAGCCTCTCAAAATCGATTAGACCATGGCTATGGCGATGCGGGGAAAATTTGCAAGTGTCTGTATAGAAATGGATCTCAGCAAACCCCTTACACCAAAGTTCATTTTGGAGGATAAGGCATACAATATAAAATATGAGTCTCTCCATTCGTGTTGTTTCCTTTGTGGACGCATTGATCATCGAAAGGAGGCTTACAGATTCCAGACCTCAAGAGCTCCACCGGCAACGAACACACTAGCCGTTTCTGATAACGGAAGCACTGACAACTACACAGTTGAGAATAACGGTAACTTGCAATCAGAGAACAGAGAGGAAGAAGCATTTGGCCCATGGATGCATGTGATCAAGCGATTCAAACGAACAACCCAACATAAAAGGGCACGAGATCCAACTGGCCCAAACCACAAAACGAACTCCTTTAAATATTTGGAAGAGGGTCCAGACACCCAAGATTATATTCATCAGGGTAAGGAAATATAAGTATGGGAGAGGATAAGGCCCAAAGTGAGCCCAGTCTACAAGCAGGCCCAAATCAAGTTCCAAACACCAAAGGAAAATCCAAACTATGTTCACAAAAATCCAAAGCTAAGGATAAAGCTACCCATGTGCAAATTCAATCAAGTTGGAAGAAAGTAGGGGAAAGTTCAACTGTACACGCCAAGGATTCTCACTCAGAGAATTTGGTCTGCGAGCAAGCAACAGAGGGAACTCTCTTCAATGGCATTCAAGTGCACCAAAACTCATCTGACATGATCCTTTCAATGGAAAATAACCCAAGCCAAGAAGACTCAACCATGGTTGAGGTTAACCCACCTCCCACCTTTGGCAGTATATCAGAAACCACCCCCATCCCTAAAACCCTATCACAACACTTCTCAGATAAAGAACCACTAGACCCTGGCGAAGGTAGTAATGGCGGAGGAAGGCAACCAGAGCTCAGATGAACTGATAGACGAAGTGATAGAACATCACAACCAGACCAGCACTGTGAGCCTATTGTTAGAACCAGGGAGAGAAGCAACTCACCTAGTCGCTTTCGCCTGGTGGATAGAGCAGCTTCGAATGACGATCGTGCCAACTAAGGGGAGCCTCATCTGAAACACCCCTCCACTCGTTCCAACTCGCCTCCATGAGATCAGAGGAGGACGACCATCGAAGGATACGAAGCATTGTTAAGGGTTTGGTAACTGATTCTCCCCTTCATTACCCCTCTATGGATTTGCTACGACTACTATTCTGGAATTGCCGCGGTGCCAATAACAACATTTTTAAAAGGAACCTCGTAGAAATCATCAGGACCCATAAACCTGAAATACTAATTCTCATGGAGACGAAAGTTCCATTTAGCAAAATGAGCAATTTCTTCAATAGATTGGGCTTCACGGCTTCATCCATTGTCGACCCCATTGGTAGAGTAGGTGGGATATGGATCATTTGGGACACAAGTCAGGTTAATGTCAGGGCCTCCTCTGTCAGTTCTCAGGCTATCTATGCTACTATCCATAAAGAAGACTATGAAGAGCTATGTTACACGGACTCGGGTGTGGGTATCGGGTGTGGGTACGTATCTAGGGGTCGGGCACTTCAAAATTAAAAATTGAGGATACGTGGATATGGATCCAAACGAGGATACGGGTACGGGGATACATTAAATATTTAATTTTTAAAATATATTTATTATATAAAGATAAGTTAAATAGTTATTTTTTAAATATATTTATTATTTTTATCTTATGTATTACTTTTATTGATAATTTTTTTGATTTATCTATATAATTTTTTTTTACTTTTAATTGACATATATATTATAAATAACAAAAATATAATAAATAAAGAATAAATATTTTTTTTATAAATATTTTTATTTTAATACATATTAATTATTTAATTTATTTTTTTAAATAATGTGTTTTTATTAATTTATTTTATTTTATTTTATATTATATATGTATTTTTTTTATTAATATTTATAAATATATAAAATACAAAATATGTGTTATAATATAAGTATTATATGTTATATATTATATATTATATATATTATAAGTATTATATATTATATATATTATAAGTATTATATCTTACATGTTCAAAGACAGAGGCGAAGAGGCGAAAAGGCGAGAGAGAGAGAGAGAGTGAAGGCGACAAGGCGAGAGACGCGATCTGGTCGAAGAGGCGATCGAGTGAGAGACGCGCTGGATGGAGGTCATCGACTAGTTCGAAGGTCATCGAAGTCGACTGGTGCGACTGATTCAAAGGTCATCGAAGTCGATTTTGTTTCTAAGTCATTGAAGTCGACTGGTTCGAAGTCGCCGATCAGGATCCTCTCGCCGACCAGGTTTCTCTCTTCTCCTTTACTCTTCGTCTTCTCTTCCATGCCGTATCCACTTCTTCCATGCCGTATCCCGTACCCGTACCCGTGTCGTGTCGTATCGACACGGGTACTTCGCCAAAACTGACGAGTCCGTGTAACGTAGATGAAGAGTGGGTCCTTGCCGCTGTGTATGCAAGCCCTAACCTAGCTTTGAGGGAATCTCTGTGGAATGATCTGGAGAGAGTGGCAGAGAACATGGATAAACCTTGGCTAGTAGTTGGTGATTTCAACAACTATGCAAATCAGGGAGAAAGAAGAAGCTTCACCCCAAGTCAGCAATCCACCCGAACTCAGAAATTTTTGGACAGAATCAACAACTGTAATCTGATTGACTTAGGGAGATCTGGACCTAAGATGACCTGAACCAACAATAGACAAGGCTTGGCGAATACAATAGAGAGATTAGACAGAGCTTTGAGCAATGCAGAATGGAGAACCAGGTTTCATGAAGCTACTGTAAGAACTCTGCCCAGTACCTACTCAGATCACTCACCTCTTGTAGTTTACACTCAAGGTATGCACACACTTAATCCCTCTAATAGGCCCTTCAGATTTGAAGCAGCCTGGATGACCCATCCTAGTCTCATTGATATTATTAAACCCACCTGGGCTGACATGAATAACAACCTTCTTGAGTCTACTGCTGAATTCACTCTTAGAGTTAAAGAATGGAATAAAGAGGTCTTTGGTAATATTTTTAAGAGGAAGAGACATCTCCTTGCTAGGATAGAGGGAACCCAAAGGGCTTTAGCCGCTAACTTTACCCGTAATCTCCACATCCTTGAAAAGGACCTTATCAAACAATATAATGTTGTTTTGCCTCAGGAGGAGATTTTATGGTTCCAAAAATCTAGGGCTAATCAGATTACTCTTGGTGATGGAAACACTAAATACTTCCATGTTTCCACTATTACTAAGAGAAGGAAAATCAAAATTAATGCCCTCAAAGATAATGCTAGTTCTTGGATCATTGACACTGGCAATATTAAGGCTGCTATCCTTGATTACTTTCAAAATCTCTTCAATAGTGAAGATACCATTCACCTTGACCATTGGACTCATCTGAAGCCAACCCATTTTACTTAGGAAGATAACCATGAGTTCCTCAAACCCATCTCCAATGCTGAAATGCTTAGAGCTATCAAAGACATTGGGGCTTTTAAAGCTCCTGGTAAGGATGGTATTCAGGCCATTTTCTATCAGAACTATTGGCATTCTATAGGTCACTCCGTGGGTGATTTTGTCAAAAACTGTTTTCAAAACAAATATGTGCCTCCTGAGATTAATGAAACTCTTATTGTCTTGATCTCTAAAGTGGAACACCCCAAAACCATTAAACAGTTTCGTCCCATAAGTTTGTGTAATGTCACTTATAAGATTAGCACTAAAATCATTGTGGAAAGACTTAGACCTCTGTTATATAGCGTTATTTCCCCAAACCAGAGTAGTTTTATCCCTGGGCGAACCACTACTGATAACATTATCATTACCCAAGAAATTCTGCATACCTTAAGATATAAAAAAGGTAGATGGGGTGGAATGATATTTAAGATTGACTTAGAAAAAGCCTATGACAGACTTTCCTGGGACTTCATTAAAGAAACACTTATGGAATTCAAATTGAATGATGATTGGATTGATTTGATTATGAGTTGTGTCACTAATAAACTTTCTTCTATCCTGTGGAATGGTGAAGTAATTAATGGTATTCATAACAAGAGAGGCCTTAGACAAGGGAACCCTCTCTCTCCTTATCTTTTTGTGCTTTGTATGGAAAGATTATCCAACATGATCAATAGGAAAGTTCTGGAGGGTTGTTGGAAAGGTATTAAAGTATCTAGAAATAGCCCATCATTATCTCATTTGTTCTTTGCAGATGACTTGATCCTTTTTGCTCAAGCCAATCATACCAATTGTGCAACAGTTATGGCAGTCCTTTCTGAGTTTTGTGAAGTGTCTAGCCAAAAAGTCAATCTCCTGAAATCAAAACTCTTTGTTTCACCCTATCTCTCCATTAGATTTGCCAAATCTCTTAGCTTCCAAAGTGGCATTCCCCTTACCCATAATCTTGGGAAATACCTAGGCTCACCCTTACTCCATCATAGAGTTACTAAGAACCTATTCACTGATATTCTTGAGAAACTGAAATCTAAACTCTCAGGTTGGAAAGCTAAAACACTCTCAGTTTGGCTGGAAGAGCCACTCTCATCCAATCTGTCACTTCTGCCATTGCCTCCTATAATATGCAAACCATGGAACTTCCTAGATAACTTTGTGATGAAATTGATAAAATCAATAGAAACTTTTTGTGGAGTGACACTGATACTCAAAAAAATGTGCATTTGGTTAACTGGGACAATGGCTGCAAAAGCAAAATTGAGGGAGGCCTTGGAATTAGGAAGGCTAGGGATCAAAACACTGTCGTCCTCACCAAACTAGGCTGGAAAATAATCAGTGATAAGGACAAACTTTGGTATAGAGTGTTGCACTCTAAATATCTGAATGATCATACTTTGTACACTTGGCCCGTGAAGAAAAAATCTTCTCACTGCTGGATAAGTATTTGTAAAAACAGGGACATCCTTAGGAAGGGTATTAAATGGACTGTTGGAAATGGGAATGACATCTCTCTTTGGCATGACTGGTGGTGTGGCACACAACCACTAGCCCAACAAAACAACTGCTACCAATCCAATGCTCTTGACAAGGTCAACTCCATTCTTGATGATGAGGGCAAGTGGGACATTGATTTGCTTTCCAATATTGATAACCAGCAAGATCTCAATGAGATTCTAAAAGTTAATAGGCCCAGATATGTTACATTCATTGATACTCCTACCTGGGTTCCCTCTTCTTCTGGTAACTTCACTACGGCTTCTGCTTTTACTTTCATTACTAACTCTGAGCTGAGTGACAGGGACTGGAAGTGGACCTGGAAACTCAAGATCCCTCAAAAGCTGAAATACTTTCTTTGGTTGGTGTTAAAGGGTCGTTTGCTGACCAATCAATTGCGGGTTGTTAGACACTTAGCTGATACTAATACATGCCCTAGATGTGGCCAATACAGTGAAGATATGGCACATTTACTTAGAGACCGTACTACTTCCAGAGTGATCTGGTTTACCATCCAAAGCCAGTCTTGGTAGGAAGAAGGGAATGAACAGCCTTTTAAAGATTGGGTTACTCTTAATATGAAAAATAAATCTCTTCGTTATGGTAAAAATTGGTCCCTTATTTTCATTGTCACTCTTTGGCAAATCTAGAAAGACCGTAACAATTTGGTTTTTGATAATTTTTTAAACCCAACTCACATCAGTCTCCAGAACATCTTCCATTATGTTCAAGAGATTGATGAAGCTTTTCATTCCCCTCTCTATCCCTAACCTGCACTACTGAGATTAATTCCTTGGCATTGTCCATCTGTAGGTAAACTAAAAATGAACACCGATGGCTGTTCAAAGGGAGACCCAGGACAAGCAGGCTACAGGGGTTTGCTAAGAGATGAGACAGGAACCTGGTTATGGGGTTACTTTGGAAAGCTAGGCCATTGCGCCAGCTTGGAGGCTGAGATATGGGGCATTTACACAGGACTCACCATCCTCTTCCAAAAAGGCACTAAAGATGTAGTCATTGAATCAGACTCTGAGGAGGCCATCAATCAGCTTCTTCATGGACCAAACCAAAATTCACCATACAAGGCCCTCATTGAAGATGCCAAGTTTTTACTCAGAAGGTGTAGTTGTTCTCCGGTACACACTTTGAGAGAGGTAAACAGAGTTGCTGATCAACTGGCTAACATGGGAGTGGCTCAAACAGAACATGTGTTTCTTGAAGATCCTCCAGATGAAGTTAGAGCTTCACTTATAGATGATATAACTCGTGTTTGATTTGAGAGGTACTAACCCTCTTTTGTAGTTTGACTTTTGAACTCTTGTCTTTAATTTCTTAGGAATCGAAAAAATTGCACGAAGCGAGTGCAAGGATAGGGGAGCGAGTGCCTACAAAAAAGTTAAAGGTTGAGAGCAAGGGCGAGAGTAGCGACAGGGGCGGAGGCAGGAGGAGCAGGGCCAGAGCGAGATTCTAGAGCGAGGTACAAACCCCAATAGGAGTTTCCTACTACTAAGAGAAGGTCATTGTGTAAAAAGTATGGGAATACTTTTGCCCAAACAATATAACAAAAATGTTTAAGTCACTATCAACCAAAAAACAACCTACTTTTGCAACTAGCTACTTGTACACGCATATATTTGTGTATAATTACAACAATAATAATACTGTTAAATTTTTTTCTCTTAACAGAACTAATGAGAATAACATTTACTTTAAACATACACGTTTCAATACCTATCCAATTTGTATCCTTCAAACATCCTATATAGGAACCACACCTCACCTTAATAGAGTAAAATAGATTGTTAGTTGAGTGATACAAGCCTTGAGAGTTAGCTGATAGATTAAGGATTCCAATTGTGAAAACAAAGGATAAGGTAAAGAATTATTCTGTAGGCTATAGCATTGAATAGTAATAAACCTTTGGCTTTGACGATTCTATACAATATTTTTGAAAGAAAACTTTCATCTTATTTTACAAATTATTCTTTACCAAATTCATATTTATTCACAAATCCTGCACATGGCATGGGCCATTGACTAGTATGTATATATCTATATATACATAACTTCCCAAATTCTGCAAAGTCCATGAAACTGGACGTAGGCAGAAGCTGAAGAAACAGTCAGAAAGCAGAATTTTGCAAATGCCAGTAGCAACACTCACGGGAAAGCAAGCTACAGAGTTGACTAAAACTGCTGTACAGGAAAGGCCATTGTAACAATCTTTGGTGTCTAAAAGCAAGTAATGGCTCTTTCCTTGGTGTCAACACATAACGCCATTATATATAACTTTCATCCAACCAAACAATTTCCCAAAAGGTTGTATTCTGCATAACTTTCATGATAATACCCATTTCCAACATACACAACTTTTTTCCTTTTTCCCAAACAAAACAATTCTTTTTTCCCAAAATCAGCACTTAACTGTTCAATTCAACAAACAGGCCTATGTTACATAGAATGTGGATCATTCTAGTACTAGGACTGGGAACGGGAACATGGTACGCCACATGCTCTAAAATGTAATACGATAGGGATAGACATCTTAATTTGACATCTAATATATTATAATGTATTTTTCTTTAAATTATTTGTTCGACAACACAATTCTAAGTATTATGAAAATTTGTTTTTACATTTTATCAATCCGAAACTCCACTTCATCTAGATTTAAGCTTATTATATTTGACTTTTTCCTTACTAAGGAAAACCTTAAACGAAAAATAGAGAAAAAAATTATGGGATTGTTTTGCATTATCAAATTCACCAGTTTGGAACAAAAGTTAACATGTTTTGGAACGTGCGTTCCAAAATGTAAATCGTTAGGGTTTTTGTGTTTTCTGGTGACACTGAACCAGGCGAACTCGTAATATCATTATAGGGCAGAAACTGCTGACGGCAAACAAGTAGATATTAAAATTTGCAAGTGATACAAGCAAAACCAAGATCAAAATTAAAACACAGACCTGTGGAATTATATTTTTCTCCATCACATCTTTGAAAAGAGGCGGTGGCGGCAAATCTAGTCCAAGCATTAAGAATGGCATTCTGCTAGTTTCTGCAACAACATTATTCTGCTCAGTTCCACCATCTGCAGCACTGCTATTATTCTGTTCATCGCCATTTTCTCTCTTCTCAGCGAAAGATCTGCTATGAATCTCTTTTACAACCTCCAATTCGCCCTATTGAGCACAATGCATCTCTCAAGCACATCTTAACTTGAAACAATTCGCAATACAAACTATTGTATGAAAAAATAAAATAAAATGAAATGATAAGATGGATCAATAACCTGAAAGCACTGGTGAATGATGCTGCTACTTCGCTTTGAACTTCGTAGATCTGCATGAAGTGTATTAAGAAGCCACGACATAAATTCAACTGGGTCAGACTGCACACCTATTCGAAAACGCTTTTTACTGGCTTTCATAACTGCCTGAAGAAACTCATGTGGGCTCACCTGCAGAGATAGAATTTAAAAATACAATTTCATGTTCAAAGGCCATAAGAAAAAGGTGATTGTCACCAAGATCAAACCTGTCCCTTGAAGTTCCGTGCATGCCAAATCTTTCTTGTGAGTTCTCCAAATCGATGAACAAGTGGAGATTTGCTGTGTCGATAGTTTTCAGGGATAAGGAAGAAGTTCCTCAAGGGAGTAACTCGCATTAAAGATTGAATTGTGACGTTCACAAAATCAGTCTCCTTAATGTTATTCAAACCCACCTAAAAAATAGCCAAGACCAAGGAAACATAGTTACAAGCAGAAGGGCGACAAGGCGCACAATTTGATGTTAAATTATTTATCAGAAGGATAACAAATGACAAGAAGACAAAAATATGAAATGTGCTATTAAGGAGAAATGAGCTAGATACCATTCCAGGAAGATAGTCAGAACCATCAAGTGCCCTAGACCATTGCTTGTTTCTATCAAGCTCTTCAACCTGTTCCCTATTAAACCTGTTAAAATAATTGCAGAATTATGAGAATAGTCAATATAACGACGCTGCTAAGAGTAGCTACTTAATTTAGCATTGGCAGCATCAAATAACTTGTCAAAACATATGCATGCACCCACATATGTTGAAGGAAAGACTCAACAATCATATCATGCATAAGCATGTACCAACATGAATGCCCATACACACGCTGTGACTACAATCAACTGCTGCCAAAAAATAAGGAAGAAGAAGAAAGCATGCCAGTTCGAACAAAGTGTTGCCAAACCTTGGGTTCAAAACATGTCGAATGCCATCTAAAGATGGGTCATTAATTTCATATCCATCAGGAAGGCAATAAACTTTCTCTGTTCGCAGATTGATGTAAACATGGTGCCCTGCTTCAAGGCTATGAGTATATGCATGAGATTTCTGCCCTCTTCCTTGATAATACTTCCCACAGACCAAACATGCATAAACATTCAAGTTCGAAAGAGAGACAGAGCAAAATTTCTCGAAATCAAAATCTAAAACCTGCAAAAAATAGGCAATCAATTAACTTGTGTGCAAATTTATGACCTTACAACCATAGTATCAACATAATTAATCATCCACAATTGTATATTTATTTGAAAATAGATTCATGCCCAGATATTCACCAAGTCAATGAACACCCACATAGCATCTTATGTACTCAAACAACACTTTCTCTCAACCAAGTGGCAATGGGCAAACAATTTTTTTGGAAAATTACAAGCAAAAAAAAAAAAAGAATAAAAGAAAATGTTTGACTCTTGTAACAAATTAAACCCTAGGTTTTTAATTTTCTAAATTTAAACCTTGAATTTTTTTTGTTGGGCACAATCCAAATTGTATGTCCAGTTCCATTTACTAAACTAACAAGGAAAGAATATTTTAGTCTATTTACCCACTTCTCTCTCTTCGTCCTCTCTCCCCATCTCACAAAATCTAGTTTATCAAACCAAAAACAACACAGCCTCCAAAAATTTTCAGAAGTTACAAAACACCCAAATCATGAATCTAGTTTGAATTGTCGAGGTGGTGGCGATGGTCAAAGAAAGGAAGGGGGTGGCGTTGACTGAAGAACACTAGAAAGGGGAAGCTTCTTGCGGAGAAAAGAGAGAAAGGGTCAGTGTTGGCAAGGGAAGAGGAGGGAGGGGGTGGGGTGGCAGGAAGAGGGGGGGACTGGGGTTGGAGAAGTGGTCGTGGAAGGGGACTAGCGTGGTGGGATGCGAGGGCTATCAGTGGCGGCTTTGGGGGCTAGGAGTCAACAGGGGAAGGAGGAAGGGGTTGGCGAGGTGGTGGTAGAAGGGAACTAGTAGTCCAAAGAAAAAAAAAAAAAAAAAAGAAGGTGCAGGATGAGAGAGTGGTCTGGAAAGAAGGGCAATTTGATACCAAATGAATAATGAAAGGTTGGTGAAGACTGGAACCAATAAAAAAGTGCCACGTGTACCATATAATTTTAGTAGTTTAATAGAGATAGACAAATATGGTTTGGATTGTGCTCAATTTAAAATTTTAGCAGCAATATTGAAAATATTTAAAGTTTGCTTTTTACAAGGGTCAAAACCTAAAATTATTTTCGTAATTTTTCCTATTTTATATAAAATAATTGGAAAATAATTAGTTTCCATAATAAGGCTAGATAAATAAAAGCCATCTAAAACTAAACATGTAATGATTAATTAACTATGATCTGCCTACAAAACATAAAACAATGTGAAAAGCAACTAGAATAATGAAAAAAGGATCAAAACTGAGAAACATATCAATGGAATACCTGGCGATTCACAGTATCAAGATAAGGACAGTCCCTCCGAAGTTCAACTACTCGCTTGTGCTTCCCTTGACTCAGTTCCTTCTCACCGCGATCATCATCATCATCCTCGTCTTCATCATCATATTCATTGTCATCATTATGACCATTTCGCTCTTTCCTTCCATCATTATTTCCAACTCTACCCCCACTTGCTCCTCTCCTCTCATCATCTTCCTCCTCGTCCTCATCATCATCATCATAAGAAGCAAGCGGAAGAAGAGCATTATCAAATCCAAGCCGAGGTGGTGAGGGAGAGGGAGAAGAAGACTGCTCAAGCAGCTTCTGCCTCTTCGAGTATTCCTGCCGCACCCTATCCCCCTCCATGTTCTCTTCTTCTTCTTCTCTCTTTGTCTTCATCCTCGCCACACGCTATTCCAATTTCACTGCTGAAATATGTAATTCCATCATCATCTGTATCTAGCACACTAATTCCAGCATCCTACTGCATGATTTGAAAACCGAAAACTAAACAATCTAGAAAATGGAACAATTGTACACAAAAACTCATCCCCTAGGAATCCATTACATACATACATACATGTATATATATATCAACCAGTAGAAACAGGTTAAACTTACTGTATACAGAAGAGATTCGTATTAACTTGGAAAAAACAAATAAAATTCAACAAAAATATAGATGAATTACATAGGCATACATACATGTGCAAGGTCGGCCTGATTTTATAGGTCCCTAGGTGCACTTCTAAAAGGGGGCCCTCTTACACCATTTACCACAAAAACAAAACAAAACAAAACAAACAAAAATGAAAAAAAAAAAAAAAAAAAAAAAGAGAGTAAAATGGTAAATACCCAAAAAAATAAAATTAGTATCCTCACAAAGTTTACCTACATATATGACAAGCCAAATCAACTGGCAAGGATTAGTCGAGATGTGCTTAAGCTATGTAGAACCAAGTTTCTAAAACTCAAGAAAAAAGAGGGTGAACAATACCCAGATAAGCAATATCAAATCCCAAGAAAACATTTATCAAACACATGGTGGACAATACCCACTACTCAGTCTGAATTTCTGGGAAAACAAAGTATACCCATAAATCCAACAAACTAAATTTTTTATTGTACCAACATACAAAAGCATATTCAAAAATTAGGCTGATAAAAAAAAAATTATATATAACATTAACATATTATCTTTACCCTTTCTTTTCATAAATTTGTTCGAGACTTCATTCTAATTAATTTTTGAGATTTGATTGAAAGAAGAAAATTTTCTGAAATTAATAAATTTAAAGAAAATTCTGACCTTTTGGAGAGATATTCAATCTGAAGGAGATTTGGGGATGAATCGAATCTGATGGACAGTGCTGGAGGATTCTTCCCTTTGAGAAATCGAATGGACAGTACTGGCAGGTTCTTCCGGCGCCGCTGCTAGGTGGAGTCACGCCGGCGGTTCAGCCGAGCCAAATCACTCTCTGAATCGAATCAAGGGCTAGGGTTTATGTGAAGAGAGCAGGAGAGTTCTGGGACTTGCATTTTGTTTGGGGAAATTATAAATATTAATAATTATAATTATTCTTATGTTATTTTTTAGTAAATAATTTTCACTGACTCTGTGTAATTCCCATTAGGATGTAATAATGGTTCAGTCCGACCCATTCGATCCGGGTTCGGGCCAACCCAAGCGGATTTCGAGAGCTCCTGTTTTTTAACGGGTCGACACATAGGCCGAAAATTAAGGTTTAGGCTTAATTCCATGTCCACTCAGGATAGAGCCTAAGGCCATGCCTAGGCGAGTCTTTTTTTTTCGAACAAATGAACGATAAGTACATTATTTATGTAAATTATTTATTAGAAATAAAAAATAAAATAAAAATTATATAAAAGTGTTTTAGTTAAGATTAATGAGATTTTTATTTGGTTATGTTTCATTGTGGTATTTAAATTTAATTATGACGTTATAGCTAAAAAAAATGTAATTATGTAATTTTTTTTCTTTTGAAATGAATAATTTTTTATATATGAAAATGAAACTTTCAATTTTATAATATTAAATTAATTATATAACATTTATTGAATGAATAGTTTTTATTTCAAAATAAAATAAAATATTACAAAAATTTATATGATTAAATAAAATAGGTGTACATTATTGATGATGGTACAGCAATTGCATCACTATAGGTCAAATACATTCCAACTATATTGCTACCTACTAACCTACCAATCATTTGCATTATACTCCACCTCAATAATCTAATTAAAAAAAAACGAAATGAAACAATAAAAAAAAAATGGTTGATCAATCATCGGAGGAGACAAACATTTCAGTCACGTTGCCCGAGGATATGTCATCCAAATTATTTTGAATTCATTCATTTTCACTGTAATTTTGTCTTCTCGTAAGTGTATATATATGATCTATGGATATCATCAGTGCCTCAACCATTTGGAGTGAAAGCTTGCTGCAGTAATAGCTCAACACCAGTCCACCTGCACTAAAAGCTGTTTTTGAAACAACTGTAGAAATAGGAATATTTCGTATATCCCACGTCATCTGTGAAACCACATGCCACATAGTTTCATAATGTTTCCACCATTCCAAATTGTCAAAATCATTAAAATCATCCACTGACGGGCTTTCCAAATAACGTTGTAGTTCAGGACTACTGTAGCTCAACTTTTCATGCCGCTTTTCAGAAGACGAACAGCCCTACAGTTTGAACTCTGCTTGTGGTTCTGAATCTGATTTCACAAGTGCAATATGAAACAATGAAAACACAAAAAAAGTCCAAATCTGGCAATTCTTTTTGGAAATCAATGTTTTGAATAAAATGCAAAAAATGGATTGCTTTGTCAGATTTCAAAGTCACCGCCTAAATATTTTTGGAAAATCTAGGAAACCCAAGACTCGTGCCACAGCCCATTAGTCCGTCATCACCAAAGTTGTCTCAACTCGGAAACTTAGGTACGAGAGGAAAAGGTCATGAATTGAGCACCCCTCTCGCTCGATCAAAGATCGGCCTCTACTAATCATGATATAATTCTTATTTACATTATATGCTCTTGTTCCAATTATTAGGCTATCGTTACTATGTGATGCACACAAGTATAGACTAATTTGTAAAAGTTGAAACATTTTTGATTTCATGTTTGGTTTGAAAATTGTTTTGAGTATGTACTGTAGACACCCAATTTTTGACTATCCTCGAGACTTGGACGTCATCACTTGTGCATATGATGATTGTGATTGCATGTGTTCGTTTTGAGTGCTCGAAATCCTCGACGGAACGCCCTGCCTTTGAGCCTTTAAGGCTTGTCCATTTTGTGCCTTGTTTTGGACCAAAACTTGGTGTCTGGACCTCTTGGTGACCTGTCAGCCACCACCATGGATTGTCGGCCATGGCTCATGGTTGTCGGCCACCAGTGGTGGCCGATCAGCTACAAGTGGTGGTCGTCGTGTCTTTTTCCAGATATTTATTGACAGCTATGACAGCTATTAGCACACTGAGCTGCATCTCCCTACATGTGTGTAGTAGGATGTTTCTAAGCTCAAGGCTTGTTTTTCTATATATATGGGGGTTCTTCCCCCATTTTGGAGGGTTAAAAACTTTCGAACAAAAAATATCTCTCCTTCTAAATTTCTCTCTCTCTCTTACAATTTTGTGCTTAGTTACTTGTTTTCTTTACACTTTTACATACATACACTACCTTAATCAAAGTTGCTTCTCTTTGGGCTGAGGTTATTTGAGACCCTCTTTGAGCTCTAGCAAGTGGTTTTAGCTTGGTTTGGTGCCTAAACTTGAGTTTTGCTTCAAAGTAAGGAAGTCCAGGCTATCAGTGGCCGACAGCCACTATCAATGGCCGACAGCCACCATCACTAGCTGGCCAGCCACCAATGGAAGCCGACCAGCCACCATTGATAGCCAACTGGCCCCTTGTCGGCCATCAGTGAAATTTGCACGGTGTGTTTGTAAGGTGGAGCAAAGGTGTTTTGAAAGTGGACAGAGTTGTTGGTGTTCAATGCGCAAACAGAGGCATTCAGCAGCAAGGCAGTGGCTTTTCGGGTGGAAACCGAGCATGCATGGGCCTTCCTCGCCTCCCGGGATTAGCTAATTGGTTTAATTAGCAATAGCTTAAATACGTGTTTGTAATTGATTAGTTGTAGCTAATTAAATGTTGTAAATAATTAGTTAATTTAACTAGTTATTTGATTTCGTTTTGTAATTAGCTTAGAATAGTTAATTAATTCGAGTCTTGTAATAATTAGTTAGCTTAAGTAGCCTAGTTAACTAGTTAGCTTTTATTCATTCGGAGTCTCCTTTGCGAGGGCGTAATGTTGTAATAAGTGTGTGTGCTTGTGTGTATGTCTTTCAACCCCACGTCTTTCTTCCTTTTATTTAATCGTTTTTGATGGTTAGATTAGGGACATGTTTCGATTAGCATATCTTATGCTTGCATCCATTCATTCCTATTGCATGCACCGAGGCTCGCGTGCATCATTCAAGCTACATTTTCATTTCAATACTTCTTTGAATACGTGTTTAACCGCATGTTATCAAATCGATCCATATGTCATATTAGTAGCCGAGCCTATTAATTGCATGTGTTGCATTAGACATCTTGTATAGGTAGGAATCATGCATTATTTTCTAACTCATATTTTCTTCGCTTGGAATACTTGGTGAGTTTTTATGCTTTAGCATACTTGCATAAGTGTAAATGTTACCATATCTATCATGCTTACCATAAGGCTAAATGCTTACTTGCTAAACTGCTTGAATGCCTGTGGATGAAGGCTTGTTGTTTGAATTGGAACAATTCAACAAATGTGCGTTTTAAGCCCACTTTGTTGAGTGGCAAATCATGTTTTAAGCCCTCTATGTTTGGTGGCAAAACCGCAAACTTTAAGCCCACTTGAGATGGCAAATTCAAACCATTTTTGCAAACGAACATAAGTTGAATTATTCCAAATTGAGCAAACTAGTCTATACTTGCTTGTGCGTATCACATAGTAAAGCTAGCTTAATAACCAGAACAAGAACACGTAATGTTTATAAAAGATCATATCATGATTAGTAAAGGCCAATCTTTGATCAGGCGAGCGGGGGTGCTCAATCCATGGCCTTCCCCTCTCATACCCAAGTTCCTAAGCTGAGGCAACTTTGGTGATAACAGACATGTGGCCTTTGGCACGAGTCATGGGTTTCCTAAATTTTCCCAAAATAAAATATTTAGGTGGCAACTCTATATCTAGCAAAACAGTCAATTTTTGGCATTTTTTATCCTAAAATTAATTTTCCGAAACGATTTGCCGGATTTTGGACTCTTTGGTGTTTATCAGTTTCACATTGCACTTGTGAGATTAGATTCAGAACTACGGGAGTCCAAACTGTAGGGCCTTCTTTCGAACCTTCCGAAATGGGGTGCGAAAAAGGCGAGCCACAGTTTCTCGAACTCATGATATGACTTTTTATCTACACTTATGTGTTTCTTTGCATTTGTGCACCTAAGTCACAGTTTTTGCCATCTGCTATTCCTGAACGGTTTGCCGGAGGCTTACTTGGAAAAGCTCGCCAAAAGGCTGACCGGTTGCCGGCTCTGCTATGATGGGAACACAACCCTTGGATCTGGACTACCATTGTACCGTTTGATTCTCCTTTCACTTTCTCGGTGTTAGGTATGAGAGGTATATTAGGTAGTCTTGCTAAGATACCCTTTTCTTGACTAATCGACCTAGTTGCATATCAGAAACCATAGAGACTGTTCCAAACTAGGACAGGTTGCTTACCCGAATACAAGAATTGTATGAAACTGCTTGTTTTGCATAGCAAACCCCTAGCTCCCGACGAAACTAGGACAGGGTAACCCTACCTCATCATAAGGGTGTTTTGGCTCTCACTTGCTTAATATGTGCTTTTAGAGTGAAACTCTGTAGGAATGTATGTATCAGTCACAAGTCTGGATATTAGTTTTTGGGAGACAGAATTCAGTATTGAGCATGGTTCTATGGCTTTGATTACATCAGTGTACTGATTAGAATCTGAGCAGAGGTGCTGTGCGGTTTCTGATTTTTGTTTTCTTTTGCTTTATTTCTTTTTTTCAAGGTAGTTTTTTTTTCACCATTGCTTCAGACAATTCGGTTACCCCCTAAGCACTCTAGACCCGAGTGAGAAGGATTTGCAGATCCGAGGATCTTGTTAGGGGACAGCCAGTGTTTGTTTCACTCCCATTGGTTACCAGACGGAGAAGGATCAGGCAGAATTCACCGATTCAACAGTCATCTTTTACCTCACCTGCGCTCAGTCAGGCTCGATCTTCTACTTCTACCCCAGAAAGAGAATATTCGCCGGTTCTGATAGCTCAAAATCCCTCAATCAACATGGAAGATATGCTTCGTCAGCTCCAGCAGACCATTGAGACTATGCAGCTAGATGCTGCCCGTTAAGGTAAGGTCACAGCCCACCAAGCTGAGGTCTCAGCCCACCAAGCTAAATTGATAGATAGGCTTCAGCAACAGCAACCATAATCGACAATAGCTTCTATATCCCATGCACCCCATGCGGGTATGTCGGCACCCAGGGTCACAATCAATGTTGAAGAGAATATGGGCATCCCGGCAAATCCAATCCCACCTCAGAGCTCCAAGGCACCAGTTTACCAAATGGAGGCGCCATTTGAGTTCGAGGTTGAACTCACTGCACTGAAGGTCAACAAGCTAGAAAAGCTTTTCAAGCGGGCGCAGGACGTGAATTCAATCCCTGATATTGAGGATGGATACACTGACTCGGCAGTGACTCTGCCAGACAGATTCAAGATGCTGCACATAGATCGGTTTGACGGCTCCGGGGGTCCTGTGGTCCATCTACGTTTATTCTCTGATATCCTATGACCAATGGGTCTCACTAAATTACAAAAGTTGTCGTTCTTTGGCCAGACACTGTCGGGTATAGCGGCTATTTGGTATGCCAAGCTTGAAGACTCTGTGAAGAGAAACTGGGAGGAAATGGTCAAGGCCTTCATCGCGCAGTACTCCTACAATACCCAGATCGAGGTCATTACTCGTGATCTTGAAGCAACCCGTTAGGAGTTGAAGGAGGGCTTCTCGAACTTTATGACTCGATGGAGGGCCAAGGCCCTTATGATGACTATCCGGCCGTCTAAAAAGGACCAAATCAGAATGGTAGTCTGTAACTTGCAAGAGAGACTGTTACAGAAGATGATAGTCTTGCCTTTGTTTACATTTGTTGAGCTCCATGAAATAGGGGTGCAAATTGAAGATGCGATGAAGTAAGGTTTGATAGACCATGAGAAGGAACAGCCCAAGAGGCCCTTTACACGCAGCTCCAATGCAACCATGAGCGGTAGCACCTCTGCACGGCCTTCGGATGTGAGCATGGTCACCACCACACCCAAAACTACCACCCCTTTTGCTGGTACATCCAATATAACTTCACAAATCTCGAGCCATCAAGGTCGAAACTAAAGGGTCTTCACCCCACTCTACATGACTTTGTCCAAAGCCTTAGGGGTCCTAATCAAAAAGGGGCATCTTAAGCCGTTAGAACAACGCTTACTACCCGATCCTCTCCCTCCGAAACACAACCCAACCAAATACTATGCTTTTCATCAGCAGTATGGTCATGATACTGATCAGTGCTACAGACTGCGTCATGAGAATCAAGATCTCATTGACAATAAGGTTATAACACCTCCTCAAAAACCCAACGTCACTACAAATCCTCTCCCACCACATAACCAAGCCCCTCCACCCCGGCATATAAACCTCATTCATACGCTGGCCTTACCTTATGACCCCAGTATATACATCACCCCTTCCCACCTACCTAAGCCGGCGTTGTTCATCCCTGAGAACACAGACTTGTGTTTGATAAGCATATCTTCACTCCAATCCGAACCAGTGGTGGTGACAGTGGAAGATGAAGGGAGGTCAGCATTGGTGGAGAATGCCAGTCCGTTGCTTGAGGATTCTGAGGATTTATCTGAGGAGATGTACAACCCAAGCTGTTATATTGTACCAATCGATCAAGCTAAGCCGGAGATGGTGTTGCCAACTAGGATGGAGGTCAGTGTAGTTCGAGAAGATGGGCCAAGTCAGGGATTAGATGATATGGCCGACCTGGAGGAGGATATAGACAATTTGCAGTTCTTTGATGAGCAAGATCAAAGGGACGTGCATATTGATTGGTTTGATCTGAATAGGTCAACATACAATTCTAGGTGGCTAAGTAATGAGCCCGATATAGATAAGGGAACTAGATCGAAGCTGGAAGAACAGAAAGTGGGACCGCTGCAATGGTCAGAACGACCAATAGAAAGGGTAAACGATCGTAAAGCACCAGTGAAGAACAATTGGCTCAGGAACTGGGCATTATTAGTACTATACATACAGAACAAGAAGCCGCGCTAGAACGGTTTGGGCAAGAAATGAGTGAAAATGATCAGAAAGCTGGAAAAGCTCAACACCCTAAGGGGAATGTTTGTGAGAATGGAATGATCTGAACGGAGCCGGATGAGTGCTTGTTTGCTGCCGAAGGGGTCTGGTGGGACGACGATGACCTACACTTGGCTCATACCGATGAGGATTGAGGTGAAGACGTTCCCGACAATACTTAGTATGTGGAAGAAGTCGACCACATGACGATAAGTGGCCGATATTTCAAACCACCGCATCTAGACCAATCCGAGGCATCTGGGGAGGATAAAGAAGTTGAGAAACAGAAGGAAAAGTAGTTAGAGGAAGAGGATGTGCTAAAACAGTTGAAAAAGATTCAAGCTGACATATCTATCTAGGGTCTACTTATGGCTTCACGAGTGCACAGACAAGTTGTACTGACGACGATGGATAAAGTCAAGTTGTCCATCGACACCACCCCGAAACAACTAGTGGGATTATTTTTCCCAGGAGGCGCTACGCCAACTTTGACCTTTTCAGACAAGGAATTATCACCAGAAGGTTCTACACACAACAAACCTCTGCACATATTCGTAGAGTGCCAAGAAAAGTGGATACCAGTGGTATCGGTCGACACCGGGTCAACAATCAACGTCTGTCCTTGTCGTACGGCTTATGCTATTGGTCTGAAACCAGCCGATTTTGTACCTACAGCCCAGGTGTTCCGGGCGTATGACAATATAAGTAGAGAGGTGATGGGGACAGTGCATATTAGAGTATAGGTTGGTCCGGCTCGACAGAACATCGAGTTCCATATTCTGGACGTTTCGGCCACTTTCAACCTATTACTTGGACGACCCTGGCTGCATCAAGTGAAAGCTGTCTCTTTCACTCTCCACCAAATGTTGAAATACCTCCATGGAAAAAGGGTGACCATAGTCTTCAGGCTTTCATCTATACATCCTCCGCCCGAGGTCACTACACCTGTGCTGGAGATTGTGCATGGCGAAGAGGATGTCTTCCTTTCGGGGTTTACCTTGGCTGAGGCCCGGGTAATGCAGAATATCTTGGCCATCGATGAGGGCTTGTATGTCAGCACCCAATCTGTATATCTCATGAACAAGCTACAGCAAATGCCCAGAATGGGATTAGGAAGAAGCGGCCGGAAGGGCGTTACTGCGTTGACCGATGTGCCACATAACCCACATGCCTTTGGTCTGGGCTATACGCCCACCAAAGAGGATTGGGTGAGGAAAGGGAAAGAAATGGTAGGAAGAGCCAGAGCTAACCAGACCGGCAAGCACTACGAACTTGTGCATATACCAATTCGGGGAACCCTGAAGGGCTATTTTGTTCGGGAGGGAGAAGACTTCCCATTCTATGGTTTCCCTGAACCCTGGTTCAACTTTGAGAGGCAACAGGTTCCTGGCTTTGAGATTTTCTTTGACTTGTAGCTGTAAAAGTGTGATACAGAGGAACAGACTGAACTAACTATTGAAGCTGCAAAGGGCGCCGAAAGTGATTCCAACAACAGTGAACTTGAAATAGGAGCAACACTGGCATGTCTCCTTTCAGGTCGTCTGATCAACTCAGAGAGCTTGGGGGATAACCTGACCGTTTCCATGATCTGGGACTAACTGGATGCGAACCCTTCTAGCGATATCTTGGATGCATTTGACGCACCATCCCTCATCTGGCAGTTGGAGGAGGGCTACCTGTTTAGCAGTTCTGAGTCGGGTAGTGAACTAGAATCTAATTCCACAGAGTCTGTGGAGTCGGAATCAGATTCCGGTTCTTCTGAGTTTGGGTCCGGTATTCCTGGGGTTGATAACCCGGATGCCGAGGTTTTGTCCAGGTTGTCTTTTTCTTTTTCTTTTGAGTCGATTGTAACCAAGGATTTGGATAAGCTGGACCTTTTGAATGGAAATGTCACTGCAGATTCTGAGTACTTTTCTGTGCCTCTTGTTTATTGCATTGATCATGATTTTCAAATTTTTGATGAAAACAATGAGGAAGGAATTCCTTTGGTTTTGAAACGTTTGATTAATCGAGAGGATGAGAGGTTTGCAAAACCCCTCACTAATGAAATCATTGCTGTTAATATGGGTACTGAAAAGAATCTGCGTCTGGTCTAGATCGGGTCCACGTTGTCTTTGGAGGAGTGTAAGCACTTAGTCGCTTTATTAAAATATTTCAAAGATATTTTTGCGTGGTCCTACGAAGATATGCCTGGAATCGATCCTGAAATTGTACAGCATCGAATCCCTCTTGACCCCGAGGCCCGACCCATTAAGTAGAAGTTGCGAAGAATATGCCCGGATTGGGCTTTGAAGATTAAGAAAGAGGTCACCAAGCAGATAGACGCATAATTTTTGCTAGTATCTGAGTATCCAACTTAGTTGGCTGACATTGTTCCAGTGCCAAAGAAAGACGGCAGAATTCGGGTGTGTGTGGACTTCAGAGATCTGAACAATGCCAGTCCGAATGATGACTTTCCCTTACCGCATATTGATGAATTGGTGGACTTCACCGCAGGCTATGTCATGCTCTCCTTCATGGATGGATTTTTCGGGTATAACCAGATTCTGATGGCACCCGAGGACAGAGAGAAAACTGCTTTCACTACGCCGTGGGGAACCTACTACTATTGAGTGATGCTGTTTGGGTTGAAGAATGCTAGGGCTACCTATCAACGGGCTGCAACCACAATTCTGCATGATATGATCCATAAAGAGGTCGAGGTGTATGTGGACGATATGATTGTCAAGTCCAAGGAAAGAGAGGGCCACTACACCGCCTTGAAGAAATTCTTTCAATGGATCAGAGAATACAGACTGAGATTGAATCTACAGAAGTGCACTTTCGGTGTAACAACAGGGAAAATGCTGGATTTCTCGATCACATAGAGGGGCATCGAGGTAGATCCTTTCAAAATCAAGGCCATTCTAGAAATGCCACCACCAAGGATTGAAAAGGAGGTACGAGAGTTTCTGGGTAAAGTGCAATTCATAAGAGGGTTTATTTCTAAATTAACCTTGACTTGTGAACCACTATTTGGTCTCTTGAAGAAAGGAAAAAAAATTCTGATGGGATGACCGATGTCAATTCGCTTTTGAGCAGATCAAGCAATACCTTCAAAATCCACCCGTGTTGTCGCCGCCAGAGCGGGGGAAGCCCTTGATTTTGTATCTGTCAGTAATGGACACAACAATGGGATGCTTGCTTGCTTAGGAATCTGAGGATAGGGTGGGGAAAGCCATCTATTACTTGAGCAAGAACATGCTAGATTATGAGACCCGTTACACCCCACTAGAGAAAGCTTGCCTAGCCTTGGTATGGGCTACCAGGAAGTTGAGGCACTACTTGTTAGCTCACTCCGTAATTCTGGTTTCAAGATTAGATCCCATCAAATATCTATTCGAGAAACCAGCACTTACGGGTAGGCTAGCCCGTTGGTTGTTTCTCCTTTCCGAATTTGATCTAAAGTATGTTACTTGCAAGTCTGTTAAGGGGAGAGCGGTAGCAGAATTCCTGGCAGATCACCCAATGGAAGGAGATGAAGCGGCAAAATACCTATTCCCGGATAAAGCCATTTTCCAAGTTGAGGAAGAGATTTGGACAATGTACTTTGACAGAGCGTCTAATCAATATGTTTATGGGATGGGGGTGTTGTTGATAGCACCTGACAATTCTCATATACCCTTAGCCTTCAAACTTTAGTTCAAGGTATCTAATAACGAAGCAGAATACGAGGCGTGTATCGCTGGTTTGGAAGCCGCTCTATAACTAAGGGCAAAAAGGTTGGACGTCATTGGGGACTCGAACCTTGTTGTGTCTCAAGCGAAAGGATACTGAAAGGTCAAAGAAGAAAAGATGAAGATCTATCACTAGATCCTAGATGTTCTGATTCCTAGGTTTGAGAAACTGACCTTCACGTATCTACTAAAAGAGAACAACAGGTTCGTTGACGCCTTATTAACTCTATCTTCCATTATAGACATCTCCTTTGGAGTCTGGATGCATCCGATCATTATTGAGCAGAGACATACGCCGGCTTACAAGTCTATTGCCGCCATAGATGAAGTGCAAGATCAAAACCCTTGGTTCTATGATATCTATAACTTCTTGGAAAATGGGGTTTATCTACCAAGGGCAAATGCCAAAGACAAAAGGGCAATACGGCGAATGGCCATTCAATTTATCATCTGCGGAGGTAAACTGTACAAGAGAGGTCATCTAGGAATGCACAAGTTATGTGTCAACGCAGAGGCATCAAAGCGCCTAATGGAGGCCATCCATTGAGGAGAGTGCGGAGCGCACATGAACGGAGTAATGTTAGCCCGAAAAATTCTCAAGTAAGGTTACTACTGGTCTACCATAGAGGAAGATTGTATCGGTTTTGTTCGGCGATGTCGCAAATGCTAGATTCATGCCAATCGCATGAACATTCCGCCGTCGAAGCTGAACAACATGACTTCACCATGGCTTTTCTCAGTTTGGGGAATTGACGTCATCAACGCAGTCACACCAAAAGGGTCAAATGGGTATGAATACATTCTGGTGGCAATTGATTACTTCACGAAGTGGATGGAAGTTCAGTCTTATACAGTGTTGAAAGCAGTGCATGTGGCTAAGTTCATTCGAAATAACATCATTTGCCGTTATAGAGTCCCAAACGAGATTATCTCAGATAATGGTCCCCATTTCAAGAAAGAAGTGATCGACTTGTTGGAAAAATACAACATGGCTTTCCATAAATCATCCACATACCGGCCACAAACCAACGGAGCTATTGAGGCCACCAACAAGAACATCAAGCACATTCTGCAGAAGATGGTTAAGACTTACAATGACTGGTTAGACAAATTGCCATTTGCACTTTAGGGTTATAGGACTTCAATTTGGACGTATACTGGGGCAACTCCTTACTCTCTTGTTTATGGGATGGAAGCTATTCTGCCAATCGAAATAGAAGTTTCGTCGCTACGGGTTATGGCTGAATGTCAGATAGCAGAAGTGAACTGGCAGTAGAGCAAGTTCAAAGAACTGATGCTGTTTGATGAGAGAAGGCTGAAAGCATTGTACCATGTTCAAGGTTATCAACGTAGGATTGTTAGGGCTTTTAACAAGAAGGTTAAGTCCAGGAATCTCAAGGAAGGGGATTTGGTGCTGAAAGACAACCGAGCTCCCATCCATGACCCTAGGGGCAAGTTCAGACCCAATTGGACTGGTCTTTACATTATCAAAACTATTTGGTTGAGTGGAGCTGTTATTCTTATAGACTTAGATGGCCTAGAATTGTCCCAACCAATCAACATGGACAAGTTGAAGAAATATTATCCCTGAGAGGCTCGCTAGGCCGAAAACCCAGAAAGGTGACCTAGGCAAAAGTTAGAGCACAAAAAATTAGAAAAAAGAAAAACTGAACTCGCAAGGTTGAAAACCCTAAAGGGCGGCCTTGGCAAAAGTTAGAGCGCAAAAGGAGAGTGTTAATACTTGAGTGAACCCGAACCGAACTATGTAAGGCCTGATTCCTATCTTCAGGATACGTAGGCAACTTCATTGGTTATAGTGCTGGGCGGCGTTATTCAGACAAGGGACGATTTGTGATCTTCGGATTCGGGGTTGCATATCTCAAGGATTGACTCTGTATGTGTCAAGTTGTGATCCTTATCGAAAATGGTTTTGAAAAGTTTTTAATAAAAGTTGATTTTTGCTCAAAATTTACCTTTTACAACTTAGACCATTTTTGGACCACAAGGAAAATTTTCAGTGCTCATAACTTCAATTTTGTTGATTTCAATACAAAGTTATCCAACTCTCGATACAAGTCAAAATTGTTTTTATTGCATTCATAAAACTTGAAAAGTAAGATCAAAGCAAATAAACTAGGGGCATAGATGAGTCAAGTGCTCCTGCGTCCCCCCGCTTATGCTTGTGGAAGCTTCTGATGCTAAAGTGGGCCCAGATTGCGCCTTATCTTCAAGCCAGGTCAGGCACTCGCCTGAAAGGGCGCAGTTGAAACTAGGGGTAGGAGCAAGAAGCTCTCTCGTCCTCCAAGCAGTGAGGTACCTAGCCAAATGTGAGCCTCGGATAGAGAATGAAACCGCGTATTCTACCCCCTCCTCTAGGCAAGTCTGATCATGTACAAATTGGCGCCTGAACTGGAACGGAAAATAGAACACGCAATGAGTGAGGCCAATTGATTCTATTCCAAGTTGTCGAGCCATTCTGTAGCTCATTTCAGTCAGATTAAGCCAGGAGCAACACCAAGCAATGTCAGTAGCAGACCTGTTGCACATCCAGTGGCACCACCATCCTTCATTCGAAAAATTAATTAGTTGTTGGTGGAAAAAGGTATGCTCGGGCTGAGTATGCGGGACAAGAGTCCACTACCTTCAGCTTGTCTATAAGCCATATCTGGGGAGGGATGAAAGAAAAGAGAGATTAAAGAATAGAGAGATGTATGTTGACAGAAAAATGAGAAAAGGGCTTTGAGAGAAAAACAGAGCATGAGTGCCGAGAGATATGAGAAATACATATTAGAAAGGGTAGGAACATTACCTGAAGAAGTAGTAGACTTCTCGCGAATTTGCTTGTCTCTTACCGATGAAAGGCGTCTAAGCCTATCAGAGTCTCAGCCAACGCCAAGCCAATGCAACTGTTGCCCTTTTTCAGGCCTTGTGCCACTTCAATTAGTCGAATGTTAGACTCATCGAAACTTGGGACAAGTAGGAAATGTGCTAGCATGTACAAACAAAGGGCGTGTTGTCGAAAACCTTGCCAAAGAAGGTCGTCGCGGTCGTCGACATCAGAAAATCGATAGATCAAACGGGAAATGCCCAGCTCTCCGTTGTGAACCAAGGATCGGGCCTTGTGTAGAGTGAGCATGCACATCCTTCCCAAAGCTTGGATGTGGCCAAAACGGGGCTGAGGCAAGATTTTCTCATCGCACTAAGACTCCATTAGCACTTGAAATTCTTCAATTGTCAGGCATAGCTCTTGTCCCCCGAAACTAAAGACGTGTGTGATCAGGTTCCAACATCTAGCCACGACATGTAGGAATGGAAAACATAGTGGAGTACGACTCAGCATGAACAGTGCATTTATGCCGAAACCCCAAAAATTCACCTTTTTCGAGCCATTTAAAGTTGCAATCCAATCTAAGAGGTTTTGGGCAAGAAATGGCTCCATTGGCGGCAAAAACAACAGCCAAACTGAGTTCTGGAAAAAAAATGACGAAGGTGAAGCTTTTGTTAAAGATAAGGTAGTGAGTGGAAGCCAGGTGGCAACAATCTGGAGGTTCATTACATTGATGGCCGACAGGCCACCTTGGTAGCCGATCGGCCACCACCCCTATTCATGGCAGACAACCCCTATTTATGGCCGACAGCCTTCTTGTCTGTCCTATTGTCCACCTGTGTGCTGAGAATGCTGAAGGCATGTGTTTTGTTCTGTTCTTTATGCATTTTAAGGTCTTGTTTTTAGTCTTTCTAGTGCTAGCAAGTTTGTTGAGTTGTATTTGAGTTGTTTTGATTGTTTATCAAGTTGTTTTGTTGTTTATCGAGTTGTTTTGTTTTGTTTATCAAATTGTTGTTATTTTGATTATCGAGTTGTATTACTTTGTTTGTTAGTGTTGGTTGGTTCATTACCCGATGAAGAGAGTTATGCCAATACCATGTTCAAATTTCATTATCAAATTCAATCTCGTTTTCATGCGATGCTATGCCCATGATGCAAAATACAACACTTTTTCAAATGAAAACTGGTTTCATTCCGATCATGGTTGTCTTTTACAAAAGTGCAGTACAAGTTTTGAAAGCAAATAAAACCTGTTTGAACTGTACAATGTGCTAACACTACTGACAAAAGAAGCTAAGCAAAAAACTACAAGAAAATCAGCGCCAGTCGCCTCAGGCTCGTGATGCCCTCTTCGTTCTCTTCCTCGGAGGAAGGGACTCTGGGGCACTGTCTCCGTCGGTGCTGCAATATGAGTCTGAACCAGAGTCTGAGTTGGCACCATCTCCACTTTCTAACTCTAAACCTGCCTCGGCATCAGCTTCCCCACTCTCAAAACCCGAGCCAATGTTATCGCCTCCACTCTTAGATGACTCTGACTGTGGACACATTGCCTCCTTGGAGCCCCTGGTCTCGGTGTCGTCATTGCTCAGAATGGCCTCTGAAGGACCACTCTCATCTCAGGTGCCCCTGACTCTACTTTGGCTGCGCGCTGGAGCCTGTCTCTCTCTCCTCCCTGTTGATGGAGGAGGCACCATTGGTGCTAGTGCTGCAGCTGCCGCCAGTGCTGTCGGTATGGGTGGAACCTGAAAAGATAGTTGTTATATGTCAGCCATAGTATAGTATCAGATGTAAGTATAGTGTGTAGAATGAGTATATGCAAAAGTCAGGTACAGTGTATGAATACATTATGAAAGTGCAGTATTTCAGATGCAGTGTATCAGTGCAGTGTGGAGAAGTTTTCAATTGAAATGTTAGTTTCAGTGTGTCAGTGGAGATTTGATGACTGTAATGCAAGAAAACTAAGGACATGACCTGAATGTCATGGAAGCCCGAGCAGTGCCTCTCTCATCAATATCATACCCTCAAATGAGGCTAATAGCTCCAGCAGATCCTCGGTGTATCCTGGGGGTGCCTACAAATGCATTGGGAATGATCAGTGTTCAAAAGGAACAAATATTAGAAAGAAATGGGAAAACTAAAAAATGTGGTACATACCGGAAGTGCATCATGAGCTCTGACATATCTATGCCCCGCTGCAGCAGGCTCAATTGAAATCTGGTATGCCTCCTTAGTATACCTCTAACATGTGAGTGCAGTAGGCAGCTCCGGCTAGCCAGTCCTCCGCCTCGCCTGGATAGCTCCTCTACTATACGCCCTGGTCGCCCTAGCCGCCCTGGGCACTCTAGCTCTCTCTCTCGTAGCTGGAGCCCCCGCCCCCTCACCTCTATGAATACCAGTCAAATGAGGCACGAGGTGTATCCGGATGAATATCGAATAGTCCCCCTCTCCACGAAAGTAGTCGGCCTCCAAGCCCACTATGAATTGAATCATCTCCCGGAATGTGAGTTTCTCTATAGCTCTCATAGATGGCGGAGGCGCCATGGAAACTATCGGCTCAGGCAAGCCCATGGTCTGGCACAAGAACCGCTCGCCTAAAAACCAAGCACGACAGACTGGGCCCTCGAACAAAAGCCAAAAATGGGAGGCTTTTCAAGAGCCTACGAACTGGTCCCTGAATTCGGCTGGCATCGTTGCCCAGGGCTGCCAAGTGATTTGTAAATAGAGAATGCACAGATTGTTAGTGGCCATCAAATATCGAAGTATGAATCAAAGCCCATGTAGAATAAAAATAACTGCGAATTTTGAGTTACCTCTGCCACGGTCACGGTGTCGAAGTACCGATGGAGGAATGGAAAGGTCTCTCTGGTCCTCCGCAAGCATCTGCCGTCATACGGATGAGAGTACGGCACAGCAGGGGGCATCTCCACCTCCGGCTCCGAAGCGAGAGTCGAGAAATATACGTACACCCAAAGCTGTAAGAGAAAGGGCAATAATGAGTATACAATGTATAGTGTACGGAAAGTACAAACGCAAATGCAGAAAGCAAAATGTGTGCAAAAGGTGTGTACAGTGTACAGAGAATACAGATACGGAGGATACAAAGTGTACGGTGTAGAAAGCATAGTATATGGGTATAAACAATGCAGTATGCAGTGTACAGAAAGTGCAAAGGAGAAAGCATAGGAACAGATGGCAGAAAGTATAAAACAGAAATGTAAAGCGTACCTCCCAAGCTCGCCAGTAGCCTCTGACTCTATCTCCACTCCTGCGGGATGTCGAACTCATATAGCCGTACAATGTGGCTAGGCCAGCACCGCCCCAATCGTAGAGTCTGACCTGAGATAAATCTACCAAGGCGCTCAAAAGGTACAATCCTACAGTGTTCGCACTGTTCGCGAACAAGGTGGTGCCGAAGAGGAACATCAAAAAACCTTGGGCGTAATGCTCTGTCTCCTCAACTGTCTCTGGCTCGGTCTCCTGGAACCGCTCCGCGAACCAACTATATCGTACCATCCCCGGTTGGAAGTGAGGCGAGCGTGCCTCTAACAGGTATATCCAAGTAGCCTCCCACTCGCCCATGTCTGTATCATAAGGGATCGAGTGACCCCCCTACTCCTATGCCGGTGAGCATGGAGAAGTCATAAGGAGTCATCGTCATCTCCCCAGCAATAGAGAAGTGTAAAGAGTTAGTGGTATCCCACCACCTCTCTACCAATGCTCTAAGTAAGGGTCGACTCGCAATAAGGCGTGATAACCCCATGCAGAATGAACCAAAGCCGGCCTCGTCGATAATGTGTTGGACACCGTCAGGAAGCTCCATGTACCAGTCCCTCGCGGACGTGGCTCCATAGCCTCTAATAGAGCGAGAATCCTCATGTGATCAGAATAGTGATATACAGTGGTATAAGAACAAGTAGATGAAAAGATAGTGCAAGAAATACAGTGCAAGAGTGTGATTAGGGCAAGAAATGCAGTGTAAATAATATAGTATAGTTGAAGCAAGAAACACAGTTAAAGCAAGAAATGCAATGTACATTAAAGAAAACATGAGAATACAGTGCATACCTCAGTGGCGCCGTATGACAAGTGGGAGTCTAGCTCTCATAGCAAGTGGTCCTCTAGTGCACCTCGCGCGAACCCTCTGAAACCCCGAATGCTTTCGGGTGGTAGCACATGTGTCCGAGGATGATATGTCGTCGGATCAAAAGGTCGAATCCTGGGTGGTAGTAGCACTGGCTCAGGCTTCGCCTCCATCTCTGGGGACAACTGGGGTGGGATCTCTAGGGAAGCTTTGTTGTGAGGTATATCATCCACCATTTGGAAAGAAGACGGAAAAATCCGTGAAAAGTAAAGGAAAATGAAGAAAATAGGTAGAAAATGCCAAAAGTCAACCCTAGGAGAGAGAAAAGGGAAGAAAAAGTCAAAGCTTGGAAAAAGGCACCAAACCCAAGAAAAACTCGAGGGAAACAAGCCTCAAGTGGTGAAACTCCAAGAAAAAGCACCGAAATCAAATTTCAATCGGTTCAAAACGGAGTAAACTAAGAGGGTTTAGCGAAGAAAATGTGAGTGGGGCGTTGGAAAACGCACATAATGGTTGGATCTAGAGAGAGAAAGTGACTAGAGAGAAAGAGGGAGGATTTTTGGCTTTGGAGGAGTAAAGAAATGAAGTGTGGGTGAGTGTGTATAAAGACCCGTGGTGAAAATACCATTTTGAGCCCGATCTGCCATCGGTGGCCGACAGGCCCCATTGGTGGCCGACAATGCTCAAGGGTGGCCGACACCCTCCTCTTGCGGGTGTCCAGTGCCCAGTGCTCCTCCATTGAGTTTTGATGCTGTTTTGTATCCTTATTTCTCAAGAAATACATGAAAAGTTCACCTTTAAGTTCAGATTGCTTTTGCGGAAGCTCCAAACTGTGTCTTCAGTGCATGATGTACATTGTTAGTCAACATGAACGAGGTGTATCCTTTTAAAACATGTTGCAACTCTTCCAAGGCGTAAATCAGAAGTTGCTACTCAAATTGTTGTGTTGAAAATGCGCTTTCATCCTTGCATAGAATATACATTGTGCGCATCCATAGAACGTACATTTTACACATATGGTCTTGCATAGAATATGCACTTCTCCTTACATGCATAGAACATGCTTCCAATTTATCTTGTATAGAACATGCTATTAAGACATTTGCATAGAACATGCCTTAACATTATTGCAATTATACATAGAACATGCACCCTCAATATGTTGTACTTGTTGAGTTTTCTTTACACAGGTATGATATTGTATGTATGGTTGATTCAGCGGAGCCAACACAATCAAATGATATTGTATGTACGGTTCATTCAGCAGAGTTTTGGGTAAAATCATTCGTGTCCTTCGAATCACATCCTTTTACGCCCTCTTCTTATGCGTGTGACGCGTTAGGAATACTTCTTTTGGTTAAACACATTCGGGTGCATCCCGGTGTTCATACCTACTCCTTTCGGTTAAAAACATTTGGGTGCGTCCTAGTGTTTACACCTACCCCTTCGGTTAAAAACATTCGGGTGCGTCCCAGTGTTCACACCTTCCTTTGGTTAAAAACATTTGGATGTGTCCCGGTGTTTACACCTACCCCTTCGGTTAAAAACATTCGGGTGCATCCCGGTGTTCACACCTTCCTTTGGTTAAAAACATTTGGGTGCATCCCGGTGTTTACACCTACTCCTTCGGTTAAAAACATTCGGGTGCGTCCCGGTGTTCACACCTCCCTTCGGTTAAACACATTCGGGTGCGTCCTGGTGTTTACACCACATTTTCTCCTCGCACATGAGACAAGTTGGGATTGTTTGTTTTGGTTAAAAACATTTGGGTGTGTCCCGGTGTTCACACCTCCCTTCGGTAAAACATATTCGGGTACGTCCCGGTGTTTACACCACCTTTTCTCCTTGCGTGTGAGACGCGTTGGGATTGTTTGTTTTGGTTAAAAACATTTGGGTGCATCCTGGTGTTCACACCTCCCTTCGGTTAAACACATTCGGGTGCATCTCGTTGTTTACACCACATTTTCTCCTCGCGCGTGAGATACATTAGGATTGTTTGTTTTGGTTAAACACATTCGGGTGCGTCCCGGTGTTCACACCATCCTTTTTTTTCTTTTTCTTTTTTCTCCTTCCGCGTGTAACGCATTAGGATCTCGGTTGAGACCTCGAGTGCGCTCGACGGTTATGTCGCTCTTTGCTTTTCCTACGCGTTGCGTGGTTAAGTTTGCATAATTTTCTTACATCCTTTCTGCATGAAATATGATTTGGTTTGTAATTCTCATGCATGGTGTGTTCATTTACTTATTTCTTTTGTGTTTGAGGTTGCTATACCTTATTTCGGTTTGTTTGAAAGTGGCATTTTCATTGCATTGTATTTGCATTTAAATGTTTCATTACAACCTCATTACATGATCATAAGTTATGTTCCTGCATCGTGTGTATCATTTGCCTTTCGCCCCAAAACTACATTGGTTTGATTCCTTGCAAAGGGATACGTAGGCAGCCTGCGGGCTCAACCATTTTTGTCTTGCTTATTTGTTTGTCCAAGTCTTCTGCCTTGTCAAAATGGGTTGTCTCTGGGCTTTGACATTCACTCCCGTCACGTCATGACTTCCGAGTTCTGTCAAAGAGGGGCAACTGTAGACACCCCATTTTTGACTATTCTCAAGACTTGGACGTCATCATTTGTGCATATGATGATTGTGATTGCATGTGTTCATTTTGAGTGCCCGAAATCCTCGGTGGAACGCCCTGTCTTTGAGCCTTTGAGGCTTGTCCATTTTGTGCCTTGTTTTGCACCAAAACTTAGTGTCTCGACCTCTTGGTGACCTATTGGCCACCACCATAGGTTGTCGGCCATTGGTGTGGCCGGTCGGCCACCAGTGTCTTTTTCTAGATATTTGTTGACAGCTGTGACAGTTGTTTGCACACTGAGTTGCATCTCCCTCCACGTGTATCGTAGAATGTTTCAAAGCTCAAGGCTTGTTTTTCTATATATATGGGGGTTCTTCCCCCATTTTGGAGGGTTAGAAATTTTGGAACAAAAAATCTCTCTCTAGATTTCTCTCTCTCTCTCTCTCTCTTATAATTTTGTGCTTAGTTGCTTGTTTTCTGTACACTTTTACATACACTACCTTAATCAAAGTTGCTTATCTTTGGGCTGAGGTTATTTGAGACCCTGTTTGAGCTCTAGCAAGTGGTTTTAGCTTGGTTTGGTGCCTAAACTTGATCTTTGCTTCAAAGCAAGAAAGTCCAGGTTATCAGTGTCTGACAGCAACCATCAGTAGCCGACCGGCCACCAATGGTAGCCAATCGGCCCCTTATCAACCATCAGTGAAATTTGCACAGTGTGTTGGTAAGGTGGAGCAGAGGTGTTCTGGAAGTGGACAGAGTTGTTGGTGTTCAATGCACAAACAGAGGCATTCAGCAGCAAGGCAGTGGCTTTTCGGGTGGAAACCGAGCATGCATGGGCCTTCCTCGCCTCCCGGGATTAGCTAATTGGTTTAATTAGCAATAGCTTAAATACGTGTTTGTAATTGATTAGTTGTAGCTAATTAAGTGTTGTAAATAATTAGTTAGTTTAACTAGTTATTTGATTTCGTTTTGTAATTAGCTTAGAATAGTTAATTAATTCGAGTCTTGTAACAATTAGTTAGCTTAAGTAGCCTAGTTAACTAGTTAGCTTTTATTCATTCGGAGCCTCCTTTGCGAGGGCGTAATATTGTAATAAGTGTGCGTGCTTGTGTGTATGTCTTTCAACCCCACGTCTTTCTTCATTTTATTTAATCGCTTTTGATAGTTAGATTAGGGACATATTTCGATTAGCATACCTTATGCTTGCATCCATTCATTCGTATTGCATGCACCGAGACTCGGCGCATTATTCAAACTGCATTGTCATTTCAATACTTCTTTGAATACGTGTTTAACCGCATGTTATCAAATTGATCCATATGCCATATTAGTAGCCGAGCCTATTAATTGCATATTGCATGTGTTGCATTAGACATCTTGTATAGTTAGGAATCATGCATTATTTTCTAACTCATATTTTCTTAGCTTGGAGTACTAGGTGAGTTTTTATGCTTTAGCATACTTGCATAAGTGTGAATGTTGCCATGTCTAGCATGCTTACCATAAGGCTAAATACTTACTTGCTAAACTGCTTGAATGCCTGTGGAAGAATGCTTGTTGTTTGAATTGGAACAATTCAACAAATATGCGTTTTAAGCCCACTTTGTTGAGTGGCAAATCATGTTTTAAGCCCACTATGTTTGGTGGCAAAACCACAAACTTTAAGCCCACTTGAGGTGGCAAATTCAAACCATTTTTGTAAACGAACATGAGTTGAATTGTTCCAAATTGAGTAAATTAGTCTATACTTGCTTGTGCGTATCACATAGTAAAGCTAGCTTAATAACCGGAACAAGAACACGTAATGTTTATAAAAGATCATATCATGATTAGTAGAGTCGATCTTTGATCGAGCGAGCGGGGGTGCTCAATCTATGACCTTCCCTTCTTGTACCCAAGTTCCCGAGCCAAGACAACTTTGGTGATGACGGACACATGGCTTTTGGCACGAGTCATGGGTTTCCTAAATTTCTCCAAAATAAAATATTTAGGTGGCGACTCTGTATCTGGCAAAGCAGTCCATTTTTGGCATTTTTGATCCTAAAATCAATTTTCCAAAACGATTTGCCGGATTTGGAGTCTTTGGTGTTTATCAGTTTCACATTGTGTAGACAACCCATTTTTGACCGTTCTCAAGACTTGGACGTCACCATTGGAACAATCGGTGATTACCCTTGTTTGTGTTCGTTTGGAGTTCCCGGAGGTCTCGGCTACGCGCCCTGCCTCAAGATCTCCGAACTTGACCGTTTTGTGTCTGGTTTTGCACCAAACACTTGTGTTTTGCCTTGGAGGGGCAGGGAATGCCTTATGAGGCATCCCTACACACCACCGGCAGTGGCTAGAGGTCACCGGCTGGTTTTTGCTGCCATCGGCACTTTTTGTTGCCGGTCGGCACTATTTGTTGCCGGTCGGCACTCCTTTTTGCCAAAATGGCATCTTTGGCCGGCCGACTACTGTGCATCTGCTTTTGCAGATATTTTATCACAGCTGTCTTGCTTTTGGCTCCCCTCCATACACGTGTATGGAGGGATCTCTCTCTTTAGAAGCTTGTCTTGTAAGCTTTACAAGACAAAAGGCTCTATAAGAGAGAGCCTTCTCTCTTGGCTTTAGAGTTAGACACTTGAGACACCTTAGATATTTTTAGACAGCCATTTTTAGGGTTTTGAGCTCTAGGGTTAGAATCCATACACTTGCTATCTCTATATCTCCCTCTTTGTGTGTGTTTAAGTGTGTTTGTGTCTTACTATTGCACACAAACACATAGTATTTCACCTTCACTTAGCTACTGAGGTTCTAAGAGGTTGGTTTTGAAGTTTTGGAGCTGTTTTCAACCTAAAAGGGGCTGTTGGAGCATCATTTGTGAAGGTGGTCTACAAGGGTGAGAAACTTCCCTATTATTCCCCATTTTTGCATTGTATTTTGACCTGTCTTAAAATCGTTTTTGGGCTTGGTGTATAATACAAAAAAGTTCTGTTTTTTAACCCTCTTGATTGTTTATTAAGAGTGTTTTGTGGTTTGGAGGTGTCTGACCCCTCTTAGGCCTTGAAAGACCCCATTTTGAGCCATTTTGAGTGAGTTTCGAGACTTTGGTGTTTGGGCCTCTTCACCACTGAAATCTTGAGGGATTTCAGTGGTGGAGATGGTGCCTTGAAGTCTCCAAAAGGGGAGGGCCACCACCTCTCCTTGTTGTCCTTGAAAGGGACCCTTTTTGGCTTCTTGAGAGAGCATTATGTTAGAGTGTGTATTGATCATGTCTTGGCTGTTTTCCATGCTTATTATGCCATGATATAACCTTGTTGTGTGTTGGTTTTGGTACACCATGCATGCTTAGCATACCTACCATGTAATGCCATGTTATTGCCTTAATATGCCTTAGGTTGTTAGCCTTTGCTCTAGCATGTTTTAGGTCTAATTTTGTGAAACTTGTGTGCTTATTTTGCCATGCTAGAGGTCTATCTATAGTTGTTTGGGTCAGCCATGGCATGCATCATATGCCCCCTTTGCATTTTGGCTTGTTGGCCTCAAGTGTGTGAGTTTGTAGCATGCACTACTTGCTTTATTCTAATGATTTGGCATCATTTATAGTATAATTTCAGACCTTATAGCATGCTTGTATGCTTGCTTTGGACACCTCTTTGAAGCTTTGGAACCTTGACTTGCATGCCCCATGTTTTGGCCTTTGTGCATACTTTTGATTTTTGAGCCATTTAGATACCATCTAGGTGTCCCTTGGGTGTTGTTTAGGTCTGCACTAGACCTATTTTAAGTCCTCTTAGCCTTATAAGGCTTGGTTGATTTAGTCTTGGTTCAAGCCCCTTTGATTTGCTTCAAGCACTTGGGCCATTTGTTGCATGTTTAGCTTGACTTGTTACTTGGTTTGGCACCATGTTTTAACATGGTTTTCAATGCTTACCTTGCATGCCATATGTCCATGATTACCTTCTTTCAAATGTGTTTGAGAGTTGTCCCATTTGTGCCTAAGTGTCGGCTCCCTTAACATGTGCATGTTTGCATGTCATTTAGCCCTCACTTTATAGCACTTTGGCCACTGTTTTAGGCCTATTTAGAGTTGCCTAAATCATGTATAAGTCCACCTTTCATCAATTTGCATTGTCTCATGTTTGCTTGTATGCTTGCATAAATGTCTTGCCATGCCATGTTGCATCCTTAGCTCGCATGCCTAGGTTGCATTGCATCTTGCATGCATGTCTTATTCCTTGACATGGTGATAGGAATTGGGCCTTGGTTTGTTTGTTTGGTTTGCATTTCATTTGACATGAAAGTTGCACACTTGATTCTTTGGGCCGTCATGCATGGAAATGCGTGATTGGCGGTCCAAGAATCGAGACACATGTCCTTTTGAGTCACAAACATGATAGGGGACACGATTGGTGCGTACATTGCTTGAATTGTATTGCCACGCAAGTTCTGTCCTCTGCTGGTGTGAGTTGCAGGTTCTGCAGGCACTCTTTGCCGACCGGCAGTATACATTGCCGACGGGCAGTAAATCACCAGCCGATGGATTCATTTTGTGCCGGTGATCACAGGCCACTGCCGGTGGGCATTCTACTCAGCCGGTGGTGATTCTCGGTATCCAGAGAGGCATCCTTGAGACTTTGGCAGTCTTCAGAGAGGCAGAGCAAGGAAAACAGATGCAGACTATGCATGGCCGTGCACTTCCGAGCGGGACCCGAGCATGCGCTGCATCTGGCTCTCCTCCCGAGGCGGTTTACTGCTTTTCCTAGCTTAATTAGTTTGTTAGCTGATTAGGTAATTTGTAATATTTAATTAGCTTGCGTAGTTAATTAATTTGTATTATTTATTTGGTCCCTCCGGGCGAGGGCAAATCTGTAATAAGCGTGTGCGAGTGGTGTGTATGTCTTCCAACCCCCACTTCTTTCTTCCCTTTTATTTACCTGCTTTAATGGTTAGTATTAGGGCACGTTTAAATTAGCATACCTCATGCAACGCATGCGTGCATTCATGCATTTGTATTACATGCACCGGGCTCGGTACATCACGCTAATTGCATTTGTACTTCAATTTCAAATTGAATACGTGCATCAAATTGATTGCATTTCACATGCCATGCTTAGGTCAGCCGAGCCTATTCTAGTAACGTTTTGTATGCGATGCATTAGGCACTTAACATGGACTTGGATCATGCATTGATTGCTAACATGTTCCTGTTTTTAGCACGGAGTACGATGTAAGTATTTATGCTTTAGCATCTCGCATGCGTGTGAATGTTAACATGATAACATACTTACCATGTGGCTAAGTGCTTATGTGAGATAAACTGTTTGAATGCCTGTGGGTGAAGGTTGGATTGTTTGAGTTGGAAAAACTCGTTGAAATCCGTGTTTTAGCCTACTTGAGAGTAGCAAATCCCAAAGCGCTTTTCAAAACAAATGGATATGCAATGCTTGTTTCCAAATTGGGCAATCTAGTCTATACTTGTTTGTTGTGCGTATAACATAGTAATTCTAGGCTAATAAATGGAATAAGAACATATAATGTTTTCAAAAACGGATATCACGGTTAGTAGAGGCCGATCTTCAGATCGGGCGAGAGGGGGTGCTCATAGCTGACCTTCCCCAATCGTACCCTAGCTCCCGAGCTGAGACAACTCCGGTGATGACGGACATGTGGCCTTCGGTACCGAGTCAGGGTTTCCTAAATTCCCCCATAAAAAATATTTAGGTGGCGACTCTGTATCTGGCAAAGCAGTCCATGTTTGGCACTTCTTTCCTAAAATATTTTTTCTCAAAATGATTTGCCAAATTTGGACTCTTTGGTTCAAGATTAAGAACCGTGACACAAATCGAGTCCGAACTAGTAGCGAGGGCCCCACGCAGGCGCGTCTACAGTTTCTGGCGACTCTGCTGGGGAAAATTAGAGAGCTTGACTCGAACTCGTGATATCCTATTTTGATCTCATTTATGTGTCTCTTTGCATTGCATGTGCATAAGTGCGCCTAGGAACACAGTGTTTGCCATCTGCCATTCCTGAACGGTTTGTTGGAGGCTTGTCTTGTCAAAGCATGACCATAAGGCTGACCGGTTATGGGCTCTGACAGTGTGGGAACACAAACCCCGGTTTTACCGGGGCACCCTTTTCGACCATTCGACCTAGTGCATATTCGGAATCCATAGTGACCATTCCAAGCTAGGACAGGTTGCTTACCCGATTATAGGTTGTTTGAAACTGCTGCGTGCATAGTGAAACCCTAGCTCCTGACGAAATAGGACAGGGAAACCCTACCCCAACATAGGGGTGTTTTGGCTCTCTTTACTTGCTATGTGCTTTTAGAGTGTTGCTCTACAGGGAACGTGCATATCAGTTTGCAAGTTTGAGTATCGGACCTGAGAGCATCAGTGTTAGTTATGAGAATCAGTTATCTGCGGGCATCAGGTTCAGTTTTTGGAGACAGTGATTTCTGGGGAACAGTGATCAGCAGTAGAGTACAGTTGTTCAGCTACACCCGTGTTTGATCTGTTTGGGCTGAAATGCTGTTTGTTGTCTCTTTCAGTTCGGACAACTGGTACAGAATAGCTAGTGCTCCCCTTGCCGAGGCAGGACTTGTGATGACGCAGAATTCAGAAGAGATCGTGGTTATGACGGCTGCATTAGAGCAAGGGATCACTCTGCAAGGTGAGACCAATATTGATATGCCACATCCACCCAGGTCGCCTGTTGCGCACCCGGTTTGGGCCCCCCAACTATACCAAGTTCGCGAGCCTACTACATTTGAACTAATGGGGATGATAGGTGATCTCTAGAGGTCTGTGGCGGATCTCGCCTACGGAATGTCGGCTTCACCTCCAGCCGCACCATATGCCGAGAGTTTTGTACCCCAGGAGCCCCCGCTGTTGGGGCGAATTGTGATCGAACTTAGCCAATCGGAGATGGCATGGCAATGACATATCAACATCAACCCAAACCCTCGATCAGGCTGAGGCCAGAGCAAAAGACAAAATGAAGGCAGATGTCGATCCCGTTGAACAACTGCTGTGGGCAGTCGAGGCTTTGAAAGCAGCGAGGATGAACAAGCAACAGATGTCCGCAGCTATGGCAAGAGCTGTGGAGGATGCTTTCCCCACTCCACCTGAGGGGAGTTCAAGTCAGTCGGAAAATCGGGATAGGCCCCGTCATGCCAGAACAGTTTCTCCTATTCCCGCCCCTGCACCTGGGAAAGATCAGAAAGCCAAGGCAGCGCCTGCCGACCCTTTTGCTTATGCGGCTAGTAAGAACGCTCAGACTCCAAAGTACGTGCCCCGAGGGCGCAGGACCTTTCATGCTCTCTACATGCCCCTATCTAAGGCACTTCAGATCCTTGCCGATAGGGGACACCTTAAACCCTTGGAGCCTCGGCCTCTCCCGAAGAATCTCCCTGCTACGCATGATGCTGCTCAGTACTGCGCGTACCACCAGCAGACAGGCCATGCTACCGACAATTGTTTCCGCCTCCGTCATGAGGTGCAAGATTTGATTGATAACGAGGTCATCCTCCCGCCTACCTTAGCCAAGTCCGTTACCACCCAGCTATTGGATTTTGAGGACACAGATACTGCAAGTATGTAATCAGAAAGTGAACCACCTGCGGGCGGCATCCGGTATATTTTGAATGTGGCGTTTGGCATGCATTTTTGAGCATCTGTGAATGCTATCTTTGTAAATTCTGGTTCGGGTATTGAGTCAGTCTTTTGTTTTGAGTCTGTCTCTTTGTCTTGAGTCAGTCTTTTTGCTTAAGGGTCTGTCTTGTTGTATCGAGTCAGTCTCCTTTGTATAGAATACCAGGTGATTCTCGGGTTGTTGCCTCGAACGCCGTTTTGTCTTGTAATTACCCGTTTTTGTTTTTGAGTCTGTTTCTGCCAAGGGGCCAGTTACACCAACAAATCTGAATGAAACAGCTGTGGTTATCTCATTTTCATGCTTGCTTTCAGTATAAGTGCCAGAGGATTTGAATGGGCTGACAGTACATCTCGCTGGCTCTCCTGCGCGCCAAACTCATTGCATTAACCTAAGTTTTTCAAAAAATCCCTTTTTGAACACTGCAGTGATAAAAACGAAGAGGAAGAAATTCCTCGAGTTTTGCAAAATTTTGACCATTTTGAGAGAAAAGGAGAGGCATGCTAAGCCTTTAAATGAATGAAACCATGCTTGTTAGCGTGAGTATTGAGAAGGACCCTGGCTTGATCCAGATTGGTTCCACACTATCTTCGGCACGAGCGATTCGTCGCTTTCTTAAAAACTTTCAAAAACAAATGTTTTACACGGCCCTGTGAAGACCTGTGTGGAATCGCTCTTGAGATTGTGCGGCTTAGGATTGCTCTCAGCCTCGAGATTCGACCCCTCACTTTCAAACCTTGAACCCGTTCAGAAAGTTCAAACGGTCAAGCGTCATGCAAGGTCTGTATGGCCAGATCAGAAGCAGCCCTCGAACAAGAGGCACCAAAACCGAATCAAAATATCAGATCTCACCAGAAAGAAGCTCGTGGAACAACCATGATGGATTCTTCCGCAAATCAGTGCAACAGCCGTTCTCCTAGACACCGAGAGGCTTCAACTTTAAAAACCATTTGGCATGGACTTGTTACACTTTTACCCCTTTGAGAGGCTCGCTGGGCCAAAAACCCGGAAGGGCGACCCAGACAAAAGTTAGAGCAAGAGAAAAATACAAAAAAAGAAGCAAAAAAGGAAAAAATCAGAAAAAGAAAAAGAAAAAAAATAAATCAAAAAAAAAGAAGAGAAAGAAAAGCTCGCAAGGTCGAAAACCCGCATCGGGCACCTTGGCAAAAGTTAGAGCTTGAAAAGTGAAGGTTAAAATACCCGAGTGTACCTTAACCGGAACTACGTAAGGCTTGATTCCCATGTTTGGGATACGTAGGCAACTTCGTCATGAAGTCCAGCCCCCAACGCTTTCATAGCGTCTCGGTCCATGCAATGGTTTCGACTTCATCCCAAAGTCTAGTCGCCAACACCTTCCAAGGTGATTGTGTCCATATATCTGTTATAACCGTCTTCGTCATCTCTGTGTCCAAGAGCTCGACCACCACCAATGAAGACTGTTTGTGGACTGCTGCGGCACCATCCAAACAAGGGGCAACTTTTCGTTGCCACGAGTCGTTGTGAGCCGCCATTCAAACCAGGGGCAACTTTCCGTTGCCGTGCGGCGTTCTTCAAACCAGGGGCAATTTTCCATTGCCTCCGATCCGAGGTTGCACATCTCAAAGAGTAAGTTCCATGCTCGTTGAGCATCGACTGTTTGCAAAAATAGTTTTTGAAAATTTTTATTGAGGTTGACTATTTTCTTGAAAACTATTTCGTTTTCCAAAACTAGACCATTTTCTTGGACCCAAAAAGGAAAATTTTCAGTGCTTGCTGCCTGACTTGTATGGTTTTCAAATCAAAAAATCGAACAAGTACGTTAATCCGACTCTCATCTTGATCAAAATTGTTTTAGTAGAAAACCAAAATGAAAAAATGGTCAAAATGATGAATTAGGGGCGCAGTTGAGCCAGACGTTCTGTCCCCCCCCCCTCCCCCGTCGTCAACATACTTGCCAGAAGGGCACTTTACCCACCAGAAGAAATGGCTGTGAGCTAATGGCATCGGGCGTGAACCCGCAACTTCCTATTCATTCATTAATCGCCTTGGGGAGGGACGAAAAATGAGAGAATAAAGAATAGAGAGGTGTAAGTTGAGAGAAAAAGCGAGCCAAAGGGTTTTGAGAGAAAAACCGAGCTTGAGTGCCAGAGTGATGTGAGAATCACAAATGAGAAAAGGGTGGGAAACAATACCCAGAGAAACTGGCTCCTCGTGATTTGAGGTCCCCCGTCTTTGTTGACGCGTCTGTATGTCGCATCTTTTGTTTTGTTTACCTCAACCTTTGTTTTAGGTCTCTTCCGAGCGTGTCTCGTTGTGTTTAGGTCATGTACCCCTTTTGTTTGAGTCCTCCCCGCTGTATCCAGTTGTAGGCTCGATACCCCGGTTAAGAAAACCCCTTTTTTGAAAGTTAATCGTTTATGTTCGGAGTGCTGTGCTATTCTCTACATTTGGACGAACCAAAAGAAGGAAGGGAAAATTTGGGGCATCCGAGTATGTTTCAACCTTAGCCGGTTTCACCTTTGAAGGCCGTCTTGTCAGATGGGGCTATTTTGTTTAAAGTTTGCCATGTGCAGAATAAACCAAGCGTTGGGTTATGGGCTGTATGCAGATTAATCCTCAGCAGAGTGTGGACCGTGTGTTCAGGTTAAGCAGTGGCTTGTATGGGTTGCGTTGCTGTTACTTGGTTTGGTTGTCTTGTTATTAATGCAAGTGTTCAACATTCAGACCACAGATCAATTCCATTTACATTGAGGTGTAACATGATGTGATGCGATGCAATACATGAGATATGTAAATGTAACACTTTTTAAGATAAAAAGTTCGTTTCATTTCATAATCTTTTAAGTACAAAGTTTTGAGGAAAACAAAAATCTGCCTGCGGCAGTACAAGGTAATCTAACTACCAACAAAAAGGAAAAGTACAAGAAAGAGAAAAAAATAACAAAAATCTATGTCAAGCGACTCCGAGGGCTATCAGTCTGTCCTAGTCCTCTTCCTGGACGAAGGTCCAGGAGCATCATCAGCATCGTCATCAGAGCCCGAGCTAGTGCCGCCTCCGGTCTCCTCCTCCGATGACTCCGCCTCCGACTCTGCCTCCGCCTCCAACTCGTCATCATCATCATCGTCGTCATCAGGGACAGGAGCCCGCGAACTACTCCCGGCATGAGTGCGCCCCGCCTTGGAGTGCGGGAATACTCTGCCCTCCTCATCTCTCCCTTGGGCGGGGACGAAAGGTCCAGCTGGAGCACTTCCTACCACGCGAATCTGGAAGGGAGGCTGAAAAATCACAAAGGGCAAATACATCAGAATAATGTGAGCAGTGTATCAATGCAGTATACAGTGTGAGAATGCCGAAGGCAGTATATCAGTGCAGAATAATGTGAGCAGTGTATCAATGCAGTATACAGTGTGAGAATGCCGAAGGCAGTGTATCAGTGCAGAATGCAGTGTATGAGTACAGTGTGTGAATACTGTGGACAGTTTATCAGTGCAGAATGCGGTGTATAAGTACAGTGTATGAATGCCGTGAGCAATTTATCAGTGCAGAGTACAGTGCAGAATGCAGTGTATGCAATGTATCAGACGCTGTGAGATCAGTGTATCAGGTGTTGTGCCGTGCATCAGATTACGTGAATCTGCTTGTGAGTGATTTGAGGCCGTGATCAGAAGAACATACCGGAATGCTGTAGAGGGCCAGGAGATCAAAGGTCCGCTGTAGCATCCCCATCATGGAGGCATTCATCTCCAATGACTGCCGGGTGTACTCAGAAGAAGCCTGCAAAAGTATCAGATGCATCAATATTCTGTGGAATATCAAATAAACTGAAATGAAATGACTGTACAAAAATGCAGTAATACATACCGGAGGCAAGTCGGGGACACCGACAAACTCGTGATCAGCCGGCGGAGGGGCGAAGGGAATCTGATAGGTCGCCCCACCCTGTCCTCGGAAAGTCAATAAAGTGGGCAGAACAGGCCAACCGGTCCCCTGTCCTCCCTGAACTCCGCCCCTGCCACGGACCCGAGCCCTCTTCGAAGCTCCTGCTCTAGCTCCCGCTCCTGCCCTGACTGCTGGCGCCACGGGCCTGGCTCCCTCAGCTCGACGACCGCTGCTCAGATCTGCATAATGTACGTCTGCACGTACTCTTGGTAGTCGCCGATGCCTCTGAAGCGGGTCACCTCCCAGCCAATGGTATAATCGGCCATCTGCTCGGTGGTGAGCCTCTCGGTCTCCCTCATATCCTCAGGAGGATGAACCGGGACTATCTGCTCCGGTAACCCTAGGGTCTGGCGTAAGAAACGCTCACCCAAGTACCAAGCCCGACAGACCGGGCCCTCCAATAAGATCCGGAAACGTGAGGTCTCATCGACACCGGCAAACCGATCCCGCGTCATGGCTGGCAAAGGAGCCCAAGGCTGCCAGGTGATCTGAAAATGCAATACAGTTTGTTATCTACTGTTATTGAAATATGCAGTGGAAAAGCGAAGCTTAAATGAACTGCAAGTAAAACATACCTCTGCGGGGGTGATGGTGTCGAAGAAGCGGCGGAAGAAGCTGAAAGTCTCTCGCGGCCTCCGGGTGCATCTCCCGTCAAAGCGACGCGAAAAAGGGACGACCAGAGGAGTCTCCGTGACTGGCACGGGTGCGAGCCTAGGAAAGTAGGCGTAAACCCACAACTGTAGAGAAAACATCAATATGATTATCAGATAACGCAAAATATAGAATAAAGCAGAAATGGCAAGGTCGTGTGTTGTGCAGTGTATTGTATATTGTGTACAGTGTGAGCAGTGTACAGTCAGTGTAAAGCAGAGTATATGTGTGTGCCGTGTGTACAGTATACAACAAGTATAAAGCAGACTACAGTGTGTGCAATATACAGAGTACAGAAAATATAGGACGGAAATGAAAAGCGGAGAAGAAACGTACCTCTCAAACACGCCAATAGCCCCCGAGCAACTGTCCGCTGCCACGGGAAGCTGAGCTCATATACCCATAGAGAGTGGCCAGAGCGGCGCAACCCCAGTCGTAATGCAAGATCCGCCTGACGTCCACTAGTGCGCTGAGCAGGCAAAGAGGCACTGTGTTCGGCCGGTCGGCGAAAATGGTTGTCCCAAACAAGAACATGAGGAAGTCGCGTGCGTATCTCTCCACGGCCTTCAGAGTCATCGGGGCTGCATCAACAAGGGTGGGCTGGACCCGGAACTGCACCTCGAACCAGGAATATCAGACGTAGCCTGGACGAGCGAGAGGTGGCACCTCACCGAGCAAGTGGATCTGAGCGGCAGTCCACTCGTCCATGTCAGTATCAAAGGGGATCGGATCACCCCCTACCCCGATGCCTGTGAGCATCGAGAAATCGTAAGGGGTCATCGTCATGTCCCCTGCCGCGGAGAAATGGAATGAATCGGTGGTGTCCCACCACCTCTTAACTAGAGCGGCGAGGAGAGGTCTGCATGTAGTGAGCCTGGAGAGTCCTCTGCAGAATGCGCCGAAGCTCGCCTGATCTACTATGCGACGGACCGCATCGGGAAGCTCGGCATACCAGTCTCGGGCGCCGGTGTTCCCATACCCACGGATGGTATGAGAATCCCCCTGTAATCAAAAGCAACAATTGCAAGGCAATATTCAAAATGCAGTTTTAAGAAGCTTACAGTGAACTACGTGTGATGCGTCAGCGTGTTCGGGTGGTTTAATACAGTATAGCATGTGTGCAAGTTTAACAGATTCAAGCAAATACCGGGTGCCGGTGTGCTTACAGTGAACTACAACGTATGATGCGTCAGCGTGTTCGGGTGGTTCAATACAGTATAGCATGTGTGCAAGTTTAACAGATTCAAGTAAATACCGGGTGCCGGTGTGCTTACAGTGAACTACAACGTGTGATGCGTCAGCGTGTTCGGGTGGTTCAATACAGTATAGCATGTGTGTAAGTTTAACAGATTCAAGTAAATACCGGGTGCCGGTGTGCTTACAATGAACTACAACGTGTGATGCGTCAGCGTGTTCGGGTGGTTCAGGGCAGATGTAGCATGTGTGCAAGTCTGACAGATTCAAGCAAATACCGGGTGCCGGTGTGCTTATAGTGAACTACAAACGTGTGATGTGTCAGCATGTTCGGGTGGTTCAGTACAGTATAGCATGTGTGCGTGTTTCCAGACTCAAGCAAATATTGGGTGCCAGTGTGTATGCAGTGAAATACAGTGAGCGCCATGTGTTTGGGTGATTCAAGGCTAGTGCAGTGTGTGTGCATGTGTCAGTTTCAAGCAGATATCGGTTGCACGTATGTTTACAATCAACTATAGTATACAGGGCATCTAAACTAAAGCAGTTAAAGAGTACAACTAGCTACGACAGTTTTGTATCCTATATTACAGAAAGTAAATCAGAGAAAGAAAGTTACCTCGAAAGCGCCGAAGGACAGGTGGGAGGTAGGCTCACGCAGTAATAGCTCGGGTGGCATGTGCCTGTCGAAACTCTTGAACTGGCGCAGTCCGTCAGGGGGCAGAACATGAATCGCTGGCCGGTAGGTCGTCGGGTCGAACGGGCGCTCGGTCAAAGGTAGGAGCTCGACCCCGGGATCCATCTTGTGATCCGGGGGAGTCCCGCTCTGTGGAATGTTGTCCGCCATGTCAAGAATGATGAGAAAATAGCCGGAGGGAGGAAAACCGGGCTAGAATATGGAAAGTCAACTGAAAAGTCAACTCCCGAGAAGGTCGAAAATGGCCGAAAAGGCCGGGATGTGAAAAGGGTACGGAAATCAAGAGGAAAGTGAGGGGAACAAACCCCAAAAAGGTGGGAATGGCAAAAGAGGCACCGAAACAAAGATTTGTTCGGTTGAAAATGTCCGAAACGCGAAGAAAATCGCGAATCCGACGACGAAACGGGCGTAGAACGCGAAGAAACGGAGAAAAGAGGAGAGGAAAACACTCTAGAGAGAGAGGGTGTGGAATTTCGGCAGAGGAGGAAGTGAGAAATAGGGTTTAGAAACCCTATTTTAAAACACCCATGGTGAAATGTTGAATCTGCCCCGACTCAGGAACTTTTTGCCGGTCGGCGACATTTTGTGCCGGCCGGCAGAATATTGTGCCGATGAGATTATTTTGCAGCCGGTGGATAGCCGGTGGCTTCCCCTCCCGGCCGGTGGTGTTCCCACAGCCTTGTTTAGGCCATATGAGTAGTATTTGGTCTTCATAGCTCAAGAAAGTGCAAGAAAATGTATCTCCGATGCTCAACCGGCCTCCGTTTTGACCTCGGATCGCGTCTTCTGTGCGTAGCACTCCAACTCATATAATGTTGTATCCTTTGGTATCCTTTTTGCCTTTTACAAGATCCAAAAGTTACCCCGTGTGCGTTGCACGCGTTCATCGCATTATTTCGGTGCATTACATTGCGCTATCATGCGCCTCACAGTAGCATTGTTATGCACATACTACATGCATTGTAACACGCACCCCTTGCATTGTCATGCATTCCGAAACACGTGCGTTGTTGCGCATTTAAGTCCGTTCGCATCATTTTACATTCCGTGTGGCATGCGTGTCACACTTGCATCATTTTGCATTTCCCTGAGGCACGCGTGTCTTATTTACATTTTACATTCCGTGTGGCATGCGTGTCACACTTAGCATCATTTTTAGTTTCCGTGTGGCATGCGTGTCACACTTGCATCATTTTGCATTCCATGAAGCATGCGTGTCTCATTTATATCATTTTGCATCCTATGAGGCATGCGTGCCTCAGTTGTTTTATTTTGCATCCTATGAGGCATGCGTGTCTCATTTGTTTCATTTTGCATTCCGTGAGGCATGCATGTCTCATTTGTATCATTTTGCACCTTATGAGGCATGCGTGTCTCATTTGTTCCATTTTGCATCCTATGAGGCATGCGTGTCTCATTTGTTTCATTTTGCATCCTATGAGGCATGCGTGTCTCATTTGTTTCATTTTGCATCTTATGAGGCATGCGTGTCTCATTTGTTTCATTTTGCATCTTCATTTGTTTCATTTTGCATCCTATGAGGCATGCGTGTCTCATTTGTTTCATTTTGCATTCCATGAGGCATGCGTGTCTCATTTGTTTCACTTTGCATCTTATGAGGCATGCGTGTCTCATTTGTTGCATTTTGCATTCCATGAGGCATGCGCGTCTCATTTGTTTCATTTTGCATTCCATGAGGCATGGGTGTCTCATTTGTATCATTTTGCATTCCATGAGGCATGCGTGTCTCATTTGTTTCATTTTGCATTCCATGAGGCATGCGTGTCTCATTTGTATCATTTTGCATCCGATGAGGCATGCGTGTCTCATTTGTATCATTTTGCATCTTATGAGGCATGCGTGTCTCATTTGTTTCATTTTGCATCCTATGAGGCATGCGTGTCTCATTTGTTTCATTTTGCATCCTATGAGGCATGCGTGTCCTATTTGTTTCATTTTGCATCTTATGAGGCATGCGTGTCTCATTTGTTTCATTTTGCATCTTATGAGGCATGCGTGTCTCATTTGTTTCATTTTGCATTCCATGAGGCATGCGTGTCTCATTTGTTTCATTTTGCATTCCATGAGGCATGCGTGTCTCATTTGTATCATTTTGCATTCCATGAGGCATGCGTGTCTCATTTGTTTCATTTTGCACCTTATGAGGCATGCATGTCTCATTTGTTCCATTTTGCATCCTATGAGGCATGCGTGTCTCATTTGTTTCATTTTGCATCCTATGAGGCATGCGTGTCTCATTTGTATCATTTTGCATCATGCCTCATTTGCATCGGCACGGGTGCCTCATTTGCATCGGCACGGGTGCCTCATTTGCATCGGCACGTGTGCCTCATTCTCATTGGCATGTGTGCCTCATTCTCATTGGCACGTGTGCCTCATTCCCATTGGCACGTGTGTCGTCATTTGCATTAGCATGCGTGCCTCATTTGCATTGTCTTACATTCCTTGCAACCTGCGTTGTCTGGCTTTCATTTGCATTGTTATGCATGTTGCTAACAATATTGTACCTGTTAAGTTTGTTTTCTTTTCAGGCATGATATTGTATGTACGGTTCATTTGAGACTGGAGCGACCAGACGACCCGCACAGGTATTCCCACGGTCTAGGAGACCTTAAATCCTTGGAAGGTGCGAAACCTTCGGCACATTGATGTGTGTAGTTCACTTGCATTGTTATGCATTTCTTGTGCAATCTCCACGGTCTAGGAGACCTTAAATCCTTGGAAGGTGCGAAACCTTCGGCACATTGATGTGTGTAGTTCACTTGCATTGTTATGCATTTCTTGTGCAATCTCCACGGTCTAGGAGACCTTAAATCCTTGGAAGGTGTGAAACCTTCGGCACATTGATGTGTGTAGTTCACTTGCATTGTTATGCATTTCTTGTGCAATCTCCCCGGTCTAGGAGACCCTAAATCCTCTGAAGGTGCAAGTCCTTCGGTGTTTGTCGTGCCCGAATGACTTTTGATGAGTTGCATTATATATGTATTTTAAAGCCGCGTGTTATCACGCATTCCATGCATTTCATGCATCATTTGCATTCAAAAAAACAAAAACAAAACAAAATATATAATTGCATTGTCATGCATACATTTTGCATCCCGGTCCAGGAGACCCTAAATCCTCTGAAGGTGCAATTCCTTTGGTGTTTGTCGTGCCCGAACGACTTTCGGTGGTCTGGTAAAGTCGCCTGCCTATGTTCGCGGTGAATTCCTAGAAGACCAACTGGGACGGTGGAAACTAGAGTTTGAACGGCTAATGCCTAGAACGCAAAGGTTCGGGAGTTCCGAGACTAAAGTCTGGTTTAAATACCCAGGGGTGTATCCTCGGCTTGAAATCTGTATGGAAGCCCCATAGATTGAGGCAGCATGTCGGCGCCTCAGTTCTGGATACTGAACCAACCTAGTATATTGCCCTGTTGGTAAGATAGGGAAAGCTGCAATCATAGCCGTTGCATCATAGTGCATTGTCATGCATTTCCATTGTAGTTTGCATGCATTCATTGCATTTTCCCCAGTAGATCGCATCATACTGCATTGTCATGCATTTTGTAAATATCCATTCCATTGCATATTTGTAGATATTGCATTATAGATTGCATGCATTCATTGCATCACCTTCCATCTATGGCTTGCGCCTTTCCATATTGAGCTTGGTCTGGTATGTGCCCTTACTTTTCACGTTAAAGCACAGTTCTGCATGTGTACGCGCCTATTCCACGCTGGTATGTTGGTTTGAGGGTTGCGGCACCTTTTCTGTGTTAGACATGGCTCGTATGCGTACATGCCTTTCCTAGGCAAGATTTGGTTTGGCTTGCGTGCCATACCCATTGTATCCATTTCCATCCCATTGCATATTTGTAAATATTGCATTGTAGATTGCATGCATTCATCGCATCACTTCCATTTATGGCTTGCGCCTTTCCATGTTGAGCTTGGTCTAGTATGTGCCTATACTTCTTGTGTCAAACCATAGTTCAGTGGACCGTTCTATGTTAAACGTGGCTTGTATGTGTACATGCCTTACCTAGGCAAGATTTGGTTTGGCCCGCGTGCCATGTCCATTGCCACCTCCCCAGCATACCCATATATATATTGCATTGTAGTGTAATTTTTGCATCCGACATTAGGATCGTTGTCCTTTCTCCAGCGGGTCGTTTCCCCACTTGTGTCAATCCCCCCCCAATACTTGTTCTTGTGTCTGTCTACGTTACTCATAGTTCAGTTGACCGTTCTATGGTAGACAGACTTGTTACCTCCATCAATCTATTTGACATAGGTGTGGTCTCGAACCACTCGTGATTGGATCATGATTCAATTGCTTTGCATATAGTTTGCATTGTTTCAATTACATTGCGTCTTCATTTGCATTATTTATACATTGTTTTGTATATACTGCATATCATCTTGCATCCATTTTTGCATTATCATGCATGCTACTAACAATATTGTACCTGTTAAGTTTGGTTTCTTTTCAGGCACGATATTGTATGTACGGTTCATTTGAGGCTGGTGCAACCAGATGAGCCGCACAGGTATTATATCCTCCGAGTGAGACGTATTGAGAATTACATAATTCTCTTACATCCCTTCTGCATTGTAGTGTAGTTCGGTGGATGCTAGCTTAAAATTGTCGCATGTGTGCTCCGTTACAGCTTTCTTTGCATGATCATAAGTTATGCTCGGCCTCGTGCATTGTCTTGCATTTTGCCCCTGCCTTCGGGCGCATACCTTGTTTGTCTTGTATGGTTGTCTGAGTCTTCGGCCTTGTCAAAAATGGGTCGTCTCTGGGCTTTGACATTCACTCCCGTCATTGTTATGACTTTCGAGTTCTGTCAAAAAGGGGCAACTGTAGACACCCCATTTTTGACCGTCCTCAAGACTTGGACGTCACCATTGGAACACTTGGTGATTACCCTTGTTTGTGTTCGTTTGGAGTTCCCGGAGGTCTCGGCTACGCGCCCTGCTTCAGGATCTCCGAACTTGACCGTTTTGTGTCTGGTTTTGCACCAAACACTTGTGTTTTGCCTTGGAGGGGCAGAGAATGCCTTGTGAGGCATCCCCACACACCACTGGCAGTGGCTAGAGGTCACCGGCTGGTTTTTGCTGCCATCGGCACTTTTTGTTGCCGGTCGGCACTATTTGTTGCCGGTCGGCACTCCTTTTTGCCAAAATGGCATCTTTGGCCGGCCGACTACTGTGCATCTGCTTTTGCAGATATTTTATCACAGCTGTCTTGCTTTTGGCTCCCCTCCATACACGTATATGGAGGGATCTCTCTCTTTAGAAGCTTGTCTTGTAAGCTTTATAAGACAAAAGGCTCTATAAGAGAGAGCCTTCTCTCTTGGCTTTAGGGTTAGACACTTGAGACACCTTAGATATTTTTAGACAGCCATTTTTAGGGTTTTGAGTTCTAGGGTTAGAATCCATACACTTGCTATCTCTATATCTCCCTCTTTGTGTGTGTTTAAGTGTGTTTGTGTCTTACTATTGCACACAAACACATAGTATTTCACCTTCACTTAGCTACTGAGGTTCTAAGAGGTTGGTTTTGAAGTTTTGGAGCTGTTTTCAACCTAAAAGGGGCTGTTGGAGCATCATTTGTGAAGGTGGTCTACAAGGGTGAGAAACTTCCCTTTTATTCCCCATTTTTGCATTGTATTTTGACCTGTCTTAAAATCGTTTTTGGGCTTGGTGTATAATACAAAAAAGTTCTGTTTTTTAATCCTCTTGATTGTTTATTAAGAGTGTTTTATGGTTTGGAGGTGTTTGACCCCTCTTAGGCCTTGAAAGGCCCCATTTTGAGCCATTTTGAGTGAGTTTCGAGACTTTGGTGTTTGGGCCTCTTCACCACTGAAATCTTGAGGGATTTCAGTGGTGGAGATGGTGCCTTGAAGTCTCCAAAAGGGGAGGGCCACCACCTCTCCTTGTTGTCCTTGAAAGGGACCCTTTTTGGCTTCTTGAGAGAGCATCATGTTAGAGTGTGTATTAATCATGTCTTGGCTGTTTTCCATGCTTATTATGCCATGATATAACCTTGTTGTGTGTTGGTTTTGGTACACCATGCATGCTTAGCATACCTACCATGTAATGCCATGTTATTGCCTTAATATGCCTTAGGTTGTTAGCCTTTGCTCTAGCATGTTTTAGGTCTAATTTTGTGAAGCTTGTGTGCTTATTTTGCCATGCTAGAGGTCTGTCCATAGTTGTTTGGGTCAGCCATGGCATGCATCATATGCCCCCTTTGCATTTTGGCTTGTTGGCCTCAAGTGTGTGAGTTTGTAGCATGCACTACTTGCTTTACTCTAATGATTTGGCATCATTTATAGTATAATTTCAGACCTTATAGCATGCTTGTATACTTGCTTTGGACACCTCTTTGAAGCTTTGGAACCTTGACTTGCATGCCCCATGTTTTGGCCTTTGTGCATACTTTTGATTTTTGAGCCATTTAGATACCATCTAGGTGTCCCTTGGGTGTTGTTTAGGTCTGCACTAGACCTATTTTAAGTCCTCTTAGCCTTATAAGGCTTGGTTGATTTAGTCTTGGTTCAAGCCCCTTTGATTTGCTTCAAGCACTTGGGCCATTTGTTGCATGTTTAGCTTGACTTGTTACTTGGTTTGGCACCATGTTTTAACATGGTTTTCAATGCTTACCTTGCATGCCATATGTCCATGATTACCTTCTTTCAAATGTGTTTGAGAGTTGTCCCATTTGTGCCTAAGTGTCGGCTCCCTTAACATGTGCATGTTTGCATGTCATTTAGCCCTCACTTTATAGCACTTTGGCCACTGTTTTAGGCCTATTTAGAGTTGCCTAAATCATGTATAAGTCCACCTTTCATCAATTTGCATTGTCTTATGTTTGCTTGTATGCTTGCATAAATGTCTTGAATGCCATGTTGCATCCTTAGCTCGCATGCCTAGGTTGCATTGCATCTTGCATGCATGCCTTATTCCTTGACTTGGTGATAGGAATTGGGCCTTGGTTTGTTTGTTTGGTTTGCATTTCATTTGACATGAAAGTTGCACACTTGATTCTTTGGGCCGTCATGCATGGAAATGCGTGATTGGCGGTCCAAGAATCGAGACACATGTCCTTTTGAGTCACAAACATGATAGGGGACATGATTGGTGCATACATTGCTTGAATTGTATTGCCATGCAAGTTCTGTCCTCTGCTGCTGTGAGTTGCAGGTTCTGCAGGCACTCTTTGCCGACCGGCAGTATACATTGCTGACGGGCAGTAAATCACCAGCCGATGGATTCATTTTGTGTCGGTGATCACTGGCCACTGCCAGTGGGCATTCTACTCAGCCGGTGGTGATTCCCGGTATCCAGAGTGGCATCCTTGAGACTTTGGCAGTCTTCAGAGAGGCAGAGCAGGGAAAATAGAGGCAGACTATGCATGGCCGTGCACTTCCAAGCGGGACCCGAGCATGCGCTGCATCTGGCTCTTCTCCCGAGGCGGTTTACTGCTTTTCCTAGCTTAATTAGTTTGTTAGCTGATTAGGTAATTTGTAATATTTAATTAGCTTGCGTAGTTAATTAATTTGTATTATTTATTTGGTCCCTCTGGGCGAGGGAAAATCTGTAATAAGCGTGTGTGAGTGGTGTGTATGTCTTCCAACCCCCACTTCTTTCTTCCCTTTTATTTACCTGCTTTAATGGTTAGTATTAGGGCACGTTTAAATTAGCATACCTCATGCAACGCATGCGTGCATTCATGCATTTGTATTACATGCACCGGGCTCGGTACATCACGCTAACTGCATTTGTACTTCAATTTCAAATTGAATACGTGCATCAAATTGATTGCATTTCACATGCCATGCTTAGGTCAGCCGAGCTTATTCTAGTAACGTTTTGTACGCGATGCATTAGGCACTTAACATGGACTTGGATCATGCATTGATTGCTAACATGTTCCTGTTTTTAGCACGGAGTACGATGTAAGTATTTATGCTTTAGCATCTCGCATGCGTGTGAATGTTAACATGATAGCATGCTTACCATGTGGCTAAGTGCTTATGTGAGATAAACTGTTTGAATGCTTGTGGGTGAAGGTTGGATTGTTTGAGTTGGAAAAACTCGTTGAAATCCGTGTTTTAGCCTACTTGAGTGTAGCAAATCCCAAAGCGCTTTTCAAAACAAACGGATATGCAATGCTTGTTTCCAAATTAGGCAATCTAGTCTATACTTGTTTGCTGTGCGCATAACATAGTAATTCTAGGCTAATAAATGGAATAAGAACATATAATGTTTTCAAAAACGGATATCACGGTTAGTAGAGGCCGATCTTCGGATCGGGCGAGAGGGGGTGCTCATAGCTGACCTTTCCCAATCGTACCCTAGCTCCCGAGCCGAGACAACTCCGGTGATGACGGATATGTGGCCTTCGGCACCGAGTCAGGGTTTCCTAAATTCCCCCATAAAAAATATTTAGGTGGCGACTCTGTATCTGGCAAAGCAGTTCATGTTTGGCACTTCTTTCCTAAAATCTTTTTTCTCAAAACGATTTGCCAGATTTGGACTCTTTGGTTCAAGATTAAGAACCGTGACACAAATCGAGTCCGAACTAGTAGCGAGGGCCCCACGCGGGCGCGTCTACACATTGCACTTGTGAAATTAGATTCAGAACCACGGGAGTCCGAATTGTAGGACCTTTTTTCGAACCTTCCGAAAGGGGGCGCGAAAAGGGCGAGTCATATGTACCACTTAAAAAAGTGATCTCGTACGTAAATTCATCAAAACATTCCAATTTAAGTAACAAGCCTCCATCCACAGGCATTCAAGAGATATATCGTTTAAGCACTTAGCCTCATGGTAAGCATGCTCTGATATGGCAACACTAACATACAAATGCAATATGCTAAAACAAATAAAAGGTCACCTAGTACTCCAAGCCAAAAAAGATGACAAGGTTAGAAAAATGTGTGATCCTAACTATGCAACATGACTAATGCAACGCATGCAATATGCAATTACTAAGCTCGGCTACTAATATGGCATGTTAATCAATTTGATAGCATGCAGTCTAAGCACGTATTCAAAGAAATATTCAGCTAATAATGCAAGTTAAAATGATGAACCAAGCCTCAATGCATGCAATACAAGTGGATGCAAACATGGAGATATGCTAAACAAAACATGATGCTTCTAAACTAACCAACATAAGCTAGTAAATATAAGGGAGAAAGACATGGGGTTGGAAGACATACACGTTATTACAACATTTGCACCCTCACGTAGGAGGATCCGAATAAACTAACTAGCTAAGCTAATTACTACGAATTACAAACCGAATGAAATAATCAACTAAACTAGCTAATTAAATATTACAACAAATTAGAACTAACTAATGAATTACAAATCAACTAATTAAACATGAACACAAAGTTTAGAGAGGTATCAAGCTAACTACTCCAACTACCCCGCCTCAGTAAACGAGGAATGCTCATGCATATGTAGATTTCCACCCAAAAAAGACCACTGTCCTGCTGTTAGATGTCTCTGTTACATAGTAGAACACTTGCACTATTTTTTTTACCTAAAAAACAACTATGTTTTGCAAGAAAAGTACACTGCTGGATTTTGCAAAGGTGGCCGGCCGGCTAGAAGTGGTGGCCTGTCGGCCACAAATGATGGTCTGCCGGCCACAAAATGTGGCCTGCCACTGATGTTTGGTTCTTCCTGTTTCAACAGAGAGCAAACAGAGCAAGAGCAAGGTATTTTCAAGGGTTGTTTGCATAACTTATCTCTCCTTATCATCAAACAGCTCAAAGGAGTGGTAAACTTGATTCATAAAGCATCAATCGATGCAATTTCATTGCATGATAGCCTATGAACCAAAGTGTGCAAGTTCAATAAACGCAATAAATAAAGACTCTCAAACCCCCCTATCATGGATGATCAAGGGAACTGGTTGACAATGACTCTTGAACCGTTTTTATCACTAATGAGTATAAAACGACTCAAGACTCAAGGGTTCAATTAACATCTGATTGAACCCAAACTAAGTTATTATCTTGCATCACTTTTAGTCCTCATTTTATTATTCCATTTTAATTACCTTTCCATTCTTTAATTTATTAAGTCTAATGGTAAGTTTTAAGTCCTCTAATGGAAAGAAGCATCAAACCAAGAGTTATTTTTGACATGAGAGAAGTGTCATGCCGTTGGGAATGAACCCCCAAAGGGATTAAACCATTAAGTACAAGACCTTAATCTCATGCTTTAAACAAGGAACTAGTTTGACCTAACTTTCAAAGCAAAGCGAAAGCCAATAAAGGAGGGAGGTTGCAGAAGTGATTAGGGGTGAAAACAAGTATGGAAAGCCATAAACAAATACTATCAACTCAAATAGAATGGTAGCTAAGGCCTAGACCACCAAACCTATAAGGACAACTAAACTACAAGCATGCAAAACAAAGCATAAATGCAATAAACACCTAAAACAGTCCCAAAAAAGTCTTAAAATATGCAAAAGAAGTGCCGGAATTAAGACAAAAATGGCTAAAATAGTAAGCTACAACATAGAGCTATGAAAGCTAGTGAACAAGGCACAAGAAGGGGAGGCTAACCCCTCTAATTTTGGACTTCAAAACATGTTTTTAGCCACTGAAATAACTCTGAAATTTAGTATTTAAAAGCTCAAAAAAAGATACTGTAAAGGTGGGAAACACAAGGGTAAAGGCTAGAGAAGCAAGGTGGAAAGAAAGGTGAAACACCACTCTACCCTTTAAGGCCTAAAACCACAAGTTTCAGTCAAAAAATATAGAGTTTAAATAGCCCAAAATCAATGGAAAAATAGAAAGAAGAGAAGCAATTAAAGCCATGAAACAAGCAAAGCCTTATAACTCTTGAAGAGAAGAACACTTTCAAGCAATAATTCAACACAAACACACCTTTAAGAGCTCAAAATAGGCTCAAAACTACCTCAGCTCAAAGATGGCTGTAGACACCCCATTTTTGACCATCCTCAAGACTTGGTTGTTCTTGCAGGTACATCTGATGATGAGTTTGATTGCTCGTCGAGGGCTCGAGGTCCGCGGCAGAACAACACAGGTTTGAGTTTTCCAAACTCTGCATCAATTCTGTCTCATTTTTGAACCATGTTTAAGTCCTTTCAACATGATGTTGTTGATGGCTTGCTGGCCATATTTGGGCACTGCCGGCCATAGATCTTAGCCTGCCGGCCATTGATGTGCCATGCCAACCATCACTAATGGCCAACCGGCCACCAGTGTATGAGTAGATATTTTGTGATATTTTGTGCCAACTGTTTGCACATATTGAGCCATCTTCTTGCACGTGTATGGCTGGATCTCTTTGAGGGGATTTTGCATCTTCTATATATAGAGGCCCTCTCTTGCATGTAGGGGGGTTAGAAATTTTGAAGACAAAAAAAATTTCTCTCTCTCTCTCTCTAGAATTCTCTCTCTCTTAATATTTTGTGCCTTAAAGCCTAAATTCTCTACACTCTTGCATATGAACCCTTGATCAAACTTGATCACCATTGAGTTGAGGCTACTTGAGTCCCTCTTTGAGCTTTAGAAGAGGATATTGGCTTGGTTTGGTTTGATTTTGGTGCCTAAATTGCATCTTGTCTTCAAGAGGTAGAATACTTGTGTTTTAAGCCGAATTTAAATACTTGTTTTGCCATCTTTACATGCTATTTTGAGGCTGGTTTTGACCTCTAAAAATCTCTATTTTCATGGTCTAAAATGGTGGTTTGAGGTTTGATTGGAGTTAGGGGTAGTCCACCTTTCTTGTTTCTTGATTATTAAGTTGTTGTGCCATCTTTCAAAGCTTTCTAAAACAATTTTTTTGGCCCTTTTAACCACTGAATTCTAGGGGATTTTCAATGGTAAAAAATATGTTTTGAGGTCGAAAATGGGAGGGAGTAGCCTCCCCTCCTTGTGTCTTGTTTGCAAGCCTAGATAGCCTAACATGTGAGCATGATTTTCTAGTATTTTGTATCTTAATCTCAGCATGTTTTTGCTATTATTTTGGCATGTTTAAGCTCTGTTTTGAGCTGGTTTGGTCCCTTGAGGCTTTCTTTGTATGCTTGTAGTGCAATTGTGCTTAATAGTTTAGCTTGTACTATGTTTTGGCCTTTTATTCTAGCTATTTTTAGCTTACTTCGAGTATGTTTTAGGAATCCTTTTGGGATGTTTTAGGAATATTTTTAAAGTGTTTGTACCTTTGGAGCTTTGTGTTGCACACCTATAGTGTTGTGATCTTCACTAGTTTGGTGTTTTCGGCTTCTAAACGTGATTTGCATGAGTTTCTTGCATGTTGTAGTATCATTTTGCATGCCATTTCAGCATTGAAATCTCTACAATCTCCCTTTATTCTTCACTCTTCCATTTTTTTTGAAAGTGGCTTTGAGCCTTTTGTTGGCTTGAGTGTGGAATTGAGACCCTCATGCCTAATGGTTTAATTCCTTCGGAAGTTCATTACCAACAGCATGAGGCCTCTTTCATGCTCAAGGTACTTGTGGTTTAAGCCCTCTTTTCCTTAGAGGATACTCACCTTGGACTTAACCGGTTAAAGAATGGATCAGTAACTAAAATGAGTAAACAACAGTGACAAGTAAAACTTGAGCAAGATAAGCATGTTATGTTGCATTGCATGTGTTCAATTGGACGTTATATTGAACACAAGGAAGATTGGAACATTTCATACTCAAAGTGATGAAATAAACCAATCTCCTTGGTCTCCATCACCCTTGATCATGCATGATAGGGTGGTGGTCATTTGAGTCATCTTTGTGCATTTATTGAAATTGTTCAACTTGGATCTTTGGCCATCATGCAATGAAATTACTTGATTGGTGGTTTTGGATCCAAGAGTGCCATTCCTTTGAGGTTTTGAGATGATAAGGAGGGGCACAGTACAAATAAACCCCTGGAAAACCCTTTCTTTTTCTCTATTTGTGCTCTGTTGCAGTATGGTAACTCAGAACACCAGTGGCCAGCAGTGGCTCACTCTTGGTCGGTAAGGCAAATTTTGGCCAGTAGGGGGCCGGCAGTAACCTACCATGGCCGGCAGGCCACTGGTGTAATCCTCAGCATTGATTTGGTAAGGTGGAACAGAAAGGTTTTGAAGTGTACTCAACCCTGCAAACAGAGCCTCTCAAGAGCAAAATCGGAGGGCTTTTCGGGGCGAAAACCGAGTGCATGCATCTTACAATTCCCGAAGCAGAGCTGTGGCAGTGTAGTTTAGACATTTCGCATGATTAGTTTATGTATATTGACTTTGTAATTTAATTAATTAGTTTTCTAATTAGTTAAGTGTTATAATAAGTAAGTAGCTTAGCTTAGCTATTTCTTTATTTTGTTTTGTGATAATTAGTCTAATTAGTTTAATTAGATTAGTTTGATTAGCTTAGCTTAGATTAGCTTAGCTCTTATTCATTCGGACCCTCCTTCGTGAGGGCACAATGTTGTAATAAGTGTGCGTGTGTGTGTATGTCTTCTAACCTCACGTCTTTCTCCCTTTTATTTAATCGCTTTTGATGGTTAGATTAGGGATCATTTTCAATTAGCATACCTTATGCTTGCATATTTGCATCCATTCATTTGTATTGCATGCACCGAGGCTCGGCACATCATTCAAACTGCATTGCAAATTCAATATCTTCTTTGAATACGTGTTTATCACATGTTGTTCAAATGAAATCATATGCCATATTAGTAGCCAAGCCTATTAATTTCATATTGCATGTGTTGCATTAGGCATCTTGTATAGTTAGGATCATGTATTTTTCTAACTAGTTTTTGTTTTGGCTTGGAGTACTCAGTAAGCTTTCACGCTTTAGCATGATTGCATGAGTGTGATTGTCATATTGCCATGTTTCACATGCTTGCCATGAGGCTATGTGCTTATTTGCTAAACTGTATGAATATCTGTGGATGAAGGCTTGATTGTTTGAATTGGGACAATTTAACGAGTGTGAGTTTAAAGCCCACTTTGCGACGTGGCAAATCATGTTTTAAGCCCATCATGTTTGATGGCAAATCCGTGTTTTAGCCCACTTGAGGATGGCAATTTCAAATCATTTTCGAAAACAAACATGAGTTGAATTTGTTCCAATTCTTGCAATTCTAGTCTATACTTGCTTGTGTGCGTCACATAGTAAAGCTAGTTTAATAACCGGAATAAGAACACATGAGATTTATAAAAGAACATATCATGATTAGTAGAGGCCGATCTTTGATTGGGCTAGCGGGGGTGCTCATTTCAGGACCTTTCCCTCTCGTACCCAAGTTCCCGAGCTGAGGCAACTTTGGTGATGACGGACACGTGGCCTTTGGCACGAGTCAGTGTTTCCTAAATTTCCCAAAAATAAAATATTTAGGTGGCGACTCTGTAATCTGGCAAAGCAATCTAGTTTTGGCATTATTTGATTTCCAAAATGATTTGTTGGATTGGTCTCTTTATTGTTTATTAGTTTCACATTATAATTTGTGAGATTAGATTCAGAACTGTGACAGGAGTCCGAACTGTAGGACCAATTCGAGCTCTCTGAAAGGGGACGTGGAAAAAGTCGAGCTATAGTTTCTGGCTACTCTGCTAGGGATTTAGAGAACTTGACTCGAACTCATAATATGTTGTTTTATTTATGCCTATGTGTTTCTTTGCATTGCATTTTCATCGGTGTGCCTAAGTCACAATGTTTGCCATCTGCTATTCCTGAGCGGTTTGTTAGAGTTTGCTTGGAAAAGCGTGCCATAAGGCTGACCGGTTACGGGCTCTGCCACGATGGGAACACAAACCTTGGATCTAGACTACCGCTGTACCGTTTGATCCACCTTTCACTTCTCGGTGTTAGGTGCGAAAGGTATATTAGGTAGTCTTGCTGAGGTGCCCATTTTTGACCAATCGGCCTAGTTGCATATCGGAAGCCTTAGAGACTGTTCCAAACTAGGGTAGGTTGCTCACCTGATTGTAGGAATTGTTTGAAATCGCTTGTTTGCATAGTGAATCCCTAGCTCTTGACGAAATTAGGACAGGGTAACCCTCCCCTGTCATAGGGGTGTTTTTGCTCTCACTTGTTTGATACGTGCTTTAGAGTGAAACTCTACAGGAATGTATGTATCAGTTTGATGTCTGGGTATTAGTTTGAGGGTATCAGTTTTGAAGCAGAAATTTGGGGCATAAATCAGTGTCTAAGTGCAGTCGTCCAGCTTATGATTTTAACTGTGTGTTGTCCTTGTCTAAAGCTGAGGTGTTGTGCGTTTTCTGATTTTTGTTTCTTTTGCCTTTTCTTTTTCTTTTTGCAAGGTAATGTTTCACAATTGCTTCAGATGAGGCAGTTACCCCCCAAGTACTCTGTACCTGAGTTAGAAGGATTTACCGATCTGAGGATCTTATTGGAGGACAGCCAGTGTTTGCTTCACTACCTCCGGTTTCCAGATGGAAGAGAGTCAGGCATAGCTCACCGGTTCAGCAGTCGCCAATTCAGTAGTTACTGACTACTTCACCTGTGCTCAATCGAACCCAGTTTTCTACTTCCACTTCAGAAAGAGAGTACACACCGGTTCTGATAGATCAACACCCCTCAGACAACATGGAGGATATGTTGCGTCAACTTCAACAGACCATTGAGGCAATGCAGCTAGATGTTGCTCGTCAAGCGGAAGTCACTACCCGCCAAGCGAAAATTGCAGTCCAGTAGGCTGAGTTGATCGCTAGGCTTCAACAGCAACAACAACCACAACAAGCAGCAGCTTCTATTTCACATCCACCCCCAGTCAGGGTTTCAATACCCGGGGTTACTACTAATGTCTAGGAGAATGCAGACATTCTGGCAGAGCCAGTTCTACCCCAGACTTCCAAAGCACCGGTCTACCTAATAGAGGCACCCTTTGAGTTTGAGGTCGACCCTACTGCTTTGAAAGTGAGCAAGCTTGAGAAGCTTTTTAAACAAGCTCAAGGTGTTAATTCGATCCCGGATATAGAGGACGACTATACAGATTCGGCAATGACATTGCCAGATAGATTTAAAATGCCACACATAGACCGCTTTGACGGCTCGGGTGATCTTATGGTCCACTTGCGGCTATTCTCAGACATTTTGCGGCCGATGGGCCTAACTAGACTGCAGAAGTTATCCCTTTTCGGCCAGACCTTGTCAGGTATCACGGCCATTTGGTATGCTAAACTTGAGGATTCTGTGAAGAGGAGCTGGGAAGAGATGGCCGAGGCCTTTATTGCTCAAGACTCCTATAATACTCAAATCGAGGTCACAACTCGTGATCTCGAGGCAACTCGTCAAGAGCCAAATAAGGGCTTCTCTGATTTCGTCACTCAGTGGAGGGCCAAAGCCTCCATAATGACCACCTGGTCAGCTGAAAAGGACCAGATTAGAATGGTCGTCCGTAATCTGCAACCGAGGTTGCTACAGAAGATGATAGTCTTACCTCTGCCTACATTTGCTGACCTTTATGAGATAGGGGTGTAGATAGAGGATGCGATGAAACAGGGTCTAATAGACCATGAGAAAGAGCAACCCAAGAGGGCTTTTACATGCAATTCAAATGCGACTACGAGTAGTAATGCAGCTCTAAGGACTTCTGATGTTGGTATGGTCACCACCACACCGAAAACAGCCACCCCCTTTGTCGGTACATCCAAAACTACCTCACAACCTGCAAAAAAATAGCCTCGAGGCCAGAGGGTTTTCACCCCACTCTATATGTCTCTATCTGCGGCCTTGAGGGTCTTCATCAGAAAGGGGCATCTGAAGCCCCTGATGCCGCGCCCATTGCCTAATCCCCTCCCTCCTACACATAACCCAGCCAAATACTGTGCCTTCCACCGACAGCATGGTCATGATACTGACCTATGCTTTAGATTACGTCATGCGATTCAGGATCTTATTGACAACAAAGTGATAGCGCCTCCTCAAAAGCCTAATGTCACTACAAATCCTCTCCTACTACATAACCAACCCCCGCTACCCAAGCAAGTAAATCTTATCCAAACACTGGTTGTCCCATATGACCCCAGTATATACATCACCCCCTCCCACTTACCTAAGCCAGCGCTGTTCATCCCAAAAAGCACAGACTTGTGCATGATGAGCGCGTCCATATCCCAACCTGAACCTGCGGTGGTGGTTGTGATAGAAGAAGGCATGCCTGAGGGCTCTGTGAGCTTAACTAAAGAAAAATATAACTCATGCCGCTATATTGCACCAACTAGCCAGGCCAGACTAGGGGTGGAATTGCCAACGGAAATAGAGGTTAATGTAGTCTGGGAGGACGGACCAAGCCAGGGACTGGATGACTTAGCTGAACTCGAGGAGGACATCAGTAATCTACAGTTCTTCGATGAACAAGATCTAGGGAATGTACATATTGGCTGGTTCGATATGAACGGATCAATGGATAATATGAGATGGCTCAACGATGCACCGGATGTTGATGATGGGTATCAACCAAAGCAAGGACAATTGGAAACGGGAATTTCTGCAACGGCCGGAACTGTCGACGGCAAGGAAAAGTTGCCGGAGAGTACCAGTACTAAGAATTTTGCTCAAGAATTGCGTAACATTTGTACAGCCGATACAGAATAGGAAGCCACGCTGAAGCGGTCTGAGCATGAAAGAATTGAGAGTGATCAGAAGGCCAAAAAAGCCAAAGGCTTTGCGGGGATTGACTGTGTTGTGAATGCAGGAACACTTGTAACGGAACCGGACAGTTGCTTGTCAGTTGCCGGAGGAATGTGATGGCAAGACGATGATTTGTATCTTGCCTACACGGATGAAGATTGGGGACATAATTTGCCAGATGATACAGAGTATTCTGAAGAAATGGATCACATGACTCAAAGCGGGCGGTATTTTAAACCGTCACACCTGGACCAACCAGAAGCATCTCGGAAAGATAAGGAAGCTGAAAAACAGAAGAATAAACTGTTGGAGGAGGAAGTTGTACCGAAGCAGCTGAAAAAGATTCAAGCAGACATATCCATTTGGGGATTGCTCATGGCTTCAAGGGTACACAGACAAGTCGTCTTATCAGCAATGGATAAGGCTAAGCTCTCTATCGAGACAACTCCCGAGCAATTAGTGGGACTGGTCTTCCCGGGAGGGGCTTCACCGACTTTGACCTTCACAGATAAGGAATTGCCGCCTGAGGGCTATGAACATAACAAACCACTATACATCTCTGTTGAATATAAAGAGAAGTAGATACCAATCGTCTTAGTTGATACCGGGTTTGCAATTAATGTGTGTCCGTCCTGTACGGCCTATGCTATTGGCTTGAAGCCAGTAGACTTTGTACCAACGGCTCAGGTGATTCGGGGCTTATGACAATACAAATCGGGAAGTGATGGAGACAGTTCGGATTAGAACCCAGGTTGGCCCGGTGCAACAGGATATTGAGTTTCACGTCTTGGGTGTTCCAGCCACTTTTAACTTAGTCCTTGGACGGCCATGGCTGCACCAAGTGAGAGCTATCTCTTCCACTCTACATCAGATGCTGAAGTACCCCATGGAAAGAGGGTAACTATTGTTTTTGGGAATTCTTCTATACATCCTCCGCCGGAAGTCACTACACTAGTACTGGAAATTATACATGGCGAGGAAGATGTCTTTTTGTCTGGATTCACCTTAGCTGAGGCCCGGGTAGTGTATGATATCCTGGCTATTGATGAGGGGTTGTATGTCAGTGCTCAATCCGTCTACCTCATGAATAAGCTGCAACACGTACCCGAAATCGGATTGGAAATGAGCGACCTGAAGGGCGTTGCTGCATTGGCCGAAGTGCCACATAACCCTCATATCTTTGGTCTAGGTTACACGCCTACCAAAGAGGATTGGGTAAGAAAGGGAAAGGAAATGGCAGGAAGAGCCAAAACTAAGCAAACTGGGAAGCACTATGAGCTGCTGCATAGACCCATTCAAGGAACCCTGAATGGCCGCTTTGTCCAGGAGGGGGAAGATTTCCCATTCTACGGCTTTCCTGAGCCATGGTTGAACTTTGAGAAGCGTCGTTTGCCCGGGTTTGAGATCTTTTTCGACCTACAACTGCAAGAGGATGAAGTTGCAGAAGAACAGACTGACTTACCAGCTGAGGTTGAATAAAGTACAGAGGATAAGTCCAATGGCAATGAACTTGAGATAGGAGCAGCGCTGGCCTGTCTCATTTCGGATCCTCAAATCAAACCAGAGAGCTTGGGGGATGACTTCACCGTTTCCATGATTGGAGATCAATAGGCTGTGGGCCCTTCTGGTGGCATTCTGGATGCATCTATCGCACCCTCCTTCGTTTGGCAGTTCGAGGAGGGCTTTTTGTCAGCCAGTTCTGAATCAAGTAGTGAATCGAAATCTGATTCCATAGAGCTTGTGGAGTCGGAATCAGATTCTAGTTCTTCTGAGTTGGAGTCCGGTATTCCTGGGGTTGATAAGCCAGATGCCGTTGTTTTGTCCAGGTCGTCTTTTTCCTTTTCTTTTGAGTCGGTTGTAACTGAGGAATTGGACGAGCTAGAAGTTGTGAATGAGAATGGTACCACTGCTATTTCTGAGTACTTTTCTGTGCCACTTGTATATTGCATGGATCATGACTTTCAAAATTTTGATAAAAACGATGAGGAAGAAATTCCTCTGGTTTTGAAACATTTAATTAATCGAGAGGAGGAGAGGTTTGTAAAACCTTTGGTTGATGAAATCATTTCAATTAATGTGGGTACTGAGAATGATCCGCGTCCGGTCCAGATCGGGTCCACGTTGTCTTCAGAGGAACGCGAGCGCCTAGTCACTTTATTAAAAGATTTCAAAGATGTTTTCGTGTGGTCCTACGATGACATGCCTAGAATCAATCCTGAGATTGTACAGCACCGGATCCCTCTTAACCCTGAGGCCCGACCCATCAAGAAGAAGCTTCGGAGAATACGCCCTGATTGGGCTTTGAAAATCAAGGAAGAGGTCACCAAGCAGATAGACGCAGGGTTCTTGCTAGTATCTGAGTATCCTACTTGGTTGGCCAATATTTTTTCGGTGCCGAAGAAAGATGGCAGAATTTGGGTGTATGTGGATTTCAGAGATTTGAATAAAGCTAGTCCGAAGGATGACTTTCTTCTACCACACATCGACGAGTTGGTGGACTTCACCGCAGACCATGCGTTGCTCTTCTTTATGGATGGGTTTTTTGGGTACAACCAGATCTTGATGGCACCCGAGGATAGAGAGAAGACTGCATTCACTACGCCGTGGGGAACCTACTGCTACCAGGTGATGTCGTTCGGTCTGAAAAATACTGGGGCTACTTATCAACGAGCTGCAACCACGATCTTGCATGATATGATCCACAAAGAGGTTGAGGTGTATGTGGATGACATGATTGTCAAGTCCAAGGAAAGAGAGGGCCACTACACCGCCTTGAAGAAATTTTTCCAACGGATCAAAGAATATCGGTTGTGACTAAATCCACAGAAGAGCACTTTTGGTGTCACAACAGGGAAAATGCTAGGGTTCTTGATTACACAAAGGGGCATTGAGGTTGATCCTTCCAAAATCAAGGCTATCCTAGAAATGCCACCACCAAGGACTGAAAAGGAGGTGCGAAGCTTTCTAGGTAAAGTGCAATTCATAAGACGGTTTATTGCAAAATTAACCTTGACTTGTGAACCAGTGTTTGGTCTTCTGAAGAAAGGAAAGAAATTTCAATGGGATGACCGATGCCAGGTTGCTTTTGAGCAGATCAAGCAGTATCTGCAGAACCCACCCGTGTTGTCACCGCCAGAGTCGAGGAGGCCGTTGATTTTGTACTTGTCAGTAACCGACACGACAATGGGCTGTATGCTTGTGTAGGAATCTGAGGATAGAGTGGAGAAAGCCATCTATTACCTGAGCAAGAAGATGCTGGAATATAAGATCCGTTACACCCCGCTGGAGAAGGCTTGCTTGGCCTTGGTATGGGCTACCAGGAAGTTGAGGCACTACCTGTTAGCTCACTCCATAATTCTGGTTTCAAGATTAAATCCCATCAAATATCTCTTCGAGAAACCAGCGCTTACAGGTAGGCTAGCCCGTTGGTTGCTTCTTCTTTCCAAATTTGATCTGAAGTACATGACTCGTAGGTCTGTCAAGGGGAGAGCGGTAGCAGAGTTCCTAGCCGATCACCTAGTGGAGGGGGATGAAACAGTAGAGTATTTGTTCCCGGATGAGGTCATTCTGCAGGTCGAAGAAGAAATTTGGACTATGTATTTTGATGGAGCGTCTAACCAGTACGGTTATGGGATATGGGTGTTGCTGATAGCACCCGACAATTCCCATATACCTTTGGCATTCAAACTCCAGTTCAAGGTATCTAACAATGAAACAGAATACGAGGCATGTATCGCTGGCTTGGAAGCCGTCCTGGAACTAGGGCCAAAACGGCTGGACGTTATTGGGGACTCGAACCTGGTTGTGTCTCAAGCAAAAGGAGACTGGAAGGTTAAGAAGAAAGGATGAAAATCTATCACCAAACCCTGGACGTTCTGATTCCCAGGTTTGAGAAGCTAACCCTCACGCATCTGTTAAGAGAGAACAATAGCTTCGTTGATGCTTTTTCAACTCTATCTTTCATGATAGACATCTCTTTGAGAGTCCGGATGCGTCCGATCATTATTGAACAGAGCTATGTGCCGGCCTACGAGCTGATTGTCGCAATAGAAGAAGTACAAGATCAGAATCCTTGGTATTATGACATCTAGAACTTCATGGAGAAGGAAGTTTATCCACTAGGGGCAAATGCCAAAGTTAAGAGGGCAATACGGCGAATGGCTGCTCAGTTTATCATCTATAGGGGTAAATTGTACAAATGAGGCCATCTGGGAATACACAAGCTGTGTGTTGATGAAGAAGAGTCGAAGAGCCTAATGGAGGCCATTCACGAAGGAGAGTGCGGATCGCACATGAGCGGAGTGATGCTAGCTCAAAAAATTCTCAGACAGGGTTACTACTGGTCAACCATGGAGGAGGATTGTATTGGTTTTGTTCGGCGATGCCACAAATGTCAAATGCATGCAAATCGCATGAACATCCCACCATCGAAGATGTACAACATGACTTCGCCATGGTCGTTTTCAGTCTGGGGAATTGATGTTGTTGGGGCAGTTACTCCAAAAGGGTCAAACGAGCATCAATATATCCTGGTGGCAATATACTATTTTACAAAGTGGGTCGAGACCCAATCTTACGCAGTGCTGAAAGCGTCACATGTAGCCAAGTTCATCAGGAATAACATCATCTGTCGTTATGGGGTCCTGAATGAGATATCTCGGACAATGGGTCCCACTTCAAGAAAGAAGCGATCGGCTTGTGGGAGAAATACAACGTGGCTTTTCATAAGTCATCCACATATCAGTCGCAAACCAACGGAGCTGTTGAGGCTACCAACAAGAACATCAAACACATTTTACAAAAGATGGTAGAAACCTACAGGGACTGGCCAGACAAATTGCCATTTGCTCTTTGGGGCTACAAGACATCAATCCGAACTTCTACTGGGGCAACTCTGTATTCTATGGTTTATGGGATGGAGGCTGTTCTGAAGTTCCGTCGCTGCGGGTTATGGCTGAGTGCTAGATATTAGAAGCGGATTGACAGCAGAGCAGGTTCGAGGAACTAATGTTGTTCGACGAGAGGAGGCTGAAAGCACTGTACCACGTCCAAAGTTATCAATGCAGAATTGCCAGGGCTTTCAACATGAAAGTTAAGTCCATGAAACTGAAAGAAGGGGATCTAGTGCTCAAAGACAACCGAGCTCCCATCCACGACCCTAGGGACAAGTTAAGACCCAATTGGACTGGTCCTTACATCATCAAATCTATCTGGTCAGGTAGAGCTGTCATTCTTATGGACCTAGATGGCCTTGAATTCTCCCAACCAATCAACATGGACAAGTTGAAGAAATACTACCCTTGAGTGGCTCGCTAGGCCGAAAACCCGAAAGGGCGACCTAGGCAAAAGTTAGAGCACAAAAAAATTTGAAATAAGAAAACTGAGCTCGCAAGGTTGAAAACCCAGAAAGGGTGGCCTTGGCAAAAGTTAGAGCGCAAAAGGAGAGTGCTAATACCCGAGTGAACCCTAACCGAACTACGTAAGACTTGATTCCCATCTTCAGGATATGTAGGCAACTTCATTCTGAAGTCCAGCCATAAACACTTCCAAATCAACTGTGTCCATGTGTTTAATCAAGGCATCTTTGTCTGCTCGTTACCTGAAAGTTCAGTTATGATCTTCGTTATAAGAGCTTATTATAGTGCAGTGTAGTGCTATTCAGACAAGGGACAGCTTTTCATTCGTTGGATTCGGGGTTTTACATTTCAAGGATAGATTCCGGGTGTGTCCAGTTGTTATCCTTATCGAAAATGGTTTTGAAAAGTTTTAATAAAAGTTGATTTTGTCCAAATTAATCTTTTTACAACTTAGACCATTTTTAGACCAAAAAGGAAAATTTTCAGTACCCACAACTTCAATTTCTTTGATTTCAATACAAAGTTCTCCAACTCTCGATACAAATCAAAGTTGCTTTTTATTACATTCAAAAGGAAAACTTGAAAGTTAGATCAAAGCAATAAACTTGGCGCACAAGTGAGTCAGGTGTTCCTGTGTCCCCTCCTAGAGCTTGTGGAAGCTTCAAATGCTAAAGTAGGCCTGGTTTGCGCCTCATCTTCAAGCCAAGCTATGCATTCGCCAAAAAGGGCGCAACTGAAATTGAGAGCAGGAGCCAGAAGTTCTCTTATCCTCCAAGCAGTAGGATATCGAGCTAGTTGTGAACCTCAGATCAGAAATGAAGCCGGGTACTTTACCCCCTCTTCTGGGCAAGTCTGGTCATGTCCGAACTGACGCCTGAATCAGAATGGAAAGTAAAAGACACAGTGTGTCAAGCCAATCAACTGAATTCCAAGTTGTCGAGACATGCTGTAACTCATCTCGGGCAGATCAAACCCAGGGCAACGCCAAGCGATGTTAGCAGCAGACCTGCTGCACATCCAATGGCACCACCACTCTTCGTTCGGGAAATCAACTAGCCATTGGTGAAAGAAATAGCCTCGTGCTGAATATGCAGGGCAAGAGTCCACTACTTTTAACCTGTCCATGAGCCATATCTGGGGAGGGATGAAAAAATAAGAGAGATTAAAGAATGGAGAAGTGTATGTGGAGAGAAAAGTGAGAAAGGGTTTTGAGAGAAAAACAGAGCTTAAAGGTTGAGTGATGTGAGAAACACATGTGAGAAGGGAGGGAAACATTACCTGCAAGAGTAGTGAACTTCCTGCAAATTTGGTTGTCTCCCGGCGCTAGAAAGCATCCAAGCCCATCAAAGTCTCGGCCAATGCTAAGCCAATGCAGTTCTTGCCCTCTTTTAAGCCTTGGGCTACTTCGATCAAGCAAATGCTAGATCCTCCAAAGCCAGGGGCAAGCAACAAATGGGCCAACATACACAAGCAAAGGGCATGTTGTCGAAAACCATGCCAAAGACGGTCGCCGCGGTCGCCGGCTTCAGAAAATCGATGAATTAAACTGGGAATATCTAACTCCCCGTTGTGAACCAAAGATCGGGCATCGTGTAAAGTGAGCCCACACATTCTTCCTAGAGCCGGGATGTGACCAAAACAGGACTGGGGAAAGATTTCCTTGTCACGCCGGGATGCCATCAAAACTTGGAATTCTTCAATTGTCGGACATATCTCTTGTCCCCCAAAGCTGAAAACATGTGTAACTGGGTTTCAACATCTAGCCGTGGCTTGGAGGAACGGAAAACACAGCGGAGTACGACTCAGCGGGAATAGTGCATTTATCCCGAAACCTCAGAAATTTAATTTTTTCGAGCCATCTAAAGCTGCAATCCAATTTGAGAGTTTTTCGGCAAAGAATCACTCTATTTGTGGCAAAAACAAAGCTGGAATGAAGAAACCACGAAGCTGGAGCTTTTGTAGAAGATAAGGCAGTGAGTGGAGGCCAGGTGTCAACATTTTGGAGGTTTTGCACATTGATGGCCGGCAGAGGCTTATCAATGGCCGGCAGGGGCACATTGATGGCCAGCAGAGGGAGTAGATGGCCAGCAGGCCATCCTTCATAGCCGGCAGCCTCCCCTTTTATGCCCACTGTCCTCCTTTGTGAAGATCCAATTGCATATAGCAGTTGTATTCTGCTATTCGCATCTTTTGAGGTCTTGTTTTGAGTCCCTTTGGGCTTGAGCATGTTTATTTGAGTTGTATTCGTCTGGTTTTTCTTATTGAGTTGTATTTGTGTCGTTTATCAAGTCCTTGTTTTGCTTATCGAGTTGTATTTGCATTAATTGTCGAGTTATTGTTTTGTTTATCGAGTTGTTTTACTTAGTTTGTCTTTTTAGTTGTTGGTCGGTTCATTACCTGATTAAGACAATGCTAATGGAATGTTCAAAATTTCAATCAAGATCAATCTCTTTTATGCTATGCGATGTTATGCGATGCTTAGAATGCAAAATATAACATTTTTTCATCAAAAACTATTTTCCTTCTGATCATGGTCACTTTTACAAAAGAGTACAAGTTTTTAAAGAAATAAAACTCGTCTGAACTGTACAAAGTGCCAATACTACTAGTAAAAAGAAACTAAGTCAAAATATAGAAAGATCAGCGCCAACTATCTTAGGCTCGAGAGGCCCTCTCCGTCCTCTTCCTCGACGGAGTGGACTCTGTAGCACTATCTCCATCGGCGCCACTGTCCGAATCTGAATCAGAGTCTGAATCGGAGCCCTCCTCAACCTCCCCAGCCTCACCACTAGCAGAATCTGAGCCAGCATCATCGTCTCCGTCCTCAGATGACTCTGACTGTAGACTCGCTGCCTCCTCATCTTCGTTCATCTCATTATCATCGTCGCCTAAGATAGGCTCTGAAGGGCCACTCCCCATCGCCGCCGCCCCTAGCTCTGCCTTGGCTGCGTACCAGAGCCTATCTCCCTCTCCTCCGTGCTGCTAGAGGAGGTGCTGAAGGTCCTGCTGTGGCTGCTGCTGTCAGTAAAGGTGGGAGCTGAAAAGGCAGTTGGTATATGTCAGCCATAGTATGTGTATCAGATGTAAGAGTGGTGTGCAGAATAGGTACATGTAGAGTATGAATGCAATACGAGAATGCAGAGTGTCAGATGTGATCTATACACGTAGTGTATCAGTGTAGGGTGAAAAAGTGTTCAGTTGAAATGCCAATTTCAGTATGTTAGCAGAGATATGATGACCGAAATGCAAGAAGACTGAATTTTTTACCTCAATGCCATGGAAGCCGACTATCGCCTTTCTCCTCAAGATCATTCCCTCGAATGAGGCCAGCATCTTGAGTAATTCCTCTCAAGTAATCCCTCAACATACTCTGTGGAGGCCTGCAAATGTAATTTGAGATGATCAGTGTCTGGAATGAATGAATGTCTGAGTATCTAAGCAATAATGAGAAATGAAATGAAGACTAAAGTGCATACCGAAGGTGCATCAGGTGCCTTGACGTATCTGTGACCAGCTAGCGAAGGCTCAATCATAATCTGATAAACCTCTTCGGAGTATCGCCAACCAGTCAGCTCGGTCGGAAGCTCTAGCCAACCAGCCCTCTGCTCTGCCTGGGGAGTCCCTCTGGCACCGGCTGTGCTCGCCCGGCTCGCTCTGCGTGTCACCCTCACGACAGGAGCTCTCACTCCCTCGCCCTCACGAACGCCGGTTAGAGGCGGCATCAGGTGTGTCTGGATGAAGGTCGCGTAATCACCCTCCATATGGAAATACTCTGCCTCCAGCCCTACCATGAATTGAATCACCTCGTCGGCAAACAATTTGTGTGTCACTCTCATGGATGCTGGAGGTGCCACTGGTATGAATGGGGCAGGCAGGCCCAAAATTTGGCGCGCGAAGCACTCGCCCAAGAACTAGGTGCGGCAAATCGGGCCCTCGAGAAGAATGTGATGGCGGGTGATGACCTGAGCTGTATCATATTGGGCTCGGAGCCCTGACGGTATCATGGCCCAAAGCTGCCATGTGATCTGAAATAGAAAGTAAACAAAGTATTAATCGCTATCAGTTGTTAATGTGTGGATTAAAGTGGATGAAAAGTGGGAGGACTTTGTCTTGGGTTACCTCATGCGCCGCGACCACATCAAAATACTGGCAGAAAAACATGAAGCTTTCCCGGGTCCTACGGCGGAGCTGGCCATCGTATACCCGAGAAAATGGGACTGTCACTGGAACCTCCTCCACAGGCTCTGGAGCGAGAGCCGGGAAGTACGCGTACACCTATAGCTTCAGGGAAAATGCGACGATATGCGATCAACATAAGTAGATACAGAAAATGCAAAGTAGAAAGCATATAGTGTATGAGCAGATACAGAAAATCCAAAGCAGAAAGCATACAGTGTATGAGCAGATACAAAAAATGCAAAGCAGAAAGCATACAGTGTTGAATAAGTGTAAAACAAGAAATGCTGAGCAGAGAATGTAAAGTAAGAAGGGGGAACTAAGCTGTGTACCTCCCAAGCCCTCCAATAGCCTCCAATCAGGCTCCCACTCCTGCAGGAAGTCCAACTCATAAATCCGTGCAAAGTGGTGAAGCCGGCTCCGCCCCAATCATAGAATTGAACTCGATAGAGCACCACCAAGGCGCTCAGCAAATACAGGCCCACGGTATTCCTCCTGTTCGAAAACAAGGTGGTACCGAAAATGAACATGAGGAAGCCTATGGCGTGCTGCTTTGTCTCCTCGACCGTCTCAGGCTCAGTCCCCCTGAACTGCTCCTCAAACCAAATGTACCAGACCATGCCTGCCCGGCGTGTCGGTGGATGTGCCCCAAGCAGTGCGACCCATGCTGCCTTCCACTCCCCCATATCTGGGTCGAGAGGGATCGGATTACCCTCTACGCCCAAGCTTGTGATCATGGCAAAGTCGTAAAGAGGTCATCCTCATCTCCCCTGTGGTGGAGAAATGGAAAGAGTTGGTGGTGTCCCACCACCTCTACACCAGAGCACCTAGGAGAGGACGACTCGCTATGACTCGAGTCAGGCTGGTGCAGAAGATACCGAAGCCTGTCTCATCAATGATGTCGTGAACTCCAGCTGGGAGCTCACCGTACCAATCTCGAGCGGTCGTCGTGCCATAGCCTCTGAAGTCGCGGGACCTGTCCTGCGATAATGTATGAGATGCGATCAGATTAGGCAATCAAAAGTACAGTCGGATATAAAAGCAGTGATGTATGAGATACAGTTAGATCAAGGCACTGCATGAGATGCAATCAGATCAAAACAGTGCAAAAAATGCAAACAGTTAAGGGTAGTATTGTAGGTAAAAAAACAGCTTTCGTACCTCTACGGCGATGGCCAACAAATGAGACGCTGGCTCTCTTAGTAGAAGGTCCTCTGGCGCGTCCTCAGCAAAGTTAGTAAAGGATTTGATGCCTCCTGCAGTGGGTACTATGTGAGTCTGAGGATGGTACCTTGCTGGATCGAAGGGGCGTATGCTCAGTGGTAATGGCTCCGGCTCAGCCTCTGGCTTGGTCTCAAAGTTCGCCTCAAAATCTATTGGAGGAAGCTCGGGGAGAGCCCCATCATGTAGAACATCGTCCGCCATCTGAAATAGGTCCAAGATGAGTAAAAAATAAGGAAAAGTGAAGGAAAATGGGAAAACTTTGAGAAAGTCAACCCTAGGAGAGAGAAAAAGTCAAAGAAAGTCAAGGCCGGGAACAGTGTACAAACCTCGAGAGAAACTCGAGGGGAATGAGCCTAGAATGGTGGAGATAAGAAAGAAGAGTCGAAATCAAATTCCAATCTATTCAAAGTGAAGAGAACTAGAAGGATTTAGCGAGGAAAATGTTTTTAGGGTGTTGGAAAATGCGTGGGGAGCGTAGATCTAGAGAAAATGAGCACCTAGAGAGCAAGAGGAAGGAATTTCGGATGTGGGGTTGTGTGGAAATGAAGTGGTATGCCTTGTTTTTAAAGACTCAGAGGTGAAAAGTTCAAATTGCCCAAATCTGCCATCGATGGTCGGCAGTGGCACATCAATGGCCGGCAGGGGTACACTGGTGGCCGGCAAGGCACACCAGTGGCCAGCGGCCTCCCCTGGTGGCCGGCATGGTTCCACAAGTTTCCCCTGCATCCCTGGCTCTGTTTTGTGTCCTTGGATTCCAAGAAGGGCAAGGGATGTTCAGTGTTTGATTCAGAATGTCCTCACGGAAGTTCAGAATTGCGTTTCCAATGCGTGATGGTCATCGCTCATCAACGTAAACAAGGTGTATCCTTTTTAGCATATTGCAACTCTTTCGAGAGGTAAATCGGAAGTTGCCTTCGAGTTGTCTTTAGCAAATACGCTTTTGTCGTTTGTGGGGGCCGAATAATGGAAAGATCAGATGGTGTGTATCTTTGGAAGACTGATATTAATCGGCTATATCCTACGAGAGCGGGGAGCCGAATAGAATATATGTGCCGAATAAAGTATAAGTACTTAGGACCGAATAAAGGAAAGGACAATGATTAAAAAGTAGGCCCTGGCCCTGAGGATCAAGAAGAACAGGTATAAATACAGGGACAACGGTTATAGAAAGGTATGTAAGAATCACTTCACAAAGCTGGTAAATAAGCTATCCTGAGCGTCTGAACTAACTTGTCCGTCGGAGTGCTAATTCCGGCACCCCGACCGGAGTACTTGTATCTTTTCAGGTGACTAGCTGAGGATCACTAGCGTCTCCCAGGATCTAAAAAGTATTTCCAAACCACATTCCCCACAATTGGCGCCGTTTGTGGGAATACTCAATACATCCATGGCAGACGTGACTGAAGATCCTCCGGTAGCCATTGACGAGACCGCGCAGGGAGATGACCTCACTCTAGCAAATATGCTCGGAAAAGAAACCATCGCTGCAAGACACGCCTTGAACTTCGACTCACCAACGACCTCAGCGCAAGAGACAATGCAAGCGATCATCGAACAAGCAAAGCAGAATGAAGAAGTACACAGAGTTGTCAGAACCGATCACTGCAATAATGACCAAAGTCCAACACCTTCCATTCTTCAAATGGCCGTCAAAGATGGTGGGGCCACCCGACATGCGAAGAAGGGATAGGCGGTGCGAATATCACAAAGACCACGGCCACGAAACGGAAAGTTGTTACGCATTAAAAGATCACCTGGAAGAACTGGTGCAAGACGGCCGACTGCAACAGTACGTGAGAAAGGGAAAGCCAACCATGGCACTGGCCTTGAGGCAGGACTCACCTCCACTTGGCGTGATCCATATGATCTACAGCCTGCCTGAACCCCCAGCCGTGCACACAATTCAATCGCATCCAATCCCCCAAAAGCAACGTATTCCGACTGAATGGCCCAAAGAAGCTCCAACAATTACTTACAATGACTCCGATCTTAGCGGCACAATAGCTTCCCACATCGATCCGTTGGTCATTAAATTACACATAAATCAGTTCACCATCGAACGCATTCTCATAGACCTGGGGAGTACTTCAGAGGTTATGTACTACCAAACTTTCATCAAACTCGGCCTCAACAAGTCAGATCTGTCTCCATCGCCTTACCCATTGTTCGACTTTAATATGAATCCCGAATATCCGTTAGGGAAGATCATACTACCTGTTCGAGCGGGTTCCAGAACGGTCGAAGTAGAATTCCTGGTCGTAAAGCTCGCTTCGCCGTATAATGTCATCATGGGGTGAACCTGGATACATATGATGAAGGCTGTTCCAAGCACTTATCATCAGCTTGTGCGCTTCCCGACAGCCCATGGCATTGAAGAAATCCGTGGCTCCCCCCAATCGGCACAAGTAGAGACTTAATGAAAACCCTATCACTGACCCGATCTGTGGGCTTTGATACTTGTATATGAATCACTTCTGCAATGTAAACCATTTTTCTTCGTGGCTCCATTCATCTCTCAAAGTCTCCGGATTCGGAGCCCCCTTTGGTGCCTAACACCTTAGGGCCGATTAAAGTCTCCAGATTCGGAGCCCTCTTTGGTGCATGACACCTTAGGGCCGGCAAAGTCTCCGGATTCGGAGCCCCCTTTGGTGCATGACACCTTAGGGCCGACAGAGTCTACGGATTTGGAGCGCCCTTTGTGGACGTCACGATTGGCCAAACAAAGTCTCCGGATTCGGAGCCCCCTTTGGTGCATGACACCTTAGGGTCGACAAAGTCTCCGGATTTGGAGCGCCCTTCGTGGATGTCACGATCGGCCAAACAAAGTCTCCGGATTCGGAACCTTCTTTGGTGCATAACACCTTAGGGCCGATCAAAGTCTCCGGATTCGGAGCCCCCTTTGGTGCATAACACCTTAGGGCCGATCAAAGTCTCCGGATTCGGAGCCCCCTTTGGTGCATGACACCTTAGGACCGACTAAGTCTCCGGATTCGGAGCGCCCTTCGTGGATGTCACGATTGGCCAAACAAAGTCTCCAGATTCAGAGTCCCCTTTGGTGCATGACACCTTAGGGCCGACAAAGTCTCCGGATTCGGAGTGCCCTTCGTGGATATCACGATTGGCCAATCAAAGTCTCCGGATTCGGAGCCCCTTTTGGTGCATGACACCTTAGGGCCGACTAAGTCTCCGGATTCGGAGCGTCCTTCGTGGATATCACGATTGGCCAAACAAAGTTTCCGGATTCGGAGCCCCCTTTGGTGCATAACACCTTGGGGCCGATCAAAGTCTCTGGATTCAGAGCCCCCTTTGGTACATGACACCTTAGGGCCGACAAAGTCTCCGAATTCGGAGCGCCCTTCGTGGATGTCACGATTGGCCAAACAAAGTCTCCGGATTCAGAGCCCCCTTTGGTGCATAACACCCTAGGGCCGATCACAGTCTCCGGATTCGGAGCGCCCTTCGTGGATATCACGATTGGCCAAACAAAGTCTCCGGATTCGGAGCCCCCTTTGGTGCATGACACCTTAGGGCCGACTAAGTCTCCGGATTCGGAGCGCTCTTCGTGGATATCATGATTGGCCAAAGTCTCCGGATTCGGAGCCCCCTTTGGTGCATAACACCTTAGGGCCAATCAAAGTCTCCGGATTCGGAGCCACTTTGGTGCATAACACCTTAGGGCCGATCAAAGTCTCCGAATTCGGAGCCCCCTTTGGTGCAGAACACCTTAGGGCCAATCAAAGTCTCCGGATTCGGAGCCCCCTTTGGTGCATGACACCTTAGGGTTGACTAAGTCTCCGGATTCGGAGCGCCCTTCGTGGATATCACGATTGGCCAAAAAAAGTCTCCGGATTCGGAGCAACCTTTGGTGCATAACACCTTAGGGCCGATTAAAGTCTCCCGATTCGAAGCGCCCTTCGTGGATGTCACGATTGGCCAAACAAAGTCTCCGGATTCAGAGCCCCCTTTGGTGCATAACACCTTAGGGCCGATCAAAGTCTCCAGATTCGGAGCCCCCTTTGGTGCATAACACCTTAGGGCCGATCAAAGTCTCCAAATTCGGAGCCCCCTTTGGTGCATGACACCTTAGGGCCAACTAAGTCTCCGAATTCAGAGCGCCCTTCGTGGATATCACGATTGGCCAAACAAAGTCTCCGGATTCGGAGCCCCCTTTGGTGCATAACACCTTAGGGCCGATTAAAGTCTCCGGATTCGGAGCCCCCTTTGGTGCATAACACCTTAGGGTCGATCAAAGTCTCTGGATTTGGAGCCCCCTTTGGTGCATGACACCTTAGGGCCGACTAAGACTCTGGATTCAGAGCGCCCTTCGCGGATATCATGATTGGCCAATTAAGACTCTGGATTCGGAGCCCCCTTTGGTGCTTAACACCTTAGGGCCGATTAAAGACTTCGGATTCGGAGTGCACTTCGTGGATATCACGATTGGCCAAACTAAGTCTCCGGATTTGGAGTAACCTTTGGCATGAACAAAACAAAACTCGCCAACATCGCAAATAAGGTGCTTAACTAAGCATATAAAAAATTCAGAATAAGACGCAAATATCCAAAATAAAGCCTTTTGTTCAATCAAGCAGTTGTTACATAAACGCAACCCGCATTTGAGCGTTACAATTTTTATTTAATCACACAGTTGTTACATAAACACAACTTGTATTTGAGCATTACAATACCCATCTCCAAACTTAAAAGCTAAAAAAGGGAGAAGACGCATTAGTAAAGCGGCAGCGCCGAATCACCTCCTGTCACCCGGAAGTCCTCCACGGTTTGCAATGCCTTGAGCCAACTGTGCCCAAGTCCTCCACTGATACCACTGACAATGTCAAGGCAAAGATCCAGGACAAGAAAGGATAAAAACCCGACGGTCGTTTCCTTTCGAGGTGATCTACTTCAACGACTCGAAGATTCATGCCAACGTTTGGACGCCCTACTTCCCATATGGATGGGTCCTCTGCCGCGCTCCATGGCAACACCAAGATCGGCTAAACTCCAGTCTCTAACTAACATCCCCACTTATCCCACCACACATGAGTGATTGTTTATCTGCTTCGACGACTCGAAGATTCATGCCAACGTTTGGACGCCCTACTTCCCATACGGATGGGTCCTCAGCCGCGCTCCATGGCAACACCAAGATCGGCTGAACTCCAGTCTCTAACTAACATCCCCACTTATCCCACCACACATGAGTGATTGTTTATCTACGCGAAGCGCCCACTCCTTTTATTTTCAATACTGGCAGCGATCTCGAGGCCCCAATCCCGAGGCGATTTCACTAACTCTAAACTCCATGATAAAAACGTTGGTTGACATTCGCCACGACGTAGTTATCCAAACGACTTTTTGAAGCACATGCACCGTCCGAATATCTAGGCCCCGAGCCGAGTTGAATTTGCCGCAGCCACCTTACCCACTGGCTTTTGGCTTCCTCAAGTTACAATAGCCTCATTCAGAGATAAACGGCTATCACATATGGGTCGACCCTGCCGATCAACGTTTATACATTCATTCAAACATATACAGAAACGAAACGCATACATACCAAATACGAACTGCAACAAAAATATTTATCATAGAACGCTTTTTATTCGATAAAACAGGTAATATATTACATAGTTTTCAACGCGATCTGCATTTCAACCTTACAACAAGTACACTTATACGACGTCACCCTCATCCTCACTCTTCTCGATGCCGAATCAATGCCCGACGCTCGAAGAGCTTCTGTGGCTTGAGATGCCATGATCCAACCGTGCCAAAATCCACGATTTTCACATCGGCAAACTTCTTCGCCAAGTTTTTCCTTTGTCTTTTCGATTCCAACTTTTCGGCCGTCATGAAAGCCTTTCTCATAGGCCCTCCCCTTCGCGTTCTCCAGTGCAAACATACTCGCCGTCTCACGATTGGCAAGCGCGGAACTGATGAGCCGACTGGTAACCCTTTCTTCCACGATTGGGTTTCCGTGCCCGGCGGCTTGTGCCTGGGCCGCCTTGGTCTTCCTTAACTCGCGCTCGGCCGCCTCCGCGTGAGCCTCCAAACTTCGAATACGTTCCTCTTTCTTCTCCATCTCTCGACGGGCAGCGCGCAACTGCATGCTGATTTCATAGGCAGTGTAAAGCCTCTTCACTGCCCCGTGAATGCCTTCACGAAACACTTCGTAGTCCTGACGACCTACCATCGATTGCTGAACCTCAGAAGGAAAAATTTGTCGAGCAAACTCGACCGCTACATTTGGGTCCCACACGATCGAATCCGTCTATGTCATGGGTCTATTCCTCACAAACACCGCAAAGCTTAATGGGCACGGATTCGAGTCAAATCCCTTCTCAACTCGAGGTTGAGAAGACCTGCCCTGTGACTGCTTGTCCTGCCTGGGCGACCTGCTTCGACGTCGAGGAGACTGACGCCTCTCTCGATCCCTGGAACTCCTACCCCCGGTGCGCGAAGGGTCACCACCTCGATGCATGTCTCCACCCAGCTCAGCTAGCGTCTTCGCTTCCCCTCTGCTGTTAAAGAAAAGTCTGCTCAATATTCACACGATTCCTTCAAAAGCTGGAGTCAGTTGTTTACTGTATTCATAAAAGTGTTACCCATAATCATTTATCCTTCACAGAGGCAGCACCCTCGAGGCAATTTCATTAATTGTGAAAACCTCAAGCGCCCAGCGCCGACTGGATAGACCCGCCGTCGCCCGAATGATCATGCCCAGCCTGGGGCAAGGGCGTGATAGATTAATCAATCTATTCAGCTTAGGTGCCCCAGTCAGCTCACGAATCGATTTCAGAATGATCATGCCCGCCAGGGGCAAGGGCGGGATAGATTAAGGAATCAATTCGGTTTAGGTGCCCCAGCCGGCTCACGAATCGACTTCAGAATGATCATGCCTCGCCTGGGGCAAGGAATCTATTCGGCTTAGGTATCCCAGCCGGCTCACGAATCGATTTCAGAATGATCATGCCCGCCTGGGGCAAGGACAGGATAGATTAATGAATCCATTCAGCTTAGGTGCCCCAGTCGGCTCACGAATCGACTTCAGAATGATCATGCACCGCCTGGGGCAAAGGCGAGATAGATTAATGAATCCATTCGGCTTAGGTGCCCCAGTCGGCTCACGAATCGACTTCAGAATGATCATGCACCGCCTGGGGCAAGGGCGGGATAGATTAATGAATCCATTCGGCTTAGGTGCCCCAGTCGGCTCACGAATCGACTTCAGAATGATCATGCCCCGCCTGGGGCAAGGAATCTATTCGGCTTAGGTGCCTCAGCCGGCTCACGAATCGACTTCAGAATGATCATGCACCGCCTGGGGCAAGAGCGTGATAGATTAATCAATCTATTCAGCTTTTGCCCCAGCCGGCTCACGAATCGACTTCAGAATGATCATGCCCCGCCTGTGGCAAGGGCGTGATAGATTTATCAACACATTCAGCTTAAGTGCCCCAGCCGGCCCATGAATCGACAACAAAACTAAGTTTGCCTCCTCAGGCGCCCGAATGATCATGCACCGCCTGGGGCAAGGGCAGATTAATCATGATATTCAATCATAGAAAGGTCAACAGAGTAGTCATTCTAACTAAAGTAGTGAAAGGCAAACATTCTACACCAACATAACATCACAAACTGCGCATTAGTAGTGACACAAAAAGATAATTTTCATTAATAAATTGAGCGCAGACAATAGCCAATTTATACATGAAAACTACTCGAAACCAACAAAAGTCCTAAAAACAAAAACATGCATTAAAAGGGAAAGTATTTCATAAAATTCGACTGACTCCCAGATCAATCCTCGGGGTCAGACTCAAGTGGCTCAACGTCCACCTGCTCATAAGGAATTGGCAAGGCCAATGTAACCCCAGCGGCACCAAGGGCCTTGAGCCACCCCTGTTTGAACCCCCGATTCTCAAACCTGGGGACTTCATCTACGTATTCTTTGAAGGCGGCGCCTTTTCCTGCTTTGAATGCGGCAGAAGCCTCAGATTCTGCCTTTTCCTTGGCCGCCTTTAACTCTGCTAACTCAATCTCCATCCTGGTAAGCGCCTCCTCGGCTAGCCTAAGTGACTCTTTGCTCACGTTCGCCTTATCTTCGGCTTCAGAACGGTGCTGATCGGCAGCCCGAGCCCTTTCCACTTCGGCTTCGGCTCGCGCAGTCTCCATAGCGGCCCTCATCATCTCAAACTCGGCCCTGCTCTTTTGATCGACCACTTCCGACTGCAAACGGTCAATCCTCTCAAGGGCGTCGTGTAGGCGGCGGCCCAAGTCGGCGATCCTGCCGATCGTCTGCAAAACGAGTTGCGATCGTTAGATGCCATAGGTAACCAAAATCAAAACAAGTCAAAGTTCACCTACCAAAAGGGCCGACTGTGCAGATAGAGCTATGGCCACCAAATCTGGCACGGCATGAAAGGACGCCTTGTCAGCTGGTAGGGAGACTGACGCTGCCAGGCTCAAGGCTACGCCTGGGTCGGTAATGATGGATGCATCAGAAGGAATCGGCATGTCTCTAATCTTTGGCTGAACAATAAAAGGAACAACCACGTCTGATTCTTCTAAGCGAAGCCTTTTGTCGGCAAAACTATCTTCTGAACCGGCCTCTCCCTCGACGCTACGCTTCTTGCCCCGCTCTTTCGGAATCAACCGTTCATCAATGACCGGTTGTTCGACCTCCTTCGCCTTTTCGGCCTTAACAATCTTAGCCGGCTCTTCAATAACGGGTTCGGAAGACTCAACCAAGGCAAGTCCAGAACGGGCGGCCTTGGCCTTTTCCGGGCGGCCATACGCTCGGCATTTTTCTTTCGAGCCATCTGCGTGAGGCTTTCCCCAGCCATACCTTCAAAAAAATCGCCGGGTAAATCTACCAAACCTCCAAAAATATCTCCAAAAGAAAACTCGACCCGACCTGAAGTGGACAGCGAGGTAGGCTGACTACGTCTGGCTGCCTCAAACGCCGAGTTTAGGGCCTCGTCAACCTCTTCAGCCTCCTCAGTGAACTTTCTGTCCGGTTCGGCGACTACCTCTACCACCGGCTCGACGTCTTGCCCCGAGTTAGAGGCTTCGAGACCAACTTGTCTGAGACTCTTGAAGCTAGGGAAAATAAGAGCCGCAAGCTGTCGATTGCCGGATGGAATTGGAATATTGTCAGCGGCCGAAAAAGTAGTGTAAGTAGGCTCGTATCGAAAGAGTATGTGGGCCGATCTCCCTTGCTTCTGCAAGTTCGGATGACCGAAGTATCCGAGTGCAGTCGCAACCTACGAAAGGACCGCGTTGTCGGCAGAAACCAGAATCTTCTTCAAATTACTGCCTGCAAAGGCAAGGGGTTAGACACAGGGGGAAAGCCGAGTAAAAGAAAAGTTCAGTAAAACACAAGGAGGCACATGGCAACCTGGTTCACCCCTCCGTCTGGGAATAGGGTCTAGGCGATCCTCACCTTCGCCAAATTCCCAGTTCCCTCGAATATTGACCATTACGTCATCCACGCGCTTGCCAGAATTGGCGAGCATGGTTACCAAATGATGGTCAGTATCCTTGGCCCTAAGAAAGTACCGCCCAAGCCGACCGGAGGATTTGGCTAAAGCATAGCAGTGCCGAATGACCGGAACCCCAAGGTCGATCCTGAGGCGCCGGTTCAACTCTACGATCCCCATTACGATCCGAAAAAAGTTCACGTTGGGCTAAGAAGGAATCAGACCCCAATAGCGAAGAACAGCCCTAAGGAATGGATGTAGGGGAAAGCGGACCCCGCCTTTTGCAATGAATAGGAAAGGAAAGACGATTGAATTTTGATCCTCTCTCTCCATATCCAGACTGTTGTCCGTCACTAGAGATAGATGAACATCGTCGGGGATGGAAAAGTGTTGCCGGAATTTGGAGACATGACCCTCAGAAAGGAGGTCTTTCAAGTGTTTGGCCATTTTCACGGGAAATAAAGGGTTCACCAAAATGAAAGTGATAAACAAAAAGTAAGATTGCAAAGAAAAGAGAAGAAGACTTACGAGGAACAAGGAAGACGAGGGTAGACGGAGAAGAGTTGCAGAGAATGCGAGTCAGAGAAGGGATATCTGCTGGCGGTCCAAGAGTCTCGAATACTCGACGAACTGTGCATTCGAAAGGACTGAAATTTCAAATCACAATAAATGCGAGATGCAAGGTTGAGGCGGGAAAGCATAATGATGAACGAAAAGGTGTGCGTATCCTGACATCTATATTGGGGTACGCGAAGCCGCCTGACCTATTTTAACATTTCCAATTCAAGACCAAACACGCCGATTAACTTTCATCAATGGGGAGTTCGGGGGGCAATTGTGGGGGCTGAATAATGGAAAGATCAGATGGTGTGTATCTTTGGAAGACTGATATTAATCAGCTATATCCTACGAGAGCGGGGAGCCGAATAGAATATATGTGCCGAATAAAGTATAAGTACTTAGGGCCGAATAAAGGAAAGGACAATGATTAAAAAGTAGGCCCTGGCCCCGAGGATCAAGAAGAATAGGTATAAATACAAGAACAATGGTTATAGAAAGGTATGTAAGAATCACTTCACAAAACTGGTAAATAAGCTATCCTGAGCGTCTGAACTAACTTGTCCATCAGAGTGCTAATTCCGGCACCCCCGACCGGAGTGCTTGTATCTTTTCAGGTGACTAGCTGAGGATCACTAGCGTCTCCCAGGATCTGAAGAGTATTTCCAAACCACATTCCCCACATCGTTGCATAGAATGTGCATTTCTTTGTCGTTGCATAGAACGTGCATTTCTTTGTCGTTGCATGAAACATGTGTTTTGTATTGTTGCATAGAACATGCATCCCCATGTTTGCATAGAATATGAAGTTGCATTGAATATGCATTGTTGATTATTTTGCATAGAACATGATCTCGTTCGCGCCGCATAGCATATACTTCTGTTTTATTTCTTGCATGTGGTGCATAACACATACCTCTAATATTGTGCACGGTTATTCGTCTCGCATGAAACATGCATTCTTATTGCATTGTTCCTGTTAAGTTTCTTTCTTATGCAGGCACAATATTTTATGTATGGTTCATTCAGAGGAATCCCAGGTGAGATCATTCTTGTCCCTCGAATTCCTTGTTGGTTAGAAACATTCGGGTACGCTCAGTGTTTACACCATTCCTTGTTGGTTAGAAACATTCGGGTACGCCCGGTGTTTACACCACTCCTTTTTGGTTAGAAACATTCGGTATGCCCGGTGTTTACACCACTCATTTTTGGTTAGAAACATTCGGGTATGCCCGATGTTTATACCACCTCTGGTTAGAAGCGTTTGGAACGTGTTCTGATGCTTATACCACCCCGTTTTGGTTAGAAACATTGGGACGTGTTCCCGATGTTTATTCCACCTCTCGGTCAGAAGCATTTGGAACGTGTTTCATTGCTTACACCACTCATTGTTGGTTAGAAACATTCGGGTACGCCGGGTGTTTACACCGAAACCTTGCTTTGGTTAGAAACATTGGGACGTGTTCCCGATGTTTATACCACCTCCCGGTTAGAAGCGTTTGGAACGTGTTCCGATGCTTACACCACTCCTTGTTGGTTAGAAACATTCAGGTATGCCCGGTGTTTATACCGAAACCTTGCATTGGTTAGAAACATTGGGGCGTGTTCCTGATGTTTATACCACCCCTCCGGTTAGAAGCGTTTGGAATGTGTTCTGATGCTTATACCACCTTGTTTTGGTTAGAAACATTGGGACGTGCTCCAGTGTTTATACCACCCTCTAGTGTTTACACCACTCCCTTTTTTCTCTCGCGTGTGGTGCGTTAGGATGTTTTCGGTTATAAACATTCGGGTACGCCCGGTGTCTGCACCATCCTCTTCTCCTCTCGCGTGCGACGCATGAGGACGTTTTCGGTTAGAGACACGTGGGCGCATCCCAGTGTTCTCGTTGCTTTTTCTCCTCTCGCGTGCGACGCGTTAGGATGTTACACTTTAGAAACACGCGGGCGAGTCCCCGTGTTCACATCATCCCTTCTTTCCTTACGCGTGCAGCGCGTCGAAATCTTGTTTGAGACCTTGGGTGCACCCGACAGTTGCTCTTAGCCTTTCCTGCGTAAGGCATAGTTAAGTTTACATAATTTTCTTACATCCTTTCTGCATGAAATGCAGTTCGGCTTGTGATTCTCACACGTGGCGTGTTTATTTGCTTACTTCTTCTCATGTATGAGATTACTGTACCTCATTGGTTTGCTTAAAGTGTGGCATTTTCCTCGCATGACATTTGCATGTAAATGCTTCATTACAGCCTCATTGCATGATTATAAGTTATGTTTTTGCATTGTACATACCATTTTCATTTTGCCCCACCCTACGGGCGCCACTATGTATTGTTATCTTGAATGTTTGTCTAATTCTTATGGCCTTGTAAAAATGGATCGTCTCTGGGCTTTGACATTCACTCATGTCATTTTGTAACTCTGAGCTCTGTCAAAGAGGGGCAACTATAGACACCCCATTTTTGACCGTCCTCAAGACTTGGATGTTCTTACAGGTACATCTGATAATGAGTTTGATTGCTCATCGAGCGCTCGAAGTCTGCGGCAGAATGGCACAGGTTTGAGTTTTCCAAACCCTGCATCAATTCTGTCTCATTTTTGGACCATGTTTAGGTCATTTCAACATGATGTTGTTGATGGCCTGCCGGCCATATTTGGGCATTGCCGGCCATGGATCTTAGCCTGCCGGTTATTGATGTGCCTTGCCGGCCATCAATGAGCCCCTGCTAACCATCACTGATGGCCAGCAGGCCACCAGTGTATTAGTAGATATTTTGTGATATTTTGTGCCAGCTGTTTGCACAAATTGAGCCATCTTCTTGCATGTGTATGGCTAGATCTCTTTGAGGGAATTTTTCATCTTCTATATATAGAGGCCCTCTCTTGCATGTAGGGGGGTTAGAAATTTTGAAGACAAAAAAAATTTCTCTCTCTTAATATTTTGTGCCTTAAAGCCTAAATTCTCTACACTCTTGCATATGAACCCTTGATCAAACTTGATCACCATTGAGTTGAGGCTACTTGAGTCGCTCTTTGAGCTTTAGAAGAGGATATTGGCTTGGTTTGGTTTGATTTTGGTGCCTAAATTGCATCTTGTATTCAAGAGGTAGAATACTTGTGTTTTAAGCTTGATTTAAATACTTGTTTTGCCATCTTTACATATTGTTTTGAGGCTGGTTTTGACCTCTGAAAATCTCTGTTTTCATGGCCTAAAATGGTGGTTTGAGGTTTGATTGGAGTTAGGGGTAGTCCACCATTCTTGTTGCTTGATTATTAAGTTATTGTGCCATCTTTCAAAGCTTTCTAAAATAAATTTTTTGGCCCTTTTAACCACTGAATTCCAGGGGATTTTCAGTGGTAAAAACTATGTTTTGAGGTAAAAAATGGGAGAGGGTAGCCTCCCCTCCTTGTGTCTTGTTTGCAAGCCTAGATAACCTAACATGTGAGCATGACTTTCTAGCCTTTTGTACGTTAATCTCAGCTTGTTTTTGCTATTATTTTGGCATGTTTAAGCTCTGTTTTGAGCTGTTTTGGTCCATTGAGGCTTGCTTTGTATGCTTGTAGTGCAATTGTGCTTAATAGTTTAGCTTGTACTATGTTTTGGCCTTTTATTCTAGCTATTTTTAGCTTACTTTGAGCATGTTTTAGGACTCCTTTTAGGCTATTTTAGGACTGTTTTGAAGTGTTTGTACCTTTGGAGCTTTGTATTTCACACCTATAGTGTTGTGATCTTCACTAGTTTGGTGTTTTCGGCTTTTAAACATGATTTGCATGAGTTGCTTGCATGTTGTAGTATCATTTTGCATGCCATTTGAACACTGAAATCTCTGCAATCTCCCTCTATTCTTCACTCTTCCATTTGTTTTGAAAGTGGCTTTGAGCCTCTTGTTGGCTTGGGTGTGGAATTGAGACCCTCATGCCTAATGGTTTAATTCCTTCGGGAGTTCATTACCAACAGCATGAGGCCTCTTTCATGCTTACTTGTGGTTTAAGCCCTCTTTTCCTTAGAGGACACTCACCTTGGACTTAACCGGTTAAAGAATGGATCGGTAACTAAAATGAGTAAACAAAAGTGACAAGTAAAACTTGAGCAAGATAAGCATATTGTGTTGCATTGCATGTGTTCAATCGGACGTTATATTAAACACAAGGAAGATTGGAGCATTTCATACTCAAAGTGATGAAATGAGCCAATCTCCTTGGTCTCCATCACCCTTGATCATGCATGATAGGGTGGTGGCCATTTGAGTCATCTTTGTGCATTTATTGAAATTGTGCAACTTAGATCTTTGGCCATCATGCAATGAAATCGCTTGATTAGTGGTTTTGGATCCAAGAGTGCCACTCCTTTGAGGTTTTGAGATGATAAAGAGGGGCACAGTACAAATAAACCCCTGGAAAACCCTTCATTTTTCTCTGTTTGTACTCTGTTGCAGCACGGTAACTCAGAACACCAGTGGTCGGCAGTGGCTCACAGATGGCTGGCAGTGGCTCACTCTTGGCCGGCAAGGCAAATTTTTGGCCGGCAGGGGGCCGACAGTAACCTACTATTGCCGGCAGGCCACTGGTGTAATCCTCAGCATTGATTTGGTAAGGTGGAGCAGAAAGGTTTTGAAGTGTACTCAACCCTGCAAACAGAGCCTCTCAAGAGCAAACTCGGAGGGCTTTTCGGGGCGAAAACCAAGTGCATGCATCTTACAATTCCCGAAGCAGAGCTGTGGCAGTGTAGTTTAGACATTTCGCATGATTAGTTTATGTACATTGGCTTTGTAATTTAATTAATTAGTTTGCTAATTAGTTAAGTGTTGTAATAAGCAAGTAGCTTAGCTTAGCTATTTCTTTATTTTGTTTTGTAATAATTAGTCTAATTAGTTTAATTAGATTAGTTTGATTAGCTTAGCTTAGATTAGCTTAGCTCTTATTCATTCGGACCCTCCTTCGTGAGGGCACAATGTTGTAATAAGTGTGCATGTGTGTGTGTGTGTGTGTGTGTGTGTGTCTTCCAACCTCACGTCTTTCTCTCTTTTATTTAATCACTTTTGATGTTTAGATTAGGGATCATTTTTAATTAGCATACCTTATGCTTGCATGTTTCCATCCATTCATTTGTATTGCATGCACCGAGGCTCGGCGCATCATTCAAACTGCATTGCAAATTCAATATCTTCTTTGAATACGTGTTTATCACATTTTGTTCAAATTAAATCATATGCCATATTAGTAGTCGGACCTATTAATTTCATATTGCTTGTGTTGCATTAGGCATTTTGTATAGTTAAGATCATGCATTTTTCTAACTAGTTTTTGTTTTGGCTTGGAGTACTCGGTAAGCTTTCACGTTTTAGCATGATTGCATGAGTGTGATTGTCATATTGCTATGTTTCGCATGCTTTCCATGAGGCTATGTGCTTATTTGCTAAACTGTATGAATGCTTGTGGATGAAGGCTTGATTGTTTGAATTGGAACAATTCAACGAGTGTGAGTTTTAAGCCCACTTTGCGAAGTGGCAAATCATGTTTTAAGCCCATCATGTTTGATGGCAAATCCGCGTTTTAGCCCACTTGAGGGCGGCAATTTCAAACCATTTTCGAAAACAAACATGAGTTGAATTTGTTCTAATTCTTGCAATTCTAGTCTATACTTGCTTCTGTGTGTCACATAGTAAAGCTAGTTTAATAACCGGGATAAGAACACATAAGATTTATAAAAGAATATATCATGATTAGTAGAGGCCGATCTTTGATCGGGCGAGCGGGGGTGCTCATTTCAGGACTTTCCCCTCTCGTACGCAAGTTCTTGAGCCGAGGCAACTTTGGTGATGACAGACACATGGCCTTTGGCACGAGTCAGGGTTTCCTAAATTTTTCAAAAACAAAATATTTAGGTGGCGACTCTGTAATCTGGATAAGCAGTCCAATTTTGGCATTATTTAATTCAAAATCAATTTTCCAAAATGATTTGCCGGATTGAACTCTTTGGTGTTTATCAGTTTCACATTGCACTTTTTGAGATTAGATTCAGAACCGTGACAGGAGTCCAAACTGTTGGACCAATTCGAGCTCTCTGAAAGGGGGCGTGGAAAAAGTCGAGCTACAATGGCAAGGTTTGGTTAAGAGTGTATAGGCAAAAGCACAAGAAATTTCAAGAGAGAGAGAGAATTGTAGAGAGTGAAAAATAATTTTGCTCCAATTTTTCTAACCCTCAAAAATGGGAGGGAAGGTTCTATATTTATAGAAAAACATGCCACTCCCTTAGAAACATCCATCCGTACACGTGGGAGCAGATGCAAGCATTTGTGCAAACAATTGGCACAGTTGGTAAAAAATGTCTACAAAAAACACTTGTGGCTGGCAGGCCACCAATTCTGGCCGGCAAGGCACAAGGGTGGCCGACAGCCAAAAGGGATAGCCGACAGCCACAAAAATGGGCCTACAGGTCCGAAGTTTTTTAGGTTTGAAAGGCTGAGGTTTTGGTGCAAAAACAAAGCACAAGGTTAGCAGGGTTTTGAGGCTCAGAGCTGTGGCAATCCGCTGAGGACTTTCGAGCACTTGACAAGCATATACATTCATTATTGGGTGTGTAAGTAATGGTGCCCAAGTCGTAAAACGGTCAAAAATAGGGTGTCTACAGTTATTTATGGTTGTATGTTGAGATATTCTTATACTTTTTATTATTGAAAAAACACCTAATCTCCCGCCTCGAGATGAGACTACTAGTGTAGTGTGTGTAAGTGTATTTACAGATGCAGCTGCCCTGTATTCTTCAAATAATATGCTGCATGTTTGCATAGTAGGAGCAAACTATGTTTGATTAACGAAATATGTCACGCCCTGCTTTTTATTACTCGGATTCTATTACCAAACCATTATTATAGATTCAATTTCAGAGATAACATACGGAAACTCTTTACATTGACAAGAACACATTAATAAAGATTTTCTCATCCGAATACAATATGAATGCAACAGGAGTTATAGTTAAATAAATTGCCTGTAGGCTTACATCTTTTAAACTAACAGAAAAGGTTTAGCACTTTTACATGAATGGCATTCTGCCCACAAATAAAAGGCCCCGTGGCCAACAGATAAAGAAGCTCCTCGATCTTGAAACACTTCTTGTCATTCACTTGAAAAAGGATTAGCAACGTGGGATGAACATAAAGTTCAGTAGGGATCCCAACAAGATTTTAAACAATAACTACATATAGATAGCTATGATCGTGAATGTTTTATATCATATCATATACACAATGTGACGGTTTATACTGAAAATTTACATATGTAGGTATGTTTCTTAAAATCATTCGATTTACTCAATAACACGAACAATTCACTTTTCTTCCTCATTTCCCATTTATAAATAACACATCACAACTATTTGTTTTTTAAAAAAAACTTTCACAAAACCCAATCACTTCTCATTATTTTATGCCCAATACAAAACATATATTCACTTTTGATACATTCATCACATTCCCTTGGCCTTAAGTCCATGGTCAAGAAACACTTTTAACATCTCGTCCAATATGCCTGTGAGCATACATATATGTCCTAACACGAATACGAAATCAATACATGTACAATGATTACTACACTATCACATAAAACAACCCGGCCTCACCCAACCATAACCATCAACTACTCATGATATACAAGGATACACGGAGACCAAATGAGAAACAAAACAATGCTTTACCTGCCTTAAGCACGGTAAGCCAAGGATACACCTTTCTATAACGAAATGCCAATTTACTAGATACAAGCTGGAAGGTAATGGTACCTTTGCCAATTTACCAGACACCGGCTGGAAGGTAATGGTACCTCTGCCAAGTTCTCCAGGCGCTAGCTGGACGTACTGGTACCTCTTATTCTAAGCACGGCCAATTCTCCAGGCGCTAGCTAGAAGGTAATGATACCTCTCATTCCCAACACGTGAACATTTCCAACCATCTCAATATACTAGAATGCATAATAACACAAGTGTACTACATACACGATATTATTCAATACAACAATGCCATCCTCCACCGATGAGCAAGGACAAAACCTCTAAGTATATGTATTAAATACACGTAAGACAAAAATCCAATTCTCACGAGACCTTAAGTCCAATAACAATAATAATAAACTAAAATATTCATAATCCAACTTCACGTTCATTTCTGAAATACAAATCGTTATGGTTTCTTTCCTTTTTTAAACATCAATTCTCTTATTTTACAAAACTAAATCCATTCGCTTTATTTTGCAAAACCAAATCCATTCCCTTTATTTTACAAAACCAAATCCATTGATATTAAAACCATAACCCAACTCAACTTCACACGATTAATCTAAAACAATACCAATACCAATACCATGGTTACTTCTCCCTTTTAGATATAAACACAATTATACACTCCATATTAACAAAATACAAAGACTAATCAACTTCCTCTCTTTTAAATCTATTAAGTCAATAATATTAAATTAGGACTTTCCTTCATTTCAACATAAACATGACAACCTACTCCCCAATTAACCCATGCAACAACCAACTTAACAACTTAAATTACAAATTTCAAAGCCAAGATCCTTTTCATGACTTTCAGGGAAATCCATAATGAATATGGTTTTTATGCAATAAAATCTACCGCATGTCTATCTATAGATGAGGTATTGAAAAAGAGCAAAGAAATCCCTACCTTTTAAAGCGAAGAGGAGACAACCCAAAAATCACTGGTGGCGAAATCACAAACTACTTGAATCAAAAGGAAGCCCTTGACAAGATCTACAATGTTTTTCAAAGGACCAATGTGAAAAGATGCCTCTAACCAAGTAAATCTAGAGATCTATGTAAGAAAGTTAAGTTTTTAAGAGAGAGAGAGAGAGAGAGAGAGAGAGAGAAAAGAAAGAGTGAATGAGAAAAGTGTGTCTGGGGTCTATTTATAGTGGTAGAATAAAAGCCCTAAAGTCAAAGGAAAGAATAAGTCAAACCTCCAAAAAGTGGAGCCCAAAATCGGACCAAAAATATGAAAATTAACTCACAGGGGTCGACCCTTAGGACAGTGGTGTCGACCCTTACGAAGAAATGCTGAGACACCAATGTGTGCAGCAGACAAGGGTCGACCCTTGGAACCAAAGGTGTTGACCCTTTATTACAGCAGCAACACCCAGAACAAAATAGAAAGGGAATGGTCGACCCTTGGAACTCAGGTGTCGACCCCAAAAACCAGCAAAGGCACTAAGAGCAAGGCAACAAGGTGGTGTAGGCCCCTAGGAAGGTAAGTGTCAACCCCAGAACAAATTTTCCAAGTTTCTAAAGAACTTTTCAACGTAAATAAGAGTGAACGAACAATCCCAACAAGTTTAAATCGAATTGTACTCCTCTAAAACTAAGATACTACAACTCAAAAGACTCCCAAAATGAAATAAAGGATTTAAATACACTTTTAAATAGCATACTTTCTCATTGACAAATTTTTCTGTATTCCGAAATTCGATTAACAGGAGACATAATAGTAACAATTGCATTTTTTATTACAAGTACAGAAGTCTCGTATACATACATACCTTCTTTAATAATCAAGTTTAAATATGGGCACAACAACAAACATGACATAAATCACCATCAATAAGTAATTGTTAAGTTGATTTTAAAAGGGTTACAGTTTGATTGTGTTAGGTTTTATTCTTGGCAATCCCGTTTGACAAAACTCCTTTCAGTTGTATTTATTTTCGCACTTTTATTTCAGTGAGGCTATGAGTGTTTAGATGCGAATCCAACCTGAATTGTGCCTTTCAGAGAAGTTTGTGATGATAAAGCTTTCAAGATTGCCACTTCGCTGAACGGGGAAAAGGGCGCTCGAGCGGGGTTTACAAGCTCTCAACATCTCTGCAGTCACCTGAAAAAGTATTGAATAGTGTGTTTCGACGCTCGAGCGTCCAAACTGCCGCTCAAACGTGGAGCCTGTATGAAATCACAGAATTTGAAGTCTCCGCTCGAGCGGGAAAACCCACGCTCGAGCGGACCGCGCGATCCCAGATTTCCAGATTTGTTAAGGAGTTGGTTTTCTTCTGAAACTAGGATTGCTTTGGTTTTCTATAAATAGTTGGTTTTCTCCCAACACTATAGGAACTTCTCCAGATCTTCTTTTTGGTTTCTAGGGTTTATATCCGGGGATACTTTGTGAGTTTTCTTTGATGTTTTTATTGAGTATTCAACTCATGGTTTAAAGAGAGTACATCAAAGGTTTGGTTTGTTCTACAAAAGAGAGAGTTGTTCTTCAGTGGATTCTGAAGAATTCGAGCCTGAAGCTTTGGTGGATTCCGGGGTGGCTCATCGTAAAGACAATTCCGAGGTGAAGATGGGGTTGGAAGAGGCACATAAAGGTTGGTTCAATTAGGCGTTGTGGATTCGCTAGGTAATTAAGAGTATACCTGTTTAATTCCTTTAAATCTTCTTAGTGGATTGTTCTTGTGGCTGTTGCCCGTGGTTTTTTTATCACAGTTGGAGGTGTCCAATTGTGGTTTTTTCCACGTTAAATCGTTGTGTCTCTTTGTCTTGATTGTTTGATTGGGATTGTTATATTCTGCTTAAAATTGATACATAATCACAAATCAACATCTAGAGGATTTCTAGATTTTTCAGATTGTAATATGCTGCATTATCTAAACTAATTATAAATATTTTATTTTGTAAAGCTCACTCATACAATACATTTCTTATTTCTACACCAAGCGAATGACCAGTGTGTGAAAGTTTAACTAATTTAAATAAAATAATTCTTTTATTTAATTTCCAATCATTATCAATAAAAGCATGCAATAATACATTGATATTCTAAACCATTATTTGACCACCGATCAGATGTTAAACAAACCCTTGCATTCAAGTTTTTAAAGATATTAAATAATTCACTTTTAATATCCTCAAATTTCTTTAAAATCCTATTTCTAGAAGTATTTCTTAAAAACTTTGATATTGTAGTACAAAACTTTCGTGAATCATTTCGGTAAAATTGGGACATTCACTAGTAATAAAAGATTGTTCTTTTTTAATAATATAATCAATTACAGAATTTTGTGCACATATAGGATCATATGAAAATGTTTGCAAATTACCAGTTGATGAAGCTCTTAATTGCATTTGAATTCTAGTAATAAAAGATATCAAATAATTCACTTTTAATATCCCAACAAGAACTTTTCAAAATGTTTTCAAACACTACTAGTTGTGCCCCTAGATGATGATCCAACTGTTGGAAGATGAATATTAGAAGGAGAATCAACAGATTCATGTTGTGTAGTATATGTATTAACATCGACATAAACATTAGGACTATTGTAGATAAAATAATATATAAAAACTAACAATTAATTTAAATAATGTATAAATACAATGAGTAAAAAATAATAACCAATATTTGTTCACAAATAATTAATGAAAAAAATGAGTAGCTAATAAATTTAATTAAACTAATTATATACCGACTGGCGAATGCGATACAGAAATTAACTTTTTCTGATAAAATTTTCTTGTTGCACAATTGCAATTGCCACTTACGGATGACACTTCTTAATTAATTGAGAGTTGAGAGAGATTGAGAGTTTAAGAGAGATAATTGTTTGTGAGATTTATTTTGGAAAATGGGGGGATATTTATAGAAGTTTGAAAGAGTGAAGAAAATTTATAAATAAATTAAAAAAAAATTACCGTTGTGTTAGATGGTAATATGACCGTTATATTATTTTTATTATTATTTTTTTTTAAGTTTGCAAAGGTGCATATATATATATATATATATATTCATTCATTCATTGCAACTTGATGTGAGTGATGCATGACATTGACAACGGGGCAAGGGTAGACGAGCGACACTAGCAGGGGTAGCAGGAGAGGTGTTGAAAATTAATTAATTATTTTTCTTCATTCATTGCAACTTTTGCAATGATGATGTGAGTGAAGAGTAATGCATGACAATGGAGGGGGTAGGCGGCACTGGCAGGGGGCAGCATCAACTTTGCCTCCTTGCAAAGAAATAGCCTTTTTTTTTTTTCTTTTTTTCTTTTTACTGTTGTTGCAAGATCAAGCCTTTTTTTTATTATTAATATTGTTATTTTTTTAATTATTTAACCGTTGCAACTTGCTTTTTATTTTTTATTTTATTTTTGAAATTTGACTGTTGGTAAATAGAGGGTCGGGTGGGTCGGACTAGGCCAACGGGTTAGGTCGGGCTTCAAAGGTATTGGGCCGGGCTAAGCTCGGGCCCAGGCCGAAACGGGTCGGGCCCATCTCAGGCCTCGGGCGGGCTTCGGGCCTTCCACAGGCATTGGGCCATTTTTGTACCCCTAATTCCTATTGTTTATTTTGGCAAAACTGAAGTGAGGAGAACGAGAGTGAACCTTCAAACTATCTATCTATCTATCTATTGTTAAATCAATTTATTCGAAAATTTATCAACTCCTCACATGACAATTCATCTCAAAGTGAAAGTTTTTAAGGAAAAAATAACATTTCATTAATTAGGTTATCAATTTGTTATTATTATATAGAGATAAGTAGAGAAGATAAGTATGTATTTCTTTTTTTTTTCTCAGAACATATCTTAGGATTGTAGCACCATAATACACAAAACTAAAAAATAAAATAAAATAAATACGTGTTCTATATATATATATATATATAAAATTCTATTTGGTTGAGTTTTTAGAATTTGTGTTCTAATTTTTTTCCCCCAAAAATTAGAACCTAGTTTCACATAAATAAATACTAAAAAGCACATTTTTAAAAAATTTTAAATTGTTATTTACCAAAAAAGGGGAAAATCTTATCAAAAGAATGTGTTTTTTAGATTTTTTTACCAAACTAATTTTTGAACTTTTTTTTTTTTTTGAAAACTCAAACAAACAAATTGAATCAGTATATCATTGATTTTTTAATCAAAAGAAAAGAAAAAAATGTTGATATTTAAAAATGAATTTATTCTTTTTAAAAATTGTTTATGTGAGGAATAACTTAATTAATTGGTAATCACTTATTTATGTGAGACTTTTTCTTTTCTTTTCTTTTCTTTTCTTTTTCCCGCTATGTACATGATTTTCATTAATAATCACTTATTTAGATTTATATGAATTTGTTCTCTTTATATGAGAAATATAGATTGATAACTTAATTAATTGAATTATGTTAAGGCTAGGTTATTATATATATATATATATATATATATATACATATATATATATTTCTTTTAAATAAAAAACAACCTCCATATTGAGGTGGGCTGCTATGTGGACAATAGGTAAACAACCTCCATATACCAATACCATGATTACTTCTCCCTTTTAGATATAAACATAATTATACACTCCATATTAGTAAAATACAAAGACTAATCAACTTCCTCCCTTTTAAATCTATTAAGTCAATAATATTAAATTAGGACTTTCCTCCGTCTCAACATTAACATGACAACCTACTCCCCAATTAACCCAAGTAACAACCAACTTAACAACTTAAATTACAAATTTCAAAGCCAAGATCATTTTCATGACTTTCAGGGAAATCCATAATGAATATGGTTTTTATGCAATAAAATCTACCGCATGTCTATCTATAGACGAGGTATTGAAAAAGAGTAAAGAAATCCCTATCTTTTGAAGCGAAGAGGAGACAATCCAAAAATCACTGGCGACGAAATCACAAACTACTTGAATCAAAAGGAAGCCCTTGACAAGATCTACAATGTTTCTCAAAGGACCAAGGTGAAAAGATGCCTGTAACCAAGTAAATCTGGAGATCTATGTAAGAAAGTTAAGTTTTTAAGAGAGAGAGAGAGAGAGAGTAAGAGAGAGAGAAAATAAAGAGTGAATGAGAAAAGTGTGTTTGGGGTCTATTTATAGTGGTAGAATAAAAGCCCTAAAGTCAAAGGAAAGAATAAGTCAAACCTCCAAAAAGTGGAGCCCAAAATCGGACCAAAAATATGAAAATTAACTCACAGGGGTCGACCCTTAGGACAGTGGTGTCGACCCTTACGAAGAAATGTTGAGACACCAATGTGTGCATCAGACAAGGGTCGACCCTTGGAACCAGAGGTGTCGACCCTTTATTTCAGCAGCAACACCCAGAACAAAACAGAAAGGGAATGGTCGACCCTTGGAACTCAGGTGTCAACCCCAAAAACCAGCAGAGGCACTAAGAGCAAGGCAACAAGGTGGTGTCGACCCCTAGGAAGGTAAGTGTCAACCCTAGAACAAATTTTCCAAGTTTCTAAAGAACTTTTCAACGTAAATAAGCGTGAATGAACAATCCCAACAAGTTTAAATCGAATTGTACTCCTCTAAAACTAAGATACTACAACTCGAAAGACTCCCAAAATGAAATAAAGGATTTAAATACACCTTTAAATAACATACTTTCTCATTGACAAATTTTTCTAAATTCCGAAATTCGATTAACAGGAGACATAATAGTAACAATTGTATTTTTTATTACAAGTACAGAAGTCTCGTATACATACATAGCTTCTTTAACAATCAAGTTAAAAATATGGGCACAACAACAAATATGAAATAAATCACCATCAACAAGTAATTGTTAAGTTGGTTTTAAAAGGGTTACAGTTTGATTGTAGTATGCCGCATTATCTAAACTAATTATAAATATTTTATTTTGTAAAGCTCACTCATACAATACATTTCTTATTTCTACACCAAGCGAATGACCAGTGTGTGAAAGTTTAACTAATTTAAATAAAATAATTCTTTTATTTAATTTCCAATCATTATCAATAAAAACATGCAATGATACATTGATATTCTAAACCATTATTTGACCACCGATCAGATGTTAAACAAACCCTTGCATTCAAGTTTTTAAAGATATCAAATAATTCACTTTTAATATCCTCAAATTTCTTTAAAATCCTATTTCTAGAAGTATTGCTTAAAAAACTTTGATATTGCAGTACAAAACTTTGGTGAATCATTTCGGTAAAATTGGGGCATTCACTAGTAATAAAAGATTGTTCTTTTTTAATAATATAATCAATTACATAATTTTGTGCACGTATAGGATCATATGAAAATGTTTGCAAATTACCAGTTGATGAAACTCTTAATTGCATTTGAATTCTAATATCAGGTTGTTGACTTTGTAAATGTTTGTTAACATGCCTTTTTAGATACTAGTACCCCCTGCAGATGCAACACTAAGTAAATGTGCACAATATTTACATTTTGCTTTAAATGCAATTGTATCATCAGGATAATTTATAGATATTTTTTCAAAATATTCTCAAACACTAGTAGTTGTGCCCCTAGATGATGATCCAACTGTTGGAAGATGAATATTAGAAGGAGAATCAACAGATTCATGTTGTGTAGTATATGTATTAACATCGACATAAACATTAGGACTATTGTAGATAAAATAATATATAAAAACTAACAATTAATTTAAATAATGTATAAATACAACGAGTAAAAAATAATAATCAATATTTGTTCACAAATAATTAATGAAAAAAATGAGTAGCTAACAAATTTAATTAAATTAATTAATGTTACTGACTGGCGAATGCGATACAGAAATTAGCTTCTTTTGATAAAATTTTCTTGTTGCACAATTGCAATTGCCACTTATGGATGACATTTCAAAATTAATTGAGAGTTGAGAGAGATTGAGAGTTTAAGAGAGATAATTGTTTGTGAGATTTATTTTGGAAAATGGGGGGATATTTATAGAAGTTTGAAAGAGTGAAGTAAATTTATAAATAAATTTAAAAAAAATTACCATTGTGTTAAATGGTAATATGACCGTTATATTATTTTTATTATTAATTTTTTTTTTTAAGTTTGCAGAGGTGCATATATATATATATATATATATATTCATTCATTCATTGCAACTTGATGTGAGTGATGCATGACATTGACAACGGGGCAGGGGTAGACGAGCGACACTGGCAGGGGTAGCAGGAGAGGTGCAGAAAATTAATTAATTAATTATTTTTCTTCATTCATTGCAACTTTTGCAATGATGATGTGAGTGAAGAGTAATGCATGACAATGGAGGGGGTAGGCGGCAGTGGCAGGGGCAGCATCAGCTTTGCCTTCTTGCAAAGAAATGGCTTTTTTTTTTTTTTCTTTTTTTCTTTTTACTGTTGTTGCAAGATCAAGCTTTTATTTTATTATTAATATTGTTATTTTTTTAATTATTTAACCGTTGCAACTTGCTTTTTATTTTTATTTTATTTTTGAAATTTGACTGTTGATAAATAGAGGGTCGGGTGGGTCGGACTAGGCCAACGGGTTAGGTTGGGCTTCAAAGGTATTGGGTTGGGCTAGGCTCGGGCCTATGCCGAAATGGGTCGGGCCCATCTCAGGCCTCGGGCGGGCTTCGGGCCTTCCATAAGCATTGGGCCATTTTTATACCCCTAATTCCCATTGTTTATTTTGGCTAAACTGAAGTGAGGAGAACAAGGGTGACCCTTCAAACTATCTATCTATCTATCTATCTATCTATCTATCTATTGTTAAATCAATTTATTCGAAAATTTATCAGCTCTTCACATAGCTCTTCACATGTCAATTCATCTCAAAGTGAAAGTTTTTAAGGAAAAACTAACATTTCATTAATTAGGTTATCAATTTGTTATTATTATATAGAGATAAGTATATATTTCTTTTTTTTTTTCCTCAGAACATATCTTAGGATTGTAGCACCATAATACACAGAACTAAAAAATAAAATAAAATAAAAACGTGTTCTATATATATATATACAATTCTATTTGGTTGAGTTTTTAGAATTTGTGTTCTAATTTATTTTCCCCAAAAATGAGAACCTAGTTTCACATAAATAAATACTAAAAAGCACATTTTAAAAAAATTTTAAATTGTTATTTACCAAAAAAGGGGAAAATCTTATAAAAAGAATGTGTTTTTTAGATTTTTTTACCAAACTAATTTTTGAAATTTTTTTGAACTTTTTTTTTTTTTTTGAAAACTCAAACAAACAAATTGAATCAGTATATCATTGATTTTTTAATCAAAAGAAAAGAAAAAAATGTTGATATTTAAAAATGAATTTATTCTTTTTATAAATTGTTTATGTGAGGAATAACTTAATTAATTGGTAATCACTTATTTATGTAAGACTTTTTCTTTTCTTTTTTTTTTTTTTCCCGCTATGTACATGATTTTCATTAATAATCACTTATTTAGATTTATATGAATTTGTTCTCTTTATATGAGAAATATAGATTGATAACTTAATTAATTGAATTATGTTAAGGCTAGGTTATTATATATATATATATATATTTTTTTTTTCTTTTAAATAAAAAACAACCTCCATATTGAGGTGGGCTGCTATGTGGACAATAGGTAAAATTTTGAGTAAATTAGGGAGGCTCCCTAAATTTATTGATTATCAAAAGGTCTATCTATCTATCTATCGTATTATTAAAAAAGGAATAGCTACTTTGGAGTCCTGAAACCCTGCCTTAGGAGGAATTATCTTGTCTTCTAATAATTCTAACTATGTTGTGTAATATTCTAATTCTATTAGTTGCTTTATGTAATATATATATATATATACATAGGAGAAAAAATAAAAAATAATGGATATGTAATTAATAAAATTGCAAGAGCATATATGTGATAATTTTTCCTATCTTAGAGAATTTTAGTATTTTTCTTAAAATAGCCTTAACTTCTCAAATAATTCTATTATTTTTTAACTTGGGTTAGTTTGTAATTATGGATAAAATTTATAAAAAAAAAAATTAACATAAAATAAATTATAACCAATCACTTCCACTTTCCCACTATTCACTGGTGTGGAGTTCCAAATTATGTTTACCGTTGCCACAACTTTCACCGTCTTCACTCCTTTTTATTCACGAATTTTTTATTTTTATTTTTTGGAGAGGACTATTCAAAAATATTGTAATCTTATATATTTTTTTTTTCCAAGTTTGTGGAGTGATTATCAAAAAACATATCTGCTGCTTATCTACATTGCAAGTGCAATACTGTTAATTGTTTTTTTTTTTATTTTCTTCGTTAAAAAGTTCCGTTATCGAATTAGATTCTTTGGAAAAGAAAAATTACTGAGAGAGATTTGTAAGAGTCTTGGGTCAGGGGGACTTTTGCCATGAATTTGGTGTTTCTGTTTCCTTCATTTGGTGAACGTGAAATGGGTATGCTTCGATGGAAGAATTTTTACAATTGTTGAGCAAAGATTTGGGTGAAATTGCTTTTAGTTTATATTCTTTTTTCTTTTAATCGGTGGTGAAACTGTTTGAATTAGTGAGTTTGTTATTGGGAAAATGCATGAGACCCTAGTGGGGGTCCTGGGGATCTCTTCCCATTGGTTCAAAAAATTGTTTTTTTTTTTTCTCTCCATTGGCAGTCCCCCACGTAGAGGTGGGGGTGCTGGGTGTCCTCTTCTGCGGGGGTTCTCCAGCAGGACTCGTGTGTATATATTGTTTTGTTGGAGCGAGAAATTTATGTGAAGTAAGATTAAGATTTTTTTTTTAATTGCTGTGATTTTTTAATGGTTGAGTTTCTTTATGTGTATCAAATCTGTTTTACTATAATTATTAGGAAAATATTTGGTAACTCAAAATTTTGTGGCTCAAATGGCTCAAATCTGTCAAAACCTGTCAAAACGACGTCGTCTTACACTCAAAACGATGTCGTTTTGAGTGATTTGAGCCATTTGAACCACAACATTTTGAACTACCTAACATTGTTGTAATTATTATTATTATTATTATTATTATTATTATTATTATTATTATTATTATTATTATTATTGTCTATCAAATCTCTTAGACGATAAGTGTTTTAAGTGTCTTGGCTTTGTATTTTCTTATTTTGTGTGCTTAATTGTTTTGCTGGAGCAGATAATTTATGTGAAGTAAGATTAAAATATATATATATATATTTTTTTGGTTGAATTTTTTTCAAATTGAAATCTCAATATAAGAGAAATTGAGAGATTCATTGTAACAACCCCGACCTATGATTAGTCGTTAAACCATGATTAATTATGCCTAATGAGTAATTAAGATAAAATTTTGAATTAATTACATATGTGTTGCATTATTTGTGTTTCTATCTGTTTATCGTAGGAATATCTGTTTGAGATTCTGTTATATTTTGCGAATTGAAGGCCTTGTCGACATCTGATCATGAAATTGACTTGGTATATGTGTTATGTGGAATTTTTAGAATTTTATGGTAGGCTTAATTAAAATTCAATTCGGAACAATTAAATTAGAATAAATAATGCCCATTTGATTAGCGTAAGCCAAGTTTAATTAAGACTCATTAATGAGCCTATATAAGGCCACTTCCAACACCTTTTATATACTTTACACTCTCAATTCCTCATTTTGAAGACTAAACGTGAGAGAGAGAGAGAGAGAGAGAGAGAGAAATGAAGAATTGAGTGCAACCAAAGTGACTTGCTAGAGAATTGAAGGGAATTAAGGAGAATTAGCTTGATCACTCAAGAATTGGACTGCTTGAAGCTCAATTGGAAAGTTTAGGTGAGAATTCAATCTTTTGATGATGCATTTAAGTTAGCTAACTCATGAGTTCAAAAGAAATTCTACATTAAGACTAGAATTGAGCTTGGTTAGATGGCTATGGGAGTGTATCATGCATGCATGTATAATTCTCATGATTTTAAAGTTGCATTCAAAGAATTTCCTCTTGCATGTCCTCAATTTGGCTTTGTTATAAGAATTCATCACGTTTTCCATCAATTTTCCTTCTTTGATGATGATTTGGAAGCTTTGAACTCACTTCATTGCATATATGATATGTTTTCAAACTTTTCAGTTTGAATTGGCACAATTGTCATGCTTTTGGACTTTGATTTTGTGAAATGATTTTAGATTCTCAATGTTTTACAAGTTTGAGCCTGTTTTCTCAAGTTTTGGGGTCCAAAAGTTGTATTTTGCGACTTTGGATTTGAGTTTTGAGCTTGAGAGCAAATTTGGAAATTCTAGAATTCTGCTCCACTGCTCAAGCGACCACCTTTATTTTTATACTTCCACTTGAGCGACAAATAGATGACTCGAGCGTGAAATTCATGCTCCCAGAAGTTTACCATTTTTGCAGACCGCTCGAGCGAAGACCTCAATCTCACGCTCGAGCTCCCGTTGAGCGTGCGTCGAGCGGAAAAATCAAGCAACAAGTACTTTTGCAAAGTTTACAAACCGCTCGAGCGAAGGAAGTTGCGCTCGAGCGACCACTCACATGTTTGGACGTCCGCTCGAGCGAAGGAAGTTGCGCTCGAGCAAGACCCCTGTTTCCAGCATATTTAACTAAGTGTTTTCAAGTGTATTTTAGCATCCTAGGCATTCCTAAGCTAAGATTAAGACATAATAATGAGGATAAGACTTAGAAACATACTAAGAACGAATCGTAATGAGTTAAGTATATTCCGAGCGTGTGTTTCAATGTGTATTTGCTATGTGTTTGTATAGGTCATGCGCCATAGACTATCCAAATTGCTCGCTTTTTCTATTTTGTTATCGAAGCCATCTGTGAGTAATAACTCTGTAAAATTATGTTTAACTTTAATTATTTTATGATGATATGAAATGATCAGTTTTCTGAAATGTTATGTTTTGTATGAATAAATAATTGTCTAAGTTTCTAAAATGTATTCGTGGCATCCTTAGCATCATATGATAAGCATCCCTTTATGGGTCATCGGAATGCCTTTATGGTCGTCCCTTTATGGGTCATCAGAAACGTCTCTATACACATGAGTCATCGGAATGCCTTTACGGTCGTCCCTTTATGGGTCATCGGAAACGTCTCTATGCACATGAGTCATCGGAATGCCTTTATGGCCGTCCCAAATATGGGTCATTCGATTTGTTAACGCTAATGGATGTACCACGTACTATCATGTGAAATATACGAACTTTGGATACGAATATGATTATGTATATGAATTTGTTTCTGCTTTGACATCTGATTATGTACAAGACTCTATTTTTGTATGGACATCATTCAGTAAAACATTTACTCTGCTGTTATGTACTAGGCTTCCGCTCACTATTTATATTATGTATGTAGGTGAGCAGACGTGTGACCAGGCCTAAGCTGCTGCCTGGAGAGTTTTGTTTTGTTAGCCAGCCACCGTGCCTCCCGGGGAGGTTTCCGTTTGAAAAGTCAAGTTTTGTGAATCATGTGAAGGATGTTTTTGTTTTGTTTTTGTCTCACTGTACTTTGGACTAAGTCCTTTATGATACTATTTGTATGGTGGTGCATGACGTATGGAAGTTTGACAACATATATATATATAGTTTTTAAATTTTTTGTCCCATGTATGTCTACACAGCTCTATAGACATTGTATTTCGTATATTTGCTTCCTCAGCCCTTTATATTTTGTTATTTTGTTCAGAGGCCTTTAGTAATCCCAAGGTTACTGGCCGGTTACGACGCTAAACCTATAGAGGCAGGGTTGGGTTGTGACATTCATGGAACCCACCATAGGTCCAGTTTTAATAATCTGAACTATTCGTTGAGTAGAATATTCATGTAAAAAATTAAGATGATCAGATATCAGTAACTATATGTTTGAATCAAATTTATATTATAAAAAATGAATGATTATTCTTGAAATTATATTTGTTGTCCATTTTTTTTTAAACAAATATGATTTGAATGTATAGCTATCAATATTCAATTATCTTGATTTTTTACATGAGTATTCTACCCAACGAGTCCTAAAAAATGAACGGTTCGAATTATCGAAATTGATTTCAAAATGAGTTTACCAAACCCAAACACTCTTAAGATGATAACTGGAGAGAAGCCAAACCATTTTTTTTTAATTGTTGTGATTTTTAATGATTGATTTTCTACATTTATACCATATTTGTTTCATTGTAACTGTTTATTTTTTTCTGTGTCTATCAAATCTCTTTAACTATAAAGTGTTCTACATGTCTTGAGTTTGTATTTTCCTATTTTATGTGGTTTTTTCCAGTTTTCCCTCTCAATTTCTTTTTATTTTATCTATTTATTTTATTTCTTTATTATGATATATTAATTGTGGTTAATCAATTCTCCAATATTTTCCCCAATTCTTTCTTTCATTTTTTTATTGGAACTTTTTTCTTTCTTAATTTTTTTTTATCAATTGCGATGAAGCAATTCTCTATTGTTTTTCCAGTTCTTTTTCTCAATTTTTTTTGACTGAAACTTTTTTTCTCAAATTCTTTTTATTTTATTTTATTTATTATATTTATCTATTATGATATATGAATAGTGATTAACCAATTCTCCCTCTCTTAAACTCTTTATTTATTTGTGTTGGTATGTATTACTAACTAAAACTTTTTCCCCAGTTCTCTCTCAATTTCTTTTTTTCTTTCATTTTTTATTTGTTATGATATATAATAAAAATTATATTAATAAGGAGATTCCAAAAGATTTTAAAACTAACAACAGAAAAGAGATAAGAGAACCATAAGATTATGTATGAGTAACAAATAATTTTCAATTTGTTTGTTATATCTGATTCTATTTTTTATATTTATTGATTAATAGTTTATTTGTAAATAATAAGAAGACTTCAAAAAAATATTAAAATTGAAAAAAAAAAAAAAGGATACTTGAGAAACTATGTACAAATATAGTTTTAAATTTAATTAAGTAAATAAAAAATAAAGTTACAAATAATAAGGAGGATACCAAAATTATTATTTGAATTCTTTTTTTTAAAAAAATCTTAAAAATATGCTTGAAAAAAAAATCATTATTTTGATATTATAATTTTTTTATTATTGCGCACTCATCGCGTGTGTTCTACCGCTAGTATATATTTATGCGCAAAAACTTTATGTGGCGTGATTCTTGTCCTTGGATTTTCTTTTTTTGCCCCATGTCACGATCTTGGTACAAAATGTTGGACAGTGTTAGGGGGGTTTGACTTCTCTTAAGTTGGTCACCTCAACATGAGTGTCACGTCCCAATTTTAAGAAAAATGCCTCAGACCCCTAGTGGGGGTCACTGCGGGTCATGAATGGAGGCTTCCCATTGGTCAAAAAAAAAAAACTGTTTTTTTTTTTTTTGTGATTTGGACGAATGGGGGGCTGACACCTCACTGGGGGTCGACCCCCAGTGGGGGTCTGTAGCAAAGTTGCAATTTTAAAGACTAATTAGGCATAGAGCTGTGTAAGAAATCCGTATAATCCGTAATTTGATCTGGTCCAGTCCAATCTGATAGGTTTAGATTGGTTTTTTGAATCCGTGGTTCAGTTCCGAATTTGAAATTTAAAAATCCGTAGGTCGTGGATCAGTTCCGAATTAAACCCATGGTTCCAGATTGGAACCGATTCGAACCGTATACAAATAGTCTATATTTATACTATAGACCCTCCCACATAATATCATTTCTTATTCCATATAAAAGCTAAGCCCTTATTCCATGCTGCTGCTGCTATGCTTTTGTTTGTTTGTTGCTTTTGTTTGTCCAAAACCAGTTTTCTTATTACTTTTGTTTGATGCTATGTTTAGTTTTAATATAGAGGAGAACTCTTCTTTGTGTAATGTGTATCCAGTTTTATTGTTTTTGTTTATTGCTTTTGTTTGATGTTATGTTTAAGTTTTTATGAAATTAAAATGTTCTATTTTTTATTTTGTTATTTAACTATGTGAATCTGTGGTCCTAAATCGATCCAATCCGTGTTTAAATGGATTGATTTGGATTGGTTCCACGATTCAAACAGATTGGATTGGTCTTGGTTTTACCCCAATTCGAACCATGCTCACCCCTAATTAGGCAGAAACTAATTAACCTAAGCATGAGCGTTTTGAAAGAAATCCCATTCTCATTCAATTAATTATCAAAAATCTTTTTTTATTAAACATTTTATTTACTCTTCACAAGTCAATACATGAAAATACAATTGATGAAAACTATTAAACCCATTCTCCATATACTATATTGAATATAACATATTCTTTTACAAACATAATGCTCCAAAGGCTTACAATAAATAAGAGGGTGTTTCCCTTTACAAAGTATAATACTCAGCCAAAAAAACAAATAAAACGCACTACGGCTCATCACCACTTTATAACTATGTCAAGATAAACTAGTTGTTTGCTCCTTAAGCCCGAAAACATTCCATGTACACATACATGAAGGGAGTGAGCAAACAATCTCATATGATAACATTAAAAGATATGTGGTTACAACGATACTCATACATATATGTAAAATCATATCATGTCAAAAACTTATAATTTTATTACATAATCCCTTAAATCTAATTTATTTAATTAACCCCAACTAGTCAACTTAAATAAATAAGCATGCTCCAAATGTCAATAGGACATCATTTTCAACATATTCAGTTAACTCATCCCCATTAAATTAAATAGTTAAACAATTCATAAAGATCTCCTACAAAACGTCCGATACATTTCATTTAAATGACTCATACTAGTTAACTTAAATGAATTCACAAGTTACAATGACGGGTAGTAACATATCAATTCCAATCCGTTTATTTAATTAACTCATATCGGTTAACTTAAATAAATTCACAGTCAACAAGCTACTAATAAGTATATACATATCTCATTTAATTAACTCATGCTAGTTAACTTAAGTAGGTAATCAATCAAGAAGCGATCCCAATTCATAATATTCCAAGGCATTACCCACATTTTCTGACTATAAACACAAAGGGGCAATCGGGCACTAATTACAACATATATACCCATTAGCAATAACAACTCATAATAAAATAAATAACTTGTGGTCTCGTCAAGCCCCACATCATCACCGTGGTCTCGCCAACCTCACGCCTACCTACTTTACCGGTTGCTAGCTAGAAGGAACTCATTACCTCTATATAGCATAGCCTACTTTACTGGGTGCTAACCGGAAGGAACACATTACCTCTATATAGCATATTAGCTCGTTTTATTGGTTGCTAATTGAAAGAATCACATTAACCTCAACAAGTTAATCCAAGGAAAAAAAATAAAAATTTGATAACTCATTCTCGTTTTAATCCAAAACATCCATTTGCTCCAAACAAATTGAAATCATCATTTCTTTTCATTTTCGCCTTAAAAGTCACCAAATAACACCAAACAATTCAACTATCTCATATATGAATTAAAGATATAAAAATAACACATTAAAATACTCCTACTAGTAAAACTAGTAATCAATTTTTCAATTGTTTTGACTCGTACAAAACTTTCAATCAACTTTGTCCCACCTCAACTAAAATAACCAATATGATTTCATCAAATCTCATACTTATCAAATATTACCATTTCCTTCCTACTATATTAAAAGTTGGTATAATAATCAATTTTTCAATTGTTTTGACTCGTACAAAACTTTCAATCAACTTTGTCCCACCTCAACTAAAATAACCAATATGATTTCATCAAATCTCATACTTGTCAAATATTACCATTTCCTTCCTACTACATTAAAAGTCGTAGTATAATCTCAATAACACACTTTTGATCATAGAAGAAATAAAATATTAACCAAACTAATTTGATCCACTAAATTAGTAATATGTTTGATGAACAAGTTTAGAAGAAACGAACGATTGTTTATTGAGCATTAGAAAAATAAAGAATACAAAGGAGATGTATATATATATCTAGGCTAAGCAAACCCTAAAAATACCAAAGACTAAACTACCATTAATAATAAATAATAATATCAAATACATAATAGCTTAGTCCCCTCTCAAAGTCATAATGTGACGATAGAAGCATTGAGAGTTTGTCAAGCAGAAAACGAAAGCACAAAGTCGTATGAGACTTCGTGAAAAAGTCAGCCAACTGCATAATAGATGGCACAAACGATAAGGACAAAGTACGAAGCTGAAGATGATGACGCACAAAACGACAATCAATCTCAATATTCTTAGTCCTCTCATGGAAGACAAAGTTATGAGCAATTTGGATGGCACTTTGATTATCACAATACATAGGAGTAGGAGTAGAAAGTGAAATGCCAAAATTAGCAAGTAACCATCACAACTAAACAATTTAAGCAGTAATAGTTGCCATAGCACGGTACTCAGCCTCCGTAGAAAAACGAGAAACAACTGTTTGCTTCTTACTCTTCCAAGAGATAAGAGAAGTACCCAAAAACATATAAACACCAGTAGTGGACTTACGATCTATAGCATCACCAGCCTAATTAGCATCAAAATAGACACGAAGATCCAATGACGAGGTAGAGGAGAAAAACAAACTCTAATGCAGAGACCCACAAAGATATCTCAAAATACGAAGAACCGCAACCCAATGAACCGTAGTAGGAGAGGCAACAAATTGACTAACAATATTGTCACGACCCAAACCCGCCCTTATAGGTTTAGCGTCGTAACCGACCAGTAATCCTAGGATTACTGTGATAACCCTGGTCCGCGTTATGCTAATTAATCTTAATTATGATTGTGATTATGTGTTTGATATGATTTTGAGTGCCATTTATATGAATATATGTGGTTTTGAATTTCTATATGTTCACTGTAGGAAAATTTGTTTGATTACCTACTTTAGAATTTAAATTGAAGGCCTTGTCGGCCACAGAAACCGAAATTGACTACACCATTGTGATTAGCGTAATTTTTAGAGCCTACGGTGAAATTTAATTGAAAATTTATTCGGATCAGATTAATTAGATTAAATTGATGAGATAGTGCTCAATTAATTAGCACTAATGAAATGTGATTAATGGAGCTTATATAAAGGGGTCATTTACACTCAATTCCTCTCTTTTTATTCTATTTGGCTGAGATTACTCTAAGGAAAGAGAGAGAGAGGGTCGGCTAGAGAGAGAGGGGGGGAAAGGAATTGAAGATTTGAGCAAGAAGCTTGAGTAATTTGAAGACCAACTCAAGATCTAACTACAATTGTGAGAATTGAAGCTCCTAGGTATGTAATCAAGCAAAGATTTATGAGCCTAAGTTGTAATTTCATTAGTTCAAAGTTTGATTGTGATCAAGAACATAATTTGAATTGAATTTGTTGAATTTGAAGTCAAAGAATGCATGCATGAAAGGATTTGCCATGAATTTGTATGTTTGAGCATGAAATACATGATCCATGTTGAATCTTTGATTGAAGTCCATGCTTTTGATCATCTCTTCATCATCTAAATTGAGAATGAGAGCTATATCTCACATGCATGTACAATTCATAAGAGTATGAGTTTTGAATGCATGAATTTGTTATGTTGGAAATGAGTTTGGTGTAATTTGGAGCATGCATGCAATTAATTCATGTGATTTGAGCTTCATAATGTGGTGATTTGAGCTTCAAGCACGAGGGCAAATCCATCGGCAGATCACTGTGAGTAATATCTTAATAAAGATATCTGATGTATGTTATTTGTTCAATTGCTTACTTCCATATAAGTCTTATAAGTTTGTTACATTGAATTGGGGACAAATATTTGTTATGCCATATGATTGGGCCAAAGGCCGTTGGATACAATTGACTGGGCCGAAGGCCGTTTGACATATGAATGATTGGGCCAAAGGCTGTCTGACATGAATGATAGTCTGACACATGAATGATTGGGTTAAAGGCCGCCTGACATGAATGATAGTCTGACATATGAATGATTGGGCCAAAGGCCATCTGACATGAATGATAGTCTGACATATGAATGATTGGGCCAAAAGCCGTCTGACATGAATGATAGTCTGACATATGAATGATTGGGCCAAAGGCCGTCTGACATGGATGATAGTCTGACATGAATGATAGTCTGACATATGAATGATTGGGCCAAAGGTCGTTGGACATGAATGATTGGGCCAAAGGCCGTTGGACATGAATGATTGGGCCAAAGGCCGTCGGATATGAATAATTAGGCCAAAGGCCGTTAGATGTGAGTGCAAAGATGGGCCAAAGGCCATTTGAATATGTCATTTGATATGTTGGAATACCGTGATGGGCCAAAGGCCGTTTGAATGAAAAGGATCACGATCATGAATATGAAATACGCATGGATATGAATATAAAGAGAATGGGCCCGAGGCCATTTGATACGCCTGATATGTTCGAATTGGGCCCGAGGCCGTTTGATATGTTTGAATTGGACCAAAGGTAGTTTTGAATAAAAAGTTGGCTGGACCAAAGGTCGTTTCGTATAGATGGACCTGAGGTCGTATTGTTTTATATAAGAATTGGACCTGAGGTCATCTGCACATGGATATGATGTGTTAGACCCGAGGTCATTTTGTTTTGTTGAGATTTGTAAGTTTGATGTGAATGAGAATAGTGGTTCAAATATGTACATTATGAGTATGATTCATTTATGAACGAATCTCATTCATTAACCTCTTGATTTCGATATTATTCATTGGGTGTTAGCTCACTTTCATTTATATGTATGTAGGCAAGCAAATGAACGTTCAACCCCAGCCTTAGTGGAATTTAAGAAAGGAACTCGAGTTTTGTGAAGTCAGCCCAGGTGCCTCTCACAAGAGGCTTTGGTTATGATCTTTTGTATTTCTTTTGCTACTTCTATTGGTCATGATGGACCATTTATGTGTATAAGCTTTTAGCATGGCTGACTATGTGTTTGAATGATCCTGAGTGTACAAGATGTTAACTATTGATACGTGGTGTGAGTTATTATTAAATATATGTGAAATGTTTTGATATGCCATGTAAGCATAGCTCATTGGACAAAATTTTTGTAAGCTTGCTTCAGTTTGGCCCCTTAACTCTGATGGAATATCTTTTGTTTTGGTTTGAGGCCATAGGTAATCCCTTGATTACTGGCCGGTTGTGACCTTAATCCATAGGGGCGGGTCCGGGTCATGACAATTACTAAAGGCCTCCGAAATAGATTAGCACAATAAGGGGCTAACGTAAGCAAATAACAATTCATATAATGTCCATAGAGCTGTGTAGATATACATGGGACAGAAAATTTAAAACTTTATAGACATATTTGTAACGCCATAAATACAGACATCCGTCTTACATCACTATCGTCATAGACAAGCCAAAACAGGTCTTGCCTAAAACACAGAGTACAAAAACTTGTTTAGATTTTAACGAAGGAGATGGTTCACAAAACTTGACCACTTCTCAAAACGCGAACCTTATCGGGAGGCACAGTGGTTGGCTGACATAACAGATCTCCAAACAATCATCAATGAGCCTAGTCATGCGCCTGATCACCTACATACATAAATAATACAATGAGCTGGAGCCCAATGAATAATAACAGAGTAAACGTTTTAATGAATGATGTTCATAACGAATTCATAAATTAGTGTTTAGGTCAGAAGTAGATTCATAATCATATTCATATTCAAAGTTCACAGATAGTCATTAATGCTAACAGAACAATTGACCCATAAATATATGAGACGTACAGTTGACCCATGTTTGTATGAGACGTATGCAGACCAGATAACAGAAATCACATGATGCTAAGGATGTCACGAATACATTTTAGAAATCTGAACAATCATTCATCCATACAGAAAATAGCGTTTCAGAAAAAATATCATTTCATATCATTCAGAAAATAATTAAAGTTAAACATAACTTTACAAAGTTATTACTCACAGATAGCTCCAGATGCAGAACAGGTAGCTTAGATGGATCGGACGGATTATGGCGCGTGACCTACACAAATACATAATGGCTACACATTGAAACACATGCTCGAAAAAACACTTAACTCGCTTATTTCTATCTCGGTGTGTTTCTAATCCTTATCCTCATTATTAGGTCTTAATTAAGGCTTAGGAATGCCTAGGATGCAATGAGGATGCTAGAATGCACTTTGAAACACTTAGTCAAATTTTTGAAAACAGAGCAGTTCGCTTGAGCGAAGCTTTGGTCGCTTGAGCGTTCTGCAAAGTTTGTGAAAGTATTAGGAGCTCTCATGTTACGCACAAGCCAACTTTTGGTCGCTCGAGCCAAGGCTCAAAACAAGTTGAGAGGGATCCTATGCTGTACAATTTCAAGATCAATTCCAAGCATGTCTTCATAGGACCACACAAAAATATTTTTTTTTGAAATCTTTTAACGAAGTGGCTAATCACTCGTGCTCTTACGAAGACAATATAGAACCTATCTGGACCAAATTAGTATCCTTCTCAGTACCCACATTAACAAAAATGATCTCATTCATTAAGGGCTTAGCACATCTCTCTTTCTCTTAGTCAATCAAAATTTGCAAATCTCAAGGAATTTCTTCCTTTTCGTTTTTATCAAAGTTTAAAAAAAGTTTTGTAATTTTTGGTCAATACAACGAATTAAAGGCACAGAGAAGTAGGTAGAATCTATGGCACTTTTATTAAAAAGAAACTACGACTCAGCGATGACAATAGACTCAAAAGAAAATAACAAAGAAGACCTAGACAGGATATAAATGTCTAGGTTAGCATTCTCGAAATCAACAGACTCTGACTCACTAGAATGACTCAACACTCAGTTAAGAAAGTAAAACAAAAAGCACTTCCAATTTGCTAAAATTAGTGCGTGCCATCCACTATGTTCGGAGTAAATGCGTGCCATTAGCAGGTGGTTCACCTCTGATCACAGGACCAATCGCACTATCCCCCAAGTTCATTGACCCAGTGCTGATAGACTTTGTAAAACCTAGTGGAGTGATGATCTTGTTGTCAATCAAGTCTTGAACTTCATGGCAAAGGCTAAAACAACGGTTAGTGTCATGGCCGAGTTGCTGATGGAAAGTGCAATACTCGACAGCATCATGCCTGGCTAGAAGGCGATCAGGGAGAGGTCAAAAGTTAAGGGGTTTGAGGTGGCCTTATCCCATGAGGGTTTGGAGAGCTTTAGACAAGGTCATGTAAAGGAGATTAAGGATGCGATTACCAGTCCTGGAAGTATTGACAGAAGGGTCGGCAAGTGTTGACTGGGTTTGATGATCTCTTACGAGTGTAGAACCGAAGACGGAATGGGTGTTTTTGGTGCGACATCCATTTTCATGGCTTACCTCCTGGTTCAAAATGCTCCTAACCTGAGCGAAAAAAGTGTCATCCACATTTTTTGTAACAACTGCAAGCACTTGCTGTTTGTTCAACCCTTTGACTTTTAAAGCCTCAATAGCCCATCGGAGATGTGCATAAGGATCAATAGTTGCCCCGACTTCATTCTTGCCACTTGCTTCAGTTTTGCTAAGGGATTGGGCAGCTATATCGGAGCGAGGTCCACTTGTTGTTGACATGCCAGACTTGAGCTAACTTCGAGTTGGCCCTTTCCAATTACAACTCGCCCCAAGATCGGGGGGTTTTTTGTCGTGAAATTTTTGGCATGTGATGTGGTCGATGACGGAGCCAAGATCCCAAAGGTGAAATCTGCCACTGTGCTCTGAAGATCTTCAATCATGCTCAACATCTCAGAAGTAGTGGGTTTGGCTATTGGTGCCTGTGAAGTATTTGAACCGACTTGGTCTTGGTGAACTGATTGGCCTGGGCTCTTTGGAGTGGGTTGGACTGGAATTAGACTACTAGGGAGTTTAAGTTTTGGGGGTTGAGACGATTGGGGTTCAGGTGCATCCATTATACACAAGTCCATGTTTTTTGGAATGAACACCTCAGGCTTGGGTAAATGAGTTAAGGTGATATATATGCCGGGGTTGTAGGCGAGATGGCAATGTATGGATCAGGTTGATGTTTCTGGATAGTAGGACTTGGTTATGGGCGGGAAGTGGGTTGGTGGTCACATTCGATTTAGCAAGTGGGGCGATGATTTTATTGTCAATGAGATCCTGGATCTCGTGACGTAAGTGGTAGCACCGATAGGTGGGATGACCGTGCTGTTAGTGAAAGATGCAGTACTGGGTAGGGTCGTGTCTTAGTGGGAGTGGGTCAAGGAGAGGTCGAGGTTCGAGAGGCTTAATGTGCCCTTTCTCTAGCAGGAGTTTAAGAGCATGGGCTGGGCTCATATATAGGGGGTAAAGGTTCTTTGATTTCAGTTCGGACCGGTGGGTCCTGAGGTTGTGGTGGCGAAAGGATCGGCTATTTTGGGTGCTGTAGCAACGGAGCTGATCTTTGTTAGATGAGGAATAGTGCTATTGCTAGCATTGGTACTCCTAGTGAACGGCCTCTTCGCAGGTTCACTAGTTCTCTGGATGATGCCTTTTTGAATGCACTTTTAATTTGAACCCCCAACTCGTGTAGTGAAGCAAATGTAGACAACGGTGCCAATATCATTCTTTGCAGCATATCGGGCTCGAGATTCAAGACCACCAGTTGGACTTGCTCCCTTTCTGAGGGTCTGTTTGTCATCCGAGCCGCCTTTGCTCTCCATCTGGCGACAAAGTCAATAAAAGGTTCTATGGGGTTCTTGGTAGTTGCTTCCAGTTCACTAATGGTTACCTCTATTTGAGTGTTCTATAAATACTGGTTAACGAACCCCTCAGACAACTCCTCCTAGTTCCGCTTTGTAGAATCCTACAGTTTTGCGTACCAGATGGCTACCACATCGGATAGAGTTCTCCCAAACAATGATAATTTCTGAGCACGAGAAAGACCCATTGGCCTCAGAACATCTGAAAATAGGCAGACATGTATAATCGGATCCCTACTCCCATTGAATCTGTCGATGTGGGGCATCTTAAACGTCTTTGGTAATCTGACCGAAGCCTCAATGTACCTGTCTTCAATATCCAGAATCGAATTGAAGCCTTGGGACTTTTTCAGCGTTTTCTCTAGCCTGGAAATTTTTATCATGACCAGATCATTATCGTTGATGTCAAAGGGAAGGAGTTCCCCATGGGGCTGTGCCAAGGGCCTGTAAGCTAGAGCCTGTGGAAACATCTCCTGAGGATCTGGGACCTGGGGATTGTCCACTGGTGGAGGTGGATCAAGATTCGGATAAGCAGCCAGGATTGGATGTACGATAAATGCGGATGCCCCAGATGTACGCCGTAGATCGACAATGACTTCATCTTATGCAGCCATCCTCTGGTTTACTATGTCCATAGTCTTTTGGACGGCAATCATCATGGCAGCGAATTCCTCTGCGTTTGGTGCTGTGTTCTGTGCCATTCTGGGTGAACTAGATGCTAGTGAATTGATTGACTGAGAACGGGTATGTGTTTGTGAAGTGCTTTGTACTGGTGCTACTGACTGTCTATTCCTTCTTTTTCGAGTAACTGGTGGGAGACAAACTAACGCTGGCTGACCATCAACAAGATCCTGGATTTTGCAAAGTCTGCCGGAGCGAGTCCACAAAACTTGGGAGATATTAGGTCTGTTTGAAGCTATGTTTGCAAACTACCTTGCAAAGACAATAGGACCTCCAATCAGAATTTTAGTAGCGTTTCGACTCAATTGATCACTGATTACTGCTAACTCATGCTAACACACTGAACTCAAACCCACAAATTGAAATGCCTGAACCACACATTTGAATTTGAGATCTCTTGTATCAATCCCATACATTGCACATAACACATAGCAGGAATGAGAACAAACACCCCTATGGGGGCTACGGTTACCCTGTCCTAACTGTGAAATGTTCTAGGGTTTCACTATTCAAACAAGGGGCATCATACATCCTAAAAATGGGAGAGCATCCTGTCCTAATTTTGGAAGGTACTATAGCTCATTATATGCATAAGGTTGGCTCTACTATAAGGGTTGAAGTCATGGTGACGTTACCAAAGAGTCCTTTGGGTCATAACCAATGAAGATCTTAGAAAATCAGAAGAGTCAATATAGTCTCTCTTCAAAGTCTGAGAACCTTCAGATCTCAAAGTAATGTAGAGATAGGTGTAGTGTCACAAAAAGTGTGCCTGTACTCCTACCAATATCTGGGCAACACAGGAACTTTAAGTGCACCAATGCATGCAATGCAATAAACATATAATTGAAATAAAAGTCATATCATGGAGTTCGAGTCAAGGTTTCATAAAATCTCCAGCAGAGTCGCTAGAAACTGTAACATGTGTGGGAGATACCTAAGTGCGTTAAACAGTTTGGACCCTCAATTTCTTTGATCTAGTCTCACGAGTGCAATGTGAAACATAGATGAGAGTCCAGATTTGGCAACTTTTATTGAAAATCCATTTTATCGCAATTTTGTCAAAAATGGACTGTATCATCAGATTTTAGAGTCGCCACCTAATATTTATTTTGGAAAAATTAGGAAACCCGTGACTCGTGCCAAGGCCACTGTTCGTCGTAACCAAGGATGCTTAGCTCGAAACCTTAGGTATGAAGGGGGAAGGTCATTAGTTGAGCACCTTCGCTCACCCGATCAAAAGATCAACCTTTACTAAACCATGATATGAATTTTATTTTCTTTATATGTTCATGTTCTAATTATTTAATAAATCCTAAAATTTACTATGTGAAGCATACAAGTATAGACTACGCCATTCATTTTGGAATAATTTGATTTCATGTATTTTGAAAAAGTTTTGAAGATGTACTACCTAAATAAATTGAGTTATAAACATGAAAAATCAACATCATTCCAAATTAAGCGACACAACCTCCATCCATTGGCATTCATACAGTTATATCAAGTAAGCAAGTAGCCACATGGTAGGATGTTTAAACATAATAAGAAAAACATACACAAGCAGGATGCTAAAGCATAAAAACTTACATATTTACCGACGTCCCGTGAACAACTACAAAACAAAGTTAGTAAAACATGCATGATCTTATATACAAAAAAAAATTCTAATGCAATTCACTCATGAGATGCAACTAAAGATTCGGCTTCTAAGATATGACATGTGAATCATCTCAAAAACATGAGGTACAACACATAATCACATAGGAATTGATTAAATCTACAAATGCAAACTTAGTCGAATCAAGATGTATGAAACATGGATGCAAAGCATGGATATAATGAAAAACAAAATATGATGGATATTCACAAATAAAGAAAGCGAGTAAAAGAATGGGATAGAAAAAAGCAGGGCGGGGAATTATTATAACATTTTAAATATTACAAATCCGAAGGAGATGAATAAATATTACAACACAATATAAAAATCCTTACAAACACTCAAAATAAAATAAACATAAAAAAAATGGCAGCTTCACGTGCCTCAAAGACCATTGGAGGTTGATCTTCTTAACGTTGGAAGGCTGCCCGGTTTTGCCTAGAGGATGCAGGCACGGTCATGAAGGTTGCGGGCGTGATGATGTACTTTTAGGTGGCTACCCGACCAACTAACGAGCTGGGTAGTCCGGTAAGCTTGGCCAAACTCTGTTTTCTTAGAGTTCAACAATAAAAACAAAACTAAAAACAATATCTATGGGAGTCTCAACTCACCACTTTCAGTTGGATTACAACAATATATAATATGATAAGAAATCAAAGCAAAAGAGCAAAATAAGTAAAAAAAGACAATGGGTTCAATATGATGTCTGATTGAACCCAACTCAATTTTATTATCTTGTGCCTCTTTTAGTCTAATTTTGTTAACCCTTTTAATTACCTTGCCATTCTTTAGTCATTTTAGTCCAAAAATGAGAGTTATGTCCACTAAAATAAGAGAAGCATCAAACAAGGAGTTGTTCTTGGCATGAGAGAGATGTAATGCCCTGGTAATGAACCTCCGAAGAGATTAAACCATTTAGTATGGAAGGTCTCTTTCTCATGCTAAAAACAACATATATGGGACTTCAATTCACCACTTTCAATTATATTACAACAATATACAATATAATAATAAATCAAAGCAAAAGAACAAAATAAGTAAGAAATGCAAGAAAATGAAAGGTTTGTGAAATTCACCTTCCAAGGAAATGATGAACTCCTTGGTTCACAAACTCCCTCTTGATCACCCTCAAGTGTAGGAAGTGTGTTCTCAAATCCTCAATTCGAAATTATGGAGTTTATGGTATGGAAAGTGGCTAACTCTCTAATTTTTCTCACTTTCAATCACTAAACACTCTTCCTTATGATCAAAGCAATTGATCTTTGGCTATATCAGAATTTTTGGGGTGGTTTTGGTGTATGGAAATGAGGAATTTCAGTAGCTGTGGAAGCTTGGAAGTGTTTTGGAAGATAGGAGTGTGTTTAGCTCAAAAACTCAATTTTTTTCGCTTTTCTTCCTCTTTTCTCTAGCTCAAATGTTTGCTCCATAATCTACCCTCTTGCATCTCTTAACAATATGATGTATATATATAGGCCAAGCAAGGCTAAGCAAGTAGAGAAATGGTGGAAGACAAGGTGGAAGACAAAAGGAAGATATTGAATCTAATAGAGTACTAATAAAGCTAATGGGAGACAGAAGTGGAGCATTATCTCTAATGGATCAAGCCTTAAATAATGGAGGCTGAGTGTATATATATTTGGTGATGAATATATTAGAAATTGAGTTAATGAGGTGTCCCAACCGAACCAAAAAAAAAAAAAAAAACGGGTTTGATGCTATTTCGGGCCGGTTCAACAAAATCTGCTTTTAAAGCCCAACTTCAAACGGGCATATCTCCCTTATCCGGACTCGGTTTTAGGTGATTATTGGGTCTAAATTGAAGTCCCAGAAGTCTAATTTCCAATGGTGGTAGTCTCATATTTAAATTCCAAGTGTACAAAGAGATATGCCTAATTTAGTAAAGGCTGTTCATTTCCAGGTCAACTAAATCTGTTATTAAGCCCAACTTTAAATGGGCATATCTCCATTATCCGAACTCGGTTTTAGGTGATTCTTGGGTCTAAATTGAAGCCCCAGAAGTCTAATTTCCAATGGTGGTGGTCTCACATTTAAATTCCAAGTGTACAAAGAGACATGCCTAATTTATTAAAGGTTGTTCATTTCCTTCTTAATGATTTGATGCTCATTCTTTTCCTAAACTAGTTTTCTTCCATCCCCTCCTATTTCCTTGATACAAAGTAGGATCAGACAAAGGAACCCCATCAATCGAAGTATAATGCACATTAAGCTCAAGTGGAGTGTCTTTTTTTGGGTGAATAAGTCATAAATTAAAAACAAGAGGATACACTAATACAAGGGGCATGCCCCAAGCCCTAACAAAAACTATACATAACCTGCCAACATAGCAACAAAGCAAAATTGTTACCACCTGACAAGTCTATCACAACCACTAAAAGACTAGACCATGAATAAAAATTACATAGAATAAACTACTTGATGGAAGTGGAGTTGATCCTTCAACCTACTACACCTTATAAACCGCCTTGGTAATTAGCACAAAAATATCCATTTGTTCAGATTTAAAGAATTTAATATGTTCAGGAACCTCATACAGATTGTATATTGAACATGAACACATTTTACGTTCTCAACCACCCAAATAAAAAATATACACATCAAAAGAGCAGACCCTACCACAACCCACAAGGGAAGGCCAAAGGAGGTCCTATTTGAACAGAAACAAGCACTAGACAAATATATACAATTTAACGTAAAAATTTCTTCGCACTTTAGGGGCTCCAAGCAACCATCTGTACTTTCAGCTTCCTTCCAGCAGAGTGTACCTGTCCAATATAGGATATTACATAAGAACACCCTAAGTAGATAAGGTTGTATTAGCATATGCAGTGTTTCCATAACACAATCACCAGCACAGATAACAAATATGCTCACACCACTCAGCCCTCTATTTAGAAACTCATAACACTCGGCAAGAAAAAACAAACACACAATATATATGCTCACATCACTCAACCTACGCAACATGGTTACAACATAAACCTTCATAGCCTCTTGTACCTAGAAAGAAGATAAATAATGGCTATATATGTAGTATGCTAGAAGTAAACTGTATGGGCAGTGGCAGGTTTGTATTATATATGTGCTTACATCCCTCAACCCACAATGGTAAAATTTTATCTTCATTCCAGGAAACATAAAGCTACACAAGAAAAAAAATCATTAGAAAAACTCACACTTTTGCTCACTTTCACTTAACCCACATTTATTGAACTCCCATTTTCCCTCATTCTACTTATGCCTCCTTCCATGCATGAATAGTCTTTTAAGATAGACTGCGGGAGTCTCCAGGTGTTCAACAACCCCCTGTGACTAGGGCAGCTTTTCTTGTCAGTAAAAGATAGTATACGGAATCTAATCATGTCCACAATCAATTTAATAACCACATCTTCTGGAATTAAGGCATGGTTAAAATTTTTGTTATTCCTAGCTAACCACAAGTGGTGGACAATACAAGTAAACACAAGTCTAGAGGTAGCGGCCTTCAAAGACTTACCCTTGATCTGATGAGACAAGAAAGTTACCAGATCAGGGCAAGGCAGATTGGGCCAAGAAACAACAATCTTAGACTGCAGGCCAGTCCACACTCTTTCAGAGAATGGACATTGGAAGAACAAGTGACAATGATCCTCACAAACATAGTTACAAAAAACACAGACAGATGGTTGATTAATGCCAAACAACACAATCCTGTCACTAGTGGTAAGTTTACCGTGGATAACCATCCAAGTCACAAAAGCTGGTCTTAGGGATATTACAAGGACCCCAGATTAAAGCAGCCCAAGGAACAATGGTAAATGTATTCCTCCAAATATTCCAAGTGGAATTAATAGAGAAAGTACCATGCTTATTAGGGGTTCAAATAACCCTGTCAGGTCCAGGGCAAGGTTGCAAGGTACCAGGGGTATTAACAATAAGATCTCTAACCTCCCAAGTGTTGGCAGTGGGCCACTTCCAAGTCTGATTACAGACAATTTCCTTGACTTTGGACTCACTATTAAGATTAGGGTCATACATAATTCTCTCCCCAAATTTATCCCTTAAAGAGCCAAAGGGGTGCCAATTATCATACCACAAGAAAGTGTTCAGACCATCCCCGATAACATGCTTGATCAAAGGATAAGTAATGGGTTGAAGTGCCAAAATCTTCCTCCAAATGCAGGAGGGGTCACAGGGAACCTTCACCTTCCAAAAACTTCTACCTTTGAGAAAATAGGATTTAACCCATTGACACCACATCGATTGCTTATCCCCTGGAAAATAAGAACTAAATGTGTTTGGCCATAGTCTCGTTGTTCCACGCTTCCACAAATTTAAAACCCAAACCACCTTTATTCTTAGGAGCACAAATTCTATCCCAAGCAATTTTAGCCCCATGCTTCCTGAGGTCACTACCAGTTTAGAAAAAAGAACAAAATAAACTCTCAATATCCTTAACAATCTTTTTGGGAAGGATAAAGAGAGAGGACCAATACACTTGGATGGCAAAAATGATGGATTGGATCAACTGGGCTCTACCAGCATAGGAGAAGCATTTGTTTGTCCAACTCTTGATTCTCTTAGTGATTCTCTCCACAAGTTGTTGGCTATAAACTACTTTGAGTTTAGAAGAGATGAGGGGAACCCCCAAATATCTAACAGGAAGCTGGCCTTCAGCAAACTTAGTCACATCAAGAATCTCATCTCTTAGTTTCTTCTCACACCCAGAGAAAAGGACATGGCTCTTGTTAGGGTTAGAAGAGAGTCCAGAAAAAGTCTGAAATTCTTGGAAATCCTCTCTAATAGCCACAATAGTAGAAACATCACCCTTACAAAAGATCATCAAGTCATCAGCAAAACAAAGATTACCAATCTTGTTTTTCTTACATATCCAATGATACTTAAACTCAAGTGGAGTGTCAACAGTGCGAGTATCAGTCAACATAGCATGCTAAATAACCTCTAAGGCATATTTGGACTAAGAAAGAAGATAGCCTTTAGTAGAAGAAACCACCTCAATGCTTAAGAAATACCAAAGATGACCAAGATCCTTCATCTCAAAATAACGACTGAGGTGACCTTTGAGAACAGAAATGCCATCAAGATCATCACCACTAATGATCATGTCATCAACATAAAAGAGAAGAATAATTCAACCAGCAGAGGTAGAGTGAAGAAAGAGAGCTGAATCATGATCACTAGTGTGAAAACCCAAAGCAGATACAACAATAGCAAATTCTCAAACCAAGCACGAGGCGCCTGTTTGAGGCCATATAACACTTTTTTGCAGTTTATATACAGAGCTAAAAGGATGAAAAAGTCCAGGAAAGGGAGCCGTATATATCTTTTCAGTTAGATCACCATTCAAGAAAGCATTTTTGACATCCATTTGGGAAAAGGACCAATGGCGAACAGCCGCAATAACAATCAAAGTGCGAACAGTGGTCATCTTGGCAACATGAGCAAAGGTCTCCTTATAATTGATGTTGTATCCCTGAGAAAACCCTTTAGCAACTAAACGAGCCTTATACCTTTCAATGGAACCATCAGCCTTGGTTTTAATTTTAAAAACCCAGCGACAACCCACAATATGCTTACCAAAAGGAAGAGAAACAAGATCCCAAGTGCCAATAGCATGCAATGCAAAAAGCTCCTCATGCATAGTCTGCTGCGAAAGAGGATTAGAAACAGCCTTCTTATAGGAGCTAGGCTAAGAAATAGAGTGAATAGAAACTAAAAAAAAGAAGAGAATTCAAAAGAATAACAAGAGTTAGAGAAACCCAACCAATCAGGACACTTACGTTTTCTTTGAGGATGGCAAGACTCAACAAGAGCCTTATCACAAGCAGTTGATGGGTCCTTAACGGAGGAAAGGAGAGTAGTGGGGCTTGTAGATAAGTCACGCTTCGTCCAACGAACATAAGTATGAATTATAAGAGGGGGACAAGGAGAAAGATGAACATCAAAAGACAACAGAGAAGGAAAGGAAGACCAAGAGGGAAGATCAGAAGGAGAGAGGTTACGAACATACAAATCAGAAGGAACATCGTCAAGAAATGGATCAAGATAAATAAGATCAGACCAAGAGACAAAAGCCAAAGCAAGTGGGATGGAAAAGAAAGGAATATGTTCTAAAAAGACAACATGACGAGAAACATAATGACATCTAGTAGAAGGATCATAGCAATGGTAACCCTTCTAACCCTTACCATACCCAAGGAAGACACACATAGCAGAACTAGCAGACAACTTAGTACAACCAAACACACGAAGAAGAAGGACAAAACAAGTACAACCAAACACCCGAAAAGAAAAGTAATGTGGTAGTTTTCCATGTAATCGTTCAAACAAAGAGATACCAAAGGTCACCTGGGAGGGAATATAATTAATAAGATGAACAACGGTAAGAATAACCTCACCCCAAAAGAAAGGGACAGAAGAAAAGAGTAATAAAGAACAAACAATCTCCATAATATGGCGAGGCTTACTTTCAGCCACACCATTCTATTCAGGTGTGTCAGTACATGAAGACTGCTGAAGAGTACCATCAGATAGTAATAACTGAAGAAAACTAGTATCTCGATATTCCCCATCCAAGTCACAACAAAAACATTTAATAACAACAGAGTATTGGGTATGAATCGTGGCATGAAAAAAAGAAAAAATAGAATAAAATTCAGACCGACGCTTCATAAGATAAACCCAACAATGACGAGTGTAATCGTCAACAAAGGACACATAGTATTTAGAACCCCCTTTAGTAGGAATAGGAGCAAGACCCCACACATCAGAATGTACAAGATCAAAAGGAGCAGAAGAAATAGTAGTACTTTTATTAAAAGGTAAAGCAGTAAATTTTGCAAGTTTGCAACCACTACAATATGAAATATTATGAGCATTACAACTTCCCAAAACACCAGTTGAAACTAAATATTGTAAAGGAAAGCTAGAAATGTGACCAAGGCGAGAATGCCATAAATAAAACTCAGAGGACTATGAACTAAGACAAAAAGAGGACAAATCAATGGAAGCTACAGCAAGCAATAGAACATGAAGTTGCTTAAGAACATATAGCCCTCCCAACTTACAGCTGGTCCCAATCTGTTATTTGGAATGAGGATCTTGCACAACACAACCAGACGAAGAGAAGTGAATATGACAACCAAGATCACGAAGTTGGCTAACAGAAATCAAATTTAAAGTCAATTGAGGAAGGCAATAGATATCAAAAGGAGAGAGATAATCAGTCAAAATAGAACCAACACCCGCTAACAGCAAGGGAATGCCATTAACAATCATGATAGCAGAAGTGGAAGAAGGAAAAAAATAAAAGTAAATAAGGAGGAATCATTTGCCATGTGATGAGTAGCACCTGAATCAAAGACCCAAGTGAACAGAGATATACCTAAAGAAGAAGAGGGAGGCAAACCTAAAGAGAAAAAGACTGAAAGAGCATTACGCGTAGTTGTAGAGAGTAGTTGCTGCATGGCATGAACCTGTTCGGCAAGAGAAGTTAATGAAGAGCCAGAATCCTCTACAGAGGGAACTGTAGTTGTTGTGTGTGAGTTCTAACCCTTTTTCCAAGGCACCAGTGACACATAAGAGCGATCATTATCTTTTTTTCCAAGATGAAGATGAACCAGAATGAAAGCGTCCAACAAGTTGAGGACACTAAGCCTTCCAATGACCTTTCTGATGACAAAAACTACCTTCATGCAACGGTGTGCGAACGGAGGAGCGACTCTGATTACTAGTAGGGATAGTTAGAATAGTTTGATTTGACAGAGGAAGTAAACATTTTCCTAGAATTCCCTTGAAACAAGTTTCTTCAACTAACAATTCATTCACAATAGAATCAACAATGGGAAGAGGATTATGATGAAGAATGGTACCACGCTGTCCCTCAAAATCAGCTCTAAGTGCCATAAGAAACTGAACCAAACACTGCTCCTCACAATAGGTACAATATTCTATATTAGTACTCAAGGCCTTAGGCTCCGTAAAGGCCAACTGATCGCATAACCTAGTCATAACAGAATAAAACACTTTGATACTCTTATCACCTTGAGAAGTAGCCCGAATCTCATTTTGTAACCGATATCGTTTTTCAAAATTGGACTAAACATAGAGACAAGAGAGATGATCCCAAATTTATTTGACCGTAGTTAACTTTGCAAAATGAATACCAATTGATTGATCTACAGAATTGTTAATCCAAGTAATGACCTTTGCATTAATGACTTACCATGTAGATAGGAGTTCATTGAAGTTTTCAAATTTAACATTAGATGGCATAGATGAATCACCAGTAACATAGGTCCAAACATTTTTACCAAGAAGAAAAATCTTCAGAACATATGCCCAGTAGTTATAATTATAATTTACTAACTTAACAACAATAGTTTGGAGAGAATCAGAAGTACCACTAGTCATGATGAAGAAATACACAAAAGAAAACTCGTCAGCCAAAGAAATAGAACTAACAACAGACCAGAGATTACCAGACAGGGCAGAGAAGGCAACGAATACTATAATACCCAAGACAAAGAGTAGATGAAGCACCATAGCAACCAAACGAATAGTGTGAAGCCCTCGACAGAAATAGAAACACCAGACAAAGCACTAGAACCAACAAACAAAGCAACAGAGGCTATTTCAGTAACCAGAGGCTGTTTCGAAGACAACTAGAGGCAATCCAGCAATCGTGGGGCACAGTGGCAGTCGTGGATGCGAAGCAAATAGGATCACGAACCAATCGAAGAAGAGAAAATTCAATGGGTAACCCAACAATGAAGTTACGGAGGAGAAGAGAGAGAGATACGAAGTCGTAATCAACTTCGCTGAAAGATTTCAGCGACCTGAGACCAATCCAACGAGTACCAACAACAAAATGACAATCTTTAGGCATGAACAATCAATAGTTAAGGTTGAAGCTTAACCCCAAGCTCTGATACCATGATAAACAAGTTTAAAAAAAACTAACGATTGTTTATTGAGCATTAGAAAAATAAATAATACAAAGGAAATATATATATATATCTAAGCTAAGCAAATCCTAAAAATACCAAAGACCAAACTACCCTTAATAGTAAATAATAATATCAAATACATATATGCTTAACAATATTAACAATTTTTCAAAGAAATAATACCAAACATAACATAATATGTCTCATCTTTCAAATATAACCATATTTCATGCAAAGTTACTCAAATAACTAATTTTCCCCAAATTTTCTACGTATAACGGTTTTCGTAACTTTTCCAAAGTTAACAAATTAACAGGATTTTTACATCAAAAATTATGAAATATATCCAAAAGTACATTTTTAAGGTTAGGAGTTCAAAGGTCCACATGTCATATTCTCATTTTCATAAAAATGAACAAAACCTAATCATCAATATATCAACATTCATCAAATATTATGAATATAACACTTTTAAGTTTTTAATCCCAAAACAACTCTATAGTTCAACTTAACCATTTAAACATTTGTTCATCAATATTAATTATTTTTCTCAAAAATAAATTCTGAAAATCATGCCATTTTTCTTCAACATGACCCGATAAAAAGTTTTAAAGCAATAATATTGAAATAATCTCTACTTTAAATGATGAAGATGAGCAAATCCAAAAATGTAAACCTCACCAAACCAAGAATTTGATACTTCCATTATGAAGACTATGATCAGATCTCTGATTTCTATTTACAAAACTTTTGCAAAATTACACTCTAAGGACTCTTACTCTAAGCTTAAAACTTGAGTATCCATAGGAAAGAGAGAGAGAAAGAGACGGAGCAATGAGGCAGGATAGGGAAACCCTTGCTCAACAAATGAAAGAAAAACAAATGATGAAGAAAGAAAGAAGTCTTATAAGGATAAGGAAAGGGAAAGGCCGTGGGGGACAACCCCATGTGGGTTCGCTTTCCCACAGATGCTCACCCAACCTAACATCACACAAATTAAGTAGTTGGGCGTGTAATGTGCATACCATATGTACTTGCGTAAATTCTCACAAATATATGTAAGTTATCTAGGGGTGTAAAATGGCCCGGCTTGGCCTAACTCGGCCCATTCAGACCCTGAGCAAAATCGCTGCCCAGGCCCAAGGGTACTCAGTCCTTAGGCCGGGCCTAACCATTTTTTAATTATGAAAGTGGGCCTCGGGTGGGCTGGGCTTTAGAGTGGGCCTTTGAGTGGGCTAGTGGGCCGGACCAGGCCTCAAAATAGATGGTCCAGGCCTAGGATCTCAGGCCTGGGCTGGGCTCGAGCCTAGGCCTGGTTGGGTTAGGCTGGGCCACGGGCGGGTTTCGAGTGGACTGTTGGCCGCTGGATCGATTTTACACTCGTAAAGTTACCTCACAAAATTGTGTAAATTCTCACAAAGATACATAAGTTGTGATTTCTCAAATTTTTATAGGTTAACTTACATATGTTTATGAAACCTTGTACAATTTTGTGCGATAACTTACATATATTTATGGATTTGCACACTTAAGAATTGCCCCACAAATTAATACAAAATACATGGTAATAATATCTCAAAATTTTGTAACATAAATTATAAAGTGATATAATTTTATCCCATCATTAAAATATAATATTTTTATACATTACAAAATATAATCTTTTACTCATTACAAAAATATATTCCTTTTTATTCACTACAAAAATATATAATTTTTCACCATATGGTACATACCATAAATTTGACTTTCAAATATTTATTATAATCCTATATAATAAATAATAGCAACTTTCAAGGTGGTCCCTATCATTCACAAAATTAAAAATGATTAAACAGTTAAACATGACTTATATTGTTATACATATATATACTCAAATTAAATTGATTCTAAGTCACGGGTTTTGAATTAAATTTTCATCCATAAGCCAAACATGACCCAATTATATATTAAACTATGCCCAATAAATCTTATCTCAAGTCATGGTCTAAACACTCAAAACCCAATACCGAAATTTTGTTTTAATACTAAATAGACACCAATCAGTTCGTGAATTTTCACAAAATAAATACTCATCCTTAAATTTTGAAATTGTTATGAAACATGCTAGACTCATATGGGGACAACATATTAAAATTTTAGGTAAACTATCAATAGGTCCTAATAGTTAGACTTAATTCCCATCAAGTCCTATTGAAAATAAGTCATAGTAAAATAATTTTCTGTGACGATTTTTTTGCATATGTCGCTAAAAATTGACAATTAGTGACCTTTTTTTGTCATGATTTTTATAAATTGTCGCTAAAACTTACAATTAGTGACTTTTTCTATGATGAATTTTTCAAACTTGTTGCTGAAAATTGAAAATTAGCGACTTTTTTTGTGATATTTTTTAAAACTGTCGCTAAAACTTATAATTAGTGATATTTTTTTTTGGCAATTTATAAACTGTTGCTAAAAATTAACAGTTAGGGATATTTTTTAATAGTATTTGGTAAAAAAAAGTCATTAATTATCATAAGACTTATTGGATAATAAGTCAACATATTGGGACCTACACGTAAGTCCCCCTAAAATTTTATAATTTTTTGAAAACGGAAACTTTTTTAAAAATTACAAAATCAGATCATTTATGCACATAATTTTAGACAGCAGGCCAATGTGAATATCACTCAATTAATTAATGCAATGACTTTATTTTATTTTATTTTTATAAATAAATTTGGGTCAATACATTGAGAGAGTGTTTGCGCTTGATAGACCAATTTTAGGACTGATTTCGGTGATCTGAATCATACATTTTTTATGACTCATTGAGTAGAATATTCATGTAAAAATCAAGATGATTTGACATCAGTAGTTATAAGTTTGATATCATATTTGTTTTAAAAAATGGACGACAAATATAATTTCAAGAATGACCATTCGATTTATTTTTTTGTTTTGGATAAGCAAAAAGAACTTTATTGATGAAGAAAGCAATACAAGCATAAAACTTACATTAACAAAGCGGGAAGTGCAAAAAGCATCACCGGTAACCTTAACAATCCCAACTAGGTTGGCACCGCTAAGGAAGTAATATCATTTGTTAGCACTTGACCCAAGATTGGCAAGAAACCAATCCAGAGAAACCAAGAGACAGAGAAGAAAAAATAAACAAATTAGGCCTCTGAACAGCAGCAATGCTGCATTCAGCTTCCCTATTTCACACCTCACAAACAGCCACCTATACATTGTCTAATCAGAAGCTTTGCTGCCATGAACTCCATTCAAACAACCAAACCACTAGACTTGAGCCTACACCTTCAACCTCCATATGTGATACAAAACTTCACCTGGATTCACTCCATTCCTCACAACATTAGCAAAACAGATCACAGCAGCCACCAGCCAGGAGCCTGATCCAATCCTCACAGCAACAGCCACCATTCAGACTTGAGCTTGATCCTTCAACCTCCAATGCTGATACAAAATACACAACAGCCAGAAGAGGATGAAGAAGCCTCAGACCATTCCAACTGCAAAGCAGCAATCCTCACCCCATTATGTAGTCCAGATTAGTAGATTAGCTGACTGCTGAGATGTTAACAAAATGCACAAGAACAACATATCAACTGAGCCAAGAAAAAGCAACAATCAGCATATGTCAAGACCGCATTCCGCCCCTAGTAGAATGGTGTCGTGATGGCCAGTAATCTGAGATTACCAAAGGCCAACTTACAAAGATTCATACACAATCAGAGTATACATATGGGGCTTACATGTGCGGAAGCAATAAATTTAAATCTAAGTAGTCCATAAGAGCTGTGCATAGATCAAATGAAATGACATACATCTTAACATGGTTTTACAACGTGAATAAAAAATAAAATGGATTATATATTACATCTTGATCAAAAGGCTTCTCAAGCCGACATATACAAAAGAAGTGAATTAAAACTAAGAAACATAATCTTCAAGAGGTTAGCAAAATGAATCCAAAACAACTTGCAAATAACATCTAGGCGTCATCGCCTTCCTGTTCGCCACCTAAATATATATAAAGGAGAGGGTGAGCTTGGATACTCAGTGAATGATATAATTAATAAAGGTTTGAATGAATGATATCCAAGATCTTTATCAAAATAATACATATCGTAGCTTGTAACAAAACATGGGATGAATCAAGTTCATCAATCAAATCTTTCAAATCTTCTTGGGATGTTTAATAACATCTACATAATACATGGGGGATGACATTTCAGACAAACCTACACAGTAAACCGTCGGTGGCAAGACAAAGGAGATATCTCAAACAAGGGTGCCAGTTGCATTATAGTCCCCTAGCACTAAGGACTTTCCAAGACAAACGCGCTAGTTGCATTATAGTCCCCTAGCACTAAGGACTTTCCAAGAATGGCATCAAAACGAACATAATACTTGATACAAAAATTAGGGATAATCATTCATGCTTGATCAAACACTTTTCCAAAACGAAGCAAAGCTTTATCAAGACTTTATAACATAACTTTATTAAAAATACCACTCACATAGCTCTTCGGGTGTAGGGATTAAGGCAAGGATCCATGACCTACAAATACATAATAAAGTCTACTGAATGCACTTCAAGAAGACAAGAAGGAATGCTCAAAGATGGTTGTGCAATGCATCCTTAAAACAAGCTTTACATGAATGGAAATGATCCCGGCATTTCTTTCCAAAACCAAGTCAAGATAGAGTAAAACATGTTGGGAGTTAAATCACTGTTTTTCATCTAGGGAAAACATGTTGAGAGTTAAATCACTGTTTTTCATCTAGGGAAAACATGTTGGGAGTTAAATCACGGTTTTTCATCTAGGGAAAACATGCTGGGTACTAACCAGGTCTTGGAATGGATGCACAGAAATGATCTAGGCAAAAATAACTTAGTTGGGTGAACCCGCGAGGTCTTGGCCAAGGTGTGGTTACCTAGGCTTCAGTGTGATGCTGTCTGCCGAGGTGTTACAAGGTGTCGGCAAGGGTGTACCATGGCCGGCCTAGGTGTGCAGTGGTTAGCCTAGGTATGCATGCGAGATAGACTAATGGTGCAAGTGATCATGCAAGGTAGGCCAAGGTGAGATACGATGCTTGGCCTAGGTGTGAGATCTAGGCAAGAGTGGTCTCGGTGACCACACCTAGGGAAATAGTGAAGTCTGGAAATCTGGGTTTCCTCCCTTGAAGAACACGAAGAACATCAACATGAAGAACATGGATGCTAAAATCACAACTTCTTTATTCAAAATCTGAGATTTCATGAGATGAGTTCGAAAACATGGACCTGGGTACCCATACTTGAAGATCTTATGAAAACAAATACAAAAACATGGATCTTGATACAAACTTCCGGATCAAAACATGATTTTATTTCAAGAACACAAGAGCATCATTTTCTCTTTCTAAAACAAGCTTTAAATCAATGCATGGCTCATGAATCATGCTAGATCATGCAATGTGATCGGATCAACATAAAGAATAACAAGAGTAGATCAAGAATCTAACCTCAAAACACGAATCTGACGGTTCAAGGTGTGAAGATCAAGCTTGGAAATCTAGCTCTCTCACTCTAAGAACTTCTTCCTCTTCCCTAGAGCTTCTCTCTCTTCCTAGGACAAAGATATGACAAATGATATGTTTTCTCTCTCTGCCGGCTGACTTAACCCTCTGCTGGGACACGTGGCAACAACTGGTTGGCTCTCCTAAAAAAGGTGACAGAATGACAAGACAAGAGTATGACAAGGTGTATACAACAAGTAAGGTGGCATGGGCACTCTGGCAGGTAATGATTTTGGATTAGGACATAGGCTTCGGCAAGTAAGGTCTCAATGATCTCGGCTAGGAAGGATAACACTTGACCTAGCTATGCCACACCTCGGCCTAGATGTGCCACACCTCGGTCTAGGTCAGACCAGTCCCGGAACAAGATTGCTAGGTGCAGGGATCAAAGATGTTGGATGTCTAGATTATAACATCTCGGCCTAGATGATACACCTCTTTGCCTAGGTGATGCACACCTCGGCCTAGATGATGACATCTCAGCCAATATGCCAGGGTGAAGGTGGAGGTCAACCAAAGTGGTTCCAAGATGGTCTTAGGTGTAAGAGGTTCAAAGGTGTGATCTAGGCTTAAGATGACTTAGGCTTAGCATGACTTAGGCTTGGCATGACCTAGGCTTGGCATGATCTAGGATTGACATGACCTAGTCTTGGCATGACCCAGGCTTAGCATAACCTAGGCTTGGCATGACCTAGGCTTGACATGACCTAGGCTTGAGACAGCAAGGAAGGAACAAAGCATGCATACAACACTTAGGCAAATCACATAAGCACAAAACAAGACAGGGACTTTTACCTAGGCAAAACAAGTCTAAGTCTACAAATGCAAGCTTAACAAGTCGAAATCATGCACATGCACCTGAACATGTCTAAGACATGAATGTGGGTTATTACAGTCTACCCTCCTTAAAGAAGTTTGGTCCCAAAACTAAAGTTACCTTGCCCCAAAACAATTCCGGATGTCGGATTCTCATCTCTTCTTACCAACCTTCCTAATCTGTCTAACCTGTCCTCGGATTGATCTTAGCTAACTAAAGGTCTACCCCTTCTCATGATGCTAGGAGTATGCAAAGTGTGACTCTTTAAACAAAATGAACAAATAGACATATATGCAAGTAACAAATGATCATGCCGAGATAATACACACCTTGTCAAGTAGCAAGCAATATGATGCAATCCTAATATCATTCTAAGGGAAATCCTATGCTCTTTAGGACTAAAAGTGTGTGTGAATAACGTACTATAAGGAACTCGTGCTCTGATACCAATCTGCCACGACCCCATTTCGCGCCCTAGTAGAATGGTGCCGTGATGGCCGGTAATCCGAGATTACCAAAGGCCAACTTACAAAGATTCACACACAATCAGAGTATACATATGGGGCCTACATGTGCGGAAGTAATAAATTTAAATCTAAGTAGTCCATAAGAACTGTGCATAGATCAAATGAAATGACATACATCTTAACATGGTTTTACAACTTGAATACAAAATAAAATGGAGTACATATTACATCTTGATCAAAAGGTTTCTCAAGCCGACATATACAAAAGAAGTGAATTAAAACTAAGAAACATAATCTTCAAGAGGTTAGCAAAATGAATCCAAAACAACTTGCAAATAACATCTAGGCGTCACCGCCTTCTTGCTCACCACCTACATATATATAAAGGGGAGGGTGAGCTTGGATACTCAGTGAATGATATAATTAATAAAGGTTTGAATGAATGATATCCTAGATCTTTATCAAAACAATACATATTGTAGCTTGTAACAAAACATAGGATGAATCAAGTTCATCAATCAAATCTTTCAAATCTTCTTGGGATGTTTAATAACATCTACATAATACATGAGGGATGACATTTCGGACAAACCCACGCAGTAAACCGTCAGTGGCAAGACAAAGGAGATATCTCAAACAAGGGTGTTAGTTGCATTATAGTCCCCTAGCACTAAGGACTTTCCAAGAATGTCATCAAAACGAACATAATACTTGATACAAAAATTAGGGATAATCATTCATGCTTGATCAAACATTTTTCCAAAACGAAGCAAAGCTTTATCAAAACTTTATAACATAGCTTTATTAAAAATACCATTCACATAGCTCTTCGGGTGTAGGGATTAAGGCAAGGATCCAAGACCTACAAATACATAATAAAGTCTATTGAATGCACTTCAAGAAGACAAGAAGGAATGCTCAATGATGGTTGTGCAATGCATCCTTAAAACAAGCTTTACATGAATGGAAATGATCCCGGCATTTCTTTCCAAAACCAAGTCAAGACAAAGTAAAACATGTTGGGAGTTAAATCACTGTTTTTCATCTAGGGAAAACATACTGGGAGTTAAATCACTGTTTTTCATCTAGGGAAAACATGTTGGGAGTTAAATCACTATTTTTCATCTAGGGAAAACATGCTGGGTACTAACCAGGTCTTGGAATGGATGCACAGAAATGATCTAGGCAAAAATAACTTAGTTGGGTGAACCCGGGAGGTCTTGGCCGAGGTCCCACACCTCTTGGCCGACGTGTGGTTACCTAGGCTTCGGTGTGCAGCTGCCTGCCGAGGTGTTACAAGGTGCCGGTAATAGTGTACCATGGTCAGCCTAGGTATGCATGCGAGATAGACTAATGGTGTACCATGTGCAGTGGTTAGCCTAGGTATGCATGCGAGATAGACTAATGGTGCAAGTGATCATGCAAGGTAGGCCAAGGTGAGATACGATGCTTGGCCTAGGTGTGAGATCTAGGCAAGAGTGGTCTCGGTGACCACACCTAGGGAAATAGTGAAGTCTGGAAATCTAGGTTTCCTCCCTTGAAGAACATGAAGAACATGAACATAAAGAACATAAATGCTAAAATCACAACTTCTTTATTCAAAATCTGAGATTTCATGAGATGAGTTCGAAAACATAGACCTGGGTACCCATACTTGAAGATCTTATGAAAACAAACACAAAAATCTGGATCTTGATACAAACTTTCAGATCAAAACATGGTTTTATTTCAAGAACACAAGAACATCATTTTCTCTTTCTAAAACAAGCTTTAAATCAATGCATGGCTCATGAATCATGCTAGATCATGCAATGTGATCGGATCAACATAAAGAATAACAAGAGTAGATCAAGAATCTAACCTCAAACACGGATCTAACGGTTCAAGGTGTGAAGATCAAGCTTGGAAATCTAGCTCTCTCACTCTACGAACTTCTTCCTCTTCCCTAGAGCTTCTCTCTCTTCCTAGGACAAAGATATAACAAATGATATGTTTTCTCTCTCTGCAGGCTGACTTAACCCTCTGTTGGGACACGTGGCAATGACTGGTTGGCTATCCTAAAAAATGTGACAGAATGACAAGACAAGAGTATGACAAGGTGTATACAACAAGTAAGGTGGCATGGGCACTCTGGCAGGTAATGATCTTGGATTAGGACATAGGCTTCGGCAAGTAAGGTCTCAATGATCTCGGTTAGGAAGGATAACACTTGACCTAGCTGTACCACACCTCGGCCTAGATATGCCACACCTCGGTCTAGGTCATACCAGTCCCGGAACAAGATCGCTAGGTGCAGGGATCAAAGATGTTGGATGCCTAGATGATAACATCTTGACCAAGATGATACACCTCTCTGCCTAGGTGATGCACACCTCGGCCTTGATGATGACATCTCGGCCAATATGCCAGGGTGAAGGTAGAGGTCAACCAAAGTGGTTCCAAGATGGTCTTAGGTATAAGAGGTTCAAAAGTGTGACCTAGGCTTAAAATGACTTAGGCTTGGCATGACCTAGGCTTGGCTTGACCTAGGCTTAACATGGCCTAGGCTTGGCGTGACCTAGGCTTAACATGACTTGGGCTTGGCATAACCTAGGCTTAACATGACCTAGGCTTGGCATGACCTAGGCCTGACATGACCTAGGCTTGAGACATCAAGGAAGGAACAAAGCATGCATACAACACTTAGGCAAATCACATAAGCACAAAACCAGACAGGGACTTTTACGTAGGCAAAACAAATCTAAGTCTACAAATGCAAGCTTAACAAGACGAAATCATGCACATGCACATGAACATGACTAAGACATGAATGTGGGTTATTACAGCATATCAGCAGCACACACCAGGAGAGCAGCCTCATAACAGCACCACTAGGAGCAGCCTCATAGCAGCAGCTCAAATCAGCATCACACACCAGCAACTAGCACCAGCATACTTAGCAGCAATTCAGCTTCCATATGACCCAATTTGTAATTCATCACCAGCTCCAAACCAAAGAGCTTCCAACAACAATAAAGCAATTTTTTACTATAGGCAACCAGATTCATGCACCCTTCACCTCAAACAATGTCTAACCTGTTGAAGATTATGAACAAAATCATGCATAGTGTAATTCACACCTAGTAACCTACTCTTAGCCCAAAACGCTACCCTTGTCTTCACCAAATCCTCCAAATCAGCAAAATTAGGATGAGCATCATTAAACAAAACATCATTCCTCAACCTCCAAATTGACCACAACAAGACTAAAGGCACAATTTTCCACATCTCCACCTCTTTTTTCTTAATCGAAGCACCTGCCCACCAATGCAACAAATCCTCAATAGACCCAGGGATTACCCACCACATATCCCACCATCTTATAATTCGAGACCAGACTCTCCAAATCGATGGACAGTGTAATAAAACGTGATTTACACTCTTAGATTCCTTTTGGCAGAATACACACAGTGTGCTAGCATTTGCACCCAACAACCCCATTCTCTACAGGAATTCTGATGATTTCACCCTTCCCTTCCACGCTAACCAACCAAAAAATTAAATTTTGGGAGGGGCTACATTTTGCCACAGCTCAGTTGTTACATGCAGCTTTGGTCCCTTATCTACTTGCATCCATTTCCAAACTGATGCCACTGAAAACTGACCTGATGGATTTATCTCCCACCTCAAACAGTCATCCATAGTTCCCCTGTTTATAGGAACTGCACTCAGCCACTCACATAGCCTGTTAACCTCCACTTCTTCTCATGCTCGCAACCCTCTTCTACATGCCAAGTTCCATTCCCCGGTCCTTTCCCTACTCAAAGTGTATTGCATCAAAGAGCCTTCTTTTGCGATAGATAAACTAAACAATCTTAAAAACTTCTCACTGAGCCTACAACTATTCCACCAAATATCAGTCCAGAAGTGGACTCTTGCTCTATTCCCAACCCTTATCTTTGCATTTTCCAAATAAAAATCAAGCACCTGAGGATAGTCTTTTGCAATACTTAGAATACCCTGCCAAATTGGAGACAAATTACCTGTTTCACCAATAGCAGGCCACCACCCACCACCATATTGCCCATATTTACTACAGATCACAGCCCTCCTTAAGGCTTTGTCTTCAACACAATATCGCCACCACCATTTTAGTAATAAACAAACATTCATTTCACTTAGACTTATGACCCCTAACCCACCTTGCTTTTTAGGCTTAATAAGCTCCTGCCATCTCACCAAATGCACTTTCCTCTTAACCTCACTGCTTCCCCAGAGAAACATAGCCTACAACTTATCAATTGTCGTCGCTACACCCTTAGGCATCTTAAATATAGAAATATAATATGATGGTAAACAGGCTACTATTGACTTAATCAAAGTCAGACGACCTGCAAATGAATGACCATTCATTTGTTATAATACAAATATGATAGAAACTTATAGTTACCGATATACAATTATCTTAATTTTTTTGCTTGAATATTTTACTCAACAAGTCTTAAAAAGTGAACGTTCGAATCACCGAAATCAATTCCAAACTTGAGAGAAAGCCCAACTCGCTGGAGGGAATGATGGAGAGGATCCAAATCGAGGTTGGATTTCACATTCTTTTAACAATTTGTTAAAATTATTGAACCTTTTTTTTTCAATAGAAATTGGTTTATAGAATTCAAATAAATATGATGAATTATTTATACTACTTTATTTTTAAAAAATATGAAATTTTCATTCAGTGCGTTACATGAGTTTGTTGCTAATTGGTGTTTTATATATATATATATATATATATATATATAATATTATATAAAATAGTTAGGGTCTATTTGGTAACGTTTAAGTTTTCAGTTTATATTTACAAAAAATTTATAAACTGATTTTTGTTTATTTTTAGAAAAACATAAACTACAAACGCGTTTGATAATTGACAAAATGTTTAAAAAAATTTAAAAATATAAAAAAGAGTGAGAAATGGCAAGTGATGGCAAGTGGCGACGGAAGACGGTGGTGGAAAGTGGTGACGGTGGGTGGTGGGTAGCGAGTGGTGGTGGGTGGTGGCAGGTGGGTGGGTGACGGTGGCGGGTGGTGGTGGCGGGTAGGTGGCGGGTGGTGGTGGTGGGTGGGTGGGTGGGTGACGGTGACAGATGGTGGGTGGTAGCGAGTGGGTGGTGGTGGCGGGTGGTGGGTGGTAATGGCGGGTGGGTGGTGGTGGCAAGTGGTAATGGTGGGTGGGTTGGTGGCCGGTGGTGGCCGGTGGTGGTGGCCGGTGGGTGACAGGTGGCTGGTGGTGGCGGGTGGTGGATGGTGGTGGCGGGTGGGTGGTGAGTGGTGGTAGCGGGTAGGTGGCGGATGGTGGTGGCAGGTGGGCGGTGAGTGGTGGTGACGGGTGGTGGTGGCAGGCGGTGGATGGTAATGGCGAGTGGTGGGTGGTGGCGGGTGGTGGTGGTGGTGGTGGCAACGGCGGCGAGGGGTAGGTGGTGGTGGCGAGTGGGTGGCAGGCGGGTGGTGGCAGGTGGTGGCAGGTGGGTGGCGAGTGGTGGTGGGTGGTGGGTGGTGGTGGCGGAAGACGATGGTGGAAAATGGTAGCAGGTGGTGGCTAGTGTTGGTGGTAAAAAAAAAAACTCAAAACTCGAAACGGAAACGGAAACACATTTTTTGAGTTTATATTTTTTGGCTAAATTTATAAACTGTGACCACTAATTTATAAATCAAAATTTACCAAACAAGTTTTTATTTGAGTTTTTTAAATTTTTGTAAATATAAATAGAAAACTGAAAATGTAAGTGTTACCAAACGGCACTTTAGTATTAAATATATAATATTACGCAAATTAATATTATATATTATAAAAATAACTGTTCTTCAATCAACTAATAGGTTGAAAGGGCTCAAACTGCGTTTTGATTACGTATAGCAAATTTATCACGGTTTGGTTATAATTTTATGCTCAAATCGTATCGCATCGAACCGCACTGTACATATTCCGCCCCATTATATCAGATCATTTGATTGGGTATGTTGATGATTGATAAACAAGATATCATTACTGAAACCATCTAGCATAATCATCAACATACCCAATCTTGTTTATCAATCATCAACATACCCATCAACATATGGGTGGTGGCTAATGTTTATTTTGTTAGCTTCTCTAGATGGTATGAGCTCAAACTCAAAAGCCATTTCAGACCAATAAGATGGAATTGAAATCCCATATTTCCATGTGAATTTTCAAAGGAATAATCAACACGAAAGAAGAGAACAAAGCAACTCATCCCAAAGAGACAGCTTTCAGCAACTTTAGTAAAGGTTGCAGTGAATAAAGAATAAAAAATAATACTAATATACAATCAACAGATTTCAACTAACAACCTCAAACTACAACAATAGAACTTTGAAGAGTTTACACTTGATCCGATTTTGCAGACATGAACATAAACCGCAAAAGCAAGATAAACAAGCAACAACAAAAAAAAAGAAAGAAAGAAAGAAGAAAAGTTCAACATGCAAAATTGAAATATATTGGAGCACAACCAACAAATAAACATTTTGCTGCTGCTGCTCTGACCCCCTTCTCCATGTACATAAAATCCACCACAATTGGGCACAAATAGTTAAGAGAGTGAAATGAAATGAAATGTGAAAATGTGTCAAATTCGGTTTTGCTGCCATTCCTTCCGGATATCAAAGGTGTAATTGATCTCCAAGTAGCACTTGTTGTCATCATCAACAAACTGTAAAGCAAAAAAACAAAAACAAAAACAAAAAAAGCATTAATAAGATCAAATTTGTGATACTATGAATGGCCCACAAATTTGAATTTCACATGTAAGTATGTTCCTTTCTGCACATGTTACCATTTAATTAATAAATTTGAATTAAATTCGTTGTGGCCAATGTATTTACTTTCCTCACATGACATTTTCAAACAACTGTCCTAGACACAAAACTAGAGAAGCTAACAAAATTGAAAATAGAGACAGAGAGAGACATAAATAGCTTGTCTTCGTATATTTTCATTGTCTCATATCAATGGCAGAGAATGGTCCCCCTGCAACCAAGATGAGTCGTTGTAGCACATGCAAAGAAACAACTAATAAAACTTCTTCAATTCACAATTAATGATACGATAGAAGCTTGTGTGTGTTTGGTAGAGATTTTGTTTCTAACTTTTCTGTTCTTGGAAACATAGAAAACAGAAACTAATTTAAAAATATGTTTCACAAACTTGTTCCTAAAACTATTTTCAGGAAAAAAAATTCCAAAAACAACCATCTTTAGGAAAACAGTTATAAATTGTTTTCTAAATTGACAAAAAAAAAAAAAAAAACTATTTTTGGCTAAAAAATGGAAACAATGGGAGGTTTCGAACATTTTATTGTCTTTTGCTTCTGAAAACACGAAAAAAAGTTGAATTTACCTTTGTTCTAGCTGAATATGTTCCCCTAGCAAAAAAGCCAGACGGGGTCGTCTCCTCTGGCATTTCGTGCATGTAAGGTTCTAGCTGTGGACTGAACGTTCCAAGCATTTCCTTTGTGCTGTCCACTGTAATATAAAGGATTTTCATATAAAGGAAACAATCCATTAATCAGGGAAAAAAAAAAAACAATTTCTTTAACCAACATTGAATTGTTTCAAAGAGAGAGGGAGTGAAGGAGTGAGTACCTTTCACACCGGTTTTCCAAACAGTGTTTTTGTATTTGAGGCCTAAGACTATGTTGTTGTTGACCTGGAATGTGAACTTGAGGCTGTAACGGCTACCTTCTTTCAAACTAAACCACAGGCCCTTGGGGTTGCCAGATTCGGGGACCGGAAGAAATATATCAGGTCTACCGGGGGACTTTATTGCAAGGCTCAAGATCTTTACGTCTGGTTCCAGAGTTTCTACCATGTAAAAAAAGGGTGTGATTGAACAGAGTCATTCACAGGATACATGTTTAAATGATGGCTATTGCTAATTGAAATGATTTGGAACACTAGAAAAGAAAGAAGAGGAAATGAGAAAATTTGCCTTTCACAAAGTTTTAGAAATTTAGACATATTACTAAGTCTTTTGGGATTATAACCCATTCCCTCTCCCACAAAAAACGGCTTATAATCAGTTTTTAATCGATTTTTAACTAAAAAGTTGATTATAACCATCTTCTCAAAATAGTTCTAAGTAGCTGATATTCATACAGAAGATAGCAAGATTGGCCACGACCGCAGAATAAAAAAATTATTAAAAAAAAAATAGAAGAAGAAGCAGAGGAAGTGGAAGAAATAATGTTGAAAATAAAGTTGAAGCAATGAATTGTTCCTTAAATTCAAAAGTCTCAGCAAATCCAAATGATAACAATTTTTATATTTATTTATCCAAACAAAGTAATGACTTTTCCTTTTGGAAAGTGAATGATTCCATTGATGAGAAACAGAAAAGAATCCAAGTAATGATCAGTTTTTTTTTCTTTTTTTTCTTTTTTTTTTTTTTATATATTATAGATAAGGATAAGTAGGGTTAACTTCATTCCCTCTTCTCTTTTTTTCCTTTTTCCTTTTTTTTATTTTTATTTTTATTTTTTTTTATGACCCGGGAGTGTGTGTTGTGTGAGGAGAGGGAGAACATCATATCATTGTGCGCTTAGTTTCAACAATCAAGATTCCCAATTTCAGTTGAAAATTAAAATTTTTTGCTCTCAAAATAGTATCAGTTTTTTTTTTTTTTTTTTTTTGAACGGAAAATAATATCAGTTTGTAAATGAGTTTCTTAACTATTTCTAACATGAAAGTAAAGGACAGCAAAAGAAGAATAAAAAAAAGAAAAGAAAAGGTTTTTAATGTAAAATTAAACACAACTCAGAGTGGATTGACAATGGTTAAAAAAAAAATATTCCAAAAAATAAACATTGCTAACTAATGTGTCAAAACTCACTCTCTGACAATATAAAATTGAAATAATGAAAATATGACATGTAATTTTTATTTTTTATTTTTTTAATGTTTCCCGAATAACTTCATCATAAAGAAGAAAGCACATAATACACAAAATATAAAGCACATGAACAATTTAGATACTAATATATCCTGCAAGCCCAACTCAGATCTCATGGCGGTCAATTCAAGTTTTAATTTACTTCCACCATTTTCCCAAGAAACAAACAAAGCTCCTGAAGAGAAAAAAAAAGAAGAAAGAAGGTGGGGTTTGTTACCTCCAATGGAATTAACATCCACACTCCCAAGAAGTTGTTCCTTCCACTTCCTTAAGCTCTCATCATCCTAAAAATTCTCAAATATCAAATAAAAACACAAAACACACATCAAACTCAATTCAAATAAAAACCAAAACACTGAGGAAGATATACAACTACTCAATTCCAATGCAAAGAAAGACAAACAAACCTTATCTTTCTCAAGTTGTTCCTTAATTGTAAACTGAGGACCTAACTCTATCTTCCCTTCAACATCACTTTCATCCTCATCATCATCCTCAGTTGCATCATATAATGAAACCCCACTCACCTGTTTCTCAATCTTTGCTCCTCCTCCTCCTCCTCCTCCTCCTCTTTCATCACCACCCCCCTCTCTCTTTGTAGATTTGTCTTCTTTACCATTATCATCACCCTTGTTTTCATCAAAACCCATGCTTGTTTTGGAACTTGAAACGACTCCAACAGCCAAAGACATCAGCAATAAGAACAACAGCCCATTCAACAGAAAGGGCACAACCAAAAACAGAGAAGATAAACCCAAATGAAGAAGGGAATAACAGAGAGCTAACAAGAAACACCCAAAGAGGAAAAGAACAGAGAGGCAAATACAATGCACACTAGGAGGAGGAATCTAGCAAATGAAAAGAAACCAATGTAGAGAAGAAGCCCAATCAAAAAAAGGTTTTACAGTGAGAAATTTGAAGAGAGAGAGAAAGAGAGATGCATAGACTTGGGGTCAAAGAATCCCAGAAAGAAGTAAACGATAGAAAAACAAAAAGCCGTAAATGAAGAATAACCCCTGTACAATAAAAGACACCAAGAAAAAAGAGAGAAAAAGGAAAAGATGGGTTGTTTGGGGAAGTTGAAGCAGAGGAAGAATGGTCATGTAATGAATGAAGAGAGAGAGAGAGAGAGAGAGAGAGAGAGGTGGTGAGATCGTGAAGGTCACTAATAAGTGACCAAAATTCGAGGGAATTTCAACACACACATACAGGAAATAGTGGAGAGTGGCTAGGATTGGGTGGATAAGGGATACCCATTGTGATGATTAATTTTTGTATATAGATACCGTATATGTCATGTCATACTTTTTATTATTGTGATTGATTTTGACAGTAAAATATATTACATTTAGGTTATATATTTGAGAATAATAAGAAGCTTATACATTTATAATTAATAAAAAGTAATATCACATAATACCTAATAACATATAAAAATTTCTCCCATTGGACCCCTTCCCCACTCTCATTGGGTGATGATTAGTTGGATTAGAGAAAGTTGCTTATAGCCTACAATAATGTTTACATATAACCAACTACTTCCTGATTTTGGGTTGACATCTCACCACCATTATAACTTGGATGTAACCATAACCACGCCCCAAACCCCACCCATAACCGTCCCTACGCGCGAACACCAGTCTGTTTTGAAAAGTACTAAAAAAAAAATTAGTCTATTGATTTTTTTTATTTTTTAAAAAAATATATATAAAAAAAATAAAGAGATAATATGATACAAATAAGTCAATAAACTAACTTTTTTCTTACTTCTCAAAACAAATCTAAATAAACAAATAAATAAAAAATTGAAGACTTCAAGTTTTCAACAAAATGTTAACCAAAGTGTTGCCTCAATGGTAAAGATTAGGGTTAGACCCTCTCCATTTTTGTATTTCAGTAGAGATAGGCAGAATACAAGGACACAAGTATAAAAAGTAAGGCTACAAATCAAGAAAAATTATTTAGAAGATTATGTAGGAAAAAGAATTAATGGTCTATATTCTTTGTGTGTTGTCAAAATCGTAAGAATTTTAAATCTGCATCACATTCACTTTGAAGATGAAATTCAAGATAAACTTTTATGATTAGTAAAATAGTATTTTTTTTTGTTTTTTTTGGTAGATAATGAGTGAGGCTTGTATCATCAAGTCAACTGGTAGCTTAATCATTTTGTTTTATGTAGTTGTTCTCCAGTTCAATCACTAATCATTCATATTTGTTGTTGCATACGTGCCTCTCTGCTAAGCTATCTACCATTTGTGGTAAATATATAATGCCCCACCTTGCTTCGTGCATTACAAGTATTCCAAACTTAGTTTATTTTTTTTTTTTTTTTTATTTTTTTTTTTAAGAGTGTGTATTAGGTGTTGTTTTATAAAGTTAAAAATTGAAAATGACTGAAAATTAAATATTGAATTTTTTAAGTGAAAAGTTGTTTTAAGTTATTTAATATATATAAAATCAAGTTTAAAATTTATTATTTTTAAATTATATATTTTAATTTTTATATTGTGATGGTGGTGGTGGTAGGGATGGTAGCGATGGTAGTGGTAGTAAATGATGGGGCGGTATTTATGGAAATAATGACAATGGTGATGAAAGCGATTATAGTTGTGGCGGCAGCGACAGTGGTAGTGGTGGCGGTGGCGTCGTGGTGGTGGTGATAGTGGTAGCAGTAGTGATGGTGGTATGGTGGTAGTAGTAGTAGTAGCATGATGGTGGTGGTGGTTGTAGTAGGTGGTAGTGATAGTGGTGGCAGTAGAGGTGGCGTGGTGCTAATAGTGGTAGCGGTAGTAATGGTGGTAATAGTGGCGGTGGCATAATGGTGGAGGTTGTGGTGGCAGTAGTGGTGGCAGTAGTGGTAGCGGTGGTGGTGACAGTAGTGGTAGCAGTGGTGGTGGCAGTGAATTTATAATAATGTATATTGATACTTATGTTTAGTGTTTGTAAATGTAGTTAGAATTAAGTAAGTTTTATATAACTTATTTTATTTTATTTTATGTTAATTTTAACTTACATTTTAAGAGGTACTTAAATTTTTAAGTGATATCAATTATGGTTATCAGACGGACTTAATTGATTATCACTTAATCAATTCAGTTTTAAGTGCTAAATTAAGTTATCAAACACCTTAGAGTGTTGTAATTTTTATTTATAATTTATGAATGAAAAAAAATTATGGGATAATTATTTATAAATCTTGTTTTACCTACTTATATTCTACTTGTCTTGGTTTGGTTATCATTTTGGGGCTAAAAAAACACAAAATGACAAAATAGGCTAAATAAGCTAAACAAAATATCACGTCAAACTCATAATCATTATACTTTTTCTCTTACAAAAGTTAAAAAAACCAAAAAATCCAAACCAAATGAGGCTAAAAAAAGTTAGGCTAAAAAAGTCCCAACACAAAAAAGTTGACTATTAGTCAATGTCAAAGGAAGCTTCCAAATTCTTTTATTATATTCCAATAAGTCTTATGGGTGATACAATTATCAAAATATCCTTAATAATAATATGGTGAAGTACGCATTAATGTTTACATTGTCAAATTTATTTAATGTGAATGTTCATATTACCAAGTTGCTAATGGTTCAAAAAATATTTAAAAAATATCTTAAATATAAAAAATTAAGATTTAGTAGATTAAATATCTAAAATAATAAGATTTACTAAAATAAAAAATATCTGAGATACATATATTTATTTATTTTTTTAATAAATTCCCTAAAAATTAAATAAACTAAAGAAAAGTAATTATTAAAAAAAGGGTGAATTATACTGACGGTCCCTATAGTTTAGGGCTTGTGTCACTTCGGTCCCTGACTTTTCAATTGTGACGCATTTGACCCTGAATTTTGAATCTTGTTCCAAATAAAGACAATTAAAAATACCATTGGATTTTTCAAGGGCAAAATAGTCAATTTAATAAAATATAAACTAATTTGACAAAAATAAATTTCCAAAAAAATATTTTTGAATTTTTAAAAATTATTTCTATCCACTAAAGATAAAATTATATAAAATCGATAAATCATTTATACATTTATTTATTTATTTTACCAAGTTAATTTTTGTTATGTGTTTTGATGATAATCATGTAAAATTAATTTTTAAAAATTAAACATGTAATTTTTATCAATTTTACATAATTTTATCTTTGGTGGGTAGAAATAATTTTTAAAAATTTTAAAATATTTTTTTGACATTTATTTTGTCAAATTAATTTATATTTTATCAAATTGATGATTTTGCCCTTCAAATTAAGCAATGGTATCTTCAATTGTCCTTATTTGAAACAATATTCAAAATTTAGAATCAAATGTATCACAATTGAAAGTCATGAACTAAAGTGACACGAGTCCTAAACTATAGGACTGGTAGTGTAATTTGCCCTTAAAAGAATGAGACAATGTTTTTGAATTCTGTATTTTAATTAGTAACATAAACCAAACAGGGTGCTAAATGCAATAAATAAAATATTTGTCACAGGATCAGCATGGTGCTGAGTGATGGAGCTGCAATTGCTGATTATTAAGATTGACATTGGTGATTGGGGGACCCAGTTTCTGAGAGCACGTACGTGGGATCCACAGGTGATAATGATTTTGTGTCGATTAATGCTCCTACATTATGGAGGTTTGTTGATTCTTCAATTTCTCATGCATATGAATGATTAACGTTTGTGAACACTCTCAATCATGTTGACAACACATCTTACAAGTGGCCTCTTTTAATTTCTCGTACCATCTTACAAGCATTTTCACGATAATATTTTATCATTTTTTATATTTTCAATGGAATACATTTCTTTTTATACTTTATTTCTTCGCATCTTTTAAAGCATCTCCAATTCAATCATGAAAATAATTTTTTTATTCAAAAAGTAAACACAGAGTATATGACTATTCATTCAAGCTTTAACTACAAAATTTTATTTTCTTTTCTAAATATTTCCCTTCAAAATTAACCATCAATTTTCACTCCATTAATTTTCTCTCCATCTATTTTCCTTACCATCTATTATTTTATAGAAAATTAATTCGGATTGTACATGAGCTAATAAATTTTGCAACATTAATAATTTTTAATTTTTAAATTTTTGTTAAATATATTGAATATTAGACTCATTTTAAAGATATAATTTTAATATTTTTAATGATACTAAATTTATAAAATTTAGATGCACATATTAAAAGTTATTTTTATTTTATAATATATAATAAAAAATACAAAATGATATAATTGGTATATAAATTTAAAAGCAAAAAGGGCTTAAGGAAAAAATTGGTATTTAAAAAATATGAATAGTATTATAGAGATCATCCTTCATTTTTCATACTCTCTCTATATTTGAATAATGAAACATCCATCCTCCCAAATAGAGAAAGATATAGAGGATGGGTTGGAGTTGAAAAGAGAGGGAGAATGCTTCAAATTTGAAGATATAGAGCATGGTTGGAGATGCTCTTAATAATATGTTTGTGAGATACAAACAGAATATATATAAATGATCTGAATTGTCTACTTCGTAAGTCTCACAATTCAGATGATTTATATAAAAATCAACTTTATCGAACAATTACAAACGCGAGAACAAATCGTATTTTATTTTATAAAATAGATATGTAAGTTTATAATTATATTTGTTATTCATTTTATAAATAAATAAAAAATTTGTTCCTATATTTACAAATGTATTATGAAATAGATTTTTTTTTTTGTATGAACAACCTTTATTGTGTGACCTATGAGGTTAACAATTTTGGATCATCGATGGATCCAAATTAGAGCCCACAATAGGAATATGGATAGGTACGGTGAAATGAAGGTATGAAGGAGATAAATGTCATGAAATAGCATGGTTATGGTTATCAGATCGATTTGATTTTTTTCATAGATGATCTATACGTTATGGTCTAAAAATGAACGATTTGAATCATTAAAATAGGACTTATGGTAGGCCCCATGACTCAAAAAATAAGGTCCAATTTACAAAGTGGACTGGAGACAAGTTGAGCCCCAAATATAAAGGGAAACTTAGCCAAAACCCCCTAAGCCCAATATGTTAGTGTGTAAAGGACATCCGAAAATGTTTTACTTCTTAAACCTCCTGAGCAAGAATCATGTTTTTCATGAAGAACATATTAATATTTTTTTTTCTTTGTTTTTAGACAATTTTACCCAGGATATATATCACATACAACCAAATGAGTACTGCACCTTCAGAGGAAAATACAGTAATTCCTATAGTATCTGACACAGAAGCCTCAACTTCAGAAGCCCGAGAGCTTGTTGCATACCAGGAAGTCAAAGAAGCTTTAGATAAGTAGACAATCCCGAAGGTAGATCCAAAGGCCATCTATAAGATTGGCACTTTAAATTTTTTCAGTAAAAAAATTATTAAAACATTTGAACATGCAGCTCCAGTAAAAAATAATGATACTTTAATGTATTTACTTAATATCCAAGATCTTATACCGTTTTTTAAAGAATACAAGTATATCCATATAGGCCTTGTCCATATTGCCTTAAAACCTTTGACTCTTTTAGGTCAAAATACCAGTAATCAATGTACTCTACGTGATGGTAGATGTACTAATTGGCAAGCATCTCTTATGGGTGCTATGGAAACCAGTCTAGCACACGGTCCAGTATATTTTGATATATATCCTAATCTCAGTATTGCTCTTTCTGATCAAAACCTATCCAAGGTTTTAGAATTCAGAATCCTTACTCATGGCTATGAGTATCTTCGAGGGTCTCCTCCATTTTCGATAATATCCAGAATATATTTAAAGGTCTTATCCACTCTGAATCCGTATGTTAGGAAACAAAGTATCAATGGTCAGACTGTGTTTATAGACACTAATCTTTACAGTAGTCAAGTTGTCGTCCCCAAATTAATTGAATGGGAAAAAATTACTTTTCCAGAAATGTGGAAAATAACTAATGTTGTCCCTCCTAGGCCAATTGTAAGACACAATTTGGATGATATTATACAGACTCATCAAGGTAATGTTTACCTTCAATTTCAGAAACCTCCAGTCCAACTATCCAGAAGTATGTCTAGTGCCAGTTTTAGAACCGCTCCTAGTCATCACCCTTATAAGGTAGAATATCCAGAATCGTCTCGACAATCATATTCAGAACCTCCTGATGCAATTTTTCAAGGAAGACCTTCTAGATCTTATTCTTATTCTAGACCTGCATCTGATGAGCCAACTGATCCAGATCAGGATCCTATAATTAGAGGAGTTCAATATTCTGAACAACAAATACCCCATGGTATCTATCAAGCTAGAGAATCCAGAAGAGGTCCATACAGCCCTATAGCCAATGATATGAATTTTGAAATTTAAATGGATTTTACACCAGGTAGTGAAAATCGAAAAATCCTAAATCAGGATTTTTTCCAGGATAAATATACCGAATTTAGAAAATGGTATTTTTCTACTCATACTAAAAAACAAATACAGGATTATAAACTCCAGTATTATACCTATCTTGAGGAAATTCAAGTTTTATTTCCTTTTCCATTATGGTATGTTCAGCATGTCCAAATCCCGACTGCCCAATTAAATGTTTTAGACAATATCCAGCGAAAATAGTTAACAACCGATGGCCAAGAAATTTATTCTGTCCATCCACCAACACAGCCTTTAGAATTACAGCCTACAGGTAATAATAATAAACCTATGGCGATAGCAGCCTATACAGACATTCCCCATAAAAACCAGAATCGTGACCTAGTTCTTGTCCAAGATATTATTCCAGTTCTCAAACAAAATAATTATACTAATCTTTTCTGTCAAACTGCAGGCAAACAGCTTACTAGAATTGAAGAAATTGTAGCTCATGTTAAGAAAAGCTGCAAATTAGAATCAAAATCAAAATCCCCAGACATTGAACCAGTTTTAATTAAACCAACTCCAGTATTAAAAGACTTTAAATTAAAATCCAAAGAAGAAACAGAATTTATGGATACCCTTCTTTCCAAAATCAAGGGTTTACATATTAGTGAACCTTCTCCGACTGCTACGTCTCAAGTTCTTATGTTATCCAGTAATCATATAGGTTCTTCTGAAGAAACCTATGATTCCTTATCTCCTCAACAGATATTTGAAATTCAGCAAAATATCCAACATGAACCTTCTTCTCTCAATCGGATTACTTATAGTAATACCACCCAGAAAACATCCATGACTGGTCCTGGCCGCTACTATTATCCTCGTCCTAGCCCCATGGATATTCTTTATGAAGAAGATTTTCTCCATACTCAACGTTGTTATCATAGCAACACCATTTATGAATGGAATCTTGATGGTCTTTCTGAATACCAGATGTATGAACTTCTCCAGCACATGCTCATGTTTGCTACTGTTAGTAAACAAAACAATAATTCTGACCACCAAGTTGCTCGTTACCTTGTTAGCGGCTTTACTGGGATCCTGAAAGGATGGTGGGATAACATTCTCACCCCTAATATGAAAGAAGAAATCCTTTCATCCACCAAAACCGTTGTTGATGTAGATACACGTCTTGATCGCCAAGAAGAAGATACTGTATATGCATTGATCAACACTATTGTCACACATTTTGTTGGCAATATTACAGGAATTGAAGACCGTAGCCGAGAATTGCTTATGAAGCTTCGTTGCCCTTCTTTATCCCATTTTAGGAGGTATAAAGATGTTTTCCTAATGAAAGTCATGTGTCGAACCGATGGTAGTGCAGAACATTGGAAAGCCAAATTTATTGATGGCCTTCCTACTCTTTTTGCAGAACGAGTTGGTAAGAAACTAAGAGACAGACATAACCAAATTTCCATTCCTTATTATCAATATACTTATGGCCAGCTTATAGGTATCATTACAGACGAAGGTCTTGCACTTTGCAATGATCTTAAACTCCAGCAACAAATTAAACAACAACATCTTACAGGAAGGAAAGAGTTAGGCGAATTTTGTGAACAATTTGCCTATGATCCTCAAATTCAGTATCCTACCAAGCAAAGAAAACATAAGAGTTATTCTAAACCATATAAGAAGTCCAGAAAATATAGAAATCCAAAATCCTCCAAAACTCACGCCCAGCCTCAAAGCTCTAAACCGAGGTATAAATCCAAGGCAAAAGGAAAATCTTTCCAGAAAAATAAATCCTCTATAGAATGTTATAAATGCGGACAAATAGGTCATTATGCTAATAAGTGTAAAGCCAAGATCCAATCTAAGCTTAATGAGTTAGCATTAGATGATGAGGTCCAGCAAAAGATTTTACAATTAATCTCTGAATCCAGTTCTTCAGCAGAAGACGATGCAGACGAACTTGCTGCTATTTATTCTTCCAGTTCAGATGAAGATGAATTAGAAGAATCTCCAGAAAATTGTCCTTGTAAAGGTTCTGTTGAACAAATTTCTGATGAACTCAATTATTGGAAATCAATAGTTGAAATGAATGGACTTAATATTGGCCCTAGTATTAATGTCCTTACTGATACTGAACAAAATCTTTTAAATATTGCAGATGAAATTAAGGATCCAGCAACAAAATTGAAATTTCTTGAAATGTGTTATAAACAAAAGAAAGAAGAAACTCTTCCACCTAAGCATTATGACATGAAAGAAGTTTTTAATCGTATGCAGACAACACCCAACACAGAAAAACCCACTACTATTCAAGAGTTAAAAATGGAAATTAATACCTTGAAAGTAGAAATAAAGCATTTACAGACTTCAAACATTGCTATTAATTCTGAAATTAAAAGAATCAATAATAAATTACAAAATACCAATAAAGAAAACATTGTTGAACCGTCAAATCCAGATTATCTTATGTTATTAAATAGAATAACATTTCAGAAATGGTATATTCGTATCACCTTCATGATTCAACCAGATTATATTATTCGTGATGCTATTGCTTTGGTTGATAGTGGTGCAAATATGAATTGTATCCAGGAAGGCTTAGTTCCAACTAAATATTTTCAGAAAACAAGCCAGTCATTAACAAGCGCCAGTGGTAATAGTTTATATATTGATTATAAACTTCCAGAAGTATTAATATGTAACCAGGGACTATGTTTGAAAACTTCTTTTGTTCTTATCAAGAACATGGCCCAAAACATAATCCTAGGTACTCGTTTCCTACATCTGTTAATGCCCATAGAAAAAATTGATACTATTGGCATTCATGCAACCCTAGACGGTCAAAGGATTGTTTTTGAGTTTATTACTTCACCTCACAGTAAAGAATTAGATCATATATCTGATGATCTAGTTTCTTTAAAACAAAATCAAATTAATTTTCTTCGAAAAGAAATTAGTTTTTTAACTACAGAACAAAGAATACAGCAAACATCTTTTCAGCAGAAAATTAAATTGCTTGAAAAAGAATTCCAGGAAGAAATCTGCAGTGATGTTCCCAATGCCTTTTGGGATCGCAAGAAACATATTGTTTCCTTGCCCTATGAGCCCACTTTTGATGAAAGAAAAATTCCTACAAAAGCTCGTCCCAGTCAAATGAAAAAAGCATATATGGAATTATGTAAAGCTGAAATTAGTTCCCTTCTCCAGAAAAAATTAATTAGATCCAGTAGATCTCCTTGGAGTTATACTGCCTTTTATGCTAATAACAATGCAGAAATTGAAAGAGGTGTGTCAAGATTAGTAATTAATTATAAACCTCTTAATGAAGCCTTACGGTGGATCCGATATCCAGTTCCTAATAAAAAGGATCTTTTAGATCGCTTACAGGATGTAGTAATATTTTCCAAATTTGATATGAAGTCAGGATATTGGGAAGTTCAAATTGCAGAAAATGATAGATACAAAACTGCTTTTACAGTACCTTTTGGGCATTTTGAATGGAATGTTATGCCATTTGGATTAAAAAATGCACCATCGGAATTTCAGCATATTATGAATGATATTTTTAATCCATACACAGAATTTGCAATATGTTATATTGATGATGTCCTTATTTTTTCATCTTCAATAGACCAGCATATGAAACATCTTAACATATTTAAGCAGGTCATTTCCCAAAATGGTCTTGTAGTTTCTGCTCCTAAAATGAAACTTTTCCAGACCACTGTTCGATTTTTAGGCCATAATATTCATAATGGAACCATTATCCCTATCAATCGAAGTATGGAATTTGCTTCTAAATTTCCAGATGAAATAAAAGATAAAACTCAACTACAGAGATTTTTGGGTAGTTTAAATTATATTCATGATTATTATCTTAATCTTGCTACTGATGCAGCAGTATTATACAGTCGTCTTCGTAAAAACCCACCTGTTTGGGGTCCTGAACATACTTCAGCCGTCAAGAAAATCAAGGCTAGAGTTCAAACTCTCCCTTGTTTATGTTTACCTCATCCAGAATGGAAAAAGATTGTTGAAACTGATGCCTCTGATTTAGGATTTGGTGGCATATTAAAACAATTTAATCCAAAGACTAAAAAAGAAGAACTTTTGCGTTTTCATTCTGGTATTTGGCATGATGCAGCTAAAAGATATCTGACGATTAAAAAAGAATGTTTAGCCATTATAAAATGTGTCTTAAAATTCCAGGATGATTTACTAAATTAACATTTTTTAATTAGAGTAGATTGCTCTGCCGCCAAACAAATCTTTAAAAAAGATGTTGCTAATTTAGCCCATCGTCAAATTTTTGCTACTTGGCAATCAACCCTTTCTGTTTTTGATTTTGATATTGAATATATTAAAGGTGAAAATAATTCCCTTCCTGATTTTCTAACTCGAGAATATTTGCAGAAATCTCATGCAGGGTAGAAGCAGGGGCTCCGCCCGTCGGGGCCGTGGAAGGGGTTCTAACCCTTATCATAAAGAATTTCCGCCATTATTTGGCCAATCCAGTAATCCCGGGGAATCTTCTAGCAAAACTGCTAAAGATGTCCTTCATGCTCCAGAAACATCTTATGTCTAGAATTCTATCAAAGAGGAAACTGTCCTTTACATTGATTCTGCCGATATTCAATGGATGGTTGATCCGTGGGAGATTAAACGTCGATATCTCGCCACTCAAAATGCACCCCCGCATTTTGACCAATACAGATATGCGTACGAACAGATTCTTACAGAACTTGCTTCGGTACAATTCCAGCATACTTTAGCTGATCCAAATCGGACTGCTAGTCCTATTAATTACAGTAAAGCTACTATTCAGACTATTATACCTATCCAGGCTTGGGGTATGCATCCCCATGTTACCAGAACTCTTGATATTCGTTCTAAAGAATCCAGATACAGTTATTGGGATTATATCGATGCTTTTTCTCAAGCTTTTTACTATATGAATCCTCCTCGCAGCCATTCTTGGTTTTTTCGTGTCCTTCCCGATGTCCTTAAAAATTATCTCCCCAATTGGTTTCTCATTTGGTGGGATAAATTCGGACTCCAAATTGATGCTTTTCCAGAACATATTAGACTTGCATTCAATGAATGGCAGTCCAGATTGATGCTTTTCCAGAACATATTAGACTTGCATTCAATGAATGGCATGTAACTTTCAGTCAAATTCCAGCTAACAAAGAAATTTCTATGTCCAAATGTATTGTTCATTTTGTCATCAGATTTGGAATTCCATGGATATGGAAGTGGGACTTCAAATGTGATTTCCAGAATAAAATTCCCAGACTAAAACGAATTTTCCTGTATAAATGGTGGCCTAAAATGGATGATCCAAAACCAAAGCAGGAATTGCTCCAGAAAATCAAATAACATACTCAAGCTTGTTGGGATGCCTCTCCTAAGTCTATCCCAACTCCTCTAGTCAACCCTTTCATTCAAATCCAGCAAGAGCTCAGAAAACAATTTCCAGAATTATCAGAAACCGAGCTTGTTATTAAAAGCATGGATTATATGAAGCAACAATTTCTCCAATCCATTACTACTAAAGATTCCAGCATGAAATCAACATCCAGTACCCAGAGTGAGGATGATAGAACTCAGCCAGATCCTTACGAAGAAGAAAATGAATTTACAGTCTTAGCAGGTGAGTCTCAAGACCCGACTGATGAACCGACCGACAATGAACCAAATTATGGAGATATTTGGGATTCGGTTACTGAAATGATTGCTGACAAGCTTATCCACGACAAAGGTAAAGGTAAAGGCAAGACATCATGATATCTTTATCCTACTCGCCAACTTTTGTCTGCCATTCCAGCTTACCAACTTTACAGATGCACAACACGACAAGCAACTTTCGGTGTGACTAGTACAGATTAATCAACTTTGGACAAAAGCAGATTCCATTATCTGTTCTCTTTCCAGCTGTTCCATATTACCGACATAAGAACATAAGGAGATAGGATGATCGACTGCAACCCCCATTCAGCACACGCCACCTGTCTTCGTTATCATTATTTTTGTAATATAAATAGGTAGTCTCTGGGTTGTAGAAGGCACCACTAAATTTTCTTTCAAGTTTTACATTCTGCTCTCTCTCCCTTCTATTTTTCAGTGTGTTTTCCTTGAGTTGTACAAGCTTAAAAGTATAATAAAAGTCTGATGGTTTGGTTGTAAGTATTTCTTTCTTTTCTCTAATGCATGTCTGTTCATCAATTACTTCTCCTAAATGATATATTAGAACTTTGGAAAAATAGAAAAATTAATACTGAATATTATATAAGAATTACTCATAGTAATGATCCTTGGGTTTTACAACAATTAGAAGAGTGTAATAATAAGATAGACGAAGTCCAGAATTTAATCAACGAGCAAATCTGCCTTTTGGCAAGGGCCACTAGGCCTCCTCCTCCAGCACAGTAAACATATGGACCATATATGATGTAATTAATTATAAATAAAACAAAACTATTTTATATATTATTCCTGGGTTTGTGCCGTATGAGAGGTAGTATAGAGTGAGGTTGAGTGGGACGTCACTCAAGTCGCGTAGCTCTGTTTGTCCGTCTTGTGGTTCACAATTAGGACTATCTGTAGCGTAAGCCGTTGACAGACGTGCTTAGCCTATACCCTGTGTCGAAGCACTCGTAATGGTATCAGAGCCAAGTTTAATGTATTTAGTAGTTTGTTTTATTCATTTTTAATTATCCATATATGGTCACATACAACCAAATGAGTACTGCACCTTCAGAGGAAAATACAGTAATTCCTACAGTATCTGAAACAGAAGCCTCAACTTCAGAAGCCCGAGAGCTTGTTACATACCAGGAAGTCAAAGAAGCTTTAGATAAGTGGACAATCCCGAAGGTAGATCCAAAGGCCATCTATATAATTGGTATCTCAAGTGAAACTTTTGCTCCGTTCTGAGTTTAATATCACTCTGGTGAAACCAGTGGAAAGAGAAAAAGCGAATTTTTTCATCAAATTCAATTTTGATGCTGCATCTGGTGCAATGTTGGAGATGGTCTTAGACATGATAATTAGATGAATTAGACACTCACACACATACCTTTGTGTACGTGAGTCAATGTAGCATAAAATGGAATAGAAAAGCAAAAGGGACTATACCTGAAGGACATGACTGCTGCAGCCAAAGACACACCAGAGATGGAGTTGAAGTTGGGAAAATGGGAGAGCACGAAGTGGACAGAGGCGAAAATCATGATGAAGAAAGTGAGCTTAATATTTTGGCAATCTTTGCACACCAAATCATGGAATTTCTTGAGTGACTTCCCTCCAGTAACCATACAGACTATGTTCACGCCAACCTCACAGACAAGCTGTTGGGGCACCACGATGTATAGACCAAGCTTTTCACCAAATGCGTGCTGGCCAAGCTCATGATACCTGTTGAAACGTTTTCTAGGTACCATCTCATGCATTTCAACCACTTGCCACAAGGTGTACAAAGTGACAACCCATGATATAACCAGCACAGCCACACCAGGACCCCTGAAAATCAAAAGAGTACAATTCAGTTACTTGACTGTAAAATTTCAAAAGTAAAAACAAAAATTTATTTTTTTATTGAGAAGTAAAATGATAACGGTTAATTTAAAGAAATTCATATGTCTCAGACTCTCAATTATTCAAAAATCTTAAAAAAGTTTCAGAAAACAAAAACTTCAACAGTGAAAATTTTACAAAGTAGCCCTTTATAAGAGTGAATGGTCTAAAATGAACATTTTAACAACATCGTGCTTTATCAGACATATTCGGTTAGACCCCAGAACATATTAGACTTGCATTCAATGAATGGCAAGTAGCTTTCAGTCAAATTCCAGCTAACAAAGAAATTTCTATGTCCAAATGTATTGTTCATTTCGCCATCAGATTTGGAATTCCATGGATATGGAAGTGGGACTTCAAATGTGATTTCCAGAATAAAATTCCCAGACTAAAACGAATTTTCCTGTATAAATGGTGGCCTAAAATGGATGATCCAAAACCAAAGCAGGAATTGCTCCAGAAAATCAAAGAACATACTCAAGCTTGTTGGGATGCCTCTCCTAAGTCTATCCCAACTCCTCCAGTCAACCCTTTCATTCAAATCCAACAAGGGCTCAGAAAACAATTTCCAGAATTATCAGAAACCGAGCTTGTTATTAAAAGCATGGATTATATGAAGCAACAATTTCTCCAATCCATTACTACTAAAGATTCCAGCATGAAATCAACATCCAGTACCCAGAGTGAGGATGATAGAACTCAGCCAGATCCTTACGAAGAAGAAAATGAATTTACAGTCTTAGCAGGTGAGTCTCAAGACCCGACTGATGAACCGACCGACAATGAACCAAATTATGGAGATATTTGGGATTCGGTTACTGAAATGATTGTTGACAAGCTTATCCACGACAAAGGTAAAGGTAAAGGCAAGACATCATGATATCTTTATCCTACTCGCCAACTTTTGTCTGCCATTCCAGCTTACCAACTTTACAGATGCACAACATGACAAGCAACTTTCGGTGTGACTAGTACAGATTAATCAACTTTGGACAAAAGCAGATTCCATTATCTGTTCTCTTTCCAGCTGTTCCATATTACCGACATAAGAAGATAAGGAGATAGGATGATCGACTGCAACCCCCATTCAGCACACGCCACCTGTCTTCGTTATCATTATTTTTGTAATATAAATAGGTAGCCTCTGGGTTGTAGAAGGCACCACTAAATTTTCTTTCAAGTTTTACATTCTACTCTCTCTCCCTTCTATTTTTCAGTGTGTTTTCCTTGAGTTGTACAAGCTTAAAAGTATAATAAAAGTCAGCTGGTTTGGTTGTAAGTATTTCTTTCTTTTCTCTAATGCATGTTTGTTCATCAATTAGTTCTCCTAAATGATATATTAGAACTTTGGAAAAATAGAAAAATTAATACTGAATATTATATAAGAATTACTCATAGTAATGATCCTTGGGTTTTACAACAATTAGAAGAGTGTAATAATAAGATAGACGAAGTCCAGAATTTAATCAACGAACAAATCTGCCTTTTGGCAAGGGCCACTGGGCCTCCTCCTCCAGCACAGTAAACATATGGACCATATATGATGTAATTAATTATAAATAAAACAAAACTATTTTATATATTATTCTTGGGTTTGTGCCGTATGAGAGGTAGTATAGAGTGAGGTTGAGTGGGACGTCACTCAAGTCGCGTAGCTCTGTTTGTCCGTCTTGTGGTTCACAGTTAGGACTATCTGTAGCGTAAGTCGTTGACAGACGTGCTTAGCCTATACCCTGTGTCGAAGCACTCGTAATGGTATCAGAAAAATGGAGTTTATATTGATAACAAGGACTAAAAAAAAGAAGAACTTTTGCATTTTCATTCTGGTATTTGGCATGATGCAGCTAAAAGATATCCAACGATTAAAAAATAATGTTTAGCCATTATAAAATGCTTTTAAATTTTAATGTATTTATCAAAATATATATCAAAATATATTAATTCTTCACTCATGGCTATGGGATCGCAAGACGTGTTATACATTAAACTTGGCTCTGATACCAAAATTAATTCTTGTCAACAAGCATTTCTTCCTTTAATACATGGTTAACAACCGATGGAAAAGGATATATTTTGATATATATCCTAATCTCAGTTCGTAATGGTATCAGAACCAAGTTTAATGTATTTAGTAGTTTGTTTTATTCATTTTTAATTATCCATATATGGTCACATACAACCAAATGAGTACTGCACCTTCAGAGGAAAATACAGTAATTCCTATAGTATCAGAAATAGAAGCCTCAACTTCAGAAGCCCGAGAGCTTGTTGCATACCAGGAAGTCAAAGAAGCTTTAGATAAGTGGACAATCCCGAAGGTAGATCCAAAGGCCATCTGTAAGATTGGCACTTTAAATTTTTTCAGTAAAAAAATTATTAAAACATTTGAACATGCAGCTCCAGTAAAAAATAATGATACTTTAATGTATTTACTTAATATCCAAGATCTTATACCGCTTTTTAAAGAATTCAAGTATATCCATATAGGCCTTGTCCATATTGCCTTAAAACCTTTAACTCTTTTAGGTCAAAATACCAGTATTCAATGTACTCTACGTGATGGTAGATGTACTAAATGGCAAGCATCTCTTATGGGTGCTATGGAAACCAGTCTAGCTCACGGTCCAGTATATTTTGATATATATCCTAATCTCAGTATTGCTCTTTCTGATTAAAACCTATCCAAGGTTTTAGAATTCAGAATCCTTACTCATGGCTATGAGTATCTTCGAGGGTCTCCTCCATTTTCGGTAATATCCAGAATATATTTAAAGGTCTTATCCACTCTGAATCCTTATGTTAGGAAACAAAGTATCAATGGTCAGACTGTGTTTATAGACACTAATCTTTACAGTAGTCAAGTTGCCGTCCCCAAATTAATTGAATGGGAAAAAATTACTTTTCCAGAAAGGTGGAAAATAACTAATGCTGTCCCTCCTAGGCCAATTGTAAGACACAATTTGGATGATATTATACAGACTCATCAAGGTAATGTTTACCTTCAATTTCAGAAACCTCTAGTCCAACTATCCAGAAGTATGTCTAGTGCCAGTTTTAGAACCGCTCCTAGTCATCACCCTTATAAGGTAGAATATCCAGAATTGTCTCGACAATCATATTCAGAACCTCCTGATGCAATTTTTCAAGGAAGACCTTCTAGATCTTATTCTTATTCTAGACCTGCATCTGATGAGCCAACTGATCCAGATCAGGATCCTATAATTAGAGGAGTTCAATATTCTGAACAACAAATACCCCATGGTATCTATCAAGCTAGAGAATCCAGAAGAGGTCCATACAGCCCTACAGCCAGTGATATGAATTTTGAAATTTAAATGGATTTTACACCAGGTAATGAAAATCAAAAAATCCTAAATCAGGATTTTTTCCAAGATAAATATACCGAATTTAGAAAATGGTATTTTTCTACTCATACTAAAAAACAGATGCAGGATTATAAACTCCAGTATTATACCTATCTTGAGGAAATTCAAGTTTTATTTCCTTTTCCATTATGGTATGTTCAGCATGTCCAAATCCCGGCTGCCCAATTAAATGTTTTAGACAATATCCAGCAAAAATGGTTAACAACCGATGGCCAAGAAATTTATTCTGTCCATCCACCAACACAGCCTTTAGAATTACAGCCTACAGGTAATAATAATAAACCTATGGCGATAGCAGCCTATACAGACATTTCCCATAAAAACCAGAATCGTGACCCAGTTCTTGTCCAAGATATTATTCCAGTTCTCAAACAAAATAATTATACTAATCTTTTCTGTCAAACTGCAGGCAAACAGCTTACTAGAATTGAAGAAATTGTAGCTCATGTTAAGAAAAGCTGCAAATTAGAATCAAAATCAAAATCCCCAGACATTGAACCGGTTTTGTTTAAACCAACTCCAGTATTAAAAGACTTTAAATTAAAATCCAAAGAAGAAACAGAATTTATGGATACCCTTCTTTCCAAAATCAAGGGTTTACTTATTAGTGAACCTTCTCCGACTTCTACGTCTCAAGTTCTTATGTTATCCAGTAATCATATAGGTTCTTCTGAAGAAACCTATGATTCCTTATCTCCTCAACAGATATTTGAAATTCAGCAAAATTTCCAACATGAACCTCCTTCTCTCAATCGGATTACTTATAGTAATACCACCCAGAAAACATCCATGACTGGTCCTAGCCGCTACTATTATCCTCGTCCTAGCCCCATGGATATTCTTTATGAAGAAGATTTTCTCCATACTCAACGTTGTTATCATAGCAACACCATTTATGAATGGAATCTTGATGGTCTTTCTGAATACCAGATGTATGAACTTCTCCAGCACATGCTCATGTTTGCTACAGTTAGTAAACAAAACAATGATTCTGACCACCAAGTTGCCCGTTACCTCGTTAGCGGCTTTACTGGGATCCTGAAAGGATGGTGGGATAACATTCTCACCCCTAATATGAAAGAAGAAATCCTTTCATCCACCAAAACCGTTGTTGATGTAGATACACGTCTTGATCGCCAAGAAGAAGATGCTGTATATACATTGATCAACACTATTGTCACACATTTTGTTGGCAATATTACAGGAATTGAAGACCGTAGCAGAGAATTGCTTATGAAGCTTCGTTGCCCTTCTTTATCCCATTTTAGGTGGTATAAAGATGTTTTCCTGATGAAAGTCATGCGTCGAACCGATGGCAGTGAAGAACATTGGAAAGCCAAATTTATTGATGGCCTTCCTACTCTTTTTGCAGAACGAGTTGGTAAGAAACTAAGAGACAGACATAACCAAATTTCCATTCCTTATTATCAATATACTTATGGCCAGCTTATAGGTATCATTACAGACGAAGGTCTTGCACTTTGCAATGATCTTAAACTCCAGCAACAAATTAAACAACAACATCTTACAGGAAGGAAAGAGTTAGGCGAATTTTGTGAACAATTTGCCTATGATCCTCAAATTCAGTATCCTACCAAGCAAAGACAACATAAGAGTTATTCTAAACCATATAAGAGGTCCAGAAAATATAGAAATCCAAAATCCTCCAAAACTCACGCCCAGCCTCAAACCTCTAAACCGAGGTATAAATCCAAGGCAAAAGGAAAATCTTTCCAGAAAAATAAATCCTCTATAAAATGTTATAAATGCGGACAAATAGGTCATTATGCTAATAAGTGTAAAGCAAGATCCAATCTAAGCTTAATGAGTTAGCATTAGATGATGAGGTCCAGCAAAAGATTTTACAATTAATCTCTGAATCCAGTTCTTCAGCAGAAGACGATGCAAATGAACTTGCTGCTATTTATTCTTCCAGTTCAGATGAAGATGAACTAGAAGAATCTCTAGAAAATTGTCCTTGTAAAGGTTCTGTTGAACAAATTTCTGATGAACTCAATTAGTGGAAATCAATAGTTGAAATGAATGGACTTAATATTGGCCCTAGTATTAATGTCCTTACTGATACTGAACAAAATCTTTTAAATATTGCAGATGAAATTAAGGATCCAGCAACAAAATTGAAATTTCTTGAAATGTGTTATAAACAAAAGAAAGAAGAAACTCTTCCACCTAAGCATTATGACATGAAAGAAGTTTTTAATCGTATGCAGACAACACCCAACACAGAAAAACCCACTACTATTCAAGAGTTAAAAATGGAAATTAATACCTTGAAAGTAGAAATAAAGCATTTACAGACTTCAAACATTGCTATTAATTCTGAAATTAAAAGAATCGATAATAAATTACAAAATACCAATAAAGAAAACATTGTTGAACCGTCAAATCCAGATTATCTTATGTTATTAAATAGAATAACATTTCAGAAATGGTATATTCGTATCACCTTCATGATTCAACCAGATTATATTATTCGTGATGCTATTGCTTTGGTTGATAGTGGTGCAGATATGAATTGTATCCAGGAAGGCTTAGTTCCAACTAAATATTTTCATAAAACAAGCCAATCATTAACAAGCGCCAGTGGTAATAGTTTATATATTGATTATAAACTTCCAGAAGTATTAATATGTAACCAGGGACTATGTTTGAAAACTTCTTTTGTTCTTATCAAGAACATGGCCAAAAACATAATCCTAGGTACTCGTTTCCTACATCTGTTAATGCCAATAGAAAAAATTGATACTATTGGCATTCATGCAACCCTAGACGGTCAAAGGATTGTTTTTGAGTTTATTACTTCACCTCACAGTAAAGAATTAGATCATATATCTGATGATCTAGTTTCTTTAAAACAAAATCAAATTAATTTTCTTCAAAAAGAAATTAGTTTTTTAACTACCGAACAAAGAATATAGCAAACATCTTTTCAGCAAAAAATTAAATTGCTTGAAAAAGAATTCCAGGAAGAAATCTGCAGTGATGTTCCCAATGCTTTTTGGGATCGCAAGAAACATATTGTTTCCTTGCCCTATGAGCCCACTTTTGATGAAAGAAAAATTCCGACAAAAGCTCGTCCCAGTCAAATGAAAAAAGCATATATGGAATTATGTAAAGCTGAAATTAGTTCCCTTCTCCAGAAAAAATTAATTAGATCCAGTAGATCTCCTTAGGGGTGAAAGAATAACCGGAAGAACCGAATGAACCGACCGAACCGATTGAACCGTACGGTTTTCGGTTGGTGTTCAATTTATTTTTGACCGGTTCGGTTCGGTTTTATTATTTTTCTGTACATTCGGTTCGGTTTATGGTTTTGTGTTTTTTGAACCAAACCGAACCGAACCGAACCGATTCATATAATATTAGTAGTCTTAAAATCCTAGCCGTCCACGTCGCATCATCTGAGTCGTCCACGTGTCTCACTATGTTAAAAAAAAAAAAACAAAAAAGCAACACAGACCACACATATACACCACGGGTCACTTCACACCAACCCACCACACACCACACCATAGAAGCTCTCTCTATTTGTCTGTTCATTTTCTTCCTGAGAAGAAGCTCTCTCAGTTTCTCAATTTTTTCTCCATTTTTCTTAGACTGTCACTCTCTCTCTCTCACGGCCCTCTCTCGCCATCACTCTCTCTCTCACTCTCTCTCTCTCTGAAGAATCAAACGAGAGCTCTCTGTTTCGAACGAGAGACACGGACTGTCACTCTCTCTTTCGCACTTCCTTCACTCATCAACGAAGTAGATGATGAAGATCTTGGTGGGTTTGTAGCAAAATCAACAAGCAGAAGCTTAATCAAAACCCTAAGGTGATTTTCGAAAACCCTTTTATTGATTGTGCCCTAATTTTCGAAATCCCTTTTATTGATCTTGGTGGGTTCTCAGTTTTCCATGCAATTCCAGCTGTTTATTGTTTGCTTTGGTTTTGTTTTTGAAGTGAAACAAGAATTGTAGAAATACGGTAAGTCTTTTGTAAAGTTGGTTTGTTTTTGTAAGAAACATTTGTGAACTCTCTTTTCTTTTTTCGTCTTTTTTCTTTTATTTTATTTTCCCCCTTTTCTTAGTTTAGGCACAAAATACGGTTATAGCCATACACCAAACATTCTAGCTTTTACAAATAAGAATTGGAATTTAAAATGACAGAAAAAAGTTTTGATATAAGACTTGGCTAATAATCTTTAAATTCTTCGCTATTTTTTTAGCTTTAAATTCATGTTTCCCAATTTTAGTACCTTGAATTTTTTTTGAATAAATCTTTTAAGTTATAAAAATGCTTTTCTAGTAAAAAAATTATAAAATTTTCAAGATTCCTTTACAAATAAGGTTATCAGCAAAGAGTCATAAAAATGCTTTTCTAGTCTTTTGTGTTCTTAAACTTGCTGTTAACATGGTCTATTTGTTGGTTGACAAGATAAATGTAATCTGGTTTTGTTATGGAATGGGTATGTCTGTTACAAATAGTCACCCTTAATTTATCTTTATCTTAAATTAAAAAATAATTAAGAAAAAATTATAGAATTCAAATTCATTTAAAATTTATAGACTATTAATATTGGTTTTTAATAATATGTTGCAACTCTATCCATTAGAATGATATTTTCATTCCAATCTGTTTTGTTAATGTATTAAGCAATGAAAATCCTTAAGAATCTGAACTAAAAATAAATAATATGCCATGATGACATTTTCTTAACAAGGGTTGAGGGCATGGTTCCCATGCTTGATTCACTTGAGTAGCATTTTGACTTCAGAGACACTCATTTGCCTATATTTAAAATGTAGTAACAGACTGTCTGTGTTTTGACATTCTTTTTTTTTTTTCTTTAAATTGTTGTGCTAATGATATATAAAGAAATAATAAATATATATATAAATATAATGGTTTGAAAATTCTTGTTGTTATTATGTTTAGATGGATGAAAATATGCTTGAAGTGCCCAATGAAACTGAAGAACCTATGGTACAAGAAGCTAAGGAAACAAGCACAAAAAATAAATCTGATAATGTGGGTAAAAGACCACGGTCTTTGGTTTGGGATCATTTTACGAAATTGGATTGTGAATCTGGTAAAAGACCTAGGGCCTCTTGTAATTATTGTGGTGTAACTTATGCATGTGATCCGAAGATTAATGGGACAAAATCAATGCTAACTCATATAGAATCAAGGTGTAAGAAGTATCCTTTAAGGGAAGATGCAAAGCAAAGTACCCTAGGTTTTAAACCAAAAAAGGATGGTGATGGAGAAACAAGTGGTAATCTTGTAGCTGTAAGCTTCAGTGTTGATGCATGTAGAAAGGCCCTAGCAAAGATGATAATAATAGATGAACTGTCTTTTAAATTTGTGGAGGGTGAGGGATTTAGACAATTCATGCGTGTGGTGCAACCAAAATGGTTAAAAATCCCCTCTAGGATTACCGTTGCCAAGGATTGTATGTCACTATATTTTAGTGAGAAGAAGGTTTTGAAGAATGCACTTAGAGATCAACGACTATGCCTTACCACAGACACTTGGACATCCGTGCAAAATCTGAATTATATGTGTCTCACCGCACATTTTATTGATTGTGATTGGAAACTTCACAAAAAAATTCTTAACTTTTGTGTTGTTCCTAACCATAAAGGTGAGACACTTGGCAAGGTGATTGAGCAATGTTTGGTAGAATGGGGGATAGATAAGTTTCTCACAGTTACCGTTGATAATGCAAGCTCAAATAATGGTCTCATTAATTTTTTGAAGCGAAAGAGGAAAACTAGGAAGAGTACCATATTAGAGCATGAGTTTTTACATGTGAGGTGTTGTGCTCACATATTAAATCTAATTGTTTGTGAGGGATTAAAAGAAATTGATGACTCCATAACAAGGATTCGGAATATTGTGAAGTATGTGAGGTCCTCTCCATCTAGGATGGCTAAATTCAAATCGTGTACTGAAACGGAGGGCATTGAGTGTCATGGTCAACCTTGTTTGGATGTAGCTACCCGATGGAACTCTACATATTTCATGTTAGAGCGGGCTTTACCATTTCAAAAGGCTTTTGAGCGGTTAGAAGATGAGGACACACACTTCCAGTTGACTCTTAGAGAGGATGAGGTTGGTAAAAATAGTGAGGAGGGTGAAGTTGGTGGTGAGATTGGTGAGGAGGGTGAACTTGGTGAGGGATTTAGAGTTGGTCCAACTAATAGTGGAAAAGGAAAAGAGAGAAGAAAAGCAATTGGGCCACCAACAAGTTATGATTGGATGAAAGCGAGGTTGTATGTCAAGTTTTTAAAATTGTTTTACAATGCCACATTGCGTTTTTCGGGTTCTTTGTATGTTACTTGCAATGCATTTTTTTCGGAGATAATGTTGATAAAAAGTGCAATAACCGAATTGTGTGTGCATGATGATCTAAGTTTGAAATTATTGGCACATGGCATGAGTTCAAAGTTTGACAGGTATTGGGGTAAGTTTGACAAGATCAATTTGCTATTGTTTGTTGCTATTGTTGTTGATCCTCGTTACAAACTTAAATATGTGCAATGGTGCTTGGAAGAAACTTATGAAACTCAACATGTTGATGGTTTGGTAAACAAACTAAAGAGAGGATTGACAAGGTTATATGAGTGGTATGTTTTGAGTGTTCAAAATGAAAGTATGCAACCACAAAATATGGGGCAGCCATCAAGGGAAATGAATTTGGATAAAGATCATGACACAGATGTCCGAACAAAAATGAAATCCAAGTTTAAGATGCATTTGGAAGAAGAAAATCATATGGTTAACAAGTCCGAATTGGAGAGGTATTTGGTGGAGGGTTGTGAAGAAGATGATGATAATTTTGATATATTGGGTTGGTGGAAGACTAATTCCACTAAGTATCGCATCCTCTCTCATATGGCTCGTGATGTTCTAGCTATCCCCGTGTCCACAGTTGCCTCAGAATCCGCTTTTAGCACGGGAGGACGTGTTCTTGATCCATTTCGCAGCTCTCTATCACCCTCTATGGTAGAAGCTCTCATCTGTGTGCAAAATTGGTTTCGTTCCCCATCTCAAATTAGTCTTACAGATCAATTGGAAGAATTGGAGGAGCTTGATTCAGGTATTTTTTTTCTTAAGTCACAAGTATTTCTTATTTTCTTTTCTTTTTTTTTAATGAAAATTATATGTTTAACACTTTAACCTGTTGTGCATTGGGTCTTTTTTTAGTACTTATGGAAGGAACAAGCAATAAGGATGTAACTGTTATTGATTGATGCTTGAAAGCAAGGGTAAGAAATTGAATAGTTGATGTAATTTTTTTTTTTATGTTAAATTGAATTATGTTGATAATAATTTTTTTTTTTTTTTACAGGTCTCTTTTGCTTGCTTAGTTGGAAAGTTCATGTTGCTGCTGCTTGCCTTAGATGGTTTCTATTTTATGTTTTTGAGTTTTGAGATTGATTAATGGTCTGTAATATGTATTAAGGCTTAGATTTAGACACATCGTTTTATGATTGGATTGGATATATGGTTGGTTGATGGCTTGGACTTGCCTTAGATGGTTTCTATTTTATGTAATGGTCTGTAATATTTATTAAGGTTTAGATTTAGACACATAGTTTTATGGTTGGATTAGATATATGGTTGGTTGATGGCTTAGACTTGGATTTGGATACAAAGCTTAAACTTTATATGATTTCTATTTTATGTAATGGTCTGTAATATTTATTAAGGTTTAGATTTAGACACATAGTTTTATGGTTGGATTACATATATGGTTGGTTGATGGCTTAGACTTGGATTTGGATACAAAGCTTAAACTTTATATGATTTCTATTTTATGTAATGGTCTGTAATATTTATTAAGGTTTAGATTTAGACACATAGTTTTATGGTTGGATTAGATATATGGTTGGTTGATGGCTTAGACTTGGATTTGGATACAAGGCTTAAACTTTATAATTGGATATATGTTATTTTTCATTTTTTTGTTGGTATATGTTAATAACAGGGCAAGGGCCTCAAACTTATGCAAGAATTACATAGCTTTAGGCCCACATTTTATGCAAATGGATAAGAATATAGGCCCAAAATGTGAGGCCCAAACCTATGCAGGAATTACATGGCTTGAGGCCCAAATTTTATATAAATGGATAAAAATATAGGCCCAAAATGTGAGGCCCCAAACTTATGCAGGAATTAAATGGCTTGAGACCCAAATTTTATGCAAAATGGATAAAAATATAGGCCCAAAATGTGAGGCCCAAAAAAAAAAAAAAAAAAAAAAACCGAAAAACCGAGAAACCGCACCGCACCGAAATAAACCGAACCGAGCCAGTTTATGTCATTTTTTAAGGCGGTTCGGTTCACAAATATGTAAAACCGAGATGACCGGTTCGGTGCAAAACTCGCGAAATAACCGACCGAACCGAACCGATTTCACCCCTAGATCTCCTCGGAGTTGTACTGCCTTTTATGTTAATAAAAATGCAGAAATTGAAAGAGGTGTGCCAAGATTAGTAATTAATTATAAACCTCTTAATGAAGCCTTGCGGTGGATCCGATATCCAGTTCCTAATAAAAAGGATCTTTTAGATCGCTTACAGGATGCAGTAATATTTTCTAAATTTTATATGAAGTCAGGATATTGGCAAGTTCAAATTGCAGAAAATGATAGATACAAAACTGCTTTTACAGTACTTTTTGGACATTTTGAATGGAATGTTATGCCATTTGGATTAAAAAATGCACCATCGGAATTTCAGCATATTATGAATGATATTTTTAATCCATACACAGAATTTGCAATATGTTATATTGATGATGTCCTTATTTTTTCATCTTCAATAGACCAGCATATGAAACATCATAACATATTTAAGCATGTCATTTCCCGAAATGGTCTTGTAGTTTCTGCTCCTAAAATGAAACTTTTCCAGACCACTGTTCGATTTTTAGGCCATAATATTCATAATGGAACCATTATCCTTATCAATCGAAGTATGGAATATGCTTCTAAATTTCCAGATGAAATAAAAGATAAAACTCAACTACAGAGATTTTTGGGTAGTTTAAATTATATTAATGATTATTATCCTAATCTTGCTACTGATGCAGCAGTATTATACAGTCGTCTTCGTAAAAACCCACCTGTTTGGGGTCCTGAACATACTTCAGCCGTCAAGAAAATCAAGGCTAGAGTTCAAACTCTCCCTTGTTTATGTTTACCTCATCTAGAATGGAAAAAGATTGTTGAAACTGATGCCTCTAATTTAGGATTTGGTGGCATATTAAAACAATTTAATCCAAAGACTAAAAAAGAAGAACTTTCGCGTTTTCATTCTGGTATTTGGCATGATGCAGCTAAAAGATATCCGACGATTAAAAAAGAATGTTTAGCCATTATAAAATGTGTCTTAAAATTCCAGGATGATTTACTAAATCAACATTTTTTAATTAGAGTAGATTGCTCTGCCGCCAAACAAATCTTTAAAAAAGATGTTGCTAATTTAGCTCACCGTCAAATTTTTGCTATTTGGCAATCAACCCTTTCTGTTTTTGATTTTAATATTGAATATATTAAAGGTGAAAATAATTCCCTTCCTGATTTTCTAACTCGAGAATATTTGCAGAAATCTCATGCAGGGTAGAAGCAGGGGCTCCGCCCGTCGGGGCCGTGGAAGGGGCTCTTGATATTCGTTCTAAAGAATCCAGATACAGTTATTGGGATTATATCGATGCTTTTTCTCAAACTTTTTACTATATGAATCCTCCTCGCAGCCATTCTTGGTTTTTTCGCGTCCTTCCCGATGTCCTTAAAAATGATCTCCCCAATTGGTTTCTCATTTGGTGGGATAAATTCGGACTCCAGATTGATGCTTTTCCAGAACATATTAGACTTGCATTCAATGAATGGCAGTCCAGATTGATGCTTTTCCAGAACATATTAGACTTGCATTCAATGAATGGCATGTAGCTTTCAGTCAAATTCCAGCTAACAAAGAAATTTCTATGTCCAAATGTATTGTTCATTTCGTCATCAGATTTGGAATTCCATGGATATGGAAGTGGGACTTCAAATGTGATTTCCAGAATAAAATTCCCAGACTAAAACGAATTTTCCTGTATAAATGGTGGCCTAAAATGGATGATCCAAAACCAAAGCAGGAATTGCTCCAGAAAATCAAAGAACATACTCAAGCTTGTTGGGATGCCTCTCCTAAGTCTATCCCAACTCCTCCAGTCAACCCTTTCATTCAAATCCAGCAAGAGCTTAGAAAACAATTTCCAGAATTATCAGAAACCGAGCTTGTTATTAAAAGCATGGATTATATGAAGCAACAATTTCTCCAATCCATTACTACTAAAGATTCCAGCATGAAATCAACATCCAGTACCCAGAGTGAGGATGATAGAACTCAGCCAGATCCTCACGAAGAAGAAAATGAATTTACAGTCTTAGCAGGTGAGTCTCAAGACCCGACTGATGAACCGACCGACAATGAACCAAATTATGGAGATATTTGGGATTCGGTTACTGAAATGATTGCTGACAAGCTTATCCACGACAAAGGTAAAGGTAAAGGCAAGACATCATGATATCTTTATCCTACTCGCCAACTTTTGTCTGCCATTCCAGCTTACCAACTTTACAGATGCACAACACGACAAGCAACTTTTGGTGTGACTAGTACAGATTAATCAACCTAATGTTTACCTTGATGAGTCTGTATAATATCATCCAAATTGTGTCTTACAATTGGCCTAGGAGGGACAGCATTAGTTATTTTCCACCTTTCTGGAAAAGTAATTTTTTCCCATTCAATTAATTTGGGGACGGCAACTTGACTACTGTAAGATTAGTGTCTATAAACACAGTCTAACCATTGATACTTTGTTTCCTAACATAAGGATTCAGAGTGGATAAGACCTTTAAATATATTCTGGATATTACCGAAAATGAAGGAGACCCTCGAAAATACTCATAGCCATGAGTAAGGATTCTGAATTCTAAAACCATGGATAGGTTTTGATCAGAAAGAGCAATACTGAGATTAGGATATATATCAAAATATACTGGACCGTGAGCTAGACTGGTTTCCATAGCACCCATAAGAGATGCTTTCCAATTAGTACATCTACCATCACGTAGAGTACATTGAATACTGGTATTTTGACCTAAAAGAGTCAAAGGTTTTAAGGCAACCTGGACAAGGCCTATATGGATATACTTGTATTCTTTAAAAAAACGGTATAAGATCTTGGATATTAAGTAAATACATTAAAGTATCATTATTTTTTACTGGAGCTGCATGTTCAAATGTTTTAATAATTTTTTTACTGAAAAAATTTAAAGTGCCAATCTTACAGATGGCCTTTGGATCTACCTTCGGGATTGTCCACTTATCTAAAGCTTCTTTGACTTCCTGGTATGCAACAAGCTCTCGGGCTTCTGAAGTTGAGGCTTCTGTTTCAGATACTGTAGGAATTACTGTATTTTCCTCTGAAGGTGCAGTACTCATTTGGTTGTATGTGACCATATATGGATAATTAAAAATGAATAAAACAAACTACTAAATACATTAAACTTGGCTCTGATACCATTATGAGTGCTTCGACACAGGGTATAGGCTAAGCACGTCTGTCAACGACTTACGCTACAGATAGTCCTAACTGTGAACCACAAGGCGGACAAACAGAGTTACGCGACTTGAGTGACGTCCCACTCAACCTCACTCTATTACCTCTCATACGGCACAAACCCAGGAATAATATATAAAATAGTTTTGTTTTATTTATAATTAATTACATCATATATGGTCCATATTTTTACTGTGCTGGAGGAGGAGGCCTAGTGGCCCTTGCCAAAAGGCAGATTTGTTCGTTGATTAAATTCTGGACTTCGTCTATCTTATTATTACACTCTTCTAATTGTTGTAAAACCCAAGGATCATTACTATGAGTAATTCTTATATAATATTCAGTATTAATTTTTCTATTTTTCCAAAGTTCTAATATATCATTTAGGAGAACTAATTGATAAACAGACATGCATTAGAGAAAAGAAAGAAATACTTACAACCAAACCAGCAGACTTTTATTATACTTTTAAGCTTGTACAACTCAAGGAAAACACACTGAAAAATAGAAGGGAGAGAGAGCAGAATGTAAAACTTGAAAGAAAATTTAGTGTTGCCTTCTACAACCCAGAGGCTACCTATTTATATTACAAAAATAATGATAACGAAGACAGGTGGCGTGTGCTGAATGGAGGTTGCAGTCGATCATCCTATCTCCTTATCTTCTTATGTCGGTAATATGGAACAGCTGGAAAGAGAACAGATAATGGAATCTGCTTTTGTCCAAAGTTTATTAATCTGTACTAGTCACACCGAAAGTTGCTTGTCGTGTTGTGCATCTGTAAAGTTGGTAAGCTGGAATGGCAGGCAAAAGTTGGCGAGTAGGATAAAGATATCATGATGTCTTGCCTTTACCTTTACCTTTGTCGTGGATAAGCTTGTCAGCAATCATTTCAGTAACCGAATCCCAAATATCTCCATAATTTGGTTCATTGTCGGTCGGTTCATCAGTCGGGACTTGAGACTCACCTGTTAAGACTGTAAATTCATTTTCTTCTTCGTAAGGATCTGGCTGAGTTCTATCATCCTCACTCTGGGTACTGGATGTTGATTTCATGCTGGAATCTTTAGTAGTAATGGATTGGAGAAATTGTTGCTTCATATAATCCATGCTTTTAATAACAAGCTCGGTTTCTGATAATTCTGGAAATTGTTTTCTGAGCTCTTGCTGGATTTGAATGAAAGGGTTGACTGGAGGAGTTGGGATAGACTTAAGAGAGGCATCCCAACAAGCTTGAGTATGTTCTTTGATTTTCTGGAGCAATTCCTGCTTTGGTTTTGGATCATCCATTTTAGGCCACCATTTATACAGGAAAATTCGTTTTAGTCTGGGAATTTTATTCTGGAAATCACATTTGAAGTCCCACTTCCATATCCATGGAATTCCAAATCTGATGACGAAATGAACAATACATTTGGACATAGAAATTTCTTTGTTAGCTGGAATTTGATTGAAAGCTACATGCCATTCATTGAATGCAAGTCTAATATGTTCTGGAAAAGCATCAATCTGGAGTGCCATTCATTGAATGCAAGTCTAATATGTTCTGGAAAAGCATCAATCTGGAGTCCGAATTTATCCCACCAAATGAGAAACCAATTGGGGAGATCATTTTTAAGGACATCGGGAAGGACGCGAAAAAACCAAGAATGGCTGCGAGGAGGATTCATATAGTAAAAAGCTTGAGAAAAAGCGTCGATATAATCCCAATAACTGTATCTGGATTCTTTAGAACAAATATCAAGAGTTCTGGTAACATGGGGATGCATACCCCAAGCCTGGATAGGTATAATAGTCTGAATAGTAGCTTTACTGTAATTAATAGGACTAGCAGTCCGATTTGGATCAGCTAAAGCATGCTGGAATTGTACCGAAGCAAGTTCTGTAAGAATCTGTTCGTACGCATATCTGTATTGGTCAAAATGCGGGGGTGCATTTTGAGTGGCAAGATATCGACGTTTAATCTCCCACAGATCAACCATCCATTGAATATCGGCAGAATCAATGTAAAGGACAGTTTCCTCTTTGATAGAATTCTGGACATAAGATGTTTCTGGAGCAAGAAGGACATCTTTAGCAGTTTTGCTAGAAGATTCCCCGGGATTACTGGATTGGCCAAATAATGGCGGAAATTCTGTATGATAAGGGTTAGAACCCCTTCCACAGCCCCGACGGGCGGAGCCCCTACTTCTACCCTGCATGAGATTTCTGCAAATATTCTCGAGTTAGAAAATCAGGAAGGGAATTATTTTCACCTTTAATATATTCAATATCAAAATCAAAAACAAAAAGGGTTGATTGCCAAGTAGCAAAAATTTGACGGTGGGCTAAGTTAGCAACATCTTTTTTAAAGATTTGTTTGGCGGCAGAGCAATCTACTCTAATTAAAAAATGTTGATTTAGTAAATCATCCTGGAATTTTAAGACACATTTTATAATGGCTAAACATTCTTTTTTAATCGTCGGATATCTTTTAGCTGCATCATGCCAAATACCAGAATGAAAACGCAAAAGTTCTTCTTTTTTAGTCTTTGGATTAAATTGTTTTAATATGCCACCAAATCCTAAATCAGAGGCATCAGTTTCAACAATCTTTTTCCATTCTGGATGAGGTAAACATAAACAAGGGAGAGTTTGAACTCTAGTCTTGATTTTCTTGACGGCTGAAGTATGTTCAGGACCCCAAACAGGTGGGTTTTTACGAAGACGACTGTATAATACTGCTGCATCAGTAGCAAGATTAAGATAATAATCATGAATATAATTTAAACTACCCAAAAATCTCTGTAGTTGAGTTTTATCTTTTATTTTATTTGGAAATTTAGAAGCAAATTCCATACTTCGATTGATAGGGATAATGGTTCCATTATGAATATTATGGCCTAAAAATCGAACAGTGGTCTGGAAAAGTTTCATTTTAGGAGCAGAAACTACAAGACCATTTCGGGAAATGACATGCTTAAATATGTTAAGATGTTTCATATGCTGGTCTATTGAAGATGAAAAAATAAGGACATCATCAATATAACATATTGCAAATTCTGTGTATGGATTAAAAATATCATTCATGATATGCTGAAATTCCGATGGTGCATTTTTTAATCCAAATGGCATAACATTCCATTCAAAATGCCCAAAAGGTACTGTAAAAGCAGTTTTGTATCTATCATTTTCTGCAATTTGAACTTGCCAATATCCTGACTTCATATCAAATTTAGAAAATATTACTGCATCCTGTAAGCGATCTAAAAGATCCTTTTTATTAGGAACTGGATATCGGATCCACCGTAAGGCTTCATTAAGAGGTTTATAATTAATTACTAATCTTGGCACACCTCTTTCAATTTCTGCATTTTTATTAACATAAAAGGCAGTACAACTCCAAGGAGATCTACTGGATCTAATTAATTTTTTCTGGAGAAGGGAACTAATTTCAGCTTTACATAATTCCATATATGCTTTTTTCATTTGACTGGGACGAGCTTTTGTAGGAATTTTTCTTTCATCAAAAGTGGGCTCATAGGGCAAGGAAACAATATGTTTCTTGCGATCCCAAAAAGCATTGGGAACATCACTGCAGATTTCTTCCTGGAATTCTTTTTCAAGCAATTTAATTTTCTGCTGAAAAGATGTTTGCTGTATTCTTTGTTCTGTAGTTAAAAAACTAATTTCTTTTTGAAGAAAATTAATTTGATTTTGTTTTAAAGAAACTAGATCATCAGATATATGATCTAATTCTTTACTGTGAGGTGAAGTAATAAACTCAAAAACAATCCTTTGACCGTCTAGGGTTGCATGAATGCCAATAGTATCAATTTTTTCTATGGGCATTAACAGATGTAGGAAAGGAGTACCTAGGATTATGTTTTGGGCCATGTTCTTGATAAGAACAAAAGAAGTTTTCAAACATAGTCCCTGGTTGCATATTAATACTTCTGGAAGTTTATAATCAATATATAAACTATTACCACTGGCGCTTGTTAATGACTGGCTTGTTTTCTGAAAATATTTAGTTGGAACTAAGCCTTCCTGGATACAATTCATATCTACACCACTATCAACCAAAGCAATAGCATCACGAATAATATAATCTGGTTGAATCATGAAGGTGATACGAATATACCATTTCTGAAATGTTATTCTATTTAATAACATAAGATAATTTGGATTTGATGGTTCAACAATGTTTTCTTTGTTGGTATTTTGTAATTTATTATTGATTCTTTTAATTTCAGAATTAATAGCAATGTTTGAAGTCTGTAAATGCTTTATTTCTACTTTCAAGGTATTAATTTCCATTTTTAACTCTTGAATAGTAGTGGGTTTTTCTGTGTTGGGTGTTGTCTGCATACGATTAAAAACTTCTTTCATGTCATAATGCTTAGGTGGAAGAGTTTCTTCTTTCTTTTGTTTATAACACATTTCAAGAAATTTCAATTTTGTTGCTGGATCCTTAATTTCATCTACAATATTTAAAAGATTTTGTTCAGTATCAGTAAGGACATTAATACTACGGCCAATATTAAGTCCATTCATTTCAACTATTGATTTCCAATAATTGAGTTCATCATAAATTTGTTCAACAGAACCTTTACAAGGACAATTTTCTGGAGATTCTTCTAGTTCACCTTCATCTGAACTGGAAGAATAAATAGCAGCAAGTTCGTCTGCATCGTCTTCTGCTGAAGAACTGGATTCAAAGATTAATTGTAAAATCTTTTGCTGGACCTCATCATCTAATGCTAACTCATTAAGCTTAGATTGGATCTTGGCTTTACACTTATTAGCATAATGACCTATTTGTCCGCATTTATAACATTTTATAGAGGATTTATTTTTCTGGAAAGATTTTCCTTTTGCCTTGGATTTATACCTCGGTTTAGAGGTTTGAGGCTGGGCGTGAGTTTTGGAGGATTTTGGATTTCTATATTTTCTGGACTTCTTATATGGTTTAGAATAACTCTTATATTTTCTTTGCTTGGTAGGATACTGAATTTGAGGATCATAGGCAAATTGTTCACAAAATTCGCCTAACTCTTTCCTTCCTGTAAGATGTTGTTGTTTAATTTCTTGCTGGAGTTTAAGATCATTGCAAAGTGCAAGACCTTCGTCTGTAATGATACCTATAAGCTGGCCATAAGTATATTGATAATAAGGAATGAAAATTTGGTTATGTCTGTCTCTTAGTTTCTTACGAACTCGTTCTGCAAAAAGAGTAGGAAGGCCATCAATAAATTTGGCTTTCCAATGTTCTGCACTGCCATCGGTTCGACGCATGACTTTCATCAGGAAAACATCTTTATACCACCTAAAATGGGATAAAGAAGGGCAACGAAGCTTCATAAGCAATTCTATGTTACGGTCTTCAATTCCTGTAATATTGCCAACAAAATGTGTGACAATAGTGTTGATCAATGTATATACAACATCTTCTTCTTGGCGATCAAGACGTGTATCTACATCAACAACGGTTTTGGTGGATGAAAGGATTTCTTCTTTCATATTAGGGGTGAGAATGTTATCCCACCATCCTTTCAGGATCCCAGTAAAGCCGCTAACAAGGTAACGGGCAACTTGGTGGTCAAAATTATTGTTTTGTTTACTAACAGTAGCAAACATGAGCATGTGCTGGAGAAGTTCATACATCTGGTATTCAGAAAGACCATCAAGATTCCATTCATAAATGGTGTTGCTATGATAACAACGTTGAGTGTGGAGAAAATCGTCTTCATAAAGAATATCCATGGGGCTAGAACGAGGATAATAGTAGCGGTTAGGACCAGTCATGGATGTTTTCTGGGTGGTATTACTATAAGTAATCCGATTGAGAGAAGAAGGTTCATGTTGGAAATTTTGCTGAATTTCAAATATCTGTTGAGGAGATAAGGAATCATAGGTTTCTTCAGAAGAACCTATATGATTACTGGATAACATAAGAACTTGAGACGTAGAAGTCGGAGAAGGTTCACTAATATGTAAACCCTTGATTTTGGAAAGAAGGGTATCCATAAATTCTGTTTCTTCTGTGGATTTTAATTTAAAGTCTTTTAATACTGGAGTTGGTTTAATTAAAACCGGTTCAATGTCTGGGGATTTTGATTTTGATTATAATTTGCAACTTTTTTTAACATGAGCTACAATTTCTTCAATTCTAGTAAGCTGTTTGCCTGCAGTTTGACAGAAAAGATTAGTATAATTATTTTGTTTGAGAACTGGAATAATATCTTGGACAAGAACTGGGTCACGATTCTGGTTTTTATGGGGAATGTCTGTATAGGCTGCTATCGCCATAGGTTTATTATTATTACCTGTAGGCTGTAATTCTAAAGGCTGTGTTGGTGGATGGACAGAATAAATATCTTGGCCATCGGTTGTTAACCATTTTCGCTGGATATTGTCTAAAACATTTAATTGGGCAGCCGGGATTTGGACATGCTGAACATACCATAATGGAAAAGGAAATAAAACTTGAATTTCCTCAAGATAGGTATAATACTGGAGTTTATAATCTTGTATCTGTTTTTTAGTATGAGTAGAAAAATACCATTTTCTAAATTCGGTATATTTATCCTGGAAAAAATCCTGATTTAGGATTTTTCGATTTTCACTACCTGGTGTAAAATCCATTTAAATTTCAAAATTCATATCACTGGCTGTAGGGCTGTATGGACCTCTTCTGGATTCTCTAGCTTGATAGATACCATGGGGTATTTGTTGTTCAGAATATTGAACTCCTCTAATTATAGGATCCTGATCTGGATCAGTTGGCTCATCAGATGCAGGTCTAGAATAAGAATAAGATCTAGAAGGTCTTCCCTGAAAAATTGCATCAGGAGGTTCTGAATATGATTGTCGAGACGATTTTGGATATTCTACCTTATAAGGGTGATGACTAGGAGCGGTTCTAAAACTGGCACTAGACATACTTCTGGATAGTTGGATTGGAGGTTTCTGAAATTGAAGGTAAACATTACCTTGATGAGTCTGTATAATATCATCCAAATTGTGTCTTACAATTGGCCTAGGAGGGACAGCATTAGTTATTTTCCATCAATCTGGAAAAGCATTAGTTATTTGACTTCCTGGTATGTAACAAGCTCTCGGGCTTCTGAAGTTGAGGCTTCTGTTTCAGATACTGTAGGAATTACTGTATTTTCCTCTAAAGGTGCAGTACTCATTTGGTTGTATGTGACCATATATGGATAATTAAAAATGAATAAAACAAACTACTAAATACACTAAACTTGGCTCTGATACCATTACGGGTGCTTCGACACAAGGTATAGGCTAAGCACTCGTAATGGTATCGATTAATGCTCCTACATTATGGAGGTTTGTTGATTCTTCAATTTCTCATGCATATGAATGATTAACGTTTGTGAACACTCTCAATCATGTTGACAACACATCTTACAAGTGGCTTCTTTTAATTTCTCGTACCATCTTACAAGCATTTTTACGATAATATTTTATTATTTTTTATATTTTCAATCGAATACAGTTCTTTTTATACTTTATCTCTTCGCATCTTTTAAAGCATCTCCAACTCAATCATGAAAATAATTTTTTTATTCAAAAAGTAAATACGGAGTATATGACTGTTCATTCAAGCTTTAACTACAAAATTTTATTTTCTTTTCTAAATATTTCCCTTCAAAATTAACCATCAATTTTCACTCCATTAATTTTCTCTCCATCTATTTTCCTTACCATCTATTTTTTTATAGAAAATTAATTCGGATTGTGCATGAGCTAATAAATTTTGCAACATTAATAATTTTTAATTTTTAATTTTTTGTTAAATATATTTAATATTAGACTCATTTTAAAGATATAATTTTAATATTTTTAATGATACTAAATTTATAAAATTTAGATGCACATATTAAAAGTTATTTGTATTTTATAATATATAATACAAAATACAAAATGATATAATTGGTATATAAATTTAAAAGCAAAAGGGCTTAAGGAAAAAATTGGTATTTAAAAAATATGAATAGTGTTATAGAGATCATCCTTCATTTTTCATACTCTCTCTATATTTGAATGATGAAACATCCATCCTCCCAAATAGAGAAAGATATAAAGGATGGGTTGGAGTTGAAAATAGAGGGAGAATGCTTCAAATTTGAAGATATAGAGCATGGTTGGAGATGCTCTTAATAATATGTTTGTGAGATACAAATAGAATACATATAAATGATCTGAATTGTCTACTTCGTAAGTCTCACAATTCAAATGATTTATATAAAAAATCAACTTTATCGAACAATTACAAACGCGAGAACAAATCGTATTTTATTTTATAAAATAGATAGTGTAAGTTTATAATTATATTTGTTATTCATTTTATAAATAAATAAAAAAATTTGTTCCTATATTTACAGATGTATGATGAAATAGATTTTTTTTTTTGTATGAACAACCTTTATTGTGTGACCTATGAGATTAACAATTTTGGATCATCGGTGGATCCAAATTAGAGCCCACAATAGGACTATGGATAGGTACGGAGAAATGAAGGTATGAAGGAGATAAATGTCATGAAATAGCATGGTTATGGTTATCAGATCGATTTGATTTTTTTTATAGATGATCTATACGTTATGGTCTAAAAATGAATGGTTTGAATCATTAAAATAGGACTTATGGTAGGCCCCATGACTCAAAAAACAAGGTCCAATTTACAAAGTGGACTGGAGACAAGTTGAGCCCCAAATATAAAGGGAAACTTAGCCAAAACCCCCTAAGCCCAATATGTTAGTGTGTAAAGGACATCCGAAAATGTTTTACTTCTTAAACCTCCTGAGCAAGAATCATGTTTTTCATGAAGAACATATTAATATTTTTTTTTTCTTTGTGTTTAGACAATTTTACCCGGGATATATATCTCAAGTGAAAGTTGGGTAGGAAAGTCCAAAGATGCCTCCATTGTTCGGACAATGCATATTGCGTATTTCAACTCCACAGATGACAGGATTTTGTAAATAGAGTATTGCTTCCTAGTGACACACCATGTGTTTCAAAAATTTGCCATTTGGGAGACTATTCGATTTTTGAGTTGCGAAAGCATGCTTGATACTAATGAAATGAGCCACCAAGCGGCAGAAGTGAAAGCTCTTATTGAAGGCCTCTACGCCACTATTAGGCAGAAGTGAAAGCTCTTATTGAAGGCCTCTATGCCACTATTAGTTTGGATATTTGTTGAGTTTGTTGGCTGTTGATTGTTGTTTGTAGCGTTATCAAGTAAGTTGAATTGTGGTTTGATTTGAATTGTTGTTGATTTGCTTGTGAACTTGTAGTGAAAGAACTTGTAAAGGTTCCTTAAGTTCATACTCTTTTTCTTTTTTCTTTTTTCTTTTTTTTTACTGATACTCTATTCAAGAAGACAGTAAAGTATTACTTTGGTAGTCAATAACATTTTACTGTGAATCAGAATAACATTTTACTATTAAACAAAGTAAAATATTACTTTTACGTCAATTTCGATGCTATTTTTTTTTTTAAATTTTTTTAATTTTTATAGAATTTTATTATCAACCTGAATTTTGTTTGATAGATTTTGATGAGAGAATTCTAAAATTACTAATTTTATTAAAAATTGATAATTAAATCAAAAGTCATAATTTTAAAATTTAAAATATTAAATTACTCACTAAAGGTATTTTGATAAGAGTAATGTGTGCTAGATTTTTGAAGGATTTTTTTTTTTTTTTTTTTTTTGTACTTGTCTTTAATGTATTAAAATTTTATTATGAGGAGATTTTGATCAAATTTTCCAAATAATAATTAGTGAATAGTGACTCAATAGAAAAAGTTAGTCACTATTTACAAACCTATTTTAGATAGTCTTTTGATTAGTCTTCTGGATATATTTTTATTTAAATTTGACTAACTATTTTAACAAAATTGATAATTTAACTAGTTTGTTATAGATGCTCTAAATTCACGTTGGCAAATTTAGTATCGGGATTGACATAAATAATATTTTGAAAAGGTCAAAAAAATAAAAATAAAAATAAAAATTCTTGAATAATATTTTAAAATAAATAAAAGGTGGCCATGTAATGTTCTTACTTGTATATATATTCCCATATCCATTCATATTTATTTCGTTTCTGGATTATGCTAATTTAAAATTTGTTTGCGACATGTGTATCATAAAAAATATTTCAACTTATTTTTTCTTAATCCTACAAACAAGCATAATGAGTATAATTATTTTAAAATATATATAGACAGTGTATCATAAAAAATATTTCAACTTATTTTTTCTTAATCCTACAAACAAGCATAATGAGTATAATTATTTTAAAATATATATAGACAGAGATGGCTCAATCACAAAATCACTTAATATTTTGTCTAAGGGGCCTTACTAAGAAAATATTACAAAATTCTTATTGTCAAAATGCTTTAATTTTTCAAAAACTAATAAGAATAACAAGATAATGTTTCATTTTAATTTTTTTTTACCTAAAATCTAAAATAATCTTTATTGATATCATAAAAATTTACTCTAAATCTTATCTCGAAAGTATGTGATGTTGATTAAAAAAAATTAATAATAATAATAATAATAATAATAATAATAATAATAACTACCTATTGTAAATTTAAAATTAGTGAGATAAAATTCTAATATGATATTCTTTCATTCCAAAGGCGGGTGTCTTGGTTGTGTGGATCAAAATTAAATTTCAAAATTTCATAAATAACGGCAGAAACCTGATTAATGCATGCTAGACTTTCTTTCAAATCATGTTTTTAATAATCTACACAAAAAACACGAAAAACTAATATGCAAGATCGATTTTGAGGAAAGTCACATTCACAATGGATGTAAATTAATAAATTTTTTATTAAAAAAATTTGAATAGTTTTTCTCAAAACATAATACTATAGTAACAAAATAAGTTTTTCTCCATACCTCTCTATACTCTTCTTGTAAGCCCTAATTCGAACCCGCACTGATAATCTGAACTGTCTATTTCGTAATTTATGTAATAAAAGTTATTTAAGCAAAAAATGATTTTCATCGAAAATTATAATATAGGAAAAAATCACATTTTGTTTTATAAAATGAACAATAAACGTTATTGTAAACTTGAACTATCTATTTTATAAAATAAAATATTTTTTGTTTTTGTATTTATAATTTTTTGATGAAACTCACTTTTTGCATAGATTACTTTTATTACAAAACTTACGAAATAGACAATTTGAATCATTAGTACAAATTCATATCGAGACCTATAAGAGATATATAGAAAAATATGAAGAAATGAACGTATGAAAAGGAATCTATCCGCAGCAACACACAAAATTAACTATAGGGTTTTCAGAGCCAAACATCATAATCAAGCAACCAATATGAAATGTCAACACAACCACCTTGACAAACGAAGGAATAGACACCGTTGAAAGACATGAGCCCATTTTGTGATCATCGTCACAATGGAAGGAACCAAAAAAATTATGTAGTAATCGGGGGACAAATTTATATAGTGGTCTTATTTGATATTTATTGGTTAAAGTTGTCAACTTAATACTTTTTTGTTAAGATTTAAGGAGTTAATTTAACAAATGTCAAATGATAAGTGATATAAAATAATATTCTAAAACCACCAAATAATCAATCTAAGGAAACAGCCCCGATAAAAGAATAAATTGCATAATAACTAATGGATTATTATTGGCTTCCCAGATGTAACTAATCACTATTTTTTTTTTTTTATCGACAAAAAAGAAATTTTATTGATAAAATAAACAAGTACAAGGTACAAGACAAATTACATCAATAAAGGAAAGGGAAGTGCAAAAGCATCAGAATCAGCTAAATGATCCCAACTAGGTTGGCACCACAAAACTCTGTTGGAAATGGTTATAAAATTCTGGATAAAACCAGAATTTTTTTCTAAGTTCGGTCTATTTTTTAGGTGGGCCCCGAGTGTCGATTTACTCGGGTCAAAGTGGTAACGCGTTCTATGCCGCGTTGTGATTCACGTGATATATTTGGTTGCTCAAAACCATTACCGAGTGAATGGGAAATTGAAGCCAAAGTGTACTCCATGGAAATGGAGTTTTGGTAGAAATTCCTTAAGGTTGTAAATTGGCTTGTCCCACATTGATTTGATGGGAAGTTTTGAAAGGGTTTATAAGGCTTAGGGTGAGATACTTGGGGTGTGCCCCAAGGGGTACCCAAGTGTTTTAGAGGGAGAGGTTATGGGCAAAATGAGCTAGATCTATTGAACTCAAAAATCACTACACGCGCGCCGCCGTCCGTCTGGTCGGGTGGGCTGGGCTTGGGCGCTGGTGCGTGGTGTGTGGTTGGGCTTCTAATCTTTTTGGGCCAAAAACATTTGAATTTTATTTTATTTTTTATTAAAATAAAATTCAAATTAAATTGGTTTGGATTTTTTGTTCATCCAAACAGGGCCTTTCCCGTTTTCAAACAGAAATAAACTGTTTTTGAATTAGTGCACACCCAAACAGGGCCCTTCCCGTAATTGCTATCTGTTTGAATTGTTGAATCTGTTTGAAATTCAAAACCCAACAGGTATCATACCTGTTCAATTCAAAACCAAGAGCCACATACCTGTTCAATTCAAAACCAAGAGCCACCTTCACATCTATAAATAGGACCACCCTCATTTGATGTTTTCAATTTCAGAAATTTCGTATTTTCACCTCTGCTAATTATATTCTTCATCTTGCTGCATTTTATTTTCAAAAGAAAGAGTGTAAACACTTAGTGTGTTCGTAAGGCAAACAATTTGTAGTGCTGCTATTGTTTGTGGTGAGATCATTTCATCCTGGGAGATAGACGTCCAAATTCTGAAAGCACCGTGGAGAGGACGAATCTGTCTTAAGGACACAGTGTCAAACACTGGACTTGGTCAGAAAATAAATCGAACAAATTAAATCAAGTAAGTTATTTAATTTACTTTTCAGTGTTGTTTTTTTTTATTTATTAAAATCAGATTTAAATTTTGTTTTTGTAACAAAATAAAATTTATTTTTATTTATTATTTCGAGTTTGATTTTTGTAATCAAACAAATTCTCTCCTTTTCTTTATTTCTTTAAATTCTAATTGTTGTTGTGTACACAATAGAATTAAATCTTTTAAATACAGTGAAGATTGTCAACAAACTCATCATATCATTTGCTAGTACCCCAAAGTTGGTGAGAGACCAATGAAAAAAGTACAGACCAGAGCAACATCTGAGGTAAAACAACCAACCAACCAATGCTAGCACCTAAGCATAGCAGACCAACATACTACAACATCTGATGTGGACACACCAGAGAGCACCAATTCTGATCAAAATGCAAAACTGAAACACAGCCCAGAACCAACCTCATTTTGAAGTCCTTAAGCTCATTATGCTAGCATAATCTCCATCCATAGATAGAAGCTCCCAACCTCGAGCAGCCTAGCCAAGCTTCCCCTTTTAGCAAATTGATGAGCACTCCAGGCATCATGCAGCTTTAATCACAGAATCAGCAGTAGAATCAGCATAGCAGAATCAGCAAATTGATGAGCACTCCAGGCTGGTCTGGTTTAAATTGACCATAGAATCAGCAGCAGCAGCTTAGTGCACTCAACTTGAGCATCACCTGATGAAGAACTCTATAGCATAAAACCAGTTCAGTAGCAGCACAGAATTGTGACAGCCAATATGCCAGTATCTGCCCCATTACCTTTTCACTAACTGCAGAAAACCAGTATTAGAGAAATAACCAGCAACACCCTTTACCAACTCCATCAACCCTCACAGCAGCTGCCAGAATAGGTTGGAGAAGCCACCTTTAGTGCAGTTGGGCATAGCATACCGACACCTTCAACAATCACCAAGACTATGCAGTCTCAAACTCAATGCCACACTCCGTATATATGAATCTCCTCTCCACTACAACAATAGCACTGGCAGTCACCAATGGCAGTCACCAAATCATTTAGAGCATAGCATTGCAGATAGTGACCTCTACAACAATAGCACTGGCATTCCACAAAGCATCCCTACATATCAGAACAACATAGCGGAACAACATAGCAGGACTCTGACTCTTCTTATTAGCACCTACCACTTCAGCATTCCACAGATTAGCATAACAGTTGAGCATAATCACCATATCAGTTCGTAACCAGCTACTACACACCAAAAAACAGACAGCATGGCAGTTCAGTATGGCAGTTCAGCCCTCCACTGCTGAGTAGAGCAGACTAATATACCAGGACTTTGACTCTTCCTATTATCACCCACCAAGACTTTGCAGCCTTCTTCCTTCCAAACAATGCCTGATGCCTTTGAGATTAGAAATGAAATCCTGAACTAGTAAATGATATTCCTTGAGGAGTGGTTTTACCCAAATTGCAATTCTAATCTTGACTAGTTCACACAGTTCCGGTAGATTTGGTGAAGTATCATTGAATACACAATCATTTCTATGTTTCCATAAGGACCACAACACGATAGGAGGAATAGCTCTCCAAATCTTTTTCTCTCTCTTGTTGATTCTAACACCATCCCACCATAGTAATAATCTATCAATTGTTTCTGGAAAGGCCCCTTGGAAATCCCACCAACTCAACATATGGGACCATACTCTCCAAGCAAATGGGCAATACAACAATAAATGGTTCACTGATTCATTCTCCTTCTTACAAAAAATACAGAATGTTGAAGCATTACCAGGTAAAACACCAATTCTATGAAGAAAAACAGAGGTCTTGACTTTATTTTTCCATGATAACCAACAGAAAAATTGGACTTTGGGAGGGATATACTTGATCTAAACAAGCTTGTTGGTTGACAGAGTTATACCAAAATAGTGTTCAATAAATTTGTAAACAGAAGAAACAGAGAACACACCTGAGTTTGTAGCAGCCCAAGACAGCATATCAGTTTGATTAAGATTGATGCTAAGAGCAGCCAAAAGGAAATCAGTGAGTCTGGAAACCTCCCTACACTCCTAGTCAAACAGCCTCCTTTTGAAATTAAATATCCAGTTGGTTGAACCATCTTTTTTCTCATACATTGATTTCAGTGATTCTTCTTTGTCAACTACCAATCTAAAAAGAGTAGGAAAATATTCTTCCAAACACACATTCAGACACCATTTGTCTTTCCAAAACTTGATTCTAGATCCATCCCCAACCTTTATAATCAGAGTGTTCATAAAAAATTTCAATAAACTGCTTCTGCGATCTGCTATTGATAAGATGCCTTTCCAAGCACAAGAGTGTCTACTACTTGGTCTAAATAATGGAACCCAGCTATCAAATTCCAAGTTGTATTTGTTATAGATTACCCTCCTCCACAAAGCTTCTTTTTCAAGCCCAAATCTCCACCACTACTTGATTAATAAACTATCATTAACCTCTTTCACTCTTCTAATGCCAAGCCCACCTTGATTCACACTTTTTATAATTTCCTCCCATTTCACCATATGAAGTTTTTTCTTCAATTCAGTTCCACTCCAAAAATCTGGCCTGAAGCTTCTCAAATTCACTAACTACCCCTTCTGGCATCTTAAAGTGAGATAGATAGAACACAGGTAAAGAGGAAGCTACAACTTTAATTAGAGTGAGCCTACCAGCAAAAGAAAGTAACCTTCTCTTCCATCCAGCTAACCTGCTCTTAAGTTTGTCCAAAATAGGTTTCCAGGTTGCTTTCCTGTTTGGATTAGCACCTAGAGGCAGTCCCAGGTAGTGAAAATGCAAGGACTTGGTCTTACAGTTTAGTGTTTCAGCAAAGGAAGCAGTGTCATCCTCATGCACACCCACTCCACACACCAAACTTTTGTGATAATTAATTCTCAAACCTGAGATCAGTTCAAAGCATCTTAAAATCTCTTCAAATTACAAATTTCAGCCTCTTGAGCTTCACAAAATAATAATGAATCATCCACAAACTATAAATGGAACAACACCACCCCATTAGCTCCTATCATAACTCCTTTAATGAGACCCAATTACTATGCTTTAGACAATAAAATGCTAAGGCCTTCTGCTGCCAAATTGAATAGAAAATGAGATAAGGGGTCCCCTTGCCTCGGGCATCTTTGTGGACTGAACTCCTGAGTTGGGGATCCATTGACAAGGACTGATAGCCTGGCAGAGGATACACAGTCTTCAATCCAGCTGATCCATTTTTCCTCAAAACCAAAATTCAAAAGCATAGATTTGAGATAAAGCCAATTCACAGAGTCAAAGGCTTTCTCAAAGTCAAGCTTAATAAGCACACCCTTCTTTTTTTATTTCTTTCAACCATCTACCACCTCATTAGCAATTAGAACACCGTTTATAATATCCCTCCCCCCTATAAATGCTGTTTGAGATTCACTAATTATATGGGGCAACATAGCTTTCAATCTTCTAGCCAACACCTTTGCTAAAATTTTGTACATTGAACCAATAAGACTTATGGGTCTATAATCTCCAAGACCCACTGGATTTTCTTTTTTAGGAATGAGTGAAATGAAGGAGCTATTCAATCCTTTCACCAGTTTACTATGCATGTGAAATTCCCTAATAAAGTTGCACACATCACCCTTTATCAACTTCCAAAATTTTTGAAAACAAAGCAAATTAAAACCATCCGGGCCAGGAGCCTTGTTACCATCACAATCCTTAACTGCAGCTCTAATTTCTACCTCCGAAAACTCTGCTTCTAGCATCCCATAGTAAGAGCTACACTGCACTGATTTGAATGTCCCTCCTAGAGTAGGTCTAGAAGCCCACTCCTCAGAGAAATGCTTCCTGAAGTGCTCATAAACCTTCCTCTTCATTTGATTAGGGTCTTCAAACATAACATTATCCACTGAAATAGAAGGGATTTCATTTCTACTTTGTCTACTCATTGCCATCACATGAAAAAATCTGGTATTTATGTCCCCTTTTAAGTTCCAGTTAAGCCTTGACTTTTGCAGCCATAACCATTCCACCATCCTACTTAGCTTCCATACTTGTTCTCTTGCTACCCTTCTCCTCAATTTTTCATCATCCATCAGATCTTTAGATTCAGCAATAAGATCTAGTGAATGGAGATCATCTTCTGTTGATTTTAACTTGAAAGTGACATTCCCAAATACCTCCTTGCTCCACTTTTTTAAAGCAAACTTCAAAGTCTTCAGTGTGATTTGAAGAGCAAAACCAGCCCAACCCTAAACCAAAGAATCCATTCAAATCTTCTCTAGAAAAGTTGGGAAATTGGAATGCAAGGTCCAGGCATTAAGAAATCTAAAAGGTTTGGGGCCCCAATCTCTCTCATCCTCCATCAATAGTATAGGACAATGGTCAGAAAGAAGTCTTGGCAGTCTGCAGAGTTTTAATTTAAACCCCTCTAACCATTTTGGGTCAACTAAAACTCTATCAATTCTACTCTGTTTCTCGCCTTCTGCTGAGTTGCACCATGTGAACTTCCTTCCAAGTAATGGCATATCATTTGTGGAGAAGTGGTTTGGAAATACTCTTCAGATCCTGGAGAACGCTTGTGATCCTCTTCTGGTCACCTGAAAAGGAATAAACACTCCGATTAAGGGTGCCGGAATTAGCACTCCGACGGGCAAGTCAGTCTCCACACTCAAGAATGCTTGTATTTTAAGTTAAGCACAACAATTCTCACATACCTCTTTCTGGCTGATGTTCTTCTATTTATATCTTTTCTTCCATGGGCCTCGGAATTAGGTCCATTTCCAACTCATATTCGACACATTTTATAATAGACCAACCTTCACTCGGCCCCTTGCCTAATCGGTTATTTGGCCGAATAGGGTTGGATTTGAGCTTACGAGCCAATTGCTGGGTGCTTCGAATCTCGACTCTCCGAGATTCGACTATCTGGAATCTCTACGGCTCCCTCTTCTCGACCCTCATAATTGCCCCCCAAGCACTCCACTAACGACAGTTGGCTGGAATGTTTGGCTTCAAACTCGAAGAGTCAAATTTGAAATTTGGCGGCTAACCATATTCCAACGCAAATGTCTGTACACACGCTTCCCGGTTATCATTTTAACTTCCCGCCTCTTCATACATTTCTATTTATTGTGATTTAAAATTTCGACGTCTTTTCGAATGCATACATGCTTTTAAACGCCCGTCACCAGATTGCCTTTCAAACTACCTCTGCAACTTCCTACTCTTCTCTATCTCCTTCGCCTCTTGTAAGTTCTCTCCTTTTCTGCTTTGTTTTTTGGCTTAGCGTAATCCTATTGGCTGGGGGAATGGCGAAACATTTAAAAGATCTCCTCTCACCGGATCGAATTTCTGGCTTCCAACGCCATTTTTCCATTCCTGATGATGTCCGTCTGTCATTTGTGGCAGACGGCACCCTCGATATGGAGAGGGTTGATGAAACCACGATCGTCTTCCCTCTTCTATCAATCGTAGAGGGTAGGGTCCGCTTTTCCCTTCACCCACTCCTTAGGGTTGTGCTTTGCCATTGGGCTTAATCCCTTTCTAACCCAACGTCAACTTCTATAGCATCGTAATGGGAATTATCGCACTAAACCGCCACCTTAGGCTTAACCTTGGCATTCCCGCTATTCGGCATTGCTACGCCTTGGCCAAGTCTTCTGGTCGGCACGGGCGTTATTTCCTTAGGGCCAAAGACACCGACCATCAACTAGTGACTATGTTTTTCAGCTCTGGGAAGCGAGTCGATGATATTATGGTCGTCATCCAAGGAAACTGGGAATTCGGCGAAGGCGAGGATCGCCTTGATCGTATTCCTAGACAGAAGGGAAAACCAGGTGGCCGAGTATCTTCTTTTATTTATTTACTTGTTATATTTATAAAACTTTATTTTCGGGACCTCATGGTTTTGCTTTTGCAGGAAAGGATTTGAAGAAAATCTTGATCTCGACCGACGATGCCGTCCTTTCGAAAATCAAGACTGCGCTCAAGTATTTCGGCCGACCGAATCTTCAGAAACAGGAGAGGGCGGCCCACGTTCTGCTCCGCTACGAGCCGACTTATACGACCTTTTCGGCGGCGGAAAACATCCCAATTCCGGAGGGTGAGGAGTCTCTTATCGCCCTTATCTTGATTGATTTCAGAAATTTGAGGCCAGTTGGTTGCGAGGGATCAGATTCGGAGCGACCGGAAGTAACTGAGGCCGCCGAGTCATACCAATCCGAAACTGAGATTGACGAGGCTTTGAAGTTAGCATTTGAAGAAGCCGGCCTCAATTTGGCTGATCCTCCATCCACTTCGGGTCAAGAAGACCGTCCGCTCGACGATATTTTTCACAATCTAGAGGACCTTCCCGGCACGTTCCTAGAAGATATGGCTGGGTTGAGCCTCACTAAACTTGCCAATAAGGCAAACGCGGAAAGGATGGCCGCGCGGCAAAGGGTGGAGGAGATTCGGGCTGCCGAATCTCAGTCCCAGACCTCCTTGCCTGTTATTGAGGAGACGACAAAGAACGGAAGTACCGAGGGAGAACCTTTTGTGCAGGCAAGTGTAGAAGCTGAGCAAAGGATGGAGAAACGCCCTGCCGACATCGAGGCCGTCTCAGAAGAAGACCATGCCGACAAACGACCTCGTTTGGAGGAGTCGGATGTGATTGTACCTTTTGTTATTTAGCCCAAGATAAAAAATACGCCGATCTCCTCCCATGCTTCGATAATCAAAGATCCAGCGGTTGCAATCAGCTTGGCGACATCCGTTTCACTGTCTGCTGACAAGGCAGCTTTTTGGGCAGAGCCTGATCTGGTTGTAATTGGATTGGCCGCGCAATCGGCTCTTTTGGTATATATTTGGACTTTGTCTTTTCTCTTTACGTAAATATTATTTTGTTCTTGACTTTTTGTTTTGTAGGCCGTCGGGAGGATAGCCGACATGGGCCGTCGCTATCACAATGTCGTCGAGCTAATTGGCCGTTTACAAGCCAAGGCTGAGGGCCAAAGGAGTAGGGTATGGACGAAGGGCGCCCATGCCGAGGCCGAGATGGAGAGAGCCCGCAATGTTGAAGAATTGAGATCAGTTGCCGAGAAGAGGGCAAATGCGAGCGACGACGCGCTTAAATTGGCCCAGGAGGCTATCTCTAAATTGGAGGTTAGGTTGGAAGAGATGAAGGCAGCGAAGGAAACAGCCGACCTGAAGGCTGCCAGCGCATTCGATGCTGGGAAGAAGTCAACTTCTGATGAATATGTAGACGAAGTCCCCAAATTTGAAAATCGGGGATTTAAACACGGCTGGCTCAAAGCCCTTATTGCTATTGATGTGACATTGGCTATGCCAATTCCATAAGAGCAAGTGGATGTTGAGCCGCTAGAGTCTGACTCCGAGGGCTAATTTGGGCAGCTCCCGTTTTTGTTTTAGGATTTGCATGTAATTTTCAGTTTTTTACAGCTTTTTGTTTAGTAATTTTCATATGTAAAATGGTTACAATTTGTGTCCAATTTACTTAATAAAAATTCATTTTGTACTTTGCTGTTACTAATGAACGGAATTGTTTGGTTGCTGTTTTGGATAAAACGTTTTGTATACTTGCCGACTACATGATTTGACCGTTTAGAAAGCCAAAAATCAGCACATAGAGTGGTTGTGGCACATATCAATCGGCATGGGACCAAGATGCTCGGCCGGTTAGATTAATAAATCTGCCCTTACCCCAGCCAGTGCATGGACTTCAAGGCATTCTCTCATAATTTCCGTTTAGATAATTAGGCCGTTTTAGAAAGCCAAAAATCAGTGCATGGAGTGGCTGTGGCACATATCAATTGGCATAGGGCCAAGATGCTCGACCGGTTAGATTAATAAATCTGCCCTTGCCCCAGCCAGTGCATGGACTTCAAGGCATTCTCTCATAATTGCCATTTAGATAATTAGGCCGTTTTAACAAGCCAAAAATCAGTGCATGAAGTGGCTGTGGCACATATCAATTGGCATGGGGCCAAGATGCTCGGCCGGTTAGATTAATAAATATGCCATTGCCCCAACCAGTGCATGGACTTCAAGACATTCTCTCATAATTGTCGTTTAGATAATTAGGCCGTTTTAACAAGCCAAAAATCAGTGCATGAAGTGGCTGTGGCACATATCAATCGGTATAGGGCCAAGATGCTCGGCCGATTAGATTAATAAATCTGCCCTTGCCCCAGCCAGTGCATGGAGTGGCTGTGGCACATATCAATCGGCATGGGGCCAAGATGCTCAGCCGGTTAGATTAATAAATCTCCGTCGTTTGGAGAAATTGCCTCGGGGTCGCTGCATACCTACGAATAAATGGGGTGGGTTCGCGCCAGTGGGTCCACTTATTCTTATTCAAACTCGATTTGAACTAGCTTGAGGCGAGGGCGAATGTCAAACAGACTGTTCTTCAGCAACAGAGGAGAGGGACGAACGTTGGTTGAGCTAGATACTGCGGTGAATCGCAGCAGCGAACCTGCGCGTACGGGAGGAAGGACGTCCAAGGAAGGCGAAAAACGTCAACCTTCAAACCGCCGAAACAGATCACCCCGAAGAGAAAAGTATCAACGGGGAAGCTCCCCCCGACCACGACCGAGGAATGAGTCAGACACAACACCATGACCATTGAGTTTTGCGGTATTCGTGGGGAATAAACCGATGACTAAGGCAGATTCCATCGTCAATGATCCGGGTGTAGCGGTCGAGTTCGCTCGACAGATCTTTGGACGACGAGATTTCGAAGTGTTTTGAGAAGGTATTCATGGGGTGGTGAATGGGCTGTACACCGCCTACGAAGTCAGCATGCGTTTGCGCGCCGCGCGGCGGGAAATAGAGAAAATGGGCGAACGGGTTCGCAGTTCGAAGGCTCGAGCGGAAAAGGCCGAGGGCGAGCTTAGAGAGCTTAGGAAGGTTAAAGTCTCCGATCTGCATGCGGCGGGTCAGTCTAACCCGATTGCGGACGAGAGGATGACCCAATGACTATTGAGTCATGCCATCGCTGACCGAGATACGGCAGGCATGTTTGCCATAGCAAATGCGAGGGCCAAGAGTTACGAGCAGGGTTTTTATGATGGCCGGAAGATTGGGATTGACAAAACGAAAGAGACACTTGCTGAGGAGGTTTGCCGATACGAGAATCGCGATTTTAAGCATGGTTTGATCGTGGCTCTTCAAGCCGCGGAGGCTCTCCGAGCGAAGGGTGTCGATTTCAACTTATGTGGCCTGGATCATCGTGATCATTTGCCATTTTTCACTTTTGAAGTTGAAAAGAGGGATGACGAGGGAGACGCCGAATAAAAATACTCATTATAAATGTTCAAACGCGGATTGCGTCTAAGATTATGTAATTATTGGTTGGTCGAATGAAAAAGTATTTTATTTTCAATGTTTTGTTATAAGTTGTGTTCAACACACACGTGATTACATGTGTTTTATTATATAAATGTTTGAATAAACGTATTTCAGACGATTGTATGGACATTGTTCGGCCTGATTTAATCGACATTGTGTCACGCACGACCCGAAGGGTTCATCGGCCCAAAGACGTCAATCGTGATACCCAAAGACGTCATTCGCCGATGGGGCTCCGAATCCGGAGACTTTAATTGGCCAATCGTGATATCTACAAAGGGCGCTCCGAAATCCGGAGGCTTGATCGGCCCAAAGACGCCATTCGCCGATGGGGCTCCGAATCCGGAGACTTTAATTGGCCAATCGTGATATCCACGAAGGGCACTCCGAATCCGGAGGCTTGATCGGCCTAAAGACGTCATTCGCCGATGGGGCTCTGAATCTGAAGACTTTTAATTGGCCAGTCATGATATCCACGAAGGACGCTCCAAATCCAGAGGCTTTAATTGGCCAATCGTGATATCCACGAAGGGCGCTCCGAATCCGGAGGCCTGATCAGCCCAAAGACGTCATTCATTGATGGGGCTCCGAATCCGGAGACTTTAATTGGCTAATCGTGATATCCACGAAGGGCATTCCGAATCCGGAGGCTTGATCGGCCCAAAGACGTCATTCGTCGATGGGGCTCCAAATTCGGAGACTTTAATTGGCCAGTCATGATATCCACGAAGGGCGCTCCGAATCTAGAGGCTTGATCGGCCCAAAGACGTCATTCGCCGATGGGGCTCTGAATTCGAAAACTTTAATTGGCCAGTCGTGAAATCTACGAAGGGCGCTCCGTATCAGAAGGCTTGATCGGCCCAAAGACGTCATTCGTCGATGGGGCTCCGAATCCGGAGACTTTAATTGGCCAATCGTGATATCCACGAAGGGCGCTCCGAATCCGGAGGCTTGATCGGCCCAAAGACGTCATTCACCGATGGAGCTCCGAATCCGAAGACTTTAATTGGCCAATCATGATATCCACGAAGGGCGCTCCGAATCCGGAGGCTTGATCGGCCCAAAGACGTCATTCGCCGAAGGGGCTCCGAATCCAGAGACTTTAATTGGCCAGTCATGATATCCACGAAGGGCGCTCCGAATCCGGAGGCTTTAATTAGCCAATCGTGATATCCACGAAGGGCCCTCTGAATCCAAAGGCTTGATCGGCCCAAAGACGTCATTCGCCGATGGGGCTCCGAATCCGGAGACTTTAATTGGCCAATCGTGATATCCACGAAGGGCGATCTGAATCCGAAGGCTTTAATTGGAACATCTTTGAACTAGATTCTGTAGTAGGTAAATGGGAATCTTTGTATTACAGAAAAAGAGATGTACATAGCGAACAGTTTAGAGCAAGTATCATGTCCCACAAGTCGGGTTAATGATATAATTTGCGTGAATGCGTGGAATTCCAAGGCCGTGGCAGACTCTTTCCTGACATGTCTTTGAGCCGATAAGCCCCTACTCCGTTGATCGAATCAATCTGGTAGGGGCCATCCCAGTTAGGACCCAATTTTTCATCGGTCGGTTTCCTGTCAGCTGGAAGCACCTTCTTCAGGATCAATTCTCTTGGTGTGTAGCGACGCAGCTGAACCCGTTGATTATACGACTTTGCCAGCTGCTGCTGGTACCGCGCCATTGACGCAAGGGCTTGGTCTCTTCGTTCTTCAATTAGAATCAAATCCAAAGCCAACATCATGTCATTTTGGCCTGTATCAAAGACTTGCGACTTGAGTGTCGGGCGGCCAATCTCCAGGGGTAAGATTGCCTGGGTTCCAAAGCATAGGGCAAACAGTGTTTCTCCAGTCGATCTTCTCGGTGTAGTTCGATGAGCCCACAGTACACTCGGTAATTCTTCGACCCATCTGCCTTTGGCCTTCTCCAGCCTCCTCTTGATGCCGTCCAAGATGGATTTATTAGAGGTTTCGGCTTGGCCATTGCTTTGGGGATAAGCCGGCGTAGAAACGTAAGGCCGAATACCGTATTTGCTGCACAGCTCTCGGTATACGCCACAATCAAACTGGGTGCCGTTGTTTGAGATAAGAGCTTTGGGAATGCCGAATCATGTTATGATGTTCCTCCACACAAAGCGCTTAACGTCAACATCTCGGATGTGTGTTAATGCCTCCGCTTCGACCCATTTCGTGAAGTAATCTGTTGCGACGATCAGGTATCGCTTGTTCCCTGGGGCCCTCGGCAATGGTCCTACGATATCAAGCCCCCACTGGGCAAACGACCAAGGACTGGTGATTGAGTTCAACTCTTCAGCAGGCAAATGGTTTAACGGGGAGAATTTCTGGCATTGTTCACACTTTTTTGCATAACATTCGGCGTCCGCTCTCATTGTCGGCCAATAATACCCCTGCGTTATAGCTCGATGGACCAAAGAGCGTCCGCCAGAATAGGCTCCACAACTACCTTCGTGAATTTCAGTCAGAAGCTCCCCGACTTTATCCGGGTGCACACATTCCAAATATGGGCCAGAGAGTGACTTTTTATAAAGCCTCCCTTGTGGGTCCAAGTAGTATCGCATGGTGTAGACACCCCATTTTTGACCGTCCTCAAGACTTGGACATCACCATTTGAACACTCGGTGATCATCCATGTTTGTGTTCGTTTGGAGTTCCTGGAGGCCTCGGCTCGCGTGCCTTGCCTCAGGATCTCCGAACTCGACCGTTTAGTGTCTGGTTTCACACCAAACACTTGTGTTTTGCCTTGGAGAGGCAGGGTAGGGCTTGTAGACCATCCCCAACCACCACCGGCAATGGCTAGAGGCCACCGGCTGGTTTTTGCTGCCATCGGCAATTTATATTGCCGGCCGGCACTCTTTTTGGCCAAGATGGCATTTTTGGCCGGCCGATTACTGTGCATCTGCTTTAGCAGATATTTTAAGACAGCTGTCTTGCTTTTGCTCCCCTCCATACACGTGTATGGAGGGATCTCCCTCTTATGAAGCTTGTCTTGTAAGCTTTACAAGACAAGAAGTGCCATATAGAGAGAGAGAGAGCTCTTGGCTGAGGGGTTAGACATTTTGAGATATTTTGAGAGCTTAGACAGCCATTGTTAGGGTTTGAGATCTAGGGTTAGGGTTTGTTACACCTTATCTCTCTCTTTTTCCCTCTTGTGTGTGTTTTAGTGTGTTTGTGTCTTACTATTGCACACAAACACATAGTGTTTCACCTTCCTTTAGCTACTGAGGTTCTAAAGGGTTGTTCTTGGTGTTCTTGAGTGGTTTTGAGCTTAAAGTACCAGCTGGTCCACCATTTGTGAAGAAAGTCTTCAAGGGTAACAATTTTGACTTTATATTCCCCATTTTTGCATTGATTTTCTACCTATCTTAGAGCTATTTTTGTGCTTATTGTATAACATAAAAAAGTTCTGTTTTTAGGCCCTCTTTATTGTTTATTAAAAGTGTTTTGTTGTTTGAGGGTGGTTGACCCCCCTTAGGCCTTGAAAGGCCTCATTTTGTGCCCTTTTGTGCTAGCTCCGGGATTTTGGTGTTGGGGTCTCTTCACCACTGAAATCTTGAGGGATTTCAGTGGTGAAGATGATGCCTTGAAGTCCCAAGAAGGAGAGGGCCACCCCCTCTCCTTGTTGTCCTTGAAAAGGGCATGTTTTGGCCTCTTGAGAGAGCATTATGCTTGAGTGTGTTGAGCATGTTTAGGCTGTTTTTCATGCTTATATATCCATAATATAACATGATTTTAAGTTGGCTTTGGTACTCCATGCATACTTAGCATAGTTGCCTTGTAATGCCTTGTTATGCCTTAACATGTCTTAGGTTGTTAGCCTTTGTTGGAACATGTTTTAGGCTTAGTCTTGTGAAGATTTTGTGCATGTTTTGCCATGTTCTAGGTCTGTCCTAGGTTGTTTGGGTTGATTTTGGCATGCTTGATATAGCTCCTTTGTATTTGGGCTTGTTGGCCTTGAGTATGTGCATGTGTAGCATGACATCTTTGCATCGATTTGGTGATTTGGGGTCCCCCCACATGTTGTTTCAGTCCCGTTTCCATGCTTGTTTGATTGCCTTGCATGCCTCTTTAATGCTTTGGAAGCTTGTGTAGCAATGCTCCATGTTTTGACCATTATGCATGCCTTTGTTTTTTGAGTCACTTAGATGCCATCTAAGTAGTCCTTTAGCCTTGTTTTAACATGCTACAAACCTGTTTTTTTAGCTACTTAATGCATGCCATGTTTGGTCTTGCTAAGTGTAGTTCAATGCTCCATTGATTTGCTTTGAGCATTTGGGCCATTTGTTGCATGCTTGGCTTGATTTATTGCTTGGTTTGGCACCATGTTTTAGCATGATTTCAATGCTTATGTTGCATGCTAATTAGTCCATGATTCCCCCTTTCAAATGTGTTTGAGGGTTGTGCAATTTGTGCTTAAGTGTTGGCCTTCAATTAGGTGCATGTGTGCATGTATATTTGGTCCTTCATTATAGCATTTTGGCTACTGTTTTAGGCCTATTTAGAGCTGCCTAATTCATGTTTAAGTCCATCTTTTCATCTATTTGCATTGCCATAGGTACGCTTGTATGCTTGCATAAGCTTGCCCCCCATGCCATGTTGCATCCTTAGCTTGTATGCTTAGGTTGCATTGCATCTTGCATGCATGCCTTGTTCCTTGACTTAGTGATAGAAATTGGGCCTTGTTTGGTTTGATTGGTTTGCATTGCATTTGAAATCAAAGTTGCATACTTGGTTCTTCGGGCCATCATGCATGGAAATGCGTGATTGGTGGTCCGAGAATCGAGGCACATGCCCCTTTGAGTCATTATCATAATAAGGGACATGGTTGGTGCATATATGCCTTGAATTGTGCTGCCATGCTTTGCCTTGCCCTCTGTTGCTGTCATTTGCAGATTCTGCAAGAACACTCTGCCAACCGGCAGTGTAAAGTGCCGACCGGCAACAATTCCTCTGCCGACAGCTTCATTTTGTGCCGATGGCCAGACACCACTGCCGGTGGTAATTCCACTCAGCCGATGGCACTCCCCAGTGTCCAGGGATGCGGTCCTGAGGTTTTGACAGCCTCCATAGGAGTGAAGGAAGGAAAACAGAGGCAGCCTATGCATGGCGGCGCATTTCCCGAGGCGGTTTATCTGTTTTCTTAGCTTAATTTAATTTGTTAATTAAATTAATTAATTTGTAATTATTAATTAGCTTGCGTAATTAATTAATTTGTAATATTTATTTGGTCCCTCCGAGTGAGGGCAAATCTGTAATAAGTGTGCGTGAGTGTGTGTATGTCTTCCAACCTCACGTCTTTCTTCCCTTTTATTTACCTGCTTACGATGGTAGATTAGGGCACGTTTAATTTAGCATACCTTATGCTATGCATGTGTGCATCCATGCATTTGTATTGCATGCATTAGGCTCGGTACATCACGCTAACTGCATTTGTACTTCAATTCAAAAATTGAATGTGTGATAGTTGATCGCATTTCATATGCCATTCTTAGGTTAACCGAACCTATCTAATTGCATCATGTATGTGTTGCATTAGGCAATTTAACATGAACTAGGACACGCATGTTTGCTAACTAGTTTACCGTTTTGGCACGGAGTACGATGTAAGTATTTATGCTTTAGCATCTCGCATGTGTGTGAATGTTAACATGACAGTATGATTGCCATGCGGCTAAATGCTTATATAAGTTTAAATTGTTTGAATGCCTGTGGGTGAAGGTTGGATTGTTTGAGTTGGAAAAACTCATTAAAATCTGTGTTTTAGCCTACTTGCGAGTAGCAAAATTTAAAGCATTTTCAAAACGAACGGATATGCAATGTTTCTTTCCAAATTAGGCAATCTAGTCTATACTTGTTTGCTGCGCGCATAACATAGTAATTCTAGGCTAATAATTGGAATAAGAACACATAACATTTTCAAAATCGGATATCATGGTTAGTAGAGGCCGGTCTTCGGACCGGGCGAAAGGGGGTGCTCATAGCTGACCTTCCCCGATCGTACCCAAGCTCCCGAGCCGAGACAACTCCGGTGATGACGGACATGTGGCCTTCAGCACCGAGTCAGGGTTTCCTAAATTTCCCCATTTTAAAAAATATTTAGGTGGCGACTCTGTATCTGGCAAAGCAGTCCATGTTTGGCACTACTTTTTCAAAAATTTGTTTCTCAAAACGATTTGCCAGATTTGGACTCTTTGGTTCAGATTAAGAACCGCGACACAAATCGAGTCCAAACCGTAGCATGAGGCCCACGGGCGCGTCTACACATGGCTTTGTTTCGCAACTTGTGTGCTTCTTTCTTATCCTCTGGGAGTTGTTCAAAAGATAGGAATGCAACAATGGGATCCATCCAACTTGGTACAGATTCTATAACATTGATTTGGACTTCCTCTGATGGGCCAATGCTTGGCTCTAGGATAAATCCTACTTCAATAGTCTGTTTAATCTCTAAGTTGATTGTAGAGGCTAGGCAAGCCAAGGCATCTGCATGGGTGTTCTGATCACGTGTTATCTGGTTCAACTCATGATGGTTAAATTTTGCCAACAGGGAATTGGCCGTTTTCATGTAGGCCGCCATACGGTTGTTTCTTGCCACGTACTCTCCTTTAGCTGATTGATCACCAGCTTTGAGTCGCAAAACACAAGCAGAAGCCGAGCACCCAGAATATGCGCATTCCGCAATCCGACTAAAAGGGCTTCGTATTCGGCATCATTATTTGATGCTTCGAAGCCGAGCTTGACGACTTACTCAATTATTGCGCCGTCGGGGGTCATGATTACAACTCCAGCTCCACTGCCCCGCTGATTGGACGTTCCATCACAATACAACTGCCAGATGTCCCCAACATAAATCCTCCAGTTCGGCTTTGGTCGAATTTCATCTGATTTGAAGTCGGCGACATCAGATTTGAAGTCGGCAAGGCCCCCTGTGAATTCGGTGATAAAGTCGACAAGCACCTGTCCCTTGATTGAGGTTCTGGGTAGAAATTGAATATCGTACTGGCCAAGTTCCAAAGCCCACTTTGAAACACGTCTAGATGCTTCCACACTGCGTAGTACTGATCAGAGGGGATAATCTGTTAGCACCCCAATGCTATGCCCCTGGAAGTAATGCATGAGCTTCCTTACCGCCATAACTAGGGCTAGGATGAGCTTTTCCAGCGGAATATAGCGTGTTTCGACGTCAACCATTGCCTTGCTCACATAATACACTAGCCGCTGCTCCCCCATCTCTTCCTTTATCAATACGGCACTGACGGCTTGGTCAGAAACTGCTAGGTACAAAATGAGCGGGTCGCCAGCAGAGGGTGTTGTCAGGAGTGGTACTGAGCGGAGGTAGGTCTTCAGGCCGTTGAAAGCGGCTTCGCACTCAGCAGACCATTCAAAGGCCTTGCCCTGTCGTAGTGTATGAAAGAATTGTCGGCAGCAATCTGTGGATCGGCTGATAAGCCTGTTGAGTGCGGCAGCCATCCCCATCAACTTTTGAACCTCCTTTACTGAACGAGGGGAGCCGAGCTCCAGGATTGCTGTGATTTACCTTGGGTTGGCTTCGATTCCTTTGTGGTTGACAATGTAGCCCAAGAATTTGCCAGAGCCGATACCAAACGCACATTTGGAAGTGTTCAACTTTATTCTATATTTGCGTAGGATGCCGAATGTCTCTTCCAGATCGGCTATATGATTCTGCTCTTCTTTGGACTTAACCACCATATCGTCAATGTACACTTCCATAGTTTTGCTGAGTTTCTCCTTAAACATGGTGGTGACCAGCCTCTGGTAGGTTGCCCATGCATTCTTCAACCCAAAAGGCATTACCTTATAGCAATAGGTTCCTCTTGGGGTGAGGAATGCAGTTTTCTCTTGATCCTCCGGATGCATAGCGATTTGATGATAACCTCTATAGGCATCAAGGAAGCTCATACGCTGATGGCGTGCCGTAGCATCTATAAGCTGGTCTATCCTGGGAAGAGGAAAACAATCCTTTGGGTAGGCTTTGTTTAGGTCCGCGAAGTCGACGCACACTCGCCAAGTCCCATTTTTCTTCTTCACCACCACTGTATTAGAGAGCCATGTAGGTAGGTCACCTCCCTAACTACTCCGGCATCAAGTAGCCTGTCAACCTCCTCAACAACGGCGACAGTGTGCTCTGCGGCTGACCGCCGGCTTTTCTGAATGATCGGCTTGCACTTAGGATCGACATTCAAATGGTGTTGTGAAACTGACGGATCTATACCCGGCATCTCGTACGAAGTCCATGCAAAGACATCAAGGTTGCTGAGCAGGAAAGATACTAGCTGCTGTCTGTCGGCCTGATTCAAGGAGGCGCCGACCATGAAGAACTTGTCTGGGCTTCCATCGATTTGAACTCGTTCCAAGTCTTCCGTTGCCTTTTCATTTGAGAGCCGCCCGACATCGTCGAGGCTTTCTCGATCCAACAACTTAATGGAATTCACCTGTAGTTCCTTTGGCGTTTTCTCAACGAGGAGATAACATGCTTGTGCCGATTTCTAGAAGCCACGGATTTGCTCAATACCACGTTCTGTAGGGAAGCAGAGTAGCTGATGATAGGTGTTGGGCACGGCTCGCATAGTATGCAACCAGGATCGCCCCATGATGAGATTATACGGCAACGACAGCTTGACGACCAAGAATCCCACATCCACTGTTCGGGAGCCTGCTCGAACGGGAAGTCTGATTTTCCCCAACGGGTACTCTGGATTGGCATTGAAGCCGAATGGTAGATAAGGGGCTCGAGAGAGATCCGATTTGGAGAAGCCGAGTTTGGTGAATGTCTTGTAGTACATAATCTCCGATATGCTCCCCGGATCAATGAGTACGCGCTCAACTGTGAATCGGTTTACGCGTAACTCAATTACCAAGGGATCAATATGGGGCAGTGTTACTTCGGCCAAATCCGAATCATCAAAAGTGATAACCTCGGCTTCATGGGGTCGTTTAGCCGGAGTGAGTTGCTCTTGAGGGTAAGACTTCGACTGAATCGCGTGCACTGTTGATGACATTGGCAGGCTGTATATCATGTGGATCACGCGAAGCGCATGTGAATCCTGTGTCAAGGCTATTGCTTTGGTTAGGTTTCCTTTTCGGACATACCGTTGTAGCTGACCATCTTGTACCAATTTACCGTCGTACAAGGTGAATGACGGTGCTTTGAATTTCTTGGGAAGCACTGTCTTTGCAATCCGTCGTACAAAAGGACCGTATTGATCGTCATCCGAGCTGTTTCTTCTTCGCTTACGCCTTGTACGGAGACTCTCTTCAGAAGAATTGGAAATTTCAGATCGTCCATTCTTCTTGGGCTCTGAGGATAATGAGTTGGAGTTACTATCAGTATCTTGTTGTCGACTGCCCTCACGAATCGTCCCGGGCCTTGGTATGCAGATTGTTTGGACTTCACCACCTCCAAGGCCAAATCCTGACGGAGATGTTTGTTCTCTGCGATCATGTTCTCCAATCTTTGTTCGTTTTGCTTTGCTTGTTGCAGGATCGCTTGCATTGCTTCGTGCTCCGAAGTTGAGGGTGAGGCGAAATTCAAGGCATGTCTTGCGGCGATAGTCTCTGTTCCAAGCATGTTTGTTGGAGTGGTTTCATCTTGCAGTATAGGGTCGACAGTGACTATCGAAGGATCTTCCGTCACGCTCGCCATGGATGTGCTTGGATATTCCCACAGACGGCGCCAGTTGTAGAGAAGTGGTTTGGAAATACTCTTCAGATCCTGAAGAACGCTCGTAATCCTCTTCTGGTCACCTGAAAAGGAATAAACACTCCGGTCGAGGGTGCCGGAATTAGCACTCCGACGGACAAGTCAGTCTCCACACTCAAGAATGCTTGTATTCTAAGTTAAGCACAACAATTCTCACATACATCTTTCTGGCTGATATTCTTCTATTTATATCTTTTCTTCCATGGGCCTCGGGATTAGGTCCATTTCCAACTCATATTCGGCACATTTTATAATAGACCGACCTTCACTCGGCCCCTTGCCTAATCGGTTAGTTGGCCGAATAGGGTTGGATTTGAGCTTGCGAGCCAATTGCCGGGTGCTTCAAATCTCGACTCTTCGAGATTAGACTATCTGGAATATCTACAGCTCCCTCTTCTCGGCCCCCACATCATTTAATTCAGACTTGTCAATAAAATCAATCAAATCCTTCATACCCCTATCTCTCCTACAGTAGCCTTTTCTCTCACTTATAGTCTTAATTTCATTTAAATCTCCACATAGACACCAGGGATTTTGGAAATTTATCTTTATTTTTAACAAACCATCACATAATTTCTTTCTATCACCAACTAAATTTGGAGCATATATATTGAGAATAGCACAACTAAAAGAATTAAACAGAGTACCTGACAGCAGTATAAATCTTCTACTGCTACAACAAGCTTGTAATTGGAACACTTCAGGATCCCAAATACATAAAAGGCCTCCAGACAAGCCTATAGAGTCTACGACCATAAAGTCCATTTTGTCTCTTGTCCACATTGTTCTGACATCCTTTTCTGTAAGTGCAGATTTTTTGGTTTCTTGAAATAAAGCTACATCTACTTTTATTTCCTTTAAAAGTTGTCTTAATTTTCCTTTCTTCTGGTACCTACCCACACCCCTAATGTTCCATGAGAATATCTTCATAAGAACTTGAAAATCACCTCTTGAGCCCCAAGACAGAGACATCCTATGCCAATACTCCAATACCCCTCACAACTCTTTCTTTATCCTTTACCTCTAGTTCCATAATTTTGTTTAGGGCTTCATCCTCTTTTCCATTGAAACTCATGGCCAAAGGTTTCCCCATCTGCAGCGTAGCTTGAGCTTCATTCAGCAGTAATCTGCCTTCATCATCACCATTCTCCATCGAAGCTGAAATGGATGCTTCAACTATAGCTGCCCGTAATACTGCTCCTTTTTTAGATTATTTGCTTGATGATGCCCCTTTGTGGCCAAATCTTTTCACAAGGTCAAAATAACCTTTTCCTTGGGGATGATTCCTATTTTTAACTGTCTTTATAACTTTCCTCTTTCCTTTCTTCCTCTGCAAAGCAGAGTTACAGACCATATCATTCTCTTTCACCTGAGATGAGCTAGAAGTTAAATTGAGAGGCCCATTAGCCTGTACCCAATTAATTACATTGGCCCCGACGTGAGTTGTATTAAGTTCTCCCATTTCATTGCTTCCTTGGTTTAGGTCCAACACCACCTCCAGGTTAAGCCCAGATCGATTGATATTTGATCCACTTAAACTCCTTACAAAACCAGGCATGCACACCTGATCATCATGTCCCTGACACATCTTTGTATAGTCGTCGTTGATATCACCCACCTCCATCATTCTCTTGCATGCGCCAACCTCGATTTCTTTGGTCAATGAATTGCGAGACTCTGCAATTTTTGTTTCACCCAACTTGTTTGAATCTTTGTCCAGCTGTACATCTTTACCCTTTCCATATGCCTTCTCACCTCTTGTCAACTCTGGATTTTGGCCCACCTCCTTGGCTGACTCATCTGCCCTGTCAGCATTCTCTTCTTCGCCTCTGTTGCTCTCTTCACTATTTTGCTGACCATGACCGTTTGAGCTATTATGATCATCAACCAGAACTTGTTGATTCTTGCTAACACATGAACATGTATCCTTACTTGATTGTGCTTCAACGATTTGATCTTCGCTCACCAACACAGGGTGTAATATACCGTTACATTCCAAGTTTATTACCTTGTTGATCTGCTCCATACTACTCGTGAGAATCATGATCCTGGCACAATCAAAAGATTTTGGTTGACACAGATCCTTATCCAAGTAGAGAACCTCTCTCCACATAATGCCAATTCTTGTAAAGTTTGTTCTATTCCATAAATTTAATGGAATACCATAACAGCTGAGCCACACTGTCCGTTCCTGTTTCATCACAAGTCCAGGCCTCCATTGGATAAAGTCATCACACCATTCCGTGCTTACCTCCCGAATGACCTCCATTTTAGAGTTCATTTCCTCCTTGGATTTGAAAGATAGCACTACATCCCTACTCCCTCCCTTTCTAACCACAACATCCGCAATACCTCTTTCTTCATGTTCTTTTTCCAAATTAATGTCTGTAAAAATAGTCTTGAGGCGCACTATAACACTCTCATACAACCACCCATTGCCAATTTCCTACCCCTTTGTTGTGGAAAGGCCACCTCCACCAACACCAGTCACTCTTTTTGCTGCCTCTGCATATGATCTTCTAACCACAAAAACATTCTTCCTATTCATAGCTTCCACAGTTGGGATCAATGGTTTGGATTAGTGAAAGTAACTAGGGCCCTCCTTCACAGTTTCTCTTCCAAACTCTGCAAGCTTTACCTTGATTGCTTTGTCATCCACCCACAGACCATTAGCTCGTTGCATAACTACCTGGGCGGCAACTGCACAGTCAAATCTTACAAATCCAAATCTAGAGTTTGTTACTCTTCTTCTTTTTTGCGGAATAAAAACATCCTTGACTACTCCATACTTCATGAATAAGTTAAACAAGCTCTTGGGATCCAAACTTCTTGGCAAGTTGTCCACAAATATGGTGAAGAAGCCCGAACTGACATACCTACTGCCTTGAGTTGCCCTGCGTCTTACCACCGGAATCCATCCACCTTGCTGAGTTCCTTGTCTCGCCATGTAAACCTATTTTACTTAGTTTTTTGCTTGAATTTGGTTAAAATTTTAACCAAATTGACAGTTTAATTGGTTTGTTGTGGATGAGCATCGAAAATATTTAATCATATATTTTTCCTGAATCTACACAATAAGCATGACTAGTATAATTATTTTCTAAATATAATAATATAATCTATAATATATAACTCAACCACACAACTACTTAATCTTTTGCCAAAAGAAAATGTTACCAAATTTTTATTTGTCAAAATGTTTTAATTTTTCAAAGACTAGTAGGAACAGTAAGACAATATTTCATTTTAAATTTTTACCTAATATCTCAAAATAATCTTTATTGATACCATGAAAATTTATCCAAAATTTTAAATCGAAAGTGAGCACATGGTATAAAGAAAACATGTTATATAGAATGAGACTCCAATACCAGATTCCTTCGTCCCAAAGGTGAGTGTCTCAGATTGTGTGGATCAAAACTAGATTTCGAAATCTCATAAATAGTTATAGAAACCAATTGATTGGTGACAAACTTTAACCATGCCTTAACTCAAAGAAAAAAAAAAAGAAAAAACACCAATGACAGATCAACTTCGAGTAAGGTCACACTTGGCATATATGTTGATTATTAATATTTAAAAAAAAAAATTGAATAATTTTTCTAAAAGCATAACTCTACCGTAGCACACAAAATTAACTGAAACAAGGGTTTTCGAAGTCAAATTGCTCTCCTAACTAAGGCCTATTTTGGCAACATATTTTTTTAGCCAAAAAATTAAAAATTCACTTTAAAAACCCTTCTAACAGAATAAGCCTTAATCTTTTGATTTGTTTTTAATTTTAAACTATTTGTCTATTTTCGTTGATAAATAATATTTTAATCATTAAACTCAATATATATATAATATCTAAAATACTCATTTTCAAGAATTTAATGACTAAAATATTCTCTCTTTTTTTTTTTTGTCAATATTGCTTAACAGAAATTAGCAAATGGTTTAAATTAAATATAAATAAAAAACTTAAGATTTAATAAAATTACATACTTAAGATTTATTTTATTATAAGAGTCAAACTTTGAATTTTTTTTTTTTTATAATTTCCCCAAAAAGTTAACTCTTCTTTATTTTTTGTGTACATTTTCTTTTATAAAAAATTAAGAAATAATTAAAAAAAGGGTATTCGGTCTATAAAGCCAAATTTATATTTTGTTTGGCCAAAAATTCAGATTCTAAAATACATTATCCATAAGGACAAGCTCAGATATAATGACTAAAATATCTATCTATATATATATATATATATAATATATACTTACCGATTGTATACATTCATTTCAAACCCTTGCAATCTCATCTCTCTTTCTCTCTCTGTTTATCGCTGCCATTAGTGGTGGCTCCGACCCAGGGCCGGCCCTGAAAATTCAGGGGCCCTAGGCGAGCTTATAAATTTGGGCCCCTTGTACATACGCCCAAAAAAAAAAAATATTTGCTAGTGGCCACTCAAGTTTGCTTGAGTAAATTTGGGCCCTTTGTTTTTTCAATTGGACTAATTTTTTTATTTGTTTTTAATATAGGCCTGCAACATGTTTTTATTTGGGCCTTTTATAGTGGGCTGTTTTATTTTGGAGGACTTCTATTTTAGTGGGTTGTTTTGTTTTTGAGGGTTTCTAACAATAATTGGACTTTATTTAAAACTTGATAGTATAATGGATCTTCAAAATTTGGGGCCCTATTTTGGGCCAAATTTTGGGGGCCCTAGGCACAGGCCTTACTTGCCTTAGCCTAGGGCCGGCCCTGCTCCGACCTCCGACAACAACTCCACTATCCTCCGCTCATTCTCTGGCGAATGTTCCCTACCACTGTCCTTCTTCTCATTCTACCGTTTCACCAACATTGCATCAACGTCGTTGTCGTTGGTTGGAGAACGAGATGGTCTTGTTGTCAAAGGAGTATCAGATCGTCTCGTCGTCGAAGGAGTATCAGAACTCGATAACAACTCAAATCCTAGGTCATTGAGTTGTTAGGGTGAGTAATCATTGGTGGATTCGAGGCAGACAAAATCGGCGAACATCGGAGACTCGATCTGAGCTCTCTTCCTACTAGAATAAGATTTTCAAGGTTGACGACCACGTCAGCATCGCAATCGGACTCACCGTCGTCGCTGCCTAGGGTTTTACCCAAGCTCTCTCTCTCTCTCTCTCTCTCTCTCTCTCTCTCTCTCTTTTCTACTTTTAACTCTCTCTTTCTCTCTCTCTGTCGCCTTCCATTCTCTGCCACCGCACTCTCTCTTTCTGATGGAAGAGATCGACGATCTCTTGGTTTTTGTTGACGATGATCAAGAGTTGATCGTCTTTCTTGAGCTTGTTCAGTTTGATTCGGTGAGTCAAAGAGGATAATTTGGTGCCTATGTAAATGTTGGCAAAGTTAAACATGGTGTTGGAGTCCTTGATTAATTCAATGGAATCTATATTCAACAGATCTGAAGAAAAGATTTTAACAGATACAATGGAGTCATTGCTAAATTTGCTTCAAATGAAGTATGCATTGTTGCGTGATTTAGATAAAAGCTTACAAGATATCTAGCAGCAAAATGAACAACACTGTGAATAGGAAATAGAGGAAATTAATAAGAGAATCAAGTCTGGTAACACTACACTAGATGCTTCAAATACCAGGTTCTCAAATGAGGTACTAGATGAGCAAAAACATGCCACTAGGATTATTGATGAAAGGGTTGTTTTTTCAATTCTAGAAGAGATGCAAAGCTTCAAAGCATTTGTTGAACATATTTTATATATATATATATATATATATATATTGTAGTTGTAGATAGTTGTTGTTATTGTTGTTAATGAATAGATACAACAAATAGATATACTCAAAATTTCTTTGAAGTTTTTTTCTTTTTCTTTTTTTTTTTATTATAAGTTGTTGTTGTTGTTGATGAACAGATAGAACAAATAGATATACTCAACATTTCTCTCTAAAGTTTTTTGTTTTCCCCCTTTCTTATATGTTGTTGTTGTTGTTGATGATGAGGAAATAGATTGCAATAGATAGGAGAAGAGAGAGGTAAAGAGAAGAAAAGATTTGAACAGATAGAAAAAAAATTCTAACAGATAAGAATTGGCTTGCTTGGTATTTCAATAGATAGAAAAAATTTGAACATATAGAATTTTATTTGGACAATTATTTAAATAGATAAGGAAATATGAATTGAGAATATTAAAAAATTAAACAGATAAGGTAAAAATATTGAACAGATAGGAAAAAAAAAATTAAACATATAGGAAAATTTTATGAACAGATAGAAAAAAAAATTAAATAGATAATCAACGAAAGTCAATAGATAAAAAAAGTCAACAAATAAATTAAGGGATACAATTAGGGTTCATTTGGGAAGGGGGTTGACTTTTTGGCTATTTTAGCCTAGGGCTAAAGAACTTCGTTTGGGAAGAACTTTTTAGCTTTTTTGGCTTTTTGATTTTTTTGTGAGAAAAAAAAAATATAATGATTATAGATTGGATGTTATGTTTTGTCTTATTAAGCTAAAATAGCCTATTTTGTCTCATAAGGTTATTTTAGCCCCAACCCATTTTCCCAAACAAGCCCTTAGAAACAAATGTCTTTTAAAAACAAAAAGATTTCTTACCAAACTATTTCAAAAATGATGAATCGCTCACCAATAAAAAAATATCCACTGAACCTAATGCCTTATACCATCCTTTGAACTTTTCAACAATTTATCCTTAAGAAAACTAACAACAATGATTAAGACCCCCAATTTTGAAAACTCTTATAACTCTCAAATAATCTGAATCACTTACATGAAAGAGATAGAAAAAAATTAATAAATACATGAATGATCCAAATTATTTTAGCCGTCATAAAATCCTTGAATTTGAGGGTTCCAAATTATTTTTGAAAAATTAATTTTTCAAATAGTTATGCTAGAGACCCCAGTGAGGGTCACCCCAGCACCCCACTGGTATTTCATTGGCCAGTTAATTTTTTATTTGTTTTTCAATCACCCACCCCCACGTGGGGTGGAATGGGGGTGGAAAGTACATGGGTTTGGGCCATTTTTGTTTTTCAAAACAAGAGCAATGTTATAGACCACTAATTTATCATCACCAACCTCACCATTAGTGAGGTGGCAATTGAAAAAAAAAAAAAAAAAAAAAAAAACAAGGCACAAAACACATGTGGCAGCGGATGGGACCCACTGCCACATCATTAGAGCTACCACTAATTAGTAGTCTAAAGCATTTTTGTTCAAAACAACTCAAATATAGAGCGTATGCATCATGATCATGGAACAACAAACATGGGAATGTCAACACCACCAAGACAAACGAAGGAATAGACACCATGGCAGCTTTTGACATGACCCTTTTTTTGTAACGAAATCATTGTGACAACTCCAGGCAGGAAAATGTTACCATGCTTTTCTTTAAAAAAAAGGAAAAGAAAAATGTTTAAGACTAAAAGAAAATCTCCAATAATTTAACCACTAATGTAATATGATAAATGCTAACATTTAGACTTTGTTTGGCATTAGTTTTTTGGACTAAATTAATCATAAAAAAGAAAATAAATTAAAAAATTAATAAGATAAAATGTTACATTCAAATCATAATCATTTCATTTTTTTTCTATAAAAATAAAAAAAAAGTCAAAAAAATTAACTCAAATGAAACTTTTTTGCCGAAGCTAAAATAACTAAGAAGTCAAAAAGCAAACTGAAAAAAGCCACATGCAAAACGACAACTTAATTTGTCACACACTCAATTATATAGGGTCCATTTTCTTTACCACATCATTGTGAGTGAATTTAAAAATCTAAATTATAAGTCTCCAGTACTTCACCTCAAAGAAACAAATCCAACCAAAAAATAACAAAAAATACAAGATAGTAATGCCTTGTTTGTTAACATTTTTCGTTTTTAATTTTTTGTTTAGAAAAAATAAGAAATAAGTTATTGTTTATATTTATAACAAATAAAAATAAAAAATTTATTTGGTATACAAAAATATTTTGAAAATAAATAAAATAAAAATAGAGAAATATATTGGATGAGTTGTCAAAATTATTGGCTGGAGATGGACTAATGTGGTGACCGTTGGAGTTAGCATTTGGATGTTGTCGAAGCTCACAAGGTGGCCAGCAGAATGCCAAAAGTTAGCCAAAGATCATGATGGTGACTGTCCACCAATTAGATAATTGTCGGAGCTTTCCAACCACCGACGGTGGGTGGTGTTGGTCGTGGCAATGGTGACAGTGGATAGTGGCCGGAGATAAGAGGTGGTGGGTGAGAAGAGAAAGTGAAAATTTGTTTTAAAAACAAATGAAAATATATTTTTTGTGTTTTCAAAAATTTTGAAATTTTAAAATCAATTTCATTTGCTTGAAAATGAAAACAATATATCAAACAAGTTTTCGTTTTTATTTATTTATTTTTATTTTTTTGTTAAAATAGAAACAAAAACAAAAAATAAGAAACAAAAACATTACCAAATGTTCCCAATGAATCATCCAATATTTTATAATTATTTAATAAAATATTTGATAATTTATTTGGAAAAAGACTATAGGGTGTGTACCATGCACATCTTATAATTAAAAAAAAAAAATTATATAACTTCATACTTTCTGAATCATAACTAATATATGTATATATATATTTATAACCAAATACCATATGAGACATAACTAAAGATCTCATGAGTCATAACTAAAATTGAAAAATCTAGAAATTCCCTAGATGTTGATTTCTGATTATGTATCAATTTTAAGCAGTATATAACAATCCCAATCAAACAATCAAGACAAATCGACACAACAATTTTACGTGGAAAAACCACAATTGGACACCTCCAATTGTGATAAAAATCACAGGCAACAGCCACAAAACAATCTACTAAGAAGATATAAAGGAATTACACAGCTATACTCTCAATTACCTAGCGAATCCACGCTTGAATTGAACCAACCTCTATGTGCCTCTTCCAACCCCGTCTTCCCCTCGGAATTGTCTTGACGATGAGCCACTCCGGAATCCACCAAAGCTTCAGGCTCGAATTCTTCAGAATCCACCGAAGAACAACTCTCTCTTTTGTGTAGAACAAACAAATAATCCTTTGATGCATACTCTTTAAACCGTGAGTTGAATATTCAATCAAAACATCAAAAAAAACTAGCAAAATATCCCCAGATATAAACCCTAGAACCCAAAAAGAAGATCTGGAGAAGTAATCCTAAATTTGGACTGAAACACGTATTTATAGAAAACTGTCCCGCGATCTCCGCTCGAGCGTCAGATTGGCCGCTCGAGCGGACCTACGCTCAAGCGCGGAAAGTTCCGCTCAAGCGAGAAAAAACAGCATCTAGTATTTTTGCAGGCAAACAAACTTCTGAAACCCAACATTCTCCGCTCGAGCGGGGGAATGTCCGCTCGAGCGGACAGGCAACTTGGAATGCATTTTTGCATTTTGCTTCGGGGGCGCTGCCCCTCGACCCCGCCGTGGCGCTGCCCCGGACCCGCCAAGGGGCGCTACCCTCTCGACCCCCGCAAGCTGACCGGGCAGCTCGATCCCCGTCATAATCAGCGAAATGGCAATCTTGAAAGCATTAACATCACAAACTTCTCTGTAAGACACAATTCGGATTGGATTCGCATCTAAACACTCATAGCCTCACTGAAATAAAAAGTGCAAAATTAAGTACAACTGAAAGGAGTTTTGTCAAACAGAATTGCCAATAATAAAAACCTAACAATCTCCCCATTTGGCAATGCCGTGACAAAACACACCTTACAAATAAAATCCTAAACACCCCAACCCTTACAGCCAATAAAACAAACTTCTTTCTCAAAGTCATGATCTGCAAAACAACTATTAGTGCCACAATTTTCAAAACAACTATTAGTCCCACAAGAGTATATGAAAAAGAAAAAGACATATGACACGATTATCTTGAAACATGAGATAGAAAACATGAATAGATGAAAACTAAGACTCATGAAAAACAACTCTCAAACAACAAAAGCAAGATCATAAACCACACAAGCAATGATATAACGATGTAAATACCAAGAACATGCAAGAAGGAAATAATTAGCAAACAGTGCATAGCAACATGCAAAACAACTATAGCCAATCTCCCTTACCAAACAAATCAAAATGTTCATGCTAACAAACCCTTGTAATGATAAACCAAACTCCCCCTCACTAAAAACAATGAACAAGAAGAAAACGACAAATATAATATGGTGGAGCAAGCAAGAAATCTCAAATTTGTACCTTAAAACACACAAGATTATCCAAGAAGCACAATTACTAGTAAAAACAATGTGCATAGTCTGTAGAAGATTCCTCATGAAAGAAAGTGATGCATTATGTGAAAAGCATAGATCCCATGAGAAAAGTGTGTGTGTGACTCTTGGAGTTCGACAAACACAAGATTCAAATCCTAGTAGTGATGTGAAAACTGGACCTCCGACTAGAGAATCTAAGCACAACACAGGAAAGTCAAACCACTAGGAATTAAGGGGTATTTGTTGAGTAAAGGCAGAGGCTCCCCCTCAATCAATAAATCCTTTTTTTTTTCCTTTTTTTTTTTGCACATCCTTTTTTTTTCTTTCTTTTGCACATTTTTTCTTTCTTTTGCACACTCAAGAGTATGGAAACCGAACTAAAGAAACATGAATATAATAAGGATGGCCTGGTTGGTGACTCTGAGGTAGCATTTTCCTCATGCCTGGACTGCAAAGAATAAAGGGGAAAGTCGTGGAGATGCAAAAAGATGGAAGGTGGTTAAGAGACTCAACATCACCTATGATATGCTAGTATAGGTCAATTCCTCTAGAAACGCAAAAGATCAATGACAGAAGTCCATAGAGAAAAAATAATCACTAAGACGGAAGACTCCAAAATTTGCTAATCCAAGAGTGTGTACAGAATAAGACATACTAATCAAAAAATTCACACTCCAAAATGAGTAATGACCACAGAAAGCACACATATATTAACATGTAATGGATATTCTCATCAATTCCAATATGCACCAAGGACCACTCAAAAATTTCAAGCTTGCAAAACCATACTAAGAAAATCTTTTTGGGATTTTTTTTTTTCTTTTTTTTTTTCTTTTTCTAAACAAGAGTAAGACAAAAATGAACAAGAACAAACTAAAAGATACCACGCATTAAATGACCAAAAAAGAAAAACACAAAAAATCGAATAAACAACTTAACACAAGTCAATTTTTCTCACCCACACCGCTTTAGTATGAACAAAGTTATGAGAATTGCGGTTCTTGAGTGGTGTCTTGACGTTGTGGTTCCCTTCCTTTTCAATGGGAACCCGTCTCGACGTGGTTTCCAACTTCCTATTTTTAGGTCTGGGCAAATACAAACTCGCTCCATGTTTGGTCTCAAGCACATCAAAATAACGAGGTCTAAAATGACTCTTAACCTCATTACCACCAATGAAGTGTCTCCTACCCCACGAGATGTTGAAATTTCTTCCATCTCTATGAGACACTTTCCCATGCAACTTATAACAGTAAGGGCGAATATGACCATGCATACCACAATGATGACAAATAAAAACAAAGTGTACAGGGTGTACCTTCTTTTATTTTACCTTACCAACTCTAGGAAGTTTGAGAAGTCCATCCTTATGGTGAATTTTTTGTTCTCCCTTTCCTTGAGTTCTTGTATCATGAGATGTAGATGCACTCTGTTTTTGCTCTTTGTTATCACCAAAGCCAATGCCCCTCTTGTCAGAACAGATTTGTTGAGACCCAATATCCTCCAAAGTCTTTGATCCTTTGTTCCAAAGACTAATGGTTGCCATAGCACACTTGAACTCTTCCTCTTTTTTGATCATTAGTTCTTCCAAAGTAACTTGAGACATCTCGAGTTTCAATTTTTTCTTCATATGTTACATAGATTTGTTGTAACTCATTCCTTTCTGTCTCACAAGTCAAGAGTTTTGCACAAATAGCTTGTCGATCATTAGAAATCTTAAGGGTATCATTCCTAGCCTCAGAAATCTCTTTCTTTAATTTGGCATTCTCATTTTCACATACTTTGAGTTTCATAGTGAGTTTGTCATTCAATTTAGATAAGTTAAGAGATTCCTTATACAACTTTCCATAAGCTTGCTCAAGCTCTTCATCATCACTTCTCGAGGATTCATCATCAGTGGCATTCTCAACCGGGCTCTTCGGATACTCTGTTTGTCCTTCAGTTTCAGAAGCCGCCATGAAAGCAAGAAATTGTTTATGTCCCTCTTCGCCTTAATCTTCATTGTCACATCTTTATCAGATTCGGATTCATCATCCCAAGTAATAGTGAGGGCATTCTTCTTCCTCAAACGAGTGGGGCATTCTTGAGCAAAGTAACCAAATCCTTGGCATTCATAGCATTGGACTCTTTCGGAGTTCCCTTGTATATTCCCTTTCTCTTTCTTGGCTATAGAATTAATTTTGAGTTTATCTTTGCCTTTAGATTTATGAGTATGAGTAGATTCCAAAATATTATGATTCTTTTTCAAAAAAGATTTTTTAAATTGTTTAACAAAAGCAGCCATAAACTTGAAATCTATCTCACAATCCTCATCAGAATCATCTTCAACTCTATGAGCACTACTAAAAGCAATATCCTTTTGTTTCTTTTTGAAATTCCTATGTGCTTCATAAGTTTGGAGATTTCCAATCAACTAATCCAGCTTAAGGTTGTCAACATCTTGAGTCTCCTCAATAGCCGTAACTTTTGGTTGGAACCGATCGGGTAAGGATCTCAAAATTTTTCCCATAACTTTGGATTCTGGTATTTTTTCACCTAAATTGAAGCTAGAATTTACAATGTCACTCAATTTCGCATAAAATTCATCAAAGGTCTCATAATCTTTCACTGAAAGATTTTCAAAACTAGACGTGAGCCTTTGAAGTTTTGAGCGTTTAACAAAAGGAGTGCCTTCATGAATAGTTTGTAAAATATCTCAAGCCTCTTTTGCGACTTCACAATTGCAAATTCGACTAAACTCTTCAGGTGTGACAGCGCAAAAGAGAGAATTGATAGTTTTACTATTCCAGCTACTATTTTGGTAATCAATTGTGTCCCACTTTTCAATTGGTTTGGGGAAAGTTACTCCATCAATGGTAATTGTCGGTTCGGTCCACCCATTCATGACAGATTGCCAAACTTTTTCATCTATAGATTTCAAAAACGATCTCATCCGAACTTTCCAAAAAAAATAATTGGATCCGTCAAATAGGGACGGTCGAACCATAGAATTTCCCTTACGAATTGAATCCATTATCACAAATCAAACAAGATCCCGCTCAAAAGTTTTAAAAAACAAACAAACAAGCAACCCACTCTGATACCAATTGAAAAATCTAGAAATCCCCTAGATGTTGATTTGTGATTATGTATCAATTTTAAGCAGTATATAACAATCCCAATCAAACAATCAAGACAAATCGACACAACAATTTTACGTGGAAAAATCACAATTGGACACCTCTAATTGTGATAAAAACCATGGGCAACAGCCACAAAACAATCCACTAAGAAGATATAAAGGAATTACACAGCTATACTCTCAATTACCTAGCAAATCCACGCTCGAATTGAACCAACCTCTATGTGCCTCTTCCAACCCCGTCTTCCCCTCGGAATTGTCTTGACGATGAGCCACTCCGGAATCCGCCAAAGCTTCAGGCTCGAATTCTTCAGAATCCACCAAGAACAACTCTCTCTTTTGTGTAGAACAAACAAATAATCCTTTGATGTATACTCTTTAAACCATAAGTTGAATACTCAATCAAAACATCAAAGAAAACTAGCAAAATATCCCCAGATATAAACCCTAGAACCCAAGAAGAAGATCTAGAGAAGTAATCCTAGATTTGAACTGAAACACGTATTTATAGAAAACTGTCCCGCGATCTCCGCTCGAGCGTCAGATTGGCCACTCGAGCGGACCTACGCTCGAGCGCGGAAAGTTCCGCTCAAGTGAGAAAAAGCAGCATCCAGTATTTTTGCAGGCGAACAAACTTCTGAAACCCAGCATTCTCCGCTCGAGCGGGGGAATGTCCGCTCAAGCGGACAGGCAACTTCGAATGCATTTTTGCATTTTGATTCGGGGGCGCTGCCCCTCGACCCCGCCGTGGCGCTGCCCCGGACCCGCAAAGGGGCGCTACCCCCTCGACCCCCGCAAGCTGACCGGGCAGCTCGATCCCCGTCATAATCAGCGAAGTGGCAATCTTGAAAGCATTAACATCACAAACTTCTCTGCAAAGCACAATTCGGGTTGGATTCACATCTAAACACTCATAGCCTCACTGAAATAAAAAGTGCAAAATTAAATACAACTGAAAAAAATTTTGTCAAATGGGATTGACAAGAATAAAAACCTAACAAAAATAATATCATAACTAAAGAAAAAAATTACATAACGAAAGATACATATAGTACACTCCTTTCAAGGGGTGTGCATAGTAAAATTTCCCATTTGTTTGAGGTCGCTTGCACTGTTCAAAGAATAAACTGGAAACCTAATGGATTATTATTGTGTTTTTAAACATAACTAATACATAGTTTACAAATAATTACAATATGGATTGGGCTGCTCTCCAGGAGGGCATCTAAATTTGAGGGTGTTGTCCAATCCACCATGAATCCTGTTTCAATAATTTGAATCATTTTTTAAAGTTTTTTGCATATATCATTTATAAAAAATTAGATCGATCCGATAATCATAACCTATTCAATTTATTGCATTTATTTCCTAAAAAATGGATGACAAATATATTTTTAAAAATAAACCATTGCATTTGTACTACTTTTTTTTTTTTATGAATGATGTACACGAAAAACCCTACAAAATAAACGATTCAGACCATCAAAACATTCTACAAATTGAAATAGCACCGTCCTATTCAAATGCATGACTGAAGGGAGAAAAATCCATGTGTATATATCCAGAGTTTATTTTGTTAAAAATTGCCTAATCATGCCCCTATTTACTCCATGAAGATAACTGCTCCAGAGAGTTCTTTATGAAACTTCGAATGAGTTCCCTGTAGAAATTTATTTGGTTTATTTTGTTTTCTCTAGGTGGGTTCAGATCATAGATTTAAGTAACAATTTATTGAGAGAGAGAAATTAATAATAAAAATATGAATGAAATAAAAATCATTATTATTTGTTTTCATATGTTCCTCTCTTTTTTTGTTTCACTAGACAAATCCTTAATTCAAACATGACTTTAGATCTTCTCTAAGATGAAAACACAAACTCTTAATCCAAACACATCCTTAGAACTTCCAAGATGAAAACACTTAAAATACCCATTTGGCAACGTCTATGTTTACGAAAATTTTAAAAACTACCAACAAAAATTAATGCGGTGTCTATTTTTCATTTTTTAAAAAAATTGTAAACAATTTACTAAATTTTTGTCAAAAACAAAAAAGAGATTTAATTTGTATAAAAATATGATAAATTACACTTACACACCCTTTGTTTTCATGAAATATCGCTAACACCCCCCTTATTGTTTGAAATTACACTGACACCTCCTGCCAGATGACTCCATTTGATCCAATAGTATAATTACTACAATACCCTTGTTTTAGTCTCAAATTTTCACAAGAGAAAACCATCAACTCTATTGTCAGTCCCACCATGGCCACTTCTCATCATCCCAACCCCAGTCCTTTTGGCCAAAACCCTACAAATAATTTGAACTTCATCATCTCTCCAAATCAATAAACACATTTCATCCTATCACAAAAACATTCCCAAATCACAATTTTGAACATATCTCACTCCAAATCAATAAACACATTGCATCCTATCACAAAAGCATTCCCAAATCACAATTTTGAACATATCTCACTTTAATAAAAGGGCAATCTTAAGTGGGCAAGTGCATATGGTATGCACCTTGCACACCCAAACACTTCACCCACAGCACCACCAAACACCATCCTCTCTCTCCCCAACACCCATACACCCCTCCATAGGCAACCATCCAAATTACCATAAAATCCATTACCACCACAAAAATTCCTCATTTAAAGAAACCTCTTGTTCAAATCTCACCTTCTCTAGGCCACCCAAAAAATCCCTCATTTGGAAAACCCAACAAAATCAACCCGATTATAAAGAGCTTCGGCCACCAAATCATGATCTCTTTCTTCCGCCAATGCCATACCCACAGTCTTACCACTGTTTTTCCCCGTGAACAACGCGATCCCTACCCTCATCCATTGTGATAAATTCACCTCCAGCTCTCACTTGCAATTGACACCAATAGCTTTCCATATATTGCTAGTCCCTCTATCTCCTCCACGCCATCTAGCTTTGTACGTGATAAAGATCTACATTGGTCATATTTGAAGACGGCGGTTTTGATGAATCATCATATAATTGAAATTTTAGATTATAAAATTTAATATCAGATTCGAGATTTGACAGGGTTGTGAGCTAGGGTTTCGTTTGTGCAGAAAAAGAAAGAGGGGGTTTCCATGGGTTAGTTGTGTGAGAAGGAAGAAAAGAGTGGATGTGGGAGAGCTACTGGATAGTGATGGTGGTGCTTGGGGGATGGGAATGAGAGGGAAAGAGAGTGAACAATGGTGGTGCTTGGGGAAGAGGGGAAGAGATTGTTGCTATTCTCAATGGCTTAAGCGATTTAGATCAGGTTGGGATTTCTTATCTGACCAACAGATCATAGCCCAAGCATAATTGATTTCTCTATGCAATTGAGAATCAGTTTGTTGACATTAGGCTCAATTACGTAGTATTAACAAAGCCGATTTCTTCTCTGGAACCAAGATCCCATAATAAATTGGAATATCCATTGATATATACACTGACTGGTATATATACGATTGTATGTATGTGTATATATATATGTGCAAATATGACATTTCAAAGGTAAAATTGGCATTTAAAGATATTTTTTGGTGATGTCATTTATTTCTATTTAGTCAGGAAGGACTAAAGTGTTACACAAGTTTTTAAAGTAAATAAGGATAGTGTGATTTCATAAAATAGAGGGGGTGACTGTGATCTTAGAAGTATAGAGGGGGTGTCAATGTAATTTGCCCTAAAATAAATGGCATTCCTCCCTCCATCTCTCACCCCCTCCCGCCACCACCCACCACTCATCACCATCCACCGCTCATCACCACCACAGCCATCACATTCAGCCACCTCTGGCCACCATTGTGGCGATCTCCTTCAACCACCAACTCCCGTGGCCGACAGCCTCCTGCTATAAACCACCACCTGCCACCTCTTCCAATGGCCATCAACCATCTTCAACCACCACCTCTCACTAGAAATCACCTTTGGCGATCAGTCTCAGCAGCTGACAACCACCTCACTTTTTTTCAAGAATAAGTTTTTAAAACAAGTGTACCAAACATGTTTTTTATTTTTCTTTCTATACCAAAAATAAACAAATTTAATGACACACAAGATGTACAATAAACCAAAAAAAAGTACAATTGTAAAAATAAATAAACAAACAATAAATTGTAAACATTACCGAACGATACGTTAGAATATCACAAAAAGACGTACAATCCACAATTGTTGGTGAGGGAGAGCTTTGTAATTAATTTTGCTTTAAATTTTCGGGTAATTGTAATGCATCAACATTACAACCTGAGGTTGTGCATTAATAAGGGACAATGGCCGATTCAATTTCTGCAGCATAACCAAATACGCGTTGTTTCAGAAAACTAAATGGAATTGAAACTCATTTCTGAATCCAAGCAACCACCTGGAAGTCTGGCTTCTTTTTTTCTTTTTTTTTCTTCTTTTTTTTTTCTCCTTTTTTTTTCTCCAGATAAATCGAGAAGTTGAGGTTTTTTAGCAATCTGGATTTGAATCAACATGCTCAGTAACATCACAAAAGACAAGTTATGTACTACAAAATTTGCATTTTCAACATGCAAATGCATGGCTACATTGATTAATTGCCCGTAGTAGCAAAAGGAAGGGATAAAGTGATATTTGCACCAAAAATTATTAATCACTTCCCCATTTTCCCACTACTCTCTCTTTAGCAGAAATATGGGTATAGCCTTGTTCCGTAGGATTCTTGTCAAAATTGGCATGACTATTTGGAGCTATTTTGTGCAAAATCCGTGATGTTACAAAAGTGAAACCATTTCTTGTTCCTCGCAAACCAAACAGCAAGGGATTGAAGATAACAGCAAGCATCACCTCACCTTTCGCAATTACCAGATACTGTGAATGCAAATGAAGAATATTTAAATATGTGTGAGTGTGTGTGTGTGTGTGTGCGTGTGTGAGAGAGAGAGAGAGAGAGAGAGAGATCATATGCAAGGAAATCTACATTAATTTTAGGAAAGGACTGAGGAATTTCTCACCATGAGAATAATGCCTAAGACAGCAAGGCTTGTTTGCTGCGCTTCCTGCCAGAAATTATCACCATTAGACCCGCCAAACCATCGACCCCATCTAAACCAACCTCCTCCACCAGCATCACCTCCCCCACCTGCCTCTGTTCTCTTCTGAATTTCTTTGTCCCATTTCTCAAACTCAGTTTTCTTTCCACCAAGTGCACTTTCTAATGCTTTCTTGGCCTGTTCCTGCAACAAGGATATTCAAAGGTAAAATCCATCAAGAATAGGGAAAGAAAGAAAAACAGGAAACAAAGTAAGATGGAAAAGCAAAACTTGCATCGAAGTCTCAATTAATATTAAGGGAAATTTAGCCAAACCCCTCCATTGGACTCTTGTTTGGTGAAAAGGACAGCCCAATTTATTTTGCTTCATAAACCCCCTAAGGGGGGGGCATATAACTAAGCAAGGATAAAGTAAAATTTTTTTTTTTCTTGGACAATATTGCTAGAGTAATATGTTACTGTGAACCAAAATAATATGTTACTGTGAGATAGGGTAATATGTTACCGTCGAACAGAGTAACATGTTACTGTTTACATCAATTTCGACGGTAATTATAATTTTTTTTTTTTTTAAAGTTCATGGTCAACATGGATCTTATTTGATAGATCTTGATGAAAGGATTCTAAAAATATTCACCATGCTTGGTTTCAGTTTTTCAAAAACTGTTTTCAGAAAATTCTACTTTCTTATTTTCCGTATTTTTTTGTTTTTACTGATTTTTTTAATATTTTAAGTAATTTTTTTTACTTTTTAGACATGCCTAACATAAATATACCTAAAAAGTAAAAAATTTGTGAAAGAAACCTTTTAAAAATTCACTAAATATCAAAAATACAAAAAAAATACAAGAATTCAGTACTTTTTTGTTTTTTTATATATTTATTAATTTTTAAAAATATTTTTTCGCAAATTTTTTACTTTTTGGATACATCTAAATAAGGTGCATCTAAAAAAGTAAAAAAAATATTTAAAATTTTAAAAAAATTCACTAAAAACAAAAAAACATGAAAACCAAAAAACTCAATTTTCAAAAAACTTAACTCAAAAAACTCAAACCAAACACACTGATTAATTTTATTAAAGCCTAACATCTAGATCAAAAGTTATATTATTTTAAAATTTAATATTTTGATAACAGTGATATGTGTTGAACTTTTCAAGGAAAACTCATTGTGTTTGTCCTTAATGCATTAAAGATTTTATTATGAGGGGGTTTTGACCAAATCCCCCTTATATTAATCATAGAGATTTTGGAAAGCAAAAGAAGGATTCATGAATCTGATTCCCTTAGTAAGGAAAAAGGTTTTATCAAGTTGGCTTAAGTTCAAGAACTAGGAGGATGCAATAACACGTAACAATAATTGTATGACAGGATTAACTAGGCATATGAAAAAAATTAATGCAGTCATTAGTTCTCTGGTAAAAAAAAGCTTAGCAACCAAAAATAATCATTCAAATATCATATCTGAGGGAATACAGGAAACGACCAGAATATGCTCAAGCATGGAATTATTTTGATCATTTCCATAAATTCCATATGACACTGAGGCTAAATATTCTGTTCTTCAATCTTTTGGATATCTGATGCTTATCAATATCAAACCTCTAGTTAGGAATTGCGGAACCCGAACATGGGATCTAATGGATACGAGATTGCAAATAAATAAATAAAGGAATCAAATATCAATCACACAAGAACATAAGATTTATGCGATTTGCCTAAAAATGGGCTACGTCGATGGTAGTCGTTGCGGCAGTGTCACCATATAGAAGAATGAATTACAAGTTACAAAAGAGTTGAATTACAAGATACAAAAGAGTTTCCCTATCGCCAATATATATAGTTAGGGTTCCAGGTTATGCGTGTGAAACAAAGTACCCTTGAAAGAGTTACAAGTGTGATAGATATCGTTACAGGTTACAAGTGTGAAAAAAAAATACCAATGTACACTTGGACAATATACAAGTGTGAGACATATGGCTGTATCTACAGTACTATCCAGCCCTAGGCTACCCCAACACCTCTCAGGCTGGATGGATCCCTCAAGAATCTTGGCAGTTTCTACATTAGTATTATTACACGGTTGTTTTTGAGTTCTGAGCTAGTTAAACAGGATGTACTTATGCTCTTAGAGTTTTTGAAAACTGGCAAACAGCATGCTAAACTGGCTTACCTCAAGCAGTCAATTGAATGTAGATGTACTTAAAATTGTGTTCCAACTTAAAAGCAAACTCATTCATATTCTTGGCAAATAATTTTTTCTTATTATTGGGTCATTGGTACTTGGAAATGTATTTATGCTTATTGCCCAAATATCAACATCATTGTTAATTTATTGTTACATAGAAATTAAGAGTGTGTCTTTGTTTACTGTTTTTATTAATAATAATAAGAAATATCTAAAACATAGAAAAAGTAAGACGGTGATCTTACATAGGAACCTATGTTAACTTCTTACCTATAAAACTATGTGATCATCATTTAAAACAACATTTGCATTGATTTAAATCTAAATATTTCATATTTGTAAGATATGTTAACATCCAAGTGAGTAGATACATTTTTCCAAATAGTTTAGAAAAAGTGACCGAATCTTTATGATTCACAATTAAATTCAATTCGTGATTCGGTATGAGGCCATTTTGATTCCTAATTTGACAACTATGCTATATACAGATAGGGGTGCAACTCGGGCGGGTTCGGTCGGGTTGGAAGGTTGTCCAAGCCCAACCCAAGTTGTGTTGAAATCTGCCCAGGCCCGTCCAAGCCCGAATTGTAACCCGAGATTGCCTGCCCAAACATAACCCGAGCTAAACCCAAGTTGCCCGAATTGCCCGAATTGTATTTTTTTTTGCAACTACATAATTAAATTATTAAAATTTGACTTTATTTACATTTTTTTTATACATAGAAAATAATTAATACCATCAAAACAAATAATTTATAAAATGTAAGAGAGATGCCGTTATAATAGTCTCTACAATTTATGAGTGAAAATAAAAAAAAAAAAAAATTATGTTATTTGTACATATAATATATATTCAATATGATTTAATAATCTAAATTACTTTACTATTATGTAATGGCTAATAATTTATATATATATTTAATATTTGTATATATCTATATATGTATAATTCGGGCTTCGGGTTGCTCGGATTGTTTAATGTCCTTGCCTAAACTTGTCCAAATTTAATTCGGGCTACTAAATTTTTGTCCAAACCCGTACTGAATTTGAAAATATCTTGTCCAAGCCCTAAAAAAATTCGGGCTAGGTTCGGGTTGCTCAGGTTGAACCCGCCCAAGTTGCACCCCTATATACAGACCCAACCTTAGACACAATTTGCCCAAACAAGCTTCCCTAGGACTGGAAGCTATTATCTTATGGCTCCACATACCGAGCTTTTACCATTTCATCAATCAAGCAATGAAAGCTGAATTGGAGTCCTCCATGGACTAGGAAACAACTGGCTAATCTAACTTTGGTTCTTGTGAATTAGTGACATTACACTAGCATATTTTAATGAAACAACCAAGTTCTCAATCCTCTAAACTTGATTAACCAAAAACTAAATCCCCAACACTTTGATGCTGTGTTTTGTTGCATAGAATTGAATTTTGTTTCCTATTATAATCCTACTAAATTGAAAAAAGTGAATATCGCAAAATTCAAATGCATTTCTAAAATTAGTTCATAAATATGATAAGTGAACAGTGGGATTGGAATTCGCTGCCACCTAAGTCCTATCACAATTCCAACACCCTAATTAAGAGAATAAACCAACTGGGCTAGCTCAGGTAGCCATCCTCGTACACTAGTATCAGAAAGGTAAGTAGGGGTCAATTCTTGCTAAATGCAAGGATTGATAATTTATTCCCCTTTATGAGACTCTCTTTGTTGTATTATTCATTTCTTCCCCATTATGGTCTCTTTCTTAGGTGGTTGGTTTGGTTGTTTCTTAGCAATTATGGGGCTAGTTGTTGCACTTCTATAGTTGTTGCACTTCTTTTGTTACAGCATCCTATGGATTGAAAAGAAAAAAAAATTCAAAAAATCGAACACATTTTCAAAAGCCATTTTCTTCACTTCTAGTTCTAGACCAAAAACATAAATATAAACCCGACTCTTTTTTTCTTTTTCTTTTTTTGTGTGTGTAGGTAACAGTGGATATCAAAACATAATCCCTTTTGTTAAGCTGTTTCCTCACAAGTCTCAATCATTCAAGTACATCAAATCGAAATTAGGGCTTCTCAAGTGCCATAAAATGAAAAAACACTAGAATACAGTAACTTGAAGTTGAAGAGACCCAGTTGAAACATTCAGGAAAACCACGGATTGAAATCAGGACCAACAAGTAGAAATTTTCCGAGCAAACAAACAGACAGAAATTGAAGAAATTGGTTACCTGTTTGCGATTATTGTGAGAGAAGAGGCAAGTGAATCTGGGGTTGCAATTGAGGCTACGGTGCAGAGAGGCCCAGCTGTGATGTACATGTTGATTGGGGGTGGCGGTGCCGAATCGAAGGGAAGAGCAGTTGAGCGGTGCTGTAGGTAGGGGTGGAGGGCTTGATAGGTTAAGAAGGTGTTGCGCCATGGCATGGGCTTTGCTTTGCTCTGCTCGGCGACTCGCTCACTGTTTTTTAAACTCGGAATTGGATGGGGTTTCGTTTGTCAAGGGACATTTTGAAATGTGACCACATGTCTCATGGTTTGTTTTGGCTACCGCCTCTAGCACCCTATTTTAGTAATTCTCAAAAAAATTTATAAAAAATATGTAAAAAGATGAAAAGAGTAATTTTTTAAATTTTTTTAATTAAAATATTTAATTTCTAAACGAGACCTAAATTGTAATAAATAAATAAATAAACTTCTTTTAAAACTTTTTTTTTTTTGGGAAAACATAACTTTGAATTCAAATTTTAAAAGTTTAATTTTAAAAATACTCTTCTATTGTCATTTTTAAGTATATTTATAATTATTTTACAAGGAATAATTTTGAAAACTTTTAAATTCAAAGTTTTGACTTTTCAAATTGAATATTCATTTTAGAACAATAAAAAATAAAATAATAGACCAATAAAATGGGATAGAGGGAGTATAAATATTAATTTATTAAATTTCAACATTAGTCATAACATAATGCTAGTGACGCATTTAAAATATAAGTTTTGTTAACGTGTATTTTTAAGGTATTTGTTAAAAATGATTTAAAATTTGTTTGTACATTCTACATGACAAATGAGTATGTTGATGACACTTTTTGTTACGAGATTTTTGTTACGAGATTTCTAGTATAATGATCACCCATTCGAACCATTTGACATACAAAAATTAAAAATCGACTTCTTATTCTTCTCAAGACCTTTTTGTAGATGTAAATGAAGAAGGTTAGGAGTTGAATATGCCCACTAATATCATTAGCGGTGTGCTCAACTCCAATTGATGCCAAGGATGTTTTTTCAACAGTAATTCAGTGTGTTTTTTCAACAGTAGTTCAGTGTCCTTTCAAAAGCATTTGATGAGCCTTTCAAGCTTCCAAAACACCATCAGAGGGTATAACTGCTCTAACGACATTTAAGGGTGGTTTAGAATGATCAAATAAGTATATTTTTTAACTTTTTATAAAATATGAATTAAGTTTGAAATGATGTGATAAAAAAATAATATGACTTAATAAGATGATATAACTTAAATAAGATAATAACTTTTTAACTATTTTATATTATGCCAAACCTAACCTTTAGAAGCACTAACCGACCACATAGAAATTGATATGTTGAATATGCCCTTTGGTGTCATCTTAGCGAGTTTCAACAGTGAGTCTCACAGACCTAATCACATTAGTAACTATTTAAAATTTAGAGGCCAGATCGTCTAGAATCAATACTTTATCCTATTAGATCATGCCACATGTCGAGGCATAAGCTCAAAACACCTTCCCCAAGACAAAGTGTAATAAAAATACAAAATATTTTAGAACCTACTTGACTCATTTTCTAAAAGCACGTGTTAACAATATCCTTAAAATATAAAATGGGTCACCTAAAGCATGATGACATACCCGTTTGAAGAGTTAGGTTTATAGTGAAAAAGTCGCTATAAATCATTATATCACTCTTTTTATTTTTTTTATATTTTTTTTACTTATAAAAAGTTAAAAAAAAATCAATTAAAATAAATAATTCCCAAACAAAGACTAGATATATTCTAAATGTGAATCTCTTCATAATTAGATTTAGGGCTGGTTTGGCATACACTATATAATCCATCTTTTTATTTTTTTTCCATCACATCACCTCTCTACTTTTCTACACATCTTTTCGTAAAAAGACAAAAAATATACTTTTTTATGACACCTTAAACCAACCCTTAATCACAACTTTCCATTGCATTTTCTAAAAGCAAATGCTAGCATTATTTTTATCTTTAATTAGGGACACATACTCCTTTCTTTGAGTGCATCTCTCTAGCAAATGCTATATTAATATTTACTTTTTATAGCATAATTTTATATCAAAAGTTAAAATGTTTTGTAATTGTTTGTCTTCTTAATTTCAAACATAATAATTCATAGAGATAGTAATTCAGAAAATTAGAAGAAAAAAAAATTATTTCATGTAATGTAACTAGCGGATGCCCGTGCCTGAAAGCACGGTGTAAATAATGTTAGGATTATAATATAATTGTAATCACAACACTATTTAAATTTAAGATTAAAATACAATTATAAAAATATATTTAATAGACTACACTCTACAATTCCAAACAAATCAAACATAAAAAATAAATAAATATCAAATAATGCACAGCAGTCAGTACTCTGCAATTTAAAAGAAATTAAAATTAAAATACACACCAGTGACACTTTTTTGCTCCACTTCATGTGTTCCCAAGGTATCTACTGCAAGAAACCAATAAATACAAAAGAATAGATACAGAGTCAAATACAACTGCCTAAAACAATGATGCCAAGTGAAAGGAAAGAAGTGAAGTAAAAGCAATATTCCAAAAACTTCAAACTTACGGCACACTGTGGGGATCCTTTAGTTGCTAAAATATTTTGATCAAAATTCTGAATTGAGGTTTGTGTTAAATTGTTTGCTTGTCCCCAGCTGGCTTTTATTTTCAATGTATTGTTATGGTTTCTTTCATTTTTTGTTCAGTCTTTATTTTAACTTATTGCCTGTCTATTGATGCTGACAGTGCTGAATTATTGATTTCATTGTAGGAAGATTGGAGTTGACTTTGTGTTGGATGACTGCATTGGTGTTTATTTAGTTCTGCTTGGGAATGGCTGCCAGAGGGATTTCATCTGTTAAATCACACAATTTTTTACTCAGATTTACCATGGCTTTGGCATCAGCTGTCCTTGAGTGGTTACTGATCTGTATGTTGTTTATTGATGCAATTTTCTCGTACTTGGTCACAAAATTTGCTTGTTATTGCAAATTGTAAGTTCCATGTTTGCTATGCTCGAGACTTGATCATGTTTTGGGCAGTGAAAAACTTGGATTTTATTGGGATTTGATCTGTGGAGATCATAAATTTGAGATTTCATCTTTTGTTCTCTGTCGTGTGCACAACAAACTCACAAAGCCTCCAACTCACACAGTGGATTGGGAAGAATTCCCCCTACTATAAATAAGACAATAAAAGACTAATAAGGAGATTCAAAACCGAAAAGCAAGTCCATTAAAATTATACTCACACCATACTAATAGATGCCATTATTATGTATCCAATTGCAGCAGTGATATAAAATATCCAATGCAAGAGGAACCACTGAATTCTTGAAAAGAACTCCAAAAAGACAGTCTAATTTTAACTCAAACTTGCTGGATTTGTAATAGCGAGAGATTCATACCATGCTTCACATTTGACTATGAATCGGAATTTCTAATTGTTCCAACTTAGCGAGGCTGTTTAGGAGTTTGCTAATTCTCATCAAAGTTTGTAGTAGTCCAGTTCTAAGAGTAAAGCTAAATCCTAAATAAATGGAACTCACCACAACTTACCAATTACCAATATTGCCTAACTAAACAAATCAGTTCTAAGAATAAAGCTAAATCCTAAATAAATGGAACTAACCACAACTTACCAATTACCAATATTGCCTAACTAAACAAATTAAAATCACAAATCTAACAGAGAAGTAGCAATAAATTGATATAATAGTAAAAAATAAACAATTTCTCTAAGAAAATCAACTTCGGATTTCACATAGCAAACCATATGCATACGTTTCATCTGTTAAGAAATTTTTTTTAAAAAAAAGCTAACCATATATGCATGTATTACTAAACTCTCTTCTAACTGGCATAATCAATACGGCAAAATACATATACATTCATGTAGATAGGACAGAGATTTACACTAATGGTAGAGGTCAAAGACTTGATCTGAATCCTATGGAGCATTAATTCAAACATGCACAACAGTCTCACTGTTCAATTTAGTCCATTCTTAATAAACAGATTCCAAAAATCTCCTCACAAAACGGTAATATCCATTCAAATTGGTCCCAGATTTGAGAATAATAAAACTCAAACACAGGGAGATTTAATATAATAATGTTAGGAAATAAATGATTTAGTCCATGAGAAAAACACAAACTGGTTATCTCCCAGTGTTATCTCCTATCCTTCATTTTATTATTCTCATTATTCATTATTAGAAATATGACGAAACTAATGTTTATATAGTAAATATGATGAAGTAAAATATTAGATAACACAAAAAATTTTACTATATAAACATTATAGTAAGCTTATTCCACACTTTTAATATATATTATTCCACACTATATAAACATTAGCTCATGGAGATAAAATGAAGGATGATGTCATTTTACTTAAACAATTTTTTGTGTTATCTCCCTGTGTTAAAACTCAAACACAGGGAGATAAATGATTTGAGAATAATAAAACTCAAACACAGGGAGATTCAAATTGGTCCCATATTTTAATTTGTTTACTTCTCTGTTAGACTTGTGAAATCAAACACAAACTCAAACACAGGGAAGCCTTCAAATTGGTCCCAGATTTGAAACGTTCAACTGTGATCAAGATCTCGTCTGCTTTTCTCTTCCCAACTCTGTAATTCACTTCTCTCCAGTACATAGATCGACTGATATATACATATATATATATATATATATATATACACATATCCAGAGACACATGGTTTTCATTTTTCTTCTTCTTTCTCTTCTCTAGGATCCCCAAATTCCTCATACATATGCACACACATTTGCAGAGATATAGATACAGATCAATCACCAATTTTTCTTCTTCTTTCTCTCCTCTAGGATCTCCAAATTCCTCATACATATACACACACATTTGCAGAGATACATATATAGATCACATCCACCAGAAATTTATGTACTGCAAAATTTTACAAACAACTACTAAATCAAAAAATAAATGCTACGTATTACAGGAAAAAAAAAATATTTAAAATTTGAAAATACGATGAGAATTTAAACTTGATATACATAACAATGGTGTTTAAAAAAATGCAGAGCAGTGCAGAGAGAATGAAATCACTTACAGTTTACAGAAGAAAGAAAAAAACCTCCAAATCGCTCCACAAATCCAAATGCGCTGTTCTTCTCTGAATAATAGATTTGTTACAAATTCGAGAGAGAGAGAGAGAGAAAGAGAGAGAGAGAGCAATTAGAATCTCACCTGAAAATTAACCCTAATGCTTCAAGGTACTGCAAATCAAACTTGTGACCAATGAAACCAACAAATGAAAGAGAAGAAATACAAAAGAACAGGACATATAATCTTTATAAGATCTATACAATTACCTGGACAGCAGCAGTTTCAGGAGTGATGGTATGGAAGAAGAAGAACAGGGAGGGAGAGAGAGATAAAAGAGGGAATGGGGTGGGTGAGAACAAAGAAGGGAGGAGATAAAAGATAGAATAACATACTGCTCTTGAAGATAGAATCGAGATAGACGTGGGTGAGTAGAAGTTTAGTATTTGGACGGGAAGTAAATTGATATATATTTCAAGGGGTAATTTCATCCATCTATATAAATACACAAGTGAATCATGGTCATTGAAATGTTCTAATAAGTCAATTGTCTCTAACATATTTTCAAAAAATTTTGTGTCTTATTATATAGATTTACCCGGACATTTTTTTACAATCCTTGCTAGGTGTTACTTAGAGCAACTCCAAGGGAAGAGGTAAAATGAGACTGTTAGCTATTTTAGCTCGGATGACCCTAATATTCTCACTCCAATGGGCTGGCTAAATGGCTTCCTATTTTCCCTCGCGGCTTCTCCGCTGGCTTCAATTGGAGAGTGATTGAAGGCTCTCCAAACTCTTCTCTCCCGCGAAATTGATCTGCTCACGTCTCTCCCGCGAAATCAATATGCTTCGTCAGTGCGAAATCGATCTCCAAACACGTCTCTCCCGCGAAATCGATCTGCTCCTTCAGCGCGAAAACGATCTTCTCCTTCAACGTTGTCTGCAACTCCCTCCATCGACCTCTTCCTCAAGGTATGGATCCTTTTATCTCTCTGTCTTCCCCTTCTATGCAACTCATACCATGCAGTGCATGTTCTATTAGAATAAGCCAGCAAGTTTTTCGTTGGTTGGTTAGGCAATTTTGGGCTGAAGTGGTTGCTTTCACTAAGAATTGAAGTTCGAATTTACAAAAAAAAACATACAAGAAAAATTTTAAGGTTTCATCTTTATAACAAAATAAATCATGAATTTTTAATTTTATTAATTTAAATTATAATATTTTGATTTGTATTTAATCTGAACTATCGCCTATTTCATAAATAAAACTGATTAGAAACAGGTACTTTAGTCAATAATTTGAAAAGCTACTTTAGTCATTAAACTTAATGCAATTGTAAATGCCTGAAATATCATTTTTTGTTAAGTTTAATGACAAATATATTTTTTTCTATCAATTTTACTTAACGAAAATAAATAGATGGTTTAAATTAAAACAAATCGAAAAATTTAAATTTAAATTGACAAAGTTAAAAACTCAAAGTTTATTTTGTTACAATAATAAAATCTTGAGATTTTTCTTGTAATTTTTTCAATATTTAATTAAGAAATATTAGGAATTTACAATTTTAAACTTACAAATTCATTCATAATCATGTGATAAAGAGTTGAATAATATATGATTGAGTATATAATAAATTAAAAGTTGACATCTATCATTCAACATCATTATTGATCAAATTAAGGACTTAGGATCTCTGCTATGCTGGGTGCACAACAAAGACTATTGTGCAGCCAAATTGGCTCATTTTGGGACTCATTTTGATAATCTGAACTGTTCACATTTTAGAATACATCAAGTACAACATACCTACAAAAAAAAATCAAGTTAATTGGATATCATTTACCCATTCATATACTCACATTTGTATCTACAAAAATAAATAACAATCGTAATTTAAAGTATTAAAATGAATACAAATGTGAGTGGATAAAAGGGTTAACGATATCCGACTAACTTAATTTTTCACAGGTATGTTCTACTTTATGTATTCTAAAATATGAATGGTTCAAATTATCGAAATAGACTCATTTAGCTGTACAACAGTCGCTCTTATATACCCAACAAAACAGCGACCCCAATCCTCAAATTAATGGAATTTTTTTAAGGGTCCCAAATACTTTCTCATTTTATTATGTTAATCTAACTTATTAACCAATACCACACGGCCAAAAAAAAAAAAATCCACAACAAAAATTACACCCCCATTTTTTGGTAAATAATTTATTACCTTTTCATTTTCCACTGTCTTGTTATTTCCCTTATGAATATTGTCTAACCCTTTCTTCTTTTTTTTTTTTTTGCATAGGAAAAGTTATACTCTTTATATATTTGTAATTATTTTTTATCATCTAAACTAATTTGTAATTTTACCATTTGTATATGGAAATGACTCTCATCCATGCCACTATCCTCCATATCTTTTTATACCTTATTTCATGGGCACTATCTCGAGCGTATAACAATGATTCGAACCATTAACTCCGTAACCCCCACAGTAAAGATGAATTATATAAAAAATCTGTTTCATCAAAATAACTAGGCACATGAATAAATTACATTTTATTTTTCAAAATGAATGGCAACTATGAATTTAAACTTTAAATTTTCCATTTTATAAATGAAAACGTGATTTGTTCATCTATAGATGATAAAGTTAATTTTTTAGAGAGACAATTCTCAATGCGAGATTTATTAGATGAAAGATTCACATTATTGTTGTGTGCTTGGGATCCTCTTTTCTAGTTTCATGTGCCAACTCTCTGTCTTTTTGTCCCTAAGATGCCAAATATGTATCAAATAAAACTAGTGGTAAACTCATGCTATGCACGAGACTAATTTATAGTATATAAATTTTTTACTAATGCATTAAGTTTTAAATTCTATCATAAAATTATAATCAAAATGAATAAAGATTATCTTCTCAAATTTCATAAGTAAAGACAATAATTTAAAAATAGATATGCACAAAATGTTATTATAATTCAACTGATCTATTTTTCTTGAAATAATAAACTTGATTTCTAACTAATGAAATAATACTAACAATAAATAAGATGTTTCTTAATAACCCTAATGTCTAAAACATATATATGCTAAAAAGAATTACTAATAAACTGAATGCCATAAATCTATCTATCTATATTTGTTATGGGTTTATATATATTTTTAATTTATATATATGGTTATAAATATTTGTGGGTTTGTAATTTTTTTATCACTTTATGCCAAATATATTTTTTATTTTTAAAAATTTTAAAATTGAAAATTTCTATTTAATGCTTGAAGCTCTTGTAAAAAAATAAAAATTCAAATAAAAAAATCAAAATTTTAAATTACATTTGTTTAGATAGACTTTAAAAAAAAATAAAATTTAAAATTAGATATTGAGAGGTAAAATAAAGATTTTAACTGAACATATAGGATCAAATTTGTTAATTACGAAAGATTTTAACAGAAGTGAGATAGATCAAATTTGTTAACTTTATCTATTTGTATATCAATTTTTTTTTTTTACGTTTATTTAAAAAAAAAAATAGAAATTAGGAAAATTAGTAAAGGGGACTTGAGAGAATACCAGTAGGAAAGAAAGTAATTAAAGAGTTAGTATTAAGGGTTTGAAGGCCTTTCATGTTTCATACTACATTCTTATAATATATAAGAAGATAAAAGAAAAGGAAGGGCCTGAACATCTTATAAATATTTTATTTTTATTTTTTCATATGTACCAAAATCACACATTAATATAAGTAATTTTGTCTTTCTTATTTGGTCCTTAATTTTTTTTATTTATTATTATTATTATTTATTATCTAAGATTAATGTTTTAACCATTTGTCACACATGACCTCAAGCTAAAACTTTAGCAAGAAAGAAAAAACAATGGTGTGCTCATATCTATTGGACTAAGAAAAAATTGTGCCAAAAAAAATTGAAATACAATTAACAACAGTGAACACTCAAATAGAAAAACTCTCCATCTCATACACACCATTTTTATGATTCAAGATTCTAGTTATACACACACGAAAAAGAAAAAAAAAAAGAAACAAAACAAAACAAAACAAAACAAAAATGGAAAGAAAGAAAAGGGCAACAAAAACAGAAGTGTCCTCTTTACATAGTAGTCTTTGATAAGTTTCTTATTGACATATTGTTTTAAGACTCGTTGGCCATATGTGCTTCCAAACTAAAATTTCTTCCTCATGGTAAAACTTTCTAATTCCTCTATAAAAGCCACCTATTTGATCGTTCCAGTAATTCTCGATTATCCTTCTCATTTATTGTTGTTTGTTCTCCTTGTGACTTAGGTGTATTGTTTGAACTGCAACACTATTGTAACTTGTAAAATACAAAATTTTCTCAAATATAAGAAAAAGAAAAACATATACAAAAAAAGAAAAAAAAAATTGACAGATTGCTTTATTGATATGGAATACAAACACACAAAAATTCTATGTAAAGCAATTGTTTTGTCTATATAATAAGTGAAACATATAACTCAAAAACTTGGAAAGGGGCTTAAAAAATAAATAAAAATAAAGCAATGGCAACCTCTGTTGTATCATATATACCAATCTCTAACTTTCTTATGGAATGGCCATCTAGGCAGTACCAATCTAACTTTCTTATGAAATGACCATGGAGGTGATGGTGACAAATAAGGGCAAGTTTTTTGGGAGAGAGATATAGTCATATTTTTATTTTTTTATAAGAAGCAGTGTGAGATTGAAACAAAAATGTAACTATATATAAAGAGGGAAGAGAGACATGTGAGAGAGGAAGTCATGTGAAAGGAGGTTACTTTAATTGAGATAAAGGAAAGAGGTGATAAGAGAGTTTTAAAATTTTTAATTTATCTAAAGTGATAAATATATATTTTTTCTTATATATTTCATGTGGATTTTTGTCTCTCCTCTATTTTAGCTAGAAAAAACAGGGCGAGAGAGGAAGAAGTGCCACCTCATTTTTTTAATCTCTCAAAATTATGAGAAATTAGGATTAAATAATTGATAGCCTGTGAGCTTCCACTACATTTGCTTTTATAGATAGTATAGATAGATAGATATAAATATATAGGTAAAAAGATAGATATCAAATCTAATTTGAAAAAAGATAAAAGTAAAATAAACATCCTTAAAAAAAAAAAAAAAAGAGAGAGAGAAATGTGAGAATTCAGTTGTTGATAATCAAAATTTAAAAAAAGTAAGATATTTATGAGAGATTATGTATAAGTAGAAGATAATTTAATTTTTGTTATATCGAAATAAAGGCATATATATTTTCTTGAATAGTAGCAAAATAAATTTACTTTTTTAATAAAGTTGTAATAGAATAAAACATATTTAATTTTAAATTGCATGCTTGATGATAATTTTTTTTTAAAATACATTGATAGAAAATTTTAAAATTGATGGTAGTCAATTGTTATCATTATAGCTAAAAAGAATTTAATAGTGGTCAATTATTAACCAATAATTTTGGATAAAATCATGGATAGCCAATAAAAAATCAACACTTAGCAGCTTAAATTTTGTAAAAATTTAAAAAAAAAAAATTGGAAAATTCAGAAAAAAAAAAGTATTGGAATTCCACAAATCATATAGTTAAATATTTTAATTAATTTTAAAATTTAAATGTTAAATCCAGTAATATTATGCCATGTGTAATAATTCAAAATTTAGATAATACACTAATAGATTTGAGTCATTTTTTTTCTAATATTGTAAAAAAAAATTCAAAATTTTAAATTAGATATGTTTAGATAAAATTTAAAGATTTTAAAATTTTTAAGATAAAATTTAAAGATTTAAAAATTTTAAAATTAAATATTGTTAGATGTACCAATCACTTTAAGCCAAATATAATTTTGTTTTCAAAAATTTTAAAATTGAGAAATTGTATTTAAGGTTTGAAGCTGTTGTGTGTGCTTGTGTTGTTAAGCGGGTGCATATTGGTTGTAGATGATCCGAAGAACTCTCATTTGAAAGAGCTTGAAGGAGCAAAAGTGAGATTAACTTTATGCAGAGCTGATCTTCTTGATTTCGAGAGTTTACGCAAAGTCATTAACAAGTGTGATGGTGTGATAGACATAAGATAAAGTAAATTAAATTAAATTCAAGATTTGATGAGTTTCGAATCTGATTAAATTGAAAAACAAAAGCAAATTACAAATTAAAAAGTAAGCAAGCCCAAATCGTGCAAAATGTAATAATGAAGAAGATGAAAAAATATGTAGATAAACTGAAAAATAATGGAAAAAAGAAATATATATATATATATACACAAAAGTAATAAACACTGAAAAAATACATATAAAGTAAGAAATAATATTATGAGCATAAAAATGAAGAAAATGAAAAGATATGCAGATGAACTGAAAATATTTAAAAATATATGTACACACAAAGTAACAAACACTGAAAAAATGCATATAAAGTAAAAAATAATATTATACTGACCTTGTAATGATTTTTTGCAAATAATCAAACTTGCAAAATGTAACAATGGAGAAGATGAGTTATTATGAGAAAATAAAAGATGACGGGAATAAACTGAATAGAGAAATGTGTGTGTAGAAGTTGTAGGAGTTGTCGATTTCTTTTTTTTTTTTTCTTTTTTTTTTAAAATTGAGATTGAGAGTGAGATAGATATTATTGTGAGTGATTAATATAGATGAATATTTTATTATTTTGGGATAAATATTATTAGAAGGAGTGAGAAGGCTTGAAGAGTGGGAAGGGAGATACAGAGAAGTGCCACGTAATATTTTTTTTTTTCAAAATTATGAGAATTTAGGATTCAAGTTTTAGAGTCTTTTGACTTAACAACTACATTTGGTTATATATATAGTATAGATATCACTTCACTCAGTCAACTCTCTGTTATACCCCCAAACCTATTCAATCCCCTCACGAAGCTACTCTTTTCTTGTGTTTTCCTCTTCATCAACTTCAGCCAGTCCAAATCATTGACCGCCTTCATTTTGTCTATCGCCCCTCTCTCTGTTGGCTAATAATACAGAGGAACCCAAGCAACAACCCCCGGTTTACAGGTTCAATTACATTTATTGATTAGATAATTGAATAGATGCCAATAGGATTGGGCTCACATTGGCCACTGCATTTTAAGGTGTTTTGGAAAAATGATTAAAAATTATTTTTTACTTTTTTTTTAATTTTTTTGTGAGAGAGAGAAGTGGGTTAAAAGTTGGGAAGTGACTTTTAACTCACTTTCCAAAATATCCCTAAGATGGGTCTTACTAATAAGTGCCTCAGGATTACAAGAAAAAAACAGAACAAGTTCAATACACTTTTCGTGAGTTTTATAACACTTTTTTACTCATTTTGAAACATTTTTTTTAACTTTTACGTTATTTTGAAAATATTTTTTACACCAATCTCAATATTAAACAATATCTAGGTAGCACTTCCTAAGATTTGCCTTTTTAAGATTATAAGACAATCAAAACGTCATTTTCCAGCGAAGAATCACCAAAATCTAGGACATCACATTAAAGAGCAACTTCTTCTTTGTTTATTATTTATTATTATTTTTTAATCTCACTGTCTCTCCATGCACCAATTCTTGAATTTGGCTTTGACAGTTTTGAACTAGAATGCTATCTCTTTCTCTCTCTAAAAAGCGAGTAGAGCGAGAAAATTGGGGCAAATGACTGAGAACAACTCCGGAAACATTTTCGATCATCAAGCTATGCCCAACAACGCGAAATCCATGGAAGAGGAGGATCACTTGATCTGAAGCACTAAGAAAATAAAGAGCTCAGACACTTCGGAACCCAGTGAGATGGACACTGAAGTGATAATGGCAACCATAACATGGGAGGAAGAACCTAGATCGCAAATCCTTCCTTCACAGGCCAGCCTTCCTGCTAAATCCTTTAAGAAAGCCCTGACTATGGCCAGAAACTATGCTTACACATTTGATAGTCGAGTGGAGGTTCTATCATCAGATGAAGAAGATGATGATCAAGAGGGAGTCACCTCAATTGATCGTTCTACTTCGGAACACATGGGTATACCCAAGGTTTCTCTCCCCAAAATGCTACTACAAAAGATCTGACAACCATGGGTAAGCACGCTAATCATATGACTTCTGGGAAAATGTATCGGCTATAAAATGCTCTGCACTCGAGTTAAAAATCTCTGGGGGCTCCAAGAAGATTTTAGTGCAATTGATCTAGGGTGTAATTTTTTTCTTTTTAAGTTCTCCAACCCTGAAGATTTTACTAAAGTCTATACTGGAGGTCCTTGGGTGATCATGGATCACTATCTTATAGTCAGGCGATGGGAACCAATTTTTAAGCCCTTGGAAGCTCTTGAAACCACAACTGCGATTTGGGTTCGGTTTCCGGAGCATCCGATTGAATATTATCATGATGAGGTCCTTTTCGCAATAGCTAAAACCATTGGTAAACCTCTGAAGATTGACTGGACAACAGCAATGGCAACTAGGGACAAGTTTGCAATAATCTGTGGAAATGGACCTCACAAAGCCTTTGATTCCCAAGTTTGTTCTGGAGGATAAATGTTACAGTATTGAATATGAATCCCTACACTCCTTGTATTTTCTTTGTGGAAGAATTGATCACAGAAGGGGAGCTTGCAGATTCAGAACACACATTGCACAACCGGCGGGGGAAAAGCTAGCCGTTACCGATGAAAATAGTTGCGGCACACCCACCATGAATGCCAACGGTAACCTGTAACCTAGGGAAGACATGGAAGATGAATTTGGGCCTTGGATGCTGGTAACCAAATGTGGGCGCAAACCGAATCAACCCAGGAAATCTCAAGTCCCATCGGGCCCAGCAACAAAGCCCAATAAATTCACACACTTAGAACATGCCTAGGATGGGCAGGAAGATTACCCAAGGAGAAGAAAACATAACAGAGCAGGTGCTAAGCAGGCACTAAACCACCAGTCCAACCAATTAAGCCCAAGACAAACCCAAGACCCCAAAGGCAAAGGCAAAATTGATCATATTCAAAATTCAACCAAGGAGCAAAATAAAAATCCCCACCAACTGGTGCCAGCTCATCGAATCAAGAGAAGGAACATTTTCCAAAATCACCAGACCCTGAGCATATTGAAATAGACAATTACACCACTATGGAACAGACATAGCTTGAAGTGACTGACATGATCTGTGTCTTGGAAACCAACACACAGCAAGAGGACTCAACCATGGTTGTAACTCAGGCAATTCAAACCCATCTCAGTAACTCCATTCCAACTTCCAATATAAGAACTATTCCAGAGGACCAGCTAATTAAAGAAAAAGAACCTCCAGACCCAAGAGATCCCAACAATGGAGAAGGAATGAGAACCAAACTCAGAAAATCTGAGGCTAAATTTGGAGGAACATCTGAGGCAGACTAGTTCGATGGGCCTATTGTTAGAACTAGATAGTGAAGCTCTTCACCTAGTTGTTTTCGTCTGGTGGATAGAACAAATTTGTTTGAACATAGAACCCAGTTGGGCGGACAACGCAACCCAGCCATTCCACTCAATTCAAATGGCCTCCCTAAGATCAGTGGAGGATGATCATCAGAGGATACGTAGTATAGTAGATATTGAAGGTAACGTTCCTCCTATATTCCCCTCTATGGATTTAATACGAATATTGTTTTGGAATTGCCGCGATGCCGACAATAACTTTTTTAAACATAACCTTGTGGAGCTCATTAAGTTGCATAAACCTGAGATCCTGATCCTCATGGAGACTAAAGTGGCCTTTAGTACAATGAACAATTTCTTCAACCGCCTTGGATTTACAGCTTCATCAACAGTTGACCCTGTAGGTAGAGTGGGAGGAATATGGATAGTGTGGGACACCACTCAAGTAAATGTTAGAGCATCTACAGTTAGTCCACAACCCATACATGCTACAGTCCATAAGGAGGATTATGAGGAATGGGTGTTGGTTGTTGTTTATGCTAGCCCCAACCCCACCCTTAGAGACCAGATGTGGCAAGATCTGACTAAGATAGCTGATAATATGAAGAAACCTTAGCTAGTTGTCGGAGACTTTAATGATTATGCAAATCAAGGAGAAAGAAGGAGCTACTCAGCTAATCAAAACACTATGTGTTATGATGATTATGATTCAGTAAGGTTGAATTGTCTTATATGTTGAGTAGATATGTTCATGTATATTTGGACGTGTGAGAGAGTGGTTGAGGGAGTTTCCCATCATAAATTCTTTTATTGAAGGCATCTTGTTAAATTTTGAGTTTAAAATTGAGAATGTGATGAACGCGTGAAGTCAGACCTTGGTTATGTATTGGGTTATAAATAATGTGAAGCAATCGGGTTTTGTGAACTTGTTTTTAAAAAAAAAAAAAAACAGATAATACGTGTGTTTTGTTAAAATGGTAAATGCGATTGTTGTGTGATAATTGTTAAAATGGACAATGAGAAGTAAAAGCGAACCTTTGTGTTGTTGAATAAACTGGAGGATTTTTAGAAAAATACTTATGTAAGTATACTTTGGTTACAAAATGTCATATTATTTATATGGTATGAGACTAGCATTCATGATCATAGCTATCTGTAAGTCGTTATTGTTGAGGATCATGTTGAGATCCCTACAAGACTTTATGTTTATCCCACGTTGCTAATCTTTTTCAGGTGAATATAGAGAAGTGCTTCAAGGTCACAGATCTTCCTTATTTGTTGGCCACTAGGCCTTTTATTTGTGGACGGAATGTCATTGATGTAAAAAAGGTTAAACCCTCCCTCTTGGATTAAATGATGTAAACTTATGGCAATTTATTTAATTATATATTCATGTTGCATTCAGTTTATATTCGAATGAGAGAATTCTTATTTATGTATTCCTTGTAAATATAATGAGCTTCTGTACGCCATCTCTGAAATTGAAATTATAATAATGGCTTTGGTAATGGAAATCCGAGTAATAAAAAGTGAGGCGATATCACATTTTAGAAGGCTTTTAGGAAAGACAAGTCTGCAGGCAATGATCGTGTGAGTTTTTTTTTCCTTGATTGTGGGATTCCAGTGCATTTTCCAAATGTTGCTTAAATGGATGTGGATATGGTCGATGATATAATGAAGTTTGAGGGTTATGTGTTGATTTCTTCGACAGATTTTGACTCCAATTGATTGAGGGGAAGAGATAATTTTTTTTTTTTTTTTTTTTTTTTTTTTTGTTGAAGTGTGTTGTTGTTTGTTGAAGTGTGGATTGTTTATCTTTAATAAGGCATTGACAATCTATTACACTCATTGATAGGCACACTTTGGCCAATGTTCTTATTGAATGTGTGCATTTGACATTTTGATGGTTAATGCATTTTGATATGTTCAATGTGTGAGGTGGTGTGTATGGTTCAAAGATTGGGTTGGGGGTATTTGATTTTGGTTGTTAATTGGATGTCGAATGTGAATTACTACGTCGTAGGATGACAATTGTACATTGAGACCTGGATAATCGTGTGTATGATGCATGTTACATTTAGTGTGTAACGTTAATCCATATATACCATATAGTAGATAACATTTGTGTGTTTGTTCAGTTGTATATGTGTTTGAATGTGTATCGTGTCTTTATTATAATTAGTGTTTACATACATGTCATAGTACGTTGTACAAAATTATTGGGGATTTGGGTTTGTAATTGAATGTGGATTGAATCCCATCGCTCGATGTTAAAGTTACGCTGGGTTGGGGGTGATGGTGGTTCAATACATGGGTTGGGTTGGGATGTTACATATTACATAGAGAAGGTTACGTTATTTATAATTCAACGGTAGAGTATTTGAATGTCACGCTGGGTTTGGGATGAGAAACATATAGGAATGTCATGGTAGTTTGTGTTAAACTTAATTATTTTGATGATTTATTTAATTATATTTTAATTTATTTAGAAGAGAAAAATAGAATCAAAATTTATTTTGATGATTTATTTGAAAGAGAAAAATAGAATCAACATTTATTCTGATGATTCATTTACTTATGTTTTAATTTATTTGAAAGAGAAAAATAGAATCAAAATTTATTTTGTCCCATTATTTCTCACCTAAACCTTTATCCTAAATGTTGTTAGAATGTATTTAATATTTGATTAAATTAGAAGTTCAAACAGCCCAGCACAACAGCAGTTCAAAAGGTTCAAGTGGAAGATATTCAAATTAGTAATGATGGAGTACAACAGTTATAAACGGTTATAAATTTAAATGAATACAACGGCTATAAACGGCTATAATTTTCATTATATATACCAAAACCTTTAATGTAAACAAGTTACAAAAAACTTGAAAATATTCTTTGATCTATAATCACTCACATTTATTCTCTGAAAAATTCTCTGAGGAGTGTTCTTCAATTTTTGTTTACATCCTCTCTCAGAAATTATACACTGTGCCTTATAGTTTTAAGCCCATCTTTCCTGTGTGAGGTTTACAGAAAAACCAAAGCTTCATTTTTATATCTATCTTTGAGAGATAATTATTATAACTTTTTGTGAAAGCAAAAACACCTTCTTTTCAACCTTGTAAGAGTGTAGTACACACAGTGTTCTTGACTTAGAAAGTCTGTGTAAAATCCGTGGAGGATTGCTCCATTTGTAAAGAGGTTGCTAGCACCCCCGTGAAGCTAGAGCAGAGTGAAAAATCTCTAGTGAAGCTTGAGGAGTAGACGTAGACCGAGTTGAAGCCGAACCACTATAAATTTGTTTGCCTCTCTCTCCCTTATCTCTTTATTTTATTTAAATTGTTGTAACTATATTTCACATTTTCACTGTGCTAAAATCATTAACTGATATAGTTGTTAGAACACTTGTTTTAATTATTTTTATTTCATTAACTATATTTATCTATTGTGCAAGTCATAATTTTTATTAGGGTATTGTTAATTTTTAATTGTAAAAACCTAATTCACCCCCTCTCAGGTTGTCTTTTGGGTAACAGTTTGGGATGTTACATGTTACATTCACGTTGGGTTTGGGATGAGAAGCATATGAGAATGTCACGTTGTGTTTGGGAATATGACATTGAGTTTATGATGTTACATGTTACATTTATGTTTTGAATTTCAAATTTCTAACCATATAGATATGATCACAATCTATGGTAACATTAGATTTTCCATATATGGTATTGCCATTAATCAAGTTATTTTGAATTTCAGAAGCATATGGGAATTCACGTTGGGTTTGCGAATATCACATTGGGTTTGGGATGCTACATGTTACATTTACATTTTGAATTGCAAATTTCCAACCATATAGATATGATCACAATCTATGGTAACATTGAATTTTCAATATATGGTATTGCCATTAATTAGATTATTTTGAATTTTAAATTTCTAACTATATAGATATAATCACAATCTATGGTAATATTAGATTTTCCATATATGGTATTGATGGATCATTTCACACACCAAAAATAAACACTATATTATATCAAATTCTTTAGAATGACGGTAAGTCCAGGTATCGATCCATAGGAACAAACGGGAAATTAAACTAATTTAATTGTTAATTTCCTAAATTAGTTTTGATAAAAAGATTGAGGGATATCATGACTAAACAAAAATTAAATGAAATTGAGAAATTGAATTAACAATTAAAAGTAAGGTTTGAGATACTGTTTTGTTAGGAAAATCCTAAGGCAAATAATTCACCACTAACCACAGAAATAAGACTTAACATCGGTCATTGTAACGCCCGAAATAATTACAATAATCCAACTTCAAATAATGAATACAAGATGACATAATTTAAATGATAAGCTTTCATTAATCAAAATTAATATACTAGGGGTGCTACGGAATAAAAGCTAAACAAATGTTCATATGCCCTAAAGGCTTACATCTTTCCAAGCCAAGGCTTGGGTACATAAAAAATAAGTCATAAGCTCAATACAAATAAATCCCTAGGCTTGTACAAAAGTTCAATACAAGATAAACAAAACTGAGCCTTCAGCTCTACAATCCTCCCAGGCTAAGTCTTTGGTGGAGACATATCATCAGCACTTAAAAATAATTTTTTCAAGTTGGGTGAGCCAAAGCCCAGTAGAAATAATCTAACACAATATCTAAATATTAATAAAGATATAAATATGATATGCATATCCAATGCCCATGATGAAATCATTTATAACTCTTTTACAAAACCATGCCATGACAAGCTTTATATTTCAATTTTCTTTGTCTCAATTCATAAGCCGTTCATCATTTCATTCAAACAACCAAACTGAGGGTACAACGCAATGGTTTTCTAACCAACACAACCATTATACAACACTTTCATTTTCCATTTTATAGATATTTTGTCCGCGGGAACCAGAACCCATGTATAGATACAGTTTTCGTGACTTTCACCCTAGACACACATGCCAACTTAATTCAATAGAGTTCATCCCCTTTTCTTCTCCCAAATATGGAGTACATTCCATTTCTCCTCCCATACATCATACATTTACAATGTATTAAAACATAGTCATATTCAATGACAACGGATAAGAGATTAGTTTCAATTCACCAAATCCTCATGCAATTTCTATAACAATCATAACTATCATTCACTGAATTTATCAACACTAGGTATCAAAACATAGTCATATACAATTTCTTTTGAAATCCACACCGGGTATCAAAATCAACGAATTTATCACAACACAATCTCATATCTACTCTCATAACCAATTTTAACACATACATTTGAAAACTCCTCCTTTGATTTTAAACCAAAACCCTAGGTTTGTTCAAAATCATTCAAAATCCCAACATTCCTTACACATCAATCAATAACTAAGTTAAAACTCATAGAAGAGTGTAGAAAGTCCCTACTTCAAAGATAGAAGACGAGCAAAGCAAGGAAGCAACTTCAAAGATGCCGAAACCAAGTTTTATTTGGAACTAAAGTGAAGCTCTTGAGACGCTCTACCTCTTTCCCAAAGACACAAGGGTAGAGAGACCAATAGATCTAGGTGGAAATGTAGAGAGAGAGAGAGAGTGGGTGAGTGAGTTTTAGAGAGAGAGGCTCTAAATGTAGGGTTTTGAAAGAAAAAAAATATGAAAAAGTGATGTAAAATGGTGTTGCTACGAACTAATAGATGCATAGTCCACTTGAGCGTAAGAAGTGGCGCTCGAGCTTTAGACACAATAAGTTGTTCCCCTCAAATGCAAGAAGTGACGCTGGAGCACAGAATGCACACTTCCAATAGTTTTGCAGACAACAAACCAATGCTCAAGTGCAAGAAGGGCCGCTTGAGCTAAGCCTGCTCGAGTGCAGAAGGAACCGCTCAAGCATGGAATACACTTTCCCAGTAGTTTTGCAGACCTATAAAACTAATGAGAGTTCACAAATCCCGCTCGAGCGCAAGAAGTGTCGTTCGAGTGAAAGAGCGAAATTCTGAGCAACAAAGGCTTGAAAACTAAGCAATCAACCTGTTCTAAACACAACCACTACAATCCAATAACCAAATTTAAGGATGTACAAGGGAAGCAAAACATGAACAACAACATGAAACCGTGAAACCTGAGGCTGGAATACAAATTAGGTCGAGTATAAACCAGAATCGTTATAATCTCCCTCCTTTAGGGAATTTCGTCCCTGAAATTTCAAATCAAGTTTTAAAGTTATGTTTAATCCATACACAATAATGATAATTAATCAATTCCAATTCCATAACCCATTCTCCGGTCATCCATTATCATCAACTCGATACACAAGTTCCAACATTGAAAATGCCATTCACATTTCTCCAAAACATATACAATGTTTTATATTAAACCCATGTTTCCCAAACATATATAACACATACAATGTTTCCATATTCTCAAAACATATATAATGTTTTCATATTTCATTAACATAATCAAAATTTCAATACATGTTCAGATATCAACAAATAAGTCTGGATACTTCTCACGGACTTCCAACTTACATCCCAAGTTGCTTCCTTAACCCCATGATGCTTCCACAATACCTTAACTAAGGGAATTGCCTTGCCTGGCAAGACTTGGTCCCGAGTATCCAAGATTTTCACTGGTCTCTCCTTATATGAGGCATCTTCATCTACCTCTAAGTTGGTCCAATCCAAAACATGCGATGGATCCGGCTCATACTAAGCATGCAAATATGAAACACATCACGAACCCTAGAAAGTTGTGGCAGCAAGGACAAACGATAAGCTACCTCTCCAATCTGATAAGGATCTCAAGGCCCAATGAACCGAGGGAACAACTTCCCACTCTTCCCAAACCTTATCAAACCCCTCCTAGGTGATATTTTCAAGAAGACATGGTCTCCAACCTCAAAAGACAAGGGTCTCCTCCTACAGTCGGCATAACTTTTCTGGCGACTCTGAGCCACAACCAACCTTTTATGGATAAGTGTAACTTTTTCTGTCTTTTCTCAGACTAACTTTGGACCCAACATAGGTGCATCACCCACCTTGGCCCAACACACAGGAGATCTACACGGTCGGCCATACAAGGCCTCAAACGGTACCATACCAATACTTGATTGGAAGCTATTGTTATAGACAAATTCCACTAAGGGCAAGTGTCTCTCCCACGAACCCTTAAACTTAAGGACACAACCCCGAAGCATATCTTCCAAAATCTGAATGGTGCGCTCTGACTGCCCATCAATTTGAGGATAATACACAGTGCTACAGTCAATCTTGTGCCCAAGGCGCTCTGTAGGCTCTGCCACAATCGAGTTATGAAATGCGGATCTCTATCCAAAACAATCGTCATAGAGACTCCGTACAACCTCACTATGTCCCTAATGTAAAGGTCGGCAAGATAATCTATCGAGTCACTCACACGCATAGGTATAAAGTGCACCAACGTAGTCAACCGGCCAACTACCACCCAAATTGCATCACTACCCTGTTGAGTCCTCGGAAGGCCCACAAAAATATCCATCGTGACATGCTCCGACTTCCACTCGTCTATAGGCAAGGGTTACAATAAACCTACTGGTCTTTGATGTTCGACCTTCACTTGTTGACAAGTAAGGCACTTTGACACAAACACGACCACATCCTTCTTCATTCCCTTCTACCAAAACTAGCGACAATGGTCATGATACATCTTTGTGCCTCTCAAATGCATTGCAAGGCGTGAATGGTGAAACTCTTGGAGTACTTCCTTTTGGCAAGACTTTGGCATGCAGAGATGGTCAAGGTATCTAACACTTGAGTTAGAGTACACGTTCAAGCCTCTTTCTACCTTCTCACTGAAAGTCTTCTCTCAGAGGGATTCTACCTCAAGGTCACCCTTATGTGCTTCTATCACTCGGTTCACAAGTGTAGGTTGTGCAACTACCGAAAACAAGGCTACAGACTCAATAGACTCGCCAAGTTGCAAGTCAAACTCCCTAATAGCACCTAACATCTCCCATTCCCGAATGGCAATACAAGCTACATTGCTAATAGATTTTCTACTCAAGGCATCGGCCACAACATTGGCCTTGCCTGGATGATAATGTAACTCAAAATCATAATCCTCTATAAACTCTATCCACCTCATCTGCCTCAGATTCAAGTCTTTCTATGTGAATAGATATTTCAGACTCTTGTGATCAGAAAACACTTCAAACTTCTCACCATACAGATAATGCCTCCAACTCTTATGATCAACCAAAAATGTTATTGTCCAGCCAAATTTGTTTTCAATTGAAAGGTAAATAAACAATCACCTTCTTACACTTCACACTCTTAAAGTGTTATACAATTTTCATTTTGACCTAGAAAGAACATTTTTTTTTTTTTTTAAAAAAAAATTTGTGGTCCTTCAATTTACATACTTTTGTCAATTCTTGAAAGTTGATAACGGTGAATTAATTTTACCTTTCACAGAAAATACTAAAAGTATGTTGTCTTTCATATCAAATTTAGTTTTGGCAACAATCATTTTTAACTCATCCTTAATAATATATTATAATACTATCAAAATTTAATTAGAACTGTTTTTTCTTTCTTTTTATTCTTTTGTTATCGGTCCAAAAAAAAACATTATATTTGACATTTTATAAAAAAAAATTACAGTTGCACCAATACAGTATACAATTTTGAAGATGATACTCTTATACCTTGCTTCATAGCCTATTGGGTAGTAATTAAAAAAAAAAAAAAAAACCCCATAAATAGATAGGTGCATCATTTTTTAAAAAAATCATAGTAGTAAATTATACCCAAAAATTATACCCAAAAAAAAAACACAAAAATTATAAAAACAAATGGTGCTTACATCCATGAACCAAAAAATTTAGGAAAAAAAAGAAAAAGAAAAAAAGAAACAAACAAATAAGAACAAAAAGTACTAGTACATCTGCAACACAACTAAAAACCACAACATGATTCAACCATTTAATTACTCATCCAAATAAGTTAAGCATCATTGTCAGGTGGTGGTAGAGGTGGAAAGAAATAATGATGGTAGACCTAACTAACTCGATGGTCAATCTGATCAATGCGATTGTTTGTTATGTTATGACATCTTTCAATGTCTAGACGAAACCCACCAAATTGTTAAATTAGTGAGTTCTAAGCAGTGGCAAATGCATCGAACCGATTACTTAATGCATTGAACTGATTAGCCATTTGTTGTTCCCATTGAACGCCAAATAATTAGTCAAATATTGGGGTTGTTCATTTTGTGGCATGGCATTGTCCTTGGGGTCTTCGGGATCATCATCTATTGGTGTATTTGCAACATTTAGAGATCCAAATAAGTTTTTAGCGCTACCAGCTCGGGTAAGTGTGTACTCTGAAATCGGTGAAGTGATTTTAGTCTCAACTTCACTTACAAGTCTGACATGAAAAGTTTTGAAAATTTTGGTTAGCTGAGCTCTAAAAACTAGTAACTAGCCACTGCTACTACTAAGATTCGGAACCACCATTTCCTTCAGTAATACGTAGCATAAATCCAATTTATGTCCAACTTCAAAACAATATAACAAATAAGCATTATAAATTGGAACAATAACAAACTGTTCTTTTTTTGAAGTGACGTTTTCGACTATCCATCGATGGAAAATACGAAGGTGGGGCTTCAAATGTCTACTTGTAAATTACTACCGGCAAATCGGTTCTTACAAATTGTAATATAAACTTCACTTATATCACCAACAATGTTAACTAGTTCAGACTCACTTTGAAAATGAATTTGCAAATCCCTTGGCTAAACTCCAATAATTTGTGCCAAAGTGTGGCTATTCAGGGTGATTATTTTACCTTTGACATAAGATGTAAGACTATTGTCTCCAACTTCTCCCTCGGTAGGTCTCAAGTGAAGGTATAATAAATACACAAGACATGAAGATACCTTTTGTGGTAAATTGATTAAAGGTAGCCATCCCATCGTCTCTAGTATGACAACCAACAGAGGATCATATTGAGAAGGGAGATTTACCCTTCTCCCAGTAACAATTGGTCGGTTGAAAAAATGTGGATAAGCTTGTTCATGATTGTATGTGAGAAAATCAATAGTTGGATAAGCTTACTATTGTTGTTGTTGGCGTGGTGGAGGATTAGAGAATTTGCCATGTTCTGGTTTGGCTCTTTTTGTTCTCGACAGACTTATGAAGGTAAGCAAAAGGATAGCAAAAGGTAAGGAAAGTGTATGGAAGGTTTCGGCTCCTATTGTAAGGACATGGTGTGTGAAAGGTAATCAACAAGATAACCAAAGCTTATCCTCGGGTTGAGTCTTGTTGGAAGCTAGGAACAAGCGCAGTCGGTTGACCGGCCGGATGACCCCCTAGTTGACCGCCGGTCAATCGATTCGGTGAAGTTTTCGGCTGCTGCTTGTGCAGCTCTAAAATTGTGAAGCTCTGGTATTGTGAACCTCTAACCAAAGCTCTTCCTCTCTTCTTTTACACGGATACGAGTTATAAACATATAGATTGAATTTGTGACATTAATTGAGGTAGGTGGTGGATTGAATTTGTGAAATTAATTGAAGTAGGTGGTGGATTGAATTTGTGAAATTAATTGAGGTAAGTGGTGGAGGAGGTGGTTATCTGTTTTAGGTTAATGGTGGTTGTATTGATATTATTTGAATAATGAAGGTAAATGAAAACTGCGAAGAAGTTGCTAAAAGTTGTGAAGTAATGAGAAGTTGTTGGATGCACTCACTAATATAAAGGCCATGTTTGGGAAGCCAAGCTATGACGCCATTGTAGCCTCAGTCAAACAAATGGCCAAAAAGATCTATAGCTGTGGTTTTTTTTTTTTTTTATATAGAAAATGACCAAATGAGGTTTTGTAGAAGAGTCATGGCTCTGCAGAACAGGAGTGAAATTACGATTTTGCCCTTTTCATTTTTGACTAACAAACCAACTTAGCATTCCATAACACATGGGCAATTTAGTTATTTTAATGCCAAACACATCAATCATCAGGCATAATAATATACGGTGCGGAAGCTCATGGGTGAGGCACAATAATGAAGGTGAGGATGGTACAGAGGTTCACGGATTTTCCACGAAAGTGATAAAATTTAACAAATGAAAAAATTCCAATAATATTGAATTATGTGCGGTAAATTGTGTAGATACTAATCAAATGATATTTTAATTTTTGTTTGACTCCCAATATATATAATATTGATAAATTTTGTGGCCATTTATTTGAAAATAACAATATAATAACTAGCAAATGATTGGTGATAATAATTATTAAAAATAAAAAAATATTTGAACTGAAAAATACTAGAAAAAACATAATTCGAATCAAATATACAATTAGAAGTTCAGGATGATCAATAATTGAATATTTATTGTGATCTTCAAATTATTTTGTTTATAATATTTTCAATCAAAAATTTTTTATTGAAAATTTTTGTTAATAATTAATTTTTTGAGTTGAATATGTAAAACATTTGGGTATCATTGCTATTTTTTGTTAATCATTAATTTTTTTCAATTGAATTTTAAAAAGAGTTTGGTTAACAGTTTTTTTTTTGTTAATAATTAATTTTTTGAATTGATTTTTAAAAAAAGTTTGGTTATGACTATTGATAAAAAAAATTCAATAGAGTTTTGAGTTGTGTGTTTGATTATGAGTTATAGCTTTTTGAACTAAATTTTGAAAACTCTTTTTAAAACTCATAACTAAATAAATTTTCTTATTTGACATGTCATATCAAACTTTTAAAACTCAATTCAACACTCAACTCAAAATTCAATTTAACACTCTTTTTAAAAATCATAATCAAACAAATTTTTTACACTCAAATCATAATTTCAAAACTCACAAACTCAAAATACAATTCTATTCTTAAATCATATTTCTAAAACTTTACCAAACGCAAAATTTTCAAAAAATTGAATCTAAAAAATTGAAACCAAACACACTGAGTAATATTTTTATTTTAAAATTTAAAGCATATTGTATTTATTAATAAATTTATATTATTGTTAATTACCTAAAAGTCTTATTTACAAATATTATGGTAGTTCAGGTTCTATCTAAGATTTTTTAAACCAATAAGTTCAATTGTGTAAAACTGAAAATATTATCAGTTTTTCTAAATTTTTAAAACTAAGAATATTATCAATTTTGCACAGTTATATTCCAAATAATTGTTTCACTAACTGATGAAAAAAAAAAAACAGAGCATGAGATTAAATATTTTTTGCCTTTCTACTTATTGGTTTGATTCAACTATTCAATAAAATTGAGAAAATTATCATTTTTTTTTTAGTTTTAAAACTGAGAACATTATCAGTTTTTTCATTTTTAATTTTTTTTTTCTTTTTAGTTTTGCATATCAATGTTCTATCATCATGTTCCTTTATAGACACAAAATTTTCAGTTTTGCACTAAAAAAATTCAATTTGTTTTTTTAAAAAAAAAAATAATCTTAGTTTTTGTTTTACATAATTTTTTTTTTACATAATTTTTTTTTTTAGTTTTTTCAATTTGAAAATTGATATTTTTAAATTTTGAAAAATCAAAATAAATGTCAAATTATCATGTTCCTTTATAAATAACAATAAATGATGAACAATTATTATTTGAAGGGCATATTAAAAATTTTATGAAACTTGAAGGTTTAAAAAATCTTAATTAGGAATTAATAAAATATAAGTTCATAAATTAGGACTTGTGAGTTAATTATTTAAAAATTCTATTAACAAATATTATGGTAGTTTTGGTTATATTTATGATTTTTTGAACCAATAAGTCCTATTTAGTAAAACTGAGAATATTATCAGTTTTTATCAATTTTTAAAACTAAAAAATTATCAATTTTGCGTAGCAATTTGTCAGACAATTGTTTTAGTAACTGATGAAAAAAGGTAGAGCATGAGATTAAACGTTTTTGCTCTTCTACTTATTGGTTTGATTCAACTATCCAATAAAATCGAGAATATTAATAGTTTTTTTCAGTTTTAAAACTGAGAACATTATCAGTTTTTTCATTTTAAAAGTTTTTTTTTTTATATTTTTTATTTTTTTCAGTTTTGCATGTCAATGTTCTATCATCATGTATAGATACAAAATTTTTAATTTTGCACAAAAAAAAAATTAATTTTTTTTCAAATTAAAAGTTGATGTTTTAAAGTTTTGAAAAACAAAATAAATGTCAAATTATCATGGTCTTTTATAGATAATCATAAATGATAAACAATTATTGTTTGAATGATAATTCTAACTATTAAAAATTTAATAGGACTTAAAAGTTTAAAAAATATTAATTAAAACTTAACGAAGTATAAGTTCATAAATTAAAATTTGTATATAAATATCCCAATATAATAAAAACTGATGATACTGCGGGTTCCAGATGAAACGGGTCGGATTAATCCACGCTTCCCAAACTGGTGTCCAAGTGACCAAGCTCACAGAGGAACCTGTACAAGAGTTCAACGAGGAACGGGGAATCCCCCAACGAACCCTCTGACGAGCAAGTTAGAAAAAGAAATGGAATGTAGAGATAAATTAGTAATAGAAAGCTTAACCTTCTTCTTATCTTTGACGTCTGCTTATATCCTCTGATAATTATTTCGTTGTCCCTTCCGACCTGTCGCCATGGCCGAAAGTCTATGTTCTAACTTGCCTTGTTCATGGTGAGGCCGTTCTGTCTCGATGGGGAGGACTTATCGCAATAAATGCTGCAAGGGGCTTCATTAATGGCTGATGTGCAGTGCAATAACTTTGCAGGATCTTTGTCTGCTTATGTGTAGACACCCCATTTTTGACCGACCTTGAGACTCAGAGGTCACCAGTTGAGCGCTTGGTGATATTGCATATTGTGCTCATTCAGAAGTTTTAGAGTCTCGGTTGCGAGCCTTGCCTCCGGACTTCCAGACCCTTTCATGCTTTGCCTCGGTTTGCGAACCAGGCTCGGTTTTCTCTGTTTTCTCTTTGCGAAGGGAGGGAGAGGTCTCGTAGATCATCTCCCAATGGCCGTAGGCTACGTTTCGTGGTCGTAGGCCATTTTTGCCCGTTTGGAGTCCGGTTCCCGGTTTTTCGGAATCGTTGGCCGTGTGCCTCAGTTCGGGACCGCTTAACCATCTCTGTTTGCTCCGATTTTTGGCATACTTCTTATTTTCTCCCTTTTGAGGGACACTGTGGTCCGAGAGACCGACTTCGTGGTCGAACACCACTCCCGGTGCCTAACAGCCCATTTTCGGGGCCCCGAACTGCGCATTTCGGCCCCGAAACCTTCATTCTGCATCGGTTTGGGCTCATTTTTGGCAAGGACCTCTGTTTCATTGGTAAGAAGGCCGTAGAGGGGTGGGAGGCCAGTAATTGTTCTGTCAGCCAACTTTATCCTTTCATCGCCCTCCGTCGCCCGATTTTCCTCACTTTAAAGCCAATGTTGAACACCCTTGGGCCATTTTCTTGAACCCTAAACCCCATATTTGTGATGTACACATCTGGGAGGCCACCAATATTTGGTGGCCAGCCAGTAATTATTGTTGACCCTTTTGAACCCCTTTGAAAAGTGGGTTGTTCTCTCTCCTGGTTCACTTTTTCCAGTGTTTAACCACAGGGTTGTGTTGTGCACACATCAGAGGCCCTCTTTCTGTGGTGGCCGGCCAGTAATCACACTTGACCCTTTTGACCCTTGGCCGGCCGGCCATGGGAAGTAGCCAGCCGGCCACCTGCAACCTAGATGACTGGCCGACCAGTTTCCTTACATCATCTACAGTGCAGATATGCATCTGTTTCCCCCCCAGATTTTGTATCCGGAGGGCTGCATTTTGGAGGGAAACTTTGTTTGTTTTCCCTCCATTTTTTCCCCCCTTTTCCCCCCCTTTTTTGCCTTTATAACAGAGGCTCCAGCTCTGTTATTAGGGTTGGAAAATTTTGTCTCAAGCCCTTGGCATTATATCTCTCTCCCTCTCTATTCCAAGCTCAAAACCTTCCAAGTCCTATACCCCTTTTCATACCACCACCAACCCTCACCCTTCCATCCTCCATTCCAGCAGCTGGAGGTTGTTCTTCAAGGCCTAGGAGTGCCGCAACTCAAGTCAAAGAGCTGCCAAAGACAAGTCTTCAAGGGTAAGCTCCATTTCCCCCTTTTTGATCCATATTTTGTTCAATACATAAGTCACACTTGCTTGCTGTTTTGGACTCTGACCCTAACTGGAGTTAGGCTTATTTTGAGCTCCTTTTCACTTTTGTTTGAAGGCCTCTCACTGTTTGAGGCCTCCTTGTTGCACTTGCTTCATTATCCCTATTGTATGCATATTCCTTGTGTAGTATTTTTGGCCTACGTGTAGACTGTTTTGAGACATGTCATAAACTGTAAAGTTGCTTATTTTGAGCCCTTCTTCAACATTGTTGAAGGGCTCATTGATTTTTGAGGCTTTCATTTATCAGTTGCCTTTATATCTCTCTTTTGGCTCCATTTTCGCATGGTTTGTTAGCCTCTTATGCTTCTATTTTTGGACCCTGGTCCGAACTACAAATGGCCTTATTTTGACCCCATATTCATGTTTAATTAAGGGTTTTTCACTGTTTGAGGCATCCTTTATGCACTTTGTGTTATATCTCTCTTTTGGGCCTTATTTTGAGTAGTATTTTAGGCTTGCATGCATACTGTTTTGGGTCCGGCCATCAACTGTAAAATGCATTATTTTTGGCCTCTCTTCAACATTGTTGAAGGGCCCCTTTGTGTTTGAGGCCAGCAATTACCATTTGCTTCTTTGACCCTTTTTGGCCCATTTCTTGCATGAGGTCTTAGACATACCTGTGCTGGTTTTTGGGGTTTGTTGTAAACTGTAAAAGGTCATATTTTGGGCCCCTATTCAACATTGTTGAAGGGCCCTCATCTGTCTGGGGTCAGAAGCTGTGAGTTGCTTATTTATCTCACATTTAGGGCCATTTTTGCACGCTAGTTTTGCCCAATTTGTGTTTGTTTTTTGGCCTCACTTAGAACTGAAAACATGCTTTTTTTGGGGCTGCCTTGAATCTGTCTTCACATGTCATGATCAAATAATGCATGCTTGATGTAGCTACAAGTCATTTCATGTGCTTAATCTTGCATTTCGGGACCATTTTCATGCATCGGGTGCCATGTGTTTATGATTCGGGGCTGTTTTGGGTCATGTTTTTCTGCTGAAACTTGCATGTTTGTATGCCATATTTCATGCCTTGCCATGTCTTGTTAGAGTGGCATTTGGTGCCTTAGGTTCGGTCCTCAGTTTGCGTACATGCGTGCACGCATCTCGAGTGTCTCATTTTCATCTCATGGCCTCTTATGTGAGTGTGGCTGAGGTCCACTCATGTTGGTGTAAGCCCATTATGCATTGTGTATGCCATTTTATTTCATAGCATTGCGTATACTAGGTTGTATGTTAGCGCATTGTGTATGCCATGTTACCTCGTGCATCGTGTATGCCATTTCATAGCATTGTGTATGCTAGGTTGTATATTAGTTGCATTTCATGCATATCATGCATATTGCATTGCGCTTGGGATAGGAGTTAGCCCGAGCACGGGAAACGAGGTACGTTTCGTACTCCAAGTGATGGAACGTGTCTCAATTCCAAGTCACCAACACTCCGGATTGTCCATGATGGAGTCTAGGTTTTGTTTTGTTTTCATGTGCATTCATTCTATATTGAGTAATGCATTTCGACTCTTCGGCCATCATGCATTGACATGCGTGATTGGTGGCACGAGGATCGAAGCATGCATACATTTGTGAAAATACATTGCCATGCCCTTTTCCTGCTCTCTGTTGCAGCAAATCAAGAATCAGCAGTCTTCCGGGGCTTGGCGCGCTTTCCAAGAATAAATTGCAAACAGAGGCTAATCGGCGCATCGCCGTGGATTTCTGCGCAAGGCAGCCCAAACATACATCATTCAGAAGAGTCAAGGCAGTCCCTGGCTTGCATGCCAGTTTACAGCTTTCTTAGTTAATTTGTAAATTAATTAGGAATTTGTATATATTTGGACTGTATTATTTGGACTGTACTATTTATTCGGACCCTCTGCGCGAGGGCGTAATTGTAATAAGTGTGCGTGCGTGTGATGTATGTCTTCCAACCCTACGTCTTTCTTCTCTTTTATTTACCTGCTTATGATGGTTAGATTAGGGCATGTTTAAATTAGCATACAGTATGACAGCTTGTTTGCATCATTCATCTGTATTGCATGCACCGGGCTCGGCGCATCATACTAACTGCATCGTATTTTCAATTCCAAGTTGAATACGTGTTAGCTGTAGCATTTCATATGCCATGTTTAGAATAGTCGAGCCTGCTATAGTTACATTTTTGCATGTGTTGCATTAGGCATTTCTGTATAGTTAGGATCATGCATGGATTTCTAACATAGCTTCTGTTTTGGCTTGGAGTACTCGGTGAGTTTTTATGCTTTAGCATCCTTGCATGCGTGTGAGTGACTGCCATGATAGCATGTTTACCATGAGGCTATATGCTTATGTGATATAACTGCCTTGAACGCCTGTGGGTGAAGGTTGGGTTGTTTAGATTGGAATAAATCATCAACTGTGAGTTTTAAGCCCACTAGATAGTGGCAAAACATCTTTTCTTAAGCCCACCTGAGGGTAGCAAAATCTGCATTTTAAGCCTATTTGCGAGTAGCAAACCATCTTTCAAAAACAAACACGAAATGTCTTGTTCCAATTCAGGCGCCCGGTCTATACTTGTATGCTGTGCGCATCACATAGTAAATCTAGGCTAATAACCGGAATAAGAACACACAATGTTTTTCAAAACTAGATATCATGGTTAGTAGAGGCCGATCTTTGATCGGGCGAGCGGGGGTGCTCACGAAGTGACCTTCCCCAATCGTACCCAAGTTCCTGAGCCGAGGCAACTTTGGTGATGACTGACACGTAGCCTTAGGCAACGAGTCAGGGTTTCCTAAATTTCCCAAAATAAAATATTTAGGTGGCGACTCTGTATCTGGCAAAGCAATCCATGTTTGGCACTTCTTTCAAAAATCTGTTTTCTCAAAACGATTTGCCAGATTTGGACTCTTTGGTTCAGATTAAGAACTGTGACAATTTGAGAGTCCTGAGCTGTAGTGACCCCAAATGAACAGAACGGGAGCTCACCCTCCCGGAGCGTTCGGGGACGTCTACATTATGTGGCTTGTCCTTCACTTGCCACGTGTTTGAGTGTCATTGGTTCTTAATGCCATGTTGACTTCTAGCCATGTCGGGCCTCATCAGTTGAATTATGTATTGGGCCCTAAGTAGTGGGCTTGGGTTGTTCATAGTGGGCTATAGCCTTTATGGGCCTACCCATGTCAGTAGTCTCCTATTCCCAAGTGCAGCTTTAGTCTAACGAAGGGAATAATGAAGAGAATGATGGTTGCTAGAGACCGGCGAGGTGAAGGGGCCGACCATGAGGAGGGCCGACCGCAACGGGTGATCGAATGGAGAGACCGACCATGAGGAGGGCCGACTGCGAAGGGTGACCGAGTAGAGGGGCTGACCATGAGGAGGGTCGACCGCAAAGGGTGACCGAGTGGAGAGGCCGACCATGAGGAGGGCCGACGGCGAAGGGTGACCGAGTGGAGAGGGTGACCATGAGGAAGGCCGACCGCGAAGGGTGACCGAGTGGAGAGGGTGACCATGAGGAGGTCCGGCTGCGAAGCGTGATCGAGTGGAGAGGGCGACCATGAGGAGGGCCGACCGCGAAGGGTGACCAAGTGGAGAGGGCGACCATGAGGAGGGCCGGCCATGAAGGGTGATCGAGTGGAGAGGCAGACCATGAGGAGGGCCGACCGCGAAGGGTGACCGAGTGGAGAGGCCGACCATGAGGAGGGCCGACTGCGAAGGGTGACCGAGTGGAGAGGGTGACCATGAGGAGGGACAAGTGACGGTGCGCGGGGCTCGAGGAGTGGCAGGGCACATGGTGCTTTGAAGTGGAAAAGACAAGGTAGGGGAAGGGAGCAGTGGATCGTGGGCGTACACGTGGCGGAATCCCATGATGAGGAAGGTTAGGCGTTGAGCAAGAAATGAAACGATAGGTTAATATAGGGTGTTGAAAAGACAGTTTTAGCGGATTTTTGAAAATTTTCAAACTGGCGAAATTTAATTGTGACCCTTGGAATATAGGCAAACCTTGGGCTTTTGGTATTATCCGTTTTACGTATCTCTTTGCAAACAACCAAAGTACTCCAAGTGTAAACTTCTTCGTGTCGAGTGATACACCGTTGCAACATTTCATGAACTATCTTGCACCAGCATCTGAAGCTATTCGCAGACACACGAGAGAGATGGCCCAAGAGGAAGCAACAACCGCAAGGGTTGATCCATTGGGCGACGATGATGCGGTAGATTTGGCGAAGCAATATCGTACGGAGTGTAGGGAAGGAGTGGGAGTCGGTGAGGCAGTGTGGGCTCGTCCAAGAACGATGATTGCAGCTGCGAAACCTATTAGCCAGGTGGAGCCGGACCACTGGCACGCTAAGCTAGATAGATCTACGCTTACAGAGGAGGAGTTGGAGGGAATAAGGAGGAAATACCAGATTTCCTCGGAGATAGGGTTAAGATTGCCCACGTCCAAGAAAAGGGTGTCGGATGTGCGGCCGGGGGAGTTCAGCTTGTATGAGGAGGCGTTGCGAGGGGGTTTGAGGCTACCTCTCCCCCAAGTAGTGGTGGGTGTGTCAAACAAGTTAGAAGTGGTGCTAGGGCAACTGATGCCGAACGCCTGGAAGATAGTAATGGCGTGTGCGAGTGCCTAACTGTAGGCGACCGGGGGGACGGCAATGTCAGTAGATGAGTTCTTCTCCTGCTACAAGGCCTCCGATCAACAAGAGACCTGGGTGACTCTGCAAACAGTGACAGGGCGGGGGCTGGTAGCGGGTCTTCCATCTTCGGTGAAGGGTAGAGGCCGAGATGGTTCTTTGTGACGGCGAACGGTGGAGCTGGGTTTTGCACAACGTGGAGGGTCCCCGCCAAATCAGTCGAGCCTAAGTTGGGCGGAGAGGCCGAAGACCGAGTGAAGAATGTGAGGGAATGGAGGGAAGAGAAAGGGGTGAGATGGGGTGAACTGGTCTTGCCTTCAACGTTGTTCGCCCTGAAATTGGGACCGCAACCGTTTGAGGAGGACCCAGCAAGGGAGGAGCTAGAGGCGTAGAGAAAGGCGGAGGAGGAGGAGGAAAGGAGATTGTTCGCCTGAGCGGACAAGTATAAAGAGGCAAATTTGGGTCCTGCTCTAAAGGTGGTAATAAGGGAGAGGATTCGACCTCGCCCTAAGCCTTTGGGAGATAAGAACCTGAGTGAGTTTGCTCCATTGCCACAACCCATAGACCCCCTGAAGGAGAGGGGCAGACGAGAGGTGGAGGTGGGACTGAAGAGGTCGAAGAAGAGGAGGGTTTCCATTGAGGGGGCTACAGATGCACCCGATTCAAAGAAGATAAGGGTTGGTGAGGAGGACACCCCCATGGCGGAGAAGGCAGAGGAGAGAGGAGTGGAGGCTACTCCAGAAGGGGTGGTTATCCTAGAGGCGCAGGGGGACAAAGGTTAAGGGGCCCAAGAGGAAGAAGAGCACATGAGTGCCATGGACCCCAAGATGCAAGTGGAAAGTGAGTCAGCTAGCCCTGAGGAGGGGGTGGAACAGCAGCCCAAGGGGGGTCCTGCGCCCCAAGAAGAAAGGGTCAAGCTGAAGACTGCCATCTACTATGCTCCAGCAGTGTCTGGGTGACTGAAGGAAGAAGGAGGCCCAGCCAGGACAGCTGGAGATCACTTTTTAGGGGTAGTGGAAGAGGCAGAATGGCCAGTTTCACTGAGGCCGAATTGCTAAAGGGGGTTGTGTTCTGCCCAGATGGAGGCGACGACCTTAGCAGGAGCCTTACTGAGGAAAACGGCGTACGCAAAGGGCGAAACTGAGTCGTTGAAGGCGAAGTTGGAGGAGGTGAAGGCCCAGCTTGAAAATTTGAGAATGGAGACATTATAGTAGAGGAAAAGCGCACGGAGTGCATGTGCCAGGGGCTAGAAGAGGCCCAGAAGGCGAAGAAAATGGAGGTGTTGACGACGATACAGAGGAATGTTGCCAACCGTGCCCATGCTGAGCTGCTCGCGACCAAGTTGGAGTTGGAGACAGAATGCCGCAAGGTGGTGTCGCTCGAATTCCAGCTGGTCGGTGAGCAGAAGAAATTGGAAGAGGCACAGAAGGCCTGCACTGTCGCCAACGAACGGTGGAATGAGGCGATGACCTATAATGAGGATCTACGCGCCCAGTCGATCAAAGAAAAGGAAGAAGCAGATCTGAAGATCGCTGGGTTGGAGAAAGATCTGGCAGACGAGCGCGCCAAGGTAGCGGCAAAGAAGGCGGGGCTGGAGAAGGCCTTGGAGGAAGAAATGGCAAAACTGGCATCTGAAAGGGCGGCATACCCTAACCTATGTGTTGCAGTGGTTGAGCAGTTCAAGGGACCCGCCGACTTCCAAATGGCCATTGATGCCGCGATCGCCAGCAACTTGGCAAGAGAGGGGTCTGGGGGGGCTGGCCCGTCAGGAGCGACCGTTGGGAGCAGGAGTGAAGAAGAAGTGATCCAGAGCTTCCAGCGGTCGGACTTCTACAAACATGAGATGGCTGAGTTCTGGGACAGCGGCTGGAAAACTTTCAAGCGAAAGGCTGAAAAGCTGTTCCCAGACTTGGACTTCAACACTATTAGAGTAGAGGAAGACGATGTAGCCCAGACCCCCTTAGATGAAGGTGTTGACGAAGAAGATCTTTTTTCGAGTGAGGAGGAATGATGAATGTAAAATTTTTGCGCTTTGTTTGTAAATAAAATTTTTGTTGTTGCTTTGTTTGTTGTTGTTGTTGTTGTTTTTTTTTTTTTTTTTTTTTGTGACTTCTGTAGTAAACTTATGTATAAGTTTATGAAGAAATAAAATTATGAGTTGTGTTTGTCACACTGTGGCCTTTGTCTTTGTAAAGCTGAAAAGAATGAGAATGGTTATTCTTAAAATATGAGAGTGAAAATATGAGAGTTAAAATATGAGAATCTTGAAGTGTTAAGTCATGTGGTCAAAGTGTTGAGAAAATGTGAGAGTGAAAAGGTCTCAAAATATGACAGTCTTGAAATGTTAAACTGTTGGCAAATGACAGTTAAAAAATGTAAAGAATGTTAAGAGGTGTGAACGCATTGACCTGGAACTTGACCAAGTATGGTAACTATGCTACAAACATGAAGTGGTAAGAATGCTTGAGCCATAATTAACCCAGTCTGGTTGAGCCTTTTGTGCTCAGGCTGGCTGAAGCTTTAAGTAATTTGGTCTGGCTGAGTCCTTCATGCTCAGTCTGTCTGAGGCTTTAATTAACTCAGTCTGGCTGAACCCTTCGTACTCAGTCTGGCTGAGGCTTTGAGTAACTCAGTCTGGCTGAGCCTTTCGTGCTCAGTCTGGCTAAGGCTTTGAGTAACTTAGTCTGGCTGAGCCCTTCGTGCTCAGTCTGGCTGAGGCTTTGAGTAACTCAGTCTGGCTGAGGCTTTCGTGCTTAGTCTGGCTGAGGCTTTAAATAACTCAGTCTGGCTGAGTGTTGCAATCAGGATGTTATGGGAATGCCACAGAGATTAACTGAGAAACAAGATTGTTTATCATTAAAGTGTAGCCCATTTGATCAGAGATTTACATCATATGAGAAGAGAATAAGAACATTCAAGTGCGTAGATTGTCAAAAAGGAAATACAGCAAAAGATTGATACAAAAATTGAACTTTTATTAAAAATAACGCTTCAAGTGCTCGGCGTTCCATGGATGGAGGAGGTCTCGGCCCTCGATGTCCTGAAGTTGGTAAGTACCCGAACGAGGTCTGGTTTTAACAACCTAAGGTCCCTCTCACTTGGCTGCCAGCTTGACCTCGGCCGGATTTTTGGTGGCAAGGGTTGTTTCGCGCAGAACAAGGTCCCCCACAGCGAACTCCCTCGGTCGGATTTTGCGGTTGTAGTGTGTTCTCATTCTCTGTTGGTATGAGGCCCGCCTGACAGCAGTGGTTTCTCGGAGCTCTTCAATTAGGTCTAGGTCTGCCCTCTTCGGTTAGTTCTAGATTTGGGTATAGAACCCTCGGTGTAGGCAGACTGATTTCCACTAGGGTGACCGCCTCAGCACCGTATGTTAAACGAAAAAGGGTCTCCCCAGTGGGGGTTCGAGCGGTAGTGCAGTAGGCCCAGAGTACATTTGGTAATTCCTCAGCCCAGAGTCCCTTTGCAGCTTCCAGCTTAGTTTTGATGATCTTCAGAAGAGAACGGTTGGTAACATCTACTTGGCCGTTGGCTTGGAGATGACCCGGGGATGAGAAACATGGCTAGATTTGAAGTTCTGCACAGAATTTCCTGAACTTGGCATTGTTAAATTGTTTGTCGTTGTCGGAGACGATGGCTTAAGGGATGCCAAATCGGCACACGATCGACTGCCAGATGAATCTGGCTGTGTTCCGCTCGGTAATTGTGGCAAGGGGTTCCGCCTCCACCCATTTAGTGATGTAATCAATGGCGACGATTGCGAATTTGGTTAGGCCTCGTCCAGTGGGCAATGGGTCAACTAGGTCGATCCCCCATTTGGCGAATGGGTAAGGACTGCAAAGTGTGATCAATTCTGTAGGAGAAACATGGGAGATGTTGGCAAAACGTTGACATTTATCACATTTAAGCATGAAGTCAGCCGCATCTTGGTTGAGAGTAGGCCAGAAATAACCAATGCGAAGTATTTTGTGGGCTAATGACCTGGCGCCCAAATGATTACCACATATACCCTCATGGACTTCTCTCATCATGTAGGTCGATTGAGCTGGATTGAGGCATCGCAGATGTGGGCGTGAAAAGCCACGTTTGTACAAGAGGCCGTTGACAAGAATGTAATTGGACGACCGGGCCCTAACTTTGGCGACCTGCTGTTTGTCATCTGGCAGTTCCCCCGTTGTCAAAAATAGAAAGATGTCGGCCGCCCATGGGATAGGTTCATTTGGGAGGAAGTGGACTTCCTGCTAGTTTGGGGAAATGGCAGAGTGGGTCAGATACTCAAGGCGGACACCGTGGCTGAGGTCTAACTGGTCTGCAGAAGCTAAATGAGCCATCTCATCTGCCTTGGAGTTTTCCGCCCAAGGGATGTGCTTGATGTGGAAAGTATTGAAGAGGCGAGCAAGGGGGAGTGCAATATCCCTATAAGCTCGCATTGTGTCTTCCTTGGCATCGAATTCTCCCGTAATTTGTCTGACAATAAGCTGGGAATCACTGAACACCCGAATATGGCTGACACCAATGTCTCTGGCTAGGCGGAGACCTGCTATCAATGCCTCATATTTGGCCTCATTATTGCTTGCATCAAACAAGAATCAGAGAGCACACTTGAAATAACCACCATCGGGGGCGGTGAGGATGAGACCAGCCCCACTGCCTTCTTTGCGGGATGATCCGTCGAAGTTGAGGGTCCAAGAATGGGGGTCTTCTGCCTCAGTCTGGGGTTGGGGGGTGGTGGAACAGTGGGCGGAGTGGGATAAGTGAATTTCAGGATGAAATTGGCAACAGCCTGTCCTTTGATCGCCGTTCGAGGTTGATAAGAGATGTCAAATTGGCTGATCTTAACCAACCATTGCATGAGTCTGCCAGATAACTCGGACTGTTGTATTACTTTCTTTAAAGGTTGATCAGTGAGGACCACTATGGAGTGGGCTTGGAAGTAAGGACAGAGTCGTCTTGAGGCGGTAACCAGGGCCAAGGACATTTTTTCTAGCAACGGGTAGTTCTGTTTGGCGCCTCTAAGAGTCCGGCTAATGTAGTAAACCGGGCGCTGTACTGAACCGTCCTCCCTGATGAGGGCTGCATTGACTGTGGTGCTCGAGACGGCTAGATAAAGAAAAAAGGCTCGCCTGTGAGTGTTTGGGAGAGTAAGGGCGGGTTGGCCATGTACTGCTTCAACTGTTGGAAGGCTTCTTCGGATTCGGTCGTCCACTCGAAAGTCTGCCAAAGAACTTTGAAGAAGGAGAGACACTTGTCCGTTGCACGGGAAATGAAGTGGTTGAGGGCGGCGACTCTGCCAGTAAGCCTTTGAACTTCCTTAACTGTTCGGGGTGACTGCATTTCTATCAGAGCCTTGATCTTTTCGAGGTTAGCTTTGATGCCTCGCTGACTGACCATAAAACCCAAGAATTTCCTAGATCCTACGCCGAAGGCGCATTTCTTCGGATTGAGCTTCATTTGATACTTCCTTAGGGTGCCGAATGTCTCTCGTAGGTCGGCCAGATGATCAGTGGAGAGTTTGCTTTTGACTAGCATGTCATCGACATATACTTCCATGTTCTGGCCTATCTGATGATGAAAGACGGCATTGACCAACCGTTGGTAAGTGGCTCTGGCATTTTTCAACCCAAATGGCATGACACGGTAATGGTAGGTTCCCCGGTCGGTGATAAAGGAGGTGTGTTCCTGGTCAGACAGGTGCATCAGAATTTGGTTATACCCAGAGAAGGCATCCATGAAGCTAAGCATTTGATGGCTGGCCGTGGCGTCAACAAGCAGATTTATGCAAGGAAGGGGATAGCTGTCCTTGGGGCAAGCTCGGTTGAGGTCGGAGTAGTCGACACAGAGTCACCATTTACCGTTGTTCTTACGGACCAGGACCACGTTTGACAGCCATATGGGGTAGTCCACGTTGTTGATAAAATTGTGCCTCAAAGAGCTTATCTACTTCAGCAGCGATAAGAGTATTGCGCTCCGGATGAAAAATGCGCTCCTTCTGGCGGAACGGTCGGAAATGGGGTTTGATGCTAAGACGATGGGTGATGAAAGAGGGGTCAATACCTGGCATATCGGAGTGGGTCCAGGAAAATACATCGTTGTGCTTAATCAGGAGGGCGGTGAGGTCGGACTTAGTCTAGGAGGATAGTTGGCTGCCGATCTTGACAGTTTTTGTCGGGTTGGTGGGATCGATGAGGACCTCGACAAGCTTTTCCACTGGTTCCCCTCTGACCAGCTCGTCCTCGTCTCTAACGTCGAGTCTTTCAACGATCATAGCCTCCTTGAGTTTGACCTCTTTAAGTGAGGCGACATAACATTCTCTGGCCACGGTCTGCTCTCCCCTCATTGTGCCGACCCCAAGATCGGTGGGGAACTTGATGACAAGATAGAAAGTGGATGTGATAGCTTGGAAGGCATTTAGGGCGGTGCGGCCAAGAATGATGTTGTAAGCAGAGGGGCAGTCAACAACAAAGAAGGTAAGTAACTTTGTGGTCTGTCACGGGTATTCGCCGATTGTGATGGGAAGATTATGGAGCTGATGGAGATCACCCGGTTTGCAGTGAAACCGACCAACGGGGTTTGGAGAGGAGACAAACTTTCCTCCCCGATCTTGAGCTAGCGAAAGACATTTAGGAAGATAATGTCGGAAGAACTGCCATTGTCGACGAGAACCCGTCTGACTTTGTAATTGGAGAGGAGGGCATAGATGATGAGAAGGTCGACATGAGGGTAACGGATGCCTATACAGTCGACCTCCGTGAAGGTGATGGGCTCCATCCACTGTTTGGGCTATTTGGAAGGCCGGTCCAATGTGGAAACTTCTTTGTCTGAGCCCTGCCTTATTTTTTTGAGTTCTGCCCGCTGGGCCCAGCGGGATGGTCCTCCACAAGCATGCCCGCTAGCAATAACTTTGATTTGTCCAACAGGTAGGGTAGGGTTACCTTGTGCCCGAGGTTGCTGTGGAGGGCGATCATGACCTTGGTTGGGTTATGCTAGTTGCGTGGAGGGGTGCGTCGACGGTTGTTTCTGATGGGTTCAGTCTTTTGCCTCTGCTGGGGGCGAGCTTCCGTGAACCGACTGAGACGTCCCTGACAGATCAGGCCCTCGACCTAGTCTTTGAGGTTAACACACTCTTCGGTGTAATGGCCCTGGTCTTGGTGGAAACGGTAGTATTTGGACTGGTCTCGCTAGTTAGAAAGAGACCGCGACGGTTGGGGCCATTTGAGGGGATAATCTCGCTGAATCTGGTTTAAGACTTGTTCCATGGGGGAGTTGAGGGGTGTGTATCTTTCGAACCGGCCAGGCAGTCGGGTTGACGCCGGCCGGTCGGCTCGGGGTGGTCGATCGGTATATTAAGGTGTTTGGTGAGTGTACTGGCTGTTTCTGGTTTTTGAGTCATTTCTCTTCTCTCTGGGGATCGGGTTTTTGGCTATAGGATCTTGTCGGGCGGCTAGGGAATCTTCGACGTTCATGTATTTTTGGGCTTTGGAGAGTAGGGTTACCATGGAGGTCGGGGGTTTTTAGAGAGAGAGAAAAGGAAGTCAGATGACCGTAGACCGGCCATGAAAGTCGTAAGGATGACCTTGTCATCGTTTTCTGCTACCTGCAAGGCTTCGGTGTTGAAGCGGGTAACGAAACTGCGTAGCGACTCTCCCTCGGTCTGACAGATATTGAGGAGTTGGGTTGCCGGATGTCGCTGGCGCTGGGCTCCGATGAAATGGCTGAGGAATGAGTCACTGAGGTGCTGGAAAGTGGAGACAGAGTCTGCTGGCAGTTGACTAAACAAAAATCGAGCCGACCCCTTGAGTGTTACGGGGAAAGCCCGACACATGATTTCATCAGAGAATGCGTGGAGGATCATGAGGGTCCGGTAGGTCTCCAAGTGATCAACTGGGTCTGTTGTACCGTTAAAAGAGTCGATGGTGGGCATTTTGAACTTAGGCGATAGAGGTTTGTCCTGGATGGAGGCAACGAATGGTGAGTTAGTTATGGTGGATGGTTTATTCGGTATGTTCTGCATGACTCCTTGGAGCTGGAGCTTCATGGCTCCGAGTTCTGTATCCCAGAAAGGGACGTTGTCACTACCGGAAGGGAACGGGGGCTGGACGCTACTAGCCTCTCCCTCGGGGGTGGGTGCCTGGACCGATGGATGTGGGGCTCGGGGTGGTAGGTTCATATCTGGGGGAGGTGGTCGCAAGCCCTCCAAGTTGGGCAGATGGGGCTGCTGGATAGCGTGGCTCGGGGCTCGTTCTTGGTTGGGTGGGGTATATCTGGAGGTGGTGGAGGGGGCGTAGGAGGGTTTCTTTGGAGTAGAGCATTAATCAGGGCTTGGTTTTGCTCGGCCAGGCGGTTAATGCTGTTGGTGAGCTCGGTGAAATACTGTGGTGGGTTGTTTTGATTGGGAGGGTCGGCTTGGTGGTTGGCAACATTGTGGTGAGAAGCCATGGATCTAGTCGTGACCATACACCTTAGTGGGTGGCAGGAAAGGGTTATTAGGACAGGGTCTCCCGCGACAATGAGCACAACTGGCGTGCGGAGCAAAGCTTTCTCACAGACGGCGCCAACTGATGATACTGCGGGTTCCAGATGGAACGGGTCGGACTGATCCACGCTTCCCAAATCGGTGTCCGAGTGACCAAGCCCACAGAGGAACTTGCAGAAGAGTTCAACGGGGAACAGGGAGTTCCCCAGCGAACCCTTCGACGAGCAAGTTAGAAAAAGAGATGGAATGTAGAGATAGATTAGAGATAGAAAGCTTAACCTTCTTCTTGTCTTCGACGTCTGCTTATATCCTCTGGTAATCATTTTGTTGTCCCTTCTGACCTGTTGCCATGGCCGAAAGTTTATGCTCTAACTTGCCTTGTTCATGGTGAGGCCGTTCTGTCTCGATGGGGAGGACTTATCGCAATAAATGCTGCAAGGGATTTCATTAATGGCTGATGTGCAGTGTAATAACTTTGCAAAATCTTTATCTGCTTATGTAGCTTGTCCTTTACCTGCCACGTATCTGAGTGTCATTGGTTCTTAATGCCATGTTGACTTCCAGCCATGTTGAGCCTCATCAGTTGAATAATATATTAGGTCTTAAATGGTGCTTTTGACTTGTTCATAGTGGACTAAAGTCTTTATAGGCCTATCCATATCAAAAACTAACATTTTAAAATTTTAATTATACATATTAAATTATTATTTAAATACAAATAGAATTATCCAAATATCGCGTGTCACCACCGTGGAAGATTACGAAATAGGAAGGGTAGGGGATTTTTGGCCCCATCGGACAAATCCCAAACAATTCATCGGTTGTTGACCAAACCCCACTGTCAATATCCTACGGTTCCAAAGTCATAACCAGAAAATCGATGTTAATAAATTGACCAAAATGCTCGTGCTTTCACCGTTAAAAACTTCCACCAAAGGATATTATCCAATAATCATTTCAAAACTGTTGGTCACAAAAAGCCAAATCTGTTTATTTTTAATTTTTTAAGTCCAGACTTTATCTTTTTTCTCATCTATCTTTATCTTTTTCTCATCTATCTTTATCTTTAATTTAAAAATTGAGATTACCCCTAGCACCTTTTTTTTTTTTTCCTTCAGTTTCCACATTTATCGTCACTAGCTCGTAGACGAAGGTAAAACTGTCTGGCTTGATTCGGAAAGTTGGATTCACTTTTTTAATTTACTGACTATTTTAATTCAGGTTAAAAAAACTATTTAGGTTAATTTTTTAATTTTTTTGATTTTTATAAAAAAGAATAAAATGATATGATTTAAATATGACATTTTATTTTATTTATTTTAAACTTATTTTAATTTTTTTTAACTAATTTAACAAAAAAAAAAAAAAAAATTCAACCTAACTCAATTGTTAACGACACCTTTTTAGCTAAAGGTCACGATTGATTGTTAAGTTATTTTTTATGAAATCAAGTCTAATTTAGAGGTTTAATTTTTGTAACATCACAACAATACCTATGTTATTATTTAATTTTCTATTTCTCTTTATTTAATTTCTCATATATTAAAATTATTTAAAATTTAGTATCATGAAAAATAAATAAAAAAATTAGACTACTCGTTGGGATCTACATATTCCACACATCTAATTCTTTACTCTTTATCTAACAATCAAATATCGAATTAACAATATGATAGGTCTCACATGTTTTTCCACTTACAATCCTACTTTTAGCGAGATAATCAAATGTGAGCAACTTTTTTTTTTAATACACACTTTAAATTTTACAATTTTATATCAAGTCAATATATTTTTTAAATATGAAATTTTATGTTCAATTGAAAAATTATATTGAGTAAACTTAAAATTATGAATGGTCCTACTAATGATAATATAAAGGTTGTCAATAAGAATTATATAATGTCAAAATATTTATAATCTTAGGTTTCGTTTGCCAGTATCACTTTTTAGTTTAAAAGTCCAAAAATCACCAAAAAAAAAAAAAAAATCAACAACCTATACAAAAAAAGTCAAAGATTTCATTTTCTCTCTACTTTTTTGACATCTTTTCGTGAAAAAATCAAAAAATCATCCCAAATATTCTAGTTTTTTTTACATCATATTTTAGCCAAAAGTCAAAAAATTACTAAAAAAGTTTGTTCCCAAACGAGGCTTTAATATATATTTTATATATTGCAAAATACTTTTACATATTTTTATTTATTCTTCAAACATTTTAATAATGTTATATACATTTTTCAATAATAATAACAATACAGAGTAGGGATGTAAGCAAAATCAAAAAATTTGACCAAATTGATTGAACTGGACTGAATCGGTCATATTTGGTTTATTTTGTAACAAGAATTGGTTTGTGCATTTTTTTTGTTTGATTTTTTTTTTCAATTTTTGATTTGATACATGTTTAAATACCTTGTGCATTGAATTAAACTAGAACCGACTGTTTCAAACATATATTACATTTATAATATATATCTAATAATGTAATGATATTAATAAATATAATAAATTATTAACCTCAACCATCTAAAAAAAAATATTAACCTCAATTAATTAATATTATCCTTCCTATAACCTAAGTTAGTAAACCCGTACTATACAAACCAACCCATAATATTAATTCTAATTCATTATTTTTGAAGTCTTACTATTTATTAATTTTTTTTATTTGTACTTGTTAATTTAGAAATTGGAATACCATGGAATATTATACTTAAATACCGATCATATCAAATAGCTTGGTTTGACATAATCAAAAAAAGTCAAAAAGTCACTATTCTATTTAAGCCACATCATCTTACTTAAGTCACATCACCTCTCTACCACATCACTTCAAACTCAACCCATACCCAACTCATATTTCATAAAAAGTTAAAAAGTGCACTTATTTAGTTTATCCCAAACAACCTTACACTCCGTTTGGATTGAAAAATGAAAAAAAGAAAAGAAATGATTATAATTTTTTATGTTCTTGTTTAGATGAATTATGATTATAAGAGTACTTTTGATTTCTCATCAAATCTCACTACTTTTGATTTAAAACAAAAAAAAAATGCTTGAGATCCCCATTTTTTGAAGACCCCCACAACCCCATTTGAATTTCCACCATTGATGTATGTATGAGATCCACTTATGTATATGTGGGGTCTACAACATCAATGGTGAAAATCCAAAAAAAATTATAGGAGTCTTAAAAAAATGAAGGTCTCAATCATTTTTCTTGTTGTTAAAACAAAACTTAAGTTTGATTTGATTTGATTTTCTTATAATTTCTCTTCATTTCTCACCCATTAGGCACCTTATTAATCATTCAAATAAATCATGAGTAATCTCATTTTCCTAATTTCCTTTTATTATTATTATTATTATTATTGTTATTATTTTTTTATGATCAAACCCCTCCATCCAAATAAAATATTATTTTAAAATAATTAGAGAGTTTCCAAATCAACAATGATTAAGACCTATATTTTAGAGATCTCTCAATGAATTTTAGCTATTAATTGTGTAGGCTCCACACATATACAAGTGAGTCTCATATATATATATATATATATTAATAGTTGAGATTTAAAAAAAATTATAGTAATATGTAAAAAAAAAAAAAAAAAAAAAAAAAAAAAAAAAAAAAAAAAAGAAGATCCAGGCATTTTTCGTTTCCAAATAGTACCTTAAAATTTATATTTTGGCAGCAAGGGGCAATTTTTAAAAAATTTCACCATTAACCATCCCTCACACGCGGCGGATAAGACAAGGGTAAGAATGTATTTTCGAGATTCACAAGATAGTACATCTAAAAGGGCATTTCCGTTAATTTCTGTACTTATATATAGAGAGAGAGAGAGAGACAGAGAGAGGAAGAAAGAGAAAGAGAGAGAACAGGCAAGGGATAGAGAGAGAGAGAGAGAGAGCAGAGACTACAGAGAGAGCGAGAGAGAGAGAGCACAGAGAGAGACGTTTGAGAGTCCGTTTATTCGGTTAAGTTTTATATGAAGGAAAAAGCATAGAGCCATGGTGTCGGACCAAGAGATAGCAAAAGGAGTGGAGACTGTACTCCGTCAATCTGACCCTAACGACGTCACCACCATAAACGGCGTCGTGCAACAGCTGGAAGCGAAGCTAGGGTTAGACCTATCCCACAAAGCCAGCTTCATCAGCGACCAGATCAACCTCCTCCTTCTCCGACCACATACCCAACCCCAACCCCAACCCCAACCCCATCCCCAACCCCAGCCCCAACCCTACCCTCCTAAAGACCATTTTGCCCTCCAACAATACCCCCAATTCGCTCCCCATTTTGCCCTTCACCAACACCAACACCAACACCAACACCACCTCCAACACCCCCAAAGCCACCTCTACCGCGCCGTCGAAGAGCTCAACTTCCGCAACCCTCTGCCGCCGCAGTCGTCTCAGTCGCGGCCACAACCACCGCTGCCCAAACGGGAAGCAAATGTTCAGAATGAGGCCACGAATGCCTCTCCAATCTCGAAGGAAAGGTTTGTTTTTTATCCCCCAATCGTATGTTGGAAGTGATATTGATAGTGTTAGGGGTTTATTTGTTTAAAATTTGGGGGCTATGTACGGGCATCCTAATTCCTAACCCTAGTTTTGGGTGGCGTGGTGGTTGTATGTAATAATAATATATAAAAGGATTTTTGCTATGTTGTTGTGAAATTTGGGAACTTTGACGCTCCAATTTTTGGTATTTTCTGCCGTTTACAATGGAAACAGCCAGAAACAAAAGTCCTACGGGTTAAAAAAAGAAAAAAAGAAAAAAGAAAAAAACTTACTTGAGCCGAAAATGTGAAATTCACTTTTGAATGGTGAAAAACGCAAAGCCCCTTGTGTAGGTTGGGTGCTTGAGTACCACCTCCCACTACCCCACGACTACTATCGCCATCACTACCTCTATTCACCTCACCTCACCACAACCACCACCACCAGCATATAATGACAAGTACATTAGTTTCAAGGTTGCAAACAAACATGGGAAAACATTTTCTATCAAAACAAACAAAGTGTGAATGTAGGAGAAATCATCACATAGGTCCGTCCCATATCGTACGTGGTATCTCCTTACAATTCTATTGGTTATATACCCACTATATCCTATTTTCTCTCCTATGCTTCACATAAAACAACTACAATTACCTTGTGGGCACACAACCTAGTTGGAATTCCCAGAAGATAGGATAATTCCTCGTGAATGTAGGGTTTTGTTTTTCATCTTTCAACAATGGATGTAATGTAATGGTATTATATTGGATCATGGTTTGATTTTGCTGGACCAAAGCAATGTTATTTGTGCAAAAATGTTCACTGGCTAAAAAAAAGTCCGCATTGTTTGGTGTGTATTGAGCAGGGATGGTTATTGTTCAATTATCATAAAATTATTTCTATCAGGTAGACATTGTTTGAGTGATTTGCAATTCCAACGTGCAAAAGCCTGTAATGTTCTACAATTTTACTGAAAGGGAATAAATCTCTCTACTTTAGTATATAGCTAGAGAATGTACTTTACTTAGTTGAAGACATCTAGTATAGATGAAAGTTATCCTAAGATGGTTTGGCATGCAAATGGTTCAATTTGATGGCCTTACAAGGACAATAAATAGGCCAAAAGACCATGTGTTGAGGCATTGAGGTATTGTGGAAAGTGGCCTATGGTTTAAGGTGAATTCATGTAGCCTAGAGTTGAAGGTGAATTCATGTAGCCTACCTAAGCAACTAGGGTTTAAAGCTTTGTTGAGTATATTACTTTTAAATTTTAATTAGTGTACTGTAGTTTTCTATTTATTTATTTATTATTATTTTTATTACATTTGAATAAATTATTTATATATTTGACATATAATAAATTTATATAAATTTTTAACATGTTCTAAGTGTATCGTGTCCATTTTTTGAAATTCGCCATTTCGGCATGTCGTGTTCTCTCCAAAGAGGTTGATTCTCTTGACTCAAACCCCCACCACAATTCTAGGGTAGATGAGCATTTTTATTGCACTAGGTCATGACCTTTACAATTTTTATATGGTAAGTTACATATTGTTCATTAGAAATGTATTGAAAAGAGATATTGCTTTAGCATACAACTATACAAAATGGTTTATTTTGAAAAAGTCGTATGAGGTTATTTTCCATTTGTTGTTCTTGAATGTACTGATAAGATGTAATTTGGTTTGAGTTGAAGTTAGAAGGGAAAGAAAGAGGAAAAAAAAGGTCCATTGGTTAAGGCAGTATGTTAAGTCATTATCACTTTTGAATTAGGCCAAGTTTGGGAAGTCCCAAATAATTCATCTTTTTATCTTTTTTCCATTACATCACCTCTCTACTTTTCTACACATCTTTTCGTAAAAAGACAAAAAGTGCACTTATTTAGGTCATCTCAAACAACCCCTTAATAGCAGATACAAGGTAGCCTAAAGCTAAAGGGCGAACACCGATTATGTAGCCTACCTCAAGTAGTTGGGATCATGGTTATCAAAATTGTGATCCGAATTGTAGGATGGTACTATCCTACGATCCTAAATTGTCAAAACGATCCAAATCGTTGTAGGATTGGTGTTATAGTAGGATCGCAAGTAGGATTGTATGGAATTGCAGTGGGATCGTAGGTAGGATTGTTGGTTTTATGATTTTTTACCTTATTTTTATTATGTACTTGTATTTTTACCTTATTTTTAATATCAAGTAGAATCTTACGATTCTCGATCCGATCTTACGATCTAATCCATGAGACCCTCTCAAACCTATGTAGGATCCTGATTTTAATAACCTTTTGGGACGTGACGTAAGTGATGTTGAACTCTGATAACAACAGTTGCCATTGAGCAGTCCTTCCTGATAATGTTGGCTTCTCGAATAGATACTTCAATGGGTCCGTCTTGGACAAAAGCCATGAGCCAAAAGGATAGATTCAGTTCTCCGGGAGCACATTATCTTTTTCTTCCACTTGACTTGAAAGAAGGGTTTTTTCTACTTGTTTACTGAGCGAATCACTTGACTAATGGTAACGGGCTCCACTAACTGACTTCACTTGCAAAGTTTGCGGACTTGTTTTGCTATATTTGGTGTATATAGTGTATTTATTTGTCTTGTACCTTGGGCTGCCATGTCTATTGCTGAATGGCCCCGTTTGGTAGAGCTGTGGGAAAGTAATTATAACTTATAGCCTAACAGCTTATAGCTTATAACTGTGAACATAAGTTTTGACTTATAAATTAAGTTTCTCCTCCCCCACTCAAAGAATAAGTTGATTTTTGACTTACAAAAAGCTATAAGCTGTATTATTAAGCTGAACCAAACACATCAAAATAGCTTAAATTAAGCTAAAAGCTGAAATAAGCTAGAAATAAGCTCTACCAAACTGGGCCAATATCTGATACGTGTTCTCTTTGTTCTTCTCCTTATCCTTGCATCACATTCAACTTGTGACATATCACACTCCTATTATTGATCCATACCCAAGCCATTTCATTGAATTTTGGCGTGCGCCCACGGCATGCAATTGTTTTTCTAGAGCATCCTTCAATGCTTGCTTTGTTGGATGTTTAACCTACTTCATAGGTGTTAAAGAGTGGTGGCATGATTCTTTTATCATAGACCGTTAACAGAGATGAATGACTGTAAATTGAAGCTGAGTTGGTGGCCAATGAGAGTCAGACTTTGCAAAGCAAGCTTGTGAAAGGCTGGGAAAAGCACTAGCTTGCTAGTAATGATGACCAATTGCTGGCGGTCAATTTACTCTTCCTTCCAGATGAACATGAAAAGGAGAATGAAGGGGAAGAGAAAGGGAAAGATTTTTGCTTGTATAATGGGACCTTGTTCTTGACTAGTTGAGTAGCTAGACCTTTTTTGATCCTTTAATATTGACCAAAGAGATGGCATGACCTTGCCGGGCTTCCAACCTGTCAATTTCTTAATGAATGAACCATTTGTATTGGATTGATACATCCGCCGTACCAATTCGGCGGATGCTCGGGTTTCATCATTCGAATAGAATCTTGAATTAGAATAAAATGGGGCAAGCAACCAATACTACCAAAGATTAGTTAAGATTGGTTTAGTCATTACCTTTTGTTAGTTACATGTGCACTATTTTTTGCGCCATCCTTTCTTGTCTTGCTGTTGATTGATCTCAGCTTTCTAATTTTAGCCTTGACCAATTTCCTAACCTGATGTCTTTCCATTTTAAAAGAAAAGTATTTTGATCATCTAACATTATATACCATAAGAAATAACTGTTTCGTAGGCTTGTGGCTGTGTTATTAGAATGGCGTACTTCATTATTAATCAACCACCATTTTTGATGGGGAGCACCCCATCATCATCATTCGCATGGAAAATCGGATGCAGATTTCTTTCCTTATTTTTTATCTTCTTTTTTTACCATGAAATATAATTAGCTACAAATCATATTTTGGAGTCTCGATTTATGTGTACAAACCATTAATGTTTTTTTAAGGTTTCCTTCTAGCGGCTAGTGCTTTAGCGTTTATCATCTGCAATGTTTAATGATTTATATGTGAGATGGCAGTTAACCAGTTATATGCAGGTGCAGCTGCAGCTGCTTGTTGGTACTTCTTATTGCATAGCAGCTTATTTGGCATTTCATCACTTTTGTGTCACATCACATCTTTCCTATACTGACAGAAAATCAGTGTACTAAAATAAAATAAAATAAAAGAGTACACAGTTCTCAGTGGGGATGTAATTATGATGATGCATAAATAAATTTGTTGCCTTTTTTTCCACCAATCTGATTTTATTGCGTGTTGTTAGTTGAAAGATTGCTATGCAATCTCACCTGTGATAATCATATAATATGGCTCTTTTGTTGAGTGATAACATCTTATGTACAATTGCTGAATGTGCTAGACTCTTAATCTACAATTCTTCAGTCTTTTCATTTAACCCACCAAAGATAGCCTCCTTTTGTGCTATACTGCAAGACTGATTTGTCTTTGTGAATTAAAATTTTCATACAGTGCTCCTGCTGGAACCAAAAGAAGAGGTGGGCCAGGGGGTCTAAACAAGGTTTGTGGTGTTTCACCTGAACTTCAGACCATTGTTGGAGAGCCAGCCCTGGCAAGAACCGAGGTTATGATTCTGAGACCAAGCATTTTCTTTCTCATTCTTCTTTCTTTTTCCAAGCTTATTTCTTGCATTCAGTTTGATCTGTTATTTTAAACGACCCCTAATTATATGGGCATATTAAAACCCTCATTTGGCTTGGTTCAGATTGTGAAGCAGCTGTGGGCATATATTAGGAAAAACAACCTCCAGGATCCAAGTAACAAGAGAAAGATAATCTGTGATGATGCTTTGCGTCTGGTTTTTGAAACAGACTGCACCGACATGTTCAAGATGAATAAACTGCTTGCTAAACATATTATTCCACTTGGACCGAAAAGTACGTAAGAGGAACATGATTTTCATCGCAAAATGACTTTGCTCTAGTTTTTTATATTGATTTTCTTTCTGTTTAATATTTACAGAAGAATCAGTTCAATCTAAAAGATTGAAGGTAGATGTCGAGTCTGCACCTGAAAGTACAGAACCTGGTCCAGCTCCTGTGATAATATCTGAAGCACTTGCCAAATTTTTTGGTACTGGAGAAAGGGAGATGCTCCAATCAGAGGCCTTAAGCCGCATTTGGGAGTACATAAAGGTTAACCAATTGGAGGTAGGCAGTGAAGTTGGCATATCTGTGCCATTTATTTAGTTTTTAGTGACGAAGCATTTTCTCTCACTTTCTCTTTTTTGGGGTCATACATACAAGTGCCTTGGAGACTTCGAATCGTAAAATGGCTCAAGCAGTGATTTGTTTGGTTCCTTCTATTAAATATCATGTACAATTGTCAAGTTTATATCTTGATTTAGTAAGGATATCCAATACTTGCGATTTTTGTCACCTGTATTTGATGCCAGAGTGATTGCTTTTCTATTTTTAATTGCATGATGTCACCTCTGGAGTGGGTGGGTGGAGCTGCACTTGATATTGCTGGTATTTTGTTAATTGTCTAACAGCTGATATTCTGTGCTTGTCCGAAAAGTTGATATAATCTGCCAACTTGTGCTACGTTGCTAATCTTTATGACCGTTTTCTTGCAGAAAATAAGTTCAGTGCTTAATATTCATTTCTTCTGGGTAGCTAGTCGTTGTTGATCAGTTGCTCCTGTTGTTTCCTGTTACAAATTTTAAATTAGTTGGTATATGGATCCCCATTGCTAAATCATCAAAGTCCCTCTTGTTATGGAAAAAGAATTTTTACCAACTGTGAAGAGGAGCATTGCTTGTCTATTTCCGACCTTTTCTTTGAGATTTTATGGGTGTGTTTGATTTGTGTTTGTAGAGTAGTTTTTGAGATAAAAAGTACGAAAACTTGTTTGGTTTGCCTTTTTTCAGAAATGGTTTTGGAAAATTGTTTTGGGGAGAGAGTTTTAAAAAAAATGATTGATTTGATGTGTATGAGAGAGAGTGTGATTTTGGAAAGTAGGTAACCAAACAAAATTTTGAAATTTTTTTTGGAAAAATTTGTTTGGTTTGATTACTCTTGAAAATTTGTTTGTAGAGAATTTTTTCCAAAATTTTTTCTCAAAAACAAACCAAACAAGGCCTATCTCTCTCTTTTTTTTTTTTTTGGTGTGTGTGTATTACCTCATAATAATTTGTGGTTAAATGTTTTAAAATTTTTCTAGGGTTTTATTTTTTATATTTGTATATTTTTTTTTGGCAGTGGTTTATCAGTGTTCCAAACTCTAGGTTAAGGGAAGGAATCATTTTGTAATTCAAATTTTTATGGCTTTGCTTGTATACTTATAGGATCCTCTGAACTCAATGGCAATATTGTGTGATGCAAAGCTTCAGAAGCTTCTTGGATGTGAAAGCATTTCCGCATTGGGTGTACCTGAGATGTTGGTTCGCCATCATCTATTCAAGCGGTGATGATGTCTGGGTATGTAAACTGGTGAGTTTAAGACTGAAACTGACTCAGCAAATGGACAACTTATGTGTATATAAAAGTGCAGTTTCATTTTGTAGGGAACCATTAAATTGATCAGGTGTTTTATATTGCCATGTATTTTCATCATTCTTACCTCAATGACAGGTAGTGTGTTAGCTTCCTCATTCATGTTCTCTGTTATATTTGCTGCATTTTGTTTTCTGGTGTTTATTAGTTGTGCTTTTATCCAACGAAGCACTTATGTAGTGTTTGGTTCACTGAAATGAAATGTCATTCCTTAGCTTCCCTATGGAATGTCCATTCCCTTGCCATGGTGAATAATGACTCCATTTATGATGTGTTTTTCATCATTTTTTTAGTAAATCAAATGTGCGAAATGAACATTATGATGGATTGATCATTCCATTCCAGGGAACCAAACAGAGCAATTAGAGTCTCCAAGCCTGAATAGAAATTAATAATAGAATTCTGAAAATTCAGCTGCACTTTCCTTGGACTTTCAGTACAAATATCATTAGCTTCACATCCAGTGTTGATTTTGCCTTAGTTTGACGTGCGTGACTTTGCCCTACAAAAACACCAAATCTAAGCTGTCTCTTTGATTTCCTTGGCCTGCCATAAAGAAGACACATAAAGTTGGACTGTAAGACCAAGTTCTTGGCATCACCATCTTTGCTGCCTTGTGTTTCATGACCTTAAAATCCTGTATGTCTAACCTATTAACTTTGACCTATTTAGTAGTCAGAGACTGATCCCCAATTTATTTATTTTTTATTTATTATTTTTTTAATATCTTCATCCTTGATATTTGGTCATCTGCTTGCTGCTGTTTAACCTTTAACAAAGTAACAGGATATTTGGCTCCCAGCTCAATTGTTGAATAATTCAACTTTTCAATTGTATTTCTTGCAGGTCTGAAGGGTTATTGGCATATAGTTGTTTCTGATGCCATGATGGATGATAGCTAATGAACATGTTGATCTTTTATTTTTTTTTGTTTGTTTAATTCTTAGTTACTTCTTTGTTTATTGACGTGGTTAGATGTTATGATGTGACTCAAATTAGTTATTTTCCAGTAGAATGAAAATGTACCTTGGGCTAATGGCAAGAGATATGTTGTAATTATTCTGCCATTAGCCTGGTTTAGGTTTTGTTGCTCATCTTATGTTGTTTTCCCATGCAAATACCTAACCGGGCTTTGGGATGGATTAGAAGGTGAAGCTGAGTGGAATGGTAAATTCTTTCAACTTCTTGGTAGTGATCAGTAAATGTATCGTGTAGATGCAGCACCTGTTCATTTTTGTGAAGAAAGAATTGCTTTATCTTGTTTTACGTCTGGTTTACCTGCTAAGATGGGCAAAACTGGAGCTTGGCATTGGCCAAAAGTTGATGTGTTTGACAAAATCTGTTCATTTTGTGAAGAAAGAATTGCTTTATCTTGTTTTATGCCTGGTTTACCTGCCGAGATGGGTAAAAGTGGGGTTTGTCCTTGCGTTTTTAGTGGCTAAAAAAATCGATGTGTTTGACAATTGCTAAAAAAATATATTTTTTGTTTTGTTAATGGGAAAGTTGACTTTTTATATTTTTTAGTAGCTTTTTTAGTTCTCACTCGTTCTACTTTTTTTCTTATTTCAAAAGTCAACTATTTTTTTAATGATCCAAAACAGGAGGAGAGGCATATGATGTTCATTATGGTTGTGATTGTTGAATGGCTGTCAAAATCTTAGTGTCCTTGATTTTCAGTTCTCATTAGTTTCAAATATGATTAACATCAAATCAATGGTAGTGGAAAGTTGGTACATGAAAATAGTTGTTACAGGTCAATGGTAGCGGAAAGTTGAAAACTGTGTAGTTAAGGTTGCTTTCAAGATTTTGTGAAGCTTCAAGTTGCATACATGTAAACAGAGATGACCAAGAAAAAAAAAAAGAATACAAAAGAAAAAGTGCACCAATTGTACTCCATTAAATTATATGTACAGTCATTTATATTGAGTGAGGTGGGTTTGGACAGGTCAGGTCAAAATTGATTATGTATTAAAATAATTTTAACTTAAATTCTTGCTTATTTAACTAATAAAATAAATGGGTTAAGTTCAATTGTGTAGCTCGACTAACCCATTTATTTTATCGAGTTCTCTTTCCAGGTTTTTGTATTTGTAATTTTGGTTAAGTTTATCACCTTTAGTTGAGCATGTACGTTACTATTCAATCTAATAAAATTAGAGAAATTTTTAATCCTACCACCAATAATGTAAAACAAATATATGATTGGAATTATATATCTCCATATCCATTGCAAAGTAAAACATGAACAAGAGGGAATTGTTTATTCCACTAATCAAGTTGGATAATTAATCTTATCTATTGTTAATTCTCTCACTATTAATTCCAATAATCAAACAGAACCAAAGAGCTTTACAAAGAGGAAGAGTAAGGCAGTCATGAGGGGAAGTATTAGCAAGAGATATATTGCCTTCTTTACCTTGCCATTGAAGGCTGCATCATACAAACCAATCTTGTCCATTACAGTCAGCACAACACCCATCATTTTCTGGCATAAAGAGAGTAGAGAAGAAAATCCATTAAAACCAGTTGATCGTAATACGATTTCTCCAACAAAACTGTAATTTAAACTTCCGGCTCACCAATCGAAGGGGTTCAATGTGAAGAAGTGGTTCCATGAACATCTCAACATTCCTGAATCATTTCATGTATCAAAGTAATAAAATAAAAAAAAAATAAAAAGTAGTATAGGGAATTACTTTGCTATTAATATTTAATACGTGCATTCGATGATCAAATCTTTTTTATTCTGCAAATTAATTGTTCACTAACCTTATCACTACCTTCCCTTGGTAGATATGGCATGTGTAGAAGCCGAAGCCCTTTCCCAGAAGTACATTAGGTGTGTTCCATTCTGCACCAATAAACAAATAAATAATAAAAAAAGAAAAAAGATGCCAAATGGAGTAAAGCAGGCCATGCAAGAATATCACTTGGGGGCAAGGAGGAGAAGGAACAAACCTAATCTCCAAGCAACACTAACATTCATTCCATCATTCAATGTTGGTTGCACCACAAACTGAATGTTGTTTCCCAAGCATTTCATCAAGGTAGAGAAGAAATCCACTACTTGCTGCAATAGCAATCCAATGCAAATTAGATAAGACCATATCCACATTAAAAATAAAAATAAAAAAGCAAAAAAATTAGTAAACCTTTTTTTTCCTAATGGGGGTGAAAATTATTTAGGCATGATAATTGTTGACATTAATTTGGGTTGGGTTTCAACTCAAACCTGGTGCCATGGACCACTCGACCCAATATTTCTAATGAGTTGAAATTATGGGATCTCAATCATCTATTGTTGAGAACACTTGACGAAAACACAAAATAGATCTTCGTGTATTGACAGAGTGAAATTTATTTTCAATGTGGATGGACCTCACCGTAACTAGATTTAATTCCAGTCATTCATTATATTTTCTGTGAATCATTCTGTAATTTAATCTGTGTTCCTTGTACTTCCCACCATTAAATGAGGAAATGAGAATGATTTGACTTTCGCCATTAGGTGAAGTTAAAACTGAGAACAAGAATTAAGACAAAGAAAATAATGTGTGATCTAAATTCTCACACTTCTGTTGTGGGATCTACGCTTTAAATGAATATGAAGCACACACTAATTTTCTTTATCTTTTTCTTTGTCTGAATTTCTGGTCCCCAAGTACTCTACTGAATTTACCTTCTTTCCATGGAAACTTTGGAAGATGGAGATGAAGTTGCTAACACATCTGCATTCTTCTGCAATTACATCAGATAGCTCACTAATGTTTCTATTTCCTATTGCTGTGTAAAGCTTTAGGACTGTCTCCAAAGCTCTGTTATCTTCCTCTCCTGATCCTGAATTTTTGGCACCCAATGCCACCATTGATGAACCTTTGTACCTTGTTGGGATACTTCCATGGATCAAACCTTGCTGACACAACAATGGTAAATGAATATCTAAATTTTTGTGGCTGGTTTTTGGATTCAGACGAGGAATGCATGAAATTCTTGATTCAGAGATCAATGGAAGTGAGTTGGAGAACATTTTGCAGCTAAATTGAGTTAAGGGGATAGAAGCTAAACCCATTTGATGAATGCAAATCAGCTTGGAATTCAACCAAGACCAAGAGGAAAGACATGTTTTATAGAAGAATAATAAAAGAAAAAAGACATAAAAAGAACAAAAAAGGGAAGCAACATATAGCAAGCTAGGGATCTTTCTTAAAAGTTGGAAAACTATGGAAGATATATATAAGAAGTCACACATTTAAATCACCCAAACCAAACATAACATCCCATCCTAACCAAATATAATACATCACTCCCTTTATCTAATCTTTTATATGATGGTATAATTGATTCTCCATTATCTTATTATATATCTAATTTCTTTTATTCCATCTAATTATATGATATAACTTATCACTAACAATTCTATCAATAATCATATTATATCCAATCCCATATGAAAAATAAAATAAAAAAAGGGTCAATCAAATGTGCCGAAGAGACTAAGAAAGTGTTGAGATGAATAATAGAAAACAGGGATCCGAAGCCAATCAAAGCATATGCCTATGTTTATTGTTAAGGTGCCAGTTGGTGAGAGTTGGCTGGGTTAAGAGAGTATTCAAGCCTAACTTAAATTGTGTTAAGAGTAGGGTGCTAACGAACCCAGTTGACCCACCAAAACTAATCAACCTGACCCAACCCATATGCTTTTAAGCGGTTTCGACAATATGGGCAGACAGATACAAGTGGGGAGTTTTCAAATCCGTCTATATTTGGACGGATAGTGGATGGGAGGCCACCCGACCCAACTTGATCAACCAACTCTCCTAAAAAAAATAATGTTATGCTTTCATGCTTTGTATGTAAAAAAAAATAAAAAATAAAAAATAAAAAATGGCCTTTTATTTTGTAATAATATTAGCTATTTATGACATATCAAAGTTGGACATTTATTTTTTTTAATAAAAAATGAAGAATACAAAAGGAGAACTTACCAGTAAATTCCATACACAAAGTTCAAAATCCATATAGTTCCAAAACAAAATACTTGCACCAATTAGTCATATATATTTTTAATTGTAACAAAAAAAATCCTATTTTTTTTTTTTTATATATTTAAATTTACAGATGATGCTACATCCTACCACTGTCAGACTTTCGTTAGACAGTCACCGGAAACTCACAAGAATGTTAAACATCATCGGGAAGTCACCGAATGTTTGTCGGAGTGTTCTGAATGTCACTAGAAGTCGTCAGAATATTCAAAATGTTCGCTGGACGTTAAGAACATTGTTAAAGACTCACCGAAATGTCCAGACTATTGCCAAAAAAAGAAAATAATAAATGGAGAAGTTAGAGCAAAAAAACATAGCAAAATGTGCTAAATATTGATAAATTGAAAGAGAGAAAAAAAAATAATAAAAAAAATAACAACAAAAAACAGCAACAATGAACATATGTTATTTTTTAATTTTTGTAGGGTTTAAGCAAATAATCTTCAATATTGATCAAACTGGAAAACAAGTTTTGAAACTGTAAAATATTACATTTTCAAAGCAAAAATCTATTAACATTTATCCTTATTAATCAAACTAAAAAACTATAAAATTTTATAGTTTTAAAGAATGTTATGAAACTGTAAAATTTTACAGTTTTAAACCATGATCCATTTTTTTCTCTATTAAAATAGGAAAAAAGAAGTGTATAATAGAGAAAAGATAGAAAAATTGAGAGATCGAAGGGGGAGAGAGAGAGAGATATTTTGGCAACTATTTTTTTATTAAGATTTAGTTGGATGTGATGTAGATCTAAGTAGATCTAGTCATCTTCTTCGAAAACATATCTTCTTCACTGTCGGTAAAGGTAAAACAAAGAGTCGGTGGTCGGTGGTTGTCGATGAACTCCAACTGATGGTGGTCGTTGGTCACCTGTGACTATATATCAAAAAGAGAAATAGAAGAAGTAAGACGTGGTCACCGGTCACCAAAATCAGAAGAAAAACGTTACAGAATTTTTAGGTATAAACAAAAGGTTGCAGGATTAAATAGGCCACACATCTTTCAAGACTTGTTGGTAATTTACCCAATAAAAAAATTATGTTCTCAAATAAGGCCCAAAATATTAAAAAATCTACTCTAAAATAGTTTGAAAAAATGCTTAAAACAGTAAAATCCAAATTGACAAATTGACTTGTATCCACTCGCCAACTTGCACAGCTCGCTCAATTCGCATCCATTAACTAAGCAGACAAATGCAGATTGATTTTTCTCAATCTGCCTAAGTTCAGATAGATGACGAATGGAGGGCCACCTGACGTAACCTAATTTGCAAACACCCCTAGTTGAGAGTTATCCAAGCTCAATTTATAACTTGAACTTGTCTACTCAAGCATGATCGAAGCTAAATAAATTAGATTCAGGTTAGGCTTCAATTGCCCACAATTATGAGCTTTATTTTTTCTTTTTCATAAATTTTGTTTTTCCAACTAGGCTCATTATATGTTAAATTTTCTATGGACATGAATGTTTGGTCAATCATGAAGAACTTTAAAATAAATAATTGTTAAATTACACTTTGCACCATTGCACTTTGTATCAAGTCTCACTTTGGCCTCTACACATGAAATCATGACAGTCAATTCATTGCATTTCTGGTCAAATCTCACTTTGGTCTCTGCATATGAAATTGTGACAGTCAACCCCCTGTACGTTTGGTAAAATCTCATTTTGGTCCCTACATAAGTGTCAATATCCCCTTTCTGTTACTCAATTATTAAAATTTTAACAGAATCTAGTCATGTGATAAGAATGTGAATACGACATGAGGGTAAAAAAGAAAAATTATCTACATTTTCCACTAGTATACACTTTATCCAAAAAATTTACATCAAAATATAATTGTATTAGACTAAAACAAAACGCAGATTGTGAATAATTAAGAAGATGAACTAAGGCTTTGCATAAATTGGAATCATGAAACTCTATTTTTCAAAGTAACACAGTTTTCTATCTATTCATTTTTCTTTCTCTGTCGCATTTGTTTTATTTATTTCAAAAGCTCTACTTTCTTGCATTTTCGTCCCAATTTTTACCATACGAACATATATATATATATATATATATATATTATATAACTCTCATGTACTTATCACATAGGACAAAGTGTATTGGTGGGAAACATGGATAATTTTCTTTTCTTACTCTCATTTCGTAGTTACATTTTTGTCACATGATTGGATTTTGTTAAATATTAAAAAATCAAATAACAAAAGAGGGACATTGACATTTGTGTAGGGATCAAAGCAGGATTTGAGTAAAAGTGCAGGGGGTTGACTGTCATGATTTCATGTGTAGGGACCAAAGTGAGATTTGACCAAAAGTGTAAGGGGTTGATTGCCATGATTTTATGTGTAGCAGTCAAAGTGAGATTTGGTACAAAGTGTGATTTACCCATAAATGATTTAGGGTAAATTTCCTGCAGATTCTTATAGTTGAACTTAATTCTCATTAAGTCCTATCTATTTGTCGTTGAAAGTTGGTCCTAGCAAAAGCGTCGCTAATTTTTTTTTTTTGGTGACGATTTTCTAAATATGTCGCTCAAAGTTGACAATTAGTAAATTTTTTTGTGATGATTTTTTGAATGTTGCTAAAAACTAATAATTAGTGGCTTTTTTAATGATAATTTTCTGAATATGTCGTTAAAAATTGACAATTAGTGATATTTTCTGTGACGAAATTTTAAATTGTCGTAAAAAACTGACAATTAGTAACTTTGTTTTAACATTGTTTTTTAAGAAAACACTAATTATTATATGATGTATTAGACAATAAGTCCACCTATTGAGATCTACACATAAGCCCCCCATTAATTTATATGATAAAAAAAGATGTAAATGAAAGACAGGGCCGGCCTTGGGCATAAGCCTACCAGGCTATGGCTTAGGGCCCCTCAAAATAGAACTAAAAAGGGGGCTCCTTCCTATTATAATTTAGTGTAATATATTAAGAATGTTTTTAGTCTTAAAAAAATTAAAAAATTCCTAAACTAACTTAAAATAAATTAATCCATTAAAAAATTGAGAGCCCTTCAAAAAAATTAGCATTGTTATCCATTGAAAATAGATCCCAAAAAGGGGCCCTTTATATTATAGTTTAGTGTAATATATTAGGTATGTTTTAAATCCAAAAAAAGTTAAAAAATTCCTAAACTAACTTAAAATAAATTAATCCATTAAAAAATTGAGAGCCCTTCAAAAAAATTAACATTGTTATCCATTGAAAATAGACCCCAAAAAGGGGTCCTTTATATTATAGTTTAGTGTAATATATTAGGTATGTTTTAAGTCCAAAAAAATTTAGGAAAGCCCAAACTAACTTAAAATAAATTGACTCATTAAAAAATTGAAAGGCCCATTTAAAATAATCGGCATTGTTATCCATTGAAAATGATTTTGCAAAAAAACTAGATTATGCAAGTATGATTGATTTATTTGCTTCTAAAAATGCAAGAAGAGCGAGAATCAAGTGATATTTATTAATTGTTGTAATATAATGCTAAGTATTTTTTGTGATTTTGACACAAATCTTTTGTCCTTTACCTTCAAATTTATTTATTTATTTATTTTTTCATTCAATGAAAAAAAAAATATGAAGGGCCCTATAATTTTATTAGTTGATTATCGACTTTGAATCCTGAAAATCTCAAGATCGGGCCTGATGAGAGAAAGGAGAATTGATGAACAGAAGTGCCACTACGGTGGTTTTTCTTATTTCTGTAAGATAAGAAAAGGAAAAGGATAGAATTTTGTGGCTAGTATATTATATATATAGTGAAAATGATCTAACAGTAGAGATAATTCTAGTATCATTCAAGAACTAATAATTTACATATATATTTAATATTTTTATATATCTACATATAATTATGATTGCTCAGGCTGGTTGGTATCTTTATCCAAGTTCAATTCTAATTTTTTATGGGGGCCTTTTTAAAATTCTTCCCAAATTGCACCAAATTTAAAAATATCCATACCTCAAAATTTTTTGAAGTTGCACGCCTGCTTTCTTAGGGTGGAGGCTGAACCTTGGGCTTAAAAATGTTACCTAACCTTCTCATTCCAAATAGTCCAATTCCATGGGCCTAGTCCATGTTCACAAAGGTTCTTCTCCACCATTCGTGAGAGATAGAGTTGGCAGAACTCTAATGGACTTTTTAAATGAGACTTGTTAGGTAAAATAATTAGCTATTTTTATTTTTAACTTTTCCAACGGGCTCTCTAAATGCTAAAGATAATTTTGCTCCATCTTTTTTTGATCTCTACATTCAGAGAGCTCTTCAAACTCTAAGGAGCACTCTATATTTTTTCCCTCCATCTCTAATGTTGTGGCATACCATAAAATATTATCAGTCATAAGTTAGTTTGGATAAAGAGCTTGATAGAGAGTAGCGTTGGAGTAATTACAAGGTAAAGTGAGTAGTTAAATAAAAAATTGTATTTTTTTTTTATAGCTATTTTAGCCAGCAAAAAATGACTAGCATGGTTATTTAGTATACGGATGGCTATTTTGATCAGCCCTACAGGGACCCTACCCTACCGATATGAATGGGCAGATTTTATCGAATTAGTTGAAAATTATCAGTGGGAAAAGGTTGTCACATTGCTCTAAGTTTCCCATGCAAATTCCCCTATTAGAGAAAGATTGGAGGGAAGAGAGGTTCATGAAAGATTCTAGAACTTCTTAGAAGATTTGAGGAATTGTAAGACACTTGTACATAATTCTAGAAATTGTAGAAAAAAGTTCTAAAGTATATTCTAGAGAGTTCTTGTAAAGTTGTGGAAGGCCCAAAGAAGCTTCCGCAAACCATATTCAATGTACATTCTAGATAGTTTCTAGATGGCTAGAGTGGCTATATAAAGGGTGAGTACCTCATTTGCCCCCACAACCACTTTAGAGTGTAAAGTTCTTTCTAAAGCAATACAGAGACATTCTTTCAAACACTCTTGTGTGCTAGCTTCCTTATTGTGAGCTTGAGTGGTAGGCTAACTTAGCATTACTAGCAAGGCTTGTAAGCGTTAAAATGTTACACGAAGCGCTTGGAAATAGTCAAGGCCATGATAGGGTGCTTTTTTTCCCACCCAAAATGGGAATGAGGGGAGAGTGAGAGAAGAGAATAATCATCTAATCCAACCCCACCCACATGTATAAAATAAAAAAATTAATATTACATTTGTTTAATATATATATATATATCTATACTACTATATAATATAAGAGGGAGTTGGCACTACAAAGAAATTAGAGTTTTAGAGACTAATATTTAGAAACCAAGTAAATTTGGTCTCTAAAACCAATTCTTTAGGACAAATTTAAACTTCTTTACTTTTTTTTTATTTGTTTGGTTTTTTAGACAAATTAATCTAGTTGCTAATATACAATTAACACCTTTAGATACCAAATATTTTTATCATTACTAATTAAAGGGGAGGAGAATGATATCAAGAAGAAGCAAAAAAGAATTCCACAGAAGATTGTCAGATACTTTCCTTTGATTCCAAGGCTTCAAAGATTGTTTATGTCATCGAAAACATCTTCTTTAATGAGATGGCATACAGAGGGCCGAATTGATGATGGCAAAATGAGACATCCCACTGACTCTCCTGTCTGGAAATTTTTTGATAATTTGTATCTCAAGTTTACAAGTGAGCCTTGCAATGTCAAATTAGGTTTAACAGCGGATGGATTCAATCCATTCAAGGCAATGAATGTCTCTCATAATAGCTGGCCAGTTATTGTGATGCCATACAATTTGCCACCATGGTTGTGCATAAAGCAACCTCATATGATGATAACATTGCTCATCGATGGTCCTTCTTCACCTGGAAATAACATTGACGTCTATTCATGCCTTGTAGTGGATGAATTGAAAAAATTGTGGGAAAATGGTATTGACACTTTTGATGCGGAAACTAATCAGATTTTGTGAATGCATGAGGTGTTATTGTAGACTATAAATGACTTTCTTGCCTATGCAATTTTGTCTGGATAGAGCACGAAAAACGCTTTAGCTTGTCCTTGTTGTAACATACATACTCGTTCTCGATTTTTGAAGTACGAAAGGAAACAAAGACAACATATGGAGGGAGATAAAGGTAAATACGAATAACATATGATGTGTTTATTTATTTATTTATATTAGTTATACTGCTCCAAATTTGAAATCCAAGGAAGATTCATAATCAAAATTTCAATGTATATATGAGCATACACACTAACACAATGACACACACAGCAATGAGTACAAATGAAAAAGAAAAAAAAAGAAAAGAAATTGAGGATTATCTTAAAGGTTTTATCTTTAGCTTTGTGGAATGATGGCATACTTACATTGATTTGGTGATCAATTGATTGCTAAGAAATTGAGGATTGGGTTGATAAAAATAAAAAGAAAATAAAAAGAAAAGAAAAAAGGCTAAAAAATTATGGATGGAAAGTAGGTTTACCAAGATTATCATATCAGTGTCTCTTGTAATATAATTCCTTGTTTTTTAAAAATAAAAAAAATTAATTTGTTAATTTTTTTTGGTGGGAGAGCATAATTGGGTAGCAAGTTAGGTTGTATTTCATCCAAGTAACAATAGTTTGATTGGTATTAGATTGGGACTCTAGCTTAAATTTGAATAACTTCATGCCTCAATGTTTGAAGAGCTAAGAATGTGAAAGTCTTGTGAATAGGCGCTTTGGAAAAAAAACATTATCTGAAATGAGTTGAAGTGTCTCCTTCTCGCCTACACATGGAAATACTTAGGACAAGGAGAGAATGTTAGGGACCTTCATTTGAAGTGATTAGGCACTGCATTTTTGCTTCTTTTTTCCCTCTATTTTCTTATTGATGTTTTAAATTTCATTGTGTTTTTCTTGGAGCTCCTTTTTGAGTCGAAACATTTTGAATTGGCTAATTAGGAGTTGTATTATGCTTCTATTTTTTCAAACACCAAATGCCACATTGAATTCTTGTTTCGCAAGTAATTACATGTCAGCTGTCCTGGTGTCAAAGTCTGATTTTTTTTTTAATTTTTTTTTTCAAAACACAAAACATATGAAATGCTTATTACAAGTGTAGTTGACATTGCATATTACAAGTGTGTATAATTGTAATGTAGGCTTATAAGGATGCAGATGAATCCATGAAGAGAACAATAATAGCTTCATTTGGGAAGAAATGGAGAGATTGGAAAAGTCGAGTGAAAAAAATGGGATACAAACCCTTCAAGAATGATGTAGATAGGTTGGCTCATCGACCGGACAGAGTACATGAGGATCAATGGCGGGCCTTGGTCTACTATTGGGGCACTTAGAGTGCATCGATACAATTTTATTTGTGTAAAAAAATATTTATGTATGATAATTCTTGATAATATCTTAATTGAATTTCATATTTAACAGAAATCAAGCAAGAAGAATAGAAAAATTCAGAAGAAGAAGACATTACATCATAGAATAGGTTGAAAGCCTTTCTTAGTAATTCGAGTGGAGGTATAATTATTCTCTCACATCAATTAAAAGTCTTTAATTTTCTTTTCTAAATTGAGTCATAATAATGTTTTGATATATGCCACACTAAATATAATAATGTTTTGATATATTACATGAGACAAAAATGAACAATGGGGTTCCTGCTAGTCGACCACAAGTGTGGATGGCTGCATACATGAAAGATGGAATGTCAAATAGTGATTCAGTTAATGAGGTTATGGTATGTGATACTACTTTATTTCTGGACTTTTAATATGATATATATTAGAGGTTAATTATTGAATTCAAAACTACAGACTCAAATGAATGAGTTAACGGAGCACATGGAGGGATCTTCTACTGACCCCACAGCATTACATGAGCAGATCTTTACACAAGTTATGGGCCCAGAGCGACCTGGTCATGTTCAGACGTTTGGATTGGGACCGTCCCCCATTGATGTTTTTGGAGGTAGATATATGCAGTCACAAGAGCATAATCGTATCTTCCAAACTTGAGTTCAAGAACAAGTTCGAGAGCAACTTCAACGATATCAAATGCAATTAGAGTCAAAGATGAATGCCGTAATGGAGAAGCAAATTCAGGCTATACGCACAGATTTCAGTCACAAATTGAGTTTTTGGAATCTCAATTGTAAGCTGTGGGAGTGCCTGTTGCACCAGCTGTTGCACCCTCAAACCCATTACATAGGCACCAGGTATTTTAACTATTTTTAATAGTTATTACTTGAAATTGCCTAGAGCTACTATACAACTTAAGCCTCTTATTGAATGATAGGTTGTGGATTCACTTAGTAGTCATCCCACTATTCGGCCAATGCCACATCAACAACAATCTCATCCCAAGAGGTGAGCAATAATTTAATCAAAGCCTTTTTGACAATACAAGACCTTCTTAATTAAAATACTTGTTCTTATTAAATGTAGGTTCGCCTTTCAAAGAAAGAGAAGAAGAAGAAGAATAAGAAGAAAAAGAAGAAGAAGAAGAAGAACAAGAAGAACTAAAAAGGTAAAAGTTTGATGTGGCATGCATTTATTGGCTTGTGATTTCTTTGTTTGAATTGCACAAACAGTCAATTGCACAAATTTCAATCAGTGCTAAACAACAATACATCAGTATACATGTATGTATGTGTATGTGTCAGCAAGTTGAGATCAAATCTTGGCTTCTAGCTACAAAATCACAGCATGTTCAGCTTTTCCTGATATAAAGATTTTTTAATGGGCTAATCATATCCACTTTGAATTTGTTCTACGTATGTCAAATACTACTGGGACATTCGCTGCTATTTTCGGAACAGTCGAAGCTAGTTTTTTTTTTTTTTTTTGTTGAATTAGTGGATTCTTTCTAGGAATTTTTGTTGTTGACGTCACTTATGTATTTTTCTGCTGCTCTATTTTGGAACTTATATTCTACAAGAGAGAGAGTCAATTTTGATGAAATTAGTTAGATCATCTACATGTGTGATTATTTTTCTCTTGGTGATTGAATATAAAAGGCTAGTTTTGTGAATGTCATAATATGTTATAAATCCCATGGTCATAATTTATTGTAACAAGATATCAAAACCTAAATTTGTGTTTTAAGACAATTCTAATTGCCTTCTATATTAGATTGTTGTTGGATGATGTGAAACTATGCATGAGATGGCTACTTGGTTTCTTGGAATTGAACTTGTTGGATTTTTTTCATGAAGGATGTTGTATTGGGTACTATTACAGATGTGAGGGAACAGTAATTAAACAAATATTTGTGAGTTATATGGTTACCAAGTTTTATTCATTATTGATATTTTATAGGTATTTTTTAAAGTTAAATCTCCCAGAATTAGTAGTTTAAAAAAAAAAAAAATTGAATCTATTGCAGAGTTTTTCAAACACCATTATAGTGCCAACAGTTATATTTTTAAAATAGCAAAAAAGCTATCATAATGTTTTTAAAGTGTCGCTAAATACTGGTGTGACGTCATGTTGCCGTTAGTTACTGCATTTAGTGGCCTATACTAATCCAATGAAGTTTTTAAAGCGCCATAAGCCTATAGCGACAACCGCATCGTCAGCGTTTGGTGCTAAGCATCACAAAAGGAATTAGCAGTGTTTTTTAGACATATGGCGTCATTTCTAAAATGCCTCCAAAAGTATAATTTCCAGTATTGATGGCGTTAAAACACTAGGCCTTGATCTACAAGTACGTCACTGCAAATGTGCCTATTCCTCAAAATCTGCTCATCCCCATCAGAAAAGCCCTTGATTCTGCTGGGTTCTCTAGCTTTACAAGACCTAGTACTTGTAAGTTTGTTATTTTCCTTGCAATCCAAATCTTACCTATTTATTTGTTTATTATTATTTTTAATATTTTTTTTTTATAATTTTTTTGGCAAGAACAATCAGTAGTTGTCTCTTTAATTGAATCTCAAAGTATATTGATGTTGCCATATGTTTAGAGAAATGATATTTGTACCGTACTCTCTTATCTCTTCTAGCATGGATGAACATTTATAGCCCAATAGCTGTGATATATGCAACTTAGATTAGTTCACGCAGTGTTCCTATGTAAATGTTGAGGGCCTGTGATATCCCTGTTCCGTAATATGTTAATTGGTCCTTAATATGAGCATGATTATGTGTTTAATATGATTTTGTGAGCCATTATGTGAAAATATGTGATTTTGAATTTCTATCTGTTCACCGTAGGAATATCTGTTTGATTGTCTGCTTTGGAAATTAAATTGAAGGCCTTATCGGCCACAGAACTCGAAATTGATTGCGCCATTGTGATTAGCATAATTTTTAGAGCCTACGGTGAAATTTAATTGAAAATTGATTCAGATCAGATTAAATGGATTAAATTAGTAAATTGGTGCTCAATTATTTTAATATTAAGAATTTTGATTAAAAGAGCTTTTAGTGGGCCACTTTCACTCAAATTCCCTTTTTAGTTTATTTTGGCTGATTTTTTACTCTAAGAGTAGAGAGAGGGTCGGCTAGAGAGGGTGAGAGAAGAAGAATTGTGTTTGGCTCAAGTTTGTGAAGAATTGGAGGATTAAACTCACGATTTTGCCATAGATTAGAAGAATTGAGCCTCTAGGTAAGTGAATTCATGAGTTTAATGTTGTGAATTGTGAATTCAAGTTTGATTAATGGTCAAGAACATGAATTAGTTTGATTATAAGGAAATTGAGTTGTATTTGTTGAATTTAAAGTCTTAGAACACATGCATGTAAGAAATTGCCATGAATTTCCATGTTTGAGCACAATGTGTATAATCCATGTTGAGTTTTGATTAATGACCATGTATTTGATCATCTCTTCACCAATTAAGTTGAGGATATTGTGTATATTTCACATGCAAGTGCAAATCATGGGAGTTTGAGTCTTGTATGTTTGAATCTAATGTGTTGGTGATGAGTTTGAGTTAATTTGAGACATGCATGTGTTTGATTCATGAGATTGAACTTCATTGGGTTGTAATTTGGGGTTTATACCATGTTAGTACAAGTATATTTGAAGTTTGAGTTATTGCATGCAAGAAATGTTGGATGGAATGTCGAATTGAAGCTCAAGAACATGTTTTGGGTTTTTCAGAATTTTGATGTCTGCTCGAGCGGGGAAACCGCCGCTCGAGCATGAATTTCGTGCTCCCAGTACTTTTGCAGACTTGGATGTCTGCTCAAGCGGGTAAGTTCACGCTCGAGCAGGGAGCAAGGTAGACAGACCTTCCGCTCAATCGCTAGACTTCAAGCTCGAGCGTAATTTTGATGCATCCAGTTCTTTTTGTAGACATGGTGTTCGCTCAAGCAGTGTAATTCCACGCTCGAGCGGGGAGCCATGTAGTGAGGCCTTCTGCTCGAGCGCTGGACTTCAAGCTCGAGCATAAATTTGATGCATCCAGTACTTTTGTAGGCCTCAAGGGTACGCTCGAGCGGGGAAGTACACGCTCGAGCGGGGACCCTGTTTTCTGAAATTTTGAAAAGACATTCTGTGTTTCATTTTCTGTTCTCTTTCACTTCCTAGTACTCTTAGGCATGCGTTGAGCATTGTAATTGAGTTAAAGAGATAAGAATGAAGCCTAAAGAGGAAAATGTGAATTTAGAACGGATTAAATTGTTTGTGACCCTTTTGTGTTCATGGAATGTGAAGGGTCGAGCTCCAGGGCAAACCAACCAACCGATCACTATGAGTAATATCTTAACCGAGATATCTGAAATATGTTGTTGTCCAATTGCTTACTTCTATGTAAGTTTTATAAGTTCATTGATTCGATTGGTGGACAATGTTTGCTATATCAAATGAGTGGGCCAGAGGCCAGTCTGATCTGAATAATAGAATGAATGGGCCAGAGGCCGTTTTGACATGAAAAGATGGGCCGGACGCCGTTTTGACACGAATGAATGGGCCAGAGGCCGTTTTGACACGAATGAATGGACCGGAGGCCGTTTCGACATGAACGAATGAATGGGCCAAAGGCCAGTTTGACATCTGAATGGGCCAAGGGCCGTTTTGACACAAATGAAATTTTAAATGGGCTAAAGGCTAGTTTGTTTGGAAGCGCAGTCACTTGACCAAAATTGTATATATATATTAAATAGAAATATGAATTGGGCCCAAGGCCGTTTGAAGCATGTTGTTCTACATATCGTTTGTATAACTTCTGTATTTGATATTATTCACTGGACTATCGCTCACGCTCATTCATGTGTTTGTAGGTGAGCCCAAAGAAGTCCAAACCCAGCCGCAGTGAAGTCTATGTGGAACAACAAAGGTTTTGGGAGAGTTAGCCCTTGTGTCTCACGCACGAGACCCGTCTTCGCCCCCTTTTTTTATGTATTTATATTCCGTTATGTTGGCGAAGACTTTGCATTTGTTGTACATAGTTTTGATGGGTTGACTTAGACTTATATGATCCTGTATGTACAGAACCTTATGTAGTACGTATTTCGTTGTGAGTTATTAATATGCATATGTGTGGTTTGCTATGATGTGCCATATAAGCACAGCTCTATGGACAAAGTTTTAAATTGCTTCCGTTTGGTCCCCATTAACTCTGTTAAAATACGTTTGGTTTGGTTTGAGGCCGTAGGTAATCTCATGATTACTTGCCGGTTATCTCCTTAACCCACGGGGGCGGGTTTGGGTCATGACAGAGTGGTATCAGAGCACGAGTTAATAACTCACACACTTGTCCAAATGAGCAATAAGCGTCTAGAAAAGATCTAGGATGCATTCATGTGATAAGTATGAAATTGAAAGCATCAAGAATATGCTTAAGTGTTTTGATATGAACAACTATGTGTTATAAGTTATGATTTGCTTGCATTGCAAATTATTTGAATATATATGCTCTTTAATAGATGCATACTTGTAAATCTTTTGTATGATGTATAATGTAAGTTTAATCAGATGGTGAGAACAAGAGGTGATGAGATAGAGGAATCCTCTACTGCCAAAATAGACAGAATAGAAAGACTGATACAGGAAATGGCAGAAGCTTTGAGACAACAACAGGAGTGGCAACAACAGTGGCAGCAACCACACCCGCCACCTCCACCTCTGGCACCACCCGTGCCAGATAATTAGAATGATGATCGGATAATCGCTCTCACCAAATAATTCAAGAAGATGAAACCACCACAGTTCCATGGTGGATTAGATCCGTTGAAAGCCGAGGCATGGGTTCTTGGCATTGAGAAATTGTTTGAAGTGTTCCCTTGCTCGGAGACACAAAAAGTGCTTCTAGCCACTTTTATGCTAGAAGACGAGGCAAGAAGATGGTGGATGTTAATGCGAGAAAATCACAAGGATGTTGATTGGGTGAAATTTTTGAAAATTTTCTATGACAAGTACTTTCCGCAGTGTGTTCGGGACAGGAAAGTAGCAGAGTTCATGGAACTAAGGCAAGACAATATGACTGTAGCCGAGTATGAGGCCAAATTCACCGAATTGGCCAGGTTTGCACCTCATGTGATTGATACCGATTACAAGAAAACGAGGCATTTTGAAGGTGGGCTTCGAAGCGACATTTTAGAAAGAGTGAATGTTTTGAAGCTAGAAACCTACATTGGAGTGCTAGACAGGGCCATCATATTAGAGGCTAACATAGCTAGACAGGCTAAGCCAACGACAGAATGGAAAGGTAACAAAAGGCAAGACTTCTTTTCAAAGAAGAAATTTCTGAAAAAAGCAAAACACGAGCTCCTCAAATACTTTGAATTCTTCCCGAGACACAGCTCCCATGTGCAACATTTGTAGCAAAAGGCACCATGGAGTGGGAAACAAGGGCATATGGCCCGAGATTGTAATCAGAATGGTGGAAAGATAGCTGCTAGTTCCATTGCATCGATCCCAAAGCCGGGAAATACAATGAGATCTGCTACCACCAGGGATACCGTGAGACAGGGGAGAGTTTTTGCGCTTGTTCCGGGCGATACACGGAAGGCCAACACAGTTGTCTTAGGATGCTTTGTGTTAATTGACTCCCGATCCACACACTCTTTTGTGACATATGCATTTGCATCTAGACTGAATAGACCCTAAGAATTATTTCCATATCTGCTATGTGTGTCTGCTCCATCTGGGGAATCTGTATTATGTGAATCTATATACCGATTTTGTGTTATGCGTGTTGAGGATGCTATCCTATATGTGGATTTGTTGCCCTGGAATTTTAGACATTTTGATGTAATTTTGGGGATGGATTGGTTGACCAAATATTATACCACCATTGATTGTGTGACAAAACGGGTTGTGTTTAAACCACCAGAATAGAAAGAGATTGTGTTTGTGGATAATGGGGTAGTGCTTCCACCTTATTTGATATCTGCAATGAAAGCATGTAAACTGATCAGGAAAGGGTGCCAGGGTTATTTGTGCTATGTGTTGTCTGAACAAACTGTGAATGTTGAATTGAATGACATCCCTATTGTTAGAAAATTTCCAAATGTGTTTCCAAATGAATTACCAGGGGAATTGGTAGACAGGGAGATAGAGTTCACTATTGAAACTGTGCCAGGCACCCATCCCATTTCTAAAACTCCCTATAGAATGGCTATTGCCGAAATGAAAGAATTGAAAGAACAGTTGCAAGACCTGCTTAACAAGGGGTTTATTCGACCTAGCACTTCGCCTTGGGGTGCACCAGTATTGTTTGTGAAAAGAAGGATGGAACTTTGTGTTTGTGCATCGATTATCGGGAATTGAACAAGGTAACAATAAAGAACAAATATCCCCTACCCCATATTGATGACTTATTTGACCATTTGTAGGGATCATAGGTGTTTTCTAAGATTGATTTAAGATCCGGGTATCATCAGCTGAAAGTTAAGGCAGAGGATGTTGAGAAAACCGCATTTAGAACGAGGTATGGACATTTTGAGTTTCTTGTTATGCCATTTGGGGTGACTAATGCTCCGGTAACATTTATGGACTTAATGAACCGAATTTTTAAAACCTACCTTGACGAATTTGTTGTGGTTTTTATTGATGACATTTTGATATATTCTAAAGATAGACTTGAACATGAACATCATTTGAGAACTGTCCTACAAATACTTTGGGAAAAGAAATTATTTGCTAAACTAAAGAAATGTGAGTTTTGGTTGGATGAAGTTGTTTTCTTAGGGCATGTAATCAACAAGGAAGGAATTTCAGTGGATCCACAGAAAATAGAGGCAATTGTGAATTGGCCTACACCGACAAATGTGACAGAAGTTCGCAGTTTCATGGGCTTAGCTGGTTATTATAGAAGGTTTGTGAAAGACTTTTCGAAATTAGTTGTGCCTCTTACCCAATTGACATGTAAAGGGCAACCGTTTGAATGGAACGACGAAAGAGAAGCTGCCTTTCATGAACTGAAAACAAGATTGACCACTGCACCAATTTTGACACTGCCTTCAGGTACGGAGAATTTTGTAATTTTCAGTGATGCGTCATATAAAGGTTTGGTTTGTGTGTTAATGCAGAACGGAAAGGTTATTGCTTACGCCTCCTAACAGTTGAGGCCACACAAGAAGAATTATCCAACACATGACCTAGAATTGGCCGCAGTTGTTTTTGCTTTGAAAATCTGGCGGCATTATTTGTATAGAGCAAAGTGTGAAGTCTACATGGATCATAAAAGTCTGAAATACTTCTTCACGCAGAAGAAGTTGAATATGCAACAGAGGAGATGGCTGGAACTGATAAAAGATTATGATTTAGAGATTCAGTATCACCCCAGGAAAGCTAACACAGTTGCTGATGCCTTGAGCAGAAAATCAACGGGGAGTATGGCTTGTTTGCTTACTGAACAGAGAGAAATCTTGCAAGATGTTGAAAAATCTGAAATTGAAGTGGTAATGTGTGAACAGGGCGGACTGATAGCTGCTATTACAGCCGAGCTGACAATCATTGATGAAATCAAGCGGAAACAGAAAGAGGATGAATTCCTCAAGAAAGTGATTGATGAATTTGAGACAAGTTCAAAGGCAGAGTTCAGTATTGAAAATGAAGTGTTGAAATTTCGAAACCGAATGTGTGTCCTAGATATTCCGAAACTAAAGAAGAGGGTTTTAGATGAAGCCCACAGATCCGAATTTGCTATGCACCCGGGTAATAATAAAATGTATCGGGATTTGAAACAAACCTATTGGTGGCCTAAAATGAAGAAAGAGATTGCAGAATATGTGTCCAAGTGTCTTCAATGTTAGCAAGTCAAAGATGAACATCAGAAACCAGGCGGTCTACTTCAACCTCTCCCTATTCTTGAATGGAAGTGGGAGCATGTGACTATGGATTTTGTTGTTGGTCTACCTCGGACTTTTCGAGGTATGGATTCTATTTGGGTTGTAGTTGATAGACTGACTAAATCTGCACATTTTCTGCCTGTCAAAACTACATTTAATGCTTATAGATTGGCTACCATTTATGTTGATGAGATTGTCCATTTACACAGAGTTCTGGTATCCATTGTGTCGGATAGAGATCCAAAGTTTGTATCTAGATTGTGGAAGAGTTTGCAGGAAGCTATGGGGACAGAACTAAGATTCAGTACTGCATTCCACCCACAGACCGATGGGCAATCAGAACGAACAATACAGAATTTGGAAGATATGCTTCAGATGTGAGCTTTGGACTTTCAGGGGAGTTGGGAAGACTATTTGCCACTTACGGAGTTTGCATACAATAACAGCTTCCACTCCAGCATCGGTATGGCACCATACGAGGCTTTGTATGGTAGAAGGTGTAGATCACCTATTTGTTGGATAGAAGTCGGGGATAAAGCTTTACTTGGGCCTGAAATTGTGCAAGACACTTCTGAGAAAATCAAGATTATTCAACAAAGGCTCAAAACAGCTCAGGACCGACAAAAGAATTATGCAGATGTTCGGAGAAGACCTCTTGAGTATGAGGTCGATGACCACGTGTTTATCTGTGTGTCCCCAATGAAAGGCCAAGTCAGGTTTAGGAAGAAGGGTAAGTTGTCGCCCTGTTACATTGGGCCGTTTCAGATTTTGGAAAGGCTTGGCCCAGTTGCTTATATAGTTGCTTCGCCACCGGGATTTGAACAAATCCATAATGTGTTTCACGTGTCGATGTTAGGGGTTACCTCCGAGACCCGTTTCATGTGATTGATTATCACCGGGTAGCTATAGATGAAAATATAGAATACGCTGAATGGCCGGAACGAATTGTTGATCGGCAAGTGAAACAATTGAGAAGCAAGTCCATCCCAATGGTGAAATTGGAATGGAAAGAACACTATGGGACGGATGCCACGTGGGAAAAAGAGGAAGAAATGCGACTACGCTATCCACATTTGTTTCCCAACAAAGGTAAAATAAGTTTGGCGGACCAAACTTCCTAAAGGGGGGGAGACTGTGATATCCCTGTTCCATAATATGTTAATTGGTCCTTAATATGAGCATGATTATGTGTTTAATATGATTTTGTGAGCCATTATGTGAAAATATGTGGTTTTGAATTTCTATCTGTTCACCATAGGAATATCTATTTGATTGTCTGCTTTGGAAATTAAATTGAAGGCCTTATCGGCCACAGAACTCGAAATTGATTGCGCCATTGTGATTAGCATAATTTTTAGAGCCTACGGTGAAATTTAATTGAAAATTGATTCAGATCAGATTAAATGGATTAAATTAGTAAATTGGTGCTCAATTATTTTAATATTAAGAATTTTGATTAAAAGAGCTTTTAGTGGGCCACTTTCACTCAAATTCCCTTTTTAGTTTATTTTGGCTGATTTTTTACTCTAAGAGTAGAGAGAGGGTCGGCTAGAGAGGGTGAGAGAAGAAGAATTGTGTTTGGCTCAAGTTTGTGAAGAATTGGAGGATTAAACTCACGATTTTGCCATAGATTAGAAGAATTGAGCCTCTAGGTAAGTGAATTCATGAGTTTAATGTTGTGAATTGTGAATTCAAGTTTGATTAATGGTCAAGAACATGAATTAGTTTGATTATAAGGAAATTGAGTTGTATTTGTTGAATTTAAAGTCTTAGAACACATGCATGTAAGAAATTGCCATGAATTTCCATGTTTGAGCACAATGTGTATAATCCATGTTGAGTTTTGATTAATGACCATGTATTTGATCATCTCTTCACCAATTAAGTTGAGGATATTGTGTATATTTCACATGCAAGTGCAAATCATGGGAGTTTGAGTCTTGTATGTTTGAATCTAATGTGTTGGTGATGAGTTTGAGTTAATTTGAGACATGCATGTGTTTGATTCATGAGATTGAACTTCATTGGGTTGTAATTTGGGTTTATACCATGTTAGTACAAGTATATTTGAAGTTTGAGCTATTGCATGCAAGAAATGTTGGATAGAATGTCAAATTGAAGCTCAAGAACATGTTCAGGATTTTTCAGAATTTTGATGTCCGCTCGAGCGGGGAAACCGCCGCTCGAGCGTGAATTTCATGCTCCCAGCACTTTTGTAGACTTGGATGTTCGGTCGAGCAGGTAAGTTCATGCTAGAGCGTGGAGCTAGGTAGACATACCTTCCGATCGAGCGCTAGACTTCAAGCTTGAGCGTAATTTTGATGCATCCAACACTTTTTGTAGACATGGTGTTCGCTCAAGCGGGGTAATTCCACGCCCGAGCGGGGAGCCATGTAGTGAGGCCGTCCGCTCGAGTGTTAGACTTCAAGCTCGAGCGTAAATTTGATGCATTCAGTACTTTTGCAGGCCTCAAGGGTACGCTCGAGCGGGGAAGTCCACGCTCAAGCGTCGGGGACCCTATTTTCTGAAATTTTGAAAAGACATTCTGTGTTTCATTTTCTGTTCTCTTTCACTTCCTAGTACTCTTAGGCATGCATTGAGCATTGTAATTGAGTTAAAGAGATAAGAATGAAGCCTAAAGCGAAAAATGTGAATTTAGAACGGATTGAATTATTTGTGACCCTTTTTTGTTCATGGAATGTGTAGGGTCGAGCTCTAGGGCAAACCAACCAACCGATCATTGTGAGTAATATCTTAACAGAGATATCTGAAATATGTTGTTGTCCAATTGCTTACTTCTATGTAAGTTTTATAAGTTCATTGATTCGATTGGTGGACAATGTTTGCTATATCAAATGAGTGGGCCAGAGGCCAGTTTGATCTGACTAATAGAATGAATGGGCCGGAGGCTGTTTTGACATGAAAGGATGGGCCAGAGGCCGTTTTGACATGAAAGGATGGGCCGGAGGCCGTTTTGACAGGAAAGAATGGGCCGGAGGCCGTTTTGACACGAATGAATGGGCCGGAGGCCGTTTTGACATGAATGAATGGGCTGGAGGCCGTTTTGACACGAATGAATGGGTCAGAGGCCGTTTTGACATGAATGAAGGAGGCCGTTTCGACATGAACGAATGAGTGGACCAAAGGCCAGTTTGACATCTGAATGGGCCAAGGGCCGTTTTGACCCAAATGAAAGTTTAAATGGGCTAAAGGCCAGTTTGTTCGGAACCGCAGTCACTTGACCAAAATTGTGTATATATATTAAATAGAAATAAGAATTAGGCCCAAGGCCGTTTGAAGCATGTTGTTCTACATATCGTTTGTATAACTTCTGTATTTGATATTATTCACTGGGCTATCGCTCACGCTCATTCATGTGTTTGTAGGTGAGCCTAGAGAAGTCCAAACTCAGCCGCAGTGAAGTCTATGTGGAACAACAAAGGTTTTGGGAGAGTCAGCCCTTGTGTCTCACGCACGAGACCCGTCTTCGCCTCTTTTGTTATGTATTTATATTTCGTCATGTTGGCGAAGACTTTGCATCTGTTGTACATAGTTTTGATGGGTTGACTTAGACTTATATGATCCTGTATGTACAGAACCTTATGTAGTACGTATTTCGTTGTGAGTTATTAATATGCATATATGTGGTTTGCTATGATGTGCCATGTAAGCACAGCTCTATGGACAAAGTTTTAAATTGCTTCCGTTTGGCCCCCATTAACTCTGTTAAAATACGTTTGGTTTGGTTTGAGGCCGTAGGTAATCTCATGATTACTGGCCGGTTATGTCCTTTACCCACGGGCAGGTTCGGGTCATGATAGGGCCTATGCATTCTGCACACTAGACTTACTTTTTATGATTGTTAGTGCATGAGTGGATGACTAACAGAGTTTATGTTTGAAAGGAATTTTTCTTGAAGTGCATGAGTGGAATTTTTTATTATTTATTTATTTATTTTTTTGGCACTGCTATTTTTTGTTCCTTACACAAGTGCTCTATTGTCATACTCAATGAGCACTATGAAATATTTGGCATCCTTAATCATTTGCAGCTTATCATATCATATATTGAAGATGATGACCTTCCTTTGAAGAGAGAAAAGCATTGCTAGCAGATTATGGTTTGAGATGCATATGAGATGAAGTCCCCCTTTGAAATCAATATTTTGTTTGCTATTTGGTATCTTTTGGACATAGTTAAGATTCACACTACTTTTATTAAGGAAATATTAGACATAACCAAGGATATTTGGGTGCTTGAATTTTAATATTTGTAAGACTTTACTTTCTATATACTCAATATGCTTTGGGAATAGAATGTTTGACAAGTTATTTATGTTGGCAATTTTTTTGTTGATTGGAATGTGTTGATTTCAATTTTATTGTTTAATGATACAGGTAATTTGAAGGTTTTTTGGTTTTTCTTTTTTCAATCTTTTGGTGAAGCTTTTTTTGGTGAAGTTATTATTGGATTGAAAATTTTGAGCTGACTTTTAGTGACGAAAATATATAGTGTATGAGGCATTTATGCTTTAGCGACCAAATTTAGTTGTTGCTAAAATTGCTGTTGTTTAATTTTTGGTGACAAAATTAGATTTTTTTTTGACGAACTATTAGTGACAAAGTATTTAGTCTTGAAAATTCAAATAATTTGGGATAGAATAAAAAGTTCGCGAATCGTCAGTTTTAGCAATGTTGTCAAAAAATTGTCAGGGAAAGTCTTTTTTGTTTTTTTTGGATGGGGATTTACTGACAATTTTTTAGTGACGTTTTTATTCCGTATGGAAATGTCATTGGCAACGAAAATACTAGTTTTAGGGACGAAATCAATTGGTCGCTAAAAGTGTTCTATGTTGTAGTGTGGGATGAGCTATAGCAGAAATGTCACATTTGATGACTAAAAATTTAATTGCTAAAAGCATTATTTTAGTCGTCAAAAACCATTTGCCGACTAAAAACATCAGTTGCCATATTTGTCGACAACACTTTGACAACAAAAGTAGTGACTAAAATACTTTTAGTAACTAATGTAGAACTTTTAGTCGCCATATATTTTAAATTTAGTGGCCTTATATTTTTTAAAAAGGTAAATCATTTTTATTATAATTTTTAACGATTAAATATTTAGTTATGAATACATTTTTATCATTGATACCTGACCATATTTATTTATTTTTGCATTTGGCTACATAAAACTTTAGTAGCCAAATAATTAATTTTTCACCTTTGATGACCAAAATTTAGCTGCCAAAAATCTTATTTATATTTTTTAAAATTTAAATTTTTTTTCTACACAAGATGCAAATTGTGTTAATGTCACACATTGAATATATTGGATCCATTGCATTCTTTGTATTAATGTATTTGTTTTTAGATACATTGTCTGTATTCTTCATGTGTCTAGTTATTTGAAAGTGAAAAACTACGTGATTCGTGATTTGTAATAGATTTAATTTCAACAATTCCCAAACAACCAAACCTAGCAATCTAAACCATCAAGCACGTACGAAAGTGATTTAGATTGTTATTTCACGAATAATAAATCGACACAAGTGATTTTTATGTGAAAAAAATCATAGTTAGAGCATCTCCAATTGTAATAAATAAAAAAAAAACTACGGGTGAAACGCCACTAATCAATCCACTAAGAAGAAAGGAAGAACACAAATTTACCAAACAGTTCAACTAACCTCTGTAACTTGTCTTCAACAATTCGTGTTTCTTTGACCAACACCTTCGTCTCGGAATTGATTAGCTTGATGTCAAATCCATAACAACCATGTCGAATTAATGACCACGAGTAGTTTCGAAGTCCTTCAAAGACTCCACAGTTGAATCTTCGGAATCCACCGAAGAAGAACACTCTTGTGTTGAACAATCAAACAATCCTTTGATGTATACTTATCAAACTATTAGTTAAACTCAAACAAACATCAAAGAAACTAACAAAGATGCTATAGAGGAAAATCCTAATTGCTTAAAAGAAGATCTTGAAGCCGTGCCCTAGAAACTGATTAAATCGCAAATTTATAGCAGTTAGATTCACGATCATCGCTCGAGTGTAGGAATGGCCGCTCGAGCGGTTTGACTTAAACGCGTGTTTCTGAACATGGACCGATGCTCAAGCACGTGAAAGTTTGCTTGAGCGTAAAAACACAACTCCCAATACTTTTGCAGAGCAGCAAAACTTTTGAGAGTGTTGATTCTCTGCTCGAGCACAACTTTCACCACTCAAGCGGTCAAGCCAAAAAAAAAAGGAAAAATTACAACTTTCAAAAACCAAGTTTGTTCGCAGAATTGGCAACGTATAGGGACCTAACAGAAATGCTTGTCAAAGTTTATAGATCTCGATCATGAAACTTGTTTATGGTTCATGAGTCTAGTTCATGTTACATATTTATGGCGGCCTATATATAAAAGGTCGTAAACCTATTGGCAATTAAATTAATTCAATAAACAATAATATTTCCACCTTGATTAAAAAAAAACTACCAAATTGTGCATATACAAAATAATATATGTATTCATTCAATTATGAACCATCCAAAAACTATTTCCCATAATCTATAATTTGTTCATTTAGATACATTTGCAAAACTAATGAGGGACCATCTACTAAGGTGCCACTTTTTTTTAGATAACCAATATAATAATAAAAAAAATCGTTAATTAGATTTTTGATTAATGTGTTATTTAGACGGAAGAAGTCTTTATGTGATAGTTATGGATCCCCAATTCTACACTCGGTTTGGTTTGGTTCAGTTCGGTGAAGCTTGTTATTTCACGACCCCATTCCACCCCTAGTAGAATGATGCTGTGATGGCCAGTAGTCTGAGATTACCAAAGGTCAACTTACAAATATTCACAAAATAGAGTATACATATGGGGCATACATGTGCGGAAGCAATAAATTTAAATCTGAGTAGTCCATGAGAGCTGTGCATAGATTAATAGAATGACATACATGTTAACATGGTTTTACAACTTGAATACAAAATAAAATAAAGAACATATTACATCTTGATCAAAAGGCTTCTCAAGCCATAACATACAAAAGAATTGAACTAATAAGTCAAGAAGCATAATCTTCAAGATGCTACAAAAATAATAACCAAAAAACATCATCCAATAAAGCTTAGGCGATATCGCCTTCTTGATCATCACCTACATATATATAAGGAAAAGGGGTGAGCTGAAAACTCAGTGAATGATATAAGTAATAATGGTTTGAATGAATAATATCCGAGATCTTTATCAAAACAATACATATCATAGCTTGTAACAAATCATGGGATGAACCAAGTTAATCGTTCAAAGTCTTTCAAAGCTTCTTGGGATGTTTAGTAACATCTACATAATATAAAGGATGACATTCCTGACAAAACAAAGGAATAATCAACCCAGAATCGATTAGACAAGCCAACCCGCAAAGCTGTCGGTGGCAAATGAGATATCTCAAACAAAGGTACTAGTTGCATTATAGGCCCCTAGCACTAAGGACTTTCCAAGAATGTCATCAAAACAAACGTAATACTTGATACAAAACTAAAAGATAATCATTCATGCTTGATCAAATACTTTTCCAAAATAAAGCAAAGCTTTTATCCAAAACATTATAACACAACTTTATTAAAAATGCCACTCACAATAGCTCTTTGGATGTAGGGAATTAGGGCAAGAATCCAAGACCTACAAATATATGACAAAGTCTGCTGAATGCACTTCAAGAAGGCAAGAAGACATGCTCAAACATGGTTATGCAATGCACTCTCAACACAAGCTTTACATGAGTGAAAAAGATCTCGGCATTTCTTTCCAAAACCAAGTCAAGACAAAACAAAACATGTGCTGGGAGTTAAATCATTGTTTTTCTTCTTGGAAAAGCATGCTAAGTATGAACCAGGTCTTGGAATGGATGCACAAGGATGTGCTAGGCCGAAATGGCCTAGCTGGTTCCACATCTCTTGGCCGAGGTGCGGTTTCCTTGGCCGAGGTATGGGGCCACATGCCAAAGTGTTACAAGGTGCCGGCAAAGGTCTACAGTGGCCGGCCTAGTTGTGCATGTAAGATAGACTAAGGTGCACGTGATCATGCAATGTAGGCCAAGATGGGATACAATGCTTGACTTAGGTGTGAGGTCTGGACAAGAGTGGGTCTCGGTGACCACACTTAGGGAAATGAAGTCTGGAAATCTGGGTTTCCTCTTGAAGAACATGAAGATCATGAATGCTAAAATCATAACTTCTTATTCAAAATCTGAGATTTCATGATATGATTTCAAAAACATGGACCTGGGTACCCATACTTGAAGATTTCAAGAAAACAAACACAAGAACATGGAACTTGATACAAACTTTTAGATCAAAACATAATTTTTCTTCAAGAACACAAGAACATCACTTTCTCTTTCTAGAACAAAACTTTAAATCAATGCATGGCTCATGAATCATGCTAGATCATGCGATGTGATCAGATTAACATAAAGAACAACAAGAGTAGATCAAGAATCTAACCTCAAAATGAAAATCCAATGGTTCAAGGTATGAAAATTAAGCTTTGAAATCTAGTTCTCACTCTAAGAACTTCTTTTTCTTCTTCCTAGAGCTTGTCTCTCTACAAGGCAAAAATATAGCAAATGATTTGGGTTCTCCACTGCTAACTGACTTAAAGCACTACAAGGACACGTGGAATCATCTGATCAAATCTCCTAAAAAAGTGCCAAAATGAAAGGACAAGAGTAGGTTAAAGTGTGTATAACAAGTAAGGTGGCGTGGGCACTTTGACAAGGCAATGATCTCAGATCAAAACAAAGCTTCGGACAAGTAAGGTTTCCTTGATCTCAGCTAGAAAGGATAACACTTGGTCTAGGTGTGCCACACCTTGAACTAGATGTGCCACATCTCGGCCTAGATGTGCCACACCTTGGCCTAGGTTGTACCAGTCCAGAAACAAGATTGCTAGGTGTTGGCTAAGGTGTGAAACAAAGTTGCAATGTTCAAGGATCAAAGATGTTGGATGCCTAGGTGAGAAACATCTCAGCCTAGATGATACACATCTCGGCCCAAGTGATGCACACCTCGGCCTAGATGATGCACATCTCGACCAAGATGCTAGGGTGAGGGTGAATGTCAACCAAGATGGTTCCAAGATGTTCCTAGGTGTTGACGCACAACAGCCTAAGTTTAAGAGGTTCAAAGGTGTGACCTAGGTATGAGACAACAAAGATAGGTAGCCTAAGTTCAACACACAAAGCAAGGAACAACGCATGCATATAACACTTAGGAAAACCATAACTGCATCGAGACAAGACATGAATCTTTACTTAGACAAAGTATCAAAATCTACAAATGTAAGTTTAACAAACCAAAATCATGTAAATTCATATGAGCATGTCTAAGACAAGAATGAGTGTTGTTATAGTCTACCTCCCTTAAAGAAGTTTGGTTCCCAAACTTAAGTTACCTTGTCCTAAAAACAACTCCGACTAACTGATTTTCATCTCCTTTTCCATTTCCTATGTAGCATCCTTACCATAATGCTCTTTCCATTCAATATTCACCATCGGTATCGACTTATTCCTTAATTGTTTCACTTGCCTATTAATAATTCGTATCGGCTTCTTCTCGTAACCCAAATCTTCATTAACCCCAATCCTGAAATGATCAATCACATGCAATGGATTCCTAATATACTTCCTCAACATTGAAACATGTAACACATTGTGGACTTGACTTAATTCCGGTGGCAAAGCAAGTCGGTAGGCTACGGGGTTAACTCTCTCAAGAATTTCAAATAGCCCGATGTAACGAGGCGCTATGTGACGACCCCGCCACGTAAAATATTTTATATTTAATTAATCAAGGTGATTTAGATTTTAATTAATTATTATTCTGACTTAATTGTGGAATTGATGAGCAATATTGGGGTTCATTCGTGTATAATTTTATAAAAGAGCTATTTTGGAATTAGAAATCAAAAGCTTAAGTAGCTCAAGAAGGTGAAATTGACGAATTGAAATATTTTAATTTCAAGTATCAGGCCATATTGGAGTTTAATTAAATATTCAATAAGTTCAGTAAAATTGAGATTTTATTAATTGGGTCCGAATTGGAGTTGATCAAGTTATGAAGATTGAGAATTGTGATTATTGTGAATTAAATTTAATTATAAGGTGTCCAATTTAAATATGTAATTTATTGACGGAAATTTTGAGTTTGATTAGAAATTGAAGGCCTAAATGATTTGGGAAATCAAAATTGATGATGACAATAATCTTAATTTAATATTTGGAGCCTTTCAGGAGTTTGATTAAAAATCTGATTCAAAATGGCGAAAATTAAATATAATTAATTGGGCCTTAATTGAAGTCAATCAGACTAATTAAATTATGTAGGACTTGTGATTAATTATGATTAATTAAATTATGATGAAGATTAATTAAATTAAGGGGTGATTAATTAAGCTAATGAATAAGTAGTGATTAATCTAATCTTAATCATAAAATAAAATGGAGTAAAATTATGAAGGTCTTAGAAAGATTGTGAATGGTGGCTTCATTTATTTATTATTGAAGACTTAGTGTAGGTGTGCATTTGTGTATTCATTTTGTGCTAGAAGAACACAACCGAGAGAGAGAGAGAGAGAGAGAGGTTCATTATCTATATATATATATATATGCATCGTAGTCAAATCTGCTGGAGCAAACCATGGGAAAGGAAGAATAAAGAAGAAGAGAGTTTTGTGGGTTACCAAAATTGAAGTTAAAAATTATGGAAAATTCATCTTAAGGTAAGAAATTCCATCATCTTCCTAGTATTGTTTAAATAATCTAGAAATAACTTAATTCAATATGGATTTTGAGAGGATTAAAAATGAAGATCTAAAGATCAATTATATTAATTGATAAAAATTGGGTTTTGCATGTAAATTCAAGTTAGGTTGAAGAATATGAGTTATGATTCCTTAAATTTGTTAATCTTGAGTTTAATTTTGAAAATTATTCTTGAATTGTGTTATAAAAATTACATGCAACAATGATGTATTGAGGATTTGATCCATGCAATGAAGTTAGGTTCAAATTTATGAAAATTAACTTAGAAATTAATCACTTTGGATTTGAATTTAGTTGTTTTAACATGAAATTGAGTTTCAATTGTACGTGCATTATGAATTTTTCAAGAGTTTTGAGAGTTTAATTCATGTTTTAAAATTTGTGGGCTTGAAATTGGGTTTGATATGGAGAAAATAAATTAAATCTAAATTTGGACAAATTTGGAAATAAATTATAATTTATATTTGAGAATAAAAAATTAGTTTGATTTTGATTTAAATTTCTTACATGTAAATATTTTTGAAAGGGCTTTATAGCTTTAATTTATGTTTTATAAAACAAAGAAAGAGGAATGTTGGAATTATTATATTCATGAAATTATTGGTTTTAATCTTAATGATCAAAAATATTTTTGTATTAGAAATTGGAAAATTAGTCATGGGTTCATCTTTATTAATAAAATTACATGTTTAAATTTCTTTATGCAAGAGTTTAAGTTTTGAAAATGTGTTTGAAAATTATTTTGTTAGTTTTGAAAGTACAGAAAATTTGTTGGCTGCTCGAGCAGTAAAGTCACCACTCAAGCGAGCATTAAGGCCAACCAGTATTTTTATATAGCTTTGCAGACTGCTCGAGCGACCAAAGGTTCGACCGCTCGAGTGACCAAAGGTCCACTTGAGCGAAGACCCTATTTTCAGCAATTTTTGACTAACTCTTTTAAATGCATATTTGCATCCTCGTGACATTCTAAGTATTCTTAGGCACCAATTGGACTCACGTAGTCATGGAATAAGCTAGAAACACATAAAGAGAGTTGAATTAAAATGAAATGGATATTGAATGGTGCTTCTATTGTATCTTTGTTGTGTGCTTTGTATAGGTGGACGTCTGAGGCCTTATATCGACTTAACCCACTATGAGTAATAACTTTATAAAGATATGTTTAAGTTATGTTCACTTTCGAAAATGTTATTGTTATCGAAATTGATATATGATTAATTGAATGAGTTATTGAAACGTTATGATAAATGATATGATGGCCTATTGAAATGTTATTTTCTCATAATAAATGAAGTTCTGGTTTGAAATGGTTTTGTGGCATCCATTGAACATAGGCCCTTGCTTGGGGGAGACAATACCATGGCTAGTCCCTTGCCTGGGAGAGACAATACCATGGCTAGGCCCTTGCCTGGAGGAAACAATACCATGGCTTTTGAATTGATTGACACAGAGAGATCTCTAGTGTTAGACCATTATGATCCATCGTTATTGGAATATTGTTACTCTATTAGATGTACCACGTAAATTGTCATTGAATAAGTATTGCTATTATGATAACATGGATTATTGAGAATTGAATTGAAATTGGAATTGTATTGAAAATGCTATCGAATAATGGTTTTTATTATTGCAAGGGATTGATATGATGGCTAATCGAATTGATTTGCCCATGGAAATGGATTGTCTCAGAAAAAAGAAATATATGTTTTGATAAGGGATTTGATATCGAAAATGTTTTGTTATAAATTTGATATAATATGGCAAATGCCTTATTTTGAAAATGATTTAAGATTCGTTTCGAAATTGTAAGATAGATTTTTGTATTATCGTCGAACTTCATTCATTTAATCTCTTTATTCTGTTATTACTAGCTAGGCTTTAGCTCATTATTTATATGTGTATGTAGGTGAGCAATTGAGCAACAAGGACAGAAAAAGCCTCAGAGTCTATCTGTGTCAGCCTTTTGAAGAGCTTCCAGAATGGAACAAGTTAGGCTCGAGTAGAGCCAAGAAAATCAGCCCCTTAACTTTGTCAGAGTTTTGTATTTTATTCAGTATTAAATGTATATGTGTGTGAGATATATAAGATTTGTATATGTATATAATTATTATTGTATCATGTAGGTACAAGCTCAATGGACATTTTTGTTTTTGTTTTGCTTCCGGTTTAGGCCTCGATATGACTTAAATAATTTGAAATTTTGTCTTTGAGGCCAAAGTTAATCTAGGATTATTGGCCAGTTACGACGCTAAACCGATAGGGGCAGTTTTGGTTCATGACATGCTAACTTACCTTTCTTCCATGATCCCTAACTTCAAACTCCAACTTTCTTCTTCTTTGGTTGGCATAACTCTTTTGTCGACGCTAAGTGGTTTTGATCGTCTGTTAAATGAGCTTAATCTTCTTGGTTGTGACTTGAACTATCTCGGGACCAATCAATGCTTTATCTCCTACTTTGGTCCAACATATCAGTGATCTGCACTTTTTCCCATACAAAGCTTCATACGATGCCATGCCAATGGTAGCTTGGAAACTATTGTTGTAAGCAAATTCTACTAATGGCAAATGTAATTCCCAACTTCTCTTGAAGTTCAATACACATAACCTAAAAATATTTTCAAGCGCTTGAATTGTTCTCTCTATTTGCCCATTGGTCTGGATGTGAAAAGTTGTGTTAAATCTCAACTCGGTTCCCAAAGCTCTTTGTAAACTCTGCCAAAATCTAGAAACAAATTTTGAATCTTGGTCTGAAACAATGGACATTGGCACTCCATGAAGTCTAACAATCTCATTCACGTACAACAAAGCAAGTCAGTTGACATTAAATGTAGTCTTAATAGGTAAGAAGTGTGCTAACTTAGTTAATCTATCACCAATAACCCAAATTGAATCCATACCTTTTTGTGTCCTCGGCAAACTAACAACAAAATCCATGGAGATGTGTTCCCATTTCCACTTGGGAATTGACAAAGGTTGAAGAAGTCCAGCTGGCCGTTGATGTTCTACTTTCACTTGTTAACAATACAAACATTGTGATACAAACTCCGCTATTTCTCTTTTCATATTCGGCCATCAAAAAGTTTTCTTTACATCATGGTACATCTTAGTATTCCCCGGATGAATGGCAAATTTAGAACTATGGGCTTCCTATAAAATTCTCCTTTTCAATTCTGGGATGTCGGCCATGCACAATCTTCCCTCAAACTTTAGTGCCTGATGATCAATGGTATATCTTGGTCTCGGCTTTGTGGTGATCTCATCAATTACCTCCTTGAAAAATTCATCCTCTATCTATTTTGTCTTTATTCCTCAATAATAGTCAGTTCCACTAAAATCATCGCTAAGATTCCCTTACCTCAACGAAGTACAACATCAATATCTAAGTCTTGCAAATCCTAAAGTATACTCTTCTGGTCGGTTAGTAAACATGTTAAACTCCCCACAGATTTTTAGCTCAATACGTCGGCCATTGAGTTAGCTTTCCCTGGGTGACACTGAATCTGCATGTCGTATTTCTTCAATAATTCAAGCCATTTTCTCTATTTCATATTCAATTCTTTCTAGGTGAACAAGTACTTTAGACTCTTGTGATCTGTGAAAACTTAACAAGAAGCTCCATCTAAGTAATGACGCCAATTTTTCACAGCAAAAACAACGGCAACTAATTCTAAATCATGGGTAGGATAATTCTTTTCATGAGGTTTCAACTGACGAGATGCATATGCTATGACTTTACCTCCTTGCATTAATACACAACCCAAACCGTTATGTGACTCACTATGAATATGAAATTCCTCATTACCTGATGGTAGTACAAGAATTGGTGTTGTGACTAACCTCATCTTTAGCTCCTGGAAAGTTGATTCTCTATTCTTGGTCCATTCATATGCCACTCCCTTCTAAGTCAATTGTGTCAATGGTACTGCAATCTTTGAGAAGTCTTTTACAAACTTTCTGTAATAACTTGCCAAACCCAGAAAACTACGAACTTTGGACACATTAGTCGGCCTCGGCCAGCTCACAGTGGCTTCAATTTTGCTAGGATCAACAAAAATACCCTCTTCATTAATCACATGACCCAAAAATGAAATATTGGAAAGCCAAAACTCACACTTGCTAAGCTTAGCGTACAATTTCCTATCTCTCAAAATTTGTAAGGCAAGTCTCAAATGTTTCTCATGCTTAACTCTACTATTGGAATTGATCAATATATCATCAATGAAAATAACTACAAACTCATCTAAGTATGGCTTAAAGACCCTATTCATCAAATCCATAAATGCTGCAGGAGCATTGGTTATTCCAAAAGGCATTACCAAAAATTCATAGTGGCCATACCTTGTTTGAAAAGTCGTCTTCTCAACATCCTCGGCTTTAACCTTGAGTTGATGGTAGCCTAACCTGAGATCAATTTTAGAAAAGACTTGTGCTTCCTGTAACTGATCAAATAAATCATCAATCCTCGGTAATGGATACTTATTCTTAATGGTTACCTTATTTAGTTAGCGATAATCGATACAAAGACGAAGTGTGCCATACTTTTTCTTAACAAATAAAATTGGCGCTTCACAAGGTGAAGTGCTTGGCCTAATAAAACCTTTATCCAATAGTTCTTGTAATTGAACTTTTAACTCTTTAAGCTCGGTTGGGGCCATCCTATAGGGAGTTTTGGAAATAGGCTATGTTCATGGTATAATATCAACAGTGAATTCTATCTCTCTATCCACTAAATGGCTAGGCAAATCATTCAGAATGACGTCGGGGAACTCATCAACAACTAGAATATCATGCAATTCGACACTTCCATTCAGATTACTTAAGTACACTACATAAATAACCTTGACATCCTTTTTGGATCAACTTGTAGGCTTTCATGGATGAAATCAAGTAAGGTGGGGATACTACTCATTTACCCTGAAATGTAACCTCGGCTTGGTGCGGGGGTTTAAAGGTGGCACTTTTGGAAACACAATCAATGGATGCATGATTTGCTACTAACCAATCCATTCCCAATATAACATCGAAATGAGTTATGTTCAACAACATCAAATAAACCAATAATTCAACATTCTCAATCATAACAACACACGCTCTATAAATGGATGCAACAGTCATAGTTCTTCCAGATGGAGTAGACACGGATAATAAATAATCAAGGGGTTCTAGTCCTTTACCTAACTTCTCAGCAAACTTAGCAGATACAAATGAATATATAGAACCCAAATCAATCAATATATATGCATCTTGAGAGCAAATTGGCAGTATACCTGACACTATGGTCTCGGTGCTTTGAGTGTCTCCTGGCACTAATGCAAAGAGTCTACCCTGCCTTATTTATCCTTTCCTGACATTACTTTTCAGTGCAGAACCCGAGGTGCTCTTATTTTTCTTTCTATCTTTAGCCTTTGTCTTAGGACAGTCCTTAACACGATGACCCATCTCATTGCATTTCAAAACATGCTCCAGATGCCCGATGACAAACTCCAAAATGTTGCTTCCCACAACTTGTACATGTCGGCCTGGTACCACTTTCTTGATTTGAGTTATTTGAACTGCCCACATTCGCCTTCTTCTTGGCATTAAATGGTGCTCAGCGGTTATTATAATATTGCCTCTTTCTCTGATTCTCTCCTGAACTTTGATATTTGTTCAAGTTAGCTTCTACCAGGATGGCTTTGTCCAATACTTTGGCGTAAGTCGGCCCCGATCTTGTATTGGCCCATGAAGTCCACTCTCAAACTTTCTAGCCTTTTTTTATTTGGTATTAATAGTGTGAGGTGCATATCTAGCCAACTTGGTGAAAATACGATCATATTCAGCTACTGTTCTGTTACCATGTGTCAAAGTCTGGAATTTTGTGGTCTTGCGATCTCCGACACTAAGGGAAAAATTCTTGTCATAAAATAACTCCAAAAATCTGGCCCAAGTCAAACCTAGATTACTTTCTCGGATCATCATCCACCACCTACGAACGTCGTCGTCCAGTATGAATGTTGCCAATGACACCTTTTGGGTGTCGGTACTAGGAAAGATTTCAAACAACAACTTCATTTCAAGAACCCATGCTTTTGCTTTCAATGGCTCTATACCTCCATGGAATCTTGGCGAATTCATTTTCTTAAATTCTTTGATCAAAGTTAGAGTGCCGTCCCCATATAAAGCTGGTTGTGGAGGCACTTGCGGTATTGGAGGAGGTGGAGGTGGAACTGCATTTCGGCCATATGTTTGCTCAGCCTGAGTAGAGGTAGTACTAGTGTTCTGTTGCCTTGCTTGCCTCAACTCACGGGTAAAACCCTTTACTAACCTTTCCAATCTGTCCAACCTGTCCATAAAATAGTCTTGTCTAATTGGACGTCTTCCCCTTCTCATGATGCTAGGAGTATGCAAAATGTGACTTTAAAACAAGATGGACAAATAGACAAGTAGACAAGTAACAATTAACATGTCAAGATAATGCACACCTTGTCAAATAGCAAGCAATATGATGCAATCCTAACATCATTCTAAGGAAATCCTAAGCTCTTTAGGACCAAAAGTGTGTGAATAAACATACTATAAAGAGCTTGTACTCTGATACCAATCTTTCACGACCCCATTCTGCCCCTAGTAGAATGATGCCGTGATGGCCAGTAATCCAAAATTACCAAAGACCAACTTACAAAGATTCACACAACAGAGTGCTCATATGGGGCATACATGTGCGGAAACAATAAATTTAAATCTGAATAGTCCATGAGAGCTGTGCATAGATTACTGAAATGACATACATGTTAACATGGTTTTACAACTTGAATACAAAATAAAATAAAGCACATATTACATCTTGATCAAAAGGCTTCTCAAGTCATAACATACAAAGAAATGAACTAATAAGCCAAGAAGCATAATCTTTAAGATGATACAAAAATAAGAACTAAAACACATCATCCAATAAAGCTTATGCGATATCGCCTTCTTGATCATCACCTACATATATATAAGGGAGAGGGGTGAGCTGAAAACTCAGTGAATGATATAAGTAATAATGGTTTGAATGAATGATATCCGAGATCTTTATCAAAACAATACATATTATAGCTTGTAACAAATTATAGGATGAACCAAATTCATCAATCAAAGTCTTTCAAAGCTTCTTGGGATGTTTAGTAACATCTACATATTACAAAGGATGACATTCTTGATAAAACAAAGGAATAATCGACCCAGAATCAATTAGACAAGCCCACCTGCCGAAGCCATCAGTGGTGAAAGAGATATCTCAAACAAAAATACTAGTTGCATTATAGTCCCCTAGCACTAAATACTTTCCAAGAATGTCATGAAAACAAACGTAATACTTAATATAACTTTATTAAAAATACCACTCATAATAGCTCTTCGAATGTAGAGAATTAGGGCAAGAATCCAAGACCTACAAATACATGACAAAGTCCACTGAATGCACTTTAAGAAGACAAGAAGAAATGCTCAAAGATGGTTATGTAATGCACTCTCAACACAAGCCTTACATGAGTGAAAAGAATCCTGGCATTTCTTTCCAAAACATGTGCTGGGAGTTAGATCATTGTTTTTCTTCTTGGAAAAGCATGCTGGGTACCAAACAGGTCTCGGAATGGATGCACATGGATGAGTTGGGCCAGAATGGCCTAGCTGGGTGAATTTAGGGGGTCCTGGCCGAGGTATGGTTTCCTTGGCCTAGGTATGGGGCCGTATACCGGGATGTTACAAGGTGCCGGCAAGGGTCTACAGTGGTCGGCCTAGGTATGCATGCAAGATAGACTAAGGTGCAAGTGATCATGCAATCTAGGCCAAGGTGGGATACAATGCTTGGCCTAAGTGTGAGGTTTGGACAAGAGTGGGTCTTAGTGACCATACTTAGGGAAATGAAGTCTGGAAATCTGGGTTTCTTTTTGAAAAACATGAAGATCATGAATGCTAAAATCATAACTTCTTATTCAAAATCTGAGATTTTATTATATGAGTTCAAAAACATGGACCTGGGTACCCATACTTGAATATTTCAAGAAAACAAACACAAGAACATGGAACTTGATACAAACTTTTGGATCAAAACATAATTTTTCTTCAAGAACACATGAACATCACTTTCTCTTTCTAGAACAAAACTTTAAATCAATGCATGGCTCATGAATCATGCTAGATCATGCAATGTGATCAGATTAACATAAAGAACAACAAGAGTAGATCAAGAATCTAACCTCAAAACGCAAATCCAATGGTTCAATGTATGAAAATTAAGCTTGGAAATCTAGTTCTCACTCTAAGAATTTCTTCTTTTTTTTTTTCCCTAGAGATTCTCTCTCCAGGGCAAAGATATGGCAAATGATATGGGTTCTTCGTTGCTAACTGACTTAAACCACTACCGAGACATGTGGCATCATCTGATCAAATCTCCTAAAAAAGGTGCTTGAATGAAAAGACAAGAGTAGGTCAAAGTGTGTATAACAAGGTGGTATGGGCACTCTGACAAGGCAATGATCCCGGATCAAAACAAAGCTTCGGACAAGTAAGGTTCCCCTGATCTCGGCTAGGAAGAGTAACATTTGGCCTAGGTGTGCCACACCTTGGCCTAGATGTGCCATACCTCAGCCTAGGTTGTGCCAGTCCAGAAACAAGATTGCTAGGTGTTGGCTAAGATGCGCAACAAGGCTAAAATGTTCAAGGATCAAAGATGTTGGATGCCTAGGTGATAAATATCTCTGCTTAGATGATACACATCTTGGCCAAGATGCCGGGGTGAGGGTGAAGGTCAACCAAGATGGTTCCAAGATTATCCTAGGTATTGACGCACAACGGTCTAGGTGTAAGAGGTTCAAAGGTGTGACATCGGCGTGAGACAGCAAAGATAGGTAGCCTAGATTCAACACACAGAGCAAGGAACAAAGCATGAATATAACACTTAGGCAAAACATAACCGCATCGACACATGACATGAATCTTTACTTAGACAAAGTATAAAAATCTACAAATGTAAGTTTAACAAACCAAAATCATGTAAATTCATATGAGCATGCCTAAGACAAGAATGAGGATTGTTATATGTTACCAATTTCTTCAACCAATACTCTTGTTTGTATGGCTATCTTTGTAGATAATTTTTCATTCACTACTTAATGGTTTTGAGTGAACTAAAATACATTGTTCAACTCCTTGTGAAGGTGAACGTGTTGCACCGTGGATCCGTCACAAAGGATGTGTGGGACTCACCTAAAAGTTTGTTCAAAGTTTGACAAAAATTCTAAATCATTTTTTCTAACATAGTTTATAACAACTTATTTCCCATAATCTTATTCATATCCAATCCTTCATCCCATGTAATCTTCTTTACTGTTAGTAATGGGCGCCCATGTGGCATGACCATTTGAACATAATTTGGATCTTATCCAAATAGGTTTTGAATTAAATTCAAACCTATTTAGGATAACCACTCAGGATATAGATATTATCAGTTTTAACGGATATGGATAAATAATAATAATATAATATATATCTGATATATGGTTATGGGTAACCAAGAGAGAAACAACGTAAGTTTTTGTTTCAACCCATAAACTTACTCTCTCCCAAGAAATAACGATCAAGTCATTTGCACTGTGGTTTGTGTGGGTGATATTCACCATTGTAATATCACCCCACTGCTGGGATTGATTGATTAGATTCTGGAAGCACGTGATTTATCCATGAGGTTTTAGATCGAATCAGGTATGATCTAAACATTTTATTCCGCTGCAAGTTTTGTGATCTCTGATTTACATTGGTATCAGAGCCTTTAATGGATATTTTCGTGTTTCCTTAATCATGTGTTTATTTTTACATGTGTATGTTTACAATATATACATGAATGTTTGTAAAAGAAAAAAAAATCTACTTTGATTAGATTAAGAGCATAAATATTTTTTTATGTTCATTAATGTCTTTTTTAAGACCATAAACGGTTTTATTTTGAAAAAAGGAGTCCGGCAGTACAAAAATGGGACCAGAAAACACCCGGGAAGGTGGCGCGTGTGATACACGCGCTGTATGACGCCTCCCAGCGGTGCCACGCGCCACCACGTGCAGGATGCCCTGCTGACGCGCCTGCACGCGCCATCACGCGTGCGTCGGCGGCGCTGTCCACGCACGCGCGCCGTCCGCGCCCGCACGCGCGCCGCGTGCTGGAGCCGAGCGCCGAGCTGCGGCTGAGCCGCGCGCCGAGCCGCTCCTTGAGCCGACTCGCGCCGAGTTGCGCTGAGCGGAGCGGAGCGGAGCCGAGCTGTTTTTCCCGCCTGGCTTGGCTCTAAGGCTCTGTTTGTTTGTTTTTTAATTCTGAATTGCGTTAATTGGCCATAATTTATTCGTTATAGCTTTGTTTTAAGCATGGTTGGTACCCTTAGACTCAGAATTAATTTTTCTACATTCTGTAAAATTTTGAAAATTTTACGAAAATATGTAATATTTTTCCTGTGTTAATAATGCATTTTTTTTGCTTTAAAATGCATCTGGTGTTGCATGATTAATTTTCTGGGGTTGAAATTTTTATTGTGGACTTCTGAAATGTTTTACTATCTACTGGTAATATTGTCTCAGTTTATCAGTTTCTGAATTTTTTATTTCTAATTTTATGTGTGTTTATTAGTTATTTAAAATTCCAGAATATTTCAGAAAAATTCCAAAAAATTTCAGGATGATGTACTTTAATTATGGCATAATCTGAATATTGAATACAGCATTTTTTTTAGGTTTGTAATATGTTGTAATTAGAAGAGCATGATTATTTATTTATTTATTAGAATTCCATTATTAAATGAATATAGCATGAGTTTTTTCTAAATTTACATTAAGATGCTATTGTATAGAATTTATCATGCTTTGTATATGCCATAGTCAGTGGGAGGTTATTCGGTTGAGAGAAATCTTTGTAGATTAACTCCCGAAAACCAATATTTTGCGCATAAATTAAATTAAATTTTGGATAATTGTCACCTGTGGCGCAAGAGATGATTACGAGCATAGCGGATTTTCGATCTTGCGACTTGTGTAATATTGTCACTATTTAATTTAGTTTTTTTGCGGCAAAATTATATTATGCTAATCAAATTAATCCCAATGCGAATTTCTCTCTAAATTGATTTAGCTTATGGAAGTTAATTTGGTTGACCTAGACTTAGTAGAGATGTTCAAATGTGAACAAATTAATCCCATTCTTTAGATGAGCAAAAGTCTTGGAGACTTTAGGTCAAACCTTAATTGAGCCAAAGTAAAGAAACATGACTCAAAGTCGCCGTGGTTTTGTTGCCTTGTTTGGCACAATAAAAACTAATGTGTGCGCTATAGTTAGCGGCACGCTACATAGTCTTGGTTGGCGAGTTTTGGAGTTATGAAATTAGTAAGCCCTCAATAGATCTGTATATGATCTTGACTAATGAGCTGCGCGGATTGACTTTGTAATTTGATTTGTAAATAATATTACATCATTGGATGAAGTAACATTCAAGAGTCACGTCATCCAAGAAATGCGAGCTTAAATAAATTAGTCATTAAGTGTAAGACGAGTAGCCAGTATGAGCAGTGTTTTGCTCTCTACCCAATTATTGGGAGTGGATTGAGCGAAATTTCATGCACTATAATAGTGTGCGTAGAAATATCACGTGAAGTGAAAAGATCAGCGCTTAGAAGCTGCAAAATCTATTAACACTACGTGAAAAGATTAGCGCTTAGTGGCTGCAAAATCTATTAGCATTGCCAACTTGTCTAAGTTTGGACACTTACTGTTTCCACACTTGAGTGTGAGACATGAGGAGGGGCTTCTTTGTATAATTCCTTAGCTAGGCTAACGTTTTGAATAACATTTACCACTAAGCGCAAACTTTGCAGCATAGTAATGAAAAGGTCAAGGCCGACAAGGTTGTAATGACTCTAAGAATTTGACGCATCGCTTGTGAGAGCATTGTGTTGAATTAGACTCTTTAGCCTAATTCGCGCTTAAGTTACTTTGGAGCTGTCATAGTTGATAGCTTATTCTCTCCTTCTTGTGGATAGTAGAATTAATTGCAAGTAACTATGAAGCGAGAAATAGATATGGCAAGAGGAGTATCGTCATCTTTCAATTAGATGCAGTAAAGTGTATGGAGAATAAAATTGACTTGAAGGTGCAGGGGATTAGCACTTACTAGTTAAATTTGCGACTTAGGCGCACTTGATATCTCCATGACATCCCTTTTATGATCTAGTGAATATGACTTTGTCGTGAGTCATTACCTAGTTGGGCCTAAGCCTTTAAAACTTGTCTTTGAGAACTCACACATTAAGATGATTGGAATTAGTTTATGACATTGGTCATGAACCAGTGGCTTATTATACTTAATCACATTAATGAGATGATGACACGATGGTTTGAGTAGGCCTTCTCGGGCCCACTCGCTTATGACATCCTGCTCTCATGTGAATGTGTAACTTTGTTCGCAATGGGTGCGCACAAGTAAGTAGGAAAGCCGCAGAAGGTCATTTGTTTTGGCGCATTTAGTCCACTATGATATTTTGTGACTAGATATGTGTGAGGGTATGATAGCTAAGCCTCAATCTCGACACATTTATAGATTACGATACGCATCTGAGTCAAGACTATTTGATCTCCCATAAGTCAAAAGTTTTGAGATGATTTTTGACATTGCACATATGAGGTCGAGATCAATTAGATAAGAGTTTTTTGTGCTTTTAGTTTTGACCAAGGTGGCGAGTATCTATTTAAGTTATTTTTCAGAAAAACTCTGTGAAGAGAGATGGATGCTTAGAAAATTGATTATTCCTAGTACTCAACAACACACTGGTGTAGTAGAGATAAGGAATTAAATATTGTTAATGTTAGGTGGAAAATGGCGCAAAATGTTTCCCAATTGGGAATTGCACTAGTTTGTTGCCTATATCCCTAACTAAGTGCCCTCCATATCAGATTTTACACTCCATTTTGAGTAATGGGTTAGCAGAGAGCCATCTATGGGCGATCTGTAACCATTAAGCAGCTTATCTTTATTCTACTTCTCATAAGATTGCGAAGTTAAGACCTAGGGTTCTATAGCGCATTATTGTATGCTGTCTTGTAAACACAAAGGGTCGTGTGGCGCATTATTGTATACGGTCATGCAAACCCTCCGGGTCATGTGCATATAGGTAAGCAGCTTTGTGGTAGTGTAACTAAGTCACATAAAGTTTTATTAGTAAAGGTGACGTGAATAGAGTTTTTTGGAACTCTATAAGATGGAGAATTCCAAGCATAGCGCTCTATGTAGCCTAGTTGAGAATGGAAAGAAATTTCTAATATCCTAGGGACAGTGGGAGCGATGTGTCTACTAATGGATTACTCCATTAGAGCAGAATACTCTACATTCTTAGTTGCGTGGTAGCAAATGTGAAAATTTTCCACGTCATCACTGGGTGATTGAGAGGGAAACATTCATGATTGCTCCGCAAGATGATAAAGAGCCTAGGATAATGCCAAAGGCTCTAGTCCCCTGTTTTTAGAAAGTGGATCAATGTTGCGCAGTTTAAGACAAAGTCTTTGAGGATTAACCATTTTTTATAATTTGGTTGACTTTCCATTGTGACGCAAAACTGTTATAAAGTTATGCGTAATTTGGATAGTCATTGTTGAGGCATAAGGCTCGCTAGATACCGAAAAGTCGCACCATTGAGGAAAGTGTAGACCATGAGAAGACTTCCTCCTGGGGAGTGAGGTTATTTTGACTTAGGCTATAATTGACATAAGTTCGGAACATTGATTTGTGGACATTGTGACCCGATTTCTCATTAGAGAATTGGATAAGTAGATCCGTAGGGATTTACCTTCTGCTTTTATGGTGAAAAGTTAGGAGCGCAAAAAGGTTGCTGGTTCTAATAAATCTTTTACAACCTAAAGCAGTTATCCAAACAGTGGTTCTTAGATTTCGTCAAGCCATGATAGGCCAACGATGATCAATGAAGACCACTGAGGCATGATCAATGGTCCAAAAGAAGTTTTTCCTTACTTAGTCATTATGAGCCAGGAATTTATAAGGTTGTCGCCACCTAGGGTGGGCAGTCCTCTATTTTAGATATGATGGACATGGGTGATGTAATTTATATGCTCGGATGTACGATCCTTAGGGATTGTTTTAGGAAAATTCTCGGTCTGTCTTCGATGACTTACATAGAGAATATCTTAGAATGATTCTAGATGCAAAATTGCAAATCCATTGACTTACCTATCGGTAAAAGCCAGAGCCTTAGCTATTGAGTGAATCCTCAGATTGTCTTTGGGAGAAACAGATGACCTATATTCCTTGATCTTTTCTTTGTTGTGGGAGCCTAAAGTACGCTATGTGGGCGTATTCGGCATGATAAGTGTTATCTTTGATAAATGGTTAACTGAGTTGTTCAGACTTTGACCTTGCTCATTAGACTGTGGATAAAATGCTTTATTAGAAGCATATTAATTTGCTCATTGTAAAATTCAATGCGCTGGTTGGGCACATCTGCGCTAGTTAAGAATGAACGCAAATTGGTCACCAAAAATATCTTTAGAGAGGTTATTGCGCAAGAGGTAGTGATCTTAAATCATTTCATGTGAGGCGCACATGGTGGATTCCGTTGTATATACTTATCGCAAGAGGTGCTGATAAGGCTTATGTTTGGAATCTATAATTGCGCAAGTTGTGGTCAATTTTTTTTAAAATCGATCACTTATTTTGAGATGATGGGATGTTGACACTATTACGGTTTGTGTCATAATGATTAGCAAATGATGATGTCAGCAGGCAAGATTGGCTCACTCACACGAGCAATCGCCCTTGACGCTTGGGAGCGAGCAAGGATGAGACTGGTGGTTTATTTTATTTGGAGCCAAGAGAGGCTTAAATCATCCACTATGTATGTTGCCTTGGTTATAACCAAGATGAGGTCGTGTTAAGGACCAAACATGGATGTTAGTACCCACTTTCCATGTTGTGCCTATTATGATTAGCCAGATAGGAGATCTCATTTGGCGCCTAGAAGGCGAGCAAATAGAGAATTCGGGTTAGGCGCTAGAAAGCGACTAGACTAATATCTGTACGGTGTATCGAGTATGACATCACTCTTTATGGAAGAGTTACTCCACCGTAACATGTATTCATACTATATGTGCTTGGCGACCGAGTAATGAGGTGAGAGAACGGATCCCTGCTTCCTCGCCGTGTGAGTCTTACGTGTCATTATTGATATGACTTTCATTTATGTACCCTTTTGTGACTTTTGACTATGTCATAATGTAAGGGGTTGATGTTCTGCTACTTTGGTATGTTGCCTGCGGTCATGCATGATTCGGCCTTAAGGGACATCACTGGGAAAGCGGTCAATCCTAAACTAAATGGCATGAGTGCAAAGGGAAGATCATCTAGTATTACACCACTGTTGTATATTCACTGTCGGCAACTCACATCGCTCTGTATGAGAGGCGAATTGAGTGTGAATATATTGCAAGAATTGAGAGGGTCAAACATGCTCTTTTTTGAGGGATTAGAGATGTTTTTTGGACCGGTGTAATTAGATGGGTCTGGGGTATATGAGACACTATTTCTGTTCTTTTTGGGTTGATGTCTCTATGCTGACTCATTTTGAGTTTCTAGTATAGAGCTCCCACATGCAGGTGTTCTCAGCAGTCGCACGGTGCAGTGGCTAGTATGAGATTGTTTATTTTTGGGAGATTGAGACAGAGATGTGGCAGTGTCATGCCAACTCATGTGCGAGTGGGAGATGTTAGTAATGGGCGCCCATGTGGCATGACCATTTGAACATAATTTGGATCTTATCCAAATAGGTTTTGAATTAAATTCAAACCTATTTAGGATAACCACTCAGGATATAGATATTATCAGTTTTAACTGATATGGATAAATAATAATAATATAATATATATCTGATATATGGTTATGGGTAACCAAGAGAGAAACAACGTAAGTTTTTGTTTCAACCCATAAACTTACTCTCTCCCAAGAAACAACGATCAAGTCATTTGCACTGTGGTTTGTGTGGGTGATATTCACCATTGTAATATCACCCCATTGCTGGGATTGATTGATTAGATTCTGGAAGCACGTGATTTATCCATGAGGTTTTAGATCGAATCAGGTATGATCTAAACATTTTATTCCGCTGCAAGTTTTGTGATCTCTGATTTACATTTACAATCTTATCAATAATTTTATTGTATCTTATCTAATAAAAAATAATTTATCAATCAAACATATGTGTCCAAAGAGTTTGACAGAGTGTTGAGACAAAGAATAGAAATAGGGATCCGAAGCTGGTCCAAGCATATGCCTATGTTTATTGTTAGGATGCAAGTCTGGTGGGTTTAAAGGTTGTTTAGGCCTAACCCAAATTGTGCTGAGAGTTGTCAAGGCTCACAACAAACATGATTTGCAACTTCCCAAGTCGAACTCAAGTTGAATAAAATTAAACTTGGGTTATGCCCAAATTGCTCAAAAATCAAAAGTTTTTAATTTTCTTCAATTTAGTTTATTTATTTTTAATTAATATTTTTTGAATTAATAGCATTAAAACAAAAAATTTATATGATGAAAAGAGATAGAGAGAAGAGAGTTGAGAATCGAAAAATTGATACACTGCAATAGTGGTCATGGTCATTTCTGAGTGAGAAAAAAGATGGAGTTTTGTGACAGGTATATGAGTGAATGTGATATTGCAGTCCATATTGTGATACCCCAAATGATTAATTAGTTTTAACACCGCATTAAGATCAACTAATTATGATTAAAAAAAGGGATATTTAATTTTTGTATAGAATATAACTTATTTAGGGGACATTGAGGATGACAATGTAAATATTATTTTATGAGGGTCAAAAGGCAGTTAGGCATTAAGTACAATGTTTTTAATAAGCTTTATAAGCTTTGGATAAGGCTAATCTGAAAGTAATAAAAGGTGGCAGATGTTTAATCCAGCAACGTGTCTTTTACTACGAATATCAGCCTCAAAATCCAGTTGGAAAATCACTTGTATAAATAGATGAAATAGTGCAAGTAATTGAAGTCAAGAAAAAAAAAATAACAGCAAATAAAAAGAAGTGTAAACAAAGTAGAGGTGGGAAGCCTTAGAACGGAAAAGTAAAAACTAGGATTCGATATTAAGGTGAATTATATTATAACTTGGGTAATTATAAGTTGATTTATTATTTTATGAATTATTTTATGCAACTCATGCTTTATAAATTATATTAACATTTTAACTATGTTATTTATTTTATGAACCCTATTTGCTTAAAAATGAAAATCCATGTATATAATTGTTTATTAAATATATTTTTGATTAATTATTTTATAAGTACCACCACATAGGTCTCATGCCTTAGGGGACTTAAATAACTATTGGCCCTCTGATTAGTCACTTTGTGACCCTTTGTTTGTCATGGATCCATTGACCCTCTATTTTGTTCTGTACCGTAGTTATGATTATTTTACTTATATGATTTTTACATTATGTTTCTGTTAGTTAAAATGATTTATTTATTCTAACCAAACTATTCCTTTGTTTAGCCTAAATAATTATCTATGATGATTTCTACACCCTTATACTCTTAGTATAATATTTTTTACTCTGTCATGTGCTTATAGCTGTTAAACCCTTTTAGGTGAAGAAACTTAAGGACAAATTGTTTTACCCCATTAATCAGGACTAAGATTTGAGATAAGCACTATATTCATTTTTTATTTATTATTTGTAAATATTGTCTGACTCATGGTAAATAAATAAAAGTTCCAATGTACGCTTTAAATATTTATATGCACAATTTATTTCATCTCGTTGCATTATTTAACTTGTTTAATTTAGAATTAATCATTGGCAACTTTAAAAATCAACTAGTTATGACATCCAGCCCTAAGCACTGGGGTTGGGTTGTGACAAAAGTGGTATTAGAGCTATGGTTTAAAAAAAAAAGAAAATCATTAAAGCATAAGACATGTGTATAATTAGGAAGTAGGATAAGGAAAACCTTAGTTTGTTTGATTCATTAGCTATTATGTGTGTAGTCTCTTATTAGTTCCATAGCTGAGTTTGGGCATCCTATAATGTAAGAAACGTTAGAACTCAATTTCGGTGAATCTTTTTGGTACTATCTTGATTCACTAGATTTCGAGGGGATTTTTTTGAAAACAACAGCTATGTCCCATATCAGCCACAAGAAATGGGGGATTCTAAAGACGTAGTTAGACATTCATATTCGATCCTTAACCAGCTGATGGGTAGACCTGTATACCTATGGGCAGACCCAACAGATGTGGAATTGCTATGGTGGAGGATCGGTGGCAATAATACACTAGGCAAATTTCTCGGACCAACAAGAGTGGTAGGCATGACCTTAAGCATAGGATACCGTCCGTGGTGGCACTCTTGCCTCTAAAATTTGTGGTTCGATGAGGGAATGCATGTCCAAACAGTTGATTTTGGTGATTTTGTGGCATATATAGAGGTACTAGTACGCATCACAAGATGTCAGTTATGGGGTTACGAAGCAGGCATTCCCATCTACCAAGTGGAGATAGATTGGTAATGTTTTGGTATTGAGCTATGTGGTTGGGAGTTCAAACCCCACATGCAGCCGCAGTTTTCGTGATTGTTTCCAAATTAGACCTCGAGAGTAAGATCTTTATTTATTTATTATTTTTTGATGTACAATGAGCTAATCATGGCCTAGTTCAATCCATTTTTGCAATAGAAGGGTTAGACACTAACTAGATGTAACTGTTAACTCGTAGATACAAGTAATGTACCAACACCTTTATGCATAAATAAAACCAATGTTTTTGTGAATAATGTGTGTGATGTTTTGTGAACTATGCTTTGTAAATTATATGAGTAATATTTTAAATTAAGTGTAATGATTAATAATTGTTATGTACAAATAGAAGTTATACACCATTTTTATTAAAACTTTTACTTTGTAGGAATGGCTAATAATGGAAATGGTACTAGATCGTCGTCCAGTGGAGCCGATCCAATGGAAAAAATTGTAGAAAGATCTGTTGCTAGTTTCTTGTAGGCCTTGCAAAATAACATAACCAATGGAATACCAGAACATCGAGAAGGACCAACCACGATAAAGTAGTTCCAGGACCTGAAACCTTCCACATTACTGGCAGAAGCTTGGGTTAAAAAAATGAAGAAGATTTTTTGTGCCCTACCTTGCATTGAAGAACAAAAAGTGTCTTTCGCCACCTTCACTCTTAAATAGGATGCGCAAGAATGGTGGCATCTCACCTTAAAAAAGGAAGAGATCGTGACATGGGCTAGATTTCTTGAAGTATTCTATGAAAAATATTTTCCAGACTTGCTCCGGGAACATAAGGCATCAGAGTTCCTACACTTGAAGCAAGGAGCGATGTAAGTAGCAGAATACAAAAGTAAGTTCACTCGACTGGCGTGATTTGCAACATATGTTATTCCAACGGAAGCCTGAAAAGCTAATAAATTCGAAGCAGGTATAGATGATGAAATCAAAAACAAGATTGAGGTTTGGAAACTATCAACCTATGTAAAGGTGGAAGACCAAGCATCTATCACTGAGAAAGGAATTAAAACCTCACGTTTTGGCAGAATAGGTCAAAAGAAGCGATTTTGGGAACCCGCAGAAGGATCTAGTTCTGCATTACCAAAGAAAATGAATATAGGACCTATCGGCTTAACCGGTTCAGCCTATCAAAGTTCTACTATCCCTAGGGGTAGCACCATTCTGAATTATCCAAGTTGTGGAAAGGCTCATCGGGGACGGTGCTATCGGGCAATGTGAGCATGCTATAGATGTGGCCATGTTGGTCATTTGGTGAAAGATTGTCCAAAATTTACCAACTTTGTGATGGGTACTCCTGAACCAGTTCAGAAACTAGGAATGCCTATAGGAGGAAGGAAAGAACAAAAATGCTAAGGGATAGCTTTTGCTTTAGTACCTGGAAACCCCGATGCTACCGAGAACGTTGTTTTAGGTACATTTTCTATATGTGGTCATTCAACTCATATTCTCATTGATTCTAGATCAACTCATCCTTTTTTTCTCCACACTTTACTCATAATTTGACATTAACATATGAACCCTTAGGATATGCATTATCTTTGTCCTTTCCATCTGGTGGTTCCCTACTTTATACGGAGATACAAATCCAGTGCTATATCTGTAAAAGATGAAACCTTTTATGTAGATTTGATTCCACTCCGCATTAGTAGTTTTTATATAATATTAGGAATGGATTGGCTTGCTGCCAACCATGCCTTTATTGATTGTGCAACCTAAAAGATCTTTCTCTGGTTACTCGACCAACGCAAACCTGTCTTTAAAGGAACTAGAGTTTCTACTTCTCTATGTTTAATATCCTCCATGATAGCCTAACAAATTTTGAGAAAGGGTTGTTGTGGTTATATTTATTATGTGGTTGATACTCAACAAGCAGACCCAACACTCGATTTAATACCCATAGTTCAAGAATTTCCTAACGTTTTTCTTGAAGACTTACATGGTAGCTTAGTTGACTGAGAAGGCGAATTCACCATTGAAACTCAACTCGGTACGTAACTAATATAAAAAAACCCTTATTGCATCTTGATTGTGGAATTGAAATAATTGAAAATGCAACTTCAGGAATTGTTTGACAAGGGTTTCATGTGACTAAGTACCTCACCATGTGGAGTTCTTGTACTATTCATAAAGAAAAAATGATGGTACGATGAGATTATGTATCGATTATCCAGAATTTAACAAGGTTACCATCAAGAATCGGTACCCTTTGTTACAAATCGATGGCTTATTTGATCAATTTCAAGGCGCTCAAGTATTTCTGAAGATCAAATTGAGGTCTGGTTACCATCAAGTGAAGGTCGAAGCCGAAAGCATTGAGAAGACTGCCCTTAGAACGCATTACGGACATTACGAGTTCCTTGTCCTGCCATTTGGCGTCACGAACGCTCCAGTGACCTTTATGAACCTCATGAATTGAGTGTTCAAAACCTATCTCGATGAGTTCATTATTGTCTTCATTGATGACATTCTCATACACTCAAAAACATCGGAAGACCATGCACAACTCTTACGATTAGTTTTACAAACACCATGTGATTACAAACTTTATACCAAATTGAAGAAATGTAAATTTTGGATTACTAGTGTACACTTTCTTGGCCATGTCATTGAAAACGATGACATCTCTGTCGATCCACGAAAGATTGCAGTAATCATGGATTGGCCGCAACCTACTAATGTATCTAAAGTACGAAATTTCTTGGGATTGGTAGGATATTACCGATGTTTCATTCAAGATTTCTCGAAGATTGAGTCACCATTGACTCAATTGACCCAGAAAAACACACTATTCGAGTGGGCAGACAAATGAAAACATTGCTTCCAAGAGTTCAAAAGTAGACTTGTGACAACTCTCATATTTGCACTCCCTACTGGAGCGGATGGATTTGTAATCTATAGCGATGCCTCATATAATGGACTGGATTACGTACTTATGCAATACGGGAAGGTTATTGCATACACCTCACATCAACCAAAGACCCACGAGAATAACTACGCAACTCATGATCTGAAATTTCGCTCTTAAAATTTGGCGTCATTACCTGTACGGAGTAACATGCAAAATTTACACCAACTACAAGAGTCTTAAATATCTATTTACACAGAAGGAATTGAACATGAGGCAACAACGGTGGTTAGAGTTTATGAAAGATTATGATGTGAAGATTTAACACCACCCATGCAAGGCTAATGTGGTGGCTGCATTATACCAGAAGGCCACCCGAAGTGTAACGCCCCCAAAATAATTTCAACTTGACATCAAATACATACATGCACAATATACCAAGACAATTACAAGATCAATCCCAATAGTTCTCTTCTCATTGAACTATGGATTACTAGTTACAAATTACATATTAACTGTTCACAGTTCAATAAGTTAGAAAAAAACAAAACAATTGTCCCATGGGTTTACAAGTTTTAAATGTGGCCATCAAAACAAAAGGGCACGTATTACAAAAAGAGAAACAACGTAAAAGTTTGACAATTAGATCACAACATCAAAAATCACTAAGTTTAAAACAAAATGGTTGGTCATCTCTTCGTTCATTGATGTGGTTACGGTTCACCATGTCCTGAAATGTTGTTAAATAAGAACGAACAATTTCTCAGTAGAGAATACATTAAACCATGTATATAAACATTTGATTTACAATATGCATGATCATAACCTATATCCATTGACACTAATTTCCTAATTTCATAGAACAATGCACAATCTTTCATTTAATTCCATGTTTCTTTATCCTTACACGGATGGCCAGTGAGCACCTCAACTCTTCCACATTTGTCGTCCTCACATGATCGGACACGTGGACACCTCAAAATATTCCCACATTTGTCATCTTCACATGACTGGACTAGTGGGCACCTCAAGTTTTCTTTGTGCAGGTAAGACCAAAGTATATAACAACAAGCCATAGAAACTCAAATTTCATTCCAAACAAGTATATCTCAATACACTTCCCATTACCCATGTCTTCCTTAGTATTACCAATCTAGGCCCATGAACATTTATTAAGGTTTTTCCTGACAATTGGGGCTTTTCCATTCACTCTTTCATTTACCTAAATACAAGATTTGTTCATTATTTTACATAAAATGACCAATTCGTCGATACAACTTGATGCTAAACCCCCCATTACCACGTATATTCCTATATATATATAAGTATATATATCATCAAATCCAAATCACACCTTCATACCATGAAATTAATAAATGTTCAAGCCAAGATGTAGATATGCAAGGGTAAAAGTATTCCTACCCCAGGAGTTGTGAGACAAAGATGAAAACCTAAAAGATGAACCTCCACAATAACAAGATCCAACCGGTTTAAAATGTAGCCTTTGAGGAGATAAACAACTTTGATGAAGGAGTAATGATGGATTCTAGCTAAAATAGATGAAATCTAGAGTTTAGGAGCTAGGGGTTTCGGAAAAAGGGGTTTAGAAATAGAAGGAGTGTGAAAAAGTGAGCCCAAAAAGTGTTTAGATTGAAATTTTGAAGCTGTTGTCCTGAACAGACTGCTTGAGCAAACTTTTCATCACTCGAGCAATGCATACAATACAAATAAACCGCTCGAGTGAATTATCCACTGCTCGAGCGATAAACACAAGGTCTCAGAAGTTTTGCAAAGCTATAGTGAAACTACTGAAAGCTTGATGTCTTCGTTTAAGCGACCACTCTACAACTCAAGCAGTCTCGCCTACAAACGAGCAAGTTACTAGAAGCTCTATTTATTTGCTTGAACGACCAATTGACCGCTCGAGCGGTCACTTAAAACATGCTATTACACGAAGTTTGGCATACTTCCTCACTGACAAGAAATCACTTATTCAAGACTTGAAAAAACTAGACTTGGAGTTGGTTGTACACAAGGCTGATGGATTTCTCGCTAATATTGTCATGGAACCTACGATAATCAATGAAATTAAGGCACATCAATGTAAGGACAAGCTTTTAAAGAAAAAATACGATGAGCAAGGAAGTACACCCAATCCCGATTTCACCATAGACAATGGGATACTAAAGTTCCGAAATCGAATTTGTGTACCCAACATTCTAGAAATCCAAAAAGAAGATATTGATGAAAGCCCATAGCTCGAGATTCGCAGCTCATCCTGGAAATACAAAAATGTACCATGATCTGAAAGAGCATTATTGGTGGACAAGGATGAAGAGAGATATATCAAGCCATGTTTACGAGTAAAGGCAGAGCATCAGAGACCTGCAGCACTGTTGCAACCACTCCCTATTCCTGAATGGAAATGGGAACACATTTCCATGGATTTTGTTATTGGATTACATAATCAACCTCAAAGAACGATATGATATGGGTCGTAGTAGATCAATTAACGAAATCAACATATTTTCTGCTCGTTAGAGTTACATACTCTTTAACAATTTTGCCACTTTATATATCAAGGAGATCATTTGATTGCATGGTGCCCCGGTATCAATTGTATCTAATTGAGACCCTCGTTTGGTATCTTAATTCTGGAACAAGTTACAGGCAGCTTTGGTAACAACACTAAAGTTTAGCACCGCTTATCACTCGTAAACCGATGGAAAATCCGAAAGAATGATTCAAACATTGGAGGACATGTCATGAGTATGCTGTAGATGTCCCCGAACGTCCCGGGAGGATGAGTCCTGTTCTGTTCATTTGGGCTCACCACAGTTCAGGACTCAAAGTCACGGTCCTGTATCTAATCTCGCAGAGTGCAATGCAAGACTGATGAATCATCAAAAAGTCCAAATCCGGCAAATCGTTTTGAAAACAGATTTTTTGAAAGAAGTGCCAAACATGGACTGCTTTGCCAGATACAGAGTCGCCACCTAAATATTTTATTTTGGGAAATTTAGGAAACCCTGACTCGTTGCCTAAGCCCACGTGTTCGTCATCACCAAAGTTGCCTCGGCTTGAAAACTTGGGTACGATTGGGGAAGGTCACTTCGTGAGCACCCCCGCTCGCCCAATCAAAGAGCGGCCTCTACTTACCATGATATCAAGTTTTGAAAACATTATGCATTCTTATTCCGGTTATTAGCCTAGACTTACTACGTGATGCGCACAGCATACAAATATAGACCGGATCGCCTGAATTGGAACAAAATATCTCATGTTTGTTTATTTGAAAATGGTTTGATGGTGCTACTCGTAAGTAGGCTAAGACGTGGATTTGCCACCCTCGGGTGGGCTTAGAAAACAAGATGATTCGCCACTCTCAAGTGGGTTTTAAAACTCACAACCGATGAATTGTTCCAATCCAAATAACCCAATCTTCACCCACAGGTATTCAGGCAGGTATATCACAAAAGCAAATAGCCTCATGGTAAGCATGCTATCATGGTAGTCACTCAGACGCATGCAAGGATGCTAAAGCATAAAACTTACCGAGTATTCCAAGCCAAAACAGAAGCTGATTAGAAATCATGCATGATCCTAAATATACAGAAATGCTTAATGCAACACATGCAAAATGCAACTATAGTAGGCTCGGCTATTCGAAGGATGGCATGTGAAATGCTACAACTAACAAGTATTTAACTTGGAATTGAAATACAATGCAGTTAGTATGGTGTGTCGAGCCTGGTGCATCCAATATAGATGAATGATGCAAACATGCAAGCATAAGTATGCTAATTGAAACATGCCCTAATCTAACCATCATAAGCGGGTAAATAAAAGGGAGAAAGACGTGGGGTTGGAAGACATACATCACACGCACGCACACTTATTACAATTGTGCCTTCGCTCGGAGGGTCCAAATAAATAATATAGTCCGAATAATAATTACAGTCCGAATAAGTACAAAACCCTAATCAATTAACAGTTTAACTAGGAAAGCAAGTAAATTAGCATGCAAGCTATGGACTGCCTCAGCTTTGTTCCGAATGATGAAAGATGCATACTTGAGTTGCTTGGCGCGAAAATCCATTGCGATGTCCCGATTCGCCTCTGTTTACACTTAATCCCGGAATGTTGTGCGAAGCTCCAGAAGGCTGTTGATTTCTGATTTGCTGCAATAGAGAGCAAGAAAGGGGCATGACAAAGTATTTTCACATATGTATGCATGACTACTCTTCAGGAAGTGTAGTACTCTATCCTTGTGTCACCAATCATTTATCTCGATGTATGATGGCCGAGGGGGGCAAATTGCACGACTTGATGTGAAATGAATGCACGTATAAACACAGCAAGACCTAAACTCTATCATGGATAATCCGGAGTGTTGGCGACCGGGAATTGAGACACGTTCCGTCACTCGAAGTACGAAACGTCCCTCGTTTCCCGTGCTTGGGCTAAATTCTATCCCAAACACAATGCAAATGAGAGGGCATACACAATGCGACTAACATACAAACTAGCATACGCAATGCTATGAAATGGCATACACAATGCTCGATGTAACATGGCATACACAATGCTCTAACATGCAACCTAGCATACGTAATGCTATGGACCGAAATGGCATACACAATGCATGATGGACTTACACCAAAATGAGTGGACCTTAGCCACACTCACATCAGTGGCCATTAGATGAAAATGAGACACTCGAAATGTGTGCACACATGCACGAATACCAAGGACCGAACCTAAGGCATGGAATACCACTCTACCAAAGCATGGCAAGGGATGAAAGATGGTATGGAATAGCATAAATTACAACTCTGAAACAGCATGAAATGTGGTCCCGAAACATGCAAATGTGGCACACAATGCAAGCTAGGGGGCCCCGGTACTGAAACTAGTGAAGTGCGTTACTCTAGAGGTACCCAAAGCAATGCAGCAATGGAAAAACCAAACCCAAACAGACCCTAGGCAGGTCTGAAATAGTGGGGAAATGGCCTAAAATGATGGCTCAGAATGCAATAGAATGGAGCTCATTTAAAGGTCGGTAAATGAGGCATACAAGCCCGACTCTCAAACGCATTTAAAGAGATGAAAACATGGAAACATGGCATTAACATAGGCTCTGGAATTTGATGAAAAATGACCCCAAGGCATGAAAATACCTCAGTATATGCATGGAATGGATCTCAAAACTCAAAGCTAAGCATGGACCTTGAACTACAAGCATGCAAAACTAACATCATTCAACCATAAGACCTAAAAATAGAGCTAGGGCAGTCCAAAATAAGCGCATTATCAGTTTAAGACATGGCCAAAATGTGCTAAAATCAAGGTCCAACAAAGCATGCAAAGAAAGCTAGTGAACCATGAGTTGTTCTACAACTATATGAAGCATATGAGGGCTCACCCAACTAGCCAAAAACAGAAGTATTTCATGCCAAAATATGTCCAAATAACCACTGAAACTCAGTCAACACATGCAAGAATGGTGAGTCCCTTTGGAAAGCCATGCAAGGGGTTATTCTACACATACATGACAAACAAACAAAAGGGCAAAACCACCTCTGGAAATGAGTTATGACAGCCCTAAAACCCGCCAAAAAGAGCCTGAAATTGGTCTAGGAAACATTCAATGAAAGGTCCTCTTGAAAGGCCTTGAGGAGGATTGTTCCACACATGCATGAGGGACACAAAATATGGTTAAAGAGGCTCTGAATAGAGCTAAGGAAGACCTTGAAACTTACCAAATTGGGCCTAAAAAGTGACTTCACAACATGCAAGTAAGGGGCCATTTGGAAGGCCAAAAGGGCCAACAAACAAGACAAGGAGAGAGGGGGTCACCCCCCTCTGATTTTAGCTCTCAAAAACACATCTAAGAGGCCAAACCAAGGCCAATGCGAATGCTCTAATGCATAGCCCTAATCATGAGGAAATGAAGCATGCCAAGAGGAAGATGTCCCCAAACAGAAAAATGACCTTAATCAAACTTCAAGAGGGGCTCAAAATAAGACCTTTTTATTTCATGGAAAATCTTGAAAATGCTTGCAAGTAAGGCTAAGATATCATGCAAAATAAGCCAGATGAAGCATACAAGGATGTAGAAGACCTCAAACAGAAAAGTATCTTTAATCAAACTTCAAGAGGAGTTTAAAATAAGACACTTTACAGTTTATAACAAAATCCAAAAATGCTTGCAAATAGGGCTAAGCTATGGAGCAAAATAATGCAAGAAAAGGAAAAATGGAGACTTACCCTTGTAGTACAGCAATGTAGCAACTTCTGGACCAAGTTGGTGAACCTTCAACCCCTGAAAATCAGTCCCAAAGTGTTGGAATGGATGGTAAAGGTGGTAGGCTATGAGGTGTGGTGCAAATGGTGCAAGAATATTAGGGTTTGGAGCTTGGAATAGTGAGCTATGGAGGGAGAGGTGTATAAGCCTTGGCTAAATTTCTAACCCTTGCAAATGGAGGGAGAGTGTTGGTTTTATAGAGGAAGAAGGCCAAGGCTTCTTGGAGAAGCCTTAAGAGAGGGTCAATGCTTCTCAAAGAAGCTTAACCAAAGCAGTCAAGCTTATTGAGGAAGCTAGACTAAAAGGGTCAAGCTTCCTCAAGAAGCTTGACAAAAGAGTCAAGCTTCTCTAAGAAGCTAAGCAAAAGGGTCAAAACCCCGGAGGAAGGTTTAAGTGCTTCACAGCTGGCACAACCGTGTTGCACTCAAAAAGAGCAAAAAGTAGAAAGCTGGCCGACTAGCTTAGGTGGTCGGCCGGCCACTCCCCCTGGTTGGTAGACCAGGGGTCAAAAGGTTGAAGGAGAAATGCTGGCCGGCCACCCCAAAAAGGTGGCCTCCCAGATGAGTGCAACACAGCTGTATGGTGGAAAACCAGAAAATATGACCCAAGAGAGAGAAAAATCAGTTTTTTAGCAAGGTTCAAAAGGGTCAAAAAGAATTACTGGTCGGCCTACCCATATTGTTGGCCTCTCAAATGAGCACAACATAATGGTGGTATGAAAGGCCAGAAATTGTGGCTCAAAAGTGAGAAAACCAACTTTCTGTCAGAAAAATCAGCTTTAGGAGAGAGAAAAAGAGAAAATTGGTTTCCAAGGGGGAAAATGTGGCCTCCCACCATACTACCACCTCCATAACAATGAAAATAGGGTCCCTACCAAAAATGGACCAAGACGGATGCAAAACGAGGATTCGGGGGCCAAAACGCGCAGTTCGAGGCCCCGAAAACAGGCTGTTAGGCACCGGAAGTGGCGTATGACCATGAAGGTGGTATCCCAGGCCACAGTGTCCCTCTAAAGGGAGTAAATAAGGTGTGTGCCAAAAATCGGAGCAAACGGAAGTAGTTAAGCGGTCCCGAACCGAGGCACACGGCCGATGGCTCCGAAAACCAAAAACTGGGCTTTAAACGGAAAAAATGGCCTACGACCATGAAACGTAACCTACGGCCACTGAGAGATGGTCTATAAGACCTCTCCCTCCCTTCAGGAAGAGAAAATAGAGAAAACAAGATCCGATTCGCAAATCGAGGCAAAGCACAAAAGAGCCTCGAAGTCCGGAGGCAAGGCTTGCAGCTAAGACTCCGCAACCTCAGAATGAGCACAATATGCACTATCACCGAGCGCTCAATCGGTGACGTATGAGTCTTAAGGTCGGTAAAAAATGAGGTGTCTACATATGCGTATTAGACCTTAAGAGTAATTGGGATGAGCATTTGCTGTTAGTAGAATTCACCTATAACAGTTACCAAACAAACATTGGGATGGCACCGTATGAAGCACTGTATAGAAGAAAATTTCGATCACCTATATGTTAGACAGAGGTAGGAGACATAAAGTTATTGGGTCCTGAAATTGTGCAAATGACTAGTGACAAAATCCAACTCATTCAACAGCGAATCCGCATTACCCAAAACGACCAAAAAAGCTATGTAGATACTTAGAGATGAGATTTGGAATTTCAAGTAGGAGATCATGTTTTCTTGAAATTTTCACCGACAAAAGGAGTCATTCGGTTTGGAAAGTGAGGAAAATTGAATCCGTGTTACATCGGGCCATTTGAGATATTGGAAAGGATTGGACCTGTGGCATATCGTCTTGTGCTACCACTAGAATTGTCCAATGTTCACAATGTATTTCATGTTTCAATGCTCCAGCGATATCTTCAAGACTCCGAACATGTTATTGATCATGAGGACCTAGAAGTTCAAACCAATCTGTCTTATGAAGAGTAACTGGTACAGATCCTTGACCATCGTGATCAGATTCTTCAAAATAAGACTATATCTCTTGTAAAAGTCTTATGACGAAATCATCATGTTGAAAAAGCTATGTAGGAAACTAAGAATTAAATGCGAGCCCGATATCCACATCTTTTCGAAAATCAAGGTGTAACAAAGTTTGGAGATAAACTTCTATTTAGGAGGGGAAAAATATGATACCCCAAATATTTAATTAGTTTTAACATCGTATCAAGATCAACTAATCATGATTTTTTTTTTTTTAAAAAAGGTATATTTAATTTTTGCATAGAATGTAACTTATTTAGGGGCCATTGAGGATGGTAATGTAAATATTATTTTATGAGGGTCAAAAGGAAATTAGGCATTAAGTACCATGTTTTGGATAAGCTTTGTAAGCTTTGGATAACGCTAATCTGAAAGTAATAAAAGGTGGCAGAGATTTAACCCAGCAACGTGTCTTGTGATACCAATATCGACCTCGGAATGTAGTTGGTAAATCACTTCTTTAAATATGAAATAGTGCAAGTAATTGAAATCAAGATTAAAAATTTAAAAAAAAAAAAAAAAAAAAAACACAACAACAATAACAATAACAAATAAAAAGAAGAGTAAACAAAGTAGAGGAGGGGAGCCTTAGCACGAAAAAGTAAAGATTCACGCTCGATAGTAATGTAAGTTATATTATATTTTGGGTAATCATAAGTTGATTTATTATTTTATGAATTATTTTATCCAAATCATGCTTTATAAATTATATTAACATTTCAACTATGTTATTTATTTTATGAATCATATTTGCTTAAAAATAAAAATCCATGTATATAATTATTTATTAAATATATTTTTGAGAATTTATTTTATAAATATCACCACGGAGGTCCCATGCTTTAACGAACTTAAATAACCATTGGCCCTCTGATTAGTCACTTTATGATCCTTTGTCTGTCATTGATCCAATGATTTCTATTCTGTTCTGTACCGTGGTTATGATTATTTTACTTATATGATTTCTGAATTATGTTTCTGTTAGTTAAAATGATTTATTTATTTGAATCAAACTATTCCTTTGTTTAGCTTGAATAATTATCCATGGTAATTTGTACGCCTTATGCTCTGAGTATAATATTTCTCACCTTGTCATGTACTAATAGCTGTTAAACCTTTTCAGGTGAAGAAACTTAAGGAGGAATTGTTTTATCCCATTAATCAGGGCCAAGACCTGAGACAAACACCGTGTTTATTAATTTATTATTCGTAAATATTGTCTGACTCATGTTAAATAAATAAAATTTCCAATGTACCCTTTAAATATTTAGGTGCACCATTTATTTCATCCCGTTGCATTATTTAATTTTTTTAATTTAAAATTAATCCTTGGTAACTTTAGAGATCAACTAATTGCGACATCTAACCCTAAGTACCGATGTTGGGTCGTGACACATATCATTCAATGGTTAAACATTTACATGTATATTTAATATTTTTATATATCTATATATAATTAGGGTTGCTAGGTATCACGCTTCAAGTTCGATTCAAATTTAATTCAAACTTTTAAATATTTATCCAAACTCATGCCCAATTTAAACCTGTTACTCAAATCCTAAATTTTTTTGAATCGGGTTCAATTGAGCTCCACAAGTATCACCCCTAGTTTATTGAGGTGGAGGTTCAACCTTGGACCTGAATATGCTACTTAACTTATAAAATAGAATTTATTTATGTTAGTAATATTTTGTTTAATATAGTTTTATCTCATTAAAAAAAACTATCGGACTCCATCAAATATACATCCGTATTTATTAGAAGTAAAAATATTAAGTGTAACGATGATATTATAGGTCAATACAAAATTACAAATGTGATTAAGTAGATAATCGTTGTCTCCCACTAACCCAATATTGTTGTGGTTCCTATCATAAATTAAGATTGTCGATTGCTTATTGAATAGTGATACCATTACGTAATATTACTATTACTTCCAATATTTATTAGTTATGGTAAGAAATGTGGGAACATATTTTTTAAGTTAGGCCACGTGGCACGACCTTAGGAAGGTGAGCCATATTGCAAGGTATGACTGGTCCAGGTGTAGCCATGGCCTACACCTCCTTAGCCAAGATATTCAAACTAGGTAATGGAGTCCCAGTGAACTACAACTTTTTAGGGGTGGATATTGCCCTTTTAGCCCGTCCGGCCCAACTCCATTTTTTAAGGGTTGGAGAAAATTGTTTTAGTGCATAGGGTCAAGCTGAACTAATATTTTCAGCTTGATATATTAATGTATTGGGTTTGAAATTTATATTTCTAACCCATCTTGGTTTGGCCTGACCCGCAAATAAATAAATTATAATATATTAAAAAATATATATATTTTTGAAATCTAAACTTTATCTTTAGTGATTTTATTAAAATTTAAATTTATAGTGATTGGACTTATTTAAGAAATCCTTCAATTTATACACAAAAATTTTCAGTTTATAATCATGTGAGTATATTTATTTAAGAAATATAATATGTGATTGAATTTAATTATGAAATATTTTAATTTTTTTTAACATATAACCCAATGATTGGATTTAGAATTTATAATTATTTTTTGAGCCAAACTTAGGCATATATAAAAGCCTAATGTTATAACCGGATTAGACTTGAATAGATATAAAATATCTTCTTATATAGTGTTGGCTTAACCCGGCAAATTTCCACTCCTACAACATTTTGGTCACATTGGGTCAAAACTCTATAGGGAGGTCTATCCCAACTCAACTAGGAGAGTGCAATCCTAGATGAGGATGAGTCCTAAAATCTTGGGCGTGTTGGATTTATGTAGGGGTGCAACTCGGACGGGTTTAACCCGAGTAATCCGAGTTTAGCCTGAGTTTTTTTAGGGTTTGGGCAACTATATATCTTGTAATCTGGACGGGCCTGGGCAGATTTTTGATGCCCGAATTGTAATTCGGGCCGGGCTTGGGCAAAATCAATGGCCAACCCGAGCAACTCGAATCTGAATTGAATTTAATATATTATATAAATTATATAATATATATAAATTAAATAAAAAAGTTATTCTTAATTTTTATTTTTTATTTATTTTTTGGTTAGTCTTTCACCGTTGGATTAGCATCTTTTATGTGTACCCTTAGATTAAATCTAAAGAAAACCCTACCTACCTTATCTCTCTCTCAGACTTGTGCTCCCCGATAGAGTTGGAAATATGAAATTGAATTCTATTAGCCCATCTGCAAGTGAGCAGGGAAAGGATTCTATTAGCCCATCTGCTCCCCGATAGAATTGGAAATATGGAAGCACCTTTACATTCAAACTTTTGCACAAGTACTTGTTCTCATCAAAGTTCACCTTAAGAAATAAAATTTCTGGGTGTTCTTCATCTACCTACAGGTTTCTGGACTTGTGAATTTCGGGCAATTCGGGCTAACTCGAGTTCAAAATACAAAGTTTGGTCCGGACTTGGACAGTAATGCTCGGGTTCATGGTCGGGCTTGAGCGAGCTTGGGCACTGCCAAATACAATTCGGGCTGGATTTGGACAAACCACCAACCCGACCGAACTTGCCTGAGTTGCACCCTAAATTTATGGGCAAAGGCGGGACACTTTATATAAAGATATCAACCCCTATAGGTGCAGGGAGGTGAGATTTGTTGTACTAAGTTTATCATGCTTTAGCTTTCCTGTTGGGATTTTCATTGATTTTATCATCGGATTGTTCACCTGGTTGACATCCAGTTGAGACAGTGCAAATCTAATTTTTTTCAGGCAAAAATCTAGACAAATTCATCGGAAGGATCAACTTCATTCCAAAGAAGGAGAATAATTTATTGATTGTGTGTCGTCAAGTCAGATTTTGGCATACAAAAAAAAAATATATTGTAAATATCAATAAATAATTATTTATTTATTTATTTATTTATTTGCCATTAGAAACCCACTGTTTGATAAATTTAAATCACTCTATTCAGTTAACAATTTTTAAAAATAGTTTTGAGTTTTTGTATTTTTATTTTTATTTTTAATGAACTTTTAAAATTTATATTCACTTAATCTAGATATAATTAAATATATATATATATATATATATATTTGTGAAATTTTTTATAAAAAATTACTAAATAAAAAAAATTAAAATAAAAATTAACGTTTGCTTTATATATATAGAATTTATGAAATTTAAGTTTATGAGGATGACCTATTTATAAAAATTTCTGACATCGCCACCCTTTAATCTTCTTTCTTTTCAACCAATCCAACTCCCATGGGCCTGTGATATGATTTGTTTGGGCTTGTTCACATTCACAAAGGTCCCTCCATACATTCCATACAAAAGACAGAGTTTGTAACTGAGTATGGTTCAAATTATTATTTTTTTTTGGATCGATAATTACAAATCTAAAAAATATTATATTAAACAGAATGCTATAAATCATTTTTTTGAGAAATAATATTTGTTATGAAATATTACGATCAATTAGGTACCCTTATAATATGATACACAGTATCTTTTTAAGGGTGTGTAAAAAAGTTTAATTAATCTATTTTTTAAACATTTATATATATATATATATATATAATGGTATTAAAAAAAAAGGAAAAAGGGCAATGTAGGAGTGTTTGGGTGTGCAACCTCTTAAGGGTTGCACACCATATATGCACCTTTCATTCAAAACTTTTATGAGTTTGCTGACGGTGAATTTATGCCAACTTATGTGTTTTTATAAGATCACTTATGTGAGTTCATAAAAATTTATGTAATTTACATTTTTCAAAACCTTTATGGGATAATTTATATGAATTTGTGTTAACTAAAGTATTTTTGTAAGATCACTTATGTGATTTCATGAAGATTTACGCGATTTTATATTTTTCAAAACTTTTATGAGTTCACTTACGCGAATTTGTGTTACTTTACTCATTTTTGTAAGATCACTTATGTGAGTTTGTGAAAAGTTACGTGATTTTGTGTTTGTCAAAACTTTTATGAGATAACTTACATGAATGTGTTAATTTGCGCGTTTTTGTGAGATCACTTATGTGAGTTCATGAAAATTTATGTAATTTTATGTTTTTCAAAACTTTTATGAGTTCACTTACGGCGAATTTGTGTTAACTTACTCGTTTTTGTGAGATCACTTACGTGAGTTCATGAAAACTTACGCAATTTTGTATTTTCAAAGTTTTTTTTAGATAACTTACGTGGGTTTGTGTTAACTTGCGTATTTTTGTGAGATCACTTACATAAGTTTGTGAAAACTTACGTAATTTTGTATTTTTCAAAACTTTTATGAGATAACTTACACGAATTTGTGTTAATTTAAATATTTTTGTAAGAGGATTTACTTGAGTTCGTGAAAATTTACGTGATTTTGTGTTTTTTTAAAACTTTTATGAGATAACTTACGTGAATTTGTATTAACTTATTCATTTTTGTGAGATCGTTTACGTGAGTTCGTGAGACCTTACGTGAAAACTCAATTTATAACAATAATCACAAAAGTATGTAACTAAAACCAAAAAGATACATAATAAAAGTATGAGTTGCACACCATATGCAATGCGCACCCAAGAAAAATCCGAGAAAAAGTAGCTAAAAAGTAAATGGAATAAAATGCAACAAAGGGTAGGTTGGTCTCATTATAAGAAAATTTTCTTTAACATGATACATTTATTGTTTGTGCTTCCTTTTATATTAGTGGGTTAGTTACACTCATTTAATGCATTTTTATCAAGTGCCTAAATTTTGATATTAAAAATAATATTTTGATTTTTGTGGTGGCTATGTGGCTAGTGTCACAACTATTTTCAAAGTATAATTTTTAGTCTTGTGATGACACTAAGATCCAACACTTAATTTCAGCTACTTTCCAGCACACTCACAAATGTTATGAGTTTGAACAAGAAAGAGAGAAGGAAACACCAATAATACACAAAAGAATGTTAATGGAGACTCTCAAAACTTGACAGAATTTTTGAGTTCCATGGCCATGCCTAATATGGGCTTACAATCAATTACAAATTGACAACCAACAATACAAGAAAAGCATGCCAAGTGGCATAGTAGTTGACACCCTTAACTTCCTAGGGACTTAGAAACAATCTAGACATAACTGTTGATAACTACTCCTATGTTTCAGCCTTTCCTCCTGATTTTTCAGCCTTACCTTGTCTTTAATAGACTTGTATAATTGCCAATAACTACCATGCTGTTTGCCCCATCAAGCCAGCCACGAAATTGATTGCCTTGGTCACTAGACCAAGTCTTGCCCACTAGATGTATTGAGCCCCCAAGTGTGCCACAAGCCCGCATTTAGGCTAAGTTTCACATCTCACCTTGCATTTGCTTTGCAGTCCACACTTGGCCAAGGACTCAATGCTGCTGCCACACAACACAATCATGTTCCTACCTTGCTATCTTGCATGCCACCATTATGCCATAGTCTTGGTTGGACATAGGCACAAGGTGCCACCAATGCCAACCATACAACCTTTAAGTAGAAGGTGCCAACCGACCTCCCTCACCAGAAGAACTCGACATCTTCGTTGGTAAGGTTTGCAGATACTTCTAAATTTGTTTCTCAAATTGCCACAGTGTAACATCCTTCTCTCCAACTAGCATTTCAATCAGGCAGACCTTTCCATTTTACCTAGTAATGGGTCCTCCTATTCTTCTTGCTCATGCCCTCCGTCTTATGGTCCAAAATTCTTTCCACCTCCTTGTCGAACTATTTTTGAATCACATATAGGGCTCTTCTTGCTTGCTTTCTTCCAGCATGGACTATATTTCATGAGCTTAAGGAAACTCACATGAAAAGTTGGATGGATTTTTAACCTATCCGACAATATCAGTTTATAAGCCACATTTTCAATCGGCTTTATGAGTTCAAAGGGTCCATCATATTTAATTAGGCCTCAATATGCTATCTGGCTATTGATTTTCTTCCTTCAGTAACACCTTATCCCTTACATTGAACTCCAGCGGTCTTCTTCATTTGTCAACATACTTCTTCATGCGATGTGGGACTTTAGACAAGCTATCTTTTGCCTCCTCTAGCAACTCTTGCTTGGTATAGGCAAATCGATAAGCATCAGGACATCTCCCTCTCATTTTCTGTTTAGCCACCTCATGAGGAGTGAGGGGCAGTTGTTAAATTACTAACTCAAATGGACTCAAGCCTCAGATATGTGACAAAATTACGCAAGTTATGGCAGAATTATACATTTTCAAGTAAGTCTATCCAATTTTTCTGACTTGTTGTGAGATACTGCTTTAGATATTCCTCCAGCAAACCATTCATCCACTATGTCTGACAATCAGTTTGAGGATGATTTGCTATAGAAAATTTTAACTCTGATCCCATTAGATTGAACAATATTGTTCAAAATCGGCCAGTAAAGTTGTGTCCCTGTCACTCACAATATGCCCAAGAACTCCAAAATGTTTAACCACATGTTTGAAAAATAATTCTGCAGCAACATCAGCTAGACATACATGTGGTGTAGGAATTAAAACAATATACTTAAAGAAATGATCAACGACAAAAAAAATTGAACGCATATCACCCATCTTAGGCAAACCAGAAATAAAATCCATGGAAATGGAGACTCATGGATTCTCTAGAATAGGAAGAAGCTGTAGCAAACCGACTTTCTTTTTGTGCTCAATTTTGTTTTATTTGCAGAACAAGCAAGTCTTGACATGCATCTCTACATCATCTTTCCTTTTAGGCCAATAGTAGAAATGAGATAGAAGAGCCAACATTAGCTTTACCCCTGGATGACCAGCCCACTGCGGATCATGTGTTTCCCTTAGTAATTCTTGTCTAAGTCCTCTATTGCTAGGGACAAACAATTTGTCTCCTTTGGCATGGAAAAGATCATCTTCCAACCATTATCTACAGACAACTCTCTCATTTACTTACTATACCAACTTCTGATAAGTGGCATCCCTAACAATTTTCTCACAAATTCGGTCTAACCGATCTGTCTCAATGGTAGTAATGGTAGCAACATACTCTTCAAATGTCTTCCTACTTAGTGCATCGACAACATGATTGCGCTTACCAGGCTTATGCTTCCACTCGAAGTCATACTCCTCTAGCAATTCTTGCCATCAAACTTACCTTTGAGATAACTTTTTCTGTGTCTTAAAGAATGTATTAGTCACATTGTCTGTAAACACCAAGAATTTGGTTCCCAATAGATATAGCTGCCAAGGAAGAAGGCAATGTACCAAAACAATCATTTCCTTCTCGTGCGTTAAATAATCATTCTCTGCAGCATTCAACTTCCTACTCTCAAAAGCCACAAGGTGACCCTTCTGCACCAAGACTCTACCTAGTGCTTTTTTTGAGGCATCAGCGTGCACTTCAAAAGGTAAGTCAATGTTGGGCAAACGCAACACCGGTTTGCTTGCCACCGCCATCTTCAATTTGTCAAAGGTTTCTTAAGAACTAACGGACCGATGCCAACTACGATTCTTTCACAGCAAATTAATGAAGGGAGCAGCCCTCTTAGAATATCCCTCGATAAACTTCTGATAATTATTTTCCAACCTAAGAAAGGATCACAATTCTATTACATTAGTGGGTGGAGACCATTCTACTATAGTCTGCACCTTCTTCCTATCCATCTTGACATGACCTTTGCAAATGATGTGCCTAAGAAAATTAATCTCTTTATAAGAAAACTCACATTTTTCCATCTTCACATATAATTGGTTTTGCCAAAAATCAGTGTGAGATGGGTCATGTGATCCTCCAAGGACTCAATACAAATCAATATATCATCTAGATAAACTACCACAAACTGATCAATACAGTCATGGAACACGTCATTAATTAGATTACAGAATGTTGTTAGAGCATTGGTCAGTCCATATGACATAACCAAAAACTCAAAAGACCCTCATCTTGTTACACAAGTGGTCTTGGACTCATCCTCTTCAGCCACTCTGACTTGTCAATACCCTGCACGCAGATCTAGTTTAGTGAAGTAAGTGGCCTTACATAATTGGTCAAATAAATCTGCCACCAACATGATTGGATATTTGTTTTTGATAGTTACTTTATTGAGAGCACAATAATCAACACATATGTGTAAAGTCCCATCTTGCATCTTCTGAAAAAGTATCGGGGCACCGTAAGCGGGTTTGGATGGTTACACCAACCCTGCATCCTAGGGCTGTTCATAGAAACTGCGCACTTGATTTACCCGGCTGGTCCGACAGGAACCACCCAAGAATGGACGGTTGTAGACACCCCATTTTTGACCGTCCTCAAGACTTAGACGTCATCATTTGAACACTCGATGATCATCCATGCTTGTGTTCGTTTTGAGTTCCCGGAGGCCTCGATCGCGCGCCTTGCCTCAAGATCTCTCAACTTGTCTGTTTTGTGCTTGGTTGTGGACCAAACACTTGTGTTTTTGCTTATGAGGGAAGAGGGTGGCTTGTTTGCCATCCCCTGAACCCATCGGCCAAGGCTTGAAGCCATCGGCCTTGTTTTCTTGCCATCGGCCTCTTTTTAGTCGATCGGCCCTTGTGTTGGTCGATCGGCCATATTTCCTAGCCGAACCCTATTCATCTGCTTTATGCAGATATTTTATGCCAACTGGCGCAACTGGCATGCACAATTGACCCCCTCCATACACGTGTGTGGTGGGATTTGCACCCTTTTCTTAGCTTCTCCTAGAAGCCTTGGAATTGAATTCCTATAAGAAGGGAGCTCCTCTTCCCTTCTCAGAGGTTCTGAAAAATAGGGTTAGAGAAGTTGTATCTATCTATCTATCTCTATATTTCCCTCTCTTTACATCTTTGTGTGTGTTTTTGTGCTCTAAAGGGTGTTTTGTTCTCACTATTGCACACAAACACCTAGCATTACACCATCCTTGGTTGCTGAGGTGCTAGGGAGTTGGTGTTAGGATTCTTGAGGTGATTTTGATCAGAGAAAGTTGCTGGAGTGGTGTTCTTGAAGAGGTTCTTCAAGGGTGAGCAAACTTGCTTTTAAACCACCATTCTTGCTTAAGCTTTTAGACCTACTTACTTATTGTTTTAAGATTAACTCTTAACTAATAAAAGTTCTGATTTTTGATGCTTTAGATCTTTGTTTAAGGTCACTTTTTGGTTGGGGGTCATCTCCTCCCTCCAAGGCCTTGTTTTAGGCCATCCCTTTTGGCCCTTGTTCTTGGCTTTGCATGACCTTCCTACCATTGAAATCCAAAGGATTTTCAGTGGTGGGAAGATGGTTTTGAAGTTTTAAATAGGAGAGGGTCATCCCCTCTCCTTGTTGTCTTGAATGTTAGTATAAATGGCTTATATTGGTAGCATGTTTGCTTAGCTTGTTTTAGCTCCATTTTAGCAAGTATTTGGTGTTATTTTGCCATGTTTTACCTCTTTCTAAGGTTGGTTTAATGGCTTCTTTCATGCACCATGTACTTGTCTTGTAATCCTCTCTATTGCCTTAACGTACATCTTGTGTTTAGACCATCATGCTTGCCTATTTTGGCTCGACTCCATGAAGCTTTTAGCCTTGTTATAACATGCTTAAGCTCTGATTTGAGTTGTTTTTACCATATATGCCATGCTTTGTATAGCCATGAGGCATTCTGGCTTGTTAGCCTTGAGTGTCCAAGTGACTAGCATGCTTTACTTGGACCATTTCAATGATTTGGAATCATTTGTTATACTATTTCAGTCCATGTTTCATGCTCAAACACTTGCACTTGTCACTCCTTTAATGCTTTAAAGAGTTGATGTTTTATGCCTTATGAATGGGTCATTGTGTATGCCATCATGTTTAGGTCTTTGGAATGCCATCTAAGTGGGTTTTTGGTCTTGTTTTACCATGCCATAACTCTGTTTTTCATTGCTTAAGTCATGCCATGTTTGGTTTTGATAGGTGTAGTGTAACACCTTTTTTGTGGCCTTGCATGCCTCATGCTTTTGGCCATTTGTTCTAACTTATTTTGGCTTTAGTCCTTGCATGTTTTAGGCTCATTTTGGCATGATCTAGGACTGTTTTGGATTATACTTTCCATTGACTTCATGTTTTGCATAGCCATGGTTCGAGTCCCTTGGCTAGCCTTGAGCCTTAAGCCTTTTTGCATGACTTGCTTGCTTTGTTTGGTCGGTTTGACACCTTTCTTAACATGTTTTCAGAGCTTACAATGTATGTCACATGCCCATATTTGTCTCCTTTTAAGTGTTCTTGAAAGTTTCTCTCCTATGCTTAGGTGATAAGCCAATTGGCATGCATGTTTGTATGTACCTTTGTCTTTATTTCCATAGCATTTTGGCCACTGATTTGGGCATGTTTAAGAGCTGTCCACTTTAGTTTAAGTCTATCTTTGCATATTTAGGCTGTATGCCTATTGCATATTAGATGCTTTCATGCTCATGTTGCATTAGCTTGCTTGCATGCTTAGGTTGCATTGCATTGTGTGTGCATTCTCTTGCCCCTTGATCAAGCATGATAGAGGTTGGGGCCCCTTGTGTGTTTTTGTGCATTTCATTCCATATTGAATTGCAGACTTGGCTCCTTTGGCCATCATGCATCGAAATGCTTTATTGGTGGTCCGAGGGTTGAGAACTACACACCTTTGAGTCTTAAACATGATAAGGGGGGTAGTTGTGTAGACATTGTCTTGTAAATGTCTTCCCATGCTCTGTTTGTCCTCTGCTGCAGCAACATGAGCTTTTCACAGCAAGAGATGGTTGATCGACCATGTTCAGTGCCGATCGGCAACAAACATTTGGCCGAGAGCCTTATTTCTGGTCGATGACCAGTTTACCTTGGCCTATGGCCTCATCTTTTGGCCGATGGCCTCACAGCATGCCCACAAGGTGGTTCAGAAGTGTCACAGAAGTTGGCACAATTCTCAGAGGAACAGAGCAGTGCAAACAGAGGTAACATGATGCATGGCGATGGATTTTCGAAAGAAGCCGTTCGAGCATGCATTCATCCCTTGTCTCGAGGCCATTTCAGTGTTTTAATAACTTAGAATAGTTATTTATTTTGATTTGGTTGTGTAATTAATTAATTAGCTTGGTAGTTAGTTAATTAGATGGTTTGTATTATTCTTTCGTTCCCTCCGTCGAGAGGGCGTAATTATGTAATAAGCGTGCGTGTGTGTGATGCATGTTTTCTAACCGCCACTTCTTTCTCCCTTTTACTTACCTACTTTCAATGGTTAGTTCTAGGGCATATTTCAATTAACATCCTTATGCTATGTATGTTTGCACCAGTCATCTGTATTGCATGCACCGGGCTCGGCGCATCATACTAACTGCATTGTATTTCAATTCCAAGTTGAATACATGTATCGAATTGTCGCATCTCATATGCCATTTTAGATTAGCCGAGCCTATTCTAGTTGCACTTTGCATGCGATGCATTAGCCATTTTAACATGAACTAGGATCATGCATGATTTCTAACTAGTTTCTTATTTTGGCTTAGAGTACATTGTGAGTGTTTATGCTTTAGCATCTTGCATGAGTGTGAGTTTTGCCATGACAGCATGCTTGCCATGAGGCTAATCGCTTATATGATATAACTGCCTGAATGCCTGTGGGTGAAGGTTGGATTACTTGAATTGGGACAATTCGTTGAAAATTCGCATTTTAGCCTACTCGCGAGTAGCAAACTTCAAACCATTTTCAAACAAATGAAAATGCGATGTTTTGTTCCAAATTAGGCGATCTAGTCTATACTTGTGTGTTGTGCGCATCACATAGTAATTCTAGCTAATTAACCAGAATAAGAACGCACGTGTTTTCAAAAACAAGATATCATGCTTAGTACAGGCCGATCTTTGATCGGGCGAGCGGGGGTGCTCATTGCATGACCTTCCCCAATCGTACCCAAGTTCCCGAGCCGAGGCAACTTTGGTGATAAAGGACACGTGGCCTTAGGCATGAGTCAGGGTTTCCTAAATTCTCCCAAAATAAAATATTTAGGTGGCGACTTTGTATCTGGCAAAGCAGTCCATGTTTGACACTTCTTTCTTAAAAATCAATTTTCCAAAATGATTTGCTAGATTTGGACTATTTGGTGATTTATCAGTCTTGCATTACACTTTGCGAGATCAGATTAAGAACCGTGACATTGAGTCCGAATTGTAGCATGAAGCCCAAGGGCGCGTCTACAGTTTCTGGTAACTCTGCTGGGGATTTAGAGAACTTGACTCAAACTCATGATATCTTGTTTGGACTACACTTATGTGTCGCTTTGCATTGCATTTGCATTGGTGCGCCTAGGACACCGTGTTTGCCGTATGCCATTCCTAAATGGTTTGCCGGAGGCTTACTTCGAGAAGCGTGCCATAAGGCTGACCAATTGCAGGCTCTGCCACGACGGGAACACAAACCTCGGTTTTTACCGGGGCACCCTTTTTGACCATTCGACCTAGTGCATATTCAGAATCCATAGTGACTATTCCAAGCTAGGACAGGTTGTTACCCGATTATAGGTTGTTTGAAACCGCTGCGTGCGTAGTGAAACCCTAGCTCCTGACAAAATAGGACAGGGAAACCCTACCCCAATATAGGGGTGTTTTGGCTCTCATTTGCTTGATTATGTGCTTTTAGAGTGTGCCTCTACAGGGAATGCACGTATCAGCTTGCAAGTCTAAGTATTAGGCCTACGGGCATCAGTATTTTAAGAATCAGTTATATCTGCGGGTATCAGATTCAGTTTTGGGGCAGTAATTTGGAGAATAGTGATCAGTGGTCGAATACAGTTATTCAGCTATGCTTATGTCTGTTCTGGTAAAATTGGGCTAAGATGCCGCCTGTTTTCTTTTTCAGTTCAGAGATTCAGTTCAGAGCAACCAGTGTTCTCCTTCGCTGAGGCAAGGCAGAAAAAAGCCAGTCAAGGCTCACTGGTTCATCAGATCCGTCAGCCACCAGTCACATCAACTTTGTTCAGTTTAGTAGACTCATGATGACACATAATTCAGATGAAATTGTGGTCATGGTAGCGGCACTAAACCAAGGAATCACTATACAGGGTCAGACTGACGTTGAGATGCAACGTCCGCCCAGGTCACCTGCCGCACATCCAATCTGGGAACCTCAGTTATTTCAAACCCGTGAGCCCACCACTTTTGAGCTGATAGGAATGATCGACGATCTTCAGAGATCTGTTGTTGATCTAGCCTACAGAATATCGGCTTCGCCATCGACCATGTCACATGTCGGGAACTTCATGCCGGAAGAGCCTCCACTATTGGGGTGAATTGTAATTGAACTCAATCAACCTGAAGCCATCCCAAGTTCCAGCAATGACATGTCAGCAACAACCGGGCTTCGCACTGAGATAGCAACCCAAACCTTCGACCAAGCTGAGGCGAGCCGTAAAAACAAGGCAAAGGTGGACACTGATCCCTATAAACAACTTCTACAGGCTGTTGAGGCTTTGAAAGCCAGGGGATTGAACAAACAGCAGGTGCTCGCTGTTGTTGCAAAAACTATAAATGACACTTTTCCCACTCAGACTGAGGGCAGTTCAAGCCAAGGGGAGAACCGGGAGAAGGGTCGTCATACTAGAAACGATCCTGTTAGATCTAATCCTGCACCCGGAAAAGATCAGAAAACCAAATCAGCGCCTGGCGACCCTTTTGCTAGTGCGTCCAGCAAAAGTCCACAAACTTCAAAGTATTTACCCGAGGTCACAGGGTCTTCCATACCCTCTACATGCCTTTGTCCAAGGCTCTTCAAATCCTTGCTGAAAAGGGGCATCTCAAACCCCTCGAGCCTCGGCCTCTCCCTAGTCGTCTTCTATCTAGTCATGACGCTACCCAGTACTGTGTGTACCATCAATAAACCGGTCATAATACTGACAATTGCTTCTGTCTTCGCCACGAAGTACAAGATTTGATTGACAATGAGGTCATCCTCCCACCTAGCTCAGCAAAGTCCATCGTCACTGGGTCAGTGAACTTCGAGGATAATACAAGTATGTGATCAGGAAATGAACCACCTGCGGGCGGTGCTCAGTTTATTTTAGATGTGGCGTGTGGCACGCACTGTTTTGAGCATTTGCGAATGCTGGTTTTTGTAGTTTCTGACTTGGGTGCTGAGTCAGTTCTGTGGTTTTGTTTTGAGTCTGTCTTTTTGTTTTGAGTCAGTCTTTTTGATTAAGGGTCTGTCTTGTTATATCGAGTCAGTCCTGTTGTGCAGAAGTCGGGTGATTCCGGGGGTGTTACTTCGGATGTCACTATTTTGTTTCGCGTTTGTCTTTTCACTTTCTTTTGAGTCTGTTTTTGTCGTGGAGCCAGTTACACTAGAAGATCTGAATGAAACAACAGTAATTTTCATACTCTTGTGTTTGCTTCTTCCTTGTGCCAGTTATGCCAGAAGTTCTAAATGAGATGGCAGTATACGACTAGAAACTGTGTCTTTTCTGTGTTTTGAATTCATTACATCAACCTAAGTTTTTTTTCAAAACTCTTTTTGAACACTGAGGTGAAAACAAAGAGGAAGGAATTTCTCGGGATTTGCAAAATTTGATCAATTGAGAGGAAGAAAGGCATCCTAAGCCCTTAATGAATGAAATCATGTTTGTTAATGTAAGTACTGAGAAGGATCCTGGCATGATCTAGATTGGTTCTACTTTGTCTTTCGCGCGATCGAGTAGTCTCTTTCTTAAAGGATTTTAAAAAATGTTTTGCGCGTCCTGTGAAGACCTGTGTGGAATCGCTCTTGAGATTGTGCCGCTTAGGATCGCTCTCAGCCTTGAGACTTGACCCCTTTTGTTTTCAAAACCTTGAACCTGGATTCAGAGTGTTCAAAAGTCAACCGTAATGGGAGGCCTGTGTGACCATATTTGAAGCAGTCCTTGAATTAGCGGCAACAAAGTCAGATCAAGAAGATCAAACGCCGTCAAAAGAAGTTTGCAAAGCTAGGTCAGAAGCACCCTTTGAACTAGGGGCAAAAATGTCCGATGTGCTCGAAGAGCCAAAGATGGATCATTTCTCAAGTTAACGAAGATCGGTAAGAATGCCAAATTCCAGAAGGGAGGAAAGAAGAATTTATTGCTGAAGGACAACTGAGTTCCTATCCACAACACTAGGGGCAAAGTCAGCCCCCTATTGGATGGACTTCTACATCATCAGCGAACAACAGCCATTCTCCTGGATTCAGATGGCTTCAAGATCCTAAAACCATTTGACATGGACAAAGCTACACTTTTTACCCTCGAGAGGCTTGCTAGGCTGAAAACCCAGAAGGGCGACCTAGGCAAAAGTTAGAGCAATAAAAAGAAGGAAAGAATTGAAAGAACGAAAAAAGGAAAAATGCAAAGAAAAGTTGAAAAAAGAAAAGAAAAGAAATGAATAGAAAAGAAAAACATAGCTCGCAAGGTTGAAAACCCGGAAGGGCGGCCTTGGTAAAAGTTAGAGCGTAAAAGGTGAAGGTTAATACACGAGTGTACCTTAGCCTGAACTACGTAAGGCTTGATTCCCATATTTGGGATACGTAGGCAACTTCATTCTGAAGTCCAGCCACAAACACTTCCAAATTGATTGTGCCCATGTAATGGTTTTGATCATCTTTGCCTTCTCTATATCCGAGAGAGTTTGGTTGTGTTCGTCACTCTGAGGATTGACTACAATGCGCTGCGGTGCCATTTAGACAAAGGGGCAACTCTCCATTGCCCTACAATGTGCTGCGGTGCTATTCAAACAAGGGGCAACTTTCCGTTGCCATGCAGTGTCCTTCAGATAAGGGGCAATTTTTCGTTGTTATGAATCCGAGATTGTGCATCTCAAGAGTAGGTTCCGTGCTCGTTGAGCAGTGAACGTTTGCAAAAACAGTTTTTTGAGAATTTTTACTGAGGTTGACTAATTTTCTCGAAAATTATTCCATTTTTTCAAAACTGGACCATTTCTTGGACCAAAAAAAGGAACAATTTTAGTGCTCACCAACTAACTTGCATGATTTCAAATCAGAAAAGTTGAATAAGCATGTTAATCTAACTTTCATCTTGGTCAAAATTGTTTTAGTAAAAAGCTAAAACAAAAAATCGTCAAAATGATGAACTAGGGGCACAGTTGAGTCAGGTGTTCTGTCTTTTTCCCATTGTCAACGTACTTGCCAAGAAGGGCATTCTACTTGCCAGAAAAGGGCACAGTTGAAGTTGTCAGTAAAGGGCTGAAAGCTCTCTTATCCTCCAAGCAGCGAGGTATCAAGCCAAGTGCGAAGCACGAATCAGAATGGATTAAGATGTTCCACTCCCTCACCTGGGCACATCTGATCATGTCCAAACTCCCCAGCAGAACATCGCCAACCGATGTCAACTGCAGATTTGCTACACACCCAATTGCGGCGTAACCCCTATGTGGGAGAAAATTCACTAGCTGTGCGCAAAAGAAGAAGAATATAGCGAAATGCTAGGGGCAAGAGCCCGCAACTTCCTATTTATCCATCAACCACCCAGGAGAGGGATAAAAAATAGAGATACTGAAGAATAGAGAGATGTGTGTTGAGAGAAAAAGTGAGGAAAATGGCTTTTTCAGAAAAACAGAGCTTGAGGGCTGAGTGATGTGAGAATCACAAATGAGAAAGGGTGGGAACCAATACCCGAAGAAACTGGCTCCTCGTAAACTGAGAGGTCTCTCGCTTTTGTAATACGTCTGAGTGTCGTGTTTGTTGTTTTGTTTATCTCGATTCTTGTTTTGAGTCGTTTCGAGTGTTACTCGATGTGTTTAGGTTGTTTACCTTTTGTTTGTCTTTGTTGAGTCGTTTTGACTGTGGTCAGCGGTAGGCTCAATACCCGGTCGAGAACCCTTTTCTCATTACAAATTAAAAAATGAATCGTTTTGTGCTCAGAATGATGTGCCATTCTCCACATTTGTACAAAACAGAATTCGTTCTTTCATAAAACCGCAGGGTTCAACCCAGGTCATCTCAGAGAAGAAGAATCAGGACCTATCTGAAGCTATAGGTTCCAGGTTGCAAAGCAAAAGAAAAGAGAGAAAATTCAGAGCATCTGAGTTTGTTTCAACTCCTACGAGTTCCGTCTTTCCATCCCGTGTGTTCAAAATGAACTGAGTACTGTGTTATGAGCTGCGTGTTCAGGGTGAGCAGTGCGCTGAATCAGCTGTGTGCTGAGTAAACTGAGTACTGTGTTATGAGCTGCGTGTTCAGGGTGAGCAGTGCGCTGTATCAACCGTGCGCAAAGTAAATCAAGTACTGTGTTATGAGCTGTGCGTTCAGAGTGAGCAGTGTGTTCAGAATGAGCCGTGTGTAGAATAAATCGGGTACTGTGTTATGGGCTGTGTGTTCAGAATGAGCAGTGTGCTGTAGGGGCTGTGTGTTCAAAACGAACGGAATGTTGTGTCAGCTGTTTCTATGCTAGAATGACGATTAGAAGTGCTCTCCCTGAGTACCAATCCCCGCCGGAGTTACCTTGGCTGTGTTTGCGATGAGTTCCTAGGAGATCAATTGCGACGGTGGAAACTAGAGTTCGAATGGCTGTTGCCTAGAACACAAAGGTTTGGAATTTCCGAGACTAAAGTCTGGTTTAAATACCCAGGGGTGTATCCCCGGCTTGAAATTTGTATGGAAGGCCCATAGGTTGAGGTAGCAAGTTTGCGCCTCGGTCTTGGATACTGATCCAACCTAGTCTGTCACCCGGTTGAAGAATAGGGAAAGTTATGAGTATGATCAGGAAGAAAAGCGACATCCGTGGTTTCCCTAGTAGTTGTTGCTCCTTGTCAGCATTTCAGCACCTTTGTACTGTGAGTTGAAGGCAATTGTTTGAGGAACACGAGGAGGGGGATCCCCGTCAGAGTAGAGCGGTTTATCGCCACTCACCCCGTAAGGTGCTTGCTGAAGCGCCGCTTTGTTTGTTTATTGCATTCCTTAAACATCATGCATTGTGTTGCATTTTTACCTATCTAGTTTCTTTCCCGTTCTTGCACAGTATTGTATGTATTGTTCATTCAGGGACGTTCCGGTTCAGTTTAACTGATACCTTTCTCCTCTCGCATTTGGCATGCGTTTGGACCTATCTTTCTCCTCTCGCGTCTGACACGCGTTTGGATGACTGTGCTTTCTTGCACAGTCCTTTCCTCTCTTGCGTGTGATACGCTGAGAGGTTTTCTCTTCCCTCTCTTGTGTGTGATACGCTGAGAGGTTTTCCTTCTTTCCGAAACACGGGGTATGTCCCTATGTTTCTCCTTCTTTCCGAAACACGGGGATGTCTCCCTATGTTTCTCATTTTCTGGTTTAGAACATTTGGAATACGTTCCAATGCCCTTACCATTCCGAAACATAGGGATATGTCCCTATGTTTCCTTCTTTTTTCGAAACAGCGGGGATATGTCCCTATGTTTCTCCCTGTCCCTATTCCTTGCACGATTTCAGTGTGTTTGGAATTTATCTCATGTTGTGTTTGGAATTTATCTCATGTTGTGTTTTGAACACACCTGGGCGGGTTGTTTTTGGACCTCCTCTCACGATTTCAGCATGGTTTGAGTGTCCCTTTTCCTCACACGATTTCAGCGTGTTTGGAATTTATCTCAGGTTGCGTTGTATACGCACCTGGGCGGGTTGTTTTTGGACCTCCTCTCACTATTTCAGCGTGGTTTGAGTGTCCTCATTCCTCACACGATTTCAGCGTGTTTGGAATTTGTCTCAGGTTGTGTTTTGAACACACCTGGACGGGTTGTTTTGGACCTCCTCTCACGATTTCAACGTGGTTTGAGTGTCCTTTTCCTCACACAATTTCAGTGTGTTTGGAATTTGACTCAGGTTGCGTTGTATGCGCGCCTGATTGTTTGTTTTTCCTCCTCTCATGATTACCAGCATGGTTGGAGTATGCCACCCTCTTTGTATCTACTATACTATCATTGCATCGCACTGTTTTGTGCACCTTACTTGCATTTTGCATGCATTGCATTTCATTCGCGCTATTTTGCGCATCGCACTGTTTTGTGCATTGCATTTCATTCGCGCTATTTTGCGCATTGCGCTATTTTGTGCACATCATATGCACCTGTTAATGCATTGCATTGCATTCGCGTTATTTTACGCATCGCGCTATCTTGCGCACCCCATTTGCACCTGTTAGTGCATTTTGCATATTACGTTTCATTCGAGCTATTTTGCGCACATCATATGCACCTGTTAGTGCATTGCATTGCATTGGCGCTATTTTGTGCACATCATATGCACCTGTTAGTGCATTGCATTGCATTGGCGCTATTTTACGCATCGCGCTATCTTGTGCACCTATTTGCACCTGTTATTGCATTTTGCATATTGCGTTTTATTCGCGCTATTTTGCGCACATCATATGCACCTGTTAGTGCATTGCATTTCATTAGCGCTATTTTGTGCATCGCACTGTTTTGTGCATTGCATTTCATTCGCGCTATTTTGCACACATCATATGCACCTGTTTGTGCATTGCATTGCATTCGCGCTATTTTTCACATCGCACTGTTTTGTGCATTGCATTTCATTCGCGCTAGTTTGCACATCACGCTATTTTGCGCACATCATATGCACCTGTTAGTGCATTGCATTTCATTCGCGCTATTTTGCGCATCGCGTTATTTTGCGCACATCATATGCACCTGTTAGTGCATTGCATTTCATTCGCGCTATTTTGCACATCGCGCTATTTTGCGCACGTCATATGCACCTGTTAGTGCATTGCTCGCGCTATTTTGTGCACTTTACCTGCACTTGTTAGTGCATTGCATTGTTGCGTATACTCCATTTGCATTGTTATGCTTGTTTTCGCCGCATTATTATGCGTCACCCTTAGGTTGTATTGTCCTGCATCCTTCCACTCACGTTGTCTCGCATCCTTAGGTTGCATTGTCTTGCACCCTTCCACCCGCGTTGTCTCGCACGCTTAGGTTACATTATAGTGCACCCCTTCACTTGCGTTGTCATGCCCTTTTCACTTGCATTGTTATGCATATTTCTAACGATATTGTACCTGTTAAGTTTCTTTCTTTTGCAGGCACGATATTGTATTCTCCGTGTGAGACGTAGCGAGAATTGTATAATTCTCTTACATCATTTCTGCATGTAATGTAGTTAGATTTGTGTTCACCTGCTTAAAACTGTTGCATGTTTTGCTTTGTTACAGCTTTCTTTGCATGATCATAAGTTATGTTCAGCATTGTACATGTTCCTTGCATCTTGCCCCTGCCTTCGGGTACATATCTTTGCTTCTTGTATGCTTGTCTAAGTCTTCGAACTCGTCAAAAATGGGTCGCCTCTGAGCTTTGACATTCATTCCCGTCATTGTTATGACTTTCAAGTTCTGTCAAAGAGGGGCAACTGTAGACACCCCAATTTTGACCGTCCTCAAGACTTGGACGTCATCGTTTGAACACTCGATGATCATCCATGCTCGTGTTCATTTTGAGTTCCCGGAGGCCTCGGTCGCATGCCTTGCCTCAAGATCTCTCAAGTTGTCTGTTTTGTGCTTGGTTGTGGACCAAACACTTGTGTTTTTGCTTCTGAGGGAAGAGGGTGACTTGTTTGCCATCCCCTAAACCCATCGGCCAAGGCTTGAAGCCATCGGCCTTGTCTTCTTGCCATTGGCCAAAAGTTTTGGCCGATTGGCACTCTTTTTAGTCGATCGGCCCTTGTGTTGGTCGATCGGCCATATTTCCTAGCTGAACCCGGTTCATCTGCTTTATGCAGATATTTTATGCCAGCTGGCACAGCTGGCATGCACAATTGACCCCCTCCATACACGTGTATGGAGGGATTTGCACCCTTTGCTTAGCTTCTCCTAGAAGCCTTGGAATTGAATTCCTATAAGAAGGGAGCTCCTCCTCCTTTCTTAGAGGTTCTGAAAAATAGGGTTAGAGAAGTTGTATCTATCTATCTCTATATTTCCATCTCTTTACATCTTTGTGTGTGTTTTTGTGCTCTAAAGGGTGTTTTGTTCTCACTATTGCACACAAACACCTAGCATTACACCATCCTTGGTTGCTGAGGTGCTAGGGAGTTGGTGTTAGGATTCTTGAGGTGATTTTGATCAGAGAAAGTTGCTGGAGTGGTGTTCTTGAAGAGGTTCTTCAAGGGTGAGCAAACTTGCTTTTAAACCCCCATTCTTCCTTAAGCTTTTAGACCTACTTGCTTATTGTTTTAAGCTTAACTCTTAACTAATAAAAGTTCTAATTTTTTATGCTTTAGATTTTTGTTTCAGGTCACTTTTTGGTTGGGGGTCATCTCCTCCCTCCAAGGCCTTGTTTTAGGCCATCCCTTTCGGCCCTTGTTCTTGGCTTTGCATGACCTTTCTACCACTGAAATCCAAAGGATTTTCAGTGGTGGGAAGGTAGTTTTGAAGTCTTAAATAGGAGAGGGTCATCATCTCTCCTTGTTGTCTTGAATGCTAGTATAAATGGCTTATATTGGTAGCATGTTTGCCTAGCTTGTTTTAGCTCCATTTCAGCAAGTATTTGGTGTTATTTTTCCATGTTTTACCTCTGTCTAAGGTTGGTTTAATGGCTTCTTTCATGCACCATGTACTTGTCTTGTAATCCTCTCTATTGCCTTAACGTGCATCTTGTGTTTAGACCATCATGCTTGCCTATTTTGGCTCGATTCCATGAAGCTTTTAGCCTTGTTGTAACATGCTTAAGCTCTGATTTTAGTTGTTTTGACCATATATGCCATGCTTTGTATAGCCATGAGGCATTCTGGCTTGTTAGCCTTGAGTGTCCAGGTGACTAGCATGCTTTACTTGGACCATTTCAATGATTTGGAATCATTTGTTATACTATTTCAGTCCATGTTTCATGCTCAAACACTTGCACTTGTCACTCCTTTAATGCTTTAAAGAGTTGATGTTTTATGCCTTATGAATGGGTCATTGTGTATGCCATCATGTTTAGGTCTTTGGGATGCCATCTAAGTTGGTTTTTGGTCTTGTTTTACCATGCCATAACTCTGTTTTTCATTGCTTAAGTCATGCCATGTTTGGTTTTGATAGGTGTAGTGTAACACCTCTTTTGTGGCCTTGCATGCCTCATGCTTTTGGCCCTTTATTCTAGCTTATTTTGGCTTTAGTCCTTGCATGTTTTAGGCTCATTTTGGCATGATCTAGGACTATTTTGGATTATACCTGCCATTTGCTTCATGTTTTGCATAGCCATGGTTTGAGTCCCTTGGCTAGCCTTGAGCCTTGAGCCTTGAGCCTTTTTGCATGACTTGCTTGCTTTGTTTGGTTGGTTTGGCACCTTTCTTAACATGTTTTCAGAGCTTACAATGTATGTCACATGCCCATGTCTGTCCCCTTTTAAGTGTTCTTGAAAGTTTCTCTCCTATGCTTAGGTGATAGGCCAATTGGCATGCATGTTTGTATATACCTTTATCTTCATTTTCATAGCATTTTGGCCACTGATTTGGGCATGTTTAAGAGCTGTCCACTTTAGTTTAAGTCCATCTTTGCATGTTGTTGCATGCTTGTCTTGCATGTTGTTGCATGCTTGCTTCATTTTGCATGTTGTTGCATGCTATGCATGTTTGCATATTTAGGTTGTATGCCTATTGCATATTAGATGCTTGCATGCTCATGTTGCATTAGCTTTCTTGCATGGTTAGGTTGCATTGCATTGTGTGTGCACTCTCTTGCCTCTTGATCAAGCATGATAGAGGTTGGGGCCCCTTATGTGTTTTTGTGCATTTCATTCCATATTGAATTGCACACTTGGTTCCTTTGGCCATCATGCATCGAAATGCGTGATTGGTGGTCTGAGGGTCGAGAACTACACACCTTTGAGTCTTAAACATGATAAGGGGTGTAGTTGTGTAGACATTGTCTTGTAAATGTATTGCCATGCTCTGTTTGTCCTCTGCTGCAGCAACATGAGCTTTTCACTGCAAGAGATGGTCGATCGACCATGTTTAGTGCCAATTGGCAACAAACATTTGGCCGAGAGCTTTATTTTTGGTCGATGACCAGTTTACCTTGGCCAATGGCCTCATCTTTTGGCCTATGGCCTCACAGCATGCCCACGATGTGGTTCAGAAGTGTCACAGAAGTTGGCATAATTCTCAGAGGAACAGAACAGTGCAAACAGAGGCAACATGAAGCATGGCGATGGATTTCCAAGCGAAGCCGTCTGAGCAAGCATTCATCCCTCGTCTCGAGGCCATTTCAGTGTTTTAATAACTTAGAATAGTTATTTATTTCGATTTGGTTGTGTAATTAATTAATTAGCTTGTTAGTTAGTTAATTAGATGGTTTGTATTATTCTTTTGGTCCCTCCATTGAGAGGGCACAATTATGTAATAAGCGTGTGTGTGTGTGATGCATGTCTTCTAACCGCCATTTCTTTCTCCCTTTTACTTACCTGCTTTCAATGGTTAGTTCTAGGGCATATTTCAATTAGCATTCTTATGCTATGCATGTTTGCACCATTCATCTGTATTGCATGCACCGGGCTTGGCGCATCATACTAAATGCATTGTATTTCAATTCCAAATTGAATACATGTATCGAATTGTCGCATCTCATATGCCATTTTAGATTAGCCGAGCCTATTCTAGTTGCACTTTGCATGCGATGCATTAGCCATTTTAACATGAACTAGGATCATGCATGATTTCTAACTAATTTCTTGTTTTGGCTCAGAGTACACTGTGAGTGTTTATGCTTTAGCATCTTGCATGAGTGTGAGTTTTGCCATGACAGCATGCTTGCCATGAGGCTAATCGCTTATATGATATAGCTGCCTGAATGCTTGTGGGTAAAGGTTGGATTACTTGAATTGGGACAATTCGTTGAAAATCCGCATTTTAGCCTACTCGCGAGTAGCAAACTTCAAACCATTTTCAAACAAATGAAAATGCGATGTTTTGTTCCAAATTAGGCGATCTAGTCTATACTTGTGTGTTGTGCGCATCACATAGTAATTCTAGCTAATTAACCGGAATAAGAACGCATGTGTTTTCAAAAACAAGATATCATGCTTAGTACAGGCCGATCTTTGATCGGGCGAGCGGGGGTGCTCATTGCATGACCTTCCCCAATCGTACCCAAGTTCCCGAGCCGAGGCAACTTTGGTGATGACGGACACGTGGCGTTAGGCACGAGTCAGGGTTTCCCAAATTCTCCCAAAATAAAATATTTAGGTGGTGACTCTGTATCTGGAAAAGCAGTCCATGTTTGGCACTTCTTTCTTAAAAATTAGTTTTTCAAAACGATTTGCCGGATTTGGACTCTTTGGTGATTTATCAGTCTTGCATTACACTTTGCGAGATCAGATTAAGAACTGTGACATTGAGTCCGAACTGTAGCATGAAGCCCAAGGGTGCGTCTACAACGGTCTCGACAAAACAGAAGGTCAGCTGTGGTTGATGCAAATTGATTTTTGCGGATTTGCGGTCGGTATTGGCTTTTATCATTCTTCAACCGTCGAAACTGACCCGATCGACAAAATAGTATACACGTGTCTCGCTTTAATTAGCTTGTGATATTTCACTTGTTTATTGCTTTTCTTTTTAGCCCACCCACACACCTACTCACCTACCCAAGCATTTCATATACGCTTCACACTTCACAAAGTATGAGTTTGTCACACTTCACAAGGTCTGAGTCTATTACTCTCTTCTATCAACTCATTTTTCAAAGAGAAAAAGGCAAAAGAAATATTACTCCTATAAGAGAGAGAAGAACGAAGTACAAAGGCAATCTCTCACTCTCTGTTTCTCTCTCGCTCTCATGTAATGAATCACAACTTCTCCCTTTGTTTTTTGTCTTGAATCTGTGAGTTTCTTTGAAGTATAGATGTGTGAAGGTCAATCTTCAACCATAGAAGAGGGTTATTCTCCAAAGATTGTGGTATCTCTCTCTATTCATTTTGGGGTTTTTATTTTTGATGTTTTGATTTATATTTTGTAGCTTTTTTGTTGGTAATACATCATATTTTGATTCTCTAATCATGGTTGATTTAGGGGTTTGTAAGTATTTCTTTGTTTATTATTTTGATTATCTAATTTTGTGCTTGTTATTGTCATGTTTTCATTTAGGGTTTGTAAAATGTTTTGATTTAAGGTTTGAAAATATCATGAAATTTGTTCATGTTTTGATTTAGGGTTTGACAAATATTATGAGCTGTTTATGTTTTGATTTAGGGATTGAAAAATATAAATATTTTGTTCACATTTTTGTTTAGGGTTTTAAAAATATCATGTTCTATTCAAGTTTTGAATTTTGGTTTTAAAAACATTATGGTGTTGTTCATGTTTAGATTAAGTTTTGAAAAATATTATGATTTATTCATGTTTTGGTTTAGGGTTTTAAAAATATTAAGAGTTGTTTATGTTTTGATTTAGGGATTGAAAAATATTAAGATTTTTGTCTATGTTTTGATTAGGGTTTTGAAAATATTATGTTCTGTTGATGTTTTGATTTTTGGTTAAAAATATTATGTTCTGTTTGTATTTTGGTTTTAAAAAATTACAGATTTGTTCATATTTTAATTTAGGGTTTGAAAAATATTAAGTTTTGTTCATGTTTTATTTGTTTATTTGTTTTAGATAATGGATCTTCTTACCAATGATGTCCTTGTTGATGTCCAACCTGCTGCTACTACTGTTGGAACTCAAGCCCAACTAGTAGTTAATGCCAAAGCTACTATCTCAACTCCTATTGACAAGCGTCTAATTCCACCCAAAGCTAAGAAGGCACGTTCTAAGGCTAGTGGCCGAGCTAAACCTAAGGTATGGGTCATTGCGATAAAGTAAAAGGTGAAGATGGAAAAATGAGAGCTTTATGTAGGTTTTGTCAAAAAAAATACTTAGTTGATTCTAAGTCACATGGGACAAGTAATTTATTGGCTCATTTTGCCTCTTGTGCCAAGTATCCATATAAGGAGGAGAAGAAGGGACAACAGACTGTCTTCTCAATTTAAAAAAGATGGCTTAGAGGGTGTTAACCTTGTGGCAACAACTTTTACGGTAGAAGCTGCAAGAAAAGCTCTTGCTGAAATGGCCATTATTGATGAACAACCCTTTAAGTTTGTAGAGGGAGTTGGGTTTCAAAAATTCTATTAAATCTTGCAACCCAAGTTCAATAAAATCTCATCTCGTATTACAATTCCTAGAGGTGTTGTTAATATTTTTAACATAGAGAGGGATAGCCTAAGGAAAGCATTGCATAGTCATCGAGTTTGTCTAACCATAGACACATGGACCTTAATACATAATTTGAACTATATGTGTCTTACGGTTCATTTTATTGATGACGATTGGAAACTTCAAAAGAGAATTATTAACTTTTTCCTTGTTGAATATCACAAGGGTGAAACCATTGGTAGGAAAATTGAGTCATGCTTGCTTGAATGGAACATTGATTGCATTTTTACATTGACTATAGATAATGCTAGTTCAAATAACACTGCTGTTAAGTTCTTGAAAAGAAAAATAAATGATTGGAAAAAAACTGTTTTAGGTCAAGAAGTTTTACACACGCGTTGTTGTGCATACAGTCTCAATCTTATTGTGTGTGATGGTTTGAAAGAGTTGAATTCATCTATTGCTTGTGTGCAAGCCGCTATTAGATATGTGAGGTCTTCCCCAAACAGGTATGAGAATTTTAAAAAGTGTTAAAAATGAAAAAATTGAGTCAAAGAGTCTTTTGTGCTTTGATGTTCCAACTAGGTAGAATTCTACCTATTTGATGCTACAGGTAGCAGAAAAATTTGAGAAAGCCTTTGAGAGAATATAAGAGGATGACTTCAGTTACCAGGCTTATTTTGGTGGTGATGAATTTGATGGTTGTTGATTAAGATCGAATTGTACATCATTGAGGCCGTTAATTAGGATCTCTTAACTTCACTTGTTGGTCAAATTGTATATTTTATGTGTGTTGAATGTCAATCAGGTTGTACATAGTCGGAGCATAAAATGGGCAAAAAGACAGAATTTGGAGAGAGTTGACTTTTTTGCACGTGCGTTGACTTTTCCCGCACGTGCGTTGACTTTTTTTGGGAAAATGTGCCCAACATTTTAAACTTGTTTGGAAGAGATCAGAAGGATAAATAGGCAAGGAAAAGGTTGGAATAGGGTTCAAAAATTGTTTTTGCAAAGAAAGAGAGGCTAGGGTTTGGAAAGAAAGTAACAAGAAGCTTTAGGCATGTCTCCCATGGTGGCTTCTTCTCCAGCTATCTCCTTCCACTCCTCTATGAGTGGCTAGTCTCTTTTTCTAGGGTTTTGATGAAACCCTAGCCATGTAATTAGTTTTTCTTTTTGATTTTCAATTAAGTAAAGGTTTGAACAATTGTATGGTGTTTTAGAAGTTTCTTATACCTAATTTTCATTATCTCTTCAAGTATTTGGCTTTTTGTGATTGTTGAATGTCTTCCATACATGAGTTTTCTATTCTTTCACATCCAAGGTATGAGACGAATCATACTATGAGGGATGAGTCGTGTCACTACCCTAATTTAGAGTGAACGATTCGTAATACTTGAGATGGTTTGTGCTCGTACATTGAACGTGATGATTTTCTTGTTAAATGCTTTGAACTTGTAGTTGCGGAGTATTATTTCGTTCGAACCATAACATAATTGATTTCAATTGGAAACCCTTTTTACGTGACTAGTGGTGGATTCTTTGCCCTAGGTTTTTCCCTAATTCAGTAAATCCAATTTTATTTATAATTGTGAATTTAATTACTTAGTTTAATTTATTTGTTATTAAATTAGGTTATGAACAATCAATCTTTTCATCAAAATTAATTTAGGAACTTAACACTTAATTTAATTTAATTTCACAATTATCCCTGTGGATCGATACCTGGACTTGCCATTATTTTGATAGAATTTGGTGTGGTTTTGAGTTTAATTTTGGTGTATTTAACGACCCATCAAATTATGGTGCCGTTGCCGGGGACTTCTGGCGAAATTAATTATTTAAAGTTATATGCTTATTTTAATTTTTAGTTTAGGATTTTATGCTTTCGTGTTGCTAAGTGTGCAGAGTGTTTGAAATTGGAGCTATCACCGAAGTGCAAGCGGAGCTCAACCGAGCTTTAAAAAATAAAAAATAAAAACGGCAACACTAAAGTGCGTAAACAGAAGCAAACACTCACAAGCAAAGCACCAAAGTGCTAAAAAGAAAGACGAAGCGCAAATAGAGGTTGGAGACAACGTTTACACGTCAAGCACCCACAAGACGAGTAAAGCGTTTTCGTTAAACCGCTGTGAGTATTTCTTCCTTTGGTATTTTGCTTTAATAACTTAGTGCACAGAGTCAGAACTTTTTGTGTGTGAGTGGGTAGTGTATGCATGGACGCCATTCTTATCGCCCTGCATTGTGGAGTTTGGACCTTGAACTAGAAAGGACTCTTAGGAGACTTAGGGCCTCCGCCCATGTTCCTAGGCTTTGAGTATTCATATTCATACATTGAGCCATTAGAGATGGCAGATCCAAATGTCCCGAATGTGCCTAACCGGACCCTTAAGGATTATTTCACACCCACTGCATATACATCACCATCATGCATCCAATTACCCAACACCACTGCTGCTCATTATGAGATTAAGTCCAGCACTATACAAATGCTCCCATCATTCCATGGACTAACTCATGATGATCCTTACAAACATTTGAATGAATTTCTAGAAATTTGCTCCACAGTGAAGATCCAGAATTTCACAAATGAGGCCATAATGTTGCGATTGTTTCTATTCTCATTAAAGGATAAAGCCAAACACTAGCTGAATTCCTTACCAGCTAATTCAATCACAACTTGGGACCAATTACAGCAACGGTTCTTGGAGAAGTACTTTTCCATAGGTAAAACCAACCAACTTAGGCGAGCCATCACAAACTTTGCTCAAATGGATGACGAGCAATTCCATAAGACGTGGGAAAGACTTTGAGACCTTCTCCAACAGTGTCCCCACTACCAAGTGCCTAATTGGCAACTTGTTCAAACATTTTATTATGGCTTAACTGAGCCGCACCGCCAAATGGTGGATTCATCCTGTGGTGGGACATTTATGTCCAAAAATGATGCTGAGGCATGGCAATTGTTTGAGAACCTAAGTGATAATTCCCTTCACCATGCCTCCGCAGCCCGACAAGTTCGGCAACCAGTAGTTGGGGCCCCGAAAAGAAGGGGCATTTTTTAGGTCGGGCAAAACCTAGAGTTAGCCCAACAAGTAAAGGCACTGTCCTGCAAGATGGACCAATTATTAGTTGCAGGACATGCCCCTACCTAGCAAGATCAGCCTCAATTTCACGAGGCATGTGTTATTTGTGCAATTCTTGCTCATGACTTGAGTGAGTGCCCTTCGGCATCATAATTTTCGGAGTTAGTCCAAGAGCATGTGAATGCGGCTCAAGGATTCTCCAATTCGCGTAATGACCCATACTCCAACACATACAATCCGGAATGGAGAAATCACCCTAATTTTTCATGGAGACCCCCTTCATAAGGCACTTCTTACAATCCTCCACCACTAAGGCAGAATTTCAATAATTTTGCCAACCAATCATCTTACCGACCACTGCAACCTTATCGACCCCCACAACCATACCAGCAACCACAACCCCGCCTGTTCCTCAAGGCAACTCTGCCTTTGAGACTCAGGTGTTAGAAGTTCTCTCAGAACTTAAGGGGTTAGCACCGGTAGTTCACTCCCACACTCACTCTATTGCCAAACTAGAGGCCCAATTGGGTCAAATGGCTAACAACATGAATCGGAGAGATGAGGGAAAATTACCAAGTCAAACTGTGGCCAACCCTGAGGGACAATACGGGGCAAAGAGTTCAGGTGGGAATGGAAAGCACCATGAGTAGGTGCAAGTAGTGATTAGTTTGAGAAGTGGGAGGGAGTTAGAGCCTCAGTCAGTTGCGTCTGATGCAACTAGAGTTAAGAAGGGTGACCATGATGGTACACCCAATGAGAGCAAGGGTGTGGGGGAAACACTTAAGAGGGATGACTTAGTCCCTAGCACTTCACTTGAGCCCAAGGCACTATATGTGCCTAAGGCACCCTTTCCCCAATGCCTTGATACACCGTCCCCTTTTAATAAGAAGGCGGCATCTATGGAAGCAATGATGGAGGTCTTTAAACAAGTAAAAATCAACCTCCCCCCATTGGAGGCGATTAAGCAAGTACCCTCCTATGCCAAATTTCTGAAGGACTTTTGTACGCAAAAGTGTAAATCTAGGACACACGTGTCCCAAAAGATCCTACTCACAGAGCAAGTAAGCTCCATCTTGTTGAATGACACACCTCCTAAGATTAAGAGCCTGGGTGCCCCAACCATTGCATGCATTATAGGGGACCATTTCATTGATAGGGCCTTATTAGATTTAGGGGCTAGTGTCAATTTGTTGCCGTACTCTGTGTACGAGGAATTTGGGCTTGGCGAGTTAAAGCCCACTACTGTTACTCTTCTATTGGCTTATCGGTCCCTCAAAGTGCCACGTGGCATGATTGAGGATGTGCTAGTATAGGTTGATAGGTTCTACTTCTCTGTTGACTTTTTGGTGTTAGATATGGAACCGGTAGCTAGTTCTAGGAAACAAATTCCGGTGATCTTAGGTCGACCTTTCTTGACTACGGCCAATGCATGCATTAATTGTCGTACCGGGGTGATGGAAGTCTCATTTGGTAACATGCAAGTGAAACTTAATATTTTTCAAGCATCCCAACAACCCCATGAGAGAAAGGATTGCTTATTTGTGGATGTTGTGGATGAGGTTGTGGAGGAAGTTTTTCCCTCCATTCTTGTGGAGGACCCTTTAAAGGCTTGTCTAGCTCATTTTGGGTTTGAAAATTTTGATATTGACGTGTCGGTTAAGGAGGTGAATGTCTTTCTTAATGCTTCTTCTACACCGGATTTTCCTTCGTGGAAAGCCTGGTTTGAGTCACTAATGCTTCTTCTACACCAGATTTTCCTCTGTGGAAAGCCCGGTTTGAGTCACTTCCTCCTCTGTCGAGAGAGCCCGCCATACCATCTTTGGTCACACCACCTACACTTGAGTTGAAGCCACTCCCGGCCACACTCAAGTATGCATTTTTAGGGCCCCAGGATACTTTACCAGTCCTCATTACATCTGACTTGACTGCAGAGCGAGAGAGTCGGTTAATGAGTGTTCTCGTGGCACACCGGAGTGCTATAGGGTGGTCAGTGGCTGATTTGAAAGGGATAGATCCCTCCGTGTGCATGCATTATATACGCCTAGAGGAAGACACCAAACCTTCTCATGAAATGCAATGGAGGCTTAATCCTAATATAAAAGAGGTGGTGAAAAATAAGGTGTTGAAATTGTTGGATGCGGGTATTATATACCCCATCTCGGATAGCAAGTGGGTGAGTCCCACACAAGTGGTGCCCAAGAAATCGAGCATCACTGTTGTTGAGAATGAGCAAGGGGAGTTAGTCCCCACACGAACCACTACTGGGTGGCGAGTGTGCATTGATTATCGGAGATTGAATTCTATGACTAGGAATGACCATTTTCCTTTGCCATTTATTGATCAAATTCTTGAGAGGTTAGTGGGGCAGGGGTTCTATTGTTTTCTTGATGGCTACTCGGGGTATAATCAAGTCTCGGTGTACCCTGCTGACCAGGAAAAGACTACATTCACTTGCCCTTTTGGCACTTTTGCTTATAGGCGCATGCCTTTTGGGCTATGTAATGCGCCGACGACTTTTCAACCGTGTATGATGGCCATTTTCTCCGATATGGTAGAGAAATTCTTAGAGGTTTTCATGGATGATTTTTCAGTGTTTGGACCGTCTTTTGAGGAATGCCTTAGGAACTTGACTAGAGTGTTAGAACGATGTACTGAGGCAAACCTAATCTTGAGTTGGGAAAAGAGCCATTTTATGGTTCGTGAGGGTATAGTGTTGGGACACATTGTGTCCCCTCGAGGTATAAAGGTAAGATATCACGTCCTTTGTGTAGTTTGCTGGGTAAGGACGTTCCTTTTATCTTTGATGAGGCATGCGTAAAGGCATTTGAAACATTGAGAATGGCCCTGACCACCGCCCCAACCATGAAATCACCAGATTGGTCGCTTCCCTTTGAAATCATGTGTGATGCCTCCGATTATGCTGCCGAGGCTGTGTTGGGCCAAAGGGTCAATAAGGCACCATTTGCTATATACTATGCTAGTCGCACTCTCTCAGATGCACAATTGAACTATACTACCATCGAGAAAGAGTTGCTAGCTGTGGTCTTTGCCTTAGATAAATTCCGGTCCTATCTCCTACGTTCCAAGGTCATAGTCTTCACTAATCAAGACGCTTTGCAGTATTTACTATCAAAGAAAGAGACCAAACCTAGGTTAATTAGATGGATTTTGTTGCTTCAGGAATTTGACCTAGAGATCCAAGATAAGAAAGGATCAGAGAATGTGGTGGCGAATCACCTCTCCCAAATCCTCGTTGAGTATACTAGTGACCCTCTTATTTTGCATGATTCGTTTCCGGACGAACAACTCCATGAGCTGTCACGAGTGAGCCCCCCGTGGTTTGCACATATTGTGAATTACTTGGCCATTGGGAAAATTTCGCAAAATTGGTCTAAGCAAGACAAAGACAGATTTTTTTCGCAGGTCAGGTATTATTTTTGGGAGGATCCAGAGTTGTTTAAATATTACTCTGACCAAGTGATCCGACGGTGTGTGCCGGAGAGTGAGGTGCATAGCATTCTTACATTTTGTCATTCTTTTACATGTGGCGGTCATTTTAGTGGGCATACAACGACCGCCAAGATTTTACAGAGTGGGTTTTATTGGCCCACAATTTTTAAAGATGCCTATCAATTTTATAGAACTTGTTTGCGCTGTCAGCAATTAGGTTTGATATCTCGGCATGACATGATGCCAATGTCCCCTATTCTTGTGGTAGAGATATTTGATATTTGGGGGATTGATTTTATGGGATCTTTCCCATCGTCGTTCGGGTTTGAGTATATTCTCTTGGCAGTGGATTATGTGTCTAAGTGGGTGGAGGCGATAGCTACCCCGAACAAACGATCAAAGAGTGGTAATCAAATTTTTGCATGAAAACATCTTTAGTCATTTTGGGTTTCCTAGAGCCATAATAAGTGATCAAGGTACGCATTTTTGTAACCGGTTCTTTGAGTTGGTAGTTAAGAAATATTCTATAACTCATAAAGTTAGCACTCTATACCACCCTTAAACTAGTGGCCAAGTGGAAGTCTTAAATAGGAAGGTAAAGCATATAATAGAGAAAATGGTGAAACCAGGTAGGAAAGATTGGTCACAACGGTTGATTGATGCATTATGGGCCTACCGCACTGCTTATAAGACACCCATTGGGATGTCACCATATAGAGCGGTGTTTGGCAAAGCTTTCCATTTCCTGGTTGAACTTGAGCACTGAGCATTGTGGGCCATAAAGAAGTTTAACTTCGATATGGCTGCGGCTGGGCTCAACCGGAAATTGCAACTCAATGAGTTGGAGGAAATCCGAAATGATGCATATGAGAGTTCGAGAATTTTTAAAGTTCGGACTAAAGAATTCCATGACAAGCACATTAATAGAAAATCTTTCGAACCGGGCCAAAAAGTGTGGCTCTTTAATTCAAAATTGAGACTCTTTCCGGGTAAGCTAAGATCAAGATGGGATGGTCCCTTTGTGGTTGTTGAGGCATTTATTCATGGCGCCGTTGAGGTGCAAGATCCAAAGACTGGTCGCACTTTCAAAGTGAATGGCCAAAGACTGAAGCCATATATAGAGGGGATTGGGAATGGGGAGATGATTGAGTCCATTACTTTGATGGACCCTTTTTACTATGATTGATAGATTGATTTCTTGTTCTCTTTTCTTTCCCTTCTATTCTATTATGCTTTTCTTTGTTCTTGTTGAGCTTTATTTGCGTCTAGGAGACTTTAAATCCTCTAAAGGTGTAATTCCTTTGGTGTTAGCCGTGCCCGAACGACATCTGACACTTTGGTATAGCCATCTAACCATGTTGGTAGTGAGTTCCTAGGAGACCAACTGAGACGGTGGAAACTAGAGTTTGAATGGCAAAGCCTAGAACACAAAGGTTTGGAATTTCCGAGACTAGAGTCTGGTTTAAATACCCAAGGGTGTGGAGATTGCTTCAAAACTACCCTGGCTTGAACTCTGTATAGCAGCCCCATAGGTTGAGGTAGCTTTATGCGCCTCGATTTTGGATACCAAATCAACCTAGTCTGTCACCCTGTTGAAGAATAGGGAAAGTTACAAACACAGTTAGGGAGAAAAGTAGTACCCGTGTTTTTCGTGTGAAGATTATACTCTTGTTTAGGCATTTCGATATTTTCTAATGTGCTATATTTATTCCGAATGTCAAATAAAGGTAGAAATGGTTTAGCATTCTTTGGGTGGTACTTGATTTTTAATTTCTTATCTTTAAAAAAAAAATTGCATATACATATACATAGAGTTACAAAAAAAAAAAAAAAAAATTCCCGCACGTGCGGAGAAATTCCATCCACCACAGTTTGCGTACTGCATTAATTGCAGGTGCGCGGGTTCGTGCATCAACCAAGCTGCACGTGCGGCTTGACTCTCGTACGTGCGGATCGTCGTTTCAAAAAAAAAATAAAAAAATCGAGAGGTGAAATCGCCGCACGTACGGGAAATTTTGTGAACTTCATTCCGCACATTGCTTTATAAGCAGGTGCGTGACTTGGTGCGGGGCACGTCCGCACGTGCGTGGAGAAATCTCGCACGTGCGTGACGACGTTAATAAATAAATAAATAAATAAAAATAAAAAAATAAAATGCAGATTTTGTTTTGTTTTTAGTATTATTATTATTTTTTTTAATTTACTTACGTATTAAAAAAATTATTTTTATTTATTTATTTACAAATTTTATTCTTTATTTTATTTATTTATTAAAAAAAATTATTTTCGTTTACAAAAAAAAAAAAAATGCCCTCATCAACACCTAACCCCCTTTCTCCCAATCACTCTCAGATTTCCTACTCTCTCTCTACCTCTCATCCTCTATCTCTATCTATCTCTCTCTCTCATAGCCCCACAAACCCACCATCACTATCTTCTTCTTCCTTTCTCTTTCCTTTTCTTCTTCTTCCTTCTTCCTCACCACCACCATCTCACCGCCGGTGCCCTATTCCCTCTCCGTCCGTCGAATCTCCGGCGACCACCATTTTTTCTGGCAAATCATTCCCCCCCCTTTTTCTTCACTACTTACAGGTAAATCATCTCTTTTTGTTTCCAACTTTATATTTCTTCTGTCACTCTTGCATTGGTGCTGTTTGGTGTAGCTGTTAAAACAGATTATAGATTATAGCTTAACAGATTATAGATTATGACTTTAATCAGAAGCTGTTAATCTGTTTGGTATAGCTGTTGGATTATAGATTTAAGTTGGTGAGTAGTGTTTGTTAAATAAGCTGTGAAGTAGCTTTTTCAATTAATTTTTATTTTTTATTATTCACTATTTGTCTACAGTTTTCATAAAAAATAATAATAATATTTTATAATCCATTTAGGTCTTTTTCTATTTTTAAAAAAATAAAAAATAAAAAAATCTAAGATTATAACCGTGAATTAACATATCCACAGCAGAAGTTGATAATCAGAAGCAAGGGGTGAGTAGCTTCTCAGAATCAGCTTTTTTTAACTTAAAATAAGTTGTTAGAATCAGAAGCTGTTTGAAATATAAGTTTAAGCAAACAGTCCAAAATAACTTTTTAAAAGCCAGAAGCCATAAGTTGGCTTAAAAAAGCTCCACCAAACACCCCCATTGTAGTTACATTTACGGTTAATTTACCATTGATCTAGTGTTCATCCTAAAAAAAAAAAATTGCAGTGAAGAAGACGATCGCCGCACATGCGGCCATCTCGGGCGCACGTGCAGTCCAAGCCCCCCCCCCCAAAAAAAAAACCTCAGAAATAAAGGTACTAATAATAATAATAATTTAACTTATTTTTATTTACTATATTTGTTTAGTTTAAATTGTTTAGTAGTGATTCTCGTTAGTTTCATTAGTTAGTGGATTGTTGTTTTTATTTTTATTTTACTTGTTTGGTTAATGATTTTATTTTTATTTTATGATGTAATTGTTCATTTAATTGTTAAGTATTTTAGTTTTTATTTTTATTTTATTTTATTTTCTCTAAATTTTTATTTTATTTTATTTTCTTCTCTTCTACTAACTTAGACAAAAAAAGAAAAAAGAAAAAAGAGTTTAGTTTAGTTTATTTTATTCTATACTTTAGTTTATTCTGTACTATAGTTTACTTCTTTTATGGTTTAGCTTAGTTTATTTAATGTCATTTTTATTCATTTATTTAATTCTTTTCGTTTTTATAAAATAAAATAAAAAAAATTGGTGCGAATTGCATGTGGTACATCAGTGGACAGACTTGTGCTTTAATATTTTATTTGATTCTCATGTTGGTTTCACGGGTATATGTGTTTATTGTTGGTGTGTGCAGGATATGAGTTGACGTATTTCCGCTCGGGCCTCCAAAAAAACTAGAGATTCCACCTCTTCGGCGCTACCACCGCCACCATCACCACCATCCTCGCCACCACCACCGGGTGACTTGCCACGGCTGGAGTGGGCTTCCCGCCCGCTTCACAAGCTCACACAGTTCAAAATTCCATATTTTCAGCGTGACACAGACACTACTTGGGCCGTTGAGCAGCTCCAACTCCGGCAACAGTTGGGCATTTGCACTGTGACAAAGGCCACTTATCTTCATCTGGTACGACTCTTCTACCAGAACCTGTATGAGTCACTCACCGAGAATGGACTGCTATCTACCATTGATGGTCATATTGTCCACATCACTTCATCCATGATTGCCACCGCGTTAGGGTTTTTCGCCAAGCCAGAATATCAGCCCTTCTCGGAAGTTGAGGATCGACAACCTATACATAGCCTCATCCAGCAATACTTCCCGGGGGCCCGAGGTGACAACAGTTTCACATGCTTGTGGCGGAGCAAGCTGCCTAGCCGCTTGCTATTCACTGATTCCATGGTCCATAAGAATGTCCTTCCACTTGGGCATAGAGCTGAGCGCCGTTTGAAGTTTTTTTGGATTTTACACGATTATCAGCATGGCTATCAGGTCTCGCTTGAGCATATCATCTGGATGCATTTGCGAAAATTTCTACGAGAGGCAGTTCGGCCTGAACCTATGCAGAACCTGACTTGGCCACTGTTATTTGCCAATTTGTTGACACTTGTGTTTGAGTTGAACGGTCTCCCCATTGCTGAAAATGAGGAGATTGATAGAGCGTATCCGACTTTCGACCAGTGGGAATGGCAGCATAGCATATCTCGCATCCCGCAGCAGGTTGGTGCCTCAGGACCTTGTACAGGACCACCCACCTCATCCTGTTCCCCCCGTGCCTCCCCAAAGGGATCCACTGTACATGACTCACGATGAGTACTTACAGCTTCAGCACTTTGTGGATCAGATCCACAGTACTCTTCGTGATCACCACCAGAGTCTCATGGAGTTGCGCACGGATTTTCAGACGCATCGAGACTATTCTCAGGCGACCGTCGACCCACTACATGCCCGCTAGCTCGGCATCCAGCAACGGGTTCAGGATGAAGCCTTTGAGATGCGATCTTTGATGCAAACCTTGTTTGCCCAGCATTTCCCGCCACCATCGCCACCGGATTCTCCGTAGTACGCACTGTATTTTTCTTTATCTCTTTTATTTTATTTTTATTTCTTTTCAGTTATTTCCTCTTCTCAAAAAAAAAGAAAAAAAGTGAAGTGTGTGTGCGTGTTACTATATGCCTACCTGGATGTGCACCTACAATCTCTGGTAATTTTCTCTCATTTATGTTTACTTTTCCATTGAGGACAATGTCATATTCAAATTGGGGGATAAGGGTTGTATTTTCTTTTGTGCATTCCTATTTGGCTCAATCATTCATGCTTATACCTGTTTCACTTGATTGCATTACTTCACTTGATATGACTTGTTGCTAGTAGGGTGATGATATTTGTATATGTTAAGTGGGGAGCATAGTAGAGTTGTATGAAAAGGATTTATTGGGTAGATACTTGCATGTGAAGTTTGCACTAGGGGAGTCACTTGTGCTTGTGGTATTAGTACACTTGTCATAAGTATGCCTTAATTCACATGAACACACTCTCATAGCGGTGATCTCTTTATTTTAATCCCTGGTGTACATCATTGATAATAGCTAGAGTTGCAGAAAAGAATAAATGAGGAGCCAAGATTCTCTTAAAAAAAAAAAACACTTGACTTGTTTGGGTTCGTAGCCTTTTTAACTCGAGTTATTAAGCCCGTAGGGGTGTCTTTACACCTAGTGCCCTAAAACCATCTGGTTTGGGAGTCATTGGCCCAATACTTGCTATATGGGTTAATTAGAAAGCTTAAGGAACTTAGACATTGCACAGTTAAGAAAAAAAAAAGGAGAATGACTTGTTCGGATTCGTAGCCTTTTCAACTCGAGTTATTAAGCCCGTAGGGGTGTCTCTACACCTAGTGCCCTAAAACCGTCTGGTTTGGGAGTCATTGGCCCAATACTTGCTACATGGGTTGGTTAAAAATCTTAATGGATCAGGGCATTGCACAGTTATTTAAAAAAAAAAAATTGAGAATCTTGGCTGCAACAGGTTAGTTTTTCTGTATATGTTGGGTTTTATTATGAGATACACTGGGCTATTATAGTGGAAAGTTAACTAATATGGAGATTGCACTTTACACCAAGGGTACTGATGATTTGTCTACTAGCATGCGCAAGTACAGAGGACTTTACTTTTGTATTAACTGAATTGTGGTTTTGACTCAATAAGTTTCTTCATGCTTGTCCACTGTGCCTTTAATGACTCATTATGTTTTAATATCACACTGTAGTGGCACATAAGTTGATTGTTAGGTGGAGTAGTGTGGTTAATTGTTGGGCATAGATGAATATGTAAATGTTTGTGGGTATCATTTCTGGAAACCCTCACGAGACTTTACTCGTCCACTTGGGGTAACTTTGTGATTTAAAGGCTTATTACATATGCTAAATGCAATCGTTTTCCCACGAAAGAGGAAATAACTGGATTTTGTTTTATTTTATTTTATTTTTATTACTTGCTTGAGGACTAGCAAGTTGTAAGTTGGGGGATGTGATTAAGGCCGAATTGTACATCATTGAGGCCGTTAATTCGGACTTCTTAACTTCACTTTCTGGTCAAACTGTATACTTTATGTGTGTTGAATGTCAATTAGGTTGTACATAGTCGGAGCATAAAATGGGCAAAAAGACAGAATTTGGAGAGAGTTGACTTTTCCACACATGGGTTGACTTTTTCTGAAAAAATGTGCCTGTAGACACCCTATTTTTGACCGCCCTTAAGACTTGGGCGCTACTGATGGCTTACTTAGTGATGCAGGCTATGCTATGCAAGGGTTCGATATTTCTTTGGCAAGGAGAGCGTCAAATCCAAACCTCACACCCCATTTTTTGGACGAAAAAAGATTTTAGACCTTAAAACTCTCTCTTTCAAAATATTTTTGAAAATGATTCTACGATGTTCCGAGGCTCGCATTTCGTTAAATGTTGCGCTTTTCGGTAAACCGAGAAGGACAAAGTGGAATGAATGAAAGAGAGATGAAATCTTTGAAAAATCTTTCAGAACAATTTTTTTAGGGGTTTGGAGTTGAAGAAAAGAAGAGGAGAGAGAAGAAACCTAGTTAGGGAAGAAGTTGGGCGTGAACTGTTAAGAGAGAGTCAAGCGGCCCTCGCTAAATCAGGCCTATTCGTTTGCACACTTGGATTTTAGCTATGAGGCCACCACCATTGGAAAGAAGACTTCTGGGGCTTCCTTTTTCACTGAAGAATCTCCTAAAGCCGAGTCCGGATGAGGGAGATATGGCTGGTTGAAGTTGGACATCAATCCGATTGAGCTGAAACTGAGTAGTCTTCACTAAAAGAGGGATATCTCTTAGTACACTTGGAATTTTTATGTTAGGCTGACATCATTGGAAAGAAAACTTCCGGGGCTTCAGTTTAGGCTCAAGAATGACCTGAAAAGGCATCCAGATGAAGGAGTTATGCTTGTTTTAAGTCGGGGACCAGGACTAGTTTTTGCTGTCGACCACTAAGGAAGTGTGCCGACCACAAATGGAGCATGCCGACAATATGCTGACTAGAAATGATCCTTGTCGACCGGAAAAAGTGGTCGATCGACTAGTTGGGGTGGTCGGTCGACCACTTATGCCCAGAAAGCCCAGAATTGGCAGATATTTTGCTCCAGTTGTTGTGCATTGCTCCAGATATTTCCAAACTCAGATATTTCGACCAAATGCTCATATATTGCTATATATTGAGCCATATCTCATATATTGCAAGGGTTAGAAAATTTGGGAGCTTCCCACACTAAAAGTCCTCTCTCTCTAGAAATTTTAGAGCTGAAAACTCTCTCTCTCTCTAGAATTCTCTCATTCTCCTCTTGTTTTTGAGCCTTAAGCTTAGAATTCTCTACACTTTTGCAAAGAGACCCTTAACCAAAGTTGATCACCATTGGGCTGAGGTCCCTTGGAACCTATTTTTGGGCTGTTGGAAGGTTGTTTGGCTCAGAAAAAAGGTTGATTTGCTGTTGTGCTTCAAAGGTAACCTCTTATCCCTTTTAAGCTCTTTGTGCACTATTGTTTTACCATAGTTTTCAACTACTTTGGGGCTTTTTTTGGGGTGGTGTTGAACTACAAAAACCTCTATTTTTCAGTCCTAAAAGTGTTGGTTTGAGCCTTGTTTGGCTAGGGGGTTGTTCTCCCTTTTTGTTCCTTGGCTTGTGAGGCCTTTTGTGCAACTTCTCACCATCTTCAAATCCAAATTTTTGGGCCTTTTTACCACTGAAAATCAGAGGTATTTCAGTGGTGGAAACCATGTTTTGAGGTCCCAAATGGAAAGGGGTGGTCCCCCCTCATCTTGTCTTGTTAGCATGTGTTGTTGGCCTATCAAATAAGCATGTATTTCTCCCTTCTTAAGGCTTAGTTTGAGCATGTTTTTGTGACTTTTTGGACCACCTATAACTCTGTTTTTGGCTGATTTGGTCACCTCTTGCATGCTTCATACACTTGTAGTGTAATCCTACTTGCTAGCCTAACATGCTTCATGTCTTAGCCTATAATTCTAGCATGTATTGGCTCCACTCCAGCATGTTTTTGGCCATTATTTAACATGATATAACCCTAATTTTGGTTGGTTGGGTCACCTCTTGCTTGGTTTTTGTACTTGTAGTGCAATCTCACTCATTAGCCTTGCATGCTTACTGTTTAGGCTTATCATTATAGCTTGTCTTGGCTATACTTCATGCATATTTTGGTACTATTTTGACATGCATTAGGACTATTTTGAGTGTTCTTGGCCTTTTGGGGCTTGCTTTGTATAGCTATGGCATAGAGGGCTTCACTAGTCTTGAGTTTTGAGACCACTAGCGTGCTATATTTGTGATGTGTGCATGATATGGCTTCATTTGATATGTAATTTCAGAGCATAAACTTCTGCCATACTCTCATATATATCGCTCTTTAATTGTGTTTGAAAGTTGAGCCTTATGCCTCATTTATGAGCCAATGCATGAATTTCATTTTCTTGCTTTTCATGCTATTTTCTTGGTTCATGTTAGCCACTGTTTTGGCCTGTTGTAGCTCTGTTTTGGGCTGGTTTGCCCTTTGTGTTATGCTCTTTGCTAGCTTCAATGCTTTTGGCCCTTAGCATGCATTCCATGGTTTGTTTGCATGATTTTAAGGTCTTTAGTATCTCATTTCAGTGCTGAAATACATGCCATTGCACTCCATTGTTTACTCCTTCATTTGTTTTGAAAGAGGTCTTGAGCCCCTTGTTGGCTTGAGCATGGAATTGAGGTTCTCATGCCTAATGGTTTTAGCCTTCTCTTGAGGGCTTCTACTAACCAAAAGCATGAGGCTTCTTCCATGCTTAAGGAACTTGTGGTTTGGACCATCTTTCCCATTAGAGGACAATCACATTTGGACAAATCAATTAAAGGATTAATTGGTAAGCTTAAAATGTGTAAACAAAATTGGACCAAGTAAAACATGTTAAGCTGAGCATCTTGTTTGCATTGCATTGTGTTTGGATCGGATGTTAATCCAAACACAAGGAATGTGGCACGTTTCATACTCAAAGTGATGAAACGTGTTGCATTTCTTGGTCCCCAACCCTCTTGATCATGCATGATAGAGGTGAGAGGCTCTTATGTGTTGTTTGTGCATTCACTAACATTGTGCGAGCTTGGCTCTTTGGCCATCATGTATTGAGATTCGTGATTGGTGGCTTAAAAGTCGAGTACTACGCTCCTTTGAGCTTGAGAAATGATAAGGAGAGTAGTTGCACATACATTTCCTTGTAAATGCATTGTTGTGCCTTTGTTGATCTCTGTTGCAGCAAAATTGAGGTTCTAGAAAAGAAAGCGGCCGGCCGGCCACTTGTACTAGCCTGCCAGCCAGTTGTAGTGGCCTGCCAACCAGTTGTAGTAGCCTGCCGACCAGTTGAAGTGGCCGGCCGGCCACTTGCAGCAAATTTTTCCAAAATGCTCATGTTTTGAGGCAGATGCAACTTGAAAGTGTGTTCGATGCTCCGAGGTCACCGCGAGTGCAAACAGAGACAACTTATGGCAAGGCGATGCATTTCGGGGCGAAGCCAACCGAGCATGCATATCCCCCTCGCTTCCCGAGGTCGTTCATATGAATTGTTTTGCTGCTTGGTTCAATAGCTTAATTGTTTTGTAATTAATTAGTTAAGTGTTTAATTAATTAATTCGATTTGTAATTAATTAGCTTAGTGTAGCTAGTTATTCAATTTCAATTGTGTTGTAATAATTGCTTAGCTAGAGTAGTTAATTAATTGGTTTGTAATAAGTAGCTTAGCTTAGCGTAGCTTAGCCTATTCATTCGGACCCTCCGTCGAGAGGGAAAATGTTGTAATAAGCGTGCGTGTGTGTGTGAATGTCTTCCACCCCACGTCTTTCTTCCTTTTACTTATCAGCTTATGATGGTTAGTTTTAGGGACATGTTTTGATTAGCATTCTTATGCTTTGCATGCATGCATCATTCATTTATATTGCATGCACCGGGCTCAGCGCATCATTCAAACCGTATTGTATTTCAATACCTATTTGAATACATGTACCAAATGTCACATTCATATGGCATGATTAGGTAGCCGAGCCTATTTAGTTGCATTTTTGCATGTGTTGCATTAGGCATTTTCAACATAGTTAGGATCATACATGATTTCTAATTAGTTTTCTATTTTGGCTTGGAGTACACTGTAAATGTTTACGCTTTAACATCCTTGCATGAGTGTAAGTGACTGCCATGATAGCATGCTTGCCATGAGGCTATGTGCTTAAGTGATTAACTACATGAATGCCTGTGGATGAATGCTTCATTGTTTGAATTGGAACAATTCATCAAAATGTGAGTTTTAAGCCCACTTGAAGTGGAAAATCATCATGTTTTAAGCCCACTTGAGGGTGGCAAATCTGCACTTTAGCCTACTTGAGGGTAGCAACTTTAAACCATTTTTGAAAAACAAACATGAGATGTTTTGTTCCAAATTGAGTGATTTAGTCTATACTTGTGTGTTGTGTGCATCACATAGTAAGTTAGGTTAATAAACCAGAATAAGAACACATGTGTTTTCAAAAACAACATATCATGTTAATAGAGGCCGATCTTTGATCGGGCGAATGGGGGTGCTCATTTCAGGACCTTCCCCTCTCGTACCCAAGTTCCCGAGCCGAGACAACTTTGGTAATGACAGACACGTGGCCTTAGGCACGAGTTAGGGTTTCCTAAATTTCCCAAAACAAAATATTTAGGTGGCGACTCTGAAATCTGGCAAAGCAGTCCATGTTTAACGCTTTTGATTAAAATCAATTTTCCAAAATGATTTGCTGGATTTGGACTCTTTGGTGATTTATCAGTACATTGCACTTTGTGAGATTAGATTCAGAACCGTGACAGGAGTTCGAACTGTAGTAGCTAGAACCCAATTTGCGCCCTCTCCGAAAGGGGGGCGCGTGGAGGAAGTTCGGGTGGTCCACAGTGCCTGACATTTTAAACCTATTTGGAAGAGATCAGAAGGATAAATAGGCAAGGAAAAGGCTGGAATAGGGTTCGAAAATTGTTTTTGCAAAGAAAGAGAGACTAGGGTTTGGAAAGAAAGTAACAAGAAGCTTTAGGCAAGTCTCCCACGGTGGCTTCTTCTCCATCTACCTTCTTCCACTCCTCTATGAGTGGCTAGTCTCCTTTTCTAGGGTTTTGATGAAACCCTAGCCATGTAATTTGTTTTTCTTTTTGATTTTCAATTATGTAAAGGTTTGAACAATTGTATGGTGTTTTAGAAGTTTCTTATACCTAAGTTTCATTATCTCTTCAAGTATTCGGCTTTCTGTGATTGTTGAATGTCTTCCATATATGAGTTTTCTATTCTTTCACATCCAAGGTATGAGACGAATTATACTACGAGAGACGAGTCGTGTCACTACCCTTATTTAGAGTGAACGATTCGTACTACTTGAGATAGTTCGTGCTCGTACATTGAACGTGATGATTTTCTTGTTAAATACTTTGAACTTGTAGTTGTGAAGTATTATTTTGTTCGAACCATAACATAATTGATTTCAATTGGAAATCCTTTTTACGTGACTAGTGGTGGATTCTTTGTCCTAGGTTTTTCCCCAATTCAGTAAATCCAATTTTATTTATAATTGTTAATTTAATTACTAAGTTTAATTTATTTGTTATTAAATTAGGTTATGAACAATCAATCTTTTCATCAAAATTAATTTAGGAACTTAACACTTAAATTAGTTTAATTTCACAATTGTCCTTGTGGATCGATACCTGGACTTGCCATTATTCTGATAAAATTTGGTGTAGTTTTGAGTTTAATTTTGGTGTGTTCAACGACCCATCAAGTTGTGACCATGATGAGGATGGGGACGGAGATGGGGATGGGGATAGGGATGTGGTAAGGGGAGCACTCAATAAGGTTGTTTGTAACAATTTTAGGGTCTCTTTAAAATTTTTGAGACTCTTTTATAATACCACAAAGAGGTTTTTAGGGTCACTATATGTCACTTCAAATTGATTCTATGATGAGATGTTTGTCATTCAAAATAAAATTGAGTAGTTAATAAAGAAAGATGACACACTTTTATCTATAATGCCAGTTTATATGAAAGCAAAATTTGATAAGTATTAGGGTGATGGGGGTAAGATAAATCTTATTTTGTATGTTGCTGTGGTACTTGACCCTAGGAAAAAATTGAAGTATTTGAATTTTTGTTTCTCACAAATTCTTGTTGAGAAAGTGGTGAATGAGATGACGAGCAAGGCAAAGGATTGTTTGACTCGCTATACGAGCATTATGCTTCACATAAAGAGTGGGCAAGAGCCTAATGTGAATGCAACTTTTAAAATGGTTGTAGATGATGATTGTGATGATCCACACATGCTCATTGATGCTTAGTTTAATTCATACTTGGAGGACGAGTATTCTGTTGTGTGTAAATCAAAGCTGGATAAGTACTTTGTTGGTTTTTGTGAGGGTTCTAAGGTTAAAATTTTGATATATTGGGATGGTGGAAGTCTAATTATTCAAAGTATAAAATTTTTTCACAAGGGCCCATGACGTTTTGGCATTGCCAGTCTCTATAGGTGCTTCAGAATCAGCATTTAGTATGGGAGGACATATACTCGATCCTTTTCATAGTTCTCCTTCTCCCTTGATGGTTGAGGCCCTTAAATGTGCACAAAATTGGCTTCAATCAATTGTCCTAATTTCTCTTCAATGGTCCATGGCTGATGTTGAACAATATGAACAATATCACTGAGGTACTATTCATTTATTGCATATATATTAAATTTAAATTGAAGTTTACTTTTGTAATTGATTAATAAACCTTTCTTTCTTTCTTTCTTTCTTTCTTTTTTTTAGCAATTTCTGGTGCAAGCCCAAGCTCAAATGCAATTCCAAGTATCTGAAACTTAGTTGTGTGACAAACCAAAAGTAAGACTGTTATATATTCATATTCAATTTACTTTTCTTTTTTTTTTTTATCCTTATAAGCTTCCTAATTTTTAATTTGGGTTGCTTCTTTGCAGGACATGAGGAAGCAAAAAGAACAATGAGCGAAACTTCTAGTTTTTGTGGATATGTTTTCTGTTTTTAATTTTTGGTTTAATGGTGGAATAACAATAGTGATGAAGTGTGGCAGTGACTTACCTTTTATGGCAACAACAATGTTTCTGAGATGTAATTAGATGTTTTTGAGATGTATGTGTGCATTGTGCAACATAGAAGTTTTGAAGGGTGTGTGTGCATTGTGCAACATAGAAGTTTTGTAATAACCCGACCCTCACATATGTTTCTGGTATATTTTTAGTCCCTTATTTTGTGCATTAAAATCCTTAATGAAAAAAAAATCACGAGAAATTAAGTTTAAGCACATGGATCTTATGAATTGAACCTATATCTGTTTGGTAAGGAAAGTATCTATCACAATTAGAATGTTTAAATCAGGAATTGAGGGCCTTAGAGACTTGCTAAACCGAAAATGATTTTATATTTGGAGTCAGCATCATTTTTAAGTAATAATAAGTGTGTTTGTAGGAATTTGATTTGGGATGATTAAACTGGTTGATTTTTGTTTTATTCACATTATATATATATATATATATATATGGTTGTCCCTTAAATGTTGACTTATAAACTTGGAACTCAAAACTATCCTGAGAGAAGAAAGTTAGAGAGGAAGAAGAGTTTGTCAAGGGAGAAATTGGGGAAGTGAAAGGGGTGTAGAGAATTGTAAAGTTCAAAGGTATGGAGGTTGCTTTAATTAACTTCTTTCTTGTTTATGGAGGAGGGAATTCCTTGAATATTCATGCAAATGAAGGCTCGTGTTAGTGTGTGTATGTGTGTGTGTTTATGGCACCCAAAGAATTGAATAAATGTCTTTCTTTATGTTGTAGTTTGGGTTAATTTGAACCATGTGAAGGAATTTCATTCATTTCTTCTTGACATGCTTGAACCAAAATATATGAACATGGCCATATGTCCATAAATCTTTATGTGGGTGTGAAGTTGACAACCTCATGAATTGAATTGTGTTTATAAGTTTCAAGATCAAGAATTTAGTTTATAGCTAGGTCGATTTATGGTTGCAAATTGTATTAACATGCTTGTTGAACTTCTTTGGAACCATGTAAAAACTTACCAAAAGGTGGGATTTTGTGTGAAATTTCGGACAGATTTTTAGCAAATCGCCGCACGTGCAGGGGTCATGGCCGTACGTGCGGGAACCCTAGCCGCACGTGCAGGAGTCATGGCCATACGTACGGGAAATGAGGATTTTGAGGTTTTGGCTACTGTCTAAAAAGCACGTGCGGGGCATCACTGCCGCACGTACGGGACCCTTTGCCGCACATGCGGGGCTCACAGCCGCACATGTGACCCATGCTGAAAAATACGGGTTGCTCCGTTTTACGTGTTTAACCCTCTAATATTGTTAAAATCTGTATTTGGTGCATTTTTGAGGTTGATAAACTCATTCAAGCAAAGCGAGTCCGGAAATGGTATAACGAAGAAAAAGAACTAACTTATGAGCTATGTGTGTGTGTGCAGGACACACTCAAGGAGGAACTAGCATGTCGTCACAACACTGTGAGTAGTAGTACTGTCATAGTACATTTTTTTTTATAGCTAATGATTACTATTAGCATTCTGTTAACGCATGTTAATTTGGTAACGTATACGAATATTAGAAAGGATATAAATGAATGATGAAAAAGGATGGAAATGTTTTCATACGACTCTAGAATTCTGTTAGACTCGGAAACTGGGCCAATGGCCAATTTGTAAGCTCCGTTAGGCCAATGGCCATTCGGTGTAATCTGTTACGGTATGGAACAAAGTGATGTACGGAACTAAGTGCTACAGTGCGAGACACCTCTAGAATCCGTGCGAGACACCTCTTGAGTTCATACATGCAAGACTGGGCTTAATGCCATTCTATTTAAGGGCTTAATGCCAACCTTTTTAAGGGCTTAATGCCACTCCGTTCAAGGACTTAAAGCTATTATGTTTAAAAGCCGGGCCTAAGGCCATTCTAAAATTGGTACAGAATCAGATTAACTACAAGACCTCCACATTTATATACGCATTGATATGTACCATGTTTTAAGTTGAGCATCGGATTGTTTAAGTACTATTATTCACCCAGCCTGGCTCACTCGGTATTATGTCTGTTTCTGTAGGTAACGAACCGGGAGGTCAGTCCTAACCCGTGACGCCCGTTCTCTTTTGTCAACCTCTGTATATCCAGGCCCTAGATGAAGCCACTTATATTTTTGTGGAGTTATGTTAAGATGTTGGCTCGTATTTTAAATTTCTGTTCGAGGTTGAATGTACATAACTCCCTTACTCCAATATTTTGTTATATGCCCAATCATAGGGCTGGTTCTGTATATGTGTATGTATATAACTGATGCTCAGGTGCATGTTTCTGCACATTATTTACCTATTATGATGTTTGTGATACTGGCATAGTAGTGATAGCTCAATGGAGATTATTTTTCTATTGTTGTTTTATGATATTTAATGTTTCCGTTCAAGCCCCGTATGTTCTATATATCAGGTTGAATGTCCATTTCTGAATAGGTCATGCCCAAACTTTTAGGGGCGAGTTTGGGGCGTGGCAAGTGGTATCAGAGCACAAGTTGCTATCTCACACACGGATCCATTGAGTTTTAGGGTGTCTAGAAAAGACTTAGGCATTGTGCATGACATCCTGAAAGTATATGAAAAGATCGATAGCAACGTTACATGTACTCTGCTAATGCTAACAATTTTGAACTATGTCTATGTTATATAATTGATTGTTGTGTAGACTATGGTGAGAACAAGGACAGAAGACCCGGAAAATGCTACCTCTGCACGGTTGGACAGAATGGAAAGAATGATTATGGAGATGGCGGAAACCTTACAGTAACAACAGCAGAAACAGCAACAACCACAAGTGCCACCACCACCGGTACCTCCACCTGTAGTACAAGATTTCCATGCTGAAGACCGAACCATTACCCTTACCAAGGAGTTTAAAAAGATGAAACCGTCGTCATTCAAAGGAGGGATAGAACCAATGAAAGCTGAGGCATGGGTGTTGGGAATAGAAAAGTTATTTAAAGTTTTTCCTTGCGCCGAAGCCCAAAAAGTACAACTGGCTGCCTTCACTCTTGAGGATGAGGCGCGGAGATGGTGGATGCTTACAAGGACCATACACCCAGGATTAACATGGGATAGATTCCTAGAACTGTTTTATGACAAGTATTTCCCTCAAAGTATGCGAGATAAGAAGGTGACAGAAATCGAAACTCTCAGACAATGGAACAAAATCGTTGCCGAATATAAAGCCCAATTTGCAGAACTGGCCCGGTTTGCACCTCATATGGTGGACACAGATTACAAGAAGGCGCGTAAATTTGAAGGGGGATTACGGAGCGCTATCCTGGTGTCACGACCCGAACCCGCCCCCATGGGTTAAGGACGTAATCGGCTAGTAATCATGAGATTACCTACGGCCTCAAACCAAACCGAACGTATTTTAACAGAGTTAATGGGGGCGAAACAGAAGCAATTTAAAACTTTGTCCATAGAGTTGTGCTTACATGGCACATCATGACAATCATACAAATACATATTAATAGCTCACATCAAAATATGTACTAACACAACCTCTGTACATACAGGATCATTCGAATCTAAGTCAGGCAAGTAAAACTATATACAGACGTAAACCAAAGTCCTCGCCAACATGACAAAATGACACAAGATAGCAAAAGGGCGAAGACGTGTCTCGTTTGTGAGACGCGAGGGCTGACTCTTCAAAACCTTGGTTATTCCACACAAACTTCACTGAGGTTGGGTTTGGACCTCTCTTGGCTCACCTACAAACACATGAATGAGCGTGAGCGATAGCCCAGTGAATAATATCAAACAAAGAAGTCATACAAACGATATGTAGAATAACATACTCCAAACGGCCTTGGGCCCAATTCATACTTCTATTTAACATATATATATACACAATTTAAGTCAAGTGACCATGGTTCGTATCAGGCTGGCCTTCGGCCCATTTATACTTTCATTTATGTCAGAACGGCCTCTGGCCCATCCATTCGTGTCAAAACGGCTTCTGGCTCATTCATTCATGTCAAAACGACCTTCGGTCCTTTCGTTTATGTCAAAATGACCTTCGGTCCATTCATTTATCTCAAAGCGACCTTCGGTCCATTCATTTATCTCAAAACGACCTTTGGTCCATTCGTTCGTGTCAAAATGACCTTTGGTCCATTCGTTCATGTCAAAACGACCTTCGGTCCATTCGTTTATCTCAAAATGACCTTCGGTCCATTCATTCGTGTCAAAACGACTTTCGGTCCATTCGTTTATGTCAAAACGGCCTTTGGCCCATTCACACTTTCGTGTTAAATTGGCCTTTGGCCCAATCATTCATATCGAAACGGCCTCAGGTCCATTCATTCATGCTTGTCAAAACGGCTTCTGGCCCATTCATTATTTCTTGTCAAAACGGCCTCTGGCCCATTGCAAACTTTCATATCAGACATTGTCTACCATTCAAATTAATGAACTTACAGACTTACATAGAGGTAAGCAATAGGACAACAACATATTCAAACATCTTTTGTTAAGATATTACTCACAGTGATCGGCTTGTGGATTTGCCCTGGAGCTTGACCCTACACATCACATAACATATATGGGTCACAAATAACTCAATCCGTTCTTTAATTCACACATTCCTCTTTAGGCTTCATTCTTATCTCTTTAATTCAATTACAATGCTCAAAGTATGCCTAAGAGTGCTTAGAAGTGAAAGGGAACGGAAAACAGAACACATAATGCATTTTCAGAATTTCAGAAAATAGGGTCCCCGCTCGAGCGTGGACTTCCCCGCTCGAGCGGACCCTTAGGGCCTGCAAAAGCACTGGTTACATCAAATCCCCGCTCGAGCGTGAACTCGGCCACTCGAGCGGAAGGCCCGTCTACATAGCTCCCCGCTCGAGCGCCAACTTCCCCGCTCGAGCAGACACCATGTTTGCAAAAAGTGCTGGGAGCACGTATTTCCCGCTCGAGCGGTAGTTCCCCCCCCCCTCGCGTCGCTCGAGCGGACACCAAAATTTTGGGTTTTCCAGAATGAGTTCTTGAGCTCCAAATCGACTTTCAACCAATTTTTCTTGCATACAATGGCTCCAATCTCACATATATTTGTACTAACACTAGAATACGTCAACATGGAGCTTAATCTCATGAATCAAACACATGCATGGCTCATTTTCCACCAAACTCATTACCAACATAACAATGTCATGCATTCAACCTTATAATTTGTACATGCATGTGATGATTCTCAACTTAGATAATACAATTGGTGATTACATCATGAGCTTTAACCAAAACTCTACATGAATCATGTATTTCAAGCTCAAACATGCAAATTTAAGACAATTTCTTACATGCATGCGCAATTTAGCCTTCAATTCAACAAAACCAATTCAATTTCATCATACTCAATTAAATTCATGTTCTTTATTCTTATTCAGCTCTAAATTTACAAATAGCAAACAAAAACCCATGATTCAAGGGTTAATTACTCACCTAGGAGCCTTAAACACTCAAGTTCTAGCCAAATCTTGAGCTTAATCTTCAAATTACCAAGCTTGAGTAAAAAATCACACAATTCTCTCATTCTCTCTCTCTACAGCCGGTTCTCTCTATTTTGAGTCCCAAATTCAGCCAAAATGAAGTGAAAAAGAGAGGATAGAGAGTGTAGTGACTTCACAGCAAAACCCACTAAGGCCGATATAATATTAATAAGATAATTGGGCTCTAATTCACCGATTTAATCGATTTAATCTGACCTGAATCAATTTTCAATTAAATTTTACCATAGGTTCCCAAAATTATGCCAATCCCAATGGCGTAATCAATTTCGGATTCTGTGGCCAATAAGGCCTCCAATTAAATTTCCAAAGCAGATAAATCAAACAGATATTCCTATGGTGAACAGATAGAAATCCAAGACCACATAATGGCACACAAAATCATATTAAACACATAATCATACTCATATTAATGACCAATTAACATATTACGGAAAAAGGGTATTACACCTGGACAAGGTTAACATGTTGAAGTTACCCACTTATGTTGATGTATTGGAAAGGGCTGTTATAGCAGAAGAAAACCTCGCTACTCAGAACCGAATTTCTGAATGGAAAGGGAAGAGACAGAATGCTCAATGGTCAAAGGGGACAACTACTCCACCAAATAAGAAACAAAATTCAGGGACTTCAAATACTTCTACTCCTAGACAGGATTCAATTCCTGTTTGCCTGGAATATAGAAAGAAGCATCGTGGAACGTGCTATCAGAAATCTGGAGCCTGTTTTCAGTGTGGCAAAACGGGTCATTTGATAAGGGACTGCCCTCAAAGGAATCAACAAAACGTCAATAGGGTTGCCACCAGTTCAGCGGGGTCTACACTAACTCCCAACACTAAGACAGCTGCTAAACTTACTAACAATAAAGACACTGTAAGACAAGGAAGGGTGTTCGCATTAGTTCCGGGAGATATGCAAAATGCGGCAACAGTGGTGTCAGGTACATTTATTGTTCACGGTCATTCCGCTCATGTATTGTTTGATTCTGGCTCTACCCACTCTTTTGTGTCAAAACTATTTGCTCCTAATTTAGATAAAACTGAAGAAAAATCGCCTTATATGTTGTATGTGTCTTCACCTTTGGGAGACTCTATGATCTGTGCTTCTATATACTTAGCTTGTGAACTCCAACTTGGGGATAGTCAGGTGTATGCTAATCTGTTACCTCTTGACATGACCTATTTCGATGTTATTCTAGGAATGGACTGGTTGAGTGAATATGGTGCAACTATAGACTGTTTGGCTAAGCAAATCAGTTTCCACCCTTCGGGACAATCAGAGTCTATTTTTTAGGGACAGGAAGTGACTTCTCCACCTTATTTGATTTCTATAGCAAAGGCTTGTAAATTAATTCAGAAAGGGTGTCAGGGGTATTTATGCAATGTTTTGGAGGGGCAAGTGATGAATGGGGATACTGACATGATTCCAGTTGTTCGTGAATTTCCGGATGTCTTTCCGGAAGAATTACCAGGGCAGTTAATAGACCGTGAAATTGAGTTTATGATTGAAGTGGCGCTGGGAACTCAACCTATTTCTAAGTCTCCGTATAGGATGTCACCAGTTGAGATGAAAGAATTAAAGATTCAGTTGAAAGATTTGCTTGATAAGGGATTTATCTATCCGAGTGTGTCTCCTTGGGGTGCACTAGTTCTGTTTGTGAAAAAGAAAGACGGAACACTTCGGTTGTGTATTGATTACAAGGAACTTAATAAGGTGACGATCAAAAATAAGTACCCATTGCCACGGATCGATGATTTGTTCGACCAGCTACAAGGAGCACAAGTCTTTTCGAAGATTGACTTACGATCCGGATACCACCAATTGAAAATCAAAGCTGATGATATTGAAAAGACAGCTTTTCGAACCCAATATAGCCATTATGAATTTCTGGTTATGCCCTTTGGAGTTACAAACGCCCCAGCAGCCTTTATGGATTTGATGAATCGTGTTTTTAAGCCTTATTTGGATGAGTTTGTGGTGATCTTTATTGATGATATCCTCATTTACTCGAAGAATGCAGAAGCCCACAAGAATCATCTTTGCTTAATCCTTCAAACACTTCGAGAGAAGAAACTTTTTGCAAAGCTAAAGAAATGTGAATTCTGGCTACATGAGGTGGCATTTCTGGGGCATGTAATAACAAAGGAACGAGTCTCTGTTGACCCACACAAAATTGAGGCGATTGTGAATTGGCCAACTCCTACTAATGTAACTGAGGTGCGTAGTTTTATGGGGTTAGCTGGATATTACAAGAGGTTTGTCCAAGATTTCTCTAAAATTGCAGTGCCGCTTACACAACTGACTCGAAAGGGAGTTTCATTTGAATGGTCAGAAGAGCGGGAGTTTGTTTTCAGGAATTGAAAATAAAGTTAACTACAACTCTAGTTTTGGCCTTACCGTCTGGTACCGAAGGATTTGTAATCTATAGTGATGCTTCCCATAAAGGATTAGGGTGTGTGCTTATGCAAAGTGGAAGGGTTATCGCTTATGCTTCATGTCAGCTTAAACCCCATGAAAAGAATTATCCCACACACGATCTTGAGTTAGCTACAGTAGTTTTTGCTTCGAAAATATGGCGGCACTATTTGTATGGCACTACTTGTGAAGTCTACACCGACCATAAGAGTCTCAAATACCTTTTTACCCAAAAGGAGTTGAATATACGACACCATCGGTGGCTAGAACTGATTAAAGACTACGATTTGCAGATCCATTACCATCTTGGTAAAGCCAACACGGTTGCAGATGCACTTAGTCAGAAAAACATGGGAGATTTATCAAACCTGTTTACGAAGCAAAAGGAATTGGCGATTGACTTGGATAAAATGAATTTGGACCTTGTGATACGTGGTCAGGAGGCCGTAATAGTAGCAGTAAACAAAATTTTTTGGTGGCCAAGTATGAAAAAAGAGATCGTGGAGTTCGTCTCTAGATGTTTGCAATGTCAGCAAGTAAAAGCGGAGCATCAAAGACCGACAGGATTGTTACAACCCCTTCCAATCTCGGAATGGAAGTGGGAACATCTAACGATGGATTTTGTTGTGGGGTTACCGCGGACTCCTCGGGGGATGAATTCAATATGGGTCGTGGTAGACCGATTAACTAAGTCCGCTCACTTCCTACCAGTGAAGACTCAGTATAATGCAGATAAACTGGCGGTAATTTATGTGAATGAAATTATGAGGCTTCATGGTGTTCCGGCTCAATTGTGTCAGATAGAGATTCAAAGTTTGTTTCAAGATTCTGGCAAAGTCTACAAGAAGCAATAGGTACAAAATTAAAGTTTAGCACAGCCTTCCATCCTCAAACATATGGACAATCCGAGAAAATGATACAGACGTTAGAGGATATGCTCCGAATGTGCGTTTTGGATTTCCAAGAAAGTTGGGAAACCCACCTACCCTTGGTAGAGTTCGCGTATAATAACAGTTATCATTCGAGTATTGAGATGGCACCTTATGAGGCTCTATATGGAAGACCGTGTCGTTCCCCCGTGTGTTGGGCTGAAATTGGGGATAGATCATTGCTAGGACCTGAAATTGTTCTGTTGACAACTGAAAAAGTTAAAATTATTCGGGAAAGATTGAAAACTGCTCAAAGTAGACAGAAGAGTTATGCGAATAACCGACGAAGGAACTTGGAATTTGAAGTGGATAGTCACGTGTTCGTGAAAGTCACCCCAATGAAAAGGCATCCGAGATTTGGGAAAAGGGATAAGTTAACACCTCGATACGTAGGTCCCTTTCAAATTTTGGAAAGAGTGGGTCCGGTAGCTTATCGAGTTGCCCTTCCGCCCTGTATGAGCCAAGTGCATAACGTGTTTCATATCTCTATGCTTCGGGGATATCTTCCAGATCCGTCTCATATCATTGATTATCACCAGATCATCCTAGATGATAAGTTAGCATACGAAGAGAAACCAATTCGGATTATGGATCAACAAGTGAAACAGTTACGAAATCGAGAAATTCCAATGGTAAAAGTTGAATGGTAAGAACATTACGGAACCGAAGCTACTTGGGAAAAAGAAGAGGAAATGCAACACCAATATCTACATCTGTTTCTATCTTGAAGTAAAAGAAGTTTGAGGGACCAAACTTATTTAAGGGATGGGGGAAAAGTGCAATAACTCGACCCTCGCCTATGTTTCTAGTATATTTTTAGTCCCTTATTCTGTGCATTTAAATCCTTAATGAAAAAAAAAATTCACGAGAAATTAAGTTTAAGCACATGGATCTTATGAATTGAACCTATATCTGTTTGGTAAGGAAAGTATCTGTCACAATTAGAATGTTTAAATCAGGAATTGAGGGCCTTAGAGACTTGGTAAACCGAAACTGATTTTATATTTGGAGTCAGCATAATTTTTAAGTAATAATAAGTGTGTTTGTAGGAATTTAATTTGGGATGATTAAACTGGTTGATTTTTGTTTTATTCACTTTATATATATATATATATATGGTTGTCCCTTAAATGTTGACTTATAAACTTGGAACTCAAAACTATCCTGAGAGAAGAAAGTTAGAGAGGAAGAAGAGTTCGTCAAGGGAGAAATTGGGGAAGTGAAATGGGTGTAGAGAATTGTACAGTTCAAAGGTATGGAGGTTGCTTTAATTAACTTCTTTCTTGCTTATGGAAGAGGAAATTCCTTGAATATTCATGCAAATGAAGGCTCGTGTTAATGTGTGTATGTGTGTGTGTTTATGGCACCCAAAGAATTGAATAAATGTCTTTCTTTATGTTGTAGTTTGGGTTAATTTGAACCATGTGAAGGAATTTCATTCATTTCTTCTTGACATGCTTGAACCAAAATATATGAACATGGCCATGTGTGCATAAATGTTTATGTGGGTGTGAAGTTGACAACCTCATGAATTGAATTGTGTTTATAAGTTTCAAGATCAAGCATTTAGTTTATAGCTAGGTCGATTTATGGTTGCAAATTGTATTAACATGCTTGTTGAACCTCTTTGGAACCATGTAAAAACTTACCAAAAGGTGGGATTTTGCGTGAAATTTCGGACAGATTTTCAAATCGCCGCACATACGGGGGTTATGGTCGCACATGGGGGAACCCCAGCCGCACGTGCGGGAGTCATGGCCGCACGTGCGAGAAATGAGGATTTTAAGGTTTTGGCTACTATCTAAAAAGCACGTGTGGGGCTCACAGCCGCACGTGCGGCCCATGCTGAAAAATACGGGTTGCTCCATTTTACGCGTTTGACCCTCTAATATTGTTAAAATCTGTATTTGGTGCATTTTTGAGGTTGATAAACTCATTCAAGCAAAGCGAGTCTGGAAATGGTATAACGAAGAAAAAGAACTAACTTATGAGCTATGTGTGTGTGCAGGACACACTCAGGGAGGAACTAGCACGTTGTCACAACACTGTGAGTAGTAGTACTGTCATAGTACGTTTTTTTTTTTTTTTTTACAGCTAATGATTACTATTAGCATTCTGTTAATGCATGTCAATTATGTAACGTATATGAATATTAGAAAGGATATAAATGAATGATGTAAAAGGATGGAAATGTTTTCATACGACTCTAGAATTCTGTTAGACTCGAAAACTGGGCCAATGGCCAATCTGTAAGTTCCGTTAGGTCAATGGCCATTCGGTGTAATCTGTTACGGTATGGAACAAAGTATTGTACGAAACTAAGTGCTTCAGTGTGAGTCACCTCTAGAATCCGTGCGAGACACCTTTTGAGTTCATACATGCAAGACTGGGCTTAAAGCCATTCTGTTTAAGGGCTTAATGCCAATCTGTTTAAGGGCTTAATGCCACTCCGTTCAAGGACTTAAAGCTATTATGTTTAAAAGCCGGGCCTAAGGCCATTCTAAAATTGGTACAGAATCAGATTAATTACAAGACCTCAACATTTATATACGCATTGATATGTATCATGTTTTAAGTTTAGCATCGAATTGTTTAAGTACTATTATTCACCCAGCCCGGCTCACTCCGTATTATGTCTGTTTCTGTAGGTAACCAACCGGGAGGTTTGTCCTAACCCATTACGCCTGTTCTCTTTTGTCAACCTCTGTATATCCAGGCCCTAGATGAAGCCACTTATATTTTTGTGGAGTTATGTTAAGATGTTGGCTCGTATTTTAAATTTCTGTTCGAGGTTGAATGTACATAACTCCCTTACTCCAATATTTTGTTATACGCCCAATCATAGGGCTGGTTCTGTATGTATATGTATATAACTGATGCTCAGGTGCATGTTTCTGCACATTATTTACTTGTTATGATGTTTGTGATCCTGGCATAGTAGTGATAGCTCAATGGAGATTATTTTTCTATTGTTGTTTTATGATATTTAATGTTTCCGTTCAAGCCCCGTATGTTCTATATATCAGGTTGAATGTCCGTTTTTGAATAGGTCATGCCCAAACTTTTAAGGACGAGTTTGGGGCGTGACAAGTTTTTGGGGGGCGTACATGCTAAGTACTGTTAGTTTGGTTTTTGTGGCAACTTGTGCAGATAACAGAAACAATGTGGTACTTAATTCCTTAGGTTTATTTTATTATGAGATATTTAAGTGATCCCCAAACTGTTTTGGAGGGCTATTTTACTAATATTAATTTTAATTTTTAATAGCATGTTTTTATATAGTGTGTTTAGCAACTTTTAAAATGCAACATTATATATTGTGACAGGTTTTACTTGTGAAGTGTACAAAATTATAAAGTGTAATTTATCATTATGTTAATTTCAATGGGCTAACTTTTGTTGTGATTAATGAAGTAATTTTAATTTTGAATTGGGTTGTGAGCAATTTTATTTTCTTAATTTTGGATAAAAAAATGATAAAATAGGCCCAATATGTTATCAGCCTAATCCGACAGCATCCAATCCGAAAACCCGAATATCACTTCAGTCAATTTCGACAAGTGATTGGTTCGAATATGGTTAGGTTGAATGTCAACCTGACCAGATCCAGTCAACTGGCAAGTAAGGGTACAACTTGACCCCGACTAACCCATGAACATGTGTCGCATCTAACAAGTCCGTTAATTGCTTTCACAACTTAGCAAGTTCCATAGGAGACATTTTGTAAGGTGCCCTCACCGAAGGCTTGGCACTGGGAGCCATCTCTATCTTGTGATCAGTGGTATGTCGAGGTGACAAAGACTTAGGCAATTTTGGTGGCATAATATCCCTAAATTCCTTCAGAATATCAACCACAGCATCAGGCACTTCCATCATTAGGTCAGGTTTGACTTCCACCAAGGTAGTGAGATAAGTTTTTGAGCCCCTCTTCAAACCATCATCCAAATGAACCATCATCAAATCTATTTGTCCAACCCATTCACCATTTCTGATTTGTACATTGGAAGCCATCCCATGCACAGGTTGTGCAACTGAGTTCACCGCCTTGATTCGGTTTGGACTTTGGGTAACCTTCAACCCAAGTGGCTACACCATCTTCTCTGACAGAAAGTTGTGTGTGGCACTTGTGTCCACCATAGTAAAGACATCAGAGCCACCCAACAACAACTCAATGTACATCAACCTCATTAATAGGGTCTTATCTGAATGAATTGCATTCAACAATTACAACAGATTGACTCTTGTAGGGTCATCAAAGTCTAAACCATCCTTGTCATTTTCAGTGATGATGGCATTCAATTTCTCTCGCTTTGGACAGTCTTTGGCATGATAAGGGCCGTCACAAATAAAGCAACTAGAGTTTGATTTTTTTCCCCTTTGTTCTGTGATTCCTTACCCTTTTGCTTAGGTTTGTAGCCTTCATTCTCCTTCTTGAATCCATATGTCTTCTTATTCATTTTCTTGTCCTTCCTTTTATGTTTGGAAGACTTGGATTTTGAAGAGGATGCTTGATTTAGTTTGTAGTCAAGTAGGCCATCCTTAGCAGCCTTGGCTGAAGGCAAATCCTTCACCCCCAACATTCGAAGTTCCAACTAAGCCCAATTTTGAAGTCCAAACATGAGGTTAAGTAACTTGTCATTGTCGGACATATTCTTGATGTCAAGCATAAAAGAACTAAATTGTTTTATGTACTCCTGCACGAATCCTGTATACTTCAGTTTCTGTAAAGCTTCTCTTGTAACCCAAGATGAATTGTAAAAAAGGAACTGCTCAATTCCTTCTTCAATGATTCCCAAGTTTCGATCTGAGGGTGTGCATCATCCTTCATACGAGTACACCACCAGAGTTTAGCATCCCTCGAAAGGTACATGCTTGTGATGGTACCTTTCTCTCGCTCTTGCACATGAGCAGCCTTAAAGTATTGCTTCATGTCCCAGAGAAAATTCTCAAGTTCCTTGGTACTTCGAGTATCACCAAAAGCCTTAGGATTAGGGACTTTAATTTTTGAAAGGGTCTCACCATGATTCGTATGCCCACAGACAGCCTTCTTCACAAAGGAGAATTCATCATGAACTTTATGAAATTTGTACTTCCAAGAACCCGACATAGCAAGCATGTCAACCATCACTTCCTTGAATTGATCTGCTGTCTAATCTGATGGCTAAGGAAGCCATCAGCCATATCATCCAATCAATCCACCATAGAGCAACTTTCATGAGTGGATGCACCCATCAAATTCTCTAATTGAGTCACTTGTTCTTGAAGAGCATCCATACTAGATACCATTTGAACAAAACTGTACTCTGATACCAATTGTCACAACACTATTTTCAGAGTATAATTGTTAGTCTTGTGATGACACTAAGATCTAACACTTAGTTTTAGCCACTTTCCAACACACTCACACACGCTATGAGTTTGAACAATTAAGAGAGAAGGAAACACAATTACAGGAAATCCCAACCTTTATTATTGCACCAACAATACATAAAGGAATGCCAATGGAGACTCTCAAAACTGAACTAAATGTTTGAGTTCCATGGCAGTTGACACCTCTAATTGCCTAGGGACTTAGAAACAATTTGAACATAACTATCGATAACTGCTCCTAACTTCCAACCTTGCCTCCTGATTTTCACCCTTGCCTTGTTTTTACCCCAACAAAGGTAACTACATCTAACAAACCTGTATAACTGTCAATAACTGCCATGCTATCTGTCCCATCAAGCCAGCCATGAAATTGATTGCCTTGGCAACCAGACCAAGTCTTGTCCACTAATTGTGTTGAGCCCCAAGTGTGCCATACGCCTGCACATCTCGCCTTGCATTTGCTTTGCTATCTACACTTGGCCAAGGACTTAGTGCCACTGCCACATGACACAATCATGTTCCCACCTTGCTATCTTGGCATGCCACCATCATGCCATGGTCTTGGTTGGACATGGGTGCAAGGTGCCACCAATGCCAACCATGCAGCATTTGGACAGAAGGTGCTAACACTTAGTTACCTTGGAGCCAGGAAACAATATGTTTATTTCTTTTTATTTCAAAGTAATGGATATACTGTTGTATTCACATCATATAAGGATTGGGGCCTGTCGGCTAAGGATGGTTTTCATATTCTTTAGTATAAAGGTATTTATGATTCCTCTGTTGTGATTGTTGCAGACAATCAAGAAAATCATTTTTAAGGTAGTCTATTCTATACTAAAGTATATCTTTGATTCTTTTGTAGCAAAGAGATCAAGGTGGCCTAGAAATAATTTGTAGAAGAGAAGAGGCCTGCCTTGTTGGTTAAGGACGTTTCTTATATCCTTTAGCTATGATGCCCCACCTTTGATTTGTACAGCCAATAATAATATCAATTCACTCTTGTATTCGAATGGTAACATGACCTTAGAATACTAATTTCAATTATGTAGCCGAGCATTCACTGTTAAGAAATGCTGGACTAGATGTACCTATCAACCAAAAAAAAAAAAAAGTATTTGATAAATTTGCACTCATGGAAGGGCTTGAGGTGGAGATCAGAGTAGATTGTGTGCGTTATACTTGCCACAAATGGATTTTTTCGTGGTCCATGGCAGAATGGCCATTGCCTTAACCTGATTGACTAACAGATGGGGCATGGGCTGCAGGTTTGATTACTGTATTATCTCGATAAAATAGAAGCCCAATTCCATATATCTTGTTGCTCATAATATCAGTCAACCTCAATATGAAATTGTGTAGTCCCAAATGCGTTTAAAAATCTAAAATGGTTAAAATAAATAGTTTATGTTCTGGCTTTTAACACAATGACTGGTTCCGAACGTGCAATATATAGGTTTTTCTTATTTTGAATAATTTTTTTTCTACAACTCTTGTGCTGTTCTTTTTAGAGTTTGGTGTTATGCACCAGTTCTCATATTTTCTATCATTGTGGTGAGGGACTCATTGGACCAACAATGAAGTTGGGGACAAATTGGAACTCGACCGGTACCTTGTACAGTGAAGAAGACCAGCATTGTAGATTTTGGTTTTACTAACATTCTATCTGGATTATATTTTTGTCATAAAAAAACTTTTTCCAGATTTTAATTGTAATAACTTTCTCATATAACTCCAATTTTAAGACCCAAATGCGATGCCTCCTGATTAACAAACAGTTCCTGCATTAAACAGCAATGATACTGTCTGAATTCTCTACCTCGGAATGAGTTTGTTTGCATGGATCAATGTTAGTAAACACTAGCATGATGACATTTTCAATATGTTGGATTAAGAAGATGCCATTGGACCACAATGACTACTCATTAGAACCATGCACTGCAGGTAGTGGCAAAAATCTTATGGCCATGTAAGCTGTCAAGTTTCTCGTTTGACAGTGTGTGTTTTTTGTAATGATTCTATGGCCACTGGTGTATTTATGTAGTAATGTTGATTGGTATAGAGAAGAGGTCTATGTGAAAATTATTAAATATTATTGTAGAATATAGGAGGTTCAAAAGAGTCTGGATTCTTATCTTTTACTCAGGCTGATTAAAGTAGATTAGCTCGATTCCTTTTATTATGTGACTACTATTCTTATTGATCTGTGAATAATACATTAGGAAAATGTCATATATAATTCAATTTCTTATTTAATTTTCTCATTCCTAGATACAAATAAATAGATTTTATGTGCATTTATTAATGTAAATCTCATTGCCTTGTATCTTAAAGTGAAAATAAAATTATATGTAACATCACTCAATATATTAATGTGTTCAGTTGATGCATAGGTTTTATGTACATTTATTAATGTAAATCCCATTACTTTATATCTTAGAGTGAAAAAATAAAATAAATAGAATGAAAAAATAAAATTATATACAACATCACTCAACATATTAATGTGTTGAGTTGATGTATTCAGACTATCGAATAATTACGGGGCACTGATTAGGGGTGTAAATTTGGCCTAGTTTAGCCCATGTCAGGTCTTGCGGGCTCCCGCCAAAATTCAAACCGAGCCACGGGGCTAAAAAATTAGGTCCAGGTCTATGCCTAGGAGGTATTCAGGCCTTGGGCTGGGCCTGAACATTTTTTTTGTTTTTTTTTTTATTATTTTTTTTATTAAAATTTTATTATTTTTCACAAAAAAAAAAAAGAAACACTAGGCCTCTAGCGAGACGGGCCTCGGACCGGGGCTTGAGTGAGCTTTGAGCGAGCCGATGGGTCGGGACCATGAGTTGGACCGGACTTCAAAATGATGGCCTAAATCCAAACCTAAGCTCTCGAATTGGGTTCAAACTTGGATCTAAACGGGTAAAGCCCACTCCAAATGGCAAATTATTTTTACACTCCTAGCACTGATGGGGTAATGTATAATTATTACAAAATTCATAGAATTGTGTAATGAAGGGTGTGTCAAGCCCTGAGAAGTTTGTCAAAATTTTAAACAAGAAGAATGATTAGGCATCATATTCTTTTTTACTTTTTAATCCTAAGATTCTCAAAATTAGCCAAACTTGGCGGCAGAAACTTGGGGTATCTTTTGAACCTTCGATTGAGATGATGCATGCTTTATGTAATATATGGACCACATTAGAGAGAATAGACTCTTATAAAAATAATAATAAATAAATTTAAATAAACAAAAAGAGAGACAGAAAAAATAGACACAGTAGTCGTAGAAATGGAGCAGGGTTAAAGTGAGAGAATTTAGGTGTAGATTTTATTTGATAAAAAAATATCATTAATTATTAATTTTTAGTTTTATTTTAAAAAATTTATTATAAAAATTGTCAATAATTATAAATTTAAAAAATAATTTAAAAAAATAATCATAAAAAAACGTTATTAATTTTCAGATTTTAATGATAATTTAAAAAATTCATCACAAAAAAACATTAATAATTGTAAGTTTTAATAATTATTTATAAAAATCGTGATAAAAAAATCGTTAATTATTAATTTTTAATGACGTATGCAAAAAAAAATACAAAAAAGTATTTTTAACTACGATTTTAATAGAACTAATTTTTAATATGACTTAGACCTCGGTTGACAGTATCATTTTTTAGTCTAAAAATTAAAAAGTTACTAAATAATTAAAAAGTCAACTACTTATATCAAAAAGTTAAAAAATTTATTTTCTCTTTACTTTTTATACATATTTTTGTAAAAAAAATTAAAAAAATCATCTCAAATATTTTAATTAAAAAATTATTAAATAATATATTTCTAAACGAGACCTTAATAAAAATTAAATCGAATTATTAATACGAATTAGTAATTTACTCCTAAAGTTAAGGTGAAGGATGAATAGAAAAATATAAAAGGTAATTGCCAACCGGTCTAATCTAATCATGACTCCCAAACGACAAAAGAAACCATTGTCCCCCGTGGGCCGTGGTCGTGCTCGATTCCCAATCCTAGGTTGTCCCTTCTATAGCACTTTTGAATTCAAGGTGTGACAACTTGGTAAAAGTTTTAGAAGTATAAATTGTGAGACATTAAGGTCTTGTTTGGCTTGTGTTTTTAAAAAAAAATTGGGAAAAATTCTCTATAAATAAGTTTTTAAAAGTAATCAAATTAAACAAATTTTTTCAAATTTTTTTTCCAAAACTTGTTTGATTTACAAGTTTTCCAAACAAATCACTCTCTTATACACATCAAATCAATCATTTTTTTCAAAACTCTCTCTTAAAACAATTTTTCAAAACATCTTTTAAAAAAAAAATCAAACCAAACAAATTTTCGTACTTTTTATCTGAAAATATGTTTCTCAAATACAAACCAAACAAGTCCTAAATTTTTTATTTATTTATTTATTATTATTATTATTATTATTATTATTATTATTATTATTATTATTGTTGTGGTTAATTATTTGAGCGACAATATATATAATTGATAAGATGAATTTTTCGGATCTAGGTAAATTGCACTCAGGAAAGTGTGTTCGAATCTCCTCCCGCGTGTAAATTCATGACTTACTACTACATAATTAAGTGATTATGCGGTGTAACACCATCTAAGGGTGATCTCTAGGATTTCGGCTCCTTAGAGTCTAACTCTAGATGTCACTCTTATGTGGTTAAACCTATAATAGGGGGTAGATATCGGTTATTTAGCCAACCCACCTTGCCCGACCCAATCTTATTTTTTTAAGGTTTGAAAAGGTTGTTTTAGTCCATAAGGCTGGGCGGTGATAAATTTTTTAACTTGATATATTGATGGACTAAGTTTGAAAATTTTTCTTCCAACGCGGCTCGCCCTACTATTTAATTAATTAATTATAATATATTAATAGATATATGTATATATTATTGGGATCTATACTTTATCTTTACTAATTTTATTCAAACTCGCATTTTTTGTGATGTGCGACTGAATTTATTTAAGAAATCTTTCAATTTATAATGATGCTAGGATATTTTAATAAATATAACGTGTGATTTAATTTAATTACGAAATATATATATATATATAACCTGATGGATGGGTTTGAGATTTATAATTAAAAAATCTAAAATTTTTGAGATATTGATTTGTGATTATGTATCAATTTTAACCTGTAAATAGCAATCACAATCAAGCAATTAAAGACAAATCGACACAACGATTTTAACGTGGAAAAACCACAATTGGAGCGCCTTCAATTGTGATAAAAAAATCACAGGCCAAAACTACGAAACAATCCAGTAAGAAGACAAAAAGGAATTATACAAGTGTACTCTTAATTACTTAGCGAATCTATACCCAAATTGAACCGATCCCAATGTGCCTCTTCCATCACCATCTTTATCTCGGAATTGTCCTGTTCAACGTTGAATCCATAACGCTGATGTCGAATCTACGACGATGACCTACTTCGGAATCTACCAAAGTTTCAGGCCCAAATTTCACGAAATCCACCGAAGAACAACTCTTTTTTTTTTTTAATAAAACAAAATAAACAAACCCTTTAATTTAATCCATTCAATTCATGATATACTCTCACAGATATCAAAGGAAACAAGTAAAGAAGTTTCAGATGAAAACCCTAATACCCAAGAAGAAGATCTGGAAGTCATACCCTAGAAATTGAATTAATCGCAAATTTATAGCAAACATAATCGCGATCTCTACTTGAGTGCAGGAATGGATGCTCGAGCAATCTGACTAAAACGTGTGTTTCAGAACAAGGATCTACGCTCCAGCGCAGGAAATGCCACTTGAGACAACTCCCAGTACTTTTACAGGCGAGTGAAACTTTTGAAAGGATTACATCTTTGCTTGAGCGCATAATCAACTGCTTGAGCGGTCAAACAATTTTAACTGCAATTTTACTTTTTGCTTCGGGGACGCTGCCCCTTGATCCAACCTGGGTGCTTCCTCGGACCCGCTATGGGGCGCTACTCCCTAAACTCTCACGAGCTAACCAGGCAGCTCAATCCCCGACATAGTCAGCGAAGTGACAAACATAATAGAATTAAGATCACAAACACCTCTGCATAGGCATAATTCGGGTTGGATTCTTATCTAAATACTCATAGTTTCACTGAAATAAAAGATCAAATAAAATTATAATTGAAATTTTTTTTGTCAAACGGGATTGCCAATAACAAAAACCTAACAATAATTATTTTTTAGGCTTGGCTTAAACAAATGTAGAGGCTAGATGTTAGGGTCGGGCTAGGCTTAAGCAGACACAAAATCCCTTATTATGTAGTGTTAGCCCAACTCGAAGAATGCCCACCCCTATTATATAGTGCTTTGGTTTCTGTGGGGATGTATTTTTTGAATACCAACACGTGGCAAGGTAAAGCCGACGTGTCAGTTGAGGTGCCACGTGTCCTGGTTGTGACGCCGAGGTGATCTCAGTAAGGCCGAGGTTATCTCCGAAGATACCGGAATCCGAGATAAGTGGATAAGGGACAAGAGTCCTAGAATGAGAGAAGACTTCAGTTTGTATTAAGATAAGACTCTTAGAGAGTTTATCCTAATCTTACTGGGAGTCCAAGATTAGCAGTAATCCTGAGTCCATAGAAGTTAGGCTTCTATTGGGACTAGGTTTATGTTGGCTATAAAAGAGAGACACCCCTATGGGTCTAAGGTATGCTTTTGATACTCAAGCTTGTGAGTTTAGCACTTGATTTATCTTTGAGAGATATACTGACTTGATCATCGGAGTGTCCCCGGGTGGACGAACCACCGCCGGAGACTTCTCTTTCTATTGCAGGTTAGCCAGGTGCCATCTATTCTGCCGGTGCTCTCCAGCTGGTTACTAAGCGGGCAGTGTGGTCAGAAAATCACTCACACAATTTGGCGCCGTTTGTGGGAAAGAAAGAAGAATAGATGGCCAATGACGGACAGAAGGATCAGATTAGAGACAATGCTCCTGCTGGGAGTGGGAAACCTATCGATCTTGACATTGAAGGGGACGACCGCAACTTAGAAACTCGTAACCAGAGTCACGGAGTGAAAAGACACCAGCCAGGAAGGTGACGCACCAAAGACAACAGATCGAAGCGGATACTACAATGAAGACGACCTCCAGGTATAGAAGGATAGATACCTGCGGAGGAACGAAGACCCTTCCAGAGGGGATGCAAAGATAGGGGGCATGAGGGCTCCCAAGGAGATAACATTCAAGTATAAAAGAACTCAACCTAAGTGAGCAGATCCCGGATTCCAGATTTCGGATCTAGAAGACATGATCTCGGCCTAGATGAGTAGGTCCGAGAAAAGAAAAAAAAGAGCTCAACCAGAGTGAGTAGATCCAAGATTCCAGAAGATAAGATCTCGGCACCTGAGTCCGAGAAGAGAAGAGCACAAGGAGCAGATCTCAGATCCCAGAAGATAAAAAGGAAACACACAAGATCAGACTAAAGTTGGCCAGAATTGAGAAGTATTCTAGGGCCGAGGAGGACATGCCGGGAACAAAGGCGTCGGAATAAGAAAAGAGAAACGGCTCGTCGATGCGAGGCCAAAAATCAAACTCAGGTTGGAGCCAAGTAAGATCAATAGAGAAACCAAGGCCGACAACCTCGGCTTGAATTCAACCTCGGCGAAAAGGTCGAAGCTACATGTATGATGAGAACCCAAGTGGATTTTAAATTCACACTGGGGGTAGAGAGAAGAAGAATATGTTTACCACTTGTTGAAATTTGTAGCAATTTACAAGTTGAAGTTAAGCCGAGATTATTGTTCATCTTCACTTGTTGAAATTTGTAGCAATTTACAAGTTGAAGTTAAACCGAAGTAATACTTAACGCTTGTTGAAATTTGTAGCAATTTACAAGTTGAAGTTAAGCCGAGATTACTGTTTATCTTCACTTGTTAAAATTTGTAGCAATTTACAAGTTGAAGTTAAGCCGAGATTACTGTTTATCTTCACTTGTTGAAATTTGTAGCAATTTACAAGTTGAAGTTAAGCCGAGATTATTGTTTATCTTCACTTGTTGAAATTTGTAGCAATTTACAAGTTGAAGTTAAACCGAAGTAATGCTTAACGCTTGTTGAAATTCTGTGTGAATTTACAAGTTGAAGTTAAGCCGAGATTATTGTTTATCTTCACTTGTTAAAATTTGTAGCAATTTACAAGTTGAAGTTAAACCGAAGTAATGCTTAACGCTTGTTGAAATTAGTAGCAATTTACAAGTTGAAGTTAAGCCAAGATAATTGGTTATCTACACTTGTTGAAATTCTGTGTGAATTTACAAATTGAAGTTAAGCCAAGATGATGCTTAACCGAAGTTAAGCCGAAAATGATAACCAAAGTTAAACTGAGATAATGCTTAACCGAAGTTAAGCTGAAGATGATGTTTAACCGAAGTTAAACCAAGATGATGCTTAACCGAAGTTAAGCCAAGATGATACTTAACCGAAGTTAAGCCCAAATGATGTTTAACCGAAGTTAAACCGAGGTGATGCTAAGCCAAAGTTAAACCGAGATGATGCTTAACCGAAGTTAAGCCGAAGATGATAACCAAAGTTAAACTGAGATGATGCTTAACCTAAGTTAAGCCTAGATGATGTTTAACCAAAGTTAAACTGAGATGATGCTTAACCTAAGTTAAGCCTAGATGATGTTTCACCAAAGTTAAACCGAGATGATGCTTAACCGAAGTTAAGCCTAAGTTAAGCCGAGATGATGTTGAAACTTGAGAAAAGTTTACAAAGATGAGATTAAACTAGTATATGTTTATCCTTGTTGAAATTTGTAAGCAATTTACAGGACAAGTACTTGCCGAAGTAAAACGTCAGGTGGCATAACCGAGATGTGTCACCCCGAGAAGATTGCACAAAGAAGGAAAAGTACATAAGATATGCAAAATATTCTAAGTATAGAATCACGCGAGAGTAGTTAAAAGAGGATCAAGACAGAATTCATAGTGATTGACACGCCCTCGCCATACAATATCGTCTTGGGAAGGCCATGGTTGCATGCAATGGGGGCAATTCCCTCAACATTACACCAACTACTGCGGTTCCCAACAGAACATGGGATTGAAAAATTCAAAGGGGATCAACTGCAGGCGGAGAATTGCTCCATGGCAGCAATGAAATCCATCTACAGCATTCGAAAATCGGAGAAGGCAGAGATTGAAGACGAGGACATGAAGGTCCTAGATGATGTCGGCAAGGAACTAGCCGAGAAGAGTGAAGAAGCACTAAAGAAAGCCATCGTCCAGGAGGATGATCAAGAACGCTTCTTTCTTATCGGCTCGGGCTTAGCCGAAGAAGAAGAAAGAGAAGTAGAAACTTTTCTAAGAGCAAATATAGAGATGTTAGCTTAGACACCTTATGAAATGCCTGGCATTGACCCCGAGGTCACGTGCCACAAGTTGAACATCGACAGGTCGGCCAAACCTGTAATCCAACGAGCAAGAGGGCCGACGTTGATGCACGTCGAAGCAGTAGAGGAAGAAGTAGACAAACTTTTGGAGCCCAGGGCCATCCGAGAAGTCAATTACCCGACATAGCTATCAAATACAGTGGAAGAAGGAATGATAATCAAGGAGCAAGGAATGTTAACATCGGCCAACAACAGACATTTTTCAGAAGCAAAAAAGGTTACACATGCAAAGAAAACAAAAATACAATGAAGAAGACCCTAAGAACTAGGGACTAGGGTAAGAACGTCGGACTAATCTACTTCAACGGTTAACGGTGGTTCAACATTGGCAGTCAGCTGGGAGAGTTTTTCTACCATTATCTCGGCAACAATTTTAAGAATGGACGTGGTTCTAAGACTATGCAGAAAACAAAAACGAAGGCAAGAATCTGGAAATACAACAAGAAAAACAAGAAGAGAAAAATCAGAGTCAAGAAGATGACAAAGTTCAAAGAATAAAGCCACGAACACAGGCGCTAAGTAAGTATATGAAGAACAAGAAAGTAATGAACCAGACATGATATGACAGGAACAGTTCCAGGCATTTAAGCAATAAGAAATCAAAAAACAGACGAGAACAGAAGGCCACAGATGGCAAATAAACAGATTCAAAGTAAATCAGAAGAGTTATGAAAGATTGAGCTTAATAAAAAGTAAGAATTTATGAACCTACCAAATGAACACCGATATAAAGATCGCCGGAGTCAAATAGGTGACTGGAAATCAAGAAACCCACCGGAGAGTATGAACGGAGCAGTTGCAGAAAGCTTGAAAAGAGATCGATGAAGGATTGGGGATATTTTTTTAAAAGAGAAAAGTTTTAGCACAGAAAGCACATGAAAGAATGCATAATGAAGACAAAGGGAAAGAGAGAAAGCTTTAAAAATGCGACAAAGGAGTATTGAATTGTACCTTGGGTGACGTACCTGACAGGCAGTGTACGTAAAAACGACGCAAACCTGATAAGCGCATACAAGCTAGTAAAGGATAAACGCATGAAAAAAAACGGTTAAGGAGCGTATGCATGGTAGCTCATGCGCAGTTGCAAAGCTCTTGGAGTTTACGAATTAATGGAACCAGAACCTCGGCTAAGAGGTGTGATTTCAAGCAGTCTGGAAAGCATGAAACTTGATTCTTGACACCAGTGGACAGTAAAAGTCCAAGGAACTTTGAGGTCGGCAAGTTTGATCTCGGACAGAGGGGCACAGATGAACGAACAGTGTAGGTTCCATCACCTCAGAATGTTGAGATAATAGAACCTAGGGGGCAGTTGTGGGGATGTATTTTCTGAATACCAACACGTGGCAAAGTGACGCCGACGTGTCAGCTGAGGTGCCACGTGTCCTAGTTGTGACGCCGAGGTGATCTCAGCAAGGCCGAGGTTATCTCCGAAGATACCGGAATCCGAGATAAGTGGATAAGGGACAAGAGTCCTAGAATGAGAGAAGACTTCAGTTTGTATTAAGATAAGACTCTTAGAGAGTTTATCCTAATCTTACTAGGAGTCTAAGATTAGCAGTAATCCTGAGTCCATAGAAGTTAGGCTTCTATTGGGACCAGGTTTATGTTGGCTATAAAAGAGAGGCACATCCATGGGTCTAAGGTATGCTTTTGATACTCAAGCTTGTGAGTTTAACACTTGATTTATCTTTGAGAGATATACTGACTTGATCGTCGGAGTGCCCCCGGGTGGACGAACCACCGCCGGAGACTTCTCTTTCTATTGCAGGTCAGCCAGGTGCCATCTATTCTACAGTTTTTTTTCCTTAATTGATATTCTTTTAAGTTTTAACATTAAGATAGAATTTGATTCATTGAAATAAAATAAAATTATTTTTTGGAAAATTTAATTGTATTGATATTTTTTAAACATTTTTTTTTATAATAAATTAAACGTAAGAAAAGATATGTGAATAAAATAAGGACACTCAAGCCAAAAATCTAATTTTAAATTTTATTTGGTGAGAGGTCCAATTGCTGAATTAACCTGTCCATAAGAACAAGTTCATATTAAATGACCAAAATACCATCTCTATATACATATGATATACACTATCAAAAACACTCGAAATCGATTCTCTTTCTCTCTCTCTACTCACTCTCACTCTTTCTTCGCCTCTTCCTCCGACGCCACGATGACTGCCACATTGCCTCCTCCGTTGCCTACCGTTTCGCCGGCCCCTGGAGCTCATTTTCCATCGTCGATCGCGAATCCAAACGACATCGCTGAGAAGCTTCATACCAACAATTTCCAAAGGTGAAAATTCAAGAGCTCAAGGACGATTATTGCAAGTTCAAGCTACGACAAACCGATGCGAGTATGACCAACGCTCTTCGGCGAGTCATGATTGCCGAAGTCCCAACCATTGCCATTAACCTTGTAGAAATTGAAGCAAACTCATCATTCTCAACCATTTTGTTTTGATTTGCTTCCAGATCTCTATTTTAGTGGTGTTGATAACAGATATGTGTTGTTGCAGTGGATGCTTCCTTATAGTCGTCATTGGTGTATCTATTGTTCGATTTGAATCTGTTGTTCGAATTCATCATTGTATATCTGTGTTGTTCGATTTCCAGATATGTCTTGCTTGGATTTGTCTCTTCTTCTTCTTCTTCTTTTTTTTTTTAGTTGGTTATTGTTGTTGTTGTTGTTGATGATGAATGTTGGCTTATATCTGAACAGATACGTAATAGTTGGTTGTCTTTTTATTTTAGCTTAAATCTGTGTTAGATCTGGTGTGTGGTTGTTGTTGTTGATGATGATGCTGACGATGAAACAGATGTAGGACAATTTCCCAATAGATAAGTAAAATTTTGAATAGATATAGGACAAAGTTGTTCAAAATTTGAACAAATAATAATAGTTTGCGAATTTTTGTGTAATATTTGAGTATTGGTGGGGGATTATTCTAATGATAGAAAAATTAGTTTGTGAATTTCAAACAAATAGAAAAATGGGTTTTCAAATTTGAGTAATAGATAAGAAATTGTCATTTTAACAGATAAGAAAAATTAAAAAGATAGATAGAATTTAGGAAAAAAATTGAACATGTATATAGAATTTAAGAGAAAAAAAATTGAATAGATAGATATAAATTTGAACAGATAGTCAACGAAAGTCAAATAGATAAAAAAAGTCAAGTTGTAAAATTGTAAACAAAATATCCTTAAAGACTTCTCACTAAATTATTTTACGAAGTGTGGATTTTTTACCAATAAAAAATAAATAATGTTATATGTACTAATTACTATATACACTAGTGTACTAACAGTTGATGTAACATCATTTGTATGATTCTGGATATTTGTAACTTGTATAATAAATATAATCAATAATAATACTGTAACACTAGTTAATACATTAGTGTGTACACTAATTAATATATGTAACACCACTAATAAAAAATATACATTAAGGCCAAGTTTGGAATGACTAAATAAGTGTATTTTTTGATTTTTTTTGTATTATATATAAAAAAAAGTAAAGAGAAGATATTGATTGATATGACCTAAAAAAATAAAAAGATAAAATAAGTATACTTTTTTAAATTAACCAAACTTGGCCTAAATTTAATACCTTATACTCTTTTTAGATTAAATTTATTACCAATTTTACCATAAAATAACCCTGCGGTTCCACTCTCAACAAAATCAAGTACAAGCGTCACTCTATTCTCGAAGTAGTGTGAAACAAAGCAAGCTAAAGCCTGGAATAGTATAGCCTTTTTCGGACCTAAATAACGAAGTCACCATCACATCAAAGGCACTGCACTACCCTGTGGGGTCCGATTAGGGTGGACAAATCCCAAGTCGGGCCGGATTTAGATGCAACTTGCATTATATGATAAAAATATAATTGTCATTTCAAGCTTGACTCAGTTTCACATTGCATCTGATTTTAGTTAGCTCTAAAAAAAAAATTAAATTCCAAACCAACTCACATAATCAAATAAATATGAACTATTATTTTGTATTTTTTATTTTCATCTTAAATGAATATTAAATTATTTAAATGTACTATATTAAAAAAATTTAGTAAAAATAAAAAAATAAATTTTTTTAAAAAGCATTTTTTGAAAAATAAAAACAAATAAGCTGAATAATTTTTTAAAATTTTAAAATATCTTACTGAACTAAATTGAGCGAGTTGAACTGACCAACGGCCCCGTACAATGTACCCTAGTGGAAGAATCACCGTCAGATTTTGGACCCTACTCCCACATTATACATCATAGAGCAAAGTGGGCCATCTACATAAATGGGACCTAATGGCCCACTAGTTTGATTCACTCTCATAAACCATATCCATCAATGAATAATGATGATGTAAATAAACCAAACGCAAACGAGCCGCTAGACTGGACTACACTTTGGTGTCCTTCCTGCCCTATTTCAATCAATAAATTTATAAATACAAAACCAATCATAGAATCGATTATATTAGTAAAATAATTTAAACAAAATTGTTATCAAAGTTATATTTAACATCTCATATATATAATTAAAATTATTTTATATTTAATTCTGTGATTAATTATGTGTTGACAGACTTATTTTATATTAAACCCTATATATGCGAGACATATCGTGCCCTTAATTGGTCTATTTTAATGTAAAAAACTGCCCAAAATCCCTGTGGACCTATTTTGTGGGGGCACTCGCACCGGCCAACTTTCAATCCTGCTTTTCACTTTACGATCAGTACAGTATATACTATTAATACCTTTATAGTAACAAAATAAATGTACATAATGTAAAGTGGCAAAAAAAAAAAAAAAAGAAAAGAAAAATTATCTATTAGTGATAATTTAAAAAGAAATTATTACATATGCATGAAAAAGTTTATAATCTTAATTATTAGTGATACAATTTATTAGTAATTTATAATTATTTTTAAATTTTACACTGATATGAAATTCCCTAAAAGAAAAAATGAAGATTTAGTTAGTAACTTGTAGTAAAAAAATAAAATAAAGAAGAAATAATCAGTTTAGTTGACAAAAATAGTAAAGACAAAATTTCATGAAAAAAAAAATTAGAAGTTAGAATAATTGATGAAAGAATCTTATTAACGTGTGCCCTTAAGATAAATATTAAGAGAGTTTAAATGTAGAAAAATGCTTGGGAGCACTAATTAGTGCTCCCAGTAATTAGGTGGCAGTGGATCCCGTCATTAATGATGTGATGTTTTGGTCTTAGAGTTGTATTTTTATTTTTATTTTTTTACTTTTTTAATGCATTAGTGCTATTAATGGTGGTGTTTTTAGTGGGATGAATCATTGTTGTTAAATGTATTATACTTTATTCATTGTACTCACTTTTATAACAAATGTACAACCTTTTTAAATTTGGAAAAATAACTGATAAGTGATTATTTGAAAAAGTTATTACAAATTCATGAAAACGATTACAATTGTAATTATTAATATTTATAAGATTTAGCACTTACTTTTAATTATTTTGTAGAATTTACGCTTAACTAAAATTTTCCCTTTGAACTTTTTAACATGTACTCTAAGAACACAAAATATCCCAAATGTGTCATTTAACTATTCAAAACATGCCATCGAGTGTATATTATATTAGCATATTACCCGTGCTATGCACGAGATTGAATTTAAAAAAATTATTTATGATTATGTCAAATATATATTTAAATTGTTAGCATAAAATATACGTAATTTTAAAAGAAAATGTTGACATTGCATAATTAAAGTAATAAAAATAAAAATTTATTACATTTGTTCGAAATTCACTAAATAAATAAAACAAAGTATAACTAAAATTTAAATTGTTGTGGGTATTCCATCAGTATTCCTGCTTTGTTAACATGATAGTTAGTATTATAATTGATGAGCAACACATATATTATGTATTTATAAAATGTTATATTTACATTTTATTTTATTTTTTACCATCTAAAAGGTATAGACATTCTTCAGACCAATCTATATTTAAAACGAAGGTTACGCGTAGTGCACAATTTAGTTGACTTTGCATTGTTGGTACAGGTATAACAAATGCATAGGCACGATCTTGACATGACACAATATAATTTGTAATCATTCTAACTGCATTATCCTATAAAATTTTGAAATTATAACATTGTTTTTGAAAATGTAGGAATAAATTATTTATAATAAATTATATAATTTAGCACATTTGATCTCATATTCTTCAAATATGATGGTTGACATCGCAAGATAAACTCTGTTCGTTTATCTTGAATAATGAGATTTATTGAACCAGTATTGTCTTTGACCACAATGTTAACTGTATCTAATAAAAAAAAACTTGTCGAAAGAAAATATTGTATTTAATAAAAAATTAAAGCACTTGTTAAGTTTGAATTATTATTGTACATAGCAATTATTTACCTAAATAAAATTACCTCGTTATAATGTTAATATCATCGTGCATGCAGTGACGACAAACAATGTGACTATAATGATATTTAACTTTTTGATAACCATTTTTGCACAAATCAATCCAAAAGTTGTCAATATCAATTTGTTCAATGTTTCCAAGTATTCGAAAATATGAAACCTACAAAATATTTAAAAAAACATAAATTAATATATCTCTATAAATGAATATATATATACATATCGTTTAACTTTCATTACTTGGGATGATAACAATTCTTACCTTTGGCATATGTGTAAAATCACGTATTCGAATTATTTTGGCATTTGATATTATCAATGACTGTGAAATTGAGAATTCATTTTTTCGATTCTAAAATACCAACTTTTGTGATATAGGATTCATAGCAAACCCAGATAGACATCAATATATATGTAATTGTGAGAATTATATTATCATAGGTAATTGGTTAACATTATACAATCATAATATACTACACTCGAATATGATTTGTATATCGGAATGAATGATTAGTATATGATTTGTTGTATTTGTATGTAGCGAGACATGGACCTAGAAGTTGAGAAAAGATAATTTATCAATATCAATATTTGTATATGCATCTATATATTATAAAAGTCAATGAAAAATTATCTTACCATAATAATCTTTACTGTTAATATAGTGGCAAATAAAATATTATCATTTTCTAGAGTATGATATAGTTGCATGCTATCAGTTATTGCAAACACGTCCCATAGAGTTAGTCTTACTAATATGAAACTGTTTTTACAATTAAAAAAAAAAAAGGTTAAATCATTCGTAGAGTATTTTAAATTTGGTAAAGGCACCGTGATATGTTATAGCATCATATCTTGTATCAAGTAGTAGAATCTCTCTTTTGTAATTATCAAGATTTGAAATGTCTTGACATTTAGTTACACTAACAACCAAGTGAATCACACCTGCATAATTTAGCATTGACATATTTATTATTTTGATAGTTTAAATTTTTTTTATTAGTAATAAACTATGTAAGTATGTAATCTACATAAGTATTATTTAATAAAAATAACGTACCTATTAATTGAACATTTTGATGAAGAAATTGATCAATGTCTAATAATTTTTATAATTTTTTAAAGACCCAATTACAATTTTTTTGCAAGACAACATATAATCTAATCATTAAATAACATAGAAATTGTCACAACTCAAAACAAAGCAACGAAGTCAATTGATAATTAAAAAATACAATTATTTTTTTTTTCGAAAAATGTCGTGAGTTAAAAACCCAATCTTGAATTAAGTTAATTGATAGTTAAAAAGCACAATAATTTTTTCTTTTAAAAAATAAATTGAATTAAAAAATCAAATTACAAAATATAATCTAATCATCATCATCAATAGTAGGTACTTTATGTAAACCTAATAAATACAATCCAATCACAATCATAAAATGCAATCTAATCATCATTAACAGTGGGTATTTTATGTGAAGCTAATAAATACAATCTATTTTTTTTTTTCTTTTCAAAAAACACAGATTAAATGGAGTGTAGAAAAACACAATCATTAAAATAAAATAAAAAAATCACCGTGTGATCAAAATGGAGTGTAAAAAAACACAATCAGAAATTAAGCTAATTAAAAAAAAGCAATGAAGTCAATTGATAATTAAAAAAAAAATTATTTTTTTTTTCAAAAAGCATATTGAGTTAAAAATCCAATCAGAAATCAAGCTAATTAATAGTTAAAAAGCACAACCATTTTTTTTTAAAAAAATACAGTGAGTTAAAAAAATCTAATTACAAAATATAATCTAATTATCATCATCAATAGTACGTAGTTTATGTGAGCAAAATGAATATAATCTAATTTTTTTTTTTTGAAAAACATAGATTAAAAATACAATTAGCATATTAAAAAATAAATTAAGTTCAATCACAATCACAAAATACAATCCAATCATCATCAATCAAACCGAGTGTAAAAATACATTCACCGTATTCATAAACAATGAAATCAATTGGTAATTAAAAAATAAAATTATTTTTTTTAAAAAAACATATAAATTAAGTTGATTGATGGTTAAAAAGCACAACATTTGAAAAAAAATATATATATAATGACTGCTTTATGTGAATCTAATAAATACAATCTATTTTTTTTTTTCAAAAAACATAGACTAAAAATACAATCACCGTGTCATTGTATTCAAAAAAATATGAATACAACCTTTTTTTTTTTTTTTTCAAAAAACACATATTAAATGGAGTGTAAAAAAACATAATCATTTAAAAAAAAAATAAAATCACCGTGTGATCAAAATAGAGTGTAAAAAAACACAATCACATTTTTTCTCATTAAAAAAAAGGCAATGAAATCACTTGATGGTTAAAAATTAAAATTATTTTTTTTTTATCCAAAAGTATAGTGAGTTGAAAATTCAATCACAAATTAAGCATAACCATTTTTTTTTTTTTTTGAAAAATACAATGAGTTAGAATCCAATTACAGAAAATAATCTAATCATTATCATCAATAGTGCATACTTTATGTGAATCTAATGAATACAATATAATTTTTTTTTTCCAAAAAATATAGATTAAAAACAAAATATTGAAAAATAAACAAAGTTTTAATCACAATATGTTAAAAAATAAATAATTTACTCACAAACTTTGAAATGTTTTTCTTCCAAAATGTTGCCCCAAAGCTGCTGTTGCTATGATAGGAAGACTCTAAGATTGTGTCTCACTTTTATGTGAACTCTCTCTCTCCCAAATTTTTTCTTTAGGTTGCTATGTGTTGTGTAATAATGGGCTCAAATTTTTTTTTTTACGTTGCTGTGTGCTGTGGTAGGGTTTAGGTTAGTAGGTAGTAATGAATAATAACGGGTAATAGGATTTAGGATAATACGGAAATTAATAGATAAGAATGGGTAATAGAATTTAGGATAATAAGAAAATATATATATATATATATTTTAATCAAGAAATTAAGAAATTAGTATTAAAATAATAGAACTCTCACAATATTTATGGGTTAAAAAGACTATTTTCCTTACAATAGATATTGTATTGAATGTTTTTCTTAAAAAATATTTTTCATTATTTAAAAGTTGTACGACTCTTTATTATTATTTTCATTCAAACCTTTATTTTTTATTTTTACAATGACTAATCTCCCAGGCCCCGTTTGTTTTGGGTTATAGCAAGGGGATTAGGATTACTAGTACCTTGGGATTAGTATATGGGGTGTTTGTTTTGAGAGATAGCCTTGGGACTATTAATACCTTGGGACTAACTAATACCTTGGTATTACTAATACCTTGTTTGTTTTGAGAGATAGGGAGGGTATTACTAATACCTTGGTATTACTAATACCCTTGGGGAGGGGATTCATAGTGAGGAGGTAGAGATGGTATTAGAAAAATAGTGAGGGGATTAGAAATTTTTTTATTTTTTTTATTTTTTATATATTGGAAATTTTTTTTAAAATATAATTTTTAATTTTTTATATTTTTTATTTGTTTTATTATTTTATATAAAAATAATTTAACAATTCCTCACTACTAATCCCCTCACTATCAATCCCCTCACTACTAATCCCCTCACTATCAATCCCCTCACTAACAATCCCCTCATTATTAATCCCCTCACTATCAATCCCCTCCATTCTATCTCTGAAAACAAACGACCCTCACTAACAATCCCCTCACTATTAATCCCCTCACTATCAATCCCCTCCATTCCATCTCTGGAAACAAACGGGGCCCCAACACATACATATATAATAGTACACATATTTTTTATTAAATAAAAAAAAGGGTATATAAAGGAGGAGGAGGGTGAATCATTCACTATGCGACATCCGAATCATCAACTTAAACACGCATCGAGATCTACAATAACATTACTAAAATTCATGACACGTTGGATTTCCAAATTATTGAATCTTAAAAGACAAAAATATCCTTAATTTTAATCATGAGTTAATTTGAAAATTCATAATTTAAAGTCTAGATTCTACACAAAATGCATGTATATATATATATATATATATTGAATGAATGTATAATGAGATTCATGTATAAAATCAATTTAAATTACATATTAAAAATTTTAAATAAATTCTGAACAATATTTTTAAAATTTATAGAATTACTGTCTAACCAAATATGCAGTCTTATTGCATTGACATGCCCATGCTTGGGGGTATTTTGGGACCCACAAATAACTTTTTACACATTCTGTCTGACATTGGTGGGCCATGATGAGTGTGATCCAGTGTGGCCAAATCAGACGGTTGCAAAGTGGGTCCCAGGTCACGAGCTCACTCACTACCTTAAAAAGCATTTTACACATGATATGGGCCCACAAGGTGGTAAAGAGGGCGGCTTGTGGGTTTGAATCCAAAGGCGGACAAAATAAAGAAATGTTGAGCAACTTTGATCATGTGGTGTGTGGTGTGTTGGGGGCTGCTTTTGGACGGTTATGATCGCAGTTGGTGTTGATGTGGTCCCATTTTTGCCACCGCCCATATCCTTGTTGGCCTATTGGGTTTTGTCCACATATCAAGTGGTTTGGAATAGAAGTGAATATTACAATTTTGACCACAACAGTGAAACAGTAAGTTTACATTTATCATATTTTTATATTATTTTTAATGTATCATATTATATGTCTGTATTTATAATAGAAATAAAGGAAATATTATGGTGTATATTTTTCAAAAAGCGTGTATCATATATATTTTATAATTAAAAGAAAAAAAAGTAATTTCAATTTTTTGAGTCATAATAAAAAAAATGTTATAATTAAACACAACATGAGACATAACTAAAGAACTTATAAATTATAATTAAAATAATATTATAATTAAAGAAGAAATTTTTTTTAAAAAAATGACATAATTAGGTGTGTATATAATATACATTTTCTAAAGAAGTGTATGTTAGAATTTTTCTAAAAATAAACATCAGTGATGTGATCTATTATACTAATGATACGCTGACACATACGATAATATAGTAAAATTAATATAAAACTGAGAAAATTCTCCAGTATACAATACACATCAAATATTTCACATAGTGATATTTTGAAAAATTGGTAAAAATTAACTTTTTGACTTTTTTAGTCTACATTATCTTTTTATGAATAAAAAATATGAGAAGTGATATGACTCAAAATAAGTAAAAAATTAAAAACTAACCTTTTTTTTTTTTCCCCTTCCCAAAACACCATAGTAAAGAGAATTTCCTTTCATAAATCACCATTATATTCATTTTTTCCCCTTATATTCACATATATTTACTCTTAATAATGATATTTAAATTTGAATGCTGATTCCCCATAAATAATTTTAAAAAAAACAGAAAAGAAAAGAAAAGGAAAAAAAAAAAATTTGAGGTAGGTTCTCTCCAGTAGGGTTCACCGCTGGTAGGACTTAGTGGGCCCATTATGGGACCCACCTTTTCTTAGCCAATTATGAGACCTACCTCAATGATTCAAAATTATTCTATTTTTTAGGATCTTCCAAACAGATTATGCATGGAAAAAATAAAATTTATCAAATAATTGTAACAACATAGTTATATTTATTTTTAAAAAAAGATAAACAGTCTATTTTTAAAATTATATTTGCAAAAACCCAACAATACTCTAGCGGGGATCACCGGAATTGTTTAGGGTGTCCTAAATAAATATACTTTTTACCTTTTTAGTTTAAAAAGTTGAGGTTAAAAATATGAATATTTGGGTTAATTTTTTGACTTTTTATGAAAAAATATGTATTAAAAAATTGTATAAATTAATGTGTAAGAAAAAATTAATATTGGGAGTTGTGCAGCCGTAATTGTTAACTTTTAGTGAATAGTGATAACTTTTTTACTTTTTGAGTAACTTTTTTACTTTTGAATTTTTTTGAAGCTTTCCAAACTTAGCCCAAGTAAAGAAATTTACCTCATGTAAAGTTTAAAAAAAAAAACCAAAAAAAATAAAATAAATAACAACAACAACAACATAAAAGAGTGCGAGAGTATTAAAGTAATGGAGTGCAAATACCATTACTATTTAATTCATGTATTAAATATTAAATATATATATATATATATATGAAAGAAGGAAACAAAAAGATTGAAAATTAAAAATCTAATATAATGCAATTCATTTTGGAAACATGGCTAGAAATTTGGCATTTTAGTCCTAGTAATTACCTTGTGCTTCATTTTTACATAATTTTTATCCAAAAATAAAAAATAAAAAATAAATAGAAGGAAAAAATTACGTACTTTCCCTAAAGTTAGGGGTTATGTTGGGGCCTAGTTAAGTAAAGAAATAAATAAATTAAGGCATAAAAGATGGGGAAATCGAATAGAAATTCAAGAACATGAAAGCATGATAAACCCAGCCACCTTCATGGCCTACTGCCCAAAAAACAAATACAACCCACTCAAGAAAAAAGAAGATGGCTATTGAAAAAATAATAATAATAATAATAATAATAATAATAAAATAAAAAAAAGTCATTCACATATAGAATTTGTATGTGTAAATTTCATTAAGAATGATTCTATATATATATTTTAATAATAAATATTTTTATTTTAAATAAAATAATTACAGGAAATGACATCATTATGGCACATTGACAGATTGTCTCCGCCAGGTGGCATTTTCAGCCCGCACAGCTAGGTATTGTTTTTTTGTTTTTGTTTTTATTAACATAAGGTAAGATTTTAGCGAGTTAAAAATTAGATTACTATAACCTTAAACTTGCAACCTTATCTCGGTGCACTCCAAACCACTTAGACTAGAACCCGGATTACCCATATAGATTTAAAATTCACAAAAAAAATAAATAATAATAATTAAAAAAAAAATTCCTCTTGAAATTCTTTATTTTATTTTAATTTTTTTTGGAAAGGTAAAAACATTTACAACTATGCATGCCTAATTAAATAGAAAATTCTATAAATTCTAAATTTTCTACCAAATAAATTACTAAATATTTCACATGGGTGTGAGGTTCACAAAAAGTATGGACCCAACACTTATGAGTGGACCCCACACTTATATAAGACATTTAGTCATTTATTTAATAAAAAATTTGGTATTTCTAATATTAACCTAATTAAATTGCCCTTTATGTCAGGAATATGAGGTGTCAAATTAATTTGGTAAGATTATTTATTATTATATTTTTTTGGAAGTGCTGCCAGCTCCTCTCACTCAATATTTTTATTAATTATAAGAAATTACATCTCTCTCTCTATATATAGCTCTCAAATTGGATCGCAGCTCTTCACAACCAAAAGCACTACTATACTACTCTTCTATTCTTCATTTCCCAAATCACTCTCTTTGCTCTTTGTTGTTTGCTCTTTCATTCCCTTTGCTTTTCAATGGCCACTGTTGAGGTAACTCAACTTAAACTACCCTACTTTTTCTTTTATCTATCAATCTATATATGATTTCATATTTGATTTACCTATTTATGATCGGATTTGTTTTCGTAACTTTGTTATTGTAAAATTAAAATTTGATGGTAATCATAAAATGTTTTTTTATCCCATATTTATGCTGGTGGTGACTAGCAAGCATGATGATCTCTCTCCATAAATCTTGTTGCTAGTTTGCAACTTGCAAACTATGCAAACAAGAAAAACATATGATGATCATCTATGCCAGTTGTTAGATCGATCGATCGATCGGTTGATAACAAATTCAAGCTAGTTACTGGATTCATGAGCATCAAGATCAAGCACTGGCTTACTGTTAAATCCACCCATCATTTGTGTGATCTCCTGAATAGTGTTTGTGTTTGCAACACATATTACAGTGATTGATCTATAATCTGTATCTAGATCTTTCAAAACATCATCATATTATATATATATATATTTATATAAAGTCTAGTAATCTCATAGAATGAATCACAAATGTGAGACAAAGAACGGAAATGATGTGGAGCCCATATGCGTCCTGTCCTGTCCTTTATCTTATATCTGTAACTTATTTTCGTGAACTTCATATGCATTTCTAATATTACTGTACATATATATATATAAGCCTGTTATGCTATGCTTTGCTGTTTTTCAGGCCTTAGGTGAAAAAACTTATTGGGACATTTTTGTGTTGCTAATTTTTTTCTTTACAATTGATTTTTATTGCTTTTTGAGATACAAAAGTACTAATTAATTATTTTCATGTCATCTTTTAATTGGTATTATTATCAATCCATTTATCTTTTTAGTCTATCATAGATATATTTTTGTCAATTTTAACCTTAATAAATTTATTTGTACAAATGCAATATTGTCAATGTAAATAATGCATATTTTTAGTAAATAATTTATTTTTTTATAATTCAATACATTACGTCATATCACATTTATAATTATGCCGATTAAGCCAACTATCAATTCTTAACAACTCCCACAAAAACGCCATAGGTCATTTTTTTGCTACACATTAAAAACTATTCTCTAATGGTGTAGCAAAATGACTTGCCAAAAAAATGGTAAAACTAAATATTATTACAAATTTGGTTTAAAATTTGACAAAGTCATTTTTGGCACAACAACGCAATTAAATCATGATCACAAAAGATTTGTTTAGTAGATCCAATAACCAAAAATCGATATGACAATTGTTTGTATCAAAATAGCATGGTATGGGAAATAAATGACCTTTTTTTTTTTGTTGTTTTTTTTACTGTAATAACTTAAGCAAACCCTTTTAACTTTTACTATTAAAGTTGCTCTTGTACACACAAACATACCAAGCACTCACAAAGCTTTCTGAGCCCTACCACAACTTGACATGAGTCTCCCAAAGACTTGTGAGTGTGTTAGTATAATTTTGTGTGTATAACTTTTGTCCGAATCGTACTCAAAGAATGGCCACGATTGACTATACTCTTTGTGGGTTCTACATGAATTTAATCACAACCGTATGTGCAAGTCAGGTCAGACAGCCCGGGTCTCGGAGTAAACAACAATGCTCTTATATCCAATTAATTAATTTAAGTATATGAGTCATTGAGATGTGGGGCCTTAGGGGATGGGCTTACTCGCTTAATAGTGAAGCCGCTATTGGTTTGGTACCAAGTAATTGTGATCATGGTATTGATTTGGTACCAAGTAATTGTGATCATGGTAAATTGTGAATAAAATCAACTAAATTTTTAAAGTTTGTGTTGACATATATTACATGAGAATCAAAACATTAAATCATTGATCAACAACATAATATATGCAACCTTTCTTTTTCATTTTTTGATTTTTAATATAATCCTGCAATCATAATTTCAATTAAGATGGAAAACTGGGTTTTGCAGGTTACAAGCGTGGTGACAGCATTGCCTGAAAATGAAACAACAGAGGTGAGCAAGACCCAAGAGACTCAGCCAGAGGAAACCGTGGTTGCTCCAGCAGCCCCAGTCCCAGAGGCAGAGCCAGTGGCTGCTGAAGAACCAAAGGAGGAGGTTGCAGCAGCAACAGAAGAAGCACCAGCAGCAGTCCTGCCGGAGGTTGAAGTCGAGAGCAAGGAAGTTGTTGAGGAACCTGAAGTTGCTGCTGAAGAGCCAGTGGTGGTGGTTGAGGAGGAGAAACCAGCAGAAGAAGTGGTTCCAGAGGTGAAGCAAGAAGAGGCTGCCGTTGTTGCTGAAGAAGAGGCCAAAGAAGAAACTGCTACCGATGTACCAGCACCGGTATCGGTCCCAGCTGCTGAAGAAGAGAAAGCAAGTGAAGCAGTAGTTGAGGAGAAAACAGAAGTTCCAGCAGTTGACAAGGCTGAGGAATAGAATATGATGTGGTTCTGCAATAGTGGGGGTGTTCTAGGGGCTTGCATGTTAAGTTGCTTTTTTCTTTTTTTATTTGAAGTTTTTAATTTCATTTAGTTGTTTTTTTCTTCTTTTTTTTATTTTCAATTTTAAAAATTATAACTATTGTGATGGTTTTTGGGAGCTAAAATTATTAATATTTGATTATCACTTGTGTGCATGTCAACATACTTGGAGGAGTGAAGGGTAGAACATGGATTTTAGTTCCAAGAGAGTCAATGAGTTTGATATGGTGTGTGATGAGATATATGTGGTCTCTAGGCTTGAATAATATTACATTTTTTTTATTTTTAATAATTATAGTTTTCTACTTGGTGATAATGGTTTCTATAGATTTGCTTTCCTTCATATCTATCAGTGAAAAATAAAAAAGCAAGAAAAAAAATGTCTATTAGTGACAAACTCTTTAGTGTAACAGTTATTTCAGGTCGTATGTGATGACGTGTATCCTTTCCGGGGAGAATTTATAATACTACAAACCAGTCGAGTCAAGTTACATAATAAGTTATTTAAGCTTGGTTTAAAAATTTTAACAAATTTTAAATTATGCTCAAACATAACTTTTTTTACATAACGAGTCTATTTCAAACAAGTTTTTATCAAGTCAAATACGAATCAAACTTGAATAGTTTAATTTTATTGTAGCGCCCCAAAAATATAATAACATTCAATATTTATGATTAGTCTATTAATGTAATCCAAATCTCATTAATTACAATCATTACAAGGGATCAATTATCCAAATGTCTCTCGTCCACAATATATATCTATCTATAATCTCAACCCTTTTCACTACAACAAAAAAGGATTTTTACTGCGCGCAATACACGCAGTAAAAACCCTTCTATGACGTGCAAGGGCACGTCATATTATGACTAGTCATGGAAAGTCATTCACTTTCAACGACATACTTCGTACGTCGTTAAAAACTATTTAACGATAGATTTTGTATGTCATTATTACTTTTTTTAGAACATGCTATAGTACACCGTTAAAAACTATTTAACGGTAGACTTTGTGCGTCTTTGTTACATTTTCTACGACCACTTTTGCATGCCGTTATTTGGTGAGACAAATAACAGCGCTGCTTGTGTGCTGTAAAATATATAATACAACAACTTGCTCAGCCGTCGTAGATAAGTAAAACATACCACGACATACATGGAATGCTATGGACTATTTCATATGATGACCTAATTTGCTTGCCACTGCTTTTTTTTTCTTTTTTAATTCAGCAGGTTCTATTTGGCTTGTTTTGTACAATTTAATATTACAAACAAATTTCATAGAATATCAATCAACCACCAAAATATTGTTTCAACCATAAAAAATAAACGATATCTATAAGTTATAAACATTAAAAAATTGTCAATATATACATTCCAAACATCCAAAACCTAACTGCAAGTTCAAAAACATTCAAAAAGATTATCCTTAAGTTCTAAATTATCCAAAAAGTCATAAACCATCCAAAAATATACATATATAAGTTTGTAAATATTATCCAAAACTATTCAAAAATTATAAAAATCTATTCATCAAAGTTCTCAAAAACTATCCATAGATGTTAGCTTTACCCAAAGTCAAAACTAATGAAATGGGTTGGCCAAGCAACAGTGCTTCCAATAGCATCCTCAAGCACAAACATCTCACGATTAGGGCGAAACAATAGTGCATTCACTACTAAAGAAAGGGTCTTTTGAGTCGATTTTTTGAGTCGGCAAATTTTACCGTCGCAAAAGGTAGCCTTTTTGAGACGGCACAGAGTTACCGACTCAAATACCAAACCTTTAGTGTTGGCACCGTTGGCCGACACAAAAAATTAATATTTGATAGTATTATTTGAGTCGGTTGAATTTACCGACGCAAAAGATAGACCTTTTGAGTCGGCATAGACCTTTTGCGTCGGTAAATTTGTGCCGACGCAAAAAATTAGACCTTTTGAGTCGGCATACACCTTTTGCGTCGGCAAATTTGTGCCGACGCAAAAAATTAGACCTTTTTGTGTCGGCAACTGATGCCGTAGCAAAAAAAAAAAAATTATAACCAAGATATATATTTATTTACTTGATTATATTTAATAAATATATTTATTTATACATATACTTTTATATTAATATTGAGTGTATATACTATAAATAATATATATCTCGTTTAATATTTGAAAGAGGTGTGGTGGTGAAGTGGGTGTAGTACGTTGACATTGGGTCAACTTGTCCAAATGGGTGTGTGTTCGAACCTTGGGAGCCTTAGTGAGAAAATTATGAGTTAAATTTTTTAAAACATTTAACCACTTTTTGAGTCGGCAATCTACCGTCTCAAAAAATTAAAACTTTTTGCGTCGGCAGATTGCCGACTCAAAAGCTTTTTGCGACCCCACCATTTTCGTCCCTTGAGTTGCCGTCGAAACGCCGTCGCAAAAAGTTTTTGCGTCGGCAAATCCGCTATTTGCGACGGCAAGCTGCCGACTCAAAAGTCCTGCTTTTTAGTAGTGATTGATTATGACATGGTTAACCCATACTTTCCAACACCTAGGGCCAAGAGGAACGTGATGTACCAATACTTTAGAATCTGTTGATGCAACTGTGCCTTCCGCAACCACCACCTTTGTTCCATTCCAATTTAACAATTTGCATTTGGCATTGTCCAAGGATCCACAATTTCTAGTTTCATTTGCGTCATGCAACTGTCATGAAAGCAATACATATGAATTGAAGATAAAATTAAAGTTAATATTAACTAGTCCACTAGAATTGAGTATTATTTGCAGATTACTATTCAAATTGGTGACTTTCTTAATCTGCCTTAATTGCTTTTGACTAGTTATCCTTTATGACTGCTACTTTCTTATGCCTAGGTTTATTGGCAATTTAGACCTTTCTGGTCGACAAGTGAACAAACCATGTAGAACATCACTATGCTTCCCTGTTTATTTAGATAGAATTTTTCCATTGTTTGAACGCATAAACTGGATTGCCACATGCATCAAAAGAGTTTAATTTCTGCAGTGAAAACCAGAGATGTTGTATCTTCGTTCTTAAAGGAAATCATCATAGAACCATCTTGCATTTGGATGAAAATAGGATTAGATCACTTTCATATGAACACCAAACTTTAGTGTGCTAAGGAAATGAGGAAAATAAAGCCTTCTACACAGTGAAATGAAATACAATTTCCTGTTTGGGTCCAAACCCTAAACTGAATTGCACAATCACAACATTCCACGAGGACGAGAGTAATTTACAATCCTAATTCAGCATAATCTCTGTATTTCATGAACCAAGAATTCATCATTACATGACAGTAATTATTTTTTCCATCAATCCAATTTTATTTAGGTAGCTAAATCGCAACAGAGGGTTAGGTATAGATCTTTTCATGAGGTTAATCATATGGTGAATCCACAATTCACTGATAAATACATGCAACATATTTAGGTGGACTTATCTGGTTAAAGATCTATAATCATAAACCAAGAAGCTGTATCACCAGTTGTTTGACTGGCATAAAGGTCAGGTTTCAGATATGCAATGAGATTCTTCTGATGCACAAAAGGAGAGAACAATTATTGTAAGTTTGCTACCAGAATCTCCCTTGGTTTACAGTATTAGAGAGTTAAATTAGATTTTGATCCCCTTAATCATAAAAATGCATCGCTTTCATCTTCTCTTGCTCCCCTCCAGAAGGGGACATTGTATGGTTTTCATAGTTGAAGGGGTTAAATTGTACAGGTTTATAGATGAGGGGGGTAATGTAATATTAACAAATAGTTAATGGGATCTTGGTGTAATTAACCCTTTATTGGATTTATCACTTACCTTCTTTTTATTCATATAATTTGACTATTCTGATATCATCATGAAATAATTTAGAATAGACTTATCTAAAATTACTCAGATTTTTCATAAGGTTCTGTTCATGGTGGAAGTTGCAAAATATGCAGAGGAAAGAAGGGAAATTTAAACAAAAGCCAAAATAACTTCTACGTCATAATCATTTACATTTTAGTGTTTCAGATTTAAGATAACACAAAAGCTGGTCATCCAAGCAGATTACCCATGTATTCTGATTGAATGGCAAATCAGACAGCTGTGAGCTCTTGCAGAGTGCACTAAGCATAGAGGATTAATACCTAAACGGAAAGACTATATCCCGAAAAAAGACATACCTATCATTATTGTCAGTTTGAACACTATAGAGTCGTTTGATAATTTTCATTCCTCTGCATACTCTTCCAAAAATTGTGTGTTTTCCTGGCCAAAAGATAATCATAAATTATAGCATTATAAACTAAGAACAAGGCTACAAGATATATGTACCTAGTGAAGATAAAATAGAAGAAATGAAAGAATAAACATGCCATTCTCACAGCATGCTGAGATGTAATTCAAAACAGAACCCAGCAATGACAAACCAAATGTTAGCCTAAATTGGAACCCTGCAGAAATTTTGAGGTGTTCGGTATGCAGGGTTTTCTATCAAAGATATTGCATGTAAATAGCTGAGTTGAAGAAGAGAAAGAAAGGGTGGTGTTCTGTATGACAGTTACAGTGGCAAGTAACGATATGATATCTTAAAATACAAGATCTACATGTAGAATTTCTGCTTCTGCCACACAATGAAACAAGTATAGAAACTAACCCTTGGTTGTTAATACGCCAACTAGATGTTGATTGTTATAGCCAAGCATCCTCTGAAGTGCCAGACAATAAAAAGTTTCGGTATTTTAGCAGAAAACCATAGGTACTATTGTGAAATATACAGATTAACTCTAAGCCCCACATACAGGGGCCAAAATAGTGATTATGTGATATACTTAAACCAGATGCCCTTCACCAGCATGAATGTCAGTAATGAGCTAAGCAAATTAAAAATAAAGAAAAAGGATCAAAGAATGTGTCTTCTTGTTAAGCATCATGAAATAATCCTTCTTGTTGACACAAAAGCCAATAGCATCCGACTAAATATGCAAAGTTCACATGTTTAGACATTATTCTAAACAGGTTGACAAAATAAATCTACCAGGTACTAAGCAGAGTCACATATTTACAATCTAGTGACGGTGTAGGTGCCAAGGTGATAAAGAACTCGCTTCCATTGGTATTTGGACCAACATTTGCCATGGATATAATGCTAGCTCCAGTATGCTTTAACCTTGTTGTTATCTCATCCTCAAACTTAGCACTGCAATAAATTAAGAAACAAGTCACCCATTAGTCAAAGATTTGAAATCAGAAAACTTCCAGTTGCTTCAAAAATACATGCAAGTAGACTATGTTTTAGTCAATCAAATGCCTAATGATATGAAGTTATGATATATCTAATTAGCTACAAATACTTCAACCACAATTATAGGCCTTTTGTTATAATATCAACCATTTCAAGATTTCTTTGCAAACAGTCACGAATTAAGAGCTGAGAAAAAGCTTGTGGCTACACTTTGCTTAATATAGACCACCAAGAAAGTTGGATTAGTCATAACAGGCACTCTTAGGAGCACTCACCTAAAACAAGGGCACTAACAAATTACATATAGAGCTCAAAATCATGTAATGGGATAGGAGTTCTATACTTGGAGAACAGAAATATTAAGCTGAAAGCCTATACAAAAATAGTTTGGGCAGAATCGCTTTATGCTGGTCAAGATAAAATAGCAATTTGATATAGCATAGAAGCGGCGTTGAGACATACGATAGATACCACAATTTATTTTTTGATTAGTCAATAAAATTTTTGTAGTTGATCAAAAATAAATAAATAAATTTAAATTAAATTAAAAGATAGATACCACAGTTTATCAGCTCAAGCCGTAGGTTGGATTCTTTTGAGAATTAATCATTATAAATAAGACGTCTAAGAATCCACTTAGTAACCAGAAAGCAGTCATAATAAAAAACATGTGAATATATTAAAGTAGAATTTATTGAGGAGAAGCTCTGGTCTTGGAAAAATTGTAATCCTTTCTTCATTTTTTCTTTTTGCAAAATGCCTTTTTCATGAAGGACTTCTAACAAAAAGCTACACCAAATAAACCCAAACAGTAAATCTCAAAAACTAATGCAGTACCTCCACAGTAACAGAAGAAAACTTGGTTAAGATATATCTTAATAGTTAAGAGTGCATTGCAAATGAGAACTCATTGTATGTTTACTAAAAGACCATATCCCTTCTGCACAAAGAGAATACTTGAAGACCATTTTGTTCAACACAAACCCATGTATCCAATGGAAACAGAGTCAGTGAACTTCTCGATGACCTTTTTCCGTATCTCCCTTGGTCATTTGAATGAGATGTTTAGGAATTTGGAACAGAATGGGTTAGGCCTCACTCTTTACAAACATACATTGGGTGAATAACAATGCACAGCATAGAGTTCGAAAGGCATAATACTAAACTGTCCTTTTCTATTTTTTTTGGTATAATAGAGGCTTCGGAACGAAGTAAACAAAAATGAGCATTTTTTTTTCTTTTCAAAAGATCAGCAACTAGTATCTTCTCCACCACTCGAGTCTAGACATAATGAATCATGATGCAATTTCCATAAATTTTTTTCAGGAAATCGTCTAATGGTTTCAACTTATACAAGTCCAACAAAAAAAATAAACATCAAAAACTTAACAACAGCATTCACATATATTCCAGTATTGATAATTTTTTTTTTTTTTTGGTTGGGAGGGGGAGGGAATAGTTGGCTACTTGTTTATTACAAAAATAAACAAATAAAATTAAAAAAAAAAAAAAAACAAAACAAAACAAAAAATGAGAACATACCCATATCTAGCTATAACAATTTTCATTTTTTGATGATAAGAGCATCACATGTTGCTTTTCCAGCAGGTAGTATACTCATGAGCAAGTTTTTGTTTTTACTTCTTGAGCTTTCTCAAAAAGGATTCACTATTTCATCCCCAACTTCCCATTCCTACAGCCACCAGGCCTTTAGCACTAGTAAGAGCACTATCACTACTTCAGCATTTCTGCTGCACCATACTAGTGAAATTTGTCAGGAGGCCATGCACATCACTGTAGTTCTTAATAAAACACAAAATCAAAAGAGGGAAAAAAAAAAAAAAAAACATTTCAATCAAGAAACTCATGTACATAACTAGGTGCTCTGTTTGGCCCCCAAGAAAACACTCTGTTTGGTAGCCAAGAAAAGAATCCGAACAACCTAGAAAATGTACCTGTGTTCTTCTTCTCTCCATGGAGTTCCTTTCTTCCTCTCGACCTCACCATGCTTTGTCTTTGCTGTCGACCCAAACGAGGTCTGACTCTTCCTCGACTCGGTCTCCCACCCGAGCGACGACTCGTCAGAGTAACTCTGCAACTCGACTCGGCCTGACTCAATCTCATTCGCAAATCTCAGAGAGAGAGAGAGATGCCTTAAATGAGATGTGTTTAGGGAAAGAAAAATGCTTGGGAGCACTAATTAGTGCTCCCACTAATTAGGTGACAGTGGGTCCCGCCATTAATGATGTGATGTTTTGGTCTTGGAGTTGTATTTTTATTTTATTTTTTTATTTTTTTAATGCATTAGTGCTATTAGTGGTGATATTTTTAGTGGGATAAATCATTGTTGTTAGGGAAAATCTGAGAGAGAGATGCCGTCTCTTCCCATTGGTCCAAAAAACTGTTTGTTTGTTTTTTTTTTTTTTTTTGTTTTCCTCCATTGGCAGCCTCCCACGGGGGGTGCTGGGGTCCTCTCCTGCTGGAGAGCAGGACTCTCATTTCCCTCCATGTGCCCGACGTTAAATGGAGTTGTATTGGCGATGGATGCCTTTCGAACTAGTGTTTGATGATTAGAATCAATTAGAAGCTCAAATAGTTGATATATATATTCTTTTCCTAAGAGCATCTTCAATGGTGTACCAAATGTTTCACCAAATCTGAGTCAAAAAGGGGTCATTTCCTTAATTTGATACTTCGCGCTCCAACGGTTCAACATCAAATCCGTTTCATCAAATTTGCGCTGGGCAACTGGTTGGTTGACCGGCCGGTCGGTCAACCGGTAACGGCAAAATTTTTTTTTTTTTTTTTTTTTACCGGTTTGAACCTTTTTTTTTTGAACTTTTTGAACTTTTGGTGGTCGACCGGGTGGTCGACCACCTAGGCAAAATTTTATTTTTTTTTTTGACTGGTTTGAACCTTTTTGTGAACGGCCTGAACTTTCTCCGGGGCGACCGGTTGGTTAACCGGTTGGTCAACCGGATGGTCGACCCGTTCGTCTCATCCCAACGGTTAGGAATAGTGATTTGGTGAAATGCTTTGCCTGCACTCAGTTTGGTACCATTTTTGCTGAATTCTGGATTTGATATCGATTTGGTGAAACCGTTGGAGCTTAAAAAAGTGACTTTTTCACCAAATTTTAAATTTGATGCCAGGTTTGGTTCACCGTTGGAGATGGTCTAAGTAGATTTTTTTAATTTTTTTGGTGAATTGGTGCCAGAAATTTCATGTTTGGCGCTTATTTGTTTTTAACATACAATTTACAACATACATGGTCTGTTATAAAATTGCAATACATTTAACAGCAGGCGTTGTGTGCATCGTAAAAAGGCAATACTTTTTAACGGCGAGTGCTGTGTGCGCGGTGACAAGTATTCACTTTTCATGACTGGCATATGTGCGTCGTGTATAATTGATGTATTAACGGTACGCCATATGCACATCGTAGAAAATTTTATTATGTACGACTTGCATTGCAAGCCGTGAAAAAATCATCGTTATTATTATTCACGGCCTACGCAATAGACACACTGTGGTTGGAAAAGTATTTACGATGTGTAAAAAAAACAAGTCGTAAAAGTGAGAAACTACGGCGTGTATTTATTGTATGTCGTTGATGTGGTGCCATAAAAAGTTAATTTTGTTGTAGTGTTTATTCGTTATATAATCAAGATTTCAAAAGTCCCATATACAATTATACATCCATGTTCCCTAAAATATGAATTCTATAACATATAGAGCGGAGAATTAAACACAAAAGAATGCCCTATGGGCTACAAATTCTAAGGCTTAAACCCTGATTACACATAATGATTTTCAAACCTATACACATTAACCTTTGGCTTGTCAAAAACAAAGAACAAAGGAAAAAAGCCCTGCGCTCCAAAAACAATTCTTCCACATCATCACTTCAGTGGAATTAGAACACTCTTTACCTAAAAGTAGTTTCCATTAAGGGATGAGCATAAAACCCAATAAAGGATTTCTTAACAAAGTACATACAGTTTTATCAATCTCATGGGATATATGCATATAACATGCCATGCAAAAAGTAGATTTTTCTTATTTGAAATCTCATATAATGCACTTGATCAAAAGATAATCAGTTCAATGATTCAATGGATAAACAAGGGGCAGTAAATATGACTTAGGTAATCCTTGGTGTTTGCAAGTAGGCTCTCAAGGCACTATCTAATAGCCACTTTACCGGCTTTTAATTGGAAGGAACTTGGTACATACCTTGTGAGTTTCTGAACTTTCGCCATGGATCTCAAGCCAACTTAATTCATATCAACTACACTAGCTATCTAGACTTACCAAAGTATTTACCCCAAAGCAATTCAAAAACAACATTTGCTTTCAATAAATAATTCTTTTCCTTACAAAACCACATTTCAACAATCGACAATTTGAAAACATGTAATATGAGATGAGATGACAATGCAATGGAATTACATTCTTATTCTCTAATCTTTTGACAATTTCAATCTCAATAACACAACTCTCAATTGTTGCTTAGCAAAACATCTCTACTAAATATATATAAACACAACATTATATATATTCCAAAAGACAATAACGATATACAATCATATCCACTTTCATTCCTCATACAAGCAAGCAAATCTCAATATCATAATCATCACTTCTATTTTCTATTTCTCAATGCTAGTATAATGCCATGCTATATCACAATTTCTCAACAACAAACTTCCTTTCTCATGAATTTTTAAATAATTGACAAATTTCTTAAAACTCTTATCATGTCTCAATAGTAGTACTTTACAAATCATGATTTTTCATTAACATAACATTTTCCCTCATACTTCCAAAATTTAGGGTTTTTACAAAAATTATGTTTTCTCACTTTTAAAAACAGTTTCCCTCATAAAAGACTTCCAACTATCATCACAGTCTATAATTTTAAGGATTTTAAGAAATATTTGAGAAAACCCCTGATTTATAGAATCTCAAATGTTAAAACCCTAACTTCTCTTACAAATATCTCACCAAAATAACACATAGAGAAGATAAAATGTATGTATATAACTCAAAGAAATCCCTACCGCAAGCTCTAGGAGGAAGATGAGAGAAAATTCCTAAAATCAATGGCGTCGGAAGTCGATCTCCACTGCACAAAATAAAGCTCTTACAAAGCTCTTCGATGTTGCCTTAAGAACATGGGTCAAAATGTTGGTGGATTTGTGTAAATAAAACAAAATGTGAGAGCATTGGGTGTTGGTTAGAGAGAAGGAAGAGAAAAGATGAGTTTAGAGAGAGATAAGGAAAAGTGAAGAGAGAGGGAGAGAGCGAATACGATTTTATAAAAGTGGTTCAAATTTTGGAGTTGAGATAGACATTTCCGCACGTGTGGCACCCTCTCCGGTACATGCGGGCCCCTTGGCTGCACGTGTGGTGCTTTTTCATGCACAAGGAAGAATTCTCCTCTGCATGTGCTTTTATTTTAGAATACAGCCCAACAACTGGCCCCCTTGTTGGAAGTGCGGCACTCAACCTTGCACGTGCGGTTCTACCCCTATACGTGCAGGAATATTTAATGTTATGGTTCTAAGGTGAAAAATCTAGAAATCCCCTAGATGTTGATTTGTGATTATGTATCAATTTTAAGCAGAATATAACAATCCCAATCAAACAATCAAGACAAAGAGACACAACAATTTTACGTGGAAAAAACCACAATTGGACACCTCCAACTGTGATAAAAAACTACGGGCAACAGCCACAAGAACAATCCACTAAGAAGATTTAAAGGAATTACACAGGTATACTCTCAATTACCTAGCGAATCCACAACGCCTAATTGAACCAACCTCTATGTGCCTCTTCCAACCTCATCTTCACCTCGGAATTGTCTTTACGATGAGCCACCCCGGAATCCACCAAAGCTTCAGGCTCGAATTCTTCAGAATCCACCGAAGAACAACTCTCTCTTTTGTATAGCAAACAAAAACCTTTGATGTACTCTCTTTTAAACCATGAGTTGAATACTCAATAAAACATCAAAGAAAACTCACAAAGTATCCCTAGATATAAACCCTAGAAACCAAAAAGAAGATCTGGAGTAGTAATCCTAAAATCTGATCCAACATGCGAATTTATAGAATCTGTCCCGCGATCTCCGCTCGAGCGCCCAGAAGCCCGCTCGAGCGGCTTCAGCAAAATATGCACGTGATATAACAGAGGTCCGCTCGAGCGCCAGAAAGCCCGCTCGAGCGCAAAATCACATATCTCAGTACTTTTGCAGGCGACCAAAACTGCTGGAACCAGGGATTCTCCGCTCGAGCGCGGGTATGTCCGCTCGAGCGGACAGGCAACTTTGAATGCATTTTTGCATATCCCCGTCATAATCAGTGAAGTGGCAATCTTGAAAGCTTTATCATCACAAACTTCTCTGAAATGCTTGATTCGGGTTGGATTCGCATCTAACAACTCATAGCCTCACTGAAATAAAAATGCGAATAAAATTACAACTCAAAGGAGTTTTGTCAAACGGGAATGCCAAGAAATAAAACCTAACATAAGGTATTCCTCACACTTCGATTCTGCCCTCCTGCCTAAAATTCGGAAGTTTTAAATTGGGATTAATCTAGAAGATTAAAACAAGTAAGTTACAAAGTGTGGTGACACCACATAATCCATAAAGTCTCAAAATAAGATTAAGGTTCGAAAACAAGATGATTAGATGGAAACAAACAAGAGGAAAAATGGGGTTAAATACCTTATTGTAGACACCCCATTTTTTACCACCCGTAGGACTTGGACGCCTCATGTTGAACACTCGATGATGAATTATTACACTGTCCAAATCGTTCAATTTCTTCAGCAAAAGGCTTTGGTTTTCAAGCTTTAGAGCCCAAACCTTGCACCTCATTAGGACCAAAACCTAATTTTTTCTAGCTTAACGACTTAGAGGCCTACTGGATAAAAAATGGCTGGTAGGCCAATTTTTATTGGCCGACCATCCCTCTTCATAGTCAGTCAACCATATCTAGCGACCCACAGATATTTTGCTGCCAGCTGTCCCTCCATGTGCATGCCTGGCACCAGCTGGCTCAATATAGATATTTTCGGCAAAGGAACCTATTTTTCTATAAATAGATGACCATCCCTCGTGGTTTTAGGTTAGAAAAATTTGCCAAAAAAGAAAAACTTGTCAAACACTCTCCTTTTCTATCTTGCAATATACATACACTTCATAAACCAAAATTTTGAGGTTTCTTGCTGAGATTATTGAGCCAAAATTCAGCTCTTGAGGGTGATCACTTTGTGGTTTGTGAACCAAAGAACATCCTCTCTTCAAGAGGTATAGCTTTTGCCATCTTTTATCTTATTTGCACTACTCTTTTCTCCTTTTTTTTCACACTATTTTGGGCTGGTTTTAAGGGCTGAAACTTGTGATTTAAAAGCTAACAAAGGTAGAGGGGTTAACCACCCTTCCTTGAACCTTATTCCATAGCTTATATCCTTGTTTTCCCCCACTGGTTTCTTTGCTTTTAGCTATTGATTTTCAGAGTTTTCAGAGGCTAAAACATGTGATTTTAAGGTCCCAAAATTTGAGGGGTTGGCCACCCTTCCTTAGGCTTGCTTACTAGCTTTATTCTCTTCTTTTTTGGGTTTACTTTTGCTAGCTTTTCAAACTGATTTTTAGCACTATTTTGTGCTATTTAGGGGTTGTTTAGTATGTTTACTTAGTTATGCTTTCAATACCATGCTTGTGTTGTTGTAAGGCCTCATAAATTTGGTGGTTTAGGCTATAAACACCAATCTATTTGAGTTGATATCTTTCTTTACATAATTTCCATGTAAATATTCATATGTGTCATGATCACCTTTGCATAATCATCTCTGCAACCTCCCTCATTTCTTTGTTTTCTTTGATTAAGAGTTGTCTTAAACACTAGTTTGTTGCTCAAGGCATGAGAAAGAGACTTTCCATGCTTAATGGTTGAATGTCTTCAAAGGTTCATTACCAAGGCATTACATCTCTCTTATGTTAAGCACAACTTCTTGTTTGACACTTCTCTTTATCGCCTTTTGCACTTAGTGGACGTATTTATCACTTTTGGACAAAAATGAATAAAGAATCGCAAGGTAATGTAAAGAGGTTAAAATTGGAATAAAAGTGGTAAAAAAGGATAATAAAATTGAGTTGGGTTCAATCGGATGTTATATTGAACCTATTGATTCTTGAATCATTACATACTCTTTAGTGATGTTAATGATTCAAGAAGCAATGTCTACCACTTCACTTGAGGTAACTCCATGATAGTGATGAGGTGTTGTTGGTCTTTTATTTTCATTTATTGATCCTTTGTCCTATTGGTTCATAGATCATCATGTAATAACTTTGTGACAATTGATGGTTTGTGAATCGAGTCTACTCCTCCCTTGATCAGTTTCATGATAGGGAGAGGCAGAAAGGATAAACATCCCTTGGAAACACTTTATTTTTGCTCTGCTCCAATTTTGTGGCAGCAGGGCAGTACCCAAAAACAGTGGTCGGCCGACCACTATTGTTTATGCAGGCAGTGTCAATGGGTGGCAAAACAGAGTAGAAACTGACACAAAAACTGAATTATTTTCTGACTACAAATAGAACAGATTCTGATAGCAAAATAAAGAGGTTTCCGGAAGATATTCTCGTTTGTGCGTGTGCGACTCTTCACTTCCCGTGGTCCTTTAAAATGCTTTGATAGTAGTATGTTTAATTAATTAGATCCGTTCGAATTTGTAATAGCTAGTTAATTTAGTTCATTCAATTGTATTGTAATAATTAGTTTAATTAGGACATTCATTCGGACCTTTTTGTGTGAGGGCCAATTTGTAACACTTGTAATATTTGTATGGCTTCCAACCCTTATTTCTTTCTCCCTTTTATTTATATGCTTATTGTCGTAGCATCATATTTTTCGTTTCATATCATTGCCATGTGTTGTATCCATTTTTGCATGCATTGGGTTCTGATCATTATTCTAACACTGTTGTCATTTCCTACTTGCTTGAATATGTGTGCTACCGCATGCTTTGAGTTGATCCATATGCTATGTTAAATAAACCGAACCTAGTAGTTGCATTTTATATGTGTTGCATTAGTCACTTGCATAGTAGAGCATGAATTTTTCTAATTATTTCCTTCTCTTTGGCTTGCCTCGGTTGAGTGCTAGGTGAACATTTTCGCTTTAGCATATTGCATGTATGTTTGCGTTGCCATATCAAGTATATTACCATGAGGCTACGTGCTTATTTGAAATACCTCTTTGAATGCCTATGGATGATGGCTTTTCGCTTAAGTTGGGATGATTTGATTAATGTACATATGAGCTTACTTTTTCAGGTAGCATATATTCAAAACTCTTTTCAAACAAAACATGAAATCAAAGCATTCTAGAGTGGGCGAAGTAGTCTATACTTGTATGCCTCACACAGTAATGTTAGCATTAATAATCAGAACAAGAGCATATATTGTACGTAAAAATCACATCATGATTAGTAGAGGCCGATCTTTGATTGGGTGAATGGGGTGCTCAATTCGTGACTTTCCCCTTTCATACCTAAGTTCCCAAGCTAAAACACTTTGGTTATTACGGACAAGTGGCCTTTGACATGAGTCATGGGTTTCCTAAATTTTCCAAAAATATTTAGGTGACGACTTTGAAATCTGGCAGTGTAGTTCATATTTGGCATTTCTGATTGTAAATCAATTTTCCAAATATTTGCCGGATTTGGACTGTCATTTATGTTTTCCTGTTTCACATTGCACTTGTGAAACTAGATTTAGAACCACGGGAGTTCGAACTATAGGGCTATCATATCCGAGGAGACTAAACTCCTCTGAGGAGTGCGGAAAGCAAGCTACACTGATACATCACAACCTCCACACCTTATGTAATTTCGTCCCTGAAATTAAATACTCATCTCACCAACGATTCTAAGACAACAACAATGACACAACAATGCGGAGAAATTCTGAATGACAAATGTTAACAATGAATTAATGACAACAACAACTAAATCATCGCTTAGAGATCACAATATCAACAATATTTTCATGATAATCCTCACGATCCTAATAGGACCATAGGCACCACATATATCAACAACAACTGACATGATTATCATAAACATGAAATTCAATAACAATTGTGATAATCCAACAACAATTCTCATGCTTGAAAACGATAACAAATATAATAGCAAGTGGTTAGCAAGTTCAATGTTTATAAACTCAAAACAACGCCAAGGAAAGTTAGGCAATCAATTAGGCTAAGTACTCTTAAATAATCCGGATACTTAGAGCAGACTTTCGCTTTTGTTCTCATGTAACTCCTCAACGCTGTGGTGTCTCCACAATACTTTCACTAATGGTATGGTCCTGCCTCTTAACTCGTATTCTTGGGTGTCTAGGACTTAAACCGGTCTCTCTTCATACGAGGCATCTTCGACTACCTCTAAGTCAGTCCAATCAATCACATGTGAATGGTCAAGTTTGTATTTGAGAAGCATAGAAGTGTGAAACACATCAAATGTTGGGGCTAACATATGACACCCCAAATTCTACTCTAAGGGTTGAAGTTTGGAAAACCTCACTAATGAGTCATTTGGTCAATAACCAAGTAAGATCTTAGGAAAAATTATAGGAGCCAAAATAGCCTCCCTTCTAAGTCAATCTCCTTAGATAGCAAAATTACATTTTTGACAGATCTTAGTAAGGTATTAACACAAGGTCTATACAGTTGAAGGGAAAAATAAAAGATAGGTTTACAAAAAGATATATAGGTATATTTATATAAGCAAAATAATAATTACAAGATCATGTTTTAATTATATCAAGAGTTAAAACATTATAATTCCAAAGCTAGATTACAAAACGGGATTTAACAAAATTAGTTTTTAATTCTTCTAGGGTAGCTATACATATTCAAGTATTTCAGCTTTGCCTTCAATCGGGCATTAGTCTTCAATACTTGGCATGAAATGCCATAAGTTTTGAATACCCAGTAAACGCACACACACACCCCATCCTTTTTTCCAATCTAATACACAATCACTATTATAACATGTAATGAAGCATGATATTCAAGTCAATAAACAAAGAGATCATAAAGTTAGAGGTTAGTAAACTAGAAATCTCTCAAAGAGATTTCATCCTCCCAGCCATAAGAATTGAACTTGGATTAATCGGCATGTCCCATATTTTGTTGCTTTGCAGACCTTACTCCAGGTGTCTAAAACGGTTACATACCGCGTAGTACCAATTGAGGACCTCAAAAGAAATGGTAAAATAAGGGTCAACACCCATAAACTCCTCCAACCTTATTCACCATTAGCCACCTAGGGTCTCAATACAACCAATTGTAAACACCCCATTTTTAACCGCCCTTAAGACTTGGGCGCTTTATTCCGAACACCCGATGATGAAAGTTACACTATGCAATCTTTTGAATTCTCAGTAAAGAAATTTAGATTCAAGCTCTAATCCCAACCTTGCACCCTATTTCGGCCAAACTATTTTAGATCTTAAAACCCTCTTTTTCAAAATATCTTTCTAAATGTTTCTACGATGTTCCGAGGCTCGCATTTTGTTTAAAATATTACACTTTTTGGTAAACTAAGTAAGGACAAAGTGGAAATAAATGGAAGAGAGGTGAAATCTTTGAAAAATCTTTAAAAACGTCTTATTTATAGGTTTGGAGTTGAAGGAAATAGGAGGGGATGGAAGAAAACTAGTTTAGGAAGAGATTGGGCATCAATCCGTTAAGAAATAAATGAACAACTTTCACAAAATTAGGCATATCTCTCTGACCGCTTAGAATTTATATGGAAGGCCACCACCATTGGAAATTAGACTTCTGGGGCTTCAGTTTAGCCTCTAGAATCACCTAAAACTGAGTTTGGATAAGGGAAATATGTCCGTTTGAAGTCGGACCTAAATGCAGATTTTTAGACTCGGCCGAGTCCATTTAGAACCGGCTGTGCCCCATTTACAGCCAGTCGGGTCTCAATGAAAACTTTTCCAGGGTTGCTTTTTAGGCCCGTCAGGGTCTTAGTGGCGAGAAACAGGACAGTTAGCGGGAATTTGCAAGCTGTTGTTTTTTGAAAATATTTTTGATCAAATTGGCTCAAATTCTATAAATAGAGCCCCTGCATTCAGAATTGTGGGTTAGCAATTTTTCAAAAAGCTTTGAAGAGCTAAAAGACCTCCTTCCATCTTCCTTCCTTCTTTGACCCTCAAGCCTTCTTTAGCTATACATACACAATACATACACCATTAGAGCTTGTTCTTGAAACTTTTTGCTAGAGTTTCAAACCATATTTCATAAACTTGAGGGTGTTTGAAATCAAGTTTGATCAACAACCAAAGCTTGCTCTCTTCAAGAGGTATAAGCTTGTCACATTTTTTCTTGCTTTCACTTCAATCTCTGTCTATATTTTTCTTGTGTTTTCCTACTGTTTTAGATCAATTCCAAGTGTTGAAACTTGGGGTTGAAGAGCTACCAAAGGTAGAGAGGCTTAACACCCTTTCTTGCACCTTATCCCATAGCTCATACCTTTTGTTTTGGCACTCTCTTATTTGATTTTTACACTGATTTTCAGAGTTTAAATAGCTGAAAAACATGGTTTAAAAGTCTCAAAAGTGGAGGGATTAACCACCTCTCCTTAATTTTGTTTACTAGTTTTATATCTCTTGCTTTTGTCTATCTTTTTGTGCTATTTAAATACACTTTTAGCCACTGTTTTTGGGATTATTCTTGGACTGTTTTGGGGCTGAAATATGTAATTTAAAATTGCTAAAAGTACAGGGGTTAGCCACCCCTCCTTAGGCTTTGTTCCATAGTTTTTTTCTCTACTCTTTCTGCTTACTTTCTCTTGCTTTTAGCTATTTTTTTTTAGGGGCTTTCATGGGCTGTTTAATTCATTTAAATAGTTTATGCTTTGAATATCATACTTATTGTGTTGTAAGTCCATGTATCTAGCTTGTTGTGTTATGTCACTCATGCTTTGATAGCTTTTCTTTGTTTATTCTCATGTCAAGGGTCTCATTTTAAGTAAATCAATCTCGCATGGTCATCTTTGCAACCTCCCTCTTTTCTTCTTTTATTTTGTTCAAGAGTTATTTCAAACGGTTGACGGTTGTTCAAGGCATGGGAAAGAAACCTATGCTCAATGGCTTAATCTCTACGGAGGTTCATCGTCAAGGCATAGGCTCTCTTTTATGCCAAGAATCACTTCTCATTTGATGTCTCATCTCATTTAGTGGACTTAATCATCATTTTGAAAAAATTGATTAAAGAATGGAAAAGACTAATAAAATGGGCTTAAAATCAGTGAAACCCACGTAAAGAATATGAGTAAGGTTGCTTGGGTTCGACTGAATGTTATGCCGAATCCATAGTGTCAAGAATCGTCATGCACCAATTCATGATGTGTTGATGAAACTTGAATCGTCTATATCTCATTCCTTTGAGTTCATTCCCTGATAAGGAGAGATGAGTGGTCATGCATAGCATTTATTGATTTTTTGTCTAGTTGTGTCCAAAATCATTAAGCAATCAATTTGCTTATTGATGGTTTTGGGACTTGCTTTGTTCTTCTCTTGAGGCTTTCCATGATAGAGAACTGTAAGAAGGACAAACAGAGCTCAGAGCAACTTTGTTTGCACTGTTTTCACCTCAGAACACAAAACAGGGTTTTGCACAAAATTAGTGTGACAACCCAACTCTGTATTATACTAATTAATCTTAATTATGCTTATAATTATGAACTTGATATAATTTTGAATGCTAATTATATTATTATATGTGTTTTTTGAGCTTCTATCCGTTCATCGTAGGAAAATCTGTTTGATTTTCTGTTATAAATTTTAATTGAAGGCCATAGAGGCGACAGAAACTAAAATTGGCCATATTAGTGTGATTAGCATAATTTTTAGAACCTATGGTGAAATTTAATTGAAAACTGATTCGGATCAAAATAATTAGAATAAATTGATTAAATTAAATACAATTTATTAGCCTTAATTAAGATGGATTAGTTTAAGCTAATCACTTAGTATATATATGATTATTCACGCTTAGGCACCTCATTTTAACTTCAAAAATCAAAAGATACACCTTAGAGAGAGAGAGAGAGAGAGAGAGAGAGGGAGCTGAATTTGAGAGAGAGGGAAACTCAAGATTGGAGATTTGAACTAAGAGCTTGAGATTTGGAAGCTAGGCTCAAGAATTAGCCATAATTGGAAGGGTTGAAGCTTTTAGGCGAGTAATTGAACTCAAATTCCTGAGTTTAAGTTCATAACTAAGTGAATTCAAAGTATATGTGAAGTTTAATACACAAACTAAGCTAAGCTTGGTGAATTTGAGATCATTGGATGCATGCATGTAAGAATTGGCCATGATTTTGCATATTTGAATGTAAAGCATGTAGGTTATATTTCATTGAGGATTGTTTGATACATGCATGTAAGAAATTTCATGTATTGAGGCTTAGTTTTAAACCTTGAAGCTCGTTTATGCAAGATACAAAACATGGGTTGTATATATATGTAAAGTTCATGTTTTAAAACCATTACATCCTTGGAATTTTGAATTATGGTTGAAAGTTCTCTTTGAAATTATGTTTTTAGGTGTATTCTTGCATGTTTGGATGAGTTATACATGAATTGGACATTTGAAGATGTGTTTTGAGCTTCAAAAAGAATTATGGAAAGCACAAAATTCCATTTGTCTGCTCAAGCGAGAAAAGTGTCGCTCGAGCGTGAAAGTTGAGCTCTTAGAAGTTTTGTAGAGTTTTGCACTGTGGCTTGAGCGGCAAACTCTATGCTTGAGCAAACCCTGTTTTGCAAAATTCTCCGCTCGAGCGTTGAGAATCTCTCTCGAGCATGGATTGCACGCAACCAGTACTTTTGCAGACCGAAGGGGTCTACTCGAGCGACCAAAACCACACTCGAGTGGAGAGCCCTGTTTCAGAAATTTTGAAAAGTCATTTTATGATTCGTTTTCTGTTCTCTTTCATTTCTAAGCACTCTTAGGCATGCATTGGACATTCTAAATGAATTAAAGGACACGAAAGAAGCCTAAGAGCATTAAGCAAATTAAAGAACGGATTGAATTGTATTATAACCCAATGTGTTATGAATTATGTAGGGTCAAGTGCAAGGACGAATCAAGCACCGGAATACTATGAGTAATACTTTAGTAAAGACATGTTTGAATAGGCTATTTGTGTTAATACCACTCATGTGTAAGTGTTCTGAACTTACGAATTCGAATTATGGATGAGTGTTCTCCTTGTCTAATTGTGTAAGACTATAATGAAGTTGATAAGTATGAAATCACCTGAATGGACCAAAGGTCGTTTTGAACGAATATGAAATGGGCCTAAAGGCCGTCTTGTGTATTAGATTACATGGACCATAGGTCATTCTGTATATATAAGAAGTGGGCCCAAAGCCGTTTTGTATAATTATTGAATAGGCCAAAGGCCGTTTCGAATGAAGGAATGATTGAACCTGAGGTCGTTTTGGATTGAATACAGAAATGAATGTGAACATGATCATGGATCATGAGTACGCATAAATGCAAAAATGGATTAGATGGACCCAAGGTCGTTCTGTGTGTAAATTGGATCCAAGGTTTCTCTACATATGATGGACCTATGGTCATTTTACATACATTAGACCAAAGGTCATTTTGTCTATGAATTGGACTTAAAGTCGTTTTGCACGTAAGGGACCAAGAGTCGTATTGCAAGCATGAGATGGACCCTAGGTCGTTTAGTATATGAATATGGATGAGACATGCGATAAGTTGGACCTAAGGTCATTTTGCATTGGTATTGACCGACGAGTTAGAGTTATAACCTATGAAGTAAACGAATCTCATTCATGAACTCTTTTACTTTAGTATTATTCACTGGGCGTTAGCTCACTCTTTATTTATATATATGTAGGTGAGTAGCGGGATGTCCAACTTCAACCCCAGCGAGCCATAGGAAACCAAGTTTTGAGAAATCAACCAAGGTTGCATCACGTAAAAGGCTTACTTTTGTTTTTGTTCTCTTGTGGTCATATATGACCAACCTTGTATATAACCTTGGATTTTAGTGTTGATACTGTTTTGAATGATCCTGGATGTATGTAGTACATACATAATGTAAATGTTGCATGGTGTGAGTTATTATGTGTATATGAGAAGTTTTTGATTAAACCATGTATGCACAACTCGTTGGACAATTTCTGTATATATTGCTTCTGCAGTTTGGCCCTCTATTATTAAATATGGTTTGATTTCTAACTGAGGCCATAGGTAATCTCATGATTACTGGCCGCCGGTTATGACTCTAATCCATAGGGGCGGATTTGGGTCATGACAGAGTGGTATCAGAGCACAAGTGATAACTCACACACTTGTCCAAATGAGAAATAAAATGTCTAGAAAAGACATAAGTTGCATTCATATGATAAATATATTTGTGAAATCCATTGAGGAATTGCTATGTGACTCGAAGTATACAACTATATGATATATATATATATATATATATATATATATATATAACTGGTTCCAAATTGTACGAATGTGCTCTTTTGTTTTTGCGTATATGAATATTATGCATAAATTCTATGAGAAATATAATGCAAGTCTCATTAGATAATGGTGATAACAAGAGCCGACGAGCTAGAAGAATTCTCAACTACTCAGCTAGACCAAATGGAGAGAATGATGCAAGACATGGTAGAAACACTAAAGAAACAACAACAATGGCAACAACAGTGGCAACACCCGCAACCCCTGCCTCCGGTGCAACCCATATCGGATTTGCAAAATGATGGATGAACAATAGCCCTGACTAAAGAGTTCAAGAAAATAAAACCACCAATGTTCCATGTGGCTGTGGACCTATTGAAGGTTGAAGCTTGTGTCCTTGGTATTGAAAAATTATTTGAGGTATTTCTATGCCTGGAGACACAGAAAGTACAATTGGCCACTTTCACGTTAGAAGATGAAACGAGAAGATGGTGGATGCTAATTCGTGATGATAACAGAGGCATTGACTAGGCACCGTTTCTTGCACTCTTTTATGAGAAATACTTCCCTCAGTGTGTCCGTGATAGAAAGGTGTCAGAATTTGAAGGGTTGAAGTAAGGAAATATGATCGTGGCTAAATATGAAGCCAAGTTCACCGAATTGGCTAGATTCGCCCCACATATGGTTGACACTGACTACAAAAAGGCGAGGAAGTTTGAAAACAGTCTTCGCAATGACATTCTGGAAAGAGTAAATGTGCTGAAATTGCCCACATATGTTGATGTGTTAGACCGAGCCTTTATGTCAGAAACTAACATGGCCAATCGAGGCAAGCCACCTGCCGATTGGAAGGCTAAAATGCAAGGCCTTTTCTCAGGAAAGAAATCATCAAAGAAACAAAACACGGGTTCTTCGAGCACTTCGAGCTCCACCAGAAATACGGCGCCAACATGTACTTAATGTGGTAAGAAGCGCCGTGGAGTTTGTTACCGTATTTTTGGGGCATGCTATAGATGTAAGGAAATAGGGCATATGACAAGGGATTGCACCCAAATTGAACAACAAAAAGGTAGAAAACTAGCCGTTAGCTCAACCGGATCCATCCTAAAACCGGGCAATACTGCGAGGCCTGTTGCCACTAGAGACACAATGAGACAGGGAAGAGTCTTTGCACTTGTCCCAGGTGACACACGGAATACTGAAGCTATTGTCTCAGGTACCATCTCTATATATAATCAAGATGCTTTTTATGTTAATTGATTCTGGCTCAACACATTCCTTTGTGTCTACTATGTTTGCATATAGATTGACTAGACCTCTAGAATCATTGCCATATTTTCTATGTGTGTCTGCTCCATTTGGAGAATCTGTATTATGTACATCTGTGTATCGTGTTTGTGACATGCAAATTGGTAATACAATCTTATATGTGGACTTGTTACCTTTGGACATTCGGCACTTTGATATAATTTTGGGTATGGATTGGCTATTGAAATATTGTGCCACTATCAATTGTGTGACAAAACGGGTTATGTTTAAACCGTTAGGCCATGTTGAAATTGAATTTGTGGGTAATGGGATAGTGCCTCCACCTTATTTGATATCTGCAATAAAAGCATGTAAATTGATCAGGAAAGGGTGCCAAGGTTATTTGTGCAGTGTATTACGTCTGTGTATTGATTACCGAGAATTGAAAAAGGTAACGATAAAGAATAAATACCCCCTACCCCGTATTGACGACTTGTATGATCAGTTGTAGGGATCATAAGTATTTTCTAAGATTGACTTGAGATCCAGGTACCAGCAATTGAAGGTAAAGGCAGAAGATGTTGAGAAAATCGCATTCAAAACAAGGTATGGTCACTACGAATTTCTTATTATGCCGTTTGGAGTGACTAACGCACTTGCAACATTTATGGACCTTATGTGTAACGACCCCAAAATGCGTATCAGAAATTATCTCTATTTAATTATGGGTTAATGTGTTTAATTTAAATGTATCTGTTAGAATTGAGGAATTATCTGTTGAGTTACGACCTTGAAACTGAAATTGTCGACCTTTATGGGTTCAGAAACTGAAATTGAGTACATGGTTATGCTAATGGGAATTTTTAGAGCCATTTGGGAAAGTTAATTGGAAATTTATTTCGTCTGATTCGTTAAGGTGTGTTTGGGTGGTTAACTTTGCACTGCGAATTGAAGGCCTTAAAGGCTTCATAAACTAGAACGGAGTACATAGTTATGATCAACATAATTTTTAGAGTAATCTGGAAAGTTTAATTGAAATTTGATTTTGTACGATTCGTAAAGGTGCGTTTGGCTTTCCCTAATGGTTATAAGCTTATATGTATATATATATATATATATGATATGAGTTGAACTCATCACTTTGAGTCCAAAAATGTCTAAGGGAGTGGAAGAGAAACGTGAGAGTGAGAGAGCAAAAGAGAGAAAGCTTCTCAAAGAGAGAGAGAGAGCACAATAATCATCGAATTTGAACACAAATTGAAGAGATTTAAGAGAAAGGAAGAAGATCAACCATGGAAGCTTGGGAAAATTGAAGAAAGTGAAAGGAAAAGCAAAAATTGAATTAAGGTATGGAAATCTATCTTGAATCCTTATGATTAATGCATCAATTTCATGAAATTATGATGATATTGGAAGATTTGAAACCCATTTGGGTTAGGGTTTTATGTATGTATTTAATTGAGCTAAATTTAAGGAATTAGAACTTGGGTCCTATGATTTTGTTTATGATTGAAGCTCAATCTTATGAATACCATATGAAATGAACTCTAGATTGTCCATAGAACAAGATTTATGTAAGGATCAAGTGTGTTTTTGAGTTGTGTTTTGGGAACTTCCAAGATTATGAAAGATGAAACATTGACCTTGAACTTGGGCAATGATTGATTTGTTTGAGATGAAATTACACTTGAATGATGTTAGTTTATCATGTTGTGGAGTAATTTTACATGTTTTTGAGTGATTAGAGTTGAAATTTAGCTTAGAAAGTGGAAAAACAAGTGTTAGAGTAAACAAGAAATTCGGACAGCAGATTTTGCCCAGAGCCGCATGTGCAGCGGGCTTTCCGCACGTGCGGCAGTCCACTTCCAGCACCAAAATTGATTCTGAAATAAAAGCACCTTGTCCCACACGTGTGGCCCAATTCCCATACGTGCGGCCATGTTTCCCACAGGTGTGGGGCACCCCTGTTTCAGCTCAACTTCGGATAAGCATATCTCTCTCTCATCCGGACTCCGTTTTGATTGATTCTTGAGCCTAAATTCAAGTCCCGGAAGTCTAGTTTCTAATGGTGGTAGTCTCACACCCAAATTCTGAGTACACAAAGAGATATGTTCAAATTAGTGAAGGTTGTTCACTTTCTGTCTACTTGTTTCATGCCATTTCTTCTCCTAACCCAATTTTCCTTCCGTTTCTTTCCATTTTCCTTGATATGAATTATGACCCATTGAGGACTAATGAGGTTAGAACCAGCATAAATAATTGGTTAAGGCAAAGTAAAGGTTCGGTTTATTTTATTAATCAAAGATTAAGAAAAGTAACTTTGATCAAGAGAGTAATTCTATGTTCAATATGTTTTGCTAGGTAATTTGTAGGTCAAGACAAGGATGTCGCCCAACTGCTACCAGGAGCCCATTAATATGAGTAATAATATTGTGAAGATATGTTCATTTATATTTATTTTAATATGTAAATGTTGCAATGTTCTGGAATTATGTTTCATGCGAATGAATGAGTTACAAGACCTATGATATGGAATATAGATATGAAATGTGAATTATTTATAATATGATATTTGATTGGGCCCGAGGCTGTTTTGATATTTGATTGGGCCCGAGGCCGTTTTGATATATGATTGGGCTCGAGGCCGTTTTGATATTTGATTAGGCGCGAGGCTATTTTGATATATGATTGGGCCCGAGGCCGTTTTGATATTTGATTAGGCCCGAGGCCGTTTTGATATACGATTGGGCCCGAGGCCGTTTTGATATTCAATTGGGCCCGAGGCCATTTTGTTACATAGTGGGCCTGAGGCCGTTTTGTAAATATGATAATGAATAATGTTGTGAATGATGTAAATGTGGAAGAGTATGGTGCTAAGCTCCTTTTAAATCTAGATTATTTACCTGATTCACATCACTTTATTATTACCCATTAAGCTTCGCTCACTCCATATTTTATCTGTATGTAGGTCATCAATCAGGAGACCATCCTTAGGTCAGCCTCAGGAATTCATTTATGAACCTGCTAAGTTAAGCCACCCAAGATGCGTCTCTGTGTTGAGGCTTTAACCTTATATTGTTAGAATTTGTATTTACTTAAGTTTTATGTATATGTGACTAATATATATATATATATATATATGTATGTATATTAGTGTGTTTACATTGTTTTAATTATTTCAGTTATCATGTATGCACAAGCTCAATGGACATTACTATTTGATTTGCTTCCACTTTAGGCCCCAATGTATTTAAATATTTTGAAATTTTGTCTTTGAGGCCTAAGTACAGGCCGGTCATGGCCTAAACTTTTAGGGGGCAGGTTCGGGTTGTGACATTATGAACCGGATTTTCAAGACTTGTCTTGATGAATTTGTTGTGGTTTTATCGATGATATTTTGATATATTCAAAGAATAGATTTGAACATGAACAACATTTGAGAACTGTCTTGCAAACACTTAGAGAAAAGAAGTTATTTGCTAAACTTACGAAGTGTGAATTTTGGTTGGATGAGGTTGTCTTTTTAGGACATGTCATCAATGGAGATGGAATTTCGATGGACCCACAGAAAATAGAAGCAGTTATAAATTGGCCTACACCAACAAATGTAACAGAAGTCCGCAGTTTCATGGGCTTAGCTAGATACTACAGAGGGTTTGTCAAGAACTTTTCAAAAATAGTTATGCCTCTTACCCAACTGACATGCAAAGGGAAACCATTTGAATGGAACGATGAAAGAGAATCTGCCTCCCAAGAATTGAAAACAAGATTAACTATTGCAGCAGTGTTAACATTGCTCACGGGTACGGAAAACTTTGTGATTTATAGTGATGCATCCTATAAAGGTCTGGGTTATGTATTAATGCAAGAAGGATGGGTAATTGCTTATGCTTCTCAACAATTAAGGCCACATAAGAAGAACTACCCGACACATGACCTAGAATTGGCCATAGTTGTATTTGCTTTAAAAATTTGGCGACATTACTTACATGGGAAAAAATGCGAAGGTTATACAGATCACAAAAGTTTGAAATATTTCTTTACTCAGAAAGAGTTTAATATGCGACAGAGAAGATGGCTCGAACCAATAAAAGATTATGATCTTCAAATTCAGTATCACCTTGGGAAAGCCAACACAATTGTTGATGCCTTGAGCAGAAAATCGATAGGAAGTTTAGCTTGCCTACTTACTAAACAGAAAGAAATCTTGCAAGATTTTGAGAAATCTGAAATTGAAGTAATATCACATGAGCAGAATGAGTTGATAGCCGCCATATCAGTCGAGCCAACAATCATTAATGAGATTAAACAAAAACAAAAGGGGGATGAAGTCCTCAAAAAGATAGTTGATGAATTTGAAACAAATCCAAAATCGAGATATAGTGTTGAAAATGAAGTGTTGAAATTTCAAAACAGATTGTGTGTTCCAAATATTCCTGAAAGAGAAGAACTCTCGATGAAACCCATAAATCGATGTTTGCTATGCATCCAGGTAACAACAAGATGTATCAGGACCTAAAGTAGAGTTACTGGTGGCCAAATATGAAATGCGAGATTGCAGAATATGTGTCTAAATGTCTTCAGTGTCAGCAAGTTAAGGCTGAACACCAGAAACCAGCAGGTTTGCTCCAACCTCACCCCATTCCAAAATGGAAGTGGGAACATATAACCATTGATTTTGTTGTTGGCCTACCTCGAACACCTAGAGGTATGGATTCCATTTGGGTTATAGTTGATAAACTGACTAAATCTGCACACTTTCTATCTGTAAAATCTATGTACGATGCATACCAATTAGCTACTATTTATGTTGATGAGATTGTTTATTTACATGGAGTTCTAGTGTCTATTGTGTCGAATAGAGATCCGAAATTTGTATCTAGATTCTGGAAGAGTCTTCAAGTGGCAATGGGAACAGAGTTAAGGCTTAGCACAACGTTCCATCCACAAACTGATGGATAATCAAAACGGACTATACAGACTCTAGAAGACATGCTTTGAATGTGTGCTTTGGATTTTCAAGGGAGTTGGGAGACTTACTTGCCATTGGCTAAATTTGCATATAATAACAATTTCCACTCCAGCATTGGCATGGCGCCATATGAAGCTTGGTATGGCCGAAAATGTAGATCTCCAATATGCTGGACTGAAGTTGGGGATAGAATCTTGCTTGGGCCCGAGCTTGCGCAGACAACTACTGATAAATTCAAAGTTATTCAACAAAGGCTTAAGACAGCTCAAAGCCGACAAAAGAGTTATGCAGATGTTAGGAGAAGGCCTCTTGAGTATGAGGACGGTGATCATGTGTTCATTCGTGTAAATCCGATGAAAGGCCAATTAATGTTCGGTAAGAAGGGTAAACTATCACCTCGTTACATTGGGCCGTTTCAAATTTTGAAAAGGCTTGGTCCAGTTGCTTATAGAGTTGCCTCACTGCCAGGAATGGAACAAATGCACAATGTGTTTCACGTGTCGATGTTGAGGGGCTATTTCCGAGATCCATTCCACGTGATTAACTATAATTGAATAGCACTTGATGAAAATATGGAGTACGGAGAATAACCAGAACGGATTATTAACTGACAATTGAAGCAACTGAGAAACAAATCCATTCCAATGGTAAAAGTGGAATGGAAAGAACATTATGGTAAGGATGCCATGTTGGAGAAAGAAGAATAAATGTGATAACACTACTCATAGTTGTTTCCAACAGAAGGTAACATAAGTTTGGGGGACCAAACTTCCTAAAGAAGGGAAGAATGTGACAACACCCAACTCTGTATTATGCTATTTAATCTTAATTATGCTTATAATTATGAACTTGATATAATTTTGAATGTTAATTATATGATTATATGTGTTTTTGAGTTTCTATCTATTCACCGTAGGAAAATCTATCTGATTTTCAGTTATAAATTTTAATTGAAGACTATAGAGATGACAAAAACTAAAATTGGCCGTATTAATGTGATTAGCATAATTTTTAAAGCCTATGACGAAATTTAATTAAAAACTGATTCAGATCAAAATAATTAGATTAAATTGATTAAATTAAATACAATTGATTAACCTTCATTAAGATGGATTAGTTTAAGCTAATCACTTAGTATGTATATAATTATTCACACTTAGGCACCTCATTTTGACTTCAAAAATCTAAAGATACACTTTAGAGAGAGAGAGAGAGGGAGCTGAATTTGAGAGAGAGGGAAACTCAAGATTGGAGATTTGAACTAAGAGCTTGAGACATGGAAGCTAGGCTCAAGAATTAGCCATAATTGGAAGGGTTGAAGCTTTTAGGTGAGTAATTGAACTCAAATTCCTGAGTTTAAGTTCATAACTAAGTGAATTCAAAGTATATGTGAAGTTTAATACACAAACTAAGCTAAGCTTGGTGAATTTGAGATCATTGGATGCATGCATGTAAGAATTGGCCATGATTTTGCATATTTGAATGTAAAGCATGTAGGTTATATTTCATTGAGGATTGTTTGATACATGCATGTAAGAAATTTCATGTATTGAGGCTTAGTTTTAAACCTTGAAGCTCGTTTATGCAAGATACAAAACATGGGTTGTATATATATGTAAAGTTCATGTTTTAAAACCATTACATCCTTGGAATTTTGAATTATGGTTGAAAGTTCTCTTTGAAATTATGTTTTTAGGTGTATTCTTGCATGTTTGAATGAGTTATACATGAATTGGACATTTGAAGATGTGTTTTGAGCTTCAAAAAGAATTATGGAAAACACAAAATTCCATTTGTCTGCTCGAGCGAGAAAAGTGTCGCTCGAGCGTGAAAGTTGAGCTCCTAGAAGTTTTGTAGAGTTTTGCAATGTGGCTCGAGCGGCAAACTCTATGCTTGAGCAAACCCTGTTTTGCAAAATTCTCCGCTCGAGCGTTGAGAATCTCGCTCGAGCATGAATTACACACAACCAGTACTTTTGCAGACTAAAGGGGTCTACTCGAGCGACCAAAACCACACTCAAGTAGAGAGCTCTGTTTTAGAAATTTTGAAAAGTCATTTTATGATTCATTTTCTGTTCTCTTTCATTTCTAAGCACTCTTAGGCATGCATTGGACATTCTAAATGAATTAAAGGACACGAAAGAAGCCTAAGAGCATTAAGCAAATTAAAGAACGGATTGAATTGTATTATAACCCAATGTGTTATGAATTATGTAGGGTCAAGTGCAAGGACGAATCAAGCACCGGAATACTGTGAGTAATACTTTAGTGAAGACATGTTTGAATAGGCTGTTTGTGTTAATACCACTCATGTGTAAGTGTTCTAAACTTATGAATTCGAATTATGGATGAGTGTTCTCCTTGTCTAATTGTGTAAGACTATAATGAAGTTGATAAGTATGAAATCACCTGAATGGACCAAAGGTCGTTTTGAACGAATATGAAATGGGCCTAAAGGCCGTCTTGTGTATTAGCTTACATGGACCATAGGTCATTTTGTATATATAAGAAGTGGGCCCAAGGCTGTTTTGTATAATTATTGAATGGGCCAAAGGCTGCTCTGAATGAAGGAATGATTGGACCTGAGGTCGTTTTGGATTGAATACAGAAATGAATATGAACATGATCATGGATCATGAGTACGCATAAATGCAAAAATGGATTAGATGGACCCAAGGTCGTTCTGTGTGTAAATTGTATCCAAGGTTTCTTTACATATGATGGACCTATGGTCTTTTTACATACATTGGACCAAAGGTCATTTTGTCTATGAATTGGACTTAAAGTCGTTTTGCACATAAGGGACCAAGAGTCGTATTGCAAGCATGAGATGGCGCTAGGTAGTTTAGTACATGAATATGGATGAGACATGCAATATGTTGGACCTAAGGTCGTTTTGCATTGGTATTGACCGACGAGTTTGAGTTATAACCTATGCATGAGGGCAAATGTGTAATAAGCATATATGTCTTCCAACCCCATTTCTTTCTCCCTTTACCCGTTTATGATGGATAGTTTAGAGCATCATATTTCGTTTAGCATTTCTTATCATTTGCATCGATTGTCTTGCATGCATTAGGCTTGGCACATCATTTTGACTCACATTGTTATTAATTCCTTCTTTGAAATGTGCTCAAACCGCATGCTATCAAGTTGATTCACATGTCATGTTAGTAGCCGAGCCAATTTAAATTGTGTATCGCATTTGTTGCATTAGTCATGTTGCATTAGTTAGGAATATGCATATTTTCTAACTCTTTTGTTTCTTTTGGCTTGCCTTGAAGTACGAAGTGAACACCTTTTGCTTTAACATATCGCATTATAGACACCCCATTTTTGACCGTCCTCAAGACTTGGACGTCACCGTTTGAACACTCGGTGATCATCTGTCACGACCCAACCCCAGGGGCTTAGAGTTGAGACCGTAACTTACTAACTTATTCTTATTCAAAGCAAAATTAAGCTGCGCAAATAAAAATAATAAACAGAAATTTTACTACATCTTATTATTTAAGAAAGAGGAAATACATTTCTTGGGCTTTCATTATTTTATTATTCAGTGACCAGCCCCGAATAGAAACAAAAGGGAGCAAAAATACAAAAAAAAGAAGAAAGAAAGATAAAATAGTGATTCAACATCAGTCCATGAGCAGGTTCCATTTGGTGGGGTTATGGGTTCCCCTTACATCTCGTCACCTGAAAGGGTAACAGCTATAAGCACACAACAGAGTAAGAAATATTATGCCAAGAGTGTAGGAAATACAAAATAACCAGGAATAATTAGTTAGGCTAAAATATCTGCATAATTTAATTTAAATGACAATTTATTTAAAGTGGCAGAATACAGAAATCATGTAAATAAATAATCATAACCACGGTATAAAACAGAACAGAACGGAAGTCACAGAAGTGACAGTTAGAACAGAGGTCAATGGATCCATGACAAACAGAGGACCACAAAGTGGTCAAGCAGAGGCCAGTGGTTATTTAAGTCCCCCAAGGCGTAGGACTCCCGTGGTGGTACTTGCAAAATATAATTGTTTATAAGGTTATAGTCAAATATATACTAAAATTTAAACAAACATATCAATGGATTTCCTTTTAAGTAAATAGAGTTTAGAAAGTAACCCACGTAACTGAAATATTTATAAACATAACTTTTATTTATATAACTCAATAAATATAACTTGTATAAAATAAGCTATGGTAACTCAAAACATTCATAAAACATATAATGGTAAATCAAGGTATAATATACCTCACCTTAATTATAACCCTTAACCTTACTTTACTATCAGAACTTCCCTACTATAAGTTCCTTACTCTTCTCTCTCTCGGTTTTTCTTTCTTCTCTTTCCTTTCTTTTTGTTTTCTTTTTCCTCTATTCAATATGTTTTTTCAGCCCAATCCACCCTTATATACGCACCAAGCCTAAGGATGATATAATTATCCTATTGGGTGACTCACTCTCTCCTATACTTTGGAGAGCCCAAATGGCATATATGCATTTGCCCAGCACACATCAAGCCCTTAATTACCTAGATTAGCAAATCCTTCATAATCTGATATGAATTTAATTCCAAGATCTGTTATCATTCCATAGATATATTATATTTATTATATCTATTTGTTTAGCCTATTTATTTATTTACTATTTTATTTTATTTTATTTTAATTTGATCCAACTAGTATTAGAATTTCATATTTCTGTTAATTTGGACACTAATAAAAGTCCCTAATTAATCCCATATAACCTAGTGCTAAATTAGATTCTGTATTTATTATTAATTATATAATAATATATATCACATACACCCATAATTATATAACTATAAATATTTATGTGGTATTTAATTAAATATTCAGGGTGTCACATTTCTCCCCTCCTAATTTAGGAGTTTGTCCCCAAACTCGACGTACCTTAATTTTCGAAGAGGTGTGGGTATTTGATTTGCATTTGACTCTCCGTTTCCTATGTAGCTTCTTCGATGTGATGATTTCGCCATAAGACCTTTACCAGCGGTATGGTCTTGTTTCGGAGAACTTGATTACGACGATCGAGAATCTGCACTAGTTGTTCTTCGTAAGAGAGATCTTCTCGAACTTCCAAGTTCTCATAGTCGATGACATGTTCTGGATCTCGGAGATACCGTCGGAGCATTGATACGTGAAACACGTTGTGGATATTAGATAGCTCAGGAGGTAGTGCAACGCGATAGGCTACATGACCAATTCTTTCTAGTATCTCGAATGGCCCGATGTAACGTGGGTTTAGCTTTCCGCGTTTTCCGAATCGGATCACTCCTCTTGTTGGTGAGATTTTGAGAAACACATGATCCCCTACTTGAAATTCCAAGTCTCGTCTCCGAGTATCCGCATAACTTTTTTGGCGGCTCTGAGCAGTGCGAATCCGCTTTTGGATGAGTTAGATTTTCTCACTTGTGACTTGCACGATTTCGGGGCCTAACAATTTCCTGTCCCCGACCTCCGTCCAGCACAGAGGTGATTGACATCTCCTTCCATATAGGGCGTCATACGGCGCCATTCCAATGCTTGCCTGATAGCTGTTGTTATAGGCGAATTCCACCAAAGGTAGGTGCTCGTCCCAGTTACCTTTGAGGTCCAACACGCATACGCGTAACATGTCTTCCAACGTCTGGATTGTTCTTTCGGATTGCCCATCTGTTTGTGGATGACAGGCCATGCTGAACTTCAGTGTAGTTTTCAAAGCTTCTTGCAATTTATTCCAGAAGTGAGACACGAAACGAGGGTCTCGGTCAGACACGATTGAAACTGGGATACCATGCAACCGAATAATCTCTTTGATATATAAGGTGGCAAACTTATTCAGGGGGTACATGATTTTGATTGGTAGAAAGTGCGTTGACTTTGTCAATCGGTCTACTATGACCCATATTGCATCATTCTTTGAAAATGACTGTGGTAGCCCGACCACGAAATCCATAGTAATGTGTTCCCATTTCCATTCAGGAATAGGGAGTGGTTGTAGCAGCCCTGCAGGTCTCTGATGTTCTGCTTTAACACGCTAACAATGCAGACATTTGGAAACATGGCTTGTTATGTCTCTTTTCATTTCGGTCCACCAGTAGTATTCCTTCAGATCATGGTACATCTTTGTGTTGCCAGGGTGGACTGCAAATCTTGAGTTATGAGTTTCCTCTAGTATCTTCTTCTTGAGTTCCGGAATGTCGGGTATGCAAATTCGATTTCGAAATTTCAGTATCCCATTGCTTCTAATGAAATCAGGATCAGGCGTGTTCTCTTGTTCCTCGTACCTTTTCTTCAAGAGTTTATCTTCCCATTGGCGTGCTTTGATTTCTCCAATCAATGTAGACTCCATAGTTACATTGGCGAGCAACCCATTGACCTTGCAAGAAACGAGAGTGCATGCCAAACTTCTTGTTGACTTTCGGCTTAGTGCGTCTGCTACCACGTTAGCTTTGCTCGGATGGTGATGGATTTCTATATCGTAGTCTTTCAAAAATTCCAACCATCGCCGTTGCCTCATATTCAGTTCCTTCTGTGTGAATAGATATTTTAGACTCTTGTGGTCAGTGTAAATCTCGCAGGTTGTACCATAGAGATAATGACGCCAGATTTTGAGAGCAAAGATCACCTCAGCCAATTCCAAATCGTGAGTCGGGTAGTTCTTCTCGTGAGTCTTTAATTATCGTGACGCATATGCAATGACTTTTCCGTCTTGCATGAGAACGCAACCCAACCCATTGTATGAGGCATCACTATAGATTACGAACCCATCTGCTCCAGTAGGGTGTGCTAGTATAGGGGCTGACACAAGTCGACCTTTTAATTCTTGAAAGCAACGCTCCTGTTTATCAGTCCACTCAAAGGGTGTGTTCTTCTGAGTTAGCTGGGTCAAGGGCGATGCTATCTTTGAGAAATCTTGCACGAAGCATCGATAATAACTAGCTAGACCCAAGAAGCTCCGGATTTCTGACACATTAGTAGGTCGTGGCCAGTCCATAATTGCTGCAACCTTCTGGGGGTCAACTGAGATGCCGTCTTTAGTAAACGTGACCGAGAAAGTGTACACTAGTAATCCAGAATTCGCATTTCTTCAACTTGGCATAAAGTTTATGATCACGTAGCGTTTGTAGAACCATTCACAAGTGCTGCTCATGGGCCTCTGGTGACTTGGAGTATATGAGGATGTCGTTAATGAAGACGATGATGAACTCATCAAGATAGGGTTTGAATACTCTGTTCATGAGGTCCATGAAGGCTGCTGGGGCATTTGTGACGCCAAAAGGCATGACGAGAAACTCGTAGTGCCCATAACGGGTTCGGAAGGCCGTCTTTTCAATGTTTTCCGTTTTAACCTTTAGCTGATGGTAGCCAGAACGTAAGTCAATTTTGGAAAATACTTGCGCGCCTTGAAGCTGATTGAACAAGGCATCGATTCACGACAGTGGGTATCGATTCTTGACGGTAACCTTATTCAGCTCCCGATAATCGATACATAATCTCATTGTGCCATCCTTTTTCTTTATGAACAATACTGGGGCTCCCCAGGGTGAGGTACTAGGCCGAATGAAACCTTTGTCCAGGAGTTCCTGGAGTTGAGTCTTCAGCTCTTTCAATTCTGTCATCGACATGCGATAAGGAGTTTTTGATATAGGCTGCGTGCCAGGTTGGGTTTCAATGGTGAATTCGATTTCCCGATCAACTGGAATACCGGGTAGATCTTCAAGAAAGACATCCGGGAATTCTCGAACTATAGGAATTGCATCAACGGTAGGGGCCTCTTTTTGTGTATCGACCACATAACAAATATAACTACCACAACCCTTGCTTAGAAGTCGTTAGGCCGCCAAGGAGGATATGATATAGGAAGGGTTAGAAACATTAGCCCCATCAAAGACAATTTCGGGTTGGTTTGGTAACTTGAGGGAGACCTTTTTGGCTTTACAATCGATAGAGGCGTGGTTGGCAGCCAGCCAATCCATACCTAAGATTGCATCAAAGTTTTCAATACGGAGGGGAATCAAGTCTACATATAAGGTTTTGCGTTTTAGGAATACAACACAAGATCTATACACACCAGCACTACAGGCAGACTTACCAGAAGGAAAAGACACAGACAATGTATATCCTAGCGGTTCGGGTGTTGATGTTAACTTGGCGGCAAAGTGTGGTGCAACAAAAGAATGAGTTGACCCAGAGTCAATAAGGACATGGGCTGAAAGACCACAGATAGAAAGTGTACCTGACACAACAATTTCGGTGACTTCCGATTTTCCAGGTACCAAGGCGAAAGCCCGACCTTGGCGGTTTTGGTCCTTCTTTTCTCCTCCAGGTCCTGCGGGTCTCCTGACTGGGCCAGAGGGGCTGGCTGTAGGATTAACCATCTTTGGACAATCCCTTAGCAAGTGGCCGAACTGTCCGCATCTAAAACATGCTCCCGTGTCTCGATGGCATTGTCCCCAATGAATCCTCCCACAAATGGGGCAAGTTGGAATAGTGCTACCTCGGGGGTTGGTAGGACCTTGGTGGCCTGAGCTGGTTTTGCCCATGTTCACCTTTTTATGAGACGTAACACCAGGTCTTCTGTTATCTCTTTCCCAGAATCGCTTCTTGTAGCTTGGTTCTCGAGAACGTGAGGCCTTAATTTCCTTTTCTGCTATGTACGTTCGGTCCACCACTTCTGCATAGGTTGGCAATTTCAAGACCTCAAGTCTGTCTTTAATTCCAACATCCAATCCTGCTTCGAATTTTCTTGCTTTTCGAGTTTTGGTGGGGATGACGTATGTAGCAAACCGAGCGAGTTGTGTGAACTTGCTCTCATATTCGGCCACCGTCATGGTTCCTTGCTTAAGATGTATGAATTCAGATGCCTTCTGTTCCCGCGATGAATCCGGAAAGTATTTTTCGTAGAATACTTCCAAGAATCTTGCCCAAGTCGTAATTTCTTCTTTGGCTAGAGTGAGAAGCCACCACTCTTGTGCATTGTCTTTGAAAGTGAAGGTGGCGAAAGTTACCTTTTGCCTCTCAGTGCAAGGTAGGGCCCGAAAAATCTTTTCCATGTCTTTAACCCAAGCGTCTGCTACCATTGGGTCTAGGCCGCCAGTAAATATGGTGGGTTTCAGATCCTGGAACTGTTTTATGGTAACCAGCCCTTCTTGCCGTCCTGGTGTCCCATTGTTGATGTTAGCTTGCAAGGCTTGTAGAAAACTAGCAATCGCTCTTTCCATTACTCTTTCCATCGATTCCATACCACTAACTGATGACTCACTTCCATTACCATTAGCCATTCTACAAGAAATAAACGAGGTATTATATTTTCAACGCAGCATATATATAGCACAACATGTAGTACACTTTATATTTATATAAATTGCCAACATTACACATTTTTTATTTATTTGTTTACAATTCATATTACATTAGTCAGAATATGTTGGTGTCCCATCCATGTGGTAAACAAAAACAAAAGTTAACAAAAAGGGGATTAGAACATATCAAGATCAGCATACAAAAGATTCTCTACTAGCCAGATCTAGAGTGGTGGGTCAGATGGGCCGAAAAACCAGGGGAAATAGTGCTGCATAAAAGGCTCGAATTCCCACCCCAACTGGATTACACCAAAACACACCCATGCTACTTGGACTGCGAAAATGGGGATAGACTGTATATGACCCACAAATGCTCGGTCGACAATCCAGCTAGGTGTCTCAACATATGACAGGTCATTATCAAAGTCAACATTTTGAATATTAATGATCTCTAGTGGGTTAGGGACTGTGGTGAAAATATAATCTTCGAGGTACACGCTTCCCCTCCTGGCTGCAAACTCTGGGGGTAGAGGGCCTATAATGTAATGCGGGCGGTCATGACCCGGGGCGACGCCAAGGACACGAGATGGTCCGAGAAAACGTCTGCGTGTATGGGCAAGGCTGTGCCTCCATAATAAGTGTGGGTCGTCAGTAGGGTCAACCTGGATATAAATTGGCCGACCCATCAACCGGCCAAGACCCGGGTGCAATTCCCTGACTATCTCCTCAGAATCTCCACAACCTTCAGGTGAGGCGGGGGTAGGGGCAGGGTGTTCGGCTAAAATTTCATCTAAGTTGATGGCCTGGAGGTCATTCCAAAAAGCATCATCAAGGTAAATCTCTGACATCCTACAACACCAGAATAAACGTGAGGTTTTACACAGGAAAACTACAATTCAAGTTACAATTCATATTACACAGGAAAACTAACGTCACATGTAAATATTTATTATTATTTTATTTTATTTTGATTTTACCATATATATATATATATATTTTGCTATATGGTTTTAGTTATAGATTTATTTATAACTCTTTTTTTTTTTTTTGAACCGTTGCTCTGATACCACCTTTGTCACGACCCAACCCAAGGGGCTTAGAGTTGAGATCGTAACTTACTAACTTATTCTTATTTGAAGCAAAATTAAGCTGCGCAAATAAAAATAATTAAACAAAAATTTTACTACATCTTACTATTTAAGAAAGAGGAAATACATTTCTAGGGCTTTCATTATTTTATTATTCAGTGACCAGCCCCGAATAGAAACAAAAGGGAGCAAAAATACAAAAAAAAGAAAGATAAAATAGTGATTCAACATCAGTCCATGAGCAGGTTCCATTTCGTGGGGTTATGGGTTCCCCTTACATCTCGTCACCTGAAAGGGTAACAGCTATAAGCACACAGCAGAGTAAGAAATATTATGCCAAGAGTGTAGGAAATACAAAATAACCAGGAATAATTAGTTAGGCTAAAATATCTGCATAATTTAATTTAAATGACAATTCATTTAAAGTGGCAGAATACAGAAATCATGTAAATAAATAATCATAATCACGGTATAAAACAGAACGGAACGGAAGTCACAGAAGTGACAGTTAGAACAGAGGTCAACAGATCCATGACAAACAGAGGACCACAAAGTGGTCAAACAGAGGCTAGTGGTTATTTAAGTCCCCCAAGGCGTGGGACTCCCGTGGTGGTACTTACAAAATATAATTGTTTATAAGGTTATAGTCAAATATATACTAAAATTTAAACAAACATATAAATGGATTTCCTTTTAAGTAAATAGAGTTTAGAAAGTAACCCACGTAATTGAAATATTTATAAACATAACTTTTATTTATATAACTCAATAAATATAACTTGTATAAAATAAGCTATGGTAACTCAAAACATTCATAAAACATATAATGGTAAATCAAGGTATAATATACCTCACCTTAATTATAACCCTTAATCTTATTTTACTATCAGAACTTCCCTACTATAAGTTCCTTACTCTTCTCTCTCTCGGTTTTTCTTTCTTCTCTTTCCTTTCTTTTTGTTTTCTTTTTCCTCTATTCGATACGTTTTTTCAGCCCAATCCACCCTTATATACCCACCAAGCCTAAGGATGATATAATTATCCTATTGGGTGACTCACCCTCTCCTATACTTTGGAGAGCCCAAATGGCATATATGCATTTGCCTAGCACACATCAAGTCCTTAATTACCTAGATTAGCAAATCCTTCATAATCTGATATGAATTTAATTCCAAGATCTGTTATCATTCCATAGATATATTATATTTATTATATCTATTTGTTTAGCCTATTTATTTATTTACTATTTTATTTTATTTTATTTTAATTTGATCTAACTAGTATTAGAATTTCATATTTCTGTTAATTTGGACCTAAATAAAAATCCCTAATTAATCCCATATAACCTAGTGCTAAATTAGATTCTGTATTTATTATTAATTATTTAATAATATATATCACATACACCCATAATTATATAACTATAAATATTTATGTGGTATTTAATTAAATATTCAGGGTGTCACATCATCCTTGTTTGTGTTCGTCTTGAGTTCCCGGAGGTCTCGGCCACGCGCCTTGCCTCAGGAACTCTCAACTCGACTGTTTTGTGTTTGGTTTTGCACCAAACACTTGTGTTTTGCCTTTGAGGGGCAGGGAATGGCTTGTTGGCCATTCCCACACATCACCGGCCATGGCTTGAGGCCACCGGCTGGGTTTTGTTGCCATCGGCAAAATATTTGGTCAGTCGGCACTCTGGATGGTCGGTCGGCCATCTATTTTGGTCAAATTACATTTTTGGCTGGCCGACCACTGTGCATCTACTTTTGGCAGATATTTTGTGCTAGCTGTGATAGCTGGCACCCACTTTGCCTCTCTCCATACACGTGTATGGAGGGATCTCCCTCTTGACTAGCTTACTTGAGAAGCTTTGCAAGAGTGAGCTCTATAAGAGGGAGCCTCTTCTCCCTCCGTTAGGTGACACAAAAAAAATACAGAGGGAGCTCTGAGTTAGGGTTAGTTCATAGTTGTAGCTATTCTATCTCTATATCTCTCTCTCTTTTGCCTTAAGGTGTTTTAGTCTTACTATTGCACACAAACACATAGAGTTACACCTTCTCTTGGTTTCTGAGGGGCCAGAGAGCTGTTCTTGGTGTTCTTGAGTGGATTCAAGCTTGAAGAACCAACTGGAGCATTGTTTGTGAAGAGGGTCATCAAGGGTAAGAACTGCACCATTTATTCCCCATTTTTGCATAGCATTTCAACCAATCTTGCAACTGTTTTTAGACTTTGTATATAACTAATAAAAGTCTTGATTTTGAGTGCTTAACATAGTTGTTTAAGGTTGCTTTGTCGTTTGGGGGTGTTTGACCCCTCTTAGGCCTTGTTTGGCCCCATTTTTGTGTTATTTTGGTGAGCTTCGGAACCACTTTGTTTGGGCCTCCTCACCACTGAAATCTTGATGGATTTCAGTGGTGAGGATGGTGCCTTAAGGTCCTAAGAAGGAGAGGGACACCCCCTCTCATTGTTGTCCTTGGAAAGGGCCATTTTTGCCTCATGTGTGAGCATCTTGTTTAAGTGTATGATGGCCATGCCTTAGCTGTTTTTTGTGCTTATATTGCCATGTATTACTTCTGTTTTTGCTTGGTTTAGACACACCATGCTTGCCTTGCATACATGTCTTGTAATGCCATATTTTTGGCTTAACATGCATTAGGCTTTAACCCTTGTTCTAGCATGATTTCGGCCTAGCTTTGTGAAGCTTTTATGCTTGTTTTAGTATGCTAAGGGACTTTTTTTGGTTATTTGAGTCATCCATGCTTTGCTTTGTATAGCTACAATGCAAACTCTCTTATATGCCTTGAGCATTGACCCCTCTAGCATGCCATCCTTGCATCATTTCAGTGGTTTGGCACTACTTATAGCATCATTTCAGTCCTCATGGTATGCTTGCATGCTTGCATTTGATGTCCCATTAATGCTTTACAAGATTGTCATCTTATGCTCCATGTGTGGCCTCTTTTGTATGCTTGCATGTTTAGACCACTTAGATGCCATCTAGGTGTGTCCTTAGCTTTGTTTAGGTCTGCCTTGGACCTGTTTTAAGTCCTTTTAGCTTTGTGAGGCTTGTTTGACTTAGCCATGGTTTAAGCCCCTTAGGCTTTCCTTGAATCTCGGACCATTGTTGCATGTTTAGCTTGTCATGTTTACTTGGTTTGGCACCTTTATGACATGATTTTTAGAGCTTTCTATGCATGCTATGTGTCCATGTTCATCTTCTTTTAAGTGTGCTTAAGAGTTGTCTCTTTGATGCCTAAGTGTTGGTCCATTTGCATGTACGCTTGTATGTGCATTTGGCCCCATCCTCATAGCTTTTGGCCACTGTTTTGGGCCTAGTATAGAGCTGCCTAAATTAGTGTAAGTCCACTCTTTACATGTTGTTACATGTCTTACACTCCGCATGCTTTGATTGCATCATATCTTGTATGTCCATTAGCCTTGTATGTCGTGGCATACTTAGCCTATCACATGCTTGTTTGTATGCTTGAACATCCACATTACACCTTGCATACTCGTCATTAGCATGATTGTCACATGCCTTGTATGCTTGTTTGCATTGCCATGTTGCATACTTAGTTCGCATGTCTAGGTTGCATTGCATTGGCATGCATGCCTTGCCTCTTGATCAAGTGATAGAGGTTGGGGCCTCATTTGTTTGTTTATGCGCATTGCACTTCATTTGATATCGAAATGCACACTTGGTTACTTGGGCCATCACGCATCAAAATGCGCGATTGGTGGTCCAGGAATCAAGGACCATACCCCTTTGAGTCATGAACATGATAAGGGATGTGTTGGTGCACACATTTGCTTGAAACACATTGCCATGCCTTGTTTTGCCCTCTGCTGCTGTCAAAACAGGTTCTGCAGGAAGACTTGGCCGGTCGACTACATGGAGTGCCGACTGACCAATTATTGATGGCCGAGAGCTTAACAAATGGTCGATGACCATCCGGACATGGTCGGTGGGGTTTCCACTTGGTCGGTGGTGATCCACAGTGTCCATGGAGCATACCTTGGGAGTTGTGCAATTTTTAGAAGAGCAGAGCAGGGGAAACAGGGGCAAACTTGTGCATGGTGGTGGGTTTCCGAGCGGGACTGAGCGCGCATGCATTGGGCCCTCTTCCTGAGGCTGCTTTTACTGCTTAATTAGCTTAGTTAATTGTCTGTGATATTTAATTAGCTTGATAGTTAGTTAAATTGTATTATTCTTTCGGTCCCTCCGAGCGAGGGCAAATTTGTAATAAGTGTGGGTGTGTGTGTGCATGTCTTCCAACCCCCATTTCTTTCTCCCTTTTACTTACCTGCTTTGATGGTTAGTACTAGGGCATATTGCAATTAGCATCCTTATACTCGTATGTTTGCATCATCCATCTGTATTGCATACACCGGGCTCGGTGCATCATGCTAATTGCATAAGTATTTCAAATCTAACTTGAATACATGCCATCTGTCGCATTTCACATGCCATCCATAAATTAGCCGAGCCTATTCTAGCGACATTCTGTATGCGATGCATTAGCCATTTTAACATGAACTAGGATCATGTATAATTACTAACTAGTTCATTGTTTTGGCACGGAGTACTAGGTGAGCATTTATGCTTTAGCATCTCGCATGAGTGTGAATGTTAACATGACAACATGCTTACCATATGGCTATATGCTTATGTGATATAAACTGCCTGAATGCCTGTGGGTGAAGGTTGGATTGTTTGAGTTGGAATAACTCATTGAAATCCATGTTTTAGCCTACTTGCGAGTAGCAAATTTCAAATTGTTTTTCAACCAAACGGATATGCGATGCTTTGTTCCAAATTAGGCAATCTAGTCTATACTTTTGTGTTGTACGTATCACATAATAAGATTAGGCTAATAATCGAAATAATAACACATAACGTTTTCAAAACTAGATATCATGGTTAGTAGAGGCCGATCTTCGGATCGGGCGAGCGGGGGTGCTGATAGCTGACCTTCCCCAATCGTACCCAAGTTCCCGAGCCGAGGCAACTTTGGTGATGACGGACACCTGGCCTTAGGCAACGAGTCAGGTTTTCCTAAATTCCTTCAAAATAAAATATTTAGGTGGCGACTCCGTATCTGGCAAAGCAATCTATGTTTGACACTTCTTTCTAAAAAAATCAGTTTTCCAAAACGATTTGCCAGGATTTGGACTCTTTGGTGATTTATCAATCTCACATTGCACATTGTGAGATCAGATTAAGAACCGACACACAAATCGAGTCCGAACTGTAGCATGGGGCCCAAGGGCGTGTCTACAGTTTCTGGCGACTCTGTTGGGGAGAATAGAGAACTTGACTCGAACTCATGAAATCTTGTTTTGACTACACTTATGTGTTTCTTTCCATTGCATGTGCATTGGTGCGCCTAGGACACCATGTTGGCCATCTGCTATTCCTGAACGGTTTGCCGGAGGGTTGCCTTGTCAAGGCATGACCATAAGGCTGACCGGTTGCGGGCTCTGCCAGTATGGAAACACAAACCCCGGTTTTTACCGGGGCACCCTTTCGACCATTTGACCTAGTGCATATTCGGAATCCATAGTAACCATTCCAAGCTAGGACAGGTTGCTTACCCGATTATAGGTTGTTTGAAACTGCTGCATGCGTAGTGAAACCCTAGCTCCTGACAAAATAGGACAGGGAAACCCTACCCCAACATAGGGGTGTTTTGGCTCTCTTTTACTTGCTATGTGCTTTTAGAGTGTATCTCTACAGGGAATGCACATACCTGATTGCAAGTTTGAGAACCAGGCCTGAGGGTATCAGTATCGGTGTTTTGGGGAATCAGTTATATCTGCGAGTATCAGATTCAGTTTTTGGGGCAGCGATTTTGAGGAACAGTGATTAGTAGTAGAGTACAGTTATTCAGCTACGCCTGTGTTTGTTCCGTTTGGGTTAAAATGCTGCTTGTTTTCCCTTTCAGTTAGAGGTTTGGATTCAGAGATTTGGTGTTCTCCTTCGCTGAGGCAAGACAGACATCTGATCCATCAGTCATCGTTCAATCTAGCAGACTTATGATGACGCAAAGTTCAGAGGAAATTGTGGTTATGACAGCCGCATTAGACCAAGGAATCATCTGGCAGGATGAGACCAATGTTGATGTACTACATCCGCCCAGGTCGCCTGTCGCACACCCGATCTAGACACCCCAGTTGTACCAAGCTCGTGAGCCCACCACGTTCAAGTTGATGGGAATGATTGGTGATCTCCAGAGGTCTGTGACTGATCTCGCCTACGGGATGTCGGCTTCGCCACCAGCCACATCGTATGCCGGGAATTTTGTACCGTAGGAGCCCCCGCTATTGGGGCGAATTATGATCGAGCTCAGCCAACCTGAGGCTATCCCAAGCTATGACCGTGACGTACCAACAACAACCGGGTTTCGCTCTGATATAGCAACCCAAACCCTCGATCAGGCTGAGGCTAGAGGTAAGAACAAAGTGGGAACAGATGCTGATCCCGCTGAATAACTGCTGTGGGCCGTCGAGGCTTTAAAAGCCGGGGGGATGAATAAGCAGCAAGTATTCACAGTCACGACTAAAGCTGTGGATGATGCCTTCCCCACTACAGCCGAGGGTAGTTCAAGCCAGGCGAAAAATCAGGATAGGCCCTGTCATGCCAGAATAGTCCTTTCTGCTCCTAACCCTGCACCAGGAAAAGATCAGAAAGCCAAGGCAGTGCCTGCCGACCCTTTCGCTAGTGCGTCTAGCAAGAACCCTCAGACTTCGAAGTACCTGCCTCGAGGGTGCAGAGTCTTCCATGCCCTTTACATGCCTTTGTCTAAAGTGCTCCAGATCCTTACTGAAAGGGGGCACCTTAAACCCCTTGAACCTCGGCCTCTCCCGAAGAATCTCCCTCTCACACATGATACTGCCTTGTACTACGCATACCACCAGCAAACCGGTCACAGCACCGACGGTTGTTTCCACCTTCGCCACGAAGTGCAAGATTTGATCGACAATGAGGTCATCCTCCTACCTACCTCAGCAAAGTCTGTCACCACTGAGTTGTTGGATTTCGAGGATACTGCAAGTATGTGATTAGGGGATGGACCACCTGCGGGCGGCGCCCGGTGTATTTCAGATGTGGTGTTTGGCACGCACTGTTGGGAGCATTTGCGAATGTAGTTTTGTAATTTCTGGCTTGGGTGTCGAGTCAGTTCTTTGTTTTGTTTTGGGTCTGTCTAATTGTCTTGAGTCAGTCTTTTTGCTTAAAGGGTCTGTCTTGTTGTGTCAAGTCAGTCCAATTGTATAGAATGTTAGGTGATTCCGGGATTGTTGCCTCGAACACCGTTTTGTTTTGTAATTATTCTTTTTTGAGTCTGTCCCTACTGTGGAGCCAGTTGCAACCAGGAAATCTTGAATGAAACAGTTGCGGCTATCATGTTCCCGTGCTTATTGCTACTTTGAGGTAGTTGTGCCAGAGCATTTGAATGAAATGGTGGAGCATCTCACTCACTCTTCTGCACCTCAAACTCATTGCATTGACCTAAGTTTTTTTCAAACTTTTTGAACACTGTGGTGAGGAAAATGAAGAGGAAAGAATTCCTCGGGATTTGCAAAACTTTGATCAAATTGAGAGAAAGAGAGGCATGCTAAGCCCTTAATGAATGAAATCATGTTTGTTAACGTGAGTACTGAGAAGGACCCTGGCTTGATCCAGATTGGTTCCACACTATCTTCAGCGCGAGCAAGTTGTCGCTTTCTTAAATTTTTTTTTTTTTTTTTTTTTTTTTTTTTTTTTTTTTTTTTGCGCAGTCCCGCGAAGACCTGTGTGGAATCACTCTTGAGATTGTGCAGCCTAGGATCGCTCTCAGCCTCAAGATTCAAAACCTTGAACTTAGGTTCAGAATGTTTAACGGTCAACCACGATGAGAGGCCTATGTGGCCAGATTTGAAGCAGCCCTCGAACAAGAGGCCAAGAAAGTCAGATCAAGAAGATCAGACCTCATTAGAAGAAGCTCGCAAAGCTAGAACAGAAACACCCCTCGAACTAGGGGCAAAAAGTGTCCGATGTGCTCGAAGAGTCGAAGATGGATCCTTCTGCAAGTCAAAACAACAGCCACCCTCCCGGAAACGGATGGCTTCGAGATCCTAAAACCATTTGGCATGGATTTGTTACACTTTTACCCTTTGAGAGGCTCGCTGGGCCGAAAACCCGGAAGGGCGACCCAGGAAAAAGTTAGAGCAAGAGAAAAATACAAAAAAGATGCAAAAAAGAGAGAAAGGAAAAGAAAATACAAAAGAATGGAAAAGAAAAGAACAACAAAGCTCGCAAGGTTGAAAACCCGCAAAGGGCGGCCTTGGCAAAAGTTAGAGCATAAAAAAGTGAGGGTTAATACACGAGTGTACCTTAATCGGAACTAAGTAAGGTTTGATTCCTATGTTTGGGATACGTAGGCAACTTCATCCTGAAGTCCAGCCCCCAACGCTTTCATAGCGACTGAGTCCATGTAATGGTTTTAAACATCCTTGATTCCCGTGTTTGGGATACGTAGGCAGCTTCATCCTGAAGTCCAGCACCACGCACTTTCAAAGTGACTGTGTCCATATATTGGTTTTGACCATCTTCGTCCTCTCCGTGTCCGACAGCTTGGTCGTGATCATCACTAATGAGGACTGTTTACCAAATGCTGCGGCGTTATCCAGACAAGGGGCAACTTTCCGTCGCCATGAGTCGCCATTCAAACCAGGGGCAACTTTTCGTTGCCATGCAGCGTCCTTCAAGCATGGGGCAATTTTTCATTTCCTCCGATCTGAGGTTGCGTATCTCAAGAGTAAGTTCTACGCCCGTCGAGCGGTGGCCGTTTGCCAAAAAATGGTTTTTGAGAATTTTTACTGAGGTTGACCATTTTCTCAATAATTATTTCATTTTCCAAAACTGGACCATTTTCTTGGACCCAAAAAAAAAAGAGAAGGAAAATTTTCAGTGCTCATAACCTGACTTGCATGATCTTAAATCAGAAAATCGGACAAGCATGTTAATCTAACTCTCATTTTGGTTAAAATTGTTTTAGTAGAAAACCAAAACAAAAAATGGTCAAAGTAATGAACTAGGGGCACAGTTGAGTCAGGCTTCCTGTTTTTCCCCATCGCTAGCATACCTGCCAGAAGAGGGCACAACTGAAGTTAACAACAAAGGGGTGAAAGCTCTTGCACCCTCTGAGCAACGAGGTATCAAGCCAAGTGCGCGGCACGAATTGGAATGGATCAAGATACTCCATTCCCTCATCTGGGAAACCGACGAGACGTCACCGAAGGAAATAGCCGCGAGCTAATAGTGTTGGGCATGAACCCACAACCTCTTGTTTATCCATCAACCACCCTGAGGAGGGATGAAAAATGAGAGATTGAAGAATAGAGAGATGTGTGATGAGGGAAAGAGTAAGAAAAAGGCTTTTAGAGAAAAACAAAGCTTGAGGACCGAGTGATGTGAGAACCACAAATAAGAAAGTGTGGGAAACAATACCCGGAGAAACTGGCTCCTCATGATCTGAGAAGTCCCTCGTTTTTAAAACACGTCTGTGTGTCGTGTCTTTTGTTTTGTTTGCCTTAACTCTTGCTTTGAGTCGGTTCCGAGCGTGTCTCGTTGTGTTTAGGTTGTTTACCTTTTGTTTTTCATTATTGAGTCTTTTTCACTGCGTTCAGTCGTAGGCTCAATACCCGGTTGAAAACCCTTTTTCTCAAATCGTTTTGTGCTCAGAGTGCTGTGCCATTCTCCATATTTCTGTAAAATAGGTTTGGTTCTTTTGTAAAACCGCAGGGGTTTAACCCGGGTCACTTGGAAACAGTGAACATGTGGGTTCTGGATTGCATCCGAGTGTGTTTCAGCTTCTGCCGATTCTACCTTTGTATTCTGTCTTTTCAGATTTGGGCTGTTTTCGCCGCGTGCAGAATGAACTAAGAATACTGTGTTATGGGCTATGAAGTTCAGAATGAGCAGAGTTCAGAATGAGCAGTGTTTAGAATCAGTTGTGAGCTGTGTGGGCTGTATGCAGATTAAACCAAGCACTATGTTACGAGTTGAGTGGTCAAAATGAGCAGTGGTTTGTTTGAGTTGTTTTGCTGTTGGTCGATCCGTTATCTGGTTATTACAATACAAGTGTTTGATTTTTCAGACAGGAGATCAATCTCATTTACATTGAGGTGTAATATGATGCAATGCGATGCAGTGTATGAAATGTATCAGTGTAACACTTTTTCAGATAAAAAGTTTGTGTCATTTCATCATCTTTTCAAGTATAAAGTTTTGGAGAAAACAAAAATCTGCCTGTGGCAGTACAAGGTACTCTAGCTAGCAGCAAAAAGAAAAGCAAAATAAGAAGAAGAAAAACAGCAAAAATCTGGATTAATGTCAAATGGTCTCAGGCCTAGAGGTCCGTCCTTGTCGTTTTCCTGGATGAAGGTCCAGGAGCATTATCATCAGTGCCGTCATCTGAGCCCGAGTCAGTGCCATCTCTGGTCTCCTCCTCAGATGACTCCGCATCCGTCTCGGACTCGTCGTCATCTGGAACTGGCTCCCAAGAGCTACTCCCAACATGAGTGCGCCCCGCCTTGGTACGGGGGTATACTCTGCCATCTCCTCCTCCTCGGGTAGGAACCGAAGGTCCGGCTGAAGCACCTCCTGCAGCGGGAATCAGAAATGGAGGCTGAAAAGTACAAATTGCAGACGCATCAGTATGCTACGCAAAACAGAGTATCAGTACAGAATGTGGTGTATGAGTACAGAGTATGAATGCTATGAGCAGTATGACGGTACAGAATGCAGTGACTGAGTGCAGTGTATGAATGTCGTGAGTAATGCTGTGAACAGTCTGTGGGCTACAGTGTATCAGATGCTGTGAGGGCAGTGTATTGAGTGTTGTATTAACAAGGCAATGCATCAGATTATGTGAAATAGTTTATGTATGGTTTGAGACCGTGGTCAAAAGAGCATACCAGAATACTATACATGGCCAAAAGATCGAGGCTCTGCTGGAGCATCCCCATCACCGAAGCAATCAACTCCAGGGACTGGCGAGTGTACTCGGAGGAAGCCTGCAAAAGTGTTAGAAGTATCAATATTCTGCGAAATATCAAACGAAATAAAATGAAATGACGGTGCAAAATGCAAAATGCAGTAGTACATACTGGAGGCAAGTCGTAGAAACCGACTAACTCATGATCAGCCGGAGGAGGAGCGATGGGGATCTGGTAAGTCTCCCCACCCCGCCCTCTGCATGTTATCGTCGTGGGCAGTGTTGGCCAACTAGCCCCCCGTCCTCTCCGAGCTCCACTCCTGCCACAGACTCGAGCCATCCTCGATGTCCCTGCCCCTGCTCCAGTCGCTGGCGCCGCCGGCCTCTCTCTCTCAGCTCGACGGCCACTGCTCAAAGGCCGCATGATATACGTGCGGACGTACTCTGTGTAGTCGCCTATGCCTCTATAATGTATCGAATCCCAGCCGATCGTATAATCAGCCATCTGCTCGGGAGTGAACCTCTCAGTGTCCCTCATATGCTCAGGGGGCAGAGCTGGAACTATCTGCTCTGACAAACCTAGGGTCTGGCGCAAGAAGCGCTCACTTAGGTACCAGGCCTGACAGACAGGACCCTCTAATAGAAGCCTGAAGCGGGCAGTCTCCTCCGCACCGGGAAATCGCTCCCGAATCCCAGCTGGCAATGGAGCCCAAGGCTACCAGGTGATCTATAAATGGCATGCAGTTTGTATCTACTGTTATCAGGAAATACAGTGCAAAGCGAAGCTTAAATGAACTGCAAGTTCTAAACATACCTCTGCAGGGGTGATGGTGTCGAAATAGCGGCGGAAGAATATGAACGTCTCCCATGGTCTCCGCACACACCTCACATCAAAGCATCGGGAGAATGGAACGACAAGAGGGGTCTCCTCGGAAAGTAGGCGTAGACCCACAACTGCAGAGTAAGTATCAGTATGCTTATCAGATAAAGCGGAATGCAAAATAAAGTAAAAATCACAGAGCCGTGTATTGTGCAGTGTATGGTGCAGAGTGTACAGTCTGTGCAGTATATAGTCAGTGAAAAACAGGGTATATGTGTGCCATGTGTACAGTATACAGTTAGTGTGAAGTAGACCACAGTGTGTGCAGTGTACATAGTACAGGTAATGGAAAGTAGAAATGAAAAATAGAAGAAGCAAATGTACCTCCCAAGCTCGCCAGTAGCCCCCGAGCAACTGTCCGCTGCCACGGGAAGCTGAGCTCATGTATCCGTACAGCGTGGCCAAACCGGCGCCACCCCAGTCGTAACGCAAGATCCACGTGACGTCCACAAGCACACTCAACAAATAGAGGGGCACGGTATTCGCCCGGTCGGCGAAAATGGTCGTCCCCAGCAGAAACATGAGGAAGCCGCGGGCGTACTGCTCCACTTCCTCTTGAGCCATCAGTGCCTCCTCGGCCAAGGCCGGCTGAACCCTGAAGTGGCTCTCGAACCATGAATATCTAATGAATCCTGGGCGTGCGAGAAACGGCATCTCGCCCAGCAAGTAAATCTGAGCAACCTCCCACTCATCCATGTCTGTGTCGAAGGGGATCGGATCCCCCCTACCCCGATGCCGGTGAGCATCGAGAAATCATAAGGAGTTTTCGTCATATCTCCTGTGGCGGAAAAGTGGAAGGAATCGGTGGTGTCCCATCACCTCTCCACCAAAGCAGCCAGCAGAGGCCTGCTCGCAGTAAGTTTGGAAAGTCCCCTGCAGAAGGCGCCAAAACCGGCCTGGTCTACGATGTGGCGAACCGCATCTGGCAGCTCCATATACCAATCTCTAGCGGCAACGTTCCCATACCCCCGGAAGGCATGGGAATCCTCCTGCATTCAAAAACGACGGTTGTAAAGCAATATAAAATGTGCAGTTTTGAAAAGCATTCAGAATTGGTGACAATACAGCGTGTGTGCACGTTCTCAAGTTCAAACAAACATCGGGTGCCGGTGTGCTTGCAATAAACTACAACATGTGATACGTCAGTGTGTTTGAGTGGTTTAGTACAGATACAGCGTGTGTGCACGTTTTCAAGTTCAAACAGTTATCGGGTGTTGGTGTGCTCGCAATGAATTACAGTGTATGATGCGTCAGTGTGTTTGAGTGGTTCAGGGCAAATACAGTATGTGTGCGCATGTTCCAATTCAAACAGATATCAAGTGCAAGTGTGTTCACAGTCAACTACAGCATACAGTGTATCGGTGTATCCGGGCTAAGCAGTTAAAGAACGGAATCAACTATGGCAGTTAAGTGTTCTACATTGCAGAAAATGAAACGGGAAAGAATATACCTCCGAAGTGCCGTATGATAGATGTGACTCCGGCTCGCACATGAGAAGCTCTGGAGGCACCATCCTGTCAAAACTCCGGAACTGGCGAAGTCCGTCGGGAGGCAGTATGTGAATCGTCGGCCGGTAGGTCGCTGGGTCGAACGGGCGGACGCTCAGAGGCAAGAGCTTGGCCTCGGGATCTATCTCATGCTCCGGGGGAGTCCCGCCCTGTGGAAGATCGTTTGCCATCTCAGAGAGAGTGTGAAAATGGCTGGAAATGTGGAAACCGAGCTAGAATGCGAAAAGTCAACCCCGAGAGGGCGAAAAATAGCCGGAAAAGCCAGAATATGGAAAAGGCACGAAGATCAAGAGGAACTCGGGGGAAACAAACCCCAAGTGGCAGAAATCAAGAAAAAGACACCGAAACAAAGTTTCGTTCGGTTCAAAACGTCCAAAACGGCGAGATATTCGCGAATCGAACAACAAAAAAGCGTTGAAAACACAAGAAAATGGAGAAATGAAGGAAGGAAAATGATCTAGAAAGAGAGGAAGAGAGTTTTCGACCAGGAACATGTGAAGATAATGGGGCTAGAGGCCCTATTTTAAAAGACCCGAGGCCAAAAGACCAAACTGCCCCAATTCAGGCATGTTTGGCCGGTCGGCCACACTGTTGGCCGGTAGACTTTTCTGATGGCCGGTGGATAGCCGGTGACCTCCCCTGCTGGCCGGTGAACCTCCTACAACCTTGTTTAGGTCAGAGGTGTGGTTTTGGGGCCTTCATTGCTCAAAGACAGTGCAAGAAAGTGCATTTCCAAAGCTCAGCCGGTCTCCGTTTCGACCTCAGACCGTGTCTTCTGTGCGTGGCGCCTGAATACGAGTGCGGTGTATCCTTTTTGTATCCTTTTGTCTCTTTTAAGATTCGAAAGTTGCCCCCACATGCATTGTCTTGCATTTGCATACCTTACTTGCATTGTTTTGCATTTTAAATCGCCGCGGTCTGGCGAGACCTTAAACACGTATGGTCTGGTGAGACCTTAACTACTCTCGGTCTAGGAGACCTTAGATCCTCTGAAGGTGCAAGACCTTCGGTGTTTGTTAGGCATGATCCTTGTCGCGCATCGTCATGTGCACATCGCATGCATATGTCATGCATTTCGTTGTAAATATATTGCATTGTCATGCATTCCAAGCGACGTGCGTTGTCGCGCATTCAAAATCACTTGGTCTGGCGAGACCTTAAACCCGCTCGGTCTGGTGAGACCCTAAACACGCTCGGTCTAGGAGACCTTAAATCCTCTAAAGGTGCAAGACCTTTGGTTTTTGCATATATACAAAGGTCGTAACGCGCACAACTTGCATTGATGTGCACTGCTCACATGCATTATCATGCATTTCAAGCGACGCGCGTCGTCGCACATTCAAGTTCACATTGAATTTCAAAAATCGCGCGTTGTCGCGCATTTCAAAATCATCTGCATTGTCATGCATCTCAAAAGCCGCGCGTTGTCGCTTGTTTCAAAATCATGCATCATGCATTTGCATTTCAAAAAGAAAGAAGAAAAAAAAAAGAAAAAAAAAAAAAAAAAACAACAACAACAAAAACAACATGCATCATTTGCATTTCAAAAACAAAAAAAAAAAAAATGTGCATTATCATGCATTTTCCCTTCATCATGCATTGTCATGCATTCAAAAAAACAAACAAAAACAACATGCATCATTGTAAATAGTGCATATGTCATGCATTTCATTGTATATAGTGCATATGTCATGCATTTCATTGTATAAACTGCATATGTCATGCATCCACTGTATATATTCCATCAATTGCATATTTGTAAATATTGCATTGTAGCTTGCATGCATTCACTGCATCACCCCCATCTATGGCTTGCGCCTTTCCATGTTGAGCTTGGTCTGGTATGTACCCATACTTTTCACGTCAAGGCATAGTTCTGCATGTGTACGCACCTATTCCACTGTTGGTATTGTGGTTTGAGGGTTGCGACACCTTTTCTGTGTTAGACGTGGCCTGTTTGTGTCCATGCTTTTCCTAGGCAAGATACGGTTTGGGCCGCAGGCCTTATCCATTGTAAATATTCCATTCCATTGCATATTTGTATATGTTGCATTGTAGCTTGCATGCATTCACTGCATCACCACCATCTATGGCTTGCGCCTTTCCATGTTGAGCTTGGTCTGGTATGTGCCCATACTTTTCACATCGAAGCACGGATCTGAGACTTTTGTGTACGCGCCTATTCCACTGCTAGTATTGTGGTTTGAGGGTTGCGGCACCGTTTCTGTGTTAGACGCGGTTTGCATGTGTACATGCCTTTCCTAGGCAAGATATGTTTCGGTCGCGCGCCATATCCACTGTATATACTGCATTGTAATATAGTTCGATTGCATCTAGCATTAGGATCATAATCTTTTCTGAGCAGAGCATGCCTCACTTATGTCATTCCACCCAATTACTTGTTCCTATGTCCGTCTACATCACTCATAGTTCTGCATGTGTACGCGCCTATTCCATTGTTGGTATTGTGGTTTGAGGGTTGCGGCACCTTTTCTATGGTAGACAGACTTTGCATCTCCATCAATCTTTTTGACATTTGTGTGGTTTTGAACCGCTCATGATTGGATCATGATTCATTTGCATTGCATATCGTTTGCATTGTTTATACATAGTTTTGTATGTTTTGCATATTATTTGCATTGTTTTTACATTTATTTTGTAATTTCACATATCATTTGCATTACATTAGATTTAATTGCATATCATCGCACTGTTTGTGCACCTCTTGGTCTAAGGAGACCATAAATCCTACATTCGCGTTGTCGCGCAGCTTTCGATCGCATTGTTATGCATGTTGCTAACGATATTGTACTTGTTGAGTTTTCTTTCTCTTTCAGGCACGATATTGTATATACGGTTCATTTGAAGCTGGTGCAACCAGACGAGCCGCACAGGTATTGTATCCTCCGAGTGAGACGTATTGAGAATTGCATAATTCTTTTGCATCCTCTCTGCATTGTAGTGTAGTTTGGTTTGTGCTAACTTAAACTGTTGCATTGTATGTGCTTCGTTACAGCTTTCTTTGTATGATCATAAGTTATGCTCGGCTTCTTGCATTTTCAATTACATTTCGCCCCTACCTTCGGGCGCATATCTTTTTTGTCTTGCATGCTTGTCTAAGTCTTCGGCCTTGTCAAAAATGTGTCATCTCTGGGCTTTGACATTCACTCCCGTCATTGTTATGACTTTCGAGTTCTGTCAAAGAGGGGCAACTATAGACACCCCATTTTTGACCATCCTCAAGACTTGGACGTCACCGTTTGAACACTCAGTGATTATCTATGTTTGTGTTAGTCTTGAGTTCCCGGAGGTCTCGGCCACGGGCCCTGCCTCAGGATCTCTTGACTCGACTGTTTTGTGTTTGGTTTTGCACCAAACACTTGTGTTTTGCCTTTGAGGGGCAGGGAATGGCTTGTTGGCCATTCCAACACATCACCGGCCATGGCTTGAGGCCACCGGCTGGGTTTTGTTGCCATCGGCCAAATATTTGGTCGGTCGGCACTCTGGATGGTCGGTCGGCCATCTATTTTGGTCAAATTACATTTTTGGCTGGCCGACCACTGTGCATCTGCTTTTGACAGATATTTTGTGCCAGCTGTGATAGCTGGCACCCACTTTGCCCCCCTCCATACACGTGTGTGGAGGGATCTCCCTCTTGACTAGCTTACTTGAGAAGCTTTGCAAGAGTGAGCTCTATAAGAGGGAGACTCTTCTCCCTCCGTTAGGGTGACACAAAAAAAATACAGAGGGAGCTCTGAGTTAGGGTTAGTTCATGGTTGTAGCTATTCTATCTCTATATCTCTCTCTCTCTCTTTTGCCTTAAGGTGTTTTAGTCTTACTATTGCACACAAACACATAGAGTTACACCTTCTCTTGGTTTCTGAGGGGCCAGAGAGCTGTTCTTGGTGTTCTTGAGTGGATTCAAGCTTGAAGAACCAACTGGAGCATTGTTTGTGAAGAGGGTCATCAAGGGTAAGAACTTCACCATTTATTCCCCATTTTTGCATAGCATTTCAACCAATCTTGCAACTGTTTTTAGACTTTGTATATAACTAATAAAAGTCTTGATTTTGAGTGCTTAACATAGTTGTTTAAGGTTGCTTTGTCGTTTGGGGGTGTTTGACCCCTCTTAGGCCTTGTTTGGCCCCATTTTTGTGCTATTTTGGTGAGCTCCGGAACCACTTTGTTTGGGCCTCCTCACCACTGAAATCTTGATGGATTTCAGTGGTGAGGATGGTGCCTTAAGGTCCTAAGAAGAAGAGGGCCATCCCCTCTCCTTGTTGTCCTTGAAAAGGGCCATTTTTGCCTCATGTGTGAGCATCTTGTTTAAGTGTATGATGGCCATGCCTTAGCTGTTTTTTGTGCTTATATTGCCATGTATTACTTCTGTTTTTGCTTGGTTTAGACACACCATGCTTGCCTTGCATACATGTCTTGTAATGCCATATTTTTTCCTTAACATGCTTTAGGCTTTAACCCTTGTTCTAGCATGATTTCGGCCTAGCTTTGTGAAGCTTTTATGCTTGTTTTAGTATGCTAAGGGACTGTTTTTGGTCATTTGAGTCATCCATGCTTTGCTTTGTATAGCTACAATGCAAACTCTCTTGTATGCCTTGAGCATTGACCCCTCTAGCATGCCATCCTTGCATCATTTCAATGGTTTGGCACTACTTATAGCATCATTTCAGTCCTCATGGTATGCTTGCATGCTTGCATTTGATGTCCCATTAATGCTTTACAAGGTTGTCATCTTATGCTCCATGTGTGGCCTCTTTTGTATGCTTGCATGTTTAGACCACTTAGATGCCATCTAGGTGTGTCCTTAGCTTTGTTTAGGTCTGCCTTGGACCTGTTTTAAGTCCTTTTAGCTTTGTGAGGCTTGTTTGACTTAGCCATGGTTTAAGCCCCTTAGGCTTTCCTTGAATCTCGGACCATTGTTGCATGTTTAGCTCGTCTTGTTTACTTGGTTTGACACCTTTATAACATGATTTTTAGAGCTTTATATTCATGCTATGTGTCCATGTTCATCTTCTTTTAAGTGTGCTTAAAAGTTGTCTCTTTGATGCTTAAGTGTTTGTTCATTTGCATGCACGCTTGTATGTGCATTTGGCCCCATCCTCATAGCTTTTGGCCACTGTTTTGGGCCTAGTATAGAGCTGCCTAAATTAGTCTAAGTCCACTCTTTACATGTTGTTACATGTCTTACACTCCGCATGCTTTGATTGCATCATATCTTGCATGTCCATTAGCCTTGTATGTCGTGGCATACTTAGCCTATCACATGCTTGTTTTTATGCTTGAACATCCACATTACACCTTGCATACTCGTCATTAGCATGATTGTCACATGCCTTGTATGCTTGTTTGCATTGCCATGTTGCATACTTAGTTTGCATGTCTAGGTTGCATTGCATTGGCATGCATGCCTTGCCTCTTGATCAAGTGATAGAGGTTGGGGCCTCATTTGTTTGTTTATGCGCATTGCACTTCATTTGATATCGAAATGCACACTTGGTTACTTGGACCATCATGCATCAAAATGCGCGATTGGTGGTTCAAGAATCAAGGACCATACCCCTTTGAGTCATGAACATGATAAGGGATGTGTTGGTGCACACATTTGCTTGAAACACATTGCCATGCCTTGTTTTTCCCTCTGCTGCTGTCAAAACAGGCTCTGCAGGAAGACTTGGCCGGTCGACTACATGGAGTGCCGACCAACCAATTATTGATGGCCGAGAGCTTAAAAAATGGTCGATGACCATCCGGACATGGTCGGTGGGGTTTCCACTTGGTCGGTGGGGATCCACAGTGTCCATGGAGCATACCTTGGGAGTTGTGCAATTTTTAGAAGAGCAGAGTAGGGGAAACAGAGGCAAACTTGTGCATGGTGGTGGGTTTCCGAGCGGGACCGAGCGCGCATGCATTGGGCCCTATTCCCGAGACTGTTTTTACTGCTTAATTAGCTTAGTTAATTGTCCGTAATATTTAATTAGCTTGATAGTTAGTTAAATTGTATTATTCTTTCGGTCCCTCTGAGCGAGGGCAAATTTGTAATAAGTGTGGGTGCGTGTGTGTATGTCTTCCAACCCCCATTTCTTTCTCCCTTTTACTTACCTACTTTGATGGTTAGTACTAGGGCATATTTCAATTAGCATCCTTATGCTCGCATGTTTGCATCATCCATCTGTATTGCATACACTGGGCTCGGCGCATCATGCTAATTGCATAAGTATTTCAAATCTAACTTGAATACATGCCATCTGTCGCATGTCACATGCCATCCATAGATTAGCCGAGCCTATTCTAGTGTCATTCTGTATGCAATGCATTAGCCATTTTAACATGAACTAGGATCATGTATGATTACTAACTAGTTCATTGTTTTGGCACGGAGTACTAGGTGAGCATTTATGCTTTAGCATCTCGCATGAGTGTGAATGTTAACATGACAGCATGCTTACTATACGGCTATATGCTTATGTGATATAAACTGCCTGAATGCCTGTGGGTGAAAGTTGGATTGTTTGAGTTGGAACAACTCATAGAAATCCGTGTTTTAGCCTACTTGCGAGTAGCAAATTTCAAATTGTTTTTCAACCAAACGGATATGCGATGCTTTGTTCCAAATTAGGTGATCTAGTCTATACTTTTGTGTTGTACGCATCACATAGTAAGATTAGGCTAATAACCGGAATAACAACACATAACGTTTTCAAAACTAGATATCATGGTTAGTAGAGGCCGATCTTCGGATCGGGCGAGCGGGGGTGCTCATAGCTGACCTTCCCCAATCGTACCCAAGTTCCCGAGCCGAGGCAACTTTGGTGATGACGGGCACGTGGCCTTAGGTAACGAGTCAGGGTTTATTAAATTCCCCTAAAATAAAATATTTAGGTGGCGACTCTGTATCTGGCAAAGCAGTCCATGTTTGGCATTTTTTTTAAAAAAAAAATCTGTTTTCCAAAATGATTTGCCAGGATTTGGACTCTTTGGTGATTTATCAATCTCACATTGCACATTGTGAGATCAGATTAAGAACCGACACACAAATTGAGTCCGAACTGTAGCATGGGGCCCAAGGGCACGTCTACACGCATGCGTGTGATTGTTGACATGTTAAGCACATTTACCACGAGGCTAAGTGCTTAATTGATATAACTCTTTGAATGTCGAAGGATGAAGGCTAATTGCAAAAATTAGGATAAATTTATTCAAATAAATACGAGCCTACTTTTTCAAGTGGTACGTATTTAAACTATTTTTTTCAAAACAAAACATGAAATCAAAGCGTTCCAACTTTTGCAAATTAATCTATACTTGTGTGCATCACATAGTAATGTTAGCCTAATAATCCGAACAAGAGTATATAATGTACATAAAAATAACATCATGATTAGTAAAAACCGATCTTTGATTGGGCTAGTGGAGTGCTTAATTCATGACATTTCCCTCTCGTACCTAAGTTCCCAAGCCGAGACATTAGATGTCATTTTTAGCCCGCACAGCTAGGTTTTGGTTTTTGGAAAAATTATGCAAATAGTCCTTATATTTTTACACGATGTGTCAATTTGGTCTCTGTAATTTCAATTTGCTCGATTTTGCCCCTTAATTTAATGAATTGTGTCATTTTAGTCTAATAAATAACGGTTGTTAAGTTAATTTAATGAAAAGTCAAACAATGTATCAATTTCGTCCTTATATTTTTCACGATGTGTCAATTTAGTCCCTGCCAAAATCGAGAAAATTGAAACTATTGACACATCGTGTAAAGTACAGGGACCAAATTGACACAATATTTGACATTCCGTTAAATTAATTTAACAACCGTTATTTATTTGACTAAAATGACACAATCCGTTAAATTAAGGGGGCAAAATCGAGCAAATTGAAACTACATGGACTAAATTGACACATCGTGTAAAATATATAGACTATTTCCATATTTACCCTTGATTTTTTGTTTTTGTTTTCAGTAACATAAAGTACGATTTTAGCGAATTAAAAATTAGATTACTATAATATTAAACTTGAAACCTTATCTCAGTGCATTCCAAGCCACTTAGACTAGAACCCGGATTGCGCACATAGATTTAAAATTCACTAAAAAAAACAATAATTAAAAAAAAAATCATCTCAAAATTTTTTATTTTATTTTAATTTTTTTTTGAAAGGTAAAAACATTTACAACTAGGCATGCCTAATTAAATAGAAAATGTATAAATTTTAAATTTTCTACCAAATAAATAACTAAATATTTCACATGGTATGGATCCTACACTCATATAAGACATTTAATCATTTATTTAATAAAAAATTTAGTATATCTAATATTATACTAATTAAATTGCCTTTTATGTCAGGAATATGAGGTGTCAAATTAATTTGGTAAGATTATTATTATTATATTTTTTTGGAAGTGCTGCCAGCTCCTCCGACTTAATATTTTTATTAATTATAAGAAATTACATTTCTCTCTATATATAGCTCTCAAATTGGATCACAGCTCTTCACAACCAAAAGCACTACTATACTATTCTACTCTTCATTTCCCAAATCACTCTCTTTGCTCTTTGTTGTTTGCTCTTTCATTCCCTTTGCTTTTCAATGGCCACTGTTGAGGTAACTCAACTTAATAAACTACTCTACTTTTTCTTTTATCTATCGATCTATATATGATTTCATATTTGATTTACCTATTTATGATCAGATTTGTTTTCGTAACTTTGTTATTGTAAAATTAAAATTTGCCGGTAATCATAATGTTTTTTTTGTCCCATCTTTATGCTGGTGGTGACTAGCAAAGCATGATGATCTCTCTCTACAAATCTTGTTGGTAGTTTGTCAACTTGCAAACTATGCAAACAAGAAAAACATATGATGATCATCTATGCCAGTTGGTAGATCGATCGATCGATCCATCTCCAATTCAAGCTAGTTACTGGATTCATGAGCATCAAGATCATGCACTGGCTTACTGTTAAATCCACCCATCATTTCTGTGATCTCCTGTATAGTGTTTGTGTTTGCAACATATATTACAGTGATTGATTTATAATCTGTATCTAGATCTTTCAAAACATCATCATCATATGATATATATATATATATATTTATAAAGTCTAGTAATCTCATAGAATGAATCACAACTGTGAGACAGAGCGGAAATGATGTAGAGCCCACGTGCATCCCATCCTTTATCTTACATGTGTAACTTGTTTTCATGAACTTTATATGCGTTTCTAATTGTAGTACATGTATATATAAGCTTGTTATGGTATGCTTTGTCATCTTTTTGTACATTTAATTTTATATTGTTAATGAAATTTTTTTTTACTGATAAAAAAAAAAAGGCTTTGTCGTTTTTCAGGCCTAAGGTGAAAAAACTTATTGGGGCATTTTTTTGTTGCTACTTTTTTATTTACAATTGATTTTTATTGCTTTTTGCCATACAAAAGTACTAATCAATTATTTTCATATTTAATTTTTCTAACATGTCATTTTTCAATTGGTATTATTATCAACCCATTTATCTTTTTAGTCTATCATAGATATGTTTTTATCAATTTTAAGCTAAATAAATTTATTTGTACAAATGCAATATTGACAATGTAAATAATGCATATTTTTAGTAAATAATTTAATTTTTATATAATTCAATACATTAAGTCATATCACATTTATAATTATACCGATTAAGCCAACTATCTATTCTTAACAACTCCCACAAAAACGTATAGGTCATTTTTTTGCTACACACATTAAAAGCTACTCTCTAATGGTGGAGCAAAATGACTTGCCAAAAAAATGGTAAAACTAAATATTAGTACAAATTTGGTTTAAAATTTGACAAGGTCATTTTTGGTTCAACGAGACAACTAAATCATGATCACAAAAGATTTGTTTAGTAGATCCATTAACCAAAAATTGATATGACAATTGTTTGTTGCAAAATAGCATGTTATGGGAAATAAATGACCTTTCCTTTTTTTGTTTTTTTTTTTAATGTAACACTAAATGTAACTTAGGCAAACCATTTTAATGGTTACTATTTAAGTATATGAGTCATTGAGATGTGGGGCCTCTCTTGATGTATTATGTTTTTTTCATCACTAAACTTATTTGTTTTTACTGATCAAAAAAAGAAAAAAAAAAAAAAAGAAGTCGTTGGTTTGGTATTGCGGTCATGGTAAAATGTAAATAAAATCAACTAAATTTTTAAAGTTTGTGTCGACATATATGACGGGAGAATCAAAACACAAAATCATTGATCAACAACATAATATATGCAACCTTTCTTTTTCATTTTTTGCTTTTTAATATAATCTTGCAATCATAATTTCAATTAAGATGGAAAACTGGGTTTTGCAGGTTACAAGCGTGGTGAAAGCATTGCCCGAAAATGAAACAACAGAGGTGAGCAAGACCCAAGAGACTCGGCCAGAGGAAACCGTGGTTGCACCAGCAGCCCCAGTCCCAGAGGTGGAGCCAGTGGCTGCTGAAGAAGAACCAAAGGAGGAGGCTGCAGCAGCAACAGAAGAAGCACCAGTAACAGTACCGGCGGAGGTTGAAGTCGAAAGCATGGGAGTTGTTGAGGAACCTAAAGTTGCCGCTGAAGAGCCAGTGGTGGTGGTTGAGGAGGAGAAACCAGCAGAAGAAGTGGCTCCAGAGGTGAAGCAAGAAGAGGCTGCCGTTGTTACTGAAGAAGAGACAAAAGAAGAAACTGCTACCTAGGTTACCGATGCACCGGCAGCTGAGGAATCAGCACCGGTACCGGTCCCAGCTGCTGAAGAAGAAAAAGCAAGTGATGCAGTAGTTGAGGAGAAAACAGAAGTTCCAGCAGTTGACAAGGCTGAGGAATAGAATATGAAGTGGTTCTGCAATAGTGGGGGTCATCTAGGACTTGCATGTTAAAGTTGCTTTTTCTATTTTCTTTGAAGTTTTTAATTTCATTTAGTTGGTTTTTTTTTTTAAATAAAAATAAAAAATTATATCTATTGTGATGGTTTTTGGGAGCTAAAATTATTAATATATATATATATTTTTTGATCAGCAAGAAGAAATCTTTAATGATGAAATCATAAAAGAAGAGTACATCAATAAAGAGGAGCTCGGAGCTACATTAAGCTCGGAGCTCCAGTTGGAGAGAATCCAACACAGAGGAAAACCAAAGAAAACAGAAACAGAATACACAGCAACAGAGTACTCTAGCAGCATACACACCCCAGCATGAGAGAAAAGGCAGATTGCACTCCGCAGCAGGTTGCCCACCATTTAGCACCCAAATCTGAAACAAAACCAAACTAATCCAGGAAGCTGACCATCTAAATTGCAGCTGACCATCAAAATTGCAGCAAACAAACCTACAACTCCAAACCTTAGCACCACAAAAACTTAAAATAGCAGAGGAATTTTGCATAACTAATGACAATCACATTCTAACTGCATAAACCAGAGGCAAAAACTCGTCACACAGCAGAGACTATTCTGCACAGATTGAGACAACACTCTGCAGCCTAGCATGCCAACCGAGAGCATTCTACAGAAGGACTGGTAGGAAAAAATAGGCCTCCTCAAATAGTTCACCCTCTGAAAACACCTCCCAAACTGAATCTGATACACTGTAGATTAAACATGAAATCATGAACTGAGAAAAAGTGTTCCTTAAATACTTCCTTAAACCACACAGCCATTTTTAACTTAATCTGATCTGTAATTCCATCCACATTAGGGACAACCTCCTGAAATATACATTCATTCCGATGTTTCCATAGAGACCATATCACTACAAGAGGAAGGGCATTACACATCATCCTTTCCTTTATATTAAGACCCACCCCTGCCCACCATTCAAGCATGTCCTCCACTGAGGCTGGCAGTGCTCCTTGAATCTTCCACCATCTAATCATTTCATACCACACTTTGCAAGCCACTGGACATAATAGAAGCACATGTATGAGAGACTTAGCTCCAGATTTACATAGACAATATTCTACAGATGCACCAGCAGGCAGAACACTAATTCTGTGCAAAAACTCAGCCGTCTTTAGTTTTCCTTTCCAAGCAAGCCATCCAAAAAATTGAACTCTAGGTGGGACATGTCTAAACCAAATCCTTTTGCTAACTGTGCTTCTATTGCTGGATCCCTCAACCAATAGCTTATACATAGATTGAGTTGAATATGTTCCAGATTCCGAGGCTTTCCAGACAAGAGTATCTTCTGAGTAACACCTAAGATGAGGACCTGCCTCATTCTGACTCACCAATCTGATTAATTTCACTCTTTCCCAGTCAAACAGCGCCCTTCTAAACTGAAATGACCATTCACCAGCTTCCTTCTTCCTGATCATCATATCAGATAACGTCACTCTCTTATCAACTACTACCCTGTACAACAATGGAAATGCATCTTTAAGGCTCAAGTTTTCACACCACTTATCCTTCCAAAACTTGATTCTATGACCATTACCCACTTTCACCTTACAATTGTCCAGAAAAATAACCACTAGACTGCTACTCTGCTCAGATTGTAGTAATATATCCTTCCACATTTTAGAACATCTCACATTAGAGATTACTTGAGGGCTCCAACTCCCCTCCTCAATCCTATATTTACTGCTCAATACTCTCCTCCACAAAGCTTTATTTTCCACGCCAAACCTCCACCACCATTTCAACATAAGGCAACTATTCACTTCCTTCACTCTCCTAACCCCCAAGCCCCCTTGGTCTACAGGCTTCGCCACTTCCTTCCATTTTACTAGATGAACCCTCCTCTTCACTTGTGTGCATGTCAACATACTTGTAGGAGTGAAGGGAAGAACATGGGTTTTAGTTGCAAGAGAGTCTGTGAGTTTGATGTGGAAAAAAAATAAATAAATAAAGAAAGAAAAAAAAGTCTACTAGTGTGAGAAACTCTTTAGTGTAACGGTTATTTCATGTCGTATGTGATGATGTGTATCCTTTTCGAGGAGAATTTATAAATAATAAATTATTTAAATTTAGTTTAAAAACTTAATGAATTTTAAATTATGCTTAAGCATGATTTTTTTATATAGCGAGTCTATTTTAAATAAATTTTTATCAAGTCAACCACGAGTGGAGCTTGAATAAATTAAAAAAAAAAAGCAATGCCCAATTAGTGCATATTAAATTTTTTTTTTGAAACAACCAAAGAGGAAATTTATTGATAATGATCAAGCAAAAACATTGACAAAATCAATAAAAAGACAGAGAACAGTTGGTAAGGCACCAACCCAGAAGAAAGCATAGAATAGTTAAACTTCCCTAACACCATACAAGCAGCCCCGAACAGAATCATACCAGCAAAGAACAGAACCATCCCATGACAGATGCAACCAGCCCAGCATGATTTAGATGTACAACCCCAACTCCATCCCAGCAGCAGCCCAGAGCAACTTTAATGTTGAAGATCAACAACATCCCAGAACAGCAACCCATAACAGAACCCAAAACAGAACCAGATCAATATCAGCAGCCCAAAACAGATCTACTCCCCAAACTCAATCTTATTTGCCTCAGATTGGTCAAAAAGTCTTGTACAGAGAAATGAAAATCCTTGAATCTTTGTTTTAGCCACAGTGCAACTCTGATTTTAATCAACTCACACAGGTCCACTAACTGAGGTATAGCATATTCGAAAATGCACTCATTTCTAAGCTTCCACAAAGACCATAGGACAGCCAAGGGAGTGACCTTCCATATCCATTTTTCTTTCCTGTTCAAATTCAGACAATCCCACCAGTGAAGTATATCTTCGACTAAACCTGGAAGAGCCCCCTGTAACTCCCACCAATCCATCATAGCAGCCCAAACCTTCGATGCAAAATAGCAATGTATCAAGACATGACTGGATGATTTAGGCTCAACTTTACAAAAAACACAGAGAGCAGGAGCATTAGCTTGAATCACCAATTTTCTATAGAAATTCAGCTGACTCGACTCTGTTTTTCCATGCTAGCCAACAGAAAAATTGAACCTTTAGAGGGGCAAATGAGTTCCAAACAAACTTACAAGAAATAAGAGAGGAACTAAGGGAGTCAATTTCATTTTTTTAAACAGAGGAGACAGAGAATAGGCCAGATCCTTCAGCCAACAAGACTATTTTGTCCTCCAAAACAGTACATGGATCAGGTGCAGAAACCAGGAGCAACTTGAGCCTACAAACTTCCCTCTCTTCCCACTCATACAACCTTCTTCTGAATTGAAAGTTCCAAGCCCCTGAATGTACCCTCCTGTCATACATTGATCTCAGGGTTTCCTTCTTCTCCAACACCAATCTGTAAAGAATTGGAAATTCATCTTTCAAGCAAGAATTGCTGTACCATTTATCTTTCCAGAAAATGGTTATATTACCATCCCCTACCTTGATATGAACATTATTAAGATAGAACACCATCAGACTATTCCTCATCTCTGGTATAGATATGCTACCTTTCCATACACAAGAGAACCTGATGCTAGGGAAAGAAGAGGGATACCAGCTGTTTTCATCCATATTATACTTGCTGCAGATAATTTTTCTCCACCAAGCATCTTTCTCTGAGCCAAATCTCCACCACCATTTTAGAAGCATACAATCATTAACCAGCCTAACTCTCCTAATACCTAATCCCCCCTGATTCACATTCTTTGTTAAGTCGTCCCATTTAACCAAGTGAATTGGTTTTCTTGATTCTGACCCTCCCCAAAGGAAAGTAGCATGCAACTTCTCAAATTCTCTAGCTACCCCTACAGGCATTTTAAATAAAGATAGATAGAACATAGGCAGCGCAGAGGACACAGATTTTAGAAGAGTGAGCCTCCCTGAGAATGATAGCAGCTTCCTTTTCCAACCTGCAAGTTTGCTTCTGACTTTATCAAGAACATGCTTCCAAGTTGACTTCTTATTTGGGTTAGCTCCCAAAGGCAGCCCCAAATACTTCAAAGGGAGAGCCTTGGATTGACAATGTAATCTTGTTGCAAATGTAGATAAAGATTCCTCAGGAACATTAACCCCACACACCAGACTCTTATGATAGTTTATTTTCAGCCCAGAGATCAATTCAAAACACCTCAAGACCCTCTTAATATTGCACACCTCCATTTCCTCAGCTTCGCAAAATAAAATGGAATCATCGGCAAATTGTAGATGTGTTAGCAACACTCCACTAGAACCCACCTTCACCCCTTTAATCAGACCATGCTGCTGTGCTCTTGACATAAGAATATTGAGGCCATCAACAGCTATGTTGAACAAGAATGGAGATAGAGGGTCACCTTGCCTGAAGCCCTTTTGAGGGGAAAACTCCTCTGTTGGTGACCCATTGACTAACATAGAGAGTACACATCTAATTTTTGGTATAATGCATAAAATGGTGGTCCCAAGATTTGAACCTATAACCTCAAGGTTATTAGGCAAAGTTTTAACCCATAAACACAAGTCGAGCTTGAATAGTTTAATTTTATTGTAACGCCCTAAAAATATAATAACATTTAGTAATTCTAATTATTCTATTAATGTAATCCAAATCTCATTAATTACAATCATTATAAGGGATCAATTATCTAAATGTCTCTCGTCAACAATATATATCCATCTATAATCTTATCCCTTGTATTTGTTACATAATCAAGAGATTTCAAAAGTCCCACATACAATTATACATCCGCATTTCCTAAAATATGAATTCCATAACACATAGTGTGGAGAATTAAACACAAAAGAATGCCCCATGGGCTACAAATTTAAAAGCTTAAACTAGGTTACATATAATGATTTTCAAACCCATACACATTAACCTTTCACTTGTCAAAAACAAAGCCAAAAAAAAAAAAAAAAAAGTGCCTCGCGCTCCAAAAACAATTCTTCCACGTCATCATTTCAGCGGAATCAGAACGCCCTTTACCGGAAAGCAGTTTCCATTAAGGGATGAGCATAAAGCCCAATAAAAGATTTCCTAACAAAGTACATACGATTTTATCAATCTCATGGGATATATGCATATGTCATACCATGCAAAAAGTAGAATTTTCTTATTTGAAATCTCATATAATGCACTTGTTCAAAAGGTAATCAGCTCAATGATTCAATGGATAAACAGCGGGCAGTAAATATGACTTAGGTAATTTTTAGGCTGGTGTTTGCAAGTAGGCTTTCAAGGCACTACCCAATAGCCACGTTACCGGCTCTTAACCGAAAGGAACTTGGTACCTACCCCATAGGTTTCTGAACTTTCACCATGGATCCCAAGCCAACTTAGTTTATATCAACTACATACCCTATCCAGACTTACCAAAGTATTTATCCCAAAATAATTCAGAAACAACATTTGCTTTTAATGAATAATTATTTTCCTTTCAAAATCACATTTCAACAAACGACAATTTGAAAACATGTAATATGAGATGAAATGGCAATGAAATGGAATTACATTCTTATTCTTTGATCTTTTGACAATTTGAATCTCAACAACACAACTCTCAATTGTTGCTTAGCAAAACATCTCTACTCAATATTATATATATATATATACATATATTCCCAAAGCCAATAACAATATACAATCATATCCACTTTCATTCCTCATATAAGCAAGCAAATCTCAATTTCATAATCATCACTTCTATTTTCTATTTCTCAATGCTAGTATAATGCCATGCTATATCATAATTCCTTAACAACAAACTTCCTTTCTCATGGATTTTTAAATAATTGACAAATTTATTAAAAGTATCATCATGTCTCAATAGTAATACTCTACAAATCATGATTTTTCATTAACATAACATTTTCCCTCGTACTTCCAAAATTTAGGAATTTTACAAAAATTAGGTTTTCTCACTTTTGAAAACAGTTTTCCACATAAAAGACTTCCATCTATCATAATAGTCTATAATTTTAAGGATTTTAAGAAATATTTGAGAAAGCCCCTCATTTAGAGAATCTCAAATGTTAAAACCCTAACTTCTCTTACAAATATCACACGAAAATAACATATAGAGAAGACAAAATATATGTATAACTCAAAGAAATCCCTACCGCAAGCTCTAGGAGGAAGATGAGAGAAAAGTCCTAAAATTGATGGCGTTGGAAGCCAATCTCCTTTCACAAAGCTCTTCGATATTGCCTCAAGAACATAGGTCAAAATGTTAGTGGATTTGTGTAGATAAAACAAAATGTGAGAGCTTTGGGTGTGGGTTAAAGAGAAGGAAGCGAAAATATGAGTTTAGAGAGAGATAAGGAAAAGTGAAGATAGAGAGAGAGAGAGAGAGAGAGAGAGAGAGAGAGATAGAGAGAGAAAGAGAGAGCAAATCAGGTTTTATAAAAATGGTTCAAATTTTGGAGTTAAGTCAGACATTTTCGCACGTACAACACCCCCTTCTGCATGTGCGGACCCCTTGGCTGCACGTGTAGTGCTTCTTCTTGCACATGCGAGAATTCTCCTCCGCATGTGCTTTTATTTCATAATGCAACCCAGCAACTACCCCCCTTGCTGGAAGTGCGACACTCAACTCCACAAGTGAGGTTCTATCCCCGCACGTGTGAGAATGTTTAATGCTATGGTTCTAAGGTATTCACACTCTGATTCTACCCTCACGTCCAAAATTTGAAAGTTTCAAATCGGGATTAATTTAGAAGATTAAAACAAGTACATACAGTTTTATCAATCTCGTGGGATATATGCATATGACATGCCATGCAAAAAGTAGATTTTTCTTATTTGAAATCTCATATAATGCACTTGTTCAAAAGATAATCAGTTCAATGATTCGATGGATAAACAAGGGGCGATAAATACGACTTAGGTAATCCTTGGTGCTTGCAAGTAGGCTCTCAAGGCACTACCAATAGCCACTTTACTAGCTCTTAATCGGAAGGAATTTGGTACGTACCCCGCGGGTTTCTGAACTTTTGCCACGGATCTCAAGCCAACTTAATTCATATTAACTACATTATCTATCCAGACTTACCAAAGTATTTATCCCAAAGCAATTTAAAAACAACATTTTCTTTAAATAAATAATTCTTTTCCTTCTAAGACCATATTTCAGCAAATGACAATTTGAAAACATGTAATATGAGATGAGATGACAATGCAATGGAATTACATTCTTATTCTTTGATCTTTTGACAATTTCAATCTCAACAACATAACTCTCAATTGTTGCTTAGCAAACCATCTCTACTCAATATATATAAACACAAAATCATATATATATATATATATATATATTCCAAAAGACAATAACGATATACAATCATATCCACTTTCATTCCTCATACAAGCAAGCAAATCTCAATATCATAATCATCACTTCTATTTTCTATTTCTCAATGCTAGTATAATGCCATGTTATATCACAATTTCTTAACAACAAACTTCCTTTCTCATGGATTTTTAAATAATTGACAAATTTCTTAAAACTCTCATCATGTCTCAATAGTAGTACTCTACAAATCATGATTTTTCATTAACATAACATTTTCCCTCATACTTCCAAAATTTAGGGTTTTTACAAAAATTAGGTTTTCTCGCTTTTGAAAACAGTTTTCCTCATAAAAGACTTCCAACTATCATCATAGTCTATAATTTTAAGGATTTTAAGAAATATTTGAGAAAACCCCTCATTTATAGAATCTCAAATGTTAAAACCCTAACTTCTCTTACACATATCTCACCAAAATAACACATAGAGAAGATAAAATGTATGTATAACTCAAAGAAATCACTACTGCAAGCTCTAGGAGGAAGATGAGAGAAAAGTCCTAAAATCAATGGCATCGGAAATCAATCTCCACTGCACAAAATGAAGCTCTTACAAAGTTGTTCGATATTGCCTCAAGAACATGGGTCAAAATGTTGTTGGATTTGTGTAGATAAAACAAAAATGTGATAGCATTGGGTGTTGCTTAGAGAGAAGGAAGAGAAAAGATGAGTTTAGAGAGAGATAAGGAAAAGTGAAGAGAAAGACAGATAGCGAATCAAATTTTATAAAAGTAGTTCAAATTTCGGAGTTGAATAAGACATTTTCGTATGTGCAGCACGCCCTCCAACACATGCGGGTCCCTTGGCTGCACGTGTGGTGCTTCTTCTTGCACATGAGAGAATTCTCCTCTGCATGTGTTTTTATTTCAAAATGCAACCCAACAACTGGCCCCCTTGTTGGAAGTGCGACACTTAACCCCGCATGTGCGGTTATACCCCCACACGTTCGGGAATGTTTAATGTGATGGTTCTAAGGTATTTCTCACACTCCGATTCTGCCCTCATGCTCAAAATTTGAAAGTTTTAAATTGAGATTAATTTAGAAAATTAAAACAAGTAAGTTACAAAGTGTGGTGACACCACATAATCCATAAAGTCTCAAAATAAGACCAAGTTTCGAAAGCAAGATGAATAGGCAAAAACAAACAAGAGGATAAATGGGGTTAAATACCTAATTGTAGACACCCCATTTTTGACCGTCCTTAAGACTTGGACGCCTCATGTTGAAAACTCAATGATGAATTATTACGCTGTCCAAATCGTTCAATTTCTCTAGCAAAACACTTCAGTTTTCAAGCTACCGCGTCCAAACCTTACACCTCATTCGGACCAAAACCTAATTTTTTCTAGCCTAACTACTTAGAGGCCTGTTGGCTAAAAGGTGGCCGGCAGGCCAATTTTTATTGGTTGGCCATCCCTCTTCATAGCCGACTGGCCATGTCTAGAGGCCAGCATATATTTTGCTACCAGCTGTCCCCCCATGTGCATGTCTTGCACCGGTTGGCTTAATATACATATTTTCGATAGAAGAACCTATTTTTCTATAAATAGACAACCACTCCACATGGTTTAGGTTAGGAAAATTTTCCAAAAGACAAAAACTTGTCGGACACTCTCATTTTCTATCTTGCAATATGCATACACTTCCTAAACCAAAATTTTGAGGCTCCTTACTGAGATTATTGAGCCAAAATTTTAGCTCTTGAGGGTGATCACTTTGTGGTTTGTGAACCAAAGAACATCCTCTTTCCAAGAGGCGTAGCTTTTGCCATCTTCTATCTTAATGGCACTTGTAGACACCCCATTTTTGACCCACTTTAAGACTCAGACATCATCGATTGAGCGCTCGGTGATAGTGTATGTTGTGCTCGTTTCGAGTTTCCGGAGTTTTCGGCTGAGTGCCTTAACTCCGGGCCTCTGAACTCTTTGTGTTTTTGCTCAATTTGTGGACCGAACCTTATTTTCTCTTCCCTGGAGGGAGGGAGAGGTCTTGTAGACCATCCTTTTGTCATTGTAGACCACTTTTTATGGTCGTAGACCACTTTTCTCGCTTGGAGACTAGTTTCCAGTTTCCGGAGTCTTTGGTCTCGCGCCTTGTCTCGAGACCGCTTAACGTTCTCCGTTTGGCTTGGTTTTCGAACCATGCCTTGTTGCCTTGGCTTAGAGGGCCACTGTGGTCTGGGAGACCACTTTTGGTGCCCGTAGACTAGTTTTTGAGGCTCCCGACTGCGCGCCTTGCCTCCCGGACTCTTTCTTGCATCCTTTTTGGTTTGTTTTTGGTACAAACCTTGTTTTTCTTGTTTGGAAGGTGGTATAAGGGTGGGAGACCAATTCTTCCCCTTGGAGACCACTTTCCTTCCTGCCAGCCAGTTTCTGGTTGGCCAACTGGTTTTCTGGGTCTTTGGACCACCTTATCTGGCCAGCCACCACACCACTGGCTTGCTTTCATGCTATAGACCATCTCCCCCCATGGCCAACCACTTTCTTCCCCGGCCGACCACTTCAAATGGTCGGCAGCTTTCCATCACATTTTTGGAGATATTTTCTAGCCAGCTGTTACAGCTGGAGGGCACAAAAGCCATCCTCTATACACATATGGAGGGATGGCTTTAGGTCCAACAAGCTTGTTGCATATTTTTCTATATAAGGGAGCCTCCTCCCTCATGCCTTACGTTCAGAAAATTGTGCTTGAGTTGTACATACATCCTTGTCTCTATATCTTCTTACTTGCTCTATATTTGTGCTTGAAAGTGTAGTTTTTCCATACTATTGCACACAAACACACACTCAAACACCATACTCTTGTTATTGAGGCTCTTTGAGGTTGGTTTTGGAGTCTTTGGATTGGTTTTGGTTCAAAAAGAGTGCTAGGGTTGCAGCTTTGAAGGAGTTCTTCCAGGGTAAGCTTCTAACCCTTTAAACCTTCTCTTTGGTTTAAGCTTTTGGACCTATTTGCATGTTTATTTTGGCTTGACTTTCTACTGCAAAAAGGTCTGGTTTTGCATGCTTGTGATGTTTGTTTAAGGTCTCTTTTGTGTTGGGGGTAGTCTACCCCCCTTTAGGCCTTGTTTGGCCTTATTTTTGTGCCATCCTTTTAAGCTATTGAGACCACCTTTTTTTGGCCTTCTCACCACTGAAACTCAGAGGAATTTCAGTGGTGGAAATAGTGTTTTGAGGTCTCAAATAGGAGAGGGTCATCCCCTCTCCTTGTGTTTTGTATGCTTGATTTGTATGCCTCATGTCTGAGCATGTTTGTTAAGCTTATGTTGGCTCCATCTTAGCATGTATTTGGGGTTATTTTGACATGGCATACCACTTTTTTGATTTGGTTTTGTCATCCCTTGCATGCCTTATACACTTGTAGTGTAAATCTTGCAAACCAGCTTTGTGTCCTTCATGAAGTAGCATGTCTTTCTAACTTGTTTTTTGAGTCCATCTCAGCATGTTCTTGGTGTTGTTTTGCCATGATATACCTCTGTTAAGGTTTGGTTTGATAGCCCCATGCATGCTCCATGCACTTGTAGTGCAATTCCATAAACTAGCCTAATGTGTATCATGCTTTAGACCATCATTCTAACATGATTTTGGCTTAACTCTAAGAAGCTCTTGTCCATGTTTTTGCATGCTCTAGCTCTGATTTATGTTATTTTGGTCATGCATGCATTGCTTTGTATAGCTATAGTGCATTCTAGCTTGTTAGCTTTGTGTGTTGAGTCCACTAGCATGCATTACTTGGGCTATTTGAAGGATTTGGAATCATTTTTTATGTGATTTTAGTGCATGTTTCATGTTCATGCATTCACATCTTTCACTCTTTTGATGCTTTGGAGGGTTGGTCCTTTATGCCTAGGAATGAGTCACTACGTATGCCTTCATGCCTAAGTTTGTGAGCTATCATTTCAATGTGTTTTTGGGGTTATTTTGCCATGATATAACTCTGATTTTTTTTGGTTAAGTCATCTCATGCTTGGTCTTAATAGGTGTAGTGTAATCCTTACTTTTGGCCTTGAATGCACCATGCCTTATGCCCTTCATGCTAGCTTGTTTTGGCTTCCTTACATGCATGTTTTAGACTCATTTTGACATGCTCTAGGATTGTTTTGGGTTATATTGGCCATATGCTTCATGTATTGCATAGTTGTAGTGCAATTGGCCTTGCTAGCTTTGAGTTTTGGGCACCATAGCATGCTTCATTTGTGTTATTTGGATGATTTGGCATCATTTAACATGACATTTCAAAGCATATAGAATTGCCATGTTCTTACTTCTTTCACTCTTTATGTGCCTTTGAGTGTTATGCATTGTTGCCTTGTTTGTGGCCTAGCATGTATGCCATCTTGCCTAGGTCCTTGAGCTCCCATCTCAGCATGCTTTGGTCTTTGTTTTGACCTATTTGAGCTCTATTTGTGGCTGGTTCAGGCATTTTTTCCATGTTTTGCATGCCTCCTTTGTAGTCCTCTTTGCTAGCCTTATGCCTTAAGGACTCTAGTATGCTATACTTGTGTTGTTTGAATGATTTGGCATCATTTCATACCTTATTTCAGAGCTTATAGTGTTGTTACACTCCCATATTTATCACTCCTTGAGCACTCTTGAGGGTTGTGCTCTTAGGCCTAGTTGATAGGCCAATGCATGTGCATGCTTGTATATGTTTTTGTGCCTTCATTTCTTAGCATTATGGCCACTGATTTAGGCAGGGCTGAGGTCTGTCCACATTCGGTTTAAGTCAATTTAGCATGTTTGTTTGCATGGTTGTTTGCATGCTTAAGTTACATTGCATTGTGTATGCCATGTTGTTGATTGCATTATGCATGCCATGTTACACTGCATTGAGTATGCCATGTTGTTCTTTGCATTGTGTATGCCATGTTGCATTGCATTGCATTGAGTTCATGCCATTTGCATTGTGTGTGCATGCCTCACATTGTGTTTAGAATGATTGAGTTGCATTGAATGTTTGCATGCTTGAGTTGCATTGCATTTGTTTGGATTATGTGTTAGTCCAAACACGAGGAACGAGGGACGTTTCATACTTGAAGTGATGAAACGTGCCTCAATTCTCGGTCGCCGACCCTCTTGATCATATATGATAGAGGTCAAGGCTTTATGTGTTATGTGTGCATTCATTTCATATTGATTCGTGCAATCGTGGCTTTTCCGCCATCATGCATTGAGATGCGCAATTGGTGGCCCAAGGATCGAGAACTACACTCCTTTGAGATCATGAAATGATAGGGAGAGTGGTTGTGCACACATACATTGTAAATACATTGCCATGCCCCTTCTTGTTCTCTGTTACAGCAAACTGGAAATGTGGTAGCAAAACTGGTCGACCGACCAGAAAAACTAGCTGGCTGACCACTTTTTTTGGTCTGCAGCAAAGAAAAGTGGTCGGCAGGTGGTCTACAACACCAATAACTGGTCGGCAGCCCTCCTAAGGGTCCCCAAAGTGAGTTAGAAGCTATCTGGAGCATTGTGCAAGGTTCTGAGAACAGTTACAAACAGAGGCAAATCGGGGCATCGCGAAGGGTTTCCGAACGAGGCGACCAAGCATGCATGCACTCTTCATCCCGAGGACCTCTTTTTACTGCTTTCCTTAGCTAGTTTATGCTTTGGTTTTGTACCTAAGTAGTTAATGCATTTAGCTGCGTATTTGTGTTGTAATAACTAGTTAGTTAACTTGTTAGTTAATTAGCTTTGTTTTGTACTTAATTAGTTAACTTGTTAGTTAATTAGTTTTGTGATGTAATAATTAGTTTAATTAGCTTAGATTAGCTAGTTAGCTTCTTATTCGGACCCTCTGTCGAGAGGGCCAACTGTTGTAATAAGCGTGCGTGTGTGTGATGCATGTCTTCCAACCCCCATTTCTTTCTCCCTTTTACTTAACTGTTTACGATGGTTAGTTCTAGGGCATATTCTGATTAGCATACTTATGCTTCGTATGCGTGCATTCATTCATTTGTCTTGCATGCACCGGGCTCGGCGCATCATACAAACTGCATTGTATTTCAATTCCAATTTGAATACATGTACCAAGTTGCATTTCATATGCCATTTTAGAATAGCCGAGTCTATTTTAGTTGCATTTTTGCATGTGTTTCATTGGCCATCTTAACATGAACTAGGATCATGCATGATTTCTAACTAGCTCTCTGTTTTGGCTCGGAGTACACTATGAGTGTTTACGCTTGAGCATACTGCATGAGATGTGTATGTTGCCATGTTTAGCGTGCTTACCATGATGCTAACTGCTTAAGTGTTTAACTACCTGAATGCCTGTGGGTGAAGGTTGGATTGCTTGAATTAGAACAATTAATCAAAATCCACGTTTTAGCCTACTTGCGAGTAGCAAACGTCAAACTGTTTTCAAACAAACAAACATGAAATATTTTGTTCCAACTTAGGCGATCTAGTCTATACTTGTATGCTGTGCTCATCACATAGTAATTCTAGGTTAATAACCGGAAGAAGAACACATGTGTTTTCAAAAACAAAATATCATGTTAGTAAAGGCCGATCTTTGATCGGGCGAGTGGGGGTGCTCATTGCATGACCTTCCCATCTCGTACTCAAGTTCCCGCACCAAGAAAACTTTGGTGATGACGGACACGTGGCCTTAGGCACGAGTTAGGGTTTCCTAAATTTACCAAAATAAAATATTTAGGTGGCGACTCTGTATCTGCCAAAGTAGTCCATGTTTGGCACTTCTTTATAAAAATCAGTTTTCCAAAACGATTTGCTGGATTTGGGCTCTTTGGTGATTTATTGGTCTCACATTGCACTTTGTGAGATTAGATTCAGAACCGTGACACGAGTTCCTACTGTAGTAGCCTAGAAAAAAATGATTCGCGCCCTTGCGCGTGGAGAGCGGAGTTCTCAGGGCGGTCTACAGTTTCTAGTGACTCTGTTGGGGATCTAGAGAACTTAACTCGAACTCATGATATCTTGTTTTGTTTACACTTATGTGTTTCTTTGCATTGCATGTGCATTGGTGCGCCTAAGTCACCGTGTTCGCCATCTGCTATTCTTGAACGGTTTGCCGGAGGCTGTATGCCATAAGGTTGACCGGTTATGGGCTCTGCCATGATGGGAACACAAACCTCGGTTGTTACCGAGGCACTCTTTTTTTAACCATTCGACCTAGTGCATATCGGAATCCATAGTGACTATTCCAAACTAGGATAGGTTGCTTAACCGATTGTAGGTTGTTCGAAACCACTGCGTGCGTAGTGAAACCCTAGCTCCTGACAAAATAGGATAGGGAATCCCAACCCCACCATAGGGATGTTTTGGCTCTTACTTGCATGATATTTGCTGTCAGAGTATGTCTCTACAGGTTGTGTGTATCAGTCTGCAAGTCTGGGTATCAGGCTTGAGGGCATCAGTATTTGGGAATTAGTTTTACCTAAGGGTATGAAATTTGAGGCAGTGATTTGGGGAATAGTGATCAATGGTTGAGAACAGTTATTTTAGCTTGTGTTTGCCAACTGTGTGTTGTCTTTAATTTATTCAGCTTATAACATAGCACACTGCACTTTCTGGTTGTTTGTTTCCTTATTATGCTTTGTTTATCTTTTTGCAAGGTAGTTTAGCACTATTGCTTATGACCAAGAAGATATTCCTCGAGCACTCTGGGTTAAAGGCCGAAGACTTCATCGATCCGTGGATCTGATAGACGGACAAGCAGTGTTCTTTTCTTTACCCCCAGTTGCTAGACGGAGGTTAGTAAGGCGTAGTGTATCAGTACAGCGGTTGCCAGATTAGTGGTCCTTAAGTAGTCGGGCTGAGGTTTCAATTTCTACTGCAGAGACAGATATACCGGTTATTCAGTTAGATCAGCACAATATGGCATCTACAGAGGACATGATGCGTCAGCTCCAGGAGAGTATGCAAGCCATGCAGCAAGATGTTGCCCGTCAAGCAGAGTTTGCCACCTGCCAGGCCTAGGTTATGGCCCAACAGACAGAGCTAATTGCCAGACTTTAGCAACAGCAACAACCACAGTAAGCCGGAGCATTTGCTTCGCACCCACCTCCTCCCCCACCTAGAGTTCCAATACTAGGGGAGATGACTAACGTCCAGGAAAATACGGACGTCCTAACGGGGCCGGCTCCGCCCCCAATCCTACCTCAGCTGTCCAAGGTACCCACCAATCTAGTGGATACAACCTTTGAGTTCGAGGTGGATCTAACAGCACTGAAGGTGAGTAAGATAGAAAAGCTGTTCAAGAAGTCTCAAGGCGTGAAACCCATTCCGGATATAGAGGATGGGTATACCGATTCGGCCGTGACGCTGTCAGACCGGTTCAAGATGCCGTATATAGACCGTTTTGACGGTTCTGGAGATCCTATGGTGCACCTGCGGCTGTTTTCGGATTTCTTAAGGCCAATGGGCCTCTCCAGATTGAAGAAGCTTTCCCTTTTCGGCCAGACCCTGTCAGGTGTTGCGGCTATTTGGTATGCAAAGCTGGAGGACTCCGTTAAGAGAAGCTGGAAGGAGATGGCTGAGGCTTTCATAGCTTAATACTCCTACAACACGTAGATCGAGGTCATAACTCGTGATCTCGAGACAACTAGGCAGGAACTGAAGGAGAGCTTCTCCGATTTTGTGACCCGTCGGAGGGCCAGGGCCTCGATAATGACCATCAGGCCAGTTGACAAAGATTAGATACAGATGGTTGTGCGCAACCTCTAGCCCAAACTCATGTAAAAGATGATCGTTCGCCCCCGTCCCACCTTTGCAGATTTACATGAGATCGGGGTGCAGATCGAGGACGCCATGAAACAAGATCTGATTGACCATGAGAGAGAGCAGCCCAAGAGGGCATTCAACCGCAGTACGAATGTAGGCACAAGCAGTGCTGCAGGTGCCAGAACTTCAGATGTAGGAATTGTCACCACCACCACTCCAAAAACCCTTGCAGCTACACCCTTTACCGGTGCGTCTGGAAGTAGCTCGCAAACAGCCAGGTATTCACCCCGAGGCCAAAGAACCTTCACCGCATTATACATGTCTTTGTCTAAGGCTTTGGGGGTTTTGACCAAGAAAGGGCACTTGAAACCCCTAGAGCCGCAACCCTTACCACAAAAGCTTGCTCCCTTCCATAACCCGGCGAAGTACTGTGCCTATCACCAACAGCATGGTCGCGAAACCGACCAGTGCTTTCGATTGCATCATGAGATTCAGGATCTCATTGACAATAGGGTGATTGTGCCTCCGGAGAAGCCGAATGTCACAACCAACCCTCTCCCACCACATAACCAAGCTCCACCTCCCAAACGCATCAACTTGATCCAAACTGGGGTTGTGTCATACGACCCTAACATATATATCACCCCTTCCCACCTACCCAATCCGGAGGTGTTCATCCTGGTCAGCATGGATTTGTGCGTGTTGAGCACTTCCCAAACCGGTGGTGGTGACTATCGAAGATAGAATTGGGTCGACTGTGGGGGCAAATGAGAATGATGATTCAGAGCCTGAGGGGTCTGCAAACTTTAAGTACAACCTGAGTGGTTATATCATAGCAACAGATTAGTTTAAGCCGAGAGTAAAGCTGCCGATTGGGGTAGAGATCTGTGTAGTTCGAGAGGATGGACCTAATCAGGGGCTAGATGACCTAGCGGAGCTGGAAGAGGACATTGCCAACCTTCAGTTCTTCAATGAACAAGATCCGGGGGACATGACTGTCAACTGGTTCAACTTGGAAGGGTCAGCAGAAGCTACTGGGTGGCTCAGCGACAAGCCAGGTGTTGTTGAGTAGCCTAAGCCAGAACAGGGTTCGTCAGAGACGGGGACATCAGCAGTGGATGGAATGGCCAGGAATCAGAATGGACTGCCGAACAGCACCAGTGTTAAGAATTTTGCTCGGGATCAGAGCATTTTGAGTATAGAAGATACTGAGCAGCAGGCTGCACTGAAGCAATTCGAGCAGGAAAAGATCGAAGATCTGGAGAGGGCTAGAAAGGCCAAAGCCCTTGAGGGGACGGAATGTGCTGTGTGCACAGAAACAGTTGTAACGGAACTAGACAGGTGTCTGTCGGTTGCCGATGACATGTGGTGGGAAGACGATGACTAGTGTCTTGCCCACACCGATGAAGATTGGGGGCAAAGCCAACCGGATGATACCTGGTATGTGGGAGAGATGGACCACATGACCAGGAGTGGGCGGTATTTCAAGCCCCTACACTTGGATCAACCAAAGGCGTCCGAAAAGGACAAAGAAGCGGAGAAGCAGAAAGAAAACCTGCTTGAGGAGGAGGCTGTACTGAAATAGCTTAAGAAAATTCAAGCATACATCTCCATCTGGGGACTGCTCATGGCCTCAAGAGTTCATAGACAAGTTGTCCTTTCTGCGTTGGACAAGGCTAAACTTTCAATCGACACCACGCCTGAACAGCTGGTAGGGTTGGTTTTTCCAGGAGGAGCTTCCCCGACGTTGACCTTCACTGACAAGGAACTGCCGCCTGAAGGCTCAAATCATAACAAACCACTCTACATCTCTGTCGAGTGTAGAGAGAAATGGATTCCAGTGGTCCTTGTTGACACAGGATCTGCTATCAACGTGTGTCCGTCGAAGACGGCATATGCTATCGGGTTGAAGGCCGCGGATTTTGTGCCTACTGCCCAGGTGATACGGGCATATGACAATACTAGCAATGAGGTGATGGGGACTGTACAGATTCGGACTCAGGTTGGTCCGGGGCAATAGGATATTGGCTTTCATGTCTTGGATGTTCCCGCAACCTTCAATCTACTCCTATGGCAGCCGTGGCTGCACCAGGTGAAGGCGGTTTCTTCCACCCTGCACCAAATGCTTAAATACCCCCACGGGAAGGAGGTGGCTATGGTTTTTGGAAATTCTTCAATCCATCCACCACCAGAGGTTTCTACGCCAGTTCTGGAGATTGAACATGGCGCGGAGGATATGTTTTTGTCGGGGTTCACCCTAGCTGAGGCCCAGGTCGTACAGAATATCTTAGCTGTTTATGTGGGGTTGTACGTCAGTGTACACTCTATGTACCTCATGAACAAGCTCCAGCACATCCCCGGGGTGGGATTACGGAGAAGTGGCCGGAAAGGCATTGCAGCATCGGCCGAAGTGCCGCACAACCCGTATACCTTTGGGCTAGGTTATCTTCCTACCAAAGAGGACTGGGCGAGGAAAGGCAAAGAGATGGCCGGAAGAGCCAGAGCCAGAGCCAAGCAGGCCGAGAAGCATGATGAGTTGACACATCGACCTATCTAGGGGGACCCTAAACAGACGCTTTGTCCGGGAGGGGGAAGACTTCCTATTCTGCGACTTCCAAAAGCCATGGCTAAATGCAGAAAGACGACGCTTGTCGGGATTTGAGATTTTCTTTGACTTGCAGTTGTCCGGGGATGATGTTGCCGAAGAGCAGACAGACCTACCAGCTGAGGCTGAGCAGTGCAAGGAGGAGGATTCCGAGAGCACAGAGACTGAAATGGGGGTGGCACTGGCTTTTCTACTTTCAGATCCTCTGATCGTACATGAGTGCTTGGGGGATAACTTCTCAACATCCGCGATAGGGAATGAAATGGCTGTGAGTCCATCTTCAAACATTCTAGATGCATCCATTACACCCACCCTCGTCTGGCAATACGAGGAGGGCTTCTTATCGAGGAGCACCGGGTCAGGTAGTGAGCCGGAATCTGATTCCACTGAGTCTGTGGAGTCGGAATCAGGTTCCAGCTCGTCTGAGTCTGAGTCCGGTATTCTTGGGGGTGACAACTCGGATGCCACAGTCCTGTCTAGGTCATCTTTTTCTTTTTCCTTTGAGTCTGTTGTAACAGAGGAATTAGGCAATTTGGAAGTGATTAATGAGAATTGTGCAGCTGTGGCATTCGAGTACTTTTCTGTGCCCTTAATTTATTGCATTAATCAAGACTTTCAAAATTTTGATGAAAACGACGAGGAAGAAATTCCTCCGGCTTTGAAATATTTGCTTGATCAAGAGCAGGAGAGGTTTGTTAAACCCTTGGTTGATGAAATCACCCAAATTAATGTTGGTACTGAGAAGGACCCGCGGCTGGTCCAGATCGGGTCCACGTTGTCTTCGAAGGAGCGTGAGCGCTTAGTCGCGTTATTAAAAGATTTCAAAGACGTTTTTGCGTGGTCCTACGAAGACATGCCTGGAATCGATCCTGAGATTGTACAGCACCGGATCCTTCTTTACCCAGAGGCCTGACCTGTTAAGCAGAAGCTCCGAAGGATCCGCCCAGACTGGGCTCTCAAGATCAAAGAAGAGGTCACCAAGCAAATTGACGCAGGATTCCTGCTGGTATCTGAATACCCAACTTGGTTGGCCAATATAGTTCTAGTGTCGAAAAAGGACGGTAGAATTTGGGTATGTGTGGGCTTCAGGGATTTGAATAAAGCCAGTCCAAAGGACGACTTTCCTCTGCCGTATATCGACGAATTAGTAGACTTCACTACTGGGCATCGTTGCTCTCGTTCATGGATGGGTTTTCAGGGTACAATCAGATATTGATGGCACCTGAAGACTGCGAGAAGACTGTTTTCACCACCTCGTGGGGAATCTATTGTTATAGGGTGATGGCGTTTGGGCTGAAGAATGCTGGGGCTACATATCAACGGGCTGTGCCACAATTTTGCACAATGTGATCCATAAAGAGGTTGAGGTGTACGTGGATGACATGATTGTCAAGTCCAAGGAAAGAGAGGGCCACTACACCGCCTTGCAGAAATTCTTCCAAAGGATCAGAGAGTATCGGTTGCGGTTGAACCCTCAGAAATGTACATTTGGTGTTACAACAGGGAAAATGCTGGGGTTCTTGATCATACGTAGAGGTATCGAGGCCGATCCTTCTAAAATCAAGGCCATCTTAGAAATGCCACCACCAAGGACTGAAAAGGAGATGCAAGGCTTTCTAGGTAAAGTGCAATTCATAAGACGGTTTATTGTAAAATTAACCTTAATTTGTGAACCACTCTTTGGTCTCATGAAGAAAGGAAAGAAGTTCCAATGGGACAGTCGATGCCAAGCTGCTTTTGAACAGATCAAGCAATATTTACAGAACCCACCTGTGTTGTCACCACCTGAGCCGGGGAAACCGTTGATTCTGTATCTTTCAGTGACTGAAACTACAATGGGCTGCATGCTTGCGCAGGAGTCTGAGGACAAAGTGAAGAAAGCTATCTACTACCTGAGCAACAAAATGTTGGATTACGAGACCCGCTACACTCCGCTGGAGAAGGCTTGTCTGGCCTTGGTATGGGCTACCAGGAAGCTGAGGCACTACCTGTTAGCTCACTCCGTAATACTGGTTTCGAGATTAGATCCCGTCATATCTCTTTTCGAGAAACCAGCACTTACGGGTAGGCTAGCCCATTGGTTGCTTCTGCTTTCCGAATTTGATCTGAAGTACATGACGTGCAAGTCAGTGAAAGGGAGAGCAGTAGCAGAGTTCCGAGCCGATCACTCAGTTGAAGGGGATGAAGCAGTTGAGAATTTGTTCCCAGACGAGGCCATTCTGCATGTCGAAGAAGAGACTTGGACGATGTACTTTGACAGAGCGTCAAACCAATACTGGTATGGGATAGGGGTGTTGCTGATAGCACCCGACAATTCCCACATACCCTTAGCATTCAAACTTCGGTTCAGAGTATCGAACAATGAGGCAGAATATGAGGCATGTATCACTGGATTAGAAGCCGTTACAAAACTAGGGGCAAAACGGTTAGATGTCATCGGGGACTCGAACCTTGTTGTATCTCAAGCTAAAGGAGATTGGAAAGTTAAAGAAGAAAAGATGAGAATCGATCACCAGACCTTGGATGTTTTGATTTCTCGATTTGAGAAACTGAATTTCGCCCATCTGTTAAGAGAGAACAACAGGTTCGCAGATTCATTAGCAACTCTATCTTCTATGATAGACATCCCTTTCAGAGTACGGATGCGTCTGATCATCATTGAACAGAAATTTGTGCCGGCCTACGAGCTGATTGCTGCCATAGATGAGGTGTAAGATGAGAATCCCTGGAATTCCGATGTTTGGAACTTCTTGGAAAAAGAGGCATATCCACCAGGGACAAATGCCAAGAATAAGAGGGCAATTCGAAGAATGGTTGCTCAGTTCATCGTCTACGGGGGTAAACTGTACAAGAGAGGTTATCTCGGGATGCATAAACTGTGTGTTGATGCTGAAGAATCCAAGCGCCTGATGGAGGCCATCCATGGAGGAGAGTTCGGAGCGCACATGAATGGGGTGATGCTAGCTCGGAAGATCCTTAGACAAGGTTATTACTGGTCCACTATGGAGGAGGATTGTATTGGCTTTGTCTGGCGATGCCATAAATGTCAGATCCATGCAAACCGCATGAACATTCCGCCATCTAAGCTATACAACATGACTTCGCCATGGCCGTTTTCAGTCTGGGGGATTGATGTAATTAGGGTTGTCACTCCGAAGGGGTCCAACGGGCATGAGTACATTCTGGTAACAATAGACTACTTTACGAAATCGTTGAGGCCCAATCTTACACGTTGTTGAAGGCTTCGCATGTCACATCAGGAACAACATCATCTGTTGCTACGGGGTCCCGAATGAGATTATTTCAGATAATGGTTCCTACTTCAAGAAGGAAGTGATCGACTTATTGGAGAAGTACAACGTGGCTTTTCATAAGTCATCTACATATCCGCCGCAAACCAATAGAGCAGTTGAGGCCGCCAACAAAAACATCAAGCACATACTGCAGAAGATGGTGGAAACCTATTGGGACTGGCCAGATAAGCTGCCATTCGCTCTGTGGGGCTACCGAACTTCAATTCGAACTTCTACTGGGGCAACTCCGTATTCCTTGGTTTATGGGATGGAGGCTGCTCTGCTTATCAAAGTTGGGGTTTTGTCATTACGGGTTTTGGCTGAGTGTCAAATAGCTGAGGCAGATTGGTAGCAAAGCAAGTTCGAAGAACTCATGCTCTTTGACGAAAGAAGGCTGAAGGCACTGTATCACGTCCAGGGTTATCAATGAAGAATTGCCAGGGCTTTCAACAAGAAGGTTAAGTCCAGGAATTTGAAGGAAGGGGATCTTGTGCTCAAAGACAACCGAGCTCCCATCCACGACCCTAGGGGCAAGTTCAAAATCAATTGGATTGGCCCTTACATCATCAAGTCTATCTGGTCGGGTGGAGCTGTCATTCTGATGGACCTAGATGGCCTAGAGTTCTCCCAACCGATCAACAAGGACAAGTTGAAGAAATACTATCCCTGATTGGCTCGCTAGGCCGAAAACCCGAAAGGGCGACCTAGGCAAAAGTTAGAGCATGAAAAATTTGAAATAATAAAAATTGAGCTCACAAGGTTGAAAACCCAGAAAGGGCGGCCTTGGCAAAAGTTAGAGCACAAAAGGAGAGCGTTAATACACGAGTGAACCCGAACCGAACTACGTAAGGCTTGATTCCCATCTTTGGGATACGTAGACAACTTCATTCTGAAGTCCATCCATAAACACTTCCAAATCAACTTTGTCTCTGTGATCTTGTTGGTCATCTCTATCTATTCTGCATTCAAGAGCTCAGTTGTGATCTCCAGTACGGTGCTATTCAGACTAGGGGCAACTTTCCAGTTGATGGGATCTGGGGTTGTACATCTCAGTGATAGATCTCGGGTGTGTCCAACTTTGATCCATATCGAAAATGGTTTTGAAAAGTTTTAATAAAAGTTGATTTTGCTCAAATTAATCTTTTTACGACTTAGACCATTTTTGGACCAAACGGAAAATTTTTAGTACCCACAACCTTTAATTACATTGATTTCAGTACAGAGTTCTCCTACTCTTGAATACAAATTGAAGTTGCTTTTTATTACATTCATAAAGAAAACTTGAAAGTATTGATAAAGCAATAAATTCGGGGCATAGTCAGGTGTTCCTGCGTCCCCTCCCAGAGCTGGTCGAAACCTCTAATGCCAAAGTAGGCCCAACCTGCGCCTTTTCATCAAGCCAAACTATGCATTCATCAGAGAGGGTGCAACTGAAGGTGGGAGCGGGGGCCAGAAGCACTCTCGTCCTCCATGCTGTGGCATACCGAGCTAGCTGTGTGCCTCGAACTGGAAATGCAGCAGGGTACTTTATCCCCTCTGCCGGGCAAGTCTGATTATGTCCAAACTGGCGCCGGAATCGGAATGGAATGTAAAAGACACAATGTGTCAGGTCGATCAATTGAATCCCGGGCTGGCGAGACATGCTGTAACTCATCACCGGCAGATTGAGCCAAGGGCAGCGCCAAGAAATGCTAACTGCTGATAGATTGCACATCCATTCGCACCACCATCCCTCATCAGGGGCATCGACTAGACGTCGCTGGAAGAAATAGTTGCGAGTTGAATATGCTGGGTATGAGTCCACAATCTTCAATTTATCCATCAACCATATCTGGGGAGGGATGAAAAATGAGAGATTAAAGAATAGAGAGGTGTATGTGGAGAGAAAAGTGAGAAAAGGGTTTTGAGAGAAAAACCGAGCCTGAGGGCCGAGTGATGTGAAAAATATATGTGAGATAGGGTGGGAAACATTACCTGTAGCAGTAGTGGACTCCCCGGGAATCTAGTCGTCTCTCGGTGATGGAAAGTGTCCAAACCCATTGTCTCAGCTAGTGTCATGGCAATGCAGCTCTTGCCCTCCTTTAAGTCTTGGGCAACCTCAATCAAACGGACGCTAGATCCTCTAGAGCCTGAGGCAAGTAAGAAATGAGACAACATGCACAAGCAAAGCGCATGTCACCGAAAACCTTGCCATTGATGGTCGCCGCGAACACCGGCATCAGAAAACCGATAAACCAAGCTGGGGATGTCTAACTCGCCATCGTGGATCAAAGACCGAGCGTCGTTCATAGTGAGCCCGCATATCTGCCCTAAGGCTTGGATGTGGTCAAAGCGGAATTGCGGCAAAATCTCTTCCTCACGTTCAGACTCCATCAAAGCTTGGAAGTCTTTGAAAGTGGGACATATTTCTTGTCCGCCAAAGCTAAAAACGTGGGTAATCGGATTCCAAAACCTTGCCGCGGCATGAAGGAATGGAAAATGCACCGGGGTGCGACTCAACGTGAATAGTGCATTTATGCCGAAGCCCCGGAAGTTCAACTTTTCTGAGCCATCCAAGGTAGTAATCCAATTTGTGAGATTTTCGACAAGAAATGCCTCCATTTTGGTGCGAAATTGAGTTAGAATGAGGGAACCACGAAGCTGGAACCTTTATGGAGGATAAGGCACTATTTGGAGGACATGTGGCAAGAATCTGGAGGTCCCCAGAAAAACTGGTCGGCCAACCACATTTTCTGGTGTACAGACCAAAAAACTGGTCGGCAGCCCTCTTTACTGGTCAGCCATGAGCAGAAAGTGGTCTGCAGCCACCTTTTTGTCTCCGGAAGAAAGTCCCTAGTTTTCCTGTGTGTTGAGAGTGCTGAAGGTCCGAGTTTACCTCTATTTTGGATGCATTTTGTCATTTTGTTTGTCTCAAAATGCATTTTCTTTTTGAGTTGTTAAGTTTTGCTTATCGAGTTGTTGCTCTTTGATTATCGAGTTGTTGCGATTTGCTTATCGAGTTGTTGCTCTTTACTTATCGAGTTGTAAACTTGCTAAGGTTTTGTTGTTTCTTAGTGAGTTAAGTTGTTTAGTTTGTTATGTTGGTTCACTACCTGACTTGGCAATACATGAATGTTCAATTTCCATTCAACCTCATTTTTGTGCAAAATGATGCAATGCGATGCTAAGAATACAAATGCAACATTTTTTGAACAAAAAACTGTTTTCATTTCATCATAGCTTCTTTTACAACCTTTTACAAAAGGATACAAGTTTTTAGGAAAATAAAACTGCCTAACGCTGTACAATGTGCTACGACTACATGTAAAATGAAAAATAAAGCAGGAACATCTGCATCAGTGCTATCAAGCTCAAGACCGAGAGGCCCTCTTCACCCTCTTCGGCTGAGCAGCCTTTGCACCACCGCCGTCGGCACCACCATCTGAATCGAAGTCGCCCTCCTCGGCGTCACCTCCACCCTCAGAACTAGAACCGGAGTCATCGTCTCTGCCTGCAGATGTCTCTGACCGAGGATGCGCAGACTCCTCTTCCTCGCTGGACTCATCATCCTGTCTGGTAGGTGCTCTACGCCTCCCCCGGCCGCGACTCGAGACCCCTCTCGCAGCTGCTCGAGAAGGCCTGATGGCCCAGTCTGCAGAGGTGTGACCGGAAAAGGACAGTTTGAATGCATCAGCCAGTATGTATATCAGATGCAGATGCAAGAATGATACATAGAGTGGGTGCATGCAGATATAGTATGTGAATGTGATGTGTCAGATGTGCTCTACACATGCAATGAATCAATGCAGTGAAATGTTCAGTTTCCTTATGTCATCAGAAGTATGATAAATGCAAGGAAATTGAAAAGTACCGGAATGCTGGAGGCGTATAGCAGCGTCTCCCTCCTCAGGACCATGCTCTCGAGTGAGGCCACCACTCTGAACAACCCCTCAGTATACTCTCTGGGAGGCTGCAAATGCAAGTTCAAGTCATCAGTGAATGAATGAATGTCTAAATATGTGAGTGATAAATGAAAACTATGGAGCATACTGGTGGTGAGTCAGGGTCACTAACGTATCGATGATCGGGCAATGGAGGCTCCAGTGGAATCGGGTAAGATGTCCCACATTGCCAGCCCGTCAGCTCGGTCAGAAGATCTGGCCACCCAGCATACTGGCAAGTCGAGGGCATCCCTCTGGCCCTACTCCTCGATGTGCTAGCCCTGCTAGTGGAAGGGATGTCTGCAGCTCGAGCGCGACTCGACGACGGCATATCAGCAGCCCTCCTCGCAGGAGTACGGACACCTACCAGTGGAGGCATCAAGTATGTATGGCGGTATGTCGCGTACTCCCCCTGCTCCAGGAAAAGAACTGCGTCGACACACAGCATAAGGTCATCAACCTCCCGGGGAGTGAGGCTCTCTGTGGACCGCATGTCCAGTGGAGGTGTTGAAGGGATCTCCTGAGCGGGATTGCCCGTCGTCTGGCGCATGAAGCGATCCCCGAGAAACTAGGCTCTGCCGACTGGTCCCTCAAACAAAACCCTGTATCGGGAGGCGGCCCATGCCCCGGCGAACTGGAACCAAGAATACCCGGGCATCGCCAGCCAAGGCTGCCCAGTGATCTGCGAATAGCAAGTGCATAAACTGATTAGATGTCATAAATATGCAAGATGAATCAAAGCTGAGAGCATGAAGAATTGAAAGTTCTGGATTACCTCGGCTGCCCGCACCGTGTCGAAATACGGCCGGAGTGTAGACACCCTATTTTTGACCGTCCTCAAGACTTGGACGTCACTGTTTGAACACTCGGTGATCATCTATGTTTGTGTTCGTCTTGAGTTCCTGAAGGTCTCGGCCACGTGCCTTGCCCCTGGATCTCTCGACTCGACTGTTTTGTGTTTGGTTTTGCACAAAACACTTGTGTTTTGCTTTGGAGGGCAGGGAATGGCTTATTGGCCATCCCCACACTCCACCGGCCATGGCTTGAAGCCACCGGCTGTGTTTTGTTGCCATCGGCCAAATGTTTGGCCGACCGGCACTCTAGATGGTCGACCGGCCATCTATTTTGGTCAAATTGCATTTTTGGCTGGCCGACCATTGTTCATATGCTTTTGTAGATATTTTTATGCCAGCTGTGCTAGCTGGCATACACTTTTCTCCCCTCCATACACGTGTATGGAGGGATCTCCCTCTCGACTAGCTTGTTTGGAAAGCTTTACAAGAGGGATTGTCTATAAGAGGGAGCCTCTTCTCCCTCCATTAGGGTTACAAAATTTTTCATAGCTTTGAGTTTTAGGGTTAGGGTTTGTTCATACTCTACCTCCATATCTCTCCCTCTCTTGAGTGTTGTGTGTGTTTAGTCTTAGTTTTTCACACAAACACCTACCATTACACCATACCTTAGTTGCTGAGGCATAAGGGGCTTGTTCTTGGAGGTTTTGGACTGGTTTGAACCTAAGGAAGCTGCTGGTCTTCCATTTTTGAAGAAGGTCTGCAAGGGTAACAATCTTACCCTTTTTTCCCCATTTTTGTATAGCTTTTTCACCTATCTTGCAACTGTTTTTAGACTTTGTGTATAACATATAAAAGTCTTGTTTTTGCCTGCTCTAAATAGTTGTTTAAGAGTGTTTTGGTCTTTGGGGTTGTTTGACCCCTCTTAGGGCTTGTTTGGCCCCATTTTGTGTCATTTCGGTTGAGCTCTGGGACCACCTTGTTTGGGCCTCCTCACCACTGAAATCTTGAGGGATTTTAGTGGTGAGGATGGTGCCTTGAGGTCCTAAGAAGGAGAGGGCCACCCCCTCTGCTTGTTGTCCTTGAAAAGGGCCATTTTAGCCTCTTGAGTGAGCATCTTATTTAGGTTCATGTTGGCCATATCTTAGCTGCTATTTAGTGTTATTTTGCCATGCTATAGCACTATTTTATGTTGGTTTAGACAGACCATGCTTGCCTTGCATACATGTCCTGTAATGCCATGATTTGCCTTAACATGTGCCTAGCATTTAGCCTATTATGCTTACTTGTTTTGGCCTAGCTTTGTGAAGATTTTGTGCTTATTTTTGCATGCTTAAGTTCTATTTTTGGTTGTTTTGGTTGACCATGACATGGTTAGTATAGCCACCTTGCATTTTGGCTTGTTAGCCTTGGGTATGTGAGTGTGGAGCATGCTTCACTTGCTTTGTTTCAGTGGTTTGGAACCATTTAACATGTCATTTCAGTCCTCATGAAATGCTTGCATGCTTGCATTTGATGCCCCTTTAATGAGTTAAAAGGTTGTTGTCTTATGCCCCTTGTTTAGGCCCTTGTGCATGCTTGCATGTTTAAGCCATTCAGATGCCATCTAGATGTGTTATTGGCTTTGTCTTAATATGCTAAAACTCTGATTTTGGTTGCTTAATTCATGTCATGTTTGATTTTGCTAAGTGTAGTTCAATACACCTTTGGCTCGCCTTGAATTTTGGCTTTGCTTGCATGCC